>NC_060119.1:221582679-224082679 GCF_021461395.2 Schistocerca americana
ACTGATCTCACATGATATTGACATTTGTGTAGGGTTTACGTAAGCTTAAGTGAAAACAGGAGGTTAAGAAAAAACTGATTATCATTGCCACATTTTTTTTTTTTTTTAGCAGGCAGTAGGGAATTTGTTGCATTCTTGCCAAAAATGGATTTTTTTTTTAGGTTTGATTTACATGTAGTAAAAATCACAAGTTCAATATTTTTCTGGTGTAATTGTTAATATTTGTACACGTTGCGCTATTGTACGATATATAATATACCTTTACTAACAGTACCTTTATGTAATGTTTCAGAGTGGGGCTGCATGTTCTTCTAGAGAATGTTTTTAAAAAAAGTTTTTCATTGCTAAAATTTCCTTTTAAACTGTTAATTGTATTAACTTGGATGTATAACCAATTATTGTTAAATAATACATTTGTGTCAACAAGGCTTGGACCAAATAAATGTACCTACACCTTCCCCATCCTGGCTCTGCTACCGTCTGTATTTCACAATACTGTTGATCAGATCGTGTACAATCTTGCGAAACTGGATGGATCCTTACTAAACACTCAAATGTTCAGATTCAATACCAAAGAGAATTTTGGGTGAAGTTAAAACTGTACTATTACGCTCACTAAAGACGTCGGTTTTGTTTACAAACATCGAGCCGTTTTCTGCCGGTTAGTATGGAATTCGTAGCAATAACAGGCGATACATCGTCCTGAGATCAAACAAGTTGCCTGTGGGAGCTACGGCCCAGACGAGAGTTACAAGGCCGCGTTGTTTGGATGCGCGCTTCCTGGAAGGCTGCTCCCGTTCCCGAGGGACGACGGCGCTTCTGCGAAACACAGCAGCACCGCGCCGCGGCCACACGCGATGTATCTCTTCCGCCTATCGCTCGCAGTTCACCGCTACGCAGAAACGGACGCTTTTTCGTTCCTGAGAAAAACTGGTTGTCGCATTAAGGCCAGGTGTGCATTTTGTCTTTTCGTCGTGCTGCATGATGTGTGAACACCGTGTGGCGCTTGCTCCTGCGTCGGTTGGGGGTGGAGTGGAAGGAGGTAGGAAAATTGGAGCACGCGAGCTGTGGTCTCCTGCAGCCTCGCTTAAACACTGTGTGGATCCCTCATTGTGTTGTATTGTATTGTATGTTAACCGGGGGCCTAGAAACGACGGAGAGGCTCCGTCCCCGCTGCAGCCGCAGTGGTCCACACCCCCCGACGACTAACGCAGTCCACTTCACCCCTCAGCCGCCCCACACCGAACCACTCTTTCAGAAAATGGCTCAAATGGCTCTGAGCACTATGAGACTTAACATCTGAGGTCATCAGACCCCTAGAACTTAGAACTACTTAAACCTAACTAACCTAAGGACATCGGACATATCCATGCCCGAGGCAGGATTCGAACCTGCGACCGTAGCAGTCGCGCGGTTCCAGAATGTAGCGCCTAGAACCGCTCGACCACTCTGGCCGGCAACCACTCTTCCACGGTTATTGTGCGGTTCGGCCCCCGGTGGACTCTCCCGGGGAACGTCTCACACCAGACAAGTGTAACCATTTTGTTTGGATGGAAGATTAATGGTGGTGTACACGTACAAGGAGAACTTGCTTGCGCAGCAATCGACGACATAGTGTAGCTGAGGCAGAATAAGGGTAACCAGCCCACATTCTCCGAGGCAGATGGAAAACCGCCTAAAAGCCATCCACAGACTGGCCGGCTCACCGGACCTCGCCACAAGTCCGCCGGGCGGATTCGTGCCGGAGGCCAGGCGCTCCCCCCCCCCCCCCCCCCCTCCTCCCGCCCAGAAAGCCCTGCGTTAGACCGGGCGGCTAACCGGGCGGGCGTGGATGGCTCATTACTTTTAAAAACTTAGGCTTTTATCGAAAGGTTTTTGGTCAAATACTAACAATTTTGTCGTCGTACGTATCTGTACAAAATTTTTGTCTTCAGAATTTTCTCCCTCAGTTTATTTCTGTTTAAAAACATCTGCTACTGCTGCTTTTTAACTGTTTTATTGCCTTTCTGGTGACCCCATTCGGACACCTAATTGCGTAATAGACACAAATGAAATATATATACACTGTGATTTTTCCACTGTGTACAAACTCTAGGGATTCAAAAGTGTTCAAATGTGTGTGAATTCCCAAGGGACCAAACTGTTGAGGTCATCGGCCCCTAGACATACATACTATTCGAACTAACTTATGCTAAGAACAACACCCACACCCATGCCCGAGGGAGGAGTCTAACCTCCGGCGGGAGGGGCCGCGCAATCCGTGACATGGCGCCTCAAACCACGCGGCCACTCCGCACGGTTAGGGATTCATCGATGACCTCTCATACAGAATGGCCAGCGGCAGCTGATCAGCCTGCTTGCGCTTAGAGCCAAATCGTTGTATGAGTCTATATAGGCACTGCCTAGATGCAGTACTGACATCATCGTTCATGCTTCAGCAAAGAGAGACTCTTCATTGTTGACATTAAGAAATGGACTTATTTATTGTCACATTATTTGTATTGAGCTGGGAGAAATACAAGTTAAGTAAATCTTCTGTATCTTGTGCTGTCTGTTTCGCTAATCATTTCTGCTCCTCTCCAGCTTTCCTACGACGACAGTTCAAAATGGTTCAAATGGCTCTGAGCACTATGCGAATTAACATCTGAGGTCATCAGACCCCTAGAACACAGAACTACTTAAACCTAACTAACCTAAGGACATCACACACAATCATGCCCGAGGAAGGATTCGAATCTGCGGCTGTAGCATTCGCGCGGTTCCGGACTGAAGCCCCTAGAACCGCTCGGCCACAGCGGCCGGCTACGACGACAGTGGTTGAATTACTCTGTACCCCATGTGTCCTTATCATTGTGTAGAAAGTCATACACAACAGTTGCGGTTTGGGGCTCAACTTGTGGAAGTTAGTGAAGGACCACACCTTTCAAAATGATTGCATTCATTAGTTAAGGAAAGATATAAATTGTACCATAAAATCAATAAATGTAAATAAACTAAAATAGTGTCAGTTTTATTAAGTTGATTTGTTGTGCTAATTTCATATCATCTATAGCTACATGCATAATTAATTTTTAGGCCGATCTTCCCAGGAAACTTCTTCACACATGGAAATATTTCAGCAAAGATTTGTAAAAGTCAACTGATGTCACAGCAATAAACATTTCTTTCAGAGTGTGATCTGATTGCATATCAATATGTTCAGGCTGCAGCCTCTATACCAATATCAGCAATGATGGGACAAGAGAGCAAATTGAATTGGGGCTCAATTATTTTTAAGTCCTGAAATAATCTCGTGACTTCATCCTCCATACTCTGCAGATGATCCATAATCTGAGCAGAAGCACTTTCAGGCACTTACTGTTTTCCCAACAAAGGAAACCGAAAAAGCTTCCTTCACCTGCTTGCCTAGTAAATACATCTAGAAAACGGAAAAAAATGACAACCTACTTTTGCTTTGAATGATTTTACATGCTTCCACATTTCATGTGTAAAGAACTCATTTCCCTGCAGTATCGCATTTTTCATTCAGTTTCTCAAATGTATCAGCTGCATGTATCATCTCTCATACCTCCACTCCAGACGTACTACAGTCATGTACAGAAAAAAAAGAACTAGAGATAGGACGTTTTTATTCACAGGACTTGTACGTTAATATGTTCTGTAGAAATGATTAGCATTTCAGCCACATCAGTTCAGCATGTGTCCTGTTGCCTAGAATGCACAGGGTCCGATATGGGCCCTGATAACTTGATCCATGTGTGATGCCATTAACACGTATAAGTCGCGTTAATGATGTAGCCTTCCATGGTACATTCACCTGGTTCCAAAGTTCATCTGTGGTGGGTGGCACCCTTCATTTCACCACATCCCACACATTTTCGATTGGTGACAAGTTTTGTGACCTCGAGGTCTAGGACAAAAGGTGACATCCTGTGACACCAAGACACAGCGACGTGTGGTCGTGCATGTCTTGCTGAAAAATAGCGCCTGGGACGTTGTGCAGACAGGATACGGCTACGGGTCGCAGGATGTCATTCACATAGGTCATAATGGTCACAGTATCCTGGACATGTACCAACAGGGATTTGTGATTGCACCCAATAGCATTACACACCTTAAGGCCTTGATTTGGTGCCGTCACTGTGACTCCGCTCCCGCTGCCTGCGGCGAACCAAAATATCGCCATCATTTTCAAACAAACAGCACCTGGGTTCGTCCGAAAACACTACCTGAAGCCATTCCTGTCCCCAGCGATGTCGTTCCATATACCATTGCCGTCTAGCATGTTTCTGCACGTTCGTCAAAGGTAGGCGGAGAAGAGGATGATGCGGACGTAATCCATGGCGTAATAAACGGCGACGGACTGTCAGTCCTGATAGTATACGATGTGTTACACTGTTGCACCAAAGCCGAGAAGGGCGCAGAGCCGGCCATTGTGGACAAGCGGTTCTAGGCGCTTCAGTCCGGAACCGCGCAACCGCTACGGTCGCAGGTTCGAATCCTGCCTCGGGCATGGATGTGTGTGATGTCCTTAGGTTAGTTAGGTTTAAATAGTTCTAGGGGACTGTTGACCTCAGATATTAAGTCCCATAGTGCTCAGAGCCATTTGAACTATTTGAAGGACGCATATCTATCCTGCAATGCCATTCGGATGAGGTGTCGACCTTCTCGGGGGATGGTACGGGTGGTGCGATATGACCCATCTCATCGTGTTCTACGGCCTTCCGTGAACCAGTCTACACACCCTCGATGCACTGCCGAAACACGTCGTCCCACACGAGCAACAGTTTCCCGGATGGATGCATCACATTCCCTCAGGCCAATAATGCGCCCTCTTTCAAACTCACCGACTTTACAGTACGGATCACGCATACGTCTGCGACGCATCCTGCACATTTGTTGCAGTCACGCTGAGCCATTACCTTCAGTTTACAGCGAAAACGAGAGCCGCACGCACATTTTAGTGGTAAGTGATATTGCGCTGTGATGTCGGTGTTGATCTTGAACACGCGAGCCGAAATGGTTCAATACTAATAATTTCTGCAGAACATACTAATGTACACGTCTTGTGAATATGGCGTTCTACTTCTAGCCGTTCAAGACTCTGTTTTTTCTTGACATGAGTATATATTTGTAAGAATATCATGAGATATCTCTTTCCTTCTGCAATACCCAGACCCTTTTTATCATTTTGTCAAGGCTCAAATATCTCACTCTACTATGATAGATTACTGCTTCGTACTCCGCCCTCGCACTGCCAAGAAAATATTTGAACTGTCATTGGTGGCGTGCCAAACCGACAGTACGATCTACCACTTACTTTAAGTCCAGTGCAGTATTACAAAGACTTTCCTGATGCAAAATGGAATGAAATGACAGGATATCACTATCTTCGTCTTGTACTTGTAACTTGCTTAAAAAAAAAAAAAAAACTTTCCTGATGCAAAATGGAATGAAATGACAGGATATCACTATCTCCGTCTTGTACTTGTAACTTGCTTAAAAAAAAAAAAAAAAACTTCCCACTGAGAGCACTTGCTCTATCTGTTGTAATGTTTGCCTTTTTTTTCCAGGACAAACCACTTCTCACTACACAATTCAGAGCACATAAAAGGAAGTCCTGTCCACTGTTTGCATCGTTAATCGACTCTGTACCAAGTGATTTCTCTGTGATGACAAAATTTTCATTAAAGCCAAGGATAAATTGTGCTGTGTTTTCGTTATCTGTGTTCTCATCCACTGCCTTGCGTTTAGCAAGGTTACAGGCTGCCATGAAACTTGCTTTTGTAGCTGTATTTTGAAGTGTTGTAAATAAAGTTTGGAACTTCTTCAGCCTTTTCACACACCCCGTAGCTTTTATTTTGAGTTTTTTCTTGGAGAGTTTGGAGCCTAACTCACTTTGTTTAGTTTTATAATGGCGTTTCTAGTTGTAGAATACGAGTTAGAATCCAAAATTTTTGGGACTGGTGCTGCCATCTAGAAAGTAGGAGTAGTAGATCGTTGCACGGCTAGGTGGCGAGAGCTGCATATCTGATGTGTCAGTGTGCTGAGTGGTTTTCAGCTGGGTGGTCGTGTTGCGTGCCCACAGTGATTTCTGTAATACTCTCTGTTTGGCGTGTGGCGATTTTACGATGGATCCACGAACAGAACAGCGCGTGTGTATCAAATTCTGTCTTCTTGTCAGGCGTTATCATCGGCGTCGAGAGCTGGATTTACAGTTATGATCCAGAGACAAAGCAACAATCGTCCCAGTGGAAGAGCCTGGGCTCTCCAAGACCCGAAAAAGCGAGACAGGTGAAGAGCAAAATGAAGACCATGACCATCGTTTTCTTTGATACCAAGGGAATTGTGCACAAAGAATTCGGCCCACCCAACCAAACAGTGAATTCCGCGTACTGCTGTGACGTTTTGCGACGGCTCCGTGAAAACGTGCGGCGACGACGGCCCGAACTTTGGCGTCAAGGGAACTGGCTGCTGCATCACGACAACGCGCCCTGTCACACGTCGTTGCTCACCAGGACCTTTTTGGCAAAAAACAACATGGCGGTTGTATCCCACCCACCGTACTCGCGGGATTTGTGACCTTGCAACTTTGCGCTATTCCCAAAACTGGAACTTAAGTCGAAAGGCCGTCGATTCGACACTCTAGAGAGGCTTCCTGGCAGATTAAAACTGTGTGCCCGACCGAGACTCGAACTCGGGACCTTTGCCTTTCGCGGGCAAGTGCTCTACCAACTGAGCTACCGAAGCACGACTCACGCCCGGTACTCACAGCTGTACTTCTGCCAGTACCTCGTCTCCTACCTTCCAAACTTTACAGAAGCTCTCCTGCGAACCTTGCAGAACTAGCACTCCTGAAAGAAAGGATATTGCGGAGACATGGCGTAGCCACAGCCTGGGGAATGTTTCCAGAATGAGATTTTCGATCCGCAGCAGAGTGTGCGCTGATATGAAAGCTGTGAGTACCGGCCGTGAGTCGTGCTTCGGTAGCTCAGTTGGTAGAGCACTTGCCCGCGAAAGGCAAAGGTCCCGAGTTCGAGTCTCGGTCGGGCACACAGTTTTAATCTGCCAGGAAGTTTCATATCAGCGCACACTCCGCTGCAGAGTGAAAATCCCATTCTGGGAACACTCTAGAGAGGATTCAAGAAACATCGCTGGCGGTGGTAAACACCCTCAAAGAACAGGACGTCCAGAAAACGTTTGACCAGTGGCAGAAACGCTGGGACCGGTGTGTAGGTGCGGATGGGAACTACTTCGAGGGTGATGGTGACCATTACTCCAAAGGTAAGGTTTTCAGCAGATGGCAGCACCAGTCCCGAAAATTTTGGATGGCACCTCGTACTCTTCAAAGACGGCAATCGTTTCACGACACAATAAACACATCGCTTTGTTTCCTGTATAAATAAAGAAATGTATGTTTGTGCATTCTTGTTTAAAAACGCGACATTCATAATTGGTTTTATGTTTTTTCGGGAGCTTTCACGGTTTCACTAAAGTTGGAAATTTGTATCTGGAGATAAATCAGGTCACCCGTAAGAGCTCTACCCCGCACATGCACTGACTTGACAGTCCTAGTGTTCTTCGGTCTCACACGGGAAGGAAATCTCTGTTCGAGGCGAATTTTTCTGACGCTGTTGGCGAGCCACAGAACTACCCTTAGCGGGCTGCATGTGATCCGCGGGCCGCTATTTACCAGCCCAGGTACAGACGGAAGTATTATAATTGAACTATCGTAAACAAATGCAGGGAAAAAATTAAATATTTCGCTTGATGTAATGAATGGCTGCTCTGTTTAACTGTGCAAAATCAAGAGAAAGACTGCAGTAGTATTCAACCATTGGTGAATATCTAGAGTAAATCACATCGTATAAGTGTTTCGGGCAGTACCAGTAATACCCTACACCCGATTCCTTAAAGATTGAAACATTTGAGATCTGCTTTTAGAAAAGCTAGTTTTTCAGGCATCTCAGCGTTTCTGACATCATAGCTCCTGAACTATGTGTCGTACAATGGTATAATTTCGCAGGTACATTCAGAGGCCTATGCGGGTACTGTCTGCAGTGTGTGTTGTGAATAGAGTTAGTAGTATGGAAATAAAAAGTAAAAATGTCATTCCTGACGCTGAAGTTTCCTTATTTTGTAGGAAGAGTGTCAGCAAAAAAAGTGTATACACAAGGCGTACAACTTTGCTTCCGCCGTTTTTTTTCCCAACATTTGAGGCTTTAATGAAACAAATTGGTTACACATGTATCATTCCAAGTATTTTCTATCGCTGGCCACTACTTTCTCCCATCTTTTTGGCAGTGTTCGAATCCCGCGTCGAAAAAATTGTTCATATTTTGACGCTTCAATCCAATCGATCCAATTTGTGACTACTTCATGAGATCGGAAGTGTTGTTCAGCCAGGCCATGTGCCATTGATCTAAACAGATGATAATCAGAGGGAGCAATGTCTGGAGAATACAGCAGGTGAGGTAGGACTTCCCATTTTAACGTTCCCAAGTACGTTTTGACCTCTTTTGCAACGTGGGGTCGACCGTCGTAGCGCTGCAAAATCACTTTATCGTGAATCTCGCTGCATTGCGGCCGTTTGTCTCTTAATGCTCTGCTCAAACGCATTAATTGCGTTCGACAACGAGCACCTGTGATTGTTTCACTTGGTTTTGACACCTTATAGCACACGACACCGAGCTGGTCCCATCAAATGGAGAGCATGATCTTGGAGCCGTGAATATTCGGTTTGGCCGTCGACGTGGAAGCATGGCCGGGATATCCCCATGATTTTTTACGTTTAGGGTTATCGCAATGAACCCATTTTTCGTCCCTGGTCATCTTGGGATGCAGAAATCCCTTCCGTTTTTGCCTTTGAAGTAACTGTTCACAAACACACAAACGCCGTTCAACGTCTCTTGGTTTCAGCTCACACGGGACCCAAGTTCCTTCTTTCTGAATCATGCCCATAGCCTTGAGACGTTTTGAAATGGCTTGCTGTGTCACTCCCACTAATCGTGCCAACTCTTCTTGAGTTTGACGCGAGTCTTCACTCAGCAATGTCTCCAATTCTGTATCTTCGAAAACATTCTCTCTTCCACCACTATGCCGGTTTACGACGTTAAAATCACGGTTCTTGAAGCGTTGAAACCACTCACGACACGTTCGTTCACTAACAGCGTTCTTACTATACGTACCTGAGAGCATCCGAGGAGACTCAGCCGCTGTTTTCTTCATACTGCAACAAAACAGTAACACCTCTCGCATATGACGAGAATTAGGCTCGTAAACTAACATTTTCAATCAAGAACAACTATTTGATGCAGACAGAAATCGACTAATGTTTGAATGAGGTTATGTTGAACGAGGTCCAAGATAACCGCCTGATGTCTACGATCTGTTTCTTTAGACCGCTACTTACTGTTGTCGCCACCTGTGGGCAAACGGCGGAAGCAAAGTTGAACATCTTGTAAAAATTGGTACCGAGGCTGGGAGTCAAACCTGGGTCTCCTGCTGACTAGGCAAATGCGCTAACCACTACCCACCCTCGCACAGTGGCTTTGCACAGCTGCACCTGTGCCCGGATTTCAGGCAGGATCCACCCCTGTACCGTTGGAAACTGAGATGCTGTTCCAGTACTGTTGCGGAGCCTCTGTAATGCTGTTCGAGTTTCATGGGAGTACCACGTAGACTGAGGTGTGAATGGAAATTTGGATCGAGCTAGGGTAGCGTGTGCAATTGTGCAAAGCCACTGTGCCAGGGTGAGTAGCGGTTAGCGCGTGTGCCTAGTTAGCATCAGACACGGGTTTGAATGCTGGCCTTGGCACAAGTCATCATATGTCGCTTCAGTCTGCATATGTACATATATCACAGATGTTTGAGGCTTCAAAAGGTCTCTGGAATCACACAGTTTCATTGAAGTTTACAAATCGCTTGAAATTACGTGTAAAGTTTCTTGGAAGTCGTGCTGTCATTCTCAAATACTGGATGATGAAAGTCTGGGTAATTTGCACGCTGTGAGTCAGACTGCTTCAAAACATACAGAAAGTTTTTAAATTCAGTTCTTGAGTTATTGTTAGGTTATATCTAGCTCGCCGGCCGAAGTGGCCGCGCGGTTCTGGCGCTGCAGTCTGGAACCGCGAGACCGCTGCGGTCGCAGGTTCGAATCCTGCCTCGGGCATGGATGTGTGTGATGTCCTTAGGTTAGTTAGGTTTAACTAGTTCTAAGTTCTAGGGGTCTAATGACCTCAGCAGTTGAGTCCCATAGTGCTCAGAGCCATTTGAACCATATCTAGCTCTTGTGCGCCCCCGGTAGCTGAGTGGAAAATTACGGCATATTCGTGAATACTTTCTAATTATCGGTATTCTAGATGCTGATGTACTTTGTATGACGCATGTTAATACCAACACCCGGTTGGGGTGCACCATGTCCTCTTTCTTCTGTTGCACTTGCTTCCCTGTCAACGTCTTGGAGAACGGTCTGGCCTCATCTTAGTCTTCCTATATTGCCGATGGAGATTGCTTCAGCGTGGTATAAGGTCATTTACCGTCTGATACCTACTGGTGATCGTCTTTGTCGTATTGGCCTTCGAGCGACTGATCAATGTGAGGAAAGTCATCAAACTGACATCTTACTTCACAGGTTTGTTGTTGCGGACGGGATAATTGGCTCTGGGTCCACCGTCAATTAACGTTCCTTACTCGAGGGCCTGAAACCGCTTTCCCAGACGACATTCTCCTGCACGCTGACATATCATTTTTGTCCTCAGACGAAAACGAACACGACTGTCTGGCTCTTGGATTACTATGTTCACCATGTCGTTGAAGGCGGGAATGACCCAGATCCCTTCGTTTTTCACCATTATCTGACAACTGCGCATCGGAAATGGCAGCGGTTGCCACGATACCGAAAGCTTTTTGCGAATATGCTTTTTCTTGTGTTTAACTGTCAGGGTTTTGGTTAAGCTCCCCTGTGATCCCTGTTTCTTCCCTGAGCTTGAGTCCCCTCCCTCGTAGCTTTCTTTTGTCACTTTGTCACACATGTATATGAAAAATTGAGAAGAATTTAATAATTGTTTGTGCTTGAATTATTTTTGTTGATTTTCTTTTTGCAGCTGATAATCAATGATAATTTGACTATGGTTGTCTGATTTTCATGAAAATACCAAGTCAATCTGATAATTAAAAAAAGTGTTCAGGGTGATAGAATGTCAATCCTAAGTGCCCGGTTTCGATTCCCGGCTGGGTCGGAGATTTTCTCTGCTCAGGGACTGGGTGTTGTCCTGATCATCTTCTCATTTCATCCCCATCGACGCGCAAGTCGCCTAAATGGCGTTAAATCGAAAGACTTGCACCCGACGAACGGTCGACGGGAGGCCCTAGTCATACGACATTTAGCTCTTAATCGGCAGATTAACACAGCATTTTAAATTTTTAAATTCGGTAAATAATTATATGAGATAATGAAAAAGAAATTGTTGTTGGCCTTGGAAGCCGCCAGACAGGAGCCTGCAAATAGAATCTGCATGGTACACCATTCCAGCCATTTAGTAATACAAATTAGACATCGAAGATGGATTATGGAATGTAACGAATGTGTGAAGACTAGGGAAGACAAATGGGGGACTTAGATTTGTTGTAAGTATTCTGGGAGAGAGGAGAGCATCTTTCATGGAGAGTACTTACGAGACACTACTGCTTCGTTGTCTGCAGTCCTCTCTCGAGAAACTGAAATGGATATTTATGGAAGAAAGGCGACTTTGTGCTAGCGAGAGCAGTTGAATATGCACTGGTGACCAACATTAAAGCAACAAACCGCTATTTCCCTGTCCTGCGTCTAACTCGTGATATAGTCGTAAAGTCGTACGATCGTGCTATACATGGAAGATGGCATTCCGGTCAACGGACAACCACGTCAGCGATGACATCAGGGCACGGTGATAATGGGGTAGTGTTTGCCGAATAGTCCCGCATCCACAATCGATGTGTACATAGTCACAGACAGTGCAGTATGGCACAGAGAAGACGCCAATCTCTGCTGTGGTGGATAATAGGAAGAATGGAAGCAGAACAGGTGCAAACTGATGTGGCCCGATGGCTTAATGTGAATCGTTCTGTTGTTTCTCGGACGTGGCGAGAGTTTCTAGAGAGGGAAAGTGTATCCCGAAGACCAGGGGAAGGCCGACCACGTGCGACGTCACAAAGAGAGGACCATTATTTGGCTGTAAGGGCACAACTGGCATCTGACTTCGCAGCATCCACTGTGTTGTGTTATATGGAGGAAAACGGTGTACGTAAGGTTTCAGGAGAGTGGTCTTTATTGTTGGAGACCTGTTGTATAAGTGCCCCTCAGGCTTCTTCACAGAAGGGAAGGTTTAGAATGGACACTTCAACATGCCACCTGGACGGTCGAACTGGGGGCCAATGTGCTTTTCACAGATGAGTCCCGATTTGCTGTGGAGAGCGATCTTAGACAGATTCGCATCTGGAGGGAATGTGGAACACAATTTCGACACCCAAACATGTGGCCGAGCGGTTCTAGGCGCTTCAGTCTGGAACCGCGCTGCTGCTACGGTCGCAGGTTCGAATCTTGCCTCGGGCGTAGATGTGTATGATGTCCTTAGGTTAGGTTAGGTTTAAGTAGTTCTAAGTCTAGGGGACTGATGACCTCAGATGTTAAGTCCCTTAGTGCTTAGAGCCAGTTGAACCTAAACATTTTGGAAAGAGTCGATATTGTGGAGAATCTCTAATGGTGTGAGCAGGGATTATGTTGACCACTCAGACACCTCTCCAGGAAACTGTACGGGTGAATCGGCAAGGTTTAATTGCTGTCATGCATCGTGACGAGGTCTTGGGACCCCATGTTGCGTGAGGCTGTTGGACCAGACTTCGTACTGATGAACTATAATGGTCAAGCTCATAGAATACGTGTAGTTGAGGTCTTGGGACCCCATGATGCTTTCTGGAAACTGGAGCTGTTGCACATATGGCGTGGACAGCTTGCTCTCCCAATTTGAATCGCATAGATCATGTTTGCGATGCACTAGGGAGATTGGTTGTATCATGTCAGCATCGACCATTCACTCTGCAAGTCTTGCAGCAAGAATGGGCGTCACTGCCTCAACATGAGACTGATGACATCATTCACAGTACGCCCCTGTATTGCCGCCAGAGGTGGTCACACCCCCTACTGAGCACATTAACCAGTTATCGGGATGTGTGTGCAAATCCGTTAAGCTGGAAGAAACGAAGAACCTCTTCTGTCTACCATTATGAATGTTGCAGTTGTTTACATTCTGTATTCTTTACATTGTTTCTACTTTACTGGCACCTGTGTATACTGTTTTGTGGGAAAATACACTACAACCTTTCAAAATTTACGCTTGTTGCTTATATTTGGACACCAGTATAATTGGAGAACGTTTGTGCGACCACTCTGCTGAGACCATCGTCTACCTCTTACAGAGAAGCAGTAGAAACAGTTGAAAACAAGTAAGTCGCCAGGTTCGGATGGAATCGCAATTCGGTTTTACGGAGAGTACGCTTCGCCATTGGCCCCTTACTTAGCTTGTATTTATCGCGGATGTTTCGTCCAGTTCAAAGTCCCAAGCGACTGGAAGAACGCTCAGGTGACTCCGGTACACAATAGGGGTAAAAGAACAGGCAGAATTACATAACAATATGCTTAACATCGGTTTGTTGAAGAATCCTTTAACATACTCCCAGTTCGAATACATTTCCTAGATACCGAAAACCACACTCTACCCAGCAGAGCGGATTTAGAGAGCATCGCTCGTATGAAATCAGCTTGCCCGTTTCTCACATGACATCCTGCGAATCATGGATGAAGGGTAACAGGCAGATATCACATATCTAGCTTTACGGAAACAATCCTACAATATTCGAATACAGCATCAATAGTGCACTGCTTGACAAACTCACGTTGAAAAAATATCCAAGCATAACGGTGAAAAACGATATGAAACGGAACAAGCAGGTAGGGATGGTAGCAGGAAAGGCGAATTGTCGACTTAGGTTTATTAGAAGAATTTGAGGAATGTGTGGGTAATTAAAGTGTTTGTTATTGGTTATGTCAACAGTTGCAGTTATTTATTAGGTGATTAGTTTCGAACCCTTACAGGTTCATTTCAAACCTGGCGCACTGAGGCTGCACTAACAGTGCCCTCAAAGAATTATTAGACAAGACCAACCTATGGAGCTCTCATCCCCCCCCCCTCCCCACACCCACGGCACACAAAAAAATCCTCAAACCTACTGTCACTCTTTCTCTCTCTCTCTCTCTCTCGTTTCACACACACACAAAAAAGTACTTACGATAATAATAATAATGATGAAACATCCTCAAACCTGCTCTCTCTCTCTGTCTCTCTCTCTCTCTCTCACACACACACACACACACGCACGCACACACACAAACACACAGACATGCACACAAACACACACACAAAAATGCACAGACACCTCCGAAAGATTCAGAACAACCCCCAGAAACACCTTTAATTGTTCCACCGTCAGCCATCTTGTTTTTACACTGTCAGCTGTTCCACTGTCCGCCATGTTTGTTTTTACAGATGGTAAACAGTGAAACAGTGAGTATGACAGCTCAATATATAGTATTTGACAGTGATGAAGATGAGGAAAAAGAAAAATAAATTGTTTAAGCCAAAATTACGATTTGAAAATTGTTATTTCTGTGCCTGAAATTAATTTTATATTGTTTCACAGTTTGTCATCTGCAACCACTTACACCTTAAAGTAGATAAATTGTTTAAGCCAAAATTACGATTTGAAAATTGTTATTTCTATGCCTGAAATTAATTATATATATATATATATATATATATATATATATATATATATATATATATATAGAAATAACAATTTGTCATCTGCAACCACTTACACCTTAAAGTAGATAAATTGTTTAAGCCAAAATTACGATTTGAAAATTGTTGTTTCTATATATATATATATATATATATATATATATATATAATTAATTAATTTAAGGCATAGAAATAACAATTTTCAAATCGTAATTTTGGCTTAAACAATTTATCTATCTATATATATATATATATATATATATATATATATATATATATATATATAATTAATTTCAGGAATAGAAATAACAATTTTCAAATCGTAATTTTGGCTTAAACAATTTATCTACTTTAAGGTGTAAGTGGTTGCAGATGACAAACTGTGAAACAAAACAGTCACTGTAGAAACACAATACCAGAAAAACACACCATGTAGTAAAAAGGTATGAATTCATAATTTTATGTGTTTTTTTTCAAATATTTGTAATTATGAATTAAATACTAATAGTTACATGTATACAAACAGTAAAGAACATTCTTTATCTTTCATAGCCATAAAACAAAAGCCCACTGAAGATACTGCAACTGCAGTGAAACATGTTTGGGTTAAAAAAACAAAATTGTGTTTTTCTAAAGGCGCACCCTATTGAAAACATATGTATTTTAATAATAAACATTGAGTGGCAACAAGTTATCTATGTACGTTAGCAGGATGAATGCCACAATCCACAGATGCCTATTTCCAGGTCAACGAAATGTTGAAACTGAAGAAAAGGGTGGTTAATCTGCAAATGAGACTGCGGACAAAAATGTAGAACTGCCCATTCTGGAGGACTGCTCAAATGTTTGCGATACCCAGCAGGTCGGATTAAAGGAAGACATCGAAGCAATTTAGGGGCAGGATACTATAGTTGTTACTTGTAGGTTCGATCAGCATGCGAATATTACGGAGATGCTTCCTCAACTTAAGTGGGAATCCCTGGAGAAAAACGAAATTCTTTTAGCGGTGTACTACTGAGAAAATTTTAGAGAACTGATATTTGAAACTGGCCGCATAACGATTCTACTTTCGCCATCGTGCGTTTCACGTGATGATCACGAAGATAAGGGAAATTACGTCTCGTACAAAGGCTTATGGATAGTCGCTTTTCGTTCGTTTCATTTGCGAGTGGAGCAGAAAAGGAAATGACTATTGGTGATACAAGATGCACCCCGCTACGCACTATACGGTGGCTTGCGAAGTATGTTTACAGATGTAGATGTAGAAGTAGGGATAGCGACGGTAAGGTAAGAGGGAGTAAGACGGGTACAGGGCTCATATATACAGTCATTACCCCTCGTCAAATGCGCCTATAGAATAGGACAGAAGTCACTAATATTTAGCCGGCCACTGAGGCCGAGCGGTTCTAGGCGCTTCAGTCCGGAACCGCGCTGCTGCTACGGTCGCAGGTTCGAATCCTGCCTCGGGCATGGATGTGCGTGATGTACTTTCGTTAGCTATGTTTAAGTAATTCTAAGTCTAGGGCACTGATGACCTCAGATGTTAAGTCCCATAGTGCTTAGAGCCATTTGAACCATTTCGCTAATATCCATACATAGTACCCACCGCCACATACTATACAAGCGCCTATAGAGAATGCTTGTATGTAGACGTAGAAAGACAGTGCTCTCATTCTTCTCTCACCCGCTGTTTATAAAACCGTCTACGCACAATCACAGAAGTTTTATAGTTTGTGGTGCCTCAATTCAAACACAGCATAAACACGCAAACTTTAAGTGACCGCAGACCTCTCACAGCCGTGTCGTAGACTATTCCTTTCGTGCTGCCGTGCTGAATTTTAAACCTCTGTTGGCGGCAGAGAAAGAGAAAGAGAGAGAAAGTTGGTTCGCATTTCGTGAGCTTTGCGGTCATGGCTCATTTTATATTCACTTATATATTTTAGGCAGCGCTAATGTATGCGCATAATGTTTACATTCCATTGTAACTTCGGAACTACCCTTGAATTCATTTAAGGTGTTCTTTTTACGGCTGTGGCCTCGCCTCTTTTATACTCCGATGGTAAATTTTTCCTGGAACCTGCAGCGTGTTTTCCATGAAAACAGTAGAAGGCAGCAAGATAGAAAAACCGAGAAACAAGTAAATTACCTTACTCTTCAGCAAGAAATTCAATTAGAAAAAAAATGTTTATCTCAATTTCACTTACTGTGCCGTCTCTGGATTTTGTGCAAATTACCCAAAAAAATGTTATTTATATGCAATTTAGTTTCGTGTACACCACAAGTGAATAGTATAAAAACTGCCAAATATGATCGCAAAAACTATCAGAGAGACGTTACGTTAATTACTTTCTTAGAGTACACACTCCTACGATTGACTTGGAAACCCAACTTTCATTGGCGGGGGCAATGTGAAGAATTCTCCATTTGACACGGAAATGGCATCGATGGGAATACATTCTTATTTTATAGCATCAAATCGCTCACTGCTTCGCTCGCTTAGACCGTATGGTCCGCAGAGTTTTTCTTTTTTCTTTAATCGAATTTTTGTCTTGATCACAAAATGCAACACCTTCTAAACTTCTCGTGCTAATTAATGCCATAGAATCATGCCATTTTCCGAATGTACTTCTGACCAAACGTCGATTCTGGTAGCTGGAGCCCAAAGTTTTTGTTGATCATGCCTTTCTTGTGGAGATATTTCCATATAAACTTTCATCCCCTAACACATATTTCCTTATATCTAACCTAGAAATGAATTACCTCTTTTCACAGAGGTAGCTTTAAAAATTCTTTAGTAGTTCTTCAATAATGATTCACAATATTTTCAAAAAAACTTTCAGCCACTATTTTATTCGCTTAGTGGTTGAATTTACAAAAATGCTGAAACACTTTTTTAATTTTCTGACTGAGAAACCAAATACCAGTTTTCGTAGTTCTAGCTTCAGAATTGCCGTAATAGCGTCATATTTTCAAAAAGTTTTCATCTCCTATTTCGACCCTTTAGGAGTGGAATTTCGAAAAGTACTTTGTTAAAGGATGCCTACAGCATAAGCTCTATGCCCTCTCAACATTTCAAGTTTCTATCCTTAGTGATTTGTGCTGGGCGATGAATGTGTCTGGCCCTATTTCATCCCCTATGGACTCAGTTTCCAACAACAGTGAAACACGTATTTTTTTCATTTCCAACCGAGAAGCCAAACGGCAATTTCGAAAGGTTTAGCTTCAAAAATACTTTCACAGTGAAATATTTTCATAAAAAATATCACCCCCTATTTTAGCCCCTTCAGGGCTGAATTTCCTAAAAGAGTGAAATTTATATTTTTTATTTCCAACTGAGAAGCCAAATTCAGATTTTCATAAATTTAGCTATAAAATGCTTCCATAATGAAATATTTTCGCAAAAGATTTC
The DNA here is from genome assembly GCF_021461395.2 of Schistocerca americana. Taxonomy (NCBI): domain Eukaryota; kingdom Metazoa; phylum Arthropoda; class Insecta; order Orthoptera; family Acrididae; genus Schistocerca; species Schistocerca americana. The sequence continues at coordinate 221,600,926 of NC_060119.1, forward strand.
ATGATCTATTTCGTCCCTCTTAGGGGCTGAATTTCCAGAAACACCGAAGCACATATTGTTTTTTATTTGTAACCGAGAAGTCAAATACCAATTTTCATAGACATAGCTTTGAAAATACTTGAGTAGTTTTTTAAAAACGACTTATTTTTTAAAACGTACGTTCACCAACTACTTCACCCCCATAGGGGTTAAATTTCCAAACATGCAGAAAAACATATTCCTTTATCTCTGAAAAAGAAACCGAATATCAATTTTCGCAGGCCAGTTTCGAAATTACCTTAATAGTGAGATATTTTCCAAAATTCTTTCATCCCCTATTTCACCTCCTAATGGGTAAGATATCAAAAAATCCTTTCTGAAACGACGCCTACAATAAAAGATCAAACCGCTCGACAAATTTCATGTTCCTGTCGTTAGTGGTTTGGACTGAGGGATGATGAGTCGGTCAGTCAGGATACTGTCTGTTACATACGTAGATGATGTTGGTATTTGCTGTTTATCATTTGTCAATACTATATTCGAAAGACAATTGTTTATCTGTAATTTGAAGCTATTCATTTTGTAGAATATACTTTTCATTCCAATGGATATAAATTCCAATAATCTGCCATTTAGTTTTCATTTCGGACCGTTCCTAATACGAGTAGAGAAGCAGAAACATACAAATCGATTGCTCCAATCAATATCTCAAGTAGTCAGAGCGACACGGGGTGACTGATGTTTGGCAACGTAACTTTAAGTATCTTCACACTAAGCTATCGTGCTACACAAAAATAGTTTGTGCTGTAATGTGAATAGATTAAGCTGCTGTTTTCCTCTTCTTCTTCACGTTCTTGTTGTTGTTGTTTTCGTTTCTTCTTCCTAAGCTTTGTACCGTATCTTCACGGGAGCGGCATGTTAATTACAGGATTTGTCAAATTTAGTGGTAGAGGCTGGTCCCATATATCTACGTCTGGTGTCATCCCATGTAAAAATGTGCGAACGTTTTGGAAATGTTTGCGAATCTTGTAACTGAAGCGACACATGGGTACATCCCAGCATTGACCCAGTCCTATGTGGGAAACCGCCTAAAACCATTTTCAGGTTCGCCGGCAAACTGACCCTCGTCATTTATTCGTTGGACATATTCTATGCAGGGACGGCGATACTCTCTGATCTCGGAAATGGCGTCTAGGAGGGGAGGAATCATTCTTATTTCTCTGTTCGATAGTAATGTGAATTACTTATAACGAACTTTTGTAGTAAACATTGTTTATATGTAGTGTTTCAAAACTGATTATAAAAATACGAGAGAATAAAATAATTTGAGAACAGGTCCTGCTGAAAATAGCTGTTTAATGAGTATTGGAAACAATCTTTGTGGGTGCCACGAAAATAAGAGTAAATGAAGCCTCAGACTGTCACAACGGTTGAGCTTTTGTTTACGTAGATGTGGTAAGCCATCGCGGAGCTGCCGACTGTCGTCTCGGTATAGCGTCGGTGTAGAGTGCAGTGGAAGTTGCGAGTTTGAGTGTTGCGTGGGTACATCGTGAACTTTTCCGCTGCTGAGGACGTCTATGTGTACATACAAGGAAGAATGTCTGTTTGTTTTAATTCATAAAACATTTAAAGTTTTATTCCGATCTACATGAAATTTTGCACACTTTATGTTCAAGGCAAGAGGAAGATCACTTTCCTGCACAAGATTTTGTAATCCGGCTTGAAACATATACATATGCAATATATATAAAGGCGAAAGATTGTTAGCAAACATCTCTACAACTTCTTGGCTGATTTACTTCAAATTACACGAGCCCCTAATGAACATTTGGGTGGAGGTAGTCTGTATATTTTTATATACACAATATATAAATGTATATGTAATATACGAGTGTAATAGAGAACAATTGTCAGCAAAATCATGAAATTTCTTGTTGAATTACTTCAGATTTTTTCATGATATTGCAATAAACATTCAGACGGACATGCGCTACATATTTCTTTATACAACGATGTACCAGTTCTCCGTTAACAGCAAAATAAAATGCTGTTAAAATATGCAGTTTCGTCTTTATTCTCAGAGTCAGTTTTAACTTCGATAGCAGCGCAATTACACGTTCGACGGTTCAAACCGGCGTCAAGCCATTCTAATTTAGATTTTCTGTGATTTCCCTAAATCGCTTCACGCAAATGCAGGGGTGGTTCCTTTGCAAGGGCACAGCCGGCTTCCTTCCCCACCCTCCCCAAATCCGATGGGACCGATGACCCCGCTGCTTGGTCCCCACCCCCACATCAACCAACCAACCAACCATGTATATATTTTATCCTTTCGTCTAATTTTAAACCAAAACTCTATAACAGTTATGTACAGTTTTATTTCTTCCTCGTAGTCTGAAAAGAAAGCAGGAAAACTGTATCTATGACTATGATTATGATGACTATGTTTATGATTAGAATACTACTACGGAATCAGAATCGTTCGAAACTTTGCAGAAAGAGGAGAAGGAGATTAGGGCGTATATCCGATTTCCATATTAGTGAAGCAATTGCGAAGCACTGCCGGGTTCCCTAGCCTTCTATACCGATCAAAATTATAATTTCAGCCAGCTTTGCACTTGAAATGGTTTTCTCACGTAAAGACAAGTACTGATAAAAATAATGAATAATACGAGATGCGTTACTTCGCAATGATGAACACTGACGACTTGACATTAAAAAGCAGCTACGATTTAACTCTCGCTGAACACTCGACTGCAATCAAACAGGACATCACCCTTATTGCTACGTTACACTGGTTAGTTCGGATCCGGAAGGCACACATCAGAATTTTAACTGCATACAGGGACGCTATCGTATTACTGAAAATAAATATAAAATGAGAGGGTGGAATGCTACATTCGTTACAGTTCTCAATTCTCGAATGTGTATTCGAGTCCATTGGGTTCTACAGAACGTTGTTCCACATTCCTTGAAGTTCGCCTTTTTGCCTGTCTCTAACTATACGTAATGAAAGACTATGTGCCTGAAATGTTACAGTGTTGAATACGCTTTGAAAACATGCATTAAATAATACTTTTAAAGCATTTATTTTCTCTTGGGTAATTTGTCGCTGGCATGGTGCGAAGACTACACTCAGGTTCTCGCCTGATAAAGCGCGCTACAATCCTCGGTTGTCTAGTGGAGGTATGTCTACACATTTTAATTTTGAAGGCATGGCTCAGCGACAGATTATCACGCACGAGTTCACAGGCAGCCCATGTCGACTGCTGGAACAAAAGCCATCCGTGTTCTGCATTCTCTCCTTCTGCATGCTTTTCTGGGTTGTCTTGTTTCCAGAATCATTGGAAATACACTCATCGCCTGGACGCTGCCTCTGCATATAAGATCATTCGTATGATGTTCTAGTTCGAAGACCATTTACATGTTGCATTGGAATTTATGGTGATAGCGTTGCTAGCAAGTGCAGCCTGGCGTAATATTTCGCTGCAGAATTTCCATTTGCATAGATGTACCTTCTTTTGTATCCAATGTTAAAATCCATTGTTGAAAGACAGAGGCTCTGTACCATATATTTATTTATTAATCCGTAAGTGCAGGTCATGGCGCATGTTAACCTCTCATTTATTTATTTAACAGTATTACGGGGAGTGTTGTCCATGAAATATTGACCTTGCCAGCGGTAGGACGGCTTGCATGGTTCAACGGTACAGAGAACTGTACCATAGGTGTAACCACAACGGAGGAGTATCTTATGAGAGACTAGACAAACGTGTGGTTCCTGAAGAGGGGCAGCAGCCTTTCCAGTAGATGCAGGTGCAATAATCTGGATGATTGACTGATCTGTCCTTGTAACATTAACCAAAACGGCCTTGCTGTCCTGGTACTTGGAACGGCTGAAAGCTAGGGGAAACTACAGCCGTAATGCCACACGCGCCAAGAGTATGAGCTCTACTGTATGGGTAAATGATGATGGCGTCCTCTTGGGAAAAATATTCGGGTGGTAAAATAGTCCCCCAACCGGATCTCCGGGCGGGACTACTCAGGAGTATGTCATCATCAGGAGAAGCAAAACCAGCATTCTACGAATTGGAGTGTGGAATGTTGGATCCCTTAATCGGCCAGGGAGGTTAGAAAATTAAAAAAGAGGAATGGGTAGTTTGAAGCTAGATGCATTGAGAATTAGAGAAGTTCGCTGGCAGGAGAAACAGGACTTCTGGTCAGGTGAACACGGGGTTATAAATGCAAAGTCAAGTGGAGGTGATGAGAGAGTGGGTTTAATAATGAATAAGAAAATAAGAACGTGGGTAAGCTAGAATAAACAGCATAGCGAAAGCATTATAGTACCCACGATAGACACAAAGCCAACACCTATAACAGTAGTACAAGTTTATATGCCAATCACCTCAAGAGACTGAGGAAATGTAAGGTGAGAAAAAAGAATTACCCAGATAGTTAAAGGAGACGAAATTTAAATTATGATGGGGGACTGGAATTCAACAGCAGAAAAAGGAAGAGAAGAAAAATAGTAGGTGACTATGGACTGCGGGAAACGAATGAAAGAGAAACCCGCCTGGTAGAATTTTGCACAGAGTATAATTTAACCATAGCTAACACTTCATTTAAGAATCATGAGAGAAGACTGTAAACGTGGAGGAGACCTGGAGACACCGGAAGGTTTCAGATTGATTATATAATAGTTTTACAGAGATTTAGGGACCATATTTTAAATTGTAAGACTTTTCCAGAGGGCAGATGTGGACTCTGATCACAGATTGTTGTTGTTCTGGTCTTCAGTCCTAAGACTGGTTTGATGCAGCTCTCCATCCTGTGCAAGCTGCTTCATCACGCAGTACGTACTGCAGCCTACATCCTTCCGAATCTGCTTAGTGTATTCATCTCTTGGTCTCCCTCTACGATTTTTACCCTCCACACTGCCCTCTAATATTAAATCGGTGATCCCTTGATGCCTCAGAACATTTCCTACCAACCGATCCCTTCTTCTATTCAAGTTGTGCCACAAACTCCTCTTCTCCCCAATTCTATTCAATACCTCCTCATTAGTTATGTGATCTACCCATCGAATCTTCAGCATTCTTCTGTAGCACCCCAAATAGCAAAACTCCTTTATTACTGTAAGTGTCTCATTTCCTAATCTAATTCCCTCAGCATCACCCGAGTTAACTCGACTGCATTCCATTATCCTCGTTTTGCTTTTTTTGATGTTCATCTTATATCCTCCTTTCAAGACACTGTCCATTCCGTTCAACTGCTCTTCCAAGTGCTTTGCTGTCTCTGACAGAATTACAATGTCATCGGCGAACCTTAAAGTTTTTATTTCTTCTCCATGGATTGTAACTTCTACTCCGAATTTTTCTTTTGTTTCCTTTACTGTTTGCTCAATATACAGATTGAATAACATTGGGGAGAGGCTACAACCCTGTCTCACTCCCTTCCCAACCACTGCTTCCCTTTCACGTCACTCGACTCTTATAACTGCATCTGGTTTCTGTACAAATTTTAAATAGGCTTTCGCTCCCTGTATTTTACCCCTGCCACCTTCAGAATTTGAAAGAGTGTATTCCAATCAACATTGTCAAAAGCTTTTTCTAAGTCTACAAATGCTAGAAACGTAGGATTGCCTTTTCTTAATCTAGCTTCCAAGATAAGCTGTAGGATCAGTATTGCTTCACGTGTTCCAATATTTCTGCAGAATCCAAACTGATCTTCCCCGAGGTCGGCTTCTACCAGTTTTTCTATTCGTCTGTAAAGAATTTGCGTTATTATTTTGCAGCCGTGACTTATTGAACTGATATTTCGGTAATTTTCACATCTGTCAACACCTGCTTTCTTTGGGATTGGAATTATTATATCCTTCTTGAAGTCTGAGGGTATTTCGCCTGTCTTATACATTTTGCTCACCAGATGGTAGAGTTTCGTCAGGACTGGCTCTCCCAAGGCTGTCAGTAGTTCTAATGGAATGTTGTCTACTCTGTGGCCTTGTTTCGACTTAGATCTTTCAGTGCTCTGTCAAACTCTTTACGCAGTATCATTTCATCTTCATCTACATTCTCTTCCATTTCCATAATATTGCCCTCAAGAACATCGCCCTTGTATAGACCCTCTATATACTCCTTCCACCTGTCTGCTTTCCGTTCTTTGCTTAGAACTGGGTTTCCATCTGAGCTCTTGATATTCATACAAGTGGTTCTCTTTTCTCCAAAGGTCTCTTTAATTTTCCTGTAGGCAGTATCTATCTTGTTCTTAGTGAGATAAGCCTCTACATCCTTACATTTGTCCTTAGCCATTTTGCACTTCCTGTCGATCTCATTTTTGAGATGTTTGTATTCCTTTTTGCCTACTCCATTTACTGCATTTTGATATTTTCTCCTTTCATCAATTAAATTCAATGTTTCTTCTGTTACCCAAGGATTTCTACTAGCCCTCGTCTTTTTACCTACTTGATTCTCTGCTGCATTCACTACTTCATCCCTCAAAGTTACCCATTCTTCTTCTACTGTATTTCTTTCCCCCATTCTTGCCAATTGTTCCCTTATGCTCTCCCTGAAACTCTGTACAGCCTCTGTTTTAGTCAGTTTGTCCAGGTCCCATCTCCTTAAATTCCCACCTTTTTGCAGTTTCTTCAGTTTTAATCTACAGTTCATAACCAATAGATTGTGGTCAGAATCCACATCTGCCCCTGGAAATGTCTTACAATTTAAAACCTGGTTCCTAAATCTCTGTCTTACCATTATATAATCTATCTGAAACCTGTCAGTATCTCCAGGATTCTTCCATGTATACAACCTTCTTTTATGATTCTTGAAACAAGTGTTAGCTATGATTAAGTCGTGCTCTGTGCAAAATTCTACCAGGCGCCTTTCTCTTCCATTCCTTATCCCCAATCCATATTCACCTACTACGTTTCCTTCTCTTCCTTTTCCTACTATCGAATTCCAGTCACCCATGACTATTTAATTTTCGTCCCCCTTCACTATCTGAATAACTTCTTTTACCTCATTAGACATTTCTTCAATTTCTTCGTCATCTGCTGAGCTAGCTGGCATATAAACTTCTACTACTGTGGTAGGCGTGGGCTTCGTATCTATCTTGGCCACAATAAGGCGTTCACTGTGCTGTTTGTAGTAGCTTACCCGCACTCCTATTTTTTTATTCATTATTAAACCTACTCCTGCATTACCCCTATTTGATTTTGTATTTATAACCCTGTATTCACCTGACCAGAAGTCTTGTTCCTCCTGCCACCGAACTTCGCTAATTCTCACTATAATTAACTTCAACCTATCCATTTCCCTTTCTAAATTTTCTAACCTACTTGCCCGATTAAGGGATCTGACATTACACGCTCCGATCCGTGGAACGCCAGTTTTCTTTCTCCTGATAACGACATCCTCTTGAGTAGTTCCCGCCCGGATATCGGAATGGGGGACTATTTTACCTGCGGAATATTTTACCCAGGAGGACGCCATCATCATTTAACCATACAGTAAAGCTGCATGCCCTCGGAAAAAATTACGGCTGTAGTTTCCCCTTGCTTTCAGCCGTTCGCAGTACCAGCACAGCAAGGCCGTTTTGGTTAGTGTTACAGGGCCAGATCAGTCAATCATCCAGACTGTTGCCCTTGCAACTACTGAAAAGGCTGCTGCCCCTCTTCAGGAACCACAAGTTTGTCTGGCCTCTCAACAGAAACCCCTCCGTCGTGGTTGCACCTACGGTACGGCTATCTGTATCGCTGAGGCACGCAAGCCTCCACTCCAACGGCAAGGTCTATGGTTCATGGGGGAGGGATCACAGATTATTGGTTATGAACTGTGGATTACAACTGATGCAATAGAAACAGGTAGGAAATTAAAGAGATGAGATCAGGATAAATTGAAAGAACTTGAGGTTGTTCGTTGTTGAAAGTTTCAGAGGGAGCATTAGGCAACAATTGGCTACTACAGGAAAAAAGTACAGTAGAAGATGAATGGGTATCTTTAAGAGATGAAATAGTGAAGGCAGCAGAGGATCAAATAGGTAAAAAGACAAGGCCTAGCAGAAATCCTTGGATACCAGAAGAGATATTGAATTTAACTGACGAGAGGAGAAAACTTAAAAATGCAGCGAATGAAACAGGCGAAACGCAATACAAAGTTTAAAAAATGAGACTGACGGAAGTGCAAAATTGCTAAGCAGGAACAGCTAGAGAAAAAATGTAAGGATTTAGAAGCATATTTCACTAGGAGAAAGATAGATACAGTCTACAGGAAAAGTGAAGTGGCATTTAGGGAAAAGAGAAGCGGCTATATGAATATCAAAACTACCCTTAAGCAAAGAAGGGAACATAGAAGGTGGAACGAGGATATAGAGGGTCTATAAAAGGGAGCTGAACTTGAAGGCAATTTTATAGAAAGGGAAGTGGACGTAGATGAAGATCAGATGGGTGATGGGGGATACGATACCGCGAGAAGAATTTTACAGAGCTCTGAAGGATCTAAGTCGAAACAAAGTCCCAGAGATAGATTACAGTCTCTCAGAACTAGCCTTGGGAGAGCCAGCCATTATAAAACTCTTGAATCTGGTGTGCAAGATGTATGAGACAAGCGAAATACCGTCAGACTTCAAGAAGAATGTAGTAACTCCAGTTCCAAAGAGAGCAGCTGGTGACAGATGTGAAAACTGTCGAACTATCAGTTTAATATGTCATGGTCGCAAAATACTAACACGAATTCTTTGTGGAAGAACGGAAAAATTGGTAGAAGCCGACCTCGGGGAAGATCAGTTTGGATTCCGGAGAAATGTAGAAACACGCGAGGCAATACTGACCCTACGACGTATCTTAGAAGATAGATTAAGGAAAGGCAAACATACGTTTCTTGCATTTGTAGACTTAGAGAAAGCTTTTGACGGTGTTGACTGGAACACTCACTTTCAAATTCTCAAGGTGGCAGGGGTCAAGTACAGGGAGCGAAGAGCTGTTCACAACTTGTACAGAAACCATACGGCAGTTATGACTCGAGGGGCATGAAAGGGGAGCAGTGGTTGAGAAGGGAGTGAGACAGGGTTGTAGCCTGACCTCAATGTTATTCAATTCGCACATTGAACAAGCACTAGAGCAAACAAAAGAAAGCTTTGCAATACGAAGTAAAGTTCAGGGAGAGAAAATAAAAAGTCTGAGGTTTGCCGTTGACTTGTAATTCTGTCAGAGACAGCAAAGGACTCGGAAGATCAGTTGAACGGAATGGACAGGAGTATAAGGTGAACATCAACAAAAGAAAAACAACAAAAATGGAATGTAGTCGAATTAAATCAGGCGATCCTAAGGGAATTAGGTTGGGAAACGAGACACTCGGAGTTACTGAGTAGAACTGGGGAGACAAGACAATTTGTGGCACAACTTGACCAAAAGAAGCTATCGGTTGTTGGGACACATTCTGGGACACCAAGGGATCACCAATTTAGCGTTGGAGGGAAAAATGGGTGGTAAACATCATAGAGGAAAAGATGAATACACAAAGCAGACCGTGAAGGATGTAGGTTGCAATAGTTATTCGGAGACGAAGAGGCTTACAAAGGATAGAGTAGCATGGACTGCTACATCAGTCTTCGGACGGAGAGCAAGGTCCAGCCGCAGTGGCCGAGCTGTTCTAGGCGCTTCAGTCCGCAACCGCGCTGCTGCTACGGTTGCAGGTTCGAATCCTGCCTCGGGCGTGGATGTGCGTAATGTCCTTAGATTAAGTTAGGTTTAAGTAGTTCTAAGTTTGGGGACTGATGACCTCAGATGTTAAGTCCCATAGTGCTTAGAGCCGTTTGAACCATTTGAACTGAAGACCACAACAACAACATGCGGTTTACATTTTGTTCTGATTTTGATCTGTGGAATTGTATTCCTTGTGGTCCGCTGCAGGACGACTGTGATGTTGATACGGCAATTTCTTATCGGGTTATTGTATAATGACACGGAGTCATTCTAACGTTCTCTTAAGTAAACTGAATTCCACAGTTACTTACAAATTTATAATGCTTTCCTATACTGTTCACGTTTGCTCTTGTATACTCACGTAAATCTGCTAGTGAAGTGAGAACAAACTATTCAAAGCATTTTGCCTTTTGCTGAACTGTCGCTGACATAGGCTGCTATCAGCACCACGTTTCTCAGTTCTTTGCACGCATGTTACAGCCAGTACAAAGTAAGTTATTGTTACCGAGAAGTGTTAGGATCTACAAAATGAGGTTTCACGCCCTAGAGCACGTGTACTTTCTATAGCGGGGAAATAGGCAATTGCAGATTATGCCAGGAAATTAGGTGTGATTATTATGTTGTATTCATTTCCAGTATGGTTCAAGCCCCCCTTACATTTTACGTTGCGTCATGAAGGCGCTCCATAGTTCTGAACGTCGACTCAATCATATGAATGCGCGATGATGCTAATACTGAGTCTTGGGTAAAAATTTTGTATAAAAAGTGGCATGTTATCACGAAATTGCAACTCAAGCCAAATCAGTGGAGATTGTTAAAAAAGAAAAAAAAATGAAAAGAGAAGACACAGGAAGCTTTCAACCTACGGGATACGTTTCCCAAAGTGATACGACCACTCATAGGCAGAAAGCAGGGCGCTGAGATGAGAAGGGTACACGACGCCCTTCGGTATACAAAACAATGCCGCTCGCGTGCCGTCCGAAACGTGACGTGCGCGCAAAGGCAGAGAAGGCATAACATCGGAAAAAGTCGCCTATTGATTCATTATGGAAAACAGACCTACAAAAAGCCTTGTAGGAACGCATGCAAAATCCAAGGGCCGTTTGATTACATTTAAATGTTGACAGCCCTGGATGAGGCTGCACACATGCCTCTAGATCTACATCCACTTCTGTTTGCTGCCAACTGCTACCTATTAGGGCTTCTACCATTTCCATTAGCGTATACAGCGTGAAAAGAATGGTTGCTTAAATGTCTCCGTGCGTGCCGTAGAAGTCTAATGTTGGCTTTGCGAACTCTCTGGGAGTTATACACTGAAGAGCCAAAGAAACTGGTACACCTGCCTAATATTGTGTAGGGCCCTGATAACACGCAGAAGTGCCGCGACACGACGTGGCATGGACGAGACTAATGTCTGAAGTAGTGCTGGAGGGAACTGACGCCATGAATCCTGCAGGGCTGCCCATAAATCCGTACGAGTAGAGGGCGTGCACATCTCTTTTGACCAGCACGTTGGAAGCCGCCCCAGATATGCTCAATGATGTTCATGTCTGGGATGTTTGGTGGCCAGCGAAAGTGTTTAAAGGACATAAATGGATGCAGGTGATCAGACAGGATGCCTACGTACGTGTCATCTGTCGGAGCCGTATCTAGACGTATCAGGGATCCCGTATCACTCCAACTGCAAATACAAACACCACTACAGAGCCTCCACCAGCTTGAGTAGTCTCCTGCTGACAGGCATGGTCCATGGATTCATGAGGGTGTCTCCATACCCGTGCACGTCCATCCGCTCGATACAGTTTGAAACGAGACTCGTCCGAATAGGTGACATGTTTCCAGTCAGCTACAGTCCAATATTGGTGTTGACGGGCCCAGGCGAGGCGCCGGCCGGAGTGGCCGATCGGTTCTAGGTGCTTCAGTCTGGAACCACGATACCACTACGGTCGCAGGTACGAATCCTGCCTCGGGCATGGATGTGTGTGATGTCCTTAGGTTAGTTAGGTTTAAGTAGTTCTAAGTTCTAGGGGACTGATGACCTCAGAAGTTAAGTCCATAGTGCTCAGAGCCATTTGAACCATTTGAACCAGGCGAGGCATAAAACTTTGTGTCGTGCAGTAATCAAGTGTACACGAGTGGGTCTTCGGCTCTGAAAGCCCAAATCGATGATGTTTCGTTGAATGGTTCGCATGCTGACACTTGTTGATGGCCTAGCATTGAAATCTGCAGCAATTTGCGAGACAGTTTTTCACTTCTGTAACGCTGAACGATTCTGTTCAGTCGTCGTTGGTCCCGTTGTTGCAGGAACTTTTTTCCGGCCGCAGCGATGTCAGAGATTTGATGCTTTACGGGATTCCTGATATTCACGATACACTAGTGAAATGGTCATACGAGAAAATCCCCACTTTATGGCTATCTCGGAGATACTGTGTCCCATCATTCGTGCGTCGACTATAACACCACAAAAACTCACTTAAATCGTGAAAACCTGCCATTGTAGCAGCAGTAACCGACCGTTACAACTCGCCAGACACTTGTCTTATATAGACGTTGCCGACCGCAGCTCGGCATTCTGCCTGTTTACATATCTCTGTATTTGAATACACATGCCTATAACAGTTTCTTTGGCGCTTCAATGTAGTATATTTTTAGGTCTTTCGCTTGAAGCTGGTTCTTGCAGCTTTGTTACTGGGCTATCGCGGGACAGCTCGAGTCTGTCTTCAACTCTTTCAGTATCTCCGTGACAGTCCCCCATGGGTTAAACAAACCTGTGACTGCTTGTGCTGGTCTTATTTGTGTAAGTTCCGTGTCCCCATTAGCTCTATTTGGTGTACGTCCCACGCAGTTCAATAATATTCTGCGATGCGTCACACGAGTGTTTTGTAAGCCTACATGACTGACTGCATTTCCACAGTGTCCTATGAATGAGCCGAAACCCGCTGCCTGCCTTACCTACGAGCGAGCCTACGGGACTCTTCCATTTCATACACCTACAAATTGTTACATTCAAGTATTTAATCAATTTAGTGATTTTAATTGTGACTCATTGACACTGTAGTCCTAAACGAACACTTTTTTCGTTTGTGAAGTCCATAGTTTTAGTCTTATTAACATTTAAAGCAACTTACCAGTCTTCGCAACACTGTGAAATCTTATCAAAATATACAATACTTGTGCAGCTCATCTCAGACTGTACTTTGTTATAGATAATTGCATGAAAGTCTGAGTTTACTGTTAATAACAGCTCATTAAAGTAAAACAGAAACAGCTGTCGATGTTTCTCCATTCAAAACGTCAAGGCCAAAATACACTTCTCGATTCCTAATAGAAGATTCTCAATTCAGTCATAGATGTAGTGCTATAATTACACTTCTGGCCATTAAAATTGCTACACCACGAAGATGACGTGCTACAGAGGCGAAATTTAACCGACAGGAAGAAGATGCTGTGATATGCAAATGATTAGCTTTTCAGAGCATTCACACAATGTTGGCGCCGGTAGCGACACCTACAACGTGCTGACATGAGGAAAGTTTCGAACCGATTTCTCATACACAAACAGCAGTTGACCGGCGTTGCCTGGTGAAACGCAGTTGTGATGCCTCGTGTAAGCAGGAGAAATGCGTACCATCACGTTTCCAACTTCGATAAAGGTCGGATTGTAGCCTATCGCGATTGCGGTTTATCGTATCGTGACATTGCTGCTCGCGTTGGTCGAGATCCAGAGACTGTTTGCAGAATATGGAATCGGTGGGTTCAGGAGGGTAATGCGGAACGCCGTGTTGGATCCCAACGGCCTCGTATCACTAGCAGTGGAGATGACAGGCATCTTATCCGTATGGCTGTAACGGATCGTACAGCCACGTCTCGATCCCTGAGTCAACAGATGGGGACGTTTGCATGACAACAACCATCAGCACGAACAGTTCGACGACGTTTGCAGCAGCATGGACTATTAGTTCGGAGACCATGGGTACGGTTACCCTTGACGCTGTATCACAGACAGGAGCGCGTGCGATGGTGTACTCAACGACGAACCTGGGTGCACGAATGGCAAAACGTCATTTTTTTTTCGGATGAATCCAGGTTCTGTTTATAGCATCATGATGATCGCATCCGTGTTTAGCGGCATCGCGGTGAACGCACATTGGAAGCGTGTATTTGTCATCGCCATACTGGCGTATCACCCGGCGTGATGGTATGGGGTGCCATTGGTTACACGTCTCGGTCACCTCTTGTTCGCATTGACAGCACTTTGAACAGTGGACGTTACATTTCAGATGTGTTACGACCCGTGGCTCTACCCTTCATTCCATTCCTGCGAAGCCCTACATTTCAACAGGATAATGCACGACCGCATGTTGCAGGTCCTGTACGGGCCTTTCTGGATACAGAAAATGTTCGACTGTTGTCATGGCCAGCACATTCTCCAGATCTCTCACCATTTGAAAACGTCTGGTCAATGGTGGCCGAGCAACTGGCTCGTCACAATACGCCAGTCACTACTCTTGATAAACTGTGGTATCCTGTTGAAGCTGCATGGGCATCTGTACCTGTACATGCCATCCAAGCTCCGTTTGACTTAATGCCCAGGCGTATCAAGGCCGTTATTACGGCCAGAGGTGGTTGTTCTGGGTACTGATTTCTCAGGATCTATGCACCCAAATTGCGTGAAAATGTAATCACATGTCAGTTCTAGTATAATATATTTTCCCAATGAATACCCATTTATCATCTGCATTTCTCCGTGGTGTAGCAATTTTAATGGCCAGTAGTGTATGTTTGTTGTTTGCAAAGGCACAGAAGGAATTGTTCTGATTTATTAGTTGTTTGACTGTGGCTAAAGGACTTTGGTTTATGATCTGTATTGTGCTTCGATATGTAATCTCTTTGCTTGTGTAATTACTTCTTCGCGTCCCACCAGGGGCATGCGTGCTCTCCACCGCGCCGACTTAAAGACAATGCGTGTGATGTCGGCCTCAGTCGTTTTCCACTGGTGTCACTCGTTGATACTGTAAGCTGCTGGCAAAGCTGAATGTCACACTTACACACCAGAGAAGCATGGTGCTAGGATTTGGAGGAAGAGACCTTGGAACTTCATCTGCTATTTCGTGATTACAGAATTGACGGGAAAGTGTATTTACTAAGCCGCTGTCATTGGCACTTGTTCGACTTGTTTGGTGAGCACCTTAGTGTGTAAACTATACGAACAGTTCTTCAGCTACACGGTGTGTCGTGAGGTTCTTTACTCTGTTTTAGGTTTGAGTTAAGCTCAGATTTTATTTAACGCGTTTACCTGTTACAACGTGGCTAACTTACGGTGGAAAAAGTTTTCCGCCTATTTATGCCATACTTGTTCCTGTACGCTAGGTCTCAGCCCTGTTATTATTCATGAATATCATTTGTGCTGGTTTTGTGCAATTTATTTGGTTCAGGATTAAGTAAGTTCAATTTTACTACTTAATGTTTTAGTTGAAACCATATGCGTGCTATTGCTTATATTTTATGATATTTATACAATATTTTATAGTACTATCCTGAGCCACTGCGCCGGCCGGAGTGGCCGAGCGGTTCTAGGCGCTACAGTCGGGAACCGCACGACCGCTACGGTCGCAGGTTCGAATCCTGCCTCGGGCATGGATGTGTGTGATGTCCTTAGGTTAGTTAGGTGTAAGTAGTTCTAAGTTCTAGGGGATCGATGACCTCAGATGTTCAGTCCCATAGTGCTCAGAGCCATTTGAACCAATTTGAAGGTAACCTGAGTCTCCTGGTGTTGAACGCATCACTATTTACTTGACTCTCACGAAGAAGCTCGGATATTGCGATTCTGCGTAAGGTGTGTGATATCGATAGCTACGATACCACAACGTAGGTCCGCTCTGCTAAGTTGGCACTAGGAGAGACACAGACGACAGCGCCCTCTAGCCGGTGCTGTCGAGGTCTACGAGCTCCGGGACTGCTTCAGCCCATTTGATCAGGTGCAACCAGCCAGGACACTTCGCTTCAGCATCGCACCTACGTACAAAGTTATGTAATCGTTTATCACCTTGTTTTTGCACCGACTTTTATTACCTTTTCCCGTTCCCACCCACGCGCCGCCTCCCAGGTAGGATACAAAAAGGTGAGTGCCGAAAACGTGTGCGGTCCAACAGTCCAGCACAAGGAGCAAAGCATATCAAGCGTTTGAACATTTTTCGACCTCCACCAACAAGATAGATGTTATACACTTACTTACTACTTTACGCGATCAGGTCCAATAAGCCGCGCGCTGCTTTTGAGAGATTGCCTCCACTTCAGCTTGTCTTCGGCTCCTTTCTGCCATCCTACCAGCAGTCCTATTCTCTGAAGGTCTTTGGATACGCAGTGACTCTCTCGACTTCTAGGTCTTCCTACGGGCCTTCTGCCGGTTGGCTTGGTGTTGAGTACAGTTTTCGGCCATCGGTTGTCCTACATTCGAGCAACATGCCCTGCCAACTGGAGTCGTTGTGTCTTCATTATAGCTACGATGTTCAGCTCTTTGTAAATATCATACAGCTCTGTATTGTGACGAATTCTCCAATTTTCACTCTCATTATCGTGAACTGGTCCAAAAATCTTCCCCAACTCGTAAAACCAGTCGTGTTACGACAGCTAGAGAGAAGCCTCGGATAGATGTTATATGCTTTCACATATTTTTAAAGATAACAAGATAGGGATATCCCACGTGAGCGTATAATCAGTACAGCAGTCAATGCGTAGATGCCATTTAAGTCCATCAAAACCGAAATAATTCAGTCAATCTCCTTGGTTGTATCGCTTTCTAGTACAAAAATAGCATTCTTTTGGTTAATTTCATAGAACATAGGTCAACAGCTACGGAGGACGTTTACTGCAGAGCACGAGAGACTTGTAGCAGCGATGAGGCACTGGACTTTAAATCGGCAGAATGAATGTTGAAATCCTTGTCCCTCTATCTAGATACAGGCTTTCTGTAATTTTTCTAAATCGCTTGAGGTGAATGCTAGGCTGGTTCCTTCGAAAAAGCACGGCCGATCTACTTTCCCATCCTTCCCCAATTGACCTTTTTCCATCTGCCTAAAGACCTTGTCGTCGACGGTACGTTAAACTTTAATCTTCGTTTCTTTAATATGAATGGAGTATCTGTTATGAAACATTATTCACGTAAGAATTGAGAGGCTTCGCTCACAGCTTTCAGCAGAAGATGCTCGAAACCCTGCAATTAAGTATTCTGCTGAAGCTGTATGTTCTTACTTGTAAGTATTCTGTGTACAGGAACCATCACAAAGGACTTGATGACATTGCGGTGGCTTCTCTTTCGCCGCCCGGAGTGGCCGTTCGGTTTGAGGCCCCATGTCACGGATTGCGCGGCACCTCCCGCCGGAGGTTCGAGTCCTCCTGCGGGCATGGGTGTTGTAGTGTAACGACGTAAGTTTTGTTTAAATGATTTTCTTTGGACATATGACCATGTGCAGACTTCGTCACCTACGTCAGTTACAACACACTTCAAAATTATTTAAACTCTTTTTAAAATTTGTCTCTGAATGGTTCTTGAACGAAACTGTAATTAAAACATCATCATTTGAGTCGTATGCGCAGAATTACGTCACTCAGTCCAATCGGTTTGCGTAAACTTTTTTCAATTTAGATGTCGATTGTTTCTTCTCAGAAATTGTATTAATGCAAGTGATCTGCTTTAATAAATATTAGAACCACATTGAATAAACTTTTGAGATTCAAACTCGCGATGAACGTTGTCAAAAATTAATAATCTTGTCAAATAAATTACGTAACATAATTCTTCATAAATAAATTCTCGGAACACGTATTTAAACTTTAGTAGCATCCACTAGTTTATTATCTTCCTACATATAGACGTGAACCTGAGACTTGACAAGACAGAACTGAACATTTACAACATGATTAAACTTTCTATGACGTCATTGTTGTAGAAACATTACAAATTCTTAATTTTTGACATTTTTAGAAGCACGACGCAACAACTCGGTTTCAGGATCTTCTGTTGCTCTCTGGCTGTCGACCCGCGACGTGTAGTGGCCAGCAATTTTCTCTCTGGTCCCGGCAGTGAAGATGCTGTCTCCGTTCGTTGCGCCGCCCTCTCCGTACATGAAACATAAAAATATATACAAAACTTTAGACAATTCACAACCATTTCAAATATTACAAAAATACATAAACAAAAACTAAATTAAACTTATATTCACCTGCAAACTGGGCTGACACTGGTAGATGGGTGACGCTTCAATTTCGCGTCCCACTACATACCCCACCCACAAGCTCAGTTTGTCAGGTTTTAACCGAAAATAAAACTTCTTCTATATACAATATTTAACTGTTAACATTATACATTTTTCTCACAGTTTCCGTAATCTAAAGTCCTTGCTCTTAGATATATTCAATCCTTTTATGACAATATTGTTGTGACTATTTGTCATTTACTTTTGATTGTGCTATTATGATAATTCACAGCCGAATATATGGAGATTACTCCTTTTCATTTAATTGCTAGTGAATAATAATTTAGTACGTTCTTTAACGTTGTTACATTAGGACAGAGCGTTCAAATTGTGATAGGTTAGTTTCAGTTTTATTCATTTACTAGAGTTATTCTTTCCAAAAATGTATATTACTAATAAGTTTCTTTACGTCGTTCTTTTCCCTAATGCTTTGTTTATGCCTGAGGTCAAGAAGAAATCAAGCAAAACTTTCTTTAGAATCTCGGCACGGCTTTCTTTACCTTCGGACACTTTGTTGGGTAATGGCAGTTTATTTAGGAGAAACAAGCGAGAGAAACCCGTTTGGTGTGTTCTATATTAACACTATTACAAATCTCTATTAAAGGCACTCTGCTATGTTCTCGTGATCCATATAGCTCTGGACGCCCATGGTCCCTAAAATTATTAACCATCCCCTTTGGTTCCTACTATCCGAGTAAATATAAAATATACAAAATTCCTTCTGACCTAATAACAAAACTTTCTTCCATATAAGTCCCCTTTTAGTTACCTTTCCCTTTTTGAAGTACCGGTAGATTATTGTAGAACACTTGTTTAAACTTTCTGTTATTTCTTTAAAATAACACGTAACTATCACGAAAAACTTCACATGAATAAACTATGAATGCTCTTCCGTAGGTAACATATACTAAATATTAACTTATTTAGGAATGAAGGGTTTCATTTGATCGACACTATATAATCCTTTAATTACACCTGATGAAGGTTCCATAAGAAGTAACGCTTTGGGATGTACAGTCTTATGTACAACATATGGACCTTCAAAGATAAAGAAGAATTTTCTACATTCCTTATTGATCTTCGAACTTTTAGGATGAGATCGTACTAATACAAGATCTCCTACCTGAAATGAGGGTTCAATAGCATGTTGATTATAACTTTTAATTCTCCGTTCGGCGTTTTTAACAATCTGTTCGCGAATTTTTTCGTTTGGAATGTATTGTTGGATCGCATTTACTGGTGGCCAAGGTAGAGCAGCTAGTAAAGGCTCACCTATAATTCGTTTGCCTAAAATTACTATAGGTGATAATCCCGTCGTTAGATGAGGCAATTCATTTAATATCTTTTCGAATTCAGGCATTAGTTTGGCCCACCGAGTATGTTTATATGCACAATAAGTTCTACATAATCGTCCTAGTTCTTTCATGACTCTTTCTACTAAATTACTTTGAGGGTGATATTTCGAAATTAAGATATGTTTGATTCCATATTGTTTTATCATATCTTGAAACTTTTGACTAATAAATGCACTACTGTTGTCAGACATAAGTCATTAAGAATGCCCCAGTTAACAAAGTAATTTCGAGTAAGACAGCGTATAATGCTTGCTGTATTCGCTCGTTTCAAAGTATATAGTTTCACATGTTTGGACCAACATTCCATTACAACAAACACATAAGTAAATCCTCCTGAACTACGAGGCAGAGGGCCGAAAAAATCTAATGACAGTAGATCCCACAGACCTCGAGGAATTACAGCATATAATTTATAACGCTTAGATTTGTTATTAACTTTAACCTTTTGACAGGTTTCACAAGTCCTAATAATACTTCTCACAATACGGGACAAATTTTTGAAATAATAATACTTCATTAGGTGTTTAATACATTTATGAATTCCAAAATGCCCGTAACCTTCATGAGCATAAGTAATTAATTCGTACACAACAGTTTTCGGAATGCAGATTTTCCATCTCTGGTGTTCTCTCTGTGCTTTCCAATACAACAAGTCGTTGAAATATAGCCACATACCCCAGGTGTTAACTGTTTCGTCCCCATTATTAAGGTTTTGTATAAGGTCCCTATATTGATCGTCATTTCTTTGATTGCATCTAATAGCAGTTACTATCCGTTTAACCTTACGTTCGTTCTCCTGAGTTAAACGGAAATAAAGATGGTAATTTGTTCCTGGTTCTTCTGCGATGTTAATATTCTCCATTCCTACTGGAAGTCTCGACAAAGCATCCGAAACTACATTTTGAGATCCTTTTATATACCTAATTTCGTACTGAAATTCTTGCAAGCATAATACCCAACGTAATAATCTACGGTGAAGTAACCGACAATTGTTTAAAAAGGTTAAAGCCTGATGATCAGTATATACAATTGTTTTTCTTACCATTAATAATCCTCTAAATCTTTGAAAACCCCATACCACTGCGAGAGCTTCCTTCTCGGTTACAAAATAATTTCTTTCATGTTTATTTAAAGTTCTACTAGCGAATCAAATAGGCTGATATAATCCCTTTTCATTGGTCAGATCACCTTGGAATATTACGCAAGACACACCATAATCAGAGGCATCCGTATACATACAAAAGTCCTGATTGAAATCTGGATGCTATAACATTTTGCCTTCTGTTAACGCTCCTTTTATCTTATTAAAAATTTCCTCTTCCTCTTTTCCCCAGAGCCATACTGATTTCTCTTTTAATAAATCCAGTAACTTAGGATTAACAACATCCTGCCCTGGAAGAAATCTTCTCAGAAATCCTACCATTCCTAAGAATGATTTCAGTTGTTTCCGATTTCTAGGACTCGGGCATCGAGCAATAGCTTCAATACGTGCTGGGTCTGGCCTAATACCTTTACTGTCCACTATATGCCCCAAAAATCTCACTTCCTCCTTTCCGAAGTAAGACTTAGATAATTTTAAAATAATTCCTCTGTCAATTAAACGATCAAACAATTCCCGTAATATCGTTACGTGTTCTTCCCACGTTTTAGTGGCTACCAAAATATCATCTACATATAAAATAATCTTTTGTAATAATTGCTGACCCAAAGCAGAATCTAATGCCCTAATGAAAGATGACACTGATATATTAAGTCCAAAAGGTAAAACTTGGGACTGATATGATCTGCCTTCAAAAAGAAAAGCCGTATATTGCTGTGAATCCGGATTTAATATTACTTGATGGTAGCCAGCAGTTAAATCCATTGTACTCATATAACGAGAACCAGCAATCTTAAGAAGTACGTCCTCCATAGGAATACGTCTGTCTCTTTCCATCTCTATAATTTTATTTAATTCACGGGCATCCAGAACCAGTCGTACCCCACCAGTAGCTTTCTTAACTACCCACAAAGGACTGTTAAAAGCACTACACGATCGTTCGATAATATTTTGTTCTAGCATCTTACTTATTTCTCTACTAGCCGGTTCTTTGAATTGTACTGGAATAGGATAAGGTTTCTTAAAGAATGGTTTTTGATCTTTAATCTTAAGTTTACAAACGTAATCTTTGATTCTCCCCCGTTCATCTGAGAAGACGGCTCTAAATTCTAACAACAAAGTTTCCAACTCTTCCTTTTCTTGTTCAGATAGACAATTCGTAGAATAACATTTTTCTTTCACTTCGGTTTCGATACTATTACTAGCCTCACATCGGTATACTTCATATTCAAGATCACTAGAATCTATTAATAGGTTCATGGTCTGTGTGTACTTAATCTGTAAGGATTCGTAGCGATTTTCAGGTACTCGATTATCAGAAAACCTCACTTTAAAAGCACATGCCTCCTTATGGTTGGTTAAGGAAGAGTCTTTAAAATCTAATATAGCTTTATATTTACACAGCCAATCTATACCTAAAATTATGGCCACATTTAAGTTGGCTACGACAAGTACAGAGTGAGCAATTAATTGTTTAGAAATTTCAAAAGTTAAATAAACTTCTTCAGTAATATTTTGACTTCTTTTACCAGTAACTCCTATAATTTTCACCCCAGTTACAGGTAAGGTTGGGAAATTCCAATACTTTCTTTTAAGTTGAAATAATTCTTTAGATAAAATACTTACTTCACTACCCGAATCGATTATAATATTTACTTCGGTGTCTTTAATATAACCTTTAATAACGGGTTTATAAGTTTTATTCTCCCTTATCTGATTGTCTTCCTGAAGTAAATCTTGTTACCAATCACCTTCCTTTTGGCAGCTTAATGATAAATTGCAATTGGGTCTTGTATAATCTTGACTAACAGTTCCCTTTAGTTGACCCATACTAAAG
Organism: Schistocerca americana; assembly: GCF_021461395.2. Lineage (NCBI taxonomy): Eukaryota > Metazoa > Arthropoda > Insecta > Orthoptera > Acrididae > Schistocerca > Schistocerca americana. The sequence goes on from NC_060119.1 coordinate 221,623,148, forward strand.
GACTTTACTAGTTTTCCGAACTTTCTATGATAACGTCACCTACAACTTGACCTTCATTAATTACTTGAGGATTATTTATCTCATTATCGTTATTGTTTAATTTTCCCATTTTAGAGTTATTACCACGATTTTGTTGGCTCTCTTTATCTTTAGATTGCCGTTTTATATAACAAAACCGGCTATGATTGTTGTTGTTAAATTTTCGTGGTTCTGAATTATTATTATTTCGAGGATTGTCATTTCTACCAAATTTAAATTTCTCGTCTTCCCGTTCTCTATTTAGCATATCTAACTGTTCTAAATATCCTAATAATTCACAAGGTTGTGACCATTCCCTTTCTATCATTCTTTCCTTTACATAATACGGTAACCTACTAATCAGGACTCGTATTAGATGACTTTCAATAATTGGTTCTTCAATTAATTTAGCACGGTTTAAATGCCATTCGAAATAATTCCTATGACCTCCCCACCGTTTAGAATATGGAGGAAGGTCTAACAACTCTAAAGGTAAGTGTTGTTGTTTTCCTCGTGACCAATAATTTTGTTTAAACTGCTTAACGAAATCATCCCAGTCCCTAAATTCAGTTCTATGCAGTACTGCCCATTGCGCAGCTTCTGATTGTAAATGTCCTATTACAAATTGAATCCGTTTTTCATTACTCCATTTAGGACATAATGAAGTTTCAAAAGGTTTTATAAAGATTATAGGGTGAAGTTCGCCTCCTGGTTTGAATACAGGAAATCGACTTGCTACATTTGAATTTGCCGTTATATCATCCCAACATTCTGTGAGAGACATAGTTCGATTTTGTTTAGATTGCAGAGACGGAGTTGCATCGGATTGGCTTGCCGTTATTTCTTTATTCGTATTGTTGTCGTCCGAGCTAGCAAACACGATGCGACTGTTGTCTCTGATTACGTTATTACTTCTACTACTTGAAATGTTTTCATTGTTGTCTAATTCCGATAACCGTTTAGTAATTTCCTGTATTCGCATTTCCGTATTGGATACGCGATTAGCTAATATTGATTCTTCACTGTGTTCACGATGTGAACGCTCTGTACCTTCGTCAATGTTATTATCTTTGGAAGTCTCAAGGTTACTGCATATTTCGGTAATTAAAAATTTCATGTTTTCTATTTCAGTATGATCTTTTTCTACTCGATGAGTTAATATCTCAAATTCTACATTATCTATTGAAGAAATCTCTACAGGTTTGGTAGAAACCTCTTTAATAGATTCTAATAATTCTCTACGAACGGTTTCTGTTTGCATAGAAAATTCATCTCGGAACTTATCGTTATTTTTATCTATTTCATTTACAGCTAAGACATTGATATTATCTAGTCTCTTGGTTAAGTCAGAGATATCGCTTCGCATGCGAGCTTTTTCCTCACGCGATTCCTGGATATGTTCTTCTAACCTCTTACAATTATCAGCAATCTTATTACTAAGTCCTACTAGTTTTTCCTGCATTTCAACTTTAGAAGCCTCTATTTTATCATTTAATTCTCGACTGGTTTCATTAAGATGTTCCTGTAACCTGTCTGTCGATTTTGTTAGCTCCCCTTTAAGTTCCTCTTTTAATATAGCCGTAGATTCTTCGTTAGACTGTTTTAATCTAGCAGTAGATTCTTCGTTAGATTGTTTTAATTCCTGTTTTAGTTCCTCTTTTAATCTAGCCGTAGATTCTTCGTTAGACTGTTTTAATCTAGCAGTAGATTCTTCGTTAGACTGTTTTAATTCCTGTTTTAATCTAGCAGTAGATTCTTGGTTAGACTGTTTTAATTCCTGTTTTAATCTAGCAGTAGATTCTTCGTTAGACTGTTTTGATTCCTGTTTTAGTTCCTCTTTTAATCTGGCAGTGGATTCTTCGTTAGATTGTTTTAATTTAGCGATCGCCCTAAAAAGGGATCTCATGCTCCTATCGGACATAGATTGCTCTTCGTCTGACATTTCACTTCCCGACATTATTGTAAGATATTAACTAGTTACAGACGTAGACTTGTAATCAACAATCCTGTAAAAGCACACTCCCTATGTACAACACTCCACTTCCAACTTAAAACAGACTCACCGGACACTAATATGGTAGTTTGTAGTTTTCGGTGATCAGTGTGCTGCTACGGGCTGTAGAAGTAACAGCCGTCGATGCAGTCGCTGATATGCTGCGACCCCGCTTCCGCAACCGGCAGGACGCTGAGTCGAACCCCGGAGACGTCACTGGCTGCAACCACGCCCGGCCGCACCTTAGACAGGCGAAGCCCTCAGCAACACCTCTAATACCAGCCGGAGGAACGCCCCCCAGCTGACGTACTGGGCCTATTAGTTTAGGGAGAAAAGGTTGTCGGGGTTTGCAGCGTTCAGCTGCTGCCCAACAGATGCGCCTTCTCGTGGAATAACTGCGTGACCGTACTGCTTGGCTGCGCTCCGTCAGCTGCCCACACCCGCGAAGTCGCCGCTGGCTGGCGAAGGCTCCACGAAAACTCGCGTTGACTTCCTAAGGACTCTTGATGTTTTAATTGTTTCGTACCTGTGTGCCTTAGTTGCACAGAAGTCCTGTTTGTAAGGTCGCCACGGTGTAGTGTAACGACGTAAGTTTTGTTTAAATGATTTTCTTTGGACATATGACCATGTGCAGACTTCGTCACCTACGTCAGTTACAACACACTTCAAAATTATTTAAATTCTTTTTAAAATTTGTCTCTGAATGGTTTTTGAACGAAACTGTAATTAAAACATCATTATTTGAGTCGTATGCGCAGAATTACGTCACCCAGTCCAATTGGTTTGCGTAAACTTTTTTCAATTTAGATGTCGATTGTTTCTTCTCAGAAATTATATTAATGCAAAGTGATCTGCTTTAATAAATATTAGAACCACATTGAATAAACTTTCGAGATTCAAACTCGCGATGAACGTTGTCAAAAATTAATAATCTTGTCAAACAAATTACGTAACATAATTCTTCATAAATAAATTCTCGGAACACGTATTTAAACTTTAGTAGCATCCACTAGTTTATTATCTTCCTACATATAGACGTGAACCTGAGCCTTGACAAGACAGATCTGAACATTTACAACATGATTAAACTTTCTATGACGTCATTGTTGTAGAAACATTACAAATTCTTAATTTTTGACATTTTTAGAAGCACGACGCAACAACTCGGTTTCAGGATCTTCTGTTGCTCTCTGGCTGTCGACCCGCGACGTATAGTGGCCAGCAATTTTCTCTCTGGTCCCGGCAGTGAAGATACTGTCTCCGTTCATTGCGCCGCCCTCTCCGTACATGAAACATAAAAATAAATACAAAACTTTAGACAATTCACAACCATTTCAAATATTACAAAAATACATAAACAAAAACTAAATTAAACTTATATTCACCTGCAAACTGGGCTGACACTGGTGGATGGGTGACGCTTCAATTTCACGTCCTACTACATTGTGTGTGTTGTTCTTAACATAAGTTAGTTTACGTAGTGTGTAAGTCTAAGGACCGCTGACCTCAGCAGTTTGGTCCCTTAGGAATTCACACACATTTGAACATTTGGTTCTCTTTTAGCACGACTTTCCTCATACCATACCTGACGGTCATTCACAATTTCTTCATGCCTTTTTCCTGTTGCGCCTTCTCTTCTCGGAATTCTACCACAGTTGCTTCACATGGCTCCATCGCACCGACAGCGGGTTCTCCTCCCTGTTGGATGTTATCATTTTTTACTAATTTTTTGTCTCCAACACATCAATGACTGTTGTTGCAGACGATCTTATCCCCTCACCAACATAATACATGGTTGTGAGAGGCTTTCAAGAGCAAAACTACAAAGTTAAGTATACTGGTAACATTTAAGATACATGGTGAGTAACAGGGTCTTCTGAAAATAAACAAATAATTAAATTAATGCATGGAAGTTTTTATAAATCTGCTAAAAATTGAAGATGCATAGTAGCGAAACAGGTGTGTTAAAAAATACTTCTCAGCAACAGTATCAAACATCTTTTCGTCTCAACTAATCTGTTATCTACATGACTGTTAATTAAAGAGTCTGTCGTACTCATTTTCGTTTTTCTCTGTATGTCACATCTACTTACAAATATGTTAATTATTGCAGCACATCTGTAACAACGTACTTTCAGATGTGAAATTGAGAGTACTACAACTGCAATTGGTAAATAAATGCTGGGACAGAAACACCATATCATTGGAATTTGTGTACCTTGGAAAATTATTTAAGAACCTGCAACTGGCACACTGGACTCGCATTCGGGAGGACGACGGTTCAATCCCGCGTCCGGCCATCCTGATTTAGGTTTTCCGTGATTTCCCTAAATCGCTCCAGGCAAATGCCGGGATGGTTCCTTTCAAAGGGCACGGCCGACTTCCTTCCCCGTCCTTCCCTAATCCGATGAGACCGATGACCTCGCTGTCTGGTCTCCTTCCCCAAAAACAACCAACAACCTGCAACTGGAGTGTACTTAGAAAATGTAATTAAATATGAAATAGGATACGGATTTCAAGAACATTTAACACTCATTTATAAATGCACTCTCTTCACACAGTACTCACTGACAGCAAGAGGTAAAAAGCAAAGCTGATAATGCTATGAAGTATCTGATGTTTACAATTATTGGTACCTGGTTGCTGCATCCAAATTCCACGAAATAACACGACAACTTTTTTAAAAATATTTAATTTTGTTTCATGCATCAACAATGAATTACAAGATCCACAATAATGTAATGCTTTTGAGAACTTCTGACTTATATACACAACAAAACAAGGCATATATGCCTAACATCTGTACCGATTCATTCACATTTAAAGAATACTAATACAATACAAAATGTATTGAATGAAAAATAAATAAAAATTTATTATTTACTTTTCCTGTACATTAGTAAATTATTTGAATACATAGAAATGTATGTAAAAATACCACAGTGTATAACTAGAAATATAATACAATGATTTCTTGATTTCAAATACATGCAGAAAATTAAGAATGACAACATATTTCATATTTGGCATTATGCAACATCTATAAATGCAGACATGCCTACACGAATTTCCTCACTTATATTTAGAAAATACTTTTGTTACAGAAATTCGATAATTTCAGACACTGGAAGCAAATGTACAACATGTACACCATCCATACATGCACGCAGTTTCACGCTAAAGAGTGTTCTCCAAACAATGTGTCTTTTCTGCTTATTTTCCACTTCTGTCACTCAATGCTTATCCTGTCAGACATTCTATACATATCTGTGGATAAAGAGGACCTACGACTGTTGACCCAGTTTAGTGAATCAAAATGACGAAACACCACACACTTCAATCCTTAGCTGCAGTTGAATTCGTCAAGGACATTTTCATCGGTTGGAAAAACTTGATTTGATACGATTTTTACGTAATATGTACACGACACATCAAATTTAAGGGAAAGAGAGCAGTGCTGACAGAGTAATCCGTTCAATTCTGTTTTGCACACTCTGCAACACTCCTTGAAACATGCTCGAAATTTTCTGCTTCACACTAGGAAAAAATGTACACCTGTTTATAGGTGTACCCGAGGATGTTAACAGCACTTCCTTTTGCTCTGTTTTGGTTTTCGAAGATTTACAGTGTCACTGTTCTGAATTGCCTGCTTCTCTTTTCGTTCCTTCTTCGTCCTCATTGTCTTGTAGTCGCTATAAACATTTCTTCAACATTGATGTTGTCTTTTGCACTAGCTGCAAAAAGCTGTATTCTCATCTGATCTGCAAATCTCTGAGCGTCTTCGGTTAACACAACTTTTCTATCAGGTGCGCCATTTTTATTGCCAACGAGTATCCTATTCACCACTTCACAGTTTTGTTCAATTTCACGAAGCCATCTCTTAACATTTGCGGATGAATCTCCATTTGTGACATCATATACTACATTACGCCGTGAGTACCCCTATACTAACTGGAAGACGAACAGATAAGAAACGGTGTTTACCTTTACAACGCAAAAAAAAAAAGAATTTACTGTGCAGACATACTTCCGGACACGAACCCAAATTTCCCGCTTTACGTGAGCAGTCGCCTTAACCGCTTTGGCTAAGACTACCCTAAAATTTCTACCAAGGCCAGGACGCGAACCCGGGTCTCTAGATCAGCAGGCAGATGCGCTAACCTCTACGCCACAATGGTGCAATTTTACAGTTCAGGTGAGTTTTGAACTCACGACCCTCCATGCAACAGTCTAGTATCATAACCACTACACCATGGTGACTGTGCAAAAACAATGCAACCGTCTTTGTTAGTAACATTACTAAAAACTGTTTTTTATTGAAATTTGTTCGCGACATTGAACTTAACTGTAATGGGTATAGATGTACTACGCAAAACGACGTATGAAACTTTGTGCCGGACCGGGACTCGAAACCGGATCTCCTGCTTATCGTGAGCGGTGTCTTACCACTTAGAATATCAAAACACGGACTACAGATCGGCACAAACTTCCATCTGTCACACATCCATTGCTTCGCAAAGATTATTTCTGTTACCCACACTCTCAGAGCTCGTGATTCGCGTGCAGGATTTACAGTTAAGCGGAGAATCCACGTTCGAGTCTCGGTCCAGCATAAATTTTCATGTGTCATTTGTACCTATTGCAGTTAAGTGGAATGTCAGGACTAAATTACAATTTTAATAAACATTTTTGGAACAGTTATTAAAATTTTTTTCTTTTTAGAATTCAGTCTTAATCACACCACGTATGTTACAAGAACATAGGTGACCGGTTTCGGTCATATCACATGACCATCATCAGACCTGTAATTTAATTTAGAAAGTATTAGAAACCTTACTAGATTTATAATAAAATAAGACAAAATGCTTATAAGGATAAAATACAATAAGCCGTGTTATACCCACGGCATCCTTCGAAGATAGTAGGTGGAGCACTCTTCTCAGCTGCTGTGATGTCAACTGATGCCACCAAATCACGAGCATACGCTTAAGTACGAAGATGCTCCGCCTACCACTTCTCCCTCCACTTCACATCAACCAATCACTATAAAACTGGGTTCATATAATCGTCAAAACGCAAAAAAAGTACAATAATAACATGAAAATAGTTATGTATAATATCTCTTTACAACGGTGGAATTACTTAAATATTGTATCAAATATCAATTGAAAGCTTTAAAAGAACTGTACAGACGATGTATAGTCAGTATGCCCTCTATGGGCTAAGGTGGTACTACCACAATGGTTTCAAAGTCAGCGATGTTGTGGAGATCTTTGGCATTGCGGTATCATATCGATATGTGAGTTGTGACTCGACTGCAAGTATACATCTATGCTAGATTCAGTCTGTCTTTTATTAAAATTTCATAAAACTGATTTATTAAAAATTGAGTCATATTTCATAATATTTCTAGTTGGAAGTTTAAAATTGTTATGTACTGTTCTAAGAAACATTTCTGCCATGGATACAACTGGGTCCTGTGATTTTCTGAACAAAAGAGTACATATGTGTTAATAGAATTTCGTCAAAGAGATCATAAAAATGTTCTCACGAAAATCGAACTGTTCACTGAGAAGCACTGACGGTTCATCTCTATAATGGGCGTATATCTCGATCTCCTCCAAAATACTTAATAATAAGCCTTTACTGGCTTAATGAAGTACTTGCAAATTCTGTTGTACCGTCCCTTTGTGATGCTTATTAAAAGTTATGTGATGGCCAAAGACTGATTTTACTCGTGCGGTACCTGATGTATGTTCTTTGTATCGTGTAGTAAAGCTCCGGCCTGTTTGGCAAATATATATTTTTCTACAATCACCACATTAGATCTTGTAAACCCCTGATCTGAGAAATCTATCGTTATCATTACCTACAGTATGTCTTAATTTATTTTGCAAAGTATTCTTAGTTTCAAATGCTATTGTTATTTCAGAATTCTTAAATAGATTACAGATCCTATCTGATATGTTCCCCGTGTAGCTCATTTTTGTGTATTTATGAGCTCCTATCAATGGTGTACTTAGCAATTCTTGCATTTTATTAAATATAATGTCAACTTGACGTACATCAAAAGAATTAGTCTTCGCAATCTGTTTTAGGATAGTTGTTTCTTTCTTAATTTCATTTTCTTCAAGGGGTAGTTTTAACATCCGGTGGATCATTGACTTAAAAAATGATTTTTTTATATTTGTTAGAATGACATGACCTAGCATTAATGATAACATCAGTAGTTATAGGTTTTCTGTATATAGCGAAGCAGTGTTTGCCATTGTTCAACTTTAAATTGTAGTTTTGGATGTACAGAAAAGATGAAATCGATAGGTTTACTACAAAATTGAACTTATAAGCATTTCGTCTTATTTTATTGTAAATCTAGTATGGTTTCTATTACTTTCTAAATTAAATTACAGGTCTGATGATGGTCATGTGATATGACCGAAACCGGTCACCTATGTTCTTGTAACATACTTGGTGTGATTAAGACTGAATTTTAAAAACAAAAAATTCTAAATTAGAATATTTGAAACTGTAGTTCATCATCAGACACAAAAAACTGTTTTCAACTTAGACATCAAAAATGGTTCAAATGGCTCTGAGGACTACGTGACTTAACTTCTGAGGTCATCAGTCGCCTAGAACTTTTAGAACTAATTAAACCTAACTAACCTAAGGACATCACACACATCCATGCCCGAGGCAGGATTCGAACCTGCGACCGTAGCGGTCGCTTGGTTCCAGACTGTAGCGCCCGTACAGGACCTGCAACCTGCGGTCGTGCATTATCCTGCTGAAATGTAGGGTTTCGCAGGGATCGAATGAAGGGTAGAGCCACGGGTCGTAACACATCTGAAATGTAACGTCCGCTGTTCAAAGTGTCGTCAATGCGAACAAGAGGTGACAGAGACATGTAACCAATGGCACCCCACACCATCACGCCGGGTATGGCGATGACGAAGACACGCTTCCAGTGGGGGTTCACCGCGATGTCGCCAAACACGGGTCCGACCATCATGATGATGCTAGAAACAGAACCTGGATTCATCCGAAAAAATGACGTTTTGCCATTCGTGCTCCCAGGGTCGTCGTTGAGTACACCATCGCAGGCGCTCCTGTCTGTGATGCAGCGTCAAGAGTAACCGCAGCCACGGTCTCCGAGCCGATAGTCCACGCTGCTGCAAACGTCGTCGAACTGTTCGTGCAGGTGGTTGTCTTGCAAACGTTCCCATCTGTTGACTCAGGGATCGAGACGTGGCTGCACGATCCGTTACAGCCACGCGGATAAGATGCCTGTCATCTCGACTGATAGTGATACGAGGCTGTTGAGATCCAGCACGGCGTCCCGTATTACCCTCCTGAACCCACCGATTCCATATTCTGGAAACAGTCTCTGGATCTCGACCAACACGAGCAGCAATGTCGCGATACGATAAACCGCAATCGCGATAGGCTACAATCTGACCTTTATCAAAGTCAGAAACGTGATGGTACGCATTTCTCCTCCTTGCACGAGGCGTCACAACAACGTTTCACCAGGCAACTCCGGTCAACTGCTGTTTGTGTATGAGAAATCCGTTGGAAACCTTCTTCATGTCAACACGTTGTAGGTGTCGGCACCGGCGCCAACCTTGTGTGAATGGTCTGAAAAACTAATCATTTGCATATCACAGCATTTTCTCCCTGTCGGTTAAATTTCGCGTCTGTAGCACGTCATCTTCGTGGTGTAGCAATTTTAATGGGCAGTAGTGTAGTTTGTCATAATGTTTTGGTTCATCAGCGCACGAGCTTGCTGGAGTCATGGAAGCATCTTCAGAACCGAAGAACGTACAACGCTGAAGCAGCAGTAAGTGGTATTCTGATTACGTACTACATGTCAGTGCGAACTTGGAAAGAGGTGCATAAGTAATCGTATCTGAAATATTTAGCCTGGCCGCGGTCTTCCGGATTCTGGAAACGCTACGATTGTAAATCTGACAGGATCTATTTTGAATTAGTAATTACTACGTACATTGATAAAGTTAACAAGTAAGTAGCTCTATCTTAGTAACTGTCATATTAACTGGAAAGTATTATCTCTCTGAAAATCATTACCAAATGAAATTACAGAGTGATAATTATTACACATGTTAAAATGTTGGAGCGTGCTTCAGTTTGCCGCGCGGTGTAGCTGCGCTGGCAAAGGAGCCTTGTCACGGTCCGCGCGGCTCCCCCCGTCGGAGGTTCGAGTCCTCCCTCGGGCATGGGTGTGTGTGTCGTCCTTAGCGTAGGTTAGTTCAAGTTAGATGAAATAGTGTGTAAGCTTAGGTACCGAAGACCTTAGCAGTTTGGTCCCATAATACCTTACCACAAATTTCCAAAATTTCGTGTTCACTTTCTAGTTAAAAGACCTATACGTTTCCTAGCTACAGTTAAATAAAAAGTTATATTTCTAGACACGTATTTTCATAGTTAATCCATCCTTTTGCTTCGTTAAGTTTTTTTCTATGTTTCATTGTGATTGAGCTTGTCCAGTTGATGATCTTCCTGCATCTATCGATCCAACCAGGGAGCAGCTATCCTCGAGGTTGAAGTACTCGGAGAACTGAGGAAGATTAATAGTGTTGTCTCACACGGTTTTGTACAAGAACTGCGATCAGCGATCCTAATGTATAATCTGCAAGCTATGGAAAAGGTGAAACAGCCACTGAATGATTTAGGTGAGGCCTCTGCCTCTACATGCTGTCTCAAGGCACGAGAAAAGCCCAGAACAGATTATCAGCAATGTCTGTCATGAAAAAGCCTTAAAGTTTTAGGGCAGCAGAGCAACTCTCGGTAGATTGTTTTCTGATAGGTGTAACTTTCAGAGAGTCACTATGCTCATGTTACGGAAAACCAACAATCTGCTGAGTTATGGCAGAAGTAGGGGAGGTTTTCATCAGAGCGAAGTGGCCTCTCTCCTGCCGAGGGACCTGATAGAGCAAGAATGTGCCTGGGTTACCCAACATCTCGTGTCGCTGCAACGGACTCCCTCATCATACATAATGTATTCGAAAATACTTCTCGAAACGTAGGATGTCTGGAGCCTTTAGTATAAAAATTGCACAGGTGGTAAAGGTACCTTACTGGTTACTATGACATAAGAAAATAAATGCTCTTTGCAGACCATTATCTACTTACTGATGCAAATATGTATATTACCATACAGCGACTACTCGCACGCACTGAAACTGTTCAAAGAGAAGTGTCCAGTGCATACACTCCATTACAGTGGAACACTGGTTGGCATATTCTTTGACATCAGTGCTTGCACACATTGGTTATGATACGAGTATAACTACTGTTTCACCAACACTCTTGTGTGTTGTTAGAGTGCGATTCATTGAAAGAATCTTCAGGAAATGTACGAGGGACATTTCATAAATAATGCATACTATTTTTTTTGTGGTGTCACCGCCAGACACCACACTTGCTAGGTGGTAGCCTTTAAATCGGCCGCGGTCCGTTAGTATAAGTCGGACCCGCGTGTCGCCACTGTCAGTGATTGCAGACCGAGCGCCACCACACGGCAGGTCTAGAGAGACTTACTAGCACTCGCCCCAGTTGTACAGCCGACTTTGCTAGCGACGCTACACTGACAACTACGCTCTCATTTGCCTTCAGCTACGTCATTTGCTACGACCTAGCAATGCGCCATAGCATTTGATATTTATCTTGAGGTTATAACATGTACCGTCAAGAGCGATGTACACCAATTGTGGATTAAAGTTAAGTATTATATCAACTACGTACTTTATTTGCTACTATTAATTCCCTTAATTGTTCCAGACCTCGCGCCAGTCAGCGTGTAATTAAACGCGTGCATTTCGGCCTCCTCTAGCAACACAGTGTTGGCTCTTCTGCCAACACTTCATTTTTCACTTACGCATTTTTCAATGTCTCTTTACACTTCTTCAAACAGCCTTTCTGCTTCACTATGACTGAATCCCAACGTCTCGGAAGCTCTATTATTTCATCCAGGACACCACTTCTGTTCATCTGTTGAATGGCTCGGGTAACTGTGTAGAAAGCTTTTCCAGAGAAAGAAAAAGAATTGCACACATACGTTTTTTCAACTTGGGAGCAAGTCGTAGTCTGGAAGTCGTTTCTCGTGCTCTCTTGTCTGGGCTGTACTTTCGTAGTTTTTGGTCTACAACATTGCTTCTATATGGGCGAGCATTGTCGTGGAGAACAAGTGGCTCAGAATCGAGCAAATGAGGTCGGGTTTTGCGCATTTTTCTGAGCAGACTTTGCGTGGAGTTACGTTAATATACTTGAAACGTCCCCTTTTGAAACATGGCTGTGCTTAAACTGACACACAATATTTTTTTTAGCGCAACGCAATCTGACTTTCAGAAATCCCTACAAAAGAATTCCCCTGACTAACTTTAAACTATACCTTTCACAAATCACGTACTTCACAAAAATCTTCGTTACTCAAGCTACTGCAATACAGCGAGCGCCACTACTGCCATCTAAATAAAAGATCCAAACTACTGAAGGCACTAACTACTGATAGGCATAGTTAGCAAATGAAAGATTTTGATAGAGAAGAAACAATGTATTTACCTTAATAGTGTTCAAAGGTCATGATATATATATAGCAGTTCATGACATCCAGTCTTACAAATTTCAAAACTCCCCCATTTCTCTCCCCACATCCACCACTGCTGGCGGCTCACCTCCAACTGCGCAACGCTACGCGCTGTTCACAGCCAACTGCGCAACACTGCAATGGCGAATATTACAACAATGCAAACCAGCCACAGACTGCACACAGCACAGCCAGTGATTTTCATAAAGAGCGCTACGTGGCGTTACCAATAAAAAAACTAAACAGTCTACTTACGTACTGCACTGACATGGGACGCTATCTGTCATGATCATTTCTTGGTGATTATAAGCAAAAAGTCATAATTTGCATGAGCTTTGACTGAGCGCTTCGAAATTTTTTTTGGAGGCTCTCAACTCATTGGACTGTGATTTGAACGCCATTTCCACGTTTAATCAATAGAGACAGTTTGACACAAGAATCTTTGACCTTTACGATCGAATCATTGTTTGGGCAAGGTCGCAATGTCCAGGCGTTCAGAGGACTCCTCACAAGTCGCACTGCGATATTCTTAAAGGGCAACTCCCACAAGTTTCACACTTCGTTTACATGTTGGCGTATTTGGCCTTCCGAGTCCTGAATTATCGTCTACGCTCATACGACCTCTATAGCCTTGTAGAGGGCAATGTGTTGCGCATCGCGGGAGCAACTCTGGCGCATTTATCTGCCCACCAGTCTCTGCAGACCGAAGCCTTTCGTCACTACGAGACACGCATGCGTGGTGCACGAAATTCTAACAAAGAAGTCTAAGAATTGTTACATGACAGAGTGCAATGCTGGTGTAGACGTTTTCTTGGAGGGCCCCCCCCCCCTCCCCCCACCCACGAATCCTCAATGACAGTAGTGCGGCAACCTATGTGTCACTTCACTCTGCATTGTTGCCAAATTTACTCAAGATGGCGCTGCTGACGTCATCCAAAATGGAGGCGTGTAGACTTGGCAATGGCACATGACATCATCCAACATGGCGGCTTTCGGCGGGAAGATAGTTCAATGACCACTTACCTAACCCCCGGAAAAAATAGCGGGAATTTTGAATTTTGGTGGGGAAAATAGGTCAATTGGGCTACGTCCAAGAAACTTATCGCTACAGAAAAAATTGGCGCCAAATTCAAATTCCAACAAGATAATGCATGCAAAACCGTACTTGCCTTTATTATTATTCATTATTATTGATTATCATTTATTAAAATTCATTATCATTTATTATTATTATTTATATCATGCATGTGTGTATGCAGTCCACCTGTGTTCGTTCATAGCCCTGCCACCAGAGAGCACCACCATGCCGTCATTCAAGATGGCGGATTTTGGTGGGAAAATAAGCCAATTGTGCTATGTCCACTAACCTAGCCGTCCAGAAAAATGGCAGCAATTTTGAATTTTGGCGGGAAAATAGGCCAATTGGGCTATGTCCACTAACCTAAGCCTCCAGAAAAAATGGCGGCAAATTTGAATTCCAACAAGCTAATGCCTGCAAAACCTTACTTTTCTTTATTAATATATATTATCATTTATTATTATCATTCATTATCTTCCATTATCATTTATTATCATTTACTATTATTATTAATATTATTATTATTGGCCTACCTCCACTAGAAAATTCGCACCAAATTCAAATTCCAGCATGATAATGGCTGCAAAACCGTACTTCTCTTTATTATTATTGATTGTTATTCATAATTTATTATTATTTATTATTATTATTGGTCTACCTCCACTAGAAAATAGTGTCAAAATCAAATTCCATCACAATAATATCTCGAAAACTGTACTTCTATTTGTTATTATTTATTATCATTTACTACTATTTATTCAAGATGTCCGATTTTCACAGCGAGAAAGCCATTTGCATTACATCCATAACAAAAATCTAAGACAAGTTCAAATCCCAACACCATAATCGATCACATGTACCAAATAGTCCACATCCTACTTTCGCGCTCACTTATCTTTTTTCACTGCTAACCTATCAAAATCGCGTCAAATAATAAAATGCACTTATAGTAACCTAAGACACGTCCTTCGATTTTGCAGGGGGAAAGGAACTGCAGTCTTTATTTCAAGCAGTGCGGTCATCACTTCCTCTCCAACACAATCAGTTCTCATCTTCGAGATTGCAGAAATGCCCAGTGCAGTCGCCACGACGTCCGCACTCCAGCTGAATTAGTTCAAATAGTCGCCACCCCCTGGCCACGCCGGAAACAGCGCAGGCCGTTGCTGTTGGCGGTGACATGAGGTGACTGGACTGGCGGCGTGCCGGGGCCGGCCTGCGCTAGCCGCTGGACCAGCGATCGCTCCCATGTCGTAAACATGTTTTCGCTGGACACTACTGGAACTTGCCAAGGTTGACGTCACAATGGTCCCTTGTCGGTTCATCATGTGTATTCGTCGCCTCTCCACGTTTCCCGCCAAAATTGTTTGCCTGGGAGAGGAATCCCACAACCGTCGGCCATTCGGCTCAGCACGTGGTTTGACAAAGAGCACCCTGCAACACTTTTGGGGCGAAATTTGTTTTCCTGGACACGTTCAAACCTGTCGATGAAGACCGTTCGCCATCCACCACGTGTCTTTGTGCGACCGAGAACGCCTTGCTACACTTTTGGCGCCAAAGTTTGCTCGATAGTGGAACCCTCGCCAAGTTAATTGACTCTCTCTCGCGTGCGCGTTATAACTGGACACGCGCCACACGGCCATCCCACTCACGTCCTACCGCTTACGTCACACAACCTCGATCACCCCCTCGCACCCGCGATGGACATAGTCTTCTTGCTAACACCCACATCGCGCATCTAACCTATCAATTACCCAAGTACGTAATTCCATCTCAATTTCAATCATATTAAATAATTCAATTTACATTTTCATATACGTATGCAAAGGTATTCAACTACCTACATTCAACTACTTTTAGAGGACCAGACCGCCACCTCTTCCTAGGAACCCTCACCGAGTTTGAATTCTGTCAGTAAAGAAACGTCACTTCCGCTGTTGCTACCAACCTAATAAAATTGCGAGTAAAGAAAGGGCACTTGTGCTAACCTCATCCATCTGACCACCACTTCCTCCTAGGATCAGGCGCCAAGTGTAAAATCTGCCAGTAAACAAACCTCACTTGCGACTGTGCTACCAAATTGCTGAAAACGAAGTGTACCGCCACCACCACTTCCCAGGGAGCTGGTGGTAAAAGGACTCAGCCCGCACTAGACTGATGGAAGGAGGAAGGAGTGTACTTTATTTATTTGGGAGCAATTTATTTAGGGATGGAGTATATGTATCACAGAACACATGCTCTGACATGCTCCCACAGCTTACAGACCTTCAAATAACTCCTACATAATTAATCTATAAGGCTCTACGCACACCCTTGTTAATTGTGAACCATCAAAAAAGTCCGTGGCTGCTTACAGACATATGAAGCGCACCTAAATAATTCAAAACATTCACGCCCATAGAACTGAACAACTCTTAATTTCTCTAAATAAAAACCAATCTAAAATACCCCACTCCCTAATCGTCAACTATTCAAAATCATACACCTGTCTTTATTTAAACAACTAGAGATAGACAGCACCACCACCCTCTGTATTCGCCACTCAGTCCACAGTCCAGCTGACTTAGTACACAGAACCATCGATACAGGACCCCCCCGACATCATCAGAATATGTGAATCGTTAGACATATCTTTTGGAAACGTTTGCATGTCATAGTTTTCGATATGTAAGGCTGACCTAAGGCAGGTTCTGAACTCGAGTTGTGCACTACACTTGACAACACAACCACAACCATCAAGATATTCATTCCAATCCAGGCCTGTAACTCCTCTACAGATAAATTTGTCCAGTTATTTGTTAACTCACTTACAGTCTGACCAGATTGCCGTTGCACAAAAACCACTCAGACTGCGCTGTGCTGCTCGGGGAAGTGAGCAAGGACTGCACTCTATTTATTTCGAGCCCTTTTTATTTAGGCATGGAGTATATTTATCACAAAACACTCACACTGATCTTACTGTGGTCATGTGTCACAGCCCACAAACACGTAAACATCTTCTAATTGCACCACACAATAACAAACTGCTCTTAAATAGTGCAGTACACAATATCCGCAGAGCTCTGTACTCTTAAACTCTCCAAATAACGAACAGAACAGTGCACAGACATGCCCGAAAATAGTGCAACAGACGCACCCAAACACCCCCACCCAGTACCCTACACCCAGCTGCCAAACCAAGCCGAACGTCTCTGCTCGATCTCCCCCAAACATGACCTCCTCACAGCTACATTCGCGCCTAACACCCGAGTAATTCATATCACCTGTGCGCCTTAGATTACGCTCCAAGGCAGGCTGCGCGCACGTGCAGTCGGCGGGAGGGAGGGTTCCAGAGCCTCCAACCAAGTTCAGCTTCCGCACGCTCATGACAGCTGACCAGAAAGGGCACTCTCCTCTGGCACATGTGACAGCTGCATTGTTCTTCTCATGTATACCACCGGCGTTGCA
The DNA here is from genome assembly GCF_021461395.2 of Schistocerca americana. Taxonomy (NCBI): domain Eukaryota; kingdom Metazoa; phylum Arthropoda; class Insecta; order Orthoptera; family Acrididae; genus Schistocerca; species Schistocerca americana. Next base: position 221,640,287 of record NC_060119.1, read on the forward strand.
GGTCTGGACCTGCCTTCACGTCTATTGTTGGCATAGCCCTTACCTCGTTGACACACATGATTAGTGCTGCCGCGAAAACGCTTACTACTCGCCTGCAACCGAGATGGCGACGGAAAACCAATCACTCAGATCTGCGCTGCAGGGGTGTGTAATGATTGACAGCACTCTATTTATTTTTCAAACAACTTATTTAACCATACAGTATATCTATCACACTATCACAAAACACCCACCCAGATGTGCCCTAGTCCATGTTGCACAGCCCACATACATGCATCTAACTCATAATTTCAGTACACACAATAGCAAACTGCTACTAAATAATTCTTCACACTGATGTGTAGATACGCTCAGTACTCGTGAACTATCCAAATGACACATAGCAGAGCCTGCAGACCCGCTCGCAAAATAACTCAGCAGACTTGCACAGGTACCCCTCACCGCTCCCTGTCCACAGGATCGTGAAGTCACGCATCCGTCTGCTTTCAGACCGCGCACAGCCCCTGATGGGTTTCCGCAAGCGTGAGTTGGCGCGATCGACGCGCTCGTCAGCTGTCAAAGCACACACACAGACGTCCGTCCAGGACCGCGATCCGTCACAACCCCGAGCCGCGACCACCGAACGCGGGTGAAAGTCAACTTTATATCAACGTAGCATAATTCCAAAGCGCAGCCTTCATACGCTAGACACACCATAGCAGCACAAGTCTTAACCTCCTATGACACAATAGCACACTGTGCATTGCTCCTGACACGACATTACACGGCCCTTTAACTAAACACAACCACAAATCCCTGCTCTCGCCTCGTCGCGTGAGCAGCCATCAAAAACCTTCTCCATATTATTCTTACTTTACAACATTTTTTTAAAAAAATAAGATCTAATTTACTCCTCCCACTGCACCTAATCTCACACCCGTCCCAACATCAACATACGCAAACGTCCACAACCTTATCTTGACACCCATTTATAACCCCACAAACCATGTCCATCAATCAATTTACCATTCGCATCCCCTCTTTTCGAATTACAAACGTAGCCTCTATCTAAACACCAATCAACTCATCTTTCTCGCACTTTCAACAGTATAATTAACTTTACACACACCCAGAAATACCAAACGCAATTAAAGAGTCAAACTTTTGTACGGAGCATGAAGCACATACGACAATATTCAAAGCGTGGTCCATATTTACCACCTCCAACTTGAATTAAATATTATTACCATTGCCAAATCATTCTGACAGCGCTCGATTTGGACCTATTTTTCCGCCCTTAATTGTTGTCACTTTCGGGGGGGTAGTTTGGAAAGTCGCCACAACGCCACGAGGCTCTTCTAGTTTCCTTGTGTTGTGGCTGTCATTTATTTAAAATCATTCAATGGTATGCTATCGACTGTAAGAATATGATTTACAAGGTGCAAGGTATAGTTTCCTGTGAGAGGCTGCGCATCAGTCTGTGTTAATGTCTGTGCAGGCCAGGAATTCTAGTTAGTCAGAGGTCTATGGCACGCTAAAGTACTAGGAGTGTGCTCAATATCGACGAGTAGAAGGTGAATTTTATAATATAACATGAAAAATATTTTTGGTCTTTTAATACGCGAGTCTGGAGATGTCTGTAGAAAAGGGGGCAGGCTCTCATCAGAAAGACCGACGCGTTTCTGCCAACGGGAAAAGGTCTCGAATTAACTGAACTGTTCTGAGAGCGACTTGGGTCGACTGAGGGTGCTCTGGTGTAAAATGGTCATTTTGTACCGTATAGGAAAATGAATTGTATCTTTACTACAAGGATAATGTGCGGGTCGGAATATTGTTATCATTGGTCTGTGTTTAAGTATATAATATTAAATGCCCTATCGTCAGTGAGAGGGCTGTGTATGTCGGCACATGCATGCCTAATTTAGAACATTTACTTGTTCACAAATGGAAATGAGACACTTAAAGTAGAAAAGGAGTTTTGCTATTTCGGGAGCAAAATAACTCCAGATGGTCGAAATAGAGAGGATATAAAATGTAGACTGGCAATGGCAAGGAAAGCGTTTCCGAAGAAGAGAAATTTGTTAACATCGAGTATAGATTTCAGTGTCAGGAAGTCGTTTGTGAAAGTATTTGTACGGAGTGTAGCCATGTATGGAAGAGAAACATGGACGATAAATAGTTTAGACAAGGAGAGAATAGAAGCTTTTGAAATGTGGTGCTACAGAAGAATGCTGAAGATTAGATGGTAGATCACACAACTAATGAGGAGGTATTGAATAGGATTGGGGAGAAGAGAAGTTTGTGGCACAACTAGACTAGAAGAAGGGACCGGTTGGTAGGACATGTTCTGAGGTATCAAGGGATCACCAATTTAGTATTGGAGGGCAGCGTGGAGGGTAAAAATCGTAGAGGGAGACCAAGAGATGAATACAGCAAGCAGATTCAGAAGGATGTAGGTTGCAGTAGGTACTGGGAGATGAAGAAGCTTGCACAGGATAGAGTAGCATGGAGAGCTCCATCAAACCAGTCTCAGGACTGAAGACCACAATAACAACAACAATTGTTCACCGAATATGATTATCTGTGGAAAAAGGAATTATTATGTCCTATTGAGGTAGGCTGTGTGTGGGAGCGTAAATGTCTGTACAAAATTATTATAACAGTGTGGGTGGCACATAAGTAGAACAAGTTCTGTGAAAGCGTGTGTTGAAGGAATGAGGAAGTGGATGACACGACTCATCTACGACTGTATCATTAGGACATCTACATAATTGTCAAATAACCTAAATTGCGGTCTTTTTTTTAATCATATGTATGACTTCTGCTTGGAATTATGTTTGTCTATTTGCTCTCAATGCATACTCATCTATGCTTAGAAAGGGGTAATGCTTTTTTATTATTTAGTTAGTTTTGGCAGGAGTGAAGAGGCTTTTATATATGCGAGTCTTTAAGATTTGTGAGTGGAAATTGTCAGCGCAGCGTGAATGACGTCGGGCTCGCTGGCTGGGGGAGACACTGTTTACATGTCCAGTTGGAGATTCAGGGGAGGATAGAGATCTGCGCTATTCAGGAATCCATTTGTGCACTGTATGTCGTTAGACAATAGCTTTAGAGCAGGTATAGAGAGAGCGCACTTCAGCATGCTGGTCATGGGGCTGAGTGGACAGCTGTTTAGATGGACAGATATATGGCTTTGACATGCCACCGGCGGCGCTCGGACGCTCGCTTTGTAAGGTGCAATGGGATTAGTTTGAGCATTTAGTACTTGTTTTGGTGGTTATTGGATTAAGAACTGTAATATTGAAGGTCATGTCCTCAGTGGGAACGCTGTGTAATTGAGTAAGAGTGTTTATTTATTTGAAGATATGTTTCGCGATTGGTGATGTTAAGTTGATGGCGCAATTTAGCTACCACTGTAAAAAATAGCTGTCTCCTGCTGAAAGAAAGAAAGAAAGGGGTGACCTTGCCCCCAGACCTGATGGATGAGTTATTAGATAAGAGCAAGTGATAGTTGTTGAATGATGGTATGTGTTCGGATATAGGAGTCTCTAAACGGCGGCGCGAATGAATGTGTATGTTGAATGGATGAAGTGTAATTCATGATGGAAGGAGTGAATTCGCGTCTTTCGTTGTTGTTCAATGAAATGTGATGATGATTACAGTACACAAACCCACATCAGTGATGTCTTCACAAGCCTTACGCATGCTGGTTGGGTATTCATTATCGGGGATAGCATCTGAGGCGTGTTGCTGATAAAAGTTGTATTATGACTAGAGAAGATGAGTTTGTATGCTATCGTGAGAGGGTGCAGCTTGAGGACGTAGATAATTGGACAAGATTTTTTTTATGTGGAAATTTATGCAATCTATAGATAGTGATATTCGACCGCTAGTTACAACAATTAAGGACGGAAAAATAGGTACAAATCGAGCGCTGGCAGAATGTTGCGGCAATGGTAATAATATTTAATTCAAGTTGGAGGTGATAAATATGGACCAGGCTTTGAATATTGGTGTGAGTGTGGTATGTGCTTGATGGTCTGTATAAAAGTTTGAATCTTTAATTGCGTTTGGTATTTCGGGGTGTGTGTAAAATTAATTTTACTGTTGAAAGTGCGAGAAAGATGATTGTTGTTTAGATAGAGGCTGTGTTGAGCTAGCCGTAGCAGCTACGTAACGACGTCGGGGAGGTACACGAGGCGCTGGAGGGCAAGTTGGTGGGGGGATCGCGCTATAGTTTTAACTAAGCGCGATCCGCTGGAAAGACCTGCTTCCGGTGCTGCCATTGCGGTTTATCCTGGCGCTACTTCCTGCCGCGCCCAGTTCTTATCAGTATGAACATCCGCTACAGAGGCAGCAGCAGGCTCATTCGACTCGAGGCAGCCGCACGATACACACAGCCATGCCATACAGGAGGAGAATGTATAGAAGAAGGAGCAGAATGCCAGTATACAAGACAGTTGACACATTTTCAATTACTCCAAATGAAACTGGACAACAAGAATTACTACAAGGACCTATTACCTTCGTTGGTTGCAAGATTCAATTTTCTTGTACTACAACAGAATTTGTTAGTGGCAATTCATGGTTAACAATTGCTATTCTAACAAGGGAACCTCCCCATCGCACCCCCCTCAGATTTAGTTATAAGTTGGCACAGTGGATAGGCCTTGAAAAACTGAACACAGATCAATCGAGAAAACAGGAAGAAGTTGTGGGGAACTATAAAAAAAAAAAATAAGCAAAATATACAAACATGAGTAGTCCATGTGGAAGATATGCCACATCAAGGACAAAGTAGACTCAGGTGCGCCGTGGTCCAGTGGTTAGCATGAGCAGCTCCGGGACGAGAGGGCCTTGGTTCAAGTCTTCCCTCGAGTGAAAAGTTTACTATCTTTATTTTCGCAAAGTTATGATCTGTCCGTTCGTTCACTGACGTCTCTGTTCACTGTAATAAGTTTAGTGTATCTGTTTTGCGACCGCACCGCAAAACCCCACGGAATACATCTCACGTATTTAATGCAGTCTCGTCCAAAGTAGCGAACAGTGAACAGCCAGCCAGGGAGCCTCGTTAGCAGGAATACTCTCTCTTCCGTGCGCTGTAGTCCACTAACGTCGTGTGTTTCGATGTTTGTTTAGGTGTAGCGTCCCCATACTACGGCGCAGTTACCTCGCATCGGACGGACGGACGGACAGATAATAATTGTCTGAAAATAAAAAATTAAACTTTTCACTTGAGGGAAGACTTGAACCAAGGACCTCTCGTCCCGGAGCTGCTCATACTAACCACGGGACCACGGCGCACCTGAGTCTGCTTTGTCCTTGATGTGGCCTGTCTTGCACATGGACTACTCATGTTTGTATATTTTCCTTATTTTTTTTGATAGCTCCACACAACTTCTTCCTGTTTTCTCGATTGATCTGTGTTCAGTTTTTCAAGGCCTATCCACTGTGCCAACTTATAACTAAATCTGAGGGGGGTGCGATGGGGAAGTTCCCTTGTAAGAGGTACAGACAGAGCACTCGAAGGATTGTAATTCGAAAAGAGGGGATGAGAATGGTAAATTGATTGATGGACATGGTTTGTGGGGTATTATATGCACCTAAAGATAATGATGACGTTTACGTATGTTGATGTTGGGACGGGTGTGAAGTTAGGTGCGGTGGGAGGAGTAAATTAGATCTTATTTTTGAAAAAAATGTTGTAAAGTAAGAATAATATGGAGAAGGTTTTTGATGGCTGGTCATGCGACCAGGCGATAGCAGGGATTTGTAGTTGTGTTTAGTTAAAGGGCCGTGTAATGTCGTGTCAGGATCAATGCACAGTGTGCTATTGTGTCATAGGAGGTTAAGACATGTGCTGCTATGGTGTGTTTAGCGTATGGAGGCTGGGCATTGGAATTATGCTACGTTGATATAAAGCTGACTTTCACCCGCGTTCGGTGGTCGTGGCTCGGGGTTGTGACGGATCGCGGGCCTGGACGGACGTCTGTGTGTGCTTTGACAGCTGAGGAGCGCGTCGACCGCGCCAACTCACGCTTGCGGAAGCCCATCAGGGGCTGTGCGCGGAATGAAACCAGACGGATGCGTGACTTCACGACTCTGTGGACAAGGTGTGGTGGCTGGTACCTGTGCAAGTCTGCTGAGTTATTTTGCGAGCGGGTCTGCAGGCTCTGCTATGTGTCATTTGGAGTACTGAGCGTATCTACACACCAGTGTGAAGAATTATTTAGTAGCAGTTTGCTATTGTGTGTACTGAAATTATGAGTTAGGTGCATGTTTGTGAGCTGTGCAACATGGACTAGGGCACATCAGGGTGGGTGTTTTGTGATCGTGTGATAGATATACTGTCCGGTTAAATACGTTGTTTAAAAAATAAATAGAGTGCTGTCAATCATTACATACCCCTGCAGCGCAGATCTGAGTGATTGGTTTTCCGTCACCATCTCGGTTGCAGGCGAGTAGTAAGTGTTTTCGCGGCAGCACTAATCATGTGTGTCAACGAGCTAAGGGCTATTCTAACAATAGACGTGAAGGCAGGTCCAGACCTGCAACGCCGGTGGTATACATGAGAAGAACAATGCAGCTTTCACATGTGTCAGAGGAGAGTGCCCTTTCTGGTCAGCTGTGATGAGCGTGCGGAAGCTGAACTTGGTTGGAGGCTCTGGAACCCTCCCTCCCGCAGACTGCACGTGCGCGCAGCCTCCCCTGGAGCGTAATCTAAGGCGCACAGGTGATACGAATTACTCGGGTGTTAGGCGCGAATGTGGCTGTGAGGTGGTCATGTTTGGGGGAGACCGAGCAGAGACGTTTGGTTTGGTTTGGCAGCTGGGTGTAGCGTACTGGGTGAGGGTGTTTGGGTGCGTCTGTTGCACTATTTTCGGGCATCTCTGTGCACTGTTCTGTTCGTTATTTGAAGAGTTTAAGAGTCCAGAGCTCGTCTGCGGATATTGTGTACTGCACTATTTAAGAGCAGATTGTTATTGTGTGGTGCAATTAGAAGATGTTTACGTGTTTGTGGGCTGTGACACATGACCACAGTAAGATCAGTGTGAGTGTTTTCTGATAAATATACTCCATGCCTAAATAAAAGGGCTCGAAATAAATAGAGTGCAGTCCTTGCTCACTTCCCCGAGCAGCACAGCGCAGTCTGAGTGGTTTTTGCACAATAACGGTAATCTGGTCAGACTGTGAGTGAGTTAACAAATAACTGGACAAATTTATCTGGAGAGGAGTTACAGCCTGGATTGGAATGAATATCTTGATGGTTGTGGTTGTGTTGCCAAGTGTTGCACAACTTGAGTTCAGAACCTGCCTTAGGTCAGCCTTACATATCGAAACCTATGACATGCAAACGTTTCAAAAAGACATGTGAAACTATTCACATATTCTGATGATGTCGGGGGAGGGGGGGGGGGGGGGGAGGGTCTTGTGTCGATGGTTCTGTGTACTAAGTCAGCTGGACTGTGGACTGAGTAGCGAATACAGAGGGTGGTGGTGCTGTCTATCTCTGGTTGTTTAAATAAAGACAGGTGTATGATTTTGAATAGTTGACGATTAGGGAGTGGGGTATTTTAGATTGGTTTTTATTTAGAGAAATTAAGAGTTGTTCGGTTCTATGGGCGTGAATGTTTTGAATTATTTAGGTGTGCTTCACATGTCTGTAGGCTGTGCAGTGATTTTTTTGACGGTTTGTAATCAGCAAGCGTGTGTGTATGTTATGTATGTATATATGTATGTGTGTGTGAGTTATGTAGGAGTAGTTTGCATGTCTGTATGCTGTGGGGGCATGTCAGAGCGTGTGTTCTCTGATACGTATACTCCATCCGTAAATAAATTGCTCCCAAATAAATGAAATACACTCCTTCCTCCTTGCATCAGCTAGTGCGGGCTGAGTCCTTTTACCACCTGCCCCCTGGGAAGTGGTGGTGGCAGTATATTTCGTTTTCAGCAATTTGGTAGCGTAGACGCAAGTGAGGTTTGTTTACTGCCAGATTTCACACTTGGCGCCTGATCCTAGGAGGAAGTGGTGGTCAGGTGGATGAGGTTAGTACAAGTGCCCTTTCTTTACTCGTAATTTTATTAGGTTGGTAGTAAAAGCGGAAGTGACGTTTCTTTACTGACAGAATTCAAACGCAGTGAGGGTCCCTAGGAAGAGGTGGCGGTCTGGTCCTCTAATAGTAGTTGAATGTAGGTAGTTGAATACCTTTGCATACGTATATGAAAATGTTAATTGAATTATTTAATATGATTGAAATTGAAATGGAAGTACGTACTTGGGTAATTGATAGGTTAGATGCGCGATGTGGGTGTTAGCATATTTACAGAAGACTATGTCCATCGCGTGTATGGAGGGGTCGATCGAGGGTGTCTGACGTAAGCGGTAGGACGTGAACGGGGCGGCGGCGCGGCGCGTGTCCAGTTATAACGAGCGCGCGAGAGAGAGTCAATTAACCTAGCGAGGGGTCTCGTGGCGACCAAACGTACTTTTGTACAGTCATGGAGGGTTCCACTATCGAGCAAACTTTGGCGCCAAAAGTGTAGCACGGCGTTCTCGGCCGCACAAATACACGTGGTGGATATCGAACGGTCTTTATCGACAAGTTTGAGTGTCCAGGGAAACAAATTTCGCGCCAAAAGTGTTGCGGGGTGTTCTTTGTCGAACCACATCCCGAGCCGAACGGCCGACCGTTGTGGGATTCCGCTCCCAGGCAAACACTTTTGGCGGGAAACGTGGAGAGGCGACGAATACACATGATGAACCGACAAGGGACCATTGTGACGTCAACCTCGGCAACTTCCAGTAGTGTCCAGCGAAAACATGTTTACGACATGGGAGCGATCGCTGGTCCAGCGGCTAGCGCAGGCCGGCCCCGGCACGCCGCCAGTCCAGTCACCTCATGTCACCGCCAACAGCAACGGCCTGCGCTGTTTCCGGCGTGGCCAGGGGGTGGCGACTATTTGAACTAATTCAGCTGGAGTGCGGACGTCGTGGCGACTGCACTGGGCGTTTCTGCAATCTCAAAGATGAGTACTGATTGTGTTGGTGGGCAAGTGATGACCGTACTGCTTGAAATAAAGACTTCAGTCCCTTTCCCCCTGCAAAATCAAAGGACGTGACTTAGGTTACTATAAATGCATTTTATTATTTCAAGCGATTTTGATAGGTTAGCAGTGAAAAAGGATAAGTGAGCGCGAAAGTTCGTAGGATGACTATTTGGTACATGTGATCGATTATGGTGTTGGGATTTGATTTTGTGTTAGATATTTGTTATGGAAGTGACGCAAATGGCTTTCTCGCCACGAAAATCGGACATGTTGAGTAAATAATAATGAATGATAGTAAATAATTAAAAATACAAGTACAGTTTTCGAGTTATTATCGTGTTAGAATTTGAATTTGATGCAATTTTCTACTGGAGGTAGACCAATAATAATAATAAATAATAATAAATGATGAGTGATAATCAATAATAATAATAAAGAGAAATACGGTTTTGCAGCCATTATCGTGCTGGAATATGAATTAGTCGTGAATTTTGTAGCGGAGGTAGGCCAGTAATAATAACTAATAATAATAATAAATAATAATAAATTCTAATAAATAATAAAATAAATGATTATGAATAATAATAAAGAAAAGTAAGGTTTTGCAGGGATTATCTTGTAGGAATTCAAGTTCGCCGCCATTTTTTCTGGAGGCTTAGGTTAGTGGACATAGCCCAACTGGCCTATTTTCCCGCCTAAATCCGAATAACGTCACGGCGGCGCTCTCTGGTGGCAGGGGTATGAACTAACACAGTTGGACTGCATACACATGTGCAAGATATAAAAATATTAAATGATAATGAATGTTAATAAATGATAATCGATAAGAATGAATGATAATAAAGACAAGTACAGTTTTCCATGCATGATCTTGTTGGAACTTGAATTTGGCGGTAATTTTTTCTGGAGGGTGAGATTAGTGGACGTAGCCTAATTGACCTATTTTCCCCGTCAAAATTCAAAATTCCCGCCATTTTGGGTGCCTAGGTCATGAGAAATCAGTACCCAGAGCAACCGCCTCAGGCCGTAATAACGGCCTTGATACGCGTTGGCATTGAGTCAAACAGAGCTTGAATGGCGTGTGTAGTTACAGCTGCCAATGCAGCTTCAAAAAAATGGTTCAAATGGCTCTGAGCACTATGGGACTCAACTGCAGAGGTCATTAGTCCCCTAGAGCTTAGAACTAGTTAAACCTAACTAACCTAAGGACATCACAAACATCCATGCCCGAGGCAGGATTCGAACCTGCGACCGTAGCGGTCTTGCGGTTCCAGACTGCAGCGCCTTTAACCGCACGGCCACTTCGGCTGGCAATGCAGCTTCAACACGATACCACAGTTAATCAATAGTAGTGACTGGCGTATTGGTACGAGCCAGTTGCTCGACCACCACTGCCCAGACGTTTTCAATTGTTGAAAGATCTGGAGAATGTACTGGCCAGGACAGCAGTCAAACATTTTCTGTATCCAGAAAGGGCCGTACAGGACCTGCAACATGCGGTCGTGCATTGTCCTGCTGAAATGCAGGGTTTCGCAGAGATCGAATGAAGGGTAGAGCCGCTTGTCGTAACACATCTGAAATGTAACGTCCACTGATCAAAGCGCCGTCAATGCGAACAAGAGGTGACCGAGACGTGTAACCAGTGGCACCCCATACCATCTCGCCGGGTGATACGCCAGTATGGCGATGACGAATACACGCTTCCAATGTGCGTTCACCGGGATGTCGCCAAACACGGGTGCGACCATCATGATGCTGTAAACAGAACCTGGATTCATCCGAAAAAATGACGTTTTGCCATTCGTGCACCCAGGTTCGTCGTTGAGTACACCATCGCAGGCGCCCCTGTCTGTGATGCAGCAGTCACGGTCTCCGAGCTGATAGTCCATGCTGCTGCAAACGTCGTCGAACTGTTCGTGCAGATGGTTGTTACCTTGCAAACGTCCCCATTTGTTGACTCAGGGATCGAGACGTGGCTGCACGATCCGTTACAGCCATGCGGATAAGATGCCTGTCATCTCGACTGCTAATGGTTCGAGGCCGTTGGGATCCAGCACGGCGTTCCGTAATGCCCTCCTGAACCCACCGATTACATATTCTGCTAACAGTCATTGTATCTCGACCAACACAAGCAGCAACGTACCGATACGATAAACCGCTGTCGCGATAGGCTACAATCCGACCTTTGTCAAAGTCGGATACGTGATGGTACGCATTTCTCCTCCTTACACGAGTCATCACAACGCATCACAACAACGTTTCACCCGGAAACGCCGGTCAACTGCTGTTTGTGTATGAGAAATCGGTTGGAAACTTTCCTCATGTCCCCGGCGCCAACCTTGTGTGAGTGCTCTGAAAAGCTAATCATTTGCATATCACAGCATCTTCTTCCTGTCGGTTAAATTTCGCGTCTGTAACATATCATCTTCACGGTGTAGTAATTTTAATGGCCATTAGTGTAGGTCCAGAATGCAGTGGAATCAATATGGAACAACAGGTGCACCGTAGCGTAGCACTTCTGAGTTGTGGAGCAGAAAGATAGTATGATGAGAATTGGCTTGTAGATGTCAGAAGCGGCGTTAAATAAGGCTGCATAGGAAGGAGGCGCCTGGGATCGCTGTATGTTCTGGGCGGCCAATCGCTGAGTGTTATGGGTGGCCAGTCGTTGTGTTTTGAAGGGGGCACGCTCGAGGACGGCCTGCGATATTATAGCAGTGCGGCCAGGGCTGCTCGTTGCGGCGGTTTATTAGTGGTGGATGCCACAGTAGCAGTGAGACGTTGGTTGCTAACGCTCCATTACACCGTTTGTACCGTGAGTACCCTGAATCGCGACGTCACAAAATGTGTTGAGGTAAGCGTTTCCCTTCAGTCTCAGCGCCTGTTTTCGTAATTCGGATCTTATGGCTAGCATCTCATCGTTCTCTCGCTCAACCGTGTAAAGAAGAGCGGCAAGATTCGTGACTGGTACATTTAGCCATCGCGAGAGCGTTACAAATCTCATGGAAAGTTTGAAGTTTTACACACTTGCAGACAGATGACGAGCTAAACGGAAGGGGCTGCTCACCAAATTGCAAAATCCGTTCTTCGCCGAGGATGTAGAGCATATAATATTACCACCAACTTTCAGATCGCGCAGTGATCGCCATTCAAAGATATGGGAAATTAGACGGGGTTCAGACATTCGTTTTTCCCTCGCGCGATCCGCGAGTGGAAATGGGGGGAAATGTGACATTGGGGCGAATAGTGCCCTCCGCCTCACACCGCTTGGTGGCTAGCGGGGTATATATGTAGATGTAGATTTAGAACCATACCTCGCTCTCTCTAGGGAGTGGACGTATAATCGTTTACTATAAAGTGCTTTTTTAATGTTTTACTGGCAGCACACTTAGAAAATGTAACAGACCTACTAAGGAGACAGCCTACACAACGCTTGTTCGTCGTCTTTTAGAAGACTGCTGCACGGTGTGAGATCCTTACCAGATAGGACTGACGGAGTACATCGAAAAAGTTCAAAGAAAGGCAGCACGTTTTGTATTATCGCGAAATATGGAAGAGAGTGTCACTGAAATGATACAGGATTTTGGTTGGAAATCGTTAAAAGAAAGGCGTTTTTCGTTGCGACGGAATCTTCTCACGAAATTCCAATCTCCAACTTTCTCCTCCGAATGCGAAAATATTTTGTTGACACCAACCTACATAGGGAGGAACAATCATCACGATAAAATAAGGGTAATCAGAGTTCGAATGGAAAGATATACGAGATTGGAATAATAGAGAATTGTGAAGGTGGTTCGATGAACCCTCTGCCAGGCACTTAAATGTGATTTGCAGAGTATCCATGTAGATGTAGATGATTTCGTGTATTATTACCTGTCTTACAGCAAGGTAGGCAACGGCCTTGCCGCAGTGGCTACACCGGTTCCCGTGAGATCACCGAAGTTAAGCACTGTCGGGCGTGTTCGGCACTTGGATGGGTGACCATTCAGGCTGCCATGCGCTGTTGCGATTTTTCGGGATGCACTCAGCCTCGTGATGCCAATTGAGGAGCTACTCGACCGAATAGTAGCGGCTTCGGTCAGGATTACCGTCATAACGACCTGGAGAGCGGTGTGCTGACCCCATGCCCCTCCTATCCGCATCCTCCCTGAGGAGGACACGGCGGTCGGATGGTCCCGGTAGGCGCCGGAAGACGGAGTGAAGTGTTTCTTTTTTCTTTTTTTTTTTTTTTACAGTAAGGTGACTTCGTGTCAAACTTCCCAAATTAAAGTACACATGTTACAAAAATTTGAACATGGCTGCCCATTCATTTGTCTTACTGCACAGTATACGCCCAATTTATCTCATTATACGCTTTCATGTTCTGTAAATCTCCCATTGTCAAACTGTTGTTAAATGAAGCTTTCAATTAGGCTACGAAACATCTGCCTAGATAACACCGTCGCATTTACGGTCCATGGACAGCAGACCAGATGATGAGTGTAACTTCATGTCCGATGGGATAGGGTGACAGGCAGCAGAACATTGTACCGCTATGGTCACACTGGACTGCCCTCAGACCAGACAAGCTCCAGTACAAAGGGAACTGCCGTTTCCGAGGTGCCGTTTCCCCATTTTTGGCTAGTATCGTTCCTTAAATGATCCCCCATTCGTCTGCTCCGCTTCTATATTTCCTTACTTGTGTCACGTTCCCGCAAATCTACCACGCTGAATTAATCTCGCGGTGGGCAATGGTCATAATGTTTTGGATCATTATTAGTGTAATTGCGTTTTTGCCTTTGAATGGCAGAGACGATTTTCCTTGCCAATGGTTGTCGTATACCAGGTTGTGCTCCGTCTCTCATGACCTTGTTGTTGTTGTTGTTGTTGTTGTTGTTGTGTTTGTGGTCTTCAGTCCAGATACTGGTTTGATGCCGCTCTCCATGCTACTCTATCCTGTGCAAGGTTCTTCATCTCCCAGTACCTACTGCATCCTTCTGAATCTGTTTCGTGTATTCATCTCTTGGTCTCCCTCAACGATTTTTACCCTCCACGCTGCCCTTCAATACTAAATTGGTGATGCCTTGATGCCTCAGAATACGCCCTACCAACCGATCCCTTCTTCTAGTCAAGTTGTGCCACAAAGTCCTATTCTCTCCAATTCTATTCAATACCTCCTCATTACTTATGTGTTCTACCCATCTAATCTTCTGCCTCGGGCATGGATGTGTGTGATGTCCTTAGGTTAGTTAGGTTTAAGTAGTTCTAAGTTCTAGGGCCTGATGACCTAAGATGTTAAGTTCCATAGTGCTCAGAGCCATTTGAATCGTCTAATGTTCAGCATTCTCCTGTAGCACCACATTTCGAAAGCTCTTCTTGTCTAAACTATTTATCGTCCACGTTTCACTTCGATACATGGCTACACTACACATAAATACTTTCAGAAAAGACTTCCTGACACTTAAATCTATACTCGATGTTAACAAATTTCTCTTCTTCAGAAACGCTTTCCTTGCCATTGCCAGTCTACATTTTATATCCTCTCTACTTCGACCATCATCAGTTATTTTGCTCCCCAAATAGGAAAACTCATTTACTACTTTAAGCGTCTCATTTCTTAATCTAGTTCCCTCAGCATCACCCGATTTAATTCGGCTACATTCCATTATCCTCGTTTTGCTTTTGTTGATGTTCGTCTTATATCCTCCTTTCAAGACACTGTCCATTCCGTCCAAATGCTCTTCCAAGTCCTTTGCTGTCTCTGACAGAATTACAATGTCATCGGGAAACATCAAAGTTTTAATTTCTTCTCCATGGATTTTAATACCTAGTCCGAATTTTTCTTTTGTTTCCTTTACAGCTTGCTCAATATACAGATTGAATAACATTGGGGAGAGGCTACAACCCTGTCTCACTCCTCTCCCTACCACTGCTTCCCTTTCGTGCCCCTCGACTCTTATAACTGCCATCTGGTTTCTGTACAAATTGTAAATAGCCTTTCGCTTCCTGTATTTTACCCTTGCCACCTTAAGAATTTGAAAGAGAGTATTCCAGTCAAGATTGTCAAAAGCTTTCTCTAAGTCTACAAATGCTAGAAACTTAGGTTTGCCTTTCCTTAATCTATTTTCTAAGATAAGTCGTAGGATCAGTATTGCCTCACGTGTTCCAACATTTCTACGGAAATGACCTTATCGTCGACGTACCGGCTGGCGCAGCGCGGTGCTGGGAGCGTGCAGTACGCAGCCGAGGCCGCCGCCTCGTTATCTGGACAGGCTTCCGGCGATGCGCGCCGACTCGATGCTGGAGCGCCTGCCTCCGGCGCAGTGGAGCGTCCCTGTGGGAAGCCGGCGGCCTTCGCGAGCTGCGAGCTGCCCAGGCCGCTTCCCACACGCCACACGCCGCCTCGTCTGCACACAATGCGCCGCCTTACCTTACCACACCTCAGCTCTGTAGCACCAATTAACGAGCTCCGTCTCGTTCGCCCAGACATCTCCCTCGCACGATTCTGCGCGCATGGAAGCTGAGATCAGAGGCGAACATCACGAAGTAGTTGGACGATCTGCAAACTACATGTACGTGTATGACGTACTCCTTAAGGCACCTTACGGTGGATGACGAAGGGTACTTTGTACCACTGCTGGTCAATGATGATGATGTTTGGTTTGTGGGGCGCTCAACTGCGCGGTTATCAGCGCCCCTACAAATTCCCAACCTTTGCTCAGTCCAGCCTCGTCACTTTCATGAATGATGATGAAATGATGAGGACAACACAAACACCCAGTCATCTAGAGGCAGGTGAAAAATCCTTGACCCTACCGGGAATCGAACCCAGGACCCAGTGCTCGGGAAGAGAGAACGCAACAGCGAGACACTGCTGGTCAATCCCTTTCTTGTTTCACTCATGAATTAAGTGACGGAAATGCGGCAGTCTTTATGCTTCCACACGAGCACAAATAATTTCTCTTATTTGGCCTTCGCTGTCCTTACGCGAGATGTGCATTAGTAATAGTAGTAGTAGAGGGGTTTTGTGGGCGCACGACAGCAAGGTCTTCAGCGCCCTGTACATTAGTGGCAGTAGAATGGTTAAGTAGGCTGTTTCAAGTGCCGGTTTTCTAAATTTTCTCGGTAACGTTACTCGAAAAGGAAATTTTTTTTCTTCAGGGATTCGCAATTAAGTTCATGGAGAATTTCTGAAATATTCACTTGCTGTTCGAACATTCTGTTAACAAATCCAGCAGCACGCCTATGAATTCAGTCCGACCTGAGGAGGAGGAAGGCAATCCCACACACTTGAGCAGTACTTGTAATGTTTAGAAATGAAACATTCATGAGACATCTCTATACATAAAAGGCAACGTCCTGGCAGACTGACTGACTGGTTCAAGATCACCCACACTAAACCACTAAGGATGGAAACTTGAAATTTTGAGAACGTGTGTATCTTATATCCTAGGCGTCGTTTAAGAAGGGTTTATTCGTAATTTCAATCCTAAGGGGTGAAATAGGTTTTTTCTTTTAATTTCACCTTTAACACAATTTTGAAGCTAGACCTATGACAACTGGTATTTGATTTCTCGGTTAGAAATAAAGAAATTGGGTGTTCCAGCATTTTTTGAAATTTAACCCCATTGACGTGAAATAGTAGGTGAAAGCTTTCTTCGAAAATACATCATTTCTGAAGAACTACTGAAGTATTTTTAAAGCTACATTTATGAACATTGGTATTTGACTTGACGGTTACAAAAAAAAAAAAATACATTTTCCTTTATTTTTGGAAATTTAACCCCTAAGAGGGGAAAAAAGGGATGAGATTTTTTATAAAACTGTTTTACAATGAAAGAATATTTAAAGCTAATTCTACGAAATTTTAAATTTGGCTACACAGTTAGAAATAATATGACACGTGTTTCATTGTTTTTGGACATTCAGTCCCTATGGGGGTAAAACGTTGAATGAAAGTTTTCGTGGAAATATTTCATTGTGCAAGCGTTTTTAAAGCTAAAGCTGTGAAATTCGTATTTGACTTCTCTCTTAGAAATAAAACATATGCATGTCACTAATTCTGCAAATTCAACCTCTAAGGGGGTGAAATAGGGAGTGAAACGTTTTACGAAAATATTTTAATGTGAGATCATTGTGAAAGCTAAAACTTTGAAAATTGGTGTTTGCGTTCTCGGTTGGAGATGAAAAATACGTGTTTCACTGTTTTGGGGAAATCAGCTGCTAAGGGAGTGAAACATGGCCAGACCGATTGATTGACTCATCATCGCCCAGTCCAAACAGCTAAGGATGTAAAGTTGAAGCAGCTGGCCGAAGTGGCCGCGCGGTTCTGGCGCTGCAGTCTGGAACCGCGAGACCGCTACGGTCGCAGGTTCGAATCCTGCCTCGGGCATGGATGTTTGTGATGTCCTTAGGTTAGTTAGGTTTAACTAGTTCTAAGTTCTAGGGGACTAATGACCTCAGCTGTTGAGTCCTATAGTGCTCAGAGCCATTTGAACCATTCTTTTTGTAAAGTTGAAGTTTGGTGAGTGTGTGGATCTTATACTGTATGCGTCGCTTGAGAATGGATTGTCCGCAATTCCACTTCTAAGAGGGTAAAACACTTTTTAAAAGTATGTCGCTGTTAAGGGAATTTTGAAGCTAGTATGCCGCTATGAATGGAATTCTGAAGCCAGAACTACGAATGCTGGTCAGAAAATAAAAAAAAAACGCACTTCAGCATTTTTGGAAATTCAACCACCAAGGGAGTAAAATAGAGGGTGAAAGATTTTTGAAAGTAAATAATTACTAAACAACTGCTATAGTATTTTAAGGCTACATCGATGATAATTGGTGATTGACTTCTCGTTTGGATATAAAAAAATACTTGTTTCAGTGTATCTGGAAATTGAACCCCTAAGGAAATGCAATAGGCGATGAAAATTTTTAGAAAATGTTTTCGTTACATTAAAAAAAATTTAAAGCTAAATTTAGGAAACCCTAATGTTTCACTCCTCGGTTAGATATAAAGAAATATTTGTAAGGGGATGAAAGTTGCTATGAATATATCTCCACTGGAACACAAAAGTCATGATTAACAGAAACTTCGGACTCCAGCTACCAGAATCGCTTTTTGGTCAGAAGTACATTCGGGAAAGACCATGCTTATATGGCCTGAATTTGCGTGAAAAGCTTGGAAAGTGTTGCAATTTGTGAACAACATAAAAATTCGATGAAATGAAAACAAAGCAAAAAAATCTCTGCAGCCATACAGTATACACCAGCACAGCAGCGGAAGGTAAGCTAGTTAAGTACAAAATTTCAGCTGAGCGACGCCAGAGAAGAATTGATAGATATTTATTTGAGTAATTACATTGTTAAAGTTACTGCAACAGTTGTACTGATTTTGGGTATGTATTCTATCTGTTTGATATCCACCATGAGAGGCGATGTGGTGTTCCAGCTGTCTATGGACATCTCTGCGTCATAGGTAACTTTAGTATAGGCGGCTAGAGAGCTCCTTCGTAGTTGGAACACGTTGTCGTGCTACTCCTCCGTTTAAAACTGAAATAAAATGCCTTGTAAAAATGCTGTTATATTGTTGTATCTGAGCTAGTGAGCAGATCGTTAAAATGTTGTTTTCTGTAAAAAAAAATCTTCGTTCTATGACCAGCAGTGAGTGAAGATAGTTCTTGAAGAGAACTAATGTGGAGATTCGAAGCACTGAACAGATATAATGAAAAAATTATTATTTAGCTTCGCAACATTTGGAGTGATAATTTTCACAATGCGGGCGAACAGTTTTAAGTTTTAAGAGAAGATTTTCATATTGATATCTTACAGAAAATACGAACATTCATAAGCCCAAGTTATTACGCGTGCGTAATACGAAACAATATCTCTGACTTTACTGAATTTTGCTACTATGTAACTTATGAAGCTGGTTACGTGATTTTGGAGATTTGTCTGGGCACGAAAGGTTTCGGTGAGATATTACAGGGACATGACTTCAAGAGAAAATTTCACATGTGTGGTCAAGTAATAACGTACATAGCGAAAAAATCGATGATCGGAGCTTCAATGTGCTACTGGAACGAGACTTCGGTAAAAGATACTGCAAATAGGCTCCAGATTTCCTGAATTCTAGAAAATATTCATGGCCAAATAGTACAGAGACGCTTTGAAAAGTGCTAAAGAACTATTTATGGAGAAACACGTTCGTGTATTTTTAGCTCACAGCATCATCGCTGGATGACTGTGTTATATAAGTACATTTTTAAGCGACTTTAAAGAATGTTAAGGCAGGTGTATGCTTCATTTTACGTCTGAAATGATTAACAGCTGAACTGGCACGACGACCGTAAATGGAAGTTATTTTATGATATTAACAGAGAGACTGTAATCGATTAACAAGTTCTACTGTTTTTAAAAAAATTCACAAAATACAATCCACGAGCTTTAACGCGCTTTTTAAGTCCAGGGTCTTTAATTATTGCTTATAGTTCGCAAAAAGGCACTGCAGTCCACTAACTTGAGGAAGACATGATTATAAAGCGGAGGAGGAGTGCTTGTTTGCACTGAATGCACAGGTTCTGGTATTAAGCGACCACTTGAGGCTGTCGACAACACGGCCTTAACATTACCAAATTAGGGAGTCGTTAACAGTACTAATTCATTGCGAAAATTTGTCGCAAATAGGGTCGAACCGGAGACTGTATCTGGAAAGGCGAACACGAGATACTCAAGAGTGGGTCGCACTAGGGAGGGGGGCATGGCTTAGCTGCTGCCCTCTCCTTCCACTCAGCGGGTATATTTAAATGTTTAAGGAAAGAAACAGTAAATGTCTTATTTTCGGTTCTTATGAGCATAAAATGACGCAGCCTCGTTGAGATCGAGAATTAGGTTACACAAAAGAAGCACATTGTTTCATATTTTTATTATTTGGTCCACCGAAAGATACAGTACGCAGCATAAGACAGAGAGCCTCCACAGGGCCGTCCTACGGAGAGGGGCAACATAGTTATGGTGGGACGCCAAAGAGAGCGACCAGAACTGCCTTACGTCACCCAAGTTATACATCCATCCGTCCGGTATCAGCGTCCAGCATCCACAGTACCGCAGGACCACGTCAGTCCCGTGTCTAGTCATTGTTCACTTTATTCAGCTCTCGACAAGTGTTCGGAGGTTTTTTTTGTGCAGGTGAACATTTAACAACATTGTTACGCATTGTCTTCATACTTTAGCTGAGTGCTACGAAATTTCTTCGTACTTTAGCTGACAAGGGGAGGCCGCCAATTGTGAAATTCAGATTGGATTCATACTGCGCATAATAAAAGCTCATGGCCAGAGGTGTAATGTGGCAAAGCACCAAGATGCACTTCTCAGCCGTTGCCGAGAAAATCGACAGTTAAAAGAAACCGTTGCGGTGCAATACTCTCTACGATTAATAGGTTTCTAGAGCGTCGTGGCGCAGCGGTAAGCGCTCGGGTTCGTAATCCGAAAGTCGCCGGATCGAATCTCGCACCATGCAATTTTTTTTAGTATTTGTTTTTTGTAATTCAAATGTGTCTGTATATATATATATATATATATATATATATATATATATATATATATAATTCCCGGCAATCAGTTGCAATAGTTATGCATATAATAAGTTGTTGAAAGTCGTTTGTCGTGGAAAAACTGGCGACTTCGAGCACCATTATTTTTTCCGCAAACAAAGTTGTATTTCACAAATGTTATTAATTGTCTTCATAATGTTAACCACGTATAGTTAACGGAAGACGTAGAAACGATATTCCGAAACGAATACGTATAGCGTAAGTCAAACGTTCGAATTAGAATAGAGACCCCACGAACACAAATTCGCTGTGGCAGGTATGAAATATAAACTCCGTTACTCGCTCGTTGAAGGACAGATGTTGAATGGGCCGAAACGAGCCGCCGCATAACAGCGTAGTTGCCTGCTAACTTCGAAAGAAGGTAGATGCGGTCCCTAGCGCAACTTATAACATCGTCGAAAATCAGTGGGCACGGGAGAGCTTTGGTACACCCTGTTAAAAAAAAGGAAAAATGGAGGCGGTACAATTGGAGAGCGATCCGCCTTCACCAGCATGCATAAGCAATTCATTAATAGTATATTTGAATTACAAAAAACTAATAATAAAATAAATTGCGTGGCGCGAGACTCGATCCGGCGACCTTCGGATTACGAACCCGAGCGCTTACCGCTGCGCCACGACGCTCTAGAAATCTATTATTCGTAGAGAGTATTGCACCGCAACGGTTTCTTTTAACTGTCGATTTTCTCGACAACGGCTGAGAAGTGCATCTTGTTGCTTTGCCACATTACACCTTTGGCCATGAGCTTTTATTATGCGCAGTATGAATCCAATCTGAATTTCACAATTGGCGGCCTCCCCTTGTGAGTACTACGAAGTTTCTTTTAATGAATTGTTCTAACATATTGATAATCTGTGTTGTAATTTCTGCCATAGCTTCTCTAAACCTATTTGGCCCTGTGACAAGTCTGTTTAGTTGCTGCGAGCAAGACTGCTTCTTCAGTAACAGCAACTACTCTCGATGGTACGGGTCTCTCTTCCTGGCACATTTGTCATCGATGCCAAAAATATCAAAATATAAGATAAAATTTATGATTTGCATTCGTTGGTAAACACAACGAGATGTAACTCAAAAGTATTATAAAATGCCTCCAAAAATATAATTCAATGATTAAAAAAGTAGGATATACAAAATTTAGGTAATTAAAGAGACGTACGCTGCATTTTCTTTTTTACGAAACACTGTGAATAGCTCCTCATCATGCACAACTTCAAGGGAAAAGGTAATTCTTTTCTGAAATCGTATCTGAGATTTTCTTATTTCTTTTACTCGCATATTGCATTCGTTATTTTCAAATGTCACAAGCGTGTTAATTAAGTTCAAATTATGTTCTTGTCATTTTTGTTTCGATCGTGTTGCCACTAAAAATCACTGAATGAAATATTTAGTGATAGTTTGCTGCTATTAAGAGAAAGATCCAACGTTTCGTAACCGAATGTGTGTCCAAATTTTTTCTGACTTTTATTACCTGCTGCTTGCTAACTCTTTTCGACAATGATGACTGTATTGGACAACTGACATTACGTTATTTTTACTCTAATTCATGGTATGTTAGCCTGCTAGAGAAATCAGTAGTTTAAAAAAACAGCGCCGGCCGCTGTGACCTCGCGGTTCTAGGCGCGCAGGCCGGAACCGTGCGACTGCTACGGTAGCAGGTTCGAATCCTGCCTCGGGCATGGATGTGTGTGATGTCCTTAGGTTAGTTAGGTGTAAGTAGTTCTAAGTTCTAGGGGACTGATGACCACAGCAGTTGAGTCCCATAGTGCCCAGAGCCATTTGAACCATTTTAAAAAAACAGCAGTTGATCTCATTAGGGCTTAAACCGTTTTCTTCTCGTAAATTCCTCAAATTATTGTATTCCATTAGTCAAAATGTTTTTACAAAACGTTGCACGATAGCAAAAACTTCAGGTTTTTTTCCGTAAGGGAGGCGTATTTCACCAACATCAATACATGAAATATGATTTCATCATCTGCACACATTAATATTGTTGTTACAACGAAGTCTCTTGTTGAAAACTGGAAGCAATCAGTGAGTCGTTTCATGTTGCTACGCGATTTAAGATAACCTTAGCGATGCACAACTGCTTGTATAAGATAAAGCATAGATGTTAATAAGAAAGATAGGGGGGGGGGGGGGGGGAGGGAGGTGGCGAGCCAGAAGTGAGAGTGAGAGGGTTGTAAACGAAATTATAATTTTTTTGTATACAATGGTTTGAAGTTTTCCACCATGCAAATGATGGTTGATGTGTTTCAATTGGCTACTACCAATATAATTTAGAAGTAACTACGTTGTATCAGAGCTTACAAATAGTGTGATAGCCAAACTTCTCATTACAATGTTCTTCACTCGTTTTTTGGTTCAAATGGCTCTGATCACTATTGGACTTAACTTCTGAGGTCATCAGTCCCCTAGAACTCAGAACTACTTAAACCTAACTAACCTAAGGACATCACACACATCCATGCCCGAGGCAGGATTCGAACCTGCGAACGTAGCGGTCGCGCGGTTCCAGACTGTAGCGCCTAGAACAGCTCGGCCACTCCGGCCGGCTCACTCGTTTTTTATTCAGAATTTCCACACATAGTTATTTAAAGAAACATATTTAAGACCGTTTGATGCATATACATAAAACGAGGTAGAACTGCAAACAAATAACAAAAAGTCAAATTAACTTGGCAGAAAATTAGTACACTACTGGCCATTAAAATTGCTACACCACGAAGATGATGTGCTACAGAGGCGAAATTTAGCCGACAGGAACAAGATGCTGTGATATGCAAATGATTAGCTTTTCAGAGCATTCACACAAGGTTGGAGCCGGTAGCGACACCTACAACGTGCTGACATGAGGAAAGTTTGCAACCGATTTCTCATATACAAATAGCAGTTGACCGGCGTTGCCTGGTGAAACGTTGTTGTGATGCCTCGTGTAAGGAGGAGAAATGCGTACCATCACGTTTCCGACTTTGATAAAGGTCGGATTGTAGCCCATCGCGATTGTGGTTTATCGTATTGCGAAACTGCTGCTCGCGTTGGTCGAGATCCAATGACTGTTAGCAGAATATGGAATCGGTGGGTTCAGGAGGGTAATACGGAACGCCGTGCTGGATCCCAACGGCCTCGAACCATTAGCAGTCGAGATGACAGGCATCTTATCCGCATGGCTGTAACGGATCGTGCAGCCACGTCTCGATCCCTGAGTCAACAGATGGGGACGTTTGCAAGGTAACAACCATCTGCACGAACAGTTCGACGACATTTGCAGCAACATGGACTATCAGCTCGGAGACGATGGCTGCGGTTACCCTTGACGCTGCATCACAGACAGGAGCGCCTGAGATGGTATACTCAACGACGAACCTGCGTGCACTAATGGCAAAACGTCATTTTTTCGGGTGAATCCAGGTTCTGTTTACAGTATCATGATGGTCGCATCCGTGTTTGGCAACATCGCGGTGAACGCACATTGGAAGCGTATATTCGTCATCGCCATACTGACGTATCACCCGACGTGACGGTATGGGGTGCCATTGGGTACACGTCTCGGTCACCTCTTGTTCTCATTGATGGCACTTTGAACAGTGGACGTTACATTTCAGATGTGTTACGACCCGTGGCTCAACCCTTCATTTGATCCCTGCGAAACCCCACATTTCAGCAGGATAATGCACGACCGCATGTTGCAGGTCCTGTACGGGCCTTTCTGGATACAGAAAATGTTCGACTGCTGCCATGGCCAGCAGATTCTCCTGATCTCTCACCAATTGAAAACGTCTGGTCAATGGTGGCCGGGTAACTGGCTCGTCACAATACGCCGGTCACTACTCTTAAAGAAGCTGGATGGGCAGCTGTACCTGTACACGCCATCCAAGCTCTGTTTGACTCAACGCTCAGGCGTATCAAGGCCATTATTACGGCCAGAGGTGGTTGTTCTGGACACTGATTTCTCAGGATCTATGCATCCAAATTGTGTGAAAATTTAATCACATGTCAGTTCTAGTATAATATATTTGTCCAATGAATACCCATTTATCATCTGCATTTCTTCTCGGTGTAGCAGTTTTAATGGCCAGTAGTGTAGCTACCAAAATAAGGGCTATGCAGAAAGTAAGCCTCATTGTGTGGCGAAATGGAAACAACAGCGAAAATCCGAAGACGTTTTGCACAGATGTATTGGGCAATGTCTCTAGCATGCCTGTCGATCTCGTCGTTTCGGTCTTTTCAGTTCTGAGTGCGCTTGGGGACGTAAATATGCCTAGAACAATAGCGTCTTCTGCCATGTATGTGTGCCCACTGCGAGGTTTCGCCTGATTTCGTGCAACCCCACGTAATGTACCTTTCTCGCTTTTCCATCTGCATGACGGGTCCTGGCCGCACACTATGACAGCAATGAGGACTCCTCTGCAGCGTTTTCGGTGAGAAGTGTTTATTCACCCACTATACTGACCAGATTTGGATCTCTCTGATGTTTATCTCTACTCACATGTACCGCTATCTATGTAGGCAACATTTTAGCACATACAACGAATTCAAGACCAGCAAAAAAAAAGTGGGCGGAAAGCACAGGCGGCTGCCTTCGTTGAGGAAGGTGCTGCAAAACTGATACAACACTATGGCAACCCCTGTACACATTCTCTCTTCACCACTCTCTCCGTCTCTTCTTTCCTCTCCCTCTGCCTATATCCTCATACCCCTGTCTCTGTACATCTCCCCCACTTCCTCTTCCTTTTTCACCTGTCAATTACCCCTTTACAACTTCCACCCGCCTTCTGCATCTCCCCCTCACCCCCCACTCTGTTTGATCACCTCCTTCCCTCCTTCTGTCTGTCCCTCTCCTCTACCCCATCTTTCTATTGATTGTCCATCTATTCATCTTCCCCCTCTCTGTGCAATTCAGTCCCCCCTCTCCGCCCATCTCCTTCTCCCCTCACCCTCTGTCCATCTCCCCCTGCCCTCTCTCTGTCCATCTTCTCTTCTCCCTCTTACTGTCTACCTCCTCTCTCTCTCTCTGTTCATCTCTTCCTCCCCTTTTTCTCTTGGTCCATCTCCTGTTCTCCCATATCTCTGTCCATCTCCAACTCCTTCTCTCCCCTTGCCCATATCCTCCTACCCCGTCTCTCTGTGGATCTTCTCCTCCAAACCTCTCACTATTCATCTTGTCCTGAACCAATCTCCTTATTCATCTCCTCCTGCCCCCCTCCCCTGTCCTTATCATCCTGCTCCCAACTCCCTACCTTTTCCCTCCTGCCCTCTCTCTTTTCCCTTATCTCCTTCCCCCCCCCCCCCCCCCCCACTCTCCCTATCCATCACCTTCTGCCCCATTCTCTCTGTCCATACCCTCTTTCTCTCTCTCTAACCATCCTCCTTGTATCCAAATCAACCTTCCCCTCAGTGAATCCACCTACACTTGTAGCTATTACAAAACAAATCGATGAAGCAGACCAATACTAGTCTCACAACAGGTCTATCATGAAGAGCACCCTATATTTCATGAACTTGAATGCAATTTTTTGGCACTGACATTCAGGCAGCCCTGCAAATCCCACTGGAAAGGCTGGCAGGTACTACTATAATACAATTCACCTGTTGCGCAGGGCAGCCTGCATGTCAAAAGCTGGAAAACTGTTTCTTGTCCCTTACATGTAGGGTGCCGTGCAAGGCAGGTTGATAAGGCAGGTTGAGACTATCTCCACAAAACATGGCTATTGTGTACAACAGCCTACATGTTAGGGGTTGGAAAGGTGTGTTTTTGCTTATATCTCAACTACTATAATTACTATTGGAGATAGAATGCTCTAACCTCTACATTACTGTAATTCATGAAGTTTTCTGCTTGCATTACCAATTTACATGAAAGTGATCCAAGGGTTTGGGGATGAGCTCCCAGACACACATATTGTGCATGCTGTTTTATATACTTATGCACTGTTTTTTCCAGGCACTGTCACTATTACTCACCCCCCCCCCCCCACCCTTTCCCCACATCTTCCACCTCCCACCCCTTCATCCATCCTTTGTCACCCTTCTCTCTGCTCATCTTTTCTGCCACCATCTCTCTGTCCATCTCATCATCACCCTCACTCCCTCTGTCCATCTCATCATCGTTGTCCTTATTACCTCTGTCCATCTCATCCTCCCCTGTCTCTCTGTTCATCTCCTACTCTCTGCTCTCTCCATCTATCTCATCCTCCTCTGCATTCCCATAGCCTCCTCCACTATCTCTCTGCCTACCTCCTCCCAACTCTCTTTGTCCACCCCCTTCTTGCCCCCCTCTCTCTGTCCATCTCCTCCTCCACTCTCTCATGCCCACCTCATTGTCCTTCACATTCTCTCTGACCACCATATCCTACTCCTCTCTCATTATCAATATTTTTCCAACCCCTTCTCTCTGCTCAACTGAAGCCATCTGCATTTTTAGTCCTTGCAAGGTACGTCAATACTGCCCACTCAACAAACCTCCTCCCCTCTCTGTCTGACTATCTTCTACATCCTGTTCCTCTCTCTGTCAGTCTGATCCTCTCTCTCTAGGCATCCCCTTCTCTCTCCTCTCTCCATCCAATACCTTCGCCCCCTCTCTGTTCATATCCTCTCTTCTTTACTCCGTTCACCTCATCCTCACCTCCTGTCTTACTACCCACATCCTCCCTCCCCTCTCTGCTCAACCTTGTCCACTCATTCTTGCAGAACTGGTCGACAAAGCTGGCTGATACTACTCCAACATATCTGTTGTCCAAGGAACCCTACATATCAGGTGCTGAAAAATAATTTTTTTGCTTCTGATTGGTAGCCTGTGCTGCAAAACAGGTCGATAAGGCAGGTCAATACTATTCCCACACAAAAAGCCTGTTGTGTAGTGTTGCCTATACTGTAGGGGCTGGAAAAATTCGTTTTGCTTGTATTTCTGTTCCTGGCACAAGGGGTTTATAAATCGCACAGTGCTAATACTCATGAAGTTTGTTTGGTTGAACTCGATCTATGGGTTTGGGAGAAGATGGACATACATATATAGATATAAACGTACTGCTTTAAATATAAGCATATACAGATACATTACAGCAGCCATTTTCTATTCTATTATTTAGAATATCTTCATTTCTGAGAGTGAAGTGCCGTAACCGGTGGAGGAAAATCAGTGATTTTGTTAGTCACTGATATTTATACAACTTAGGTTAGAGAAATAAAGAGTCGATTTCCAACCCATCCGTTTTATTGAGAGCAAATGTAAACAGATCATGTCCTTTTGGCACTGAGCCTTTCCTTTTGATCCATCTTCTGACTGTTTTGTTGCGACCTGACATGACTTAGTCTCCTGTGCCAATGTCTCCATTTACACTCAACGTATTTTCAGTTATTTATTAGATATCTTCCACTATCTGTCTTTTCCTGCAATTTTTACCCTCTACAGCTTCCTCCATGTGTTAACGTATGTCCTTCTGTCACTTCATCTGCCAGTTTTTCCTGCGTTTTCCTTTCCTACCTGATTCTGCAGAGAATCTCATCATTCCTTATCTTATCAGTCCACCTTATTTTTAACATCCTTCTTCAGAGGCCGGCGAGGGTGGCCGAGCGGTTCTAGGCGCTACAGTCTGGAACCGCGCGACCGCTACGGTCGCAGTTTCGAATCCTGCCTCGGTCATGGATGTGATGTGTGTGATGTCCTTAGGTTAGTTAGGTTGAAGTGGTTCTAAGTTCTATGGGACTGATAACCCCAGAAGTTAAATCTTATAGTGCTCAGAGCCATTTGAATTTGAACCTTCTTCAGAACCACGTCTCAAACGCTTCGATTCGCTGTTCTCCAGTCGTATATTCTCTGAACCTTCTTCCTCAACTTCAGATCTATATTTGATGTGTAGACTTCTTTTGGGCAGGAACTCCGTCTTTTCCACTGCTAGCTCAGTTTTATGTCCTACTTGCTTCATATGTTATTTTGCCTTCAAGGTGCTAGAATTACTTCGTCTACTTGGGGTCTCCAGTTTTGATGTTGAGTTTATTGTTTATCTCATTTCTTTTAACCCTGATCTCATTTCTGCTACTGCTCACTACCTTCATCTTTCTTCGGTTTACTCTCAGTCCATAATACCTGCTCCATTGATCCCATTCAACAATTTCCGCACTTCTTCCTTACTTTCACTGAGGAAGCGAAGTCATCATGGATTCTCATCACTGAATGCTTTCACTCTACATTTTAACCGAACTCCTGAATTCTCCTTGTACTTCCGACGTTGTTTCAATCCACAGGTCCAACAGCAGAGGAGGACTGAATCCTTGTCATATATACTTTGTAATACAAGCATTTCTTTCACGGTCTTCCAAGATGTAATATGTAGCTGGCACAGGCTGGGTTTTCTGGAAAGAGCCTCTAAAGTAGATAACTGAAACCCTGACAAGGCGTTTCGCTGTGACCGTGCCCACAGTGTGCTGGACTGTGCTGCGCGTTTGCGGTATGAGAACCCGCCCACAGATTAGCTTGTACAGCAGCTGGCTTGGCGCAGGCTGGCTGCCTGGGCCCATTAGACGGGCCGACGGGCGCAAAGTGGCCTGCGCGCAATAAACGGCCCGCTAACAGCAGCGAAAGCAAACACCCGCCAGTGCTGGCTGCATCACCGCCAGGGCTGAGCCGCTCCTCTCTATCTCGGCAACCAGCCACTGCGCCTGGCAAGAGAACTAGACCCACCAGACTCACACCCACCCTGACCAAAAAAATCCATATGGCAGCATGGACGTTAACTAAAACATACTGCGGTCCTTCTCCAATCTAAACTTGACAGGAACCGCTCTCGATCCAGATACACTGAGGTGTCAAAAGTCATGCGATATCGATATACACATATACAGACAGTGATAGTATCGCACACACAAGGTATAAAGGGGCAGTGCATTGGCGGAGCTGTAATTTGTGGTCAGGCGATTCATTGAAATGGTTCGCGACATGATTATGGCCGCACGACTGGAACCAACAGACTCTGAACGCGGAATGGTAGCTGGAGCTAGACGCATGGGACATTTCATTTTGAAAATCGTTAGGGAATTCAGTATTCCGAGATACAGTGTCAAGAGTTTGTCCGAATACCAGATTATAGGCATTACCTCTCACCATGGACAATGCAGAGGCCGACGGTTCTCACTTAACGAATGAGAGCAGCGCCGTTTGAGCAGAGTTGTCAGTGCTAACAGACAGGGAACACTGCGTGAAATAACAGCACAAACCAATGTGGAATGTCCGACGAATGTATCCGTTAGGACAGAGCGGTGAAATTTGGCGTTAATGGGCTATGACAGCAGACGACCGACGTGAGTTTATTTGCTAACAGGACGACATGACCTGTAGCAGCTCTCCTGGGCTCGTGACCGCGTCGGCTGTACCCTCGCCGACTGGAAAACTGTGGCCTGGTCAGATGAGTGCAGATTTCAATTGTTAGGAGCTGATGGTAGGGTTAGAGTGTGGCGCACACCCCACGTAGCCATGGACCCACGTTGTCAAGATGACACTGCTGGTGGTGGGACAGTAATGGTGTGGGCTGTGTTTGCATGGAATTCACTGGGTTCTCTGGCCCAACTGAAGCGAACATTGACAGGAAATGGTTGTGTTCAGCTACTTCCAGACCATTTGCAGCCATTCATGGACTTCATGTTCCCAAACAAAAATGGAATTTTTATGGGTGTCAACGAGCCGTGTCACTTGACTGCCGTTGGTTTGAAGAATATCCTGGACAGTTCGAGCGAATGATTTGGCCATCCAGATCTCCTGACACGAATCCCATCGAACATTTACGGGGCGTAATCGAGGGGTGAGTTCGTGCACAAAATCTTGCAGTGGCAACATTTTCGCAGTTACGGACGGCTATGGAGGCAGCAAAGCTCAGTACTTCTGCAGGGAACCTTCAACGACATGCTGAGTCCATGCGAAGTCGAATTGATGCACTATGCCGGGCAAAAGATGTTCGACGCGATATTATGAGCTATAGGCTCTGAGGCTTTGAAACTGAGTATGCAGAGGGTCGTTATAATTAAACTATCGGTACTTGAGAAGGCCTCCACGAAAGCTGGTTGATCGTATGACAATGAAACTTACTGGAAACATTTGGAGGACATGCGGCGGAGAAATAACGAATAAACTATTGAGAGAAGCACATTTTAATTTCCACATGAGAGGGCAAAGTTTGTTAATTCGTACCACCTTTACGATCGAGGTTACAAAGTTGCTTAGTGTATGTAATCTGAGTGGTTTCAGTTCTGTCAGACAGGACACTACTCACATCCATACATTTCTGAAAAAGACGCTAACGACTCCTCTACGTATGTTTCAGTGTGGAACTCCTGCAGGAATCAGAATTTGCGATCAGTGAGTTTAATGGACGAGGAGTGCAGCGTGCGATAATTTGGAAATCTGAGGCAGCCAGGGACCATGTCCGGAAAACCGTTGCTGTCAAGGCAACCGCTCATGAGAAGCCCTAAATGCGGGTTCGAGTCCCAGTCCAGCATAATTTTTCAACGTTCGCCATTGCATTACAATAATGCCTGTGCAGATAGCCGTCACAATTTTCCACCCCGCCTTCCCTTCCTTACCCTCTCTACATTTCATGTTTACATACTGCTCAATGTGGCGACCATCTGCGTCCGCGACAGACATGGGATCGTACTACGGATACCATTTCACAGCTGTTCGCAGCACTTTTCAAACGGTGGACCACGTAAAGTTCGCTGTCGTGACTCACCTCATGTAGCCTTTTCAACCATGGCAACATCAACTTCTTCAACTATGTTTGGAGCAGTTCCTAAAGCGTCGTTTAATTGGAGCTCGGGAAACATCTTCTTCAACTCCATTGCGGAAAGGGGAGCTCTCCATATTCCTTTAACACGTCAATTCTCGAGAAGGGCACAAGCACTGTTACTGTGGTTTTGATAAAACTTCTTCACGAGTAAAGCTCTGCTGACCTAGGTCAGACCTATGGTGGCTGTCTGCAACTGTAACGTACATAGACGCTTCTCATTTTCAGCGCGTAACAGCAAGTGAAGACACTAACACTACTAACGACACAAACCCTGCAGCGCACAATTCTTATTAAGTTGGGTACCAATGTGGTAAATAGTTTTCCTCTTGCTCCAGGAGCGAAAGGTTAATTATAACAACCCTGTACTAAGTGTAGTAAAGAAATGTACGCTATTGGCCATTAAAATTGCTACTCCAAGAAGAAATGCAGATGATAAACGGATATTCATTGGACAAATATATTATACTAGAACTGACATGAGATTACATTTTCACGTAATTTTGGTGCATAGATCCTGAGAAGTCAGTACCCAGAACAACCACCTCTGGCCGTAATTTCGGCCTTGATACGCGTGGGCATTGAGTCAAACAGAGCTCGGATGGTGTGTACAGGCACAGCTGCCCATGCAGCTTCAACACGATACCACAGTTCATCAAGAGTAGTGACTGGCGTATTGTGACCAGACAGTTGCCCGGCCACCATTGACCAGACGTTTTCAATTGGTGAGAGATCTGGAGAGTCCAATGGCCAGGGAAGCAGTCGAACATTTTCTGTATTCAGAAAGGCCCGTACAGGACCTGCAACATGCTGTCGTGCATTATCCTGCTGGAATGTAGCGTTTCGCAGGGATCGATTGAAGGGTAGAGCCACACGTCTGAAATGTAACGTCCATTGTTCAAAGTGCATTCAGTGCGAACAAAAGGTGACCGAGACGTGTAACCAATGGCACCCCATACCATCACGCCGGGTGGTATGCCAGTATTGTGATGACGAATACACGCTTCCAATGTGCTTTCACCGGGATGTCGCCAAACACGGATGCGACCATCATGATGCTGTAAACAGAAACTGGATTCTTCCAAAAAAATGATGTTTTGCCATTCGTGCACCCAGATCGGTCGTTGAGTACACCATGGCAGGCGCTCCAGTCTGTGATGAAGCGTCAAGGGTAACCGCAGCCGTGATCTCCGAGCTGATAGTCCATGCTGCTGCAAACGTCATCGAACTGTTCGTGCAGATGGTGGTTGTCTTGCAAACGTCCCCATCTGTTGACTCAGGGATCGAAACGTGGCTGCACGATCCGTTACAGCCATGCAGATAAGATGCCTGCTAGTGATACGAGGCCGTTGGGATCGAGCACGGCGTTCCGTATTACCCACCTGAACCCACCGATTCCATATTCTGCTAACAGTCATTGGATCTCGACCAACACGAGCAGCAATGTCGCGATACGATAAACCGCAATCGCGAAAGGCTACAATCCGACCTTTATCAAAGTCGGAAACGTGATGGTACGCATTTCTCCTCCTTACACGAGGCATCACAACAACGATTCACCGAGCAACGCCGGGCAACTGCTGTTTGTGTACGAGAAATCGGTTGGAAACTTTCCTCATGTAAGCACGTTGTAGGTGTCGCCACCGGCGCCAACCTTGTGTGAATGCTCTGAAAAGCTAATGATTTGCATATCACAGCATCTTCTTCCTGTCGGTTGAATTTCGCGTCTGTAGCACGTCATCTTCGTGGTGTATCAATTTTAATGGCTGGTAGTGTAAGTCCAGAGCAGGGTGGCAACACTGGCGTGTTTGCACCTGTGGGACAGAGACAGGAGGCAGTAACAGCGCACACCCTCCCTGTGTTTTGCTTTGGAACAAAAACTGATTTCATGTGACCTACACGGTATAACTCGATGACGGAAGCAAGGCCACGACGAAAGTCTGCAAAACAACCGCAGACTTCCTTTCTTTGTGACTGTGAGCGCCTCTCAGGCGTAATTAAAAGCGATTACAGGCGTTGTTGCTGTGTAAGACCTGACGAAAAACGTAAAATAAATTCAGCCAACAAAACCCATCATACGAGGGAACGTAAAAGGTTAGTCAACTCTTGTCCTGCCACGCTAAGACCATTACGCGACAAGACTGGCACAATGACAGTAGAGAGCACATGCTTCGGATTTCGTGCAGACACAGTTCTGCTGCGGTACTGTTAAACAGCTGCATCACAGCGTGCTACTGGAGTACCGTGGCACCTGGAAACATTCTTCAAAGTTGAAGTACACTTGACAGTGCCATTCTTACGGTTAAACTGTCTGAACTGCACATACACTGATCAGCCAAAACATTATGACCACCGACCTACTATCGATATAAACCCGTCCAGTCGATAGCAGCGTCATTTGGCGAGGAATGACTGCTGATCATATGCACGTAAGGCGCATTTGGTAACAGTGAGTGTGCTGTCCGTTCGTGGAATGGGGAAGGCGCACGAACTACGTATGGGAGTATGACCGAGAGCAGATTGTGATGGCTCTGAGCACTATGGGACTTAACTTCTAAGGTCATCAGTCCCCCAGAACTGAGAACTACTTAAACCTAACTAACCTAAGGAGATCACACACGTCCATACCCGAGGCAGGATTCGAACCTGCGACCGTAGCGGTCGCGCGGTTCCAGACTGTAGCGCCTAGAACCGCTCAGCCACAACGGCCGGCGCAGATTGTGGTGGCCCGGAGACTCAACACGAGCATTTAGACAACTGCACGACTTGTCGGGTGTTCTAGGAGTGTTGCAGTGGGTGTGAGTGTTTTCAAAACGCGACGAAACCAAGGTGAAACCACGTCCAGACGTCGTGGGGTAGGGCGGCCACCCCTCATTATATCGGACATCGTAGGCTGGACAGACTGGTAAAACAGAAAGGCGGCGAACTGTGGTGGAACTAACATCATACTTTAATGCTAGATAGAGTACAAGTGTGTCAGAACGCACTGTGCACCGAACACTCCTAACGATGGGCCTTCGCATCCGACTACCCACTCATGTGTCAATGTTGACAACACGACCACGCCAACTACGAATGAAATGGGCATGTGACAGTCGGCACTGGACGTTGGCGCAGTGGTAGTGTGCTACATGGTCAAATGAATCCCGATATCTTCTTCATCATGCTAATGAGATAGCGCGAAACCGTCGTTTTCCGTGGAAACAGCTCCTTGACACCTGAACTGCGGGACGGAGGCAAGCTGGCGGCGGCTCCTTATGCTTTGGGGAACATTCAGGTGGGCATCATTGGGTCCAGTGTCCGGCCCGATAGCTCAGTTGTCAGCGTGATGGATTGCCGTCCTACGGGCTCGGGTTCGATTCCTGGCTGGGCCGGGGATTTTCTCCGCTCAGGCACTGGGTGTTGTCTTATCTTCATCATTATTTCCTCCCCATCCGGCGCGCAGGTCGCCCAATGTGGCGTCGAATGTAATAAGACCTGCACCAAGGCGGCCGGACCTGCCCCGCAAGGGGCCTCCCGGACAATGACGCCAAACGCTCATTTCCATTTCCATTGGGTCCAGTGGAGCTCGCACAAGGCATCGTCACTGCCAAGGAGTATCCCACATTGGTTGCAGGCCACGTACACCACTTGATGATGTTTATGTTCCCGGACGGCAGTAGCATTTTTCAGTAAGATAAAGCGCGATGTCACACGGCCAGGTGAGTGCTGGAGTGGTTCGAGGAACACAGTGGCGAGTTCCAGTTGATGCGCTGGCCTCCAGCTCGCCAGATCTGAACTATATCGAAGACCTCTGTGATGTGATTGAACGTGGCGTCTGAGCTCATCCCATTTAAGAGAATTAGGTGACTTTTGTGTGCAGATGTGATGCCAACTCCCTCCAGCGACCTGCCAAGGTCCCGTTGCTCCCATACCATGACGCGTCGCCACTGTTATGCCTCCCAAATGTGGACATCCAGTCTGTAGGTGGTCATGACGATCTGGCTGGTCAGTGTATATTCACCGTGCAGTATCTGGTGTGTACGGACCAAATGCTGTATCGCATCCGGCCATTGCAAAATGGTGCCAACAATCTGACCAAGGTCGCACAGAAATGGGTGATGTTGATCGAGAAGGAAGGCCATCGACATCGACCACAGACGGCAATGTCCAGGAAATCGAGGAACTGATTCGCAGCAATCGCAGATTTCCCACAGATGAGAACGTTCACACGGCTGTTTTCGAATGGTTAGGAGCGGATTTCTACCGTCAAGGAAGTGAACGGTTGGTAGTACGTTACTACCGTTGTTTACTGAGACTTGGTGACTATGCTGAAAAATAGCATCATACTCCTGTGTCACTTCGAAGTGTAGTGCAGCATTCAATAAAAGCTACTTGGTCCGCCATAACAATGCATAACTTGCAAGAGGCCGGCTGCGAGCCTACATTTGACTATTCGGCTTGAAGCCTCTTCCTGTCGGGAGAATAGAACGCTCCGTATGTGTTCAGATACATAACCCAAACATTTTGGACAATGAATAGCGCAGGAAGCCCATCGCAAATGAACCATGAGTGCCGATCTTCTACAAATTATTAAATGAAAGGTGCAGGGATTGTCTAACAATGGAATAGACGCAACAAGGCCATATTGCCCAGTTTATTTGCTCTCATAAGTACACAAATGATAAAAGAAAGCCGGCTGGAGTGGCTGTGCCGTTCTAGGCGCTACAGTCTGGAGCCGAGCGACCGCTACAGTCGCAGGTTCGAATCCTGCCTCAGGCATGGATGTGTGTGATGTCCTTAGGTTGGTTAGGTTTAATTAGTTCTAAGTTCTAGGCGACTGATGACCTCAGAAGTTAGGTCGCATAGTGCTCAGAGACATTTGAACCATTTGATAAAAGAAATGTAGGGAGTATTTAAATGTGGATCATTGGTCGCGTATACCTTGAGCATTTGTGAGCGGCCGCAAGGAACTGGTAAAACAAAGCGAAAATTGCCACGTTTAAGGGTCTCGATCAGATTTACTTTACCGCTGACCCTCATCACGTTATGTGGGGTTGTTAATTAGTTAACAGTATGCGCTTGGCACTGAATGAGGAATCTAAAGAAAATGTGTTGACGACGACTCACTGAGATAAGTCCACTCACAAATTAGAGAAAAGAATTAATAAAATCATTAGCATAGAACAGAATAAATTCACGCATCTCATAATTTCCCTTAAGAAGTTAATAACGCGCCCTTGTGCTTATATCCTAACCACGTTCCAGATTCACATCACCGAGCGAAGTGGGGCAGTGGTTAGCACACTGGACTTGCATTCGGGTGGACGACAGTTCGAACCCGCGTCCGGCCATCCTGATTTGGGGTTTCCGCAATTTCCCTAAATAGCTTCATGCAAATGCTGGGATAGTTCCTTTAACAAGGGACGACCGACTTCCTTCTCCATCCCACCCTAATCCGATGGGACCGATGACCTCACTGCTTGGTCCCTTGGCCCAAATGAACCAACCAACCAGATTCACACTGACCACGGCGTGAAATAGCGTGTACCAACAAAAAGGAGCCCTTAGGGTCTGAACCGAAAGTCTGTGACCGTATATGCTGCCAGTGCCAGATTTATTGTATATTCATCGAATTCGGATGCCTGAGACCGAGCATCTGCGCCCGCTGATATCTGAGGTCAGAGATGAAGTGCCCCGTGATTTTACTTCTCTCCTCTCTCTTAACGTTCCACGAAGAAGACCCTCTTGATCTTTCTTCAGGCAATCAAAACGCGTCACTAGAGATCATCCAGTGGCACTATGGGAGATAGACTCCTTGAAACACCTCCTACGAAAATTTTAAAAGTGGCCAACTAGCCGTTCCCATGTAAGAAGAGAAAGAGTTTACTGGTTGAGGGGCGTCAGGTGTCACTTTGTTGCAACGCCCCTTTATTCAGAAACTTGAGAACCAACCATCCACTCGCTTTGGCAAAAAGCAGGCTGTGTCTCCGGTCGTGAAAGCTGCCTTCACGGCGCCACGCAGACATCTCTTCCACGGCTTGAGAAATGCATTCGGCAAAAGCGAGGATTGTGTTCCTCACTACAAACTATTCGAAGCATAATGAAGTATGTCTCTCCACAACGAAAAGGAGAAACTTGCGAGTAAATGACCACTGTGGCGCCGCTCTGTCACGGCATGACTTTGCCTAAACGGTTGTCCTGTTCAACCGACATCTCGCCCAGCAAACGTGAGGAGGCGTGTCTTAGATTGGTACATGACGTCGTGGCAGCAAAGAGCAACCCTCCCGAGGCATGTGATGTGCCTGTTCTTTGATGCTCTTGACTCCCGCAGAATTTGTAAGTGCAACCAATGAACCGCCTTTTGTGAAAGCACACCAAAACGAGATCTCCCATCACTTCGTAGTCGAGCCAAGAGCTCCGCATACTACTAGGGGAAAGCTCATATGATATTGTAACGATTAAAAATTGCGCATTTGTTGCCTTTACCGGAAATTGCATTCAAATTACAATCGGGAGATGGGATGCAAAAGGTTGTCTTCTTCAGTTATTTCTGTTATTCTTGAGTTACTTATTCATTCTCTTAATCAAAGTAATGGAAACTGACATCACACGAAAAGATTCCCAGGCAACTAGCGGACGTGTTTCCACCTTACTTTTTGAAGTCCTGTCATATCAAAAATTCCATTTTTCATAACACAGTTTCTTTAAATGTTTACTCTAAACCAATATTTAGGCCAATTTCTGATACTTGTAAAATACTTAAAAGGCGATCCTAGTATGTACCTCCACAACTTGCACAAGGTCCTACACTCGTGATAGGTGTTCAGTGTGGTGTCCCTCAGCTTCTAGGCTGTCGTGATCAAGGTACAAGTTCTTCACAGCCGAACGAACAATGTGGTGTTGTTCGAACTGTGTCGTATGTAGACGGAACTCTTGTCAAGAGATCTTTTTTCTCGAAAAGTGTTTCGTACAAAAGTTTTTTATATGTGCCTTCAGGAAGAAATGTAGAGTATAGATCATATGAAACGGCTAGTATTACGTTGCGTCTCTATGAAACACCAAGAACAACTAAAATACCGACGTTTCGACTGTCTTTGTAGCGGTCCTCTTTAGAAGGCCGGAGTTAGTGCCCCTGAAGAACACCACTGGTCTCTGCAAAGACGGTAAAAAGTTGGTATTTAAGTTGTTTTTAGTGTTTCATAATGGTGTGGCGCACTAAATTCAAATTGATATTGGCCGTGAAAGCTCAGCAACTTGTATTAGAAAATATTTCTTTTGCACATGAAACTGATTGCTGTGTAACAGAAAGTTCACAAGTGTCTGGTTTAGGGAACCACGTCACATGGGATAACGAGAAAACAGTGATGCACAATCGCCATACACGTATGAAAGGAGCACAGGGGAAATGTAGATTTTGTTCTCTCTGAGTTGTACATGTCTGACTAGTGCTGATTTGTTTATTAAATAAATGCGTTTTACAGACTGAGATAAACTGGATACACTGCTTCTTTTCGGAGAATTCAGAAGGAACATGAAGAGAAGAGCTGAGCTGTGCACGCAAAGGTACTCCGACAGACGGTGTTCAACAATAATTTTGGTTCAGCTAATATGCAAAAAATAGTAATTGGGATAGTTGGCAGAGAGTAAGGAGCAAGCGTACAAAGATTCGAGCGAACGACATACAAGTTCTGCCAGCTGTCGCCCATAATCAGCATGTTAGTTTCAGAGAAATTGCGATTGCCTCTGGCGTAAGCTGGTCCTAGGCTGTTCGCGTTTTGCGGGAATACCAAGGTGGATGTGGCAAACAGCTTACATCCGCATCATGTGTTACTTCGCTAGCGCATTAAACAGCGGGACTGCAGAAGACGTATGGAACGGTCGCAAGGTTCTGATGCAACATCAGGACAATCGTTTCTTTCTTCACACAATTCTCTTTACCCTTGAAGCTACATTTACAAGGCATGGTAAGCTGAATGTAAGAAATATGCTTTATTGTGCCGCTGACAATCAGCTCTGGCTATAGCAGATTGAACAACGCAGGCAGTAGAGTGTGAAAGTTTGGTGTGGTATTGTTGGTGACATCATGATGGTTCGTTACTTCATTGAAGTAACCTCAACGGATAAAAGACGCACAATTTCTTACCGAAATGCTACAAGCTCTGCTGGAGGAAGTGTAAGTTGAAATACGTTGATGTTTGTAGTTGTTGTTGTTGTGGTCTTCAGTCCTCAGACTGGTTTGATGCAGCTCTCCATGCTACTCTATCCTGTGCAAGCTTCTTCATCTCCCAGTACCTACTGCAGCCTACATCCTTCTGAATATGTTTAGTGTATTCATCTCTCGGTCTCCCTCTACGATTTTTACCCTTCACGCTGCCCTCCAGTACCAAATTGGCGATCCCTTGATGCCTCAGAACATGTCCTACCAACTGGTCCCTTCTTCTTGTCAAGTTGTGCCACAAACTCCTCTTCTCCCCAATTCTCTTCAATGCCTCCTCATTAGTTATGTGATCTAACCATCTAATCTTCAGCGTTCTTCTGTAGCACCACATTTCGAAAGCTTCTATTCTCTTATTGTCCAAACTATTTATCGTCCATGTTTCACTTCCATACATGGCCACACTCCATACAAATACTTTCAGGAACGACTTCCTAACGCTTAAATCTATACTCGAACTCCTTTACTACTTTAAGTGTCTCATTTCCTAATCTAATTCCCTCAGCACCACCCGATTTAACTCGACTACATTCCATTATCCTCGTTTTGTTTTTGTTGATGTTCATCTTATACCCTCCTTTCAAGACACTGTCCATTCCGTTCAACTGCTCTTCGAAGTCCTTTGCTGTCTCTGACAGAATTACAATGTCATGTTTGTAATACCAGCACGATTTCTGACCGATTGTCTACTCGCATGTGGTTAGCAAAGCATTCACCGAGATTTTTCATGGTAGTGGAACAACGGAGGCTGTGGAGTGTGAAAGTTTGGTGTGGTATTTTTGGTGACATCATGATGGTTAGTTACTTCAGGGAAGTAACCTTCACGGATAAAAGAAGCACAATTTCTTACCGAAATACTACCAACGCTGCTGGAGGAAGTGTAAGATGAAATACGTCGATGTTTGTAGTACCAGCACGATTTCTGCCCGATTGTGTACCAGCATGTTGTTAGGAAAGTATTCACCCAGGTCTTTCATGGTAGCTGTATAGGATGTGAAGGCGATGTTAGTTGGCCTGCACGTTCACCCGAATTGACTTCATTGGATGTTTTTGCCCTGTGATGAACCCAAAAATGAACTCCACAATGAATTTTCAGGAAGTGTTTATCACTATGCCAGTGGGTTGCCGCAGTGGTAACAGCGGTTCCCGTCAGCTCACCGAGGCTAAGCGCAGTTGGACTTGGCTAGCACTTGGATGTGTGATCGTTCGGGTCTGGATAGAGCTGTTGGCAAGCAGGGTGCACTCAGCCCTTGTGAGGGCAATTGAGGTGCTGCTTGAGTGAAAGGTGGAGGCTCCAGTGACGAAAACTGACAACGGCTAGGGAGCAGTGTGCTGACCAAATACACCTCCATATCCGTATCGAGTGATGGCAATCGACTGAAGATGACAAGGTGATCGGTTGGTACCATTGGGACATACGAAGCTTGTTCGGACGGAGATTTTATAACAACATTACTTTCTTATTTGCTTTTGTTGCTGATACTAATATAATTTTTCAATGTATGTGTATATCTTGACTTTAAACTCATGACACCCTGTTATTCTTTATCAGTTTCTACACTCCAGTTCCCTGTTTTACAAACCTAGTCAGTTTTTGACGTACGTTCTTTGTCTCAACGCTCTAGTAGAAACAAGATCAGAACTGTTATCGTAGTTAACTGGAGAACCATCCTCAGATGCAGCATCCCATGTGTTCAAGTTGGTGGCTCAGTCTAACCACATATAGCCACGAATGAGTAGCGTCAGTTTTAAATTAAACTTATCTCTACTATTCTGCTTTTGTGAGCAGACTCTCTCAGCAGCGTCAAGTTGAAATGCCCCACCGGGCTGACGTGACATTTCCCTGTAACGACATGAACTTCTGCACAAGATAGCAATCGATTTCATGTTTAAAACAGATAAATCCTACGTTCTAAATATTTAATTTCCTTCGAAACTATTAATCGGGTTTTGGAAAGTGAAAATCAACTGAATACGTATCTTTCAGAACTACGACATTAGCTACAGAAAGTACTATAGTTCCATTTGAAACACCGAAGTTGATACCGGTATGTCTTGTATTGCTATGAAGAGATTACACGTCTTTTAATTAAGACTTTTTCACAATACAGTTGGTTCAAAATAGAATTACTCTATCTTACATGGTTCAGGAAATACATGGTGTCCGCAAGAAACCTCCCTGACTTCCAAACGCAATTTAAAGAACGACGAGACATAGATACTTGCGGTTGGCGGCATCATGTAAAGAAACCCAAAACGTTTTGTACAAAAAATTATTGCAGTACAACATGGTCTCGTTTCGTAAATTAAAAAAAAAAAAAGCGTTTGGATGGTACTCTATCTTAACCCACAAGCAATCCACAATTCTTCTGTGGAGTTCGTCAAGGTCTCTTATATACGAGGCATGGGCAATGTCTTTCACGTAACTCCACAGGAAGAAACTCAGAGGGACTATGTCCGCAGATCGCGATGGCAACTTGGTTAGTCCGTCTGGTCTTATCCATCGCTGCGGAAATGTTCAGACCAGGAAGTCAGGAACACGTAAACTCCAGTGCGATGGAAGATCAGCTCTTCCGGAAAGGGAAAGAAGCTGAGAGAAAGCGAATTATTCAAGCATGTAAATATAAACGGTTCCTATTAGTATTTGCTCGACGAAGAATAGTGGTCCATATACGCTATCCTTCATCTGAAGCCGCGCGTGGTAGCCGCACGGTCTAGGGCGGCTCACCTCGTCGGAGGTTCGAGTCCTCCCTGTGTTGTCCTTAGTGAAACTCAGTTTAAGTTAGATTACGTAGTACGTAAGCTTAGGGACCGATGATTTCAGCATTTTGGTCCCATAAGATCTTACCACAAATTTCCAAATTTTTCCTTCATCAGAATACAGCATAGATTGAAGTTTTCGTTGTCTCTGACTTATTGCCTGAAACTGTAGGGGATTTCCGAATCCCAGACGCGAATGTTGTGCCCATTGACCTCATTTCCACTTTTGTGGAAAGTTGCTTGTTCAGAGATATCGACATTCCCTAGATAGTTGGGGTATTGTCCGATCCAGTCCATCATCCTAACAGAAAATTCGTGAAGAACTTGCAAGGCGTTTCTCTCAAAAGCTTGCGCAATTTGAAATATGTAAGCTTGCAAGCGAGGTCTTTTATGGAGCATCCTGTGGACTGTTGAGCGAGGGATGGTTAACTCTCACTTTATTTCCAGTTTTGCTATTTCAAATACATGAAGTGAATGTAGCGGCGCTGCAGTGCATACGGAGTAAGGAGCGAACGGTTGGTTCCCACGCTGGTTAGCAAAGGCGGTTGGCCACCTGAAGCTTTCAGAGCCAGTAGGATGAAGTGCCGAAGCAGAAATCGCTCGTGACGTCAGGAAAGAGGTACGCAAGGAAAGTACATTTGTTCCGGCGCGAATCAAGTCATTGTTATTAATAAAGATTTGCTAAAAAAAGTTATCTTTTGCCACTCAGACATTAGGGAGTCTACGGATCATAAAAACTATTTCTCAGTAATTTTACAATGACAGGAATCATTGATATAAATAAATAAATGAATAACTTTGGTATAACCGAAGATGTACACTGTTATACGAACTATACCGATTGTACGCTCAAGTTACAGACTGTGCTCCATAGTCGGCAGTCGTCTATAGGATGCCTTTCGATCTAGTTACGCGGTGGACCATTCTCTCGTACCGTTAACAGTTAGCTTATAATCAGTGTGAACAAGTTCATTTCACAGTGTTCCTTAAATAAACGCATCATAATGGCATCCCGTGTAAGAACTATTTGCACAAAAATCTTCTTCCCGCTTCATTATAAAACATAGACAGTAGTATTGCACTTTCAGAATCCTACGGTCCTGCTACGGCTCCGTAAAGGGAAATAAAACAACGAGAGCAGAGCGTCTCCACGTAACAGGCAGGAAAAATCCTACGCGGCGACTCATTACGTCAGTTCAAGGACGAATTTGCTTTAATTATCGTTAAACTCAGGTAGGTTATACTGTACGCTCCTTACACAACCATCTAAGGACTCACCGACTAAACTGGGTCATTTCTGGAGGTTTAGTACGGGTGGGGGGTTATTGTAACCTGACTGTTTACACTCCCCGT
Source organism: Schistocerca americana (assembly GCF_021461395.2). Taxonomy (NCBI): domain Eukaryota; kingdom Metazoa; phylum Arthropoda; class Insecta; order Orthoptera; family Acrididae; genus Schistocerca; species Schistocerca americana. The sequence continues at coordinate 221,683,976 of NC_060119.1, forward strand.
GGCTAGGTACCTGTCATATCGAGCATTAATCGCCTTAACGTTTCAGTCTGAAATTCACGTCAGTAATTTCTTTGGACAGCAATGGCTGGCTTCGTTTCCACAAGCATCGGGCCCGCTTTTGACAAGAAACGATTTCTGGTAATTATTTGACATCTGAAACAAGACAAAAGGAATCGTTCAGAAAAAAAATCTACACAATATTTTCTGTGTTGCTTTACGTGATGCCGCAAACAGCAAGTGTCTATATCTCGCACGTATTTTTAATTCCATTTGGGAATATGGGAGGTTTCGTGTTGACATCCTGTATCTGGAGTGAACTTCTTAGACCCATACATAATAACAGAACCCTAATGATGACTTCGAAATGTACACTGGCATAGTAAAAATGTTGTACAGAAAGTATTCGTAGTTTACCATTAAATTTTCTATTTATTTCCCTGTCTCGGTTTGTAATGAAATTTTTAGAATCTTTTCTAGGCTGAGGTACATTGTTTGCAACCCCAGACCATGAAGAGGCCTTGTGGAGCTTACTCAATTAAGGGAGTGGTACTCTTTGAAAATTTCAAAAAATTGATATTTTTTTGCTTAAAATGTTCTCCGTGTTGTCTACTTTATTGCTGTGTTCATCCCAACTCCGCTATCGTGAAAACGTGTGTCCTAAATCCATTCACTGAGGGGAGAAAAATAGACGAAATGTAATTTCAAAGGCAGCCTAACAGAAATTACGAACGTGCTCGAACGTAAAACCACACGAGCCTGATTCAACTTCTGCACAAAAGAAGATTAGCGAGCGAGCAGAGCAGCGGATGACAGAAGCTACCAAAGCGGCTCGCAGGACCGCCATGGCCACGAAGAAGATGAAGGAGAAGCTTCTTTTGGATCTGGAAGCATTGCTGTTTGGCCCAGGAATCGCTGACTTGAGGGACGCGTTACTTAAATACAAAAAATGTATCCCTAAACTTTAAACTACCTTAGAAGAAAGATTAAGGAAAGGCAAACCTACGTTTCTAGCATTTGTAGACTTAGAGAAAGCTTTTGACAATGTTGATGGGAATACTCTCTTTCAAATTCTGAAGGTGGCAGGGGTAAAATACAGCGAGCGAAAGGCTATTTACAATTTGTGCAGAAACCAGATGGCAGTTATAAGAGTCGAGAGGTATAAAAGGGAAGCAGTGGTTGGGAAGGGAGTGAGACAGGATTGTAGCCTCTCCCTGATGTTATTTAAACTGTATATTGAGCAAGCAGTAAAGGAAACAAAAGAAAAGTTTGGAGTAGGTATTAAAATCCATGGAGAAGAATTAAAAACTTTGAGGTTCGCCGATGACATTGTAATTCTGTCAGATACAGCAAAGGACTTGGAAGAGCAGTTGAACGGAATGGACAGTGTCTTGAAAGGAGGATATAAGATGAACAGCAACAAAAGCAAAACGAGGATAATGGAATGTAGTCGAATTAAATCGGGTGATGCTGAGGGAATTAGATTAGGAAATGAGACACTTAAAGTAGTAAAGGAGTTTTGCTATTTGGGGAGCAAAATAACTGATGATGGTCGAAGTAGAGAGGATATAAAATGTAGACTGGCAATGGCAAGAACAGTATTACTGAAGAAGAGAAATTTGTTAATATCGAGTATAGATTTAAATGTCAGGAAGTCATTTCTGAAAGTATTTATATGGAGTGTAGCCATGTATGGAAGTGAAACGTGGACGATAAATAGTTTAGACAAGAAGAGAATAGAAGCTTTCGAAATGTGGTGCTACAGAAGAATGCTGAAGATTAGATGGGTAGATCACATAACTAATGAGGAGGTATTGAATAGAATTGGGGAGAAGAGGAGCTTGTGGTACAACGTGACTAGAAGAAGGGTTAGGTTGGTAGGACATGTTCTGAGACATCGAGGGATCACCAATTTAGTATTGAAGGGCAGCGAGGAGGGTAAAAATCGTAGAGGGAGGCCAAGAGATAAATACACTAAGCAGATTCAGAAGGATGTAGACTGCAGTAAGTACTGGGAGATGAAGAAGCTTGCACAGGATAGAGTAGCATGGAGAGCTGCATGAAACCAGTCTTAGGACTGAAGACCACAACAACAACAACAAACTTTAAACGCGTTTTCTCGGAACCGTATTTTTCACATAAACGGGAAACATAGCTTGATAACGTTACATATGATTCTAATCTGAATCTGATGCCGGTATTCTAAACTGAACTATCAGCGTACGTCATTTTGCGATATCTTCAAAAGTTCATTTTTGTTACTCGTTTTTGACTGAATTTTGTGGCAAAAAATGAGATTTGTTTCAACTCGTTATCATTTTGTTAAAACTTAATATTTTTCAATTATTCTTTGTATGCTGAGGAAATTACATTGAAAATGATTCATAGAAATTATTTTGTTAGAGATCCTGTACGTGGGCTTCGGGAATTCCCGCCGATGATCAATCTTCCGGTTGCAAAGGGTCCTTTCACGTGATGCGACAGTTACAGGAGCGTCCGATGTGCACACCAAAATTATTTCTTTAAGACAAAAGTGTAAAGAATAAAACTGTATTAACATATTTAGCTTTTTATTTGATCTAAAAAAGACGATAACTACCGTTTTCAATCCGTTCAAAGAGGGTGTAAAGAGTGTGTCAGAACTCACCATAAGATTGATTAAATATTAGCCAAGTTAAGGCTATTCTTTTCATTTGTAAGATTGGAAATAAATGAGCACTCAGATATCGATAGTAACAATCTGAGGGCGAAACATGAGAGCGCGATTCTAAGCAATGTTTTGAGACAAATCACTAGAGTCGGTCGAGAGCTCGGAGAGAGAAAACGTGTCACGGTGCCCTCACGTCAGTGATGGTAGACCTTATCACACTCAAGGCCTGATTTCATTCATATGTCCAGGAGAGATTTTGATGGCTTAACTAAGCTTGAAGATGAAATTCAGCCGGCCGAAGTGGCCGTGCGGTTAAAGGCGCTGCAGTCTGGAACCGCAAGACTGCTACGGTCGCAGGTTCGAATCCTGCCTCGGGCATGGATGTTTGTGATGTCCTAAGGTTAGTTAGGTTTAACTAGTTCAAAGTTCTAGGGGACTAATGACCTCAGAAGTTGAGTCCCATAGTGCTCAGAGCCATTTTTGATGAAGTTCAAGGTAAAATTCGCAAGCATAGCATAGAGCGCAATTGGAGGGTTAGGCTCGTGATTGTTAGTCCGAGTTTGCAATAATCCCATGCTTTGTTGCCAGTTAAAGAAGCCTCCTTATCCTCCAAATAATAATAATTATTCTATACATCCAATTCGTAAATATGCTGTGGTTGTTAAATGTTAATGTAACTTTGAAATTGAAATAACTTTTTAATCTGGGACTCAGCCAATATTGATACTTATTTCATTGTCAGTCACTTCGCCATTATTAATACTTGTCTAACTATTATTGGTCATGATGATTACTGAACTTTTTTTAATAGACTTAATTTATGAAATCCCTTCTTACAAGTTATTCAGTAGATAACAGAACCCAAGCAAACTATCTTTTATTGAAGTCATTCTTAGTAACAATAAGTTTTAGCCGCTGTTACTGTATGCTGCTGCTAATTGCTGTAAACACTTGGAAAAAGGTAGTCATCTAAAGAGGTGAGTGCAAAACTTAGAGCCAAAACAGAGACTCTGACACACCACATGATGTCCTGTACTCTAATCCAGTAAATTGCGTTGTCCAAGTCAGATTCTGTATCACTTGCAAAATTCTTATTCAAATACGCAGTTATCCGAATGTTAGTTTAAAGATTTTCATGTAACGATCTGTCAGGGGCTTAAATGACAGTGAAACTGACACTCATACAACACGCACACGATGTTATGCAGGTTATATTCGATTACTGATAGCTCAGGTTGCTAATCGAGTCCATTTTCACAAACGAACATAGGTTTTATTTATTGTAAGCTGGCTCTGAGCACCATGGGACTTAACGTCTGAGGTCATCAGTCCCCTAGAACTTAGAACTACTTAAACCTAACTAACCTAAGGACATCACACACATCCATACCCGAGGCAGGATTCGAACCTGCGACCGTAGTGGCCACGCGGTTCCAGACTGAAGCGCCTAGAACCGCTCGGCCACGCCGGCCGCCCTTATTGTAAGCAATATTAGTTGTAGGTAAGTTACAAGGGCAACCCCCTTGAGTGAAGACTCAGCTCCGAAGGCACTGCCCCGACGCGCTGTGTTTCCTCTAATGTGATCTGGAGTTCCGACTTGATTCTATAGGGTGATCCATTGATCGTCACCGGGCAAAATATCTCACGAAATAAGCGTCAAACGAAAAAACTGCAAAGAACGAAACTTGTCTAGCTTGAAGGGGGAAACCAGATGGCGCTATGGTTGGCCCGCTAGATAGCGCTGCCATAGGTCAAATGGATATCAACTGTTTTTTTTTTTAAATAGGAACCCAATTTTTTATTACATATTGGTGTAGTACGTGTAGTCAGTTGGACCACTTCTTTCGCTTTGTGATAGATGGCGCTGTAATAGTCACAGATATATGGCTCACAATTTTAGACGAACGGTTGGTAACAGGTAGGTTTTCTAAATTAAAATACAGAACGTAGGTATGTTTGAACATTTTTTCGGTTGTTCCAATGTGATACATGTACCTTTGTGAACTTATCGTTTCTGAGAACGCATGCTGTTACAGCGTGGTTACCTGTAAATACCACATTAATGCAATAAATGCTCAAAATGATGTCCGTCAAATTCAATGCATTTGACAAGACGTGTAACGACATTCCTCTCAACAGCGAGTAGTTCGCCTTCCGTAATGTTCGCACATGCATTGACAATGCGCTGACGCATGTTGTCAGGCGTTGTCGGTGGATTACGATAGCAAATATCGTTCAACTTTCCCCACAGAAAGAAATCCGGGGACGTCAGATCCGGTGAACGTGCGGGCCATAGTATGCTGCTTCGACGACCAATCCACATGTCATGAAATGTGCTATTCAATACCGCTTCAACCGCACGCGAGCTATGTGCCGGACATCCATCATGTTGGAAGTACATCGCCATTCTGTCATACAGTGAAACATCTTGTAGTAACATCAGTAGAACATTACGTAGGAAATCAGCATACATTGCACCATTTAGATTGCCATCGATGAAATGGGGCCAATTGTCCTTCATCCCATAATGCCGCACCATACAATAACCCGCCAAGGTCGCTGATGTTGCACTTGTCGCAGCCATCGTGGATTTTCCGTTGCCCAATGGTGCATATTATGCCGGTTTACGTTACCGCTGTTGGTGAATGGCGCTTCGTCGCTAAATGGAACACGTGCAAAAATATCTGTCGTCGTCCCGTAATTTCTCTTGTGCCCAATGGCAGAACTGTACACGTCGTTCAAAGTCGTCACCATGCAATTCCTGGTGCATACAAATATGGTATGGGTGCAATCGATATTGATGCAGCATTCTCAACACCGACGTTTTTGAGATTCCCGATTCTTGCGCAATTTGTCTGCTACTGATGTGCGGATCGGCCGCGACAGCAGCTAAAACACCTACTTGGGCATCATCATTTGTTGCAGGTCGTGGTTGTCGTTTCACATGTGGCTGAACGGTTCCTGTTGTCTTAAATAACGTGACTATCCAGCGAACGGTCCGGACACTTGGATGATGTCGTCCAGGATACCGAGCAGCATTCGTAGCACTCGGCCGTTGGGCATTTTGATCTCAATAGCCATGCATCAACACGATATCGACCTTTTCCGCAATTGGTAAACGGTCCATTTTAACATGGGTAATGTATCACGAAGCAAATACCGTCCGCATGTGATACCACCTACTTATACGTTTGTGACTATTACAGCGCCATCTATCACAAAGCGAAAAAAGTGGTCCAACTAAAACATTCATATTTCTTTACGTACTACAGGAATATGTAATAAAAATGGGGGTTCCTATTTAAAAAAACGCACTTGATACCTGTTTGACCTATGGCAGCGTCATGTAGCGGGCCAACCATAGTGCCATCTGGTTTCCCCCTTCAAGCTAGATGAGTTTCGTTCTTTGTAGTTTTTCGTTTGATGATTATTTCGTGAGATATTTGGCCCGGTCACTATCAATGGACCACCCTGTATAGTTCCATTAAAAAGAAAAAAAAAGCATTGTCATCAGCTGAACGAAAAGTGTTGACAGATATTTCGGATGCCATCTTCTCGAATGCAGCATTGCAGTGGCCGGACCTCGCAAGACATTGTACCCTACCGCTGACCCGTGTCGCAATGCGCAATAGCGCTGACTCGACTGCAGAAAACAAGTACCGCAGTAAACACGCCAAGTGCGATTATTTTCGGATCAAAGCTGCGCGGGCCGCTGGTGATGTATATTAACCCATTAAGAGCCGCGGAGATACAAGCGGACGCTCTGTTCTGCTGGCCCCCTCATTACACAGCAAGCGCGCCGGGGAGACAATGGCCCGTCCAGGCCGCCAGCCAACTGGCTGACTGGCATCGCGACCGAGTGAATGCGCGCTTCCTGAAAAAGAAGCGCATCCGAAATACAGAGTGCGCGGTATTAATCTCCGCGTTTGGAGGCACGGTGCTCGCTTTTCGAGACAATAAGAATCAAACAAAATAAAGAACGAACACAGGAAGCATGGGTGTATATTAATTACTAAACTATCAGTTTCAGGAGACCACACCCTGCCTATCTAACCCATGTTAATTTAGGCAAGTATTTAATCCATTTCTGAAAAAACTATTTGATGCAGGACCTTAATATTTTTACTGTATGTTACATGATGCTAATAGAGTCAACTGTACTAAAATCTTTAAGGTGTCAGGCAAATCCAACACATTCCATGAAAACCCTGACATGATAGCAAATCCGACAGTATGTCACATAGCTCCGAATAAATCCTGACATTTAATTAACCAAAGTAATACGATTAACGAGTGAGCAAATGGAATACCACAGACTAACACAAGAACGCCCAAATGCATGTCATACCTTTCCACCGTGAAACAGATTCAGTTCCGAGGGGAGAAACGAGAACAGAAGCCGAGAGAAGAACCGTGTTAAGCTAGAAGGCCCTACGATAAGGGACGGACACCCACATCACCGGCCGACCGCCAAGACCACCCCCCAGCCCATGTTAAAAGATAGAGCCCTCCAGAAGAACAGTATAGATCTTACGATAACACTAAAAGGGCCACACCAGCTGAAAGTTTTAGCGTGAGACTATACGCGTCTCTGTTACGTTGCAAACATTAAAAACATTGCCCCACCATGAAAAGTATAACGTTTCTCATTGGATAGACACAATTTTTGTAGGCAGAGCTTAAGGTTAACATTGTGAACCTGACTGGTCAGTTGAAAACACAGCCAGATAGCTTTTCTTAAACCAACTTCGGTAAATTGTAGTAAGGATAAGTTAGAGAGAGTTGCTTCTGAGACGGCGAGGTGTGTGGAGCTGCGCCGCCCGCCGCCCCCTGACACTGCCTAACCAACGACAAGGTAATGAACGCACGCGATGTCGCATAAGGCTTCACTCAGAACTGCAGAAGTCTCATCTGTTACATCCCCTTTTTTGCGTAATACTGGTGTCGATCGTCAATTAAAGCTCATGGTATTCACATTTGCTATTAGAAGTTAAAAAGCTGAAACGCGATGATTTTTCTGTTTTATAATTATTGAGCAGCCACATCAGCCACTGTAATTTACAACAAGTTAAATAAGTAATTAAAGATAATTGAGGGCCACTGTAGACCATTTTTGATAGTTGTCTTTTTTATGAAATTTAATTGAAACGTAGATTATAGATGTGATATGGCATAGGTCATCCTTCGATCCATTATAGAACTTGGAAACCCATTCAGGGAATATTCGTTCACAATTTTGTTGAACACAGTTGGTTTTTATCATCCTGTATTAAAATATTTCCTTTCATCAATATTGCAATTTATAAACAATGTTTTGTGTGTAGAATAAAAATTCCAGTGGTAAACTTAACTGCTTTTTCGATGTTATTTTACCAGCTAACTAAAAATACGAATGCCTTGAACCTCTTCCACTAAATTTAGTTAGTATTAAGATTCTATTACAGGGAGTGCAGTGGAGCTGACGGTGTAATAATTAAGTATTTGATTATATCATCGCTAGTCTCACTGAACTCTTCTGAACTCTACACGTCATGTGTGGTCTGGCGTCTCCTTACCAGCAACAGGTCCCAGGTTCAAACTAGTCAATTCCCTAAAAAACACACTCAGAGCGTCGTTGCACGAAAGTGGTAGGAAGGCACGACTTAGAACAAACAGACACGACGCAGAATATTAGAAATCTACTTTATCCATTTTATAGTTTTTAAGAAATACTTTGTTAAATTTATTATCAAAAAATATAAAGTTTTTTCTGCAGAAAATATTTTTTTGTGAACTTCCTAATGGGGGAATATTAATGAATGTAGTACCAGAGGTGGCGTTTTATGTTATGCAGAGTCTCTGAGAATTTCACTCAATTATCTATGATAGGTTCTGATATAATGAGGCATATGTACTGAAAATTTTAGTTTGTGGGAAATTGACTTTAAAGAAAAAACTTTGGAAATTTGTTACTTACAGTTAATTAAAGCTGTCCTGCTGCATATGATGGCCCTGCTTTGGCCTCTAGCAGGTCTTCCAGCATCTTTTTCACCTTCCTGGATGTTTGTCTTGCTTTCTTGGCCATATTAGATGCAGACCTGTCTGCGTTGGTTGTCCTCATTTTATCGCAATGTTGCAGCCCAGTGATCATATTTTCACCAGGATTAATTCTCAGCTTTTTCACTACCCAACACTTTCCAATATTACCACAATTGAATGTAATAATAGCACCATAAACTCCTAGTTTCATTGTATGCATGCCTACAAATACAGTTTTAGGAAGGCGGTTCCAAATTATGCTGTTGATACATTCATTTGGGTTCTGTGTCTACCCATGCAGACATTTCCTTAGAAGGTCAGGATGAGCCATGTCTCTGAAAATAGGTTTAATTGCTGTAATAACAGCAGCAGGAAGAGAATGCTGGTAGGAATAAGATTCTCCAGGTGCCAGAGCCGTATTGCATTTGCACCACGAATTTTCTCCTGATAAACACAATCCCTGAGATGGGACTTATGGAAGAATATGGCCCAAACATCTCTCTTCATTGCCTCCAGATTTTTTTTAATTTCTGCTAATTGCCTGCTCATAGTATACCTGCAAGTTTTCTATTTCAGTTTTAGTTCACCGACTCCGTCCTGTCAACAATTTTCCATCTCCTAATTGAAAGCGTGTTGTTTACAAACAGCAGAAACAAAAGAATACAGACAGTTGCATTCCAAGGATAGTCAACACACTCGGGAGTAAAAAAAAAATCCCTAACGTGCAATGTAAGGGATATAAAGATCTAAAATATATGCAGAAAAGTGGGTGACAGAAAAGTGGGCGTGGCACATAAACACATGTGGTAGGAAAATGCTCTTTAAATGCTCGAAAAAAATTTTTTCAGCAAAATCCTTTCCATAGTACTTAAATAAAACCTTAATCTATCGAAATATGATGAAAACCGAAAATCGATTTTTTTCGACCTGGGTGTGATCCCCTTAATACGTCAGGTTAAAAAAACTGGAACGAATTGCTTATAGAAGAATGAAGAAACTGATAGAATCCGACCTCGGAGAAGATCAGTTTAATCATAGAATGAAGACTTACACGGCCGGATGGCATAGCTGCTGCTAAAACTTTCTGAATGTAAGGTCGTGGTGCAAGTAACTCTTCTGATCCTGACGTTTCGTCCAGGAGTGCGCTGGACATCCTCCGATTCTTGGCGACTGACCGGTCGGACGTCGGAGAGCGACATAAATACTGCAGGAATTTTGTGAGCAGAAGCCGCTTGGTGGAATTTTTCATAGAGCATTATTAATCATCGTTAATACTTGGTTTAAGAGTCACGAAAGAAGGTTGTACACGTGGAAGACACCGGAAGGTTTCAGAATGAGCCAAAGAAACTGGTACACCTGCCTAATATTGTGTAGGTCCCCCTCGAGCGTGTAGAAGTGCCGAAACACATGGCATGGACTCTACTAATTTCTGAAGTAGTGCTGCAGGGAATTGACACCATGACTCCTGCAGGGCTGGCCATAAATCCGTAGGAGTACGAAGGGGTGGAGATCTCTTCCTAACAGCACGTTGCAAGGCATCCCAGATAAGCTCAATAATTTTCATGTCTGAAGAGTTTGGTGCCCGCCGGCCGCGGTGGCCGAGCGGTTATAGGCGCTTCAGTCTGGAACCGCGCGGCTCCTACGGTCGCAGGTTCGAATCCTGCCTCGGGCATGGATGTGTGTGGTGTCCTTAGGTTATTTATGTTTAAGTAGTTCTAAGTTCTAGAGGATTGATGACCTCAGATGTTAAGTCCCATAGTGCTCAGAGCCATTTTTTTTCTTTTAGTTTGGTGCCCAGCGGAAGTGTTTAAACTCAGAAGAGTGTTTCTAGGGCCACTGTGTAGCAATTCTGGATGCGTGGGGTGTCGCATTGTCCTGCTGGAATTGCCTAAGTCCATCGGAATGCACAATGGACAAGAATGGATGCAGGTGATCAGGCATGGTAGTTATGTACTTGTCACCTGTCAGAGTCGTATCTAGACGTATCAGGGGTTCCATATCACTCCAGCCGCACACTCCCCACGCCATTACAGAGCCTCCACCAGCATTAACAGTCCCCTGCTGACGTGCTGGGTCCACGGATTCATAAGGTTGTCTCCATACTCGTATATCCACTAGATACAATTTGAAACGAGACTCGTCCGACCAGGCAAGTGTTTTCAGTCATCAACACTCCAATGTCGGTGTTGACGAGCCCAGGCAAGGCGTAAAGCTTTATACCGTGCAGTCATCAGGGGTACACGAGTGGGCCTTCGGCTCCAAAATCCCATATATACGTTTCGTTGAACGGTTCGCACGCTAACACTTGTTGATGGCCCAACATTGAAATCTGCAGCAGTTTGCGGAAGGGCTGGAAAATGGTTCAAATGGCTCTAAGCACTATGGGACTTAACATCTGACGTCATCAGTTCCCTAGACTTAGATCTACTTAAACCTAACTAACCCAATGACATCACTCACATCCATGCCCGAGGCAGGATTCGAACCTGCGACCGCAGCAGCCGCGTGGTTCCGGACTGAACCGCCTAGAACCGCTCGGCCACCGCAGCCGGCGGAAGGGTTGCACTTCTGTCAAGTTGAACGATTCTCTTCAATCGTCGTTGGTCCCGTTCTTGCAGGATATTTCTCCGGCCGCAGCGATGTCGGAGATTTGATGTTTTACCAGATACCTGATATTCACGGTACACTGGTGAAATGGTCGTACGGGAAATTCCCCACTTCATCGCTACGTCGGAAATGCTGCATCCCATTGCTCGTCCGCCGACTGTAACACCACGTTCAAACTTACTTAAATCTTGATAACCTACCATTGTAGCATCAGTAACCGATCTAATAACTGCGCCGGATACGTCTGCCCCTGATACGTCTAGATGCGATTCTGACACGTGACACGTGCGTAAGCATCATGCCTGAACACATGCGCACCGTATTCTGCCTGTTTGCATATCTCTGTATTTGAATATAAATGCCTATACCCGTTTCTTTGGCGCTTCAGTTTATAATGGTAAGTTAATGATTTCGGAACCAGAATTTAAACTGTAAGACATTTTCTCCCGCAAGCGGACAGTTGGCCACGACAAATGAAGGAGTCCAGGAGAAATGTTCCTCCCAGCTGCCATGCATACATTTGCAGAGTGCTACGTTGCACCATTCTGTTGAAACGCGCTTTGTGTTTATTTGTCACCTACGAAATTTTGACGGAAATACAATATTCTGGACGTGTACGTGACGTCCAGTGTTCCCTGCCACTGTTACACCGTCCTCCTAAAAGAAATCCTAAGGCCCGAATACTCCAATGGTGTCCACGGCACATAATCAGTTGATGCTGACGGAATTAGATCGGGAAAAGACACACTTTAAATAGTAGATGAGTTTTGTTATTTGGGCAGCAAAATAACTGATGGTGGCCGAAGTAGAGAGTATGTAAAATGTAGACTGGTAACGGCAAGGAAAGAATTTCTCAAGAAGAAACATTTGTTAACATTGAACGTACAGTTAGGTGTCAGGAAGTCTTTTCTGAAAATATTTGTATGGAGTGTAGTCATGGATGAAAGTGAAAGGCGGACGATAAATAGAGAATAAGAGAAGAGAAGCTTTTGACTTGTGGTGCTACAGAAGAATTCTGAAAATTAGATGGGTAGACCATGTAGCTAATGAGGAGGTACTAAATAAAATTGGGGAGAAAAGACATTTGTGTCACAACTTGAATAGAAGAAGGAATTGGATGATAGCGCACATTCTGAGACGTCAAGGGATCACTAGTTTAGTACTGGAGGGAACTGTGATGCGTAAAAATCGTAGAGGGAGACCAAGAGATGAATACAGTAAACAGATTCAGAAGGATGTACTGAGCGAGGTGGCGCACTAGACTCGCATTCGGGCGGACGACGGTTCAAACCCGCGACCGGTCTTCGTGATTTCCCTAACTCCCCTCAGGTAAACGCCGGGACGCTTCCTGTGAAAGGACACGACTGACTTCCTTCCCCATCCTTGTGTAATCCGGTGGGACCGGTGACCTCGCTGTCTGGTCCCGTACCGAAAATCAACCAACCAACCAGAAGAATTTAGGTTGCAATAGTTATTCGGCGATGAGAGGGCTTGCACAGGGTAGATTAGCATGGAGGCTACATCAAACCGGTCTTCTGACTGAAGGCCACGAAACTTGTGACTAGTAATGTCTAGTGCTCTGTGGTGTCGGCAGATGCAAATCCTCGAGCAGTCACGGAGGTAACGGATGAAGATGGCTTCGGTTCAAACAATGGTTCAAATGGCCCTGAGCACTATGGGACTTAACTTCTGAGGTCATCAGTCCCCTAGAACTTAGAACTACTAAAACCTAACTAACCTAAGGACATCACACACATCCATGCCCGAGGCAGGATTCGAACCTGCGACCGTAGCGGGCGCGCGGTTCCAGACTGTAGCGCCTAGAACCACTCGGCCACTCCGGCCGGCCTTGGCTTCGGTATCAATGTATGGGCAGGAATTGACAATGACACAATCATGGGGCCATACAAATTATCAGTCAAGTCAACAGGTGGTGTGTAACACCGATTTCTGAGCCGGCCAGAGTGGCCGAGCGGTTCTGGAACCGCGTGACCGCTACGGTCGCAGGTTCTAATGCTGCCTCGAACATGGATTTGTGTGATGTCCTTAGGTTAGATAGGTTTAAGTAGTTCTAGGGGACTGATGACCCCAGAAGTTAAGTCCCATAGTGCACCATTTGAACCGATTTCCGAGCAATGAATTACCGGCACCATTGGAGAACGCTACGCTTGCAAAAAGACGACGCCTGTGCTTAATGCACGACAGGGCATCACTCCATGTACTGCTGATCGAGTGACGAACTCTCACCACAACGTTTCTTGGGCGATGGATTGGTCAAGGGCATGGCCTTCCCGTTCACCGGGCCTGAGTCCGTTGGACATCTGGCAAAGGGAACATTTAAAGGCGTCGGTGTATGCCCAACACATGGACAATGTGCAGACGATACAGGAGCGTGTGACGAATTTATGTGATTTTTATCAAAACTGTAACGCATCATAATCAAACTCATAATCAATTAACTTGATAAACCCAGCTAAGCTAAATTAATTTCCATCGAGAATCGAAAGTACAAGTATCGATAAGGTTAACGACTGTGATTGTCATATGTAGCAAATAAAATTCCATGCTAATTTCTTCTGCTGTAGGTTACTTAGAATAAGTAGTTGGGAGGCCTGTTGAGTGCACGTTGAGTGAAGCCTCACAGAGCAGAGGTGGCAGGGTCAGTGCCGAGCCATTATCCCTGTACGGCTGCCGATTATTTTGAACGTGCACGTGCTGCCACCGCCGAGGAAGGAGAGATGCTAGGCGGGGAGCAGCTTGTTTGTTTTGGTCTTAAGTCGAGAGACTGGTTTGATGCGGCTCTCCATGCTACTCTATCCTGTGCAAGCTTCTTCATCTCCCCGTACCTACTGCAGCCTACATCCTTCTGAATGTGTTTAGTGTATTCATCTCTTGGTCTCCCTCTACGATTTTTACCCTCCACGCTGCCCTCCAATACTAAATTGGTGATCCCTTGATGCCTCAGAATATGCCCTACCAACCGATCCCTTCTTCTAGTCAAGGTGTGCCACAAATTTCTCTTCTCTCCAATTATATTCAATACCTCCTGATTAGTTATGCGATCAACCCATCTAATCTTCGGCATTCTTCTGTAGCACCACATTTCGAAAGCTTATATTCTCTTCTTGTCCAAACTATTTATCGTCCACGTTTCACTTCCATACATGGCTACACTCCATACAAATACTTTCAGAAACGACCTCCTGACACTTAAATCTATACTCGATGTTAACAAATTCCTCTTCTTCAGAAACGCTTTCCTTGCCATTGCCAGTCTACATTTTATATCTTCTCTACTTCGACAATCATCAGTTGTTTTGGTTCCCAAATAGCAAAACTCCTTTACTACTTTAAGTGTCTCATTTCCTAATCTAATACCCTCAGAATCACCCGACTTAATTCGACTACATTCCATTATCCTCGTTTTGCTTTTGTTGATGTACATCTTATATCCTCCTTTCAAGATACTGTCCATTCCGTTCAACTGCTCTTCCAGGTCCTTTGCTGTCTCTGACAGAATTACAATGTCATCGACGAACCTCAAAGTTTTATTTCCTCTCCATGGATTTTAATTCCTACTCCGAATTTTTCTTTTGTTTACTTTACTGCTTGCTCAATATACAGATTAAATAACATCAGGGAGAGGCTACAACCCTGTCTCACTCCCTTCCCAAACACTGCTCCCCTTTCATGCCCCTCGACTCTTATAACTGCCATCTGGTTTCTGTACAAATTGTAAATAGCCTTTCGCTTCCTGTATTTTACCCTTGCCGCCTTCAGAATTTGAAAGAGAGTATTCCAGTCAAGATTGTCAAAAGCTTTCTCTAAGTCTACAAATGTTAGAAACGTAGGTTTGCCTTTCCTTAATCTATTTTTCAAGATAAGTCGTAGGGTCAGTACTGCCTCACGTGTTCCAACATTTCTACCAACTGATCTTCCCCGAGGTCGGCTTCTGCCAGTTTTTCCATTCGTCTGTAAAGAATTCGTGTTAGTATTTTGCAGCTGTGGCTTATTAAACTGATAGTTCGGTAATTTTCACATCTTTCAACACCTGCTTTCTTTCGGGTTGGAAATATTATGTTCTTCTTGAAGTCTGTGGGTATTCCACCTGTCTCATACATCTTCCTCACCAGATGGTAGAGTTTTGTCAGGGCTGGATCTCCCAAGGATATCAGTAGTTTTAATGGAATGTTGTCTACTCCCGGGGCCCTGTTTCAACTTAGGTCTTTCAGTGCTCTGTCAAACTCATCACACAGTATCATATCTCCCATTTCATCATCATCTACATCCTCTTCCATTTCCGGGGAGCAGCTAGGCCCGTGTATTGTGAGTGGGCAGAGGCAGGCTGGACTGGTGCCGTCTGTGCTTTCTCGCACAGCAATACTGTTTGCTTCCTAAGCGGTGGAAAGTTACTGAGTAACAAAAGACTGTTTTTAACGTGGCATGTCCACGAGCACTAGGGGCGCATTGCTACTTTTCCCACAAGCTAACACCGCTTGGGTGTGCAGAATCGTAAAGAATTGAGGCTTGCAGGAGTCCCGTGGTCTAGAAACCGCTGAGCAAGGCACAATTTAGAGACAAAGTCTACCGGCCATCCCGTACCTCTGACTGGGAGCATGGCACCAGCAGCTAGTAGGCTAGCGCCAAGCTAATTGAGGTTGTTGATTTTTGGTGAGAAACTGTAAGAGGAGCTACCATTGATTACCATATTTCATTTGTGATGTGTCTGAATGGAGCTCGTCTGTGTAGATTCTGTGTGTTTTCTGCTCGTGAGTAAAGTATACTTGCAGAGATCGGAATGACATACTATCGATGACATTTTTACTAAAGCAGAGTTACTAAAAACAGCCTTCCGAAGTTAATTCACCACAAAAGACGAAGTAAATATTCCAGAATTCGAATAAAGAACAGCTTGCAACATGAGTAACTTAGAAGTATTTACCCTCGGAGTAGGCAGTTAACAGCGCCGCTGCTACGGTCACAGGTTCGAATCCTGTCTCGGGCATGGATGTGTGTGACGTCCTTATGTCAGTTAGGTTTAAGAATTTCTAAGTCTAGGGGACTGATGACCTCAGATGTTAAGTCCCATAGTGCTTAGAGCCATTTGAACCATTTTTGAGGAAGTTAATAAAAGCAAGTCTTCCGCCACAGACTATATACCAATTAGGTTCCTTTCGGAGTATGCTGATGCCATAGCCCCATACTTAACTATCATATACAACCGCTCGCCTAACGAAAGATCCGTACTCAAAGACTGGAAAGTTGCACAGGCCACACCAATATTCAAGAAAGGCAGTAGGATTAATCCACATGCCCATATCATTAACGACGACATGCAGTAGGATTTTGGAACAAATATTGTGTTCGAACTTTATGCATTACCTCGGAGAGAACGGTCTATTGACGTACAGTCAACACGGATTTAAAAAAAAAAAAAAAAAAAAACATTGATCTTGTGAAACACAACTAGCTCTTTAGTCACGCGAAGTGTTAAGTGCTATTGACAAGGGATTTCAAATTGATTCCGTATTTCTAGATTTTCAGAGGGCTTTTGACACTGTACCTCACAAGAGGCTCGCAATCAACTTGCCTGCTTATGGATTATCGTCTCAGTTATGCGACTGGATTCGCAGTTTCCTGTCAGAAAGGCCGCAGTTCGTAGTAGTTGACGGAAAATCATCTAGTAAAACAGAAGACATTTCTGGCGTTCCCCAAGGTAGTGCCATAGGCCCTCTGCTGTTCATTATCTATATAAACGATTTAGGCGGCAATCTGAGCAGCCTTCTTAGGTTGTCTGTAGAAGATGCTGTCGTTTATCGTCTAGCAAAGTCATTAGAAGATCAAAATAAATTGCAAAACGATTTAGAAAAGATGTCTGTATGGTGCGAAAATTGGCAATTGACCCTAAATAATGACAAGTATGAGGTCATCCACGTGAGTGCTAAAAGGGGAATCCATTAAACTTCCGTTACACGATAAATCAATGAAATTTAAAGGCCGTAAATTCAACTAAATACCTAAGAATCACAATTACGAACAAC
Source organism: Schistocerca americana (assembly GCF_021461395.2). NCBI lineage: Eukaryota > Metazoa > Arthropoda > Insecta > Orthoptera > Acrididae > Schistocerca > Schistocerca americana. Next base: position 221,701,289 of record NC_060119.1, read on the forward strand.
TTAAATTGGAAAGAACACAGAAAAAATGTTGTGAGGAAGGTGAAACAAAGACTTCGATTCATTGCCAGAACACTTAGAAGCTGCAACAAATCTACTAATGAGACTTCAAAACGCTTGTCCGTCCTCTTTCGGAGTACTGCTGCACGGTGTGGAGTCCTTGCCAGATACGATTAACCGACTACATCAAGAAAGAGCAGAATTATCGAGAAATAGGGGAGAGAGTGTCACGGACATGATACAGGATTTCGAGTGAACATCATTAAAACAAAGGTGTTTTTCGTTGCTGCGGGATCTTCTCACGAAATTTCAATCACCAACTTTCCCTCAGAACGCGAAAATATTTTGTTGACGCTGACCTACACAAGGAAAAACGATCAGAAAATGGGTCAAATGGTTCTGAGCACTATGGGATTTAACATCTTAGGTCATCAGTCCCCTAGAACTTAGAACTAGTTAAACCTAACTAACCTAAGGAAATCACACACATCCATGCCCGAGGCAGGATTCGAACCTGCGACCGCAGCAGTCGCGCGGTTCCGGACTGCGCGCCTAGAACCGCGAGACCACCGCGGCCGGCGGGAAATCAGAGCTTGCACGTAAAGATATAGGTGTTCGTTCTTTCCGCTTCCTGTTCGAGAGCGGAATAATAGAGAATTATTGTGAAGGGCGTTCGGTGTACCCTCTGCCAGGCACTCGCAGAGTAGACACGTTGATATAGATGTAGATATGTGGAGGAGGCATTATTGGCTCGAACACGAAATTATAGACACAATGGAAGTCAGATGCTGCCTGTTTCTGAACTCCAGCACTAAAAATCCCCATTGCTGATCAATTGTATTAAAACTGAATAAAGAAGGTAGACTATTGCCTTATTAGAATATATCTGATTGGTAGGCATTTCGAAGAACGACTGTTAGCGATAACCAAAATCATGCACAGTGCTCACACTAACAAAGGAAGCGTAAAGATTCCCTTCTTGCTGGGAGCGCTCAGTAGAACGCTTTGATCCGTGGCTTGACAGGGGACACTTCAGCTGAGAGGGAGACTTGGACGTGGGGCTGTGAGGAAACCAGCCTTAGGTGCGGGACAGAAGACTTATAAGAGTTTCGTAGCAGCCACAGCAGCCAATAGCGGTCACCGCTATCTGTAAGTATAGCGAGGAACAGCAGTGTTCGCAAACCGAGTTGTAGGAGACTCGCGAAGACTTCAGATGAACTTTAGGACTTTCGTGTTTTTGTTTAAAGTACACTTGTTAGTATTCGCAGTCTCAACAAGCGCTCAAAAAAAGGCAATAAGTGCAAACGTGATTCTTTCTGTTCTTTCCTCCTTTTGATTAACTAGCGGCGATTACCGTGCTGCTTCTGCGAACTTAGTTGCTTCCTCAAATGCGTGCTGATTCTAACTTATTCATTCCAGATCTATTATCCGACCCCTGGAAAGGTGTCGATACTTTAATTCAAGTCTGGAACCTGTGTTGATATTGCATGAACGTAATTGTTCTGTCATTTGTGCACCTTGTGGTTAAAGTGAAGTCTACAGGGACTCGTAATAAATAGGACATTTTAGTGACCACTGTTCCATTCAGTATTTGATGAGCTCCCATTTTTATCATCTTTGTGAGTACAGCACCCATATTTCATGTGTGTTAAGGCTATCCCTGATCGTATGAGGGATGGTTTGTTTACTGGCACGGTCATTTGATAAAGTTATTCTGTCATCCACTGAGGTATGTCGATTGCTTAGCCGTAATCTCATACGTGTTACACAATGGGAATGGAGCCAGGCGTATTAGAAAGAGTGTCTGACTCACTGCGAAGAAGGCCTGAGGAATTTGTCAGGATTCACATATAACATTGCGTATGTGTCTGCTTCTACTTAACAGACCGAACGGAAATCATAGGAGAGATTGTCTCATATCTCAACAGGTATTGCTTTCCGGACATATCATTACGGAACTTTTATTCTAGTTTTGACCATTACTACCGCCTATACGAATATCCGACGCTTCCCTATCATCCTCTATACTTGAGTTATCTTTTTCTTTCGTGACTGATTGAGGAACATCACGTCAATGAGGTAGGACCACTCATTATTTACGTTTTCAGCTTTATTTCATCAGTACAACTGGAGAAAGGTAATGTAATGTGTGTGAAATCTTATGGGACTTAACTGCTAAGGTCATCAGTCCCTAAGGTTACACACTACTTAACCTAAATTATCCTAAGGACGAACACACACACCCATACCCGAGGGAGGACTCGAACCTGCGCCGGGACCAGTCACACAGTCGATGACTGCAGCGCCTTAGACCGCTCGGCCTAAAAAAGGGAGAGATAATAAAAGACTGAGAGGACCTACCGAAAATAATGCAGAAGTAACAGAGATACGTATAATTGAACATAGTGCATGAGAAAACCCTTTAAGAATTTTGTATCCTTGACTCGCATAGAAAAAAGGAGAACAGCAACTAAAAGTTGGATCCCCTCATTGTAAATGTTAAATTCTACATTTGACAGTGCTGTGAACTACAGATGTTAATTTTTTTTAATTTTGTCCAGAAACGCACTTGAAGGAATGTGATAAAATAATGCATGCGCCTTTAGAACGCCAACTTTCAACACTATTTTTTTCTGACCAGTAATAACAGTTAAATTGACACCAAGCAAGTAAACTGCATCTACACGAAGCTCAGAGAATCTTCTTAACAGCTAAGACTCATGCGTCTTTTTTGAGATTGGATGGAGGAAGTCCTGTGGAGGAACACATGCTTACTGTTTGAACATTCTTGAACAATATGAACTACCAATTAGCGACAGTACTTATTCCTGTTACTGCTGATACGGTCTGATGCGCTGACAGTGTATTGTGAGGGCTGCTTTGTTTTCGAACAAGCCTTGCACTGAGCGCTCCCAGAAAGACAGTTCCGCTTTCGCGGTACTAAATAAGCGAAAGCTGAGAAGGCAGTGAGCGGGAACAACGGCTCGCTTTCCAGCAGTCTGCCGGCGTGACTCACCCGCCAGGTCTCTCTACAAGAACGGGCAAAGCGCCAGGCGCCACGCCGGGCCGCCGATGCTCTTCCACTTCTCCACTGCTGGTCTCGCCTGCTGCGGCTTCTGCACTCTGCGTCTACTAATACGGCAGCCCACGGTACAGAGCGCTGGTGGATACATGAGGTACCAGCAAACTTTCCACCCATTCCTCTTCCATTTCGATCTACTGACGTGAGACACATGTAAGACACTGGAATTGCATTCTAATGGCCGGTGGATCAAATCCTTGATCAGCCACTCAGGTTTAAAGTTCGGTCACGCATGTGCCGGTCTACATCTACATCTACATCTACATCTACCCAACTAGAACTACTGACGGCCTTGGGAGAGCCAGTCTTGACAAAACTCTACCATCTGGTGAGGAAGATGTATGAGACACGCGAAATACCTGCAGACTTCAACAAGAATATAATAATTCCAATTCCAAAGAAAGCAGGTGTTGACAGATGTGAAAATCACCGAAATATCAGTTTAATAAGTTACAGCTGCAAAACACTAACGCGAATTCTTTACAGACGAATGGAAAAACTGGCAGAAGCCGACCTCAGGGAAGATCAGTTTGGATTCCGTAGAAATGTTGGAACACGTGAGGCAGTACTGACACTATGACTTATCTTGAAAAATAGATTAAGGAAAGGCAAACCTACGTTTCTAACATTTGTAGACTTAGAGAAAGCTTTTGACAATGTTGACTGGAATACTCTCCTTCAAATTCTGAAGGTGGCAGGGGTAAAATACAGCGAGCGAAAGGCTATTTACAATTTGTACAGAAACCAGATGGCAGTTACAAGAGTCGAGGGGCATGAAAGGGAAGCAGTGTTTGGGAAGGGAGTGAGACAGGATTGTGGCCTCTCCCTGATGTTATTTAATCTGTATACTGAGCGAGCAGTAAAGGATACAAAAGAAAAATTCGGAGTAGTATTATTATCCATGGAGAAGAAATAAAATCTTTGAGGTTCGCCGATGACATTGTAATTCTGTCAGCGACAGCAAAGGACTTGGAAGAGCAGTTGAACGGAATGCACAGTGTCTTGAAAGGAGGATATAAGATGAACATCAACAGAAGCAAAATGAGGATAATGGAATGTAGTCGAATTAAGTCGGGTGATACTGAGGGAATTAGATTAGGAAATGAGACACGTAAAGTAATACAGGAATTTTGCTATTTGGGGAGTAAAATAACTGATGATGGTCGAAGTAGAGAGGACATAAAATGTAGACTGGCAATGGCAAGGAAAGCGTTTCTGAAGAAGAGAAATTTGTTAACATCGAGTATAGATTTAAGTGTCAGGAAGTCGTTTCTGAAAGTATTTGTTTGTAGTGTAGCCATGTATGGAAGTGAAGCATGGACGATAAATGGTTTGGACAAGAAGAGAATAGAAGCTTTCGAAATGTGGTGCTACAGAAGAATGCTGAAGATTAGATGGGTAGATCACATAACTAATGAGGAGGTATTGAATAGAATTGGTGAAAAGAGGAGTTTGTGGCACAACTTGACAAGAAGAAGGGACCGGTTGGTAGGACATGATCTGAGGCATCAGGGGACCACAAATTTAGCATTGGAGGGCAGTGTGGAGGGTAAAAATCGAAGAGGGAGGCCAAGAGATGAATACACTAAACAGATTCAGAAGGATGTAGGTTGCAGTAAGTACTGGGAGATGAAGAAGCTTGCACAGGATAGAGTAGCATGGAGAGCTGCACCAAACCAGTCTCAGGAGTGAAGACCACTACAACAACAACAAGCCACCCAACGGTGTGTGGCGGAGCGCACTTTACGTGCCACTGCATTACCCCCTGTTGCAGTCGCGTATGGTTCGCGGGAATAACGACTGCCGGAAATCCTCCGTGCGCGCTCGAATCTCTCTGATTTTACATTCGTGATCTCCTCGGGAGGTATAAGTAGGGAGAAGCAATATATTCGATACCTCATCTAGAAACGCACCCTCTCGAAACCTGGACAGCAAGCTACACCGTGATGCAGAGCGCCTCTCTTGCAGAGTCTGCCACTTGACTTTGCTAAACGTCTCCGTAACGCTATCACGCTTACCAAATAACCCTTGACGAAACGCGCCGCTCTTCTTTGGATCTTCTCTATCTCCTCCGTCAACCCGACCTGGTACGGATCCCACACTGATGAGCAATACTCAAGTATAGTTCGAACGAGTGTTTTGTAGGCCACCTCCTTTGTTGATGGACTACATTTTCTAAGGTCTCTCCCAACGAAATTCAACCTGGTACTCGCCTTACCAACAATCAATTTTATATGATCATTGCACTTCAAATTGTTCCGTACGCATACTCCCAGATATTTTACAGAAGTAACTGCTACCAGTGTTTGTTCCGCTATCATATCATCATACAATAAAGGATCCTTCTTTCTATGTATTCGCAATACATAACATTTGTCTATGTTAAAGGTCAGTTGCCACTCCCTGCACCAATTTCGATCTACTGACATGAGACACATGTAAGACACTGGATTTGCATTCTGGTGGACGGTAGAGGATCACCTACTCAGGCTTAAAGTGACAAAGACCTCCTGTACCTCTAGGAACCATACATAACCGCGGGTCGTCCGCGTTTCTGTTGTTCCTTGTTCTGACTCGGAAGTGGTGGTCTGTGTTTCTGTTTGTAAAAGTTGTAAACATGTTCGCTAATTTTCGTAATACAGAATTAGAACTTCCTTTAGAGACAGAAATAAAAGAAGAATGGCGAAGAAAAGGAGAAGTATGTGGCTCCACAGTGCCTAGAAAACAAGACCACTACAGGGAGAGTTTCGAACATTATTTCCTCATCTCATGGATGATGAGACAAAGTTTTATGAAAATTTGAAGATGACTGATTTGATTTATTGCTCATTTAGAGACCTGTTCCCTTACATTTAATAACAGGTCGTTCATTTTACAGTTTTTCATGTAGATTACAAAACATATGCATATTACAAACAGCAATTATTTTTCAGCAGTTACAATGGAAGTAATAATAAATTAAAAATACATTAGAAAGTGGAAAAAACACAAAAAATATTCAAGTTTTAAGAAGATATGGTGATAGATAATGAGAAAAACTTGGATAGTAAGAGAGAGAGAGGGAGAAAGAAGTGTTACCCTATCTGAAACAGCCTGGTCTGAAAGCCTCGGAACTACTTCGAGCCTTGCAGTCCCGGTTCGCTGCAGTTTAATTTACGGATTAGTATTTCTAAACACTATTTACAAAAACACTATAACTATTATCTACGCTGTGGAAACCGCAGTGGTGAGTGAGGGTAAAGCATGTTCTTTCTTAGGGTTCTTAATTAACCTTCAGTTCCTATATTGTCCGCCCCCGGTAGCTGAGTGGGCAGCGCGACAGAATGTCAGTCCTACGAGCCCGGGTTCGATTCCCAGCTGGGTAGGAGATTTACTCCTAATCATCATCATTTCATCCCCATCGACGTGCAAGTCGCCGAAGTGGCGTCAAATCGAAAGACTTGCACCCGGCGAACGGTCTACCCGACTGGAGGCCCCAGTCACACGACATTTACATTTGGTTCGTATATTATGTGTCTTGAATTCTACATGTTATGTTGCTTATTTACTAAGTGTTCTTACTAATGTTACATCACAACAGCAATATAATGACCGTGGGATGGATAGGCCTGCTATTTATACTTAAGCTAGAAGATGTTTACAGAGTTGATTGCATTACACTGTTTATTCTGATACAGCTTAATTATTCTAGATGTTGTGTAAGGTTGTCTGTGGTATGTGCTGGTGAAAGTGTATGCTGTCTGAGTGAGTGTATGTTTTGATACTGCTGTCTGCGTCGGTGCACGAATTGGGACTGCTGTCTTATGTGCTTGGTGTGTGTTGCAGTGTTCTGTCATACGGCCGTGTCTGTCTCTAATCGTCATGTAATGTCCTTGAGACATCATCAGCCATTTTATTTACTATTTCCCACCCTTCTTTGTCTCTTATTGCCGTATCATGTCATTGTTGTACTGCGTTGGCGTCTGGTGTGCTGCTCCGTATCGGTGACAGTGAAAAAGTATGTGTTTGGGGATCCATGTTCCCCAGATGTACAAGCAGCAATCTGGCTGCGGCCTATGCGGAGTAAGTGCGCAGGATAGGGACCGTGGCCGGCCGAAGTGGCCGTGCGGTTAAAGGCGCTGCAGTCTGGAACCGCGAGACCGCTACGGTCGCAGGTTCGAATCCTGCCTCGGGCATGGATGTGTGTGATGTCCATAGGTTAGTTAGGTTTAAGTAGTTCTAAGTTCTAGGGGACTGATGACCTCAGATGTTAAGTCCCATAGTGCTCAGAGCCATTTGATAGGGACCGTGACCTGTCAGAAAGTAGACCATACCCCGGCTAGGATTGATATGGCTTAGACGTCTCCTGATGTCCGGGAAGAACTGATATACCCTACGGACCTTATCGCTTGCCTCCCATTCCCTTCTACAGGTATCCACCCGCCATTTAACGAGTTGACGCTACTCGGTAGTGTCCTGTCCGGTAATCTCGATTACCTTTTCATGTCTCTCCCTCCTCAGCCAGTACACTGCAGCCCGAAACCGAATGGTTTCGTCGACAGGGAAGGTTTCGAGCACCACTCAGAGTGATTCCGCTGACGTGGTGTTGAAAGCTCCTGACAGTCTTACCAGGCCGTTTCTCCTGACTCGCCGCACCATGTTCCGATTCGTCACCAGATGTACTCCGTGGGCCCATGCACTGGCTGCAGAACAGACCACAGGTTCAAAGAGCGCACAGTGGTAAGTTCTCAGTGTGTGCAATGGTACCCGGAAATGTGTTATGTTGAGTCTGGCCAACTTATGCATGATCTTGGCAGCCCCGTTCGTCGTTATCCTGATATGTTCGCCAAATGACAGTCGTTCATCGAGTCGCACACCAAGATATCGTGTTTTCCGTTGTCTGCGTATGGTAATATTGTGTCGTTTTGCGATAGGATTACTTCTTAGTGTTCCTTTGAGCAGTATATAAACTGTTTTGTGTAGAGGCAGCTGAAGTTTATTATGTTTGTACCACTGGCTGCAGTTGCTGTGTTGACTGGTGTTCAAGTTGCGTTCTTGAGTCCGCGGGGACCTTCACCGGAAGGTCATCTGCGTATACTATCGCCCCGTTCGCACGGTTATCAAAAATGGTTCAAATAACTCTGAGCACTATGCGACTCAACTTCTGAGGTCATCAGTCGCCTAGAACTTAGAACTAATTAAACCTAACTAACCTAAGGAAATCACACACATCCATGCCCCAGGCAGGATTCGAACCTGCGACCGTAGCGGTCGCTCTGTTCCGGACTGTAGCGCCTAGAACCGCATGGCACGGTTATCCCCATTCAGTTGATGTAGGAGGGGTTCAAAGGCGATGTCCCAAAACACCGAGCCGGCCGGTGTGGCCAAGCGGTTCTAAGCGCTTCAGTCTGGAACGCAGGTTCGAATCCTGGCTCGGGCATGGATGTGTGTAATGTCCATAGGTTAGTTAGGTTTAAGTAGTTCTAAGTTCTAGGGGACTGATGACCTCAGATGTTAAGTCACATAGTGCTCAGAGCTATTTGAACCATTTCAACCAAAAGACCGAGCCACTGATTGATCTTTGCCGGCAACCGTTATTGATTCTTTAAATCACTTTCTGATTTTCCGCGCGCCATTCAACCACCCTGTTTTTACGGTAGTCAGGCTATCGTAGAGGGTCTTGGGTATCTGCATCTTTCTGAGTCTTCCAAACATTGCGGGCCACCAGAGATTATCAAAGGCGCCCGAAATGTCTATAAGAATAGACATTTTAAGATGACGCAGCACACCTTCTTTCAACTTTTACACAAACTAGAACCAAAATTGAGGAAAAACGACACTTTCTGGAGATTATTACTGTCACCCAAAGAACGCCTGACTGTTTTGTCGAGGTAGGTCTATTTTATTATTTTAGTAATTAAAAGATAAATACATAGTTTAGTAAAACGAATATACTTAAATTTCTACAGTCCTAAGAAAAACGAATCAGGACGAGTCACTGAATTATTTTCCATAGGTGGAACATATGATCGTGACGACGATGCGGGGGAGCCTTGAGGAAAGTGACTTTGTTTTTTTATGTAGGGATTGTGTGAATCTTTTGTTATATTAGTCTTTCCACATCCACTTTTATACACAGAACAGTCTTGAACTGTTTCCTGGCCGACAAAACAATTCTATCGTCAGTTCGTTGGTCACGTAAAAAATTAAACAGAAATAATTCCGCCCGGTACGTTGTCGGTTCACTGACTTTCCTCGAACACGACCCCGTCCCGTCTGGAGTACTCCATTTATTTTAAAGGTGTATTTCGTCCTCCGTGTGACGGCCGATACTCGGAAGTGTCTCAGCACGCACACGGCCCGGACTAGACATATGGTCTCAAAATCGCTTAATGGAAATTGTAGGATGGGCCCTTGGAAGAGGACGCGGCCAATTCTCTTCCTTGTTCAATGGTGTCGGGTATGGCAAATGAGGCACATCCCGTGGATGCCGTTTGTATAGGGAGAAGGGTCTGTCTCGGGCGAAAAGGTGGCAGACAGAGGGACACCCATGGGAGAAGAAGAAAAGGAGGAAAAGGGAAAAGCAGAAGGCAAAGGAGCAGAAAGATAAGGAGACGGAGACTGTAAGGAAAATAGAAAGATGAAAGTAAGAAGAGGAGCACAAATACGGAAAAGAACAGAAAGTTGCCTCCTTGAAAAAGAAGTACGAAAAGCTCAGTTTTTTTCTCAAGGCACGAGGGCTGCACTTCGATAGTGACAAGGAGGACCTGAAGACCAAGCGCGAAGGTTTTGGCCAAATTTGCAGCCTTTATGTGGATGGTGAACAACTGTACGCCGAAGTTTGTGCTAGGCTTCCGTTAAAACTAACAAGTCCGCAAGAACTCTGGCAGTTCGCCTCCACCATCCCTTGCTGTGGAAGAATTCTTAGCAAGCTGTAACTTACACTTTCGTATATCAGAGCATTTATTGACAACTGGCTAAATGAGTTTACTCTGCTTAGTGTTGAAAGAGAGGTTAAGGAAAAATACTATTTAGCGCAGTGACTGAGCTGTGAGCAACAGTGACAGTACGAAAAGCTTCTTCTATGAGCAAACAAATGATTAAAGTTTAATAATTTTTATTTTATATTTGCTGAAACAAACGTAATTCAGCCATCCTGAAAAGCTTTTCAGTTATAAAAATAAAATAAATATTTTATACGCAGCTGAAATTTCATTTAAATTTGTTTTAACTTACAGTTAATGTTACCCGAAACACTATTTTGCTTTTTTAACGTATTCACATATAGCAAGAGGTGGAGTGCAGAGTAAACAAAAACCATTTTGAGAGATCGACAGTGAAGGATGTGTCCTATCAACCTATCCATTTTTTTCGTCAAGTTGTGCCATATCAGTATTTTCTCCCCAGATCGATACAGCACCGCTTCGTTAGGTATATCGTCTACCCATCTAATCTTCAGTATTCTTCTGTAAACCAGATTTCTGAAGTTTCAGTTCTCTTCTTGCCTGTGCTGTTTCTCGTCCATATTTCGCTTCCACATAAAGCTCCATTCCAGGCGAATACTTCCAGAAAAGAGTTCGTATCGCTTAATTTTGTATTCAATGACAAGAACCTTCTCCCTTTCTCGTTTTCACAAGTACGTTTCTTGCAACTCACACTTGTTGTCGAAAAGTAGATTAGCCATAGTGCGTTGACTAAGTAGGCCTGAAAAACAAATTTTAGAAGGTGATCTGGTAAGAGATTTTCAGAATTCTAAGGAAAGCCGGCCTAAAATATAAAGATTGATACTCAGTCTCTGTAGCAATGATCTGGCTGTGATAAGAAATCAGCATAAGAACCAGCAAAAAGCGGGAAGAGATTGACACAACAGTGTTCTTTTCTCCTGTTGTGAAGATATGATCGGGTGGCCGAGCGGTTCCAGGCGCTACAGTCTGAAACCGCGTGACCGCTACGGTCGCAGATTCGAATCCTGCCTCGGGCATGGATGTGTGTGACTTCCTTAGGGTAGTTAGGTTTAAGTAGTTCTAAGTTCTAGGGGACTGATGACCTCAGCAGTTAAGTCTCCTAGTGCTCAGAGCCATTTGAACCATTTTTTTGAAGATATGTACGTCTAGGGGGCTATAGTTCACGAGATAACTGGGATGGTGGTCAAATCAATTGACAGAATATAAATCTACTGCAGTAATCATGGGATATCGCTGTTGTTGCGGACACGAAATAAGACCAAAGAAGGTCCTCGACAGAAGGGAAAGGTATTCTGTAACTTCTGTGGTCTGAGAACAAACCACGTGGATTAACATGATGACACGCAGTGTTCTAGAAGAATGTGTATCTCTGATAATGGGTAATGGAAGAGTAAATTGGAAGAGACAGAATAATTTTTGTATTCTGAAAGCAGGGTTACAAGAGAACATAGAAAATGGGATAGCAGAATTCGGAAGCTGCTGTGCAGAGCACAAGAAACAGGATTTCCCTGGAATCATATTCAAACAACATCATTATACGACATCAGAGCGAGCTGCTGATTGTAGGAGTAACTGGGGCTGTCCAAGTATTTCATGCACGCAGCAGAATGTGGGTGATGTGTGGAGGAGAAAGTACTGTCGAATAGCGTTAACGAACTCGCCTCTCATTTCATAAATCCGAGATCGGTTACTACATTCCAACAACACCTAATGTGTTTTTTCACGGGAAATCTCCTTTGTAAAGAGTAACCTCAAAATTTTACACAGTAAACGTTGGTTCCGATATACACTCCTGGAAATGGAAAAAAGAACACATTGACACCGGTGTGTCAGACCCACCATACTTGCTCCGGACACTGCGAGAGGGCTGTACAAGCAATGATCACACACACGGCACAGCGGACACACCAGGAACCGCGGTGTTGGCCGTCGAATGGCGCTAGCTGCGCAGCATTTGTGCACCGCCGCCGTCAGTGTCAGCCAGTTTGCCGTGGCATACGGAGCTCCATCGCAGTCTTTAACACTGGTAGCATGCCGCGACAGCGTGGACGTGAACCGTATGTGCAGTTGACGGACTTTGAGCGAGGGCGTATAGTGGGCATGCGGGAGGCCGGGTGGACGTACCGCCGAATTGCTCAACACGTGGGGCGTGAGGTCTCCACAGTACATCGATGTTGTCGCCAGTGGTCGGCGGAAGGTGCACGTGCCCGTCGACCTGGGACCGGACCGCAGCGACGCACGGATGCACGGATGCAAGACCGTAGGATCCTACGCAGTGCCGTAGGGGACCGCACCGCCACTTCCCAGCAAATTAGGGACACTGTTGCTCCTGGGGTATCGGCGAGGACCATTCGCAACCGTCTCCATGAAGCTGGGCTACGGTCCCGCACACCGTTAGGCCGTCTTCCGCTCACGCCCCAACATCGTGCAGCCCGCCTCCAGTGGTGTCGCGACAGGCGTGAATGGAGGGACGAATGGAGACGTGTCGTCTTCAGCGATGAGAGACGCTTCTGCCTTGGTGCCAATGATGGTCGTATGCGTGTTTGGCGCCGTGCAGGTGAGCTCCACAATCAGGACTGCATACGACCGAGGCACACAGGGCCAACACCCGGCATCATGGTGTGGGGAGCGATCTCCTACACTGGCCGTTCACCACTGGTGATCGTCGAGGGGACACTGAATAGTGCACGGTACATCCAAACCGTCATCGAACCCATCGTTCTACCATTCCTAGTCCGGCAAGGGAACTTGCTGTTCCAACAGGACAATGCACGTCCGCATGTATCCCGTGCCACCCAACGTGCTCTAAAAGGTGTAAGTCAACTACCCTGGCCAGCAAGATCTCCGGATCTGTCCCCCATTGAGCATGTTTGGGACTGGATGAAGCGTCGTCTCACGCGGTCTGCACGTCCAGCACGAACGCTGGTCCAATTGAGGCGCCAGGCGGAAATGGCATGGCAAGCCGTTCCACAGGACTACATCCAGCATCTCTACGATCGTCTCCATGGGAGAATAGCAGCCTGCATTGCTGCGAAAGGTGGATATACACTGTACTAGTGCCGACATTGTGCATGCTCTGTTGCCTGTGTCTATGTGCCTGTGGTTCTGTCACTGTGATCATGTGATGTATCTGACCCCAGGAATGTGTCAATAAAGTTTCCCCTTCCTGGGACAATGAATTCACGGTGTTCTTATTTCAATTTCCAGGAGTGTAACATGGGAGACTCCCTTGAAATTACTGTGTCTTTCTACATGGAACTTTTTAACTGCATTTGCCTTATCAATTTTCGTGTGCCTTCATCTTTTATAAATTATTGCCGACTATACTAACTTGTACTGCAAGTCAGAAGCACCTCACACACGCGATGACATAATAAGTTTTGTGGGGCATCCCGTCCATCAGCTAATCCAATGAAGTCTGCTGGGCTGGTAATGGATACACCTCCTTCAGTGTGGATGCACAAACACGTCCGACTCCTGCCGGAATCTCAGAGAGCGAATATGGAGGAAATGAAAGGTACTGTCGAAAGGTGGTGCTCGATGGGAATTGGATAGGCCGTCGGGCGTTCCGAGACAGTCCGCGCAGTTGCGATAATAGTGTGTCCTGAATAGTGCAGTGGTTAACGTACCTTCCTAGTAAGTAGGAGATCCCGGGATCGAATCCCAAAAATTCAAATGGCTCTGAGCACTATGGGACTTAACAGCTGTGGTCACCAGTCCTCTAGAACTTAGAACTACTTAAACCTAACTAACCTAAGGACATCACACACATCCATGCCCGAGGCAGGATTCGAACCTGCGACCGTAGCAGTCGCGCGGTTCCAGACTGCGCGCCTAGAACCGTGAGACCACCGTGGCCGGCAATCGAATCCCAGTCCGGTACACATCTTCACTCGTCGCCGCTGATTCCGCATAACGTCCCGATGCAGCTGACAGCAGTGATCCCCTCCCCACCTTTTCCTTTCTTCCTCTCTCCACCTTCAATTCGCTTATAACCTCTATTTACTTAGAAGACGATGTTTCAATTACTATTAATTATTTAAACCATCGAGAGCTCTCGTAACACACTCCAGGATAAAAAACGACGCGCCGTGAAGGAATTATCCGAAAAAATGGGAATCAGCAGATGTGATGTACATGTACAGACAAACAAATCAATTAAGTTTCAGAAAAGTTGGATGATTTATTCAAAAGAAAGAGCTTCACAATTTGAGCAATTCAATAAAGCATGCAAGCTGTTATTCAGCTGTTTATTGATTGACAGAGTTGTTGAATGTCTTCCTCGTGGATATCATACCAAATTCTGTCCAACTGACGAGTTAGATAGTCAAAATCCAGAGATGGTTGTTGGACCCTGCCCATAATGTACGAAACGTTCTCAGTGTGGGGGAGGTGCGGCGACCATGCAGGCCAAGGTAGGGTCTGGTAAGCATAAGACAAGCAGTGCAAACTCTCGCCGTGTACGGGCGGGCATTATCTTGTTGAAATGGATGGCTTGCCATGAAGGCCAAGAAAATGGAAAATGGTGCGTAGAATATTGTTGACGTACCGCTGTACTGTAAGGCTGCCGTGGGTGACAACTAAAGGGATCCTGCTATGAAAATAAAATGGCACCGCAGACCGTCACTGCTGGTTGTCGAGCCATATGGCAGGTGACAGGTTGGCACCGCACCGCTGTCCAAGGTAAATGTAAATGTCGAGTGACTACGGCCTCCCGTCGGGTAGACCGTTCGCCTGGTGCAGGTCTTTCGATTTGACGCCACTTCGGCGAGTTGCGCATCGATGGGGATGAAATGATGATGATGATTAGGACAACACGACACCCAGTCCCAGAGCGGGGAAAACCTCCGACCGAGCCGGGAATCGAAGCAGGGCCCTTAGGATTGACATTCTGTCGCGCTGGCCACTCAGTTACCAGGGGCGGACGCTGTCCAAGGTGTCTCCAAGACACATCTTCGGCCTAGAATCTCATTGAGTGGAGTAGAATTGTCTTCAGTGATAAGTCCCACTTGAATTGAGCCCCCATGACCATTTCTTCCATTGTCTTCCTTTGTAGTTTGCTATGCATTAGTGGGCATACACACGATGAATAGATAACACTATGTCTAAATGCGCAACTCTGTTTCGAGTACTGTCCGTGCTTTCTGTCATTTCCACATATGAATGTCCCAGACTAACGATCAATCGACAAAAGGTGATTAAACGAGAGTTTTATATGCTCTGCAGTAGGTGAAATATTGAATTAAGCGGTGGATAATCCAGGCACTTGACTCATATACAGGAGGAGCAGAATTCGAATCACCAAAAAAGGGTCCACTTTTAGGTTATCCTTTATTTCCACAAATCGAAAAAACAACTTGCTTCTTTGCAGTTCTTTTAAGGTCGATTTGTTGATTGGTTGGTTGGTTGGTTGATTCGGGGGAGGGGACCGAACAGCGAGGTCGCCAGTGCCATCGGATTAAGGAAGGATGGGGAAGGAGGTCGGCCTTGCCCATTCAAAGGAACACTCCAGCATTTGCCTGATGCGATTTAGGGAAATCACGGCAAACATAAATCAGGATTACGCAATGCGGGTTTGAACAGTTCTCCTCCCGCATGCGACTCCAAGGCGCTAACCTCTGCGCCCCCTCGCTCGGTGATTTGTTGATCGTATTAAGCGAGTCGCCACTGAATTTTGCTATGACCTTAAAATTATGCAGTTCTTGTCAAATGATGTGTCTCTAAATGTGTCCCCGGTTTTGCGAAGGTAAATAAACAAAACTGCTTTAGTGTACGACGCCACCACCACACCTTAAAATAATCTTCGTGCTAGAACAACCTCTGGAGAAGGTAAGTTCCTAAAAACATTTTACTCGGTACCACAGTAAATCTTATTAACATATTAAATATGTGACTGGATTGACAATATATTGGTTGGGAGGAGACAGCTAGTTATCTTGGATGAGATAACATTAATAGTAATCTCAAATTTTTCTTGCTATGGATTATACAGTTATATATAATGATGAACTATATGAAAAAAACTACATAAATATCCAGTCAGCTCTGGATAAATTTCACACTGCTGTGATGAAGCCGGCCGCTGTGGCCGAGCGGTTCTAGGCGCTTCAGTCCGGACCTGCGCTGCTGCTATGGTGGCAGGTTCGAATCCTGCCTCGGGCATGGATGTGTGTCCTGTCCTTAGGTTAGTCAGGTTCAAGTAGTTCTAAGTCTACGGGAATGATGAGCTCAGATGTTAAGTCCCATAGTGCTTAGAGCCATTTGAATTTGTTGTGAAGAATGGTAACCTGCTCTTAATGTTCAGAGAGGAATAATTGAAGACTTCATAAAACACAAAAAACAAATATCGAGGCAGTTCACGATACATTTCCTATAGGTGCGAAGAATGATGACTTGCTCTAAGTGTTCGGAGAGGTGTAATTGAAGACTTCACAAAAAACAAAAACGACATACCCGGTGACTACAACATCAGTGAACCACAGTTGGAATCAGTCAGTTCGTACATAGACCTCCATGTAAAAATTTGTGGGGATATGAAAAGGAATGATCACATAGGCTCAGTCGTAAAGTAGGTAACAGAGTTTGGTTCATTGGTAGACACTTGGGTAAGAACAATCAGTCTGCCAAGGAGATTGGCCTTTTCTTCTCACATGATATCCTGATAACCGTGGATGTAAGGGAACAGGAGATTCCATATTCCTACATTTCCGTAAAGCATTTGACATGGTGCTCCACTACATACTGTTAGCGAAGGTACGAGCGTACAGATTAGGCTCCCAGTTATATGACTGCATCACAAATTTTTTAAATAACAGAGCCCAGCACGTTGCCCTCTGTGTTAATCAGAGACTGGATCGTCAGGATGTGTGACGGGACCACTCTTATTCTTTGTATACATAAATAAGGTAACAGACAAGACGAACAGCAGTTTACTTATTTTACGGACTATAAGACGCTACGGGTTATCAGCCGCACCTTAATATTTAAGCATTTTTTTAAAAAAATGTTTTTTACCGTTTTTATTGCTAGGCTGCAAATCCAGAGTAAAACAATCTTAATTCATAATATGGAACTGACCTTTAAAATCCCTGAAAACCGTCATCTGAACTTTCTTCTTGTTGTTCCTCTTCGTCGTCATCGTTGTCCTCTTCTTATATAAGATGGTCTTCACTGACATTGAGAGCGTTACATATGCTGCGCTTCTTGAAAGATTTAACAATAATGTATTCTCTCACCGTAGACCACGACTGTTCTATCCTCTGACACACTTGATTGACTGTAGGTCGTTTTAAGGCTCCCTTCGGCGTGAACTCAAGTTGGGTGTCATCCATCATCCATTTGTTCCAGTCCTCTCTCATATACACACTAAATGGTTTATTTATCGAAACATCAAGAGATTGCAGTTGTGGAGTAAGTCCTCCCGGAATAACAAGAAGCTGCGTATTTCCTTGTCTCAGTTTCTCTTTCAAAGAACTTTTCAAATGACAACTAAACTGATCTAGTACAAGAAGAGAACTCTTCTTCAATAAAGCACCTTTCCGTCTCTCCCATACTCTCTTAATCCATAATTTGTCCTGAACGTGAACAACACGTTGCGGTATTTCAGAAGTTTTTGGCATTGTTTTGCGCTTGAATATATGACCAGTGCATTCTTTCATCTCCACTTGTTTTTATAGTCACAGCATTAGCACCTTTCATGGAAACAGTTCTGTTACTCGGCACATCAAATGTCAGAGGAGTTTCGTCCATATTCGTTATTTGGCTTAGTTCCACACTGTTCTTTTTTTTTCGATGTTGAATAATAAAGCGACCGAAAGATAATATTTTCTCTTCATATTTTTGTGGCATTTTCTGAGATATTTTGATTTTGGTTCGCAAGCCGAAGTCCATGACGCTTCATATATCAGTTGCTCCACTTCAGCGCTAGCTTACGAGCGTGTATTTGAATCATTTTTGTATTAATCCCAATGCCATTTTGTCGGAGTCCTTGAATCCAGTTCAACAGGTCGACTTCTAGTTTCTATTTTGCATTCAGTCATTTATCTGCACATTTAGTCTTCCTCTTTTTTTTTTGTTCTTCTTTAGTAGCTCACCAATCGCGACTGGCTTTTTCTGTTTATGGAGGGCCGAAATGGTGCTCAGCCGCTCTGTTTCCATGTCTTTGCGTACGCTATTACTTTCAATTTACATCCATATCTTATTGATACCTTTTATTTTTTCCATTACGAGATTAACTACTAAGAAAAATATTTTACTTTTACCTATAACACAAGTCACTTTCAATTCAAGTTCACTGGCACCGTAGATTTCAATGACGCGTCATAGGCTAGACAGTGTTCTTGGTTTGTGATGGCCGGGCAGGAGGGAGACAGTGTTAGCAAGCTTGTGAATGCTCGCCAGCTCATGTTCGTCAAATCGGTGCACTACAGTTGCCAGTTGAATCCAATGCTGCCAGATAGAGACCGGTTTCCCGCGGCATCCAATATACGGCAGTTTTTAAGACTGGCGGGAATTTTAAATCAAACGCTGGACATTATTATATCAATTTCTAGTATAAGACGCAACTGAATTTTGGAGGCAATTTTTCGAAGCAAAAAGTGCGTCTTATAGTCCGTAAAATACGTTACAGCTGTTCGCTGATGACACTGTGGTATATAGAAAAGTGTCGTTGTTGAGTGATTGTAGGAGGATACAAAATGACCTGGCAGAATTTCTAGTTGGTGGGATTTAACGGCAGCCTGCTCTAAATGCAGAAAAATGTAAGTTAACGTGGATGAGCAGGAAGACTTTAGAATTCAGCATTAGTAGTGTGTTGCTTGACGCGGTCACGTTTAAATATCTACCGTAACATTGCAAAACGATGAGAAATGGAATGAGCACGTCAGGTTTGTAGTAACGAAGGCAAATGTTCGACTTGTTTTTATTGGGAGAATTTTGGGGATGTGTTGCCCATCTGTGAAGGAGACGGCCCGTGGAACGCTAGTGCGACCCATTCTCGAGTACTACTCGATCCCCACTAGGTCTGATTAAAGGAAGACATCGAAGCATTTCAGATGCATGCTGTGAGATTTGTTACTGGTAGTTTCAAATGGTTCAAATGGCTCTACGCACTATGGGACTTAACATCTGAGGTCATCAGTCCCCTAGAACTTAGAGCTACTTAAACCTAACTAACCTAAGGACATCACACACATCCATGCCCGAGGCAGGATTCGAATCTGCGACCGTAGCAGCAGCGCGGTTCCGGACTGAAGCGCCTAGACCCGCTCGGCCACAGCGGCCGGAACTGATAGTTTCGATCAGCACGCAAGTATTACGAAGATGCTTCGTGAATTCAAATGGGAATCGATGGAGAGAAGACGACGCTCATTTTGTTAGGCACTATTGCAGGAATTTAGAGAACCGACCTTTGAGGCCGACTGCAGATCATTTCTGCTGCCGCCAACATATATTTCGCGTAAGGAAAACGAAGATAAGATGAGAGAAACTAGGGCTCGCACGGAGGGCTATAGCCAGTCGTTTTGCGAATGGAACAGGAACAGAAAAGACTAATGGTGGTTGATCGTACTGTTCGCCATGCACCGTACAGTCGCTTGCAGAGTATTTACTACTATATAGGCGTAGATGCAGATAAACTCTTGCGACCCATCCTAGATTATTGTATTATTGATCAAGTGTGAGACACCCACCAAACAGAAGTAACAGGGGATACTTTTCATATACAAAGACGGGGCAGCACGGATGGGCACTGGTTGGTAGGAACCACAGGAGAGCGACAGGAAATTCTGAAATACCTACACTGGCATAACTTTGATAATAACGTCAATAACCCTATAACGTTCTATTAAAAAGTTTAAGCAATAAGTAGTAAGTACGGAATGTAGCCCACTACATATCGCCGTCGTAGGGTCCACAAAGTCTAGCAATTAGGAAATTTGTGGTAAGGTCTTATGGGACCAAACTGCTGAGGTCATCGGTCCCTTAGCTTACACACTACTTAATCTAACTTAAACTAACTTACGCTAAGGACGACACACATACACCCATGCCCGAGGGAAGACTCGAACCTCCGACGGGGGGAGCCGTGCGGACCGTGACAGGACTCCTAGACCGTGTGGTGCACAGATATTTTTAAGAAGTCATTTTTGCAGCGCTCTATACCCGAATGACATGGGTAGTTCCCCCCTGCAGGCATTTCACATTGGTCCGCAACGTATGCATGTATGTAGATGCAGATGCACACTCATGCTCATAAATTAAGGATAGTGCTGATATATGGTAATATGGTAAAACAACGCTCTATTTGGCGCTTTGCCGGTTTAAATCACCTCGGGATATGACCACGCGGTGCATTTGACCTGCGGTCGTCGCATGGTGGCGCTGGCAGCAGTCCACATACGCAGAGGTGTGTTGGTGCATGTCAGAGTACGGTGCAGCGAGTAAGTGAGCAGCCGTTTTCAGACGTGCTAATGGCGACTGTGTGTTGAAAATAGCTCAAAGAACACATATTGATGACGTTATGAGAGGTAGAATATTAGGGCGACTGGAGGCTGGTCAAACACAGCAGGCGTACGTAGCATGAACACTCCTTGTGCCACAAAGTGTGATCTCAAGATTATGGCAACGATTCCAGCAGACAGGAAGCGTGTCCAGGCGCTACAGTAAGGGACGTCCACAGTGTACAACACCACAAGAAGACCGATATCTCACCACCACTACTCGCAGACGGCCACGGAGTACTGCAGGTAGCCTTACTCTGGACCTTACCGCAGCCACTGGAACAGTTGTCTCCAGAGACACAGTCTACAGACGATTGAACAGACATGGTTTATTCGCCCGGAGACCTGCAAGGTGCATTCTACTGACCCCTGGTCACAGGAGAGACCGTAAAGCCTGGTGTCAAGAACATAGTACATGGTCATTGGAACAGTGGTCCCAATTTATGTTCACGGACGAGTCCAGGTATAGTCTGAACAGTGATTCTCGTCGGGTTTTCATCTGGCGTGAACCAGGAACCAGATACCAACCCCTTAATGTCCTTGAAAGGGACCTGTATGGAGGTCGTGGTTTGATGGTGTGGGGTGGGATTATGACTGGTGCACGTACACCCCTGCATGTCTTTGACAGAGGAACTGTAATAGATCATGTGTACCAGGACGTCATTTTTCACCAGTATGCCTGCCTTTTCAGAGGTGCAGTGAGTCCCACTTTCCTCCTGATGGATGACAACGCACGGCCCCACCGAGCTGCCATCGTGGAGGAGTACCTTGAAACAGAAGGTATCAGGCGAATGGAGTGACATGCCTCTTCTCCACATCTAAACCCCTTCGAGCACGTCTGGGATGCTCTCGGTCGACGTATCGCTGCACGTCTTCAAACCCCTAGGACACTCCAGGAGCTCCGACAGGCACTGGTGCAAGAATGGGAGGCTATACCCCCGCTGCTGCTCGACCACCTGATCCAGAGTACGCCAACCAGTTGTGCGGCCTGTGTAGGTGTTCGTGGTGATCATATCCCATATTGATGTTGGGGTACATGAGCAGGAAACAGTGGCGTTTTGTAGGACATGTGTTTCGGGATGGTTTTATCAACTTATCACCAATACCGTTGACTTACAGCTCTGTGTCGTGTGTATTCCCTATGTTCCTGTGCTATTAGCGCCAGTTTTGTGTAGTGCCACGTTTTGTGGCACTACATTCAACAGTTATCCTTCATTTATTAGCATGGGTGTAGATGAACAGCTGTGTGGCGGTAATAGAGAAATTGCTCCCCGTCACAGCACTTTGTCGAATAAAGAGCGCATGTGTGTGTGTTGGTCTTCAGTCCTGAGACTGGTTTGATGCAGCTCTCCATGCTACTCTATCCTGTGCAAGCTCCTTCATCTCCCAGTACCTACTGCAACCTACATCCTTCTGAATCTGATTGGTGTATTCATCTCTTGGTCTCCCTCTACGATTTTTACCCTCCACGCTGCCCTCCAATACTAAATTGGTGATCCCTTGATGCCTCAGAACATGTCCTACCAACCGATCCCTTCTTCTGGTCAAGTTGTGCCACAAACTTCTCTTCTCCCCAATCCTATTCAATACTTCCTCATTAGTTATGTGATCTACCCATCTAATCTTCAGCATTCTTCTGTAGCACCACATTTCAAAAGCTTCTAATCTCTTCTTATCCAAACTATTTACCGTCCATGTTTCACTTCGATACATGGCTACACTCCATACAAATACTTTCAGAAATGACTTCCTGACACTTAAATCTATACTCGATGTTAACAAATTTCTCTTCTTCAGAAACGCTTTCCTTGCCATTGCCAGTCTACATTTTATATCCTCTCTACTTCGACCATCATCAGTTATTTTGCTCCCCAAATAGCAAAACTCCGTTACTACTTTAAGTGTCTCATTTCCTAATCTAATACCCACAACATCACCCGACTTAATTCGACTACATTCCATTATCCTCGTTTTGCTTTTGTTGATGTTCATCTTATATCCTCCCTTCAAGACACCATCCATTTCGTTCAACTGCTCTTCCAAGTCCTTTGGTGTCTCTGACAGAATTACAATGTCATCGGCGAACCTCAAAGTTTTTATTTCTTCTCCATGGATTTTAATACCTACTCCAAATTTTTCTTTTGTTTCCTTTACTGCTTGCTCAATATACAGATTGAATAACATCGGGGAGAGGCTACAACCCTGTCTTACTCCCGTCCCAACCACTGCTTCCCTTATTTTGCATTGCCATTACAAATTTTTCTCGGCCGTGAGGAAGACTACTGTTTTCTTCTCCAGGTTTCAAATTTTAATATTTAACAAGGTGTTACTCTCTCATTAACGACTATTTCTTGCCTTCACCTTTAATTTATATGCCGCTAACCCAATTTGTGTTCCACATTGGTTATCCATTCGACCCAGTTATGTAGCGACTTCTTGCCAGATGTTTTCGGCGCAACACTAGGTATGCGACGGGATGCATCGACGAGCGTCGCCGTGGTGGGACGATGGCACGTTTCCACGCTCTCTTGCCTGACACCGCTTCGCCATTTTCCACTTTCTCGACGACTGCGAGGCAGTTTCACTGAGCTACCTCCGACTCTGCCCGTAGCGAAGCCGCTGTTGATGGCGATCTGTCTAGAAATGAATCACGTAATGTCCTTGGACGTCGGTTACGCTGCACCTAGCACCGAACTTATCGACGCTTTCCCATCTCTGTTAGTTTTGGCACTGTTTAGTGACGGTTAATGTGATAAAGCATACACGTGATATAACAGCAACTGCATTTCGAAGAGGCTAAAGGATCTCATGCTTAGTACAAATCAATTAATACATCAAGAGTGATTAGTCTCATTGTGTTCCGAGGTTATCACTATGATACACAGAAAAAGAAAAGCCAAACTGGAACGGCCCACGACACTATTTGTGCAATACTCTAACACATGCAAAATACATTGACTGAAACCAAAGCAATTTTGCAACAAGCCGAATGTTCGTGACGGCCGCGGTGGCCAAGCGGTTCTAGGCGCTTCAGCCCGGAACCTTGCGACCGCTACGGTCGCAGGTTCGAATCCTGCCTCGGGCATGGATGTGTGTGATGTACTTAGGTTAGTTAGGTTTAAGTAGTTTTAAGTTCTAGGGTACTGATGACCTCAGATGTTAAGTCCCATATTGCTCAGAGCCATTTGAGCCATTATTTTGAATGTTCGTGGTACTGCGTTGTTATTACAAAAATCCTTGTTGATCATCTGAGACTGATAGGACTTATAATATCGATATCAATATAATTAAACAACCATACTGGAATCAAAAGGACTGAATCACGTTTCATGTTTCAAACTACATCAAAATCCTGCTTACTACATCCAAGCGCAGTGGTTAGCACACTGGACTCGCATTCGGGAGGACGAGGGTTCAATCCCGCGTCCGACCATCCTGATTTAGGTTTTCCGTGATTTCCCTAAATCGTTCCAGGCAAATGCCGGGATGGTTCCTTTGAAAGGGCAAGGCCGTCTTCTTTCCCTAATCCGATGAGACCGATGACCTCGCTGTTTGGTCTCTTCCCCCAAACAACCCAACTACATCCAACACTATTGAACACATACTCTTTGGCAGTTCTTGAAAGTGCCTTGGAAGATGCCAATGAAGGACTAAAGATCAATGGTAGCTGCTGATATAGTATTCGCTATGCAGATGATATTGTGGTATTTGCTGACAACATATAAGACTGGCATTTCCTTCTCAACAAAATGTATATGGCCAATAATGAATACAAACTTAATACAAATATCCAAAAAGAAAAAGTGTGGTCTTCAGAAAGAAGAGGTAATGCAATGGGATCGACAGTTGGCATGGGTACACGCTTGAGAGGATAACAAAAGTGAAATACCTCGGATGCTAGCTGACAGAAAAAAAATGGAATAAGGTGAAGAGATGAACGTTAGAGTTGGCACTATGCCTAGAACATTGTCCGCAGCTCGTGGTCGTGCGGTAGCGTTCTCGCTTCCCACTCCCGGGTTCCCGGGTTCGATTCCCGCCGGGGTCAGGGATTTTCTCTGCCTCGTGATGACTGGGTGTTGTGTGCTGTCCTTAGGTTAGTTAGGTTCAAGTAGTTCTAAGTTCTAGGGTACTGATGACCATAGATGTTAAGTCCCATAGTGCTCAGAGCCATTTGAACCATTTGTACCTAGAACATTTCAAAAACTTAAGCATCTCGAATGCAGTCGTGATATTTACTTCAGCACACACTGGAAATCCTTAATGTTTTTATGTTCTATCAGTTCTGCTGTATGAATAGAAGCGTAGACAATCAAAAACTCGTCCATGGAAGCATCTGAAACGTGGATGTACCGCTGCTTGTTAAGAATGTTAATGATCATATCACGTGACCAGCGAAAAAATATTTCACCGTGATGGTAATATTTAAATAGCATGTAAAGTCCTAACTGCCATCGAACGCAGAAAAGAAGCGTATTTTGGACACCCTTTTTGAAGTGAAGAGTACCACTGCAGGCAAGGCAGAAGGGAAGCGAAAGGGAGAACAGGAAAGAGTTTCGCGATCACGGAATCTTAGAGAGTGGATGAATTTCCGGTATACTGCCACATAGGTTAGAACAGATGAGAAGAGAAAAGAAAAATCGATAGTGGTCTCCTGCCTGCTGTAAGGATGAAGGTAAAGCTGTCATCAAACTGAACACTGGTTTGAACACTTAAGCGATTTGATAGGCATGGTCCTCCCTTTGCTTCCGCCGATCTTTAAACTACTTACCCAGCCAGTTATAGGGGGCCTTCAGCTTAAAGTGGACTCCAAAGCTATGAGCAACTCGGAGGTTTTCACTTTAACAAGAATTACTAGGAGTGAAAGAAGTGATAAGTCGCAGATAAAACTCCTACGACTAACTGGGGATCAAACCGTAGACCACTGATTTCGTAGTCCAACGTTTAACTACTCAACCACTAACCCACACATTCGAGGTAACAATCAAATAAGTACAAGACGAACATCTACCTCTACATACACATGACAACTTTGCACCACACTTAAATGTCTAGCAGAGGGTTCAACGAATCACTTTCACGCTATTTCCCTACCGTCCCACTCTCTAATAGCGAGCGGGGAAAACGAATACTTAAATCTTTCCGCGCGGGCTCTGATTTCTCTTATTTTATTACAATGGTCATTTCTCCTTATGTGGGCGGACGTAAACAAAATATTTTCGCATTCGGAGCAGAACGCTGGAGATTGTAATTTCGTGAAAAGATCTCGCCGCAACAAAAAACGCCTCTGTTTTAATGATTGCCATCCCAACTCGCGTAACATGTTCGTGGCACTCCCTCCCCAGTTTCCTGTTAATACAAAACGAACTGCCCTTCTCTGAACTTATTCGATGTCCCCCTTCAGTACTAATTATTAACCATCCCATACTGCACGGCAGTACTCAAACAGAGGACACAAGCGTAGTGTAGGCTGTCTCTTTAGCAGAATCGTTGCACCTTATAAGTGTTGTGCCAATAAAACGCAGTCTTCGGTTTGCATTCCCCACAACGTTACCTGTGTGATCGTTCCAATTAAAGATTTTGATAATTTTAATTTCTAGGCATTTAGTTGAACTGACAGCTTTTAGATTATTCTGAACCGAAATTTCAAAGATTCCTTTTAGTATTCACGTGCATGACCTTATACTTTTCATTATTATGGTGAATTGCCCATCTGCTGATTTTACAGCACAGCAAAGAGTCTAAGAGAGCTGCTCAGATTGTATTCAGAGTGGTGTATACACGTGAGGAACAGCTGAGGGCCTATAACTCTTCCGTGGGGAACACCAGATATATCTTCTGTTTTGCTCGATGACTTTCCTTCAATCACTACGAACTGTTACCTTGCTGACAGGAAATCACTAATACAGTCGCACAACTGAGTCGAAACTCTATAGGCACGCAATTTGATTGGAAATACAGAAATATGGACTCAATCTGCGATCTCCTCACCGGTTACTTCTTGAGAATAAAGAGCTAGTTGTGTTTCACAAGAACGATATTTTCCGAATCCGAGCCATGTGTGAGCAGATAACTGATTTAATGAGCCATTCGCGGTTTCACCTTAATGCGGCTTGTACTGAGACATTCATAATATTCGAACACAGTATATGTTCCAAATTCCTACTGCAAATTGACGTCAGTGGTATGGGTCGAATTGCTCCTACTGCGTTTCTTGAGTATTGGTGTGACCTCTGCAACTTGCGAGTCTTTAGGTATGGATCACTCATCGAGTGAGCGATTGTATGTGATTGTGGAGTACGGAGTTGTTATATCATAATTATCTGAAAGGAATCTAAAAAAAAATGGTTCAAATGGCTCTGAGCACTATGGGACTCAACTGCTGAGGTCATTAGTCCCCTAGAACTTAGAACTAGTTAAACCTAACTAACCTAAGGACATCACAAACATCCATGCCCGAGGCAGGATTCGAACCTGCGACCGTAGCGGTCTTGCGGTTCCAGACTGCAGCGCCTTTAACCGCACGGCCACTTCGGCCGGCCAAAGGAATCTAATTAGTATACAATCTGGTACGGAGAACTTGGTTTTATTAAGCGACTTGAGCTGCTGTACTACACCAAGGATATCTATTTCTAAGTTACTCACTTTGGCAGCAGTTTTTGATACGAATTCTGAAATATTTACTTCGTCTTCTTTGGTGAAGGAATTTCCAGGAACATTATTTAGCCACTTCGCCTTAGTTGCACTGTCATTGGCAACGTTACCATCGCTTTCGCGCAGTGAAGGTATTTCTTGTGGGTCGCCACTGATGTACTTCACATACACTCCTGGAAATTGAAATAAGAACACCGTGAATTCATTGTCCCAGGAAGGGGAAACTTTATTGACACATTCCTGGCGTCAGACACATCACATGATCACACTGACAGAACCACAGGCACATAGACACAGGCAACAGAGCATGCACAATGTCGGCACTAGTACAGTGTATATCCACCTTTCGCAGCAATGCAGGCTGCTATTCTCCCATGGAGACGATCGTAGAGATGCTGGATGTAGTCCTGTGGAACGGCTTGCCATGCCATTTCCACCTGGCGCCTCAGTTGGACCAGCGTTCGTGCTGGACGTGCAGACCGCGTGAGACGACGCTTCATCCAGTCCCAAACATGCTCAATGGGGGACAGATCCGGAGATCTTGCTGGCCAGGGTAGTTGACTTACACCTTTTAGAGCACGTTGGGTGGCACGGGATACATGCGGACGTGCATTGTCCTGTTGGAACAGCAAGTTCCCTTGACGGTCTAGGAATGGTAGAACGGTGGGTTCGATGACGGTTTCGATGTACCGTGCACTATTCAGTGTCCCCTCGACGATCACCAGTGGTGTACGGCCAGTGTAGGAGATCGCTCCCCACACCATGATGCCGGGTGTTGGCCCTGTGTGCCTCGGTCGTATGCAGTCCTGATTGTGGCGCTCACCTGCACGGGGCCAAACACGCATACGACCATCATTGGCACCAAGGCAGAAGCGACTCTCATCGCTGAAGACGACACGTCTCCATTCGTCCCTCCATTCACGCCTGTCGCGACACCACTGGAGGCGGGCTGCACGATGTTGGGGCGTGAGCGGAAGACGGCCTAACGGTGTGCGGGACCGTAGCCCAGCTTCATGGAGACGGTTGCGAATGGTCCTCGCCGATACCCCAGGAGCAACAGTGTCCCTAATTTGCTGGGAAGTGGCGGTGCGGTCCCCTACGGCACTGCGTAGGATCCTACGGTCTTGCATCCGTGCATCCGTGCGTCGCTGCGGTCCGGTCCCAGGTCGACGGGCACGTGCACCTTCCGCCGACCACTGGCGACAACATCGATGTACTGTGGAGACCTCACGCCCCACGTGTTGAGCAATTCGGCGGTACGTCCACCCGGCCTCCCGCATGCCCACTATACGCCCTCGCTCAATGTCCGTCAACTGCACATACGGTTCACGTCCACGCTGTCGCGGCATGCTACCAGTGTTAAAGACTGCGATGGAGCTCCGTATGCCACGGCAAACTGGCTGACACTGACGGCGGCGGTGCACAAATGCTGCGCAGCTAGCGCCATTCGACGGCCAACACCGCGGTTCCTGGTGTGTCCGCTGTGCCGTGCGTGTGATCATTGCTTGTACAGCCCTCTCGCAGTGTCCGGAGCAAGTATTGTGGGTCTGACACACCGGTGTCAGTGTGTTCTTTTTTCCATTTCCAGGAGTGTATAATCGGAATCTCTTTGGATCTTCTGTCAGATTTCGAGAAGAACAACAAGAAGAAGTTATGTGTACGTTTGACTGTGTTAGAACGATGGTCTGACACGATACAATGCCACTGCCCAAGTAGAGGACATTGCTATCACCAGTTAACCTGGAGACACTTAAGCATGTAATTTGAAATACGGTTAAAATAGCTGCCAACTACTTATACAATGACACTGGAAAGTGCACATGCACAGTGAAAGTACATAAAGCGTCGATCGTATAGTTCACACACACAGAGTGAAATAAAAGGAAACTGCGAAATTGGTAGAAAAAGAAACAGCCGTGACAAAGCTAAAGCTCTCGAAGAGAAAAACGGATTTTCTAATTTTTTTAGGAAAAACTAGTCTGTCATGTTCTCGTTTTCCTATAGCACAAAAATGAAGCAAAGAAGGACAGTGTACAGTTAGATTAAGTACAAGTGAAGGAGACAGAGGTACTACAAAAGTGTGCCATTTGTAGATGGTGAAAAGTTGGGGTAGTCCAATGAGTTTCGCCTGCTATTGTCATTGTGTTGCACTAGGCTAACGAAAATTCGATCCAAAAAGGATAATGTATACTAGTGTATCAAAGGTGAGTATAGGAGGTTTCACAACGAATTCTAGATTCCGAAAGCATCCGATTTTTCAAACAATGCTTAGTAGATGGTACTCGAGGATGGACTGTGAGTGTATTATCTATGCACTTTGAAACCGAGTACTGATGCAAAGAAAAACAGAGGATTCGAAGAACAGATAATAGCTGGTACGGTAGGAACTGCAGAGGCTCCCTTAGCGAGTGGTGTGGGACGTTGCGTCGCTTACTTGACTATCTCAAGGAGAATGACGACAGTTTGCACAGAAAACAGCACAGAAAACCGTTTTAGGCGAACTAATAACAGAGAATAGAATGGTTAAACTTACGTTGCCTGGAAGATGCTTTTAAACTTAGAAACCGAACTCAGCTTCAATCACAAATGGAAATTTGGGGACAATTAGTAAAGCTGTAAAGAGCTCTCACAACTGAGCACTTTGTCTAGCAAGTTTTTTTTATTTTATTTTGCACCGTTTTTGGCAGTATCATTTGCGCATAAAATATTCTTTGATTGAACTGCATTTCACCCGAGATACACTACTGGCCATTAAAATTGCTACAGCAAGAAGAAATGCAGATGATAAACGGGTATTCAGTGAACAAATATATTATACTAAAACTGATATGTGATTACATTTTCACGCAGTTTGGGTGCATAGATCCTGAGAAATCAGTACCCAGAACAACCACCTCTGGCCGTAATAACGGCCTTGATCCGCCTGGGCATTGAGTCAAACAGAGCTTGGATGGCGTGTACAGGTACAGCTACACATGCAGCTTCAACACGATGCCACAGTTCATCAAGAGTAGTGACTGGCGTATTGTGACGAGCCAGTTGCTCGGCCACCATTGACCAGACGTTTTCAATTGGTGAGAGATCTGGAGAATGTGCTGGCCAGGGCAGCAGTCGAACATTATCTGTATCCAGAAAGGCTCGTACAGGACCTACAACATGCGGTCGTGCATAATTCTGCTGAAATGTAGGGTTTTGCAGGGATCGAATGAAGGGTGGAGCCACGGGTCGTAACACATCTGAAATGTAACTTCCACTGTTCAAAGTGCCGTCAATGCGAACAAGAGGTGACCGAGACGTGTAACCAATGCCACCCCATACCATCAGGCCGGGTGATACGCCAACACGATACGAAAACACGCTTCCATTGTGCGTTCACCGCGATGTCGCCAAACACGGATGCGACCATCATGATGCTGTAAACAGAACTTGGATTCATCCGAAAAAATGACGTTTTGCCATTCGTGCACCCAGGTTCGTCGTTGAATACCCCATCGCAGGTGCTCCTGTCTGTGATGCAGCGTCAAGGGTAACCGCAGCCATGATCTCCGAGCTGATAGTCCATGCTGCTGCAAACGTCGTCGAACTGTTCGTGCAGATTGTTGTTGTCTTGCAAACGTCCCCATCTGTTGACTCAGGGATCGAGACGTGGCTGCACGATCCGTTACAGCCATGCGGATAAAATGCCTGTCATCTCAACTGCTAGTGATACGAGGCCGTTGGGATCCAGCACGGCGTTCCGTATTACCCTCCTGAACCCACCGATTCCATATTCTGGTAACAGTCATTAGATCTCGACCAACGCGAGCAGCAATGTCGCGATACGATAAACCGCAATCGCGATAGGCTACAATCCGACCTTTATTAAAGTCGAAACGTGATAGTTGGCATTTGTCCTCCTTACACGAGGGATCACAATAACGTTTCACCAGGCAACGCCGGTCAACTGCTGTTTGTGTATGAGAAATCGGTTGGAAACTTTCCTCCTGTGAGCACGTTGTAGGGTCGCCACCGGTGCCATCCTTGTGTGAATGCTCTGGAAAGCTAATCATTTGCATATCACAGCATCTTATTCCTGTCGGTTAAATTTCGCGTTTGTAGCACGTCATCTTCGTGGTGTAGCAAATTTTAATGGCCAGTAGTGTAGATCGGACTCGCCCATTCAGAGAAAAAATGTCTGTGTGGTCTGTCTGATGCTCCGCGCATAGTTATAAAGTGTTTTAAGGGAAACACGGAGGGATTTGACTCTTGAATGCGTCTTTATCATTATATGACAATGTTCAGAACAACAATAGACTACACTGCACACAATCGTTCTCGCAGTACAGCTACTCGTACAAATATGATATTGTCAGCATCAGCTCAGAACAAGCACATGACGAGCTATGTGAATTAGACACTGTGTGTCTCATACTATCCTCATGATAGTATGAGACACACAGGTTGTCAGATTTGCTTCTACCTGTTGCGGTGTTCCCTGGCACGAGTAGTAAGTTAACGACGGATGCCAACGGAATGACGCCGCTAACGTTAAGTTGACATAAGAGGATCAGAGGGCGAATGGCTTAGAATAGGTAGACGACGAAAAGTACTGCAGGTAGATCAGGTTTCAGCTGTCTCGCCAGTTAACAGGCAGCTGTTAATGCATGGCGGAGCCCCGGATGAAGCAGCGGACCAGGACACGTGTCTTTCCGCCGCTCACCTCGCTTAAAGTTCTGCAAGCGATAACACGTCTCTGGCCCTCCGCCAACTCTGGTAGCCGTGTTCGTCAAGCCGCGGGGGTCTGTTTCATGACGTGCACCGTTGACCGAGGTGCATTTCGACGATGTATTTTTAAGAGAGGAAAGGAAAATTAGACTGTAACGCCCTGTGGAAATGTAGCTCATTAGACTGAGAGCGAACAGGGCTCCAGGACTTCCCGCAATTCCTGTTAGATTTTACACTGAATACGCTCCGGAAAGAGCCCATTTTCAGCTACATCTACGTCTAAATAAATACTCCACAAGCCACAACATAGTGCACCGGAGGCTGAATCGTAGCAGTATTATCGACTTTGTTTCCTTTTCCATTCGTGCACTCAGCGAGGCATAAATGACTGTCTATATGTCACTATAGGCAATCTCGTCTTATCTTTTTCGCATGATCCCGAAGTGTAGTATGAACTATCTGATGGAAAGTGTTTGGACACCTATTAAACTAAATTCCTGGCGAACAGGCTATGAAGGCCCAACGGTACCGACCGGCCGCCGTGTCATCCTCAACCCATAGGCGTCACTGGATGCGGATATGGAGGGGCATGTGGTCAGCAGAGATGGGTCGTTCCAAAGGAACGGTTCACCAAGATGAACGGAGAGAACGAGGAACGAATCCTAAGGAACTGTCTTTCATAATTCACTTCGGTCGCGGATTTCTATTTGTAGTTCCCAGGAACGAAAAACGGTCAGCCTCGTTCCCGCAGCGACACGTCGGCTGGTCTCGTTCCAGCCTCTGCCCCGTTCCCGTATGTCTCGGTCTCGGTCGCTCTCGACCGGACTTGTTGTTTTTCGCGTGGCCACTCGTCGCAGTTCCACTGCCGACTGCTCCTAGTTCCTAAATAACGAAAAGTGTGAGGTCATCCACATGAGTGCTGAAACGAACTCGTTAAACTTCGGTTACACGATAAATCAGTCTAATCTAAAAGCCATAAACTCAACTAAATACCTAGGTATTACAGTTACGAACAACTGAAATTGGAAGGAACACATAGAAAATGTTGTGGGGAAGGCTAACCAAAGACTGCGTTTTATTGGCAGGACACTTAGAAAATGTAACAGACCTACTAGGGAGACTGCCTACACTACGCTTGTCCGTCTTATTTTAGAATACTGCTGCGCGGTGTGGGATCCTTACCAGATAGGACTGACGGGGTACATCGAAAAAGTTCAAAGAAAGGCAGCACGTTTTGTATTATCGCGAAATATGGGAGAGATTGTCACAGGAATGATACAGGATTTGGGCTGGAAATCATTAAAAGAAAGGCGTTTTCCGTTGCGACGGAATCTTCTCACGAAATTCCAGTCACCAATTTTCTCCTCGGAATGTGAAAATATTTTGTTGACACCGACCTACATAGGGAGGAGCGATCATCAAGATAAAATAAGGGAAATCAGAGTTCGTACGGAAAGATATAGATGTTCGTTCTTTCCGCGCGCTATACGAGATTGGAATAACAGAGAATTGTCAAGGTGGTTCGATGAACCCTCTGCCGGGCATTTAAATGTGATTGACAGAGTATCCATGTAGTTGTAGATGTTGTGTTTCCTTGAGCAGAATAAAGTGACTACTCTCTAACGGCGAAAAACACCCATGCACCTTGAGATCAGCTCCATCGTACATCAAGTAACGCTTTACAGGCATTCGCCAAACTCAAACACTTCCATTGAGACGCCACAGAGCGTAGCGTGATTCGTCGCTCCAGATGAGTCGTTTACAGTAATTCACTATTCAGTGGCATCGCTCTTTACACAACTCAAGCGCCAGAATTGCTTCGTATTACCCTCCTGAACCCACCGATTCCATATTCTGCTAACAGTCATTGGATCTCGACCAACGCGAGCAGCAACGTCGCTATACGATAAACCGCAATCGCGATAGGCTACAATCCGACCGTTATCAAAGTCCGAAACGTGATGGTACGCATTTATCCTCCTCACACGAGGCATCACAACAACGTTTCAACAGGCAACGCCGTCAACTGCTGTTTGTGTATGAGAAATCGGTTGGAAACGTTCCTCATGTGAGCACGTTGTAGGTGTCGCCACCGGCGCGAACCTCGTGTGAATGCTCTGAAAAGCTAATCATTTGCATATCACAGCATCTGCTTCCTGTCGGTTAAATTTCGCGTCTGTAGCTCGTCATCTTCGTGGTGTAGCAATTTTAATGGCCAGTAGTGTAATTTGTGATTATATCAAACAAAAAATCTTTTGTCATTTGGTATCTGATTCGGAACTTAAAATTAAAGCAATCCTGAAACGCTTTTGATTCCCGGGACCGACGCCTTGCCAATATCAATGTCGATAACAGGCAAAAATCTTCGAGATTCTCGAGCCCTCGAATGTATGGCCTTTCTATATACAGAATTAACTTTATACGGAACCCTCATATCGCGACTCCTACTCGCGTCTCACCAATCTTTTACTGATAACATCCGTGATCCTACAATGTTTTCTTGAGGCACGTTCGATGCTACTTTCGTTACTATTGAACATTCGGCCGTCCCGTATACCGTACTGCACTCTATTAGTCAACTAATCATTGAGTCAGTCCCATGTCTACGAAGATACTCGATATGATCGTATTTAGATTAAGGCTTTGAGATACTTTGTTTTTCTCATGAGAGGATACAATGTTCGAGCTTTCGATAGGATGTGGGGTAGTGCAACAGACGGGTATCTGCTCTTTTATGCTTTCCGTAAACATGATTACCTGAGCTTTTTCCCAGTCACGCGGACGATACTCTGCAAAAGAGTCTAGATGATAGAAAAGGGACTAATTCTGCAGTGTGTTCAATGTAAAACCTAACTCGTTGTCTTTCGACCTAACTAGCCTTAACTGTGTGTCAACGCTGGGACTGTTGTATCAAAAAATATCATTTGTAGCTACCTGTGAGAGCAAATCACCGGTGTGGTCGTGATAGTCTGTACATTTCCATCGTCGATATAATTAATTCTCTAAATATCGTCGATCTTTATTAGCCATTCAGTTGTCTACACAGGGAAAAGCAACCAGAACTCTACACCGATTGATTTCAGAGTCTCTAATGCAGTAGTTTTGCAGCAGTTATGTCGCTTTATTCATGGATTACTGTACAGAGCACACATCTGAGATGAAGCAAGACAAGCCATTATATACTGGCCTTGGTACAACACAACCGGTTGAAAATAACTCTTACCAACGTACTACTGACCTGCTGAAAACATTCATAAACTTGTGCCCGCCGTGTAAAATTTATAGTTGGCTGATGCAACCTAGATGTGTCCTTAAGTGCACAGTCTTATGTCATCCGTTGCAGAACGTAATACTAGGCTTCATACACTTGCATGACACGCTGACATTCGTAAAAAAAAGCACTTGGCCTTCGGTGAGACTGATCCGAGATTACATTCCGCAGCTTACACGTCAGCATCTGTATGACTCAACAAAGAAAACGTTACTCACGTTAGCAAAGGCTACGAAGTATCATTTTTACCTTTTCCCTTTACTGAAAAGAAAACAGCGATTTGTACATCCTTATCAACCATTCAGTTTGTTATGTACTTTTTCAGGTTTATTGGACAAACGAATCTGATACACTTAACGATTGATACTGCTGCTGTGTGTACAGAAATTACAATGGCGGGGACCTACAGTGAAATACAGGAAGAGGATCAATGACGGGTACATGGTCTTCGAGTTGATCCTCAACGGAAATAAAAGTGTCGTATTACTCATAAATAGGCGATAAGACCCACTAATTGCATTATTGGAGGTCAGTCACTGGAACAACCCAAAATCTAACAATCACATGACAATAGCACACTGCTTGACAAATACTAAGGCACAACTGACACTTGCTAAGGAACACCTACCAGTTGTTACGGAACAGCCAACAGCTGCTACATAGAGCAAAGCCTGTGCACGAACGCTATGTTTGTTAACAACTATTCATGAAGTGTAGTGTTTGACAAAGGTTGTTGTGGAACCGATTATTGCGACATTCTGGGTGGTACGGCAACATGGTTGCAAGACATCGTTTGAGCGCTTACAATCGAGGACGAGCTATTGGACAGCTCGAAACCGGACAAAGTGTCGGTATTGTTGCCAAAGTAATGGGTGTACCCGAAAGTGTCATCTTCGATTAACAAAGACCACTGAGTGTGGAAATGATATGCGAAAGCATGCTGATGGTGGTAGACGTACCACCACAACCCAAGAGGATCGATATGTAGCCCTTGACGCGAGAAGAAACAGTCATGTCATTCCTAGGCAGATCCCTGCAGACCTAGGGGCCGCTACTGGTATTGTGTGTCTGAAGAACCATTTTGCGGCGATTAAAACAGGCTGTTATATGCACTCACTTAAAACACGCTATCTTTGCGAAAGAGTTCCTAAGTGTCGGGAACATGTTGGTTGGGTTCAGCAGCAGTGGTCCAGACTGATGTTCTCCGACGAATCCTGTTTTACTGGCGCAGTGATTCTGGCCACCATTTAGTATGGGGAGAGAGGGGAACACGTTACACACCACAGAACGTTCATGAACGTCAGTGGCATGGTCTATGTGTTATGGAGTGGGCAAACATAATGTACAATGTCCGAACACCGCTGCATATCTCTGCGCGACGGGGTGTTACAGCACAGTATATTGCAGAGAGATTATTCTGAATCATGTTCATGTCTTTAAGGATGCGGTAAGTCCCGACTTTCTGTTTATGGACGAAAATACGGGCCCAGGAAGGACAGCTGAAATGTCGGACAAAGTGGAAAGTAAAGATATTGAAAGCATGCAATGGCCTGCGTACTCCTCGGACATAACTCCCTATAGAACATGCTTGGGATGCTCCTGGTAAACGTGTTTTTCAACGAACACCTTCTCTCCGAATCGTGCAAGAACTGAAAACTGCCTTGAGAGAGGAATAGAAAAAATCCCCCAATACTCCACAATAGCTTGGTAGACAGCGTGAATAATAGAAGCAAATGTGCATCAATGCCCGATGCGGGCACATTCATTACTGAGAGATCTTTATGTTGAGAGAGTGACCTGTGTCAAACATGAACCTTATTTATGTCTGTTATCTTGCTTTCCCATGTTCTGAAATCAGCGTCATTTTTTATTACAAATACACTAGTCCATCTGTATTGCGTATGTGCGTCCATCGTTGTCTGTGATTATTCCTGTCAAACACAGCCCCGTTTCTTAGAAACTGTCAAGCTGAGCAGGAAAGCACTTATCAAGCTGAGATTCCCTGGAAAAATTCTAAGGAATTGTCGTCCACGCAGGAAAGAAGTTGCTTCCAAAACACTTTTCCGACCCATTCTTAAGAACTGTCATCACTGTCGAACACTTACTATGTAGGATTAATAGAGGAAATAGAAAAGATTCGAACAAGAAAGGCACGCTTCGTCACTGACCGTTACGGAGGGGCTGAGCAAACTCCAGTGGTAGATATCACAGTAGACGCGTTGTGCGTCAAGAGGAGTTTCTCAAGAGGAAACTATCTAAGGACAATCGACCCGTAAAATACGTCATGTCTCATGAGACTCGGGAAATGGCTACAACCGGAAAATCAGGGAAATTAGAGCTCATTCGAAGGTTCACAGGCAGTCACACGAAGAAAGCACCTTTTTCGAACGTAACAGAAAGGAAGGAGGGGGGGGGGGGAGAGGGGGAGCATTAATCGTGGTACAAGAAGTATCCCAACCCACAAACAGTTTGATGGCTAGCGTAACATACGCTGCCTGACAAAAACGTTGAAGTATCCAGAAGACGTGGCCGGATGTCAATGTAACTATGTACACGTACACACCATCTGGGGGTATGTAAATGATGTAAGTTTCAATTCTCTGTGACAAGTAGAGCGAAACCAGAGTACGTTATTGTTCAAGTTTAGTGTTGTTACGAGGCGTGGTATGGTATATAAGGAGTTGAAGGACCCTGAGATGCCGTGTAGTCTTGTGAGAGAGCGTCATCAATACCTGACAGAGTTTGAAAGGTACATCATTGGGGTCTTCAATTGGCGGCTGGTCGAATGGTGCAACACCCGGACTTGTGAGGCATTCGCGTGTGACAGTGACCATATGCTGGACTAAATGGGAAGATGAAGGCAGGCATACTCGTCATCAAACTTTCAACGTCATCAAGGTTTCGACGTCTGTCGATCACAAGACCGCCATATTGCACACGAAGCAAATCGTAACACATTCAAATCTGTACCTGTAATAAAGAAACCTTTGCTGAAAATGCTACAGTTAAGCTAAAGATAAATTGAAAAAAATTCCAAGCGTCTCCTGCAAATGGATGCTGCCGCAAGTCTGCTTCTCTAGATGTTGGTTGCGATACAGTAAAGTCATGTGCAGTCTATATTATTTGTGGTATAAGATAAAATCCCTTTGGTAAGGAAAGACCCAAGCATCCAGTGAAGTCTCCTTATTTTCACTCATTGTTTCATACAAAGTCATAACTGCAGTGCTCACTTAAAACATTGTATGAAAAGAGACATACCATTCTGTGTGTTTTTTTCCTGTTGTAAATTAATTTAAGATATGGGATCTTCGACAGCCAAATTGATGAATGTTTCCATCCTCAGTTAAGAACAGGGATTTATTCAATACTAATAGGTTATTATACAGTGGAGTCTCCTTATTTTCACTCATTGTTTTATACAAAGTCATAACTGCAGTGCTCACTTAAAATATTGTATGAAAAGAGACATACCATTCTGTGTGTTTTTTTCCTGTTGTAAATTAATTTAAGATATGGGATCTTCGACAGCCAAATTGATGAATGGTTCCATCCTCAGTTAAGAACAGCGATTTATTCAATACTAATAGGTTTTATACATTGAGTGTACATAATCTTAACCGTCTTTCTAATTACTTTCAGAGAGTCACACCAATGGAGAGCGGAAGAGCGAACAGCGTGGAGTTCTGGTCACAGAGCAGACGGAAGAATAGCATACTCTTGGCGCAAGATTACAAGACACCGTTTGAAGCCAAGCAGCGCCTCACTGGCCCAGCACAG
Organism: Schistocerca americana; assembly: GCF_021461395.2. Taxonomy (NCBI): domain Eukaryota; kingdom Metazoa; phylum Arthropoda; class Insecta; order Orthoptera; family Acrididae; genus Schistocerca; species Schistocerca americana. The sequence continues at coordinate 221,740,214 of NC_060119.1, forward strand.
AGGCTGAGAACCAGGATGGACCTATAAAATCCAGTTTCCAACATCATTCCTACGCGGTAAATGGTGGCAGCAGTTCGCAGAGGATCTCATAGATCTGAGGCTTGCTGTTCTTGATAGTCCACCTGAGAGCGCAATAAAATCTTGTAGAATTTCAGTAGACTGACTCGATTTGTCCACAGTTCCCTGCGGCTTAAACATTATAAGATGTAGAGTACTTAGAGGTGTCAGATATGGAAACCATATTTCATCGAAGTTAGGAGCAGACATCTCACTGAATTTTCTAAACTGAGAACAATTGATCTCAAGGTGTATTTCAGATGGGTCAGTGGTGGTATGAGCACAGTGAAACCAATACAAATCCTTTTCTCTGAACACATGCACCAGCTACAAAGCAACTAAAGAACAGGAAACTCCACTGTTGATGAGATAGCATATATGATTATAATGGATGTGGTTATGTTACACCTACACGCACATACACACACACACACACACACACACACACACACACACACAGAGAGAGAGAGAGAGAGAGAGAGATGCTTGTATTTTTTGCTTATATTCCTTTCCTGAATAGAAGCTGCCACTCTGATAATAAATTATATTTTGAGATATAATAATTTTCTTTCAAATATAGCCTTTCAAAAATTAGGGAAAGTATGATAGTAAGGAGAATGTTTATGTCAGCTGTTGGCAGGCATTCAATAAATACCTCTAATTTCGAATATTTAATTGAGCCTGAAAACTAATTTCATCTGAAAGCTATACTAAAAACATGACAGTAGACCTATTTTTGGCGGTGCCTCCGATATAATCAGCTTGTAACACCAATTAAACAAACTTGTGCAAACATTTTCGTACTGGCAATTAATGATTTTAGTTTAACTTGTCTACTATTGAAAGAAAATGAAAAATTTTTTTTTAATCTTCGTATTAGCCAAATGGTATGCAACTTCAGTTCCATTTCTTTATTTGTCGTATCCTGTTTTCCCTGTACTGCTTTATCTTCTCCGCTTGTTATCTTTTCCTTTCTTCTGCTCATGTTTTTTTATAATTAATTATTTCTTCTGCCTAGAAGCCCTTCCAAATTTAGTATTTAATTCAAAGAAAAGTTTCTTTCTACTATTTCCTATTCTTTGGTTTATTTCTAATTATTTTTTTCATTTCTGTAATTCATATTATTCCCGATTTCTTTTTCGATAAATAGAGGAATATTTGTTAGTTAACTGCTCTCATTCATCCGGAAGAGGTGTTCATAGAAGTTTAACATCCTCTTTGTCTATATGTGCAATATTTTCTCTATATTTTCGTAGATCTCCTCAGAAGTTCTCATTTTTCAACCATCTGTAGCTTACATTGCACTCATTATTTTTCTCTGTCCGTTTTTGAGGTACCTCTGTTGTCTCCACCATTAAGCATTCGCATGCATGAAAACATTCTGGTCTTACCATTGTGGTATAGTGTCTTAGTTTAGTTTCCTAGACAATTAGGCATTTCTTATTGTAGATAGTTCTCGTCAAATCCCATGCTCTTTTCGTTTTACTATATCTTAAACTTAAAGAAAATCTTTCTAGTGGATTCTGCTGTGCAATCTCGCCAAATATATTGAAACTGAATAACTCGCTTTATTTTACATACTTGTGTTTCTATGCATTCTCGTGCATTTTTTTATTTTTCGTGAGTTTTGTTAACTGTTTTATATTTATTCCACTGAACAACACGCTGACTCACTCCCATGAACACATCATGGCATACGCAGAAACTCTTAATAGGAAGAAAGGGAAAAAGTGTCGTATAACGTTGTTGTAGATTCAGTTGCCCAATCGAAAACGGTGTTTTTCCTCTCGGCACAGTGATGTATTTCCTCTCGGTGTGTGAGAGTTGGTCGTGAGTGAACCTGTTGAATGTAGGTAGTCGTGATGGGTGGATGTGTAAGGTGCAGTGCCATTGTTTGCGCTGTGTGATGTTGATAAGAGTAGGGAGTGTGGAAACCGGCGCCGTAACAGAGCCTACTCCTATAGATAGCATCAAAGGGACCGATGGGTCCTTCGGCTCCATCCGACAAACAGATTAGCGTCAACAGCATCACATGTGGAGAAGTTTGGAGTTTAAACCAGGACACTGCCACAGAACAACAACTTAACGCCATTACCTTTCCTCCCCTTGCAGGACAGACATTGGTAGTGAAAATTTCTTTCACCACCAGGATACGAACCGGGTATCTCCGAGCCAAGTGCAACGCACATTAGGGGTAGGAAAATCCGACCGGTCAAACCGATACCGGTATTTTAGTTATGAATAACCAGTATTTTTCGGTATTTGTTTGATCTCGGTTATAACAGGGTTTTTTATTTCATTTTTCAGTAATAATGGGTAAAAAATCGGCCTATCAATTTACCATAGCACAAGTGCCAAGATTTTAGGTTTCTAAGTGATTTTTTTTTTTAAATCGAATAAAACTTCCATAACTTTGAAGTATTTGGTTGTTATAGAAATCTGGAAAAGCGATCAGCAATATTTAATGACAACGTGTATAGTCAGAAACTAGAGACAAACACCTGACATAATTGGTGCAGCGCTGCAGAAACGATAACGTACGTGTTGTCGTGTGACGTGGCCTGTTTGACGTGCACTGTGCAAATCTTACCCCCACCTGGTCTGTGGGGTAGTTACTCGCTGTAGTCCTCGGACATCGGTTGTGTAACAGAATGGCATCACCATGCCTTGTTGGAAGTACTTCACAAAGGGCGGTGGCAATGAAGTACAACGCTCCATTTGCTTTAAAAGATTAAAAACGTGAGGAGGCACAACAAACTTGCGACATCGTATGAGGAGAAAACATCCACAATGTTCCTTGGAAGAGAAGGTAAATCTGATTTATATACTTATTATTCTGTTGCACACTATAAACTAGGGACAATACATGAACCTTTAACTTTAGGTTTGCTTCAAGGTGAAGAACTGATACCATCCAAAAGCGAAGATGAAGAGAAGTCATCGACTTGTGACGTTTCGCTCTCCCTCTCCCTACGTCCGTCTAATTCACCTTCGCAATCTTTTCTGGAGACAATGGGACCGATTGTTGCGATAGCGTTAACCCCCTATCTATCCTTCACCTTCCTTCGAATCTTTCAGTTTTGAATCAATGAAACAGTACATCCAATTACTATTGGCGAACTACGAGAGGCTTTGAAGGGCGTGAAGAACAGAAAAGCTACTGGAACTGATAGAATAAATGCAGAGCTAATGAAATGGAGGTTTACGACTAGATAAAAGACTTTTACAATTAATAAATGAATGTTGGACGAACTGCAAGATCCTAGACCCTTCCTATAGAGAAGAAGTAATCTCTCTTTAAGAAAAGGGAAACAATTCGACTGTAAAAGCTGTCGAGGCATCAGTCTTCTAAATACTGGCTACAAACTACACTCGAAGATAATCAATAATCGCATGAATAACACCACAGAAGCTATTATTTCTGAATAACAAAATAAATGTAAATCAGATCTTTCATGCATAGACAGTGTGTTTGTAGTTAAAAACATGGTAGGAAATCATAGAGAATTTAATATAGAAACCCATATGGCCTTTATCGATCTTGGGAAGGCTTATGACTGTGTGAAGCGCTATAGCCTATGGAAAATTATGTCTGAATGTGAATATCCTTATCACCTTGTGAAAAGTCTTTACAAAACTACACTCATTGTAATAAACACAAGCAGGAATCGATTAGAAGATATAATTATTGACCAAGGTTTAGACAAGGGTGTGGACTATCGCCTACCCTTTTTAATATTTACATTGCCTTCATTCTTCACACATGGAAATGGAAAGTAACCAAAGGAATGAAGATAACGAATGAGGATTACCTGAATGTACTTTCGTTTGTTGATGACATCGTTATTCTTCAGAAGAATGGAGATGACTTCTAAAGATCAGTACACCAGCTTAAAGAAATTTGCAAAAAGTTCAACTTTAAAATTTCTAGCAACAAAATAAAACTAACGGCATTCCGAAGAAAATGTCCAGTCAGATCAAAAATTGTTTTGGATAATTCAGTTTTAGAACAAATGTCTCAATTCCGTCATTTAGGCCATGCTGTAAGCTTTGATTTTGACTCTGATACTGAAAATAAAATACACAAACACAAAAGTTTCTGTGGTACCATTAGCAGAACATCGGGCCATACAGTACAAAAAGAATCCTTCATGAAATTCTATGAAGTAATGGCGGTTCCTGTGTCATCCTATGCAAGCTAAAGCTGGGCTTCCAAAAAATAATAATAAAAAATAAAAAGAAATAAATAAATAAAATGAAACAGCAGAGGTTAGGTTCCTAAGAAAGCAAAGGGCTGCATAAGAAGAAATATCATTAGAAACGAAGGTATTAGGACAGAATTAAATATATGCAGCATCAATGGAAGAATTGAGAAATATCGTGGAGATTGGAGACAACACCTCATGAGAATGCCAGGTCACAGAATTTCTCAGAAGATCCTGAACTACAAGCCGAATGGGAAAAGAGATACTGGAAGACCTCGAAAGAGATGGGAATGATATTGTTTTGTGAGTTCGGAACAGGCAACAGCCTAATCCTTGAAAGAAAGATGATGATGATGTTACTAGGAATAACAGCAATAAAAAAACCAAAAATCGGTTATTTCAAAAACCGATTATTTTGAACGGTTTTAACAGTCAGGCTAAACTGGAGACGAAAAGAACCAGTTATCGAAAACCGGTGGTTTCAGCAATAACCGGCATCCCTACTGCGTAGGCATCCGACAGCGACGTTGGCTACGGAAGCAGACACAATTTAAAAGAAAAAAAAAAGAGCTTATACAACGCTACATCCGTTTATTTGCCTCACCGGTGTTAAAACAAGCTGGGCCCCTATGTCTAAAGTTCTCACTGTCGACGTGACTTAAAAACTAAGACAAAAAAAAGAAAATCTCTTATGAAATCACCAGAATGACCTTCGGTGCTTAAGTGAAGCCAACGGTGAGAAATTCATTGGTTTTTCCAGTGAGTAATACCGTCCTTTCAAGGCGACCGATTATGCTGCGTCACGTCAGAGCAGAATAGCCAGTCATGAGACAGAAGTGAATTTCGCTGAACGCTTGGGACAACGGTAACTTTCAGTACGTAAAGTTACTCGCCACATGCCATTTGTTTTGCAGTATAAGCGGTACGTGACTTTTCTGCGTCAGATAAATGTTCGCTTATGTCACAGCGAACGGTCTGTCAGTTGAGAAAGGCGACAAACGTATATCCTAAAGTTGCAGTAAACGTTGTAGTTTGCAAGAGGAGGCCTCGACGTTCGCATTACAGATTTACTTCAAACTTACACACTATTAATAGTTCATTAGGCCAACATAATATGCAAGTAGTAGGGCGTTATACTTACACCATTTCGAGAAAACTGCAAGAGAACTTTTACGTGTCAATGATGTACCGACACGCTGCAACGTTGAGCACAAGCGGGCGGCGGTCGTGTGATTAGTGTTGAAGCTCCGTAATCGGTGGATCTCTTGATCGAGTCCCGTTCACGTTTTTCTTATTAATATGTTTTTTTCAACACTTCTCATACTATTTCATACTTATTACATTTGAAAGGTCATATGATAAAAGATACATGTGTTTGCATGAAATGTTACTGAATTTCAAATACTATTTCTCTGTTTACTAATTTTTATTGTTATAACAAATACTACGCGATTTTTATTTCTATAGGCAAATCAAGAACTTTATCAAGCGCCTTCAAACTTGTTGGTATTTGATTGACAAATTACGAGAAACTGGTCCTCGTGATGTTGCTACTGAGATACATTCAGCCGTACATAGCCAATTTTCAACACCGATATTTACTAAAATGTTGCGTTATGCACTGTTTGCATCCAAAATAGTCAGCAGAAAGAGAACTTTTTCAAAACGACAATGAGCTTTGTTTTTCCTTAGAAACTCTTAAGATTCCTTGTGGATGCGTGAAAACTGCATTTGTTCGACGTAGTTGTTGCCGTTTTAATTTATGTTTTCCGTGTCTGTATGAAAAATGTCATCCTGCAACGTGTAACGCCGAAAGCACATCCAATGATTAATCGTACAGTACTCTCATATCCTGGCGTATAGTAACTCATTATATTATTCAATAAAGCTATGTACACTTTTATTTATCGATTTTTGCCGGCCGCTGTGGCCGAGCGGTTCTAGGCGCTTCAGTCTAGTTCTAGGGGACTGATGACCTCAGATCTTAAGTCCCATAGTGCTCAGAAACATTTGAACCATTTATCGATTTTTAACTTGGGGCTTCCAAGCTTGTCCCTCGTCCTTGAAACCAGTATCTGCAGATCGAAGTGTCCAGGTGCAAAGTAGTTCTTCGTACCTTACCAGATAGCAGGCATGAGGGATTTCGGAAACCATGACAGGCATACATTTTCAGGAAGAATTTAAGCGTTTGGTCATTTACTTGGCGATAATTATAAATATAATATTTGCTGTGGTAATAAAAATTAGCAAATAACCGAATAACACTGGATATTCAATAAAAGTTCATGCATTGCGTTTCAAATATAATACATATGAAACAATATGACTAGTGTTGAGAAAAAAACGAAAATTAACAAAGAAAAAACATGAGCGTGACTCGATCCAGCGATAACGGAGCTTGAACGCTAACTACATGACCACTGCCATCTTGTACTCAGGGTCACAACACACCGGTACGTCAATGACGCTTAAAATTTCTCTTAGGTTTTTCTGGAAATCGCCAAGTAGTACGCCGTACTACGTGAACGTTATATTGTCCACATGGACTACTGAAAGTGTACAAACTTTGAAAAAATCTGTGATCCTACAGTCGTGGCCTTCCCCTGTTAGAATAAAATACAGGAAGGGCGCGATAAGGTACCCAGGAGTATCTACATAAACCGATACAGAGTGGGATGTAGTTGTAAATCCGATAGTGTATGAAGATACTGGCACAGTACCGGTTCTGAATGTTGTATTTTATTTCAGTCGCCTGATTTAACAAGAAATCAATAGATCAGCAGATCTAATCAACAGAACAACACTGAAGGGTCCACTTTGTTTGTGTACTGTACAGTAAAAATAACATTTCTTGAAAAGCAAATTAATACTTTTTTATTGTGCATCTTACTCGAATTTCTCCAGATCTTTGCCATTTGTGATTTGTAGGAGAAAATTCAAAGCTTTTGCGATGGGCACCACAGCTACGGATGTCAACTGTGCGCTCAGTTGTAGGTACTTTTGATCAAGAGAGACTGTTCGAGAAACGCTGTGTTTACGCTTCTTCACCGCGCTTGCTGCCTCGACTGCCGTTGTCGAAAACTGTTTGTCAAAAATGACACATAATCGGCGTGGCCAAGATAAAGGTGGAAATACTGCACTAGTCATATGAGTAACTACTGTAAAAATAGACGCTGCGTGCAGACAGTGGGGCCAATGATTTTTAATCCAGAGTTCAGTTCTACCAATGCGTTATTCTGTGATGCACGGAGACTGACGTTCGTGAGACTGGACAACTGCTATGAGCTTATTGTTGCTGTGAAGTATAATTTGTTTATATCGCTTTAGAAAAAAATATTCATTTTCAACGAATAGCGTTTTATCGCAGTATATTCCTTTTGTGTTCGCAGCTCGAGCGCGAGGTCCCGGATCGATTACCGGCGGAGTTAGCGATTTTCACCTGCCCCGAGATGACTAGGTGTTGTTGTGTCGTCTTCATCATCATCATTCATCTCCATTACGGTCGGAGGAAGGCAACGGCAAACCACCTCCACTAAAACCTAGCCTAATACGGCGGGTCTCCCGCATCGTTCCCCTACGCTCTGTCAAGCAGCATGGGACTTCATCATCATCGTCACTATTCCTTTTATGGTCTCCCTAACACGTGTATAATTTTGGAGATACAGATATGGACCGCCAATCACTCAATAACGATTTACCTACTTTACACCTGCAATAGTCGACTGGGTCCAGTTACGCCCAGAAACACATCTCTCTACATCAAGAAGGAAATTAGGAAGGAAAGAAGGTTAGAGTTCAGCGTCACCTCAACGAAGAGGTCATTAGAGGCGGAGTACAATTTCTGTCTCGCAAGTAGGCCTGTAGGGGAGGAAATAGGCCGTGTTCTCTTCAAAGAAAATCTTGACATTTTGCTGGTGCAGTTCAGGCAAACCGCAGAAAAACTATATCTGGATGACTGAAGGTCGATTTGAACCTCGTTTCAAGCCGCATGAGGACAGTGCCTTAAACACTGTATAGCCTCAGATAATGCAATTTGTAACGTCACAAATTACGCTATTGGCCATTAAAATTGCTACATCAAGAAGAAATGCAGATGATAAACGGGTACTCATTGGACAAATATATTATACTAGAACTGACATGCGATTTTCAGGCAATTTGGGTGCGTAGATCCTGAGAAATCAGTACCCAGAACAACCACCTCTGGCCGTAATAACGGCCTTGATACGCCTGGGCATTGAGTCAAACAGAACTTGGATGGCGTGGACAGGTACAGCTACCCATGCAGCTTCAACACGATACTACAGTTTAAGCGTAGTGACTGGCGTATTGTGACGAGCCAGTTGCTCGGCCGCCATTCTCCAGACGTTTTCAATTTGGTGAGAGATCTGGAGAATGTGCTGGCCAGGGCTGCAGTCGAACATTATCTGTATCCAGAAAGGCCCGTACGGGACCTGCAACATGCAGTCGTGCATTATCCTGCTGAAATGCAGGGTTTTGCAAGGGCTCGAATGAAGGGTAGAGCCACGGGTCGTAACACATCTGAAATGTAACGTCCACTGTTCAAAGTGCCGTCAATGTGAACAAGAGGTGACCGTGACGTGTAACCAATGGCACCTCATATCATCACGACGGGTGATCCGCCAGTATGGTGATGACGGATACACGGTTCCAATGTGCGTTGACCGTGATGTCGCAAAACACGGATGTGACCATCATGATGCTGTAAACATAACCTAGACTCATCCGAAAACATGACGTTTTGCCATTCGTGCACCCAGGTTCGTCATTGAGTACACCATCGCAGGCGCTCCTGTCTGTGATGCAGCGTCGAGGGTAACCGCACCTATGGTCTCCGAGCTGATAGTCCATGCTGCTTCAAATGTCGTCGAACTGTTCGTGCAGATGGTTGTTGTCTTGCAAACGTTGACTCAGGGATCGAGACGTGGCTGTACGATGCGTTACAGCCATGCGGATAAAATGCCTGTCATCTCGACTGCTAGTAATACGAGGCCGTTGGGATCCAGCACGGCATTCCGTATTACCCATCTGAAACCACCGATTCCATATTCTGCCAACAATCATTGGATCTCGACCAACGCGAGCAGCAATGTCGCGATACGATAAACCTCAATCGCGATAGGCTACAATCCGACCTTTATCAAAGTCGGAAACGTGATGCTATGCATTTCTCCTCCTTACACGAGGCATCAAAACAACGTTTCACCAGGCAACGCCGTCAACTGCTGTTTGTTTATGAGAAATCGGTTGGAAATTTTCCTCATGTCAGCACGTTTTAAGTGTCGCCACGGGCCCCAACCTTGTGTGAATGCTCTGAAAAGCTAATCATTTACATATCCTATCATCTGCTTCCTGTCGGTTAAATTTCGCATCTGTAGCACGCCATCTTCGTGGTGCAGCAATGGCCAGTAGTGTAGTTACACCAGAGAGTACAATTCGTTGACTAGGTAAATTGTATACGCTGAGTCCAGATGCCTTGCACTGCGCTATGCAGCATGTGGTCGCTATCGTTTTGTTTGAATTGGGCCCCGATGACCAGCGAGGACAGTTCTGGGTATCCCCCGGACCGCTATGGGGTGCCAACCTGATTGTCGTCCGCCAAACGGCCCGAAAGCAAAGTGTGATGGTTTAGGGTGACATTTCATAGTACGATCCTTTTGGTTGACACTCGCGGCACTCTTAAGCGCAGCAGTACGCCGACGATATTTTACTCCCCGGGATGGCAAGTCATCCTGGGCTTATATTTCAGCACGATAATGCCCGCTCGCACACGGCGAGAGTTGCTACTGCTTGTTTTCGTGCTTGCCAAATCCTACCTTGGCCGGAAAGGAAGCCGGATCTCTCCCCAACTGAGAACGTTTGGAGCATTATGGGCAGGGCACTCCAAGCATCCCGTGTTTTGACGATCTAACGCTCCAATTGGACAGAATTTGGCACGATATCCCTCAGCCGGACATCCAACAATTCCATCAATCAGTTCAAGCCGAATAATTTCTTACATAAGGGTCAGAGGTGGACCAACGTGTTATTGGCGTGCTCGGTTTGTGAAGCTCTTTCTCTTTAATAAAGCATCCAGTTTTCCTGAAAGTATAATTATTTGTTTGCCCTTACATCCACCGATTTCCGTCCAACTCGGATAATTCCTTCATGGTGCGTTGCCTTTTTTCGGATTTCGTTATTACTTGTGCAGAAATTTTATGTTTTTAACTACTTAATTGTTCTCAATAAGAGTCCATCTCGGTCGTTTCATATTACCCAGATTCAATTTTTATCTTAACATGATAATATGGGTCCATGATTTCAAAGGGGCGTAGCATTCAATATGAGGGTTATCAAGTGCACTTATTTAGACGCGTCTGAGCTTGAAAGCTTAAAGTGAATTGCAGATGTGATATGATAAGTTAAAAGCGTGTCACTCAAGCGCTGTCGAGGACAGACGGACGAATGGGCACAGAAACGACTACATAGCTCGACAGTTTGCTGTTACCTGTTCCTAAGGTGTACTTAAAGCGCTACTCACGCGAATGCTTGCCACTGAAATCTGCTTTGGAGACGTATATCCTGTATTAATTACTTCAGCTAGTGCCAATACTAATCATCTATCTGGCATATAGTCTCCCTGTTTGTTCCTGGAGAAGACGTCGTAGTGTCAAAACATTTTGTATAAATATATTTCTAAGAGAACATGTTAAAAACAGATAAAAGTGTTCAATGACAGCCAGGATGCCATAAACACAGTTGTCTTACATTCCTGCCTGTACTGAAAGACTCAAAATACAGTTCGTTCGCAATTCGCGACTCAGCTTATAACTATATACTTCTTTGAAAACCTTATACTTTTAAGTCACAGAAATAAGTGCTTCATAAGCTCTGGGTCATTTGCTTCAGCGTGCGAAATCAGTTCATCGTTCATCTCCTGCCGCACTCGGTTGTTTACGGGCGCACCTTGTTTATTCATTAGTTTCATATTTTTAACGTAGCAGGTCATGAAAAGTTAGCACAGGCTTCTGTGCTGAGTAGTTTGAGATGAGGAATGAATGGTTGGAAATGAGGACTTCAGGTGATGCAAGGTCAATGAGTGTGAGGCAAAGTGTTTGTAAACTGCTTTTGTTTCGGTACAGTCAGTTTCTTGTCGAATCAGCGTTGTTGGGGCTTTTTTTTGTGGCCGGGAAGTCAACGAATATGTAAGAAAAATTATTCAACAGGTGCCATTCTTCTTCTTTTAGTGTTCAACTCTGAGGTTGGTTTGCAGCAGACCGGCATTCCTCTCTCCTGTCTGCCTTCCTCTTCATTTCCACGTATGTCTTACATCCAACGTCATTCATGATCCGTTGCATGTATGATATTCTTGGTCGCCCCCGCCGATTCCTTCCCTCCTTAGCTCGTTCTGCTATTGTTCCAATGCTGTTGTTGTGTCGTAGGATGTGCCCTACAAGTTTGTCTCTTCTTGTATGGATGTGCCTCCACAGAGATCTGGTTGCCTGTACTCTACATTTGTTACTTTGTCTCTCAAGCTGATCTTCATCATCCTTCTATGGCACCACTCTCCAGGGCCTCTAGCCGTCTTCCCTCTTCTCTTCCAATTGTCCAAATTTCACATCCGTATAGGGCCACACTCCAAACGAAACCTTTCATGATAGGTTTCCTTATTTTCAGACTGACGTTGCTAATGAGTAAGTTCCTCCTCCGATTAAATGCAGTTTTGGCCTTTTGTAGTCTGCTCGCAATTTCTTTCCGGCTTCTACCATCCCCTGTGATTTTGCTTCCCAGGTAAGTAAATTCCATTCTAGTGGATGAAATTTGCCGCTGTGCGCAGAAGCAGCTTGCCGAGACTAATTACAATATGAATGTGGACACCGCTAAAGGCATCGACGCTCTCCATGGGCCTCCTGGGTTCCGTGGTAGCAGAGTGGACTTTGCACTTACAAACATTCAAGAAGTTGTGGGACAAGCATGGCTTACTATAGCTATTGTGCGGATTGATTTTGCTCTTCCATCCCAGGCGAATATAGAGAATTTCCCGTCTCGGGATGTTATTGCCTACGGGACATTTAGGATCAATCAATCGTGGGCTGCAACAAGGAGCGACACCCCTGCCAATTTTTATATTCATAAATCTGTGTGTGTTCGTTGTAGATGTTTGTGCAAATTTTCAAAAAATGATACCCTGTCTGTCGTTTAGACCACGGATAGCATGCATGGGGGCTTAATTAAATATGATTGAAATAATTTTTTTTTATTTTTAGTAGCTGTAAGTCCGATTACGCAAGTCTCGTAAACGGTTGGCCCTGACTAGAATTATTACGCAATCTGACTGCAAAGAACAACAACAAAGAATGAAATAAAAATTTTCGTTAACACAATTAATTAATTAAGTCCCCAGCAACTATAAAACCTACGAAACCAATAAGCACAAGAGTAACTGTTCTGTGTGTGGGAGTGTGACTCAACGTACACATCTGGCACGGTTCTTCTTCACAAGACAAGAAATTTTAAATACCATTTATACTGAAGTAACTAAAGGAAATAAAAATACCATAATTACTCAAGAAAACCAGAATTACACTCTAATACAAGAACACAAGCCAGATGCTTTGTTGACTGAACCTGTAATGACGCATTATTTAAAACATGGAAATAATGAAAAACCACGTAATATTTTACCTTCATATATATTGACGAAAAGCACTCTGATCGTTACAATATCTTTATTAGAATAACATCTGCTATCTCTCCCATCAAATAACTGGATAAAACATGGAACAAGCACTCCTAACTACAACATCTCGACAAGCCTTGCCCACTCGCACATCTCAACACGAACTGTCTTCTACGAGCTCTGCCCACGCACTGACTTCTACGAGCTCTCAACAAGCACACTGCCACGAGCTCTTAACAAGCACTGTGGAGGCGGCTTAATAATACTCTTTGGCGCAATCTCTGGCGCAGTGGCTCAGTGTGGCCACCTTTCAAGCTGTCCGAGATTCTCGACGAAGAACGGTTCACAGTAGAATTTGAAGTGAGGCTGTTGGATCGTGGGGAGTAAGAGTTGAGACGTGTGTGGTTTCACCTCGACTCGTTCCACTGATGAGTTAATATCAAGTTATTCTGTCTTATCCAAAGATGTACGCTTATTGACGCGCTGGCAACAAAATGGTTCACATGGCTCTGAGCACTGTGGGACTCAACTTCTGAGGTCATTAGTCCCCTAGAACTTAGAACTGGTTAAACCTAACTAACCTAAGGACATCACACACATCCATGCCCGAAGCAGGATTCGAACCTGCGACCGTAGCGTTCTCGCGGTTCCAGACTGCAGCGCGTAGAACCGCACGGCCACTTCAACCGGCCGCGCTGGCAACAATGGTGCACCGCCAACCGTAGTTCTGTGACCTATGAAGACGCATGACATTTCTCGCGGGAAGCTCTTTGGTTTGTGATGACCAATCCGTCGACTTGCTGCGAGCCTTCGTATCGTTTCTCGTCGTGACATGGGGCCCAGTTGGTACCTTCTTGTCTGGTCTGGATTCTGCTCGGTCACGTGGTCGCAGCCTGATTTTTCACGTATTGCTCGTGCAGATCAGTATGTGAGATCGGTGAAAGCTGTTGCCTTAAGCCACCCATTGCAGTTGTAATCGGCTGTAGTCACACACGATGACCTTGTTTTCCGATGACATTCTTTGGAACTGCAAATCTTTTACCATTCCGGTCGCAGGTTCGAACCCTGCCTCGGGCATGTATGTGTGTGATGCCCTTACGTTAGTTAGGTTTAAGTAGTTCTAAGTTCTAGGGGACTGATGACCTCAGATGTTAAGTCCCATACTGCTCAGAGCCATTTGAACCATTTTACCATTCCAATTTAAAACGGAACTTAGTTTCTTTATGAATAGGCTGAGTCGCACGTTCACGCATATCAGATATTATAAAAAACACTCTCTCTTTCGGTAACAAGTCAATTCGATTATTTGATATTACACTCCTGGAAATTGAAATAAGAACACCGTGAATTCATTGTCCCAGGAAGGGGAAACTTTATTGACACATTCCTGGGGTCAGATACATCACATGATCACACTGACAGAACCACAGGCACATAGACACAGGCAACAGAGCATGCACAATGTCGACACTAGTACAGTGTATTTCCACCTCTCGCAGCAATGCAGGCTGCTTTTCTCCCATGGAGACGATCGTAGAGATGCTGGATGTAGTCCTGTGGAACGGCTTGCCATGCCATTTCCACCTGGCGCCTCAGTTGGACCAGCGTTCGTGCTGGACGTGCAGACCGCGTGAGACGACGCTTCATCCAGTCCCAAACATGCTCAATGGGGGACAGATCCGGAGATCTTGCTGGCCAGGGTAGTTGACTTACACCTTCTAGAGCACGTTGGGTGGCACGGGATACATGCGGACGTGCATTGTCCTGTTGGAACAGCAAGTTCCCTTGCCGGTCTAGGAATGGTAGAACGATGGGTTCGATGACGGTTTGGATGTACCGTGCACTATTCAGTGTCCCCTCGACGATCACCAGTGGTGTACGGCCAGTGTAGGAGATCGCTCCCCACACCATGATGCCGGGTGTTGGCCCTGTGTGCCTCGGTCTTATGCAGTCCTGATTGTGGCGCTCACCTGCACGGCGCCAAACACGCATACGACCATCATTGGCACCAAGGCAGAAGCGACTCTCATCGCTGAAGACGACACGTCTCCATTCGTCCCTCCATTCACGCCTGTCGCGACACCACTGGAGGCGGGCTGCACGATATTGGGGCGTGAGCGGAAGACGGCCTAACGGTGTGCGGGACCGTAGCCCAGCTTCATGGAGACGGTTGCGAATGGTCCTCGCCGATACCCCAGGGGCAACAGTGTCCCTAATTTGCTGGGAAGTGGCGGTGCGGTCCCCTACGGCACTGCGTAGGATCCTACGGTCTTGGCGTGCATCCGTGCGTCGCTGCGGTCCGGTCCCAGGTCGACGGGCACGTGCACCTTCCGCCGACCACTGGCGACAACATCGATGTACTGCGGAGACCTCACGCCCCACGTGTTGAGCAATTCGGCGGTACGTCCACCCGGCCTCCCGCATGCCCACTATACGCCCTCGCTCAAAGTCCGTCAACTGCACATACGGTTCACGTCCACGCTGTCGCGGCATGCTACCAGTGTTAAAGACTGCGATGGAGCTCCGTATGCCACGGCAAACTGGCTGACACTGACGGCTGCGGTGCACAAATGCTGCGCAGCTAGCGCCATTCGACGGCCAACACCGCGGTTCCTGGTGTGTCCGCTGTGCCGTGCGTGTGATCAGTGCTTGTACAGCCCTCTTGCAGTGTCCGGAGCAAGTATGGTGGGTCTGACACACCGGTGTCAATGTGTTCTTTTTTCCATTTCCAGGAGTGTATATGCTGCTGTTGCTATCTGGCGAGCTTTTTTTGCTCATGTGTGTTATTCTCGCTGATCTTTTTGGGTTGGAAGTACAACGACCTCTCTCGTTGGATTCGCATTACGTGTTGTGAAAGTGTGGTCTACTTGGGCTGCTGCGTAAAGTATTATTCTTGCAGTAGGTCGATATCACAATTTTTTTATCATCTGAAAGTAATTTCTCCTTGCTGGTTTCAGTCTGAATTTTAATATTGATGGAGAGTGATGTGTTGCTGTAGAATGCAAGGGACACTTGTCTGACTCATACCACTTCCTGGGGCGACTGCGCGGGAGCTAACGTGCAGATCAACTGCAACAGCAGTTAAAATTGCTACACCAAACAGAAATGCAGATGATAAACGGGTATTCATTGGACAAATATATTATACTAGAACTGACATGTGATTACATTTTCATGCAATTTGGGTGCATCAATCCTGAGAAATCAGTACCCAGAATAACCACCTCTGGCCGTAATAACGACCTTGATACGTCTGGGCATTGAGTCAAACAGAGCTTGGATGGCGTGTACAGGTACAGCTGCCCGTGCAGCTTCAACACGATACCACAGTTCATCAACAGTAGTGACGGGCGTATTGTGACGAGCCAGTTGCTCGGCCACCATTGACAAGACATTTTCAGTTGGTGAGAGATCTGGAGAATGTGCTGGCCAGGGCAGCAGTAGAACATTTTCTATATCCAGAAATGCCCGTACAGTACCTGCAACATGCGGTCGTGCATTATCCTGCTGAAATGTAGGGTTTCGCAGGGATCGAATGTAGGGCAGAGCCACGGGTCGTAACACATCTGAAATGTAACGTCCATTGTTCAAAGTGCCGTCAATGCGAACAAGAGGTGACCGAGACGTGTAACCAATGGCACCCCATACCATCACGCCGGGTGATACGCCAGTATGGCGATGACGAATGCACGCTTCCAATGTGCGTTCACCGCGATGTCGCCAAACACGGATGGGACTATCATGATGCTGTAAACAGAACCTGGATTCATCCGAAAAAATGAAATTTAGTCATTCGTGCACCCAGGTTCGCCGTTGAGTACACCATGGCAGGCGCTCCTGTCTTTGATGCAGCGTCAAGGGTAACCGCAGCCATGGTCTCCGAGCTGATTCTGCTGCAAAGTCGTCGAACTGTTCGTGCAGATGGTTGTTGTCTTGCAAACGTCCCCATCTGTTGACTCAGGGATCGAGACGTGGCTGCACGATCCGTTACAGCCATGCGGATAAGATGCCTGTTATCTCGGCTGCTAGTGATACGAGGCCATTGGGATCTAGCACGGTGTTCCGTATTACCCTCCGAACCCACCGATTCCAAATTCCGCCAACAGTCATTCGATCTCGACCAACGCGAGCAGCAATGTCGCGATACGATAAACCGCAATCGCGATAGGCTACAATTCGACCTTTATCAAAGTCGGAAACGTGATGGTACGCTTTTTTCCTCCTTACACGAGGCATCACAATAATGTTCCACCAGGCAACGCCGCTCAACTGCTTTTTGTGTATGAGAAATCGGTTGGAAACTTTCCTAATATCAGCACGTTGTAGGTGTCGCCACCGGCGCCAACCCTGTGTTAATGCTTTGAAAAGCTAATCATTTGCATATCACAGCAACTTCTTCCTGTCGGATAAATTTCGCGTCTGTAGCACGTCATCTTCGTGGTGTAGGAATTTTAATGGTCAGTAGTGTATCCCCCTCTGCTGTCGTCACCTGTTTCCTTCTGTTACGTTGCCTAGGTGTTAAGACTACCACTTTCACGTAACTGGACGTCTATTGGAATATCTTGCTGCAGACTCTGTACACTCTCCGCACACCATGAGCATGCCGGCTTTTTCTGGATTGATAGGTAAATCCCATCGTCCACTCATGACCTATTCAAATGGCTCTGAGCACTATGGGACTTAACATCAAAGGTCATCAGTCCCCTAGAACTTAGAACTACTTAAACCTAACTAACCCAAGGACAATACACACATCCATGTCCGAGGCAGGATTCGAACCTGCGACCGTAGCAGTCGCGCAGTTCCAGACTGAAGCGCCTAGACCGCTAGGCCACATCGGCCGGCTCATGACCTACTGTTTGGAGTGTCACACGCTGACTGACTAACAAGTCGTAGTGCACTTATGGAAAACACAAGCACACCAACATCGTACCTAGTAACTATGCGGGTTGAATGACACAAACAAGTGTCAGTACGGAAACTTTTACCGAGCGAGGTGGCGCAGTGGTTAGCACACTGGACTCGCATTCGGGAGGACGACGGTTCAATCCCGGGTCCGGCCATCCTGATTTAGGTTTTTCGTGATTTCCCTAAATCGCTTCAGACAAATGCCGGGATGGTTCCTTAGAAAGGGCACGTCCGATTTCCTTCCCCATCCTTCCCTAATCCGAGCTTGTGCTCCGTCTCTAATGACCTCGTTGTCGACGCGACGTTAAACAGTAATCTCCTCCTCCTCCGGAAACTTTTCAAAATACGGTATCTCGTAAACGACTCGCACTGGAATCCTGCAACGAACACCAGTGAAATTCCAATTTACCCTAGTTTTAGTTTGTTCATGTCAACCGGCACTGTTCCATTTAAAAACGTATATGTTTGCACAAAAAATATCCTTTCTAAGCATTATTATAGTCTGTTTGTTGGCTAACAATACGAACCCGTGACTACTTATTTATTCTGTGAAAATCGCACACCAACAGCACTTTTCATTTCCGCAATATCTGCGGTTCAAGTTTTAGGTGGTTCACAGTGTATAATCCAGTGGATTAGCAGAAAGAGGCTAATCATCAGAAAATGACTTTTCAAATAGCAAAACGTGTTGACGGTGATCGTTTAGTGTGGTGTCACCGCCAGACACCACACTTGCTGGGTGGTAGCCTTTAAATCGGCCGCGGTCCGGTAGTATACGTCGGACCCGCGTGTCGCCACTATCAGTGATTGCAGACCGAGCGCCGCCACACGGCAGGTCTAGAGAGACTTCCTAGCATTCGCCCCAGTTGTACAGCCGACTTTGCTAGCGATGGTTCACTGACAAATTACGCTCTCATTTGCCGAGACGATAGTTAGCATAGCCTTCAGCTACGTCATTTGCTACGACCTAGCAAAGCGCCATTACCAGTTACTATTGATGCTGTAAAACATGTACCGTCAAGAGCGATGTTCACCATTTACGGATTAAAGTTAAATATTCCAACAGCTACGTCCTTTTTGCTAAAGTCTAACTTCCTTGTCCTGTTCCAGCCTGCGTGAGCTAAAACGCATGCCTTTCGGATTCCTCT
The DNA here is from genome assembly GCF_021461395.2 of Schistocerca americana. Taxonomy (NCBI): domain Eukaryota; kingdom Metazoa; phylum Arthropoda; class Insecta; order Orthoptera; family Acrididae; genus Schistocerca; species Schistocerca americana. Next base: position 221,759,212 of record NC_060119.1, read on the forward strand.
CATAGTGGGTTGGCTCTCTTGCCAATCCACAACATTTAGTAATTTACTTAATTACTTTGTTTCTAAATGATGTTTTTCTTTGTTTTATTTAATTACATTAACTGTATATTAAGTATCAGAAATATCTCATACGTGAAAGCCAAGAAGATTCCTTCATGAGGAACATCAGGTAGAGTTCTCTATGAAGAACACAGTACACAACATACCGTCACATTTTGTTTAAAATTTAGTTATGTAATTAGGAATTTACGGCCTACAATAGACCTAGAGCGCACCGTAACAGCATGGTTTGTAAGAAACATTATTGCCCAGAAAAGTCATACCACACACAGCGAAAAGCATGTTAGAGGAACAGATGCAGATACCCTGCATCGCATCCCGTGGCATCGTCATAACGTTGGTGGTTCGGCATTGACTTCCTCCGATCTGTTATGAAGTATCAGGTGTGTATTTGTGTCGTGTGGATGACCGTTATGAGGTCGTGTAAAGTCTAGTGTTGTGTTTGTGGTGTTACGGATGAAGGGAACGGAGAGGGTGAAGCGCGGTACCGACGCATAGTCTGCTCCTGTCAAAGACCACAACACCATAAGCTGAGCTTAACGTCCCCCCTCCCTCCCCCCCCCCCCTCCGCCCCATTCGACGAATGGATCACCATCAACAGTGCCACATGCCCTCTCTTCATGAGACATTGCGGAGGGATACGGAATTTGATCTAGGACGTTGGCGCAAAAGGCAGTGATCAAGAACTTACGCCACCACATTTCTTCCCTTTGCCTGCCAAGTACTGGCAGTGAAATTTTATCCACCACCAGGTTTCGAACTGGTGCCCCTCAGAGTCGCACGCGACCGCATAGGCGTGAGCTAGTGACCTCGACTACGGAGACGAGTACGTTATTATAATAAGTAAACAAATAAAAATTAAATACTCTAATCTTTACGTAGACTATAATTTTTCACATTTCTCTTTCTTATACGCACCTGTACTCCAGTCGACCAGAGATGATCCGTGAAAGTTTAAGTAACTGCGGCACTAGTGCATTGTGCGTCTACCACGACAACTGACATAACGATTTTTTGTTTGCGTTTCTACAGCAACGCCTCATTGTTGCCGCAGTTTGGAAGGGTTTGTGTGTTGTTTCGCTTTTTTTCGAACGTTATGTGCCCTTATACGAATATTCCAAGACTTCTATAGACGCGTTTATTGGAGTTCATCTTGAAACTGACATCTAACAGAGCAGGGAAGAAGAGGTCCGGAACCTGAGTCACGCGAAAATCTAAGGTACAGCAATGTTTCTGATGATTACGTGTATGTTAGCAAAGAGAAAGGGGTAACGGCTGTCTTTTGACACTTATCAGTAAGGTAACTGTCAAAATCAGAGAAGCCGTGAGTATCTTTAGAGTGATGATTAGACATTCGAGAAAGATGCTGCGAATTCGGATCAAGCGCACGGTCCGATTCCACCTGTCTGCTTTGGCCCATGACTTCCTGTGTCACGTCACGAGTGTGCTTTGCGAAGGATGTAAGCGGCCTGTTATTAAAAATTAACTGTAGTTGTCTTAGTAACTCTTGTAAACTATGCTGTTCACTCGAAATATGACGTCATGGGTCAAAGTAGAGCTCCCATATAACAGACTGAATCGTCCAACATGTTTTTCCCATTTCTGAGGATTCACCAGTGTTTTAACTTGTCGGTATTCACCCAAGTTTTTACAGCATTTTTGATATTGCTTGTATGAAGTGAGCCAAACAGTACTTTACGTTTATAGAGATATTGAGAATGCTGTTGTCATATAACAGAAAAATTAGAATGTAATATTACACAGCTATAGAAACGTAGGCTCGAAAGTTGCTTGATAGTTTGTAAATGATAAATGAAATGAGTTAAGAGCCTGATACCAATGTCTTCAAATATGGGTATTATGCAGTGATAACCTATGGCTATTTACTAGTTTTCCCTGTACACAGCCACTTGTAAAACAGATGTTTACTTTTTATTCAAAAGGATGAACTTTAAGAAATTCCGCATTTTTATTGTAAAGAGGTGGCGGAAAATATAGTTTCATCTTACAGTGAAACTAATTTTTATTACTAGTTTCACCTGTCATTTAACCATTATTCATTTTATGTACTTCATGATAGGTTTGTTGCTTGTTAAGTTGTGGTAAAAACTTTATTCTTTGAAGGTTATGTTACTTGTGCAGGTTCTTTCACAGTGAGTAATTCGCTATAAAAATATTTGAATTATCACTCGTTCTGTCGTGTATATATAAGAAATGGGGTTAAGTATTATTCAGTTTGTGTATGTATGTTTGTGATAAGACTCATAAATAATCAAAAATATTCCTCTCCACTTTTCCAATTGAAAAAATATTGCAGGAATTGAAAAATTTCGAGACGAACTGCTTCAGTACATTTTAGACTGGGAAGAAACGCAGTTGCACACAACTGGTTTCATGTTTGTGATTACTTTCATTAAAGTATATTTACAATACACAACTGAGCGCCGAATGGTTCCCAATTATCTGTCCGACAGTCTATCGAAATTGGAAATTTGTGGTAAGGTCTTATGGGACCATACCGCTGAGGTCATCGGTCCCTAAGCTCACACACTACTTAATCCAGCTTAAACTAACTTGCGCTAAGCACGACACACGCACCCATGCCCAAGGTAGGACTCGACACTGATAGTGAGATATGAGTGAACAATGTGGCATTACATTATTTAATAAGTTATTTGCAAAAAAGTATTGTATACCAGGAGTGAATCTAATGATTGTCTGTAACTAGAAGTCTGTAAATATATGTGTATATGAAGTAGATTATTTTAAATTGATCTAAATTTGTAAATACTTTTACATCCTTGTAAAAAGAGATCTACGGATGAATAAAGCTACTGCTACTACAACTATCTCCGACGGGGGAAGCAGCAGAGACCGTGACAAGACGCCCAAGACCGCCCGGCTACCTCGCGCGGCCGCAGTCTTTCTCTTCATTCAGGATCGCTAGGAAATCTAAACATGCGAAAACCATTTTTGCTATAGTTAGTGCAGTTCACAGCTGAGCAACCACCGATATCTACGACGAATTCTTTAATACATGTAGTTACAAATCTCCACTCGGATCGTCACTCGTACGTAAACAAGCAGGAATATCCTCTACTTTGGGGCAAGGGTGGCGGACGGTTCAGCTCAGCTTATGGTAGTCGCAGGTCAAATGAGACGGATGGAATCAGACCTTGCTATAATACCGCAAATTCAGCTGAAAGCTATATTCTTGTGAAGCCTGGAAAATCAAGGAGGAGATAGTGCCGTGTGACAGATATTGACAGCTCTGTCGGAAATGCAGTTATAGTGAATATACAATCACAAGCAGCCACTACGTTGAAAAGATAGTATTCCTGCCACGACGAATATACCACATACATCAAAAAAAGTTTTGCAACATCCCATTTCCCAGAATTCCTGAAGATAGACGTTGACTGTGGACATTGTTTCACAGATACAGTCCCTTTGATTGTTCAGAGGTGTCACTAAACACCTATTAGACGGAGGGGAGCCGACAGCCGATCACATCCAGTTATTCCACCAAGAAGGAGGTACACGGCTCGTGTTGTCTGTAGTTCAACCATACTAAACGGTCAATACTGCGGTTCGATCGCGTCCGCACTGTTGCTTTGTGCCAGGAAGGGCTCTCAACAAGGGAAGTGTCCAGGCGTCTCGGAGAGAACCAAAACGATGTTAGTCGGACAGGGAAGAGATACAGAGATGCAGGAACTGTCGATGACATGCCTCGCTCAGGCCGCCCAAGGGCTACTACTGCAGTGGATGACAGCTACCTACGGATTATGGCTCGGAGAAACCCTGACGGCAACACCACCATGTTGAATATTGCTTTTCGTGCAGCTACAGGACGTCGTGTTACGATGCAAACTGTGTGCGATAGGGTGCATAATGCGCAACTTCACTCCCGACATTCATGGCAAGATCCATCTTTGCAACCACGACACCATGCAGGGCGGTACAGATGGGCTCAACAACATGCCGAAGGGACAGCTCAGGATTGGCATCACGTTTTCTTCACCGATGAGTGTCGTCTACGCCTTCTACCAGACAATAGTCGGAGACGTGTTTGGAGGCTATCCGGTCAGACTGAACGCCTTAGACACACTGTCCAGCGAGTGCAGCGAGGTAGAGGTTCCCTGCTGTTTTGGGGTGGCATTGTATGGGGCCGACGTACGCCGCTGGTACTCATGGAAGGCGCTCTAGCGGCTGTACGATACGTGATGCCATCCTCCGGCCGATAGCGCAACAATATCGGCAGCGTATTGGCGAGGCATTCGTCTTCATGGACGACAATTAGCGCCCCCATCGTCGACATATTATGAATAACTTCCTTCAGGCTAACGTCATCGCACGACTAGAGTGGCCAGCAAGTTCTCCAGACATGGACCCTATCGAACATGCCTGAAATAGATTGAAAAGGGCTGTTTACGGACGACGTGACCCACCAACCATTCTGAGGGATCTATGCCGAATCGCCTTTGAGAAGTGGGACAGTCTGGACCAACAGTGCCTTGATGAACTTGTGGATAGTATGCGACGACGAATACAGGCATGCATCAGTGCAAGAGGACTTGCTACTGGGTGTTAGAGGTCCCATTGTGTACAGCAATCTGGGCCACCACCTCTGAAGGTCTCGCTGTTTGGTAGTATGACATGGAATGTGTAGTTTTCACGAGCAATAAAAAGGGCGGAAATGATGTTTTTGTTGATCTCTGTTCCAATTTTCTGCACAGATCCCAGGACTCTCGGAACCGAGGTGATGCAAAACTTTTTGTGATGTATGTATGAGTTTGGCTTGCCACGTGACACACGCCGAACTGGCCGTCGGCAAGATAGTACATTCATGAAAAACAAAGGAAGATTGGGATTTGACGTCATCGGAAACGGAAGAGTACACTAAGGATGGGCAAGAGGCGCAATACCAGAGCATTTCACCACTGTCTGGTCTTGACTTCCAGACTCATCGAATATTCCAAAAATTCAAATGGTTCAAATGGCTCTGAGCACTATGGGACGTAACATCTTAGGTCATCAGTCCCCTAGAACTTAGAACTACTTCAACCTAACTAACCTAAGGACATCACGCACACCCATGCCCGAGGCAGGATTCGAACCTGCGACCGTAGCAGTCCCGTGGTTCCGGACTGAATGCCTAGAACCGCACGGCCCGAATATTCCACTTCGAGGTCGTGCAAACAGTGGGTTTACCGCGTGGCTCCCTGTAAAGGGCATACTGCGATAGCTTCGTCTACATCTACACCGATATTCCGCAAGCCACCTTACTGTATGTGGCGGAGGGTAGTTCTGTTACCATTACGAATTTCCTCCATCTCTGTTCCATTCATGAATGTCATGTGGGAGGAATTACTATCGGTAATGTTCCCTATCGGTTCTAATTTCTCTGATTTTCTCGTCGTGGTCATTTCACGAGATCTGTGTTCGGTGAAGGAACCTGTTACCCGAATGTTCTCGGGACGTACGATCTCGAAATTACAACAGCAAACCTCGTCTCTGCGTCATGCAAAACGCATATCTTGTAGCGCTTCTCACATGATTTTGTTGAACAGCCTCTTAACGCTCTCGAATCAGTAAACGATCACAAGACGAAAAAAGTAAAAATGTATAAACCAGACTTCAAATTGTGGATATCTAAACAAGAAACCAATTCATTTTAGAGAGAAAGAGAAAATGTTCGTCTGGTTGAAGGAAACTACTGCGTACTTTCAACAAAATTTGCGGAAAATGGAACCTGAAGCATTAGTGAGAGGTTACAAGCCACAGAAAATTCTGTATGTAACCGATATACTATCAGACAACCTCGACCAAGAAGTTGTTGTGATGAGAAATAAGTTCTATTTTGGGGGATATGGACAGGTGAATGAGATTGCAGCTCGAATAGTACAAATACCAGAAAAATCATAGAACGTTTAGGACCACTTGTGGACTGAAATCGAAAGGTCGTTCAAAGACGAGGGTGTAAAACAAGAATATGAAATATAATTGTCTCTTCCTCAGAAGATAAGGATAAGTGTAGTGCAGGAGACGTAATCTGTTTCCTTGCAATGACATACTGTCAGTAACATAACGATGATCTTGGTGCTTCCGTTCCTTCAGAACAAAATTTCAGAACAAAAATCATTGTTTATTTTATTAATAAAGTATTAATAAAGCCTTTTTCTATCTGTCCTGAATGTGTGTGTGTGCGTGTGTGTGTGTGTGTGTGTGTGTGTGTGTGTGACAGAGAGAGAGAGAGAGAGAGAGAAAGAGAGATGGCAAGAGTAAAAGATTAAACAGATACTTTTAACGCATGGGGACAAACACTTCTACACCCGACACGTATCGTAGGTTCTGCTAACAGCATTTCCTATTTCCCGGCTGGGAGTTAGCAATAGTGCTGATAGCTCTCTGAAGCGAGGTGGTCACACATGTAATGATAAGCATGCATGATCAGACATTTTGTACAAGCACGCATAAATAATATTCCCCTCTACACATGTAATAACTGTTGCTAAAAAAGTTTCGAATGCGTGAAGACTGAACTTTACGCTCTGGGTTTACATTGTGATTTAAAAAGTACACGAATAAGGAAATGTAGTGGGTGGCGTAAAGACAGTTCAATTAAAGGAAAACATATTTTCAAGTTTAATCAAAAGAATAATACAATCGCCAGAGAATCAGGAGCATCGCACTAACGGTTGAAAACATCGGGACAAAAGAGGTTATTAAGATCTCAAACACGATTGTTGATTTACGTAGCTCATCTGGAATAATCCTGGGTATAGAACTATCTTACGGTTATTTTTCCCTCTTATAGTTAGTCTTTCAGGAATGTGTAGTTTTAATAATGACATATTTGTCTGCAGTGGCATCGAATGGTACGTATTTTGCTAAAAGCAGGTGTTATGCCGCATCCCTCTTTGCTTTATAGTGATAGGCTTTCGATTTAGTAGCCTAGAGCAAAGGCTCATTTTCATTTTGCTTTTCCGACCTTCAGTACTAAGACTGGTTTGATGAAACTCTTAGCATTAGTTTATCCTATGAAAACTTCTTCATTTCTGTATAACCACTGCAACATAAATTCATCTAGCCGGCCGCTGGTGGCCGAGCGGTTCTAGGCGCTACAGTCTGGGGCCGCGCGACCGCTACGGTCGCAGGTTCGAATCCTGCCTCGGGCATGGATGTGTGTGTTGTCCTTAGGTTAGTTAGGTTTAAGTAGTTCTAAGTTCTAGGGGACTTATGACCTCAGCAGTTGAGTCCCATAGTGCTCAGAGCCATTTAGCCAAATTCATCTAAATTTCCCAGTGCAATCAAACCTTGGTGTCCCTCTACAGTTTCTACCCCACAACACTTCTATGGATGTAAGTTAATGCGGATGTGTAGGAAAAACAAACCCTTAATGTTCGGATACAGCATTAGTAGTATCGTGCTTGACACAGTCGCGTAGTTTAAATATCTGTGTGTAACGTTGCGAAGCGGTATGAAATTTGAGGATTGTGGTAGAGAAGACGAATGATCGACTTCGGTTTATTGGGAGAATTTTAGGGAAATGTAATTCATCTGTAAAGGATACCGCATATAGCGCGCTAGTGCAACCTATTCTTGAGTACTGCTCGAGTGTTTGGGATCCTCAGCAAGTCGTGGAGGGAAGAAAAATGGTGGTACAGGGTGCCCTCCGCCAAGAACCCTTCGGTGGCTTGCGGAGCATGTACGCAGATGTAGATGTAGATTACCGAACTAGGGTACATTTATGTTTCAGAATGTTTCATATCAGCCGAACGCTACTTTTAATTGAGTTGTGCCATAAATTTCTTTTCTTCTCAGTCCGATTCAGTACCTACTCATCAGTTATCCCATCTATCTACCTAATCTTCTGTATTCTTGTGTATCACCATGTTTCTTTTTTGAACAGTTCATCGTCCACGTTTCACTTCCTTCCAAGGCTACACTCCAGACAAAAACCATCAGACGAGACTTCCTATCATTTAAATTTATATTCCATGCTCTTTCTCAAAACGCTTTCATTGCTGTTGTCGGTCTGCATATTGAATTCTGCTTACCTCTGTCACTGTCACTTAGTTGCACTCCCAAATAACAAAATTCATCTACTATTTTTAGCGCCTCACACCGTAATCTAATTCCGTCAGCGACTACATTCCTTTAACCTGTTATTGATGTTCGTCCTGTAGCATGTTCAATCTATACATCGAAGAATCAGTGACAGAAATAAGTGGAAGATTCAAGAATGGGGTTAAAATTCAGGGTGAAGGGCTACAAATGATAAGATTGGCTGATGACATTGCTATCGTCAGTGAAAGTGAAAAAGTATTGCAGAACGTACTGAATGGAATGAACAGTCTAATGACTACGGATTGTAGATTGAGAGGAAACCGAAGAAAGACGAAAGTAATGAGGAGTAGCAGAAATGTGATTAGAGATAAACTTAATATCGAAACTGGGTACGAAGAAGTAAAGAAAGTTCAGAAATTCTGGTGACTTGGGAACAAAATAATACGTAACTAACGAAGCAAGGAAGACATAAAAAGCACATTAGTACAAGCAAATTGGTCAGTCTTTGTGAAGAGTAGTTTATTAGTACCAAACATCTCCTTAACCTGAGGAAGAAATTTCTGAGAATGTACGTTTGGAGCACAGCATTGTATCGTAGTGGAAAATGGCCTGTGGGAAAACCGATAAAGAAGGAATCTGAAGCGTTTGAGAGTGATGCTAGACAAGAATGTTGCTAATTAGATAGACTGATAAGATAAGGAATGAGGAGATTCTAGGCAGGATCGGCGAAGAAAGGTATATACGGAAAACTCAGACAGGAGAAGATGGGATAGGATGATAAGACATGTGTCAAGACATCAGGGAATCACTCTGCATGATAATAGAGGGAGCTGTTGAGGGCAAAAAGTGTAGAGAGTGGAAGACCTCCAACAAATAAATAAAGAATTTAGCTGTTAGTGCCAGTCTGAAAGGTGAAGAACTTGACACGAGAGACGAATTAGTGGAGGGCAACAACGAATAATTCGTAAGGATGACAACTCCAAAAACCAAAAACAAAAAAATTAGAAGACTGTGAATATAGGAGTCACTCTAGTGCCTGTGCGTTATTGCTTTAGTGGTGCACCAGACACTCTTGCTTGTGAACGCCAGAGGGCAACAAACAACGGCACGATCTAATGAGATGGCTGGATATGCTGCAGTGTTTGATTGAGGGCGTAGGCTGGAGCTGCAGGGTCTTTTCTGGCACGGGATACACAAGGTGGGCAAAGGCCAGGGTTGAAGGCTGGCACGTGGCTCTAATTGGTCGATGGCGCGCTTCCGGCATCAAAGGGAAAGGGCCCCCTCCCGGGCCGCTAGGGCGACCGTCTCTGCCAACCTGTGCGACCTTATATAACAACAATGCGCGCAGCTCACGTTATATGCAAGCCTGACATGCGTCAATGATCAAGCGATTGGTGCGGGAGAGCTTGTGCATCTGTGGCGAGATTGTCCAAGCGCCACATGCTTAACGGCGTGTACCAACTTTGTTCGGGCTTGTACAGCCAACGCTCTGTTTTGAGGTAGTCGTCTTCGTTATTGGAATCGCGGTGATAGGATCTAAAGCAAATCGATGGCGAATTGCTGGAAGTGTTTTGACGATAGTATTAAAACTAGATGTCTTGGAAGAATGTACATTGCATTCAATGTACATTGTTCCAATCAGATGGAGGCAATCACATTCGCATATATGCAAATTCCTTACTTAAAGGAATATGCTGGGGGCTGTAATTTCGTGTTATCCATTTAACTTTGCCCATAATTGCTATTTAAAGGGTAGATCTTAAAGATGTGGGCTGCTCACAGCTAGTTTTGAGGGGTTGGGAATACAACAACCTCTCGGGTTTTGCACTGTAGCAATTAATGAAGACTAAGTAAGACGCTAAACAAAAATAATTAACATGAGACGTGTCACATTATACACTGGCCGATTCCATCTAACTTAATATAGTGATGGTACCAAACAGAAACATTGATTAGTTAGCCAGCCGGTTTGGCCGAGCGGTTCTAGGCTCTTCAGTGTGGAACCGCGCGACCGCTATGCCTTGGGCATGGATGTGTGTGATGTCCTTAGGTTAGTTAGGTTTGAGTAGTTCTAAGTTCTAGGGGACTGATGACTTCAGATGTTAAGTCCCTTAGTGCTCAGAGCCATGTGAGCCATTGATTAGTTAAATACTCAAATTTATTACAATCATATATGTTAAGCAACATATACATTTTGCTATGAAAACTCTGACAATCCTGTTTCCAAACTAGGGCTTCAGTTTAAGTGGGTAGTAGGTTTTGATGCCCATCTATGAATTTACTACTTGTCCACTTGAGAATTTATATCCTAATAAAGTGCAACGATAATTGCAATCTACATAATCTCGAAAATTCCTGACCAAAACCGTGACTGGAAGTTAGTGACTCTCTCCAGATGTTCACACATTCGGTACATGTGCGATGAATTTGAGACAGGCAAACGTCCCGTATTACGCAAGTGGGAAATCGAATCGAAGTACTCCGCCAGCGCTGCGAGTTATGCCCAACTTCGTGAAGACGATGTCATCCAGCACTCTGTCGCAACTCTAAGATGTTGGGGCTTCGACCACAATGCAATGCCTTGTCGTTTTGTCCTTTATTGTTGCCGTCCATGGATTCGATCCGGACACCTCAGTGAGCAGACACTTCCGTAGCCAAACTCAAAGTTGACGTGAACTGTGAGCCAACAAAAAGTGCTTCTCTTGTGTTGCTCACTTATGCCCTCCTAATTCCTTCCCGCCAAATAATGCTTGTCGCCAACTGCGAAATTAATGATGATGATGTTTGGTTTGTGGGGCTCTCAGTTGCACGGTCATCAGCGCCCGGACAAAACCCCAACTTTCACACAGTCCAGTTTTTTCACATTCCAATCTAACCGCTATCACCGCTATGATGATGACGATGATGATGAAATGATGAGGACAACACAGACACCCAGTCCCCGGGCAGAGAAAATCCCCAACCACGCCGGAAATCGAACCCGGGAGGGCCGGCCGGGGTGGCCGAGCGGTTCTAGGGGCTACAGTCAGGATCCGCGCGACCGCTACGGTCGCAGGTTCGAATCCTGCCTCGTGCATGGATGTGTGTGATGTTCTTAGGTTAGTTAGGTTTAAGTAGTTCTAAGTTCTAGGAGACTGATGACCTCAGAAGTTAAGTCCCATAGTGCTCAGAGTCATTTGAACCATTTTTGAACCCGGGAGCCCGTGATCCAGAGACAGCAATGCTACCCACTAGACCATGAGCTGCAGACATTGTAAAATTAAGAAGCACTGCTACCCAGTGGTGACGATTCCCTCCAGCTAGAAAATCCTGCCATAATAGCGCGTTTCCTTCAGATGCCAATCACAACATGAACATCTCCCCTACTGCCAAAAAACGTTGACTTTAGCGCTGCGCTCTGGACATCATCCGTTATTACGCCAATCGCGCTTTCTGCCGCCTATGCCATTAGCCTCGACACTTGAGCACTTGAGAAATAAGGAAAGAGTCGCTTCGAGACTTGACTCTGTGTGCTGTTTACCACGCTCCTTACAAGCGGTAGGTGGTTATCTTCCAGGGTAGTCTGCAAAACACGGAAAAGCACCCCCGCCTCAATTAATCAGTATCACACTGCTCTCCAGCCGGACGTGTTTAGGTGGAAAATAACTTGCCTCCCCTCGAGACAGCCGTTCTGGTCTCCGATCTAAGAATTCATCATGCATGTGGCCTGTCCTCGTTCACTGCCGATACCCTCGGGCTGTAGCGTTCCAGCTCGCAGTCTCAAACCCAAAGCGCTGTTTTTTCGATTATGCACCAACACTTCCACGAACAAATGTGCCCATCACCACCTTAATAAAGAAAAAAATCGAAATTTACGTAGAAAACTGTACTCCCCCTCACCACCATTCCATCTCGTCAATAAACGTTCACCGGCCAGGGTGACCGCGCTGTTCTAGGCGCTACAGTCTGGAACGGCGCGACCGCTACGGTCGCAGGTTCGAATCCCGCTTCGGGAATGTATGTGTGTGTTGTCCTTAGGTTAGTTAGGTTTAAGTAGTTCTAAGTTCTAGGGGACTGATGACCTCAGAAGAAAAGTCCTATAGTGCTCAGAGCCATTTGGACCATTTGAATTAGCGTTCTCATAACGATACACCCTATTCTCTGTCTCTGAATTACAAAACCGCCCTCTAATTTTGATGAAAATGGCATGTAGAACTGCCTAAGATGTTTCAGCAGTAGCACCTGAAGATGGGATTAGTGCCCCAGGTAATGTACATGTTTTCTTCCATGTTGTTAAAACCTGTTGATTGTCCCATCACTAGGTGTATGTAGCATTCTAGGTTCAAAATGGCTCTGAGCACTATCGGACTTAACATCTGTGGTCATCAGTCCCCTAGAACTTAGAACTACTTAAACCTAACTAACCTAAGGACATCACACACGTCCATGCCCGAGGCAGGATTCGAACCTGCGACCGTAGCGGTCAAGCGGTTCCAGACTGAAGCGCCTAGAACCGCGCGGCCCCATCGGCTGTCTAGCATTCTAGGGCTGAGAGTTGCATGAAGATGGGATGTTTGTGTAAAGTGAGGTTACATCATTAGTGATAAGGAATTTTCTGAATGAGACAAAAATGGAAATGGTGTCTTTTATGTAGGATGGGAGGCTCTATGTGATGGGCTGAAGGTATAGGTCAGCCAGAGCTAAGACGCATTGGTGGAGATTTTGAAGTCATCTACCATGGAATGATCAGGACGCGGTTCTAGGCGCGCAGTCCGGAACCGCGCGACTGCTACGGTCGCAGGTTCGAATCCTGCCTCGGGCATGGATGTGTGTGATGTCCTTAGGTTAGTTAGGTTTAAGTAGTTCTAAGTTCTAGGGGACTGATGACCACAGCTGTTAAGTCCCATAGTGCTCAGAGCCAATGATCAGGATGACTGTCTTTGAGTATTTTATGGAAGTAAGAGATAAGGAGTTCTGTGGAGAAAGTTTGAAGTTCTGGTGGGAGGCATATATTTTTACAGATTTTCTAAATGAAAGGAATATTTAAGTATGGTGTGCATTCCGACCAACAGACACAACCAACATTAATGTTTTTTAGTAGGTATCCAGACAGCGTTTATCGCATAATGTATACACAACGTAGATCATTCAGTACACAACGAGCAAGTATGAGAGGAGCAAGTTCACACATGCACAATACCCAAATGGGAGGAGGTACGTGGTATCCCCAGCAGAAAACCGAAATAAAAAATTCAAATATTATTAAAGCTGAAAAAATCTGTCTCTGGACCAGTGCACAGAAAAATGTAGCAAGACTGATGATTTGCGACTGCCAGTTGTAATATCTAAGCTTATGCGGCAATTGCTATGCACTGTACTGAGTTTAAACAAAGTTCAGACACAGCATCCATCCTCTTTATATGCATGCAAAAACTCGTTCCAAGACAAAGCGATCCATTGAACAACACAATGCACCATATAGTTTCCGGACTGGTTGCTACCGTAGCCTGGCGGTGCGAGGCTCGAAGACACTTATCTGTGCCTGATGCAGGCTGCAGTAATCAAGGTGCTTATTCAAGCTCACTCCCAGCAGCTGCCGAACTCACACAGTATGACAGGCACTCCATACTCAGCTTCCGAATTGATCAAATGCAGGAGTGGATGTGCCTGCTTTCACTCGGTGGAGGCTGACCCACCCAAGCGGTATAACACGTCAGAAGTATACTGCATGTAGCCTTTACTGATTGTGTGCAGCCCTGTATGGAAGTGTCTGTCGGTGCTTCACCACCAGTGTGATAGGGGGTCTGGTGCTGCATTCGTTTTGATAAATCTGCATTACTGTCCCATTCTATCATTGCGTGCACACAGGGTAATTGCTTAAACATTAGAAATCTTGTTTTTATGATAACATACATGTGCCTTTGGATGACGATAGTGAAATGTAGTCCTGGTTTTTTGATGTGAATAAAATTTTCTGCTTCATGATTAGCTTTAGCAATAACAAACCACTTTCCATCATGCGCATTACTAAGGTTGAGGCTACTTTATGCCTGCCATAAAAAATTGAAAAAAAAATTCGTTAGGTGTTATTGACTTATATTACCAACAAGGTACTTCTTAAAGAGATACTGATGTATAAATAGGGTCCAGAACCTCAAAATCTCTTTTAAAACACTCTTAGCACATCAGTCCACTTTCAATACCGCATACTACCGATGGGGGTGGGGATTAGGGTACTTTATGCCTACCGTAAACAAAATTACTCCACAACACATCGTTAATTCCTGTTGAATTTTACTCCACAACATACTTTTTAAAGATATAATGATGTGAAGAAATCAGACGTTTAAAGTTATTTTAAACACTGAGGTGACAAAACTCATCGGATAGCGTCAAGCACATATACCGATAGCTACAGAATCGCGTACATAAGTCATGAAACGGCAGCGCATTGGCGGAGCTGTCATTTTGTACTCAGCTGATGAATGTGGACAGGTCTCCGCCTCGATTATGGCCGCTCGACAGAAATTAACAGACTTTGAACGCAGCACGGATGGCGGAGCTAGGTGCATGAGACATTCCATTCCGAAATTCGTTAGCGGACTCAATAATCCGAGATCCACAGTGTCAAGAATGTGCTGAGAACACCAAATTTCAAGCATTGCTTCTCACCAAGGACATCGCAGTGACCAACGGCCCTCCGACCGAGAGCATCGGTGCTTTCGTAGAGCTGTTAATAGTAACAGACAAGGAACACTGCGAGAAATAACCGCAGAAATGAATCTGAGACATACGACGAACGTATGCGTTAGGACAGTGCAGCGAAATTTGGCGTTAAAGGGCTACGGCAGCAGATGACAAAGGCGAGTGCCTTTGCTAACAGCACGGCAACGCCTGCAGCGCCTCTCCTGGGCTCGTGAACATACCGGTTTACCATAGATGACTGGAAAACCGTGGCGTGACCAGATGAGTTCCGATTTCAGTAGGTAAGAGCAGATTGCAGAGTTCGAGTGTGGCGTAGACCCCACGTAGTCATGGATGCAGCTTGTGAACAAGGTACTGTGCAAGCTGGTGGTGGCTCCATACTGGTATGGGATGTCTTTACATTTAATGGATTGAGTCGTCAGCCGGCCGGTGTGGCCGAGCGGCTCTACGCCCTTCAGTCTGGAACCGCGCGACCGCTACGGTCGCAGGTTCGAATCCTGCCTCGGGCATGGCTGTGTGTAATGTCCTTAGGTTAGTTAGGTTTAACTAGTTCTAAGTTCTGGGGGGCTGTTGTTGTTGTTGTTGTGGTCTTCAGTCCTGAGACTGGTTTGATGCAGCTCTCCATGCTACTCTATCCTGTGCAAGCTTTTTCATCTCCCAGTACCTACTGCAACCTACATCCTTCTGAATCTGCTTAGTGTATTCATCTCTTGGTCTCCCTCTACGATTTTTACCCTCCACGCTGCCCTCCAATACTACATTGGTGATCCATTGATGCCTCAGAACATGTCCTACCAACCGATCCCTTCTTCTAGTCAAGTTGTGCCACAAATTTCTCTTCTCCCCAATTCTATAAAATACCTCCTCATTAGTTATGTGATATACCCGTCTAATCTTCAGCATTCTTCTGTAGCACCACATTTCGAAAGCTTCTATTCTCTTCTTGTCCAAAGTATTTATCGTCCATGTTTCACTTCCATACATGGCTACACTCCATACGAATACTTTCAGAAATGACTTCCTGACACTTAAATCAATACTGGATGTTAACAAATTTCTCTTCTTCAGAAACGCTTTCCTTGCCATTGCCAGCCTACATTTTATATCCTCTCTACTTCGACCATCATCAGTTATTTTGCTCCCCAAATAGCAAAACTCCTTTACTACTTTAAGTGCCTCATTTCCTAATCTAATTCCCTCAGCATCATCCGACTTAATTAGACTACATTCCATTATCCTTGTTTTGCTTTTGTTGATGTTCATCTCATATCCGCCTTTCAAGACACTGTCCATTCCATTCAACTGCTCTTCCAAGTCCTTTGCTGTCTCTGACAGAATTACAATGTCATCGGCGAACCTCAAAGTTTTTATTTCTTCTCCATGAATTGCAATACCTACTCCGAATGTTTCTTTTGTTTCCTTTACTGCTTGCTCAATATACAGATTAAACAACATCGGGGAGAGGCTACAACCCTGTCTTACTCCCTTCCCAACCACTGCTTCCCTTTCATGTCCCTCGACTCTTATAACTGCCATCTGGTTTCTGTACAAATTGTAAATAGCCTTTCGCTCCCTGTATTTTACCCCTGCCACCTTTAGAATTTGAAAGAGAGTATTCCAGTCAACATTGTCAAAAGCTTTCTCTAAGTCTACAAATGCTAGAAACGTAGGTTTGCCTTTCCTTGATCTTTCTTCTAAGATAAGTTGTAAGGTCAGTATTGCCTCACGTGTTCCAGTGTTTCTACGGAATCCAAACTGATCTTCCCCGAGGTTGGCTTCTACTAGTTTTTCCATTCGTCTGTCAACACCTGCTTTCTTTGGGATTGAAATTATTATATTCTTCTTGAAGTCTGAGGGTATTTCGCCTGTTTCATACATCTGGGGGGCTGATGATGTTCAAATGTTCAAATGTGTGTGAAATCTTAAGGGACTTAACTGCTAAGGTCATCAGTCCCTTAGCTTACACACTACTTCTAAATTATCCTAATGACAAACTCACACCCATGCCCGAGGGAGGACTCGAACCTCCTCCGGGACCAGCCGCACAGTCCATGATGCAGCGCCTCACACCACTCGGCTAATCCCGCGAGGCAGGGGACTGATGACCTCAGATGTTAAGTCATATAGTGCTCAGAGCCATTTGAACCATTTGATTGGGTCCTCAGATCCAACTGAACCGATAATCGACTGAACAAGGTTATGTTCTGGTACTAGGGGACCATTAGTAGCCATTTGTGGACTACACGTTCTCAAACAGCGATGGATTTTTTTGTGAATGACAGTGCGCATTGTCACTGGGCCACAGCTGTTCGCGACTGGTTCGAAGAACATTCTGTGCAATTCCAGCGAATGATTTGGCCACCCAGATTCTCGACATGAACCTCATCGAACATTATTACACTACTGGCCACTAAAATTGGTTACACCACGAAGATGACGTACTACAGACGCGAAATTTAACCGACAGGAAGAAGATGCTGTGATATGCAAATGATTAGCTTTTCAGAGCATTCACACAAGCTTGGCACCGGAGGCAACACCTACAACGTGCTGACGTGAGGAAAGTTTCCAACCGATTTTTCATACACAAACAGCAGTTGACCGGCGTTGCCTGGTGAAACGTTGTTGTGATGCCTCGTGTAAGGAGGAGAAATGCGTACCATCACGTTTCCGACTTTGATAAAGGTCGGATTGTAGCCTATCGCGTTTGTGGTTTATCGTATAGCGACAGTGCTGCTCGCGTTGTTCGAGATCCAATGACTGTTAGCAGAATATGGAATATGGAATCGGTGGGTAATACGGAACGCTGTGCTGGATCCCAGCGGCCTCGTATCACTAGCAGTCGAGATGACAGGCGTCTTATCCGCATGGCTGTAACGGATCGTGCAGCCACGTCTCGATCCCTGAGTCAACAGATGGGGACGTTTGCAACACAACAACCATCTGCACGAACAGTTCAACGACGTTTGAAGCAGCATGGACTAACAGCTCGGAGACCACGGCTGCGGTTACCCTTGACGTTGCATCACAGACAGGAGCGTCTGCGATGGTGTTCTCAACGACGAACCTGGGTGCACGAATGGCAAAACGTCATTTTTTCGGATGAATACAGGTTGTGTTTACAGCATCATCATGGTCGCATCCGTGTTTATCGACATCGCGGTGAACGCACATTGGAAGCGTGTATTTGTCATCGCCATACTGGTGTATCACCCGGCGTGATGGCATGGGGTGCCATTACTTACACATCTCGGTCACCTCTTGTTCCCATTGACGGCACTTTCAACAGTGGACGTTACATTTCAGATGTGTTACGACCCGTGGCTCTACCCTTCATTCGATTCCTGCGAAATCCTACATTTCAGCAGGATAATGCACGACCGCATGTTGCAGGCCAAGTACGGGCCTTTATTGATACAGAAAATGTTCGACTGCTGCCCTGGCCAGCACATTCTCCAGATGTCTCACGAATTGAAAACGTCTGGTCAATGGTGGCCGAGCAACAGACTCATCACAATACGCCAATCACTGCTCTTGATGAACTGTGGTATCGTGTTGGGCAGCTGTACCTGTACACGCCATCCAAGCTCTGTTTGACTCAGTGCCTAGGCGTATCATGGCCGTTATTACGGTCAGAGGTGGTTGTTCTGGGTACTGATTTCTTAGGATCTATGCACCCAAATTGCGTCAAAATGTAATCACACGTCAGTTCTAGTATAATACATTTGTCCAATGAATACCCGTTTATCATCTGCATTTCTTCTTGGTGTAGCAATTTTAATGGCCAGTAGCGTAGGGCATAATCGAGAGATCAATTCTTGCTCAAAATTCTGCACCGGCAACACTTTCACTATTATCTACGGCTATAGGGGCGACATGGCTCATAGTTTCCGCAGGGGACTTCGAACAACTTGTTGAGTCCATGCCACTTCGAGTTGCTGCACTACGCCAGGAAAAAGGAGGTCCGACACGATATTAGGAGGTATCACATGACTTTTGTCACCTTAGTGTACATGAGTTAGGCTTTGTAAAGAATCATGGGTATACTGGTTGTACAAGTTGTACAAGAACGCGGTGGCAGGTGTCGGTAACTCCTGGCGTTGTGCAGCAGGGATGAATACACACACACACACACACACACACACACACACACATAAACACACCCGCGGTTCTCTCAGGTGATTTATTTCTTTTTTTCTCATCTTTCCTTCCACGCCGAAAAGGAGAAGATAGGCCCTTGGAAAACTTAGTTGTTTTTGGTACTATATTTTTTATTAAAGTGAAATTTGTATAACAAGTAACTTCTTCTGTCCCCTCTTCCTGCCCTTTACATAGCCACAGTGAGGGGTTTACGACGAGCGGCATGCCTACTACAAAATCTGCACACGTCTGCTAGACAGTATATGGCCAAGAGCAGCACCATGTACGAAACGCCGCAGCGTTCGCCTGCTGTTGGGGTTTCCCGGGAGGCCTAGGTTTTGCAGATTTGTCCTTCGTGTAGCAGCGTCTCTCTCTCTCTCTCTCTCTCTCTCTCTCTCTTCCTCCCTCTTTATCTCTTCAAACAGCGGTGAACGCTACCAGCGACTGCGTGGGCTCTCGCCCCTCTGCCCCCCCTCCCCTCTCCCCCCCATACACGGATACACACGATGGTTAGCTTCTTCCACGTAAGTGCAAGTAGGGAATCGCTGATACTGGAAGATATTGAAGGACAGGTTTTTCATGGCGACTGGGCGTTTTTTAATGGCTTCACTGGACCTTCAGATAGGAATGTACAGAAGTTTCACATATCGTCTTTCAAGTCACTAGTTTTTTTCACGTTGTTGGACGTTATCCTCTAGCTTTTCCTTCTTTTAATGCTAATAGTTCAGTCCCAGCGTGACTACGTGTTCTTAGCGAAACGATAACAGATAGCCGGGATATGTGATGAAAGTGAAAACGACTGGCACGTAATGAAGCTAAAACTGAGAGGAAACAAAGTTGAAACATTGGAATCAGACATGTAATCTGGACCAACGGGTTGTACATGTTATTACGTAGTAATTAATGACCTAACGTAGGCTGGGTTTCTGAGAGGATGAGGAGCCGAAGACAAATTTGTTATGGACGCATCGCGATAACATAACAGCTAATGTTATACAATAATAACGTTTTTGATGTAAAACGTCTTATGAATTTCATAGTTAACTACGTTTTCAAAGACAAAAAACTGTTACGTACCAGAAAGTCTGCTGTTTTAGTCTGTCTTAGGGTTAGGTTAGGTTAGTGTTGTTTAACGTCCCGTCGACAACGAGGTCATTAGAGACGGAGCGCAAGCTCGGGTTAGGGAAGGATGGGGAAGGAAACCGGCCGTGCCCTTTCAAAGGAACCATCCCGGCATTTGCCCGAAACGATTTAGGGAGTCTGTCTTAGGCTTCAGTTATAATCAGTTCACTCTTACAAAATATTTTGTACCGAATGGCACAGCGTGCGAGAAATAAGCACTTATCGTCTGATAACTAACATAATGAATTTCCCCCTGTATCTAATACTCGCAGAACGAAATACAGTACTCCAGGAACTGTGACGGTGGAAAAAACACAGCACATTATCACAAATTCAGTCAATACTTTCTTGCAATTTGGATGTAACCGAAACGCGCCAAAAATCGTAAAAGGTATAACTGTTATGGTGAATGAAAGTGAAATATTAATTTTAAACACTTTTGCGATTAAAAAATGCTTAGTATTGCTGTGCCATGTCCAGGTCGATGGTGTGACAGCGTCGCATACAAGCCCTGGATGCAGGTTACGTTCCACACCGCCCCCACCCTTCCCCAGTCATACCATCCCGCGAACAGCGGTGGAAGTTCCCGCGTTTCAGAGCGGCGTTCGCAGCTGACATGAGACGAATCTGTGCGCCAGGAATGCGGCTGCAAGCACAGTGACGTGGTCTACAAAGGATTGTATACGATGTTATACAAACACATTCACGAGTACCATTTCGTGAAAAATTTAGCGGCGATTGAATCGCCCCGCGTCTTCCGTGCGCTGATACTTCTAAAACAATGTCGGTCAAATTATGCATCCAGGTGTCAAAATGAGTATTTCCGTTTCCGTTATCGTATACGTTCCGTTTTATTCACTTAAAATATAGCCAATGGTATGATTTTCTCGCCTGCTTTTTTTTCTTTTTTTTATGTGGATTTGATGTCTGGACTCACGCTTCGCTTGAATTATCCCCTTTGTCAGTGGAGCTGCAAATAAAAATAATTGCAAGTCTGACATCATAACCGGTGAAAGATGATACACAATTCTTACATTCAAATCTACTTGCAAGGTACAATATTTTTCGGAGGTTAAATGGCACGGTTCAAAGACTCAAGCCGGGTTCACACGCAACGAAAGTGTCGCCATAGCTAGTGGCATACTGCAGTTGCAATGCAATTGCATGTGTGAACTCCAAGTTTTTGGTTGCTACCTAAGAGAAGCAACTTTTGTCATGCCGTACGAAGTTCGACTTGGTTGTACTATTTTGCTCCACTTTGCTACCATCACTGCACCCTGGTGGCAGTATTTGGTAACATGGTAACACGAGCATTATATTGCGGTTATCGTGGAGTTCTGCTGTACTTAATTCGAGCCGGCCGGAGTGGCCGTGCGGTTCTAGGCGCTACAGTCTGGAACCGAGCGACCGCTACGGTCGCATGTTCGAATCCTGCCTCGGGCATGGATGTGTGTGATGTCCTTAGGTTAGTTAGGTTTAATTCGTTCGAAGTTCTAGGCGACTGATGACCTCAGAAGTTAAGTCGCATAGTGCTCACAGCCATTTTGAACTTAATTTGATTTCAGTGTGTTTTCATTTTATTACTGAAAAAAGTGAAAACAGTAGTCGGGAGGTACACTTTAGCACCTCCTGGAACTACAAGAACAGCAACCTATGTTTCAATCTCTGCAGCAGTGTGTGTGTGTGTGTGGGCGGGGGGGGGGGGGGGGGGGGGGTGAGGGGGGGGGGGGGGGTAATATTTGCAATCCAATGACGTTTCCCGCAATCTTAAAAGATCTGTGTATGAATAAATAAATGTACTTAGTATACGTAACCGAAAAACCGAATCGTATAAGCTTCCTGATTTGTGAGACCAAGCACTGTATAAATTGTGAATAACATGCAGGAAATAGCTAAAATGGTTCAAATGGCTCTGAGCACTATGGGACTTAACATCTGTGGTCATCAGTCCCCTAGAACTTAGAACTACTTAAACCTAACTAACCTAAGGACATCACACACATCCATGCCCGAGGCAGGATTCGAACCTGCGACCGGAGCGGTCACGCGGTTCCAGACTGAAGCGCCTTTAACCGCACGGCCACACCGGCCGGCAGGAAATAGCTCCCGAGTGTGATGTACCAGCTGTTAAACTAAAAATTAGTTATTCAAAGTGCCTATATCAATGAACGCAATAGAGTTCTAAAATTTTGGAAGAATGGCGTTGTCTGCAGTCGATATTGCAATGCCAGCTGTTGGTTAGCTTGCCGTTGCAGACAGTATTTTCATCTCTAGTGTTATTTTTTTATAAATGTGTTTGTGGTCCCTGATTTATCTCTGTGCGGAAACTGTTTTCGGATCCAACATTTGGGTTTCGTCTTCCTTGTGTTCAACTCCTGGGCCATAACCTGCACTATAGCGCTCATACTCGCCCTTATGATTTCAGCTGAAGCCATACTGAAAGCTGTGCAACTACAGAGAATTTGTGGCGTCCTGTGTGAACGGTAGCTCACGATGCCACTACAGAAAACCAGAAGCTGTGCCGCCACAGTAGTTGCGTGCGTGAACCCGGCTTTACGCGGCGCGGAAGGGGGCTAGGGGAAGGGCTGTTTCCTCCCCGCTCCCCTCTTCAGCCGTCACAGGCTTTCTTCTCATCTGCCTGCTCTCTCTCTCTCTCTCTTTCTCTGTCTCTCTCACTCTCTTTCCCTCTCTTTTTGACAAAATAAAACGGGACACATGAAGCCTGCAGTTGGTGCATACAACGTATGTAACAGGATCCCTCCATGTTGTTGTTGTTGTGGTCTTCAGTCCTGAGACTGGTTTGATGCAGCTCTCCATGCTATTCTATCCTGTGCAAGCTTCTTCATCTCCCAGTACCTACTGCAACCTACATCCTTCTGAATCTGCTTAGTGTATTCATCTCTTGGTCTCCCCCTACGATTTTTACCCTCCACGCTGCCCTCCAGTACTAAATTGGTGATCCCTTGATGCCTCAGAACATGTCCTACCAACCGATCCCTTCTTCTGGTCAAGTTGTGCCACAAACTCCTCTTCTCCCCAATCCTATTCAGTACCTCCTCATTAGTTATGTGATCTACCCATCTAATCTTCATCATTCTTCTGTAGCACCACATTTCGAAAGCTTCTATTCTCTTCTTGTCCAAACTATTTACCGTCCATGTTTCACTTCCATACATGGCTACACTCCATACAAATACTTTCAGAAATGACTTCCTGACACTTAAATCTATACTCGATGTTAACAAATTTCTCTTCTTCAGAAACGCTTTCCTTGCCATTGCCAGTCTACATTTTATATCCTCTCTACTTCGACCATCATCAGTTATTTTACTCCCCAAATAGCAAAACTCCTTTACTACTTTAAGTGTCTCATTTCCTAATCTAATACCCTCAACATCACCCGACTTAATTCGACTACATTCCATTATCCTAGTTTTGCCTTTGTTGATGTTCATCTTATATCCTCCCTTCAAGACACCATCCATTCCGTTCAACTGCTCTTCCAAGTCCTTTGCTGTCTCTGACAGAATTACAATGTCATCGGCGAACCTCAAAGTTTTTATTTCTTCTCCATGAATTTTAATACCTACTCCTAATTTTTCTTTTGTTTCCTTTACTGCTTCCTCAATATACAGATTGAATAACATCGGGGAGAGGCTACAACCCTGTCTTACTGCCTTCCCAACCACTGCTTCCCTTTCATGTCCCTCGACTCTTACAACTGCCATCTGGTTTCTGTACAAATTGTAAATAGCGTTTCGCTCCCTGTATTTTACCCCTGCCACCTTTAGAATTTGAAAGAGAGTATTCCAGTCAACATTGTCAAAAGCTTTCTCTAAGTCTACAGATGCTAGAAACGTAGGTTTGCCTTTCCTTAATCTTTCTTCTAAGATAAGTCGTAAGATCAGTATTGCCTCACGTGTTCCAGTATTTCTACGGAATCCAAACTGATCTTCCCCGAGGTTGGCTTCTACTAGTTTTTCCATTCGTCTGTAAAGAATTCGTGTTAGTATTTTGCAGCTGTGGCTTATTAAACTGATTGTTCGGTAATTCTCACATCTGTCAACACCTGCTTTCTTTGGGATTGGAATTATTATATTCTTCTTGAAGTCTGAGGGTATTTCGCCTGTTTCATACATCTTGCTCACCAGATGGTAGAGTTTTGTCAGGGCTGGCTCTCCCAAGACCGTCAGTAGTTCCAATGGAATGTTGTCTACTCCGGGGGCCTTGTTTCGACTCAGGTCTTTCAGTGCTCTGTCAAACTCTTCACGCAGTATCTATCTCCCATTTCATCTTCATCTACATCCTCTTCCATTTCCATAATATTGTCCTCAAGTACATCGCCCTTGTATAGACCCTCTATATACTCCTTCCACCTTTCTGCTTTCCCTTCTTTGCTTAGAACTGGGTTTCCATCAGAGCTCTTGATGTTCATACAAGTGGTTCTCTTATCTCCAAAGGTCTCTTTAATTTTCCTGTAGGCAGTATCTATCTTACCCCTAGTAAGATAAGCCTCTACATCCTTACATTTGTCCTCTAGCCATCCCTGCTTAGCCATTTTGCACTTCCTGTCGATCTCATTTTTGAGACGTTTGTATTCCTTTTTGCCTGCTTCATTTACTGCATTTTTATATTTTCTCCTTTCATCAATTAAATTCAATATTTCTTCTGTTACCCAAGGATTTCTACTAGCCCTCGTCTTTTTACCTGCTTGATCCTCTGCTGCCTTCACGACTTCACCCCTCAAAGCTACCCATTCTTCTTCTACTGTATTTCTTTCCCCCATTCCTGTCAATTGTTCCCTTATGCTCTCCCTGAAACTCTGTACAACCTCTGGTTCTTTCAGTTTATCCAGGTCCCATCTCCTTAAATTCCCACCTTTTTGCAGTTTCTTCAGTTTTAATCTACAGGTCATAACCAATAGATTGTGGTCAGAGTCCGCATCTGCCCCTGGAAATGTCTTACAATTTAAAACCTGGTTCCTAAATCTCTGTCTTACCAAGTATATAATCTATCTGATACCTTTTAGTATCTCCAGGGTTCTTCCATGTATACAACCTTCTATCATGATCCCTCCATACAGAACCTCAAGTTTATTGCTATGATGTTTGATACTACAGTTAGGAAAGCCTCAAAGCTTAGTAACAATTTGCGAGACGTTTTTAGAAACACAAGTAGCCAATCGTAGCAGATTAACGTAGTGGGGGAATTCTGACGTGTCTATGAGCAACTTAGATGACTGACAATCAATCGCCACTGAATGTT
The DNA here is from genome assembly GCF_021461395.2 of Schistocerca americana. NCBI lineage: Eukaryota > Metazoa > Arthropoda > Insecta > Orthoptera > Acrididae > Schistocerca > Schistocerca americana. The sequence goes on from NC_060119.1 coordinate 221,784,553, forward strand.
GACTACTTCTCTTTTTCCTAGTTGAATATTTCATTTTTCCTGGTTGACTGGCTCACAGTTTCTACTTTTTTTGCAGAGGGTAGCTACTTGCACAGTGAAACGTCTGCTTACTTCGAGGTGCGTGGTCTGTTCAGGAAACGATATTACTAATGATAGTGACAGTGATTAGTTAACGGAAAAAAATTTGAGCTCTCGGCAAGTAGAAAGAGTAAATAATAAGGAGTGAGTGCTCATTTTGAAAGCAGAGCGTCCACGCTACACAAACTGTCACACGTTCTGTCAACAGCAAATAAATTATTTAGAGCTCTTTTTCAAACATGAGAATGTCGCAATGAACTTTTCAGTATATCTTAAATCTCAGTGAATTAGAAATAGTTGTATTCGTCCCAATACTGGTTATACATTTTCTGTGGACGAGCAGTTGATACTCATATCAATGGGGAGACGTCTACAGACGTTAAAGTAACCTCTGGCGTGCCACAGGGGAGTGTTATGGGACCATTGCTTTTCACAATATATATAAATGACCTAGTAGATAGTGTCGGAAGTTCCATGCGGCTTTTCGCAGACGATGCTGTAGTATACAGAGAAGTTGCAGCATTAGAAAATTGTAGCGAAATGCAGGAAGATCTGCAGCGGATAGGCACTTGGTGCAGGGAGTGGCAACTGACCCTTAACATAGACAAATGTAATGTATTGCGAATACATGGAAAGAAGGATCCTTTATTGTATGATTGTATGATAGCGGAACAAACACTGGTAGCAGTTACTTCCGTAAAATATCTGGGAGTATGCGTGCGGAACGATTTGAAGTGGAATGATCATATAAAATTAATTGTTGGTAAGGCGGGTACCAGGTTGAGATTCATTGGGAGAGTCCTTAGAAAATGTAATCCATCAACACAGGAGGTGGCTTACAAAACACTCGTTCGACCTATACTTCAGAATTGCTCATCAGTGTGGGATCCGTACCAGATCGGGTTGACGGAGGAGATAGAGAAGATCCAAAGAAGAGCGGCGCGTTTCGTCACAGGGTTATTTGGTAACCGCGATAGCGTTACGGAGATGTTTAGCAAACTCAAGTGGCAGACTCTGCAAGAGAGGCGCTCTGCATCGCGGTGTAGTTTGCTCGCCAGGTTTCGAGAGGGTGCGTTCCTGGATGAGGTATCGAATATATTGCTTCCCCCTACTTATACCTCCCGAGGAGATCACGAATGTAAAATTAGAGAGATTCGAGCGCGTACGGAGACTTTCAGACAGTAGTTCTTCCCGCGAACCATACGCGACTGGAACAGGAAATGGAGGTAATGACAGTGGCACGTAAAGTGCCCTCCGCCACACACCGTTGGGTGGCTTGCGGAGTATAAATGTAGATGTAGGTAGATGTATATGTAGATATATTTCGTCATTTTTTTATCTGCTTCATTTGCTACGTCTGCCACATTTTGATTTTTGTCCTAATATGTAGCGACTAAAATTTCTTATGAAACAATAGCCTCAATTTCCAAGAACCATTACACCCAGTCTTATAGAATAGGAAGCAGTTGTAATGGTCTGGATGACTCCGATCCCAGGGATCTTTATATTAAAACACGACTGTAATAAGTCCATATCTAAAATCGTTACCCACTGCTTCCTAACCTCAGGAACATCCAGTGCTCACCACTCACGCTACTGTAGGCGTACCGTGACTGAGAAACCGGGAAGTGACGCAGCAACCACTCAGTCCGCTTGATGCTTGCCGGCCTGCCGTGACAGCTTCTGACTGGGGCTGTTGATAAAATATCGATATATAGATGCACCGCGCTGGAAATATCGATATATATCTTCTTGATATATCGATACATCTATATCAAAATGGCAATACCGAGTGCCGATATTTTTATTTTATATCACATTTTTCCGCAGTTTTCGGTAAATATTTGAAACTGTTCTTTTGCAGTTGTGGTAGAACATGATTTTACTTTCACTGTGTGGAGAAGTCGTAATGCTTTTTGAGCTTTCATCACGCCTAGTGAAGCAAGTATAGGTGGCACAAAAGAAGACGTCTGATTACAGTGGGGGGGGGGGGGGGGGGTAGGGGGGGTGGCTGTGTGAATGCAATAACAAGTTTTCCGATGTGAAGAAATAACACACCACTTGTGTTAAAAAAACAATTTTTAATGCAACTAGTGTGCTAGTTATGCTCATCGGCATTCTTCAGAAACAGTTGCTAAAAATGATAAACAGAAACCTAAGCGACAAGATTGGTCTTTGCGGCCAGTGGAGACTTGTGGGGGGGAAATGCTGACGCAATCGGCGATCGGCGCTACCAACAGAAACCGCAGTGCTCAGCATCACCACGCAATTTTCCTGTATCAGTGTGAAAAATAGTTTATGTCGACATGTACCCATGACAAATTAAGAAAATAAGGTTCAAATGGCTCTGAGCACTATAGGACTCAACTGCTGAGGTCATTAGTCCCCTAGAACTTAGAACTAGTTAAACCTAACTAACCTAAGGACATCACAAACATCCATGCCCGAGGCAGGATTCGAACCTGCGACCGTAGCGGTCTTGCGGTTCCAGACTGCAGCGCCTTTAACCGCACGGCCACTTCGGCCGGCAAGAAAATAAGGTATGAGAGGTCAACCGCAATGATATATGTCAAGACAGCCCACCATGTACACAGTTGTTTATTAACAACACAACAGTCGACCAAAGAAGTATTGTAATACAAGTTTTACATCTGTATAATGTACCATTATTAACTCACAGATTTTCAAATTAAGTATTTTCCTTTCAATTCTTGCTCTAAGAGGGGTTGGCAGGCTGCTAACGTGTTGATGTACAAAATATCTAATAATAAATCAATAGTTAAGTATACAACTCTAAAACCGGCAGTATATTTACAATGTGCAGCCTATATTTTTATAGACCGATATGACAATATTTCCTTCTTCAAATTTCGATACTTCTTGTCGATATGGAGACGGCCAACAATTATATTTTTTAAACATCGATATATCGATTTCCGGTTACTTTTAAAAATATCGACAGTCCTAATTATAACAGAAAGTGTTGGCTGTGATCGCTGCTCGGCTGCGGCTGACCGCAGGTTTACTGCGCCCTGAAATGCAAAGTGGCCGTTTGTGTGAAGCGGATTAGCTAAATAAACGAACGTCGAAATGTACGTTATATAAACGTTATTCCCAAATTTTCCCCGTCAACTGGGATCACATTTGACTACCAGAATTTCGAGCTAGTGACTAAAGTTCAGTTTCAGTCTTCGGCTCACCAAGCGACATCACAAAATAAAAACGATATAAAAAAGTGATTTCTGTTTCGCGGAATTTGAAGATGATAAAATGAGACCTTGCTGACTCGAACTGTTAGGAATATGTGAAGACGCGACTTCCACACTACTGAAGTTCGATTTTTTCTTCGATCTATACAGTTAAAAGGAGAAACAGAAATACTGCCTCGTCCCAAATTCAGATCATAACGTAGTGAATCATGTCAGACTACTGGTCGAAAGGGTGCTCTGTCCGTTGTTACTGGTGAGTAGAGGTGTAGCTTGTTCGGATGTAAAAAAAAAAAAAAAAAAAAAAAAAAAAAAAAAAAAAAAAAAAAGACATACTGTATTTGAGGTTCTAACGGTTGCATCGCTTGTGTATCACTACCGAAAGAGTAACACGATAATGTTTACGTTTTTGTCGCGACATCCCAGTGCTGCCGCCGTTAAAGGCTTTCAGTGCGTGTTGCTGGAGCGTTGCGAACCTCGCGATCGATTGAAAAATGGGGACAGTGATATCGTGTGACGCTGAGAGTAATTCTATCGCCAGATGGATTTTTTCCCCTTTTTGAAGGCAACTTTTTGGTTCTTTTCGGAAGAGGCGTCTCTGACTAAAGCAAAGTTGTTGGAGAAGCCAGCAAGATTTTGATGAGAAGCGCATCATTCATGTACAACAGCTCGATCGCTTTTTATCAAGTGTTTTATAGTAAAAAATAACTGCGTACACAATATGATTTGTTGTTTATGGGCAATTCATATATTAAAGGCGACCATCAAAATGAAAAGAGAAGAGGAATGTCTCAAGGAAAACAAAAAGTCGTTTGGGAATAACACCGACAAAATGTTGCGCAGAAAGTAGATGCCATAAAGGAATTTGAGAACGTCCACTTCTTCTTAAATGAACATTCCTTTATCATTTAAGGAACACCCTTTTCCTTCGGTAACATTAACCGTAGCTATCAACAAATTACGACGGGCGTTCAATAGATAATGCAACTCATTTTTTTCTCTGCCACTTTCGGTTGAAAACACGCGAAATTTGTTGTGGAGCATCTCGGAATATTCACGCTTCAGCCCCTATTGTTTCACAAAGTTCCGGTAGGGGAGCGAAGCTGTACGTAGCCTTCAAAATGACTGTAACAGAGGTGCCTTCCAAGCAGAGAGCTGTAACTGAGTTTCTTTTGGCAGGAAAGAAGAGTAACACAGATATTCACAGGCGCTTGCAGAATGTCTGCGGAGATCGGGCAGTGAAAGGAAGCATCGAGAGTCGTTGGGCAAGGCATATGTCACCCACGCAACAACGTCACGCAAACGTGTTCGATCTCCTGTGTGCCTGGCAGGAGCACATGACTGCGACTCCAGCAATGTTGGAATGTGCGGACCCTCCCTCTCAAGGTGATCGACGAATTGCAAACATCTCGCTGCTCAATTACACATCCCTGTTGGTAGTACTGTCAGACTCGGCCACCAGCTGGGGTACTCAAAGGCGTGTGCCCACTGGGATCCATACGTCAGCCAGATCTCGTACTTTCCGACTTCCATATGTTTGGCCCAATGAAGGATGCACTCCGCGGAAGCAGTCTGTAGACGATGGGAAGTTATTGATGCAGCAAGACGTGGGTTCGACGTCGACCAGTAGAGTAGTGTCGCACTGAACAGATATTATGTTGAAAAACTGGATTTCGTAATCAAAAGAGTGGGTAATAAATGTGATGTATTTGGATCCTGAATAAAACCAATCTGCTTTCAGGGAAAAAACACTGGCCTATCATCTTCGCGGAAATCCGCCGCCATGGGGAGCGGGGGGGGGGGGGGGGGGGGGGGGGAGGGGAGGTGGGGGTGGCTCCGTGTGTTCGCCCCACACGACACACATTTTGGGTTGCCATCCGCCCCGATATATTGGGATCGTCACCGTGTAGCGCAATGGAGAAAGACTGCTACACGGAGAAGGACAAAACACGTCAACTTGCTGGGTGGCTATCTGGACAAGACTTAGTTGTGTTCAGTAGGTAAAATGGAAATGTCGTGTGGCTAGGGCCTCCCGTCGGGTAGACCGTTCGCCTGGTGCAGGTCTTTCGATTTGACGCCACTTCGGCGACCTGCGCGTCGATGGGGATGAAATGATGATGGTTAGGACAACACAACACCCAGTCCCTGAGCGGAGAAAATCTCCGACCCAGCCAGGGAATCGAACCCGGGGCCCTTAGGATTGACAGTCTGTCACGCTGACCACTTAGCTACCGGGGCGGACTATTCAGTAGGTCACTTCAAGTGGTTCAAATGGCTCTAAGCACTATGAGACGTAACATCTGAGGTCATCAGTCCCCTAGACTTACAAGGGGTGGCCGCCAATTGTGAAATTCAGATTCGATTCATACTGCGCATAATAAAAGCTCATGGCCAGAGGTGTAATGTGGCAAAGCACCAAGATGCACTTCTCAGCCGTTGTCGAGAAAATCGACAGTTAAAAGAAACCGTTGCGGTGAAATACTCTCTACGATTATAAATTTTCTACAGCGCGGTGGTGCAGCGGTAAGCGCTCGGTTTCGTAATCCGAAGGTCGCCGGATCGAATCTCGCTCCATGCAACTTTCTTTTTTTAGTATTTGTTTTTGTAAAATATATATATATAATTCCCGGCAATCAGTTGCAACAATTATGCATATAATAAGTTGTTGAAAGTCGTTTGTCGTGGAAAAACTGGCGACTTCGAACATCATTATGTTTTCCGCAAACAAAGTTGTATTTCACAAATGTTATTAATTGTCTTCATAATGTTAACCACGTATAGTTAACGGAAGACGTAGAAACGAATACGTATAGCGTAAGTCAAACGTTCGAATTAGAATAGAGACCCCACGAACACAAACTTGCTGTGGGAGGTATGAAATATAAACTCCATTACTCGCTCGTTACACTTGAAGCACAGATGTTGAATGGGCAGAAACGAGCCGCCCCATAACAGCGTAGTTGCCTGCTAACTTCGAAAGAAGGTAGATGCGGTCCCTAGCGCAACTTATAACATCGTCGAAAATCAGTGCGGACGGGACAGCTTTGGTACACCCTGTTAAACAAACGGAAAAATGGAAGAGGTACAATTGGAGAGCGATCCGCCTTCACCAACATGCATAAGCAATTCATTATATATATATATATATATATATATATATATATATATATATATATATATATATATATAATAATAAAATATTGTATGGCGCGAGATTCGATCCGGCGACCTTCGGATTACGAACCCCAGCGCTTACCGCTGCGCTATGACGCTGTAGAAAATCATTAATCGTAGAGAGTATTTCACCGCAACTGTTTCTTTTAACTGTCGATTTTCTCGACAACGGCTGAGAAGTGCATCTTGGTGCTTTGCCACATTACACCTCTGGCCATGAGCTTTTATTATGCGCAGTATGAATCGAATCTGAATTTCACAATTGGCGGCCTCCCCTTGTTAGAACTACTTAAACCAACTAACCTAAGGACATCACACACATCCATGCCCGAGGCAGGATTCGAAGCTGCGACTGTAGCGGTAGCTCGGCTCCAGACTGTAGCGCCTAGAACGGCACGAAACGAGTCAATTTACGAAATATTGCGTGCCAGTCATTAAATTTAGTGATATAACCGAAAGCAATATTCAGTTTAATAACACAAGTATCATTTTTGCCCTAAACAATTTTCTGCAGAATGGCAACAATTACCCAGAAGAAATAATATCAGCTTGTTTTAAAATGTAGTATCTTAGATCTGGACGACTGCAGGACGTAGATAACTCACATATGACTGAAGTATGCTGTATGCCACAGATTAGAAACACGTGATTACGGAAATGTCCACGTTCGCTGGTCGGAGACTGGTTATAGTCTGAAGTCCTCACAGACACTAATCGGCCTGTAGGGGTCGCAACATGGAGGTAGGCTTCTTGGGAAACGCGCCAATCAGTGAGTGGCCGGCGCGTTTGCTATGGAAGTCTTCGCGAATGACTCATACACGGCCCACATCACATTTTGTGAACATTATGTGCGACAAAAGTGGAAAAATCAAATGTTTCTCCGCATACTAAAATCTAAATATATTTTGTCATTAGTACTAGTCTCTAGTTGTATCTAGTTGGCAGTTCATCGGTTATGATACTTTTCTTAGCAATTCTTCTATTTGAAATATGATGGTATTGTCAGAGATGGAAAGCGTATATGAAAGTAGGTATTCAGTTGGCGAAAAGAGAATAGCGGTTGTTTATTGAGGATAAATACAACAAACCGCGTGAAGCACAGGACCTCTACGGATTCAAATTTTGCTCGTTTAAAGTATGGTTATGTAATACCAAACGGAATAATTAAACAGTTTCTAACCTCTTATCTCGACGCAGTGACAAGGAGGAGGAATTTTGTTTGATCACTATTCTTTTAAATACTTTAATGAATTACGTTATTCATGGCTCTCATTTTCAGCAACTGTAGTATATATTTTTCAGAATTAAATTCAGTCGTCACATTCAAATATATTTTTCATCATGCCCTACCGGTTTCGAGAAATTAATTTGTCACCTTTAGAAGCTTAGTATTGCTTTAATAGATGTCGACATCTTCTTCATAGAAGCATAATGTCATGATATGTGTGATTCAATTACTGTAAATTGTAATCTGTGTTTACAATAACCACATACAATATGTACATTTCTAGATATGTCATGCCATTATGCTTCCTTGAAGAAGATATCAACATCTGCTACACCAATACTAAGCTTCTGAATATGGCAAATTAATTTGTCGAAATCGGCAAAGCATTATAAAAAATATATATTTGCAACTGACAACTGTAGCCGGCCGATGTGACCGAGCGGTTCTAGGCGCTTCAGCCCGAAGCTGCGTTGCTGCTACGGCCGCAGGTTCGATTCCTGTGTGATGTCCTTAGGTTAGTTAGGCTTAAGTAGTTCTAAGTCTAGGGGACTGATGACCTCAGATGTTAAGTCACATAGTGCTTAGAGCCATTTGAACCATTTGACCACTGTATTTTGTTCTAAAAATAGTTTAATAAACATTACCGGCACTTCAATTTGATGAGAGAATGGTGAAAACTGTAAATGATCTATTTAATTCCTCATAGGCCTCCGCCAATGAACCATTTGCCCGGTGCGAAATGACTTTTTACTGTGGGAAACTAAGCTACGTACTGTAGCCTATCAGCACCATAAGTGTTGCAGATTTTCTTGCAACGTAACGATTCGACTCGAAGTCACTTCTGTGGATCGCAGCCGATTGCCTTTCATGGGGTTACATGTGCGTCCATGTCTCCCCCATTGACCCCCATTTCCCCTTCCCCCCCCCCCCCCCCCCCCCCACCGTGCTGCAGCTGAAATTTGTACGAAGCTTTCAGCTCAGGCAGGTCACAGAGATCATTCACTGCTACTGGATCAAAAGTGCTCTAACTGTCTCACGAAAGTAGGCAGATCATTTCTGCCACTTACGATATTGCCAGTTAGTGGTAATTTCAAATGTTAGCAAAAACTTCGATAAAATATGAGACATCTTTATTTTCAATCAAGAATATGATGGAATACTTTCCAAAAGAAAATTCTTACCAGTCGTTACGAAAAAAGTGAAAACTAACTCTACAAGAGATTTAAAGAAATGTATTCTTTTTACTTCAATCTGATGAATGGCCAGAGACACTAATATATTTATACTCAAAAAAATGTAGGAACATTATAAAAGTTCATAGATGTTTCTGATACATATTTTGCCTTGAAAAGGTAAAAATATCCAGAGGTACAAAATAAAATACTATAAGAGGTGTGAAATTGTTTCGCCTGTGTAACGAAATTCGTCGTAGCTGAATGACTGGCGTTTTGTTTCACCTTGTATAAACTTCCAGCGAGGAAGTTGTTAAGAAAACTATAAAATTAGTTTTGGTAATATCTGATACATAATTACTCTATCGTGTCACTTACGAACGCAGTTTATTCACGAGACACTCCATATGTGACAGAACGCGGGGACATCCCAGTGCCCTCCTGGATCCTGGTTCTGACAGCTCGCCTTTATAGGACCGAGAATATTCTCTAACTACAGAAGAGATTATGTATGCAGCTGTAACAGAACCTTCATCACTGCACCAGTCACCTAAAATACCAGTACGCACTAAACAGATGTAGAGCCTCTCTGCAGGTACTTTCAAGCTACAATTTCCCTCCGAGTCTTCCCAAACAGTTATGCTTGTGTGGTTTTGGGAAACGCAAGTTTAGTCCAGATCGATCTGAGGCCTTTTGTCCTCCGTATGTTATAAATGTACATTGTACAAAACTGCACCTCTCAGAGTGGCAATATCCCTTCATTCCATAGCCCTCGTACTGAGCTTTGTGTTGTAGTTGAGCGTAAACGTTGTTGGCAGTGGGTTATTCTTCTCTACTGTAGTATTTTAATACAATCCTCCAGAACACTTCTTTATTAAAGTAGTCTGTGTGAGTTAATATACTTTCGCTTTTATGTCCCTTTCATGGCGAATCGAAGACAGCGCACACACACCTACAGCTTCTGAAGTTACGATAATCCTGTTACGTTACACTGTTCCTATTTGGACTTCACATGCTTTTGCTGTCAGTTTTTATGCTTGGGCTAAATTTATGTTCCATCTTGCTTCATCCCGAGATATTACATATTTTAGAGGCTTAATTTTTTCGTAATAACGATAAATGAGACAGAAGACAGTTTAAGCAATTTTTTCAATGTCTATACGAATGATATGTTTATGTTTAAGAAAACAATGATCTTATTTTCGCGAATGAAAGCGGTAAGGTCGTTTTACAGTGAGATTTACTTTTTCGCGATAAACGAAATATTACAGTGAGATTTGTAGAGAAAAATGACCTTGAAGTTCTGTTCTAAGATTATATTTATGAAGAGAAAGGCAAGAGAGAACAAAGATTCTTCAACGGGAAAGAAATACCTGCTGTCTTTAGCATTCCGGAAAATCTCTATAAGGCGTGAGAGCGAAAGGATTTAGGGAGAAATATTGTCGACTTTGACTCCCGACTTCTTGTAAAACGAAATTCTGGAATGTTGTTCTCGGGGTGGCTCGTAATCCCACCTCAACCTGTCTTCTCATGTTACCAATATCCTTAAAAATCCCAAAAGGCTGCACGGCTGATCGCACAAAGGGTTGGTGTATTTCAGCGTCCTGGTTCAGGTAAAATAAATAAAATGATAACAGTCAGTAGTATCATGTAGGAAGTACGACTTGGCATGCGGGCTCTATAGTTCTGATCGGTAGCAGTCAGCAACAATCTGGAGACTACGTGCCGAAGTGATTTGTAGATATTCGTGGCGAACTGTGCAGCGTACCAACGGCCTTTTTTTAAACTGCGTTGCCATCTACTTTGTTGCTGAGCTGCAATATGACTGTTGTATTTTGTTGCGGTATTTTCGTTGTGATTTTTCTCGAAAACGAGTGATGATGCTGTTGCTGGCACGTTGCGCGGTTGCCGTTGTACTCCAGTTCAGGAAAGCAAGCCGATTATCGAGAATCTGTCGAAGCTCAAAGCACGTTTCTGTTGCCTGCACTGCGCACTTACGGTACATGAAGGCGGCGTTCGTTCACCCCCCCCCCCCCCCACCCAACTCTCCCGCAACATACCCCGCCCTTCGCCCTATCCAATCTCCCTGCTCCCTGCAACATCTACTCGCCAAATGCCAATTTATAGATTGCGAGTAGTAGTGACGACAAGTGTTACGGCGCGCAGCAGAACTAAACAGTTTGCGAGTGAAGATTTGTACACTTCGGAAAGCAATGTTTTAGTGCACAGACTTTGTAATGTTCGTATCTAGTGGGAAAGATACTGGCTCAAACCATTGCTTTAGAAATAAGGAACATTCAGACCAGTTCAAAAACTACGTAAAACCTCGTTTATGTAAACTCCCGTCACGTGATGGTATTCTCTCACTGGTCTATTCTTTTTTCTTTTTTTTTTTTTTTGGATAACAGTACTGTTAGTGTTGCCTGTTTTATGTGCAGCCCAAATCGGGGTTGCTTCAAATATGCGACTGGAAGTGGTGAGTTGATGTTAGTCAAGAATATCTTTAAGGTGATAAAGACGCCATTATCAACACCTCACTGAGTTTGAACGAGGTCGAGTAATACGGCTACGAGAAGCTGAATGTTCCTTCTGCGATACTGAAGGAAGACTTGGCAGGAATGTAGCCACTGGACACGACTGCCAGCGTTGTGATCACGAGAATGTACAGTCGCAATAAGACCAGGCTTTGGATGGTCACGTGCCACTACCGAGAGGGAAGACCATCCTGTTCGCCTTAAGGCTCTGGCGCATCGTACTGCGTCTGTACCAGCAATTTGAGCAGCAGCTGGCTCTACAGTGACACAACGCACTGTTACAGCTCCGAGCCATGTGCTCTGTAGCGTGCATTCCACTGACCCAAAACCACAGCCATTTGCCAATTTCAGTGGTGTCAAGTAGGAGCTCATTTGTGGGCGGGTTGGAGGTCTGTTGCGATTTATGATGAAAACAGGTTCTGTTTCGGTGCCAGTGATGGCCGTGCGTTGGTTAGGACTCCAGCTGAGGACCTGCAACCAACCTGTCTCCATGCTACGCATGTGAACCGTGATTTATTTTCAAAGAATATTCTTAAGAATTTATTTTATTTACTAGCGATTCATCAAGAACAGTAACACATTTAATCACACTATGTAAGCATGGAAGTAGTTGCCAGGGAGTAGCTGATGAAATCATAACCAAATTCCTTTTAACAAATAGGAATTTTATTCACTTTAATAGTGCCTAAAAGCATTTTTTTTTAAAAAGAAACAGATTTAAAATTATAATTAGGAAGCACCCTCTAAATATCGAAGTTACAATTTATTCAGAGGCAGAAGAAACAAGTGTTGACTGTGTGAGCTTTCAGGCAGAGAACCTTGCCGCTACCTTCTGACACGACCGTAGTTACGACCGCCCACAACAGCCTTTGAAAGACTACACTGGTGCAAATCTGCAGCACACCAGATAACTTTAAACTAAGAGTTTTAACAATTTACACAAGCACACAAACTATGCACCCCCCGTAGAAGGGATGGAAATGGTACAAAACACTAACAATTAAAATATTCACCTTGCCACCGATGGTGCAACTTGATTTTAACTTCTAAGAGCCCGCATCTCGTGGTCGTGCGGTAGCGTGCTCGCTTCCCACGCCGGGGTTCCCGGGTTCGATTCCCGGCGGGGTCAGGGATTTTCTCTGCCTCGTGATGGCTGGGTGTTGTGTGCTGTCCTTAGGTTAGTTAGGTTTAAGTAGTTCTAAGTTCTAGGGGACTGATGACCATAGATGTTAAGTCCCATAGTGCTCAGAGCCATTTTTGAACTTCTAAGAAAAGTCTTACGGTGAAAGGGTGGCAACTTTATATACTAAAATGATCATTTAAATAAAAGCCCATGAAATGTAATCTTATATAAAATTCTACAAGGTTGGCCAAACAATGGTTAAGATGCTCTACAGTACACAGATACCGCCTCTCAAGATCATAGGCAATAATATCAAAGTTTCCAAAGATCAAAACATATTTCAGGTATAAGGCCACACTTTAAGCAATAAATTCGTTAACACACAAAATCCGACAAACATGACAGAGGCAGCTACTAACCAACGGTAGATTGATAGGGAGATTACGGGACAATCCGAACCGCAGGTTGCTCTAACCGGCCCCTACTCCACAAGGGAAAAACAGACCACCCAATTTATAAACAACCACCTTCCCGCGGGTGGGCAAACGGGGAAGAATGGTGGGACGACCCCAAAGCAAAACGGCTGGTGACCTCACCATGAAAACAAGTAGAATTTAACAAGAGTAAAATAAATCAAACAACATATCACCAATCACTCAACTTCTAATAAACTGCGATTTCTCGAGAAGACCTGGCGCAGCACCCCCAAATCGCTCTCTCGAACCGTCCGCTGCCAGCCGCTTCAACGGACGCAGGAAGTCGCGCCGATCTCCCGTCTCACCGCGTCGCAGCTCGCACCGGCCAGACTGATGTCCTGTTGCTCTCGTGTCGACTGCGAAGCCACCACCCCTCGCTATACGGCGCGGCCCACTGGACTCACGTGGCGACCTCACATGCGCCGATGCTCAAGACGGACAAGTCATATTGTGTCTCAGTGCGCGACCGACCAACCGATCGATCCAACCGCCAATGACCATTGCCTGAGCAAACTCGAGCAGACTGGCGGCCTAACGCGCAGACTCACACGCAGGAACTAAGCCCCGACCGGGCGACCACTCGCTTAGTTCTCTTACTGGCGGAGTGGAAAGACTCTCATTTTGCCGGCTTTAAAGGTTGATCCGAACGACAGACATACTAGCACTCCGAACGACAGACAGACACCAACTGCCTAACAAATGCGGACGAGACACAGACTAGCAAGCTGGGGACGAGAGACTGACCCAGACTGAGCACTGGCGAGCTCATAGCGCCCCTTAAATGCACGTGAACAGGCTACCTTTCCCCTTTCCCACCAGAGGGAGACACCAAAGCTGCGATTGCCACAGCGGCGCCGCCGCCAGAAACGGAGGGCGACTGCTTCACACTACGCGCTGCGGCGCGTTCTTCAAAACAGCAGTTTTTACCACGGATCAGCATGCTAAACACACCTGATCTGCATCTGTAGTATGGTCTGGGATGCGATATCGCAGGACAGCAGGAGCACCCTCTTGGTTATCCCACGCCCTATGACTGAAAATCTGTACGCCAATCTGATGATTCGACCTGTTGCGCTCACTGTTTTGCAACGGGGTAACGCTCGCCCACACACCACTGTTGTAACACAACATGCTCTACGCAGTACCGAGTGTCAACATGTTGCATTGGCATGCTCAATCACCAGCTGTATCTCCTATCGAGCACATAAAATGTGGCATCATCGGACGACAACTACAGCGTCATCCACAACCAGCATTAACCATTGCCCGACCATGTGCAACACACATGGAACCCCATCGCACAATCTGGCATCCAGCATCTGCACAACACTATACATACACGTTTGCATGCTTGCGTTCAACATTCTGGTGGTTACGCCGGTTATTAATGTACCATTATTTCGCTCTTGCAATGCCTTATCTCGCTCTTACATTAACCTATGATCTTGTAGTGTTAATCACATCAACGAGTCACCCCGAAAAATGTATTTCTGCGATTTCATAACTTTACATTAATTTTTTTTGTGTCGCTATTTCTTTTCTGTCAGTGTATTTAAGTCTCATTACGACTATAAGACAATTGTCACAATGATTCATGTACCGAGAACAGCCACCCGTTATACCAGACTTCGTCACGTCATGCGACAAGAATAGGGAAAGGGGAATGATAGCATTAAAAGCTGGTGAAAGGTAATGGCCTTTATTTCACTCCAAATCTTTACGATCTTGACTCTAATAGCGTCCCCCTCGCCGAGAACAAAAATTGCTGCAGCTTAAAAACAGCAAATCCATAAAATTTATTTCTTTGGCGGGAACAACGCAGTAAATTTGTCACCAGCATGTAAAATACAAAGTAAACACACCAACACACGTGGACCGTAACGACTTCCTTTTTTATTTTTTAAGTAGGATTAGCATCAGCCTCAGAAAACTCTGGATGGTCCGGAATAAGAGGCATAATACCAAGCAGCAAGATAAAAGATCGTTTTGTAGCAAGATCTGGGCTGGAAGAGGTCGCCATTAAAAGCTGCGAAGCTGTAAATCTCGGATTCCCGAAATGCGCGCAGTTTTAAGCGACGAACAAATACGCTCTAGAAAGAATATCGAACATTCTTTTTTTTTTGGCCACCATAAATAGGTCAGCTCACAACTTTCAACACGGCTAGCGTAGCTGTCTTGCTTGTTCATATTTATAGCACTTCTTCCCTCAATTATTTCATATTTTTGTTCTTTTCAAGTCTCCTGAAGTAGGCGCCAAACTGCTGCTGTTAAAGGAACAGGGTTAATGAGATAGTGATTTCATCGGTGCAAAGAAAGGCAATTTCGTAACCTTTGCTTAAAACCGTCTTGAATCATCGCGACATACTGCACCCAGTTTTTAAATGTGTTCATTGCGCAGAGTCTGACGGATTAAAATTCTTGTCTTACACCGAGGTGACGAAAGTCAAGGGACAGCGTATGCGCATATAAAGATGTTGGCAGTATCGCATACACGAGGTTTAAAAGGCCAGTGCAATGGCGGAGTTGTCATTTGCACTCAGGCGATTCACGTGAAAAGATATCCGACGTGATTATGGCTCACGACTTAAATAACAAACGTTGGACGTGGAATGGTAGTTGCAGCTGAACGCGTGGGACATTCCATTTCGGAAATCGTTTGGGAATTCAATATCCGACATACAAAGTGTCAACAGTACGCCGAGAATACCAAATTGCAGGCATTACCTCTCACCACCAACTCGGCCGGCGACCATCACTTAACGTCCGAGAGCAGCGACAATTGCGGGGAAGTTGTCAGTGCTAACAGACAAGCAACATTGCAGAAACCACTGTGGGAGCTATGCCGAACGTGTCCTTTAGGACAGCGCGGAGAAATTTGGCGTTAATGGGCAGCAGATGACCGACCGGCATCGCTAACAGCGTGATATCGTCTTCAGCGACTCTACTGGGCTCGTCACCTTGCCTGTTGGACCCTAGGCTACTGGACAAACCCGTGACCTGATCAGATAAGTCCCGATTTCAGTTGGAAAGAGCTGTTGGTAGGGTTCGAGTGTGACACAGACCTCACGATGCTATGGACCGAAGTTGTCAAAAAGGCTTGTGGTCGTTCTGTAACGGCATGGGCTGTGTTTACGTGGAATGGACTGGGTTCAGAATGGTTCAAATGGACCTGAGCGCTATGGGATTTAACTTCTGCCGGCCGGAGTAGCCACGCGGTTCAAGGCGCTACAGTCTGGAGCCGAGCGACCGCTACGGTCGCAGGTTCGAATCCTGCCTCGGGCATGGATGTGTGTGATGTCCTTAGGTTAGTTAGATCTAATTAGTTCTAAATTCTAGGCGACTGATGACCTCAGAAGTTAAGTCCCATAGTGCTCAGAGCCATTTGAACCATTTTAACTTAACTTCTAAGGTCATCTGTCCCCTAGAACTTTGAACTACTTAAACCTAACTAACATAAGGACAGCACACACATCCATGCCCGAGGCAGGATTCGAACCTGCGACCTTAGCGGTCGCGCGGTTCCAGACTGTAACACCTAGAACCACTCGGCCACCCCGGCCGGCAATGGACTGGGTCCTCTGGTCCAACTGAACCGGCGTTTGACTGGAAACTGTTTGGCTACTTGGAAACCATCTGAGCCATTCATGGACTTCTTGTTCCCAAACGAAGATGGAATTTTTATGGATAACATTGCGCCATGTCACCGGCCCTTATTTGTTCACAACTGGTTTTATAAACATTCTGGACAATTCGAACGAATGATTTGATCACCCACATAGCCCGACATGAATCCCACTGAACATTTATGGAATATTATCGAAATGTCAATTCGTGCACAAAATCCTGCACCGGCAACACTTTCACAATTATTGACGACTATAGAGACAACATGGCTCAGCATTTCAGCCTGTGGCTTCCAATGATTTGTTCAGTCCATACAACATTGAACTGCTGCATTACACCGGGAAAAAGCAGTTCTTACACTAGGAGGTGTCACATGACTTTCACTTCAATGTATACCGTGGATTCGTGATTGGAGTTTCGAGACGTTCGGGAATAGTCTCTCCCTTCGATACACCATTTGCTTGTTAACGGCGTCTCGACGTCTGGGCACTACACCAGACGGAGCTGAAACAAGAAAGAAAGCTTAATCCCAGACAGTGGACATATTGAAATGTCTACAGTGCTACTATACTCCAAAATATCGCGATAGTCTCCCGGAGAAAAGAATACACCCGCATCTTCAGCACAGCCATACTTAAGTGACAAGGCTTCAGAGTTATGAACGCAATAATTTATTGTGATGGTAGGGAAATCGATTAGATTAGATAATAAGATATCTTTTCAGTCTCACAGAACTATGGTGAGGGAGTCTCAAGGATTTAGAACATGTCATAAACAAGAACATGTAATACATATTTAGGAGAAAAGAGATGTACAGGTGTCCCTTCCACAGATCCAAAGTGAATTGGTCCTCATGATTTGAAGCCCAGAAAAATGAAAAAAATGCTAATTAACGAGATAATACAAAACTAATCATAAGCACGGGAACGTGTACACTTAGAGATGTATAAGATCATTCTTAAGCTAATGAAGCCATGCATCAACTAACAGAAATCAGTTTACTATACTTGTACACGTTTCTGCAATGATTTTTGATAACACTGACACTACTCGATAGCATTAATAGTGCAGTCATCAAAAATGGTTCAAATGGCTCTGAGCACTAGGGGACTTAACTTCTGAGGTCATCAGTCCACTAGAACTTAGAACTATGTAAACCTAACTAACCTTAGGACATCACACACATCCATGCCCGAGGTAGGATTCGAACCTGCGACCGTAGCGGTCGCGTGGTTCCAGACTGTAGCGCCTAGAACCGCTCGGCCACACCGGCCGGCGTGCAATCATCAATCGGTTCTACTAACAAGGGAACCCTCCATACTGTAACTCACGGATTTTGATGAGCTTCAAATATATTGTAGAGGCATTTACCTTGAGTTCCTCCGGTTTTTTAGCGACGGGCCTTAGTTTTTGAGAAAATCAATTCTGAAGTTCATTGCGAGCTTTATATACCCGTAACATTACATATATTCCGAACAAGTCATCGTAGCGCAGCGGTAAAGGTTCACGGGTACTGCGCTCGAGATACTGTGTTCGAATACTGCTCGTGTAATTTTTTTTTTCAAAATCGACCGAATTTTTCAATTTTATTTCAAATAATATAAAAAACAGTGTAAGGTGTGCGCAATGAACTCCAAAATCGATTTTCTCAAAAATCAACACCTGTCGCTAAAAAACCGAATAGCCAGGAACTCAGGGTAAGTGCCTCTACAACATATTTGAAGCGCATCAAAATCCGTGATTTACAGTATGGAGAGTCCCTTCGCAAGAAATTAATCGGTGGAGTAGAAGGTGTTGACCAACAATAAATCATTTAGGCTGCACTTAAGCTGAACTTTATTAGTAGCTAAACATTTTATAGCTGCTGGCAAGCTGTTGAAAACGTGTATTACTGAATAATAAACACCTTTCTGGAGCACAGTAAGTGAATTTAAACGTGTACGTAGATTATTCTTATTTCTCGTGTTGATTCCATGAAATGAGCTGTTGGTTTGAAAAAGAGGTACATATTTATGTCAACTTCAGTTAAGAAATGAATTTATTACGAAGCAGTAAGCTGTATCCCCTGTTTCTTGAACAGGCCTAATCCCAAGAATTTAACACTGTCGATCTCTTCTTTTAGACACGTACGGGAGTAAATCTCTTACAAGTTTTGAGCTGCATGTATTGTGACTTTTCAAAATTTTATGACAGTGCTGGATAGACACCATTTATTAATAATATCGACGACAATTTCATTAAATTCTCTTTCTAAAACTATATATAGTCTGCTGTTTATTGCAATGTTACTATCATCTGCATGCACAACAGACTTTTAGCACCTGCTAAATTACTCATGAAAGGTCACTTAAATAACGAAAATAGAAAGTGAGGATTTGAAGAGCCAACCTTAAAGGAAAACGTAAGTAATTAATTCAAATTTGGATGATGATAGATAGCTTAAAATCCGAACTCTTTCCTATCGGCAATGTTTCCCGTCGGAGAGATGGGATTTGATCCATTATGTAGCATTTTTCGTTACACCGTAATATTCTAATTAACTTAAAAAGATATTTCGATTAACACAGAAGACAGGTAAAGAGGGTCCAATAAATAAATGAATAACGAGGCGTTCTATCATCAGAGTAGATTGAGAACAAATTGACATTGTTCCTGGTTATGTGGTCTACATCACATGGAATACCCACCTCCCTTCTCCAACCGTTCGATACGAGTATTATGCAAGTTCTCGGCAATGCAGATATCTAATATTACTCCCTTACCAAAAGTGTTTGCCGTTATGTAACTTAACAAACGCTTCCCTTAAGGGATTGTGATCAAGGAACCCCATTTAGTGAGAACCATCCCACGGATAATTCATATTCTCTTGGGCTGGGTTTCATCCGCGAGCAGCCATCAATAGTATCATGTTATTTTGTAACATCCTTCCGTACAAGGGTGCTTTCGTAACATGAACAAACGATCGATTTTCCTGGTCGATTACTAGCTGTCATTGGACTCTAACGAAGACGATCTACGTAAGAAACCAATAATGCAGCTTATGCGTGTGGCGCGGTAGCAGATGCGTTCAGAGCCCGACAATAACAGTTTTCAGGATTTTTGTTGTTTATTGCATGCTTGTATGGAAGGTAACAGTTTTCTTAAGTTGTTTAGCACATTCGTTGGTGTAACGTTGCAGTTTTTTCTCAGTTAAATGCTATCGTAACATTTCAGCAAGGGAGTGCGTCGATTTTCCCTAAATATGTGACGGATTGGTCGTTTACACTTCAGACAATGTGCGTATAGCGTTTCATACCCTAAATATAAAAAAATTTCATATATATTTTAGTTAAAAATGTTTTCTTTTCTGGAGACTTAAAATTGCACACACAATCAGTCTCTTTGTACTTCACTGCCGGCCGCGGTGGCCGTGCGGTTCTAGGCACTTCAGTCCGGAACCGCGTGACTGCAGGTTCGAATCCTGCCTCTGGCATGGATGTGTGTGATGTCCTCAGGTTAGTTAGGTTTAAGTAGTTCTAAGTTCTAGGGGACTGATGACCTCAGAAGTTAAGTCCCATAGTGCTCAGAGCCAATTTTGAACTTATACCATACACCCTGCATGTGTGTCACACGAGAATTCTAGGAGCATTCGCAGCAGCCATAAATTCAGAGCAGCCATCTCACCATGGTACACTCTACCAACTAGCGACACTGGTGGAAGACAACCAAACAGGTATGCTTTACACCCACACATTCGGTGATGCCTGTACAAAATATGTTGCCGCACAGGACTTAATCCACGAAACACCAGGATATTTAAGGTACTACTTGCCACTGTTGACAAAACGATTCTCCGTTACTATTATGTTTGCCCACTCATTCGCGACCATGCACGATTATCTACGATAACAGTGAGAATATATGCAGCAAAACAGTACGCATAGCCCTACATACGAGTGCAGATGAAAAAATGACGCGGTAAACCTATATAAGCTTTGTTCATCAGAGCTAACCATATCTAAGTCTGTAGCAATTTTTCCTTTAAAATGAGACTTTTGTGCACCAATCAAAGTCACTTCCTACACGACCGTACATGGTTATACCGTGTAGAATCAGATAAACTACCAATTAAGCTTATTGCGCCAATGAGGTTGGACTGCCTCCAGCAACATGGTCTACTCTCAGCCAACTGTCGTTACAATATGCCTCAAACAAGGGCACACTACTGATATTTGTTAATTTTTCACCATCTTTGACATCAGATACGTCTCTTTACCTAACATCCGTAGTTAAAATTGTTTTATTAGATCGAATGGTAACTAACGCTTATAGAGGGTGTCAAAGGAAGTAGCGACGAGTATTAAAGTGCTGTAGAACATACAAAATTTATTGAAAATGTAATATTTTTGCAAATACATTAACTTCTCCCATTTATGTGCGAAAAGTTATATCCTCCTTATCACCAGCCTAGCCCGCGCGGCAACGAGCAATGCGTTCATTGAAGTTCTCTGTTACGCGTTCACGAATGTCTGGTGAGATGTCGTTAATAATCCTTTTAATTTCATCCCTCAACTGGTATATTGTTTGTGGTTTGTTCACATACACTTTTGATTCCACAAATCGCCGGAAAAAAAGTCACATGGGATTTGATCGCATGACCTGTCAGGCCACTTCTGGTTGATATGCAAAGAGAGAATTTTTTGAGGAAACTTTTCATTCAGCGGGACAATCATTTCACGGGCTGTGGACATGTCGCACCATCCTGTTGAAACTAAAAATCATCATTTTCATCAATAAGAGGGAAAAACCGATCCGACAGCATGTTTCGGTAACGGTCGCCGTTCACAGTGCCGTCATTTCTCCTCATCATTTTCAAAAGTCCGCAGCTCGTGGTCTTGCGGTAGCGTTCTCGCTTCCCGCGCCCGGGTTCCCGGGTTCGATTCCCGGCGGGGTCAGGGATTTTCTCTGCCTTGTGATGACTGGGTGTTGTGTGACGTCCTTAGGTTAGTTAGGTTTAAGTAGTTCTAAGTTCTAGGGGACTGATGACCATAGACGTGAAGTCCCATAGTGCTCAGAGCCATTTGAACCATTTTCAAAAATGTCGGGCCGATTACTCCTCCTGCCCAGAAACCACGTTGTGGTTGCATCTCATCTTCCATAGTCACTCGCGGAGTTTCGTTAACCCAAATTCTCAAAAATGTTCAAATGTGTGTGAAATCTTATGGGACTTAACTGCTAAGGTCATCAGTCCCTAAGCTTACACACTAATTAACCTAAATTATCCTAAGGACAAATACACACACCCATGCCCGAGGGAGGACTCGAACCTCCACCGGACCAGCCGCACAGTCCATGACTGCAGCGCCCATAGACCGCACGGCTAATCCCGCTCGGCAACCCAAATTCTGCAGTTCTGCTTATTGACGTACCCACTGACGTCCAAGTGCGCCTCATCTGAGAAAATTATTCTTTTTGTGAAGGTCTCGTTCTCCGCTTGCCGAGTCAAGACCCACTGAGAGAATCGATGTCTCTTTCAATGATCTTCAGGCTACAACTGTTGTGTGAGTTGAACCCTGTACGCATGGATTTTCAGATCATTTGAAACGACTTCATGCAGTGAACTTGGTGATAAATTCGGTTGTTGAGCTCGTCGGCCCCCCGATTTTCAGGGGCTTACGGTCACATTGCCACGCACGAGAGCAATGTTTTCTTGTGTTCGAACAAAGCGCGACCGTCCTGTTTTCTTAACGTTTGAAATAGAACTTGTGGTTTCAAACTTGCGGATCAACTTCCAACCTGACGATTCTGTTGGAGAAGCATTACGTCCGAATGGCACATTCACTTCCTCTTCAGGCCACAAGTGGCCCATCGGGACTATCCGACCACCGTGTCATCCTCAGATGAAGACGCGGATAGGAGGGGCGTTAAGATGGTTTTCTTTGACCGGAGCCGCTACTATTCGGTCGAGTAGCTCCTCAATTGGCATCACGAGGCCCGGATGGTCACCCATGCAAGTGTCGGCCACGCCCGACAGCGCTTAACTATGGTGATCTGACGGGAACCGGTGTATCCACTGCGGCAAGGCCGTTGCCTCCGAGTTGCACATGTAATTCACAATTGTAATAACTTTTTATCACTTGGGGACGTTGCTCTGTTGTCATTTGCTCCCTGAGGAAAATAAACATCAAACAACAATGATCACCGTGCCAAAGTTATCACGCTGCTAATGGGAAGGATCGCAGATTACAAACATGAAAAAGCCACGGCTGCCAACCGTCATATGATAAAATGGTGCAAAGTTCAAATTCGTCCTTACTTCCTGGAGACCCTCTAGATAGCAGAGGGCTGTGATCTCAGATTATGGCATTCCCCTCCTGGCCGTCATTGAAAGGGAGTCGTCTACAACCGCCGTCTGACGCTGACTGGCGCATGTTGCCGGATTTGGAGAAATGTAAGTATCACAGATTGTTGCAGTTTGATCTACATTCTGAGCAGCTAGATACTTTCTTACTATGTACACAAGTCGTTTTGCTTCGTTTGGATACAGTTTGTGGCATCTTGCTGTATACTTTCATTTCGCAAGCTGCCCATGTGAGCAGATCTTGTCGCACTCCATTCGGTATTCCAGACTTTTTGGTGCCATTCGGTATTCCAGACTTTTTGGTGCCTCCCCACAGTGTAGAGTCATCTTGTAATTTGATTTGAGCTTTAAAGAACTTCGTTCTCTGTTAATTTTACTCTCATTGATGTAAATCATTGGGGCAAAAAGTAACCGTTAAGCTCAGTTTTGACCCAGATTTCTGGATCCTTACATTCCTATGACTTTTCCGTCGTTAGGCGACACACGAATAACAAATATAACCTGTTGTTGTCACTGCCGCTGTGTATTCGGTGCCTTAAATGGCGAAACTCAACGATCACTTATACGAGGTGCATTCAAGTTCTAAGCCCTCCGATTTTTTTTTCTAGTTAACTACTCACCCGAAATCGATGAAACTGGCGTTACTTCTCGACGTAATCGCCCTGCAAATGTACACATTTTACACAACGCTGACGCCATGATTCCATGGCAGCGGCGAAGGCTTCTTTAGGAGTCTGTTTTGACCACTGGAAAATCGCTGAGGCAATAGCGGCACGGCTGGTGAATGTGCGGCCACGGAGAGTGTCTTTCATTGTTGGAAAAAAGCCAAAAGTCACTAGGAGCCAGGTCAGGTGAGTAGGGAGCATGAGGAATCACTTCAAAGTTGTTATCACGAAGAAACTGTTGCTTAACGTTAGCTCGATGTGCGGGTGCGTTTGCTTGGTGAAACAGCACACGGGCAGCCCTCCCCGGACGTTTTTGTTGCAGTGCAGGAAGGAATTTGTTCTTCAAAACATTTTCGTAGGATGCACCTGTTACCGTAGTGCCCTTTGGAACGCAATGGGTAAGGATTACGCCCTCGCTGTCCCAGAACATGGACACCATCATTTTTTCAGCACTGGCGGTTACCCGAAATTTTTTTGGTGGCGGTGAATCTGTGTGCTTCCATTGAGCTGACTGGCGCTTTGTTTCTTAATTGAAAAATGGCATCCACGTCTCATCCATTGTCACAACCGACGAAAAGAAAGTCCCATTCATGCTGTCGTTGCGCGTCAACATTGCTTGGCAACATGCCACATGGGCAGCCATGTGGTCGTACATCAGCATTCGTGGCACCCACCTGGATGACACTTTTCGCATTTTCAGGTCGTCATGCAGGATTGTGTGCACAGAACCCACAGAAATGCCAACTCTGGAGGCGATCTGTTCAACAGTCATTTGGCGATCCCCCAAAACAATTCTCTCCACTTTCTCGATCATGTCATCAGACCGGCTTGTGCGAGTCAGAGGTTGTTTCGGTTTGTTGTCACACGACATTCTGCCTTTATTAAACTGTCGCACCCACGAACACACTTTCGACACCTCCATAACTCCATCACCACATGTCTCCTTCAACTGTCGATGAATTTCAATTGGTTCCACAACACGCAAATTCAGAAAACGAATGATTGCACGCTGTTCAAGTAAGGAAAACATCGCCATTTTAAGTATTTAAAACAGTTCTCATTCTCGCCACTGGCGGTAAAATTCCATCTGCCATATGGTGCTGCCATCTCTGGGACGTATTGACAATGAACGCGGCCTCATTTTAAAATAATGCGCATGTTTCTATCTCTTTCCAGTCCAGAGAAAAAAATTGGAGGCCTTAGAACTTGAATGCACCTCGTATTAAGACTCCAGAGAAAAGAACGAACATTGCACTCGATCGTCTTGTACAGTAAGCTCCACAGGAAAGTGTACGCCGTTATCTGTATGAAACAAAAGACACCGTTATAAATATGTGTTTACATGAAAATACGTGTCATTACTAATTGCACAATTACCTAATAGTTAATCCAATCCGCGCCTTTATCGATTATAGCCTGGCATCCTGGCCCTCTCTCAGGTAATTCATCCACATTTCCAACCTCTAAAGTCGTTTGATCCACATCGCAATGAATGTCTTTGGCTTTCTAAGAATTTTAGCAGCAGCTCCATATGAAGTCTTGGGCCTTTTGGATGATTTACAAGGAACACTGCCTCGTGAAGATTCAGATTTTTTGCTCTCATTTTAAACGGCAACCGACAAAACAAGACATTCGACTCTCACACTGTTTATCTATACACTGTGCAAAAGCGCATTCATTACAGATTCGAGACCACTACCAGAGATGTCGCTCTGGACTTACGTTTAAAGTTGCGGAATACACTTTCTTGTGGAACTGACTGTGCGATCAAAGATTTGTTTTATAACTACCAGTGTCCTTATGCTGGTCGAGTCGGAGCTGAGACGCACCAGACTCAACTTTCAAAGGGTAGAACGGATGTAAGGATGCTCTATCGAATTCGGGAGAAAAAAAAATCATAGCTCAACGGCACTAAAAGAAGAGGTCCGTTGACCGTACTTACCCCGGGACGTCAAGGAATCGTTAATTTGGTAATGTGGAGACGTGTCTGCGGTAAAAATCGTAGAGCGAGATCAAAACTTGCTGGCTCAAATGGATGTCCGCTACAGTATTTATGGAGAGATGAAGATACTTGCATGGATAGACTAGTGTAGAGAGCTTCATCAGACCAGTTTTCGTATCGGAGTCGAGCTAGGTCGGGCAGTGGTTAGTACTGGACCCGTATTGGGGAAGACGACGGTCCAAATCGGTGTCCTGTCAGCGAGATTTCGGATCTCGTGATTTCCCTAAATCGCACCAGGCAAATACCGGGACGGTTCCCTTCAAAGGGGCGACCTTGAATAATTGCGAGCTTATGGTTCGTCTCTAATGACCTCGATATCGACAGGACGTTAAACCCTGTCCTTAGTTTCTTTCTTCCCGGATCGAGGACCACAACAACAACAACAACAACTGAATAAAAGCTGTTCTTAGCAGGGAACACAAATGACAATGTTTTAAATTACGTAGAAGGCGTTAGTGCTCGAGTAAATCGCAGCAGAATATGACAACACAATAAAAAACATATTTTATTCTCCATCGTGTGTAGAGGAACTGCGTAATATGCTTCAACGAGAATGACGTACAGTTTCAGTGAGATTAATCGAATATTGTAATTATCTCTGCTGTGGTTTAACTAAAAAAAAAGAATTAACCATCGCCAGGTAAATACAAGAAAAAACATGTGCCATATGGAAATAGTGGTGCCAGTCTGTCTTAGTAAGCACTTAGCAGTGTTTCTGAAGCTTTGCAGCGAAGTTCACGTGAGCTGCAAACAAGTGGTACAGGAAAAGGGCTTTACAGTTTTACAACCCTGATAAGATACAAGTGAGGCCAGTGCTTTCCCAAACAAGGAAACAGTTATACATTGTGCGCAGGATTGTCTGGTCTTACATGAGAGATAACTAGTGATGGCGGTAGCTATTTTCAGCGAGCTTTACACGCGTACTTACGAAATCCACCGGAGAAAGCTTTCTAGGTCAAAGAGAAGAAACAACTCCACAAGCGGAATTGTGCCTCTAGAGTATAAACACGTCTATTTGTTATGTAAGTGCTATTAATGACATTAAGGCAACCACTCCTTCCTATTTAAACGCAAAGTAACATTTCAGTGTTCGCATCCTTATTTCCAGGCTATCAGTCGAGGAGAGAAGTTTGGTTCCTAAAAGCAGTAAACACTGTATGACATCACTAGTAGTGCACTTACGTGGGCTCCCAAAATGGGGTTTACCGTAAACGGATTCCGCAGTACCGCTTCTAGTTTGTCATGTAAACACTCCACTATCGATTGAGGAAATGAGATCATGGCTGACGGATTTTTAACTCTACAATCGACATTTGCAGCCTTACAAACGCTCTACCGCATTTGAGTCGTGGTTGGGGTAGGTGAGTTAATGTGGACGAAGTGCGTGTGTGTCAAGTGAAGAAAAGCAGTGCTGAATTGACCAAAAAAGTATTTTTTTATCAGACGCAACTGGCCGTGGTCTTGAAGTTCCCAAATTCTAACTATGGTAGGGACAGGGAATTTGCCCCCTTCCAGTCCGTTCAGGACGGCGCCAGGTCCACTCATCTTCTTGTCAAACAGACTACCGGGAACCATTCCCGGGTGTAAAACGCCGTTCACAAAGACCTTCGCTGTTTTGATGAAGATAGTTTAAACGCGTTGATCCACAATGATTCACGTCAGTCTATTCGAAAACTGGCAAATGTGATGAACTGTGGTCATTCCACCATCGGTGGTGGTGGTTAGTGTTTAACGTCCCGTCGACAACGAGGTCATTAGAGACGGAGCTCATGCTCGGGTTAGGGAAGGATTGAGAAGGAAATCGGCCGTGCCCTTTCAAAGGAACCATCCCGGCATTTGCCTGAAGTGATTTAGGGAAATCACGGAAAACCTAAATCAGGATTGCTGGAGACGGGATTGAACCGTCGTCCACCATCGTACGACATTTGCACGCAGAGGTTGTAACAATGGAAAATTGTACTCAAATGCAGGAGGATCCGCAACGAATTGACGCATGGTGCAGGGAATGGCAATTGAATCTCATTGTAGACAAGTGTAATGTGCCGCGAATACATAGAAAGAAAGATCCTTTATCATTTAGCTACAATATAGCAGGTCAGCAACTGGAAGCAGTTAATTCCATAAATTATCTGGGATTACGCATTAGGAGTGATTTAAAATGGAATGATCATATAAAGTTGATCGTCGGTAAAGCAGATGCCAGACTGAGATTCATTGGAAGAATCCTAAGCAAATGCAATCCGAAAAAAAATGAAGTAGGTTACAGTACACTTGTTCGCCCACTGCTTGAATATTGCTCACCAGTGTGGGATCCGTAGCAGATAGGGTTGATAAAAGAGATGGAAAAGATCCAACGGAGAGCAGCGCGCTTCGTTACAGGATCATTTAGTAATCGCGAAAGCGTTGCTGAGATGATAAAGTCCAGTGGAAGACTCTGCAGGAGAGACGCTCAGTAGCTCGGTACGGGCTTTTGTTGAAGTTTCGAGAACATACCTTCACCGAGGGGTCAAGCAGTATATTGCTCCCTCCTACGTATATCTCGCGAAGAGACCATGAGGATAAAATCAGAGAGATTAGAGCCCACATAGAAGCATACCGACAATCTTTCTTTCCACGAAAAATACGAGACTGGAATAGAAGGGAGAACGGATAGAGGTACTCAAAGTACTCTCCGCCACACGCCGTCAGGCGGCTTGCGGAGTATGGATGTAGATGTAGAAGTAGA
Organism: Schistocerca americana; assembly: GCF_021461395.2. Classification (NCBI taxonomy): domain Eukaryota; kingdom Metazoa; phylum Arthropoda; class Insecta; order Orthoptera; family Acrididae; genus Schistocerca; species Schistocerca americana. The sequence goes on from NC_060119.1 coordinate 221,812,900, forward strand.
GGTACAGCATGCTCTAAGCCAAAATCATAAAAATCAGAGGGTTGCCATTTATGCTTCTTTGGTTGCCGTCATCGACTGGCTCTCGAACAACACAGACCATTCCTATCCTGTATCGTTACTGGTATCAAGAAATGGTGTCTTTATGTTAACGTAAAGAAAAGAAAGAAATGGTTGTGCCTAAAGAAAGCAACAATACCCTGTACAAATACCTACACGCATCCACAAAAGATAATGTTGCGCATCTGGTGTAACACCGACGGTGTGGTGTAGTAGAAATTGCTTCCTCGAGGTGTATCCATCACTGCTGATATTTACTGTCAACAACTGACATTTGTTGCAGACGTAATCCAAGAACATCTGCCAGGAAGACTGCGTGAACTGGTACTATTCCACGATAACACCCGCCCGCATTTTGCTAGACCGACAGAAAACGTTATACAGCAGTTTGGTTGGGAAGTATAACACCCCAACGACCCCCTTGAAGTCAATTAAGACAGAATATCATAATCTGAAGTAGGGAAGAGTTTTCTTGGCAAATACGACATGTTTGCCGCTAAGCTAACACCAAGAAGTTTTGATAACAACAACATTATACATCACCGAGAGCTTTTGTTATGAAAAGAGGAGGAAGAAACCTCAGATTTAATTAATGGACAAATATCCAAGTGATAATTGCAATTAAGATCTTGAAAGCTAAGTCCAAGGTGATGTTAGTCAGAGATAACTTTTATGTGGAAGAGAGTCGTAAGCGCAACGAAGAAATTCAATGCGCCTACAATACTCTTTCACAGAAGAAGTCGCTTACTGGCTCTCGTCCTGTAAAGACGTACGACAACAATTCTTGTCTTAGTTACTGAGAGTACGGAACGCGACGAGATTGTTTTGCGTTCAGTAGTGTTTCTTGGGTGACGTGATTCACGAACTTCGGAAACTGATTTTCTAAGCAGAGACAGGAACTGATAGACGCGTTTAACCGTGCATAACGGGTTAATTGAACATTATTGACGAAACTAGTGAATATTGGACTTGACTTTCAAATAGTTGGAACTAAAAGAAGAGTGGATAGTATATCAAAGGACTACACTCAATTAGGCTCGAGTAGGACACAATTACTTCACGAAGATAATACAATTACGCTGAAGAATCAAGTTGTCGTAATTGTCAAGAAACTTAATTTTAATAGAACTGACTTTACCAACCAACTGCGTGTGCGTGTAGTGCGAAAGTTATAGAGTACTTAGTGGCCAAGGAACTATAAACTGTTCGTTCCAAGTGAAATATCAAGCGTGGACTACAATATTAAGTGATTTAATCAATGATAGTTAACCAACGACTGTTCAGCACGGACAATTTAATCTGAATATCAAAATACCTACTTCATTAATTGAAAAGAGAACTTTTGAACATTTTTTTTAACATTACGGCGTAGGTTCACTCAGACGTGATCAAATAGTGGATCGCGCTTCATACAGGTTCAACAACTCCATAGCAACGAGCCAACAACGTACGAGAAGACTGATAATTACAATGTTTCCTCGCAATTGGTGGTGTGTACGATGCGGATGAGATAAGATTTAACAACTACTGCATATGCGGGCAATGAATCATTCAATCTTAAATCAGAAGAAGCATCCATCGTACGAGTTCGCATTTCTGTCTCTCGTTCACCAACGGGCACCTACGTCATCGCACATCGTGTCTCAACTCCACTGCGAGAGCTGTGGCAGAAGCAGCTCTACGGCGTCGACAATGTCAGCACGCGGTTGGAGTGCGGGGACGCCACATAAGTCATTCCGCTCCCAACTTATTCACCTGATCATGTGCCCTCAGATGCTAACCTTTTCCGTTCTCTATCCAACAAACATCAAGGAACTTCCTTTCCGGGTATAAATATGCTCCGAACGTGACTCGATGGGCTCTTCGCCTCAAAACCACGTGATTGAGAAGCTACCCCAGCGTTGGAAGTCTGTTGTAAATAGGGAAGTAGAATATATTATTGATGACTAATGTCTATGTTATGTGCGTCTGTTGTGTTTCTTAAAGTTACGGAAAAACGCTACGAACTTACGCACGAACCCACATATTTCTCATAAGCCAAAGAACATAATCAGTGGCTGGCGACAAAACCTTCAACAATGCTGTGCACTGGTGTAGGTGTGTCTCTTCCCTCATTCGGAAGTTTTCTAGCCATTTCGCCTTTCCAGAATGTTGGAGTACAATACAGTTCCATCAGCGAATACTTCTCACTTTTTCCAAATGGTACATTTTCTAGGTAGGTTTAATACAATAGTTTCGCCACATTAACTAGTAGGAATATGAATTTAAGCATCACTTCTTGAGAAATTTCCTCTTTCCCCATACGAGTTCACAGTCACCCGTAAGAAAATACTGCCATCTCCTTGTATTAAAAAAAAGCGTTCTAAAAAAAATCATAACTCCAGTTTTAAACACAGAAGCCGTCGTTGTACCAATTAAGTCGGAATCTGGTTGCTGGAGACCACACATGTGAAACAAATTGTTTCGGAAAATGGATGCATGATTCGGCTTGCAAAATCGATTCAGATCTAATGTCTAAACACGACAGCGAGAAATGGTTTCCGACATTTCACTTTAACCTTCCTCAAGTTATACCACATTCAAACGTAGCATATAGATCACTGTCCTGGAAAGTGCTGTCTAATTAATTTGTCAAGTATTATTTTTTATTTCAGATTGCCCTGGGCAATAGCTCATACAACGAAGTACAAAATTAAGAAACGTGAAGAAAAATGTAACTGCAGTTTTATTATACACAGTACATGAGCAGAGTGAATATTTAAAATTAATATTTGTTCACTTTGTTTTACTGAATATGAAGAAACTGTCCTTGTCCTACTTGACGCTGCCATCGCAGACGCATCTGCTGCCATCTTGGAGACTCCACCCAAAATTGCAGGTTAATGCTGTAAGGATTAGATGAGTACTAATCTCCAAAGTAAAGCTACTTGTTTCAGTGTGAATAACCTATCATTCAGTGTGCTTCAGTCGTATGTGTCTTAGCAGGAGCAAAATATTTGTTTTATTCAGTGTTTAATACAACTCAGATTTTAATAGTGTTGTAAGCTTCTCTCGTGTTCTCTAGTTCTAATCGTCATACTGATAACTTTAATTGTTAGTAAGTAGAAAGTCTGAAGTTAATTTAACTCTGACACTAGGAACTGAAATATGATGCTTGAGTGACGGACAAGACAGGACGCTGTTCCCATTTTTGTCAGAACTTAGCTGAGAACAGGAGACAGAATCGCGACTGTTCCATCTAAACGATGACTGCCGTTTTACACATTTTCTAGGACCTCCTTTGTCTTAAGGGGATGCATGAATCTAGCACACGGATCGGGAAAGCGAGGCACCATTTGCTTACTACTCGATTTCCTTACTTTAATTTTTTTCTTCTCAGATTTAGTATGGAAGTGCTTGTCGTTTATGGTTTCATCGTCAGATACAGCCCATAACGTATGGAAGTGAACTGCGTGTATTTTTGTACTCGTGTTAATTACAAATGGGATTGTTAACAGTTCTATATGTTTGAAGATTACAGCGCAGAAGTTTTTCTTTTGTTATTGTATAGTCTGAAGATGGTCAACATACGATACAAGAAGTATTGATTAATTCGTAAATACGACAGATAATTGTGAAATATCATGACATCGCCATGGGATACCTATGAGGCGATGACAGACTGATCACCATGATCATCATCCTCATTACCAGCCATTCGACATCCACTGTGAGATGAAATCTAATCCAGATTTCTCAGTTTCTTTCGATCTTCAGGTATACCACTCATGTCGCTCCCGTATAGTTTGTAATACGTTCCTCCACAAGGTCGTCTACGTCTTTCACTGTCTCTAGAAATCCTTGATCCATCCGGTGTTGATTACCTGGCAAAGATTTCAAAATTCATTATAGTCGTCGTGGATGGCGAACTGCAAACGTGATTTAAAATGGCGGTTCATGTAGGCATGATATATAACCTGTCATACTTATTTCATTATCATATGGCAAATTTTCCGTTATTTTCGCCGGTGTCTAGCCAGACGTGGTTTAGAAAATAATAAAATAACAGTCCATTAACACATCCATCTGATAATGAATGGAAAACTAGTTAATGGTACAACAAATCACATAAAATTCATAAAGCAAATTGCTGCCTACCATATCTACTTAATAAAAGAAAACATGGTTCATAGTAGGCTGTAATGTAGAGGATCTTTATATTTATTACCAGCCGTTGTGGCCGAGCAGTTCTAGGCGCTTCAATCTGGAACAGCCAGATCGCTACTGTCGCAGGTTCGAATCCTGCCTCGGGATTGGATGTGTGTGATTTCCTTAGGTATAAGTAGTTCTAAGTAATAGGGGACTGATGACCTCAGCTGTTAAGTCCCATAGTGCTCAGACCCATTTGAACCATTTTTGTATTTATTTACACGAAAAACGTCATATTACCGCCTTGAACTGCTGGTAACTATAATCTGCATTAACACTGTGTCGTATGAATCTGTTCACAACCTTAACAACTATTACAGTTTTAACATGAATGAGTACACTTGGCACTGGTTTTATAGATTGACGATGTAATTTATATTACGACATGATAACAGGTAACCCTGTACAAATGTGAACCATTTACGTTTTTATGAAACATGCTTTTCGTAATGTGCCAAATCATTGTGGTATGGTATACTTTTATTGTCAGTATATTATACATTCTTTTATCACCTGACCATTACGATTTTATATTTCGCCTAACATGATGTTTTGAATACTTTTAAGTGAGTACATGACTTTCCATTACGTGTGTGTTGTTAACATTCACATACGTTAACAGATTCGTGACGGTTTAAGTCTGTAATACATGTTGTTGTTGTGGTCTTCAGTCCGGGGACTGGTTCGATGCAGCTCTCCATGCTACTCTATCCTGTGCAAGCTTCTTCATCTCCCAGCACCTCCTGCTCCCTACATCCTTCTGAAACTGTTTAGTCTATTCATCTCTTTGTCTCCTCTACGATTTTTATTCTCCACGCTGCCCTCCAATACTAAATTAGTGATCCCTTCATGGCTCAGAATATGTCCTACCAATCGATCCCTTCTTCTAGTCAAGTTGTGCCACAAATTTCTCTTCTCCCCAATTCTATAAAATACCTCCTCATTAGTTATGTGATATACCCGTCTAATCTTCAGCATTCTTCTGTAGCACCACATTTCGAAAGCTTCTATTCTCTTCTTGTCTAAACTATTTATCGTCCATGTTTCACTTCCATACATGGCTACACTACATACAAAGACTTTCAGAAATGACTTCCTGACACTTAAATCTATACTCGATGTTAACAAATTTCTCTTCTTCAGAAACGCTTTCCTTGCCAATGCCAGTCTACATTTTGTAACCTCTCTACTTCGACCATCATCAGTTACTTTGCTCCCCAAATATCAAAACTCATTTACTACTTTAAGCGTCTCATTTCCTAATCTAATTCCCTCAGCATCACCCGATTTAATTCGACTACATTCTATTATCCTTGTTTTGCTTTTTCTGATGTTCATCTTATATCCTCCTTTCATGACACTGTCCATTCCGTTCAGCTGCTCTTCCAGGTCCTTTGTCTCTGACGAATTACAATGTCATCGGCGAACCTCAAAGTTTTATTTCTTCCCCATGGCCTTTAATTCCTACTCCGAATTTTTCTTTTGTTTCCTTTACTGCTTTCTCAATACACAGACTGAATAACATCGGGGATAGGCTACAAACCTGTCTCACTCCCTTCCCAACCACTGCTTCCCTTTCATGCCCCTCGACTCTTATAACTGCCATTTGGTTTCTGTACAAATTGTAAATAGCCTTTCGCTCCCTGTATTTTACCCCTGCCACCTTGAGAATTTGAAAGAGAGTATTCCAGTCTTGTCAAAAGCTTTCTATAAGTCTACAAATGCTAGAAACATAGGTTTGCCTTTCCATAATCTATTTTCTAAGATAAGTCGTAGGGTCAGTATTGCCTCACGTGTTCCAATATTTCTACGGAATCCAAACTGATCTTCCCCGAGGTCAGCTTCTACCAGTTGTTCCATTCGTCTGTAAAGAAATCGTGTTAGTATTTTGCACGCGTGGCTTATTAAACTGATTGTTCGGTAATTTTCACATCTGTCAACACCTGCTTTCTTTGGGATTGGAATTATTATATTCTTCTTGAAGTCTGAGGGTATTTCGCCTGTCTCATACATCTTGCTCACCAGATGGTAGATTTTTGTCTGGACTGGCTCTCCCAAGGCCGTCAGTAGTTCTAATGGAATGTTGTCTACTCCCGGGGCCTTGTTTCGACCCAGGTCTTTCAGTGCTCTGTCAAACTCTTCACGCAGTATCGTATCTCCCATTTCATCTTCATCTACATCCTCTTCCATTTCCATAATATTGTCCTCAAGTACATTGCCCTTGTATAGACCCTCTATGTGGTGTCACCGCCAGACACCACACTTGCCAGGTGGTAGCCTTTAAATCGGCCGCGGTCCGTTAGTATACGTCGGACCCGCGTGTCGCCACTATCAGTGATTGCAACGGTACCGTTGACTATTTTCTATGCCCCGTTTTGTGACCTTTCATGGCAAGCTGTCCTGGGCTTTTATTTCAGCAAGATAATGCCCGCCAACACATGGCGAGAGTCTTCGTCCGTGCCAAACCATACCTTGACAGCAAGGTCTCCGGATATCTCCCCAACTGAGAACGCTTGGAGCACTGTGGACAGAGGTCTCCAACCAGCTCGGGTTTCTGGCGAACCCAACGCACCAATTGGACGGAACTTGGCATGATATCAACAACTCTATCAATTAATGCCAAGCGGAATAACTGGTTGCATAAGGCCCGCAGGCAGACTAACGTCTTTTTGGAGTGCTCAATTTGTGAAGCTCCTTCAGCTGAATAAATGATCCAATTTTTCTGCTACAGTAATCGTTTATTCACCGTACACGGACATGACGTATACCGATTTCTGTCACATTCGGATGATTCTTTCATAGTGCGTCGGTTTTTTTTTCTTTAAAAAAAAGATTAGGATCATGTTTATATCCACATCTAGATACAGTTTTGGATCGACACACACCAGAGTCTGCGTGTAAACCGGAACACTGCACGCAAATACTTGCTTGCAAATGTATGCTGAGTGGTGTAAAATTACTTCCACAGTTTTTCATCGTGTATTGAGCCATGTACTGAGTGACAATGTATCAAGCACATATTATTACTGCCACCACAGCAGTAGGTACTGCAGCTATCACTATAAGCGTAAATGAAAGAAAATCTAGAACCGGGCGGAAGAACTCCAGATATGATCACAATCATACACGATTCATTAAAGAATTGTGTGAAAGTTAGTCTTATCACTACCGAATCTAAGAATGGAAGGTGAAATATCTGATATTTTGTTGGACAACAACAAACAATGAATCAGCCAAAGCGACAAAGTGATGAAGAAAAGAAGACCATTTATGAAGAAGAACGTTTAGCCATTTAATAATACAGATTCTTTATCACGTCAAAGGAGAATGTTAACAATGTCATTTTCTAAAAAATACAAAAACGCAAACAGTAGAATGTAGCTAGCTTATCAAAGGTCTTTGATACCTTATTGGCGTACTCTTTGGATTTCACTTTCCACAAGCAGTGTCACCTTTGAGTGTATGCTCTAAGACCAAAACAATAAAACAAAACAAAAAAACCACGAACTATGAAGGAATTATCAGAATGGGACAGAAATCGGTAGACGTCATGTCCGTGTCGGACAAATAAATGATTACTGTATCAGAAAAATTGGATCATTTACTCATGTGAAAGAGCTTCACAAATTGAGCAATCCAAAAAGGCGTTGGTCTACCTGCGGGCCTTATGCAACCAGTTATTCCGCTCGGCATTAACTGATAGAGTTGTTGATTGTCCACTTGAGGGATATCATGCCAAATTCTGTCCAACTGGTGCGTCAGATCGTCAAAAACCCGAGCTGGTTGGAGACCTCTGCCCACAGTGCTGCAAACGTCCTCAGTTGGGGAGATATCCGGAGACATTTCTGGTCAAGGTACGATTTGGCACGCACCAAGACTTTCGCCGTGTGTGGGCGGGCATTATCTTGCTGAAATGAAAGCCCTGGACGGCTTGCCATGAAGGCTCGCAAAACGGGGCATAGAAAATCGTCAGCGGTACCGTTGTGTTGTAAGGCTGCCGCGGATGGCAACCAAAGTGGTCCTACTATGAAATGAAATGGTACCCCAGATCATCACCCCTATTGTCGGGCTGCATGCGCGCGACAGTCAGGTTGGTATTCCAGCGCTGTCTAGGGCGCCTCCAGACACGTCTTAACTAGTCACTGCGGCCCAATTCGAAGCTGGGCTCATCACTGAAGACAGTTCTTGTCTGGTCAATGAGATTCCAGACCGAAGACATGTCTGGAGTCTGGAGACCCCATGGTCAATACTGGGTTACCAGCCTGACTGTCGCCAGCCATATGACCCGACAACCAGGAGAGATGGTTTAGGGTGCCATTTCATTTCAAAGCAGGACCTCTTTGGTCGTCATTGTCGGCACTCTTACAATGTAGTGGAATGTCGACGTTATTCTACGTCCCGTTTTGCTGCGCTTCTTCAATTCTGGGCTTACATCTCAGCAAGATAACCAACGCCCATATACGGTGAGGGTCTTCGTGCTTTCCAAACTCAACCTTGAACAGTAAGGTCACCAGATGTCTCCGCGATTGAGAACGTTTGGAGCATTATCTACATGTACACCTACAAAGATACCCTCTAGCGAACATACGGTGAGTGGCGCAGGGTACCCTGTACTACTACTTATTTCCTTTCCTGTTCCTCTCGCAAACAGAGTGACGGAAAAACGACTGTCTGTATGCCTCCATATGGGCCCTAATTTCTCGTATCTTATCTTCGTGGTCCTTGTATGTTGGCGGCAGTAGACTCGTACGGCAGTCAGCTTCAAACGCCGGTTCTCTAAATTTTCTCAACAGTGTTTCTCGAAAAGAACGTCGCCTTCCCACCAGGGATTCCCATTTGAGTTCCCGAAGTATCTCAGTAACACTTATCTGTCGTTCAAACCTACCAGTAACAAATCCAGCAGCCCGCCTCTGAATTTTATTCGATGTCTTCCTTCAATTAGACCTGGTACGGATTCCAAGCACTCGAGCAGTACTCAAGAACTGATCGCACCAGTGTCCTATATGCAGTCTCCTTTACAGATGAACCACTTTTTTGCTAAAATTATCCCAATAAACCGATGTCAACAATTCGCCCTCCCCACCTGAGGGATATAATGCCAAATTCTGTCCAATTGGCGCGTAAGATCGTCAAAAACCCGAGCTGGCTGGAGACCTCCGTCCACAGTGCTCCAAGCGTTCTCATTTGGGAAGATATCTGGAGACCTTGCTGGTGAAAGTATGGTTTGGCATGCTCGTTCCACCTAATATCACTTTGCAATGTTTAGCCCAGATGTTTAAACAACTTGACTGCGTCAAGCAGGACACCAGTGATACTGTATCCGAACGCTACAGGTTTGATCTTCCTACTCATCCACATTAACCTACATTTTTACACATACAGAGCTAGCTGCCGTTCATCACAGCAACTGGAAATTTTGTCTAAGTCGTCTTGTATCTTCCTACAGTCACTAAGCCAGCCGGAGTGGCCGAGCGCTTCTAGGCGCTTCAGTCTGGAACCGCGCGATCGCTACGATCGCAGGTTCGAATCCTGCCTAGGGCATGGATGTGTGTGATGTCCTTAGGTTAGTTAGGTTTAAGTAGTTCTAAGTTCTAGGGGACTGATGACCTCAGATGTTAAGTCCCATAGTCCTCAGAGCCATTTGAACCATTTGAACAGTCACTAAACTTCGACACCTTACTGTACACCACGGCATCATCTGCAAACAACCGCAGATTGCTGCCCGCCCTGTCCACCAAATCATTTATGTATATAGTGAATAACACCAGTCCTATCACACTTTCCTGGGGCGTTCCTGACGTCACCCTTGTCTCTGATGAACACTCCCTGTGGAGGGCAAAGTACTGGGTTCTATTATTTGAGAAGTCTTCGAGCCACTCACGTATTTGTGAACTTATTCCATCCTGCAATGGGACACCGTGTAAAATGCTTTCCGGAAATCTAGAAATATAGGATTTGCGAGTTGCTAAGACAGAAGGCCAGGGTCCTTCAACCAGCTCGGGATTTTGACGATCGACGCGTTAATCGGACAGAACTTGGCACAGTTCCCCTCAGAAGGATATCCAACAACTCTTTCAATCAATGCCAAGCTAAATAACCGCTTACACAAGGGCCAGATGTGGACCAACGCTTTTATTAACTTGCTCAGTTTGTGGAGCTCTTCTCTTGAATATACCATCCAATTTTTATGAAATTATGATCATTTGTTTGTCTGTGCATGTATATCACGCGCACCGGTTTCCGTCTCACTAGGACTGTACCTTAGTAGTGCGTCGCTTTTTTGCCTTACCGTGTGTTTGTGAAGTTAGTCACAAACGCTTTCGCCCAACAACAGGAATACTCAATGATCCGCTAATTGCCCTGGCATGCCGTTGTGGCCGTTTGCCCGTACTTCATATTTTTTAGATTGGTTTCTTCGTCTCACTAGTATTCTTTAATGACAACACATTTCTTTGTTCCATTAACATACTAGATGATACATATTGGAAGTAGCGTTATAGATATTCTATGATGTACAACAAAAAACAATCCTTGCCCGTGCAGCAACTGCCAAAGACATCTGAATATATTTACGTAAATAAATACCTTATGCTGACTGAATATATGTACCTATAAAATCGTAACATTACTTAATTCTAGTGTATTGGTATATACTAGAAAACATGAAGTATAAGGCAATTGAGTCGAGGGGCATGAAAGGAAAGCAGTGGTTGGGAATGGAGTGAGACAGGGTTGTAGCCTATCACCGATGTTATTCAATCTGTATATTGAGCAAGTGGTAAAAGAAACAAAAGAAAAATTTGGAATAGGAATTAAAATCCATGGAGAAGAAATAAAAACTCTGAGGTTTGCCGATGACATTGTAATTCTGTCAGAGACAGCAAAGGACCTGGAAGAGCAGTTGAATGGAATGGACAATGCCTTGAAAGGAGGATATAAGATGAACATCAACAAAAGTAAAACGAGGATAATGGAATGAAGTCGAGATAACTCGGGTGATGCTGAGGGAATTAGATTAGGAAATGAGACATTTAAAGTAGTAAATGAGTTTTGCTATTTGGGGAGCAAAATAACTAATGATGGTCGAAGTAGAGAAGAGATAAAATGTAGACTGGCAATGGCAAGGAAAGCGTTTCTGAAGAAGAGAAATTTGTTAACATCTAGTATAGATTTAAGTCAGGAAGTCATTTCTGAAAGTATTTGTATGGAGTGTAGCCATGTATGGAAGTGAAACGTGGACGATAAATAGTTTGGACAAGAAGAGAATAGAAGCTTTCGAAATGTGGTGCTACAGAAGAATGCTGAAGATTAGATGGGTAGATCACATAACTAATGAGGAGGTATTGAATAGAATTGGGGAGAAGAGAAATTTGTGGCACAATTTGACTAGAAGAAGGAATCGGTTGGTAGGACATGTTCTGAAGCATCAAGGGATCACCAATTTAGGATTGGAGGGCAGCGTGGAGTGTAAAAATTGTACAGAGAGACCAATAAATGAATACACTAAGCAAATTCAGAAGGATGTAGGTTGCAGTAGGTACTGGGAGATGAAGAAGCTTGCACAGGATAGAGTAGCATGGAGAGCCGCATCAAACCACTCTCCGGACTGAAGACCACAACAACAACAAGAAGGCATCTGGTATTATAATGATAAAAATCACCTACGCGCGAAACATTACTACTCAGGTTTACTCCATGACGGTGTTACAAAGTTTCAGGTATAACAAAGAAGGATAAATGTATCAATTTGAGGTAAGGGACCCTTCTCCGTAAATGACCGAGTCGAAAGCTGTAAGCGAAAATCGTTCTGATACCTTTCATAATGGACCTCTTTTACGGCAAGCTCTTTGATTTCCGTATTTTGGGAGGAGATGGTATGGACCAAACCAAGAAAAAAACGACAGGTAAAAATGGACTCTGAAATGCATACCTTATGAGCACCTTACAGCCCGTGGTCACTAGACTTTTCTTCTTGTTTTGGTCCACAGAGCCTTCTTCCAAAGCATGGAAATCAAAGAGCTTGCAGTAGAAGAGGTCCAATGTCAAAGGTATCAGAACGATTTTCGCTTTCAGCTTTGGACTCGGTCGCTTCCGAAATAACGTGCTTTACCTTAGATTGTTACATTTACCCATCATCCGTGAATGTTTGTAACGTCGTCACGGAATCATGCTGGATACGCTGTTAGTAACATATGAAAAGAAATATGTGTCTTTTGTAATGTAGGTACAGCCGACAACGGACAATGCCCGAAACTAGTCCGGTAAAATAAATTACGATACTACAAACATGTCAAACAAATGATTACATTATGATATTAGGAAAACATGACCACCGCCACAAAGTAACACGACTTCTACAACGCACGAAGCCTGCGGGCCGACATCCTCGCAGGTTTGACGATCTCTCGAAACGTTCTGTGAAATGATTTAACGTTTAGACTTTTCAGCCAATCAGAATCAGGAGCAGGATGCAGGCGTTGTCATTGGTCATTACCTGGCGCATATAGCGTTTCTGTAAGGCGACGCTTCCTGGTTAAGAGTTTCTCTGCGACATATGTTGGAAAACATCGGCTTTGATGGGATGATTACTCGCCCTTGAAATCAGCCTAGTCTACTCCGACCACCACCCATTGAAAAGGGTTAGGTAAAGCCCCATCTTCTTAAGGCCGAACAAAAACCTCCATCCCCTGCAGCTCTGTATTAGCTGAGGCGATTACACCAGCGCACAGGGCAAGCACACATGGCTGATCGTGAAATGATACGTTGTCTCGCATCTGCATAACTGATCCTGAATCCCACGGGTAGCAAGCATGGTGTGTGCGAGCGCCCCTGAACTGCCACGATTAGCGTAGGTACTGTCTAACTAGAGGTACTGTCTAACTAGACGGTACCTCTAAAATATCACACTTCCTATGAAAGAAAAGGCACACACAATAACTCTGGTCATGTCGATATGATTGTTTTTATCGGATACGCCGACATTTGTGTTTCTCGACAGACAAGGGCAACGTTATATATTGCCTCACGAGCCATCGAAGTGTTTCGATATAAATTCGTTTTGGGTGGATGTCTAACAAGGGAACATCACCAACTTGACCTCATATTTTAAAGAGAAAAATGCCCTTTGCAAGATATTGTAAGGGGTTCATTACAATTCGCTAGCGCACTTGAAGAGATGTAATTTCGATGGATTGCTCACGCGCTGCCTGCGATATGAAATATCTATGCTACAATAGAATCGCAGGTCAGAGCAGTGTTGGCAGTAAGTCGGGTTCAGTAGAGGGCGGTGCAGCGGTTGACTTGTGTTGGGTCGGTCGTGCAGAACGGCGGCGGTGCCTGAGCGATGTGGTAAAAAAAAAAAAAGTATATATATATATATATATATATATATATATATATATATATAGTTTACGCCCACATTGGAGCACTAAAATCAAACATAATACAACAGAGTCTGCAATAATTAGGTTTAGGTCTTAGCAGTCAGCAATTTCTTCGTTTTCCAGAACTTCTTCATTTGCTGTGATCTGGCTGCTCGTTCTTCTGCAGATATGACATATTTCTTCCGTTCTGATGGTTGGAGTGTCAGCCGTGTGTATTTGTTCTTCAGAAGAAGTTTTTCTTCTCTGTGTTGAATCTGGTGTGTGGTGACGTTCAGTTCATCCAGATCACTTTGTACTTCTTTAAACCAGATGTTTTTGGTTTTACTGTTCCAGAAGTAGTCAAAAAGTTGCTTCAGGATTCTAGTATTTTGTAGGCGAGACATGTGGTCGAAAAATGCAATCCTCCTTTTCCGCATTGTAACAATAATGGATTCACTTTCTTTATACACTACTGAATTGGGCAAAAGTTTCCACTGCCCATTAACTTGGTGTTATATATTGTTCATTGTTGTCGCGCGCATATGTTAATTGCCACAACTGATTTAACCACAATTGTAATGTTAAAGTCCCGTGTAATTCTTTGCAGAAATATTTCAATAATAACTTTTGTTCTGAAGAAAACTTCTGCCAGTCGTTTGTCTGAGTTTAAAGATTTTACGAATTTTTCCTGTGCATACTCATGTTGATTAAGCATAAGAAAATCAGTTGTTTTCCAACAAATGAAAATCTAGTCGCCAGCATTGCACTGGGCTGTGCCAAAAATTTCATATAGCAGCAGACATATAGATAGCGCTATCCGGTGACACCATGGTGAGGTAAGAATTTTTCAGTTTATTCAGAATGATTTCACAGGGCCATGAGGCAGCGCTGCTGACGTCAAAACTTATTAATCTCGATATGCAGTCAGTCTTTAATGGAAGGTTACATTAAAACTTGAAATTATATTATTGGAAAGAAATTTCTCTATTGGGAACTTAAACGAGATTCTTCTGTTGGGTGTTTACACTAAATGTGAATATTATAATGATTTTTCTGTTGGGAGGTTACAATATGAGCTCCAGTAATCGGTCCAGCGCGAAAATTTGGCTCATGATACTCGTGGTACGCAGTTACGGCGTTCTGAAAGTACAGCTTTTAAACTTTCGCGCGCAGCGGTTGTCTGTCATACGCACTGCCCCAATGCAACCGTATAACGCCCGAGCGCTAAGGACTATACAGTGGACCGAGGGATAGTTTTGTGAAGTACTATTTTAGTTTGGTGACAAGCTTTGCTCATTGTGTCAGAGTGAGTGTTTTCTAATCCGTGGCTGGTGGCAGCGATCTGCAGTGTAAATGGACGCAACAAATTCGTGTGTCTTTAAAGAAGTAACATCACTGAGTCCTTTATTTTCTTTGATGTTTAAAGCTGGCACTGTCAAAGTGAAATAGACTTGCAGGGTGCGCATTATTTGCATTATTTAACTGATTAAATTGTACATCGAAAGTAAATAACTTAATTTCATTGTAATTCTTTCCTTGGTTAGGTTTATTCATACATTCATATATACATATATATCTAACTGAAGGATATCAATACGAGAATGTTTTTGAAACAGTAGGGAACGTATACGAGCGTGAGGTTAACATATTACGTACTCATGTTATTTACCATGTGTCTAGAACAAGATTTCAAAACTCATTTGGCATATGTGTCCACCTCCCGCCTCCGCATCCCTCGTTCCAACATCCTGCGAATAAGATGGCTCTAGTCGTTACTCTGTTATACAAACAATACTTCGCGCTCGGACATTACGCGGCTGCCAGTCGCTGTGGCCGAGCGGTTCTAGGCGCTTCAGTCCGGAACCGCGCTGCTGCTACAGTCGCAGGTTGCAGTCTTGCCTCGGGCACGGATGTGTGTGACGTCCTTAGGTTAGTTAGGTTTAAATAGTTCTAAGTCTAGGGGACTGATGACCTCAGATGTTAAGTCCCATAGTGCTTAGAGCCATTTGAACCATTAGGCGGCTATAGTAGGGCTCAGCGATTGACAACAGAAGGTCGTAGCTGTGTACTGTCAGAAACATGGCCCAAATTTTCGCGCGGGGTCGATTTCTGGGCTAATATTTTGCATATGTGCTTTCCTCTCCTTAAAATTTGAGGTCAGCTTGATGGCGTTTCCTTGAAAGTGAATTACGTGGCAACATATCCACAACCAGACTGAAATATTTATTTCACGTGTCCTCTCATCGGGGATAGGGTACAACCCTGTCTCACTCCCTTCCCAACCACTGCTTCCCTTTCATGTCCCTCGACCCTATATAATAGTAATAAAAATAGTAATAGTGTCAAAATGTATAGTAATGAATAGGTGAAATTTAAGAAATGTTTCTGTTATTAACATTAGGCCTAAGCAATTTCCCATTACGTTCTTTTCGAATGCAAGTAGTTATATCTAACACAACCGTACAAAAACAGTGCAGGACGAAACCATATGGAGAAGATGACTAGTCAGAGGAAGCGTGAGAAGTAATAGGGTAAAATTAGCATATGAGACAGAAAGAACAAAACAGAAACAGAAAGGGGTGAGAAAAGCATAGAGGGGGGAAGCCGCGCTGATGATAGAAGATAAAACTTTGATCTCCTCTTGAATGCAGAGTGGCTTTGTGTAAGTTGGAGGTTACGGGCTAATTTATTCCATAGTCACATACCTGAATTAGAGGAGATAGAGAAATATTTAAGATAGTGAAAGGTACAGCCAAGATGCTGAATGTATCAGATCTGGTACTGTAGTTGTCGAATGATGTTAAGTATTCAAGGAGAGGTACTGAGGACATTCAGTGTCTAAGAATCCACTCACGTGAAAAGAGCGCATGAAAATGAGTCAGACTATCCGGTCGTGTCCAGCCTAACAGAGTGTAGAAAGCACTGACGTAATCAAAGGACCGAATATAGCACACACGTTTTACGCAAGCGTTCGTGACTAACTCATGTTTGTGCCGAGCTGACATTCAGTAGTAAAGGTGTAGCAGGACAGAAGACAGAACTAATTTTTGTTTAATATCAGGTGGATATATTTTTCTATTATTCAATCTGTATACTGAGCAAGCAGTACAGGAAACAAAAGAAAAATTCGGGGTAGGTGTTAAAATCCATGGTGAAGAAATAAAAGCTTTGAGGTTTGCCGATGACATTGTAATTCTGTCAGAGACAGCAAAGGACTTGGAAGAGCAGTTGAACGGAATGGACAGTGTCTTCAAAGGAGGGTATAAGATGAACATCAACAAAAGCAAAACGAGGATAATGGAATGTAGTCGAATGAAATCGGGTGATGCTGAGGGAATTAGATTAGAAAATGAGACACTTACAGTAGCAAGGGAGTTTTGCTATTTGGGGAGCAAAATAACTGATGACGGTCGAAGTAGAGAGGATATAAAATGTAGACTGGCAATGGCAAGAACAGTACTACTGAAGAAGAGAAATTTGTTAACATCGAGTATAGATTTAAGTGTCAGGAAGTCGTCTCTGAAAGTATTTGTGTGGTGTGTAGCCATGTATGGAAGTGAAACATGGACGTTAAATAGTTTGGACAAGAAGAGAATTGAAACTTTCGAAATGTGGTGCTACAGAAGAATGCTGAAGATTAGATGGGTAGATCACATAACTAATGAGGAGGTATTGAATAGAATTGGGGAGAAGAGGAGTTTGTGGCACAACTTGAGCAGAAGATGGGATCGGTTGGTAGGACGTGTTCTGAAGCATCAAGGGACCACCAATTTAGTACTGGAGGGCATTGTGGAGGGTAAAAATCGTAGAGGGAGACCAAGAGATGAATACACTCATCAGATTCAGAAGGATGTAGGTTGCAGTAGGTACTGGGAGATGAAGAAGCTTGCACAGGATAGAGTAGCATGGAGAGCTGCATCAAACCAGTCTCAAGACTGAAGACCACAACAACAACAGCAACAACAACAACATATTTTTCTAAATTTTTGAACTCTACGAGGTGTGTTAAAAAAGAAATGACTTGTTGCCTATTGTATACCATTTTAAGCACTGTCCACCTCAAAATAGTCCCCCTCTACTTGCAACACACCGTTCCCATCTTTTCTTCCACTATAAGAAAACTTCGTGAAACACATTTTCTGGGATGACGTGCTGGTCCCTTGTTGCATTGTTCTGAATCTCCTGATTGGCTTGGGACTGACTTCCTCGCAACGTAGATCTAAGTTAGGGAAACAAGAAAGTCTGCTGGGGCTACGTCAAGATAATGCGGCAGAAGGAGGCACAAAGAGAATGTCATGCCTTGCTAGATAGCTGACGAGAAGAACTGACACGTGAGCTGGTGCAATCATGATGCAACATCCAGGTCTGGTTTTCCCACAGTTCAGGCCTGTGCACACTGCACGCGCGCTAGGATTCGTCAGCAGTATCTGAGACAGTTAATCGACGATTTCCGAGAATCACTGAACGAATGCTCTGGAATGGTCATCATCTGTTGATGTGGAAGGTCGTCCAAGCTATGGGCCGTCACCGACCGACGTTCTGTCCTGTTGAAAACGCTTAAACCAATCAAAGCGCGCCGGTCGAGTTGGCCGACCGGTTCTAGGCGTTACAGTCTGGAACCGCGCGACCACTACGGTCGCAGGGTCGAATCCTGCCTCGGGCATGGATGTGTGTGATGTCCTTAGGTTAGTTAGGTTTAAGTAGTTCTAAGTTCTAGGGGACTTATGACCTCAGCAGTTGAGTCCCATAGTGCTCAGAGCCATTTGAACCATTTTTGTTCTTCCTAATTCAGATACTAATCCAAAATTATATCAAGGTCGCCGGCCGGAGTGGCCGAGCGGTTAAAGGCACTACAGTCTGGAACCGCACGACCGCTACGGTCGCAGGTTCGAATCCTGCCTCGGGCATGGATGTGTGTGATGTCCTTAGGTTAGTTAGGTTTAAGTAGCTCTAAGTTCTAGGGGACTTATGACCACAGCAGTTGAGTCCCATAGTGCTCAGAGCCATTTGATATCAAGGTCTTTTACTGTTTTTTGAATTGGTTATTGGCTACTGAGCCGTGCATGTCTCGTGTTCCCGCCATCATGTATTTTACACCCTGTTTTTAACGTACTTCGACCTCACTACGTTAATTTAAATTACTACTGTCACTGAGTTGCTGCTTTGTCTGACCGTGACTAGTGCTAGCAGCGCGTATCGATATATCCCCTCTCGTAGCATCTTTGCTGGACTGTTATACTTCCTGGTCGTTGTCTGTCGTAAGCCAGTTCGGGTCGCGAGTTCGGTCTGCCAGTCAAATGGAGCGCGTCTGGAGTGCAGTCCGGACCTGCCGGTCGGGGAGTTGCAGTGGGGTTGGAGCAGTGAGGTCTGCGTCTACATGGCTCGCCCGACCATTGCCACCACGCATCACTTGAGCCGGGCCACGGTCTTGGTGGATCGTCGGTACTACCGGACGACGCGTTTTGGCTCGCCGATCGTTCATAGTCGGCCGTGTGTGTGTGCATCGACTCCCGATTTGTCTTCGTATGTGCTTGGTTACTGTTGGGTATCGTTCAGGTTGCCAGCCGAGTGGCCGAACGGTTCTAGGCGCTACAGCCTGGAACCGCGCGACCGCTACGGTTGCAGGTTCGAATCCTGCCCCGGGCATTGATGTGTGTGATGTCCTTAGGTTAGTTAGGTTTACGTAGTTCTAAGTTCTAGTGGATGATGACCTCAGAAGTTAAGTCCTATAGTGCTCAGAGCCATTTGGACCATTTTATCGTTGAGGTCTTCGTGCAAGTGTTTCTCAGGTGTGTGTGTAGTTGGCTTTATTTCCACTGACGACTATTTTAGATGCTGTCGGCATTCTGAGAGGAGTCGGTCGGTTGCTACGGAGCAGGGAAGTTATCTCCGTGCGGTGCAGTCGGCTGGGTCCGCTGGCGGTCCATGCGCAGTGTCAGAGCGTGTGTGGAGCTGTCCGATCGCTACGAGCTTCGTGGTTCACCGATCCAGGACGTCAAAGTTGAGTAGTGATTTCAACTACCCAAGCCACGTCCATTCATGCTGTGTGGTTCAATTCTGTGGTTCGCTGTTGGGGAGGTTTTCCTGTGAGCGACACCGAGTGTTTCTATTGCTGAAATTTAGCCGCCATGCGGTGCAATCAACTATATTGGTTGATTACAATTCAAGTGCACCAGCGGAATTTTCTGCCTTGTGGCCTTTAGTGTTCCGATTACCTGTCCTGGCTGCTAACGTAATTTCAGGCAACGTCATTTCCTCACCTGCTGTCGCTATCCAACATGGTTGTAGTTTTGACAGCTAGTACATGTTTCATTGTGGATAATCACGTTCGTAACTATTGGTATTTGAGTTCTCGGGTACCGATTGGTGGCAAGCAAGTTGGCTCATCACCTGTGTCCCGTTGTCTTTACTGTCTTTCTTACCGGTGTTTAATTGTCTGTTTATAATCTGTCATAGCCAATATGGAAAATCAATTGTGGGTCTTCAGCCACTTAAATCCATATTTAAAAAAAAAAGAAAAAAGACATTGCGGCCTTCTGCCTTTGAAAATGAAAAGTTATTATAATTTATTTTAAAATCTTGAAAATTTTGTTGTGGGCCTTCGGCCGTTTGTATTGCATCTTGTTTATGTTTGTCTATTCACCCTTGCCTTGAGCCTCTCGCTGTCACTGTGTATATATATACATATATGTTAATTATTTTATTTGCAATTTTAACTGCATAATTTTACCACCCTACCTCCATGAACCATGGACCTTGACGTTGGTGGGAAGGCTTGCGTGCCTCAGGGATACAGATGGCCGTACCGTAGGTGCAACCACAACGGAGGGGTATCTGTTGAGAGGCCAGACAAACGTGTGGTTCCTGAAGAGGGCAGCAGCCATTTCAGTAGTTGCAGGGGTAACAGTCTGGATGATTGACTAATCTGGCCTTGCAACATTAACCAAAACGGCCTTGCTGTGCTGGTACTGCGAACGACTGAAAGCAAGGGGAAACTACAGCCGTAATTTTTCCCGAGGGCATGCAGCTCTACTGTATGGTTTAATGATGATGGCGTCGTCTTGGGTAAAATATTCCGGAGATAAAATAGTCCCCCATTCGGATCTCCGGGCGGGGACTACTCAAGAGGACGTGGATATCAGGAGAAAGAAAACTGGCGTTCTACGGATAGGAGCGTGGAATGTCAGATCCCTTAATCGGGCAGGTAGGTTAGAAAATTTAAACAGGGAAATGGATAGGTTGAAGTTAGATATAGTGGGAATTAGTGAAGTTCGGTGGCAGGAGGAACAAGACTTTTGGTCAGATGAATACAGGGCTATAAATACAAAATCAAATAGGGGTAATGCAGGAGTAGGTTTAATAATGAATAAAAAAACAGGAGTGCGGGTAAGCTACTACCAACAGCATAGTGAACGCATTATTGTGGTCAAGATAGACACGAAGCCCACGCCTACTACAGTAGTACAAGTTTATAAGCCAACTAGCTCTGCAGATGATGACGAAATTGATGAAATGTATCATGAGATAAAAGAAATTATTCAGGTAGTGAAGGTAGACGAAAATTTAATAGTCATGGGTGACTGGAATTCAAGAGTAGGAAAAGGGAGAGAAGGAAACATAGTAGGCGAATATGGATTGGAGGTAAGAAATGAAAGAAGAATTTTTCACAGAGCATAACTTAATCATAGCTAACACTTGGTTCAAGAATCATTAAAGAAGGTTGTATACATGGAAGAAACCTGAAGATACTGACATGTTTCAGATAGATTGTATTATGGTAAGGCAGAGATTTAGGAACCAAGTTTTAAATTGTAAGACATTTCCAGGGGCAGATGTGGACTCTGACCACAATCTATTGGTTATGAACTGTAGATTAAAACTGAAGAAACTGCAAAAAGGTGGGAATTTAAGGTGATCGGACCTGGATAAACTGAAAGAACCAGAGGTTGTACAGAGTTTCAGGGTGAGCATAAGGGAACAATTGACAGGAATGGGGGAAAGAAATACAGTAGAAGAAGAATGGGTAGCTTTGAGGGATGAAGTAGTGAAGGCAGCAGAGGATGAAGTAGGTAAAAAGACGAGGGCTAGTAGAAATCCTTGGGTAACAGAAGAAATATTGAATTTAATTGATGAAAGGAGAAAATATAAAACGCAGTGAATGAAGCAGGCAAAAGGGAATACAAACGTCTCAAAAATGAGATCGATATGAAGTGCAAAATGGCTAAGCAGGGATGGCTAGAGGACAAATGTAAGGATGTAGAGGCTTATCTCACTAGGAGTAAGATAGATACAGCCTACAAGAAAATTAAAGAGACCTTTGGAGAAAAGAGAGCCACTTGTATGAATATCAAGAGGTCAGATGGAAACCCAGTTCTAAGCAAAGGAGAGAAAGCAGAAAGGTGGAAGGAGTATATAGAGGGTCTATACAAGGGCGATGTACTTGAGGACAATATTATGGAAATGGAAGAGGATGTAGATGAAGATGAAATGGGAGATACGATACTGCGTCAAGAGTGTGACAGAGCACTGAAAGACCTGAGTCGAAACAAGGCCCCGGGAGTGGACAACATTCCACTGGAACTACTGACGGCCTTCGGAGAGCCAGTCCTGACCAAACTCTACCATCTGGTGAGCAAGATGTATGAGACAGGTGAAATACCCTCAGACTTCAAGAAGAATATAATAATTCCAATCCCAAAGAAAGCAGGTGTTGACAGATGTGAAAATTACCGAACTATCAGTATAATAAGTCACAGCTGCAAAATACTAACGCGAATTCTTTACAGGCGAATGGAAAAACTGGTAGAAGCCGACCTCGGCGAAGATCAGTTTGGATTCCGCAGAAATACTGGAGCACGTGAGGCAATACTGACCCTACGACTTACCTTAGACAATAGATTAAGGAAAGACAAAACTACGTTTCTAGTATTTGTAGACTTAGAGAAAGCTTTTGACAATGTTGACTGGAATACTCTCTTTCGAATTCTGAAGGTGGCAGGGATAAAATACAGGGAGCGAAAGGCTATTCACAATTTGTACAGAATCGAAAAGAAAATTGAGAATGCGCTAGGTGACGATCAGTTTGGCTTTAGGAAAAGTAAAGGGACGAGAGAGGCAATTCTGACGTTACGGCTAATAATGGAAGCAAGGCTAAAGAAAAATCAAGACACTTTCATAGGATTTGTCGAGCTGGAAAAAGCGTTCGACAATATAAAATGGTGCAAGCTGTTCGAGATTCTGAAAAAAGTAGGGGCAAGCTATAGGGAGAGACGGGTCATATACAATATGTACAACAACCAAGAGGGAATAATAAGAGTGGACGATCAAGAACGAAGTGCTCGTATTAAGAAGGGTGTAAGACAAGGCTGTAGCCTTTCGCCCCTACTCCTCAATCTGTACATCGAGGAAGCAATGATGGAAATAAAAGAAAGGTTCAGGAGTGGAATTAAAATACAAAGTGAAAGAAAGGATATCAATGATACGATTCGCTGATGACGTTGCTATCCTGAGAGAAAGTGAAGAAGAATTAAATGATCTGCTGAACGGAATGAACAGTCAATGAGTACACAGTATGGGTTGAGAGTAAATCGGAGAGAGAAGAAGGTAATGAGTAGTAGAAATGAGAAAAGCGAGGAAATTAACATCAGGATTGATGGTCACGAAGTCAATGAAGTCAAGGAATTCTGCTACCTAGGCAGTAAAATAACCAATGACGGACGGAGCAAGGAGGACATCAAAAGCAGACTCGCTATGGCAAAAAGGCATTTCTGGCCAAGAGAAGTCTACTAATATCAAATACCGGCCTTAATTTGAGGAAGAAATTTCTGAGGATGTACGTCTGGAGTACAGCATTGTATGGTAGTGAAACATGGACTGTGGGAAAACCGGAACAGAAGAGAATCGAAGCATTTGAGATGTGGTGCTACAGACGAATGTTGAAAATTAGGTGGACTGATAAGGTAATGAATGAGGAGGTTCTATGCAGAATCGGAGAGGAAAGGAATATGTGGAAAACACTGATAAGGAGAAGGGACAGGATGATAGGACATCTGCTAAGACATGAGAGAATGACTTCCATGGTACTAGAGGGAGCTGTAGTGGGCAAAAACTGTAGAGGAAGACAGAGATTGGAATACGTCAAGCAAATAATTGAGGACGTAGGTTGCAAGTGCTACTCTAAGATGAAGAGTTTAGCACAGGAAAGGAATTCGTGGCGGGCCGCATCAAACCAGTCAGTAGACTGATGACAAAAAAAAAAAAATAAAAAACAGAAACCAGATGGCAGTTATAAGAGTCGAGGGGCATGAAACGGAAGCAGCGGTTGGGAAGGGAGTGAGACAGGATTGTAGCCTGTCCCCGATGTTATTCAACCTGTATATTGAGCAAGCAGTAAAGGAAACAAAAGAAAAATTCGGAGTAGATCTTAAAGTCCATGGAGAAGAAATAAAAACGTTGAGGTTCGACGATGACATTGTAATTCTGTCAAAGACAGCAAAGGACTTGGAAGAGCAGTTGAACGGAATGGACAGTGTCTTCAAAGGAGGGTATAAGATGAACATCAACAAAAGCAAAACGAGGATAATGGAATGTAGTCGAATGAAATCGGGTGATGCTGAGGGAATTAGATTAGAAAATGAGACACTTACAGTAGCAAGGGAGTTTTGCTATTTGGGGAGCAAAATAACTGATGACGGTCGAAGTAGAGAGGATATAAAATGTAGACTGGCAATGGCAAGAACAGTATTACTGAAGAAGAGAAATTTGTTAACATCGAGTATAGATTTAAGTGTCAGGAAGTCGTCTCTGAAAGTATTTGTGTGGTGTGTAGCCATGTATGGAAGTGAAACATGGACGATAAATAGTTTGGACAAGAAGAGAATTGAAACTTTCGAAATGTGGTGCTATAGAAGAATGCTGAAGATTAGATGGGTAGATCACATAACTAGTGAGGAAGAATTGAATAGAATTGGGGAGAAGAGGAGCTTGTGGCACAACCTGACAAGAAGAAGGGACCGGTTGGTAGGACATGTTCTGAGGCATCACAAGCTTAGCACTGGAGGGCAGTGTGGAGGGTAAAAATCGTAGAGGGAGACCGAGAGATGAATACACTAATCAGATTCAGAAGGATGTAGGTTGCAGTAAGTACTGGGAGATGAAGAAGCTTGCACAGGATAGAGTAGCATGGAGAGCTGCATGAAACCAGTCTCAGGACTGAAGACAACAACAACAGCAATTTTATCACTTGAGATGTATCTTGTTGCGTTAAGATTTCTCGTTTGGAGGCCTTCAGCCGTGAAATAATTGCCTTTTGAAACTCATAGTTCTAAAGGTTGGAATATGTGCCGTTTTGGTTTAAAGATGGTATTAAATTGCAATAAATTACAATTTTGAGTGAACCTTACCGACACCTTATTTGGTCCTTTCCACAATCCTAATCACCTGTTCTGCCCAGCGGGTTTAGCGGGCGTCTCAGATACCGTTGAGAAAAAATTGTAGGGAATGTTTCAGGAAAATGTTCGCTGTACAACTCTGGGTCAGATATGAAGATGCCCTGTGACTTCTTGGGGTTTAATTTAAGATCCAAGTCTGGTGCTCATCGTGGTACAGAATAAAGATCGTCATTGACATCTGTTACGGTAGTAGCAATGTTCCTAGGCCCGGCAGTTACGTAAATGGATACCGTCAGCATGTAAGTAGTAGTTACAAGTCTGAAATTCAGCTGAAATATCATTTATATACAACGAGAAAAGCAATGAGGCAAGGACGGAATCCTGGGGGATTCCAAGGAGTGCATTTTTCCATGATGATTTGTTTTTGCGGTAGTTGAACCAGATCTCCACCAACAATCTTTCAGAGGTAGTAGTATAAACCAAGGGAAGAAGAAAAGTCACGTAAACGTAGTCTCTAGAATGCATACTTTAAGAGCTGCGGACACTTTTCGTCTTTTGTTCTGTGAAGCACACAACAGACATTTAACAGAGAATTTAGTAATCAATAAAATATTCTCCTTCGCTATTTACAACAGAGTGCCAACAATGGGGTAAACTTTCGATTGCAGGCCGGTGAAGATCACATAGTTTTGAGGCGAAGAACTCGCATTTTCATCCGGAAAGGAAGTTCCTTGAAGATTGATCGATATAGAGTGGGAAAGGTGAAACTCCGAGGGCGCAAGATTAGGTAAACAACTCTTATATAGCGTTTTTATCCAATCTAGCCTCTAGCGGAATGCGTGCGGGCGTTATCACGGAGTAGGAAAACTTTACGCAGTTTTCCTTGTCATTGTTCGTGGATTGCGTCTGCAAGACGTCTCAGTTTTTGACAATAAATGTCAGCAGTGATGGTTAAATCTCGGGGAAGCAGTTCGTAGTACACCACACTGTCACTGTTCCACTAAATGCATGACATTATCTTTTGTGAATGCGCGCAGGTATCTGTACGGGGATTGCTGCTTTTGTCTGGGCTGAATCATTTCTTTCCTTACGTTAGCATAAAGACACCGTCACCAGTAACAACATAGGATAGGAATGGTCGGTGTTGCTCACGAGCCAACTGATGACACGCAAGCAGAAATGCACTCACAGTCACCTGCTGATTTTTGTGATTTTGGCTAAGAGCATGAGGTGCCCATAAGCCCGATTTTTAAATCTTACCCATTGCATGCAAACGTCGTACGATGGTGAAATAGTCACATTTCATCACATTTGCCATTTCTCTAATATTCTGGCAGTGAATAAGTGTGGAGTAATTCGTTTAAACGATCTTTATCAAACCTCGACGGTCTTTCTGAGCGTGGAGAGTCACTAACGTCAAAACGATCCTCGTTAAAACCAGAAAACGGTTTTCTTGCTGTGCTGTGTCGAATGGCATTACCCCATACACGGCGTAAATGTTTCTGGTTGCCCTACGGCTATCCTTCTGTTGAATTCAGAAAGAACGTTATGTCGGAAGTTTTACGATTTGTTCACTTGACATTCCATTTTTTAGCATCCACAGCTCCACTCGCTGTCTCCAAATGAAAAAAATGACCTCACGTAAACTCAAATAGCAACGGTGAGCTAGAAATAAAAAACGACAATCGATTAATAAACCCATTGCAACCGGAAGACCATCATGAAAAACAAAAACGCTAGGAACTTACGCTCCAACTTAATATGAGGCCTGTAAATCATCGGACATGTTAATACGAGTTCTGTTGAAAAAGTTCCGGAACTTTAACCACAAATTTTCTCGATCCTTACTTGTTACTTACTACACTGCTGGCCATTCAAATTGCTACACCACGAAGATGACGTGCTACAGACGCGAAAATTAACCGACAGGAAGAAGATGCTGTGATATGCAAATGATTAGCTTTTCAGAGCATTCACACAAGGCTGGCGCCGGTGGCGACACCTACAACGTGCTGACGTGATGAAAGTTTCCAACCAATTTCTCATACACAAACAGCAGTTGACCGGCGTTGCCTGGTGAAACGTTGTTGTGATGAAATGCGTTCCATCACGTTTCCGACTTTGATAAAGGTCGGATTGTAGCCTATCGTGATTGCTGTTTATCGAATCGCGACATTGCTGCTCGCGTTGGTCGAGATCCAATGACTGTTAGCAGAATATGGAATCGGTGGGTTCACGAGGATAATACGGAACACCGTGCTGGATCCCAACGGCCTCGTATTACTAGCAGTCGAGATGACAGGCATCTTATCTGCATGGCTGTAACGGATCGGGGACGTTTGTAAGACAACAACCATCTGCACGAACAGTTCGACGACGTTTGCAGCAGCATGGACTATCAGCTCGGAGACCATGGCTGCGGTTACCCCTGACGCTGCATCACAGACAGGAACGCCTGCGATGGTGTACTCAACGACGAACCTGGGTGCACGAATGGCAAAGCGTCATTTTTTCGGATGAAACCAGGTTCTGTTTACAGCATCATGATGGTCGCATCCGTGTTTGGCGACATCGCGGTGAACGCACATTGGAAGCGTGTATTCGTCATCGCCGTACTGGCGTATCACTCGGCCTGTTGGTATGGGGCGCCATTGGTTACACGTCTTGGTCACCTCTTGTTCACATTGACGGCACTTGAACAGTGGACGTTACATTTCAGATGTGTTACGGCCCGTGGCTCTACCCTTCATTCGATCCCTGCGAAACCCTACATTTCAGCAGGATAATGCACGACCGCATGTTACAGGTTCTGTACGGGCCTTTCTGGATACGGAAAATGTTCGACTGCTGCCCTGGCCAGCACATTCTCCAGATCTCTCACCAATTGAAAAGTCTGGTCAATGGTGGCTGAGCAACTGGCTCGTCACAATGCGCCAGTCACTACTCTTGATCAACTGTGGTATCGTGTTGAAGCTGCATGGGCAGCTGTACCTGTGCACGGCATCCAAGCTCTGTTTGACTCAATGCCCAAGCGTATCAAGGCCGTTATTACGGCCAGAGGTGGTTGTTCTGGGTACTGATTTCTGAGGATCTATGCACCCAATTTGCGTGAAACATGTCAGTTCTAGTATAATATATTTGTCCAGTGAATACCCGTTTATCATCTGCATTTCTTCTTGGTGTAGCAATTTTAATGGCCAGTAGTGTACGCTTGGCTTCCTTCAAACACTCTCCTCCACAATTGATCACCGCTCCCAAATCCGTTTCCACTTCCGGAAGCAGTCTTGGTATGCTTTTTGCTGAACAGAGCGAAGTGCCGTCTGCGAATTTTCTTTTATCCCGTCTATCGTTGCAAATCCTCGTTCTTTCAACGGGGTTTTCAACTTTGAGAATAAAAAAAGTCCGCAGGAGCCACGTCTGGAGAGTACGGACGATGAAACAGTAAAGTTATTTCGTTTCTTGTGCAATAGTCACGCACGAACGGGGGTGAATATGCGGGTGCGTTGTCGTGATGCTAGAGCCATGAATTATGTCGCCACATTTCAGGCCGTTTCCTTGTCACATGTTCTGGCAGACGTCGCAAGACGGCCCGATACTGGCATCTATTAACAGTTTGTCCCTGTGGTACGAATTTATGATGAACTAATCCTCCAAAGAAAATTATCGGCATGGCTTTGACATTTGACCAGACCTGATGAGCTTCTTGTTGGTCTTGGAGAAACTTCCCCGAACCATTATGAAAACTGAACCTTGGTCTCAAATTCATAAGCGTAGACTCACGTCTCATCGCCAGTTACGATTCTGTTAAGGAACATCTCGTTTTCTCGTCATTTTTTTCTGTTTTCTGTCATTCCCTTAGTTGCTCTAAATTCTTGGAGGTACGTACCGTCTGTGTAACTAAATGTAGGCAGTTTGTTTACTGCCATACGCGTTTCGCTTCTTTCACTTGGGAAGAATCATCAGTGGCCTGAAATACATGTTTCCTGCCGGCCGCGATGGTCTAGCGGTTCTAGGCGCTCAGTCCGGAACCGCGAGACTGCTACGGTCGCAGGTTCGAATCCTGCCTCGGGCATGGATGTGTGTGATGTCCTTAGGTTAGTTAGGTTTAAGTAGTTCTAAGTTCTAAGGAACCGATGACCTCAGATGGCTCTGAGCACTATGGGACTTAACATCTATGGTCATCAGTCCCCTAGAACTTAGAACTACTTAAACCTAACTAACCTAAGGACATCACACAACACCCAGTCATCACGAGGCAGAGAAAATCCCTGACCCCGCCGGGAATCGAACCCGGGAACCCGGGCGTGGGAAGCGAGATGACCTCAGATGTTAAGTCCCATAGTGCTCAGAGCCCATTGAACCATTTGATAAAAAAGAATGTGTGTGAAATCTTACGGGACTTTAACTGCTAAGGTCATCAGTCCGTAAGCTTACACACTACTTAACCCAAATTATTTTAAGGACAAACACACACACCAACTTGTGCAACAAAAGTTGCTTCTAACATAAAAAACAAGAGTAAAACACGAGAAATAGATATTCGATCTAGATAGATAGGTAGATATTAGATCTACTACATAATACGTATATTGTATGTATAAAAGGAAACACGTGTTTCAGGGCACTGATGATGCTTCCAAAATAAAAGAAGCGAAACGCGTATGGCAATAAAGAAACTGCCTTCGTTTCGTTGCATAGACGTTACATACCTCCACGAATTTAGAGCAACTAAGGGACTGACGGGAAACAGAAAAAAATGACGAGAAAACGAGATGTTCCTGTGTGACTATGATGTTGTTAGCTTGTAGTTTTTCTTTCGATTTCTTGGTGGTGTTTTTTTCTGCTTAAAGTCCATCTCTAGTGTGGAAACTAATAAATACATCTCCAGGACCTAACACATGAGTTATCAGCGCTGGAAATCGTTAACACCGGACGGTACGTTCACAGTACGGAACTTGTGCAACAAAAGTTGCTTCTAACCTAAAAAAAAAAAGCGAGAGAGAGAGAGAGACATGATAAAATGTAATATAGCAGCATTTTACATCTACCACATAATACGTTTATTGTATGTATTAAAGGAAACATGTATTTCAGGCCACTGATGATGCTCCCAAAATAAAAGAAGCGAAACGCGTATGGCAATAAAGAAACTGCTTAGACGGTACATACCTCTACGAATCTCGTTTTGGTTTGCACGGCCCAAAGGCTTCACAGAATGTGAGGTGAGGTTTTTCTGGTCTTCACTCCAGAGCCGTGGTTCGCTTGGCGGCAACACGATGCATTCTAAGATGCTGTGTCAGGATTTCATGACATGATCCAACTGAAATGTTACATTCTTCTGCAGTCTCTTGGAAAGTCAGTCTGCTATTGGAATGCACAACATCGTTGAAGTTCCTGACATGAGCGTCGTCGGTAGACGTCGAAGGACGTCCTGGAAGAAGGTCATCTTAAACTTCCGTACGGTCAGTTTCATACCGTGTGAACCACTCGTTACACTGAGTACGGCTTAAGCACTCATCACGTAGGCTTCCTGCGTCATTTGGTGCGTCTCTACAATCGTCTTCTCGAGTTTCAATCAAAATTTAATGCAGGCGCGTTGCCCCTCGCTCAAAATTCGCAAACTGTGCGACACAACGTTCTACTCAATACAGTACTGAACAATAACCAACAGACATGCAACAATGAAACTTCCGACAGTTACGCATTAAACACAGGCGTGTGCAGGGATTCCAACCGGTTTTCTCTCCAACGCACCATTGGCACGAAATGCAGAATGTTCCGCAATTTTTTGAACAGATCTCGTACATGTCGGACGGGCGTTATTGTCACTCTCCTGTAAGAATACGGGATACTTAAAAAAAAAAAAAAAAAAAAAAAAAAGACAGCTAAGGCCGGTATTACACTATCAAATTTCTTTGTCCAATATCTTTGTCAAGTGTCTTTGTCAAAGAAATTTGATGGTGTAATAGGGAACTTTGTCAAATGTCGTCAAATATTTGATCAAATCTAGGGCCTCGCTGTAGATTTGATCAAAGAAGTCGCTTGTCTTCTGTTCACTGCAATGTGACATGTTACCACGTAGAGCGCTAGCACCATCTGTAGTGCTTTTATAAAGATTGCAGGTAAATACAATTGGTGTGTACCGACAACTACAAAATTAATGGAGATATATAAAGCTGATGAGGCGCTTTACAACGTGAGGCACCCTGAATACAAAAATAGATTAAGAAGATTGGAGACCTAACCCAACCTAACCTAACTCTCTCATGTAGCAAGGAACCGGAGTGTTACAGTGAGCCTGTCTTCTGCAGATGTAGCAGTTCTTAAGTGAATATTGTGCTTTGTGATATGAGGATACATTAAACTAAGCACATACAGAAATGTATGCTCATCCATTCTTAAGTAATTGATGTACGACTTGACGTCTTCCACTGTAAGCTCACGTAACAAGTTTTGTTGAATGCTTTTATCGTGTCATCGTAAAACCCACGGCTTCACCCAGATTAGATTAGTTTTTCGTTCCATAGGTCCGTGGTGAGGAGATCCTCGTGGATGTGGAACATTTTAATTTTTTTTGAGCTGAAATAACAATACTAAAAGTATGAATAAATACAATACATCATTTGTTTCTATTAAAAATTTCGTCAATGGAGTAGAAGGAGTTGGCCACTAGTAAGTCTTTAGGGCTCCTTTTAAACTGATCTTTATTTGTAACTAAATTTTTTATGTTTGCTGGCAAATTATTGAAGATGAGTGTTCCTGAATAGTGGACCCCTTTTTGAACTAAAGTAAGTGCAGATCATTTTTGTTCCTGGTATTGTATGTATGAACTGAATTGTTTGTCGGAAAAAGAGATATATTATTTAGGACAAATTTCATTAAAGAGTAAATATACAGAGAGGCAGTAGTTAGTATACCCAGTTCTTTGAAGAGGTTTCTGCAGGACGTCCGTGAATTTATTCCACAAATAATACGTATTACACGCTTTTGAAGTCTGAAAACTTTTGTTTGACTTGAAGAGTCCATTATACTATATGACATTATGGAATGAAAGTTGGAAAAGTATGCAAGCTTATTCATTTTTATGTTGCCCATGTCTGCTAACACTCGAATTGCAAATACAGATTTGTTAAGGCGTTTCTGCAGTTCTGTGGTGTGCTCCTCCCAAA
This sequence comes from Schistocerca americana, assembly GCF_021461395.2. Classification (NCBI taxonomy): domain Eukaryota; kingdom Metazoa; phylum Arthropoda; class Insecta; order Orthoptera; family Acrididae; genus Schistocerca; species Schistocerca americana. Next base: position 221,845,066 of record NC_060119.1, read on the forward strand.
TGAATTTATTATCAAGTTGCAATCCCAGGAATTTAAGAGTGTCAACCTTGTATGTATGGTTCCTTTTTTTGCCCCACTTCTTTTCCGCATGTGCACACAATGCAATTGCGGTACGTGCAACTGCTGCAGTTAATAACAAGTTCTTGTCAGCCATCTTGAACTTCGACGAAAAATTTGATGACTGTTAATACCTTTTCTAGAACTACGTCAAAGATCTTTGTCAAATATATTTGACGGAATATTTGATCACATCTTTGATCAAATGTTTGACAAAGAAATTTGATAGTGTAATACCGACCTGAGCCCTTGCCTTTACTCATCCCTTTGTGTGTGTGACTGAGACGCGTCAGATGGAAGGAGGGCGAGGCCGCTGCCCGCCTCGCCTCGCCGCGCTGCAGCTGCAGCGCAGTGCAGTGTTGGCAGCTGGGCTGGTCTGGGCTGCGTGTCGTAGCGTGGCTTGCCCCAGTACACTCGCGCCGCATCGACCCGCAGCACGCAGCGCGACCGGGGCCAATGCGCTGCACAGTGGCGTAGCGTGCGGCTGCCGCTGCGGCACGCTCCAACACGGCCTGCGCCCTCCGCTCGAGGGGTGAGCGCGCACCGCTCAACGGTGTGCGGACATTTGCCACGCCGGACATTTGCCACGATTTTACCTGCTCCGAAGGGTTGGGTCCCTTGTCTCACCCTCCTGCTACTCCTCCTCCTCCTCATCGCTTACTGAGCCTTTCCGCTGATTTACTTAACATAGGACCAGAATCTCTTTGGATTTTTCGCCGCATTTCTAGAGAGACTTTCGTTGTGGAAACTATTAAATGCGTCTCGCATTGAAATCCGCACCAAATTTCGAGCCACAGTAAAACTTCGCCAGTCTTGGAAATTTTGCGCTCCTCTAAATTATACGTGCCTTTTTCGGTGCTCCTGCAGCAGCTTTCTGTCATGTTTTGCGTACCATGGGGGATCAGTTCTGTCTCTTATTAATTTATTTGGTATGAATCTCTCGAGCGCTGTTGATACTATTTCTTTGAACTTAAGCCACATATTGTCTTCACTTACATAGTTTGGAAAGATTGGAGACTGTCTCTTAGAAAGACGTCAACCGAATTTTTTAGTTGTTTTTATAAATATTAATATTTCGCGTTTTGGTGAATTTCTTTGTTACGGAATTGAGCCTCGCTACGACTGGGTGTTCACTGATTCCTGTACCCGTCGTGATGCTCAGGATTATTTGTGGCTAAGAGGTCAAGTGTGTTATCGTAACCATTTACAATTTGAATGCTCTCATGATCTAATTGTTCAAAATAATTTTATAAAAAGCATATACAATAATTATGGAAGTTGTTTTCTATCTACAGTAGGGCCTGAAAATGTATTTTTGTCAGCATTCGGAAGGTAGATTGAAGTCACTGCCACCTATAGTTGTATGAGTAGCGTACCTATTTGCGATGAGACTCGAGTTTTCTTTGAAATGTTCAGCAACTGTTTCATCTGAGACCGGGGGTTGGTAAAAGGAGCCAGTTATTAAATTATTCCGGTTGTCGAATATAACCTCCACCCATACTAAGTCACAGGAACTATCTGCTTCAATGTCGCTTGTAAGCTGGAACACCCATTACATTATTTTTCCTTAAGTTGTGCTTCTTGTTTCTGTTGTAGTGGAAATGATTACAATTATGGCTATTCCCTCCAAAACCTAGGATGCTTTCTCTGTGACCCTGTAAATACAAGAGCTAAACAATGTACAACAACAACGTACGGTACAAGCATAGCATTCTGTATTACTTCATTTCCTTATTTCTAACATTTTAAAATTGTACGTCGACTTTAGATGACATGTCAATCATAGATGTTCTTATCTCTGTTTATGAACGTACTTTCAGTCATGTTTTGAACATTGTCCCGCTACACTTTATTAACTAATGTTTCGCCACAAGGGATATCGAATTTTGGAGAGTAAATTAATATGGAGTATGTCGTTCTTCTTTTCAAACATTTACATACCCATTTCTTCTTTCCTTATGTCTTTTGGGCATGCAGCTGTAGTAATTAAAGTAGGCACAAATGCAGCGATAAAAATGAAATGATTAGCGTACATTCGCATTCTGTTTACAGCGTTCCTTTCTTGTTGCTCCCATGGCTATGGACTGTTTCTATCGCAATCAGTAAGCGTGAAAGGAAGCTACCCTACAGACAGAGGGATCTATATTATACTTGGAAGAACTAATTACATACTGTCATAATCATCGGAATTGCTTTCATTTTCCTAAAGATGTAAATATTTCGATTTCGGAAAAAAAGCTCTGTATTTCGCCAAGATGTCGAAGAAGATGGCCCCTTACATACTGGTTGTACCGAGTAAGATGTGGAGACGGCGGTTTGAAAGCGGACAGAAGAAGTGCGAGGAAGGGCGTCCCTTACCTGAGGGATCGCTACCTGGCGAAGGGGCAAGTGTGGCAAATGTCCGGCATTCCCGCTCAACAGCCGGCAAGAGGCTGCCGCTCCGTCTCACTGGTGTACATGGTGGTAACTGTTTACATGGTGGTAACTAGATTACAGGGTACCACAGCGGTGTACGGGAAGTTGAGATCAACAGCGTAAAAATGCACCTATCCGCGCACAAAAAATGCGACTATGTTCCTGTTTATTAAAAACTATGACTGAAAAGTGGGGTACCAGGTGCCATATTCTACCTTCCTCAGCAGCTTCAAAAAATTTCTCAAAAATTTTTGGCCTGCGAACATATTCACGCTTTTTTTGTAAGGTGGTGTGGTCTCCTGACCTTCGTTTCTTACATATTCCGACCTCACCATCGTATTCTGCGTATCAAGACATTTCATTCGAGCCCAAACTCGATAGGGTAGAGTCAATATTACATATTTCCATTTAATCGATATGCAAATCTATTAAATAAATCGCAAGCGCGCACCGAGATTTAAAAGTAGAGGCTGGCGTACACAAACATTCAAGACACGACGGCCACAGGAGTTTTTGTTCGGCCGAGGCAACCAGCCCACTGGAAAGTCCATAGGAGGGTGAGCTAGCATGCAACTGCGCCGGTTGGCAGACCACCCACGGACCAAAACTGTTTTTGCCAGAGAAAAGAGATAATGGCTTGCGTGTTCACCTTAAAAGCAAAACCCGCTGTATTGTTTGGCAGAGCCCCAGCATACGCATTTTTTGACGGACCTAGTGCGCAGTTTCAGTTCTCACAAGTAAGCGTGAAAGGAAGCTACCCTACAGACAGAGGGATCTATATTATACTTGGAAGAACTAATTACATACTGTCATAATCATCGGAATTGCTTTCATTTTCCTAAAGATGTAAATATTTCGATTTCGGAAAAAAAGCTCTGTATTTCGCCAAGATGTCGAAGAAGATGGCCCCTTACATACTGGTTGTACCGAGTAAGATGTGGAGACGGCGGTTTGAAAGCGGACAGAAGAAGTGCGAGGAAGGGCGTCCCTTACCTGAGGGATCGCTACCTGGCGAAGGGGCAAGTGTGGCAAATGTCCGGCATTCCCGCTCAACAGCCGGCAAGAGGCTGCCGCTCCGTCTCACTGGTGCACATGGTGGTAACTGTTTACACGGTGGTAACTAGATTACAGGGTACCACAGCGGTGTACGGGAAGTTGAGATCAACAGCGTAAAAATGCACCTATCCGCGCACAAGTAGAGGCTGGCGTACACAAACATTCAAGACACGACGGCCACAGGAGTTTTTGTTCGGCCGAGGCAACCAGCCCACTGGAAAGTCCATAGGAGGGTGAGCTAGCATGCAACTGCGCCGGTTGGCAGACCACCCACGGACCAAAACTGTTTTTGCCAGAGAAAAGGGATAATGGCTTGCGTGTTCACCTTAAAAGCAAAACCCGCTGTATTGTTTGGCAGAGCCCCAGCATACGCATTCTTTGACGGACCTAGTGCGCAGTTTCAGTTCTCACAAGTGGACAGTAAACACCTAACGCAGATGCTATATATTTCCGGATTGGTCGGCTTAGCTATTCTCTCATTTGTAAGAGTAACGCTGATTGGTGGACTATTTCTGACGCAATGAGCCGGAGGAGTGAGGGGAAGACAGCAGATGATATACCCGTTCGCTTTTTGCGTGGAGGGAAGTCATTCCGGTGACGCTCTTGCAGCGGGAACACGTAGCGGGTGCGAGTGCGCTCGAGCGTGTACGCAGAGAGCGAGGAACAAAGTCTCCACTCAGTACTGCACTGAGAGAGCACCTCTGTCAGTAGCGAATCAGAGTGATACTCTATACCAGGGGCGGGCAGGAATCCTGCACGTGTGCGATGCACATGCAGGTGTGCAGTTAACAGGTGTTCTGCGTGCACACAGGGGCAAGCTGGCCACCCGCTTCTCACCCCTCCCCACCATACCATCTCTCCGCTTCTTCCTCTGTAATGCGTTTTGTTTCCTGGCATGCTTTATTGAATGAAGGAGTAAGGTTAGTAGGAGTGCTTAAAAGAAATGGTTCAAATGGCTCTGAGCACTATGAGACAACATCTGACGTCATCAGTCCCCTAGAACTTAGAACTACTTAAACCTGCATGCATGCCCGAGGCAGGATTCGAACCTGCGACCACAGCAGTCACGCGGTTCCGGACTGCAGTGCCTAGAACCGCATGGACACCGCGGCCGGCAGCTTGAAAGAAATCGTGGTTCGAAAGAGTACCTATTACCTACGATACGTTTTATTATCACAGGTGGAGTTTACAATACGTTTAATGTCTGGAACAAAATTTCTACATAAGAAAAACGCAAACAGTTACGTAAATTTTCGTTACTGATGTTTGCTCTTAACCGAGTCTTATTAATTTTCATAACAGAAAAAATCTCTCACAAACGTATGTCGAGCGAAACATTGACATTATCTTCGCGGCTTCACGATGGAGACGAGGAAACTCTTGCTGTGGAAAGTCGTGACAAATATCTATTAAACGTCTTGCCAAAAGAAACTTGTCTCTCAGACGAGAATTATGCTGTGGAATCTACAGTGCAGATCTATTAATTCCATTTGCAAACTGGGATGAATATCATCTACAGAAACAGCAAATTGTCTCGAGAACTATTCAAAACCTTGGGATAAGTATGATGTATCCCCAAATCGCTTGAGAAATTCCTCTTATATTGCACTAACAAGGGAACCTCCCCATCGCACCTCCCTCAGATTTAGTTATAAGTTGGCACAGTTGATAGGCCTTCATAAACTGAACACAGATCAATTGTGAAAACAGGAAGAAGTTGTGTGGAACTGTGAAAAAATAAGCAAAATATACAAACTGAGTAGTCCACGGGTCGCATAGGCAACATCATGAACAAGGTGAGCTCACGAGAGTCGTGGTCTCATGGTTGCGTGAGCAGCTGCTGAACGAGAGGTCCTTGGTTCAAGTCTACCCTCGAGTGAAAATTTTATTTTCTTTATTTTTGCATAGTTATCTGTCCGTTCGTTCATTGACGTCTTTGTTCACTGTAATAAGTTTAGTGTCTGTGTTTTGCGACCGCATCGCAAAACCGTGCGATTAGTAGACGAAAGGACGTGCCTCTCCAATGTGAACCGAAAACATTTGATCGCAAGTTCATAGGTCAACCGATTCCTCCACAGGAAAACACATCTGATGTATTCTATACGACACTGGTGACGGCATGTGCGTCACATGACAGGAATATGTTGTCGACCCACCTAACTTGTAGACTTGGCGAAGGGGTAAAAAGATTCTTCTACCTTGCCCGATTTAGGTTTTCTTGTGGATGTGATGATCACTCCTAAAAAAGTGATCAAAACATAAGAGTTTGTCACACAAACTAAAAATAAAAAATTAAACTTTTCACTCGATGGAAGATCTGAACCAAGGACCTTTCGTTCCGCAGCTGCTCACGATACCACGAGACCACGGCGCTCCTGCGTTCCCGGTGTCCTTGACGTTGCCTATCTTACCATGAGCTACTCAGTTTGTATATTTTGCTCATTTTTTCACAGTTCCACACAACTTCTTCCTGTTTTCTCAATTGATCTGTTTTCAGTTTTTCAAGGCCTATCCACTGTGCCAACTTATAACTAAATCTGAGGGGGGTGCGATGGGGAGGTTCCCTTGTAAGTACGGGAACATATTGAAATTTATTATAATGGCGTTCAATATTAAACTTCCGCTGACCAGCGAGAATACTGTCACATATTATACATTGCGAATTTTCACGTTTTTGCACAAAGAAAAATGATTCTCCCATTCCTTTTTAAAAGATAGCAAATCTCCACTTCTCCGTTTCCTTGATTCATTCTGCATTTTCCGGTTCTTTAAATACAACGTTGACTACGTAGTGGTCGCTTCGCTTCAACGTCCGCAGCTTGGCCGGCTGTCGTCACTGTCCCGTTTGACGATTGCACGCGAGCAGCACACTTGCAGCGCCTTGTGCTCATGAGCCGCGTGCAACGTTTGCCCGCCCCTGCTCTATACTGAGTCGCTCGCGATTAAGCGTTTGTTCACTGTGTTGGCCCCGCAACACTTAATGTGCGGTGTGAACACAGACAGAGTACTAGCTAGTCCCTGCGAGCAAACATTGAGTGGCATCTCGGTGGACTGGTTATCTGACTGGTGTACCACGCCAATAGTTAGACAAGGAGCTGATAGGAGTCCTCGACTTCATCAAGGCGTAGTGAGAGCTCGATTCGCGAAGGTCAATCCAGATAGAAAGAGATAGTTTTGCTATTTTTCAGCAGTGAACGGCAGGCAGCAGTCGTCGCAGCTCACAATATTGTGCGCTACAGTGTAGGCGAGCCCTATCTTTCCTCCATTAGAATTAACATAGTTCATTCACGTCACTCCATTACATTTCTCACGCGACAGCCTCGACCGTACTTAGAAAAATTCAATCGGATAATTATTCAAGTTGGTCCGAAGCTCGTGGTCGTGCAGTAGCGTTCTCGCTTCCAGCGCCTGGGTTCGATTCCCGGCGCTGTCAGGGATTTCCTCTGCCTCGTGATGGCTGGATGTTGTGTGATGTCCTTAGGTTAGTTAGGTTTAAGTAGTTCTAAGTTCTAGGGGACTGATGACCATAGATGTTAAGTCCCATAGTGCTCAGAGCCATTTGAACCATAGCCCTGCACGTGACAGATTCCAACTAACAAGTCGACCCGTCCACGCACAGGCGGTACAGGATTAGAGTACTAGGACACGATCAGTAGTTGGTTCTAATCGCAAAAGTCCCTCAGGTATGCAGTCAGAACTTTACGTGATACCTCATTTGCCAGGTTGTTCAAGGTTTCAAAACTCTCTTTGTGTCTTAATAAGTCGTATGTGTTGTTGTTTGGTAGTTGTTCTCTTAATGTAACTGCTACATCATCGAAACGGGGGCACTTGTAAACCACATGGTCGGGAGTACCCTCCGAAGCGCCACAGTCACACTCAGGTGTAGCCCTTTTTCCAAACCGACATATGTATGTCGGGTAGAGCCCATGACCAGTGAGAAAATGAATTATGAAATTTACGGTATCGTCCGCTATCCAGTCGGCCGCACTTTCAAATACGGGCGCAGCCAGTTACGCCGCCGCGTTTCCTACAACCGCCACCGCGGCACAGAGGCGCTGCCATAAACGATTACGTCACTGCCAGTGAGATACAAGCATCCCCTCTCCGGAGCTCCAGCGGTGGGTGTACTTAAGATCGAACATTGTGCACTGAGCCCTTTTTGTGTATTGGCCAGTTGAATAACATTTACAGACTTTCGTAGTGGGCAGGTATCGAAAGCGTCTGAATAGACGTAGTATTGAAAAATTACAAAATGGCTCAAATGCCTCTGAGCACAATAGGACTTAACATCTGAGGTCATCAGTCCTCTAGACTTAGAACTACTTAAACCTAACTAACCTGGGGACATCACACATATCCATGCCCGAAGCAGGATTCGAACCTCCGACTGCAGCAGCAACGCGGTTCTGGACTGAAGCGCCTAAAACCGCTCGGCTACAACGGCCGGCGAAAAGTGACAGATTTATAAATCCTTTGTATCTGTACTTCTGCATTCAAGGCTACTGTTAGCAACTGAGTTATGTATTATTTTTACTATTTGATATTAGAAGTAGAATAAACTACTATCTGAATTCTCTGTTTATGAACGGCATCTGTTCTTTGCTTTTGCATCCACTAGCGTGCTGTGGAAGTATTAACAAAATTGAAATAGCTCAAAGCTAATTTTACGCATCAGACCACATTTTAATAGAAAAAAATTTTGCTTGTGCTTCAGTACTACAACATGGGGTTCCCAGATGATAACGAAGACGCTTTGCAGCACATTTCTCTGCGCTGTCACTTCATAAACAAAGTTTTCGCCTCAAACGGGATTTTACACGCGTATTTTACGTGTATAAGTACGGTAAATCTGAAGCTCTGAAACACGTACGTTTGAAATATGATTTAAATTACGTAACTGACAGTAGTCTGAAACACAGCTACTAGAATGGGAATGGCATGTGAACGTGTATTTTATCTCGTCACTTATGAGCTTTGCCCTGTACTGAACTTTTCTGACTGCGAGAATATAAATTTAATTTAGCTGTGAAAATGTAAACTGTCAGTAACTTTAACCAAGCCAAATCTGCATGAATTTACGTAACACGAAAACTGAATCTAATGCAATATTATTGGTTTGAAATTGGCCCTGGAAATAAACCGAAACTTGATCAGGCTGAAAATAATGGTCCTTGTGCTTAATGAGTGCTATCCCTGAAATAAGAAAATTTCTTACCTTTATCTGCGCAATGGTAACGCTCTTCGCACTGCTATCTGTTTGTACTTTAAATAATATGGTTAGCAAAGTGCTATTTTGCATGGCTGTTGCTTAGCATACGTTTTAGTTAAATCGAATATGACTGAGACAATAACTTCTTGAGAAAAATAGTTAATCAAAGGTGACAATGATAAGTGAAATAATATTGAATTGGTGTAAGTAACAGCTTGGCATAGACTTTAAAACTTGTATTTTGATTTCTTGAAAATTAATTATGCTCACAATTAACACATTTAATAAATTGATTATACATTAACAATTAGTTTTACAAAATCATTGGATGTAGGCGCTATACGTTGTCTCAATCATCAGTTATGAATGCACGCATTGTATTGGTACAAAACAACATTCTTTACCTTAATTATTTCCAATTTCTGCTGAGATTCCTTTTACGGTTAGCAAACATCATAGTATCTTGCAAGTATAACATAATTACTGGCCGTAGCGAGTAAGTGTATATCCAACATACGTCAGATACAAGATGTATTTACACATGAGGGACGTCCTTACATCTGTCGATCTAAAGTTACTCTAATAAATTACCCACAACACCTTGAATCAGCGGTCGCTGTTGAGCAGCGACGCTACTACACAATCGGTAGAACATTTGACCCTCTCTGGTCCCATTTTCTTGCAAAACTTGAATTAATTTACCCTGTGTATATACCTTTCAGCTGCGTATCTCGAAAACGGATAAAAATAAGAGAAAAATTTTCAACGGTGTTCGAGATCGAGATCTTAGGAAGACGTTGTAAAAATTACAGCCTATTGCTGTGCGTAGCCGTCTCGGAATCCGCGGCTGGATTATGGTACCCGAAACATAAGTTCTTGGGGTGTTACTCAGTAACAGATAAAGATTTTTGGAAACGAGGAGAGGACTCTTCTAGATAAATAGCTAGAGAATATACCGTTAAAATTTGAGCAGTTTGCTGCAGTTATTTATTAGTTAGATTTCGCCTCATACCGGATTTTATTCGTAGAACTAGGGTAAGTTTGAACCTATGTATCTTGGAAACGGATAAATACATCAAGAAAATTTTCAGAGTTGTTCCAGTTCCGGATCTTAGGAATATATCGCAAAAATCTCAACCATTTACAGTAAAAAAAAAATTCCCGGGTTTTTCCGAGGAACCGTCCATCGACTAATGCTGTGTCCGTGAGTCCCATCAAGTCTGCTCTAATCACATCAAATGCAATAAGAATCAACCCATTTCCTCTATTTACCTAATTAGTAGAAGTGTGTAATATTTACAGTTTGACCTCATACTGTAGGATAATGACACTAAGACCATCCTTCTGTAGGGTATACAAATGGTCCCTAGCCCGAGAGTTATCCAAAACACCTGATCCTACCTTTTTGTCACCAACATAACCTCAAGTATGAGCAGCGGAAAATCCAGTTTTCATGCGCGGCATTTTGGGACATTTGCATACCGACAGGACACTTGTGTTCTATAAAGCAGGGAAACAGCCCCAAATGGGCCTCCAAATGCCATCTCAGCTACAGCGCATGAGTGAGGGTTTGAATCCCCTCTCGCTCTCTTTAGCCTGTCTTACACAAGTGATTTTCTAGTCTAAATCAACTACTCGACATGCGTGCAGCTTTCGAGCCCGCATGTAAATCAGCGGCCAACCACGTCGCGAGTGTGTCTATAACGTCAATGAGCTATAGATTATATGAGTGTGTGGTGTCTGTTCTTTCGATTATGTCCGAAAGCACATACTCATTCATACAATCGAGTCGCCTTCAAGGTCAATGAATGCACAACCTTCACTGCAGATACACATTTAAGTTCGACCTCCGGCAGGAAAGTAAAATTAGCTACACTATGTGATCGAAAGTATCCGGGCACCTGGCTGAAAATGACTTACAAGTTCGTGGCGCCCTCCATCAGTAATGCTGGAATTCAATAAGGTGTTGGTCCACTCTTAGCCTTGATGACACCTTCCACTTTCGCAAGTATACGTTCAATGAGGTGCTGGAAGGTTTCTTGGGAAATGGCAGCCCATTCTTCACGGAGTGCTGCACTGAGGAGAGGTATTGATGTCGGTCGGTGAGGCCTGTCATGAAGTCGGCGTTCTAGAACATACCAAAAGTGTCCTATAGGATTCAGGTCAGGAATCTGTGGAGGCCTGTCCATCAGTCCATTACATGGGTGTTATTTTCGTGTAACCACTTCACCACTGGCCGTCCTCGATCGTGTTGAAAGATGTAATCGCCATCCCAGGATTGTTCTTCAACAATGGGAAGCAAGAAGGTTCTTAAGAAATCAATGTAGGACTGTGCTGTGATAGCGCCACGCAAAACAACAAGGGTTGCAATCCCCCCTCCTTGAAAAACACGCCGGCCGGAGTGGCCGAGCGGTTCTAGGCGCTACAGTCTGGAACCGCGCGCGACCGCTACGGTCGCAGGTTCGAATCCTGCCTCGGGCATGGATGTGTGTGATGTCCTTAGGTTACTTAGGTTTAAGTAGTTCTAAGTCCTAGGGGATTAATGACCTCAGAAGTTAAGTCCCATAGTGCTCAGAGCCAAATTGAAAAACACAACCGCACCATAACACCACCGCCTGCGAAGTTTACTGTAGGCACTACACACGCTGAAAGATGACGTTCACCGGGCATTCACCATACACTCACCATGCCATCGGATCGCCACATTGTGTACCATGATTCGTCACTCCACATAACGTTTTTCCACTGTTCAGTCGTCCAATGTTTACACTCCTTACACAAAGCCAGGCGTCGTTTGGCATTTACCGGCGTGATGTGTGGTTTATGAGCAGCAGCTTGACCATGAAATCCAAGTTTCTCACGTCCCGCCTAACTGTCACAGTACTTGCAGTGGATCCTGACGCAGTTTGGAATTCCTGTGTGATGGTCTGGATAGATGTCTGCCTATTATACATTACGACCCTCTTCAACTGTCAGCAGTCTCTGTCAGTCAGCGGACGAGATCGGGCCGGCCGCTGTGACCGAGCGATCCTAGGCGCTTCAGTCCGGAACCGCGCTGCTGCTACGGTCGCAGGTTCGAATCCTGCCACGGGCATGGATGTGTGTTATGTGCTTAGGTTAGTTAGGTTTAAGTAATTCTAAGTCTACGGGATTGATGACCTCAGATGTTAAGCCCATACTGCTCAGAGCCATTTGAATCATTTGAGAAGAACGTCCACTATGAGTTTTGCTTTGGTCATTAATAAACTCTTATCATCATTGCTTGTCCCAAAGCTATGTTATTATATTTCGATTTGCTCGTATAAAGGATAGTCCCTCTTAATCTGACTTTCACCGTTCAGATGTCAAACTGCACAGTGGACAGGTCTCACAAAACACGCTGCTTTGGCGCTGCCGCGTAAACGACAATGACCACTCGCGACAGACGAGACTCAGTCCGGAAATAGAACGCTAGGGGCGCTGCAGTAGGCTCACGTGTCTCGAGTAGTCAATTGAAGCAGGAAAGTCGGTGGTGTAAAAAGCCTTTTCGCCAGTGCTTTAGCCTGCTATTTCGTTGACGTTATTAATGTAAACTCCCCGGGAGAGTAATGAAAGGAATAGGGCTTTTGTTGACGTTATGCAAAACCTAATTGGGTTTACAGTTTCGTGTAAACATAACCCTTACAAGCACATTAATTTCGTAGTAAGAAGCCCAGACAAACAAAACCATTTTTTCGTAACTTTATGCTGTTAAAATGCACAACATTTTGAAGTAAACCTTACATAAACGTCAAGTTTGCATTTTGTAAGTGCAAGTACAAGGGGTTTTCAATAGTCACAGACGACTTTAGTCAAAATCTCCCGCGAAGCGCAAGTTCTGTAGCTTAGGTGACTTTGTGGGGCGTTCTGTGATTGTTTCCCTGCTAGACAGGCCACACCACCCCCATCGATTTGTTCCTCTGGACTTCACCTACACCACTGTGGTACGTTGTAAACAGTAATCATTTATACTCGGTATACTCTGTTCAAAATTACTTTAATATTGCCTATTTACACATTTCTTTCAGCACACCAAGAGGCAGCATAGTTGTGCACACTGCCTAAGCGATCTTGCTGCTGCATTTTGCACAGAAGCGAAGGCAATTCTACAGCGGCCTCATACAGGCGAGGCGGATCGCAGCATTCCATCTGAACTCGCGCGGGCTGTCAACAGATCTCGCGTCTATGGGCAAATCGCAGCGATCGATCGCTGCTCGTCCAGAACTTTAATTTTATTCCATTTCACTATCCCCACTTAAAATAATAGCCTTACGTTAGAATTTACAGTTATTCTGCACGCAAACTAGTCTGAAAAGGGGATTTTAGAGCTGCAGCCGCCATGTATATTAGGAAGGTTCAAAAATGGCTCCAAGAACTATGGGACTTAACATCTGAGGTCATCAGTCCCCTAGACTTAGAACTACTTAAACCTAAATAACCTAAGGACACTGTAAGACGTCGTGGTCTCCTAAATTTCATTGATTACATATTCCGCCCCCACAGTCATATTCCGCACATCAAGACGCTTCATTCGAACCCAAATTCGATAAGATAAAGTCAATGTTGTATGAATTCATGTAAACGATACACAATTAACTAATAAATCGCAAGTGCGCACCGTGGTTGAAATACTCGAGGCTGGCGTACACACATACATTCCAGACACGACGGTCACAGGAGCTTTTAGTTCGAGAGAGGAAACCGCGCACCAGGAGGCCGATCCCAACCCATCTACGTCGGCCGGTGACCACCCGTAGAACAGACAGCGTTTGCCCGAGTGAAAGGACGACCCTGTGTTCGGCTCAAAAGCAAATTCCGCTACATTGTGTGGGTGGGGCCAGCCTACGCATTCTTTACACATAGCGCGCAGTTCCAGAGATTTTCACAGGGAGACAGCAAACGGCAAACGCCGATACTACAGACTTCCGGACTGGTCGCCTTAAACGACAATATTTCTGATGCCTTGAGCTGAAGGAGTAATGGAAGAGACTGAAAGATATACCCCTTCACGTCTGGCGCGGAGAGAGGCCATCCCGTTGTCGCTCTTGGAGCGAGAACACGAAACGAGAGCGTGCGCGCTCGTACGTGTACTCAAAGAGCGAGGAACAAGTCTCTCCTCAGTACTTCACTGGAAGAGCACATCTGACGAGAGCGAATTGAAGTGCGACTCTATATTGAGTCCTTGCGATTAAGCGTTGTTCACTGTGTTGGCCGACACACTTATTGTGCGGTGTGAACGTACAGAGTTATAGTTAAACGCCTGCTAGCGAATTTTTGAGTGGCATCGCGGTGGACTGGTTATCTGACCGGTGTACTACGCCAATAGTTAGATTAGGGGCGAATAGAAGTCCTTGACTTCAAGGCGTAGGGAGAGTTTGATTGGCGAAGGTCAATCCAGATAGAACGAGTTTTATCTTATTTGGTTGGTTGGTTTTGGGGAAGGAGACCAGACAGCGTGGTCATCGGTCTCATCGGATTAGGGAAGGATGGGGAAGGAAGTCGGCCGTGCCCTTTCAGAGGAACCATCCCGGCATTTGCCTGGAGCGATTTAGGGAAATCACGGAAAACCTAAATCAGGATGGCCGGACGCGGGATTGAACCGTCGTCCTCCCGAATGCGAGTCCAGTGTCTAACCACTGCGCCACCCCGCTCGGTTTTATCTTATTTGTCAGTAGCGAGCGGCGCAGACAGCAGTCATCGCAGCTTATGGTATTGTGCGCTACAGCTCTTGCGAGCCCCATATTTGCTCCACAGCAGTACACTTCACTGCATTTCACAAGGACAGCCTCGACCATACCTAGCAACATTCTAACCGATAATTATTCAAGTTGAGCAGGCGTCGCTCTCAGCCATTCTGCCAAGTCAATAACAAACTTAAATTTTGTATAGAAATCTCATTAGCGAATCCTATCCTTAAGAGGTAACTTCACATTCCGAAAAGAACCCGAAAACAACTTGTTCAGTCCATAACTAAAAGTGCCATTGTGATTTCTCAGAATTTTTGAAAAATAAATAATAAATTTCGTTAGTTTCATGTTGTTCTCACACTAACTAGCACTACTCCATTTCCCAAGTATCCCATTAGTTACGTAAGAAATTTGGTGAATTTTTGTGTTATTTCCTTACAGCGGACGACTCCAGAAGATATTTATTGCTGAAAGATTTTCATGCAGTTCTCTTTAGAACGTTAGGAGCGTCTGTCTGACTTCTGTAGTAGTGTGGGGGTGAAAACTGCATCTTGCAGGAGCCACAGGGTAAAGGGTACATCTCAGATTAATCCGTTGCGCAAAATAACAGAATAGCAACGCCACGCTCACAACATAACACACATCCTTGTCCGAGGAAGGATTCGAACCTGCGACTGTGGCAGCAGCGTGGCTCCGGACTGAAGCGCCTAGGACCGCTCGACCACCGCGGCCGGCTATTAAGCAGGGCTCTAAACATAAAAACATTAACTACTTCGGATTTGTTAGAGTCTAACGTTTCGGATATTGCAGTGCAAGTAGAAATTCGTAGTAAATTATTAGCTTTATTTACAAAATTAAGCGCAATATTAAAGTTTCTACTTCCATGTATACTTATTAGCATTATTAACTAGGCACTTTAATTGTTTGTGGCATACCTATACTACAGCTGCTAGTATATTTAAGTCCCATGTCCTTTCATGCAGTCTCCCAAATAGAATTTACAACAACAGTTATGTAAATCATTAGTGCTACGTTTAGTAACATTGAAACGTCCCCTTAGTACAATTATACATGACTGTGCTTAAAATGACACACAATATTTTTAGCGCAACGTAATCTGACTTTCAAAAATCCCTACAAAATAATGGCCCTGACTAACATTAACCTATACGTTTCACAAATCACTTACCTCACAAAACTCTTCGTTACTCGAACTACTGCAATACAGCGAGCGCCACTACTGCCAGCTAAATAAAAGATTCAAACTACTAAAGGCACTAACTACTGATAGGCACAGTTAGCAAAAGAAAGATTTTGGTAGAGAACAAACAATGTATTTACCTTAATATTGTTCAAAAGTCATATTATATATATCAGTTCATGACATCCAGTCTTACAAATGTATTGTCTCTGATGGAAACACATCCAGATCATCCACTCTCAAAAATCCACCACCTCACTTTCCCACATCCACCACTGCTGACGGATCACCTCCAACTGCGCAACGCTACGCGCTGTTAACAGCCAACTGCCCATCGCTACAGTAGCAAACAACAATGCAAACCAGCCACAGACTGCACACAGCACAGCCAGTGATTTTCATACAGAGTGCTACGTGGCGTTACCAATAAAAAAACCTATACAGCCTACTTACATAGCCCCCATGCTCCACACAAAAAATTCTACAAATTGTTTTGGGCAATGGCCAATACACATTTGTTAAAATTTTTTTACAATTACAATAACAAAGAAATCAAATGCACATACTTATTAATACAATGTTGGTCAAAAGATAAAATTTTCTCACAGTCGATAAAGACAGTCCTGATTGTTCATCACAGTAAAATAGCAGTGTTTTTCTAAAAGTCTGAGCAGTAAAAGAAAATTCGCTCAGAAGTAGTGGATTTCTACGCAGTCTTGTAGAAGTAGTGTTGTCCTTCCAACGGAAAGACAGTGCTGACTCTTGACATGCAGACAGGTAATGGGCCACAACAGAGCAAACCCACCGCAGAGTCAGTCGAAGTTTTGAAGAATATTGATAGGTAGGTCATCACAGAGCAGACCCACTGTAGTCCTGGTAGAGTGTATGGCATTGGTGGGCCACCAGAGGTGCAGACCCACTGCAGTCCTTGTAGCAATAATGGTACTGGTGGGCCATCAAAGATGCAGACCCACTGTAGTCCTTGTAGAGACGCCCATCAGCCATCTGTTGCGACTGTGCAGGTGAACAATCACTATCAAAGAGTCTTGCGGACAATACAGCAAGTCCATGAACCACCACTTGTGTACTCACAAATTTCTTTTTTTTTTAATGTCCTTAGAACCAGCAATGCTGTTAACCAGTCCCTTGCTGAATTATTAACACACATGCAAGCACTAACAGTCCCAACTTCTCACATGTTGTGCATATACTATGATCATCAGAAATATGTGCAGTGAAATGAATGCTTACAACTTTCTTAATTTGATGAACTGGTGCCAATTACAATTTTATAACATGAGAATACAATAACAAAGGTACAAAATACATCATTAAAGAACATAACAATACAGATAACGTTTGTAGTAAAACAGGCTTTACAAAAGAATAGAAATAAACATTTACATCAGTGTTACAAGAATTATGACATAAGTACATACATAATAGGTCTGAATAACTTTCGAAACATCAACTTCACACGTGATCATTAAAACAAAACAGAATAAATAATGTCTAAACATCTTTACAAAGAAAATAACGTATTATAAATGCAAAGTATATTTGGTGATAACGGTATTCCTCATCATAGTGAATGTAGCTGAGTATTAGAAAAATTCTACAACATAAGTTTTATCAGATAAACACATAAGGGTACATAAAAGCATAGTGGGATAGCACAAAGGAAAAGGACAGGGTTTTTTTTACTGCAGTATTTTTCAAACAAAACTTCCTTTACTTCTTGGAGATCTCCCTTCATTCATCATTATTCCCAAAAAATCCTGTCTATACCTACTTTCTGTATTCTATTCATATCCTCTTTCCGAATAATGATTCTTCATTGTACAGTACCCTTTCTTTTTACAAACTTTTTTTTATATAACTTCTCAATGCATTCTTTCTTTATCCTCCATAGTTAGTTACTTATATAGTCTACCCCTTCTTAAGCTAACTTAAATCTACTGAGCTCAGATGCTAAACTAAGTGACGAGCAATGCAGCAACGCACAACAAATTAACACAAACAGGAATGACAAAAAAAAATGCAAATTGGCAAAGCAAGCAGCAGTATATCTAAATTAGCAAAGCAAATGCAATATCACAACTAATATAAGGCAATGTGCAGCAAAGAAGAAAAATAAACCAGTAGTAAAACTGGTTTAACAGAGTAATACAAAGTTAAATTTAATAGCACTATGCCTGGCAAACAGCAGCAGCAAATGCAGTAACTTATATCTAAACATGACATAGCTCAAGCAGAAAAAATATTACAGTAAAAATGGCCATGTTTAATACCTATGACACATATTAACACTAGAGTGATGCATCACCTTAACTTACACTACTAAAAAGTTACCAGTCATTGACAAAAATTATGTATGAAATTCCTGTGAGGGGAAATGTCTTTTTGTGCTCCGTTGTTTTTTTGAAGTAGATCATAAAGTTATTATTCACTGGATATGTAGGCATAAAATATCTATATTAGTACATCTATTAAATTTTATTGTAACCAATGCTGCAGTGCAGCTAGAAACTAGATATTAAACAAAATAGGCAAATGTATGTATAAAGCAATATATGAAACATCATTCACTAGGCAAATGGCATCTCGCAAGGCAAAAAAATCTCTCAACTAGAAAGACAATAGATGTAAAATGTTTCTCATCATTTCATTAGACATTTTAGTGAATATCATAAATTAAGAGATCCACAGTGTAATTATATGTTTTCAAGTTTGAGCGTGTCGTATTTGCGATGCTTTCGACAAGGAAATGTCAATAGCGAGGATAATGGCCTCTTTTTTTTTCTCCACCTAATGGCTTTCTTTTGTCAGACGACTATCTCTCAGCTGGGCGCCTAAAACTCATTACGTCAAGGTCACTTATCTTTCTTACCGAAATATTTACGACAGCAGTTTCCGCTACAGTGACAGTCTCATATAAAAAAAATTTCACAGGTCAAGAATTTGCGTTACAAATCTGTAGAAACAAAATCCTATAAATATAACAGTGTCCAAAACATTTTCGTCGGCATTGTGAAACATTCACGCATGTACACACATTTCATAACTCTTAAAGTACGATTCTTGGTTTCCAACATCCGTTTTCACACACCAGAGTCCCTAACTACTACTCATTATTCGTCACCTCATTACACATATACATATTCGTCGACACGTCAATCTTGTGTCAACACTTCAATATTTCATCATAACAGATATGTAGCATAATCAAATTCCTCATATAGCATCAGCTTATTGATCATAAACATACCTCAGCAGCATAATACACATCGTCATCGTAATAATAACATCATAACACCTCAGTCAAATCTCAAAATCGTTGTAGCTTCCTCCAATAATTTCAAAACCTAAAAAAAATCTCTGCCACTTCAATAGTGTCATCTACCTCAAACATACTTTAAATATGATGATCCCATACCAAACACATCATTCAAAGATCTCATAGTATCACAATGGTTCCGAAAAAATATATTAACAGTTCACAAAGTACAGACAAAATACAATTTCATAAGTGTGAAGTTATCCAACTGTATAATTGCGTTAACATATGTCACTGACGTAGTAAAAAAAATGCTTGTTTCTCTGTTAAACAATCCGATAGCTGTGTAATTTATGTGTGAGAGAAATATGGTACCGATGTGTAAAGTTGTATAAGCAAATACCATATTAGCTAGGGCTCCTTGTGCTTGCCAAACACATGGTACACAAAGTGGGCGTGTACCCCCCTGAGGATTAATGTAATTATACCCTCAGGTGTTACAGATTACAGCAATGGAATGAAATGTATCACGGAAAACCTTTGTATCGTTGTACTTCAAATATCTTTAAAAATAAATGTTTTAAGTACAAAATTAATCACTCAAATACGTGTACTGTAGCGCTAAACTGTGCGTCTTGTTGTAACATAATCTCTGTCATTACTTGAGGGTAAAAAATGTGCCAAGTGTCGTAATTATCATTGTCTGTAAGCAAAGTTCTGTGGAAGTCAATGTACTTACCTCATAATAAACAAAAGCGAAATGCTATGCGTATAGATATCGTAAATATTACGCACAGTAGTGTGATCAAGAAAGTACTACACAGTAACGTATTGTTGTGCTACAGAAAAGGCTGTCTCATTGTAACTATACCACAAAAGTTACTACTAAAACATGTTTTCCTTTCCAGAAGAATTCAGAAAAACTGTGCGGATATAAAACAGAAACATCGCAAAAGCAACATTGTAAATTGTCACTCATTAGTAGCGTCGTGATAAAATCGTGTAGCTGTCACATAAACTAACCACTGTGTCATCTGGTATCTCGCAGAAAGTGCCTTAAATCCAGAATGCATTTTTAAGTAAACTAAAATGTTGCATTAAAATCTCATTAGCAGTAACAGTATATGTTCTAAGTATGTAAGCCTGATAGTCGTTACGTAATCGTGCAACTAACAAGCAAGAATGTAGAAATAACAACATTGTGTTGTCTGTTCACTATAACAATGCATTCGTAATTTCTGTTTAAAAATGTTCCCTAGGTTCTAGACTGGATAGTTAACTTCAAAACATTGTTGCTTGTTAACAGTTTCTCAATGTGACAAATCGTACTAGTAGCGTGAAGTGAAAAATTTTATGGCAAAGACTAAGTTAAAAAGCAGACTATCTCTCAATAAACGGTTTTACATGTGAAATGTGGTGTAAACCTTTACTCTTCCCAGTATGCAGAGTTTCAACTTCAACGCGGTTATCATGTGGTATAGGTCGGTAAGGAATGTTAAAATTTTTCTCAAGGTTGGCGTCTATGTTATTTTTCTCTGAGCCAGCCGGCGCACGTGTCTGCCTGAGATGAGAGTCATTGTCTGTCTCTTTGTTGCCGCGCGTCGTTACTGGGATTTGGAGGTCTAACTTCTACGAATTCACCTTGTCGAGAGGGTCTTGCCCTGTTTGAAACCTGCCAGTTCTGATTAAATTCTGGTCTGTTGTTACGATTATATCGTCTGTCGTCATAACGGTAGATTCCGTAATTTCCTTCTTATTGGTAACATGGTCTAGAATGTCTACCTGAATCGTAACTGCGCTCTGAACTGTTGCTTCTTAAGTTATTCTGTCTCTCATGATAATAATTGTTTTGGTTACCATATTGTCTGTTTCTGTGGTTATCTATGTCATATTCATTACTACGGAAATGCGACCTTTCTCTGTAATTATTACTACTCTGCTAACAGTTGTCATACAGGTGGTGTCTGTTTTGGTCACGATTTGCGTTGTAAGAATAGCCTTGTCGTGTCCAGTTATTATTTCTTTCATCGCGAAATTGTGATGGATGTGACCTGTAATTGTTGTGTTCCTGTTTTCGCAGTCCGCGATTGCCAGTGTCAATTTTTAATTCTTGTAAAAGTTCCTGAAAAGCTTCAATGTCGTCTTTGCAACGTCCTGCCAAAATAATATGTCGTAAATGTCCAGGTAATTTGATTAAGCAAATGCGGATGAGTTCTGAGGGGCTGTATGGGTTTGACAGGTACCGATTCTTGTGCAACATGTCTTCAAAATATTTCACAAGACTGGAATATTCAGATTGTTCGAAATGTTTCATCATTATGATGCTATGTTTTGCTCAGTCTTGTGTAGCTTGAGACCAATATGCTGACAGGAAGGCATGATAAAATTCTCCTTCACTGTGACAGTCGTGAATGACCGATCGCATTCTTACAGCTGGTTCATTCTCTACATAGCCACACATAAATTCTAATCTGTGCTCCAATGACCAGTTGGGTGGAAAACAAGGAGAGAATTGGTGGAGCCACGCTTGTGGATGAATGTCGTTGCCAGAATTCTTAAATGTTTTGAATTTACATGTAGTAATAAACAGCTTATAGTCAAAATCATCGTGTCAGCGAGTAGCATATCGGTCATTGTTACGTCGTGTCGGCGGTTCCATCTCAAAATTCGGAGCACCTTGCCAATTTCTTTCATAATTTCCGAAATGCCCTGTGTGATTATTTTGTGGCTTTTCCGTATTTCTAAGTCCCTCTTCCCGTGTTGGAGCGCGACTGTCCTCTGAAATATGTAATTTTTGTATTACTTGTGCCAACTGATCTTATACTTCCCGGATTTCTCTTTTGTGTTGCGTATTAACTTGATTCTGATTTTTTTGAATTTCTTAATTTGTTCATACTCTTCTGTGTCAGTGATGGCTACAGGTCTTGTGTCATCCAGATCATAATCTACCTTTGCAGATAAGTTGGTGAACTGATCCGAAAGTTCGGCTACTTTCTCCGATAGTGTACTTATTTCCTCAGTGTGTTTTTCTGAACCAAGTTTCAGAATGTCCATTTGTGTTGAAATCGTATCTACTGTGTCCTTTAAGTTTTCCTGAGTTTTTGCAAGTTGCGTAACCGAATCGGTAGATGCAACTGAGTCAATTTTAGCTTGCTAGGTGTCGTGATTTTCGTGAACAACAGTTTGCAGTTCTTTTATGGCTGCCTCGTGATTCTGTAATGTATTTTCATGCCGCGAAAAAATAGGTTGGAAATGCTCACAAATTTGTGCTTTTACGTCATTACAGATTTTTTGACATTTCGATTCGATTTTATGTAACTCAGTAGTTAAATCTTCACGTGTTTGTTCAAGTGTATGTTCCACTGAGTCTAACTTTTGAAGCTTTTGTTCCATTGCGTCTAACTGTTGTTGTGTTTGTCTCTGGTGTTGTTCCATTGTGTCTAACTTTTGAAGGTTTTGTCCCATTTGTTTCTGATTTTGTTCATGCGTTGTGTCCAACTTTTGTAGCCTTTGTCCCACTTGTTGCATTAACTGTAATAACAATGCACTGGTGTCTGAAACATATTCCTCAGTGCTTTTCGGCAGTGAAGTTGCACCGGCAACATTCACATTTTGACAAGCAGAAAATGTGTCTTGACTTATTTGAGAAAACGGTGAGGGCCAAAAACCTGAATCTGCAGTATTTGCAATATTGTGTTCTGTCATTTCGGATAGCTGAGCCGGGCTGTTGCCGACCGATCGATCGATAATGCTTTCCTGTTCACTAATTCCCTAGCATGTTTGCCGCCCGCTCCATTTCCCTATTCACAATTACCAAATTACTATGTTGAACATTAGTTAATTCATTACACGGTGGCGCTAACACACTGCTTTCGTCTTTACTGTCATTTCTTAGTTTACTTTGGAGCCTAGTATTACGTTTTTCACACGCCATAATTGTAACAATATTTCACACGATAACACAGAAAAGCACAATTTGAAGAGCAAAAATAAGAAAACACATTAACATAGCACGGAAAATAATAGCTAGTTAATCGCAAGCGCAGCTGCGAAATACTTGGTGCAAATCTACACGCATGCCACAACTGTTTGCCTGTACAACAATGAAAGACTGCAACTACAAAGGAGATTCTCTCTACAATTACGCGCTAGCAATAAACAAAAGCTACACTAATTACACAAACTACAAGAAAAAATCAGAAGATTCCAGTGAGGTCTCCTCGGCTAAGGGTCGACATATGAAATGTCCCCTTAGAAAAATTATACATGACTGTGCTTCAACTGACACACAATATTTTTAGCGCAACGCAATCTGACTTTCAAAAATCCCTACAAAAGAATGGCCCTGACTAACATTAACCTATACGTTTCACAAATCACTTACCTCACAAAAATCTTCGTTACTCGAACTACTGCAATACAGTAGGGACTAACTACTGATAGACACAGTTAGCAAAAGAAAGATTTTGGTAGAGAACAAACAATGTATTTACCTTAATATTGTTCAAAAGTCATATTATATATATCAGTTCATGACATCCAGTCTTACAAATGTACTGTCTCTGATGGACAAACGTCCAGATCATCCGCTCTCAAAAATCCGCCATCTCTCTTCCCCACATCCACCACTGCTGGCGTCTCACCTCCAACTGCGCGACGCTGCGCGCTGTTAACAGCCAACTGCCCAACACTGCATTAGCAAACAACAATGCAAACCAACCACAGACTGCACACAGCACAGCCAGTGATTATCATACAGAACGCTACCTGGCGTTACCAATAAAAAAAAACCTAAACAGCCTACTTGCAACATTTCTTTAGACACATCGAGACTTCAAAAGCACTGTGTAAATACTTGCATTTAAACTAAACAGTTAATAAATAAAAAAGGAATTGATAACTTTAGAAAGTATTTGTGAAATACAAAGATGTAGAGACACATGTGGCATCAACGATGAACGTAACGTATCCTGTAGCATAGCCTACAGTTTCCATGCAATAAAGTTTCGTAACATACGTAATAAATTAGAGTTTCCGTTTTATTTTCAATTATTTCCTAATTATTTCCTTGCAATTATTAACAGACAGACGGAAATCAACTGCCATTGCTACTAAACATAGCTGTTCATTTTCGGCAGCAGCCCTCCCCGAGAGTGGCGTTCGAATTACTGGGTGAAATTGCTTGGCAAATCGCTCGTGTGTGGCGGCGTCGAGGCGAGCTACATATTGCAGGAGATATTGACGGCGATTCTTTTTGTGTGTGGGACGTTACACCCGTGCGTGAAAGCGCCGGTTGTAGGCGGAGGGTTCACTCACACCTGTGCTTTCAAGCGGTGAAGACAACTGCCGCTGTGCAATTCACAGCTGCAGTGGCACGTTGACAAAGCAATTTCGAGAATATAGCAGGCAGAATATGGCAACTCGGTGCAAAGAACACGTTAGTGTTGTTGTGACCAGACGAAACTACTTTCGCCCCACCGTAAGTGTAGGTTCTTTGAGTGCCCTGGGAGAAGGATCATCAAGGTAAAACACATGAAATATTAATTCACTTTATTACATCAATGAATAAAAGATTTACTACTTTGTCACAGGAGAACTGGGTAATTTACAACTGCGATTCATTATGGAATAATCACTAGATGCACATATTAACAAACTGCCCTGTTGCAGTACAAAATGCAACATTAACCAAAGTATGTTTCAACAGAAAATTTAACTGTCACTGTCCTTCTTGATGACGTCGTCTGCTTTAACTGAGGCCTCGAACTGGGGCAGTGCACTTCCAAGCTTGGTTCTATATTGGCCTCAGTGCGAGGGCAATGCAGTGTTCAAAATGGTTCAAATGGCTCTGAGCACTGTGTGACTTAACATCTGAGGTCATCAGTCCCCTAGACTTAGAACTACTTTAACCTAACTAACCTAAGGATATCACACACATCCATGCCCGAGGCAGGATTCGAACCTGCGACCGTAGCAGCAGCGTGGTTCCCTACTGAAACGCCTAGAATCGCTCGGCCACAGCGGCCGGCTGTCATGTGTTTGTTGCTCGTTCCTCTCACATTGTCATATTTTTTTGGTCTTGGTTGTAATGTTTTTTTTTTATTTTTTGTTAATAACAAGGTAAGAAAACCAAAATATCAGTTAGCCAAATTTTTTCGTTTTTAAATAAACTTATTTTAAAGAACGAGTATTTTTTATTCGTAATATTTGCATTTCTTCGAAAATATTGTGTTAATACAGAAAATGAGAAAATCAATCACTACTATTTTAATAACAATGTGACAGGAACGAACAACAAACACATGGCAGCCGGCCGTTGTAGCCGCGTGGTTCTAGGCGCTTCAGTCCGGAACCGCGCTGCTGCTACGTCCGCAGGTTCGAATCCTGCCTCGGGCATGGATGTGTATGCTGTCGTTACGTTAGTTAGGTTTAAGTAGTTCTAAGTCTAGGGGACTGATGACCGCCGATGTTAAGTGCTTGGAGCCATTTGAAATTGAAAAACATGGCATAGCATTTGGTACAGCATTGCTGAGACAATAACGTCACTGTGACCGTTTGTCATGGCCTATTAGACGGTATGTGTGACATGCAGTGGGCAAGACTTGCCCCATCTGGTCTATATGGTAGTTCGGCCAGCCGCGCGCTGTAATGCGTTCCTTCCCGAGCGGGTAGGCGTGCCGGTCCCTAGCACGAATCCGCCCAGCGGATTAGTGTCGAGGTCCGGTGTGCCGGCCATCCTGTGGATGGTTTTTAAGGCGGTTTGCCATCTGCCTCGGCGAATGCGGGCTGGTTCCCCTTATTCAGCCTTAGTTACACTGTGTCGGCGATTGGTGCGCAAACACCGTTTCCTCGTGCGCTTACACCATAATTATTCTACCACACAAACATCTGCGGTTACACTCGTTTTGTATGAGATGTTACTGGGGGGGGGGGGGGGGGGTCTCCTGCTTCGATGGGGTCTTGTATGAACCATTCTTGTCGAAATGAGGACCACTTTACATAATGGGGATGAAATCATCTTCCGAAACCTTCGCGACCGTTCGGTAGTCACTGTGCCATCAAGGAATATCGCACCGCTTATTCCAAGACTGCACATTGCACATCACACAGTCACACAAATGAGCAAATTTTGCTTACTGACGAACCGATCCAAAAGAAAATGGGCTTCGTCGCTAAACCAAACCATATAGCACATACTAATTCCAATGCCCCGCAGCCAACTGTGCAGTTTGAATGTCCTAACGCAAACCGTTCAGAAGTTATGGCGATTTTATTTCATGTAGTTCAATAATTGTCACCCTGTAAGAAAAACCGAAACTTAACAGTTCATTCATAGTTTACAATAAAAACAGAAAGCAGCTGACCTGCTGCCTTTGTCTACATAACATGCCGTTATCTGCTTGTAGCACTTGAAAACGGACAAACTAACACGAAAAAATAGTTCTCCAACGTCAGTTTTCGCTCTTTAGCGCTGACTATTCGTAATGTCCAAATAATGGTACGAACTCCGATTACAACATGATTTTTGAGCAGAGTTTCAAAACATTAGAATCAATAGGAGAAAAAATGGTTCAAATGGCTCTGAGCACTATGTGACTTAACATCTGAGGTCATCAGTCCCTCAGAACTTGGAACTACTTAAACCTAACTAACCTAAGGACATCACACACATCCATGCCCGAGGCAGGATTCGAACCTGCGACCGTAGCGGTCGCGCGGTTCCAGACTGTAGAGCCTAGAACAGCTCGGCCACATCGGCCGGCAATCAATAGGAGAATACGCGCTATTTTTTGTTGTAGTCAAACGCTTATCACTTTTCGAGGAAATCAGCAAAGAGTGGACGCACTAAGTTTTCTTTTATTTGCATATTACTTTAGTATTTTGATTCCATGTATCTTGAAACTGAGGGAGTAAGAATTTTTCAGTCTTTGTTCGGTTTCTGCGTTAATTACAGGAAATAGTAGGCATAAAATACCGAAAATTGGTCATTTCAGAAAACGGTTATTTTGAGTTGTTTTGGAGTGCGGCTAAATTGGCGTTGAAAAAAACAACCGGCATCTTTTTTTCAGATATCAAAAGTAAAGATTATCACATGAGCAGAAAACGTGATGTAGCATTAAAGAAAATACGCTAGACATTAAAAGATTGTAGGTCGAGGTCAACAGTCGAGGAAATTAAAAAGAAAATAAAAATTCTGCATTGACAATACTGCTGAGGAAGGCGTCATTGAAGCGTTGAAGGTAAGTGGTGTTGACAATGAAGATGTTTGTGTAGTGAAACTGGGGTTCTAGAAACGACGGAGAGGCTTCGACCCTCCGCAGCCCTGAGTGGTTCACAACAGGCCACAGCAGTCCATCCACCCCACCGCCGCCAAACACCGAACCGAGGGTTATTGTGAGGTTCTGCCCCCTTTGCCACCCTCCCCCCTCCGTGAACGTCTCATACCAGGCAAGTGTAACCCCAATGTATGCGTGCTACAGTAATAAAGGTGTATGCGTACATGGAGGCAGTGTTTGCGCAGCAATCGCTGACTGGTGTAACTGAGGCAGAATAAGGGGAGCCAGCCCGCATTCGCCGAGGCAGATGGCAAACCGCCTTAAAAACCATCCACAGGCTGGCCGGCACACCGGACCTCGACACTAATCCGCTGGGCGGATTCGTGCTAGGGACCGGCACGCCTACCCGCTCGGGAAGCAGCGCGTTAGACAGCGCGGCTAGCCGGGCGGGCTATCAGGATGTTTACTTACCAAAAGTATATATTGTTGACGGGCTTCGATTCACCCCTAGATTAACCGATATCTTCTCAGAAGGAGTAATTGCTTTCTCATCATAGTGTACTGCTTGGTTAATTTCTGTTCCATACGATCCGGTAGGAACTAAAAATTGTCCAATCGTCTGTTAATTCCAAACCTAGTGTTAGTGCATCAAAAAAATTTCTTCACCTGAAGAAATTAATAACTGCACATCAAAATGCCTCTTCATTCTAAAAGTACCATCTGAACTGAACATGTTCGGTCTACAAGCTTTAACATATGTGCAAGAGAAAACTAATAGCAGTGAGGACAAATTTGGTGTCGATTACACTTTTTTTTTTGGACCGTTACGCTTATTGGTGATACAGCGTCTACCAGCGTAAGCCTCCGAATTTTGTACTCTTTTCTCAATATCGGTTGTGGCATTACATCTCGTGCATATTAATCGGTCGACTTTCCCGCTTCATTGAGGCTAGCTGCAACCCTATGCCGCTAGAGGTCTCCGAATTGCAGCGCGTAACATGGCGGTGTGTGACGTAACTACACTACTGGCCATTAAAATTGCTACGTCACGAAGAAATGCAGATGATAAACGGGTATTCATTGGACATATACATTATACTAGAACTGAGATGTGATTATATTTCCACGCAGTTTGGGTGCATAGATCCTGAGACATCAGTATGCATAACAACCACCTCTGGCTCTAATAACGGCCTTTATACGCCTGGGCATTCAGCCAAACAGAGCTTGGATGGCGTGTACAGGTACAGCTGCCCATGCAGCCTCAACACGATACCACAGTTCATCAAGAGTAGTGACTGGCGTATTGCGACGGGCCAGTTGTTTGGCCACCATTGACCAGACGTTTACAATTGGTGAGAGATCTGGAGAATGTGCTGGCCAGGGCAGCAGTCGGACATTTTCTATACCCAGAAAGGCCCGTACAGAACCTGCAACATGTGGTCGTTCATTATCCTGCTGAAATGTAGGGTTTCGCAGGGATCGAATGAAGGGTTGAGCCACGGATCGTAACACATCTGAAATGTAACGTCCACTGTTCAAAGTGCCGTCAATGCGAACAAGAGGTGACCGAGTCGTGTAACCAATGGCACCCCATACGATCACGCCGGGTGATACACCAGTATGGCGATGACGAATACACGCTTCCAATGTGCGTTCACCGCGATGTCGCCAAACACGGATGCGACCAACATGATGCTGTAAACAGAACCTGGATTCATCCGAAAAAATGACGTTTTGCCATTCGTACACCCAGGTTCGTCGTTGATCACACCATCGCAGGCGCTCCTGTCTGCGATGCAGCGTCAAGGGTAACCGCAGCCATGGTCTCGGAGCTGATAGTCCATGCTGCTCCAAACGTCGTCGAACTGTTTGTGCAGATGGTTGTTGTCTTCCAAAGGTCCCCATCTGTTGACTTAGGGATCGAGACGTGGCTGCACGATCCGCTACAGCCATGCGGATAAGATGCCTGTCATCTCGACTGCTAGTGATACGAGGCCGTTGGGGTCCAGCACGGCGTTCCGTATTACCCTCCTGAACCAAACCGATTCCATATTCTGCTAACAGTCATTGGATCTCGACCAACGCGAGCAGCAATGTCGCGATACGATAAACCGCAATCGCGATAGGCTACAATCCGACCTATATCAAAGTTGGAAACGTGATGGTACACATTTCTCCTCCTTACACGAGGCATCACAACAACGTTTCACCAGACAATGCCGGTCAACTGCTGTTTGTGTATGAGAAGTCGGTTGGAAACTATCCTCATGTCAGCACGTTTTAAGTGTCGCCACCGGCGTCAACCTTGTGTGAATGCTCTGAAAAGCTAATCATTTGCATATCACAGCATCTTCTTCCTGTCGGTTAAATCCGCGTCTATAGCACGTCATCTTCTTGGTGTAGCAATTTTAATGGCCAGTAGTGTATGTGTGCGTAAGGGACCTTCAGAGAACTGAAAGCCCGAATTCAAAGATTTCGTCCCCACATGGAGCACCCTCTTCTTCAGCATGCCAATGTCAGACCAAACACGAGCGCTGCGACATCTACAGCATCACTGTCGTCCATACAGTCCTGACTTGGCCCCATCCGATTTTAACTGTTAGCAAACCCTAAAGAACACCTCGAGGGCTTCACTTTGTTCTGGTTCCATAGTGTAACGGTTAGCACTCTGGACTCTGAATGCAGCTTCTCTTTCACTATGGTGAAGCGGTGCATGCAGAGCTCAAATTGTGGCTCAATCAACAAAGTCAAACATTGCACAGTGACGTCATCAACAAACTGGCGTGGCCTACGAGAAAGACAAGCCGCGGCGCTTACGTCACGAAGGTAGTCCTGCGCTCGCTCGCTAGCTCGCTCAAATCAGCAGACAAACTACGTTTCTGAATCTGTTAACTCGTAATTTCCCAACTTTGAACATTAATAACCTCTAAACTGTACAAGATAGACAAAAACAAATTATACCACTCAATTCCAGAGCTCAAGCAAGTGTTATTTGACGTGTCATACACCCCCTTCCCATTTTAAAAATATGACTTGAATCCAAAAGGTTGGATTTCAAGATGGCGGCCATGAAAGACATTCACTCCAAAAGTTGCAGCCCCACATCAAACCTATGTTCCCATCATCACATTTCAATTTTCCGTTTAATCTTCCGACTTATGAAGGTGTCCAAGGACTTTTGACTCGCCCTGTATTTACTCTAACCTTGTCTTAACAGCCGCACCAGGTAAATACGTATGGGGATGTATTATATTCGTAGATTAATCGTGTAGAGCTGGTGCTCGAAACGTTCTAATTAGGCTTTCTTGGAATAGTTGAGACTCATCGAACCTGCAGTCGCAGTTCACGATTTTCAACATTTCTATGAAGCTCTCCTGTGAGTCAAACAAACCTGTGGCCATTCTTGTTCATTGTGTTCAGTATCCTCTGTCAGTCACGTTTGGTGTAGATCTCATAAACATTATACTAGGGTGAGTCGCACGAGTGTTTTGTAATAAATCTGTTTTATAGAATGACTGCATTGTCTCAGCAACCTGCAAATGAACTTAAGTTTTCAACCTTTTTTATCTGCTATTGGGCGTTTTTGGTCATTCCATTTCATATCCCTACAAATTATTACACCTAGGTGTTTGCTTGATGACCGAGCGTCGCAGCGCATTGGTTAGCACACTGCACTCGCATTCGGGTGGACGAAGGTTCAAACCAGCGTCTGGCCATCCTGATTTAGGTTTTCTGTGATTTCCCCAAAATGCTCTAGGCAAATGACGGGATGGCCCCTTTCAAAGGGTTCCTTCCCCACCCTTAACACAACCCGAGCTTGTGCTCCGCCTCTAATGACCTCGACGTCGATGGGATGTATTCCGTCCCTCTATTGGTTGACTGAGTTCAATTGTGATTCATTGACATTGAAATTACAGAATATTACATTTTTACTCTTCGTAAAGTTCACAATTTTATATTTCTCAACATCTTGAGGAAGTTGACAGTCTTTCAACATTTGAAATGTTGTCGAGTTCAGACTGGGTATTTGTAAAACTTTTTCACACAGTAGAATCTTTATTATAGATAACTGCGTGGTCTACAAAAGATTTTTCAAGTCTTTAATATACAACATGAACAGCAACTGTTCTAACATACTTCTCTGTGCGCTCTTGAAGTTACTTCTACATGTGTTGACGGTTCTCCAACTACGATACTGTGCTTTTTCCTCCCTGCCATAGACTGGTGTTCCAGCACCAGTATATCACAGACTGCGTATTTGTATGTAGAAACCTGACTAGATACTGTGTATTGATGCCATTTTATATGTGATTCAATTTATGGCTTAGGCCGAAACGTGTTAATTCTTATGGTAAATGAGAGTAAAAAGCAGTCAAGCGGTACGTTGTATTAGTTATTGGTCACTCGTCGTATACAGCTAACAACAACAATACGACAGTGTTTCAGAAATGTGTCATTTTGGCTGTCGATGCTGAGTGTCTCCGTAACCTAAACAGGCTGACAACAACTGTATAGCAACCGGTTACAACGATACACTTTTCTCAGCCTGAAGAAGAACTTATTCTGATTGGATGGTCAATTGCCATCGCTGCATGTTCACCACGGCTTCTAATTTTTTTCCACATTTTTATGTCTAGAAGATCTAATGTGACAAAAAATGTTTTTGTTTATAAATGACGCCACTGTACGCACACAAGCTTGCGGAAAGAGGGAGAGGGACAGGAAATACATAAAAAAGTAGCTCGGAGAGCAAACTGGGAAAGGAAATTTTACGATGTGTGCTGTGCCGGGAATGTCAATAATTTTACATTGTCCACCCTATATGTTCTGACATCTGATAATTTACAGGCCGGTCGACAACGACCTCATACATCCGAAACAAATGACAGATTTTCCGCTTCCTACCGTGTCGACCAGTCGCATTTCACGCTGTCGGTCTACATGGTGGCACGTAATTCACTTATATGTCCATCGAAAGCAAATTTGTTTCCAACACTTCGCTAGTTCATGAGGAAATGTATAACCTAGTAGCTGTGTGTGTGTGTGTGTGTGTGTGTGTGTTTGTGGGTGTGCATGTGCGTGTTTGTAGAGAAACACATTCCGCACCGTACGATATACGAGAAACATCCACATCAGGGTACCTGCACAGTTCTCCTTTTTTAAATTTATTTATTTTAGCGGTCGTAATTTAAACATACCGTCAAACTACACTAACGGTACCAGTTTTCTGACACAAATGGAAAATAAATATATGAAATTTCTCTCGAAAACTCCATGTGACAGAGGAAACATTCACTACGTAATCCAGTCGGAGATTAAAAAAAACTGTGATTCAAAAACTGAAAACTGAAATGTGGCTCTTTAAGGACATATGACTAAACAAAAACCTCTCCAGACCTCACTCCGAAAGGTGATTCCAAAATACGTTCTTAAATCAGCATTATAACAGAAGATGCACATTTGAAAAAATAATAACGACATAAGGAAATATTATTTTATCTCTGACGCCAATGTTTTGGCTCCGTGGTTCTAGATTAAATTACATAGATGGCAAAAAAATTGTAACACAAAGAAGTAGTTGGGCGACATTGAAACGTCCTTATTTAAATAGGTGTGTCTGTACTTAAATTGCAGAATTACTGAGAAGATGAAACTTCTACGTTATTTGATTCTAAAACAGCTGAGTAAAACTGAATGCACTTTCTCTTTACTTATTCTTATCATGTCAACACTGACCCACAATATTCTAGCGCAACGCAATCTGACTGCTCAAAAAAATTACAACCTGACTTCAAATGATTAATTCAAAAGAATGGCTCTGACTAAAAATAAATCCTAACAATAAACTATACATTTCATTAAGCACTTACCTCACAAAAATCTTCATTACGCGAACTACTGCAATACAGCGAGCGTCAATACTGCCAGCTAAATAAAATATTCTAGCTACTAAAACCACTAACTACTAATAGGCATGTGGTTAGCAAAGGAAAGATTTTGTTGCAAACCAGATAATGTATTTTTTACCTTAATGTTGTGACATCCAGTTCAGACACGAGTATAAACAATCTCCAGTCGAACATATACAGATTGTTAGCCTACGCTAACACTTCAGACCTCTACCCTTCATCAATGCTAACTTCTCACATCTAACATCCATCACTGCTGACTGTTCACCTCCAACTGCCCAACAGTACTGTACTTCCATCACTGCTGGCGATTAACTTCCAACGAGTCCAACCAGCCATAGAGTCTCTTACAAAGAAAGCGCAGTCAGAGATCCAATGCAAGCGCTACACAGCGCTGCCAACACAGAAGTAGCCCACTTATAACATAAACGAAAGTTGGTGGTCGTGTTTCTACATCTGAAAGACGACGTCTATTAAAATTTCGCGCTAGTCGCATAAGACTGATGCTAATAGCGCCACAATGAGGATCAAAATCAAGTTTGCTTTAAATGCACCCTGCAAGGGTCTTGAGCATTAGTTATATTTGAGATAGGGTATGGTGAGCTGATGCAAGTCAAGAATGTCTTTAAGGCAACAAAGACACCGTTATGAACATCTCACTGAGTTTGAACGAAGTCGTGTAATATCGTTACATCTACATCTACATCTAAATCCACACTCCGCAAGCAACCTGACGGTGTGTGGCGGAGGGTACCTTGAGTACCTCTATCGGTTCTCCCTTCTATTCCATTCTCGTATTGTTCGTGGAAAGAAGTATTGTCGGTATGCTTCTGCGTGGGCTCTGATCTCTCTGATTTTATCCTCACGGTCTCTTCGCGAAATATACGTAGGAGGGAGCAATATACTGCTTGACTCTTCGGTGAAGGTATATTCTTGGAACTTCAACAAAAGCCCGTACCGAACTACTGAGCATCTCTCCTGCAAAGTCTTCCACTGGAGTTTATCTATCATCTCCGTAACGCTTTCGCGATTACTAAATGATCGTGTAACGAAGCGCGCTGCTCTCCGTTCGATCTTCTCTATCTCTTCTATCAACCCTATCTGATACGGATCCCACACTGCTGAGCAGTATTCAAGCAATGGGCGAATAAGCGTGCTGTAACCTACTTCCTTTGTTTTCAGATTGCATTTCCTTAGGATTCTTCCAAAGAATCTCAGCCTGGCATCTGCTTTACCAACGATCAACTATATATGATCATTCCATTTTAAATCACTCCTAATGCGTACTCCTAGATGATTTATGAAATTAACTGCTTTCAGTTGCTGATCTGCTATTTTGAAGCTAAATGATGAGGGATCTTTGTTTCTATGTATTCTCAGCAAATTACACTTATCTACATTGAGATTCAATTGCCATTCCCTGCACTATGCGTCAATTCGTTGCAGATCCTCCTGCATTTCAGTACAATTTTCCATTGTTACAACCTCTCGATATACCACAGCATCATCCGCAAAAAGCCTCAGTGCACTTCCGATGTCATCCACAAGGTCATTTATGTATATTGCGAATAGCAACGGTCCTACGACACTCCCCTGCGGCACACCTGAAATCACTCTTACTTCGGAAGACTTCTCTCCATTGAGAATGACATGCTGCGTTCTGTTATCAAATGGCTCTGAGCACTATGGGACTTAACATCTGTGGTCATCAGTCCCCTAGAACTTAGAACTACTTAAACCTAACTAACCGAAGGACATCACACACATCCATGCCCGAGGCAGGATTCGAACCTGCGACCGTAGCAGTCGCGCGGTTCCGGACTGAGCACCTGAACCGCTAGACCAGTGCGGCCGGCCGTTCTGTTATCTAGGAACTCTTCAATCCAATCACACAATTGATCTGATAGTCCATATGCTCTTACTTTGTTCATTAAACGGCTGTGGGGAACTGTATCGAACGCCTTGCGGAAGTCAAGAAACACGAAATCTACCTGTGAACCCGTGTCTATGGCCCTCTGAGTCTCGTGGACGAATAGCGCGAGCTGGGTTTCACACGACCGTCTTTTTCGAAACCCATGCTGATTCCTACAGAGTAGATTTCTAGTCTCCAGGAAAGTCATTATACTCGAACAATCTGTTCGACGTCCCTTCTTGAAAACGGGGATGACCTGTGCCCTTTTCCAATCCTTTGGAACGCTACGCTATTCTAGAGACCTACGGTACACCGCTGCAAGAAGGGGGGCAAGTTGCTTCGCGTACTCTGTGTAAAATCGAACTGGTATCCCATCAGGTCCAGCGGCCTTTCCTCTTTTGAGCGATTTTAATTGTTTCTCTATCCCTCTGTCGTCTATTTCGATATCTACCATTTTGTCATCTGTGCGACAATCTAGAGGTTTGGATGTGCCTTTTGCGATATTGCAGAAAGATGGCAGGAGTGTAGTCACTGTACATGATTGCTGACAGCCGTGGTCACGAGAATGTACGGTCGCAAGAAGACCGGGCTCCGGCTGGCACGTGGCACTGCCGAGAGGGAAGACCATCGTGTTGGGCGTATGGCTCTGGCGCATCTTATTGTATCTTTAGCAGCAACAGTGACACAAAGAACTGCTACAAATCCGTTACTTCAAGAACAGTTACGAACCAGACTCCCTGTATCCTACATTCCACTGACCCCAAACCACCATCATTTGCGACTTCAGTGGTGCCAAGTGAGAACCCATTGGAAGGCAGGGTGGGAGGTCAGCTGTTTTCTTGTGATGGAAGCAGCTTCCGTCTCACTGCCAGTGATGGCCTTGTGTTGGTTAGGAGGGGAACAACGAACCTGTCCGCGTGCTAAACAGAACGGACACTTGAAGTTATCGTCTAGGGTAAGATTTCATATGACAGCAGGAGCACTTTCATGATTATCCCGCGCAATCTAGTGATCCGACCTGTTGTGTGCTGCCATTCGTGAACAGCAGGTGCTGCGATTTTTTTCCGTTAGTGTACTTGAATAAAAGGAGTAACCAGCAGTTTTAAATATACAGTGGAAACTCGATTGACCGTCATCTTCGGGTCTGTGGTCGTGACGGTTGAGTGAACAGACGGATAACAGCAACACTGTATTCCTCCAAAACATAACCTCAATCAATTATTTTATGTATAGACACATATCACTCTCACAGTAATATAATAATATTTCGGAGCGAAAACAAACACGATTGTAATAGCAAATAAAACTATTTATTACATGATAAAAACATCCGTACAGTAGCTACAAAAGTTGCAAAATACGTAATGTACAGTACTATACTGTACTATAAACTTACAAGTGAAATAGTTTATCTAGCTTGGAAATAGTCAGTCA
Source organism: Schistocerca americana (assembly GCF_021461395.2). NCBI lineage: Eukaryota > Metazoa > Arthropoda > Insecta > Orthoptera > Acrididae > Schistocerca > Schistocerca americana. The sequence goes on from NC_060119.1 coordinate 221,881,520, forward strand.
ATTTCTTCTGCCTTCTTGATGTTCGAGCTTTCACCGCGGCAATATTTCGTATTTTTCGGAGCAGTAGTGCCTGCGTTGTATTAGACTCTTCTTGACTTTCATACCATTCTATACACTTGGACAGCATTGTTTCGGCCTCTGAATGGCTAATAGTTTGATTTTCTTCATGGTTTGAACACTCATCTTCATCAGCCCCTTCTTCTTCTTCTTTGGTGGCACTTACGCTGGCAACAATTTCGTCATCACTCAAAATTTGAAAACCCCCGTCCACTTTGTCACACTCTAACCACTCTGATACTTCTTCTGACGTAAAATTTGTGCTGATTTGTAAATTATTGTACAAATTGACCATCTCGTCAACTGTCACACACTCAGGTTCCTCCGATTCTTCACCTCTAGGTTGAGGCCAAAGTTTATTCCAGCCGTTCTTGAGATTTGACACTGACAAATCACTCCATGCAATGGCAACATTGAAAATGGCATATTTAATACTGTAAGACCTCCAAAACTGTTTTACAGATGTTGCTTCATCAGATGAGAGCAAACTTTCGATAAATATTTTTTTATAACGACGTTTCATGTTTTCGATGATTCCCTGATCCATGGGCTGTATAAGTGAAGTTGTGTTTGCTGGAAGGAAGAGACATGTTATGTTGCCGTCATCACTTTTCATTTCACAAGTACGGTGCGTGGGGGCATTGTCTAATAGCAATAGCGCTTTCTGTGGTAACTTTTTTTTAGCCAAATGTGCTCTAACTTGAGGTACAAATTGTTTGTGAAACCAGTCAGAAAAAATTGATTGATCCATCCAAGCACTCTTCTGGGCGTAGTATTGTGCAAATTCAAATTCAAATTCTTGAATGCACGAGGTTTTCTTGATTTCCCAATCACATGTAGGGGTAGCCTATGATTCCCGGTCGCATATGCGCAAACCATAGCAGTGATGCGATCTTTTTGTACTTTCAAACCTGGAGCAGCTTTTTCAGAGAGTGATGCTAATGTCTTTTGTGGTAAAGCCTTCCAATGAAGCCCAGTTTCATCACAATTGTAAACTTGCTCCCTAACAAGATTCAATTCAGCCACTTTTTCTTTAAATTGTTCCCGGAACTCGGCAATTACAGAGCTATCCGCGCTGAGTTTTTCTCGACTGATATCAAGTTGGCGAATGCCATGACCAAATTTAAACTTGTCGAGCCATCCGATACTTGCTTTAAAAGACGAGTCATCATCAAGTTTGTTGTTCATTTCAACAGCCTTGGCCATTATTATAGGCCCTGAAAGTGGAATCCCCTGACTTCTTGCTTGTATAAACCATCGGTACATTGCAGTGTCCAATTCATCATATTTTGCAGGTTTCATTGTCTTCCTTGTTCCCACATCTCCATCCATGCTCTGGATTGTTGACACATGTTGTTCTATTTAATCAGCATCACGTTTCATATCGTTAACTGTTGTTCTTCCAATACCATAAATCAGAGCTACAATTGTCGCAGGTTCGCCCTTTCTTAAGCGTTTTATAATTTCAGAGTTTTTGATTAAGTCATAAAACAACACGTTTAGGTTTTTCAGACATTTTATCAAGTCACTGTATCACACACACCTGCACTAAATACGGTAGTGTAAAATATTAGTCAATAAAGCTTATTCCAGTGGAAAACACGCAACACGGCACAGCCCGCTAGATACACTGCGACAATTACAGTCTTCTCGCCACAACTAGAAACCGATCCAGTGATGATTGTTGACTCACAAGTGAGACAAAGACAAGAAAAGAGGGAGATGTGTTAGCACGTCAACTGAAGGTCACATTTTATGTACCATTCTACGGCGGGCGGGTACATTCACTTCCCACTAAAATAGAGTAAATAAACAAAGCGAACGCGCCATTGCACCTTAGAGCATTCTGTTATTACAGTATTATTATGCTGTTACAGCAGTGACGGTTAACAGAAACTGACGGTTTAACGAGTGACGGTTAATCGAGTTTTTACTGTAGCTTGATTTGTGGCAAAACGTGTTTCGGTTTTATCACTCATATTTAATAGACATAACACAGTGATGCCTTCTTCATAATGTTGTTGATTAAATGATGTACTTTACCCTGTTGAAATAACAATTTCCTTAGCAATCGCTTTTTTTTCCAACCCATATACACACTTCTCCCTGTTTGACCCCCAAGGTTTGGCGCGCCTTAGCACGCCGTTTACGGTATTCGTGGAAGCACACAGGCCCGTATGGAATCCGTCCGGTGAGTTAAGGATTAAGGTTGGTGTATCCATACATCTGCCACCATGGACGTGATTTTTAGGCGGTTGCCCACATCCGACTAGGGGAATACTCGGCGTGTACCATCGTCTAGCAAACATTCCGAACGCGTTCTCACTCTTTCATGCGGGATAACACTAGATGCAGACAGACGGGGTACACAAATTCCGTCCAGGGAGGGGAGGAGGGAGGTCGCGACATGGAAGTCATGAAGACACCCTCTACCGCTAACACTGGCAAATCCAGCTTAACATGCCGACTCTGTGAACGCACAAGATAATACCAGAGAAAAAATGAATAAAATAAGTATCTCCTTGTTTACCGAGCGAGGTGGCGCAGTGGTAGCACACTGGACTCGCATTCGGGAGGACGACGGTTCAATCCCGCGTCCGGCCATCCTGATTTAGGTTTTCCGTGATTTCCCTAAATCGCTCCAGGCAAATGCTGGGATGGTTCCTTTGAAAGGGCACGGCCGACTTCCTTCCCCATCCTTCCCTAATCCGATGAGACCGATGACCTCGCAGTTTGGTCTCTTCCCCCAAACAATCCAATCTCCTTGTTTCGGATTTGTGTACACATACTGGTATACTGATACAGTGAAAATCCGTCATTTGTGCTATATCTGCGTTTGTTTACAACGAAATTTATGCATTACGTTGTTTTGTAACTTTCCTGCACTCTGAAGTCAGTTTGGTTTTAGATTCAATACTGGCGACCACCAAACCTGCATCAACATAAAACCCATCGATTTTTTTTAGATTAAAGTAGCCGGCGGTCCTAAGAAAATCTAGTAGATTTATAGCCCCTTGTCTCTAGGGATTCTGAAATAGAAGTAAGGTTGGCGACCGTAATAAACTGAGGTGACAGAAGTCGTCGGATACCTCCTAATATCGCGTCGGACTGCCATTTGCCCGGGGTGGTGCAGCAGCTCGACGTGGCATGGACTCAGTAAGTCGTTGGAAGTCCCTCGCAGAAATATTGAGCCATGCTGCCTCTATCACCACCCATAATAGCGAAAATGTCACGATGTAGGATTTTCTGTACGAACTGACCTCTCGACTATGTCCCATAAATGTTCGATGAGATTCATGTCGGGCGATCTGGCCGGCCAACTCAGTCACTCGAATTGTCCAGAACAACTGTGACCAGCCAACATATAAAAATTCCACCAGTGTTTGGGAACATGAAGTCTATGAATGGCTGCAAATGATCTCCAAATAAACGAAAATAGCCATTTCCTGGAGGAATGATCAGTATTTAGGGATATGACAGGAACGAACATGGGAAGCAGAAAAGTGTAGTAAACATGGGTTCTTAAAATGCATACCTTAAGATCTATGAACATTTCAAGTAGTAAAGAATACTGCAATCAGTCGAAGATGATGTTTATTGTACGAAGGTTGACTGCAAAGTAATGCCTCTACCTTCGTGATTCTTCAGTGGTTGGCAGCATTGGTATGCGGTGGGTACTGGCTTGTTCCGTAGCCTCTTCTCTACAGCTCCAGTTGGCGGGAAGACTCGGCTTTGAACGGTTGTGTTGTTACAGTGTAAAGTATGGAACCCTGCGCAGTCAGAGCGATTCAAGCAACTTGCAGTCATTAAATTCTTGACAGCAGAAGGTGTCACCCCAAAGAAGATTCATCAGAGAATAAAAGCAGTCTCTGGTGATTGTGTTGATGTGAGTACTGTGCGTCGTTGGGCGAGTAAGTTTAAAGATGTTGAGGCCGGAACATCTGACCTGCTTGACAAACAAAGAGTTAGACGTCCTTGACAGCAACCACCGAGTTTCACTAGCAAAATGTTGACAGATTGATTCAGGACGATCGTCGTATCACTCAGAGAAAAACTGCAAGCACAACTGGGATTTCACATGAACGTGTGGATCACATTATTGTTTTGCTTGGCTATCGGAATATCTGTGCGCAATGGGTACCCCCAATGCTGACTCCTGAAATGAAAGCGCACCGACTTGAAATTTGCCAGGAACTCCTCTCGCGTTACGAGAATGGAGGTGACGTCTTTCTCCATTCAATTGTGACAGGAGACGAAAGGTGGGGACACCATTACGACCCGGAGACATAACGTCAGTTTATGGAATATCGACGCAAAGACTCGCCCCAGAAAAAGAAATTCAAGACGCAGACCTCAGCTGGAAAAATCATGGCCACAGTGTTCTGGGACGCAGATGGTGTTATCCATGTTGATTTCCTTGATCGTGGAACAACAATAAATACAGAGCGTTACATCACAACGCTGCGAACTCTGAAACGACGGCTAACAAGAGTCCGAAAGGAAAAGGGAAATGTTTCCCTGAAGCTTGACAATGAGAAATCACACTCTTCACGCACCACCACAGCAGAACTTCAGAGACTGAATCTCACCACCGTCTGGCCTCCGCCGTCTGACTTCCATCTGTTCCCGATAATGAAAGATGATCTGTGGGGGCATTATTAAGCTTTTGATGAAGACGTTGAGAGAACTGTGAGACTGTGGTTGCGGAAACAGAGTGTCGACTTCTTCCGTGACGGCTTCAAAAAACTTTTGCATCTTTGGCAGAAATATATCCAATTGGCTGGTGATTATACCGAAAAGTGAGTATTGGTAATTAAACATCACATTCTAAGGATTGTTTCTGCGTTTGATTTATTAAAATATTCCCATCCAAACCCAGTTAACGAAGGTGGACGCATTACTTTTCATTCAAACCTCGTGTGAGGTGCGGCGAGCCACCAGCCGGTATCGTCATTGTGGGGCAGGGGCGAGCACCACTCGCAGTACTGACGACGCAGCGAACCACGGGCCGACTACGGTACCGGAAAGTCAACTGTCATAGTTTCTGGCCGCTGCCTTTTTTTGGTTTACACGGTTAGAAGCAGTGTCTCGGCACTATAAGTGGGCACCGAACCTTTAGAAGTAGCCATCATTTTTAGCCAAGGGCATCGCAGCGTCTACAGTACTGCGATGGGAAGTCCACCCCAGGCGACGGAGCGACATGGGTTTGCATACTGCCACCACGAGTCGTGGGCTCTAGCACTTCTGATTCTAAATCCTCTGGATTTATTGTTTTCCAGCGGATGGGCCACCTCGGGGTTGCTCCAGCTTAAACTGGACTTCTGGCTTGGTGGGGAGCCATTCATGACGGGCAAAAAATGGTTCAAATCTGAGCACTATGGGACTCAATTGCTGAGGTCATTAGTCCCCTAGAACTTAGACCTAGTTAAACCTAACTAACCTAAGGACATCACACACATCCATGCCCGAGGCAGGATTCGAACCTGCGACCGTAGCGGTCGCGCCGTTCCAGACTGAAGCGCCTAGAACAGCTCGACCACACCGGCCGCCCAACAGTGTCGACTTCTTCCATGACGGATTCAGAACACTTGCTCATTGTTGGCAGAAACGTATCCAATTGGCTGGTGATTATGTGGAAAAGTGAATATTGGTAATTAAAGATCACATTCCAAGGATTATTTCTGCCTTTGATTTATTAAAATATTCCCGTCCAAACCGAATTAACGAAGGTGGAGGCATTACTTTTTATTCGACCCCTCGTACATGACCATGAGAGCAATGCCTCCCTAGTCTAAGAACTTCTTTTTTCATACAAGAGAGATGTGGTGTCGCTGATTGGCTCCTCTCAGCTGGGAACGCCGTTCCTATGTCTGGATTGGCCAACAGAACAGTCAAGAGGGGAGATTCAGTGAGTAAGGGGTACTTCAGTTGGCTTGTGCGATGGGAGAGCAGTTTCGTTTTCGCTAATTCCGCTCCCATACCGAGGCTTGGTGGAAAGTACTGTAGTTCTGATTGTTTGCCTTCGTCGTCTTCTGGTCCTCCCATCGTGGAGAACTTCAGATTTTTGCTTGGTGTGTGAGACTTGTGGTCTATATTTTGTGGTGGACTAAGAGCCAGGGCCATTTTCCAGCTGTACCGACAGTGGAACTGCATATTATCTCGGACATATCGTGTGACACGAGGGAGAACTTATTCGACCTGAGTCGGTCGTCTGACGTTCGATAATTCCAGCACGCACTGTTGTGCCTGGAATCACATTGAGTCAGTCGAATTGGTTTGACCAGATCAGCGAACGGGCGCAGTTCAGACTGAAATCTGACGGGACCTCATGGCTCTGGAAGGGAACTTACCCCGCGTTCTACAGCTGCCCCAGCGCGCCGCTCCTTGCCCACAGCGAGCCGTTTTCTGCTGCCGCCTGAATCAAGATGAAAGGGTTAATTACTGTTGCACCGGCGTAGGTTTGTTAAATGATATTCGCTGCTCCCTGTTCTCAGGTGAACCATAGTTTGTGGTACTGCTGATCGTAGTTGATTCGATTTGAACAGAGTCGGACGTCACAGTTGATTCATGTAAACAAAGTCGAATTGCGCTGTGAAAGGGATTAATTCAGCGGAGAGTTTGTATAGGTTCCACCCCAATGTATGCTTTTCCTATCAAACACCGTTCCTCAACTGCTTTGTGTTTGTCATTTTTGCGTAAGAGTTATCAGCTGGTTCTCCAGAAAGTTGTAGTTAGAAAAGATTTAATAAAACTTGTTACTATACGTTTGTTTATAAATAAATAAATCTTCTGCTACCAGTCACGATTTTTCTTTATTTTACTATTCGCACGACGCGTTTCGAGAAATAATTCCCATTTTCAAGTGCGTTTTTTTGTGTGTATTAAGCCATTTCTTTTGATGTTGTCCTGTGGACTACCTGTAAGAAGATCTTTGTAACAGTTTTGTTTATATAAGATATTTTCGATGTGTAAAGTGCACAACAAGTTGTGTGTGATGTTAAGTGTGTGTGAGACTCTACTCAAATTGACCATTAGAAAACTTAATAGTCAACAAAATGAATTATACTCACACACACTGACAACATCAAAAGAAATGGCTTAATACACACAAAAAAACGCACTTGAAAATGGGAACTATTTCTCGAAACGCGTCGTGCGAATAGTAAAATAAAGAAAATTCGTGACTGGTAGCAGAAGATTTATTTATTTATAAACAAACCTATTATTTCTACAGTCACAGGCTTTCAAAAACCATTTATAATGGATCAAGTCAAAATTGTTATTATTATGTGAACTTAAATAGGCCCTTGTTCTCATTCATACTCCCTCACCTATTCACTGTTTCTAAAGTATTTTATTGTGATGATACGTGGGTACACCAGCAATTTAAGGTTAAATCTTATTAAATTAGTTAATTTGTGTTTTGAAAGTGATTACAGGCATAGGGCTACAAAAGTGCCATGTGTAAATTCACTAGGTTGGTAGGACATGTTCCGAGGCATCAAGGGATCACCAATTTACTATTAGAGGGCAGCGTGGAGGGTAAAAATCGTAGAGGGAGACCAAGAGATGAATACAGTTAGCAGATTCAAAAGGATGTAGGTTGCAGTAGGTACTGGGAGATGAAGAAGCTTCCACAGGATAGAGTAGCATGGAGAGCTGCATCAAACCAGTCTCAGGACTGAAGACCACAACAACAACAACATATATAAAAATTAAGGGTGTAGCACACGATTTGAAGGTTATTGCGAAGGTAATATTTTCCTTTTTGCAAAGATAATAACATTTAACTTCACTCAGAAATATATTGATGATTAAAGCAAGTGATGGCTTGCTATATTTCGATTTGTGCCGCTTCGCTATGTTCAAATTCCAGCTGATTTGCTAGTACAAATTTCATCCCTTTGTCAAAAAAATTATTATGTGTAGAAACTATATAACATGTAGTTTTTAATGAGCTATCTACTGGTGAAATTGTTTTCCTTGTACGGTGTCGGACTGCTTATGACAGTTGGGCACTGATGGAGCAGTAATGAAAGGTTAATACTAATTTTACTGCGTTGTTGTTATGAATTCCTTTTGAAATCTTACTTTATATCGTACCAAAGATCTGGTTCTCCAGAAATACGTCTTGATATGATAAAAACTATCGGCGATCAAGTCGAGTGTTTTACCATTTGGTGACTGAAGAAAGAGTGTGAGGTAAAAATTCCAGAGGGAAGCTAAGGCATCACTACAGTAAGAAAATTGAAATGGACATAGTTTGGTTAGGAGATGTTCAAAATGGCTCTGAGCACTATGGGACTTAACATCTGAGGTCATCAATCCCCTAGAACTTAGAACTACTTAAACCTAACTAACCTAAGGACATCACACACATCCATGCCCCAGGCAGGATTCGAACCTGCGACCGTAGCGATCGCGCGGTTCCAGACTGATGCGCCTAGAACCGATCGGCCAGGTCAGGAGAGTTACATCAAACCAGTCCTCAGACTGAAGACCGCAACACACGTTAGTCGTAATTAACCAGCTTAGAATCTCTCCTGTGAAGATATGCACCTAAAAGACAACAGCAGCGGACACAGCCCGTCTATGATGTTATTGTTCCCTGTGGACGAAGGAATTTTCCAGTGAGAGTAATACTCACTGCGACACGCCTTTAGCTGTCAGTAAACGGCTGGAATTACTTGGCGAATAATTCAGAGTATTGTTCTTGCCCAGAATTCCCAGAATCCTAGCCTAAACCAACCGTGGTATCATCTCAGACGTTGTGAGCGAATCCTCCTTCACGCATCTTTCGATTTTCATTCACTGCCGTGCCGTAATGGCACCGAAACAGAAGGTAACAGAGAGAAGGCCGAAATACTGAATTTGGTCTTCCGAAATTTTTTCACCGTGGAAGACCGTAACACAATCCCTCCTTTCAATCATAGTACGAACGGCAAAATAGCAGACATTGAGATAATCTTTCGCGGAATACGAAAGTAATTACGATCAATCACTAGTGGGAATGCATCAGGACCAGATGAGATACCTACACGATTCTACAAAGATTATGCAAAAGATCTTGCTCCCCTTCTAGCAGCAATTTATCTTAGATCGCTGGAGCAACGCAGGGTAAAAAAATGGCTCTAAGCACTATGGGACTTAACATCTGAGGTTCAAATGGCTCTGAGCACTATGAGACTTAGAACTAATTAAACCTAACTAACCTAAGGACATCACACACATCCATGCCCGAGGCAGGATTGGAACCTGCGACCGTAGCGGTCGCGCGGTTCCAGACTGTAGCGCCTAGAACCGCTCGGCCACCCAGGCCGGCTAACATCTGAGGTCATCAGTCCCCTACACTTAGAACTGATTAAACCTAACTGACCTAAGGACATCACACACATCCATGCCCGAGGCAGGATTCGAACCTACGACCGTAGCAGCAGCGCGGTTCCGGACTGAAGCGCCTAGAACCGTCCGGCCACAGGGCCGGCAACGCAGGGCACCTAGTGGCTGAAAAAAGGTGCAGATCCTTCCCGTTTTCGAGAAGGGTCGTAGGACAGATGCACGTAATTGTAGGCCTATATCGTCAACGTTAATCTTTTGTCGATTTATGGAACACATTTTGTATTATGACATTTTTGGCGAACGAAAATCTTCTCTACAAAAGATCCTTGTTTATGGAATCCATGTTGGTTTTTGTAGAGGAGATTTACGTTCTCTAAAAACCAACATGGATTCCATAAACAAGGATCTTGTGAAACTCAACTCGCTCTGTTCCTCCGTGAGATCCACAGCGTTGCAGACATTGCGCACAGACTGAGACCGTGTTCCTTGGCTTCAGGAATGCATTTGACAACGTCGCGTTCTGTCGTGTAGTGAAAAAATAAGAGGTTACCGAGTATTGGTATTTGTAACTCGACACAAGATTTCGTTACAGACAGAACACTACACGTCACTCTTAACGGAACAAAATCGACAGATGTAAATATGTAATTTCAGGAGTACCCCAAAGAAGTGTGATAGGACCGTTACTGTTTACAGTGTATATAAATAATGTAGTAGAAAACGTCAGAAGCTCTTTAAGATTTTTCGGAGATGTGTGGATGTCTGTAAGAAGGCAGTAAAGTTGGAAGACAGTATCGATTTGCAGATGAGCTACAGAGGACTGACAATGGTGCAGAATCTGGAAGTTGATCGCAAAAGTAAATAAATGTAACATATTGCGCATACGTAGAAAAAGAAATCCACTACTATTGATGACAAATAGCTGGAAACAGTATCTACTGTAAATGTCTAGGAGTAACTATCCAGAGCGACCTTAAATGGAATGACCACATAAAACAGATAGCTGGAAAAGCAGATGCTAGGCTCAGATTCATAGGAAGAATCATGCGGAAGTGTAATTCGTCCACGTAGGAAGTGGCATGCAAGGCGCTTGTTCGACCGATTCTTGAGTATTGCTCGTCAGCCTGGGATCTTTACGAGGTGGGACTGATAGGAGAGAAAAGATCACGGGAACATTTAGTCGGCACGAGAGGTAAGATGGTCAACAAACTCCAGTGGCAGATGCTACAAGAAAAGCATTGCGCATCACGGAGAGAAATTAGGCCTGATACGAGAGACTTACGGTCATTCTTTCCATGCTCTATTCGCGAGTGGGACAGGGCAGAAAGGGTCGGTTAATGTAACCAGAAGTACCCTCCGCCACACACCAGGTTGGCCTGCGCATGTTGATGTGGATGTATATGGGAGCGTTCGAACAGTAACCGGGGCGCCCGCCATGGAAGCCGAGCAAGGAGTTCCTTTTCGACTGTTCGGCAACGTTGTTGTGATTGTTAGAAAGCGATGACTCAGTTGACAACGAAATATGTTAAAAACAATGTCTGGTAGAATGTTACTGTTGTTGTTGTAGGGTTGGTTGGGTTGTTTGGGGAAAAGGAGACCAGACAACGAGGTCATCGGTCTCATTGTATTAGGGAAGGACGGGGAAGGAAGTCGGCTGTGCCCTTTCAGAGGAACCATCCCGGCATTTGCCTGGAGCGATTTAGGGGAATCACGGAAAACCTAAATCAGGATAGCTGGACGCGGGATTGAACCATCCTCCTTCCGAATGCGAGTCCAGTGTCTAACCACTGCGCCACCTCGCTCGGTCTGATACTGATAGACACTGTTCTTAACGGTCATTGCTCCGTCCCTCCATGCGGAAACAGCCTCTCCTAAGCATTTGAAAATGGTCTACAAATTATTGATGTAAGATGGATATTCAATAAGGCAACGGGCTTGCCGCAGTGGCTGCACCTGTTCCCGTGAGATCACCCAACATAAGCGCTGTCGGGCGTGGTCGGCACTTGGATGGGTGACTATCCAGGCCGCCATGTACTGTTGCCATTTTTCGGTGTGCACTCAGCTTCGTGATGCCAATTGAGGAGCTACTCGACCGAATAGTAGCGGCTTCGGTCAAGAATACCATCATAACGACCGGGAGAGCGGTGTGCTGACCCCACCCCCCTCCTAACCACATCCTCCTCGGAGGATGACACGGAGGTCGGATGGTCCCGATGGGCCACCTGTGGCCTGTAGACAGAGTGGTTTTCTAAGAGGGATATTCAATAAGTAATGAAATAGATTTTTTCTAATTCAGTTTGGAAAAAATGTCGAATTTGTTGCGAAAATCCTCTTCAGGCCGCATATTTTCATTAAGTTCCGATACGTGGCAACACTGTATGTATCCTTGAAAATGGTATCCGCAACGGAGGTGCGTTCAAGTAGATGGCTGTCATTGAGTTTCCTTTGGTGGAGAGTCAGAGCGTCGCTGATATTCATAGGCGCTTGCAGAAAGTCTACGGAGACCTGGCAGTGAACAAAAGCACGGTGAGTCATTGGGCGAGGCGCCTGTAATCTTCGCAACAAGGTGGCGCAAACCCGTCCGATCTCCCACGTGCTGGCCGGCTGCACACAGTTGTGACACCTGCAATGTTGGAACGTGCGGACACTCTCATTCGAGGTTATCGACGGATGACAATCAAACGCCTCGCTGCATAGCTGGACGTCTCTGTTGGTAGCGCTGAGATACTCTTCCACTATTTGGGGTACACAAAGGTGCATACCCTCTGGGTTCATCGCTGCCTTAACAGAAGACCATAAGGAGCAGCGAAGGACCATCTGTGCGGAATTACTTGCACGTTACGAGGCTGATCGTAACAATTTTTGTCGAACATCGTCACAGGCGTTGCTTACTTTAAGAACAGAAAGCAGAAGGTAATTCTCCGCAATATTGAGAGTGGTAGTGATGTTCAGTCCCAATGGAGCACTGTTAAGTGGGCCGTTCCCCAAGGGTCGGTGCTGGGGCCACTGTTGTTTCTTATTTATATAAATGACATGCCTTCTAGTATTACAGGTGATTCAAAAATACTTCTGTTTGCTGATGACACCAGCTTGGTAGTGAAGGATCGTGTGGGTAATATTGAAACAGTATCAAATAATGTAGTTCATGAAATAAGTTCGTGGCTTGAGGAAAATAATTTGATGCTACATGACAGTAAGACTCAGTTTTTACAGTTTCTAACTCACAATTCAACAAGAACCGATATTTTGGTGAGACAGAATGGGCGAGACGGAACAGTTAAAGTTCCTAGGCGTTAGGATAGATAGTAAGCTGTTGTGCAAAGCCCATGTTCAGGATCTTGTTCAGAAACTAAATGCTGCTTTATTTACCATTAGAACAGTATCTGAAATAAGTGATAGTTCAACACGAAAAGTAGACAACTTCGCATATTTTCATACGCTTATGTCGTATGGTATTATTTTTTGGGGTAATTCTTCTGATACAAAAAGGGTATTTTTGGCTCAAAAACGGGCTGTTCGAGCTATATGTGGTGTAAGTTCGAGAACCTCTTGTCGACCCCTATTCAATAGTCTGGGAATTCTGGCACTGCCCTCACAGTACATATTTTCTTTAATGTCGTTTGTTGTTAACAATATTAGCTTATTCCCAAGAGTCAGCAGCTTTCACTCAGTTAATACTAAGCAGAAATCAAATCTGCATGTGGAATGCACTTCCTTGACTCTTGTGCAGAAAGGAGTGTGGTATTCTGCTGCATCCATTTTCAATAAGCTACCACAAGAACTCAAAAATCTTAGCAGTAGCCCAAACACTTTTAAGTCTAAACTGAAGAGGAGCTACTGGAAGAGCTGAAAAATTAAGCAGATTCCAGTGTTACACTGTTGATTTTCTTTATTTAAACTTACGACTTGTCGCCTGAATATGTTTCTTATATTTCATTTTATCTGTTTCTACTATCGTGTTATAATTTCATGTACTGACTCGTTCCATGACCATGGAGACTTCACCTTAATTTGGCCTCACGGAACAATAAAATAAATAAATAAATAAATAAATGAAACATTGGTTCGTCACTTCGAGTCGGAAACAAAACGGTGATACATGCGTTTGCGTCACACCACCTTTCCACCGAAGAAAAATTTCTGAGCCGTACCTTCTGCCGTTAAAGTCATGGTGACGGCCTTTTGGGACTCTAAAGCGATTATTTTGTCTGATGTCCTCCGTCACGGCGCAACAATCAATTCTAAAGTGTACTGTGCCATCCTCAGGAAACTGAAGAAATTACTTTAGCGTGTTCGTCGCCACAAAAAAGCAAACGAACTACTCCACGACAACGAAAGGCCTCACACAAGTCTCTTCACCCGAGAGGAGCTCAGAAAGCTTCATTGGACCATTTTTCCTCATGAATCGTACACATTCCCCTGTCCATCCTGTTTGGCCCTATGATGGATGCACTCTGCGGGAAGCTGTACGTGGGTGATGGGGAGGTTATTGAGGCAGCAAGACATTGGCTCCGACAACGACCAGTGTGGTGGTATCAAGCAGGTATAAATGCCCTCCTAGTAAGGTGGCGTAAGGCTATCGCATTGAACGGAGATTGTTGTTGTTGTTGTGGTCTTCAGTCCTGAGACTGGTTTGATGCAGCTCTCCATGCTACTCTATCCTGTGCAAGTTTCTTCATCTCCCAGTACTTACTGCAACCTACATCCTTCTGAATCTGCTTAGTGTATTCATCTCATGGTGTTCCTCTACGATTTTTACCCTCCACGCTGCCCTCCAATATTAAACTGGTGATCCCTTGATGCCTCAGAACATGTCCTACCAACCGGTCCCTTCTTCTAGTCAAGTTGCGCCACAAACTCCTCCCCAATTCTATTCAATACCTCCTCATTAGTTATGTCATCTACCCATCTAATCTTCAGCATTCTTATGTAGCACCACATTTCGAAAGCGTCTATTCTCTTCTTGTCCAGACTATTTATCGTCCATGTTTCACTTCCATACATGGGTACACTCCATACAAATACTTTCAGAAACGACTTCATGACATTTAAATCTATAATCGATGTTAACAAATTTCTCTTCTTGAGAAACGCATTACTTGCCATTTCCAGTCTACATTTTATATCCTCTCTACTTCGACCATCATCAGTTATTTTGCTCCCCAAATAGCAAAACTCCTTTACTACTTTAAGTGTCTAATTTCCTAATCTAATTCCCTCAGCATCACCCGACTTAATTCGACTACATTCCATTATCCTCGTTTTGCTTTCGTTGATGTTCATCTTATATCCTCCTTTCAAGATACTGTCGATTCCGTTCAACTGCTCTTCCAAGTCCTTTGCTGTCTCTGACAGAATTACGATGTCATCGGCGAACCTCAAAGTTTTTATTTCTTCTCCATGGATTTTAATACCTACTCCGAATTTTTCTTTTGTTTCCTTTACTGCTTGCTCAATATACAGATTGAATAACATCGAGGAGAGGCTACAACCCTGTCTTACTCCCTTCCCAACCACTGCCTCCCTTTCATGTCCCTCGACTCTTATAACTGCCGTCTGGTTTCTGTACAAATTGTAAAGAGCCTTTCGCTCCCCTGCCACCTTTAGAATTTGAAAGAGAGTATTCCAATCAACATTGTCAAAAACTTTCTCTAAGTCTACAAATGCTAGAAACGTAGGTTTACCTTTCCTTAATCTTTGTTCTAAGATAATTCGTAAGCTCAGTATTGCCTCACGTGTTCCGATATTGCTACGGAATCCAAACTGATCTTCCCCGAGGTTGACTTCTGCCAGTTTTTCCAGTCGTCTGTAAAGAATTCGCATTAGTATTTTGCAGCTGTGACTTATTAAACTGATAGTTCGGTAATTTTCACATCTGTCAACACCTGCGATTATGTTGAAAAAATTGGGTTTTGGAGCCAAAAGAGTGGGGAATAGTACGGTGCATGGAATCCTGAAAAAAATACCTGCTTTCAGAAAAAAAAGTTACATTACTTACTGAACGCCCCTCTTAGGTAAGGATACGGGAACGTGTGTGCGCGCTATGCGGAACACGTGAGGCGGTGTCAGCCTGTTGCGGCGCGGAGAAAGGGGCAGGGCGCGGGTGCAGTGTCAGCTACAGCGGGTGGGGCGGAGTAGAGGCGCAGCGCGTCCCAGTGGCGGTCCGCCTGGCAGGCTAGCGGGGCCGCCCCAGTCGCCACTCGCCAGTATGGATCGCCGGCGCTGCATTGCGGGCCAGCCGCGGGCTGCACTGCGGCACGGCCGCTGCCCCAGTCCCAGCCGGCCGCCGCCGCTGCAGCAGCAGGTGTTTCCCCCACCACACGCCCTCCCCTCTCCAGCCGCGGCCTAGCCTCCCCTCCCTGCTCTCCGCGTCATTGTCCGCTGCAGCCCCACAGGTGCTTCGGCTGAGCGTAGCTCCACGAGTTGCATTCCCCGCTGTAAATTTGTCAACGTCGTACGTGTACGTAATTAACTGAGGTATGCGGTCGTATTACAAGATGTGCAAGGCAACACTTTCCCACAAGTGGGACCGAACGAACTTCCTCTCACCGATGTGATTCTTACAACAGTGTGTGGGGCACGACTTCAACGTATACGGTGTGAGCGTGTGGGTGCAATTCTGTCAATCTGCGCAACGGATTAATCTGAGATGTACCCTTTACCCTGTGGCTCCTGCAAGATGCAATTTCCACCCCCACACTACTACAGAAGTCAGACAGACGCTCCTAACGTTCTAAAGAGAAATGCCTGAAAAACTTTGAGCAATAAATATCTTCTGGAGTCGTCCGTTGTAAGGAAATGAAACAAAAATTCACAAAATTTCTTACGTAACTATTGGGATACTTGGGTGCTGGAGTAGTTGAAATTTTAGACGTTCATAGTAGACTTTAAGCATTCAAGAAGTGTGCAGCCGAGTGAGTAAGCGGTTATTTTCATAAGCGTGAGCTCTCTGGATACAATCTCGATGCCACCACTTTTTTTCCATTCCCACTTAATTCCAACAACATATTTATTATGACTGTACAAATTATCAAGATCTAATAAATCATTTATTATTTTCATAATCGTTTCCCGGTATCCACACGTGAGAGAAGAATTATTTCTTTTTGCTCCTCGGTTCACGAAGTGGGCAAACGAAACCGGGTTTGGACGACGAGAATTTTCAGAATGACGATGGTCTGTCAACGTGGAGTACTAAAGCAAATTCTCCAAAATGTACTCCGCTGGTGAAGCCGAGCGACGTTTATTTTTACGGGCGCCTGAAGAATCTTACAAAACGATTACAAAATTGTGCGTAAACCATCGAGCAGAATGGAGAGATAGCTTCTAGAGAAGACTGCATAACAGTTCAATCAATCGTACACCATCATTTGTCTGCCGTTGATGATTTGCTTCAATATGAGTGGTACGCCGCGAAATTGTGATTATCGTGAACAGTTTATGAATATAAGGCACGTTTGTTTTGCAACAGATACATCGAAAAAAACCATGATCATACAAAAACTCTGGCGTTCATTAACATATACTGTATGTCGCAATAATTATTGTTTTCCTTGTTTCTGCGATCAGTACCATCCTGACTCGTGAGTATTCCATAGGTTACACATTATACTTGGCACGAATGTTGATACAATAATATAAATAAAATGACTATACTAATTTGACTAAAACTTATCGTGTCTCCTTTTTCCATATCCAGTCTCCTTACGAATTTTACTCCCTTTTTCTGGATAAATATTAAGAAAATAATAAATGAAAGTATATTCATTATGGATGACTAACGCTGACTGTGATTTAAATTGACGTTTGTCTGGTAATAAATGTGCAATCAGTCGCTTTTTTTTACGATTTATTCAACCACGAACATGTTTTCGAGCCACTGCAGGCTCATCATCAGATGGAGGTGTTACAAGAACACTATGCTGTTGACCCAGTATAACTAGATGCGGTGCTGGTGAGCGCACTGCCGTGTGGTATCCATATCAGACTGCTTCTTATGAAGTACGTTATTAAGTATTGTACACAAGCAAACTCAGTATTTAGCTACACTTCGTTTTACACAGATTAACAAAGTGTAAACATTCGATGTGTTGTGGTTTACAAAAAATACAAATTCTTTGTAAAAACATCGAATCTTTACGTTCTGTGAATCAGTGTAAAAACAAGTAAAGCTAAATACTGTGTTCATTTGTGTACATAATATTGATAATATGCAGTTGCTAGAATTACGTGGAAATTAAATAACAAAGTACTAGCAGCGATATTCAATCCCGAGACCTGACGCTTATGAAACTACGATCGGCTGCGGTCTCCTTGATCAAGTGGTTCAAATGAACATCACACACATCCATGCCCGAGGCAGGATTCGAACCTGCGACCGTAGCGGTCGCGCGGTTCCAGACTGAAGCGCCTAGAACCGCTCGGCCACACTGGCCGGCAACAGTGTCAAGTGCGACGTATAAATATAACAAGCCTAACGCACGATGATGACACAAATACACTAAGCGCAGAGTGAGCGAGGCAAAGTAGAATGTTACCATTAGCCGATGCCAACCCAACCCACCTCGCCAAGCTTGGGCATCGCTTCGACCTGTATTGAGGCGCGTATGTGCGAAGGAGATTTGGTCTGCGCTGCACCTTCAAAGCCTATGAACAAACAGTAGGAACAGTAGATAATTTGTCTAGAAAAAGTCGTAGAGTTAGATGACGACAAGTTCTTTGATCATGTGCAAAATTTCATGAAAATCACACCCAAAAATTAGGATTCTACCTTTAAAGAAGCTTCTGGTACATGAAAAGTGGTCAGTTTAGTTCAAGTAACAGCAGAATGAAGAATTTTATTTGAAATAGGCGGAATATTATTTTGCCGTTACAGGCCATAATATCAATGTCGGAAGTATGCTCTATTCAGAAAACTCCCACTGGACAAAGGAACGCTATAAATTGCAAGCCGATACAATCAGAAAGACGATGTTGTTGTTGTGAAATTTAAAATTCTCCTGTCAAGAGTTCCACGAAATGATTTGGTTCAAATGGCTCTGAGCACTATGGGACTCAACTGCTGAGGTCATAAGTCCCCTAGAACTTAGAACTACTTAAACCTAACTAACCTAAGGACACCACACACATCCATGCCCGAGGCAGGATTCGACCCTGCGACCGTAGCGGTCGCGCGGTTCCAGACTGTACGACATGATTTGCAAGAAAAATAACATTATCGATAAAGTGAGTTCAAATGATAAATTTTATGTTATTTCTTTGCAAGTCTATTTGAGTGACCATAGTTACTGAATATTATTTCGTTTTCCTTCCCAGAACAGTAGATAATTGTTTATTTTGTTTAATTGTTTATTCACATACGAATAGAAGACTGAGCATTTACTTGCTATCATAAATGCCAAATTATAAGGCTCTTTACTGATTGTTTTTTAGTTTAGGCGCGCATAAGGCGAATCTTGTGAGAAACTGACTGTATGTGATTATTCATAAAATAATAAAAGGCACCCAATGGCTCTATTTAAAATAGGTAGTCCGGCTCTTAGGGTAAAATGTCCGGGTAAAAGTAACGTCGAGTCCTGCTTTTCTATTTTTGAACGTGGCAACCCTGCACGGAGCGTGGCGTTCAGCATGCAGTGCGCTGATGCGCTCGCAAACGATCCGGCCTGTTCATACGTGACGTGTAACGCAACGTGATAATATGCGATCACAGGGCGCTCCAGCGGCAATTTGTAGCTACAGCTGACGAACAAGAACTACGAGTTTACGAAATGAACTATTGAAAATTTTCTCTTTGTCAAAGACAATACACAGAGCCGTCGCATGGCCATGTTTACTCAGGTATTTTTTACCTCTCACTTGGTTATGAGCACAGTTCTTTAAATTTATTTATCAATCCGCATGGTTCTTCCCGTGCCCAGGCAGCCATGATACTGTCTCCGTATTGAAACGAAAAGCGACATGCATGTGACATAAGTGGCGTTCTTCCATTTCATTGGTTTACGTTCTAATGCATGTTCATACCACTTCACTTGATAGTGTTCTGCACGTTTGGAAAGACTCCGCCGCAGGCGTGAAGAAGGCTAAACTGTTACTAGCACATCAGTGCCTTTGTCACGTAAACAACAGTATGGAAAAGTGTCAAGTGATACCGTTGTGCTTCTTCTTGTGCTACTTGTGCCAGATAAATCGTACAACCCCACATCGATAATAATATTTCGAAACAATAACGTCTTAACATAACCCAGCAAGAAATCTTTTCGCACTTCCCGTGAATTTGAAACTAACAATTGATGTATAAGTAACAATGAGCACCCGATGAAACACGTCGTGTCGATAGACTGTGAAAAATAAATGTGAATGAAACTGAGAAAATGTTATTTTATAAAAAAAAAAGAAAAAAAAGGTCTGTAATAACTTGCGGTGGGACACACGTAAATGCAACCACGACGAATATTCATGTGCAAGCATTTTATGCAAGCATGAATCGATCCTCTTCGCCCCTGCACACTCCAAGCATGCTTGTACAAACGTCAGTTTGTGCTCTGAATACCTGGAGCTTGGGGCGCCATTCTCCGTTTGGCCGGCTTTGTTGCTATGATGTGAAAAAAAAATGATTAGAGAAGGCTCTTGATATGTCTTATAAAGACTGCTAATGAATCGGAGAAGTTATAGCCGTCCGGTGTGGCCGAGCGGTTCTAGGCACTTCAGTCTGGAAGAGCGCGACCGCTCCGGTTGCAGGTTCGAATCCTGCCTCGGGCATGGATGTGTGTGATGTCCTTAGGTTAGTTAGGTTTAATTAGTTCTAAGTTCTAGGGGACTGATTACCGCAGATGTTAAGTCCCATAGTGCTCAGAGCCATTTTGAGAAGTTATATTACGTTAATAATTATGTGAGTTTAAGATATATTCGCAAGACTAGTATAATTATTTGAGATTGAATGAAGAAACTTACACTCATGCTCATAAATTAATGATAATGCTGATACATGGTGAAACAACGCTCTGGTGGGCTATTTGCAAATCAGCTCGGGGTATCACCATGCGGTGCATTTGACCTGCGGTCGTCCCAAGGTGGCGCTAGCAGCAGTCCACATACGCAGAGGTGTGTTGGTGCATGTCAGAGTACGGTGCAGCGAGTAAGTGTGCAGAGGTTTTCAGACGTGCTAATGGTGACTGTGTGTTGAAAATGGCTCAAAGAGCACACATATTGATGACGTTATGAGGGGTAGAATACTAGGGCGACTGGAGGCTGGTCAAACACAGCAGGTCGTAGCACGGGCCCTCCGTGTGCCACAAAGTGTGATCACAAGATTATGGCAACGATTCCAGCAGACAGGAAACGTATCAAGGCGCTACAATACGGAACGTCCACAGTGTAAAACACTACAAGAAAACCAATATCTCACCATCAGAGTCCGCAGACGGCCACGGAGTACTGCAGGTAGCCTTGCTCGGGACATAACCGCAGCTCCTGGAACAGTTGTCTCCAGACACACAGTCTACGGACGACTGAACAGACATGGTTTATTCGCCCGGAGACCTGCAAGGTGTATTCCACTGACCCCTGGTCACAGGAGAGCCAACAAAGCCTGGTGTCAAGAACACAGTACATGGTCACTGGGACAGTGGTCCCAGTTTATGTTCACGGACGAGCCCAGGTATAGTCTGAACTGTCATTCTCGCCACGTTTTCATCTGGAGTGAACCAGGAACCAGATACCAACCCCTTAATGTCCTTGAAACAGACCTGTCTGGAGGTCGTGGTTTGATGGTGTGGGGCGGGATTATGACTGGTGCGCGTATACCCCTGCATGTCTTTGACAGAGCAACTGTAGCAGGTCAGGTGCATCGGGACGTCATTTAGCACCAGTATGTGCGCCTTTTCAGGGGTGCAGGGGGTCACACCTTCCTCCTGATGGATGATAACGCACGGCCCAACGAGCTGCCATCGTGGAGGAATACCTTGAAACAGAAGACATCAGGCGAATGGAGTGGCCTGCCTGCTCTCCAGACCTAAACCTCATCGAGCACGTCTGGGATGCTCTCGGTCGACGTATCGCTGCACTTATTCAAACCCCTAGGACACTTCAGGAGCTCCGACAGGCACTGGTGCGAGAATGGGAGGCCTATACCCCAGCAGCTGTTCGACCACCTGATCCAGAGTATGCCAACCCGTTGTGCGGCCAGTGTACGTGTGCATGGTGATCATATCCCATATTGATGTCGGAGTACATGCGACGGAAACAGTGGCATTCTGTAGCACATGTGTTTCGGGGCGGTTTTCTCAACATCACAATACCGTGGACTTACAGATCTGTATCGTGTGTTCTCCATGTGCCTATGCTATTAGCGCCAGTTTTTTGTAGTGCCACGTTGTGTGGCACCTCATTCTGCAATTATCCTTAATTTTTGAGCATGAGTGTATTTGAAACGCCTAACTGATTAAAAAACAGGAAATAGAGAAGGTATAACACCACACTAAATACTGGCATCGATAATGTGATCTGTATCGAGCTGAAGGAACCTAATACACATCTACACACATTTGTAATATGCGAATGTTCACTTATATACTTCATCTTTCCTTGCATCGGAATACTAAATACCTTCCATTTTTCCCTGCTGTATTTGTTTCTGGGGCGATCCTTTTTTTTTTTTTTTTTTTTAAAATAACGGTGTATCTGTCTGTGACAACGTCACGTACTTTGTATTTTGTTAATAGCATAACGCACGCAATATTTCTCTTTACCTTACTGTGACAGAATTTCTCTTTAATGTTCCGGATACAAGGCTGGCTTTCTTATACGCAAATAAATGTTTCCAGCAATTTGCGATTCGTTTGCTTCACACAGCTCCACACAGCGTCACTACGTAGGTTGCCTCGCAGCTGATGTCTGCTTGTGCAGACCTGCTGCACATTGTCGGCTCAAAGGCTGAATCATGTGCACGTTGGTATGCTTGCTCAAGCTTGAATAGTTAAATATCGATCGAGTCTCGAGCAGCTTCAACAGTTCGAATGCTTGCGCAAAATTACGGTATAGTCGATTAAGCACGCTTGCGTAATATGCTTCATCATGCAAACTTGTCAGGTTACCAAAAATTCACATACTTCTTTCAGA
This sequence comes from Schistocerca americana, assembly GCF_021461395.2. Classification (NCBI taxonomy): domain Eukaryota; kingdom Metazoa; phylum Arthropoda; class Insecta; order Orthoptera; family Acrididae; genus Schistocerca; species Schistocerca americana. The sequence continues at coordinate 221,904,032 of NC_060119.1, forward strand.
ATTATTACTCCCCTCGAGTTGCCCAAATTATACGGCTGAAATAACAGTCATTTCTGGTAGACGAATTGTCACCAACTGTGCAAACCGCACTCGCTCTAGTAATACACGACAGGATGACGTGATACACAACACACGTCAATGATTAACACTCCCCTCGTTAGCCAGATACTAGCGATAAGATCCTCTGCGCCATTAACTCAGAACTTGTTACCAGTGTGATCGATAGCTACCACAGTGGCGTGCGTTAGCAAACTCAGTTATAGAGTCGGGTTGTCTGTCAGGACTTTTATTTTTATCGTCACCGTTTGATTCGCGGCAGTTGCGGCAGCTTATCTCTATAGTTGTCACGCTTGTTACTGTGAGCGAAAACACATGCATTCTTCTGGTGCGAAAGTAAAGTCAAAATGTGAACACCGTAGCAGGCACGCCACCATTTTCCGCCGCTTGCATGACATACAGCACGAAATTGATGTAGTACCTCCGGTCGCCGTCAGTGATTAAACTCTAGCACGCTCAGTTTAGGCAGGATCTTGATGCAGAGCACCTATGAGTCACGTTGCGACTGCACTGCAGCGTCGTGAAGTCAGACATTGTTCGAAACTCCAGACTAACGAAGAATTCAGACGTTTGGGTCACACTTTAATACCACGTCGAAACAAAATTTCAGACCGAAGGCTGTTTCGGACACCAATCCTATTTACTGGAAATACCTGGGTCTCTATGGAGGTCACGAAAGATCTGCTGCACTCAACTTGTTGGTTTCCAACTAATGTTCGTGCAACAGAAACCAAACACACTGTGGCTCTGAGCTGCTTGGCTTTACTATGAGAAACAAATGTAAGCTTAACACAAAACACAGCTTCTGCAGCAATATTTTACGATAATAATTATATTATACTATTCAAATTGCAGGGAAAAAGACTCAAGGAGTGCTGGTTAGTATTTACGTCTTCCTACCTTAGTGCCCGCTGCTACGCTCACGTAGATTGTCTGGTCTGTACAGATTTTTTTTCTCTATTCGAATTTTTATGTTGTTCACAAATTCCAACACCCTCTAAACTTTTCATTCTAATTAAGGCCATAGAAGCGTGGTCTTTTCTGAGTCTGCTTCTGACCAAAAAGCGATTCTTGTAGCTGGAGAGCTAGATTTTTGTTAATCATGTCTTTGCGTTCTTGTGGTGATATTTCATAGAAACTCTTATCCCCAAACACATATTTCTTATTATCTGTCCGGGAGGTGACACCAATTTTCAAAGGTTTAGCTTCAAAACTTTTTAATATAACTAAATATTTTCTTAAAATTTTCATCTCCTATTTCACTCTTCAGGGGTTGAATTTCCAAAAACAGTGAAACACGCATTTTTTATTTCTGTCAGAGAAGCAATACATATATTCGTACATTCAGCTTCGCAAATACTTCCGTTATGAAATAATTTCATAAAAAATTCCTTCCCCTGTTTCACTCCTTTAGGGGTCTGAATTTTCAAAAACTACTTTTTATTTGTTACACATAAGTTAAATATCAGTTTTCATAATTGTAGCTTTAAGAGTGCTTTATTGGTTCTTTAATAATGATTTATTTTCAAAAAAATTTCACCAATCGTTGTACCACCTTAGTAGCTGAATTTCGAAAAATTCTGAAACACGTGTTTGTTCTAGTTCTAACTAAGAAACCAAATACCGGTTTCGTAGGTCGCGTCTTAATAGCGAAATGTATTCAAAAAGGCTTTGATCCCCTTTTTCACGAGCTCAGGAGTGAAATTTCGAAAAATTCCTTGCTAAACGATGCTTCCAGAATAAGATCCACACCCTCTCCAAATTGCAAGTTCCTATCCTTAGCGGTTCGGGCTGGGCGATGGTGAGTCAGTGAATCAATTTGGTCCTATTTCACCCCCTTAGCGATCGAATTTCCAAGAATAGTGAAACACGTATATTTTTTCATGTCTAACCGAGAAGACGAATACCACATTTAACTTTAAAAACGCTTTCAAAATGAAAAACGTTTTCATAAAACGTTTCACCCCACATTACGACCAAAAATAGTGAAATGCTTATTTTTTTCTGACAGAGAGGAGAATGACAAATTTTCATAGATTTAGCTTCAAAAATTCTTGCATAATGAATTATTTCCATAATAACTTTCATCCCCCACTTCACCCCCGTACGGTTTGAAGTTACAAAAACAGTGAAACACGTATTTTTTTTTTATTTCCAACGGAGAAACTAATTTCAAATTTTCATAGATTTAACTTCAAAATTGCTTTCATAATGAAATATTTTCATAAAACATTTCATTGCTACTTCACTCCCTTATGGGATGAATTTCCAAAAACACTGAAACAATTATTTTTTATACGTAAACAAGAACTCAAATACCATTTTTGTGGATGTAGCTTTAAAATTACTTTAGTAGTCCCTTAATAACGATTTATTTAAAAAACTCACCCCCTATTTCACCCTCATAGTTGTTAAATTTCTAAAAATGCTGAAACACTTTATTTCTGATTGAGAAACCAAACACCGATTTTGTTAAGTCTAGCTTCAAAATTGCCTTAGTAGTAATATATTCTCAAAAAAAACCTTTCATCCCCTGTTTCACTCCCTTAGGGATGAAATTTCGAAAATCAGTTCGTAAAAGGCGGCTACAGTATAAGATCAACACCCTCTCCAAATTACAAATTTCTGTCCATAGCAGTTTGGGCTGGGCGATGATGGTTTCAGTTACTCATATCTGACATTACATCCTGGCGCAACCCTTCATTGCGGAAGAAAGTGTTTGTTGCACAGAAACGTGTGATGAAGGCAATACGTAGTGTCCACTACAGAACCTCTCGTAGGCAGGTCTACAAAAAGTGGGCAAGCTGACAACAGCCTCGTGGCACATTTCCTGCCTAATGAAGCTTCTTGTCAACAATCAACTGCGATTCGAAAACAATAACATACATAAATATAATATTGGAGGGATAATGACTCAACACTACCCACCACTCAGCCTTAATGTGGCTCAAAAAGGACTAAGGTAGTCATAAAAATCTTTGGGCCATATAAACAGCGATGCAACGAATTTAACAAGTAATAAAATTATTTTTAACGTAGACTGAAATCATATCAGCTTATCAGTTCCGCCTGCTCCAGTATCCACATCTACATCCATGCTCTGCAAGACACTGTGAAGTGCATGACGGAGGGTATTTCCCAATGTACCAGTTATTAGGACTTCTTCCCATTCCATTCACATAAGGAGCGCGAGACGAATGACTGTTTAAATTCCTCTGTACACGCTGTAATTAATTTAATCTTGTCTCGCGATCCCTACAGGAATGATACGTAGGCGGTTGTAATATATGTCTAGATTTATCAGTTAAGGCTTGTTCTTGAAACTCGGTAAGCAGGCTTCTCGGGATAGTTGGCTTCTATCTTCACGTGCCTGCCAGTTCAGTTCCTTCAGCATTCCTGGGACACTCTCCCATGGGTCAAAGAAACCTGTGATCGTTCGTGCTGCTCGTTCAGTGTTCCCCTTTAATCCACTTTTGTTGATGGTCCCATAGAACTGAACAGTATTTTTGGGTGAATCGAACGAGTCATGTGCAAGCAACTGACTGCACTTCGGGCCGGCCGAAGTGGCCGTGCGGTTAAAGGCGCTGCAGTCTGGAACCGCAAGACCGCTACGGTCGCAGGTTCGAATCCTGCCTCGGGCATGGATGTTTGTGATGTCCTTAGGTTAGTTAGGTTTAACTAGTTCTAAGTTCTAGGGGACTAATGACCTCAGCAGTTGAGTCCCATAGTGCTCAGAGCCATTTTTGAACTGCACTTCGCTGGTATTTTACTAATATTATTGTTATTATTTTCGTAACCAGGACAGTACAGTACAGTTATCTACAAATTAGAAACACATCTACAGTATATACACAAGGCTTTGTATCTGTCAAATTGATTTTGAGGCAAAAATTACTGGAACGTTCGCTGAAACCAGGTCTTCCAACGTGCAGGCTTCAGGAAAATGTGGGCAGACCAAGAGATTTCCAGCATCTAGAAGTGCTCACAGTCGCATGTTGCGTCGTCAGCAGTGTAGTCCAACCGCGTCAAGTTTTGTTTGCACCGTGTCACTCCAGTTAATAGTCTGATCAGCGTCTTCCACGTCTGGTATGGTAGTTGGGAACCAGCAGTGAGCTCTTCCTTTAAGTTTTGGTTTTATTAATTCCAGTTGCCTTGTTTCGCCACAGTTCTATTCGGCAATCGGATGTAATGGCTTCAGCTGTTCGAAAAAAGCTCTTTCTCGACTCCAGCCTAGGACATCAGGCTTCGCTTCCAAACATGGGATGCCTAGAATCATTTTTTTCTCCCCAACCTCCGCTGCTGTTCTTCGTCTAACGTTTTGTCAACTGGAAGAGCGGAGTGAACGTGACTGCGGTGTGCGGAGTTCTGCCAGACCGGTGCAGCATATTCTGCCGTAGAGAAACGTAGAGCAAAGGCAGACGTACGTAGAGTATTTGATTGAGTCCTCCATGCGCTGTTAGTAAGCTTGCTTATAATATTAACTCTACGAATATACCGAAGTCTGCCACCTTCTTTACCTACAACTGAACCTATGTGACGGTTCCATTTCATGTTCCTACGTACACCAAGGTTGTTCTCTGAGCTGGCCGATTCCATTTGTGGCGCGTTGATACTGCAATCATAGGATACTATGTTTTTCGTTTTGAGAGGCTTACACTTTTACATTTATGAACGTTTAAATTGTCAGTTTTTCCACCATTCTCAAATCTTATCAAGATTTGTGCTGATTTTTTCAGACAGTACTTTATTACAGATAACTGCATCTTCTGCGAAAAGTCTGACGTTGCCACTGATATTGTCTGCAAGTTCATTAATACACAGCATGAGTAGTATGGGTCCCAACAACCTTCCCTGCAGCACGTCTGAAGTTATTTCTACATCTGTCGGTGACTCTCCATCCAAGGTAACATGCTGCGTCCTTCCTAGCGCGAACTACTCTATCCAGCAATAAATTTCGCTTGATGCAGTACTGTAACAGAAAACCAAGACAGTTACACTATGTCTCCTGCCGTTCACCATGAAAATAATAACACACGCTGAGATAACACACCAATTGCTAATACGTGAGAAACAACGGAACTTTTATGGAACTGGCGATACTACAGTAACGACTGAAATTTTGGTCTTTCTCTACCTCCGACCCTGCAGAAAGTTAATCTAACTGTTTCATTGAAGTAATTGAACCGCAAGACCGCTACGGTCGCAGGTTCGAATCCTGCCTCGGGCATGGATGTTTGTGGCGTCCTTAGGTTAGTTAGGTTTAACTAGTTCTAAGTTCTAGGGGACTAATGACCTCAGCAGTTGAGTCCCATAGTGCTCAGAGCCATTTGAACCATTTTGAAGTAATTCAGATTTTGGCGAGTCCTTCTGGAAAAGAAGTCTGAAACGGTCCAGCTTATTTGTTATACCTGATAGAGAGTTTTCAAATGAGTGTTAAGTACGAGTATTACTGGTGCTGTATATTTAAATAACAACAAAAAAAGGGAGTATGGCGTCGCAATACCTCACACAAACCTACTAATGATAGTAAGCGTAGCTGTGGTACTGTGTCAAATGTTCTTCGGAATATACACTCCTGGAAATTGAAATAAGAACACCGTGAATTCATTGTCCCAGGAAGGGGAAACTTTATTGACACATTCCTGGGGTCAGATACATCACATGATCACACTGACAGAACCACAGGCACATAGACACAGGCAACAGAGCATGCACAATGTCGGCACTAGTACAGTGTATATCCACCTTTCGCAGCAATGCAGGCTGCTATTCTCCCATGGAGACGATCGTAGAGATGCTGGATGTAGTCCTGTGGAACGGCTTGCCATACCATTTCCACCTGGCGCCTCAGTTGGACCAGCGTTCGTGTTGGACGTGCAGACCGCGTGAGACGACGCTTCATCCAGTCCCAAACATGCTCAATGGGGGACAGATCCGGAGATCTTGCTGGCCAGGGTAGTTGACTTACACCTTCTAGAGCACGTTGGGTGGCACGGGATACATGCGGACGTGCATTGTCCTGTTGGAACAGCAAGTTCCCTTGCCGGTCTAGGAATGGTAGAACGATGGGTTCGATGACGGTTTGGATGTACCGTGCACTATTCAGTGTCCCCTCGACGATCACCAGTGGTGTACGGCCAGTGTAGGAGATCGCTCCCCACACCATGATGCCGGGTGTTGGCCCTGTGTGCCTCGGTCGTATGCAGTCCTGATTGTGCCGCTCACCTGCACGGCGCCAATCACGCATACGACCATCATTGGCACCAAGGCAGAAGCGACTCTCATCGCTGAAGACGACACGTCTCCATTCGTCCCTCCATTCACGCCCGTCGCGACACCACTGGAGGCGGGCTGCACGATGTTGGGGCGTGAGCGGAAGACGGCCTAACGGTGTGCGGGACCGTAGCCCAGCTTCATGGAGACGGTTGCGAATGGTCCTCGCCGATACCCCAGGAGTAACAGTGTCCCTAATTTGCTGGGAAGTGGCGGTGCGGTCCCCTACGGCACTCCGTAGGATCCTACGGTCTTGGCGTGCATCCGTGTGTCGCTGCGGTCCGGTCCCAGGTCGACGGGCACGTGCACCTTCCGCCGACCACTGGCGACAACATCGATGTACTGTGGAGACCTCACGCCCCACGTGTTGAGCAATTCGGCGGTACGTCCACCCGGCCTCCCGCATGCCCACTATACGCCCTCGCTCAAAGTCCGTCAACTGCACGTACGGTTCACGTCCACGCTGTCGCGGCATGCTACCAGTGTTAAAGACTGCGATGGAGCTCCGTATGCCACGGCAAACTGGCTGACACTGACGGCGGCGGTGCACAAATGCTGCGCAGCTAGCGTCATTCGACGGCCAACACCGCGGTTTCTGGTGTGTCCGCTGTGCCGTGCGTGTGATCATTGCTTGTACAGCCCTCTCGCAGTGTCCGGAGCAAGTATGGTGGGTCTGACACACCGGTGTCAATGTGTTCTTTTTTCCATTTCCAGGAGTGTACATGTAGACTTAGATGTTCACTATACGAATTTCTGAACGTATAGTAATATAATGTGTGTGTGAATGACAAAGAGAGAGAGAGACTAAATATGGTTAAGCCAAATTGTTCATTTAAATAAAACAGTATGAAAATCGAGTCCCGAAAGTAGCAAGAAATTTTAGAACATTACAGGCTTCATTTAACAAAGAATACTTTTCAGTTGCTTCCCTGAGGGACTGTCTTTCTGCCTGACCAGCTATAGAAAGCATTGTCTGGAAAAAGCGTCCTTTCACGTTTTGGCCATGCCTGTTGCTAACAACAAATTCAACACGATTCATCAGTCGACAGTTAGAAGCGGAAAACCACAGGTTGATGAGAAAGGCAAGGCAGAAGGGGTAGACTCTCCACTAAGGAAAGGTAAACGAAAGACTGATTTTCGCGACCGTAGGCGCAAACGACTGAAACAGAAAGAATTTACAAGCTCGCATAGCCACAGACTGTGCAGGCTTGTGTTCACAATCTTAATACTAAGCGAAATATCTCGTAAATCAGTTTCATGACAAATGTATTTCTTAAATTTTTGGATGAATGATTTTCAGGTCACAGGCCGGTATCTCTCTGAACTGTATTTTTTTATATGTTATGCTAAAGTGATGCATTCAGCGTTGTTGTAAAGAAATTATCACTTTTATTATATTAGAACATTTTAACCTACCAAAGTAGCCGCGCGCGTTAACAAGCTACTTCTGGTATTCGGGGAGACGTGCCGCCCCCTATCGATTCCACGCGGATGCTTAACGACGATGGCCAGTCTGGCTGTGGTGTTCAGGCGGTTTCCCACACCCGACTAGGTGAATACCGGGCTGGTCCCCACGTCTCTTCCCAGATACACGATTGGCAAACATTTAGAGAAACGTCCACACACTTTCACACTCGATGACTGAGACGCTGAGAGATGGGGTAAAACAAACTGTCGTCCGTAACGGGGGTGACAGGAAGGGCACCTGGTTACCACCTACCACTGCCATTACCAAGTCCAATAATTAACAAACCAGTCCTGTGCAGATACGAGACAAAATCCAGGAAAAATTTTGTATTAAGGCATTTTGTATAGTTCATGTTGAAAGGGTACAGTACCGCCCGACATTGAAAATAGGTACAACATACTTCATTATTCTTGTCTGAACAACATATTTTTTCTAATAATAACTCAATTTCAATTAATACAGCGAATCTGGATACCAGTGTGGGAAAGAATGACAATTTATTTATTTAATTGATCACATGTGCACTCCCACAAAATAAATCCCTACATCCAGTTTAGTGAGATCTGTGAAATGAATGAATGTATGGTCGTCTGCTAACCGCAGATAGTGAATGTGAATATATGATCATCTTTGAGACGATTCTTTGCCCACCTTTGGTGGAACCAAAGAGAGGAAACTTACCGGAGCTTTGAGCGCCTGAAATGTGGCTGACCAATACGGTAGTATGGTCTTCCCCCACCTCGACAGAGGTGCGAGATGACCTGAAGAACGGACATGTTTCAGCACTCTGCCGCTGGATCTAGTGCCGTTAAGACCTGTCTAGGTTGTGCTCCGTAAAGACAAAAGAGTGGAGACATGGTATGCATGTGGAATATTTAAGAGTAGTTTGAAATAATAATTTCTCTATTTCAGGAACTTTTGTGGGGAGAATTAAATGTCAGGCAGGTAATATTAATGGGATCGTAGTAATCTTCGGAAGTGACCAACGGTCACAATGAAACCACGTGTAGCAATAAGTTGAAATACTTCCGTGTGCTTAAGTTAAGCTGAATTACTAGCGTGTGTACTATAAGTTGAAATATTTAAGAAATAGCGTGTGCAGGACTTGAAATTAGAGGCGAGTACTTCCACGTGGTGAGTACTGTGTGAGTCTCAATCTGTGTATGAGACAAAGGATAAAGAGAAGTACTCGTCCATGGTATCAGTTGAGGACTCGCGTGTGTGATGACTACGTTCTTAATATTACTTTGCGAGATATGTTTCCGCGTGACGCTTGATTCAAACTATAATACTCTGAGAGAGAAACAAGGTGAGTCAGCCGTCTATCCAGCAACGCCACTTGGCTTGCATTGCACAGGAAGACGTGAATATATCTCCAGAGTTCATAGTAGGAAAGTAGAATTACGAAGTGGGGCAGTGTCGTGTGAAACTGGGATAAATATTAATTGAAGTGGGAAAGCTGAAAGTGATAATGTTGTGACTATTCCCTGCGTTGTATTTCATGTTGTAGTGTGGTGTATGTCATGTAATTTAAGTATGTGTGGTTTGCATGGGAGAGTAGCAAGGTAGTTACAGAGGTAGTGGGTTAGGCGTGTTCCTTTTGTACTGCTCGGTCTGGAGGAAAGTTTCGTGATGATAATGGAAATGTCGTGTGGCTACGGCCTCCCGTCGGGTAGACCGTTCGCCTGGTGCAGGTCTTTCGATTTGACGCCACTTCGGCGACCTGCGTGTCGATGGGGATGAAATGATGATGATTAGGACAACACAACACCCAGTCCCTGAGCGGAGATGATTGTGAGAGTCGAAGTGTGAGAAATAATAAAAGATACACCATCCTATCCAGAAAGTGCACTGTAGCGATAAATAATTACGAGACCATAAGATAGAGATTCACCAATGTAAAGCCATGCCCACTGGGCGGAATTTCTCATGTGTTATTGTTGTAGGTTATAGAATTTGTGTGTTTAGGTTATAGAATTTATCGGAATAAATAAGATAGTGAAAAGAAAAAGATTGGTGGCCTTTTCCTTCGAATTGTATGTTGTCATGATATCCAGAATTTATAATGTGTGCGCCATTCATATTCAGTGCGATGGCCACGTGTTGATAAAAGCCGTTAAATAAAAAAAGAAAATGTGGTATTGCCAGTGCGTAGTGAACAGTCAAAGATCTGTAAATTACTGATAGTCAGGTTTGCGTTTCCGTTGCGTATTATTCATACAGGAGGATAATTTGTAACTTAATTGTGAGTACGAGAGTTCATGTTACTCGATAAATAAGAATGAATCCACTCGCTTGGCATACCACTCATCTTGCAGGCCTGACTGCTTGATGCCACAGTATGAGCAAGGTATGTGGGTGCCTCTCAATGTTTATTATTATCAAAATCTTGGACGATTTTGGATCGTTAAAATGAAAGTGTAAGTTAGGTATATTTGGGGGAGCGAGGTGGTAGGTAACAAACGGCGAACCCCTCCTGCCCCCCTGCCCCCCACAACACCAGAACCGAACACCTCGATTCGGAACTGTATGCAGAGGGAAGCCCGGTGCATTGGACACGGCTTTGCACTCTGTTGCATTTTTCCCACGTCCCGTCCGACTGATGCGTGGCTTCACAGTGAAACAGTACCGATACGTGAAGAACATGATCTCACTTGTTACTCTATGGCCTGCACGCTCTCTGGTGTTCCAAGGGCAATACGGCAGCTATGCAGTACATAATTTCAAGAGAATTTAGAGTGCTACCTTGAGATTCCTTACCATTGACCATTCCCCCCCCCCCCCCACCCCACCCACCATTATTTAAAGAATCGAGCTCAAATACATAAAACAGCACCAAATGCCTGATAACTTTATAAATCGGTTAATTTTTTACGATGAGTACGTAAAACCATTATTACAGAAGACGCGAAACCCGAATTATGTTGGTTTAATTAGTTTCGGATTATTCATTCATAGACTGATGAACAATTCAAAAGTGATACTTGTTTGAAAAGGTTTCAAATTACGTTTTCTGGAAGTGCTCTTATGATACCCGGCCGAAGTGGCCGTGCGGTTAAAGCCGCTGCAGTCTGGAACCACAAGACCGCTACGGTCGCAGGTTCGAATCCTGCCTCGGGCATGGATGTTTGTGATGTCCTTAGGTTAGTTAGGTTTAAGTAGTTCTAAGTTCTAGGGGACTAATGACCTCAGCAGTTGAGTCCCATAGTGCTCAGAGCCATTTGAACCATTTTCTTATTATAAAATACTGTATGAATATAGTCTGGGTAATTTGCGAACCATGAGTACACTGCCTCAAGATATGTTCACAGCATTTAACTTTAATACTTGTCTCATTGTGTCAAGCCCTTGGCGTAAGAATATACCTCTTAATAATTACAGTATGATAGTATTTTACTTTTTTAAATTCACTCAATAATTACATGAAAAACTGAAAATGAAATTTTTGTCTCTCCTGGAAGCCGTTAGATTATCAACCTTCAACTGGGACATACGAATTTGGCAGTATGCGGAGTTGATATGTTTTAAAAAAAGTTTAGGTAGTCGATTGCAGAGGTACACATCTTCACATTATAGAAACTGGTCACGGCGAACGTTGTTCATGACAATGATTACATGAAGCGAACACATCGGCAAAATGCGATTTGAATATCAAAAAGTTGAAAATTCCCAACGCCTGCCAAGTCGGATCCCTACTCGTTGCCATGTATAAAGGACGCCACACGTATTCAAGTACAGATATATGTAAACAGGCAGAATACGGCGCTGCGGTCGGCAACGCCTATAGAAAACAAGCGTCTGCCGCAGCTGTAGATCGGTTACTGCTACTACAATGGCAGGTTATCAAGATTTAAGTGAGTTTGAACGTGGTGTTATAACCGGCGTACGAGCGATGGGACACAGCATCTCCGAGGTAGCAGGTGATTTTCCCGTACGACCATTTCACAAGTGTACCAAAATATCACGAATCCGGTAAAACATCAAATCTCCGACACTGCTGCCGCCGGAAAAAGATCCTGCAAGAACGGGACCAACGACGACTGAAGAGAATCGTCCAACGTGACAGGAGTGCAAGCCTTCCGCAAACTGCGCCATCAACAAGTGTTAGCGTGCGAACCATTCGACGAAACGTCATCGACATGGGTTCTCTGAGCCGAAGGCCCACTCCTGTACCCTTGATGACTGCACGACGCAAAGCTTTACGCCTCGCCTGGGCCCGTCAACACCGACATTGGACTATTGATGAAAATTGCCCATCCGAATTACACGGAATGGACTATGACTACACTAATGTTCTGACACAGTCATCTAGCTTTCGGGACTGTATCATTAAAATCTCTATCGCAATTCGAGTAAGGGAACTGCTGATCAGCCATGATGGTGGCTGCGCCCTCAATAGGGTCTGGGAAGCCACACTTACGAGAAGAACACGGGAAATGCCATAACCCGATTTCTCAGGAACTTCGCACAGTAGAAAACAGTCAAAATAAGCGATCACTTGTCTTGTCTTATTTGTAGATACTCGACCATTGATGAGAAAACGACGGTCAAAGTTTTCGAAGTAATTTAGATGTCTTTCAGCTCGCGATAATCTCATCTGGAATGATGGTGCAGGGCTAGCTTTGTGGTGTCTCATTTTTGCGTCCCATATTCTAAACGTGATTACTATTCCTTTTATTTATTTTATTTTACTATCTTTTTTTTCTTTATCGATCGCATGTCCGTAAGAGGTTACTATACGTATTTTTCTTATCAAGTTAGAGGATATTAGGGGATAAAAAGCCTTTACATATTTATAAAATTACAACTGTGTTTCACAATGTCATGCATTTATAATATAATATATGTTTTTACGATATTTTCAGGGGTTATAATCTTTCTAAATTCCGATATTCTTATATTTCATTCTTTTATCAATACTTACACTCATTCTTACATTTTATTCTTATACTTATTCTTCAGGAAGGTCTAGGCATTCGGTTCGATGATACTGATCGTAGAAACGTTCGAAACATGGAAATGTCGAATACCACGAGCATCGTACAATGACAGATTTGCCACAGTGACATTTCTCTGTACGGATCTGGCTCAGGAAAGAAGCTTCGTTTAGCACTGCTGAAGACATCACGCGTTGACAATAATTTAGCGTCAAATCACGCGTAACGGATCACTTGACCTAATACTGGCGCAATCAACTGATTACGAATCAAGGTACACTACAGGAATACCGAAATAATTTTCTCCTTCATTTATTGTTCATTCACCAGACATAAGATTAGTAGACGAATGAGGACAACATTACATCAATATACACTGGAAAATGTTGGCGTAGTAATCTTCTACGTCTATTGATAGATAAATGAAAAACAAAAATAAAAACAACAGTCGGCTTTAGAATACGGGCCGCAGAAGTTTGAAACCGCGACGCCAGCAACGGTGCCACCGCGTCAGTTCAACCATTTACTCGCTAAAAGGAATATAAAGTAAATCGAAAACTTTGAACATAATTTTCTCAGAAACGATCGAGTATCTACGGAGAAGCGAACGAGACAGGTGTTCGATTATTTTGACCCGTCTTCCACTGTGCGACGTTTCTGGGAAACTGAGTTAATATGGTACCTGCCGTGTTCTCCTCACAAGTGTGGGTTTCCAGGTCTTACTGAGGATGTAGCCACTATCATGTTTTCTCAGCTGTTCCCTTACTCGAATCTCGATAGAGGCATTAACGACAGAATCCCAGAAGTGAGATGTCTGTGTCAGAACCTTAATATGGCCACAACCCACTCCGTGTAATTCCGACTGGAAATTTTCCGTGACTGCTGGCGGAACCTTAGAGACGGGCGTCCATTATCTTTATTCTACACTACTGGCCATTAAAACTGCTACACCACATAGATGACGTGCTACAGACGCGAAATGTAACCGACAGGAAGAAGATGCTGTGATATGTAAATGATCAGCTTTTCAGAGCATTCACACGAGGGTGGCGCCAGTGGCGACACCTACAACGTGCTGACATGAGGAAAGTTTCCAACCGATTTTTCATACACAAACAGCAGTTCACCGGCGTTGCCTGGTGAAACGTTAATGTGATGCCTCGTGTAAGGAGGAGAAATGCGTACCTTCACGTTTCCGACTTTGATAAAGATCGAATTGTAGCCTATCGCGATTGCGGTTTATCGTATCGCGACATTGCTGCTCGCGTTGGTCGAGATCCAATGACTGTTAGCAGAATATGGAATCGGTGCGTTCAGGAGGGTAATACGGAAGGCCGTGCTGGATCCCAACGGCCTCGTATCACTAGCAGTCGAGATGACAGGCATCGTATCCGTATGGCTATAAAGGATCGTGCAGCCACGTCTCGATCCCTGAGTCAACAGATGGGGACGTTTGCAAGACAACAACCATCTGCACGAACAGTTCAACGGCGTTTGCAGCAGCATGGACTATCAGCTTGGAGATCATGGCTGCGGTTAGCCTTGACGCTGTATCACAGACAGGAGCGCCTTCGATGGTGTACTCAACGACGAACCTGGGTCCACGAATGGCAAAACGTCATTTTTTCGGATGAATCCAGGTTCTGTTTACAGCATCATGATGGTCGCATCTGTGTTTGGCGACATCGCGGTGAATGCACGTTGGAAGCGTGTATTCGTCATCACCATACTGGCGTATCACCCGGCGTGATAGTACGGGGTGCCATTGGTTACATGTCTCGGTCACCTCTTGTTCGAATTGACGGCACTTTGGACAGTGGACGTTACGTTTCAGATGTGATACGACCCGTGGCTCTACCCGGCATTCGATCCTTGCGAAACCATACATTTCAGCAGGATAATGCACGCTCGCATGTTGCAGGTCCTGTACGGTCCTTTCTGGATACAGAAAATGTTCAACAGATGCCCTTGCCAGCACATTCTCCAGATCTCTCACCAACTGAAAACGTCTGGTCAATAGTGGCCGAGCAACTGGCTCGTCACAGTACACCAGTCACTACTCTTGGTGAACTGCGATATCGTATTGAAGCTGCATGGGCAGCTGTACCTGTACACGCCATCCAAGTTCTGTTTGACGCAATGCGTAGGCGTATCAAGGCCGTTATTACGGTCAGAGGTGGTTGTTCTCGGTACTGATTTCTCAGGATCTATGCACCCAAATTGCGTGAAAATGTAATCATATGTCAGTTCCAGCATAATATATTTGTCCAATGAATACCCGTTTATCATCTGCATTTCTTCTTGGTGTAGCAATTTTAATGGCCAGTAGTGTATTTTGTGACACAAAACCTGGAAAGAAAGGACGAATTCTCCGGAAACAGAACGTGAAAACTGTTCTCCAGTCACCAGCTAAAACACGGGCACTGCTTGGTATTGTCAAACACGACTTTGGACATGAAATTCCGGGTCTCTCAGATACCCTGCTAATGTGGAAAGACATATATAGCTCAGATGGCGCATATTGTCGCAGATCATTGCCGAGTACACCGAGGGTACACCAGACTGTAGCAGCCTAACAAGTCGGCAGTCGCGGAACGCTGCCTGTCAGAGTTACAAGGAATCGATTACGATAATAATGTTCCGGCGCATACGTCTAACTTATGGGACTGTGGCATTACAGAATCTGTCGAGATTCGAGTAAAGGAACAGCTGATCAGTCGTGTTACAGATAGAGTGGCAGGTTGGAGGGAATGGAGGAAGAGCAAAAGCGCCACACCAGTCCCTCAGCAGTCAATTCATGGGCGCCACTGATCATGGCAACGTGCTCGCTCCCCGAAATGTCGCACTTGTTGGACACTGACATCCGTCATCAGCGAACTATTTCGTTATTCTAGTCAACATAGTCAAAAACTTTCTCCAAACCTACACATGCTACAAACGTAGGTTTTCCTTTCTTCAGTCTTTCTTCTAAGATAAGTCGCACGCTCAGTATTGCCATTTGTCCGAATCCCGTTCTGATCTTCCCCGAGATCAACTTTCGCGTTTTCCATTCTTTTGTAAATAACAGGTTAAATATCGTCACTGAAACAAAGCAGATATCAGAAGTAGATGAAGACAGATTTTGAAAATTCGTTTCCAAATTTCGACACGGAAGAAGGTCCAAACAGTCTACGTCAACAGACAATGTGTATAGAAATGAAAAGTGGACTGTGAAATTTGGAGAACAACAAATTAGGAGCGTACAGAAATCTACATCTACATTTACATACATGCTCCACAAACCACCGTATGCTGCATGGAGGAGGGTATATTGTTCCGCTACTAGTCATTTCGTTACCTGTTCCACTTGCAAATAGAGAGAGGGGAGAACGGCTATCTATATGCCTCTGTACGAGTCCTAATTTCTCTTATCTTATCTTCTTGCTCCTTAAGCGATATGTATTTTGGCAGCAGTAAAACCGTTCTGTAGTCAGTTTCAAATGACCATTCACTAAATTTTCTCAACA
The DNA here is from genome assembly GCF_021461395.2 of Schistocerca americana. Classification (NCBI taxonomy): domain Eukaryota; kingdom Metazoa; phylum Arthropoda; class Insecta; order Orthoptera; family Acrididae; genus Schistocerca; species Schistocerca americana. Next base: position 221,920,273 of record NC_060119.1, read on the forward strand.
GTGGCTCACGAAAAGAATATCGTCTTTCCTCCAGCGATTGCCATTTCAGTTCAGGAAGCTACTCTGTAACACTCACGTGTTGATCTAATCTACCGGTAACAAATCTAGCCGCACGGCTCTGAATTACGTCGATGGGTTCCTTTAATCCGACCTGGTGGAGATCCAAAACACTCGAACAACAGTGAAGAACTGTTCACACTGGTGTTCTATAAGCGATCACCTTTCCACATGAATCATAGTCTCCTAAAATACACCCAGTAAACTGAACTCGACCATTCGCGTTCCTTACTACCATCCTTCTTTGCTCGTTCCACTTCATATCGCTCTGTCGATATGGCTGAGCTGAGCTGGATATGCTGCGTTCGGCAGACAGCACACGTTGTTCGTCAGCTTTTTCGAGGAGTATATTTTCATACATACTGCAATATAAATCATTTTGTGAACGTGCGTCATGGCGCTACAAAATTTCTACCTGAGTCGGCCGTCTCCGGCTGAAAGCGTCCCACGGCGGCCGTGACACTGCTTCGAACAATGGGCTGTAGAAACTTTTTTATCGCACGGATTAAAAAAAAACTTTTCGTCCCCACATTCTAGACACATGTACCTTACAAAAAATGCAATTAAAAAACGAATTTTCGATCATTTTGAATGAGACCCTGTCCTCAAGCGACGTGACTGTCAAGCGGCTCACTACTAATAGCCGGCCGGGGTGGCCGAGCGGTTCTAGGCGCTGCAGCCTGGAACCGCGCGACCACTACGGTCCAGGTTCGAATCCTGCCCCGGGAATGGATGTGTGTGATGTCCTTAGGTTAGTTAGGTTTAAGTACCGGGTGATCAAAAAGTCAGTATAAATTTGAAAAGTTAATAAAACACGGAATAATGTAAATAGAGAGGTAAAAATTGACACACATGCTTGGAATGACATGGGGTTTTATTAGAACCACCCCATATTGCTAGACGCGTGAAAGACTTGAAGTCGAAAGTGTTTTGTGATCGACCGACATCTCTAGGGATGCTGAAAGACAACATCCGACGCCAATGCCTCACCATTACTCCGGGCATGCTTTACAGTGCTGTTCACAACATTATTCCTCGACTACAGCTATTGTTGAGGAATGATGGTGGACATATTGAGCATTTCCTGTACAGAACATCATCTTTGCTTTGTCTTACTTTGTTATGCTACTTTTTGCTATTCTGATCAGATGAAGCGCCATCAGTCGGACATTTTTTGAACTTTGTATTTTTTTTGTTGTTCTAATAAAACCCCATGTCATTCCAAGCATGTGTGTCAATTTGTACGTCTCTATCTACATTATTCCGTGGTTTATTCAGTTTTCAAATTTATACTGAAATTTTGATCACCCGGTAGTTCTAAGTTCTAGGGGACTGATGACCTCAGAAGTCAAGTCCCATAGTTCTCAGAGCCATTTTTTGAACTCACTACTAATGCTATATTCGAATATTACGGGACTGTTTTTCCTACTCGTTTACATTAACTTACATTTTTCTACAATTAGAGCAAGGTAAAACTGACAACACCAAATACAAGTTTGGTCTAAGTCATCTTGTATCTCCCTATAGTTACTCAACGACGACTGCTCTCTGTACACCACAGCGTCGTCAGCAAACAGCTTCAGATTGCTGCTCGCACTGTTCGTAAGATGATTTATGTGTTTGGAGAACAGAAGGTGTCCTATCACAGTTCCTTCCTATAGAAGGACGTTAAAAATTCAAGACATAAATAACGGAAGAAAGATGTGTTAGAAAAAATATGTGAGAAAAGAAGTAAAGGGAACACCCTTACTAGGAGAAATAGTATGATGGTCGTGACACAAGAAATACAGCTAGCATCTTCCAAGACGTAGAGCGCTCTGGTTTCCGCAACACAAAGGTAGAGTTATTTTATTGCGGCTGTTACGCACTGACTTTAACGAGCTGAAAAATGGGATTAACTCCGCTGAAACTGCGGTCACGCCAGTTTTATACGCGCCGCGCGGTCACAGCCGGTGCGACATCACCGCGTCCTGGCCTGTTGCCACACGGCCGCGGGGCCGATCAGAGTTCAGCGAGGACGGGGAGGCGGCGCCCTCTGTCAGTCTCTGCATAATTCACTGCCGCCGCCTCCCACTCAGCCGCTTTACGACTTGTTGGTCCTCAGGTCTCAGGAAGGCTATTTCAGTGTCGAGGTGCGGTCGCAGACAGCTGTGCCGCTCCAAACGCCGACAACAGGCTAGCGCTGTTGAACCTCCGTTATTGGCAGTGCTCTGCACGAGACAAAACTTGTAGCTGCCAGTTAGCTAATTGTTACAGAGATCATGTGAACGATTCTTTTATCGAAATTACACTACTGGCCATTAAAATTGCTACACCGAGAAGAAATGCAGGTGACAAACGGGTATTCATTGGACAAATTTATTATACTAGAACTGACATGTGATTACATTTTCACGCAGTTTGGGTGCATAGATCCAGAGAAATCAGTACCGAGAACAACCACCTCTGGCCGTAATAACTGCCTTGACACGCCTGGGCATTGAGTCAAACAGAGCTTGGATGGCGTGTACAGGTACAGCTGCCCATGCAGCTTCAACACGATACCGCAGTTCATCAAGAGTAGTGACTGGTGTATTGTGAGGAGCCAGTTGCTCGGCCACCATTGACCAGACGTTTTCAATTGGTGAGAGATCTGGAGAATGTGCTGGCCAGGGCAGCAGTCGAACATTTTCTGTATCCAGAAAGGCCCTTACAGGACCTGCAACATGTAGTCGTGCATTATCCTGCTGAAATGTAGGGTTTCGCAGGGATCGAATGAAGGTTAGAGCCACGAGTCGTAACAAATCTGAAATGTAGCGTCCACTGTTCAAAGTGCCGTCAGTGCGAACAAGAGGTGACCGAGACGTGTAACCAATGGCACCACGTACCATCACGCCGGGTGATACGCCAGTATGGCGATGACGAATACACGCTTCCAATGTGCGTTCACTGCGATGTCGCCAAACACGGATGCGACCATCCTGATGCAGTAAACAGAGCCTGGATTCATCCGAAAAAATGACGTTTTGCCATTCGTGCACCCAGGTTCGTCGTTTAGTACACCATCGCAGGCGCTCCTGTCTGTGATGCAGCGTCAAGGGTAACCGCAGCCATGGTCTCCGAGCTGATAGTCCATGCTGCTGCAAACGTCGTCGAACTGTTCGTGCAGATGGTTGTTGTCTTGCAAACGTCCCCATCTGTTGACTCAGGGATCGAGACGTGGCTGCAGGACCCGTTACAGCCATTCGGATAAGCTGCTTGTCATCTCGACTGCTAGTGATACGAGGCCGTTGGGATCCAGCAAGGCGTTCCGTATTATCCTCCTGAACGCACCGATTCCATATTCTGCTATCAGTCATTGGATCTCGACCAACGCGAGTAGCAATGTCGCGATACGATAAACCACAATCGCGATAGGCGACAATCCGACCTTTATCAAAGTCGGAAACGTGATGGTACGCATTTCTCCTCCTTACACGAGGCATCACAACAACGTTTCACCAGGCAACGCCGGTCAACTGCTGTTTGTGTATGAGAAATCGGTTGGAAACTTTCCTCATGTCAGCACGTTGTAGGTGTCGCCACCGGCGCCAACATTGTGTGTGTGCTCTGAAATGCTAATCATTTGCATATCACAGAATCTTCTTCCTGTCGGTTAAATATCGCGCCTGTAGCGCGTCATCTTCGAGGTGTAGGAATTTTAGTGGCCAGTAGTGTAAGTAGAACGAGTCAGTTTACAGGATATGTATTCATAATAATGATCCCATTATCATTTTAGTCCTAGTCATGCAACTACACTTAAATCAAGTGCTCTTATACCAGTTTTTTAGTAGAAATTCGTCAGTGGAATAGAACGGTTATGCAGGGGAAATGATTTTAAGCTAGACTTAAAACTTGCTTTGCTATCTGTCAGACATTTTATGGAACGGGGCAAATTCTCAAAAATCTTTGCTGCTGCGTACTGAATTCCACTTTCATTTACTTACAGCTTCAATAATGGATAATAAAATTAATTTTTTATTCTAGTGTTCTAGGTATGGACATCATTGCCCTTTTGAAATTGTGATGGATTATTTATGACAGAATTACACTAGCGAACTTTATACCGGTATTTAAGTACTGGCGCCGTAAGCAGGTGCGAGGTGTGTGGCTGCCGGATACTTTCACCAGCAGCCAGCAGCAATACACGCGTCTAAGTTCGCTCTTCCACAGTCTCTCGCTACAATTACCGCTGTAACAGTCTAAATTGATTAATATGCAAAGTATTAACTTCCCTTTAAACAGAGTGATATTTATCTCTTCTTTCTAGAAGAAGACGATGCAGCGTCCAGTTCCATGGTAAAGAATGCAATGTAGTACAATCATAAATAATGTTGCCATGTGTTCCGAAGTTTGCAGCTTACGGTACATCAAGGCATCATTTTTAGAATGAAAGACTTTAGAAATTAAAGAAACTGCCTCCTTTTCCAGAAGACTCACTGTAAAAAACAATTACAAAAATATATATGTTTTCTGACATACACGCAATATGTCTCCTCAGCATCACGGACTAGAAGAGGCCGATAGTTGAAAAGCGAAAAAATTTGATATCGGGTTAAGGAAACATTAGAATACAAATACATACACTATGTGATAAAAAGTATCCGGACAGCCCCAAAAATATACATTTTTCATATTAGGTGCATTGTGCTGCACTAGGTCCACTGTTTCCGCTGTGATAGTGAAGTGGAAGCTTGAAGGGACACGTACAGCAGAAAAGCGTACAGGCCAACCTCGTCTGTTGACTGACAGAGACCGCCGACAGTTGAAGCGGGTCGTAATGTGTAATAGGCAGACATCTATCCAGAACATTACACAGGAATTTGCATCAGGATCCACTGCAAGTTCTATGACAGTTAGGCGGGACGTGAGAAAACGTGGATTTCATGGTCGAGCTGCTGCTCATAAGCCAGACATCACGCCGGTAAATGCCAAACGACGCCTCGCTTGGTGTAAGGAGCGTAAACATTGGACGATTGAGCAGTGGAAAAATGTAGTGTGGAGTGACGAATCACGGCACACAAGGTGGCGATCCGATGGCAGGGTGTGGGTATGGCGAATGCCAGATGTACGTCATCTACCAGCGTGTGCAGTGCCAACAGTAAAATTCGGAGGTGGTGGTGTTATGGTGTGGTCGTGTTTTTCATAGAGGGGATTGCACCCCTTGTTGTTTTGCGTGGCGCTATTGATGTTTTAAGCTCCTTCTTGCTTCCCACTGCTGAAGAGCAATTCGGGGACGGCGATTGCATCTTTCAATACGATCGAGCACCTGTTCATAATGCACTACCTGTGGTGGAGTGGTTACACGACAGTAACATCCCTGTAATGGACTGGCCTGTACAGAGTCCTGACCTGAACTTATAGAACACCTTTGGGATGTTTTGGAACGCCGACTTCGTGCCAGGCCTCACCGACCGACATCGATACCTCTCCTCACTCCGTGAGGAATGGGCTCCCATTCCCCAAGAAAACTTCCCGCACCTGACTGAACGTATGCCTGCGAGAGTGGAAGCTGTAGTCAAGGCTACAGGTGGGCCAACACCATATTGAATTCTATCTATATTTATGGAGGGCGCCACGAACTTGTGAGTCATTCATGTTTCCAGATAGTTTTGGTCACATAGTGTATATGTTCATTTTTCTTTTCGTATATGTCTCTTTTTGGTGCATGCTCGCATATACTGGATCTTCGCCCCGCACATAATTCCAACACATATTAAATGATATATACTTTGGGTAAAGGAAATAAGATCTATCACAACGTACAGGATGAGTAGAAGGAAAGATACATGCTTTGAAGGGAGATAGTATTGCCGATTCTCAAGGAAAAAACTTCAAATAAACACATGCCCTTTCCTTAACCATATCCGACATACAGCTGTTCGAAAATCGCGGGTGTCGGGCGCTCGTCCTCTCTCACCTCTCATGCGGACACAACCGCAACGACATTAGTCTTCGTAGTGTTGTCTTTACTCACCATTTCAGTGCGCACTTCACGTGCGCGTGGATTAGCGACGAACATGTGGAGTCACTTCTTGGCCACCGAAGTCACCCGATCTTGCTCCATTAGATTACTGTTTGTAGAGTTGGCTTAAGAGCGAAGTCTACAAGCGCGGAGTGGACACAAAGGACGAACTTCTCGGTCGTATTTTACATGCTTGTGCTCAAGTAGAGGGGGATTCGATACGGGACTCGCCTCCCCGTATGAACTCAGATCAGTAACACAGCAACTGTCTGCCAGAGCTGCAAAATGTACTGCAGTTCAGCGTGGACTTATCGAACATTTTTTGTGAGGAAATGTGTACAATTTAAAAAAAACATTAGATTACAATGTTTCATTTACTATCACTTGCATTTTTTCAGTTCCCCATTGTTTCCTCGGAAACTGCTAAGAACACGACAATGTTCATATGAGATATTTTGTTCAGGACGCTACCACTCCTCAAAGTATGCATTTTTCCTCCTGTATCACCTTGTATGTACTGCGGCACAGTTAAATTGCTTAGCTCCATGAAGAAACATACATGACTTCCGTGATTATCCTTATCGCTCGCTTTTGTACAATCAATACTTTCCTTCCATTTGATGAGTTCCCCAAGAAAATCGTTTCATAAAAAATGGAAATGTTCAAGGAATGCCAGGAGGCCGATTCCCTCATTTCCAGGATTAGCAATTATACGAAGAGCAAAAGTAGCTGAAATTAATTGTTTGAGAAATTCAGTAATATGCTTTTTCCAATTCAAGTTTTCATCGCTATGTAAACCCAAAAATTTGGAACATATCTACCCTACTGTAACGCTTGTGTCTGATGAACAACGACTGTGTAAGCTGTAAAAAAATTTGGTTTAATGTTGCAGACTTATCACAGAAATACACGCATTTACACAGTTTACAATGTGACAATGTTATGAAAGCATGCATATTAAAATGCCCTCTCAGTCCTCGCAAGGACAATTAACTAACTGGCTGGTTCGTTTCTCCACAGTGGGAGGTCAACGGTGCTACAGTTAATATCTAGCTGAATGTCAGCCGCAGTGAACGCATCGTACAGAGCACTATGCGGTCCGTTCTGCACTTGACGCCAATTCAGAGAAGAGTCCACGAAAATTTCCCTCTCGTCCTTCTCGTAGCCGAACTCTCTCCCCACCTAGGTTCTTTCGTTCTCCACGTCACGGTTTTTTTCGACCAAAGCAGCATTCCTCTTATTTTGTGGAAACTCTCTCTAAGAATTGCAAGGGCCCTACCATTGAACTGCGTCGAAATCTCGGCACATTATTTTGCCTAGTTAGTTTCCGCCAATCGAACGTTTCGTGCCCGCTCCCCTGTGTACCATTTGCTGTTCACGTGATCAACTGCATCACTGGTTTTGTTCGCATCCATTTGGAAATCCGAAACGCAGTGTTCTAAACCTTCTTTCTGTCCTACTTCTGGTGGCCCGTTACTCGCTCTGCAGTAAGCGTCATCTGTCCAGTCACTGACTCCTGCTGCGGGACGCCCCCCTTACGAGCTTTCCGTAGTGCCTCCCGGGTTGCGGCCTCTGCAGCTGCCCACGCTGGCTTCTACACAAAACGTTTCCTCTCGCTACTTGTTTCACCTTCTGCTCATTGACATGCATTGTATAGGAGTGGTGTGTTAATACCGTCAATTGAATGTCATCCCTTTTGTATTACATACTTATAGGCTAATCTGCTCATTACCGCCGAAGTAAGTTAGGTGTCATATTCACCTTCCTGTTACGATGTATAAAACTCTTATGTAAGGTGCGAAACTGACCTAAATTTATTCTGCCACCTTACACTACTCACGTGCTACATCAATTAGTAGTATGACACTATTTGTTGTACACAAATGAATACAGTGTGTTTTTCCAAAATTTAGGGAGAGTCCATTTTCTGTTCCTTTGCAAATCGATATACAATGGTTAAATAAAATAATCACATACTAGTAACTTTCTATGATTTATTGATTTTGTTTCATTTATTTATAAAGACCTTCACATGGACTGTGCTCCTATATTGCTGGGAAAAGTAGACACTACCGAAGATAGAAAGCGCTTTGAAGCCATAGGAATGTAATTTCGGTGAAGGCTATAGAGCAGAAAGATCTATGGAACGAGCATAGCACACTGCACATGAGGCCATCAGCAAGACGAAATAGTCAATTGGCGCTGATATGACATGTTTACAATCTGCGCTAAGAGCAAAGTTTGATATTAGATGCATCTGATCTACATTCACACATTTATTTATTAGCAACAGCAATAATGAAAAACTGTTGCTTCACCGATGCCAATCTAAATTCATTAAAGGAGGAAAAGTTCCTTTCATAGGCTACTACCTCGAAAATGTAGTTATAGTTATCACGATTAGAGGCGCAAAATTTAATGAAGGCATAAAATCATAGGGCTAATTTATTTTGAGAGCATCGCCATATATTTGTGAGACAAGTGCTGAATACATTTGGTAGCATGTGGTGTGCTGCCACTGAGTCAGCGAATGAAAATACCGTTAGAGCCGTTTTCACATGTAGTCAACCTGTATTTATGTCACCCTGTTCAAAATGTTCAAATGTGTGTGAAATCTTATGAGACTTAAATGCTAAGGTCATTGTTGTGAATTGGCAGGAGCCAATTCACGGAGTTTGGAGGAAGCCGAAAGACACGCGTTTAAGCTCACGCAAACTGGCGTGAGGTCTGGAACAGGACAATGTAATTAATATAGCCAATAAAGTACGTTGTTGATGTAATACTTAACTTTAATCCATAATTGGAGAACATCGCTCTTGTTGATACATTAACAACAATCTCAATATAAACTGGTAATGGCGCCTTGCTAGGTCGTAGCAAATGACGTAGCTGAAGGCTATGCTAACTATCGTCTCGGCAAATGAGAGCGTATTTGTCAGTGTAGCATCGCTAGCAAAGTCGGCTGTACAACTGGGACGAGTGCTAGGACGTTTCTCTAGACCTGCCGTGTGGCGGCGCTCGGTCTGCAATCACTGACAGTGGCGACACGCGGGTCCGACGTATACTAATGGACCGCGGCCGATTTAAAAGCTACCACCAAGCAAGTGTGGTGTCTGGCGGTGACACCACAGTCATCAGTCCCTAAGCATACACACTACTTAACCTAAATTATCCTAAGGACAAACACACACACCCATGCCCGAGGGAGGACTCGAACCTCCGTCGGGACCAGCCGCACAGTCCGTGGCTGCAGGGTCTTAGACCCCTCGGCTAATCCCACGCGGCTAGGTCAGCCTGTCATTTTCGTGATATTAATCACCTCTCAAGACCATGTGCTTATTTCACAGTAGGCATTTAGTTCTTGCCACGCGGTGAACGATTATGAACGCTTAACTTTTTAATTTCCCTCACGATGAACAAAGATTACAGAAAGTAAAAACGGACGAACATAGTTTCTGAAACATGGCAATGTGTGATAAGTAGCTAATTTGCTGCGTGTCATAGCTCCAAATTGGAAGTCTTTTGGAACACGTTCAAACTGGCACATTAGGAAGCCACTTCGCAGTGCCATCTGAGCATAATTTATGATAACTGAGACTCGTCAATAGCTAAAGTTCACTAAAAAGCCTAAAAAACAGTGTTAGCCATTTCTTCTATTGCTGTAACAAAGAAATTAGCGACGCCTGAGCTGCGACGCTTGTCACACTCGAGTGACGTGCCCTAGCATTTATGTCTGCCAAGTTCATTTCCATATGTCGAATGCAAATTTTTAAAATGCCTACGAGTAGCGTGCGCAAAACTCACGGTGCTTTTCAACGGGATCTGTGTCCATTAGCGGTCTGATGTTAATCAAAATCAGCAGTGCAATTGCGGGCAAACCTTACGTCGTACCATAGGCACGGAGTTTGTGTATGTTGTCAACAGTAATTCCTTTCCACTCCATAGATTTTCGACTCTATGGAAGAAGGTAACGAGGACAAACTACTCGGAAAGAAAAGCCAATGAAGATGTTCTGAAAGAGATCAGCGAGCAGAGGAACTTCATGGCAACTATCCAAAGAAGGTAAACAAAAATTCTGGAGATTTATTGAGACTGCGAGCTAACACCCCAAATATGTTCGGCCACACATGCGGTTCCTCTTATTCGATATGTCTTGGCTCAAACTCGTCTAGGTGTCGCATTAACGAGCTAAATTAGACACTGGTGATCCTTTGGTTAAATTGTCTGTCTGGTGGCAAGTTTGCGAAATACAAAGTTAACGTAACATACAATAACAGTAATAATAATATAGGGAGCTAAATTAACGACCCATAAATGATTTAGGCCACACAGTTGCGATTTGGTTAGAATAATGTTATTCAGAAAGCAAACTAGGAGCGAAAGTGGTCGTATTTAGAGTTACTGTTACATTCGAGAGCATATCCATTTGACACAATTCGATCATTCACAATCTCATCGCGATACACAAGTTATCTACGCGAAAAGTTAGCGTTCACACCAGGCTCGCAGCTGCTCACCGCTCAGGGACTAAGTCCCGCGATACCACACACCGCGAAATTTTCTAAGTCGTTTCACTTCCCAGCTGCCTAAAGACTGACTGTCTGCCTTCGCGTCTGAATCCGAATTGTACCTGTTAGTGTCTCCAGTTGAACTGTCCGCTTTCGCGTCTGCACCAGCACTGTCCCTCTGCCCGTCCCCGGCTGCGTTTCTCGCTCGCCGAATATTCTCGCGCAACTGACTAGTGCAGTTCCCCTTCCTGAAGCCGTCCATCTGATTGGCTACAGCTTATTCTACATTATTTTACATTTTGACACATTTAAATAATCAAAGCTTGACCTCTTTCACGTTCTAAATAAAGTAACAATAATATCCATGACATAATAAACGTTAAATTCTTTTGCATAAAACCAATACAATTTCCATCTTAGCTTTGAATGCCACGGCCAGTAGCCTTGCACCAATGTGCTTTCTGATAAATTAACAAAGAATTAAAGTAATTATTATGCACTCAACTTCACAACAAATGTTCTGTTACCTAACGATTCAATAAGGTGTCATGCTGTCATCGTTCAACGTGTTTTGTGCGGAGGAAATGATGATCCGATGCTTAACTGAAAATACTAATAATTTAAATTTATTATATCTTTTAAACAAATAAAGTTACAGAGTTGATATTTACAACATTGGTCATTTTAATGATGCGCTTCTATATGAAATGTCGATCGTGAAGATTGACCAAAGCGTTCATATTTTAGCATTCAGGTCTTTTTTACAAAAATTGTTAATTTCACTTTAACAGCAAAATCTAAATATTATAGATATGATCAATATTCAAGTTTTGGTGGGATCACCATGAAAATTTATGGAGGGTGGTAGTTTAAAATTACTGTGCCTTCATTCCCTGCATTACTACAGAATAGTTTTCATAAATGTTGCCCTTTATGGCAGATCTTAGGTCTGCCACATTTAACACTGCTACGTCTCCCTGGTCACAAAGTTCTTCTACTGGGTTACTCTATGACGTAAGTTCTCGTGTGTCTCACTCGCACACTACAGCGCTTTGGCCTCAATAGATAATAGACGTCTGTGAGTTTCCCCATCTCGTGTAGAATCTGCGCTCTTTGTGGCACCCGGTCCTGGCTGACACAGTTCCTTTCACAATTCCTGAAGGCTGACTCTTTCGGCCATATACCGGGTGATCAAAAAGTCAGTATAAATTTGAAAACTTAATAACCCTCGGAATGATGTAGATAGAGAGGTAAAAATTGACACACATGCTTGGAATGACATGGGGTTTTATTAGAACAAAAAAAAGTTCACAAAATGTCCGACAGATGGCGCTGTACAGCAAAACTGCTACCGTGACGGGTGAGAGGTACGCCGATATGATACAGAACCGCATCATCCCCAGCCTGGCTGACAAACACCTGCTGGAACGTACGATGTTTATGCAGGATGGCGCTCCAACCCATATTGCTAGACGCGTGAAAGAACTCTTGCGTGCGTCGTTTGTTGATGATCGTGTGCTCAGCCGCCACTTTCGTCATGCTTGGCCTCCCAGGTCCCCAGACCTCAGTCCATGGGATTATTGGCTTTGGGGTTACCTGAAGTTCCAAGTGTCTCGTCATCGACCGACATCTCTAGGGATGCTGAAAGACAATATCCGACGCCAATGCGTCACCATAACTCCGGACATGCTTTACAGTGCTATTCACAACGTTATTCCTCGACTACAGCTATTGTTGAGGAATGATGGTGGACATATTGAGCATTTCCTGTAAAGAACATCATCTTTGCTTTGTCTTACTTTGTTATGCTAATTATTGCTATTCTGATCAGATGAAGCGCCATCTGTCGGACATTTTTTGAACGTTTGTATTTTTTTGGTTCTGATAAAACCTCATGTCATTCCAAGCATGTGTGTCAATTTGTACCTCTCTATCTGCATTATTCGGTGATTTATTCCGTTTTCAAATTTATACTGACTTTCTGATCACCCGGTATTTAAGTGCTGTTAACTCACAGGACAGAGTAAGTTTTTGACATATCCGAAAGAAAAATTCTGAGGAAGAAAACCAAAAGGGAGGCCAAGAAAGAAAATAGCTGAAGATGTATTGGAAGTGTTAAAGGGACAAAATTATCAAGGTATGAAAATGAGAGTACGAAGTAGGGGACAGCAATAAGGCATAGCATTTAGAAGGTGGTGTGTTTCACTCAACTTAAATTTCTTATTTTCAAAGAAAAACTAAACTAAATCTGGAAATAACATAAAATTAAATTACTCTATTTTCTACACAAAATGAAATAATGACAAAGAAATAACAAAAAGATATTCCTGTAGTGTACATCAGCCGTTGCTTTACTAGTACGCAGAATATTTGTGACGCCAGGAGATAAAAGATTTCGACGGCAAATTGGGCTTTGTTTGCGGAAGAACTGCAGCTTATGTTATAGCTTGACTGCGCAAAACAATGACTCGTCAAAAGCAAGGACTGTTATCGCAACGAAACACGAAATGTGAGACACGACATTATTTCCTGGAGACTAAGAGCAACCAGTTCAACGTTCCCGGAACATCTTTTAACTGAACAACCGTGCAACACTTGAGTGGTGCTTGATGCAGGTTAATTCGACGGCTAGTTCATGGCTTCGCAGTAACGGTTCCAGCCAGAACGGTCATTAGTTGTACTGATTGTAGCCGATCTTTGGCTAGGTTCTCGTGAGTAGTTTTGTTCAGCTTCCCTGTATTGTAAGTGTCCCCTGATTAGCGGCACTTCTGTCCATTCTGGGGTATTCTATGTACGACACATTTTGATACCTGCTTATGTATGTATGTGTGTGAAATCTCATGGGACTTAAATGTGAAGGTCATAAGTTCCTAAGCTTACACACTACTTAACCTAAATAATCCTAAGGACAAACACACACACCCATGCCCGAGGGAGGACTCGAACCTCCGCCGGGACCAACGCCTGCTAAAATGTTCAGGCACTTCGTGCTACTTCTTGTGGGCTGTCTTCTCTCGTGTTAAATTAAGCCATTGGTCTAACCTAACCTCTTCCTGGAGCTTCTCTGGAGTCGTTTACTACTGCGGGAGAAGGACAGACAGATATAAACATAACACAGATTATTCATTGCGTTTTTACGTCATAGACATGTTTTGCTACTACCCGCCAGGGTAGCTGAGAGCGCTAACGCGCTGCTTCCTGGACTCGGGTAGGCGCGCCGGCCCCGGATCGAATCAGCCCGGCGGGTTAACGACGAGGACCGGTGTGCCGGCCAGCGTGGATGTGGTTTTTAGGCGGTTTTCCACATCCCGCTAGTTGAATACCAGGCTGGTCCCCATGTTCCGCATCAGTTACGCGCGTCGCAGACAATTGACACACGTTCGCACTATTTCCCGATTCACACTAGATGCAGACAGCTGGGGTATAGTGATTCCGTCCCTGGGGGAATGGGGTGGCGACAGGAAGGGCATCCGGCCACCCCTAAAACTAACTTTGCCAAATCCATTCTAACCACGCCGACCCTGCAGTCGCTGAAAGAAAGACATGTTTTGCTACCATGCTTAGCTTAATGGTCAGCATGGCGGGTCAGATGGAATGTCAGTGCTGGACGTGCCACTTCACTCCCGCCTGGACGCCTGGGGTGATTTCGACCAATTCTTATGCTTTGCTGTATTTATGATAATGCTGTTATTCTGCAATTGTTCTTGTTTGCAAAATTTTATTTTAACATTGGTATAGCTCCTAGGGCACTTGATCTTTCCATTTGGGACTCCCATTAGTAAAATTATTTCTTGTTCGTTTAAAGTAAAAAAAAACTGCTTAATAATTCTTATACCATTAGAGCAGGTTCACATGACAAGCGCTTAACACGCGTTGAACGCGCACAAAATTTTTGTATATTGTTCGCATGGTCCTCGCTTCTCAGGCGTTGAATGCGCTTTGCCGCGGCTGCCCTGGTTCAACTTGAGTTCTACATTTGTCGAAGATGGACGTAGAAACAGTTTTAACGGTGATTTTATACCGACGGCAAAAACGACGCGACAGAAGACGGAGATATTGGGACCACCAATTTTTTCATACAGGCTGACTGAAAGCCAGTATCCTAAGGTAAGGTATAGGGACGAAAATTTTTTAACTATTTCAGAATGTGCATCAAATCATTTGATGATTTACTGGCTCTCATAAACGATGAACTCGTAGCAGATAAAAACAATGTGCGATATTGTACTTCACCAGAAGAAAAACTCGCAATTACATAGGGGTAAGTCTTTTATTAATCAACACCCTTATTTATAAATCAAGACTTGTTTAGGGAAGAAAATTTAAAGAAAAAAGGACGTTTTGTTACTCGCAGAATAACTGTAACTCCGATACATTGCTGGCACTGGTTGGTGCTGACGATGGAGTGTGTGTTATTGGCAATAGAGTTCCTATTGCTATAGTATAACCATCACGTGCTAAATTATTTGGCACAATAGACTGCTGTGATCTATAATCATGATATTGAAAGCCTTCGGCAGAAGCTTGACTACGCTGCTCTTGTGACAAAAAATAATTTATTCGTTGTGGTTACGGGTTATGATAATCTTGATTTTCGAATGACTGATGTTACAGTCCTTGAAGGAAAATTTCGTTTTGCAAGATTAAATTATAAATGCTAATTTTAGTATGAAGTCGTCTATATTCAGGGTTTTTTTAATCTCTTTAGCGAGTGACAAACAAAACAGCTTGTTTTCATCGTCATCTTCTTTTGGTTCCGAAACATTCTTCTGAGCTAAACTTTGCTCTAATGCTTGCAAATCTTTCGTCAGCAGAACTTAAGTTTTGTTTTTTCTTGGAGTAGATTTAGGACTCTTTTTAGAGGCAGAACTTACTCGTACGTCAGCAACTTCTGACGAAGCTGATGTATTATCTGCATCGAAACCACATTCTGTATATTTGTTAGCTATAGATGCCTGTAAAAATCGTAGTCTATTATAATGAATATATGGCGAATTTTTCGAAGCTCCTGATCCAGATTTAAGTCTTCATTATCTCGTAAACTCTTCCACTTTTTTTTTTGCAGGGATGACAACAGAACTTAGTAATAGAACAGTCTCTTAGCCTCTTTTCAAATATTTATATTAAGGTTTTATGTTTTTTTTCAGATATTTGGTCACAGGATGTTCGCTTGGGACAGTAAGCTACGATTATAGAATTGGCAGATCTAGTGCAGCGACATGTATGTGAAGCGATTTGGAGTAAATTGAGACTCATTATTATGAGTGAACCAACGAAAGAAAAGTGGTATGAAATATCCACAATATCTGAAAAGCACTCAAAGTTTCCCAGTTGTTTGGGAACTTTGTACTGGAAACATATACGGGTTCAATGTATTGTAACTACAAAAATTATTTTTCGCTAGTTTAATGGCGCTAGCGGATGCAAACCGTTGTTTTGTATGGGTTGACAAAGGTGCCTATGGTAAAAACAGTGACTCAGGTATATTCAAGAATTCTTCATTGTACAAAAAGCTGACAGAAAGGTCATTAGACCTACCTGAACCAAAGGCATTGTTAATACAAAATAGACCAACAGTGTTGCCATACGTGATAGTGGCTAATGAAGCATTTGGGAAGATGGAGAATTTAATGCGGCCTTATGGGAGAAGGCCATTAACTTATGCAAATATATATATATATATATATATATATTTGACGTTAGCACGCCGGTATGTCGAATGTACTTTTGGCAGAATGTGCAATAAATGACATATTTGATATAGGCCATTAGATTTTAACACCCGTTTTGCAGAAAAGATCGTAAAATCGATATGTACACTTCACAAATGTGTCAGAATGAGGGATGACTACAATTATGAAGATACTCTTCACACTCGACCGCTGGAAAATCTAGTGTCACATTATAGCGGGCGTGCTGTGCGACAGGCGGACAATGTTCGAGTACATTTAACAAATTACTTCACTAATGATCTCAAAGCGCGCGTTGATGAGCTCTGACAACAGTCGAGCGCTAGCGCAGCGTTCAACGCGCGCTTTGTTAAAACGCCCGTTAGCATGTGTACGGCATGCATAAAAGATATGTAGTTATAGACGCGCGTTATCAAAACGCGCATTAAGCGCTTGTCATGTGAACCTGCTCTTACACTCAATTTGGGCGTTGATTTGTCATTAGCATTTCAAAATAATTGTTATTTCGAAGCTCTACCTAGGCCTGAAGGCTCTACTAAATCTTATGGTAGATGTTTTAAATATTATCTAAAGATAATATTTGACTTGTTCCATGGTTTTAAATAAATTGTATTATGTATTTTATGAATGGTGCTTAACTAGCATTTGAGTCCAGTCCTTTCAACCCTTGAGCAATCAATAAATCGCAGGAGACGTACCAACAGATATTTCCAGATTTCATAGCGGTTGTAGATGTGAAACTATTGTTTCCTCTCTTTCTGCAGTATCCAATTTGAGTAAGCGTTTCGCACTTTTTCAGTGGATGATTAGTATCTGCCATTCTTTGTATAACACAACGATCACACAGCATTGCTCTGCGAATATGTAGAGGCGTTTCTGTTGCTCCGCAAAGAGGGCGTCAGTTAGGGAAGAAAGCATAGTTCCTATGCAGATACGTAAGGTTTTGTACTGCAATAGGTATTTTTAGCAGCGTTGTGATAGACCATGCTCCTGTAATCTATACGGGAACGTATCAACGCGCGGTATGAAGTAACAATATGACTTGAGCTTCCCTTCACACTCTCGTCACCGATCTGATAAGGTTCAATGCTTTTTCTCATGCCGGCCGGAGTGGCCGAGCGGTTCTAGGCGCTACAGCCTGGAACCGCGCGACCGCTACGGTCGCAGGTTCGAATCCTGCCTCGGGCATGGATGTGTGTCATGTCCTTAGGTTGGTTAGGTTTAAGTAGTTCTAAGTTCTAGGGGACTGATGACCTCAGAAGTTAAGTCCCATAGTGCTCAGAGCCATTTGAACCATTTTTTTTTCTCATGTACTGACTACACTTTTCATACGAGGTCATTGAGCCGTGCATGTCCCATGTTCCCGCCATCATGTATTTTACACCCTCTTTTTAATGTACTTCCACCTCGCTACATTAATTTGAATTACTACTGTCACTGAGTTACTGCTTTGCCTGACCGTGACCAGCGCTAGCAACGTGTCTCGGTATATCCCCTCTCGTAGTATCTTTGCTCGACTGCTATTACTTCCCGGTCGTTGTCTGTCGTAAGGCCGGTATTACACTATCAAATTTCTTTGTCAAATATCTTTGTCCAATATCTTTGTCAAAGATATTTGATAGTGTAATAGGGATCTTTGACAAATGTCGTCCAATATTTGATCAAATCTAGGCCGAGGCCGTATATTTGATCAAAGAAATCGCTTGTCTTCTGTTCACTGCAATGCGATATGTTACCACGCGGAGCGCTAGCATCGCTGCAGCGTTCTGTCGTCTGTAGTGTTTTTATAACCATTGCCGGTAAATACAATTGGTGTGTGCCGACAACTACAGAATTAATAGAGATGTCTGAAGCTTATGAGGCTCTTTACAACGTGAGGCACCCTGAATACAAAAATACATTGAGAAGATTGGAGACCTAACCTGACCTAACCTAACCTAACCTAACATAACATAACCCTCTCCTGTAGCAAGGAATCGGAGTGTTATAGTGAGCCTGTCTTCTGAAGATATAGCAGTTCTTAAGTGAAAATTGTGCTTTGTGATATGAGGATACACTTCATTGAGCACATGCAGAAATGTATGCTCATCCATTCTTAAGTAATTGATGTACGACTTGACGTCTTCCACTGTAAGCTCACGTAACAAGTTTTGTTGAATGCTTTTATCATGTCGTCGTAAAACCCACGGCTTCACCCAGATTAGATTAGTTTTTCGTTCCATAGATCCGTGCTGAGGAGATCCTCGTGGATGTGGAACATGTGATTTTTTTTAAGCTGAAATAAAAATACTAATAGTATGAATAAATACAATACATCATTTGTTTCTATTAAAAATTTCGCCAATGGAGTAGAAGGAGTTGGCCAGTAGTAAGTCTTTCAGGCTCCTTTTAAACTGATCTTTATTTCTAACTAAATTTTTTATGTTTCCTGGCAAATTATTGAAGATGAGTGTTCCTGAGTAGTGGACCCCTTTTTGAACTAAAGTAAGTGTTTTTAAGTCCTTGTGCAGATCATTTTTGTTCCTGGTATTGTATGTATGAACTGAGTTGTTTGTTGGAAAAAGAGATATATTATTTATGACAAATTTTATTAAGAAGTAAATATACTGAGAGGCAGTAGTTAACCTGCGAGCCGGAAGTATAGTGAGACTCTGTCATTTGGGCCTACGAGAGTTATAGTTTTTTTTTTGTTTGTTTCTCATGCCTAGATAACTGTACAAACATGTCGTTGCATGTATTGTAATAATCATTACATATAATGATCCACATGCAACAATATCTCTACGGAAGTATCTAGGCATGAAATACAAAACAAAAAAAGCTAACCTGCAAATCTCGTACGTCCAAACGACAGTCTCACTGTACTTCTGGCCCGCCAACAATTTCATTTTCTTTCTTATTTTCCCCCAGTACCAATGCAAGAATCTGAAGTACCCAGTTCTTTGAAGAGGTTTCTGCAGGAGGTCCGTGAATTTACTCCACAAATAATACGTATTACACGCTTTTGGACCTTGAAAACTTTTGTTTGACTTCAAGAGTTACCCCAAAATATTATCCCATATGACATTATGGAATGAAAGTATGCAAGCTTTTTCATTTTTATGTTGCCTATGTCTGCTAACACTCGAATTGCAAATACAGATTTGTTAAGGCGTTTCTGCAGTTCTGTGGTGTGCTCCTCCCAACTGAATTTATTATCAAGTTGTAATCCCAGGACTTTTAAGACTGTCAACCTCGTATGTATGGTTCCATTTTTTCCCCCCACTTCTTTTCCGCATGTGCACACAATGCACTTGGAGTACGTAGAACTGCTGCGGTTAATAACAAGTTGTTGTCAGCCATCTTGAACTTTGACGAAAAATTTGATGACAGTGTAATACCCCTTGTAGCGCTACGTCAAAGATCTTTGTCAAATATATTGGACGGAATATTGGATCACATCTTTGATCAAATCTTTGACAAAGAAATTTGATAGTGTAATACCGGCCTCAGGGAAGTCGGGTCTGCCAGTCAAATGGAGCGCGTCTGGAGCACCGTCCGGACCTGCCTGTCGGGGAATTGCAATGCGGCACAAGTGGAGCACTGAGGTCTGCGTCAACATGGCTCACCCGACCACCATCGCCACGCATCACTTGAGCCGGGACACGGTCTTGGTGGATCGTTGGTCGGTGGTCCTACCGGACGACGCGTTTTGGCTCGCCAGTCGTTCATGAGTCGGCTGTGTGTGTGTGTGTGTGTGTGTGTGTGTGTGTGTGTGTGTGTGCATCGACTCCCGATTTGTCTTCATATGTGCTTAGTTACTGTTGGGTATCGCTCAGGTCTTCGTGCAAGTGTTTGTCAGGTTGTGTGTGCAGTTGGCGTTAGTTCCACTGACGACTATTTTAGATGTTGTCGGCATTCTGCGGAGTCGGTCGGTTGCTGCGGACTAGGGAAGTTATCTCCGCGCGGTGCAGTCGGCTGGGTCCGCTGGCGGTGCCTGCGCAGTGTCGGAGCGTGTGTGGAGCTGTCTGATCGCTACGAGCTTCGTGGTTCACCGACCCAGAACGTCAAAGTTGAGTAGTGGTTTCAACTACCCAAGCCACGCCCATTCATGTTGTGTGGTTTGTTTCGGTGGTTCGCTGTTGGGGATGTTTTCCTGTGAGCAACACAGAGTGTTTCTATTGCTGAAATTTAGCCGCCATCCGACGCAACTAACTATATTGGTTGACTACAAATCGAGTGCACCAGCGGAATTTTCTGCCTTGCGTCTGTTAGTGTTCCGGTTACCTGCCGTGGCCATTAACGTAATTTCAAGCAGCGTCCTTTCCTCATCTGTTGTCGCTGTCCAACATGGTGTGTAGTGTTGGCAGCTAATACATATTTCATTGTGGATAATCACGTTCGTAACCTTTTGTGTCTGAGTTCCCATGTACTGATTGGTGGCAAGCAAGTCGTTGTGTCGCTTGGTCCGTGGCTGTCCCCTGGTTGGATTCCGACCGATCAAGTGTAGTTGCGCTCACCACCTCTCTCACCTAAGTGAACGAGGGCAGACCGGCCTCCCTGGAGTCTTCTGAGTGCCGTTTTCTGTATTGTTCTTCTCACTGGTGCTTAATTGTCTGTTTATGATCTATCATAGCCAATGATTTAAAAATTCTTGTTTTTATTGGTCTTTATGTATTTTTTGAATTTTGTAAAATTAACTGTGGCCCTTAAGCCGGTCAAAACCTTATTCTTGAAATTACCCTTCTAACTTAAAGGATTATGGTAATATATTTTAAAATTTTCAAATTTAATTGTGGCCCTCAGCCGCTTGTGTTGCACCTTGGATATGTTTGTTCTATCCATTTTTACCTTGAGGCTTTCCAGCCTAGCTATGACACCATATATATTCTAATTATTTTATTTGCTATTTTAACTGCATTTTTTTATTTTGTTGAGTTTTAAGATTTCTTGTTGGGAGGCCCTCAGCTGTGAAATAATTGCCTTTTTGAAACTCGTAGTTCTAAAGGTTCGGCTATGTGCCGTTTTGATTTAAAGATGTTATTAAATTATAATTACAATTTTGAGTGAACCTGACCGACGCCTTGTTTGGCCCTTTCCACAATCCTAATCACCTGTTCTGCCCTGCGGGTTTAGCGGGCGTATCAGTCATCAACTCATTTTTGAATGAAACACGATTTGTTTCCATTATGCTTTTAACGTCATACTCTGCAAAAGACCGGCGCGGAATTCAGTTAGTGTTATTTCCTTCATTATAGCGTAAAAGCGTGCTAGTACCAGAAACTCAATCATACTTGCGAGCCTTTAAAAAAATCGACAACTGCCGGCCGAGGTGGCCGAGCGGTTCTAGACGCTACAGTCTGGAACCGCGCGATCGCTATGGTCGCAGGTTCGAATCCCGCCTCGGGCATGGATGTGTGTGATGTTCTTAGGTTAGTTAGGTTTAAGTAGTTCTAGGGGACTCATGATCTCAAAAGTTAAGTCCCATAGTGCTCAGAACCAGTTTTTGAACATCGACAACTGTGAATGGTTAAGTATAGTATCTATTACAATCCCATCATTATTGGTAGAAATGCATGAAGCATAAAACTTGCCCTGTCTGAGACGCTGTCTGTTCTTGTTTGTGCGCTTAATGGACACTATACGCAGCGTTTCCTATCGGAAAATAGTTGGCTAAAAAGAGCCCACCTTGGTTCATAAGAAACTGAAATGTTAGCGAAGTATGTTCTCCTTATTGACAGGGGAGACGTCTCCGACAGATAAAACTGATTACCTACAAAGTCGCATTTTGTACAAGGCAGCAAACTAAATGTCGATGAAGTATTTGCTCCTTTTTCTTCCGCCTCCTCTTTCGCGTAATTGTGTACCGTGCTCTTGACAAACTTCATTTAGCCAGTGTTTGTTTTATAATTACCCGTGGACGGAAGTACTTCGTCTTGAGTGCCGTTTTTCTTTTTTTAGACTCATCAGTCTGCCGGTTGTTTTAATTCATTTCTCTGCTTTCTCGGGTTTAATAGCGAGCTATCATTGTATCTTGTTCAGTCACCGTCCTCCATAGTCATCGTATACTGTGACATCTTATTTTACAATTTGTGTTTATCCTATACCTACTACAGACAAATTAACGATCCCTTGATGGCACAGTATACGACATACCGCAAGTTATACTGAAAAAAATCTCACCAGCCTCAACCCAATTTTAAAATAATTGCTACAAGATTTGCATCTCAAACTAGACAATCATATCTTCATCTACATCTACATTTATACTCCGCAAGCCACCCAACGGTGTGTTGCGGAGGGCGCTTAACGTGCTACTCTCGTTACCTCCCTTTCCTGTTCCAGTCGCGTATGGTTCGCAGGAAGAACGACTGCCGGAAAGCCCCCGTGCGCGCCTGAATCTCTCTAATTTTACATTCGTGATCTCCTCGGAAGGTATAAGTAGGGGGAAGCAATATATTCGATACCTCATCCAGAAACGCACCCTCTCGAAACCTGGACAGCAAGTTACACCGCGATGCAGAGCGCCTCTCTTGCAGAGTCTGCCACTTGAGTTTGCTAAACATCTCCGTAACGTTATCACGCTTACCAAATAACCCTGTGTCGAAACGCGCCGTTCTTCTTTGGATCTTCTCTATCTCCTCTGTCAACCCGACCTGGTACGGATCCCACACTGATGAGCAACAAGTATAGGTGGAACAAGTGTTTTGTAAGTCACCTCCTTTGTTGATGGACTACATTTTCTAAGGACTCTCCCAATGAATCCCAACCTGGCACCCGCCTACTAACAATTAATTTTATATCGTTCCGTACGCATACTCCCTGATATTTTACAGAAGTAACTGCTACCAGTGTTTGTTCCGCTATCATATAAGCATACAATAAAGGATCCTTCTTTCTATGTATTCGCAATACATTACATTTGTCTATGTGAAGGGTCAGTTGCCACTCCCTGCACCAAGTGCCTATCCGCTGCAGATCTTCCTGCATTTCACTACAATTTTCTAATGCTGCAACTTCTCTGTATACTACAGCATCATCCGCGAAAAGCCGCATGGAACTTCCGACACTATCTACTAGGTCATTTATATATATTGTGAAAAGTAATGGTACCATAACACTCCCCTGTGGTACGCCAGAGGTTACTTTAACGTCTGTAGACGTCTCTCAACATGCTGCGTTCTGTTTGCTAAAAACTTTTCAATCCAGCCACACAGTTGGTCTGATAATCCGTAGGCTCTTACTTTGTTTATCAGGCGACAGTGCGGAACTGTATCGAACGACTTCCGGAAGTCAAGGAAAATGGCATCTACCTGGGAGCCTGTATCTAATATTTTCTGGGTCTCATGAACAAATAAAGCGAGTTGGGTCTCACACGACCGCTGCTTCCGGAATCCATGTTGATTCCTACAGAGTAGATTCTGAGTTTCCAGAAATGACATGACACGCGAGCAAAAAACATGTTCTAAACTTCTACAACAGATCAATGTCAGAGATATAGGTCTATAGTTTTGCGCATCTGATCGACGACCCTTCTTGAAAACTGGAACTACCTGTGCTCTTTTCCAATCATTTGGAACCTTCCGTTCCTCTAGAGACTTGCGGTACACGGCTGTTAGAAGGGGGGCAAGTTCTTTCGCGTACTCTATGTAGAATCGAATTGGTATCACGTCAGGTCCAGTGGACTTTCCTCTGTTGAGTGATTTCAGTTGATTTTCTATTCCTTGGACATTTATTTCGATGTCAGCCATTTTTTCGTTCGTGCGAGGATTTAGAAAAGGAACTACAGTGCGGTTTTCCTCTGTGAAACAGCTTTGGAAAAAGGTGTTTAGTATTTCAGCTTTACGCGTGTCATCCTCTGTTTCAATGCCATTATCATCCCAGAGTGTCTGGATATGCTGTTTCGATCGCTGCATCTCTTGGCACGAATGTGATAGTGTATTTCATACCTGTTCCAGAAGTCTGTTTGTCGAAATCTTTATCTTAATGACTTGTGAAATACTGATTCATAAATAAATCTCTTTGCTTTCTAAAAAATACTAGATAACGAATTTCGTCACATGACAATAAATTGTTGCGCTGTTGTCTCTTTCGTCCGGGCCAAAAAGATTCTACACTAACTCGTACTTCCGCACTCTTGTAGTCATAACGTTGCCGAAGACATGTAGCCAGCGAGTATGAGTTGATGTAATTGCTCCAGAGAGCATCCTCACAGTGTGTCAGAAACGAGCGTTCACTAGAATGACGTGAAATCATGGAGGAATCGGAGAGGAGATGAGGAATTGTTGCACGTAATTTCAGCGGTCGAAAAATGTTGCTAAAACAGGAAAAACTGAGATCCAGCACCAGATAATGGCAGTAACCATTTATCCAGATGCCTCCGTACTCTGAGTGTTAACCTGAGATAGCAGCTAAGCTTCCGTGTTTATCAAGTACCGCACCAAAACAGTTTCAATAATAACGGCAGTACCGATGTGTGGAACACGAATAAACGTATTATATTGCGTTCGCTTGTATTGATGGAGGGCTAGTGGCCCCTATGCCAAGCTTTGAACATGTACTTCTGCCGTAGATTATGCTTGTTTGAGGTCTTCGACTGATTTATATCCGTTCTGCAACTGTTTATCATAAGATTCATGGTGTTGTGCACGAAGTGTGAGTCAGCCTACCTACGTGGTAATGTGGAAGACTAACTTATCAGTTTCCTCCTCACTGGAACTGGTTTATCAGTCTGTTAGGAAAACGTTCCCGCTGCGTAAGAAGTGCCCTCAAGTTCCCAGTAGTCGCGACGTGCAGTGAAGACAGTCCCGCGCTCACCTCCGAAGACCACTTCAGTGTTAGTGTTAGTGTACGTTCAGTATGCCACGCTGGGCGGTGAACAGTCTTTCTGCTCCATTTTCCATTTATCTCCTAATATGAAAATTTGTCGAACAAGTGGTGCAGTGGATTTTATTTATGGATATTATTTATGCATCATATGTTGAAAACAAGAGACTGGCTGGGTGAGATTAAGATATGTGAACACAAAATAAGCAGTCTCGCATATGCGGATGACTTAGTTGTGATGGCAGATTCAATCGAAAGTTTGCAAGATCAGAAATGCAAGGACTATGGTATGAAGATTAGCATCTCCAAAACGAAAGTAATGTCAGTGGGAAAGAGATATAAACGGATTGAGTGCCAAATAGGAGGAACAAAGTTAGAACAGGTGGACGGTTTCAAGTACTTAGGATGCATATTCTCACAGGATGGCAACATAGTGAAGGAACTGGAAGCGAGGTTTTTTAAATGGTTCAAATGGCTCTGAGCACTATGGGACTCAACTGCTGAGGTCATTAGTCCCCTAGAACTCAGAACTAGTTAAACCTAACTAACCTAAGGACATCACAAACATCCATGCCCGAGGCAGGATTCGAACCTGCGACCGTAGCGGTCTTGCGGTTCCAGACTGCAGCGCCTTTAACCGCACGGCCACTTCGGCCGGCCTGGAAGCGAGGTGTAGCAAAGCTAATGCAGTGAGCGCTCAGCTACGATCTACTCTCTTCTGCAAGAAGGAAGTCAGTACCAAGACTAAGTTATCTGTGCACCGTTCAATCTTTCGACCAACTTTGTTGTATGGGAGCGAAAGCTGGGTGGATTCAGGTTACCTTATCAACAAGGTTGAGGTTACGGATATGAAAGTAGCTAGGATGATTGCAGGTACTAGTAGATGGGAACAATGGCAGGAGGGTGTCCACAATGAGGAAATCAAAGAAAAAGTGGGAATGAACTCTATAGATGTAGCAGTCAGGGCGAAGAGGCTTAGATGGTGGGGTCATGTTACACGCATGGAAGAAGCAAGGTTACCCAAGAGACTCATGGGTTCAGCAGTAGAGAGCAGGAGGAGTCGGGGTTGACCAAGGAGAAGGTACCTGGATTCGGTTAAGAATGATTTTGAAGTAATAGGCTTAACATCAGAAGAGGCACCAGTGTTAGCACTGAACAGGGGATCATGGAAGAATTTTATAAGGGGGACTATGCTCCAGACTGAATGCTGAAAGGCATAATCAGTCTTAAATGATGATGATGATGATGATGTGGCGCAGTGGTTAAAACAAAGGATTTCCAATCAAGAGGATCGATGGCCATTCTGATGTAGTTTTGCCGCGCTCTCCCAGAAACACTCTATGTATGAATACTCAGATATTCCTTCAAGAGAGTATGAAAACTGACAGAGGAAACTTAACAGGAACTCGTGCACCACTAAGAAGAGCTATGCATAAGGCCTAAAATAAGTCTTGTAGGAATATCCAGTGAGAAATTCTTCGAGTTTCATATCCTATGTAAAGTCAATCAATGCATCTCGGTCTGGTATCAAAACAGAAAGAAACAGAGAGAAACTGGAAATGTTCAATTGCGCATTTCAAAAAATGAATAGAACCGTAGTTACATGACATTACAACTTTCCCACCGTATAACAGCAGCAGAAATTCAGAAATATCCAATATTGAAATGAAATTAACATTTTCAGAAAAGTTTGTCTGCGTGGCTATTCTCCGCAGCAAGCACGGAAATATTTGCTTTGTAAATAAAGGCCGCCTTTTCTTGCTGCACAGTAATTTATTCCTCCCAGAAGTGTTGACGAGTCTCGACCTTTTTTTTTCTTTTTTTAAGGCACCTTCGGTGGGATCTAGAAGGATACAGTTTTGTTTTGATATGTGTTATTTTTGGATGCAAACAAACTGTAAGTAATTACTTATTTACATAAAAAATGCGACGTGAACTGTTTGATAATGTAAAAATAACACATATCAAAACAAAACTGTATCGTTCTGTACCCCACTCACGATACCTTAGAAAAAAAATCGGAACGCGTCTGGCAGAAATAAATTACAGTGCGGCAAGAAAAGGGCGGCTTTTATTTGTAAAACAAATATAGCACTTACAGAGTTGGAATAATTTGTACATGCGGGAAAAATGTTCCTATCGGAGCTCAAAAAAGGCGAATATGCTCATGTTTGAAAGACTCTGACTGAAAAGTCAGCCAGCAGCTGCCTCATTCTACCTTCCTCAGTGCCTTTCAAATTTTTGACAAAAATTTTAGCATCGAACGTATTCGCGTCGTTTTCAACATGTAACCCCTCGCTTCCACAAGCTCCCGTAACCGTAACTCGCTCGCACCCGCTAGTCCATCACTAGAAGTCGCTCATACGAATCCACTCCCACTTGTCCATTCTCACTCACTCATTCAGGCCAACTTACTGTCACTATCTCTTCGTATCTTTGTAACTGTCACTGTCCCCTGTCTCACAGCAACAGTCTCCTTCGTTCTGTCCTACTACTACTGTCTCCTCTCACTGTTACTGTTCTCCCTCTTGCTCTCTGGCATTTGATCCCAAATCGGACAGGTTTGCGCGAGCTTGTTGCGATGATGACAGACGCCTCGCCCAACGACTCACCGTACTTTTGTTCACTGCCAGATCCCTGTAGACATTCAGCAAGCGCCTATGAATATCTGAGATGATCTGGCTTTTCGCCAAAAGCTACTCAGTGACAGATATCTGCTTGGAACGCACCTCCTTCACAGACGCCAAGGCTACGTATGGCGCCACCACTTTTCGGTACATGATGAAATTATAGGGCGTGAAGCGGAAATATTCCATGATGTCCCACAGCAAATTTTGCATTTTTTCAGCGGAAACTGCCAGAGAAAAAGAAGATGTTGCATTACTTACTGAGCGCCCCTAATAGGATATACACTCCTGGAAATTGAAATAAGAACACCGTGAATTCATTGTCCCAGGAAGGGGAAACTTTATTGACACATTCCTGGGGTCAGATACATCACATGATCACACTGACAGAACCACAGGCACATAGACACAGGCAACAGAGCATGCACAATGTCGGCACTAGTACAGTGTATATCCACCTTTCGCAGCAATGCAGGCTGCTATTCTCCCATGGAGACGATCGTAGAGATGCTGGATGTAGTCCTGTGGAACGGCTTGCCATGCCATTTCCACCTGGCGCCTCAGTTGGACCAGCGTTCGTGCTGGACGTGCAGACCGCGTGAGACGACGCTTCATCCAGTCCCAAACATGCTCAATGGGGGACAGATCCGGAGATCTTGCTGGCCAGGGTAGTTGACTTACACCTTTTAGAGCACGTTGGGTGGCACGGGATACATGCGGACGTGCATTGTCCTGTTGGAACAGCAAGTTCCCTTGCCGGTCTAGGAATGGTAGAACGATGGGTTCGATGACGGTTTGGATGTACCGTGCACTATTCAGTGTCCCCTCGACGATCACCAGTGGTGAACGGCCAGTGTAGGAGATCGCTCCCCACACCATGATGCCGGGTGTTGGCCCTGTGTGCCTCGGTCGTATGCAGTCCTGATTGTGGCGCTCACCTGCACGGCGCCAAACACGCGTACGACCATCATTGGCACCAAGGCAGAAGCGTCTCTCATCGCTGAAGACGACACGTCTCCATTCGTCCCTCCATTCACGCCTGTCGCGACACCACTGGAGGCGGGCTGCACGATGTTAGGGCATGAGAGGAAGACGGCCTAACGGTGTGCGGGACCGTAGCCCAGCTTCATGGAGACGGTTGCGAATGGTCCTCGCCGATACCCCAGGAGCAACAGTGTCCCTAATTTGCTGGGAAGTGGCGGTGCGGTCCCCTACGGCACTGCGTAGGATCCTACGGTCTTGGCGTGCATCCGCGCGTCGCTGCGGTCCGGTCCCAGGTCGACGGGCACGTGCACCTTCCGCCGACCACTGGCGACAACATCGATGTACTGTGGAGACCTCACGCCCCACGTGTTGAGCAATTCGGCGGTACGTCCACCCGGCCTCCCGCATGCCCACTATACGCCCTCGCTCAAAGTCCGTCAACTGCACATACGGTTCACGTCCACGCTGTCGCGGCATGCTACCAGTGTTAAAGACTGCGATGGAGCTCCGTATGCCACGGTAAACTGGCTGACACTGACGGCGGCGGTGCACAAATGCTCCGCAGCTAGCGCCATTCGACGGCCAACACCGCGGTTCCTGGTGTGTCCGCTGTGCCGTGCGTGTGATCATTGCTTGTACAGCCCTCTCGCAGTGTCCGGAGCAAGTATGGTGGGTCTGACACACCGGTGTCAATGTGTTCTTTTTTCCATTTCCAGGAGTGTATGTGAAATGGGGCGCTTTCTCCGTACACGGTGTCTTTAGTACAGTAGACACAGGTCAGTGGGCAAATCCCATCTTTTCAGATTTCGAAACAGCGCCCAACACTGAAATGTGTGGTCTTTGGTTATGAATGAGGTGGCGCTCTATGTGCCAAACCGAGAAGGTTGGCCGTCTTACGTTGGCGTCTGTACTGGAAAGTACGCCTTACGAAGGAAGAATTCATTTCGGCAAGTGGCTAGAGTGTAGAAACACCGAATGTACCAAAATCTAGTTCAAATGGTTCTAAGCACTGTGGGACTTGACATCTGAGGTCATCAGTCCCCTCGACTTAGAACTACTTAAACCTAACTAACCTAAGGACATCACACACATCCATGCCCGAGGCAGGATTCGAACCTGCGACCGTAGCGGTCGCGCGGGCAGCGACCTTAGCAGCAGCGTGGGTCTGGGCTGAAGCGCCCAGAACCGCTCGTTCACAGTTGCCGGCCCGTGTGTACCACAGTACTATAAGCTAAGAGGGGCCGCGTAGTGTTGTCACTGGCAATCGTCCGTCAGAGCTTCGACAGTAGTTGCAAAGCTACGTTTATAATCAGCTGTCCTGGAACTAACGTTTGACGTGATGCGCTGCGAATGTATTGGACCGTTGGTGCATCTGTTCGATAGTAAATGAATTACCTGGTTGTAACATGCTAAAGGAGAGATGCAACTCATTCAACAACTTACTGAATGCAGGTGATAAGTTCTATTTCGTTCATTACCTACAGTGACTGGACGAAAGTCATGTGATACTTCTTAATATCGTGTCGGACCTCCTTTTGCCCGGCGGAGTGTAGCAACGCGACGTGGCATGGACTCATTGGAAGTCCTCTGCAGAAGTATGGAGCCCTGATGCCTCTATAGCCGCCCGTAATTGCGAAAGCGTTGCCGATGTAGGATTTTGTGCCTGAACTGACCTCTCGATGATGTCACACAAATGTTTGATGTGGTTCATTTCGGGCAGCCTGAGTGACAAATCATTCTTTCGCATTGTTCAGAATGTTTTTCAAACTAATCGCGTGGCCCGCTGAAATGGCGCCTTGTCATCCATAAAAATTCCTTCGTTATTTGGGAATATGAAGTCTATAAATAGCTGCAAATGAATTAGTTCAGTTGCACCAGAGGACCCAGTCCATGCCATGTAAATACAGCGCACATCATTATTCAGCCATCACCAGCTTGCAAACTGCCTTGTTGACAGCTTGAATAGTTGGCTTCGTGGAGTCTGCGCCAGACTCGAACCTTACTATCCGCTTTTACCAACTGGAATCGGTGCTCATCTGACCAAGTCACGGTTTTGCAGTCATCTAGGGCCCGACCGATATTGTCAACAGGCTAAGGGAGCCGCTGCAGGCGACGTCGTGCTGTTAGCAAAGGCAGTCGCCTCCGCCGTCTGTTGCCAAAGTCCATTACCGCTAAATTCTGTCGCACTTTCCTAACGGGTACATTCGTCGTACGTCCTTCATTGATTTCTGCTGTTATTTCGCGCAGCGATGCTTGTCTGTTAGCACTGACAACTCTATGGAAACGTCGCCGCTTTCGGTCGTTAAGAGAAGTCCGCGGACCACTGCGTTGGCCACGGTGAGAGGTAATGCCTGGAATGTCGTATTCTCGGCACGCTTTTGGCACTGTGGATCTCGGAATATTGAATTCCCTAACGATTTCAGAAACTGAATGTCCCATATGTCTAGCTCCACCTGCCACCCCACGTTCAGGGACTATTAATTCCCGTGGTGCAGCAATAATCAAGTCGGAAACCTTTTCACCTGAGTACGAATGACACCGTCGTCAATACACTGGCCTTTTGTACTTTGTGTGCGCGATACTACGCCATCCGTATACGTGCGTCTCGCTGTCCCTTGGCTTCGTCACGTCATTGTATTTCCACTTGGTGCACTTAATGTAAATTCCCCACCAATAAGTGTAAGTGTAGTTTAATGGAAACAAACAAAGCAAACGTTTATACGATTACTGGTAAACTTCTGGAATCCATCACACGTTTACATACTAGAAGATATTACTATGAAGCGTTACGCAATGGAAAGAAACATTTGAAATCCGTAGTAGCAGTAGTAGTTCATAATTTTACTCATATGTGTATTGCTTTTAAAAGTATATTGGAGATTGCATGGTAGCATACTTTTAGAACAAAGGAAACATGAATTCATATATACAGGGCTATTACAAATGATTGAAGCGATTTCAGAAATTCACTGTAGCTCCATTCATTGACATATAGTCACGACACACTACAGATACGTAGAAAAACTCATAAAATTTTGTACGGCTGAAGCCGCACTTCAGGTTTCTGCCGCCAGAGTGCTCGAGAGCGCAGTGAGACAAAATGGCGACAGGAGCCGAGAAAGTGTATGTCGTGCTTGAAATGCACTCACATCAGTCCGTCATAACAGTGCAACGACACCTCAGGACGAAGTTCAACAAAGATCCACCAACTGCTAACTCCATTCGGCGATGGTATGCGCAGTTTAAAGCTTCTGGATGCCTCTGTAAGGGGAAATCAACGGGTCGGCCTGCAGTGAGCGAAGAAACGATTGAACGCGTGCTGGCAAGTTTCACGCGTAGCCCGCGGAAGTCGACGAATAAAGCAAGCAGGAAGCTAAACGTACAGCAGCCGACGGTTTGGAAAATCTTACGGAAAAGGCTAAAGCAGAAGCCTTACAGTTTACAGTTGCTACAAGCTCTGACACCCGATGACAAAGTCAAACGCTTTGAATTTTTGGCGCGGTTGCAACAGCTCATGGAAGAGGATGCGTTCAGTGCGAAACTTGTTTTCAGTGATGAAGCAACATTTTTTCTTAATGGTGAAGTGAACAGACACAATGTGCGAATCTGAGCGGTAGAGAATCCTCACGCATTCGTGCAGCAAATTCGCAATTCACCAAAAGTTAACGTGTTTTGTGCAATCTCACGGTTTAAAGTTTACGGCCCCTTTTTCTTCTGCAAAAAAAACGTTACAGGACACGTGTATCTGGACATGCTGGAAAATTGGCTCATGCCACAACTGGAGACCGACAGCGCCGACTTCATCTTTCGACAGGATGGTGCTCCACCGCACTTCCATCATGATGTTCGGCATTTCTTAAACAGGAGATTGGAAAACCGATGGATCGGTCGTGGAGGAGATCATGATCAGCAATTCATGTCATGGCCTCCACGCTCTCCCGACTTAACCCCATGCGATTTCTTTCTGTGGGGTTATGTGAAAGATTCAGTGTTTAAACCCCCTCTACCAAGAAACGTGCCAGAACTGCGAGCTCGCATCAACGATGCTTTCGAACTCATTGATGGGGACATGCTGCGCCGAGTGTGGGAGGAACTTGATTATCGGCTTGATGTCTCCCGAATCACTAAATGGGCACATATCGAACATTTGTGAATGCCTAAAAAACTTTTTGAGTTTTTGTATGTGTGTGCAAAGCATTGTGAAAATATCTCAAATAATAAAGTTATCGTAGAGCTGTGAAATCGCTTCAATCATTTGTAATAACCCTGTACAAGCAGTTACACACTTAAAGGTACAGGTTCACAAGGATGCGACAGGTAATGGTCGTGGCCTTATAGTAGGAACCGTCCTGGAATTTGCCATAAGTATGAGGGTAACTCAGTTATTATCAGCAATTTAGTTATATTTTTGTCTATTTTGTAGTACTGTCGTTTTACATTGATGACGCCTGCTTTATTTGTTGTTATGTATTTGCAATTTTCAAGCTGCTAGGTTAGTTTCGTTAGCGTTGCCGTGCTGTTAATCATAGCTGCTCCGCTGTCTATTTGCACCAAAAATGAGCAACGTTCAGTGATCCGTTTTTTGTGGTCGGAAGGCGTATCAGGCCCGAAATTCATCGAAGACTTTCGGTACAGTGCGGGAACAGTGTTTTGCCACGACGGAGTGTCTACGAATGGACTGAAAAATTCCGAAATGGTCGCACAAGTGTTACGCACGATGATGGAGCCGGACGACCGTTTACCGCCACAAATGAAGAAAGCATTGAGCGTTCAAGTGAAACGATTCTCGTAGACAGACGATTAACTATTGACGAAGTGGCACATCGTCTACAAATTAGTCACGGTTCTGCCTACGAAATCATCCACAACAGACTTGGGTTTCATAAAAAGATGGGTCCCAAAACAACTCATACAGTTGCATAAACAAACGCGCTTGGACATTTGCACAAAACATTTGGATCGCTATGGTAACGAAGGGGGCAATCTCTTAGACAGGATCATTACTGGTGACGAAACACGGATCCATCATTACGAGCCGGAGATTAAACGGCAGAATATGGAATGGAAACATCCAAATTCTCCGTGCAAGGAAAAGTTCAAGACCCAACCTCCTGCAGCGAAACTGATGCTTGCGGTTGATTGGGACGCATAAGGTCCAGTACTGGAACATTATGGGGAAAGGGGCACAACAATAAACAGTGTACGTTACAGTGAAGTACTTACAGCCACGTTAAAGCCTGCAATTCGAAGCAAACGCCGAGGATTGCTGTCAAAAAGTTTTGTTGCACGACAATGACCGTCCGCATACTGCTGCCCACTCTGCTGAAACGCTCCAAAAACTCAAATCTGAAGTACTGGATCATCCTCCATCTGACTATCACTTGTTTGGTCCACTCAAACAGGCATTAAGGGGCCGTCGATTTGCCTCGGACGAAGCAGTGAAAGATGCGGTGCATTCCTGGCTCGTAGCTCAACCGAGAACCTTCTTTTGTGAGGGCATAAGAATGCTCGTACAACGATGGGCAAAATGCGTGGAAACGGAAGGAGACTACACCGAAAAATGATGTTCTTGTAAGTTTCCTATTTGATTACAATAAAGTTTTGTAGCTACTTCGCTGATAATAATTGACTTATCCTCGTATTTCAGGGAAGCCACGGAAAGCTTAAATCCGGATGGCCGGATTGAGACTTAAGCCTCGACACTCCCGAATACAGGCCCAATCTGTTTAAAACTACGCAGTCCCATTCTGTTTATCCCCTGTGTACGATACTGTTTTGCGAAGAAGCTATTGAATAACACAAAAAGATAGTGCTACACTGTTCTTTCATTTCTCAGTGCCTATCGCTGTACACAGCGTACACACTATATACACATAGTTTGATAATGTGTCCGTAGGTGGTGATTTCCATGCTGTACATCGCAACTTCCTATTCGCTTGCCTGAAAACATAGGTCGGTTCTCTCTATAATGAGTAAAATACTGATCACAGGATGAGGAGAAGATATTAGTATTGTCTATTGCAGAGCTTTGGTAGTAAGGTTTTCCAGAAAAGAGCTGAAAACATAGTGCGAAAGTGTGGTGTGAAATGGCAGATTTATTATTATTATTATTATTAACTGGTATTACGTTTCACCAAACCCTGGCTCTCTGTTATCTAAGTAATCCTTCACTGTATATGATGTAACTAATATTCGAAATAAATTTGATTGTACAATTTGTTAAATCTCTGTGGTGAATTTCTAGTACAGTTTAATTTCTTGGTAGAATATGTAGTTCTGAGTGTTATGTTTATTCTTTTTTCTGAATGTACTTCAGTCTAGATCTTGGGCCATGGCTACAGGCAGAGCAATATTTACCGAGTTTGTTTTTGATATGAATAACTGATTGGTATATGTACTCATACGGTACTCAGTATTTTGAACAGATATTTACGTTGACCCTTTTACTATATTTTATCAATATTCGTTTGAAAACTGTGTTCATATTTTGTGCATTTGTTTTCTAGAAAAGAATATCACAGCTAAGAACAGGGTGAACATATGAATAGTGAGTAACTGAAAGACAATGGCTGTTACAAACTGTTGACACGCTGATAGTATTCTTTTCGCAAACATCTTTGTATATTCCACTTCAACTGAGGACTGAGGAGGTGAATGGAAGGCAGATTCTTTGGGAGGATTTTGGGGAAATGCATATAAACTGTTAAGAGCTCACATTAAAACTGTTACTTCTATTTATTCCAGATATTTTTGGTATTTATGAAGTAAGTCAGACAACAAACATTAAACGAAACGGCAAATGCATTCCTAAGATCGTAAAAGGTTGGTATGGATCGCATAAATCGTAATAGAGGTGCAAGGAAAATTAAAATGGGAAGAAGGACTGCGTTTTTCTCGCTAAAACATGAGTATAACCAGTGAACGAGTACTCGAGATAGATTTCGCAATAATTCTCTTGCCTTCATCGTAATGCCTTGTAGCGATCATGAGGAAACGATAAAAGAAATTAGGGCGGGTATAAAAGCCCACAGCCATTTTGGTCTTATTCTGTACGCAAATGGAATATTACAAGGGGATGAATATTATATTAATACTTTCCGTCATGCACTTCATGTGATTTGTCAACGTGTGTGCCATGCAACAGCCAACTGAATTTTGCATCTTTTTCCATCTGCTGTGGGTAAAGTGGAAAAAAATTCAACAAATAGCTGATCATTTCACAGTGTTCCCATATTATCGGAGAAAAACCTAATATACAGCTCAAATTGAAAAAAAAAGTTTTGAGATTTAGGGTAAGGTCGACGTCAAGGTCTTTTGAGACAGAGTACAAACAAAACAGGGATGGAGCAAGAATTCGAAGAGGATCTTTTTCAAAATCTGTTTTTCAGCTTTACTTCAATTCAGTCTTAGATAACGAGGTGCAACTGTGCTGCCATGGGAAATACTATCCTCAGTGAGATTGCTGAGCTTCCAGAAACCATTGTCACTAAAAACAATAGTCCTGCTTGTTGAGCACCTCTTTGAGTTTCCTTCAGTTCTATACCTACATCTGCGTAGGTTCTTCACAAGCCACCGTATAATGCGTGGCAGAGTGTACCTTGTACCACTACTGGTCATTTCCTTTCCTGTTACTCTTGCAAATAGGGCGCGGGAAAAACGACTGTCTATATGCCTCCGTATGAGCTGTAATTGCTCATATTTTATCTTCGTGGTCCTTACCGCACTGTAAGTTGGCGGCAGTAGAATCGTCCGGCAGTCAGCTTCAAAGGCCGGTGCTCTAAATTTTCTCAGTAGTGTTTCCAGACAGAACGTCGCCTTCTTTAAACTGATTCCCATCTGATTTCCCGAAGCATCTCCGTAACACTTTGTAATACGTGTTGTTTGAACCTACCGATTGCTTCCGCCAATCCGACCTGGTGCGCATCCCAAACACTCGAGTGATACTCGACGACCGGAGTGGCCATGCGGTTCTAGGCGCTGCAGTCTGGAATCGAGAGACCGCTACGGTCGCAGGTTCGAATCCTGCCTCGGGCATGGATGTGTGTGATGTCCTTAGGTTAGATAGGTTTAATTAGTTCTAAGTTCTAGGCGACTGATGACCTCAGAAGTTAAGTCGCATAGTGCTCAGAGCCATTTGAACTATTTGAGCCATACTCAAGAACCGGTCGCACCAACGTCCTATACATACTCTCCTTTACATGTGAATCACTTTTTCCTAAAATTCTCCCAATAAACCGAAGTCTACCATTCGCCTTCCCTACCACAGTACTCACTTGTTCGCTCCACTTCATATCGCTCTGCAACGTTACGCCCAGATATTTAAACGACCTGACTCTGCCAAGCAGGGCACTACAAATGATGTATCCGGACATTACAGGTTTGTTCTTTCTACTCATCCTCATTAGCTTACATTTTTCCACATTTAGAGCTAGCTGAGCAAGGGGTCCTGGGTTCGATTCCCAGCAGGGTAAGGGATTTTCACCTGTCTCGAAATGACTGGATGTTTGTGTTGTCATCATTATTTATGAAAGTGGCGAGCTTGGACTGAGTAAAGGTTGTACAGGCCCTGATAACTGCGCAGTTGAGCGCCCCACAAACCAAACATCATCATCATTTAGAGCTAGCTGGCATTCGCCATATCAACTATAAATTCTGTCTTTCCTTATTCGTTTAATCGCTGCTATAAACTGGTCTCTGAGAAAAAATGGACGTTACAGGAAACTGGAAGGTGACAAGCAACAGAATTCCTGCTATCAGTACAATATCAGATCTTTTTTTTTTTTTTAATTCAGTCGCACGTAACAGACGGGCTGCAGTGTATACTATCTTGACGGCAAAGTGATACCGATAAGAGCGGAGAGATTTCATAAACTCTCCTGTCTATCAAACATTTGCCACATTGATAGCAGATAAGATTAGGAAAAAAGCAGTTTTTACTTAAGATTGTGATCATCGTGCGATCGTTTCAGCCAAAGTAGCAGCCAGCTACTGGGAAATGTCACTACTGAAGAAAGGGATTGGCCAATTATTGTATACACGAGTGTCTTACATTTCCTGGTACTCTTGTCACTCACACCTGCTCTCTCTTTAACACGAAACGTCTGTTTTTGAGTCATCAGTTATCTGACTGGTTTGATGTGACCGCTACAAACTCCTCTCTTGCGCCAACCTTTTCCACTCAGAGTAGCTCTTGCAACCTATGTCCTCAATTATTTGCTGGATGTATTCTAATCTCTGCCTTCCTTTACAGTTTTTGCCCTCGACAACTCCCTCTAGTACTATAGATGTTATTTGCCGACGTCTTTACGGAAACCCTGTCATCCAGTCCCTCTTTACCGTCAGTGTTTTCGGTATATTCCTTTCCTCGTCGATACTGCGGAGAACCTCTTCATGCCCTACCTTATCAGTCCACCTGCTTTTCAGCATTCTTCGGTAGCACCACATCTCAAGTGCTTTGATTCTTTTCTGTTTCGGTTTCCCTAAGGTCCACGCTTCATTACCATATAATACTGTACTCCAAACGTACATTCTAACAAATTTCTTCCAGAAATTCAGGCATATTTTTGATACTAGTAGACTTCTCTCGGACAGGAATTCTCTTTTTGCCAGCGATAGTCTCCTTTTTATGTCCTCCTTGCTGCATCCATCATGGGTTATGTTGCTGCCTAGTTATCAGAAGT
The DNA here is from genome assembly GCF_021461395.2 of Schistocerca americana. Taxonomy (NCBI): domain Eukaryota; kingdom Metazoa; phylum Arthropoda; class Insecta; order Orthoptera; family Acrididae; genus Schistocerca; species Schistocerca americana. Next base: position 221,958,607 of record NC_060119.1, read on the forward strand.
CCTTAACTTCGTCTACTTTGCGATCCCCAATTGTAATATTAAACTGAAGAGCCAAAGAAACTGACACACCTGCCTAATATCGTGTAGGGCCTCCGCGAGCGCACAGAAGTGCCGGAACACGACGTGGCATGGACTCGACTAATGTCAAAGCAGTGCTGGAGGGAATAGACGACATGAAAAATGCAGGACTGTCCATAAAACCGTAAGAGGGGATGGAGATCTCTTCTGAACTGTACGCAGTAACTCATCCCAGATATAATATGTTTATTTGTAAATAAATCTACTATCAGTCACTATTTTTTTTACTTACTTTTCACACGACGCGTTTCGGGAAATGATTCCCATTTTCAAGTACGTTTTTGTGTGTATTATGCCATTTCTATTTATGTCTATGTGTGAGTGTCTGCTTCATTTGCTTGGCTTTACTGCAATATATAAGAAACACGCGATTTTTTAGTTGGTAATCGATTCTTTTGTGAAGTTAGTGGCGAAATTTAGAAGAATTTGTACTTACAGTTTTCTAATGGTCAATTTGTGCAGAGTCTCACACACTAAACATCACACACAACTTTTTGTATACTTTAAACATCGAAAATATCTTACATAAATGAAACAGTTACAAAGTTGTTCTTAAAGTAGTTGAAGGAGATAAGACCCTGGCGGTTTCTTCACTCCAGTGATGTTACTAAGTTCCATGAGTTTGCCTCTTCTTTGGATGTGGCTCCACAGGGATCTGGTTTCCTATACTCTTCTCAGAACCTCTTCATCGGTAACTCTGTCCCTCCAGCTGATCTTCACCAACCTTCTATAGTACCGAATCTCCAGGGCTTCTAGCCGCCTACTCTCTTGTTTTTCTGCTATCCAGGTTTCTCACCCATATACGCCGCACCCCAAATAATGCTTTCATAACCATTTCCTTATTTCCAGACTGATGTTCTCGGTGATTTTTTTAAATAATCAATAGCCTATGTAAATTCTATTTATGCTCATGTAATACACGATCTGTATGGTGCAACAAAGCGTTTTGACAGCTTTTTAAGTCAATTTAATTTTGTTGCACTTAATCAATAAATTTTTAATATTATTTAGATGTTTTTCATTATTAATTTTTCTTGTCATATCTATCGCAAGAAAACCAAACTGGATCCTCCTTCCAACATTTACTAAGTTTTTCTTTAGAATCATCAAAGTTTAAATCTCCACCAACAATGTCATGGTACATATAATTTAAATTTTTATCAACTAATTTCAACGTATTTGAACATTAAGATTATCTCTGACTAATTGTTTAGGTGTTTTTGACTATGTCTGATCTAAGTAAAACCAATCTATTCCTTTATGTCTACGTCTAGCAAAATATTTCCAACTGTATCTTGATTTTCAAGAATGAAATCACATAAAAACAACATCCAATGGAAGAATGTCATCATTATTGTCAATAACAGTAGCAAATATTCTCTTCAACTTTTTACACATTTTCATAAATTCTTCATTTTTGTTGATATAAACTTCTCAAGTAAACACATAAAAGACTAATATTTTCCAATTTTACCATCCTAGATATAAAATGTAACCATTGGTCATTACGTTGTTTTCCCACATCTGATTGGAGCAATTACCATGTATGAAATTAAATTAGGTAGAGTTTACCATGTTTATTTTTTATTTTTTCTCTCAAAATCTTATTTTTTGGTCTCAGTTTGTTTTGCTCATTTAATTAGTAAAAACTGGCTATAATATATAAATTGATTATTTCAATTAATAGGTAACTTATAAGTTCTTAAAAAAATCATTAAAACGACCTGTAAGAGATAGTTATGAGCAAAGCTGCACAAATTGGTTTTTATACAAACGTTTGATAAAATGTTTAGAAAAAATTGTTCATACAAAATAACCTAATATATTCATTAAAACAGATGAAATTTTAAACAGAGCAGCTATTGAAAGTTATATTCAATTGTGTATAAATTTAAAACATAGTATTGTAAGTGTGTTGGGATTTAATAATCAAATTATTCCACTGATGAAAAGGTCTTAATAATAATATTCTATTAAGTATACCACATGAAATAATTAATGTTAATTTTGATTTATCTGTGGAATGTTCATAAGAAATGATTATTTTCATCATGAAGGTAATATTATTGCTTCATTTAAGCCTAATGTTGAATTTGGCATACCAATAGTTTATGAACTCATTTATTCTTTATTTATTGCAAATCATAATGAGATTCAGGATTTAGAAATAAATATAACTGCAAAAAATTATAGTTTGGTTGAGTTTAGTGGTGCTATTGGACAGTTATTTTAAAAATTAGTTAATAACATTAATGCTACATAATGTAACAAGATTGAGAGCTATCAGGTTTATTCTTTTTGGTGAATGTGGAAAATAAAAATAATCACAGTACTCCTAAAAAAGATTAGAAGTTAACATAAATATTAATGATGACTGGCTACAGCCAAATCATGCTCAGCTTTACATAAATTTTAAAATTGTTTGCAACTGATGGAACAGGTTAACCAAAATACAGTGCAAAATCTAATAAAAATTAATAAATAACTATGTGGTTGAACTTGATTTTGTAACATTAAAGAAAGGAGACATATCAAATGTAACTGCAGTACTAAAACTCTAGATGAATTATCATCCTAAACTCTTAGTTTGGCGGACTCTGTAAACATCACATGTCAATTTTGCAGCAGAGGTACATGTTACTTTTGTAATAATGAGTATTATATATATATATATATATATATATATATATATATATATATATATATATATATCGACCATCGCACAATGTGAGTGTTGAGGAAAGATAGTCTCTGCCCCTCTGCAAATTCTGTGAACATAACATCAGTCACATCCTTTGGTTTATTTATATTCTGTAAAGCACAAAGGTTGTTATGCACTATAGATTTAACGTTGCTGGGAAATATATATTATGTTTTAGAGTAATATGTGCACCAGGAATAGACCAATGTTTGCTAATAATTGTAAATAATGTCTTTAAGTCGATCTCATAATGTAAATAATTCTCGCCACAGTCTGTACTTACTTGTTTCGTTTTTTCATCTTGCCACAGCAACATGACACCTTCTAATGCTGCAAACATTCATTCAGTGTCTGCCATCTGATGATGAATCGCTAGGCAATTCGATACCTAATATTGAAAACAAAAGTTGACGACTCATAAAAGACGACTGCTTGTAGTTATTTCTAAAAACCTTACCTTTTCCACTCTCGTCTTGGTTGTTATATGCTGGTCTTGCTATTCCCAGTTGTTCACAGAGAACAGATCTGCCTCTTTGTTCTTCATCATACTGACTTGTCTGACCTCACTGGCAGTATCTTCGCCACCCAATCACTGTGGCATATGATAGTGCATTGTTCCCATATATTTCTCACAACAGTGTGGATTGTTGTAATGTTGTTCCACTTCAAATGAAGAACAGAATTACCTCACAACACTCTATTTTATCAGTGGACCTCGCCTTTTTGTTTTGGCCCCTCTCGCGACCTGTTACAGCCAATACCCACGGAAAATATGGAACCTACAGCGAACTTGTGATGTCATTCTAGTTGGCCTGCCTGATATACATCGCGAACACTTGGCTACATCTGGGGCCAGGTGCAAGATCAGTACGTCAATGACAAGGTACCCAAAAAAGTCCTTAACTTCCTCGTATGACGTCGAAAGCGTGTGTATGTTTAAACACAAAGCTGTGAAGTATTTAAGTGATCTCAGATAGTAACTCGCTCCCTGCTGGAGACGATTGCTACAATTCATAGACCTATAGTATCATCTGTTGTGATGTGCGTGGCAGGGCACTTGTTACACTGCTGTGACATGGCAGTCCAAAGTGTACAGTAAGTGCACACGTACCTGCAAACAAACAAAAAATTAATTATGTATATGTGAATATGGGCCCCACAATGAAGAAGAATTTATTAAAAGCCATACGTATATGTTTTTTCAAGATGGTAATGAAACCTATATGGCCACATCTCGTATATGTAGATGCTGCTCTGTGTAGATACTGTCATGCAATTCCCGATTTTCACTGACTGTTCCCATCCCAAAATTTTTTTAGGGACATCGACACGACTTGTGCCTTTTGTTTTGCTCTACAAGTGGACCTACACTCATTTTCATATCACATTCACTTCCTTTGTTACTGTCCGCTCCCTATGACAGTGAAATTTTATAATTAGAAACCTGTGCTCTTACCAGTAGCTACAGCAGTCCATTAATGAAGTGAGAGCACTGTGTTGAAATTTAGAACGCCGTTGGGTACATTTACGAACTGCATCGGAAATGAGCTCGTCAGAGATAATCTAGGTAGAGTAATGGGTCTGCCTCTTAAATGTCACCGCATGCAACTCCCCTCACGGTCTGCTGATGTGCAAAACCATTTGTATGCAAAACTGTTTATTTCGGTTCCACACATGCATATGCATGTAACAATCAGCGAATGCATATTCCTAAAAAATTATATCCCGCACCACTCGGCCTCTTCGCCTCTGCACGCCCGACAGCTCATACCGATGCCCAGTTTTTGCAGTCCATTCTCGTTGTCAGCCACTGTATTTTTACTGATTTTGCAGCAGCAGAATCGTTTCGGAAGTAAAATCTCGGTTTTTAAGGACTAAATACCGGATTAATGCTTTCAATTTGGTTCTGTGCTTTTGTTTTTCACCCCCGATCTAGTAAGAGGTCACAGCCAACTGTGCAGGCACAAACGGGGCGCAAAAACTGATCAGAAAAAGAAACAAAGAAAGAATTAAGTTGATGTCAAGAGATGTTTATCTAAACATCGAAACAGCTTCGAGGATGTTTATGAAAATGTTAGCGACTGTAGTATCTTTTGAATGAATTTACAGGAAATTAAATGATAAAAATACTGACGACCAAGTGTGGATGAAAGCAGATCGTCAAATTTCAACATTGTGTCGAAATATTATGAACAGTTGCTAAACTTGACGTCAGTGACATAATCTACGAGTTTCCTTCGCTTAAAACAAGGAAATGCAAAGCAAAACTATAATAAAACTAATTTTCTGGAAAAGTATATTTTCTTCGTTATTCATTATATGTAGCTTTCTTCTTTTATTTTTAATCAATAATTTACTAATTATTAATAATTTACGAGGAGCGAAGAAGATCTGTTCTTTGTTATGCATGATACCAAAACCAACGTACAGCAGCTGCCATAAACTATATTTTCAATTTTTGCACAAAATTGATATGATTTCTAATTGACTTACTACAATTAGACATAGAGTTTATTGTGTGTAGCATTTTACTCAGTATAGTTCCTAAAGAAAAATTTTTGAAAAACAAATCGTTTTCATGAAACTTCTACAAGATGGAGACGCAGCTTTGGCAGTTCTACCAGGGGTACAGGATCGCCTCGACACACCTCTGTCTGTTACTGAAACATTTACACGCAGGAAAACTTCCGCATTTGCTCTTACTGCCGTCGATGTTTCAGACATAAAAATGACTGGATATATATTAGTTTTATTGTATTGCTTACCCTTCCCTCTTTATTTAAATTTCCTAAACATGTCTACAGACAAAATTATTAGTACAACATGCAGTCTCGATAGCACAAAATTTTCAGCTACTACCTTGAACTTCAAACTAGCGTCACTAAAGATAGTGACCATAGTTTCACCAGCTATAGAAGTTTACAAAATTAAGTCGTTATAGACGATAGTATTTCAGATAGTTTTAAGTGAAACCGAGACTTTGAACATAACAAAGGCGGATGAAAAACATCAATTTTTTTAGCGAAAAATTTCAAGGAAAGGTTTTATGGAGGAGGAGGACGGACTAAGGTAAGTGTTATAGCCTGACATTAAACTAGGCATATTTTCGAAGGAGAATATTATTTCCCGATCCGTAACCTATCAACTGCTTCCGAAATGGAATTTACACGCCTATAATTGACTGCTTCCATTTTATTCGTATGCATTTCATTTACTTGCGACTGGTTTCGAGGGTGGAACCCCACTTTCAAGCGCACGTTCTCGTAAACAGTCCAACTTTCGGGATGAAACCTGGGACTATTATTGGACAGAGCGAAAACAGGGGCTGCGTTCCCTAGTCGAAAGCCGGCCGGTGTGACCGTGCGGTTCTAGGCGCTTCAGTCTGGAACCGCGTGACCGCAACGATCGCAGGTTCGAGTCCTGCCTCGCGCATGAATGTGTGTGATGTCTTTAGGTTAGTTAGGTTTAAGTAGTTCTAAGTTCTAGGGGACTGATGACCACAGATGTTAAGTCCCATAGTGCTCAGAGCCATTTGAACCATTTGAACCCTAGTCGCAAAGAATTGAAATACAAATAAATCAAATAAAATAATAAATTTTAAATGTGAGACTCCTGCTCCCAAAACACGTATAAACTACACATATCAGAGCCGCATACCACGCAACGTGTGGAAACCAAAACCGTTTACCGACAATGCCGTAGAGAGCTGACGTTAAGACTGCAAGCAACACGAGGTAAAATCAGTACTGATGAACAAAGTCAGAATCATCGTAGACAAAACACAGTTCTTAATCAGCATTTATGTATTCAAGAGGGCTTACTGTAGCTGCAGTAGCGAAATATGAACTATTGTTTAATCCCACTTAATGTGCTTGCCGCGCCCCCTGCACTTCTTCCCATCGAAAACGCAACTAGTGTAATCAGGAGCGGTACAAATATTTCCCTCACTCACTGAGTCTTTCTGGAGTGATGGGATGTTAGGTTCCTCCAACTCCTCCCGCCCATTTAATCCGCCCATAGTGACGGTGATGTCCAGGGAGGAGCGGCGATTAGCGACTTGAGAGTGGAACATAACACCATTTAGTTATTGCAGCTGGAGATGATTGCCATTTAACATGAAGTTCTCCAGCTATTACTTCAAATGTCTGACACCTCCAACGACTAATTACACCCCCTTGAGTCAATCCTGGTGTATGGCTGTGAGTACTAGCCCAAACATGACTGTCGTGGCATCATTAGCGCTGGACCGACTGGACACAGCAACTACTGCGGTTGTGCTGTAATTTTATTTTTTATGTAGATTCACTACGAGCCAGAGGGTGAAATTAGTAGGCTGTATTCACTACACTAATAGAATTTGGGATAGTCTCCAACAATGCCTGCAAACGATATGTGTGGCATGCGCGACTGTCGCGGAGCAAGGTATACATTTTGCTTACGGCGATGACACATAATCGGCGGCGAAGGATCTCGCTTCGAGCGAGAGCATAGACACATAATGAGTGGTAAGGAATATTTATTTTCAGTAGTCCCGTAGAGATGACCGAAGCAGCTACAGCTTCCAGTAATGTTAGTCTCACATGGCGTGATTTGATTCCTAGGTTAAGTATGTCGAAAATTGTTTACATTTCTTTTGGGAGTACCATCTGCTGGCGAAACACGACATTAGAAGTTGGATTGTTATGGGGAGAACTGCGTCAAACTTGAATAAAAAAGTAGCGATTGGAAGTTACCATTATAGTTGTGTAGTAGCAAATGTAGGAAAAGAACAAGAATAAGGAAAAACACATAGTTTGATAATTCTAAACTGACAGCAGATTATCATCTTGGTTTCCTGCTGGATTAAACATCATATACTGGAAAACATAGTGTTGGAAACTGGGCTGTCGATTAATACCGTTGGCGACTTTTACGGTTTCTGTGAGAAGTGTGTTCGTGTGACTAATGATAATGGTCCAACAGGTCCTGTCAACAAGATTGTGCAAATAGATGAGTTGCACATAAGAACTAGAAAGTACGGGAAATGACTACTTAAGAACGTAATTGAACGCATTTGGATGCTATAAGGCATAGAAAGAGGCTCAAGATAATGTTTCATTGTGAAAGTGTATTCCAATACTAAACAAACTTTAGTGCCTGTTATTAAGAACTTCATCTTGCTGACACCAAAGTCATTACAGATGGATGGACATCGTACAACACTTTGAAGGAAGAGGGATTTGACCACGAGTTTGTAAACCATTTCGTCGAATTGGTGTTTTCTCATGATCCGTCTGTGCACACATAGAATATCGAACGATTATGGAAATCTCTGAAAATCATCCTCAGAAAAGGATGACCGGGAGACCGAGATGAACTGTATATTTTTCAATACATCCACTTGCACAATTTGCGCTTACGTGATATAAAACTTTCCTGTGAGATTTTGTCAGTTTTCTTAAGAGATGTTGCTGGAGTGTACCCCGGCCGTGAAAAATAAGGACTTCTACGTACAGTATAAACATCATGCAGAATTGTCCAGGACGAAGATACCGATGACGAGTAAGGTAAGTGAAATTAATTTAAAGTCGTCATTCGATAATTTTCATGTATTGTTTCCGACGTTGCCATCGTTATAACCGAAATCCATATCGTTCGTCTTTTGTCATAGTAATTCCGATCGCTGTAAACAAAATCGGTATCCTTCTCCGCGACAGTCGGGCGTTCGATATATATCGATTGCAAGCGTTCTTGGAAATTACCGAATTTTGTTTCGTGCAAGACAACACGCAATTTCTTAATACTGTAAATAATAGCCAGTGCTTCCTTTTTTTGCTGTAGTTCAGATTTACAGATATTTGTAGTTTAGAGGATTGTATACAGTTGCCGGATGCCGTTTGGGAATTTATCTGTCAACAAGGCTCCAGTTCCGTGTTGCAAGGAGTACATGTCTGCCTAGTGTAAATGTAGCTATTCAGGAAGCAGACTTCACACACTCTTTCAGTTTCAGGTACCCTGTATGACAAGCGGTGGGCTGATGAAATTTTTCTACACAACACTAGATGTAAATTTGCCATCATAATTTATCTTGCCCAAGAACGATTGGAGTTCCTCCTTTGTGCTCTGGGGATTGTCAACCACTTTGAATCTGCATATAAGGGTAAATGCAGGTAAATAACAGCTACATTTATTGTAAAATAGACCTGGTAACGATTCCACACACAGGATCAGGTAAACATCCACAATCGGTTTACAAACAAATTAATGTCGGCACAAATCCAAATACTGCAACTGTGCTTATTAAATATAAGCCTACCCTCTCGTAACCATTCGCTCTGTCTGACTATATGCGACTGTTTTCATAACACCCGGTACTTTAAACATTCAGTCTGCTTGTAATCATTCCGTCTGCTTTAAGCACTTATTTCATAGCAAAGGGCATTTACTTAGCCCAGAAAAACCGACAAGTAGCAACAGGTTTTAATTATATGTTTGTTTCAAAGTGTTGTGCGCAACCCACATTAGGTTCAAACAAATATCCCTTACATGAAGCGTTCAAGCCAATAAGCAAAACACTACTAGAGAATATGTTAGTTGCTTCCAGTGAGGGTACCACTAAAAATCTTACTGGTCTACACATGTTTGTTCGTGCCATTGCAATTACTTGGCTCTTTAAAGCTGCTAGCTGATTACTGTTCTTTACCACACAACATTTAATGCCTCCTAATATCGTAAACCAATATTCCATTATGTTTCAGTCTTAATTAAGGACACCACTTTAAAATCCAAGTCCACAATATATTAGTTTGAATGGAGTATTTGTATCGGCTGGAGGCACCGACATGACGCTATGGAGCGTCGTGGCGTGACGAAGAGCGGGGAAATACTGAAAAATCTTTATCTGCGTTTGAATTTGTCGAAGACTGTAGATACTGCGAGAATCAATAACGCAGTAGGCAAAACAAAAAATAATTGATAGAGCAAAGGTCCCGAGTTCGAGTCTCGGTCTGACACACAGTTTTAATCTCCCAGGAAGTTTCATATCAGCACACACTCCGCTGCAGAGTGAACATCTCATCCTGGAAATATCCCCCAGGCTGTAGCAAAGCCATGTCTCCGCAATATTCTTTCTTCCAGTAGTACTAGTTCTGCAAGTTTCGCAGGGGAGCTTCTTTGAAGTTTGGAAGGTAGGAGACGAGGTACTGGCAGAAGTACAGCTTTGAGGACTGGCTGTCAGTCGTGGGTGGTTTTCTGAGTTAGGAGAGCACTTGCCTGCAAAGGACAAGGTCCCTAGTTCGAGCCTCGGTCAGGCAAACACTATAAATCTACCAGCTAGTTTCATATCAGCGCACACTCGGCTGCAGAGTGAAAATATTGTTCTATGATGAAGTTTAAATATTTTTCTGTAATTCGCGTTATATTCTTGAGATCAATAAGTATTTTGTACTGATAGGTTGTCCACCCCGATAGCTGAATGGTCAGCGTGGCGGTCTGTCACGCCAAGGGGCCCGGATTCGATTCCCGGCTAGGTCGGAGATTTTCTCCGCTCAGGGGCTGGGAGTTGTGTTGTCCTAATCATCATAATTTCATCATCCCCAGTGCAAGGGACGGGAAACCACTACTGGAATCACTTCCCTAGACTCTCGTGCGGTGGACCACTCTGACGAGGTTTCCCCCATGACAAGACCTGCCGTAAGGCAGAACACAAAGTTTAAGTTCCTACTCGGTTTATGAAGTAGCGTATGTTCTTCCTCAGAGATCGAGCTATCTCCTTACCAAATTTCATCGAGAATCGGTTCACCGGGTTAATAATAATAAATTTAAGCGTCATGCATGATACGGCAGTTTTACATGCATTTCATTGTTTATGACGTCATATATCCTGTCGTACAGTGGTATAACTTTTGCAGGTATATTCAGTGTATATATCAACTCTGTTAATGTGCCGAAAGCACAGTTAGTAGCAAACCCGAACTGTCGCCTTAATCGCTTCGGCTCCCCGGATTGATCCAAAACTCCATATGCAACATTTTTTACTTTAGCTATTGTTCGCAGATTATTTGGTTCCCTCAACAGGGAAAAAGAGACTACAATGGATCAAGCAATTTCCTGCGCGAACAGCGATAATGTAGTAAGCGATAATTTTGTTTCCTTTCATCATTTCGGGGGCGCAGCGAGAAAAAATTTCATAAAGGTCTGAAATTACGTGTAAAGGTTGTTCTATATCATTAAGTGTACTTGTTCTCAAACACTGGACGAATAAAATATGGGTACTAGCGCGTCGTGACCAACACTACTCTCTCTTTCTGATACGTAAGTGGTTCTTACTCCCACAGCGATTCTTTCTAGGCAGTAAGCGATGTTTGTACCAAGTTCTGTCGAAGTCAGTCAAGTGGTTTCGGAAGAGATTAGGAACATTTATACATATACACATGGGTATCTTTTTCTTCTTTTGATCCGACTTCGATGACATAAAGTATGTACGGTGCCCAAAACTATATTCAGATTATCTGCGAAAACCCCATGAAAATTCGTCTATCAGTTTCGTTTCAAACACACAGATACGACGGTTTTAAATATTTATCATTAGTATAGTATTTATCATTAGCATAGTATACACCCATTCGTGTCACACGAAAATTTGTCGGACTATGAATCGAACCCAGATTTCCTGCTTATTGCGAAAGATCGCCTTCACCACTTCGGCTCCCCAGATTGATCCACATTCTTTACACTAGCTATTGGTCGCAGATTATGTAGTTCCCTCAACAAGGAAAAAGAGACTACAATGGATCAAGACCAATGTTATTATCGTCATTTTTTGGCAGCCGAGGTTTGTAATACGCACTCTCTTTTACGACATCTGTTCCTTCAGACATGCATGTCTGAAGTAAAGGACATCGTAAAAAAAACGGCATACGATTGTGGCGTGGTCCATGGCAACGAATATCTCGAAATGCCGAGGTTATTGACGGTTCACGTACTACTGACGTAAGCATCAATAGAAAGCAGTTGAAGGACAGTGAAACCATGAGTGGGCAGCAAGGTGTTGGATGTTCACGCATCATTTCGCCACATGAAGGTCGAAGACTTTTACCCGCTCTGTAAAATAGGATTGGTGGAGATCTCTGGCGGATCTGGTCACGGAGTACAACGTTGGCGCAAGCACAAGTGTTTCGGAGCATAGCGGTCAGTGCACATTCTTGAACAGGCATCTCTGCAACAGACGACCCCTACGTGTTCCCACGTTGACCCAAAGGCATTGTCAATTACACTTGCGTATATATATTTGAGGAGAAGACGGTCAGTGATTTCTTCAGTGCGGATGCACACCAGACTCGAAACCTTACTGGAATCGGGGAATTCCGGGCGAAATGAGGACAATGACCAAGGGTCACTGCATTCGTAGTGTGTGCATAGGTTGAGAATTTGGGTCTGACAGCAGGCGGGCTAGGGTAGTCTGTGCAGTTGCGATGACCCCTGTGTCAAATGGTTCAAATGGCTCTGAGCACTATGGGACTTAACTTCTAAGGTCATCAGTCCCCTAGAACTTAGAACTACTGAAACCTAACTAACCTAAGGACGTCACACACATCTATGCCCGAGGCAGGATTCGAACCTGCGACCGTAGCGGTCGCGCGGTTCCATACTGTGGCGCCTAGAATCACCCCTGTGTCCTGATGGCTCAGTGGTCAGCGCATCTGCCTAGTAAGCAGGAGCGCCGGGTTCGAATTCCGTTCCGAAATTTTCAACCTTTCTCACTGATTTGAATCAATGCCTCTCGCAGCCAATGCCTACAAATCCTTTGTGTCTTAATTACAACAGCAGTTGGCACGGATAGTCCAGATTGGACCGTGGATCAATGGAAATTTGTCACCTTGTCAGATGAATCACGTTTCCTGTTATACCAAGTGGGTGGTGACCATCCAGGGCAATGGCAAGTCGAAACATGCACCGTACCACACAAGCAGTCCAGTGATACCGGTATCATGCTATGAGGGAAATTCACCTGGGATTCTATGGAGCCTGTGGTTGTGCTCGAAGCCACCGTGGTAGCTGTGAACTGCATCAACGTTAGTTGGTTGGTTGGTTTGGGGGGAAGAGGACCAAACAGCGATGTCATTGGTCCCATTGGATTAGGGAAGGATGGGGAAGGAAGTCGTCGTGCCCTTGCAAAGGAACCATCCCGGCATTTACAGGAAGCGATTCACGGAAATCACGGAAAACCTAAATCAGGATGGCCGCACGTGGATTTGAACTGTCGTCCTCCGGAATGCGAGTCGTTTGCCAACCACTGCGCCACCTTGCTCGGTGTGAACTGTTGAACATCTACATCTACTCGTGCTTGACGGCGATGGCGTTTTCCAACAGGATAACAGTTCGTGTCACAAGACCAGAAACGTGACACATTGGTTTTAAGAGCGTGACAGAGAGCTCATGTTGAGGTTTTGGCCACCGAATTCGCCTGACCTGAACCCCTCTGATGAAATCTGGAGTGCAACCGGGCGCCAATTTCGCGTAGACGAATCACCAGCTCGTAATTTACGGGAAGTGCGTTACCTGTCCGTAGACACATAGTTCCTTATACGATAGTTGTAACTATAATAGTGGCAATCATTTATTCACAGCTGTCACAAAATAGATACGTGTTTCAAAGTTTTACTGGCCTTCAAAGTAGTCACCAGCATTGTGTATAACCCTCTGCCAGCGATGTGGAAGTCGTAGGATACTCTTTGCAGTGCCAGTTGTGTTGACAGTTCGAGCGGCGAGGTCTGTACGTGCTTGAGCGTTGTCCTGCAAAATGATGGTCAGGTCCTGCAGAAAGTTTCATCACTTCAGTCTCTATGCTGTTCATTTTTGGAACACAACCTATGACCAGCTTAGAGACAGAAGTGATGACAATTCCTTCAGGATCTGACCATCATTTTGCAGGACAATGCTTAAGCACGTACAGTTGCTGTTGCTGATTTGTTTGACTTATGGGGCTGCTAAGTGCTATACCACCTACTGCACTCCCCTGACTTAAGCCCTCGTAAGTTCAAATCGATTTCTAAACAGAAGGAAACACTTCACGGCATTCGCATCAGAATAGCTACAAATTCGTCGGGCAATAGACCGCGTTGCTCGAACTGTCAACACAACTGGCACTGCTAAGAGTATCCTACGACTTCCACATCGCTGGCAACGGTTTATACACAATGTCCCGCCGGCCGGGGTGGCCGAACGGTTCTAGGCGCTTCAGTCCGGAACCGCGCGACCGCTACGGTCTCAGGTTCGAATCCTGCCTCGGGCATGGATGAGTGTGATGTCCTTCGGTTAGTTAGGTTTAAGTAGTTCTAAGTTCTAGGGGACTTATGACCTCAGCAGTTGAGGCCCATAGTGCTCAGAGCCATTTTTATACACAATGCTGGTGACTACACTGAAGGTCAGTAAAGCTTTGAAACACGTATCTATTTTGTACGAGCTGTAAATAAACAGTTGCCACTATTAAACTTCCAACCCTCGTACCTCTGAAAACCTAAAAAGGGACTTGTCTAATCCATACCATGCAAGTCACTGCTGTACTACGTTCCGAAGGTGGATCAACACACAATTAAACAGGTAGTCGTAATGTTTTAGCGCATTAGTGACTGAATCTTTACTTGTCATTCTAGTAGAAAAGCATTTATACATTAACATTTTACGCTGTCCATTTTCACATTCGCTGATACTTTGTTGGGTGTGTCTGACAGATTACAGTTTAAAGATCATGTGAACAACACATATTTCACTTGTTATCAGTCTGATTATACCAATACCAGTAATCTCCCGATTCCCTAAAGTATAGAACTCCCATATATAAAACAGCTCCGGACGTCTGATTACTTCACAAATGAATTAATGTGTTAAATATTTGACGTTTAGTATATAAACGAAAATCAGTTTATAAAAGGGAAAATTATGCTGTTAGTTTGTTGGAAATCGCTAACTGCTCTTATTATGAAACACTGGATCCACATAGTGCGGGTAATTTAAGCTGCATATTAAGCAAAAGCAAGTTTTTATTTCAATGTTTATGATGTCATATCCCCCCCCCCCCCCCCCATGAACCATGGACCTTGCCGTTGGTGGGGAGGCTTGCGTGCCTCAGCGATACAGATAGCCGTACCGTAGGTGCAACCACAACGGAGGGGTATCTGTTGAGAGGCCAGACAAACGTGTGGTTCCTAAAGAGGGGCAGCAGCCTTTTCAGTAGTTGCAAGGGCAACAGTCTGGATGATTGACTGATGTGGCGTGGAATGTCAGATCCCTTAATCGGACAGGTAGGTTAGAAAATTTAAAAAGGGAAATGGATAGATTGAAGTTAGATATAGTGGGAATTAGTGAAGTTCGGTGGCAGGAGGAACAAGACTTCTGGTCAGGTGACTACAGGGTTATAAACACAAAATCAAATAGGGGTAATGCAGGAGTAGGTTTAATAATGAATAGGAAAATAGGAATGCGGGTAAGCTACTACAAACAGCATAGTGAACGCATCATTGTGGCCAAGATAGATACGAAGCCCACACCTACTACAGTAGCACAAGTTTATATGCCAACTAGCTCTGCAGATGACGAAGAAATTGAAGAAATGTATGATGAAATAAAAGAAATTATTCAGATTGTGAAGGGAGACGAAAATTTAATAGTCATGGGTGACTGGAATTCGAGTGTAGGAAAAGGGAGAGAAGGAAACATAGTAGGTGAATATGGATTGGGGGACAGAAATGAAAGAGGAAGCCGCCTGGTAGAATTTTGCACAGAGCACAACATAATCATAACTAACACTTGGTTTAAGAATCATGAAAGAAGGTTATATACATGGAAGAACCCTGGAGATACTAAAAGGTATCAGATAGATTATATAATGGTAAGACAGAGATTTAGGAACCAGGTTTTAAATTGTAAGACATTTCCAGGGGCAGATGTGGACTCTGACCACAATCTATTGGTTATGACCTGTAGATTAAAACTGAAGAAACTGCAAAAAGGTGGGAATTTAAGGAGATGGGACCTGGATAAACTAAAAGAACCAGAGGTTGTACAGAGATTCAGGGAGAGCATAAGGGAGCAATTGACAGGAATGGGGGAAATAAATACAGTAGAAGAAGAATGGGTAGCTTTGAGGGATGAAGTAGTGAAGGCAGCAGAGGATCAAGTAGGTAAAAAGACGAGGGCTAGTAGAAATCCTTGGGTAACAGAAGAAATATTGAATTTAATTGATGAAAGGAGAAAATATAAAAATGCAGTAAGTGAAACAGGCAAAAAGGAATACAAGCGTCTCAAAAATGAGATCGACAGGAAGTGCAAAATGGCTAAGCAGGGATGGCTAGAGGACAAATGTAAGGATGTAGAGGCCTATCTCACTAGGGGTAAGATAGATACTGCCTACAGGAAAATTAAAGAGACCTTTGGAGATAAGAGAACGACTAGTATGAATATCAAGAGCTCAGATGGAAACCCAGTTCTAAGCAAAGAAGGGAAAGCAGAAAGGTGGAAGGAGTATATAGAGGGTCTATACAAGGGCGATGTACTTGAGGACAATATTATGGAAATGGAAGAGGATGTAGATGAAGATGAAATGGGAGATATGATACTGCGTGAAGAGTTTGACAGAGCACTGAAAGACCTGAGTCGAAACAAGGCCCCCGGAGTAGACAATATTCCATTGGAACTACTGACGGCAGTGGGAGAGCCAGTCCTGACAAAACTCTACCATCTGGTGAGCAAGATGTATGAAACAGGCGAAATACCCTCAGACTTCAGGAAGAATATAATAATTCCAATCCCAAAGAAAGCAGGTGTTGACAGATGTGAAAATTACCGAACTATCAGCTTAATAAGTCACAGCTGCAAAATACTAACACGAATTCTTTACAGACGAATGGAAAAACTAGTAGAAGCCAACCTCGGGGAAGATCAGTTTGGATTCCGTAGAAACACTGGAATACGTGAGGCAATACTGACCTTACGACTTATCTTAGAAGAAAGATTAAGGAAAGGCAAACCTACGTTTCTAGCATTTGTAGACTTAGAGAAAGCTTTTGACAATGTTGACTGGAATACTCTCTTTCAAATTCTGAAGGTGATAGGGGTAAAATACAGGGAGCGAAAGGCTATTTACAATTTGTACAGAAACCAGATGGCAGTTATAAGAGTCGAGGGACATGAAAGGGAAGCAGTGGTTGGGAAGGGAGTAAGACAGGGTTGTAGCCTCTCCCCGATGTTGTTCAATCTGTATATTGAGCAAGCAGTAAAGGAAACAAAAGAAAAATTTGGAGTAGGTATTAAAATTCATGGAGAAGAAATAAAATCTTTGAGGTTCGCCGATGACATTGTAATTCTGTCAGAGACAGCAAAGGACTTGGAAGAGCAGTTGAATGGAATGGACAGTGTCTTGAAAGGAGGATATAAGATGAACATCAACAAAGGAAAACAAGGATAATGGAATGTAGTCTAATTAAGTCGGGTGATGCTGAGAGAATTAGATTAGGAAATGAGGCACTTAAAGTAGTAAAGGAGTTTTGCTATTTGGGGAGCAAAATAACTGATGATGGTCGAAGTAGAGAGGATATAAAATGTAGGCTGGCAATGGCAAGGAAAGCGTTTCTGAAGAAGAGGAATTTGTTAACATCCAGTATTGATTTAAGTGTCAGGAAGTCATTTCTGAAAGTATTCGTATGGAGTGTAGCCATGTATGGAAGTGAAACATGGACGATAAATAGTTTGGACAAGAAGAGAATAGAATCTTTCGAAATGTGGTGCTACAGAAGAATGCTGAAGATTAGATGGGTAGATCACATAACTAATGAGGAAGTATTGAATAGGATTGGGGAGAAGAGAAGTTTGTGGCACAACTTGAGTCGAAGAAGGGATCGGTTGGTAGGACATGTTCTGAGGCATCAAGGGATCACCAATTTAGTGTTGGAGGGCAGCGTGGAGGGTAAAAATCGCAGAGGGAGACCAAGAGATGAATGCACTAAGCAGATTCAGAAGGATGTAGGTTGCAGTAGGTACTGGGAGATGAAAAAGCTTGCACAGGATAGAGTAGCATGGAGGGCTGCATCAAACCAGTCTCAGGACTGAAGACCACAACAACAAACAACGATGTCATATCCCCTGAACTATCTGTCGTACAATGGTAGAATTTTGCGTAGATACTGTCTGCAAAGTGTGTTGCGAACAGAGTTAGTACCAAAAAATAAGAAATTAAAACCTCATGAGCCATGGTGAAGTTTTACTGCCTGAACGGCGAAAATGTTTCATAATAAGCCATCGACTTTTTACGTTTCATCATTTAATGTGGAGTCTCAAGGAGCAAAAAAGCTCGTAAATGTTCAAAATTATGTGTAAAGTTTGTTGGAAGCGGCAAAGTGCTCTCATTCTCAAATACTGGATGAATAAAGTCCGGGTATTTGCGCACCGTCAAGACAAACATACAGTTGCTAACTGAAATATTTGTCTTATTGTAGTTAAACTTTCAAAATAATACGAAATTTGGAACTTAAATAGTGGCAACTACACTCCTGGAAATGGAAAAAAGAACACATTGACACCGGTGTGTCAGACCCACCATACTTGCTCCGGACACTGCGAGAGGGCTGTACAAGCAATGATCACACGCACGGCACAGCGGACACACCAGGAACCGCGGTGCTGGCCGTCGAAAGGCGCTAGCTGCGCAGCATTTGTGCACCGCCGCCGTCAGTGTCAGCCAGTTTGCCGTGGCATACGGAGCTCCATCGCAGTCTTTAACACTGGTAGCATGCCGCGACAGCGTGGACGTGAACCGTATGTGCAGCTGACGGACTTTGAGCGAGGGCGTATAGTGGGCATGCGGGAGGCCGGGTGGACGTACCGCCGAATTGCTCAACACGTGGGGCGTGAGGTCTCCACAGTACATCGATGTTGTCGCCAGTGGTCGGCGGAAGGTGCACGTGCCCGTCGACCTGGGACCGGACCGCAGCGACGCACGGATGCACGCCAAGACCGTAGGATCCTACGCAGTGCCGTAGGGGACCGCACCGCCACTTCCCAGCAAATTAGGGACACTGTTGCTCCTGGGGTATCGGCGAGGACCATTCGCAACCGTCTCCATGAAGCTGGGCTACGGTCCCGCACACCGTTAGGCCGTCTTCCGCTCACGCCCCAACATCGTGCAGCCCGCCTCCAGTGGTGTCGCGACAGCCGTGAATGGAGGGACGAATGGAGACGTGTCGTCTTCAGCGATGAGAGTCGCTTCTGCCTTGGTGCCAATGATGGTCGTATGCGTGTTTGGCGCCGTGCAGGTGAGCGCCACAATCAGGACTGCATACGACCGAGGCACACAGGGCCAACACCCGGCATCATGGTGTGGGGAGCGATCTCCTACACTGGCCGTACACCACTGGTGATCGTCGAGGGGACACTGAATAGTGCACGGTACATCCAAACCGTCATCGAACCCATCGTTCTACCATTCCTAGACCGGCAAGGGAACTTGCTGTTCCAACAGGAAAATGCACGTCCGCATGTATCCCGTGCCACCCAAAGTGCTCTAGAAGGTGTAAGTCAACTACCCTGGCCAGCAAGATCTCCGGATCTGTCCCCCATTGAGCATGTTTGGGACTGGATGAAGCGTCGTCTCACGCGGTCTGCACGTCCAGCACGAACGCTGGTCCAACTGAGGCGCCCGGTGGAAATGGCATGGCAAGCCGTTCCACAGGACTACATCCAGCATCTCTACGATCGTCTCCATGGGAGAATAGCAGCCTGCATTGCTGCGAAAGGTGGATATACACTGTACTAGTGCCGACATTGTGCATGCTCTGTTGCCTGTGTCTATGTGCCTGTGGTTCTGTCAGTGTGATCATGTGATGTATCTGACCCCAGGAATGTGTCAATAAAGTTTCCCCTTCCTGGGACAATGAATTCACGGTGTTCTTATTTCAATTTCCAGGAGTGTATTTATTCACAACCGATACAAAAGAGTTACATGTTTGCACCTGTTACTGTCCTTCAAAGTAGACACCAGCGTTGTGTATAACCCGTTGCCAGCGATGTGGAAGGCGTAGTATACCGTTAGCAGAGCCGGTTCTGCTGATGGTGCGAATGGAGCGGTCTGCTGCCTGCCGAATCTCTGGAACAGTTCTGAAGCGAATGCAACGAAGTGGTTCCTTCATCTTCGGAATCAAATCTAAGTCACAGGGACTCGGTACGGGTAGCACGGTGGATGGTATAGTACTTCCCAGGCCCATCGACCGAACAGAGCAGTCACAGCTTGCTCTGTATGCGCCCGCGCATTGTCGTGCAAAATGATGGGTGGATTGCGCGGGAAGTGTCACAGCCTCTTTCGCATAGCTGGTCGCAGGTGATGCTCCAAAAACGAACAGTAATACTGTGCACTGACGGTCTGCCGTGGAGGAACGTAATGTGTTAGGATAACACCATCACAGTCATACACGAGAATCACCATACTGGGACTCTGACGCACTTTCGCGTTTCGCGGCGACCCATAATGACGCCAGTCGTTGGATAGGGGTTTTAGTTTAGGCTCGTACGATGTGGACCATGTCTCATCTAGCGTTACGATACGGCGTAAGAAAGCCTCTCCTTCGCGCTCATAGCGCTCCAAGTGCGTCTGAGGAGCGTCGTAACGCATCCAAAAATGGTTCAAATGGCTCCCAGCACTATGTGACTTAACATCTGAGGTCATCAGTCCCCTAGACTACTTAAACCTAACTAGCCCAAAGACATCACACACATCCATGCCCGAGGCGGGATTCGAACCTACGACCGTAGCAGCCACGTGGTTTTGGACTGAAGCGCCTAGAACCGCTCGGTCACCGGGGGCGGTGGGTAACGCATCCATTTCTACATTTCCGTCAAGTCATGTGGAACCCATCGTGATGCAATTTTTCGTATGCCCAGGCGTTCCTTCAGGATGCGAAGCACAGTCGTATGCGCTAATCCGGTTTCGTGGGCGAGCTCACGAATCGTATGGCGTCGATCACGGTCCACTAAGGTGGTAACAGCATGCATTTCTTCTTCGGAGACGCTAGGACGACCTGCCCGATGCATGTCTCCCACAGTTTTCTGAGCTTCGTTGAAGGCTTTTACCCAAAGTGCCACTGTTCTGTACGGCAATGCCGACTCTCAGCACGTCTCTTGAAGACCTTGATGACGCTGTCGTGCTGCCCTCCCACTGGAAAATTCAATCTTGATCCAACTCCTTCGTTACTGCTTCGAAAACTTAGTGGCACAGTTACGTTAGACTGTTCGCTGACAAGTGACTGTGTTTCCCTCGATCGTGCGCACGCCGTTGACGTGGGACGAGCGAGTCCATTTCTTCGGAGGTAAAGTAGGTGTGTCAACAACGTGTGCTATCAGGGACAATAGTAGATTCCATTGCATAGTGTCTCCACAGCAGTGTTCCCACTATTTAAGTTCCAACCTACGTATATTACCTCTTAACAAGTATACTATGATAGCATTTTAAATTTTTAAATTTGGTCAGTAATTAGGCGAAATATTGAAAATCATATTTTTGCTGCGCATGGAATCCGCAAGACAGGTAACATGCAAGTTGTGCTGTGATAACCGTTACAGGATAATCGCTTAGTAACGTACACTGATGCCACAAAAGTGATGGTATAGCGATATGCACATATACAGATGGCGGTAGTATCGCGCACACGAAGTATAAAAGGCCAGTGCATTGGCGGAGTTGTGTTTTTTATACTCAGGTGATTCATGTGGAAAGGTTTCCAGTGTGATCATAAGAGCACGACTGGAATTAACAGACTCTGAACGCGGATTGGTAGTTGGAGATGGACGCATTTCGGAAATCGTGAGGAAATTCAGTATTCCGAGATGCACATTGTCATGAGTGTGCCGAGAATACCAAATTTCAGCCACTACCTCTCACTACGGACAACGCAGTGGTCGACGGCCTCCGCTTAACGACCGAGAGCAGCGGCGTTTGTGTCGAGTTGTCAGTGCTAACTGACAAGGAACACTGCTTGAAATAAACGCAGAAATCAATGTGGGACGTTTGTGTAGAGTTGTCAGCGCCAACTGACAAGGAACACTGCTTGAAATAAACGCAGAAATCAATGTGAGATGTACGACGAACATATCAGTTAGGGCAGTGCGGCGAAATTTGGCGTTACTAAGCTACATCAGCAGACGAACGACATTAGTGCCTTTGCTATTTGCACGAAATCGCCTGGAATGCTTCTCCTGGGGCCGTGACAATATCGACTGGACGCTAGACGACAGGAAAAACGCAGCCTCGGCAGACGAGTCCCGATTTCCGTTGGTAAGAGATGATGGTAGGACCCACGTTGTCAATAACACACTATCCAAGCTGGTTGTGGTTCAAATGGCTCTGAGCACTATGGGACTTAACATCTGAGGTCATCAGTCCCCTAGAACTTATAACTACTTAAACCTAAATAACCTAAGGACCACATCCATGCCCGAGGCAGGATTCGAACCTGCGACCATAGCAGTCGCGTGGTTCCGGACTGAAGCGCCTAGAACCGTTCGGTCAAGACGGCCGGCGCTAGTAGTGGCTCCACAATGGTGTGGGCTATGTTTGCATGGAATGAGCTTGGTCGTCTGGTCCACATGAACTAATCATTGACTGGAAATAGTTATGTTCTATTACTTGCTACCTTTATGGACTTCACGTTCCCAAACGACGATGGAAGTTTTATGGATGATAATGTGGCGTGTCACCGGGCCAGAAATGATCACGATTGGTCTGAAGAGCATTATGGACTTTTTGAGCGAATGGTTTGGCCACACAGATCTCTCAATACGAATCCTTTCGAACAATTAAGGGACTTAACCGTGAGGTCTGTACGTGCACCAAACCCTGCACCGGCAACACTTTCGCAAGTATGGACGGATGTAGAGGCAATATTTCTGCAGGGGACTCCGACGATTGGTTGAGTCCATGCCACGTTGAGATGCTGCATTAAGCCAGGCAAGAGGAGGTGCGACACGATATTTTGAGATATTCCATGACTTTTGTCACCTCAGATTAGATTACTCACGTACTAAAGCGGAGAGGAAGGGAGTCAACATGTTTAGTCCGGTGTATCATATCCAGCTGAAGCCATCCATCGACGATCAGTGCAGTTGTGGTGTGTGTCGATAGCTTATGCTGCACCTACCTACACTGGAAAACTCCTGATTGCCTGAAACAAGACACTCCGAAAATATCTATTACTCTGTGGTTTGTGAGAAACACAACAAATCGTAACGACCTAAAACACATTTGCTCTACGTTTGACTGCGCACAGAGGCTTTCCGGCAGTCGTTCTTCCCGCGAACTATACGCGACTGGAACAGGAAAGGGAGATAATGACAGTGGCACGTAAAGTGCCCTCCACCACACACCGTTGGGTGGATTGTGGAGTATTAATGTAGATGTAGATGTAGTAGATGTAATTCATGTAAAAGCAGTCAAATGTAGAGCAAATGTGTTTTAGGTCGTTACGATTTGTTGTGTTTCTCACAAACCACAGAGTAATAGATATTTTGGGAGTGTCTTGTTTCATGCAGTCAGGAGTTTTCCAGTGTAGGTAGGTGCAGCATAAACTATCGACATACACCACTGCTGCACTGATCGCCGATGAATGTCTTCACCTAGATATGATATTCCGGACTAAATTTATGACTCCCTTCCTCGCCGTTTGATACCACTGTCAAAGACGGTCTACGCGGTATAGTCGTGAGGAGGAGGGAGAGAATAGAAAAATATCAACCAAGCCCAAACTTCCTTGCAATACTTTCTTTCCATCCATAAAATTCTCCTGCTATGCAATCCCAAATTCCTGGAACCCATAACACACATTGAACCTTTTGCCCTCCAGGAACTAGAGCAACATGCATAACACCACCTCAAAAAACTCTCCACCACGCTCACTTCCTACTCCTGCCTTGAAGTACCATGGTGCACCATCTCTACAACATCCTCCAAACCTCCCCCTCGTTCCCTCATAGCTGAAAAACCCTACTACATTTACCACACCCTCCAAAACTCGCTCCCACCAGCACACAGAATCCGGAACCTAAACAGAACCGCAACACAGTCACGAACCTTTACTCCACAAGCCTTAGCCCCACAGAAATATCGATCCCGTCGACATCGAGGTCAACAGAGTCGGAATACAAGGTGGAATTATGGGAGGGTGGGAAAGGATATCGGCAGTGCCCTTCCAAAGGAACCATCCCTGTATTTGATGCGATTTAGGAAAATCACGGAAAACCTAAATCAGGATGGCCAGACACGGGTTTGAAATATCGTCCTCCCGAATGCGAGTCCAGTGTGGTAACCACTACGCCACCTCACTCGGTGGTATTGTCGCGCTTATTACCCTTCGTATGGCAAATTTTTAAGGTTATGTTGAGGAGATCGAGTTTAGCCCTGCAGACACCGGCTTTATTGGAGTCGTATCGACGCAAAACTTCCCCCTGCATATTATATGGAGTATTTGCAGGCTCGATTAGTTCCAATCGCTGCAAGCGGAGAGTTTATTAACTTAGGCGTCGCGTTTGATAGCGCGCAACACGTTTTGGCTCGCTCGCTATCGGCTAGATGGGCGTTCTGCGCCCGACCGATAGCCGCGCTCTCCAGATAAGGCTTACGTCAGCCCAGCCCCTTATCGCCGGCACCGCATAGCGCAGAGGACGCGATGTGACCCAGGGCCCGCCGACAACAGGTTCCTCCGTCTCACTCCCAGCGGTCTCGTTGCAGCGGAAACGAATTCGCCAGGGGCCTCATCTTGCGCTTCTCTTATACGAGCCACACAAAAACTTACGCTGCTTCTCGGCTGTCGAGCAAAAACCGACGTCCAGGTGTAGCATGACAGCTGGTTACTTCTGTTGCCACATGTTCGAGGTCGTGAAGAACTCGTCGAATCTCTCTCTCTCTCTCTGTTCATCTATCCGTCCCCCTCGTCTTCTCACTGGTTTGATCTGTTCAGTAGTTCTAGCACTCAACGTCCTCAACTGTTTGTTCTACAATGCTGGTTTGAAAGCAAGTCCCCTGCGAAAAATAGTTTATTCAGGAAGTCAGAGATACGCAGGAAGTTATCAAGTCACTCTACACACGCTGCCTGACTAAAACAAGAAGTACTCACGAGGGGGCGGGAAACGAAACGAAACTTCACGGTTTAAGAGAATTGTTGTTGTTGTGGTCGTCAGTCCAGAGGCTGGTTTGATGCAGCTCTCCATGCTACTCTGTCCTGTGCAGAGTACCTACTGCAACCTACATCCTTCTGAATCTTCTTAGTGTATTTATTTCTTGGTCTCCCTCTACAATTTTGACCCTCCACTCTGCCCTCCACTACCAAATTGGTGATCCCTTGATGCACCGAGCAAGGTGGCGCAGTGGTTAGCACACTGGACTCGCATTCGGGAGGACGACGGTTCAATCCCGCGTCCGGCCATCCTGATTTAGGTTTTCCGTGATTTCCCTAAATCGCTCCAGGCAAATGCCGGGATGGTTTCTTTGAAAGGGCACGGCCGACTTCCTTCCCCATCCTTCCCTAATCCGATGAGACCGATGACTTCGCTGTTTGGTCTCTTCTCCCAAACAACCCAGGCCAATCCGTTGATGCCTCAGAACATGTGCTACCAACCGATTCCTTCTTCTAGCCAAGTTGTACCACAAACTTCTCTTCTCCCCAATTCTATTCAATACCTCCACATTAGTTACGTGATCTACCCATCTAATCTTCAGCATTCTTCTGTAGCACCACATTTCGAAAGCTTCTATTCTCTTCTTGTCCAAACTATTTATCGTCCACGTTTCACTTGCATACATGGCTACACTCCACACAAATACTTTCAGAAACGACTTCCTGACAGTTAAATCTGTACTCGGTGTTAACAAATTTCTCTTCTTCAGAAACGCTTTCTTTGCCATTGCCAGTCTACGATTTATATCCTCTCTACTTCGACCATCGTCAGTTATCTTGCTCCCCAAATAGCAAAGCTCATTTACTACTTTAAGCGTCTCATTTCCTAATCTAATTCTCGCAGCATCACCCGCTTTAATTCGACTACATTCCATTATCCTCGTTTTGCTTTTGTTGATGTTCATCTTATATCCTCTTCTCAAGACACTGTCCATCCCGTTCAGATGCTCTTTCAAGTCCTTTGCTGTCTCTGACAGAATTACAATGTCATCGGCGAACCTCAAAGTTTTTATTTCTTCTCCATGGATTTTAATTACTAATCCAAATTTTTCTTTTGTTTCCTTTACTGCTTGCTCAATATACAGATTGAATAACATCAGGGATAGGCTACAACACTGTCTCACTCCCTTCCCTACCACTGCTTCCCTTTTATGCCGCTCGACTCTTATAACTGCCATCTGATTTCTATAATTACAGTAGCGAGTCAGATTTACAAATAACTTGGTAGTATGAGTCTTCCTATCAGTAAGGCATTCCACTCCCACTGGCCTGTATCCACGCACTGATTAAGTTGTTAATGGAGTCAGGAGCCTCTCCTGAGGCTAGCTGGTTCACAACTACTGTATGTGCTTCTTCAGATCTTGGATATTGGCAATGAGTCCGACACATATTCTGTCAGGGACGGATATGGGAGTCTAGCTGGCTATGGGAGTGTCTCAGCATCATGCAGACAGTTTATAGATGCACGAACCGTGTATGGACGAGAATTCTCTTGTTGAGAAATGGGACCATGATACTGTTGCATATGAGGTAATACATGAGGACGCATGACGTCCGTGGTGTAGCTTTGTGCTGCCAGAGTTCCGCCAGACACTACCAAGCGTGACCTGAAGTCATACCCAATGGCTCCTCATACCATGACTAAAGTAGTAAAACTACCATGTCTCTTGAGATCCTTGGAGTGTGGCCGTGCGGTTCTAGGCACTTCAGTCTGGAACCGCGTGACCGCTACGGACGCAGTTTCGAATCCTGCCTCGGGCATGGATGTGTGTGATGCCCTTAGGTTAGTTAGGTTTCAGTAGTTATAAGCTCTAGGGGACTGATGACCACAAATGTTAATTCCCATAATGCTCAGAGCCATTTGAACCATTTTTTTTAAGAATGGGGCTCTCCAAGTTCGTTGTCATACCGAAGAGCAATGATCGTCCGGGGTAGTGCCGACAAGCGATTCATCGCTGCTGTGGACTGCTTGCGTCCACTTTGATGAAAATCTCTCTGCCGCAGAAGAAGACTAATACAGATGTTCTTCTATGATGGATTTGTGGGTTCTAGGGCAACACACACACACAATGAAAGTAACACAGTCAATAGTATAATACACGGTGGGGCAAATACACACATCAAAAAAAGTTTTGCATCATCCCGGTTCTCAGAACTCCTGAAGATAGACGTTGACTGTTGATATTGTATCACAGACATAGTCCCTTGACTGTTCAGAGATGTCACTAAACCCGCCCGAAGATGTAAACAACCATGCATGAGCAGCGCCTATTAGACGGAGAGGGTCCGACAGCCGATCAGTTCCAGTTATTCCACCAGGAAGGAGGTACACGGCTCGTGTTGTCTGTAGTTCAACCATGCCTAGACGGTCAATACGCGGTTCGATCGCCTCCGCATTGTTACTTTGTGCCAGGAAGGGCTCTCAACAAGCGAAGTATCCAGGCATCTCGGAGTGAACCAGAGCGATGTTGTTTGGACATGGAGAAGATACAGGAACTGTCGATGACATGCCTCGCTCAGATCACCCAAGAGCTACTACTGCAGTGGATGACCGCTACGTACGAATTATGGCTTGGAGTAACCCTGACAGCAACGCAACCACATTGACTAATGCTTTACGTGCAGCCACAGGACGTCGTGTTACGACTCAAACTGTGCGCAATAGGCTGCATGATGCGCGACTTCACTCCCGACGTCCATGGCGAGGTCCATCTTTGCAACGACGACACCATGCAGCGCGGTACAAATTGGCCCAAAAACATGCCGAATGCACCGCTCAGGATTGGCATCACATTCTCTTCACCGATGAGTGTCGCATGTGCCTTCAGCCAGACAGTCGTCGGAGACGTGTTTGGAAGCAACCCGGTCAGGCTGAACGCCTTAGACACACTGTCGAGGGAGTGCAGCAAGGTGCAGGTTCGCTGATGTTTTGGGGTGGTATTATGTGGGACCGACGTACGCCGCAGGTGGTCATGGAAGGCCGCCTTAACGGCTGTACGACACGTGAATGCCATTCTCCGAGCGATAGTGCAACCATATCGGTAGCATATTGGTGAAGCATTCCTCGTCATGGACGACAATGCGCGCCTCTATCGTGCACGTCTTGTGGATGACTTCCTTCAGGATAACGATATCGCTCGACTAGAGAGGCCAGCATGTTCTCCAGACATGAATCCTATCGAGCATGCCTGGGTTAGATTGAAAAGGGCTGTTCATGGACGACGTGACCCACCAACCATTCTGAGGGATCTACGCCGAACGGCCTTTGAGGAGTGGGATAATCTGGACCAAGAGTGCCTTGATGAACTTGTGGATAGCATGCCACGACAAATACAGGTATGTATCAATGCAAGAGGACGTGCTACTGGGTATTAGAGGTACTGGTGTGAACAGCAATTTGGACCTCCACCTCTGAAGGTCTCGCTGTACAGTGATACAAAATGAAATGTGTGGTTTTCATGAAGAATAAAAAGAGCGGAAATGATGTTTATGTTGATTTCTATTCCACGCTACTGTACAGGTTCCTGAACTCTCGGAACCGAGCTGATGCAAAACTATTTTTGATGTGTGTAAAAGTAGCCCACATAAAAGCATTCCAGGATATAAAGAAACACAGCAGAAGAAAGGAAATTCAGCACTAACCTGATTATGGCAGACGTTGGAAGTGACCGCTACTCATCTCTTGGCACTTCTTTGGACTTGGTCAGCAAGTTGCTGAAGGCGAGTCGAAGCTGGACTGTTTGAATTGCTGCAGTTTCATCCGAAATGTTCTGCTGCAGCTCTTAAAGACTATGGGGGCTGTTGCGATACACCTTGGACTTGGGGGTTACCCTCATAAAGTAACTGCACACTGACAGAATAAGTGACATGGGTGATCAGCTAGGGCCGTGACCAGAGTGAGCTCTGCTAACTGCTCTGTTAGGCGTCAAGATTGCGTAAATGTGCTCCAAGGTTCGACCGGTTGGATGAGCAGTTGTACCATCCTGTTGAAAGCAACTGTAGGTCTTCTCATCCTCCGTTAACGGTGCCGCTCTTCCGGGCCACTTTTATTTGCACCAATCTGCATACTCAACTTTGGTTACTCAACTTTGTAGAATGTAGGTTTAGCCTATCTGTCCTACGTTGAGAATAGTTCCATGAACACAAACTAAGTAACGTTCTCTGAACCAAAGTCAGAAGAAGTATAATTTTGTGTTTTGTGCTATACGAAGAACATTTCCAAACTAACAGTACTCGGTTAAATCCCTAGGCAGGCGGTCTCTGTCCATAAAAGATAATTCTATTCACTATTCTGTTTCTACTGAAGATGAAACACTGTTTCTATCTCGCTCGACGATATGAAGACTTGAAGACACGACGAGCATTCTGCAGGAACTCGCTAGCAAGACTCAGCCTGACTTACAACCTGCAACCGAAAACTTCTGTTTGTGTACGGTTACTCAAGCGCACATCTTTCTTCCTGGCGAGGCTGCCGCTGGAGAGGACATGATTCTTGTGGAAAGCGTGATTTGTTTGCACGCAGCCATGTTCCTGCTGCGGACAGACGTCAACGGTACTTCTGGTACCAGCTGTCGCAAACTCTTCTTGTGTGGTACCTCAGTACACCGCAATCGCTGTACGCAATGTGATGCGTGTCATCAGCAGTCCATGCTTCCCAGTTGTGGTAATTGTCCAGACACAGCCGTTTGTTAACGACGACCTACACAGCAGACGGGTATTTCCTAGTCTGACTGCTGCTAGCCTCACACCAACGGTTCAGTTGGTGCAAGATGACACAGCATGTTGGAGGGAGTCCATTACTTGTCTCAGATGGCAGCTGGAGATGAGAAGGGCCAACGATGTGCTTCTTGCACAATATGGCAATAGCCCCTTATTGTAGTTAATCATGATCTACCAGAACCTTGACAATGAGTATACCTGCCCTAATATTTCCATGCAGTCCAACACTGGGCCACTTTCACATTCGAATGCCTCACAAATCTGGATACTGCACGAATCGACCAGCTAGCCAAATGGAGACCCACAGTGAGGCTCCTTTCAAAGGCTGTCAGTTGCTGCTAGTGCAGTGTTTCTCCTTGTCCCACACAGTGATCACTCCACATCTGGCGCTGTTCGTGCCCTTTATGTA
Organism: Schistocerca americana; assembly: GCF_021461395.2. Lineage (NCBI taxonomy): Eukaryota > Metazoa > Arthropoda > Insecta > Orthoptera > Acrididae > Schistocerca > Schistocerca americana. Next base: position 221,988,704 of record NC_060119.1, read on the forward strand.
TGCTATCAGGCCTGTTAAAAACAGAAATTACGAACAACACTAATACAATTCTTGAGGTTTTCCCAGCATGCTGAATATTCTCTAGTTACGGGATTGCAGCCGGATTGTGTTGACTTTTTGCCACAATATTTCGGCTGGCAACCGCTAGCCATCTTCAGGTGAGTGTCTGCCACTGGAGACAGCTAGTTTTTTTTTTCTTTATTGGATTTCGACCTCCCCCCCCCCCCCAGAGGGGGGGTTGCGGTGGCGGCAGCATAATAAACCTCTCTGCAGCATACAGACAAAGTTAAAAAACATAATGAGGAGATATAACAATAAAAAGAGGTGATAAAACGGTGACGGTTTGAAACTGGTACATGGCGAAAAACTTGTGAAGAAAACATAAAAAACAAAGAGGTCAGTGATCTGATTAAAAACACTTAGGAAATAGACAGACACAATTAAAAAACACACAGCGACAGTCTGGTTTCTGTTCGCAGCACTGTAAAAAGGGGACGCACAACACTGAACACTCATGAAAAACACTGCAATATAGAGTATGAAGGCATGTGGGTATGGGCGGGGGGGGGGGGGGGGGGTAGGTTCTGGACAGATGAGGGGGAGATGGAAAGGGGGGAGCTGATGGAAGGAGAGGGCACAGAAAAGGGGGAAGCAGGGTGGACATGAGAAAGGAAATGGGGAAGATAGTGGAGGGGAAAGAAAAAGGACTCAGGGGGGGGGGAGGGGGAGAATGGAATCAAGGAGTGGGTAAGTGGAAAAAAAAAAAACAAGATGGAAAGGTGGGGAGAGGGAACCTGGTAAAAGGACAGAGGGAGGGAGGGAGGGAGGGGGAGATGAGAGTCATAGTTGATAGGAGGGATAAATGGAGGGAGAGAGGGCACCATCCAGGAGGGGAGGTTGATGGAAGCTGCCTCAGGAAAGGATATGAAGGGTGTAGAGGTGGAGGGTAGGAGGGACACAATGGAGAAGGCGCAGCAGGAGGTGGGGGTTGTAGAGGAGAGACTGCTACTTTTTTTTCCTTTATTATATTTCCATCCCATCCTCCCCCAGAGGAGGGGGGGCGGGCTGGCAGCAGTGTAATACGCCGCTCTGCAACCTACAGATAAAGAAACAGTGAGCGGATATAACAATAAAAAGAGATGATAAAACGGACTGTTTAAAACTGGTAAATGGCGAAAAAGTTGTGGAGAAAACATAAAAAACAAAGAGCTCAGTGATGATGATTAAAAACACTTAGGAAATAGACAGGCACAATTAAAAAAAACATGGCGGCAGTCTGGTTTCTGTTCGCAGCACTGTAAAAAGAGGACGCACAACACTGAACATTCATGGAAAAAACTGCTCTATAGAATACGAAGGTATATGGGCATGGGGAGGGGGGGGAGAGGACCCGGACAGATGAGGGGGGGAGGGGGGAGAGAGACTGCTAGTCCATGGTGTTGGCTTTATTGCAAAAATTGATGCGGAAACGCATGCGCATGGCAGCGGTCACGGGAGCGTCCTCTATCGAAGTCTGCGCCCTCTACAAATACTGTTCCATCTGTGGCGCGCAGAAGCATGCATAGAAACGAAACTACATGTGCGCCCTCTGTCGGAATGCGCTCTCGCGTCGCTAAAAACAAATGTCAGAGGTGGCCACACGTTTTATCATGAATAACACGATTTCTCTCAAAAGGAACTAAAGAAATCACCATGTCCGAAGCTTTGTCCCATTTAAAGCTGCCGTCACGACTTACAAGATTTTGTGCTAGACGTATTTCCACAGCTTCGTCAATTACTGAATTCCAAAAGATCTCTCTAGAGCCTAGATTTTTGTGGCAGAATAATCCATAGAGTGCCTTTGGTGATACAACGCTCAGCTACGCCTGACTGACGGGACTGTGAAAGACGAGGGTGGCGCTCTTGTTCAACGCAGCTTTCATGTACTGTGCGTGTCGTCTAAGCTATGTAAGCTTTGCCACACTGGAAAGGAGTTTTGTAAATCACGACCTTCCGCAGACCCAGATCGTCCTCTACCGAACCGAGAAGGACACTAATCTTTGCCGGTGGCTGGAAGATTACTTCATGTTTCCTTAATATCCTGTCTACTGTAAACGAAAGGTTACTGACGTATGGAAAGAATGTCCTGGACTTGAACAGCTCCTTCTTGATATTGTAGGTGGTCACGTTTCTTCCTCCTTAGCGCTGTACTAATCTGATGTGGAGAGTAAGTATTATCTTTGAATACCGACTGTAGATGTTCTAGCTCCTTTGTAAGGCCGTCTCCATCAGAAACAACATGCGCCTGGTGCACAAACATTCTAAGGGCGCCGGTAGTTTGTGAGGGGTGACGGCAGTTCGACGCTTGCAGATAAAGACCGTTCTACCCGTCACATAGAAGTGCTACTCTAATCATTCACATACCTTCCGATGGTGTGTATGCGTACAACGTTACGTTGACATCCGACCATATCTTCCAGTTGCTTCACTCTTTTTGTCAGGCAGTGATCTCCACTAAACGCAAGTGGTAAGCCTGTACATCCCTCTGGCCTTAGAAATGACTTACCCAACCTGTTATAGAAATACCTACAATTTGACGTGGTCTCTGAACTACAGTACATCCCAGTACTTTTCATGTCAGCAAACACTGACGCAGGTAAAGAAAGTGGTAAGTGATACATACAAAATCCTAGGACCAACCAAGGATCGAACCCCGAGACTTTTATATGCAATCGGACCCACTGAACCACATAGTCAGTACTGAAACTTCGAACGCTCCGAACATGGAGATTGAATCCCTTCACCAGGCTCCATACCTATAAAGCGTTAATTTAACCAATCTTCCATTGTGCCAATTTCACCAGAATTTCTGCTCCAATAAAACCGTTACGACTCTGTCAAATCGTGGAACGCCATGCACTCCCCATTGTCTTCTGTATCCGTCTACAGTCCCCCACTAGGATGCTGTATGAACTTATTAATTACCTCTCTGTGCTCCCTCGCATTAAACACCTTCAGATTTCCTGAACTTACCGCAAACTAGAAGTCATCCATCTTACTGTTTGATCCCAGAAAATTAACCCTTGTACTCCGCTACGATTGTACCAACACATCCCCACAAACTTACACCAACCCACTTTCCAAGTCCTGACATAACGAAACTTTAACCACCTCCCCTAACCGACGACGAAATCCGCTCGGAGATCTACTCGCCCTTCCAGCTTTAACAGAAAATTCCTCTTTCTCTCCGTACCAAAGCTCTTCTCCCTCTCCTCCCTCCCCTATCCACCATTTTCCTCCTACCTTTCCGAAAGCTTGATTGAGGGTCCTCCTCATTTCTTCCTTCCCACATCCAACTATGTCCCTCCAACAACCCTCCTCACCTACTACACATTTTTTTATATTACAACTATCATTAATCGTACGAACACAAAAAACAACCGCCTGTTTTAAAAATTTCAGAAGTGTGAACAAATTGATATTTTTTAGACTTTTATATTCTGGAATATATTCTAGTGTTCCTCTGTTCAACATTATTTCACTAGCTTTCCTCCCGTTATGTGCAATGGTTCTGTTTTCATTTAATTAATATTCAGTTCATAGACATTCTGAAAAAAATCTACTGTTCCCACTATTTCCTGAAGTTCTTTTTCATGGTTTCCTTAAAGAGTTATACGGGATATAAATAGCAAACACTATATTCTCCTTTCCCATTTGCTGGAATCTTGCCATTTCGTTCTAATTTGCCTCTTGTTCAAAAACAGAGTCAGATTTATTTTTCAAGCCCATACGATACTAGCAGATTTACAGTCCCGATTGCTTTCTGCGTCGAGTTTATTCCTCAATTAGATTTTCTTCTTATTTATTACCCTTCTTTTTTTCAAGATTCTTAACACCACATCTGCCGCATATAAAACACAGCTAACTGTTCTAAATTCATAACATTTCCTTGAGCTAATCTTCGAAAGCATGAAAAATAGATCCGAGAAAGACGCCCTGTAGCGTGCATTCCTCTGACGCCATACCACCGCCATTTGCGACTTCAGTGATGTCAAGCGAGAGCTCATTGGAAGGCATGGAGGAGGTCTATTGTTTTGTGCTGAAAGATGATTCTGCTTCGGTGCCAGTGATTCCTGTGTGTTGGTCAGAAGGAGGCCTGGACCCACACCTGGAGTTATGATATGTAGACGCTTTTCCGTGGTTATCCGACGCACCCTAATTGCAAATTTGTACGTCAGTCTTGGGTAGTACACTGAACTCGCATTCTGGACGACAACGTCCGACCATCCAGATTTAGGTTTTCTGTGATATCCCTTAATCGCTCCACGCAAATGTCGTGAATGTTTCTTTGAAAGGGCACTGCCGGTTGCGTCCCTTGTCCTTGACACAATCCGGGCTTGTGCTCCGTCTCTAATGATCTCGATATAGACGGGACGTTTAACCCAATCTTCCTTCCCTCTTCCTTCCTCCCCCACATACCGCTGCTGTAAGCCAGTAGGCTCTACCGAGAATCGACATCTTGTCTTGGTCTGCTCGGTCACTAGATCTGTCTGCAATCGAACACATATGGGACATAATCGGACGACAACTTCAGCGTCGTCTACAAACAAATGCGACAGACGTGGTACTCCATATCGCAAACTGACATCCAGCACCTGTACAACAAAACGCATGCAAGTTCGCATGCTTGCATTCAAAATTCTGCCTGTTACACCGTGTATTAACGAAGTAGCATATTAAATTTGCAATGTCGTATCTCGAACCTACATTCAACTGTGATCTTGCCTTGTTAATCCTTATACATGTTAGCTATACAAGGTGTTACAAAAAGGTACGGCCAAACTTTCAGGAAACATTCCTCACACACAAATAAAGAAAAGATGTTATGTGGACATATGTCCGAAAATGCTTAATTTCCATGTTAGAGCTCATTTTAGTTACGTCCACCTACGCTCAATGGAGCACGTTATCATGATTTCATACGGAATACTCTACCTGTGCTGCTAGAACATGTGCCTTTACAAGTACGACACAACATGTGGTTCATGCACGATGGAGCTCCTGCACATTTCAGTCGAAGTGTTCGTACGCTTCTCAACAACAGATTCGGTGACCGATGGATTGGTAGAGGCGGACCAATCCCATGGCCTCCACGCTCTCATGACCTCAACCCTCTTGATTTTCATTTATGGGGGCATTTGAAAGCTCTTGTCTACGCAACCCCGGTACCAAATGTAGAGACTCTTCGTGCGCGTATTGTGGACGGCTGTGATACAATACGCCATTCTCCAGGGCTGTATCAGCGCATCAGGGATTCCATGCGATGGAGGGTGGATGCATGTATCCTCGCTAACGGAGGACATTTTGAACATTTCCTGTAACAAAGTGTTTGAAGTCACGCTGGTACATTCTGTTGCTGTGTGTTTCCATTCCATGATTAATGTGATTTGAAGAGAAGTAATAAAATGAGCTCTAACATGGAAAGTAAGCGTTTCCGGACACATGTCCACATAACATATTTTCTTTCTTTGTGTGTGAGGAATGTTTCCTGAAAGTTTGGCCGTACCTTTTTGTAACACCCTGTATAAATGTATTACCGAAATTTCATTACTCTACAGTAATTATTTTTTACAGCTGCGATTTTTTTCCCGTCAATGCATTTATAATTTATCAGATTTTGATTTAGCTTTCTGAATAAAATATTTAAAACATTTCTTTAATGTGCCCGAACCACATGTTTAAAAAACAGCTTGGCTCTAAAAAACTATAAACCCCTACATTAAACAGACTGAAACGCCCGGCAATATTAATGCTGAAAGCGCCGCGTTTCTCCAGCCTCAGAGTCGACCCACTACTTGGTACGTGGCAGGACTGCAGCGGCGAGCAGAGTTCAACCGGCCCTACGGCGAACGCCTGCAGTGTAGGCTAAACGGGCGCCACACGACGCAAGGTGTTTCCCGCGACCTGCACCACGCTTTGGCGGCAGCTAAGCACGCGCGCAGCTTATCGCTGGACTGTGCTATCGGCTCAGCGGTTTCCGCGGCTTCGTCACTCAGCGCCGGACTCGGCACGCGCACTCAGCTTGCACGATGTCGCAGTTCCCATTTCTTAAGGGGGGACGTAAATGAAATTGACCAAAAATGTTAATTTTCGATTTGTTTTTTATTTGTTAGTACAACTCATGGACAACAAGTTCCCAAAGGTTCAATGTTGATATCGCATCCGAAGTGCCTGAAAATTAATTAGAAGTGTGAGGCGGCCTCCCTGCCACGCCAAGCTCAGTGGGATAACCACCCGTACATTCACAAGGAGAGGCTTCCAAATCGTATCCTGGATCTTGTCAAGCCCACTTACAAGTTTCTGATCGATCCTGCACTTCCTCGAAAAGTGTGTTCTGCAGCTGAAAAGTTGTTGAAGACCTGGTAAAGGAAAGAAGACAGACAACAAGAAACTAGAAGAGAAGCCTTGAAGGGAAAGACGACCCAGAGTACAAATTTGGTGCCTTCTGAAGAAGTAACATGAGGAAAAAAGTTAGGTTGAACTTTAAATTGTGGTTCCTGAAAAGTTTGTTTTTTAAAGTTTATGTACCTTTTCCTCAGATTCTATTAATGCTAGAATTATGAAATTTTGTAAACATATTTCTGTAAACCAAATAAACGTTGTCTCAAGAGCAAATTTTGAAATTCTGATTGCAAGCTGAGATATGGGGCCAAGTGCTTGGGATTTTGCCTGAATTTAAAATTGTGATTGTTCAAAATGGTTCAAATGGCTCTGAGCACTATCGGACTCAACTGGTCCAACCTTGTGTGAATGGTCTGAAAAGCTAATCATTTGCATATCACTTGCATCTTCTTCCTGCAAGTTAAATTTCGCGTCTGTAGCACGTCATCTTCGTGGTGCAGCAACTTTCATGGCCAGTAGTGTAATTAAAATAATTAAATTTGTTTTGATCTCTTATTTTGAATAGTATGGAAGTACAGTGAGTGCAGTATGTAATATACAGATCAAGTTTCAGTAGGCAGAATTTAAACTATTGTCACACAGAGGTCACAACATACTGATTATTGGGTAAAGTTGCATTTCAGTATCTGTTAAAGCTTTTATATTATTAAATTTCAAAATACTAATAAAAATGCAGACCGCGACGACCAGGTTCCCTTACAGTCTGTGCGGTGCAGACGGCGACTGCTTAAGGCACTGGACCTCACAGATCTTCTGTGCTGATCCTTGCCACGGGGTTCTCAGCAGCTTAAGGGGGGACGTTGATGAAAAATACACACTATTTCAAAAATGCACCAAATCCACAGTTTTGGAGACATGGCAATGAAATTTTGTACCACGTTTTACATGAAAGTAACACATTTACAAATAAAATCCTTTGATTATATATATTCAACTTTTTTTGGAATGAAATTTGAAGTTTTATTTTCCAAAAATGTTGTATGTTCCTCTTTCTCAGGAAGTATTCAAGAGATTTCTACAAAAATTTCTCTATTTCATCTCTTTATATATTTTTAGCTTCTCTCATGAGGTTTTTGGGTCAAATAGGAGAATTTTCATAACATTTTAATTATAATTCCACAAGCACAATGCAGGCCGAAGTGGCCTTGCGGTTAAAGGCGCTGCAGTCTGGAACCGCAAGACCGCTACGGTCGCAGGTTCGAATCCTGCCTTGGGCATGGATGTTTGTGATGTCCTTAGGTTAGTTAGGTTTAACTAGTTCTAAGTTCTAGAGGACTAATGACCGCAGCAGTTGAGTCCTATAGTGCTCAGAGCCATTTGAACCATTTTTTTATTAAATGGGCTGTTGAATAATCTGGTTCAGTGTGTAGGCAAGAATTGTATTGATATGTTCATAAAATAATCCATCGAGATCAATGTTACGGAAAATCTCATCATGACTGCCCCTCGGATCACATGATACACGTCCAAGCATTACTCAAGTTCGTTCCATACCTTATGTAGGAATATCCCATCAATCGTCATCACAGCAGGGCTGATCCGTCCTCTGAGTTGTTCCATTGCTCTTCGCAGTAGGGGTATGTAAACACGCTCCTTAATGTATACCCAAAGGAAAAAAGTCACAAGGCATTAGGTCCGGAGAGCTGAGTGGAAGGGGGGGGGGGGGGGGGCGGGGGGATCAAGTTAACGCAGCCACATCATCTTCAGCACTACGTTCCAACCAACGACGCAGAAGTTCGTCGCTTAGGATGCGACAAAAATCGAAGTTCTGATGAGTGGCTCCCCCTTCTTGATTGGAGATTACATTCTCGGAATCAGCAGTCAGTTGTGGAAACAACCACAACTGTAACATGTCGACGTAAGAGGTATTCGTCAGAGTCTGCTAAAGGAAGAAAAACGTTCCATACAGGTCGGACTGTGACACTGCACAGAAAATATTAACCTTCGGCGAATCTCGTTCATGGGCCAGAATTTCGTGGGATGTTCAGTGCTACACGCTCTCACAGTGTGGCGAATAAGATTTCCAGGTAAATGGTAGGTAGGATCTCATTTGTTGCGAAAGCCCAGAATGTACGATTTGAAATGTAACCACCGTCGCAAATCTTCCACGCAGTTTGTTGCAGCATTCCAAGTTCATGCATTGCACAGACCCTTTTTTTTTTATTGGTTACGAAACTTTCCCTCATCCTCTTCACGGTTGCACGTGACACATTTCGACGACGGGTACTTTTCTGTTTCCAGAAACAAACAGTGTCCCTAAATTCTCGCTACCAGCGTGCGGTGCGGTACCTTTGCATAATTCCTTCTGAATACTCGATGCACTGCTGTAACAGAGATACATCTCGGGTATTTCAACACAGAGACGCTATTTTCTTGCAAAGCACTGCGTATCAGTCGGAATAAGAGTTAGGTTGTAGGAAAAACAATAGAAATGTCGTATGGCATTTTTGGCGTGGATTCCCCTAGGTGTGGGTTCAGTCGCCGAGGTGAAATAATGTTCCTCCGCCGTGTACGTTGGCCTCTTTCCTTGTGGCTATGCGAGAGTTTTGACGATGGTGCAATGCCAACGACCTTGCTGCAATGGTGACACTGTCAGATCATCGAAGTTTAAGCGCTGTCGGGCTTGGTTAGCACTTGGATTGGTTACCGTTCGGGTCCGCCGAGTGCTGTTGGCAAGCGAGGTGCATTCAGCTCTTGTGAGGCCAATAGAGGAGCTACTTCAATGGGTAGTAGCGACATTGGTCACGAAAACTGACAACGCCGGGAGAGTGGTGTACCGGTGACGTCTAAGGGCTGAGGATGACACGGCAGCCGGTCGGTACCATTGGGTATTCAAAATCTGTAGGACGGCGTTTTTTTTCTACTGTAGGAGTGTAGTGGATGTGCGTACAAAGTAGTTCAAAATGTGTGTGAAATCTTATGGGACTTAACTGCTAAGGTCATCAGTCCCTAAGCTTACACACTACTTAACCTAAATTATCCCAAGGACAAACACACACACCCATGCCCGAGGGAGGACTCGAACCTCCGCCAGGACCAGCCGCACAGTCCATGACTGCAGCGCCTAAGACCGCTCGGCTAATCCCTCGCGGCTACAAAGTAGTAACATCTTTGTGTTGTCTGACGATGATGATGAGAGGAAGGAGAGGATGAAACTTAGTCTTTTCCGAATAGTATCAAGGTGGCCGGCGAACTTAATGCACTCATCCCACGGACAGATAGCAATCAAAAATTTCAGATGCCCTCACTTCATGAGACACTGCGGAGAGGTGTGGAATTTAATCCAGGACGGCGTAAAGACTCTCTGCCACCACCTCGCCGCGCGGAGTGGCCGCACGGTTTGAGGCATCATGTCACGGACTGGGCGGCCCCTCCCGCCGGAGGTTCGAATCCTTCCTTGGGCATGGGTGTGTGTGTTGCTCTTAGCATAAGTTAGTTTAAGTAGTGTGTAAGTCTAGGGACCGATGACCTAAGCAGTATGGTCCCTTAGGAATTCACACATATTTGAACATTTTTTGCCACCACCTCTCCAGCATTTGCGGACCAAATAGTGACAGTGAGCACTTTTCCATCACCAGCATTCGAACCGGCTTACCTCCGGGTCCGTCGGCACCGTACAGACGTGCGTTTGAAATCACGGCTACAGAAAGCGAATAAGTTGTAGCTGCCCGAGAAATAGTGCTTTCGGTGCGTTATCTCGCGATCGTGAGGGGCGGTGCGTTTCGCGTTGTTAGAACGCGCAGTACGGCCCGGACGCCAATACATATAAGGCCCGTATTTCATAACCGGTTGTGAAATCGGCTGGGCCGCCATACGCCGAATGGGGCCACGAACCGGCGCCCGGCACACCACGAAGGACCACATCTTTGCAACACTCAACTCAACAGACGCGTTAATTACAAAATATTTGTTGAACAATTGGGCGCTACCCTGTTGTCTTCCGAGAGTTCTCCGCAAACATTTACTACCTTCCACTTCTATGCAACACCTGCAACTGTTACTAATTCTCATTTCTTGGCGAATCCGATTGATGAACGCCAATGGACGGTTGTACCAGAGTCTTCATTTCGAACGATCATGCAGTGATTAAGAGGCTTCACTAGCATTCTAAAAGAGCAGTGTTCAGAACACCCGTCCGACAAGGTTCCCCATGATTCTGAATCAATTAAAATGATTGGTGGGATGGTGTATCTTCGACGAGAGACCATGTACGGTTATCTCCTAAATTCTTTTACTTTGTAAAAATGTTGAAACACGAAAATGTTTAACCCAAGATGCAATTCTGGCGAATCTTTCTCTATTGCACTTATTAAACTATCCCTACCTACTAGGAATATGTGTGTATTACTTATCATCAAAATGGTTCAAATGGCTCTAAGCACTATGGGACCTGACATCTGAGGTCATCAGTCCCCTAGACTTAGAACTACTTAAACCTAACTAACCTAAGGACATCACACACAGCCATGCCCGAAGCAGGATCCGAACCTGCGACCGTAGCAGCAGCCCGGTTCCGGACTGAAGCGCCTAGAACCGCTCGGCCACAGCGGCCCGCTTTACTTTTCATTAATCCCTGTATTGTATAAAAAATTAATACGACATGAGTCAGGTGTAAAAGGGGCTACGATTGTTGTCTTGATTCCCCCCCACAGGGTAATGTCGCTAATAATCGCGTCTGGCCATCGAGATGTAGGTTTTCCGTGATTTTCCTAAATCGTTCCAGGCGAATGCCGGGATGGTTCCTTCGAAAGGGCGCGGTCGATGTCCTTCCCCATCCTAGAAACATTCCGAGCCTGTGTTCCGTCTTTATTGACCTCAATATCAATGGGACGTTAAACCCCAATCATCCTTCCTTCCGTCATAAACAAATTAACATTACATAAGAGTGTTCAAATGGCTCTGAGTACTATGGGACTTAACTGCTTAGGTCATCAGTCCCCTAGAACTTAGAACTACTTAAACCTAACTAACCTAAGGACATCACGCACATCTATGCCCGAGGCAGGATTCGAACCTGCGACCGTAGCAGTCGCGCGGTTCCAGACTGTAGCGCCTAGAACCGCTCGGCCACCCCGGCCGGCCATAAGAGTTTGCGTGCAGTTTGTGCCCTGTTTTGAGTAAGGTGTTTAGCAATACACGCAGAACAACAGTTCCACCAGCAGTATAGCCAGAGCGCATGCAGAAAAATATCAACGACACAGCGACTGATGACCCCCAAACAAATTGAGTCAAAACGAGTCACGCAAAACAAATGTTGCCTGTAGTCAGATTAAATTGGACTGTCTTAATCTAAAAATCATTAATATAGTATTAATAGCAATAGGATTGACAGATCAACAACATTAAAGATGATAGGATGAATTTTATTTTCGTGTTTTGTTTTTAAATCACAAGGCTAGATGGAGATCGGAACAGGGTTGCGACCTATTCCTTGAAGCGAACAAGAAGAAGAAGAAGGAGGAGAATGACGCAAATTATAAGCTCAAGCTTTTTACAAATGTAGTGTGAAACCGAATAATCGCCAGATAGACACTCAGAGCCCTAAAATCATCATTATCATCGATCCGCTGTGCAAATAGTGCTTCATTGACCACAAGGACCATTAACAAGCGGCTCAGAGAAAGGGGTCACATCTCAAGATGCCTCCTGCGCCGACTACCACCTATGGTGTCGGGCACATTCGGCCTGGAACCTCATTGACTGGAATAGAATTGTCTTCAGTGATGAGTCCTGCTTCAAACTTAGTCCAGATGACCGGAGAAGACATATCTGGAAATGTCTTGGACAACAGTGGGACACAGACCTGACTGTCGCCGCCATATGTCGCTACAACCACAAGTGTTGGTCTCGGGTGTCATCATTTCATTTCATAGGGGGACCCCTTTGGTTGTCATCCGCGGCAGCCTCACAGCACAGCGGTACGTCGATGATATTTTACGCCACATTTTGTTACCCTCAAGACAAGCCGTCCTGGGGTTACATTTCAGCAAGATAATGCTCAGCCGCGCGGGATTAGCCGAGCGGTCTAGAGCGCTACAGTCATGGCCTGTGCGGCTGGTCCTGGCGGAGGTTCGAGTCCTCCCTCGGGCATGGGTGTGTGTGTTTGTTCATAGGATAATTTAGGTTAAGTAGTGTGTAAGCTTAGGGACTGATGACCTTAGCAGTTAAGTCGCATAAAATTTCACACACATTTGAACATTTTTGATAATGCTCGCCCACACATGGTAAGAGTTTGCACGGCTTGTCTTCGTGCTTACCAAACCCTACCTTGGCCAGTAAGGTCGACGGATCTCGCCGAATTGGGAAGGTTTGGAACACTGTGCTCAGGGCCTTCCAACCAGCTCCGGATTTTGACGATCTAAAGCGCCTATTGGACAGAATTTGGCATGATATCCATCAGGAGGCCATTCAGTAACTCTATCAACGAATAACAAGCCGAATAAATACTTGCATAAGGGTCAGAAGTGAGTTGCTCAATTTGTTGAGCTCTTTCTCTTGATTAAATATCCACTTTTTCTGAAACTGTTATCATCTACCGATTTTCGTGCCATTCGGGTAATTCCTTTGAGGTGCGTCGTTAATTGTTGTAAATTGCGCGCTATTGTTGAACACGGCTTCGTGGTAGAGAGCTGATGTTCCTACCAGTGCGTAGCGTGGTATCGATAGCTACGATGCCGCAACGTAGGTGCGATCTGCTAGGTTGACACTACGACACCGACACCGACGGCAGCGCCCTCTAGCCGGCGCTGTGCAGCTCTACGAGCGCCGCTCCAGATTCAGCCCATTTGATTCCGAGTAGACGACCAAGCAACACTGTTTCTACACTCCTGGAAATTGAAATAAGAACACCGTGAATTCATTGTCCCAGGAAGGGGAAACTTTATTGACACATTCCTGGGGTCAGATACATCACATGATCACACTGACAGAACCACAGGCACATAGACACAGGCAACAGAGCATGCACAATGTCGGCACTAGTACAGTGTATATCCACCTTTCGCAGCAATGCAGGCTGCTATTCTCCCATGGAGACGATCGTAGAGATGCTGGATGTAGTCCTGTGGAACGGCTTGTCATGCCATTTCCACCTGGCGCCTCAGTTGGACCAGCGTTCGTGCTGGACGTGCAGACCGCGGGAGACGACGCTTCATCCAGTCCCAAACATGCTCAATGGGGGACAGATCCGGAGATCTTGCTGGCCAGGGTAGTTGACTTACACCTTCTAGAGCACGTTGGGTGGCACGGGATACATGCGGACGTGCATTGTCCTGTTGGAACAGCAAGTTCCCTTGCCGGTCTAGGAATGGTAGAACGATGGGTTCGATGACGGTTTGGATGTACCGTGCACTATTCAGTGTCCCCTCGACGATCACCAGTGGTGTATGGCCAGTGTAGGAGATCGCTCCCCACACCATGATGCCGGGTGTTGGCCCTGTGTGCCTCGGTCGTATGCAGTCCTGATTGTGGCGCTCACCTGCACGGCGCCAAACACGCATACGACCATCATTGGCACCAAGGCAGAAGCGACTCTCATCGCTAAAGACGACACGTCTCCATTCGTCCCTCCATTCACGCCTGTCGCGACACCACTGGAGGCGGGCTGCACGATGTTGGGGCGTGAGCGGAAGACGGCCTAACGGTGTGCGGGACCGTAGCCCAGCTTCATGGAGACGGTTGCGAATGGTCCTCGCCGATACCCCAGGAGCAACAGTGTCCCTAATTTGCTGGGAAGTGGCGGTGCGGTCCCCTACGGCACTGCGTAAGATCCTACGGTCTTGGCGTGCATCCGTGCGTCGCTGCGGTCCGGTCCCAGGTCGACGGGCACGTGCACCTTCCGCCGACCACTGGCGACAACATCGATGTACTGTGGAGACCTCACGCCCCACGTGTTGAGCAATTCGGCGGTACGTCCACCCGGCCTCCCGCATGCCCACTATACGCCCTCGCTCAAAGTCCGTCAACTGCACATTCGGTTCACGTCCACGCTGTCGCGGCATGCTACCAGTGTTAAACACTGCGATGGAGCTCCGTATGCCACGGCAAACTGGCTGACACTGACGGCGGCGGTGCACAAACGCTGCGCAGCTAGCGCCATTCGACGGCCAACACCGCGGTTCCTGGTGTGTCCGCTGTGCCGTGCGTGTGATCATTGCTTGTACAGCCCTCTCGCAGTGTCCGGAGCAAGTATGGTGGGTCTGACACACCGGTGTCAATGTGTTCTTTTTTCCATTTCCAGGAGTGTACTTCATAGTGGGGGAGCCACTAAAAATCTTCCCTTGTAACTTGATGTACAGCTTCGCACCTACGTGCTCATCTCAGCCAAAGGTAAGTAAAACCACTTTTAATTGCAGTACCAAGTGTTCTATCTCACCTGCTCCTCCTAGCATCCTACATTTGCCTACCCTTCACTTTTCAGGAGCAGACCCACGCGCCGCTTCCCAGGCGCGATACAAAACGTAGTATAGTTCGAAGTATTACCAGTCAGATGTACTTCTACATTTACATAAATACATATACCTCGTACCAAAATTTGTCACTTGTTTACCTGTTCCACTCGGAACTTGAACGAGGGCAAAACGACTGCCTATGTACCTCCTAACGTGGCTTAATTCTTCTCACCTTATCTTCGAGCGTTTTCGCGAAGTGTACGTTGGCGGCTGTAGAATCATTCTGCAGTCAGTAGCAAAAGCCAGCGCTCTAAATTTTCTCAACAGCGTATCGCGAAAAGAACGTCGTCTTCACTCCATGCATTCACATTTGGGTTCACGATGCATCCCATAAATACCGGCGTGTTGACCGAACTACCTGGTAACAAATGTAGCGCTCGGCTCTTTCTTTAATCCGACCTTGTGCGGATTCCAAACGATCGAACAATACTCAAGGATGAGTTGTTGGCCAACCGAACATCGTGCGCTCGCAATTGAAATGCTTCTCAGATGTGATGAATTTGTCACTATTACGCACCATTTTTCTCGGCAACATTTGGACATTGGTCGTAATCATCGTTCCGTCGCAGAAGTCGATTACGGGATGTGTTCAGCAGTTCAGAGCAACAGCATCTGCAAACGAACAAATTGCGACCCGGAAGACCACAAACGGTTCTCTTCTCAGAACACATTGCAGCAGTAACAGCTGCTTTTCAACAAACTTCAGAGCGAGTTCATCGGCATTCCTAACCGCTTAACGTGTCGGACAGAAATTTGCGACCAATACTGCATCTGGACATTCATTTTCATCCCTACAAGCTCGAAGTGGTGCATCATTACTGCCCAGAGGTCAGCAAGCACTTCACGAGTTTTGTACACAGCTTCGGGGATAACCTATATTCTGCTCGATTTTCACAACTATTTCATTATGACTGCGGAGGCCCATTTTCATTTGTTACTACTGTGCGCCGACCAAGCTGCATCTAACGCACTAGAGACCACTTCGTAGCACAAACGTTACTGTGTGGCATGTTGCCGGCCGGTGTGGCCGTGCGGTTCTAGGCGCTTCAGTCTGGAACCGCGTGACCGCTACGGTCGCAGGTTCGAATCCTGCCTCGGGCATGGATGTGTGTGGTGTCCTTAGGTTAGTTAGGTTTAAGTAGTTCTAAGTTCTAGGGGACTGATGACCACAGATGTTAAGTCCCATAGTGCTCAGAGCCATTTGAACCATTTTTTTGTGTGTGGCATGTTATTCGTCCTTATTATTTTGCAAACGATACAGGTGGCTCTTGCCACTGAAGCGCTGGATCGGTATCTTCTTAAGTTGTACATTACATTAATATTTGTTCCATAGATCATGAACGCGACATGTCATAATTATGTGGAACGTCTCAGTTTAAAGTAAGTTTTCTTTACACGGTATGTATACGAGGGTTGGAACTTAAATAGTGGCAACTATTTTTTCACAACCGATACAAAAGAGTTACATGTTTGCACCTGTCAGCACCTGTCACTTCAAAGTAGTCACCAGCGTTGTGTAGAACCCGTTGCCAGCGGTGTGGAAGGCGTCAGCATACCGTTAGCACAGCCTGTTCTGTTGATGGTACGATTGGAGCGGTCTACTGCCTGTCGAATCTCTGGAACTGTTCTGAAGCGAATGCCACGAAGTGTTGCTTCATCTTCGGAATCAAATCAAACTCACAAGGACTTGCGTCCGGGGAGTATGGTGTATGGTACAGTACTTCCCAGTCCCATCGACCGAACACGAATGAAAAAATGGAAAAAAATAAGAGCCGCTCAAAATGGACACTCAAAATAGCGGAATGGATTAGTCTACATCATAAGAAGGGCATCATATGAAATTTAACTTCTGATGAATGTTTGTAAGAATGTATTATACGTCTCATACGTCTCGCTAAATATCAGCCTTCCATTTCGATCATTAAATGTGACAAATACAGATGGTTAGATCAGCATTTTTCTCAAGCAATGGGACAGGATGTGACAAAAATTACGGTAGAAGAAAGCATCTTCCGCTGTATACAGTGCAAGTACAGCAGATGTACTACATAATAAATGTTTTTTGCGTATTCTTCATGACGTATTTTAATAAAATTCTTCATTGTAGCTATGAAATTGGCATTCAGTACTTTTTTGCTGTTCGGTATTCCCTTTTTATCATCATGAAAAGTTTTGCAAAATATATCGGCGGTTAGGGAATTTGTTCATTCAATTCTTTTCGTTTATCAATGAATGGAAACACTCACTGGGTCTTTTCTTTTCATGCAACTTGCTCTAATGAGCAGATAAAATGTAAGATAACGGATAAGAGTAAACCAAAGAAAGACGAAAGTAACGAGGAGTAGCAGAAATGGCATTAACAACAAGTTTGACATCAACATTAGGAACGACGTAGTAGATGTAGTGTAGCAATTCTGCTGCCTTAAAAGCAGAATAAAGCATGACAGGCGAAGCAAGGAGGATATAAGAAGCATATTAGGGCAGGCAAAGAAGATTTCCTTCCGTGGTGCTACAGGGAGCTGCAGAAGACATTTATTGGAGTACGTCCAATAAATAACCAAGAACGTTGGATGCAAGTGCTGGACTGAGACGGAGAGGTTGATGCAGTAGAGGAAGTCGTGTCAAGTCCCACCAAACGAGTCAGAAGACTGATGACGCAATAATAGTTTCCTTGAGTGTTGTTGAATGACGCCAGCAGACTGTTATTAAAGGTTTTTGATCATCTTGAGGGACGAATAGAGCTGAGAACATATTCCAGAGAAGATAATTAGATATGGACTAAGAACACCAATCGTTCCGCAGACAAAAAAGGAGGTTGCACTTACCGTAACGAATTGCTTTAAAAGCTTTGAAGTGTTTGGACCGGAGATGCAGAGATTATATCTTGAAGAACCTCTTCCGTCCCTCGCCGTTTCCGGACGGTAATATTACGTTAATGGCTTCATAAATAACGAATGCAAATAAAATATGTAACAAACGCCCATATTCTAACCTCTCTCTCAGAACTGCCTCGTATACCAGTTTACCGCGGCTCACATTTCTAACAAATGAAGTGAAGTTTCTTCTTAACTCAGTGATTTCCCTTTTATTTGCTTTGTTTCTTTTAAGATAACATCGTTCCATTCACAAGGACTATATTTAGCGAACTTCGGGAATGGAGCCTGTGAAGAGGTGCTAACGAAAGTGTGAGTCAACAGTATCTTGTAGAAACCAGTGCGAAACTGTACTACAGTGGATGGATGGGCATTCGAAATTTTGAATTACGTATTACAAACTTCACTTGCCATCAACTCGTTGGTAATTTTTTAAAAAGTTCTGCGTCTCATGCAATTGTGGTCCAGAGGTTCTAGGCGCTTCAGTCCGGAACCGCGCTGATGCTACCGTCGCAGGTTCGAATCCTGCCTCGGGCATGGATGTATGTGATGTCCTTAGGTTAGTTAGGTTTAAGTAGTTCTGAGTCTAGGGGACTGATGCCCGCAGATGTTAAGTCCCATAGTGCTTAGAGCCATTCGAACCATCTCATGCAATTAACTGGATTTCTGGAAGAATGATCCCTCGAAATTTATTTCACTTTCTTAGCTCGCGATGCTAAGATAGCTGCAAACACTCGAACATCAAGCTTGTGGTCCTCTTTCACTGCTTCCATAAATGATTTGATGTGTTTCAGTACCCTCGCTTGGTGAAAATTTCTGTCACTTAACCAGCATCTGAGTAAACATACAATAATAGTTAAATATTATTACTTAAACAGATCTTGGTGCGAAGAGTCTGGTAACACTCCGAAAGCGAATATGATATTAGAAGGTCCTAAGAGAAGACTGACCTGGGCGTTCTTAATCATGTCGTATCTGAACAACTTGGTACATAAAATCAAGTGTTGTTAGATGTGGTATAGCAGGAAGAACAGAAAACTTTTAATTTCGTCTCATACTACTTACTGGCGTCAAGGGTACTCAGTTTTCATTTGTAGTTGAATGGATCTTCGTGGAGGGATGTTTAGGATTGGAAACTACTGATAAACTTCATCTATGCATTTGGCTGACGAATGTAGCTTCACTCACCACACGTACTGGTAATAGTGCAATCGTACTAGCACTGCCTAGATGTGAGGGGTTGCGCTGATGCAATTATCTCTTTGACATCTTCAGTACCCTCTAGTGGCCTAGTGGCATGTACCGCCTCCATTGGAAACCACCACTGGGATAGATCTACGCTTGCTATATGGTAGATCGGAAAGTTGCATAGGCCACACCTACTCCAAAGAAAGAAAACAGAAATAATATGCTAAATTATAGACCTATATCATTTACATTGATTTGTAGGAAGATTTTGGAAACATACTGTGTTTCAACAATATAAATACCTCGAAGAAAAGCATTTATTGACACATAACCAGCACGGATGCAGGAAATATCGCCATTGTGCAACTCAACAGGCTGTTTATTCAGATGGTTTAAATGGCTCTGAGCACTATGGGACTTAACATCTGAGGTTATCAGTCCCCCAGAACTTAGAACTACTTAAACCTAACTAACCAAAGGACATCACACACAACCATGCCCGAGGCAGGATTCGAACCTGCGACCGTACCGGTCACGCGATTCCAGACTGAAGCGCCTAGAACCGCTCGGCCACACCGGCCAGCTCTTTATTCACAAGAAGTAATGACTGCTACCGCCAGGGGATCCTCGTATTGATTCAGTATTTTTAGGTTTCCAGAAGGCTTTTAACACCTTCTCTCACAAACAGCTTCTGGTCAAATTGCGACCTATTGAGTATCGTCTCAATTGTACTACTGGATTCATAAATTCCTGTCAGAAAGCGAAAGTTCGTAGTAATTGATGGGAAAGCAAACCGAAGTGATATCTGGATTCTCCAAAGTAGGGAAATAGTCTCACAATGGTTCTGCAAACCATCGGCCAAGACCCTAAGTGTGAACTGCAGAGTAACCATGTAGATGCAGATGTTGATAGCTGCTCATTCCCTTCCTAAGAAGAGGTCGGATCACGGTATTGAAAGAAAGGGGTTTCTCAGTAGACATGAGGGGACAAGGTGATGAACGAAAGCCAGAATCGTCTTAAAAAGGTAACAGTTGTAATCGAGAAACTGTTACTTTTTGTAACTTTGAGAGATGGGGAACTTCGATAGCGAGCAGCTTCCTTTCAGTCATTTATACCGAATGATTATAACCAACGTGCAGATAGTTGCAGCGGATCAGTGTGGGCTGTGATTATCGTATGGCAGCGAAACTTGGTAGACATGGTAGAGGTGGGGAACTTCGATAGCGAGCAGCTTCCTTTCAGCCATTTATACCGAATGATTATAACCAATGTGCAGATACTCACGGAGGACCAGTGTGGGCTGGCAGCGAAACTTGGTAGACGCGGCAATGCGTTAATGCGGAACCAATATAGGCTGGAAAAAAATTAGTTCCAATTTTGGCCACCAGGTACAAATTTGGCACTGTACACGCTTTGTATGACACTATGACGTCCACGCTATCATTTGACAAGTCTATCTCACTAGGGGTAAGATAGATACTGCCTACAGGAAAATTAGAGAGACCTTTGGAGATAAGAGAACGACTTATATGAATATCAAGAGCTCAGATGGAAACCCAGTTCTAAGCAAAGAAGGGAAAGCAGAAAGGTGGAAGGAGTATATAGAGGGTCTATACAAGGGCGATGTACTTGAGGACAATATTATGGAAATGGAAGAGGATGTAGATGAAGATGAAATGGGAGATACGATACTGCGTGAAGAGTTTGACAGAGCACTGAAAGACCTGAGTCGAAACAAGGCCCCGGGAGTAGACAACATTCCACTGGAACTACTGACGGTCTTGGGAGAGCCAGTCCTGACAAAACTCTACCATCTGGTGAGCAAGATGTATGAAACAGGCGAAATACCCTCAGACTTCAAGAAGAATATAATAATTCCAATCCCAAAGAAAGCAGGTGTTGACAGATGTGAAAATTACCGAACTATCAGTTTAATAAGTCACAGCTGCAAAATAATAACACGAATTCTTTACAGACGAATGGAAAAACTAGTAGAAGCCGACCTCGGGGAAGATCAGTTTGGATTCCGTAGAAACACTGGAACACGTGAGGCAATACTCACCTTACGACTAATCTTAGAAGAAAGATTAAGGAAAGGCAAACCTACGTTTCTAGCATTTGTAGACTTAGAGAAAGCTTTTGACAATGTTGACTGGAATACTCTCTTTCAAATTCTAAAGATGGCAGGGGTAAAATACAGGGAGCGAAAGGCTATTTACAATTTGTACAGAAACCAGATGGCAGTTATAAGAGTCGAGGGGCATGAAAGGGAAGCAGTGGTTGGGAAGGGAGTAAGACAGGGTTGTAGCCTCTCCCCGATGTTGTTCAATCTGTATATTGAGCAAGCAGTAAAGGAAACAAAATAAAAATTTGGAGTAGGTATTAAAATCCATGGAGAAGAAATAAAAACTTTGAGGTTCGCCGATGACATTGTAATTCTGTCAGAGACAGCAAAGGACTTGGAAGAGCAGTTGAATGGAATGGACAGTGTCTTGAAAGGAGGATATAAGATGAACATCAACAAAAGCAAAACAAGGATAATGGAATGTAATCTAATTAAGTCGGGTGATGCTGAGGGAATTAGATTAGGAAATGAGACACTTAAAGTAGTAAAGGAGTTTTGCTATTTGGGGAGCAAAATAACTGATGATGGTCGAAGTAGAGACGATATAAAATGTAGACTGGCAATGGCAAGGAAAGCGTTTCTGAAGAAGAGACATTTGTTAACGTCGAGTATAGATTTAAGTGTCAGGAAGTCATTTCTGAAAGTATTTGTATGGAGTGTAGCCATGTATGGAAGTGAAACATGGACGATAAATAGTTTGGACAAGAAGAGAATAGAAGCTTTCGAAATGTGGTGCTACAGAAGAATGGTGAAGATTAGATGGGTAGATCACATAACTAATAAGGAAGTATTGAATAGGATTGGGGAGAAGAGAAGTTTGTGGCACAACTTGACAAGAAGAAGGGATCGGTTGGTAGGACGTGTTCTGAGGCATAAAGGGATCACCAATTTAGTACTGGAGGGCAGAGTGAAGGGTAAAAATCGTAGAGGGAGACCAAGAGATGAATACACTAAGCAGATTCAGAAGGATGTAGGTTGCAGTAGATACTGGGAGATGAAAAAGCTTGCACAGGATAGAGTAGCATGGAGAGCTGCATCAAACCAGTCTCAGGACTGAAGACCACAACAACAACAAATTTGAGTAAACAGTATGGCTATCGGAAAGAAAGTGTGAGCTGTTAGTGAAACTGTTTTAGATGAAATTTGAGAACTAGGATGAGCTTGGTGTGGTACCTGGAAAAGGAAAGTGTCCTATCCCGGTGGAGGTTATTGACGAGGTTGCTATTGCTCTAAATGATCATGCAGAACGTGTCCTGGGTAGCGCTAGTGCTCTTACAGTGTCAAGAGAATTGTCCATCGCATGTCAACAGTAGAGAGAGTTTTGCGGTTATTTTACATAGTTCCTGTCCAAGACCCAGACGGTGCCGCAGCTGAACCTGATGATCCGCAGCGTGGTTCTGAGTTTGCTCTTCGGTTTTGGCGCGGTTCGAAGTTGATGCCATGTGGCCGAGCAACATTCTGTGGAGTGACGAGGCACATTTAACACTACAGGGCGCAGTGAATATACAGTACTGCCGAATTTGATATACTTTTTAACCCCGTGCTGTGCACGAAAAGCATAGAGCCACTGCACCCACCGTATGTGACTGTGGTGTGGGTTTACGGGCATCTTTACCCTCAGTCCGTTCTTGTTTGAAGATAATACACCCAGAGGATATGTCAGATGTATCGGGTGATCAAAAAGTCAGTATAAATTTGAAAACGGAATAAATCACGGAATAATGTAGATAGAGAGGTACAAATTGACACACATGCTTGGAATGACATGGGGTTTTATTAGATCCAAAAAAATACAAAAGTTCAAGAAATGTCCGATAGATGGCGCTTCATCTGATCAGAATAGCAATAATTAGCATAACAAAGTAAGACAAAGCAAAGATGATGTTCTTTACAGGAAATGCTCAATATGTCCACCATCATTCCTCAGCAATAGCTATAGTCGAGGAATAATGTTGTGAACAGCACTGTAAAGCATATCCGGAGTCATGGTGAGGCATTGGCGCCGGATGTTGTCTTTCAGCATCCCTAGAGATGTCGGTCGATCACGATACACCTGCGATTTCAGGTAACCCAATAGCCAATAATCGCACGGACTGAGGTCTGGGGACCTGGGAGCCCAAGCATGACGAAAGTGGCGGCTGAGCACACGATCATTACCAAACGACGCGCGCAAGAGATCTTTCACGCGTCTAGCAATATGGGGTGGAGCGCCATCCTGCATAAACATCGTACGTTCCAGCAGGTGTTTATCAGCTAGGCTGGGGATGATGCGATTCTGTACCATATCGGCGTACCTCTCACCCGTCACGGTAGCGGTTACAAAACCAGAATCACGCATTTTCTCGAAGAAAAAAGGCCCGATAACGGTAGATGTGGTAGATCCAACCCATACCGTGACGTTCTCGTCATGCAATGAAGTTTTCACGACAGTTATAGGATTTTCTGTAGCCCAAATTCTGCAATTGTGGGCGTTGACAGACCCTCGGAGCGTGAAATGAGCTTCGTCGGTCCACAACACGTTACTCAACCAATCGTCATCTTCCGACATCTTTTGAAACGCCCACACCGCAAATGCTCTACGCTTCACTAAATCGCCAGGTAACAATTCATGAAACCGATGGATTTTGTGCGGATGGCATCGGAGGGTACGCCTAAGTGCCAACCAAACAGTAGTGTATGGAATGCCGGTGCGACGTGCGACTGCACGAGCGCTGACTTCCCCGTGCATAGACGAACCCGCTAGTCTCCATTTCTTCCTGAACTGTCTCAGCAGCATTACGCCTTGAGCTCGGTCGGCCACTACGGGGTCTGTCGTCTAAACAACCCGTGGCTTCGAACTTCGAAATCATTATCGCCACAGCTGCATTTGTCAACGGACCTTTATCCGTTCAAATCCCCTTCCTATGGCGATAGGATCGTAAGGCAGAACTATCACATTCCCCATTCTGATAATACAGCTTCACTAAAAGCGCCTTTTCATGTAACGTCAACATGCCGCGACTGCTGGCGCATCTTTCTCTCTCTTTTTTTTTTTTCTTTATTGTGATTTTAACACCTTATACAAAGGCGGGCTGGCAGCAGCACAATACGCCGCTCTTCAGCCTCGAGTGTTACAACAAGTAGTACATAAAGGTGGCACAGAGTAGACAGTAAAAACGGTGGGCAAAAAATGTAGACACTAAAAATCGATAAAACACGTAGCCGTTCACGCTAGACGAGAAACATCACTAACACTGGGCGACACGATGCACAGAACATGGATGATGGCGACGGCACGTGAACGGTGGGGGCGTGACGGCGAACAACACTACACACAAACGAAGGCACACACACGAAACACTGACGGCGATGATCCCCGGCGCGCGAATGTTCACTGAGCGTGTACGAGTCCGGGGACCTGCCAAGAGAGGAGGTGGAGGAGGAGGAATGGGAAGGGGAATGGGAGAGGGGGGAGCAGAGATGCCATGGGCAAAGGAGAGAGGGGGAGGGAGGAAGGGGGAGGGAAGCCCGGTGGAGAGGGGAGGAGGGAGGGGGGAAAGGAAAGAGGATGGAAGGGAAGGGAGGGAGGGAGGGTGCCTAAAGGAGAGGACATAGGAGGTGGGGGGGAGGATCAAAGTTGATAAGAGGGGTAGATGGAGGGGACGAGGACAGCATCAGAGAGGGGGAGCTGGCGGAAGCCACCTTGGGAGAAGGTAAGGAGGGTGGAGAGATGGAGACCGGGTGGGACGTGGGAATACAGGCGCGGCAGCGGGCGGGGGTGGGAGAGGATCGGGGAAACGAGCGGGTGAGGAGGATCAAGTTTACGTGAGGTGTACAGGATACGTATCCTTTCAAGAAAAAGGAGGAGGTGGGGGAAGGGGATGAGATCATACAGGATCCGCGTGGGGGAGGGGAGACGGATGCGATAGGCAAGGTGGAGAGCATGGCGTTCAAGGATTTGGAGGGATTTATAGAAGGTAGGGGGGGCGGAGATCCACGCTGGGTGGGCGTAACAAAGGATAGGGCGGATGAGGGATTTATAGGTGTGGAGGACTGTGGAGGGGTCCAGACCCCACGTGCGGCCGGAAAGGAGCTTGAGGAGACGGAGTCGGGAACGTGCCTTGGCTTGGATCGTCTGGAGATGGGGGGTCCAGGAGAGGCGACGGTCGAGGGTGACGCCAAGGTACTTAAGGGTGGGAGTGAGGGCGATAGGACGGCCATAGACGGTGAGATAGAAATCAAGGAGGCGGAAGGAAGGGGTGGTTTTGCCTACAATGATCGCCTGGGTTTTGGAGGGATTGACCTTGAGCAACCATTGGTTGCACCAAGCGGTGAACCGGTCAAGATGGGATTGGAGAAGGCGTTGGGAGCGTTGCAGGGTGGGGGCAAGGGCGAGGAAGGCAGTGTCATCGGCAAACTGGAGGAGGTGGACGGGGGGCGACGGCGGCGGCATGTCCGCCGTGTACAAAAGGTACAGAAGGGGGGAGAGGACGGAGCCTTGGGGCACACTGGCGGAGGGGAAAAAGGTGTAGGAATCGGTGTTATGGATGGTGACATAGGAAGGACGGCGGGAGAGAAAGGAACCGATCAGACGGACGTAGTTAATGGGAAGGGCAAAGGTTTGGAGCTTGAAGAGGAGACCGGAATGCCAGATGCGGTCATAAGCGCGTTCGAGGTCAAGGGAGAGGAAGATGGCGGAGCGACGGGAATTAAGCTGTTCGGAAAGGAGATGAGTGAGGTGAAGGAGAAGATCGTCGGAAGAGAAGGATGGCCGAAAGCCACACTAGGTGACGGGAAGGAGGCGGTGCTGGCGGAGATGCTGGTGGATGCGTCGGGTGAGGATAGATTCCAGGACCTTGCTGAAGACCGAGGTAAGGCTGATGGGACGGTAGGAGGAGACGGCGGACGGCGGTTTGCCAGGTTTAAGGAACATGAGGATACGGGAGGTTTTCCACAGGTCGGGGTAGTAACCGGTGGACAGGACTACATTGTAGAGCCTGGCCAGGGTGGAGAGGAAAGAGACAGGAGCTTCACGAAGATGACGGTAGGTGGCACGATCGTGACCAGGAGCGGTGTTGCGTTTGGTGCGGAGTGTATCAATGAGATCCTGTGTAGTGATAGGGGTATTGAGTTCCGTGTGTGTAATGTTGTCCAAATACTGGAAACCAGGAGCGAGGGGAGGGACAGAGGTGTCAGTTCGATCGCGGATATCCAGGAAGAGGGAGTAATCGAACTGGGGATCGTCGGGGAAGGAGAAAACATCAGAGAGGTAGGAGGCAAAGTGATTGGCCTTACTAAGGGTGTAAGGGAAGGGGTGATCATCGTGGAGAAGAGGATAGTAGGGGGAGGGTTTAGTTCCGGTAAGGCGACGGAAGGCTGACCAGAACTTGGACGAGTTGATTGGTAGGGTTGCATTTAAACGGGTGCATGTCTGTCGCCAGTCCCGGCGTTTCTTAGCCGCGAGCAAATTACGAACGTGTCGCTGGAGTTGCCGGTGGCGTCGTAGTGTGTCCGGGTCACGCGTGCGGAGGAAGGCACGGTAGAGACGACGGGATTCACGGAGGAGGAGAACGGCCTGTGGGGGTAAGGTAGGACGGTGGGGGTGGATGGCGACAGTAGGAACGTGGGCCTCCACGGCCTCAGACAAGGTCTGCTGGAGAAAGGAGGCGGCATGGGTGACATCGTCAGGGTGGTGGTAGGTGAGAGGGTGGCTATTGACCTGGGTGGAAAGGGTATCCCGGTAGGCATTCCAGTCGGCTCGGGAATAGTCGTGGACATACTTAGGGGGAGGAGCAGTACGAGGGTCGGGGCGAGGGCGACGACCGTCTGAAACGGTGAGGAGGACCGGGAGATGGTCGCTACCAATAGGCTCCAGGACATCCACCGTTATGCGGCCAAGGAGGTTGGGGGAGGATAGGACAACATCAGGAGTGGAGTTGGATTCGGGACAGGTGTGCTGGGGGATGGGAATGAGATCGCCTTGAAGGGAGGATAGGAACCGATGCCACCGCCGTAACTGGGCGGCGGAACGACTATGGATGTTGAGGTCGGCGGCGATCACGTAGGAGGAGAAGGTACGGTCAATGTGGGAGAGGAAGTTGAAGGGAAGAGGAGCGTTGGGGCGAACATAGATGGTGGCGCAGGTAATGGTAAGGCCGGGGAAGAAGACACTAAGGATCAGGTGTTCGGTGGGGTCGGGAAGGAGAGGTTGGAGCCGAACGGGGATCTGGCGGTGGTGCCCAATGGCAACTCCGCCACACGCAATTGGGAGGGGATTATCAGAGCGGTGGAGGAGGTAGGGCGAAGTGTGGACTGTGTGGTGGGGTTGCAGGAAGGTTTCATTGAGGAGGAAGGCATCCACGCGGTGGGTGGCAAGGGTGTGCAGGAACAGGTTTTTGTTGGCGGGAAGGGAGCGTATGTTGTTGAAAAGGATACGTTGCTGTCGCGCCATGACTGGGATTTAAACGAGGGTGTCAAGACGGGAGAAGGTGAAATGGGCCTGGTTGTTGGAGTAGGTGGCGTACATCTTGAGTTGGAAGATGGAACGGGCAGCAAGGGAGATCTGCTGGAGGGTGTGAGGGCGCTGAAAGGGATGAACGTTCTGGAGGACGATGGTGAGGAACCTGATGATGTCCTCAGCGGTGGGTGGGGGACGAAGGGAATTGCCAGGAGGGGTGGGGGCGTCCAGAGGACGGACAGGTACGGTGAGTTCAGGAGTGGTTGGAGGGGGTCGGGCTTTACACTTTTGGGAGTAGGTGGGATGAGGGAGATTGCAGGTATTACAGGAGGGAGGGGATTGGAGGTTAGGGCACTGCCAGAGGAAGTGCGCCTGCCGACAATGCGGGCAGGTGGGGGCCTCGCGGCACTCAGCTGTGGGGTGCGCATTATAGCGCAGACACCTCTGGCAGCGCAGGGATTGAGGAGGGGAACGGGAAGGGTCGACCTTGTACCGCTGGTGGAAGAGGAGGGCACCCTCCTTCAGGAGACGGTGAATGGAGGGGGCGTCCTCAGAGAAAACCCGCATAAGGCGGGTGGGGCCGGCCGAGTTGAAAATTCGGCGGACCGCCCGCACCTCCAGCGTGGGATGGGCCTGGAGCTCCGCCAACACCTCCTCCTCCGTGATCGACGGACTGAGCCGCGTGATCACGGCGGTGAGGGTCGGCGGGCGACGCAGGGGTTGGGGTTGGTGGGTAGGAGATGGAGAAGGAGCAGGGGTAAGGGAGGCGTTGGGACCAAAACGGGTCACGGGGAGACGGGAGAGGATGTCAGTATGGAGGGTTGGGCTGGGGGAGGAGATGAGAACAGAATCTCGGCGAGGAGTGAGGAGGGAGATGGGGGCACCAGGACAATGCTGGCGAAGGAAGAGGGTGAGGTTCCGGGCTTCAAGGAGAGAGGGATCAGGACGGGAGAGGAGGTAGCGGTAGGAGGAAGGGGGAGAGGAGGAGGATGAGGGGGCAGGGACAGGCGGGGAGGCTTCCATGGCATCATGGGTGGGGGAAGGAGGACGAGGCGCAGCCTTTTTGGAAGCAGAGGAAGCAGGGGTGCCACCGGGGCACTTGACAGCGGTGGAGGAGGTGTGGGGGATGGGAACAACGGGAATGTGGCGGGGAGGGGCAGGTCCCGGGGCCGGAGTCGGCGCCGGAGATGGTGACGGTGACGGTGAAGGCGACGGTGACGATGACGATGACGGTGGCAGTGGCGGCGGTGATGGCGAAGGTGACGGGGAGAGCTGGGCGTGGGCAGTGGCCCGACGGGCCACCACCCGAGCTGGAGCTGCAGTGACAGGCTGGGGGAGTGGGGGGAAGGGATCAGAACGAGAGGAGCGGGAGGAAGAAGCGGGAGAGGGGGCGACAAAGATAGAGGGTGAAGGGAGAGTGAGGAGAGGTGGAATGGAAGGAGGGGGGTGGGACTGGGCACACCAAGTTATAGTGGTGGAGGCGGCGGAAGGGGAGGTATAGACAATGGCGGTGGTGGTAGTAGTGACAGTGGTGGTGGGGGCGGACATGACGGGAGAGAGAAACAAGAACGAACAGAACGAAGAGGAGAGGACAGAAACTGGGGACAGACAAAGACGAAGACGGATGAAGACGAAGACGGCCGTAGACCAGGGTCAGGACGGCGGCGATGGTGGCGACCAGGCGGCACCGGATGGCGGCGGCGGCGGCGGGCACCGGACGGCGGCGGCGGCGGCGGGCACCGGCGGCGGCGGCGGCGGCGGCGGCGGCGAGCCACGGCAGGCGGCGGCGGCGGCGAGCACCGGCAGGCGGCGACCAGGCGGGGGCGGCGAGCCCCGGCAGGCGGCGACGGCGGCGGCGGCTGCAAGGACCGGAAGGCGGCGACCAAGCGGCGGCGGCGGTGACGGCAAGCAGACGACACGGCAGGGATCTTCCACGTCGAAGGCGCACCCTGAGAGTAGCCCAGGCAGTGAAACTCTTCGATGAAGAAGAGAGGGAATCCAACCCTCGAATCTTTTTCTCTCTCCCATTACAGCTCCCTTTATACACGATTGTCATGCGCAGTCACTTATGTTTTGCTGTCCAGCGACATCTGCCGGCCATTTTGTGAACTTTGTTTCTTTTTTGTTCTAATAAAACCCCATGTCATTCCAAGCATGTGTGTCAATTTTTACCTCTCTATCTATATTATTCCGTGGTTTATTGAGTTTTCAAATTTATACTGGCTTTTGATCACCCGTTACTTTGACGTCTGCTCGTTATCGACACCTCCTTGTACAGTATGTGGTTCCTGCTTTGGAGGCGTGGAACTGAATGGAAACCACTGTTTCCATACAAGATGAGGCAACACTTCAGGTCGCTCGCCCATTGAAAGATCTGCTGAACGCAATCTCCCACAAACGTATCTCCAGAGGTTGTTCGGATGCGTGGCCTGCATGATCGCCTAATCTGAAACCCTGCGACTATTGGCTGTGGGGATATCTAACAGATCGCGCTTACTAAAGACATGTTCGGTTTCTACCTGGTCTGAATGCCAGGATAAAGGAACACGTTGCTCAAATTCCGCCGGAACTGCTGCGAGCAACAGTTGATCATGCCGTCTTACGGATGCGGTATCTCGTCTGCGTCTTCGGTGTTCATACTGAACAAATTGTGTAAGCGGCTGTTAATAATAAAAATTACATGTGCTTTTCTCACTTGTTTGACCTTTTCTGCCCACGTCCCGCTCCTAATTACCTATAGAAACATTTCTATGCGTCTTTTTCGCTCTCACAGCGCCAGATTTTCACCTGGTAGCCAAACCTGGAACTAATTTTTTCCAGCGTAAATCGGTTTCGCATTAACGGATTAGAATATCTACCAAGTTTCGCTGCCGTACGATAATTACACCCAACACTGGACCTCTGTAAACAGCGGCACTTTAATTATAACCACTTGGTAGTTAATGCAGTTGTGGCACTATTTATTTTTAATCTTGGGACGTAGTATGTAATACTGGTGAAAGGGAAAATGGGAGGAGGATGCTCTTATTACTTATTCCTGGCATTCATATTACGAACGAGGAAAAACCTGTCTGGAAAACAAACTCAGCAGGAACTGTTAATAGTATGTCAAGGCATTTTGTGTCCTGTTGCTTTGTATAGTCTGGTTGATATAATTCCTATTGTCTTGGTGTCATAATTTTTCCATGCTAGCTAATGTAGTGTTGTCAGTTCTTTCTTTCTATGCTAGATAATCACATTTTCCGGCCGGTGCAGTTGACCTATGAAGAATCTCATGTATTTCGTCATTGTGTCTGATGTATAAAACATGATTCATTGAGCATAAAATGTGATTCATCTGGAAAGGCCACCTGTCGCCCCTCAGTGGACGTCCAGTTGCGGTATTGGCGTGAAAATTCCAGCCTTCGGCGCCAGTGAACAGCAGTCAGTGTGGGTGCATGAACCACGCGCCCGCTGCGAAGACCCATATGCAGCAATGTTCGCTGAACGGTCTTTAATGACACTGTTGGTAGCCCCTTGGTTCACCCGGGCCGTCCGTTGATCAATCGTTGCACATGTATTGGTCTGTACATATCCGTCGATCACCCTTGTCATCTATTCCCGTAGCGTACCACAGTTGCCTCGATACCGTGCACGGTATACATCACGGCGACACTCGAACTGTTTACGAACTTAGCTGTTTCGGAAATGCTTCCACCCTTGGCCCGAAAGCCATACTGAGCCGTGCATGGCTCATATTTGTGCTATCTATTATTTAACATCTTGTTTTGACCGTACGGCTGCCTCGTCATTTTAATTTCAATTACTGGTGTCACTGAATTGCTGTCTTGCCTGCCCGTGAGTGGCGGCAGCAGCGCATATTGATATTAGCCGTGCCGTATTGTCTTTCCTGGACGGCTATAACTCCCCGGTCGTCGTGTGTCGTAGGGGGAGATAGGATCTTGGAGTTGGAACACGGTAGAAGTGCAGTCGGGACGTAGCAGCAGTCGGGAACGGAGCGCCAGGGAGGCGCGGACAGCCAGTACTCGCCGACCGCTCGCGACACAGGATGAACTGTCCGACGGACGGAGATGGCAGCGGGATCGACCGTAGGTCGGTCGTTCAGTTGGTCGCCTCTTTCGGCGACGTGTGTTTGGTCTTTTGACCGTTTCTGGGCCTCGTCGCTGGGTCATCTCGCTGGATGTGGCTCGGTTCCTTCTTGTGCGGAGACGTCGTGGCCAATGGGCAAGAGTTACCTCTGCATGATTGGGTCCGAGCCAGTGTGTCCGGATCGCCGTGCCTCCCAGTTCCCGACGGACATCGGCGTGAGTCGGGTTGGAGCTGCAGTGAGCTCCAGATAGGCAAGACTCGCCCGACCGTTGCTCACACACATGGTTTGAGTGCCAACGACCTTGGTTGGATGTTGGTCAGTCGTCTGGTCAGACGACGTGTGTTTCGTCACCGACCGTCCTCCGGTTTTGTTCAAAATGGTTCAAATGGCTCTGAGCACTATGCGACTTAACTTCTGAGGTCATCAGTCGCCTAGAACTTAGAACTGCTTAAACCTAACTAACCTAAGGACATCAAACACACCCATGCCCGAGGCAGGATTCGAACCTGCGACCGTAGCGGTCGCTCGGCTCCAGACTGTAGCGCCTAGAACCGCACGACCACTCCGGCGGGCCTCCGGTTTTGTGTATGTGTGTGTCCGCCGGTTATTTGTTCTAGTTGTTCATCAGTGATTC
The DNA here is from genome assembly GCF_021461395.2 of Schistocerca americana. Taxonomy (NCBI): domain Eukaryota; kingdom Metazoa; phylum Arthropoda; class Insecta; order Orthoptera; family Acrididae; genus Schistocerca; species Schistocerca americana. Next base: position 222,020,941 of record NC_060119.1, read on the forward strand.
GTTTTACGAATGTTCGAGTTTCTTGCGGCAGTGTTTCGTGCAACGCTCTGTACCCTGTGCCAATTCGACTGAGCAATGCTTTAAATGCTGTAATGCTGTCTGCGTACTGCAGTAGCCAGTTGTTCGGTTGCGACAGAGCAGCGAGTGAGTGTTTTCTTACCGTGTTGATGCTGGCCGCCACGGCGTGTAGTTCCACAGCCGTTGCGATGTTCATGTATGTCAGTAGTTATTGTGCCCTGGCTTACTAACACACCAATATTTGAAGACGAGTATTACTGGTCTCTGCGCCTCGCTGCCATTTTGGTTGTAGTGTTTTTGGTCTGGTGGCCTTAAGCAGATAGTTGGTTGGTTCGTCGGCTGTCTGTCGGTTGGTTTGCCTTCAGTTTAAGCAGTCCTTGCACAGGCTGCCTGTCTCACCTAAACGGGCGTTAGTGGTACGATCCCAGGCCAACCCTTGGAAACGTCTGAGCGCCGTTCCTTGTGTGCTACATAGTAATTTTCCTGTTTGGCTTTTAGTTATTTGGTTGATGTGCGGCCTTCAGCCGAGTTTAAAAAAAAAATGGCTCTGAGCACTATGGGACTTAACTTCTGAGATCATCAATCCCCTAGAACTTTAGAACTACTTAAACCTAACTAACCTAAGGACAACAAACACGTCCATGTCCGAGGCAGGATTCGAACCTGCGACCATAGCGGTCGCGCGGTTCCAGACTGTAGCGTCTAGAACCGCTCGGCCACTCTGGCCGGCGCCGAGTTTTAATATTTCTTTAATTAATGTTCGTGTTTTGCCCTTTTGCATGAAATGTTTGAAGATAGGGGCTTCTGTCTTTTGATTATAACTCTCTTTATTGCTTAACTGGGGACTCCAGCCAAGTTCCACTTAAATGAAATTGCTAAAGCCTTCAGCCTGTTTAGATTGAAGATGTAGAAAATATTTTTGGTTGAAACCTCCAGAAGAACCTTGTAATTCAATTTCTTGTGTCTTGGATTTTGAGTGTGGCCTACAGCCGATCTAAAGTTAATCAAGGGAGGTCGATTAAAGTTTTAAGTGTTTTTCATCTTTGTTGTAATATTCTGTGTTGATAAATAAAGTTTGTATGTCGAGTGCAACTGACAGGAGCTCATTTTGTCCCCTTTCCACAACCTAATCCGCTCTGTCCTGCTAGGCCAGGCATTTCAAATACACTTTTCGAAGTCAGATGAATCGATCCGTTTCCACATTATGACAACGACTGCACTGTTTTCCGTGTTCCCCAACGTGCTTCGTATATCCTCCAATGCTAGTGCTGCCACCTGCCCTTTGTGAGTGGTTACTGCACATTGACGTTGAACATTGGCGGTGGTTATATTAAACTGACTGGACTGTTCGTATTTCACAAGTCCTACTCGGTTTAGTTTATTCTCTGCTTGTCTTATTTTGCATGTTCGATTTTTTTTCGGCAGTTTAAAAAGTTCGTCCAGGTGAATTCCAAGGTATTTTAGGTGTTGTTGTGGGATGATTGCTTGCACCTGAACGCGAATTTTTAGCCTTAATGAGCTATCGGTGTCGGAACGGAGACTTCAGTAAAGACATTACTTTTTCTCCCTCCAGTACAAGAAGCCGAGCGAGTCTTTAGAGAGCCTGCCGATTATAAAGTCGTTTAACCTAACTGTCCTGGCAGGCTGGCAGTGAGGCTCAGGAACTCTGAACAGGGAATGTTTGTGAGGGGACCTTCTTTTCCGGCATTCGGCCGGCCGGGGTGGCCGAGCGGTTCTAGGCGCTTCAGTGGAGAACCGTGCGACCGCTACGGTCGCAAGTTCGAATCCTACCTCGGGCATGGATGTGTGTGATGTCCTTAGGTTAGTTAGGTTTAAGTAGTTCTAAGTTATAGGGGACTGATGACCTCAGAAGTTTAGACGCATAGAGCTCAGAGCCATTTGAACCATTTTTTCCGGCATTCGCCTGATAATGGAAACCTCCCGAAAACTTAGCTCGGAACCGAGGGATTGGAAATATTTCAGTTCATTTGTGAGGCAATGCTGTCAATTGTCTAAGACAAAAATTAGTGTCTGTATGTGTGTGTGTGTGTGTGTGTGTGTGTGTGTGTGTGTGTGTGTTACCTGTATCCACTTGTATTTATAAAACATTAGCATATGACAGAGGTAAGGTGGAACAGTTGTGGCAAAATAAATGTTTGTGAATGGAGGTTATAGTTCGTCAGTTAGACAACAAGCGCTCTGTTGCAGAGCGGTGTCACGAGCGTGTATAGGTCCTACAGTGTGGGCGGAAGGTAACTCTGTTTGGAGTTCTGGATTTTTATTGATGTTATGTGTAGACAGCAATCAAAGATATTTTGTTTCATGGACTAAAAATAATGTTTTTTATATTTTTTCAGATCCCATAAAGTTTATGTTCTTTTAAAGCCCGGATGATTAAGCACTGAGAAGAGCTTCAAAAATACAGCAAGGTAGGAAGTGCGGCAGTCTGTAATTCAGGTCAATCGGTGGTGGAGGGAACAACAAGGGAGCCAAGAAAAAAAAATGGTTCAAATGGCTCTGAGCACTATGGGACTTAACGGCTGTGGTCATCAGTCCCCTAGAACTTAGAACTACTTAAGCCTAAGTAACCTAAGGACATCACACACATCCATGCCCGAGGCAGGATTCGAACCTGCGACCGTAGCGGCCACGCGGTTCCAGACTGGGGAGCCAAGACGTTCTGGATGAACAAACAATAAAATATTGCCTCACAAAACTAATGACTACGCAATGTGTTGTGGATATGAAGAAATATGAGACGTTCTCGCCTTCGATATCAGAGGAAAAGTTGAGGGATATGCTCGAGCGAAGCAAACCAGAAAAACTTGGCGAACTCTAGAATAACAGCTGTGGGGTCGCAAGTCATGTTCCTGTTGAGTTCTTGAGGAATGTCGTAGCAAACTTATCAGTTAGTTTGAGATTGTGTGTAGAAAATACAGGAACACACACTGAGTTGTAACTTTTGGACAGATGACGGTATGTTATGAGCTACACTACTGGCCATTAAAATTGCTACACCGAGAAGAAATGCAGATGATAAACGGGTATTCATTGGACAAATGTATTATACTAGAACTGACATGTGATTACATTTTCACGCAATTTGGGTGCATAATCCTGAGAAATCAGTACCCAGAACAACCACCTCTGGCCGTAATAACGGCCTTGTTACGCCTGGGCATTCAGTCAAACAGAGCTTGGATGGTCTGTAAAGGTACAGCTGCTGATGCAGCTTCAACACGATACCGCAGTTCATCAAGAGTAGTGACTGGCGTATTGTGACGAGCCAGTTGCTCGGCCACCATTGACCAGACGTTTTCAATTGGTGAGAGACCTGGAGAATGTACTGGCCAGGGCAGCAGTCGCACATTTTCTGTATCCAGAAAGGCCCGGTCAGGACCTGCAACATGTGGTCGTGCATTCTCCTGCTCAAATGGAGGGTTTCGCAGGGATCGAATGAAGGGTAGAGCCACGGGGCGCAACACATCTGAAATGTAACGTCCACTGTTCAAAGTGCCGTCAATGCGAAGAAGAGGTGACCGATACGTGTAACCAATGGCACCCCATACCATCACGCCGGGTGATATGCCAGTATGGCGATGACGAGTACACGATTCCAATGTGCGTTCACCGCGATGTCGTCAAACACGGATGGGACCATCATGATGCTGTAAACAGAACCTGGATTCATCCGAAAAAATGACGTTTTGCCATTCGTGCACCCAGATTCGTCGCTGAGTACACCATCGCAGGCGCTCCTGTCTGTGACGCAGCGTCAAGGGTAACCGCAGCCGTGGTCTCCTAGCTGATAGCCCATTCTGCTGCAAACGTCGTCGAACTGTTTGTGCAGATGGTTGTTGTCTTGCAAATGTCCCCATCTGTCGACTCATGGATCGAGACGTGGCTGCACGATCCGTTACAGCCATGCGGATAGGATGCCTGCCATCTCGAGTGCTAGTGATATGGGATCCACGGCGTTCCGTATTACCCTCCTGAACTCACCGATTCCATATTCTGCTAACAGTCATTGGACCTCGACCAACGCGAGCCGCAGTGCCGCGATACGATAAACCGCAATCGCGATAGGCTACAATCCGACCTTTATCAAAGTCGGAAACGTGATGGTACGCATTTCTCCTCCTTACACGAGGCATCACAACAACGTTTCACCTGGCAACGCCGGTCAACTGCTGTTAGTGTATGAGAATTCGGTTGGAAACTTTCCGCATGTCAGCACGTTGTAGGTGTCGCCACCGGCGCCAACCTCGTGTGAATGCTCTGAGAAGCTAATCATTGGCATATGACAGCATCTTCTTGCTGTCGGTTAAATTTCGCGTCTGTAGCACGTCATCTTCGTGGTGTAGCAATTTTAATGGCCAGTAGTGTAGTTACTTTCGGCCCACGCCATTGTGAGTGGGCAGATGTGTACGGCGCCGCGACCTTCTGGTGTCCGTATTAGCCGCGGCCGGCCTGGGCCACGGCGCAGGGGTGTGGCGCCGGCGACCCCCCCGCCCCAGCGGCCACAGTGGGCGCGCCGCTGGCAGGTGCAGCCGGGGCAGAATGCGGCGTGGCCGCTCGCCAGCCGTAGTACGGCGCGCCGCCGCCTCAATGTCGCGGCGCCCGCTGTGTGACACGCCGGCGTGGCGAGGCTCGCGGTCCCAACGCCCACTCTGCACGGCGGCACTAGTCGACGTGCAGACGTATCAGAACACCGGTCTCGGCAGTTTAACGCCGGCGATGGCAGTACTCGCAGACACGGCAGCGGCAAGATCCCACTTCCCCTTAAGGGAGCTTTATTCCAAATTACTCGCTGAATACGGATTTCGTTCAAAATGGTTCAAATGGCTCTGAGCACTATGGGACTTAACATCTGTGGTCACAATCCCCTAGAACTTAGAACTACTTAAACCTAACTAACCTAAGGACATCACACACAGCCATGACCGAGGCAGTATTCGAACCTGCGACCGCAGCAGTCACGCGGTTCCGGACTGAGGCCTAGAACCGCACGGCCACCGCGGCCGGCAACGGATTTCGTGCAGTGGCTATATACAGGGTGGTCCATTGACCGTGACCAGACCAAATATGTCACAAAATAAGCGTCAAACGAAAAAACTACAAAGATCGAAACTTGTCTAGCTTGAAGGGGGAAACCATATGGCCTTATGGTTGGCCCGCTAGATGGCGCTGCCATAGGTCAAACGGATATCAACTGCGTTTTTAAAAAAATAGGAAACCCCATTTTTTATTACATATTCGTGTAGTATGTAAAGAAATATGAATGTTTTAGTTGCACCACTTTTTTCACTTTGTGGTAGATGGTGCTGCAATAGTCACAAACATATGGCTCACAATTTTAGACGAACAGTTGGTAACAGGTAGGTTTTTTAAATTAAAATACAGAACGTACGTACGTTTTGAACATTTTATTTCGGTTGTTCCAATATTATACATGTACCTTTGTGAACTTATTTCTGAGAAAGCATGCTGTTACAGCGTGATTACCTGCAAATACCGCATTAATGCAATAAATGCTCAAAATGATGTCTGTCAATCTCAATGCATTTGGAAATACGTGTAACGACATCCCTCTCAACAGCGAGCACTTCGCCTTCCGTAATGTTCGCACATGCATTGACAATGCGCATACGCATATTGTTACGCGTTGTCGGAGGATCACGATAGCAAATATCCTTCAACTTTCCCCACAGAAAGAAATCCGGGGACGTCAGATCCGATGAATGTGCGGGCCATGCTATGGTGCGTCGACGACCAATCCACCTGTCATGAAATATGCTATTCAATACCGCTTCGACCTCACGCGAGCTATGTGCCGGACACTCATCATGTTGGAAGTACACCGCCATTCTGTCATGCAGTGCAACATCTTGTAGTAACATCGGTAGAACATTACGTAGGAAATCAGCATACGTTGCACCATTTAGATTCCCATCGATAAACTGGGGGCCAATTATCCTTCCTCTCATAATGCCACACCATACATTAACCCGCCAAGGTCGCTGATGTTCCACTTGTCGCAGCCATAGTGGATTTTCCGTTGCCCAATAGTGCATATTATGCCGGTTTACGTTACCGCTGCTGGTGAATGACGCTTCGTCGCTAAATAGAACGCGTGCAAAAAATCTGTCATCCTCCTGTAATTTCTCTTGTGCCCAGTGGCAGAACTGTACACGACGTTCAAAGTCGTCGCCATGCAATTCCTAGTGCATAGAAATATGATACGGGTGCCATCAATATTGATGTAGCATTCTCAACGCCGACGTGTTTGAGATTCCCGATTCTCGCGCAATTTGTCTGCTACTGAAGTGCGGATTAGCCGCGACAGCAGCTAAAACACCTACTTGGGCATCATCATTTGTTGCAGGTCGTGGTTGACGTTTCACATGTGGCTGAACACTTCCTGTTTCCTCAAATAACGTAACTATCCGGCGAACGGTCCGGACACTTGGATGATGTCGTCCAGGACACCGAGCAGCATACATAGCACACGCCCGTTGGGCACTTTGATCACAATAGCCATACATCAACACGATATCGACCTTTTCTGCAATTGATAAACGGTCCCTTTTAACACGGGTAATGCATCACAAAGCAAATACCGTCAGCACTGGCAGAATGTTACGTGATACCACGTACTTATACGTCTGTGACTATTACAGCGCCATCTATCACAAAGCGAAAAAAGTTGTCGAACTAAAACATTCATATTTCCTTACGTACTACAAGTATATGTAATAAAAAATGGGGGTTCCTATTTTAAAAAACGCAGTTGATATCCGTTTGACCTATGGCAGCGCCATCTAGCGGGCCAACCATAGCACCGGCGCGGTGGCCGAGCGGCTCTAGGCCCGTCAGACCGGAACCGCGCGACTGCTACGGTCGCAGGTTCGAATCCTGCCTCGGGAATGGTTGTGTGTGATGTCCTTAGGTTAGTTAGGTTTAAGTAGTTCTAAGTTCTAGGGGACTGATGACCTCAGATGTTAAGTCCCATAGTGCTCAGAGCCATTTGAGCCAACCATAGCGCCATCTGGTTTCCCCCTTCAAGCTAGACCGGTTCCGTTCTTTTTAGTTTTTTCGATTGATGCTTATTTGGTGAGCTATTTGGCCTGGTCAGTATCAATGGTTCACCCTGTATGTATTACCCCACTGAGACATATGGAAATATGTGCCGCATTGTGTACTCGAACCCGGATTTCCTGCTTACCGTGAGCGGTCGCCTTCAGCCCCGCACGCCCTCCAGCCGGATCCAAACCTCCTATATACACACATCAAGAAAAAGTTTTACATCACCCCGGTTTCCAGAACTCCTGAAGATAGACGTTGATTGTGGGCAGTGTATCACAGACACACTGCCTTTGACCGTTCAGAGATGTCACTAAACCCGTCCAAAGGTGTAAACAACCATGCACGAGCAGCGCCTATTAGACGGCGTGGTCGGACAGCCGATCAGTTCCAATCATTCCACCAGGAAGGAGGTACACGGCTCGTGTTGTCTGCAATTGAAGCATGCCTAGGCGGTCACTACCGCGGTTCCATCGCGTCCGCATTGTTACTTTGTGCCAGGAAGGGCTCTCAACAATGGAAGTGGTCAGGCGTCTCGGAGTGAACCAAAGTGATGCCGTTCGAACATGGAGGAGATACAGAAAGGAATTGTCGATGAAATGCCTCGATCAGGCCGCCCAAGGGCTACTACTGCAGTGGATGATCGCTACCTACGGATTATGGCTCGGAGGAACCCTGACAGCATCGCCACCATGTTGGTTTTCGTACAGGCACAGGACGTTGTGTTACGACTCAAACTGTGCGCAACGGGCTGCATGATGCGCAACTTCACTCCCGACGTCCATGGCGAGGTCCATCTTTGCAAGCACGACATTATGCAGCGCGGTACAGATGGGCCCAACATCATGCCGAATGCACCGCTCAGAAGTGGCATCACATTCTCTTCACCGATGAGTGCCGCATATGCATTCAACGAGACAATCGTCGGAGACGTGTTTGGAGGCAACCCGGTAAGGTTGAACGCCTTAGACACACTGTCCAGCGAGTGCTCTCTCAAACTGGTATTGTGAAGTACAGGCATCCAAAATTATGTGATAATCAACAGTGCTCCCATGGATGAAAGGGTTGGAAAGACATCGCTGATATGGGTTGGTGCACTTGTTATAAACACTGTAGTCGATACTGTGACAAATAACATCTGAGGATCTGCTTACGAGAGCCGATGAAAGGGCATTCTGCTGTCCGTGATGTCACAGCCGTACTGGCTGCACTGTTTGCGCACTATAGAAGATCCAGTTGAACCCTTTCGTTGGTATACTGTGTAGGTGTTTACGAAATGTCACCCCTTACAGTCAAATATACAAGTCAATACGCTGAAATCCCAATTCCCCACTCCAAATCTATCCTCCCCTTACTGCTAGGTATACGTAACTTTTTTATGGAAATAGTAGTCTGATCGCTTCCCACCCACGTCTGGTGATATGTCAGAACATTAACCACAATAACTTTACGTTCTAAGAGCATAATATTCCCGACAAGTTACATGATTATCATGTATATATGTATAGCGTCCGAAAAATTATGGTATATCCACACTCACACCAGCTGGGTGTCGTTTCGCACGGGATACAATAACTTCCCAATAACAAAACCTTCCAGCCACATCGTCGTTATCACATACTTGTCAAGGAATAAAGCGCATAATTCCAATTAAAAAGCCCTCACATCTTTTATTTACGTTTGTTGTTCTTGCACGGTAGTCACCGTAGGCCAAAGCAAGAAGAACCGACACACTTAATGTCGAAAACATTACTTAGAAGCGCACAGCTCTCCTCCCTCCTTCCCTCCCCCCTCTAACCTTCGCACTGGTTTGTCCAGTAAATTCCATTCTATACACAAGTCGGTGCTGCCCTGGAAAAATAGCTTATTTATATGTGTGTTAAGAATTTTGACTTCAAAGACATCCCTGTGTGCTGAGAGGAAATGCTTTCTGCAAACCAAAACATGCCTGCTTTGTGCACAGTAGCGAAATACCTGTCTGCTGACAACCCATTCCCAAATGTTTAACCCAGCCTCATATTCACAGTGACTGAGTAAACATCTAAAAGTATGACAGACTTTCCAACACACTATCCACTGAATCATTGACATTAGTGCAACAACCTCACACTTCCATGCATAATTTGGAGTTGCTGCAAGAGTAGTGGGAGATTCGGGACTTAACCACAGTGTTGCTCGTTTTTTACCCCCACGCACTGTTCGATAGTGAACCGACAATGATATTGTATCCTGTCTAAAGCAGACTATATACATTGGTAGTATGCAAATGCTTATTGGTAATAATTTATTTAGAATCAAATCCAGTGCCTAGAGAAATAACAATTAGCAAACGAGTACAAGAAGGAAGAAACCAATGTCAATTTTTGCTCCAACAAGAGCAGTCATCTTACGTCCTCTTACACTTCGATCTGAATTGTAGTACCACAGTGTGTAGGTCAAATAGCGACGGGATTTGCCGTCACTCACCTCCTAGACGGTCACTTCTTAGTGGGTGAATCACACCCTTCTTAAAAATCCATGCACATGAATTTGAGCCTGACATGTTCTTCTGCTTTAGCTCACCGACTTGTCAGCTCCTGGTGCTTGGGTTGCTTTCCTTAAGATTCCAGGAAATGGATCTGAGCTCGAGATATGCATTCTACGTCATCTCGCTCCAGATGATTACTGCTAGGCATTTTGCGGCAGCTAACGCTTCCGATGACAACGCACAGGATTTCTGGTTCTATTAATGTGCAATAGACTTAGGTAGTTCAGGTCAAAAACCATCTCCACCATAGGTCCACTTGCAGACAACTCCATCACCTATGAACATCCCTCAGCTAAAACAAACACGCTGCAAGCGGCTATACAGCGCATGATGGAGCGTACATCCGTACGCACCCCCATGTTTTTGGGATAAATGCGTCGTCTTTCGCAGACATTTTTTTCTGTCACAAATTCGAATGGGTTATGCCAACCTACACAGACCTAGCAGCATCAATATGATACTTCGCTTCTCAGATGAATCGTGTAAATCGAACAGATGTAGCTTCACAGGATTGGTAGACAGCGACTATGTAGTGTCGAGCTCTTGTATCAAAATTACTGTTCACCAGGACGTATCATTTAACCACAACATGCATGTTAACGTCAGGACAGCAGCCGATAACAATCTCAAAGTTATAGTGCAAACTGAGAATGTACAGTGAAGTACGAAGGTGGGACTCAGTCAAATACAGTGGAGGAAGCTATGGTGCAGACTGGCGTATATATTGAGGGCAGCTGACGGCTAAGTACGACAAATTCTGTCTCATCATTCCTATATTCGACAGCAGCAGAGTTAGCGCAGCAATTACTCACTGTGCTTCCTGTTTCTCCGTTTAAAATCGGCAGCTTGAGAGGCATCACAGGATGTATTTCTAAAGCAACAAAATGCCGTGAACACACATGATCTGCAGGAAGTGGTATGCGCTGAAATGGGGCGGGAGTGGATCTGTGGTATTGTTTTGCCCAAGATAGTGGTAGTATTGAATTGGAGATGTGCTTTCATTATTTCGGTCACTCAATCATTCTAGGACAAACGAAAGTTGCGGACATACAGGAAGACAGTAAGGTTCTTGAAGGTACCAATAGAGATGTGGAGCCATGCCAACCACAGAGCCGTGCCCAGGTGTGATAGGTTTCTCGGTTGAGAATCCATGGAGTGAACAGCCCGATCGAGGTGGTCCCACAAGTTCTCCGTTGGGCTGAAATCCGTGGGGTCTGGGACCAGGGGAGTATGGTAAACTCATCCTGGTGCTCTTCAAAACATGTACTTTGGGTAGTACCACTGGTAGACACCATTGTACTGAAGAAAAAACAAACTGCATGCAGGGGGGGGGGGAAAAAGGCCTCCAAGGACAGATGCATTCTTGTGTTGATCCATTCCACCTACCAGAATGACAAGATCACACAGGGAATGCAACGAAAACATTCCCTAGGCCATAACGCTCCCTCCTCCGACCTGGACACTTCCAACGATTGTTGCAGGGCCAGACACCCCAACGACCACCTTTCAAATGGAGCATGAAACGTCAGTCATCTGAAAAGGCCACCTGTGGACATACTTTAGCGCTACTGAAGTGCAAATTCCACTCTTTGGTCCCATAAACACCAGTCAACACGGGTGCATGAACCATGCAGAGGACTATGCATAGCAACATTCGCTGAATGGTCCTTGAGAAGACAATGCTGGTAGCCCCTTGGTTCATCTGGGAGGTCAACTGCTCAACAATTCCACGTCTATTCACCCCTTCAGATCTCCACAGGCGTGTCCCCCCCCCCCCCCCCCTCCGTCATATGGGTACGACAGTTGCCTCAGCGCCGATTTTGGATAGCGCCAATTTACCATGTGCAATATTCTTTAACCACAGCAGCATCTGAACAGTTTACATACTTAGCCATTTCAGAAATGCTTCCATCCTTGGCACAATGGCCTTTTGCACGCCAGATAAACCACTCCATTTCCGCGTTATGACAATGACTGCACTGTTTCCTAAGTCACCCCCGCTCCCCCCAACACACGTTATATACTATCCATTGCTAGTGTTCCAACTGTCGTCTGTGAATGACTATTCCGCGTTGGCTTCGAGCTTACGCAGTGGTCACATTAAATGTGACTGGACCATGTATAAACCGTAGTCCAATCCTCACTTCTTTTTGCGTGTCTGGGCTATTCTCAGGAAATACTATAGAGATTTTGATATGGTCTTGGATTCCCAAGACCAAAACATCAACAGTATTAATACGCATAAAAGGCAAAAATTGCTGAGATTCTCGGTTCCCAGGATGGATGAACTGGCTACAATGATCAGCCAGAACATTATGACCACCGACCTACTGTCGATATAAATCCCTCCAGGCAATAGCAGCCTCACCAGGAGAGGAATGACTTCTAGTCAGACACACGCATGGTGCATGTAGTATCAGTGAGTGTGCTGTCCGAAGACAGATTGTGATGGCTCGGAGGCTTCACTCGAGCATTTCGAAAACTGCATGACTTGTCTGTTGATATACTTTCGGGATGTGAGGTCGTGGTCCAAGAACTTTTCTGCTCCTTACGTTTCGTCCAGGCTGCGCTGGACTTCCTCAGAGGCGCTGCTCCGCTGAGTCTTGCCGACTGACTGGTCGGGTGTCTGAGAGCGACTTATATATTGTAAAAAAGGGGGCGTGGTTCAGGTGACACGTGATGAGCAGTGATAATCCATAGCAAAGATAAGGTTGACTATTGATTACCACCTTGTCAAAGATAAAATTTGTTAGCAATTTTGTAGAGCCACTGTCCATATATCGCTAAGTTTCATAGGCTCCTCTTTCCTATTAAAATTATCGTGATGTTTATAAATTTCAATAGCTTCTCTATATAGCCGTGGATAGTAATTTAACGTTGTAGATAAAACTTCGGTATGCGAAAACTTCACTTGGTGGTTGACTGGTTGAAGAGCATGTTCCGCTACAGCTGATTTTTCTATTTTTCCAAGTCGACAAAGACTTTTATGCTCTTTCAGTCGTGTGTTTACGCTTCTTTTGGTAGTACCAATATAAACTTTACCACAGGTGTGTATAAAATTCCATGTGTGTATAAAATTTCATGTACCTGTGGTAAAGTAAGGCATCATGACGGCCAAGGAGTATCGTACACTGGTTTCTGACCACGTATATCCCTTCCTGTCAATCATGTTCCCCGACAGCAATGGCGGCTTTCAACAAGACAATGCGCCACATAACAAAGCCAGGAGTGTCATGGAGTGGTTCAAGGAATACAATGGCGAGCTGCAGTTGATGTGCTGGCCCCTCAAATCGCCAGATCTGAACCCGATCGAACACATCTGGGATGTATTTCAACGTGGTATCAGACCTCATCGTACCCCTCTTCGGAATTTAGGGGATCAGGTACCTGGCGTGTGCGAATGTGGTGCCAACTCCTTCCAGTGACCTAACAATGCCTCCCTGCTTCCATGCCATGATGCGACGCCTTTTTTATCCGTGCAAAAGCTGGATATAACAGCTGTTAGGCAGGTGATCATAATGTTCTGGCTTGTGAGGCTTCATTATCTTCAGAGTGAGAATCACTGTAATCACTTTCGCTGTCGCTATATACCCCACCTAAACGTAGTATTATTTTATCTATTTCATCACCGAAAGAGATTTCGCTCAGATTATTTAGTGTGTTCGCACAACAGAATTCTATCTTCTTTATTCGCTGAATTAAATTTCTCCTCGTACAAATGTTTTACAGATGCTAAGTTACAGAGACCGTTGCTTAGAACTATGTAACCTTCACAATAGACAAAATATTCTCTATTGGATAAGTCTGGGTAGTAAGGAGGAATTGTATAGCAAAGTGACTAGCAGGCTGTAGAATATCATCGACGGAATACTCGACGATCCTTGGCTTTGTTCTTTGTACTGGTTCATACAGAACAGGTTTCAGCATGTTACCCTTTGTTAGCCACTTTCTAATGCCGTCTGTAGTGGAATAAGACGTTTAACTTTGTGAAATGGAGCAGTGTCGAAAATTAGTGCAGAGTTAGGTTTTAAACTGGGGATCACATTTTCTGTCAACCACTTTTACTAATTTTGTCTATTAGTGTGGTAGTGATAATTTCCCATTGCTTCGTTTGACGTCCACATGTCAAGCGTATTAAAAATAAAGCCATTATTACTTCCTGCATGAGTTATTAACAGGATTTATCCATTTGATATTGGTTTGAGGAGACATGAGTTATATTATCATTCCATGACTTCCCATTTACGTGTGACGATAAAATCAATGTTACATCAACGTAAAAAAGTTATAAACAATTCATTAACAACGGCCTCATCAACACTATCAATGTCTAGACTATACGTTTCCTTTAATTTACGTCTGTGGTCACAAACTTTTTGTTAACAGATTACTGGTTTCGGTCTATAATGACCATCATCAAATCTGTTTTATAAAAACAAAGTCCTAATGTACTGCAGCCATAGTGGCATCGTCAGTGCATTACATTAGGACTTTGTTTTTATAAAACAGATCTGATGATGATCATTATAGACCGAAACCGGTAATCTGGTAACAAAAAGTTTGTGACCATAGTCGTAAATTAAAGAAAACTTATTGTACTGGGTGATCAAAATGTGAGTATAAATTTGAAAACTGAATGAATCACGGAATAATGTAGATAGAGAGGTACAAATTGACACACATGCTTGGAATGACATGGGGTTTTATTAGAACCAAAAAAATTCAAAAGTTCAAAAAATGTCCGACAGATGGCGCTTCATCCGTTCAGAATAGCAATAATTAGCATAACAAAGTAAGACAAAGCAAAGATGATGTTCTTTACAGGAGATGCTCAATATGTCCACCATCATTCCTCAACAATAGCTCTAGTCAAGGAATAATGTTGTGAACTGCACTGTAAAGCATGTCCGAAGTTACGGTGAGGCATTGGCGTCGGATGTTGTCTTTCAGCATCCCTAGAGATGTCGGTCGATGACGATACACCTGCGACTGCAGGTAACCCCAAAGCTAATCACCGCACGGACTGAGGTCTGGGGACCTGAGAGGCCAAGCATGACGAAAGTGGCGGCTGAGCACACGATCATCACCAAACGACGTGCGCAACAGATCTTTCACGCATCTAGCAATATGGGGTGGAGCGCCATCCTGCTTAAACATCGTACGTTCCAGCAGGTGTTTATCAGCCAGGCTGGGGATGAGGCGATTCTGTAAGATATCGGCGTACCTCTCACCCGTCACGGTAGCAGTTACAAATCAAGAACCACGCATTTCCTCGAAGAAAAAATGCCCGATAAGGGTAGATGTGGTAAATCCCATACCGTGACTTTCTCGTCGTGCAATGGAGTTTCCACGACAGTTATAGGATTTTCGGTATCCCAAGTTCTGCAGTTGTGGGCGCTGACAGACTCTCGGAGCGTGAAACGAGCTTCGTCGGACCACAACACGTTACTCAACCAATCGTCATCTTCCGCCATCTTTTGAAACGCCCACATCGCAAATGCCCTCCGCTTCACTAAATCGCCAGGTAACAGTTCATGATGCCGATGGATTTTGTACGGATAGCATCGGAGGGTACGCCTAAGTGCCAACCAAATAGTAGCATATGGAATGCCGGTGCGCCGTGCGTCTGCACGAGCGCTGACTTCCCCGTGCATAGACGAACCCGCTACAGTCTTCATTTCTTCCTGAACTGTCTCAGCAGCATTACGCCTTGTGCTCGGTCGGCCACTACGGGGTCTATCGTCTAAACGGCCTGTGGCTTCGAACTTCGAAATCATTCCCGTCACAGCTGCATTTGTCAACGGACCTTTAACCGTTCGAATCCCCTTCCTATGGCGATAGGATCGTAACGCTGAACTAGCACCTTCCCCATTCTGATAACACAGCTTCACTAAAAGCGCCTTTTCAGGTAACGTCAACATGCTGCGACTGCTGGCGCATCTGATTCTCTCTCTCATTACAGGTCCTTTTATACATGTTTGCATGCGCCGTCACTGACGTTTTTCTGTCCAGCGTCATCTGTCGGACATTTTGTGAACTTTGTTTTGTTTTTGGTTCTAATAAAACCCATGTCATTCCAAGCATGTGTGTCAATTTTTACCTCTCTATCTACATTATTCCGTGGTTTATTAATTTTTTCAGATTTATACTGACTGTTTGATCACCCGGTATATACGGGTCACTGTTTTATTCGCGGATGTTGAAGCTTGTGAAATGTCTAGACTATCAATAATTGTTTTGCGTTTCTACCTGGAGTAACAAATTACTTCCTCTGGCGGTTTCTGACAGCCTGCCTTGCCTTTTAATTACCTGGATACAACTAAGCGAAACACGTTTGGACACTTGAGCTTTCAGTTGAGGTTGCTGCAGCGGGATGTTCCTTTCCTGAGAGGACTCATCTTTCATGAATATTAAAATGTTATCTTGAATATCCCAAGACTGACTGTTCAGTTTTCTGCCTTTCAATTTTGAAGTACTAATAGGCGTCATAATTTATTGTGAAATCGCTGCGCGCTAGTAATACAAACACGAAAATATGTTCCAGAATATTTCTGCAAATCGACGTCAGTGGTATTGGTAAGTAATTCCTTATAAACAATTTTTCTACGAAGTCCCCTTTACAATTCTTAGAAGCCTGTAATGGTAACATCCTGTACACACAAAAGTATGAAGATAAAGATCTACGGAGAAATGAGGAGAGTTGGGTAAGTCGTGAAGAGTGGAGATCTGCTGCCGAGGTAACAATACTCTGGTTGATCACAACAGAAGCAAAACAGCTGTAGCTCGCCCGGTTGCGTACTGGCGGGTTCGTCGCAGACGGCGGAATTGCGCCACTGCCGCCGTTGGCAGGCACGCCACAACACGGACTGGCGGCTTGTGCAAGCACTGGCCATGCACCAAATCACACGACAGGGAGCGATGGCCTCTGCGTCCGTGTGTCGCGCTAGCTGCTCTCGCGTCTCTGCGGGTCAGCTAGGAGGGGCGTTCAACAAGTAATGCAACACATTTCTTTTCTCGACAAGTTTCGGATGAAAAAAATGTGGTATTCGTTGTGGGCCATCGAAGAATATTCCCGCTACAGCGCTTATAGTTGAGTGGTGGCGTTACCCGTCGATTTCAAAATGCCGTGTGTAACAGAGGTGCGTTCCAAAGAGTTAGCTCTGAGTTACTTTTGTCAGAAACACAGAGCAGATATACATAGACGCCTGCAGAATTTCTACAGAGACATGGCAGTGAACAAAAGCTCGGTGACGAACTTCCAGCGTGCTGGAATAGCTGTGGTTCAGCAATTTCCGTTAATTAGTAGAACGAAAAACCAGTCCAAAGTTGCAATTTTACTTTTTTATCCCTCGATGGCTACTTTCGGGCCGAGACCGATTTTCAAATCATCGTAACATAGTCGAAAATGGCATTTCCGAAGATGTGAAAACCATGTCAAAACCGTGCAGCGAACGTTACAGCGTATATAGATAACACCGCATGCGCTGTAACCGTTCGTTGTAGGTTTTTGACATGGCGCATACCTGTCCGACATCTCGTGTGACTCCTGCAATGTTGAAACGCGCGGGCATTCTCATTCGAGATGGTCTACGGATCACAATGAGACACCTCGCTTCACAACTGGACGTATCTTTTGGTAGTACTGACACATTCGTCCACCACTTGGGGTACTCAAATGCCCCTCGCTGCCCAACAGAAGACCATAAAGCAACGAAGGACCATCTGTGAGGAATTACTTGCGCGTTACGAAGCAGATCGTGACCATTTTTTGTCGGACATCGTCACAGGCGATGAAACATGAGTTCATCACTTCGAATGGAAACAGAACAGCAAGGAAAAGGTCTATTGACACACAGTCAACATGGATTTAGAAAACACCGTTCCTGTGAAACACGAGCTCTTTATTCACATGAAGTGTTGAGTGCTATTGACAAGGGATTTCAGATCGATTCCGTATTCCTGGATTTCCGGAAGGCTTTTGACACTGTACCACACAAGCGGCTCGTAGTGAAATTGCCTGCTTATGGAATATCGTCTCAGTTATGTGACTGGATTTGTGATTTCCTGTCAGAGAGGTCACAGTCGTAGTAATTAACGGAAAGTCATCGAGTAAAACAGAAGTGATTTCAGGCGTTCCGAAAGGTAGAGTTATAGGCCCTTTGCTGTTCTTTATCTATATAAACGATTTGGGAGACAATCTGAGCAGCCATCTCCGGTTGTTTGCAGATGACGCTGTCGTTTATCGACTAATATAGTCATCGGAAGATCGAAACAAACTGCAAAACGATTTAGAAAAAATATCTGAATGGTGCGAAAAGTGGCAGTTGACCCTAAATAACGAAAAGTGTGAGGTCACCCACATGAGTACTAAAAGGAAACTCGTTAAACTTCGGTTACACGATAAATCAGTCTAATCTAAAAGCCGTAAATTCAACTAAATACCTACCTATTACAATTGCGAACAACTTAAATTGGGAAGAACACATAGTAAATGCTGTGGGGAAGGCTACCCAAAGGCTGCGTTTTATTGGAAGGACACTTAGAAAATGTTAATGGAGATGTAGACATAGAGTGGCGCCACCTATCATCCGACGGAAAAATTCAAAGTCGCACCCTCAGCAGTAAAGTCATGAAGTCATGTCGATGATTTTCTTGACTCTGAAGGGGTTAAACTGTTTAATGTCCTCTCTCATGGTGCAGCAATCAACTCGGAAGTGTATTGTGCTACCCTCAGGAAATGGAAGAAACTACTCCCTGTTCGAAACGTCCTGGCAGATTAAAACTGTGTGGCGGACCGAGACTCGAACTCGGGATCTTTGCCTTTCGCGGGCAAGTGCTCTACCAACTGCGCTACCCAACCACGACTCACGCCCCGTCCTCACAGCTTTACTTCTGCCAGTACCTCGTCTCCTACCTTCCAAACTTTACAGAAGCTCTCCTGCGAACCTTGCAGAACTAGCTGGATGGCTCTGAGCACTATGGGACTTAACATCTGAGGTTATCAGTCCCCTAGAACTTAGAACTACTTAAACCTAACTAACCGAAAAACATCACACACATCCATACCCGAGGCAGGATTCGAACCTGCGACCGTAGCAGTCGCGCGGTTCCGGACTACAGCGCCTAGAACCGCATGGCCACCACGGCCGGCCAGAACTAGCTCTCCTGAAAGAAAGGATATTGCGGAGACATGGCTTAGCCACAGCCTAGGGGATGTTTCTTTCTACTCCGTGTTCGTCGCACGAAAATTCAAACGAACTTGTACTCCTCTATGACAACGTCAGGCCTGACACAAATCTGCGTTCCCGAGGTTAGCTCACAAATCTTCATTGGACTGTTGTTCCTCATTAACCCTACAGCCCAGATGCCACACCTCCCGACTTCCATCTGTTTGGTCAAAGAAGGATACAGTCCGGGGGGCCGGGCGATGTGGCCGAGCGGTTCTAGGCGCTTCAGTCTGGAACCGCGCGACCGCCACGGTCGTAGGTTCGAATCCTGCCTCGGGCATGGATGTGTGTGATGTCCTTTGGTTAGTTAGGTTTGAGTAATTCTAAGTCTAGGGGACTGATGACCTCAGAAGTTAAGTCCCATAGTGCTCAGAGCCATTTGAACCATTTTGAACACTCCACGGGAAGCAGTATGTAGTTGATGGGGAGGCAAATGCTGCAGCAAGACGTTGGCTACGACGTCGACCAGTAGAGTGATACCATGCGGACATAGAGGCTGTCACAGTAAGGTAGCGTAAGGGTGTCGCACTGAAGAGAGATTTTTTCGAAAAATAGGATTTGCAGGCAAAAGAGTTACTTTATAAAAGTTGTGTAGAGATACCAAGTCTATTTGGTCATTAGCACCGCCGCAGCCGAGCAGCTGGTATATTGGCTACCCCGCCGTTGTTAAAAGTACCGGGTGATCAAAAAGTCAGTATAAATTTGAAAACTTAATAAACCACGGAATAGTGTAGATACAGAGGTAAAAATTGACACACATGCTTGGAATGACATGGGGTTTTATTAGAACAAAAAAAAAAGTTCACAAAATGTCCGACAGATGGCGCTGGACAGCAAAACGCCAGTAACTGCTACCGTGACGGGTGAGAGGTACGCCGATATGTTACAGAATCGCATCGTCCCCAGCCTGGCTGATAAAAACCTGCTGGAACGGACGATGTTTATGCAGGATGGCGCTCCACCCCATACTGCTAGACGCGTGAAAGATCTCTTGAGCGCGTCGTTTGGTGATGATTATGTGCTCAGCCCGCGACTTTCGTCATGCTTGGCCTCCCAGGACACCAGACCTCAGTCCATGCGATTATTGGCTTTGGGGTTACCTGAAGTCGCAAATGTATTTCTCACCATAACTCCGGACATGCTTTACAGTGCAGTTCACAACATTATTCCTCGACTACAGCTATTGTTGAGGAATGATGGTGGACATATTGAGCATCTCCTGTAAAGAACATCATCTTTGCTTTGTCTTACTTTGTTATGCTAATTATTGGTATTCTGATCAGATGAAGCGCCATCTGTCGGACATTTTGTGAACTTTTGTATTTTTTTGGTTCTAATAAAACCCCATGTCATTCCAAGCATGTGTGTCAATTTGTACCTCCCTATCTACATTATTCCGTGATTTATTCAGTTTTCAAATTTATACTGACTTTTTGATCACCCGGTATTTTGGTTATTGAAATTGCGTTCTCTGGTGACTTATTATTTTGATTACGGATTTGGGTTCAGGATATCTAAGCACCCCAGCTGCTGAAGAGTCATGCTCTCGTGAGCAAGTCCGCGAATTATTAACATTTTGCCGATGTTTGGTTGACACTGAGTTTCGTTCTAGATTAAAGATAACTGCATCCGAAAAAAGCCCAGTGGTACCGTCGGTCCGCCGTCCCATCCTCAGCCGTTAGGCGGATGTGGAGGGCTCATGGTCGGTACACCGCTCTCCCGGCCGTTGAAAGCTTTATTTTTGCATGGGTTTAAAATCATTAATGCGATTCTGGTTCAAATGGGTCAAATGGCTCTGAGCACTATGGGACTTAACTTCTGAGGTCATCAGTCGCCTAGAACTTAGAACTACTTAAACCTAACTAACCTAAGGACATTACACACATCCATGCCCGAGGCAGGATTCGAACCTGCGACCGTAGCGGTCGCGCGGTTCCAGACTGTAGCGCCTAGAAGCGCTCGGCCACTCCGGCCGGCAATGCGATTCTGTAAGTCAATTTAAGTGATAAAGATTCTAAAGAGTTTGAGGATCTTCAGACCGACCGAGTGTAGGAATTGTTGAAAGATCTCAAGGAAGTCGTAACAGCAAAATTTTGTCATTCCACAGTTTTCTGGAAGAAACGCTTTACACAATGAAGAAAGCAAATGATATCCTTTGTAACAAGTTTTTATTAGACCGTTTTCTTGTCTGTTAGTCTGTTCGAGACAAATTTTCCAACTGATTTTAAATTAACTTGCCTGTGAGCTAGAGACTTGGAACTTTCAAGGTAGCTCAGAACTGGTTGATAATGCAATATTAACTCGCTTTCGTGTCTGGTGTGTGGCAGAGTGTACTTTGTTTTCCACGTTTTTATTACGTCGGTAGGCAGAGACTTCAAACTTTCACCGTAGCTCAGAACTCGATGATCATGCAATATAGCGCGCTGCCTTGTCTGGAGTGTGGTGGAGGGTACTTTGTATACGACTGGTATTTCCCTCTTTTCCCGTTCCAGTCACGAAAGTTTGCCGCTAAGGACGATTTCTGGTAACCTTCCGTGTGAGCTCGAATGTCTTTCATTTTTACGTCACGGTCTTTTTGCAAGAGACACGTAGGAGGCAGCAATATTTTCGGGACCTTTGCCTTTCGCGGGCAACTGCTCTACCAGTCTCGGTCGGGCACACAGTTTTAATCTGCCAGGAAGTTTCATATCAGCGCACACTCCGCTGCAGAGTGAAAATCCCATTCTGGAAACATCCCCTAGGCTGTGGCTAAGCCATGTCTCCGCAATATCCTTTCTTTCAGGAGTGCTAGTTCTGCAAGGTTCGCAGGAGAGCTTCTGTAAAGTTTGGAAGGTAGGAGACGAGGTACTGGCGGAAGTAAAGCTGTGAGTACCGGGCGTGAGTCGTGTTTCGGTAGCTCAGTTGGTAGAGCAGTTGCCCGCGAAAAGCAAAGGTCCCGAGTTCGAGTCTCGGTCGGGCACACATTTTTAATCTGCCAGGAAGTTCCATATCAGCGCACACTCCGCTGCAGAGTGAAAATCTCATTCAGCAATATATTGCTTGAGTGAAGCGAAGGATTCGCCTCCTTGGCTGAGGTCGCTAATGCCCACTTGTGCGATGGCGCTCGGTCCGGGGTAAGCTGATTCGAACCTGGTGGATTTGTCACAAGACGGCTTCAGTCGTCGAGCAGCCGTACGAGCAGCAGCACGGAGCCACAGAGATGCCGCGTTACTACAGGAGAAGCAGGTGTTCACGCCACACAGTTTATAATGATGGCGACAACATTGACATTAATGCTCATAATGTTAATGGGCAGGTGTTTATACATGCCCATCTGTTTTTTGTGGAGGAGTGTTTAATGTCACTCTACAAAACTAATGATCAGAATAGAGCTGGCAATGGATGGGTGACCGTAGCAATTGTACGGTACCCAGGGGACAAAGTGTCCGAGGTTGAAGGACTTGAGGCTTTTAATGATAGAGACATTATTGCCTATCGTACATGTCATATAGCTGAAGTGTTTAACAGAGATATGGGATTGTCCTATTTTATCTCTACAATGCCTCTTGTTCTAAGGACTAATAATCACCGTAAAGTAGGTGAATATGAGTCTGTATGTGTTTGGGCTACAGGCTCAGGGAACTGTCATGTATCATACAACAGACACTCTGTGGCGTCCTCAAATAATTGAGGTACTGTAGAACCTTCTCCCAGAGCAAACGCTTTGAAATGTACTGGGCATTCTGGGGATTCTTATATCATTGAAAATACACTAAGGAGTCAAAAGTCATCAGATACATAACATCGTATCGGACCACCTTTTGTCCGGCGTAATGCAGCAACTCGAAGAGGTATGGACTCGACAAGTCCAAAAATATTGAGTCACACTACATCTACACCTGTCCTTAACTGCGAAAGCGTTGCCGGAGCAGCATGCCTGTTACAGGGACGAAGCTGCTACAGCCGGCCCAGGAGAATCCACAGGAGCCCAGCTGCAGTGCCCGGGCTGACCCATCTACAACGAGCACCCGCAGCGACAAAGGTAACGATGCACGATACCTCGCACTGACGTAACCACACCTTGCACGCACTGTCGCAGCTAGCAAGCCGCTACTGCCCTTACTACCCGTCCTACTGTCGCAGAGGTTTTTTTCCCTTGGCGCTTGCCCCGGTACTTTTTTGGCCTCTGCCCTTACAAACCGCTACCCTGCGATCGCTTTCGTCGACTTTCTGTCTCCTGCTGGACCATGTCAATGAGTAATCCTACCCAGACGCATGGACAACATCACAGCCCGCATCCTGTGACTCCTGATTCGAAAACTAACAAGATATACGGAGGTGACAGTCGAACTTTTGGTTTGGTCACCACGTCAGTGTGGGCGTGGAGGGGCCCCATCCTATATAAAAAGTTGCAGAATATTATCCATAAACTAACCCCTCGATTATGTCCCATAGATGTTTCATCGGAATCATGACAGGGCATCTGGGTGGTCAAATCATTATCTCGAACTGTCCAGAATGTTCTTCAAAGCAATCGTAAACAACTGTGGACTGATGATGGTTCAAATAGCTCTAAGCACTATGGGACTTAACATCTGAGGTCATCAGTCCCCTAGACTTAGAACACCTTAAACATAACTAACCTGCCCGAGGCAGGATTCGAACCTGCGAGCGTAGCAGCTGCGCGGTCCCGGACTGAAGCGTCTAGAACATCTCGGCCACATCGGCCGGCTGGCCCGGTGGTATGGCGCATTGTCATCGATAAAAATTCCATCGTTGAATGGCTTCGAATGGTCTCCAGGTAGCTGAACATAACCATTTTCAGTGATCTGTTGAACTGCACCAGAGGACCAATTCCATTCCATGTGAACACATCTCATACCATTGTGAACCGTCACCAGCTTGCACAGTGCCTTGTTGACGACCTATGTCCACGACTTTGCAGAGTCTGTGCCACTCTCTAACCCTATCATCAGCTCTTAACAACTGAAAGCGGGACTTATCTAACCATACCACGGTTTTCCAGTCCTCTAGGCTCCAACCGAGATGCTGACGAGCCCAGGGGAGGCGCTACAGGCGATGTCGTGGCGTTAGCAAAGGACCTCGCGTCGGTCGTCTGCTGCCATAGCTCAGTAACGGCACATTTCACCGCACTGTGCTAACGGATACGTTCGTTGCGCGTTCCACATTCGTTTCAGCGCTTAATTGACGCAGTGTTGCTTGTCCGTTAGCACTGACAATTCTACGCAAACGCCGCTGCTCTCGGTCGTTAAGTGAGGGCCGTGGGCCACTGCGTCGTCCGTGATGAGAGGTAATGCCTGAAATTTGGTATTTTCGACACACTCTTGACTTTGTGAACTTCGGAATACTGAATCCCCTAATGATTACCGAAATGGACTGTCCCATGCGTCTAGCTCCAACTATCATTCCGCGTTCAAAGACTGTTAATTCCCATCGTGGGGCCATAATCACGTCTGGAACCTTTAGACATGAATCATCTGAGTACAACGCGACTGCTACGGTCGCAGGTTCGAATCCTGCCTCGGGAATGGATGTGTGTAATGTCCTTAGGTTAGTTAGGTTTAAGTAGTTCTAAGTTCTAGGGGACTGCTGACCTCAGATATTGAGTCCCACAGTGCTCAGAGCCATTTGAACCATTTTTGAAACTGAGTACAAACGACAGGTCCGTCAACGCACTGCCCTTTTATACCGTGTGTGCGCGTACCACCGATATATGTGTGTATGCATATCGCTATCTCATTACTTTGTCACCTCATTGTACAAATAACGATGCATTTATTTGTTTTAATGTATGTGATGATGAAGATGTCCCATACTGCGAGGAGAGTAGGGGACGATGCAGGAGACCCGCACCGCTGTACTAGGCAAGGTCCTAGTGGAGGTGGTTTGCCATTGCCTTCCTCCGACCGTAATGGGGATGAATGATGATTATGAAGACGACACAACACCCAGTCATCTCGAGGCAGGAAAAATCCCTGATCCCGCCGGGAATCGAACCCGGGGCCCCGTGCGCGGGATGCGAGAACGCTACCGCAAGACCATGTACGTAGTACTCTATTAATCGCGCTTCAGTCTGGAACCGCGCGACCGCTACGGTCGCAGGTTCGAATCCTGCCTCGGGCATGGATGTGTGTGATGTCCTTAGGTTAGTTAGGTTTAAGTAGTTCTAAGTTGTCGGGGACTGATGACCTCAGATATTGAGTCCCATAGTGCTCAGAGCCATTTGAACCATATCCATCGCGTAATCTGTACCCAAACATATAAATCTGACAGCTATTGGCTTACCTTTAGCAATCATTTAAATGGTCAATAGTACAGGAAGGTCGCTACGTAATCGGCGCGCAATGTGGGTGAGCTCTGCAAATCCAAAAGCTACAATTCGCTTAAAACAATATAGCAAAATAAAATATGAAAAAAATCAGACACACAGTTACATACTTCTGTTGTTTGTCAGGTAATTGAGCATATCCTACAAATAACTTTTCAACATAAACAGTAAGTTCCACAAGAAAGTGTACGCCATAATTTTAAATGTAATGTCCGCAGCGACATCTCTAGTTGTGGTCTCGAATCTGTAATCAATGCGCTTTTGCACAGCGTACAGATAAACAGTGTGAGAGGTGAATGTTTTGTTTCGTCGGTTGCAGTCTAAAATGAGTGCAAAGCGTCACAGTCGGTTTTCGTTGTAAATCATCCAAGAGTACCATAGGTTTCATATGGGGCTGCTGCTAAAATTCTTAGAAAGTCAAAGAAATCCGTTGTGAAATGAGTCAAACGATGGTTAGAGGTTGGAAACGTGGGCGATTTAACGGAGAGAGGGCTAAGGTGGCAAGCTATAATCGGTAATGGCGGCGATTGGATTAACTATTAGGTAATTGTGCAATGAGTAATAGCATGTATTTTCTTGTAACCATATATTTATGATAGTGTCTTTTATTTCATACAGATAACGGCGTACACTTCCTTGTAGAACTGACTGTACTTCGTAACAATATGTTTACTTTTGTGCATTAACATACAGCTATAATCGGCAGTGAAATATATTTGCAGAGAAAAGCACATAATGATATATATTGTATTTTAGGCCAGTAGACATAGCTAGTTATTGTAGTGGTTTTGAAACCACTACAATAACTAGCTATGTCTATTGGCCTACCTTCACTGGTCAGGAATCTTACGCCGACTGTGTGCGACTGTTTCTTCGTGAATCGTCTGATAAGTCGGAAATTGCTTTGCAGAGGGGGGTAAATGACTACTGAAAATATGTTTTTGGATAGCTCAACCTGAATTTCCTAAGGGACCGAAGTTTATCATGCACCAGTAGAATAAGGTGCGGAGAAAATATTTCGCCGTAGTCAACTTCCGTCCGATTTCGACGAAACAATTCGTGACTGTGAACCATCAAACTTTGCAGAAACATAAATCAAATACATATGGTCAAGAAGTAGTTAGACATCGGTTTACACTAAATAAACAGTCCATATACAAGTTCGATTTAACTTTGAATTTATGGCAATCAATAGATAACGCCGGCCGGAGTGGCCATGCGGTTCTAGGCGCTACAGTCTGGAACCGAGCGACCGCTAAGGTCGCAGGTTCGAGTCCTGCCTCGGGCATGGATGTGTGTGATGTCCTTAGGTTAGTTAGGTTTAATTAGTTCTAAGTTGTAGGCGACTGATGACCTCAGAAGTTAAGTCGCATAGTGCTCAGAGCCATTTGAACCATTTCAATAGGTAACGAACTTACAATGCCCTGAAGGATTTAAGATGGATATCATTTTGACTGGCACTTCTCATAATGAAAATAAATCCTTTGAGATTTCCAGATACACGTCGCACAATATAGCTTTTCATGTAAATCTACTGCTGTGCAGTACGGCATTTTCACATTACACTAAAATAATATTTTTAAACAATAAGAGTACGGTGGCAAGACATGCGTGTCCGACATAAATTACAAGAGACAGAAAAGTGAGTAACTATTCATCGAGAATATCTCGTACATCAAAAGAATGTGTAAAAGTGTTCTTTTGTCCGCTTTTCACGCAGCGGCTTTCAAAGTCTATAGCTCACTGCATTTCTGACGGCGCTTCCACAATAAACACGTCACGTCGCAGGACGTTCGTTTTTTACCTTCTCGCAACGTTGTTTGTTAACTGTAACTGTTGCTGAACGACTGTTCGGTTAGTGAATGATTTAAATGGTAAGGCAATCACATAATGTTACAACTTCAGATGAGTAGCTATCTTACATACACTTCCGGAAAAAATAACTAGTGCGCCTGGAAAGACGAAGTCGATTGTGATCTGATGACGTCACAGGCCACCTGGAGGATATTATATGTACTAATAACGGTTTCAAGGTCGTCCGCCAACAGACAGCAATGTGGTAGGGCTGCCAGAGCGCCATCTGTAAGTACAGCTGCCACAGATAAGAGGTGCTTGCGAGCCCAGTCGCGTGAACACAAAATGTTGCGAACCGGTTAGGCCGGTATTACACTATCAAATTTCTTTGTCCAATATCTTTGTCAAAGATATTTGATAGTGTAATAGGGACTTTGTCAAATGTCGTCCAATATTTGGTCAAATCTAGGGCCTCGCTGTATATTTGATCAAAGAAACCGCTTGTCTTCTGTTCACTGAAATGTGACATGTTACCACATGGAGCGCTAGCATCGCTGCAGCGTTCTGTCGTCTGTAGTGTTTTTATAACCATTGCCGGTAAATACAATTGGTGTGTGCCGACAACTACAAAATTAATAGAGATGTCTGAAGCTGATGAGGCGCTTTACGACGTGAGGCACCCTGAATACAAAAATAGATTAAGAAGATTGGAGACCTAACCTGACCTAACCTAACCTAACCTAACATAACCCTCTCCTGTAGCAAGGAATCGGAGTGTTATAGTGAGCCTGTCTTCTGAAGATGTAGCAGTTCTTAAGTGAATATTGTGCTTTGTGATATGAGGATACACTGCATTGAGCACATACAGAAATGTATGCTCATCCATTCTTAAGTAATTGATGTACGACTTGACGTCTTCCACTGTAAGCTCACGTAACAAGTTTTGTTGAATGCTTTTATCGTGTCGTCGTAAAACCCACGCCTTCACCCAGAATAGATTAGTTTTTTCGTTCCATAGATCCGTGCTGAGGAGATCCTCGTGGATGTGGAACATGTCGATTTTTTTAAGCTGAAATACCAATACTAATAGTATGAATAAATACAATACATCATTTGTTTCTATTAAAAATTTCGCCAATGGAGTAGAAGGAGTTGGCCAATAGTAAGTCTTTCAGGCTCCTTTTAAACTGATCTTTATTTCTAACTAAATTTTTTATGTTTGCTGGCAAATTATTGAAGATGAGTGTTCCTGAGTAGTGGACCCCTTTTTGAACTAAAGTAAGCGCTTTTAAGTCCTTGTGCAGATCATTTTTGTTCCTGGTATTGTATGTATGAACTGAGTTGTTTGTTGGAAAAAGAGATATATTATTTACGACAAATTTCATTAAGAAGTAAATATACTGAGAGGCAGTAGTTAGTATACCCAGTTCTTTGAAGAGGTTTCTGCAGGAGGTCCGTGAATTTACTCCACAAATAATACGTATTACACGCTTTTGGACCTTGAAAACTTTTGTTTGACTTCAAGATTTACCCCCAAAATATTATCCCATGTGACATTATGGAATGAAAGTATGCAAGCTTTTTCATTTTTATGTTGCCTATGTCTGCTAACACTCGAATTGCAAATACAGATTTGTTAAGGCCTTTCTGCAGTTCTGTGGTGTGTTCCTCCCAACTGAATTTATTATCAAGTTGTAATCCCAGGACTTTTAAGACTGTCAACCTCGTATGTATGGTTCCATTTTTCCCCCCACTTCTTTTCCGCATGTGCACACAATGCAATTGGAGTACGTAGAACTGCTGCGGTTAAATAACAAGTTGTTGTCAGCCATCTTGAACTTTGACGAAAAATTTGATGACAGTGTAATACCCCTTCTAGCGCTACGTCAAAGATCTTTGTCAAATATATTGGACGGAATATTGGATAACATCTTTGATCAAATCTTTGACAAAGAAATTTGATAGTGTAATACCGGCCTTATTAGCAGTAGGTCATTTGCGCTTACGACGTAGACCTGGCGAGCGCTGTCTCGTAGAGAGCGTTACGGTGTCGGTTGTGATAAGCTACAAATCTCGTTCACCTTTGGTGTTTCTGGATGGGACGCTAACCAGCGCTCGGTACGTGCAGAATGTTGTTCGACTCGTTCTTTCCCTTTTCTTGCAACAGAAAGGTAACGTGTGGTTCTAGAAGGATGACGCTCGGCCACACGCCGTCTGTGAACCTCAACGTTCTTTGAAAGACGTGCAGCAACCCTTCTGGCCAACACGATCTCAGTATTTGTCTTCAATCGATCACGTGCGGGGTATGATGGGACGAGAAGTGACTCGTGCGACACGTCAACCAACAACTTTTACAGAGGTGAGCATGTCGATGAGGCCTTTTATTTATGGCAGTGTACTATTACACAGCGTCGCTGGTTCAGATCCGGTCCAATTGTCTTGGTGGGCAAGTGAGAGGAGACTCAAACCAACGGCCGAACATGGCACTTTGAAGGTGTGGCGGTGGAACTTTTAAGTTCCGTGCCACCCTCTGATGAAGTACAGAGGAGGGGTGCAGTAAAGCGCCAACTCTATGGTGAAGGAAAAAAGTGGCTGGACGAGAACAGGCCACTGCTGGTGAGCGTACGAAACGGACAGCAAAACGTGGTCGTATTGGGCCTATCGTCAGTCATAGCCCGAATCCGAGTCCTCCAGGATGGTGAGCGGAACGGCGTGTCGTTGCCAGCACCATGGAACTGTGGTGCCGATGGTTTGTAATCCAGCGACCGTCCCACGGAGGGCGTCCACTTTACTGCATAGTTGGCGAGCCTTAAGCCGCGTACACATCTAGCAACAAAGTCGCGGTACTTTGTATGGGGACAGTCGTGATACAATGTCTCGAGACTGTCGCTAAACAATGTCACGCGTCCACATGTACGAAGCCAGTTGCGATACAGAAATCAGAACGCGATGTCACAAGAAATAGCTGTTTGTGCTGTTCATCTCTGTTTAATAATTTAATGTTGTTAAGAAGTAAAAAGCGTAAACCTAAACGGTACTAGACGAGGAATTTATTTTCTGCTGTAGTTACTACAGCTGCTACTTTCTGTTTTTATGTTCCCCACATGTCACATCCCAAAGACAAGGGCAAGCTTGAAAATCTTCAATTATTTTCATTGTTGTATCCATTATGGCCAGGTACAAAATGACGCACACACGTCAAGTACGCGCACAGACTGCGAAATGTTGCGCGACATTACATCATGTTACCCGTTTTGACTGGGAACCTGAGACTCGAGACTTTTGTATAGCGACGGTCTCGCAACACGAGAAAATGTCCCGGAACAACACTGAGTACTGTCTCGGGACACGTGTTCCGCGACTTTTGTTGCTAGCTGTGTGCGCGGCTTTACGGCGAACGGTCGTCTTGAGAAGGACCGTATTTGTCTCCCCATGCAGAGTGACAATCCTGGTGAGCGGAAGGGCGTGAAGACTCCACCTGAGAACTTTATTCTGTGGGAGCTGGAGCGTCAGCATCCGGGAGTTGCTAATCGTGGCCCACGCAGAGGAACCATATGTTAGTGCGGTCAGGGCAACGGCGTGATACAGCCGGAGCTTGGTATCAAGAGTCAGTTCTTTGCTGGAGGAGAGTGAGTACAAAGCTTTTGTCAACTTTGTCCCTTAATGGGTAATGTATTCTGCGTAGCGGTGGATGAAGGCTTTTTTATCCAGCCAAACCCAGGGATTGGCAGCTTGGGACCACGGGTCCCAGACGCCCCCGATAATAATGTTGAAGATAATTATGATAATTAATAAAATGCAGTACCATAGAGTGCGGTCAGGGCAACGGCGTGACACAGCCGGAGCTTGGTATCAAGAGTCAGTTCTTTGCTGGAGGAGAGTGAGTACAAAGCTTTTGTCAACTTTGTCCCTTAATGGGTAATGTATTCTTCGTAGCGGTGGATGAAGGCTTTCTTATCCAGCCAAACCCAGGGACTGGCAGCTTGGGACCACGGGTCCCAGACGCCCCTAATAATAATGTTGAAGATAATTATTATAATTAATAAAATACAGTACCATAGTTTTGGCTGCATAGACGAAGAGGCTGCAATGTCTCTACGTAATGAATTATTATTGTAATATTCCGGCTCCGAGAGCCAGCCATGATGAGCTACGGTAATCGAGACGACAACGCTCTTTGCTGTGACGACAACGCTACTTGCTGTGAAAAAAAATCTAGTTATTATTGTAATTGTTGGAGATAAGGAATGCCGATTGGACAGTGTGCTCTTTTGAGGTTAGATAAGTTTGCATACAGAAGTTATGTTGAAGTGCAAAGGAGATACAACTTGTAATAGCAATTATCAATAATAATAAATTTAATTTGTGAAAAAGAAGGTAAATATCGTTTACGAACTATTATTCGGTGCTTTGATCCCCGGGACCTTCATAAAACGAGTAGTGTGTTTAGCAATACAGTGCATAGTGATTTCTTCGCAAATTAACAATACTAGGCGAATCTGCTACTATCACGGTCTGAACGACGCGCAATAATTCGCCGTCAGCTTGTGAGTTAAAGACATTCCCTAAGCGACCAGTTTGTTAGTCAAAGATATCATACCGCCACTGTTGTTCAACCTTCTCATTCCGACAGTCTTTCCAGAAAATCTCATGGCGAATGTTTTTTAGCTGCCACGAGAGACGGAGTCTTCATCACGAGTTGTAGCAGTTTTCTCCGACTTTGCCATGCGTTCTCAGAGACCGCCAACTCATCCTATACCTAACCCGTTCTCTCCTTACAGCAGCCACGAAGAAAACATATTCATCTACAGTCAAACCTTTTTCACAGATTTTTGTATTAGACGGCTAAAAATTTTAAAATGTATGCATCTAGACAAAAAATAAAAAGGAGTGTTTTAAATGCAGTATCTTTCTTATCTGTGTCAAAGTCAAAAGTCAAGTTAATTTTCTTTTCTTTCACGACGTGGCAGTTCATTATAAGAAGTGGCATAACGTATCCCTGCAGCGAAATGCAGGAAGATCTGCAGCGGATAGGCACTTGGTGCAGGGAGTGGCAGCTGACTATTAACATACACAAATGTATTGCGAATACATAGAAAGAAGGATCCTTTATTGTATGATTATATGATAGCGGAACAAACACTGGTAGCAGTTACTTTTGTAAAATATCTGGGAGTATGCGTACGGAACGATTTGAAGTGGAATGATCATATAAAATTAATTGTTGGTAAAGCGGGTGTCACGTTGAGAATCATTGGGAGAGTCCTTAGAAAATGTAGTCCATCAACAAAGGAGGTGGCTTACAAAACACTCGTTCGACCTATACTTGAGTATTGCTCATCAGTGTGGGATCCGTACCAGGTCGGGTTGACGGAGGAGATAGAGAAGATCCAAAGAAGAGCGGCGCGTTTCGCCACAGGGTCGTTTGGTAAGCGTGATAGTGTTACGGAGATGTTTAGTAAACTCAAGTGGCAGACTCTGCAAGAGAGGCGCTCTGCATCGCGGTGTAGCTTGCTGTCCAGGTTTCGAGAGGGTGCGTTTCTGTATGAGGTATCGAATATATTGCTTCCCCCTACTTATACCTCCCGAGGAGATCACGATTGTAAAATTAGAGAGATTCGAGCGCGCACGGAAGCTTTCCGGCAGTCGTTCTTCCCGCGAACCATACGCGACTGGAAGAGGAAAGGGAGGCAATGACAGTGGCACGTAAAGTGCCCTCCGCCACACACCGTTGGGTGGCTTGCCGAGCATAAATGCAGATGTAGATGTATTTCACCATCTGTACCACTGACAGGATGCTAGAGTCAGTGCCTGCACTGACGGCCACAGAGGCTACACCACGTACCAATATGGGTGTTTCAGCATCGGTTGATCGCTGGTACCTCGGAACCGCTTGTGCTATTGCTCCATAAATGCAATCATTTCATGTACTCCATCTGTTGCAACAATAAATCGTTAGCGAATTGGAAACCTCTAAAAGGGTGTATTAGGTCTTTTCCTGCAGTGTAAAGCATCCCGCCTGGAAACTAAACGATCAGATTCAAGGTCTGCCCGACAGGAATGGCACGCAAAGTGTGCAGTCGACGGAGAGCACTCGCAAACACGAGCTATCTAGGGACTGGGCGCCCACTCGCATCCGAGGCCCTTGGGCGGGCAGCGCGTCACATGGCGCCCTCATCGGCGTCTGTCCACCTGCGACGACCACCGCCGGCCGAAATAGACCCTGTGGTGGGCCGCGCCGCCGAAATAGCCGCCAAGACGCGGAAGACGCCGGCGCCTACCGTCTCCATTCAGCGTGGGCGGCACCAGAGCACCCGCTCTGTTTACCACACACAGCTGGCCTATTTTCGAACAGGTGGAGAGGAGAACTGTTTATTTACCATGCATGCATGCACTGTGACCTCTTTTCTCTGTCGGTCACGGGGCGACACCTACACTATCGCCGCAAATAAGTTCTAGACTCCGATCTAGCGGCCACGGTGAAAAATACTAGCGCTTGAAAATATACTGAGACGG
Organism: Schistocerca americana; assembly: GCF_021461395.2. NCBI lineage: Eukaryota > Metazoa > Arthropoda > Insecta > Orthoptera > Acrididae > Schistocerca > Schistocerca americana. Next base: position 222,054,434 of record NC_060119.1, read on the forward strand.
TTGGCCATCTTGAAACCTGGAATCATTATCCGGCAGTAGCAGCCGAAATGACGTGTTAATTGTTTCCTAAAATGTATCTATAAAAAAAGTTTATGGTTACTTTGATTTTATATGCTTTTTATAAAACAGTTAATTAGCTTACCAGCTCTTTCACATTAATAGACCAGCTATCAGTAATGTTTTTGTCAGCTTGACATGTTGCGAAAGTTTTGCTTGTAAACTCCTTGGTATGTGCAAGACTATAACATTCGACATATGTACAGTATGTGTGGGAATGTGCCTGTCCACACTTAACACGAAACAAGTTTTTAAATGTAACAAACACACACATATAACCAATATCATGTAAATAATTCAAACAACAATTATAATACGCAAGCATAATGTCGTACACTAATGTGTCTTACCTATTTACTGTATTTTTGATATTATATTGCAGACATCCGCAAATAACCTAAGGCCGAAACTGACCGCTAATATGTGAGAGCGTGCTGAAAGGTAACGCTTCCGAATTTTTTGTGCAAAACTGTTAAAGCTTTTTAAATAAAACGAACTTTATTAACAATTAACATCGTTATTCTTCAAATGGTTCAAATCGCTCGGAGCACTATGGGATTTAACTTCTGAGGTCAGCAGTACCCTAGAACTTATAACTATACTACTGGCCATTAAAATTGCTACACCACGAAGATGACGTGCTACAGACGCGAAATTTAACCGACAGGAAGAAGATGCTGTGATATGCAAATGATTAGCTTTTCAAAGCATTCACACAACGTTGGCGCCGGTTGCGACACCTACAACGTACTCACATGAGGAAGGTTTCCAACCAATTTCTCATACACAAACTGCAGTTGACCGGCGTTCGCTGGTGAAACGTTGTTGTGAAGCCTCGTCTAAGGAGGACAAATGCGTGCCATCGCGTTTCCGACTTTGATAAAGGTCATAATGTAGCCTATCGCGATTGCGGTTTATCGTATCGCGACATTGCTGCTCGCGTTGGTCGAGATCTAATGACTGTTAGCAGAATATAGAATCGGTGGATTCGGGAGGGTAATACGGAACGCCGTGCTGGATCCCAACGGCCTCGTATCACAAGCAGTCGGGATGACAGGCATCTTATCCGCATAGCTGTAACGGATCGTGCAGCCACGTCTCGATCCCTGAATCAACAGATGCGGACGTTTGCAAGACAACAACCATCTGCACGAACAGTTCGACGACGTTTGCAGCAGCATGGACTATCAGATCGGAGACCACGGCTGCGGTTACCCTTGAATTTGCATTACAGACAGGAGCGCATGCGATGATGTACTCAACGACGAACCTGGGTGCACGAATGGTAAAACGTCATTTTTTCGGATGAATCCAGGTTCTGTTTACAGCATCATGATGGTCGCATCCGTGTTTGGCGACATCACGGTGAATGCACATTGGCAGCGTGTATTCGTCATCGCCATACTGGCGTATCACCCGGCGTGATGGTATGGGATGCCATTGGTTACACGTCTCGGTCACCTCTTGTTCACATTGACGGCACATTGAACAGTGGACGTTACATTTCAGATGTGTTACGACCCGTGGCTCTACCCTTCATTCGATCCCTGCGAAACCCTACATTTCAGCAGGATAATGCACGACCGCATGTTGCAGGACCTGTAAGGGCCTTTCCTGATACAGAAAATGTACGACTGCTGCCCTGGCCAGCACATTCTTCCAGATCTCTCACCAATTGAAAACGTCTGGTCAATGGTGGCCGAGAAACTGGTTCGTCACAATACGCCAGTCAGTATTCTTGATGAACTGTGGTATCGTGTCGAAGCTGCATGGGCAGCTGTACCTGTACACGCCATCCAAGCTCTGACTGAATGCCCATGAGTATCAAGGCCGTTATTACGGCCAGAGGTGGTTGTTCTGGGTACTGATTTCTCAGGATCTATGCACCCAACTTGGGTGAAAATGTAATCACATGTCAGTTCTAGTATAATATATTTGTCCAATGAATACGCGTTTATCATCTGCATTTCTTCTTGGTGTAGTAATTTCAATGACCAGTAGCGTATTTTGCAGACATCTGAAAATTATCTAAGGCCGATACTGACCGCTAATATATGAGAGCGTGCTGAAAGGTAACGCTTGCGAATTTTTTATGCAAAACTCTTAAAGCTTTTTAAGTAAAACGAACTTTATTAACAATTTACATCTTTATTCTTCGTGTCCACACATTTGCAGGCCTCTGCCGTTAGGAGGCTGCCAATTGTAACGCGAAGCAAGGCGGTGTGTAATGTAACTACGTCGGTGCGTATGAACCAGCTAGCTATAATCGAGTTTCGAATTTGAAGAGTTCGTCCACTCGCGGAGCACAGTCTCCGTCAGCATTACGAGAACAATGTCAGACCACACACGAGAGCTGCGAAAGTCCGTCGCCTTGGGTTTGGTGTCATCGATCATCGTCCATACAATTCCGACTTGGCCCCATCCGATTTTCATACGTGCCCAAAAGTTCAAGAACAGCTTCGAGGATTTCGCTTTGAAAGAGATGAAGTGGTGCAGGCAGAGGTGAGATCGTGGTTACGTAAAAAAAATCAGACATTCTACAGTGCCGGTGTCAACAAAATGGTCTATCTTTGGGGAACAAATGTGTTCGTCGCCTATGCTGACAAATAAATACGGAGGGGTCCAAAAAAACGTATCCACTGTTTAAAAGTCCATAACTTGCAAACTAATTGACGGATTTGTCTCATTTTTGGTGAAAGTGTAGCTTAAAGTTCAACTTAAAGATATCACGGTAGGTATTTGAAATGGTCACCATTAACATCCACACACAAACGATGCCACCCAACTGCAGCACGAACTATTGACTGCAACGTGTCCAGTTGGATATTTGCACATGAATGTACGATGAATTCTCGAAGTTCATCCAATGTGCGTGGCTTTTGTCGATGAACGACGTCCTTTAGTGTTCCCCACAGGTAAAAGTCCAGAGGAGTTAAGTCTGGGGAACGTGGTGGATACTCCACAGCACCTCTACGGCCTATCCATCTTCCTGGTAGATTTTCGTCGAGATACGCCCCAACACAATTTTGGTAGTGGGCTGGGGCACCATCTTGTCGAAAGTAAACTCTTCCGTCTCCACACAAGTCTCGGATGGCAGGTAAAATGGATGTCTGAAGCTTCTGAAGGTACACCTCACCGGTAACTGTGCCGTCAAAGAAGAATGGCCCAATCAAGCCCCGGTAAGACAACAGACACCACACATTTACTCCTGGCAAATTCACGGCATTGTGGCGATTTACTGTACCATTGAGTTTGAACTGTGCCTCATCAGACCAGACAATCATCTCTGCAAACTCTTCATCGTTGCGCACCATGTTAGTAAACCACTTGCAGTACTCCATTCTACGATCTGGGTCGTCCTCGTTCATTGTGTGTAGCAATCGTGGGATGTAGCAATTCCACTTTGCTGTCTTCAAAATTCGCCGAACACTTGAGCTCACTCCAGTTTCACGGGCACACTGTCTCACAGACGTCTGTGGTGAGCGAGTGAATTGTTGTAACACACGACGGGAGTTAGCTGGACTTGTTACTGTTACAGGTCGTCCAGATCGTTGTTTATGTACATCTTTAATACAGCCTTCGGCTTCAAATTTGTCTCGAATGCGACGAATCGTTAAACGTGTCGGTGGCTCTGTTTGATACTCATTTCACCATTGTCGTTGAACCTCATTAATGTTTTCGTACTTAAAATACCACTTCAAAACTGACTTTCTTTCATCCAATGTAAGCCTTGCGCCAGCCATGTTTACTCAAGTAACTAGGTGCAACTAAGAACAAAATACTGACTATCTGGCGACTGTCATCTGACAAAACAAAACAACACAATACAACGCTTGTGTGGCGATTGCCGGAACTACAAACTATTACACTACCGAAGATAAGACAACTTCGTCAGTTTGTCAGTTGTGGATACATTTTTTGGACTCCTCTGTATGTAGACAGAAAGAATACAGATGTCAAAAACATTTGTTTTGATAAGTTTGCTTGCGTGGTCATCCTCCGCAACAAACACAGTACTTTTTTTTGTAAATAAAAACCGCCTTTTATTGCTACACTGTATTTTATTTGTACCAGGATGAGACACATAGTGAACCCACTGCAGTTACATCTCGAAATCATAGTTTTAGATCAAATATCTGTAATTTGTGACAGAATACTGTCAGTGCATCACAGCAATAAGGGCAAACAAGATGAAAAGAGGCAAGAAAAAAGTTCCGAACATAAAAACCTGTTTATGTTCCATAAACAGAGCTGTAGTGCGACCTCCAGCGAGTGACCATACGAGACGAAACGCAGATGCCAACCAAAAACGCCTTAAAGTGAAAAAGGCGAAACGTGTCTGGCAGAAATAAAATACAGTGCAGCAAGAAAAGGCGGTTTTTATTTACAAAACAAACATTTGTTTTATTGAAAAAGCTTCATGAATTTTCACATAAAAATTTTATGCATTCATGATAAAACTGACAGCCTACGGTGGTTACAATAGTTCTATCATTTAGACGATACATTGAGCCGTGGTCCCGTTCATACAGAAATTATATTAATTCTTTAGATCGGAAACAGGGAGACTATGTCAGGTCGGCAGTTTATAGACCTATCAATGATGAACCAACTCTTCTTGTGCGAGTTATAGAAGTACGTGGAACAGTACTATTATGCACTATGCGAGAGGTATTCGGCAGTGTACGAAATCACGTTGCTGGCGTACTACAGTACCTATAACAGGAGTTAACTATTCCTACATTTTCGTTTTTTCTCATCTACTTGTACTCCATATTTTCGCTTAGTTTCGTGGCGCATCCCCATTCTCCAGCATTCATTCATCTATACAGCCAAGCTAAGTCGAGGTAGAATCTGGCAAAATGCTTTTTACTTATTCTAATGATTCAGTATGGCTTCATATAAGATAAGAGAGACTCACTAAACCTGTCTGTTGCGTTGCGAATCACCATCTAGTAAACCCGGAGCGGTAATATTAAATATTGACGCGGAATGGCATTGGCTAGCCCAGAAAGTTTTCTTAACTCACCTTTTTATTTGCTTACTCGCAATTTCTCTCGTAAATGTTATAAGGGCGTCGAATTTCTTGCCCGTATGAACGCTTACCACAAGAGTAGCTCAATTTTTTGCGGTGACTGCATATTGGACATGTCTTCTTTTTGCTGTTTTTGATACACGACACGGAGGGGACGATGCAGAATAGGAATATCTATGAGTGAGCATTAAGACGCTCAGAACAAAGTCTTTGTCGCGAACACAGATTGACTCAAAAAATCACATGACTTTTTGGGACTTATCAACGAAAAGTAACTGCTCCTCTTGTCACGATTACTTTTTTACACCTGTAATAGTAGCAGTTATTCGCCATTACTGTTACTAATGAATAAATGAGCAGAAAAAGATCAAATTTGTGTAATATTAAAGTTTCGATCTTAGAGCGAAATGTAAACAAGTAGCGTTATACCGAAAGTCACGTGCATTTATCTTTTGATGTTAGCGACACGCGCAGTGTACTACGAGGGCTGTCCAGAAAGTAAGTTACGATTGATCGCGAAATGAAAATCACAGTGAAAATCAGAAATGTTTCATTTGTAACAGTTAGCTACACCCTTCAGCTACTTCTGTACGTAGTCGCCGTTCTGACTCAGACATTCGTCGTAGCGTTGTACCAACTTTCCAATACCCTCATCATAGAAGGCAGCCGCCAGTGCTTTCCGCCAATTCTCTACGCTGGCCTAAAGCTCGTTGTCTGTGCCAAAATGTTGTCTTCATAGCCAGCGGTTCGTTTAAGCAGAGATGAAACTCAGTGGGAGACAGTTACGGGCTGTATTGTGGGTAACCAAACATTTCCAATTGAAACGATGGAGGAACACCTTCATTGCCCCTGCAGAATGAGGCTGAGAATTGTCTTGAAGAAGAAACCGCACGACAGTTATGTAATGTTGGTTGCATAGCTTCAGGGGAAAATTCTCACCAGGCCCTCGTACTTGGCGGGAGACACTATTTTCTATAACATCTTTACGCGCTCACTAAGAGCTCAGGAATGAAAAGAGCGACATAATTCTACCTAGAGTCATACTAGAGACACTGCCCAACACATCTTTGCAAAGCTTTATCGGATTTTCATAGTCGTTTCCATTTCGCTACCGATCGTAACTTACTTTCTGGACAGCCCTCGTATAAGGGCGATGCTCGTTTCACAACAATTCCCGCAAATGTGCCGTCATTTTGACGTCAGGCGCAATAGCGACGACCGCATGATCGGCTATCGACTTTGTGACATGGGAGAATATGAATATTATTGCTCCTCGATTCACTTGCAGCAATTGAAGCTGAACTCTTAGGTTCCTGCTTAACCACACACTCGAGAGTCGCTACATATTCGATATTGTTGCTCGTTTCAGCCGCAGCAATTAAAGCTGTACTCTTAGGTTCCTGCCTAACCACGCACTAAAAAGTAGCCACATATTCGGTAATAAAAAGAAAAATATTTGTGAGAAGAAAAAATTCAAATATTACTACAGCTAGTTTTAGTCGCAGCATTTATAGCTGTACTTTTAGGTTCCAGCCTATATGAATTTTATTGTTGCTAGTTTCAGTCGCAACAGTTTAAGCTTTCCTCTTAGGTTCCTCCCTAACCACACACTCGGAAATCGCTTAATATTTATTTCATCTTTCGTTCTCACATCAGACGGGATATAAATAACATTGAATATTGCAGACAAACTTGTATTACATTCATAACAAAGTCCCAGAATGTGTTAACGACGCTAACATGAGAAAATATTTGCATGTGGTGAGATGCGAACCTATGGTAGGACTTAATCACATGATGTTCATCTCCTGTCTTCGTTCTCATATTCTCTCTAAGTGCTTATATCGTTGTTGAGTCATTAAATGACGTTTAATGATACTGGTGTCGTGTTTGTGATGCATTTTCAATGTTCCGTTACCTTGAAACGGCATACTAAAATTTATACGAAGGGCTTATTTCAATAGTGGTACAAGTCTATTTTTGTTCATTCTGAGATACAGAGTCCTAAAGTTAAAAGAGCGCTGAAAAATCTGCAGTTGAGGTACCAGAAATATTCAAGTATTCTTTTAACTTTTGTATCTCAGAATGAACAAAAATGGACTTGTACCACTATTGAAATAAGCCCTTCATATAACAAGTATGTTTCATTCTTAATTTGTAAATTATTGGCTATAACAACTCACTCCTGAGAAAGCACTATTATATGAAGGCATTAACCGTCGATCAATCATTGTGTAACATTTTATTATTGCAATAATTATGATAAATCATTCCAAGAAAAATATGTTTTTTTTTTTTTTTAATCTCCGGCAACCGTGCGTTAAGCCTTGTGGAGGGCCCGTACTGAACGCTAAGAAAGTCGACAGCTGATCATTCTGTCGTCGATATTGCGTGTGGCGTTAAAATGACGTTACGTTTGCTGGAACTACTGTGAAACAAGCATTATCTGCACTATTCTAACTTCATAGATATTCTTTTTATGTGGGCAGTAGAAGACATATAAGATTTCAAACAAGCTCCTAATCGGAGAGAAAACGCACTAGACGGGAAAAATATATACGTTACTACAAATCACGAAATAAGGAGCATCAACTTACATCCCAGTCAGGGGAGGTGTAATATTATAAAACGGGGTTCTCGATCTTGAAAGACTGTACAGAAATTCGCTGATTTGTTGACGTTTCAGTGGTAGCGGAGGCGGCACTAATATCACAGACTACATGATCTCTGGCAGTGTGACGTCACGATGGCATCGGTCGACCAGTCATAGGCCAAACATTCGTTACATTAAATCACTACAGAAACAATTACAATAGTAAGTTGTTCTCGCCGAAGATGGTGAAGGTTATCGCCGAAAGCAATATTTTCGTCACGACCATGGAAAACAGGGATTGAACATAGAAATCTGCTTTTTATCTATTGAATTTTATTGAATGGTACCAGAGGTACACAAAGTAATACCAATAAGTAACGTTGGTAGCTGTATGAAGCACTTTGAAGACCTAATATGCGTCATGTTGCCGGATTTAGAACCTGTGACAAAAAAAAAAAAAAAAAAAAAAAAAAGAAATTGCGAGTGTCTTCACCGAGTATTTCGAATGACCGGGAACGTTACTGCAAGACGCTAGAAAAATTCCCCTTGGTTCCACACAGCATGAAAATTTAGAAATCAGTCTTGGAAGAGGGGCCTGTTGAGGTTCTAGTAGCGCCACGTCTCGGCTGCTGAAATGTGTGACAACGTGGGTGTGCAAATATTTGTGAAGCCAGACGAGCTGCGCTATGAAAGCTTGCGCGAGATACAGCGCCAGCATCCGTTTGTTTGTCTATGTCGGGCTCTCGCATCCACGGTAGAGATGGTGCGAAGACGCGCGTCACGAAACCGCAAATGCTGTACCTCTTTCACGGCTTCTCCAGGAAACGGTCTCTTAAGCACTTCCTCATGTAACACGTGTCTGTCCTCATTATCCTTTAAAAATAAATTTATATGCAGTTCAGAGGCTACAAGAGGTTTCTGCCCAATAAATAAGATTGACAACCATAATGCAATACTATCTGTTCCAGCGCTGGAGAACAGCGTTTATTTAAATCTGAGATAAACTGCCATCTTAGGGACAAGCCTAATAGTACTTCTACGTTGTTCTGAATTTCACAATAGTGAAATTATAATAACCTGTGCACAACTGAATCATCAGAAAAGAAGGTGTGTAGATTATTCTGTGAGATATGTCATTTATAAACTTTGGGTTCAGAGTCGTCTTGGACCCTAGCGTGTAGTCCCAATGTAGGGCTTACGTCTGATAAGCTCTCTTCAGTTCAAATGACGCACTGATTTCTAGTACATAATAATCTTATAGACAAGAAATATATTTGTAAATATATCTTGCTTGCCATTACCTTTATTATCAATCGATAATTCAGGTGTGATATCAAATGCCGTTCGAAAACATCGAAATAAGGAATCTGTGTGTATGTCTGCGTCTTACATTAGCACTATATCGTTTGTGACCAATATGGTTTGAGATTCTCAATCACAGAGATTTTTTAAGCGAAGCTTTCCGTCTTTGAGAATATCAGCCTGTTCTATAGCTGCCAATATACTTCATCATCATCATCATCATCCCTTTCCGTCCGCATCATCCACCCACCTCTTGCGAGGTCTACCTAGTTCTCTTTTTCCAGTCGAACGATAAATCATTATGTTTCTCGACAATCTGTTTTCTACCATTTTGTCAACACGATCTTTCCACTTCATTCTTTTCTTTTCTGTTTTGTCATTAACTGAAAAGATTTTTAAATCTGATGTTATCATTTCATTCCTTATTTTATCCATTTTATTGCAGCCTGTTACATATCTCATGAACTTCGTCTCTCCTGCCTGTATACTGATTTTTCTTCTTTTGTTACTATCCATGATTCGGGATCAAATACAAGACTAGGTACAGCTATAACTTTGTAAAGTTTCATTTGTGTTTTCTTTCTTGTTTTTTTTCCCCAAAGTTCTTCCAGTTGTTACGAAGGTAGCTTGAAATTTGTTAATCTTTTTCTCAATGTCGTTTTCATAGTTAAAAGTGATATCACATTTTAGATAATTGAAGAGGAATCCTTTAAAATTTTGTAATTTTTTTATTTTTTTGATCTGACTGGAATCTTTTCTTTGAAAGGTATTACCTTTGTGTTATTTGCAGATACCATTAAGTAACTCTTTGTAAATTATCTTTTGTTTCCTGTATAATTATCTGGTCATCAGCATACAACAGATTATTTAGTGGTACGCTAGATCCAATATTAATTCCATTTCATAACTAGGTCATCAATACATAAATTAAATAAAGTGCATGATAGACTGTGTCCTTGTCGAACACCTTGATTTATTAAAATTTCATCTAACATTTTCGAACCTGAACTTATAACTACTTTTTTGCTTACATATACACTCTTTACGATATTAATAATGTGTTAGAAAAACCTTTACACCTAATATTTTGCAAAAAAGAGGTATTTTCACTTTATCAAAGGCTTTCTCATAATCAATAAATGCTAAATACGTTTCTGGCGAACACTCCCGACGTTTTTCAATAATATGTCTTATTATAAATATATTAGCATTATACGAACGTCCCTTTCTGAAGCTTGATTGCCACCATACGAACCTGTTAATTCCAGTTCGAATGGCACCAAGTTTAGTGCACGAGGAAGCCCAACTGACAAAGTTTATTCTCGTGCCTTCATCTAGGTAACTTTGTATGAAATGTAAATGAAAACAAGCGCAGTTTATTGTCCATTAATTATTCAATACGAACGAGCCTAGCAATTTCGATCGCTTGTCTGTACCGGTTGTGCTGTAAGGTATTGAGTCACGCCCGCTGATTTTTCGTTACGTCAGAAAGTCCGGCCTTGGATGGAAACGAGTCCGCGCTGACTACACACGCTGTTCCCATTCTCACTGCGGCACACGTCTGCATTTGTTTCGGGCACTCTCTACTGTACGCGATGTCCCATTTACAAACATAGGCAACGAGTGAGCTTCCTTTAGGGCAGACAAGCATGCAGTGGTAAATATGGGGTGCGATCATATTGACAAGAAATTGGAGTGGGCAATAAAATTGTTCTGGGTTTGAGGTCCCATTGTCAACTATAAAATTCCGACGTCGGAATTTTATGGTTGACAATGCGGCCTCAAGCCTAGAAGAATTTTATTGACTGTGACAACGGCCGCGGATGCGTACGTTTACAAAAAATGGTTCAAATGGCTCTAAACACTATGGGACTTAACATTTGAGGTCATCAGTCCCCTAGACTTAGAACTACTTAAGCCTAACTAACCTAGAGACATCACACACATCCATGCCCGAGGCAGCATTCGAACCTGCGACCGTAGCAGCAGCGCGTTTGCGGACTGAAGCGCCTAGAACCGCTCGGCCACAGCGGCCGGCCTACGTTTACAAATGTGGAATGATTTGAACTTGCAGTGCTGCTGAAAAAATGAGGTGTCTTTTATACATTGGTTATCTACAGCCCAAGTTCTAGGTGACGAAGAAAAAGAAAAGTGTTCAAACTATGAATAAGTAAGGAACTTCAACCAAAGGCGTATGTGCAATAATATTTCATTACTTTAATCCTTTTAAATCAAGGTACATTAATTTACAAGTTCACTTCGGAGAAAGAGATACTCTGCCGACAAGCATTCCTTTGATCCCCTCAATAAGTGAAAAAAAAAAAAGGCTTACACTAGCAATGAATTCGTACATAAAAAAAGTCAAACTTATTTCTTGGTTTTCGAGTTATTAAATATATTTTCTTTCATTTCACACACAAAAAATTAAGTCCATTGAATTCCCTCTTTTTTAAAAAAATCATGCTTCCCGTTTGCCAACAAGAAGTAATTACTTCATCCATTCTGCACAATTCAGAAACAAGTAAATTCACTAAACGATCTTGGGTTTATTACTCCACACGTACAACAGGCTGTCATTACATGAAGCATGGTCATCAACATGCTTACGAAGTATCAGCATATCAGTCTCAATGGGGGGAGGGAGGCGGGGGAAGGGGCGGACGAAAACTGTTCCGACAGGCGGATTTGTTTAAAATGCATTAAAGTCCGCCTATCAATTATTAGAAGATGCCATCATGATATACTGAATTATGAAGTTAAAAATCGAATAATAAAAATGCTAGACTGCCTGTACAAAGTGTTCATTCAGAGCACGCTGACCTATCCTCCCCAGCACTTTAGGGATGAGACCCGAGAGTTCTCAAAACTTCAAACCCTTATTACACCAGTTCGGCGTCGGCGAGGACGGTGGGCCTATCTCCAGCCAAACCCTTGCGTTCATCTCAGAATACAAAACACACGTAGTCAAAACATGCCGAACCGAAAGTGGCTCAAATGGTTCAAATGGGACTTAACATCTGAGGTCATCAGTCCCTTAGAACTTAGAACAAAACGAACTAACCTAAGGACGTCACACACATCCATTCCCGAGGCAGGATTCGAACCTGCGACCGTAGCGGTCGCGCGGTTCCAGATTGAAGTGCCTAGAACCGCTCCCGAAAGTAGCACGTCACAAACTTCACAGAGTGTTAGATCTTCCTACTGGTGGAGGAAACCGTATGTTAAAGGGCAATCTCCCATGCACAATCTGGGGAGCAGCATTTCCTACCATTGGTGTAGTTGGCATGATATCAACTATGCCTGCGCGCTCGACTCCAGTGACCGGAGATGTTTGTTCCCAGTGTCCAACCAATCGGTTTACCACTGCAGCATGATTCTTTTGTGAGACAATGAGATGATGGCATTAAAACGGACGGCACATCAACATGCAACACCGACCTTATACGCTTCTCTGGCGATAAGTAGAAGACTGAAGAACATGCGTCGTCTCTGTCTTGAAAGACAGTTCATGAAGATTCCTCTTCACTTTTTCGTTAGGTGGTACGGCGTCTTCCTTCGACTGTGTGCCATTTAAGATGCTTGAAGGTTCTCTGAAATCGCCACCACTAGTAACGTCATTGTTGATGAACATTAAAAATATTATCTTAAACACACATAGGTTTCAGTATAATACAGGGTGATTCAAAAAGAATACCACAATTTTAGGAATTTAAAACTCTGCAACGACAAAAGGCAGAGCTAACCACTATCTGTCGGCGAATTAAGGGAGCTATAAAGTTTCATTTAGTTGTACATTTGTTCGCTTGAGGCGCTGTTGACTAGGCGTCAGCGTCAGTTGATGCTAAGATGGCGACCGCTCAACAGAAAGCTTTTTGTGTTATTGAGTACGGCAGAAGTGAATCGACGACAGTTGTTCAGCGTGCATTTCGAACGAAGTATGGTGTTTAACCTCCTGATAGGTGGTGTATTAAACGTTGGTATAAACAGTTTACAGAGAATGGGTGTTTGTGCAAAGGGAACGTCAACTACCCGAGGCGATGGATCGGCCGCCAAGCAGCCCGTGACAGAGCACTTCATCACTGGCCTCCAAGAAGCCCTGATCTTAGCCCCTGCGATTTTTTCTTATGGGGGTATATTAAGGAAATGGTGTTTCGGCCACCTCTCCCAGCCACCATTGATGATTTGAAACGAGAAATAAAAGCAGCTATCCAAACTGTTACGCCTGATATGCTACAGAGAGTGTGGAACGAGTTGGAGTATCGGGTTGATATTGTTCGAGTGTCTGGAGGGGGCCATATTGAACATCTCTGAACTTGTTTTTGAGTAAAAAAAAAACCTTTTTAAATACTCTTTGTAATGATGTATAACAGAAGGTTATATTATGTTTCTTTCATTAAATACACATTTTTAAAGTTGTGGTATTCTTTTTGAAACACCCTGTACTTTATAGTCCTGGCGTGTACTGTGTCCTGTCTATGAAGAAAGAAGAGCAGGGTTTATCAAAAAGATTCATCGGTTTTCAAAATACTATGTACACTACTGGCCATTAAAATTCTTACACCACGAAGATGACGTGCTACAGACGCGAAATTTAACCGACAGGAAGAAGATGCTGTGATATGCAAATGATTAGCTTTTAACAGCATTCACACAAGGTTAGCGCCGGTGGCGACACCTACAACGTGCTGACATGAGGAAAGTTTCCAACCTATTGCTCATACACAAACAGCAGTTGACCGGCGTTGCCTGGTGAAACGTTGTTGTGATGCCTCGTATAAGGAGGAGAAATGCGTACCATCACGTTTCCGACTTTGATAAAGGTCGAACTGTAGCCTATCGCGATTGCGGTTTATCGTATCCCGACATTGCTGCCCGCATTGGTCGAGCTCCAATGACTGTTAGCAGAATATGGAATCGGTGGGTTCAGGAGGGTAATACGGAACGCCATGCTGGATCCCAACGGCCTCGTATCACTAGCAGTCGAGATGACAGGCATCTTATCCGCATGGCTCTAACGGATCGTGCAGCCACGTCTCGATCCCTGAGTCAACAAATGGGGGCGTTTTCAAGACAACAACCATCTGCACGAACAGTTCGACGACGTTTGCACCAGCATGGACTATCAGCTCGGAGACCATGGCTGCGGTTACCCTTGACGCTGCATCACAGACAGGAGCGCCTGCGATGGTGTACTCAACGACGAACCTGGGTGTACGAATGGCAAAACGTCATTTTTCCGGATGAATCCAGGTTCTGTTTACAGCATCATTATGGTCGCATCCGTGTTTGGCGACATCGCGGTGAACGCACATTGGAAGCGTATATTCGTCATCGCCATACTGGCGTATCACCCGGCCTGATGGTATGGGGTGCCATTGGTTACACGTCTCGGTCACCTCTTGTTCGCATTGACGGCGCTTTGAGCAGTGGACGTTGCATTTCAGATGTGTTACGACCCGTGGCTTTACCCTTCATTTGATCCCTGCCGAACCCTACACTTCAGCAGGATAATGCACGACCGCTTGTTGCAGGTCCTGTACGGGCCTTTCTGGATACAGAAAATGTTCGACTGCTGCCCTGGCCAGCACATTCTCCAGATCTCTCACCAACTGAAAACGTCTGGTCAATGCTGGCCGAGCTACTGTCTCGTCAAAATACACCAGTCACTACTCTTGATGAACTGTGGTATCGTGTTGAATTTGCATGGACAGCTGTACCTGTACACGCCATCCAAGCTCTGTTTGACTCAATGCCCAGGCGTATCAAAGCCGTTATTACGGCCAGAGGTGGTTGTTGTGGGTACTGATTTCTCAGGATCTATGCACCCAAATTGCGTGAAAATGTAATAACGTGTCAGTTCTAGTATAATATATTTGTCCAATGTATACCCGTTTATCATCTGCATTTTTTCTTGGTGTAGCAATTTTAATGGCCACTAGCGTACATTATAGGCGACACACATTGCAGAGGCAACTGCAGATGCCTACGCCCTGCCGCCTCGCAGGAGCATAACTCGTGATGAAACGACGCCTAGAGTCGTCGGGAAGCGTCAGCGAACATTCTGTCTTTAATAAATGTTGCTCTCCATGATGTAGTCTATCGTCCCTAGACGTCTGATACAAAAGTTCTGAAACTCTCTGCATGTGTTGATGTAGATGCAGATATCATGGTTGTATACATAAGCACTTACGTTTTATCATCTCGTTTAGAATAAAACTTTAATTTTCCTTTCATGAACGATCAATGTGCCTACCAACGGACGTCGGACAAACAACCATATGATCGTCAAACTCGTTCCATACTTATGCGAGCGGGTATGAAGTTGTATTTACTGTTACCGGTGTGCAGCGACGTACCGAAAGTTATGAAAAGGAAGGCAGAAAGAGTCTTACAACTCCCCCATCCCTCATCCCCCATATAAAAAATATCACATACCGTGATATCAGGCGACCTTGGAGGGCAATAGTGAAACACGAGATTCGTACTTCCGTATGGCCGATCCATCGATGAGGCATGTCATTGTTAAGAAACGCTCTTACAAGCAGGTGCAAGTGCCTGATGGTCCTTCCGGCGAACAATGAAATTTTCGGCATGTTCGCATCTTTGTGGACAAAGCCAGATACCAAACATACCTGATACATGATTCCTGTTACAGTCTTTTCTGCAAAAATAAAGGACGGTAAATCTAATCTCGGGAAACGGAGCTATATACATGTGACTTTATGATTCCTTTTGTACACGCAGAGAAAACATCTTTGATGTTGGAAGAAAGAAAAGAAGGTAAGGTTTTTACTCACTGCCGACGACGAGGCCATTAGAGACGGTGCATAAGTTCGGATTGAAGAGAGATGGGGACGAAAATCACTAATGCCCTTTTCAAAAGAATCATCTCGGTACTTATTTTAAGAGATTTACGGAAAACAGGGAAAACCTAAATTAGGATAGTCTGACAGTAGTTTGGAACGTCGTCCCCCAGAATACGAGTCCGGTGTGCTAAGCACACCGTTGATATAACCATCTAACAGAGGAGGGTAGCTAGAGGGGTTACGAACGCCAAAGTACACCAGAAATTACACTAACAGAAAAAATCGCAGTAGCAAAAAATTTTTAATGTAGAGTCAAGAAACACATTTGTCTAGGTAACATATGTAAGTGATTATCACTGCAAGAAAAAAATGTGTGTGAAATCTTATAGCACTTAACTGCGAAGGTCATCAGTCCCTAAGCTTACACACTACTTAACCTAAATTATCCTAAGGACAAACACACACACCCATGCCCGAGGGAGGACTCGAACCTCCGCCGGGACCAGCCACACAGTCCATGACTGCAGCGCCTCAGACCGCTCGGCTAATCCCGCGCGGCAACATTGCAAGATCACAGGGTAATATAAGGGCGAGATGAGCCAGTGGAAATGTGAAACGCTGGTACATTAATAATGGGTATTACTGCCAGAATGTTGAATACAAGCGTACAAAAGTGCATGCATTGTGTTGTACAGGTGCCAGATGTCAGTTTGATGGGTGGAGTTCCATGCCTGTTGCACGTGGTCGGTCAATACGGGGACGGATAATGCTGTTTGTTGGGTGACTCTGGAGTTGTAAGCCAATGGTGTCCCATATGTGCTCGAATAGAGACAGATATGGTGATCCAGCAGGCCAAGGCAACATGTCGAAAAAATGGTTCAAATGCCTCTAAGCACTATGGGACTTAACATCTGAGGTCATCAGTCCCCTAGAACTTAGAACTACTTAAACCTATCTAACCTAAGGACATCACACACATCCATGCCCGAGGCAGGATTCGAACCTGCTACCGGAGCAGCAGCGCGGTTCAGACTGAAGCTCCTAGAACCGCTCGTCCACATCGGCCGGCCAACATGTCGACACTCTGTAGAGCATGTTGGGGTACAAGAGTAGTATGTGGGCAAGCGATATCCTGTTGAAAAACATCCCCTGGAATGCTGTTCATGAATAGCAGCACAGTAGGTCGAATCACGAGATTCACATACCAATTTGCATTCAGGGTTCGTGGGATAATCACGAGAGTGCTCCTGCTGTCATACGAAATCCCACCCCAGAAAATAACTCTAGGTGTAGGTCCTGTGTCCCACCAAGCTGCCATGTTGGTTGCAGGCCCTCAAATGACCTCCTCCTAAACAACACTCGTCTATCATCGGCACCGAGGAAGAACCAGCTTTCACGAGAAAACTCAACAGACCTCCAACCTGCCCTCCAATGAGCTCTCGCTTGGCACCACTGAAGTCGCAAATGGCGATGGTTTGCGGTCACTGGAATGCACGTTACAGGTCGTCTCGTTCGGAGCTGTCCGTGAAGTAACCGATATGTAACATTCGTTGTGTCACTGTGATGCCAACTGCTGCTCAGTTACTGCTGCAGATGCTGTACAATGCTCCAGAGTCATAAGCCAAACACGATAGTCTTCCCGCTCGGTAGTGCCACGTGGCTCTCCAGAGCCCGGTCTTCTTCTGACCGTACATTCCTGAGACCACCGCTGCCAGCAATAGTGTACAGCGGCTACATTCCTGCCAAGTCTTGCTGCACTGTCGCAGAACCAAAATCCAGCTTCTAGTAGCCCTATTACATGCCCTCGTTCAAACTCAATGTGGTGTTGACAATGGTGTCTTTGTCGACTTAAAGGCGTTCTTGACTAACATCAACTCATCATGTCCTATCTCAAAGATAACTAACTTTCACCACTGTTACACCGTGCATTTAAAGCAAACCTGATTTGCGTACACGGAGACATCTGAACAGACATCTGAATAGACACCTTTTCACGTATAGAAACACAACTCCTTCTTGCGTTTTTTTTCCGTCAGTGTATATTGATTGTACAGCACGGTCACAGAGGGAAGAAGACCGAATAATATAAAATAATGGAATTTTACTTATTGCACTAATTGGTATTGTAGGAAGAAGATATGACTAAATTTTTAGGAAATTTGAGAGTATATAGGGTGCAAAATAAATACACAGAGTTGCCACCTGTTTCAGCTACAATGCCTCTAGCCCTGGCTGCGCATCGAGTCGTTCTGAGCTTCGATACTGGTACGACATTCCATGCTGCTCCAGCTGTGTACATGTGTTCATCAACCATAGTGGCTGGCAAGTGATGGTGTGACATGTTCCGGGAGCCCATTACCAGACGTTTTCAGTGGATGAGAGATCTGGAGAATGTGCTGGCCAGTGTACCTGTAGAACGGCCCAGTATCGAGGTTGGTCACGACAGCACGGGAAACACAGAATCTTGCGTTATTTTGCTGAAAGTTAACGTTACATTGTCCTCAGAGACAGGACACAAAAATTGCTGTGCTGACAATCCGTGGTGATCCCACTGTTCGTGTGGATACTTATCCTGCTGAAGACAAGCACATATCCTGACATGAAGAAAATGGAGTAGTTGTATGTTTATACACGAGCGAGCGAACATTAAGTTTTTTGTTCCGCAAGGAGCTGGCCGCGTGAGACTGTTGAGATGCTGCATGACATTCAATATACATCGTAAGTATACAGACATCCGCCAAAAAATACGTTTTTCATATTAGATGCAATGTGCTGCCACCTACTGCCAGGTACGCCATATCAGCGACCTCAGTAGTCATTAAATATTGTCAGAGAGCAGAATGGGGCGCTCCGCGGAACTCACTGACTTCGAACGTGGGCAGGTGATTGGGTGTCACTAGTGTCATACGTCTGTACGCGCGATTTCCACCCTCCTAAACATCCCTAGGTCCACTGTTTCCGATGTGATAATGAAGTGAAAACGTGAAGGGACACGCACATCACAAAAGCGTACAGGCCGACCTCATCTGCTGACTGACAAAGACCGCCGACTGTGAAGAGGGTCGTAATGTGTAATAGGCAGACATTTATCCAGACCATCACACAGTAATTCCAATCTGCATCAGGATCCACTGCAAGTACTATGACAGGCGGGAGATGAGAAAACTTGGATTTCATGATCGAGCGACTGCTCATAATGCCACACATCACGCCGGTAAATGCTAAACGAAGCCTCGCTTGGTGTACGGAGCGTAAACATTGGACGACTGAACAGTGGAAAACCGTTGTGTGGAGTGACGAATCAGGGTACATAATGTAGTGATCCGATGGCAGGGTGTGGGTATGGTGAATGTCCGTGAACGTCATCTGGCAGCATGTGTAGTGCCAACAGTGAAATTCGGAGGCGGTGATGCTATGGTTCGAATGGGCACTATGGGACTTAACATCTGAGGTCATCAGTCCCCTAGAACTTAGAACTACTTAAACCTGACTAATCTAAGGACATCACACACGTCCATGCCCGAGGCAGGATTCGAACCTACGACCGTAGCAGCAGCGCGGTTCCAGACTGAAGCGCCTAGAACCGCTCGGCCACCGCGGCCGGCGTGGTGCTGTGGTGTGGTCATGATTTTCATGGAGGGGGCTTGCACCCCTTATTTTCTTGCGTAGCACTTTCACAGCACAGGCCTACATTGATGTTTTAAGCACATTCTTGGGTCCCACTGCTGAAAAGCCATTCCGGGATGGCGACTGCATCTGTCAACACGATCGAGTATCTGTTCATAATGCACGGCCTGTGGCCGAGTGGTTACAAGACACTAACATCCCTGTAATGGACTGACCTGCACAGAGTCCTGATCTGAATACTATAGAACACCTTTGGGATGTTTTGGAAGGCCGACTTCGTGCCAGGCTTCACCGACATACATTGATACCCCTCCTCAATGCAGCACTCCGTGAAGAATGAGCTGCCATTCCCCGAGAAATCTTCCAGCACCTGATTGAACATATTTCTGAGAGAATGGAAGCAGTCATCAAGGCTAAGGGTAGGCCAACACCATATTGAATTCGAGCATTACCGATGGAGGCCGCCCGAACTTGTAAGTCATTTCCAGCCAGGTGTCCGGATACTTTTGATCACATAGTGTTTCTGTGCTGAACCCGTCAAACCCTTATTCGCATGACACCTTGGGATCTCTACCAATACGAACAGCAATATCGCAGAAAGATAAACCGCAGCGTCGATGGACCACAACCTCCTCCCCCCCCCCCCCCCTCCTTCCGCTGTCGATGTTTCTCCTTTCTGCATGAGACTTAACACAATCTTCTCTATAAGAACGAACATTCAGATGAAATTTCTGAATGATAAACCCGCTGAGCAATCTTTCTTTATACACAAAATGTATCTGACGTTACTCCTACCAATTTTATCAGGTTCCGCTAAAATCTTGTCACTTGTATATTCGATCAAGCAGCACACATCATGCCATTTAATGTTTGTTGTTACGTTGCTTTCAAGGTGTCGCAATTTTTACAGCCAGCAGTGTGTTAACAAGATAACAGCGCCCTACTGAGCCAAATACAAGTAAACGCGTAACTTAGGTACAGTTCGTGCAAACAGACGCGAGCACAGTAAACAAGATGTGCGGTACACCCAGCTCGGTCGATCGTCAGCTTCGGACGTGTTGCCATCAAGTCAACCGGAGCGCTCCACTAGTAAACACACATTCCAAGTTGTAGACGCCGCATGTACAAATCAAGTTAAAGGGCAGAGTTCTTCATATCCAAACCAGCGAAGTGGATGCAAATGTCCACCTGTATATCAATAAAGAAGCTGTGCTAGACGCTCCATTACAACTAAAATCCATATTGAAACGAGTGGTTGAAGCAGCTGGTGTTCGGCGAATCAAGAGAGAACTAGAAAGAGGTGAAGAGGTGATATTATCAAGACCAAAAAAGGCCCAGAAGGAAAGTTTAGACAATTTTAATGCGCAAAGTCGTTTGACAGGTTGCGAAAAATTTCGTTAGAAATAAGTAACACCACTTTGAACGAAATTCAAAAGGTCACAGACTTTAATAAATTTTTTAAAGATATATAAACACACTTCGTAAAATTCTTCGTACTCTAGAATTAGTTGGAAGAAGAAGGCGAATATCCGTAAAGTTCTCCAGGAACAAAGTAGTAACGGGGCAAAACGAATTGCTTACTTAAAAAGAGTCCGAGAGTGCAAACGTGAGTTTCGTCCAATTGTGTGTATGGACGAGGCGTTAAGTTCACACTTGTCGCACTGCATCATACAGGTGGAGTGACAAATTCAGTGCAGGATCTCATTCTTGACCCAAATTGTCCACTTTGTTCTCGAAAACAAATGGACATCTTTGTACCAAGAAATCCAGTAGGTGGCGTATGAAGTTGGACGGTGTAGGGAAATGTTACAGATGAAATAGATTTCACCACTCCATACGAGCCCTTTTGTCCTACATCCGATAAGGTTGTCCACTTGGCATTTCATATTCAAATCTTGAGTGATCTGTATTGAAAGTACTGTTTACGCTATACCCTTCCCCTTCGATTATGGCGTTGACTTTTGTGTACAATCTTACAGCAGATTCCATTAGGTCTTTTTCGCCTTTCATTTCTTTCGCAGAAACAAATCTCGTTATTTTTCGGGACTGAATGCGGATTTCTCTTTTAAATACACTGAAGCCACAAAGAAACTGGTATAGGTATGCATATTCAAATACAGTCATATGTAAACAGCCAGAATACGGCGCTGCGGTCGGCAACGCCTGTAGAAGACAAGTGTCTGGCGCAATTGTTAGATCGCTTCCTGCTGCTACAATGGCAGGTTATCAAGAGTTTGAACATGGTGTTATAGTCGGCGCAAGAGCGATGGGACACAGCATCTCCGACGTCGCGATAAAGTGGGGATCTTCCCGTACGACCATTTCACGAGTGTGCCGTCAATATTAGGAATCCGCTAAAACATCAAAAATATCCTGCAAGAATAGGACCAACGACGACTGAAGAGAATCGTCCAGCGTGACAGAAGTGCAACCCTTCCGCAAACTGCTGCCGATTTCGGTACAGGCGTCAACTAGCGTCAGCGTGCGAACCATTCAACAAAACATCATGGATATGGGATTCCGAAGCCGAAAACTGACTAGTGCACCCTTGATGACTGCATGACGCAAAGCTTTACGCCTCGCCTGGGCCCGTCAACATCGACATTGGACTGTTGATGACTGGAAACATGTTGTCTGGTCGGACGAGTCTCGTTTCAAATTGTATCGAGCGCATGGACGTGTACGAGTATGGAGACAACCTCATGAATCCACGGAGCCTGCGTGTCAGCAGGGGACTGTTCTAGCTGGGGGAGGATCTGTAATGGTGTGGGGAGTGTGCAGTAGGAGTGATATTGGACCCCTGATACGTCTAGATACGACTCTGACAGGTGACACGCACGTAAGCATCCTGTCTTATCACCTGCATCCATTCAGTCTACATCTACATCCATAGTCCGCAAGCCACCTGACGGTGTGTGGCGGAGTGTCTCTGTACGTCCATCATTTTAGCGATGGTCGCGGCACTCAGCTGTTCGATAGAGGATGTCAAATTAAACACCTTTCAGCCATCAATTTTCAACCAGTTTCAGCAAGGTAGATTATTCCTACACGTCGGTCAGGGACCTGAAGATGGCGTAGTAAAACGCGGAAACTGCTTGACTTGTAAAATAAGGTTGAAAATTGATGGCTGAAAGGTGTTTAATTTGACATCCTGCATCCATTCATGTCCATTGTGAATTCCGACGGGCTCGGACAATTCCAGCAGGACAACGCGACACTCCACACGTCGCGAACTGCCACGGAGTTGCTCCAGGAACACTCTTCTGAGTGTGAACACTTCCGCTGGCTACCAAACTCCCCAGACATGGCCATTACTGGACAGATCTGGGATGTCTTGCAACGTTCAGAGGAGATCTCAACTCCCTCGTAATCTTACGGATTTAAGGACAGCTCTGCAGAACTCATGGCGTCGGTTCCCTCGAGCACTATTTCAGACATTAGTCGAGTCCATGCCATGTCGTGTTGCGGCAATTCTGCGTGCCCGCGGGGGCCCTACACGATATTATTGAAGGTGTACTAGTTATTTTGACTCTTCAGTGTATGTCAACAAAAGTTTACCGCGCAGGACATTTACAGTTGTATATTTTGGGGGAAATACTAGACCAATTTCGTAAATTGCAATCGTGGACAATCAGACCACAACCTATTCATTCTTTAAATTTTTCAAATATTTTCTTTTTTGTTAAAGAATACTAATACATTTTCCGAGAGATTTTAAAGATCTTACCGTTTTATTAACTACGCACGTGGTAACCTTGTACCATTAAACTTCCGTCGTTGATAAATATTTTCCTTTATGTTTCTTTTTTAATTTTTCTGCAGATGCATACTTTTTCTTATATCTCTCTGTTAATGAGTTTGGACAGTGTACTCGCAAAAGAAAGGACTTTAGTTCGATCTTCTATCACATTACGATATGCTGTCGACTGTGCCACATTGGAAGCGGGACCGGTTGGAGAACCCCCACAAGCGATATATCATCCGGCGCACCCTCCTCCACCCATTATTCCCACCTTTCCAGACGTTACTTGCCTTTCCTTGCTCTGAGCACTATGGGACTTAACTTCTGAGGTCATCAGTCCCCTAGAGCTTAGAACTACTTAAACCTAACTAACCTAAGTACATCACACACATCCATGCCCGAGGCAGGATTCGAACCTGCGACCGTAGCTGTCGCGCGGTTCCAGACTGTAGCGCCTAGAACCGCTTGGCCACTCCGGCCGGCCCTTGGGCTGTAGGATAAGGATTTTAAAAAATAAATGTAGTCTAGTGATGGTGTAATTTTTTCCTTTGTAATACGTACTGCATAGCATTCCTCTGTAAGAAAAAATAATTTCTGAATCTTATTCCAGCGATAAAAATTTAAAAAAAGAAACAATTCATTTTCATTTAAGGCGATTACTAACGTCTTTAAAGGTTTTTAGTGAAAGGAGAAATAACAAGTCCTGCAGAATTGTTCTAGCTTCAATAAAATGCAATATATATTAAACATAGTGGAAGGAATGCAATTATAAAATGTGTGTTACTTTTTAGTTTAATAATGGAACCTGTTAATCCTGTAATACATAAATTATTTCACTTTCCACCGGAAAATGGTGTCAGAAATACAAAAAAATCATCTTATTTTACACTGTAGTGTTGAACATACTCTGAAGTGACAAAATTGATGGGGTACTTCCTTTTGTTCTGCGTTGCGCACAACTCGAAGTGGGCAGGACTCAACACGTCGTTGGAAGTCCCCTATAGAAATACCGAGCCACGCTGTTTCTGTAGCCGACTATAACTGCGAAAGGGTTTCCTATGCAGGATTTTGTGTACGAACTCACCTCTCGATTATGTCCAACAATTGTTCGATGGCCGCGCGGGTTAGCCGCGCCACAGTTCGTGCGGCTGTCCCCGTCAGAAGTTCCGAGTCCTCGCTCGGGCATGGGTATGTGTGGTGTACTTAGCGTAAGTCAGTCTAAGTTAGACTAAGTAGTGTGTAAGCCTAGGGACCGATGACCTCAGCAGTTTGGTCCCATAGGAACTTACCACAAATTTCCAAATTGTTCGATGAGATTCATGTCGGACGATCTGGCTGGCCAACTCATTACCTCGAACTGTCCAGCATATTCTTCGAATCGATCGCGTACATCTGTTGCCCAATGACATGGGGCACCGTTATTTGGAAACATGAAATTCCTAAATGGCTGCAAATGGCCTCCAAGTAGTCAAACATAACCATACGTCCCTCACTGATTTCTGCGGTTATTTCACTCACTGTTGTTTGTCTGTTAGCAGTGACAATTCTACGCAAACGGCACTGCGCTCGGTCGTTAAGTGAAGGATGTCCGCCACTACGTTGTCCTTGGTGAGAAGTAATGTCCGAAATTTGCCATTCTCGGCTCAGTTGACATTGCGGAATTCGGAATACTGAATTCCCTAAAGATTTCCTAAATGGAACGTCCCGTGCCTCTAGTTCCAGTTACCATTCCGCTTTTAAAATCCGTTAATTGCGGAAACCTTTTCACATGAATGTCCTAAATACAAATGACAGCCGGCCGGAGAGGCCGAGCCGTTCTAGGCGCTACAGTCTGGAACCGCAAGACCGCTACAGTCGCAGGTTCGAATCCTGCCTCGGGCATGGATGTGTGTGATGTCGTTAGGTTAGTTAGGTTTAAGTAGTTCTAAGTTCTAGGGGACTGATGACCTCAGAAGTTAAGTCCCATAGTGCTCAGAGCCATTGGAACCGACCAATACAAATGACGGTTCCGCCAATGTACTGCCCTCTTGTACCTTGTGTACATCATGGTACCACCATCTGTATATGTGCATATCGCTATCCCATGTCTTTTGTCATCTCTGTGTAAGACACTAACAGCGTAGTTGTGCGTTATAATGGTTCAAATGGCTCTGAGCACTATGGGACTTAACATCTGTGGTCATCAGTCCCCTAGAACTTAGAACTACTTAAACCTAACTAACCTAAGGACACCACACACATCCATGCCCGAGGCAGGATTCGAACCTGCGACCGTAGCAGTCCCGCGGTTCTGGACTGAGCGCCTGAACCGCTAGACCACTGTGCGTTATATGTGATGAAAATTTACCAGTAAGTAGTTAAATTTTAGACAATTTTTGATGACACTATTTGAAAAACGACATAGGCCTATATCATCCAATTACTGTGTCTGCAACTGAAAAGGAAAACGCAAATTTATGTGCGATACGAAACAGAAATATTTTACTGATTCCGCGATGTATAATGCCATTGGACAGAGCACGGCAAGAAAACGGTTTTCTCGCTTTAAGGAGGATACTTTAGACATTAGTGACTCTTCAAGTTCAGAAAGATCTTCGGTGTATGATGAAAATCGTTTAATCGCATTAGTCCACAATTATCCATCTCAGTGTTCTCAATAACGCAGATGTAATGGATTGTGATCATTCCACCACCGTGAAACATTTGTATCCAGTGGAGAAGGCCCAATATGCTCTAAGCCAAAATCACAAAAATCAATGGGCGGCAGTATGTTCACCTCTGCTTGCTCGTCATCAACTAGCTCGTGAACAACATCGACAATTCATCTCCTGTATCGTTACTAGTGACGATAAATGGTATCTTTATGCTAACATAAGGAAAAGCAAAGGAATGGTTGAGCCCAGACAAAGCAGCAGTTCTCCGTACAAAGACCTGCTCGAATCCACGAAAGGTAATGTTATGTATCTGATGGATCAGCGATGGAGTGGTGTACTACGGACTGCTTCGCCGAAGTGTAACCACCACTGTTGACATTTATCATCAACAACTGAGTCGTCTTGAGGACGTAATCCAAGAATGACGACCAGGAAAACTGCGTGAAGCTGTGTCACTCCACGATAACGCCCACCCACAATCTGCTACACTGACAAAGAATATTATACAGGAGTTGGGTTGTGAAATCGATCCGCACCCACCTTATTCACCTGATCTTGCACCCCCAGATTTTCACCTTTTCGGCTCCCTATCGAACTTGCTTCAGGAATCTGTCTTCCTGGATGAAAATGGACACCGAACATGTCTCGACGATTTGGGGTAGGTTGTTTGGGGGAAGAGATCAAACAGCGAGGTCATCGGTCTCATCGGATTAGGGAAGGACTGGGAAGAAAGAAAGGCGTGCCCTTTCAAAGGAACCATCCCAGCATTTGCCTGGAGCTATTTAGGGAAAACACGGAAATCCTAAATCAGGTTGGCATGACGCGGAATTGAATCGTCGTCCTCCCGAACGCGAGTTCAGTGTGCTAACCACTGCGCCACCTCGATCGGTGTCGATGCGTCCTTCGCCCCCAATCCAAGTGATTTCTACAGTCGCAGTATCGAAAAGTTAGCCTAGCGTTGCAGACTGTTGTAAATAGTGAAGGAGAATATATTATTGGTGACTAAATAAATGGTTCAAATGGCTCTGAGCACTAGGGGACTTAACTGCTGAGGTCATCAGTCCCCTAGAACTTAGAACTACTTAAACCGAACTAACCTAAGGACATCACACACATCCATGCCCGAGGCAGGATTAGAACCGGCGACCGTAGCGGTCCCGCGGCTCCAGACAGTAGCGCCTAGAACCGCTCGGCCACTCCGGCCGGCATTGGTGACTAAAGTCTCTGTTACGTATATCTGTTGTGTTTATTAAACTTACAGGAAAACGCTACGAAATAACGCACCAGCCCAATATATTCTTTGAAGTGTAATTTGTGCCTCTTGCACTATTTCCGTCCATTTATAAGCAGATCTCCTTTACACGAGGGTTGGAACTTTAATAGTGACAACTATTTATTTACAGCTCGTACAAAATAGATACGTGTTTCAAAGTTTTACTGACCTTCAAAGTAGTCACCAGCATTGTGTATAGCCCGTTGCCAGCAATGTGGAAGTCGTAGGATACTCTTCGCAGTACCAGTTGTGTTGACAGTTCGAGCGGCGCGGTCTATTGACCGACGAATTTGTAGCAGTTCTGAAGCGAATGACGTGGAGTGTTTCCTTCAGTTTAGAAATCGAGATGAACTCACGAGGGCTTAAGTCATGGGAGTGCAGTATGTGGCATAGCACTTAGCAGCCCCATCAGTCAAACAAATCAGTAACATCATGCACTGTACGTGCTTGACCATTGTCCTGCAAAATGGTGGTCAGGTCTTGCAGTAAGTGTCATCACTTCTGTCTCTACGCTGTTCATTTTTGGAACACAACCTACGACCAGCTTAGAAGTGATGACACTTTCTGCAGGGGCTGACCATCATTTTGCTGGACAATGCTCAAGCACGTACAGTGCAAGCTGTTACTGATTGCCGGCCGGTGTGGCCGAGCGGTTCTAGGCGCTTTAGTCTGGAACCGCGCGACCACTACGGTCGCAGGTTCGAATCTTGCCTCAGGCATGGATATGTGTGATGTCCTTACGTTAGTTAGGTTTAAGTAGTTCCAAGTTCTAGGGGATGTCAGATGTCAAGTCCCATAGTGCTCAGAGCCATTTGAACCATTTTTTGTCACTGATTTGTTTGACTGATGGGGCTGCTAAGTGCTGTACCACCTCCTACACTGCCCTGACTTTAGGCGTCGTGAGTTCAACTCGATTTCTAAACTGAAGGGAACACTTCACGGCATTCGCTTCAGAACTGCTACAAATTCGTCAAGCAAGACCACGCCGCTCGAACTGTCAACACAACTGGCACTGCTAAGAGTATCCTACGACTTCCACATCGCTGGCAACGAGTTCTATGCAGTGCTGGTGACTACTTTGAAGATCAGTAGAACTTTGGAACACGTTTCTACTATGTATGAGCTGTAAATAAATAGTTGCCACTATTAAAGTTCCAACCCTCGCAGTATAACCCAACAACCTATATTCTTGAATAAAGTGTGAATACATTTTGCACATATTTTCGCACCTCTCCTTCTGTAACGTTCTGCACCAACCCAACACGCAAAACATCGACCCCATTTCGCCGCCAACCCTGCTGTGTGAATCTCTGACAACGCTAACAAGTCGTAGTAGCAAACCGATGAAAGGGAAAGAAGGAAACATATAGCCACCCGAAGATCACTGAGACACTTTACAGATGGTTAATTGTTCCGTAGAAAACAATACTTTTCAAGTTCGACCCACTGCGTCCACTCTCATATTAATTTCCCTTTGTAAGAACTACGAGGGTCACTCCAAAAGAAATGCACACTATTTTTTTTAAATCCATGTTTTATTCTACATGTTTGAAAGTTTTACAATGTGTAGATACATCCTTTAGGAACAATATTTTCATTTCTCCACAAAATTTCCATCCCTCTCAACTGCCTTACGCCATCTTGGAACCAGCGACTGTATACCTGCAGGGTAAAATTCTGGACCAACCTGTTGGAGCCACTGTTTGGCAGCGTGCACAAGGGAGTCATCATCTTCAAACCTTGTTCCACGAAGACAGTCTTTCAGTTTCCCAAAGAGATGATAGTCACATGGAGCCAGGTCAGGACTGTAAGGTGGGTGTTCCAGTGTTGTCCATCTGAGTTTTGTTTTCGTTTCCATGGTTTTTTGACTTACATGCGGCCGTGCATTGTCGTGCAACAGCAAAACATCCTGCTTTTGCCGATGTGGTCGAACACGATTCAGTCGAGCTTTAAGTTTCTTCAGTGTCGTCACATATGTATCAGAATTTATGGTGGCTCCATTTGGCATGATGTCCACAAGCAATAGTGTTTCGGAATCGAAAAACGTAAATTTTCCAGCAGAAGGTGTGGTTTTGAAGTTTCTTTTTCTTGGGTGAATTTGCATGATGCCTTTCCATTGATAGCCTCTTCGTCTCTGGTGAAAAATGATGGAGCCATGTTTCATCACCTACCACTATTCTTCCAAGAAACTCATCTCCACCATTCTCGTACTGTTCCAAAAGTTCGCTGCATACCGTTTTTATTGTTTCTTTGTGAGCCACTGTCAACATCCTGGGAACCCACCTGGCACAAACCTTTTTTAACGCCAACACTTTCAGTATTCTGCAAACACTTCCTTCCCCTATCCCAACGTACCGTGACAATTCGTTCACTGTGATGCGTCTGTCAGCAGTCACCAGTTCGTTAACTCTCTGCACATCGTCTGGAGTGCGCGCAGTACGAGGCCTGCCGCTGCGAGGACAATCCTCAATATTGCTTTGCCCGCTTTCATCACGTAACCTGCCTGCCCACCGACTAACTACTGCGATCGACAGCAGCATCTCCTTTTCAAGCTCTTGTGGATGTTTCCCACTATCTCGTTTTCACAGCACAGGAATTCTACGACAGCACGTTGCTTCTGACGGACGTCAAGTGTAGCAGCCATCTTGAAGACATGCTGTGACGGCGCCACTCACGGGAACAGGTTGAACTAAGTTTGAAAACAAGCGGGAAGGATGTATCTACACACTGTAAAACTATCACACGCGCAGAATGACAACTGTATTTTTACAAAAGTAATGTGCATTTCTTTTGGAGTGACCCTCGTATATTAGAGAACAACCAGATGTGGGCTCATTTGGGGTGTCACACGCGAGTGTGCTCCACAGGAGGCGCTCCAGTGGCTGTAATTGAATTGCGGAAGCGGCGCGGCGCTGCAGCGGGTGTTGTGTGGTGGGTAGTGGGTCGCGTGCGGGTCACGGCGCAGCAGGTGTCGCCCCGTTAATGGCAGAGCGTGGGCGGCTGATGGCAGCACCGCGGGCGGCCATCCTGCAACTGGGGCACAGCGGTAGCACACGCGTCGGGCCGCCCCGAACACGTGACGGAGCCACTACCGACGAGACAGAATGCCACAGAGAGACAACCCCGCGACGAAAGCAGACTGTACAGCCCTCCGCCCTGTTCTACGTCATCAAAAAGATAATTCACTACTGGCCATTAAAATTGCTACACCAAGAAGAAATGCAGATGATAAACGGGACAAATATATTATACTAGCACTGACATGTGATTACATTTTCACGCAATTTGGGTATAGATCCTGAGAAATCAGTACCCAGAACAACCACCTGTGGCCGTAATAACGGCCTTGATACGCCTGGACATTGAGTCAAACAGAGCTTGGATGGCGTGTACAGGTACAGCTGCCCATGCAACTTCAACACGATACCACACTTCATCAAGAGTAGTGAGTGTCGTATTGTGACGAGCCAGCTCGGCCACCATTGACAAGACGTTTTCAGTTGGTGAGAGATTTGGAGAATGTGCTGGCCAGGGCAGCAGTCGAACATTTTCTGTATCCAGAAAGGCCAGTACAGGACCTGCAATATGCGGTCGTGCACTATTCTCCTGAAATGTAGGGTTTCGCAGGGACTGATTGAAGGGTAGAGCCACGGGTCGTAACACATCTGAAATGTAACGTCCACTGTTCAAAGTGCCGTCAATGCGAACAAGAGGTGATCGAGACGTGTAACCAATGGCACCCCATACAATCATGCCGGGTGATACGCCAGTATGGCGATGACGAATACACGCTTCCAATGTGCGTTCACCGCGATGTCGAAAAAAACGGATGCGACCATCATGATGCCGTAAACAGAACCTGGATTCATCCGAAAAAATGACGTTTTGCCATTCGTGCACCCAGGTTCGTCGTTGAGTACACCATCGCAGGCGCTCCTGTCTGTGATGCAGCATCAAGGGTAACCGAGCTGATAGTCCATGCTGCTGCAAACGTCGTAGAACTGTTCGTGCAGATGGTTGTTGTCTTGCAAACGTCCCCATCTGTTGACTCAGGGATCGAGACGTGGCTGCACGATCCGTTGCAGCCATGTGGGTAAGATATCTGTCATCTCGACTGCTAGTGATACGAGGCCGTTGGGATCCAGCACGGCGTTTCGTATTACCCTCCTGACGCCACCGATTCCATATTCAGCTAACAGTCATTGGATCTCGACCAACGCGAGCAGCAATGTCGCGATACGATAAACCGCAATCGCGATATGCTACAATCCGACCTTTATCGAAGTCGGAAACGTGATGGTACGCACTTCTCCTCCTTATACGAGGCATCACAACAACGTTTCACCAGCCAACGCAGGGCGAGTGCTGTTGGTGTATGAGAAATCGGTTGGAAACTTTCCTCATGTCAGCACGTTGTAGGTTTCGCCACCGTCGCCAACCTCGTGTGAATGCTCTGAAAAGCTAATCATTTGCATATCACAGCTTCTTCTTCCTGTCGGTTAAATTTCGCGTCTGTAGCACTTCATTTTCGTGGTGTAGCAACTTGAATGGCCAATAGTGTGTGTCGTATAACAACGAACTAACATGCATATTTCAACATTTCATATGTCAACGAAATTATCCTAATTATACACTGAAGCGCCAAAGAAACTGGTATAGACATGTGTATTCAAATACAGACATATATAAACAGGGAGAATACGGCGCTCCGGTCGGCAACGCCTATATAAGACAACAAGTGACTGGAGCAGTTGTTACCTGGTAGTCGAAAGGATCGGCTAGCCAGAGAAGCATCCCACAGACGGATCAACCAGACGACAAACAGGCCAAGACGTCCACATATCTCTCCAACACAGACAAGGGAGGAGAAGCCGCAAGGCTGGACACTCCATACACAAGCGGGTAGAAGCTAAGCACAATGACGACCCCGTGGGTGCGCAGTTGTTAGATAGGTTACTGCTGCTACAATGGCAGGCTGCCAAGATTTAAGAGAAATGGGACACGGTGTTACAGTCGGCACACGAGCGGCGGGACACAGCATCTCCGAGGTAATGAAGAAGTGAGGTTTCTCCTGTACGACCATTTCACGAGTGTACCGTGAATTCACGAATCCGGTAAAACATCAAATCTCCGACACCACTGCGGCGGGGAAAAGATCCTGCGAGAGTAGGACCAATGACGACTATACAGAATCGTTCAACGTGACTGAAGTGGCTGGCTCTGAGCACTATGGGACTTAACATCTCTGGTCATCAGTCCCCTAGAACTTAGAACTGCTTAAACCTAACTAACCTAAGGACATCACGCACATCCATGCCCGAGGCAGGATTCGAACCTGCGACCGTAGCAGTCGCGCGGTTCCGGACTGAGCGCCTAGAACCGCTAGACCACCGCGGCCGGCGTGACTGAAGTGCAACCCTTCCGTATATTGCTGCAGATTTCAATGCTGGATCGAACTGTTTACAGTCATGCTGATAGGGGAAAAAATCAGAATCACAGTTCAGTGGCAAGATAAAGTGAGTTCGCCGGCCGCGGTGGTCTAGCGGTTCTAGGCGCGCAGTCCGGAACCGCGCGACTGCTACGGTCGCAGGTTCGAATCCTGCCTCGGCCATGGATGTGTGTGATGTCATTAGGTTAGTTAGGTTTAAGTAGTTCTATGTTCTAGGGGACTGATGACCACAGATGTTAAGTCCAATAGTGCTCAGAGCCATTTTTTTAAAGTGAGTTCGTTTGTAGCTGTCGATCTCCTGTAGTGAGGCACAAAAGTCGTGTCACACTGGACGTAAATGAAACGTCAAGGCGATGTCTCGAGAAACGGCGGTTAGTCCCCAACAGGTGGAATGCCACCGTCATGCACTGCCTGAAAAAAAAAAGAAAAATCAAATACCTGGAAGACATGATCGGATGTCAGTGCAGCTTCGTACACAGAGTCACAATCCACGGGTAAGTAGTTGATAAGAGTTGAAAATTCTCTGTGACAGGGCAGCCTTCAGACTGCATTCATGTTGTTACCGGACCTGGTACGGTACACAGGTGGCGTGAACAGCGTAAGATGTTGGCTGATCACTGCGAAGGAGCGTTAGCAGCACCCGACATTGTTTGAAAGCGTCCCATCGGGGATATCCATTTGGCCGGCTGGTAGGACAATGAAATACCGAAATTTATCGAGAATTCGGATGCGGTAGTGGCCCGATATTGGACTGCACCCAGGGTCATCGTCAACGTTCCCGTCGACCACGTCTGACACCTCAAGGCAGGGCCGTTGCAGTGTGCACCAAGTACGTCGTAACCCTTGCGCAGCAATGCCTGCCGTCCGAGAACAAGTAATGGACTCAATGGAACATTCTGTGTCGTCCAGTGTTATTGGTCGGAGACTAGGAACAGCCGGGGTAGGGACTTACAGCCTCATGCATAGGCAGGCAATAACAGCAGTTTCGTGACCGGTATGCATGGGCTGCTGGTGAATGGCGTAGCATTGTGTTCAGCGTTGAATCGCTGTTCTAAACGACACTTGTCGGAGAGTGTAGCTGTGATCTGGGGGGGGGGGGGGGGGGGAGGTGCCTTTCTTCGAATGCTTTAAAGAAGTACAATAGTGTCACTACTGGCGTCATGGTGTGGGGAGCCGTTTGGTATGACTGCGGGTCAAAGCCCGCAATGACTGAGCCGCAATGGTACATTACAAGCATCCTGCGTCCTCCTCAGGTGTTACTTCTCATGTGACTATTTCGTAATGTCATTTTTCAACAGCATTATGCACGTCCACACATGGCATATATCTCTATGAAGCGTCTTTGTGATGTTGAGGTACCCTCCAGCGAGACCCCTGATCTGTCCCCGATAGAACACGGATAGGACCAGCTCGGGCATCAACTCTGTAACAGTGTCAGTACCCAGGATGTCAAGGACCAGCTACACTGAAGAGCCAAACAAACTGGTACACCTGCCTAATATCGTGTAGGGCCCCCGCGACCACGCAGAAGTTCCGCAACACGATGTAATATGGACTCGACTAATGTCTGAAGCAGTGCTGTTGATAATTGACTTGAATGTAGTTTTCACATATTTTCTACATCTACATCTACATTTATACTCTGCAAGCGACCCAACGGTGTGTGGCGGAGGGCACTTTACGTGCCACTGTCATTGCCTCCCTTTCCTGTTCCAGTCGCGTATGGTTCGCGGGAATAACGACTGCCGGAAAGCCTCCGTGCGCGCTCGAATCTCTATAATTTTACATTCGTGACCTCCTCGGGAGGTATAAGTAAGGGGAAGCAATATATTCGATACCTCATCCAGAAACGTACCCTCTCGAAACCTGGCGAGCAAGCTACACCGCGATGCAGAGCGCCTTTCTTGCAGAGTCTGCCACTTGACTTTGCTAAACATCTCTGTAACGCTATCACGCTCACCAAGTGACCCTGTGACGAAACGATCCGCTCTTCTTTGGATCTTCTCTATCTCCTCCGTCAACCCGACCTGGTACGGATCCCACACTGATGAGCAATACTCAAGTATAGGTCGAACAAGTGTTTTGTAAGCCACCTCCTTTGTGTAGGCTTACAGTAAGTGGTTGTTGTTTGTAGAGCGATTCATATTAGTTTAGTGGCTAAGTTTGCATATTGGTGTTCCGATTGCTATGGGTCTATTTATGGATTTTTATTTGCAGCTCACTGTTTACGTATTGTCATTTTGTCACTTCAAGGTAGTGAATGGACCTACGGATGCTATAAAATGGAGTACCGAGGGAAGAAATCGGAACATTTCCGACATATTCTCGTGTTTTAGATCGGTAGAGGAATGACAGTAGCGGAGGCAGCAACAAACATTTGCGCTGTGTATGTAGATAATGCCATTGGAAAGATCACGGCAAGACAATGGTTTTCTTGTGTTGACATTAGTGACTTTCTACGTGCAGGAAGACCTTCGCCGTTTGATTAAGATCGTTTAAACGCATTACATCTACATCCATACTCCGCAAGCCACCTGACGGTGTGTGTCGGAGGGTACCTTGAGTACCTCTATCGGTTCTCCCTTCTATTCCAGTCTCGTATTGTTCATGGAAAGAAGGATTGTTGGTATGCTTCTGTGTGGCCTCTAATCTCTCTGATTTTATCCTCATGGTCTCTTCGCGAGATATACGTAGGAGGGAGCAATATACTGCTTGACTCTTTGGTGAAGGTATGTTCTCGAAACTTTAACAAAAGCCCGTACCGAGCTACTGAGCGTTTCTGCTGCAGAGTCTTCCACTGGAGTTTATCATCCCCGTAACGCTTTCGCGATTACTAAATGATCCTGTAACGAAGTGCGCTGCTCTTCGTTGGATCTTCTCTATCTCTTCTATCAACCCTATCTGGTACGGATCCCACACTGTGAGCAGTATTCAAGCAGTGGGCGAACAAGCGTACTGTAACCTACTTCCTTTGTTTTCGGATTGCATTTCCTTAGGATTCTTCCAATGACTCTCAGTCTGGAATCTGCTTTACCGACGATCAACTTTATATGATCATTCCATTTTAAATCACTCCTAATGCGTACTCCCAGATAATTTATGGAATTAACTGCTTCCAGTTGCTGACCTCCTATTTTGTAGCAAAATGATAAGGGATCTACCTTTCTATGTATTCGCAGCACATTACCCTTGTCTACATTGAGATTCAACTGCCATTCCCTGCACCATGCGTCAATTCGCTGCAGATCCTCCTGCATTTCAGTACAATTTTCCATTGTTACAACCTCTTGATACACCACAGCATCATCCGCAAAAAGCCTCAGTGAACTTCCGATGTCATCCACAAGGTCATTTATGTATATTGTGAATAGCAACGGTCCTATGACACTCCCCTGCGGCACACCTGAAATCACTCTTACTTCGGAAGACTTCTCTCCTTTGAGAATAACATGCTGCGTTCTGTTATCTAGGAACTCTTCAATCCAATCACACAATTGGTCTGGTAGTCCATATGCTCTTACTTTGTTCATTAAACGACTGTGGGGAACTGTATCGAACGCCTTGCGGAAGTCAAGAAACACGGCATCTACCTGTGAACCCGTGTCTATGGCCCTCTGAGTCTCGTGGACGAATAGCGCGAGCTGGGTTTCACACGACCGTCTTTTTCGAAACCCATGCTGATTCCTACAGAGTAGATTTCTAGTCTCCAGAAAAGTCATTATACTCGAATATAATACGTGTTCCAAAATTCTACAACTGATCGACGTTAGAGATATAGGTCTGTAGTTCTGCACATCTGTTCGACGTCCCTTCTTGAAAACGGGGATGACCTGTGCCCTTTTCCAATCGTTTGGAACGCTACGCCCTTCTAGAGACCTACGGTACACCGCTGCAAGAAGGGGGGCAAGTTCCTTCGCGTACTCTGTGTAAAATCGAACTGGTATCCCATCAGGTCCAGCGGCCTTTCCTCTTTTGAGCGATTTTAATTGTTTCTCTATCCCTCTGTCGTCTATTTCGATATCTACCACTTTGTCATCTGTGCGACAATCTAGAGAAGGAACTACAGTGCAGTCTTCCTCTGTGAAACAGCTTTGGAAAAAGACATTTAGTATTTCGGCCTTTAGTCTGTCATCCTCTGTTTCAGTACCATTTTGGTCACAGAGTGTCTGGACATTTTGTTTTGATCCACCTACCGCTTTGACATAAGACCAAAATTTCTTAGGATTTTCTGCCAATGATCGACAATGGTCCACGTAAGTGTGCTTGAGAATTGCCAGACGTGGTGAACTGTGACCATTCCACCATTGTGCGACATTTGTATCCATTGGGGAAGGTTCAAAAATCGGGTGTATGCGTACCGCATCACAAAAATCAGCGGTTGACCATTTGTGCATCTCTGCTTGTTCGTCATCCATTGGCTCGTGAACAACATCGACCATTCCCTTCGTGCATCGTTTCTTGTGACGATAAATAGTGTCTTCATGCTAATATATGGAAAAAGAGGGAGTCGTTAAGCTCTAACAAAGCAGCAATCCACAGTGAGTAATGTTATGCGTCTGGTGGGTCAGCGATGGTGTGGTGCACTACGAATTGCTTCGCCGAGGTGTAACTGTCACTGCTGATATTTACTGTCAACAACTGAAACATCTTGCAGACGTAATCCAAGAACAGCGACCAGACAGACTGCCTCAAGTGATGTTACTCCACGGTAATGTCCGCCCGCATTCTGCTAGACTGATGAACACTATATAGGAGTAGGTTTGGGAAGTCATTCCACACGCATCTTATTCATCTGATCTTCCGCCCTCAGATTTTAACGTTTTCCGCTCTCTATCGAACGACATTCAAGGAATTTCCTTTCCGAATGAAAATGAGCTCCAAACATGGGTCGATGGGTTCTTCACCTCAAAACCACTTGATTTCTAAAGTCGTGGAAACGAAAAGTTACCGCTAACTGTTCTAAATAGTGAAGGAGAATACATTAGTGATGACTAAAGTCTCTCTCGTGTTTAAAAATGTTCAAATGTGTGTGAAATCTTATAGGAATTAACTGCTAAGGTCATCAGTCCCTAAGCTTACACACTACTTAACCTAAATTATCCTAGGGACAAACACACACACCCATGCCCGAGAGAGGACTCGAACCTCCGCCGGGACCAGCCGCACAGTCCATGACTGCAGCGCCTAAGACCGCTCGGCTAATCCCGCGCGGCTGTCTTGTTTATCTAATGCGTTTATTAAAACTATGGAAAAATTCTACGAACTTATGAACCAACCAAAATATTCCTTGTAGTGTACTTTGTACCTCTTGCACTATTTCCGTTCCTTTGTGAGCACATCTTCTTAATAGTGTATTTCTATAACCTGTGTACTTGAATATAGCGTGAGTACATTTTGTACATATTTTCGCACCATTCCTTCTGTAACCTACAATTTAACAGTCGTGTTAAGATTATACTGTCTTTAGATTACCATCATCTCCCATAATGCATCTTATTCATTTGTTCTCGATTCGTAGATAAGTCGGCGGTAATTCTCGTTCCCCATTTTCCTCTATCTTCCGCAACTCTCTTCAGTTCAGTATAAGTTGTTCAGTTTCACACAGTAATTTATCTGCCTGACGTACTGAAGCCTAGGTCTTCCTCGTGCATACTCTTCAGCCATTTTTCCTTCTAGTAATTTCACAACGAAAGAGCTGTCCAAGTCATCGATCCCTCCGTTCCTTGGTACAGTAATCTCACACAGCGAACGGTTTTCTCCTGTGTTACTGAAAAGCTCTTTGTTGTCTATTTTGTCTGTCTATGAAATCTTTAGCACTCATCTCCAACACCATGCCTGTTACCATGGCTCCCCTTCTACCGATGTGTCCGATTAAATGTTGTGGCGTCCCGTGCCATTCACATCCGATCCAGAAGAAATGAGAGAAGTATTAAGAAAAGCTAATGGTATGAACGTGCTCGCCATTCAGCCGCATTGCTACGAATAAAGTCCCTGCACCACAGTCCAGACACAAGTAAATGATTCAATTGATTTAATATCAGTTCAAATATTTTTTTAATTCCGTTCTGAGAATATTTATCTTCATTTATCTCTCACTAGCTATTAAACAAAATATGTTTATTTGATTCATTCCGTATGGAGAGACGCTACAACATTTCGCTATTTTTTGTATTTGATATATCTTTTGTGTAGAAAACGATGTATTAAATCACATGAAAACTGATCCTAAACTGAATTTTCCAGACTGAGTCTTGTTATTGTGAATATCACACTACTGATCGTCGGGACTACAGTATTTATACGAAGCTGGATCAAAAAGTAATGCTTCCTGTTGCGACATAGAAAAATTAATAATGACCATATAACAGTGGAATTAGTACAAAAACATTCAACATAACCACCATGCGTATCTTCGGACCCAGGTATCAAAATCTGTTTAGAAGAATTTAGGATTTTGGGTCTTGCCTCATGATTTAAAAGCTGTTTTAAACTTGTCTATCAAGAAAGTACGAGGGCGTGCCGAAAAATAATTATGTGAATTTCTTGTGTGAAAACTCTTAAGGCTTTTTAAATAAAATAAACGTTATTAACATTCTCCCCCTTATTCTTCATGTGTAAATACTTCAGCCGTCTACCGCCAGAGGGCTCCGAATTGTAGTGAGTTGCACGGCGGTACTAACGAGACTATGTTGCTGCCCGATAAACTTCGTGCTGTGATCGAGTTTAGTATTCGAAGAGTTCGTTCACACACAGAGCAACCTTTCCTTCAGAATCACAATGCCAGACCACACGCGATCGCTGTTGCAATCCGACACCTTGGGTTCTCTGTCCCCGACCACCCTCCATACAGTCCCGACTTGACATCATCCGATTTCTATCTGTTTTAAAAGATTAAAGAATGCCTTCGAGGTCTTCACTTTGATACTCGAGCCGTGTATGTTACAAAATAACAGCAGAATTGCTAAGATTAATAAGACAAGATTTTCACTTCTCAGGTTCGTTATGCAAGTAGTTGGACAATGTCGATCCTAATCCAACATATACGACATTAAGATTTTAATGTTCTATACAGATAAAGGCTTCACAGCGATCAATGTCAATGATGTTGCCTCTTTACTATTACTGCATAATGAGATTTAATTTAATATGATAAATTTACGTTATTGTTTCCTATGACAAAGTAGTTGTGGCTAGATGTCACATACCTTTCAGGTTCTCATAATTAATAGCTGACTTATTTCATACTTGTCAAGTTTGATAATGGTGACTGAGCTTCACCAAAACTAGTAATGTAAACTTCCTGTATTTTACCACGACTGTGGCATGACTACTCTGCTGAAGTCAAATAAATTTGAATAAACGCGGTTGGTCTCCAGTTTGAGTGTGTTGGAACGGAGACAGTATTTAGGCCAGAGCTTGTCGCACGGCTACAGATACGGGTCTCAGGTTACGAAGGACAGTAGCCAGCTCCGGTTACTGCCAGTCCGGATCGACACTCACGCTATTCGATCTTACCCTTATTACGAGAATGTCAAGCTTTAACAATGATATTGCCCTAGCAGTACGTACTAAATCTTATCCGAAGAGAAAAACAGAAGACTCATATATCGTCACCTACCTGTACTAGTTGGCATATTATTATAAATATTTTGAATGGGGAAAATGGATAGAGTATTTTGCTGTTAACTATTGTACCTGATGTTTTAGAAGATGTTTTTTAGCCTCGTACGAGTACGCCGGATTTCGACATAAGCGCACCTTGTTCCGTGCAATGACGTATCGGATACTTGAAAGAAGCGATCAAAAATTTTGATACACTTTTGTAGAAAACAAAAACGGGAATTGTAATCAGATTTTCGCCGGATGGCTTCTGAGCCTGGATTTCAACAATATTACCGAAAGGACCTACGCTTGGAAATAAAGTACAGCGAATTACCATTCAGTGACGAATAGTAGTTTCCTGATTACGACAACTTCTTTCAAGTTCCTTCGTCCTCTGGTACCGTCGATAATTTCTGTGAACATTTGTAATAAAATGACAATCAAACATTTATGAACATAGGGCATGAGAAATTGACTGGTGATACCTATGTAAATAACAAGTCAAATAACTGCATTCAGTTTAGAATTAATATTTAATAAGCTAAAGAGAAACTTACTTTAAACATTTTTTCACACATTATCGTGGCTGACAATGCCACATAAACCAGCTTTTGTGCTAATAATTACAGTTCCTCAGAAACAAGCAAATATCCATTGCTTTTTTTATATGTCGTACTTCTTGATATATTGAGACGTTTCACATCGAAACTATTCACATTACATATTTTTAATTATAAATTACAATGAACTGTAATAACATGCGTCTACAGATAACAGACAGACAAAACATAAGTGGTTTAGGATTTAATACACTATTTGTTTTCACATTGTATCTCATATTTTGCTTCACCGCGGTCGGGCTTAAAAAATGTATTTGACTGCTTTTGAGTATATCGGATCGCAGTAGTAGTCTTTGGCGCTCTGCGCCAGAACAGCTCACGTCATATCACGCGACGTTTACAATTAAAAAAAAAACAAAAAAAAAAAAAAAAAAAAAAAAAAAAAAGTTCAAACGTGTCTAAAATCTTATGGGACTACTTAACTGCTAAGGTCATCAGCTTACAAACTCCTTAACCTAAATTATCCTAAGGACAACACACACACCCATGCCCGAGGGAGGACTCGAACCTCCGCCGGGACCAGCCGCACAGTTCACAATTCACTCAGTCTTTCATTCTCTGGAGAACTTACTCAGTTAAATTCGGCCGATGGACACACATAATGTTACACTGGTTACAAGTTGTAATACATCCTCTCTAATTTTCTTTTCTTTTTTTAATTTTATTACGTGCTTACGTGTAGAAACTAACCGAAAACTATTCAGGAAACAGACCTGTACACAATACTTGCAGCTTTTTTTCTGTAGGCAACTGGTCTCCACTTGATAACGAAGCAAGTACTGCAATTATTTAAACGAGTCAGAGCAAACGGAGGGATTGATACGGCAGTTGAAATTAGTATCAGCTTCATGATTACCCAGAAAATGAATTTTCAGAAGGCTTTGATGCTCATCGCTAGGGATGGGAAGGGATCGTTACGTCGATATATATCCCCTGCTAGTAATGGTGGCAGACGAACGATTTTACATACACTCCTGGAAATGGAAAAAAGAACACATTGACACCGGTGTGTCAGACCCACCATACTTGCTCCGGACACTGCGAGAGGGCTGTACAAGCAATGATCACACGCACGGCACAGCGGACACACCAGGAACCGCGGTGTTGGCCGTCGAATGGCGCTAGCTGCGCAGCATTTGTGCACCGCCGCCGTCAGTGTCAGCCAGTTTGCTGTGGCATGCGGAGCTCCATCGCAGTCTTTAACACTGGTAGCATGCCGCGACAGCGTGGACGTGAACCGTATGTGCAGTTGACAGACTTTGAGCGAGGGCGTATAGTGGGCATGCGGGAGGCCGGGTGGACGTACCGCCGAATTGCTCAACACGTGGGGCGTGAGGTCTCCACAGTACATCGATGTTGTCGCCAGTGGTCGGCGGAAGGTGCACGTGCCCGTCGACCTGGGACCGGACCGCAGCGACGCACGGATGCACGCCAAGACCGTAGGATCCTACGCAGTGCCGTAGGGGACCGCACCGCCACTTCCCAGCAAATTAGGGACACTGTTGCTCCTGGGGTATCGGCGAGGACCATTCGCAACCGTCTCCATGAAGCTGGGCTACGGTCCCGCACACCGTTAGGCCGTCTTCCGCTCACGCCCCATTATCGTGCAGCCCGCCTCCAGTGGTGTCGCGACAGGCGTGAATGGAGGGACGAATGGAGACGTGTCGTTTTCAGCGATGAGAGTCGCTTCTGCCTTGGTGCCAATGATGGTCGTATGCGTGTTTGGCGCCGTGCAGGTGAGCGCCACAATCAGGACTGCATACGACCGAGGCACACACGGCCAACACTCGGCATCATGGTGTGGGGAGCGATCTCCTACACTGGCCGTACACCACTGGTGATCGTCGAGGGGACACTGAATAGTGCACGGTACATCCAAACCGTCATCGAACCCATCGTTCTACCATTCCTAGACCGGCAAGGGAACTTGCTGTTGCAACAGGACAATGCACGTCCGCATGTATCCCGTGCCACCCATCGTGCTCTAGAAGGTGTAAGTCAACTACCCTGGCCAGCAAGATCTCCGGATCTGTCCCCCATTGAGCATGTTTGGGACTGGATGAAGCGTCGTCTCACGCGGTCTGCACGTCCAGCACGAACGCTGGTCCAACTGAGGCGCCAGGTGGAAATGGCATGGCAAGCCGTTCCACAGGTCTACATCCAGCATCTCTACGATCGTCTCCATGGGAGAATAGCAGCCTGCATTGCTGCGAAAGGTGGATATACACTGTACTAGTGCCGACATTGTGCATGCTCTGTTGCCTGTGTCTATGTGCCTGTGGTTCTGTCAGTGCGATCATGTGATGTATCTGACCCCAGGAATGTGTCAATAAAGTTTCCCCTTCTTGGGACAATGAATTCACGGTTTTCTTATTTCAATTTCCAGGAGTGTAGTTCACCGAAGGATGCACATACAGCTTTTCTCGAATATTTCAAAGAAAATCTTTTGATTAAGACTTTTCCGTGCAGACTCAGAATTTGAATGTTTCTGGTGATTCTCCCTACGTTCTTCATAGGATCCAGAGATTTCAACCATGCATGTTAATACCTGGCTGTAACGGTCTATGACGGAATCATATCTAAATCCAGTACCATTAAAATAATACCAGGAAATCTCACGAAGTTTTTCCATTGAAGTCACCTATTACGAAGGAGTGTTCTTCAGTTATTTGTGACGACAAGTGAGACTCCGGTCTAGCAGGCTTGGCTTGCATACGTACTTGTAGCTGTCCTGGCGATTGCAACTAACGCTGCCGTGCCATTCCATTTGCTTTAGCTTCAAATCACAGAGAGCTGTGGTCTCAGCACAGTCGCAGTATCTAATTGCACTCGACGTAACTTTGATACTTGACCGCATAGCTGGAAGGACATTCTATTGACGTGTGCTTCTAGGGGCGCCCTATACTCCTCTGGGATTTCAAAGCACTCTGACAGGATTATCCCTGCG
The DNA here is from genome assembly GCF_021461395.2 of Schistocerca americana. NCBI lineage: Eukaryota > Metazoa > Arthropoda > Insecta > Orthoptera > Acrididae > Schistocerca > Schistocerca americana. The sequence goes on from NC_060119.1 coordinate 222,098,141, forward strand.
CTATCAACTGTAATTTATTGTTGTTCTAATGCTTTACATACATTCTTCAGCAGAGAGAACTTTGCTCTTGGCTTGGACCTGATACCAGACCTTTTTTGGTAATAGATCGGTGACAGTCACAGATAATTTTTTAAACTAAATTATCGCCTCTTTAGTACGGCAATTATTCAAAAGAGAAAGAAATAAAACAAGCGAAAATGTGGAAACTTGATGGGAAAAAGCTTAGCAGATGGTTTTCGGAAATACATATAGTTATCTACTTAAGTATGTATGTTTACAGGGTGTTAAAAAAAGTGTTAAATATTTGGAGAATCGGTAGTACACAGCAAATAAAGTCAAAAATGTCCAACAAACATGGGTCCGTTTACGCATACACTCTGAGATCTGGCTGAAAAGTGTCCAGTATTGTGAGAGTGGGTAGTGCATATCACAACGAAAGGAAAAAAGTTTGTCGCTACTTACATTTTCGCTGTTCATGAGTAAATCTTCAGCATCAGAGACTACGTTTTAATTTAGTGTTTCTTTATTACGACTCTATTCGACACACGGTTTGCAGATAGTATCAAAAATATACCAGTGAATGTATCTGCAAAATTATATCATTGTACGACACATAGTTCACAGGACATGACGTTATACACATTTAGATACATGAAAAACTAGGTTCTGCTTAAAATGGTACGCAGTAAAACTTCAAATTCAGGCATGACGTTTTAATTTGTTGCTTCTTTACCAATAACATTTATTTATTTATTTACACGTTAAGTTCCGTAGGACCAAGTTGAGGAGCAAATCTCAACAGTTATGGAGCGAATCAATACATGGAAATACAACGTAAAAGTAATAACAGATAAAAATAAAGTGTTTATGAACCCAAAAATAGTCAATCCATAAGTTTAAGTAAACGTAATCCACAATATAACAAAAATCAGCTTAATTTTTCAAGGAACTCCTCGACAGAATAGAAGGAGAGACCCATGAGGAAATTCCTCAGTTTCGATTCGAAAGCGCGTGGATTACTGCTAAGATTTTTGAATTCTTGTGCTAACTTATTGCAAATGGATGCAACAGTATACTGCACAGCTTTCTGCACAAGAGTTAAGGAAGTCCGATCCAAATGCAGGTTTGATTTCTGCCGAGTATTAACTGAGTAAAAGCTCCTTATTTTTGGCAATAAGTTAATGTTGTTAAAATAAATGGCAGTAAGGAATATATATATTGAGAGGCCAATGTCAAAATACCCAGACTCGTGAACAGGAGTTGACAAGAGGCTCGTGAACTTACACCTCTTATTGCCCGGACCGCCCGTTTCTGAGCCAAAAATATCCTTTTAGAATGGGAAGAGTTACCCCAAAATATAATACCATACGACATAAGCGAATGATAATAAGCAAAGTAGGCTAATTTTCTTGTCGAACGATCATTTACTTCAGATACCGTTCGAATAGTAAAAATGGCAGCATTAAGTCTTTGAACAGATCCTGCACGTGGGTTTTCCACGACAGTTTACTATATATATGAACACCTAGAAATTTGAACTGTACAGTTTCACTAATAATATGCCCAATCTGTGAAATTAAAACGTCAGGTTGTGTTGAATTGTGTGTTAGAAACTGTAAAAACTGAGTCTTACTGTGATTTAGCGTTAGTTTATTTTCTACAAACCATGAACTTATGTCATGAACTGCATTATTTGAAACCGAGCGAATGTTGCACACAACACCCTTTACTACCAAACTAGTGTCATCAGCAAACAGAAATATTTTAGAGTTACCCGTAGTACTAGAGGGCATATCGTTTATATAAAAAAGGAACAGGAGTGGCCCCAATACTGATCCCTGGGGCACACCCCCCCCCCCCCCCCCCCCGCGCCCCCCCCATTTGACCGTACCCCACACAGACCACATATCACAGCCACTCCCAACACTGTGAATAATGACCTTTTGCTGTCTGTTGCTAAAGTAAAGTAAGACGTGAACCAATTGGGAGCTATTCCCTGTGTTCCTTAGTGGTCCAACTTCTGGAGCAATATTTTGTGATCAACACAATCAAACTCCATAGTTAAATCAAAAAATATGCCTAGCGTTCGAAACCTTTTGTTTAACCCATCCAGTACCTCACAGAGAAAAGAGAATATAGAATTTTCAGCTGTTAAATGACTGTACATTTGACAGCAAATCGTGTGATGTAAAATAATCAATTATCCTTACATACACAGCCTTTTCAATAACTTTACCAAACACTGATGGCATTGAAATAGGTCTAAAGTTGTCTACATTATCTCTTTCTCCCTTTTTATAAAGCGGCTTTACTACTGAGTACTTTAATCGTTCAGGAAACGGACCATTCCTAAAGGAAAAATTACAAATATAGCTAAATACAGGGCTAACATATGCAGCACAGTACTTTAATATTCTGTGAGGTACTCCATCATATACATGAGAGCCCTTAGTCTTCAGTGATTTAATTATTGACTCAATCTCCCCCTTTTCTGTATCACAGAGGAGTATTTCAGACATCAGTCTCGGAAAGGCATTTGCCAAGAGAGTTATATGATTCTCTGTGGAAACTAAATTTTTATTTAATTCACCAGCAATACTCAGAAAATGATTGTTAAATACTGTACATATATCTGATTTATCAGTAACAGAAATATTTTTACTATGAACTAACTTTATATCGTCGACCTTGTGCTGCTGATCAGACACTTCCTTCACAACTGATCATATGGTTTTAACTTTATCCTGTGAATTAGCTGTTCTATTTGCGTACCACATACTCTTTGCCTTCCTAATAACATTTTAAGCACCTTACAGTACTGTTTGTAATGGTCTACTGTAGCTTTATTGTCACTACTTCTAACATTTTGGTATAATTCCCACTTAGTTCTACATTATATCCTTATTCCACTAGTCAGCCACCCAGGCTGCCTTTTACTGCTAGTACCCCCGTTTAGAACGTTCTAGTGGAAAGCAAGCTCTCTAAGAGCATGAGAAATGTGTTAATGAAAGCATTATATTTGTCATCTATGTTATCGGCACTATAAACATCCTACCACTCTTGTTCCTTTACAAGGTTTAAAAAACTCTCTATTGCTGTTGGATTAACTTTCCTACATAGATTGTAATTATATGCGACACTTTGAGTACAAAAGGCTTTTAGTGTTAAAATTTGTGCATCAAGGTCTGAAAGGCCATTCACCCTTTTATTAACAGTATGCCCATCAAGTAATGAAAAATGAATAAAAATATTGTCTATAGCTGTGCCACTGTTCCCCTGCACAGTCTGTGTCAGATCATATGAATTTAGGAGCTCTACCAACACCCTTTTTCTTGCACCATCATATAGAAAATTAATATTGAAGTCACCACATATAAGTAATTTCTGGTACTTTCTATAAAGTGAATCAAGAACCCTCTCTGGCTTGAGCAGAACTGTTCTGACGTCAGAGTTAGAGGACCTATAAACAACAACAATTAGAAGTTTAATTTCACTAAATTCAACTGCCCCTGCACAACATTCAAATATCTGTTCAGTGCAGTGCTGTGATACGTCTATGGACTCAAATGGAATACTGTTTTTTTATGCACATGGCCAGTCCCCCACCCCTCAGAGAACTCCTTGAAAAACAACCAGCTAATCTGTATCCTGGTAAAGGAAGCCTCTGAATTCTCAAATTATTTAAGTGGTGCTCCGATATACCAATAACTTCAGAGTCAACATCTATAATAGGTTCACTAACTTTATCTCTAATACCTGTTATACGAGGGTTGTCCAGAAAGTAAGTTCTGATTGGTCGCGAAATGGAAATCACAGTGAAAACCAGAAACGTTTTATTTGCAACAGTTAGGTACACCTTCCATCTACTTCTCTACATAGTTGCCGCTCCAAATGGTTCAAATGGCTCTGAGCACTATGGGACTTAACATCTATGGTCATCAGTCCCCTAGAACTTAGAACTACTTAAACCTAACTAACCTAAGGACATCACACAACACCCAGCCATCACGAGGCAGAGAAAATCCCTGACCCCGCCGGGAATCGAACCCGGGAACCCGGGCGTGGGAAGCGAGAACGCTACCGCACGACCATGAGATGGGTTGCCGCTCCAACTTCGAGTTTTGTCGTAGTGTTGTATCAACTTTCCAATATCCTCGTCATAGAAAGCATCCGGCTGTGCTTTCGACCAGTTATCTGCACTGGTCTGCAGCTCGTTATCTGTGAAAAATTTTTGTCTTCATAGCCAACGGTTCTTGTGACCAGAGACGAGACTCAGGGGGGTACAATTACGGACTGTATTGTGGGTGATCAAACACTTCTCATCGGAAACGCCGCAGGAGCATAGTCATTACCCTTGCAGTGTGCGGCCGAGAATTGACATGAAGAAGGAACTGCTCGACAGTTGTGTTATGTGGGCTGCATGACACATGCGAAATCTCTTACCAGGCCCTCATACTTGGCAGGTGACGCTATTCGCTACGCATCTTTACGTGCTCACTGTTCACTCGAAACGGAAAAGAGTGACGCGACACGATCGACAGGCATAGTAGAGACACTGCCCAACAGATCTGTGCAAAGCTTTACCGAATTTTCCCAGTGGTTTCTATTTTGCGACCGATGGGAACTTACTTTCTGGACAACCCTTGTATTTTGATGAAATATGCTAATTCCTTCTCTACCTGGAAACATGACGTCCTCTGAAGGTGAGCCCTTAGTCAGAGGGACTTCCTTTAACCCTGTGACGTATGGTGTCCACAACAGTGGACAGCTGTTAATGGTCACTTCTTTGGCATTTTCAATCAGTCCTGGGGCTGCAAATGCACACAGTTCACTGCAGTGGGCACTCCCTACTGGTGTTGTGTCCTGGACGCATTTGCAGCCTCATGACTGACTGAAAACGCCAGGAAATTGACCATTATAAGTTGTCCAATGCAGTGAAATTCATGCACCACAGGTTAAGCAGGTATATCTATCAACTGACTTCAATCTAAAACAGCTGCAGCTCTAACACCAAATACTACAGGAATTATTCCATGAATGATCCCACCACCACCCACTACACTTTCACCTATAAACTTTGCCGGCCTTCCCTTCCGATACCTATTGACTTGCAGGCCACGCGAAGTGAAACTCGATCTACTGATAGACCCAACTGGCACCACTGCAATGTGACCCATGCCCTCTGCCATCAGTGCCTTCTTCAGCCCCATGTTAACGCCCCTAACAGCCGCATTAAGATGAGGCCAATCATGACGCTGAAATGCACATCAGTGCCACCAGTTTGAGTAGCTATCGTTACCAGGTCACCACCTATATCATATTCCCCACTATGAGTACCTGATCCTCCTTCGTAAAATTCCTACATAACTCCCCTATGCTGTCACTCACCTGAGCCAACCCTGCACTGGGCTTCACAATGCTGGTGACCTGGTACTCACTCCCCAACACTTCCAGCAACAGCTGGCCCACACCTCTACCAAGCGAACCACCTAGCAGCAGAACCTTCTTCTTTCTGCTAGACTTCGCAATTGACCTAGGACTCCTAACTTCTGAGGACTGCTGCATGTATCCTACACTTACAGCTAAAAGAAGCTCCTCTCCATTTAACTCTGACAGCGGATCAAATCAGTTGCATATGCGCAAGGTATAACTTTCTGAATACCTCCTCCTCCTAGCTGCCTTATTGCCAACTGTCAGTTCCCATTCCCCAGCACCCTCCACCCTCCTCAGCCTATCTAGTTTCTCGCTTGCGTGTTGTAACTGCACTCTGATAACTACTAACTTTGCACGCATTATCTACGTATATCACCGGATGCACCTGCAAAATTATACAGTTGTACAATATATAGTTCAACAGATATGATGACAAACACTGAGATGCGCGGAAAGGTAGCTGATGCTTAAAGTGTGGCGCAAATTAACGAGACTATATTCATCCAACGTTTCATGATGATAACACTTAGCGAGTTCCAGCAAACCTAACGCATGTCGAATCTTTTCCAAACTTTTTCTAGTATACATGCTAGACATCAAATATTCAACATATTAACTTAGTTGTAAAGTAATCACACGTTTGAAATTGTTTTATACGTGGGAGTTCGATTCTCTAAAGAATCGAGGATTTACTAATAACATATATTCATGTACGAGTAGGACTCGCACACAGAGGTTTCCTTACATATCGAATTATGTATGTAACATTATTATGAAAAGAAAAGTTGCTACTCACCATATAGCGGAGATGCTGAGTCGCAGATAGGCAAAATAAAAAGACTCTCACAATTAAAGCTTTCGGCCATAAGGCCTTCGTCAACAATAGACGACAGACATACATATACACGCACACGCACTCACGTGCGTTGTTGACGAAAGCCCTATGGCCGAAAGCTTTAATTGTGAGAGGCTTTTTATTGTGCCTATCTGCGACTCAGCATCTGCGCTATATGGTGAGAAGCAATTTTCCTTTTCATAGTATTGTTACATTCCATCCTGGATTTTCCATTGTTTACTTATGTAGGTATGTAGTTCATCCATTCTGGGAATCGAAGATATCGGCCATTTTTGCCTGTTATCAACATTGATACTGGCAAGATATCAGTCCCATCGATTCCAAGATATTCGAGAACGTTTTAATTTCAGTATAATAAATGCGACATAAAATCATGCAAGAGCCAGGCTACCGTTATTATAACAATCAGCAGTTCTGCTTTCAGTCTGACTGGCTCACAGGTAAGTCAGACATCGGGCAAGGAATGACCTTAATGCTCATATGACGCGCCTGGGAATTTATCCATCATCAGATGTCCAAAGTGATTACTGCACGTAGATATGGAGTTTGAAGCTGTATGTGAAGCAACCTTCAAGACTAAATAAATCGGACACGTCGAATTCTTTTTGTCAATTATTTATCAGCACAACCTCCCCCCTCCCCCCCTGCAACACCTTTACAAGCTTTTCAAACTGTTTCTAACTACTCTGAATAGTATTTTAGCGTGTGAGTGACTCGAAACATAAAAAAAAAATGGTTCAAATGGCTCTGAGCACTATGGGACTTAACATCTTAGGTCATCAGTCCCCTAGAACTTAGAACTACTTAAACCTAACTAACCTACGGACATCACACACATCCATGCCCGAGGCAGGATTCGAACTTGCGACCGTAGCAGTCCCGCGGTTCCGGACTGAAGCGCCTAGAACCGCTCGGCCACCGCGGCCGGCGAAACATAACAGATGTTCCACGTCTCCTGCTGAACGGCTTGTTCCATTTCAACCAAACTTGACAAACTTGTAAAACAGGTTTGGGTAAGAATTGCCTCCCTCCCACAGAGGTGACTATGAAAGTGAAAATCGGGCAAAGTAGAAGTACAATCAAATTTTGTACATGCATGACTCATTATTTGTACAACAACACTGCGGCATACTATACCCCTACCATCCCTAGGGAATGTGGTGGCGATGAGAAGAATTGACAGGTAAAAATGTTCGAAAACAACCAGCTGGTATTTTTTTCCAGTATTTAGTCGACTTGGAGGACTTTAGGGGCCATCTGTCTCTTGAGTCAACCTTGCAGGAAGAACGAGCATTGCAACGAGCCAACAATTTTTGTTCAAAATTGTTCAAATGGCTCTGAGCACTATGGGACTTAACATCTCAGGTCATCAGTCCCCTAGAACTTAGAACTACTTAAACCTAACTAACCTAAAGACATCACACACATCCATGCCCGAGGCAGGATTCGAACCTGCGACCGCAGCGGTCCCGTGGTTCCGGACTGAAGCGCCTAGAACCGCACGGCCACCGCGGCCGGCAACAATTTTTGTCAACGTCTCTAGGGCCAAAGATCATACCATATCGTTGAATGCCACGGATGCATTTATTGCCTCTCTGATGGAGTCGCACAGTAGAAAAAAGCGGAAAATCAAGCAATAGTCTCTGTTATCGAAACGACAATCAGTTACTGCTGTCAGTATACCTGAAACGAAACAGAAATCCACTGACCGGAAAGGAAAGAAGCGAAACTACTGAAAATAAATTAAACATGTTATCAACGACACTATCGACTTCAGGCTACGCGGGAACATGTCACCACAGTGCGAGTTGGTAAATATTCAGATCAACGTGAATGTGGCTTACAACGATTGAGGTTTCTAGGAAGCACATCACGGTCTGTTGAATCTCAGGTACGACACGAACAAGCTTACAAAGATGGAAGAAATGAGCCAGCACATCATGAGGTATTGAATCTGAGGCACGACGTGAACGTCGCCTGCAAGCAACGGATCAAATCACTTAAGTACCGTCTTGCTAAGAAGCACAAACGTGAAGCTTCAGGTATATTCTATTGGAAAAGTGCGTCTATCACTGAATGAGAAGAAATTAGTTGAAATGCTTAACCCATGAAAAATTTAAAAGGCGGTTGTCCATATTTTCAAACCGTAAAAGTTTAACCATTGTCCACGACTATCTGCAAACTTCTTGCCCAAAGAGAATTATAAGTTTCTTCAGGATTCAGATGAAACTGCACGGCGAACTTCGTTACAGATATACATGAAATGCGTGTGCAAACATGTGTCATATATATACGATCACGTAGCGGGACATATATATGTATATATCTCGGTACGCGATTCCTGTAACCGTCTTTTCCGCAGGAAAGACCAGGCCGTAAATATCTCCACCAGAAATGACGCAAACACATGAAAGTTTTGAGAGTCCCTCTCGTGCTCGATTATGCTTCTGCCGCGAAGAACCTTCAAATAACTTAGTAGAAAATTGCGTGCCAGTACTCCGTTAACCATTTATACTCAATGACGTAATTTCTCGTATCTGCTGCGGTCATCTGTGGGTCGATTTATTTTCTCTTAAATTGCTAGCGTTGCTCTTTCGACCATATATCATCCGCTTTTCAAACATAATCGTTCATAGTTTTTATAGTTTTTTTAGAGTCAAGAAATCCATCATGAATGCAAACTGAATTCCTCATCAAAGATTAGCTGACGTACAATATAGAATATTATGGACTCCCAGCGACGATAATAAATACAAAACGAACCCACAAGCCAATAAACCGATGGGCTTAACTGCGAAAACGAGAGGAGAAAGGAAAGTCAATATTCGAAAAAACAATCAGAGTCCTCAAAAGATAATTTCTTGGATGTTAAATTACCTCGATCGTTACTGGTATCATTTTAATGGGGAAGGCAGCAGAGTATTTCAATAACTTGCCACTTTCTCGCTCTTGGTTAGGCCCAACGATAAACGTATAAGTAAGGCAACATGAGTTCACATGTGATTGCGTGCTCGGACAATAAATGTTTTAAGAGCGACGAACCCCTTCTTCTTATTATTTTCCTCGTGCCTTTGTCCCGCATCAGCGCAGGGTTGGCATGGTTAGGAACGGATTAAGAGATGGCCGTATGACCTTCTTGTCGCCACGCCCTTCTGATCCGAAATGTAACTGTAGAAAGCACAACACGTTTGTATGTGCGTGCGTGTAAAAGACACAAAATGGAACGCTTCTTTCCAAAATAAAAACTTCGTTGTCCTAAGTAAATCTTAAAATTTACGAAAGGTGATTATCTTCATCAGGAAGAAGATACAGTCTTGTGAAATCGAATGATTTTTTTTGAAACACTGTGTGTAGCAACAATCATAATTTATTTCAAACATACGTTGACCTCTTGAGATTAATATTCAGATTGTCATACTCGACAGATCTCGTGGACCCTTTGTTTACCGAATGCCGCCCGTGACATACAGAACCCGAGGATGATTTTTGTGATATTATGTTAGTGTATGTAAAATAAAAAGATGTACGTAAAATGCCAGTCTCTTTTCTTCGTTCACAGAACGCTGTTTTCCCCTAAATAAATAAAATACTCCACTCATAATTACAGAGGAAGATTTATAAAAACTGGACGGTCGACTCTGATGGTACTGGCAAACCGATAACATCTTCCGCATACGCGATTTGTGTTAACAGAGCCTTCAGTATAGTAGTATGAAACATCTGGAAGCAAATTAGAAATGAAGAAGAACTGTAGAAAACCGTAACTGAAACGGAAATGAATACACTGTTAACATCAGTAACAATAAAGGCACTGGAAGATTCAAAGGAAGTAAGGTAAGTAAGCTAAGAGAGCAAGTGAGGTGGTGTCTATGCTTAAGGATTAAGAGCGAACATAAAGAATGAAAAATTATAATATAATGGAATTATAGGTAATCGCTGAACAGTTAGGCGGATGGAAAGTACACACCTGAATAGCTGACCAGATACAGAACATTTTTACAATGAGCTGCAAATGAAATGCAGCAACGACAAATAACACCAACAAATTTTAATGGACCTGCTGAGAATTTCCTACCCGGTTGCTGCTGGCCATATTCGAAAATATGTGATCTTGGGTCAAAGGACTCAAAACCAGTTTATAACAGACGTGGGCTCCATCAGAATGCAAAAACGGCGGAGCTCCTGCGCTGCCTCAGGGATAACGCCCTCTAACATACCACACCAGTACGTTTCTCAGTAAGGAGGTCAACCTCAATTCTCTTTATACTTATATGGATCTGGTGTCTGTTCTTTCGGACATGACCTGCAGCTGTCTAGAACGACATTAGGATTATATATTAATACCTTCCGCTGCTGACGGGCGTTGATATACATCAACGGGGACACGTGAAAATGCGTGCCCCGACCGAGACTGGAACCCGGGATCTCCTGCTTACATGACAGAGCCACCGAGGGCACAGAGGATAGCGTGACTGCAGGGTCTATCTCGCGCAAGCCTCCCGCGAGACCCACATTCTCACCTTATATGTCCACACACTACAATCGTAGTGTCCCTACCCAACACATTCATTACTCGTGGAAGACATTCTTACCAAGTCCCGTAAGAGTCCGGGTAATATGTGTGCTTCGGCACAGAAGAAGAAGGTCATGGCCGGTATCGTCAGAACTATATACTTATATGAATATGGTGTTTGTTCTTTCGGACATGTAGTGTGTGGACATACAAGGTGATAATGTGGCTAGAGCGTCTGCCATGTAAGCAGTAGATCCTGGGTTCGAGTCCCTGTCGGGGCACACATTTTCATCTGTCCCCGTTGACACATATCAACGCTCGTCAGCAGCTGAAGGTACTAATATATAATTCTAGTTTCAATTCTCTTTGTCTGCGTAGTACTTGAGTTTCGGAAATATATACAGGTTGTCCCAGAAATGTTGCCACGAACTTCGAGAGATCGCCGAGGGTGTCTTGAGAAAAAAAATCGAGGACCAGGAACCCGTGTCCATAAAAGTCATACAACAACGCTACAGAACATCCAAGTTACAGGCACCGGCGCCCGTCACTAGACCACCGCATCGGCAACATCCGTGACTTTGTACGCTGCGGAACGTCTGGCAATTTTGTTTGCTATTCAGTGATCGCTACTGACGGCCACGATCAGCAGTAGAGAAAATGGAGCTGCCTGCTGCATAGAAAGGCCTTGCCTCGGTGGATGACGGTTTGGACTCGCATTTCCATCCGTAGTTTACTTTTCTCCTAGAACCTTCTTAAATCTATAATGTTTCTCGGTATATAAGAGAAAAAATCCGTGTCTACAACCCTCGTCCACCGAGGCAGCAGAGCATCGCATTCGTAGGAGACGAGGCCTGTCTACGCAGTAGCTAGCTCTATCTTCTGGCGATCGAGCAATCAGTCGCGATCACTGAGTAACAAACAACATTGTGAACAGTTCCGCCTACTGTGCATCGGCGTACAAAGCCGCGTTTGCTGTCGAAGAGGAGGCATAGTGGTAGGCGCTGAAACCTATGATTTCGATGCTCTGTAGCGTCGTTGGATGACGTTTCCGGACACGGTTCCTATCCTCGATTTGTTCCTCAAGATACCCTCTACAACTCCTCGAAGTTCGTCGCAACATTTCTGGGAAAACCTGTATATACGTATCTTTTTTTCTTCAACAGACCATGGACGTCACCACAGTGCCATGGTTTTCGTGCCTCACTAACACAGACAGTTGTGGCATAGGTGCAACAACATGAGGGAGGTATCTGTGGAAAGGCCAGAGTAACATGTGGCTCCTGGCCTTTTAGTATTACACAATAGGGCCTTGCTGTGATGGTACTGCGAACAGCTGGAAGCAAGAAAATGCAACAGCAGTTATATTTACCGAGAACGTGCAGCTCTACTGTATAGTTTAAGAATAATGGCATCCTCTTGCATAAAATATTCCGGAGAGCAGAAACAACTCAACGGGATGACATAATCAGGAAAAACATATATGGGGTTCGAACGTCGAATATTAAATCCTTCAATCTGCTAAATAGAGTAGAGAATTTAAAAAGAGAAATCAATGTTAACTGTAGTAATAACTAGTTAATTAACAGGGCTTCTTCTCAGGTGAGTATGGTATTATCTACACAAAATCAAATAGTGTTCAGTGCAAGAATAGGTGTAATAATGAATAAGAAAATAAGGACGCAGAAGAGCTATTGTAAAGAGCGTAGTGAACCCGTTCTCGTTTCCAGAGCAGACACAAAGCCAACATTCACCACAGTTCTGCAAGTATATATGCCTACTAGCTCCGCAGGTAATGAAGAGGCTGAAACTACTTCGGAGATAAAAGAAATTATTCAGATCGTTAAGGAAGACAAAAATGTAACTGTAATGCGGAAGAGAATTCGCTAGTAGAAAAAAGAAAGATGGAAAAATAGCGGAACATGGACGCGGCTAAAGGAATGAAAGAGAAAGACGCCTTATAGAAGTTTACATAGCACAAGTTAATTATTTATATTAATAATACTTGAGCTAAAAACCATGAAAGAAGATTTAGTATGTAGAAGGAATATGGAGACATCGGAAGGTTTCAGACACATTATCAATTATAAGACAGAGGATTAGGATCCAGATTTTAAACGGCGAAATATTTTCAGAGGCGTATACGGACTCTGTCCACAGTTTATTGGTTATGAACTGTAATTGATAGATGAAACAATTTGAGAAAGTTAGAAGATTAAGAGATTGAAATTTTATAAACGGAAAGAAGCACTGCTTGTTGAGCACTAGAGAAATATTGACTGAAAAAGGGGAAAGGCGTACAATAGCAGACGAACCGGTAGTTTCTAGAGATGAAATAATGAAAGCAGCAGAAGCCAAATAGGTAAAAAGACAAGACTCAATAGAAATCTTTGGATATCACATGATGTATTGAATTTAACCGAAAAAATATAAAAATGCAGCAACTGAAGCAGGCAAAGGGAATACAGTCTCTAAAATAAGAGACTCACAAAAAATGCAAAATGACAAACCGGAATTGTTAGAGTTTATTTATTTAACCGTATGGTGATTTTATACAATATAGAGTTGATACAAGGCAAGTGATTTTATACGATATACATGTGATATAAGACAAGATTAAACCTTGAAGTCCGTGTTTTTCAACCAATTAATTGAGCTGGGTGTGACAGTGAACAAGTCGTCGAGAATTCCAGGGTATGGATGAAGTGGACAGCGCTGGACTAAATGTTCAATTGTCTGCTCTTCTTGATTACATTCACACATTGGTGAACTGATCCAGCCCCATTTGTACCTGAAGTAGCTACAACAACGATGTCCAGTCCTTAACCTGTTGAGGCGGTAGCAGAGGTTCCTCGGTAGGTCAAAACCTTTTGGCTTCTTTGTGGGATCAAGGTGATGGGCTCTTGTTCCCAATGTTTTTGTTGTCCATTCATGCTTCCAGCTTTCATTTAGATCAAAACCATCCGCGATGAGTTGTCCTGTAGTAACACTTGCTGGTTTTCTTGATCGCAATCGTTGCTGTGGCGGATGACAGAATTCCTGGTGCAGTGGCAGAGAGGGTGATGGAGAGATTTTCTTGGCCTCCCTCAGTAGAGCTTGTTTCCGCCTTAACTGAGGTGGAGGGATGTGACTCAGTATGGTTCAAATGGCTCTGAGCACTACGGGACTTAACATCTATGGTCATCAGTCCCCTAGAACTTAGAACTACTTAAACCTAACTAACCTAAGGACAGCACACAACACCCAGTCATCACGAGGCAGAGAAAATCCCTGACCCCGCCGGGAATCGAACCAGGGAACCCGGGCGTGGGAAGCGAGAACGCTACCGCACGACCACGAGCTGCGGACTGTGACTCAGTACAGGTAACCAGTGGCATGGGGTTGATTTGATGGAACCATTGTGTCGTTAAGTTTTGTGTCTACCTTCTCCACATGTACACTATCCAACCAGACAGGTGCACAGTACTCGGCAGCAGAGTACACAAGACTGATGCCAGTTAAGCGCAGACAGTCAGCAGAGGTTCCCCAGGTGGTACCACTGAGCTTATGTAGTATGTTGTTCCTTGCAGCAACTTTATGAGAAACCTTGGTGATGTGCTCTTTGTAGCTCAGGGTTCTATCTAGAGTGATTCCGAGATATTTTGGGAAAGGATTGTACCCCAACGTTTGTCCATTGAGCAGAACTCTTGGTTTGTAGTTCGCAGCACGATTCGCTAGATGGAAACAAGAGACTTTAGTTTTTGATGTGCTTGGGATCAATCTCCAGGTCTTAAAGAAAGTTGACATCTTCTCCAGATCCTCCGTAAGAATTCGTTCACCATCTTCGAAATTACTGCTCTGTGCTACCAGTGCGATGTCATCAGCATAGATGAATTTAGTTGATATTGTGGTTGGCGAATCATTAATGCATAAATAGAATAGTGATGGGCTAAAACAGATCCCTGTGATACTCCATTACTTAGTTTCCGTTTGTGGTTTTTAGAGCCGCCTAGAAACACTTCAAATTGCCTTTCACTAAGAATGCTGGATATTAGATCCACAATTTATCGGCTCGGTACAACTTGCAGTAGCTTGTAGATCAGTCCCTGTCGCCAGACAGTGTCATACGCGGCTGCAAGGTCGATGAAGACAACTGTTGATTTCAGATTGTTAGAGTGCAAATGCGAAACTGAAGAAACATGTCTCACTGTGGAAAAGATTTTTGCCGTCCACAGGGCAGTTAATCGAATGGACAAAAAAGAAGAAGTTTCCTGAATATCAGAAGTTCAGATGGTATGCCAATATTAAGCAAAGAAGAGAAGGCTGTAAGGTGGAAGGTATAAGTAAAAGAACTATACGAGCTTGTAGATAATATTATGGAAAGTGAAGAGCAAGAAGCAGCAGAAAAGATGGGTAATATGATACTCTGGAAAGAATTCGCCAGAGCACTGAAAGATCTAATTCGAAACAGGAGACTAGGGAGAATGTAGCAATTCCAATTAGTTGCAAAATACAAACACGAATTATTTATAGAAGAATGGAAAAACTAGTAAAAGCCGACCTTGGTGAAGGACACTTTGATTCCAGGAAATGAACTTGCGAGGCAATAATGTCCCTATGATTCATCATGGAAGAGAGACCAAAGGAACGCAAACCAACGTTCGTAAAATTTTGACAATGACTCTTTTCAAACTCTGAAGGTAGCGGGAATAAATTAAAAGGAGCGAAAGGTTATCTGCAACTTGTACAGAAACCAATATGCATTTATAATAACCGAATGACATGTAAGTGTTTCAGTAATTGACAATGGTCGCAGACTCTTCCTGGTGTTACCAGTCTGTAGCATGGAGAAGCAATAAAGTACACCAAAAAAACACAAGGAGTTAAAGATCGGGTAGCAAAAAATTAAAAACGTTAATGTTTGCCGATGAGCGGAAACGGATCAGTTGGTGATGAGGGAATCAGATTAGAGAACGAGACACCAAAAATCTAAAAGAACAGAAGAATGATCATTTTTTGGCAATAAAATAACTCCCAGTGTGCTAACCACTGCGCCACGTCGCTCGGTTGGTAGGTGTATATTGGCAGTAGCAAGAAAAGTTTGTCTGTAAAAGATCAATACACTGAGGAAAAAAAAGAATTCGCAACATCAAGAAAGATTTGTGCGAGACAAAAGGATGTTGATAGGTGTGTTTCTACACTACTGGCCATTAAAATTGCTACACAGTGAAGATGACGTGCTACAGACGCGAAATTTAACCGACAGGAAGAAGATGCTGCCATATGCAAATGATTAGCTTTTCAGAGCATTCACACAAGGTTGGCGCCAGTGGCGACACCTACAACGTGCTGGCATGAGGAAAGTTCCCAACCGATTTCTCATACACAAACAGCAATTGGCCGGCGTTGCCTGGTAAAACGTTGTTGTGATGTCTCGTGTAAGGAGGAGAAATGCGTACCATTACGTTTCCGACTTTGATAAAGGTCGGATTGTAGCCTATCGCGATTGCGGTTTATCGTATCGCGACATTTCTGCTAGCGTTGCTCGAGATCCAATGACTGTTAGCTGAATATGGAATCGGTGGCTTCAGGAGGGTAATACGGAACGCCGTGCTGGATCCCAACGGCCTCGTATCACTAGCAGTCGAGATGACAGGCATCTTATCCGCATGGCTGTAACGGATCGTGCAGCCACGTCTCGATCCCTGAGTCAACAGATGGGGACGTTTGCAGGACAACAACCATCTGTACGAACAGTTCGATGACATTTGCAGCAGCATTGACTATCAGCTCGGAGACCATGGCTGCGATTACCCTTGACGCTGCATCACAGACAGGAGCGCCTGCGATGGTGTACTCAACGACGAACCTGGGTGCACGAATGGCAAAACGTCATCTTTTCGGATGAACCCAGGTACTGTTTACAGCATCATGATGGTCGCATCCGTGTTTGGCGACATCGCGGTGAACGCACATTGGAAGCGTGTATTCGTCATCGCCATACTGGAGTATCACCCGGCGTGATGGTATGGGGTGCCATTGGTTACACGTCTCGGTCACCTCTTGTTCGCATTGACGGCACTTAAAACAGTGGACGTTGCATTTCAGATGTGTTCCGACCTGTGGCTCTACTCTTCATTCGATCCCTGCGAAACCCTACATTTCAGCAGGATAATGTGCGACCGGATGTTGCTGGTCCTGTACGGGCCTTTCTGGATACAGAAAATGTTCGACTGCTGCCCTGGCCAGCACATTCTCCAGATCTCTCACCAACTGACAACATCTGGTCAATGGTGGCCGAGCAACTGGCGTGTCACAATACGCCAGTCACTACTCTTGATGAACTGTGGTATCGTGTTGAAGTTGCACGAGCAGCTGTACCTGTACACGCCATCCAAGCTCTGTTTGACTCAATGCCCAGGCGTATCAAGGCCGCTATTAGGGCCAGAGGTGGTTGTTATGGGTACTGATTTCTCAGGACCTATGCACCCAAATTGCGTGAAAATGCAATCACATGTCAGTTCTAGTATAATGTATTTGCCCAACGAATACCCGTTTATCATCTGTATTTCTTCTTGGTGTAGCAATTTTATAGGCCAGTAGTGTACATCTGGAAGATGTCTTGTCGCAAGAGTGGCACTAGTAATACCACTATGAGGATGGAAAAGACATTTGCTTTAAATACACGCTGTAATGGTCCTCGGCGTTAGTTACCTTTCACATTAGACGTGGTGAGTTGATGCTAGTCAAGACCGCCTTTAAGGCGACAAAGACACCACTATCGAAGCCTCACTGAGTTTGACGAGACCGTGTAATAGAGCTACGAGATGCCGGATGTTGCTTCTGCAATACTGCAGAAAGACTTGATAGGAATACAGCCACGGTACGTGTCTGCTTGTAGCGGAGGTCAGGAGAATTTACGGTCGCAAGAAGAACGGGCTCCGGATGGCCACGGGGGACTACCGAGAGGGAAGATCATAGTGTCCGTCGTATGATTCTGGCGAATCTTACTATATCTGCAGCAGCAGTCTGAGCTACAGTTGACACCACAGTGACACAACGAAATGTTACACATTGGCTGCTTTAGGGACAGCTCCGAGACAGACGCCCTGTAGCGTGTATTCCACTGATCCCAAACCATCGCCATTTGGGACTTCAGTGGTGTCAAGCGAGAGCTCATTGAAGGGTAGGATGGAGGTCAGTTGTGTCTTCTGATGTAAGCTGGTTCTGACTCGGTGACAGTGACGGGAGTCTATTGCTTAGAGGGCCTGCAGCCAACCTTCTGCATGCTAAACACACTGGACCCACACCTGTCAAATGTGTGTGAAATCTTATGGGACTTAACTGCTAAGGTCATCAGTCCCTAATCTTACACACTACTTAACCTAAATTATCCTAAGGACAAACACACACACACACACACACACATCCATGGCCGAGGGAGGAATCGAACCTCCGCCGGGACCAGCCAAACAGTCCATGAGTGCAGCGCCTTAGACCGACCCACACCTGGAGTTATGGCCACGTGAGCGATTTTGTATGACAACAGGAGCATTCTCATGGCTATCGCAAGCTCCCTGACTGCCAATTTGTACGTCAGTCTGCCGATTCGCCCTTTTGTGTTGGCATTCACGAAAAGGATTGCAGATGATGTTTTCCAACAGGATAACGCTCGCGCACGTACCATCACTGTAGCCCAAAATGTTGTGCAGAGCGTCGATATGTTTCCATGGTTGTCTCGATTATCGGATCCGTCTCCAATCGAGTACATTTGGGACATCATCCATGTCTTGACCAAGTACAACAGGAGTGCAACTGTATCCTACAAACTGACATCTGGCACCTGTACAACACAAAGCATGCATGTTTGCATGCCCGCGTTGAACGTTCTGAAGGTTAAACCGTTATTAATGTACCAACGTTTCACTTTTGCAATGGCTAATCTCGCTGTTACATTAATCTGTGATCTTAGTGTGTTAATGACATAAAAATGTTACTTAGGCGAGTGTATTCCCGAAATTTCATTGCTCTGCATTAACTTTTTTTGTGTTACGATTTTTTCCGCCAGCGTATTTTAATATCGAAATAAATTTAAGTTTTAGGAATTCTTTTCTGAAAATATTTGATGTGGAAGTAAAAAATGTATGTTAAACTGTTGAGAAATGAAAACGTATTTTGCAATGCAGTACTACAGAAAAACGATGATGATAAGATGGATAGATCCGTTAGTTAGTGCAGAGCCGCCCGCTATGGCCGAGTGGCTCTAGGCGCTTCAGTCCGGACTGATACGGTCGCAGGTTCGAATCCTGCCTCGGGCATTCGTGTGTGTGATGTCCTTAGGTTAGTTAGGTTTAAGTAGTTCTAAGTTCTAGGGGACTGATGACCTCAGATGTTAAGTCCCATAGTGCTGAGAGCCATTTGAACCATTTTTGAGCTAATGCAGAGGTACTGAACTGAATCGACAAGACAAGAAATATGTGACAGAACTTAGCTGAACGAAGGGATTGGTTGACAGTAAGTCTCCACATGCTGAAGCATCAAGAAATGGACATTTTGTTTATGGGGCACGTGTGAGCAGCAAAAATTGAATATGGAGATCAACGCTTAACTGTAGTATGTGTGTTCATATGGTTTTAGTAATTACGTAGAGACGAAGGAACTTGTTCAATATAGATTACCTTGGGGAAGCCCGTCGTAGCAGTCTTCGGATTGAAGATAAAAACAACAACAAAACACTGTCAAGAAGGTCTGAATTTAACACAAGACTTCGGAGCACAATCTGCTGATTAAAAACTGCCTCTCCCTTATCGCTGAGCCAAATTTTGTCGGTAAAAATTTCTTCCACAACCTGGATTCGAAATTCCTATCTTCAACCGAACTCCACCGCCCTACAGTGCTCCAGTGACATCAAGATGGCTGAACAATAGAAATAAGAAAAACCGAAAAAGAGCTTCCTTCCAGTTTTGGCCCTTAGACAATTGACATAGTAAGCAACGACTAAAATTCTGTTTTGTCCCCCAGAGAGCAAGTAATTTGCACACACTTTGGTGACAGCATGTGAACTTTGCAAGAGGTCAGCGTAATAAGGACTAAGTGTGTCAACTGTTGCAGCTGTTCCGGAGTCAGTCACGCGAGCTACGAGAGCGACAGCTGTCCCGAAATTACTGACACCTGTTACGGGGAGGTACCAAAGCGCGGGAAGTGAAATTGTATACTGCTAGATATAGAATAGGGATGGCGATCCAGCGTACCTAACTGTTCACATCTTGTTGCTATTATAATGACGTGCGGTGAGGTTTACGCCAACATCACTGAATACCAAAATGTACACACTTGAATTTCATAATTTTCTTGATGTCGTCTGTTTTATTATTTTTCTTACATGCTGAACGCCGAGGAAAGTCAGATTTTTTTGTTATTGGCAGACTTAAGTCTGAAGTGTGGATTAGAACTGCATAGTGATATCAAAGAAAGTTAGCATATTCGAATTATTTCAGTTATATTGAAATGCTAAGTAATTAGCAGGACCCAACTTCTCTTCCTAGAGTCCACATTCTTCATAGAAATTCGGCCACCACCTCCTACAATTGGAAATTTCCTCCGTGTTTACCAAATGGACTGTAAAGTATCTGTTCTTACCACAGTTTGCAAAGACGTTTCCCTATTATTCACTATAGTCGACATAATCGTCTTGAGAGATTCAGCAACTGTTTACAATACATAATTAAGATAATTCTCATTTATTGTTCTGTCTTAGTTGCACAGTTTTACTTAGAATTTATGTTTCGATCACTCTGGATCATATTCAGATCTAAGTAGTTGCGCCAGCAATCCGTCTTGTCTGCTCAGAATTAGTACTCTGATACGTGGTTTTGAGTAGATAAGACGGGTTTCTGATGCAACTACTTAGATCTGAAGGTGATCGAGAGTGATCGAAACATGTGACCTAATTAAAAACGTGCAACTGAGAAGAAACAATAAATGAGAATTATCCCAGGTTCCCTATTAAACTAACCCTTCTCCAACAGAACGAATGAAAATATCTTTAGCCACCTGTGTCAACAACAGCTAGTGGAGAGAGGCCTCTTTAGCGTAATATAATGGATCTGCTCTTGAAGAGCCACAAACCGAAATTATCAAAACATTTGGGAAAGAAACTTTTAGAGACGACCGATTCAGTTATCACGCGTCATCACATAAACCACAGCCGTCGATGTACCTCTAGAAAACGTATGCAGTTGTGTGTGTCCTTCAAGCGACAAAAACGCTTTCCGCGCGAAATTAGTTCCTTTCCACAACGTATGTTGTAACAAGTCCAGTGGGCACGTTAAATGAAGATATGTCGAAAATAACTTGCGAGAGTAAACATTTCGAATAGTGACACTGCACGAATCATTCGTCGAACCACCCTTCTTTTCTTTAAAAAAAAAAAGGCTCTGAGATCTAATCTTCGTTTTTATTTACTCGTCCACGAACGTGTCCTGATGTCCTGATATCCTTTCCCTTTCAATACTTGTTGCTGACAGATGGTACATCAAATTTTGGGCTAGGCTTAACGCTCCGACTAACTATGGTGCAATGTACTAAAAATGCTAGAAGTTATCTGAAATATGTAGATCTGTTTTGTTGAACGTGGAAAGGCGTTTGACCGAGCTCACTGGAGTGTCGTCCTGAAGACTTTCAAAGATACTGGTGTGGACTGGGAGAACAGAAGACTGATAAAGGAGATGTACACAAGACAAAGAGTGGTAGTACGGGCTGGGGATGGAGAAATGGATGAGAGGGGTACTGGCGAAGTGTTAAATAAGGGTGTTGTTTGTTACCAACACTTTTCAATAGTTATGCTGAATAGCTAACAGAGAAAGCGTTAGAAATAGCACGATGCATAACAATAAGAGGAAACAGGATAACGACGATTAAGTAAGCAGATGCTCAGGCATTGGTAATTGTAGGAAAGACCAAAGTGATGAGAATCAGCAAACATGAAGATTACGTCCTAATATCCGGGAGGAAAGATCCCGGAACAATTAAAAACTTTTGGGTGCTTACAAAGTTTGGTGACAGAAAATGAAAATTGTGTTGCGGAAATAAGAATTAGAAAATTTGTGGAAAAATGAGCTTTTGAAAAGCTGATGGAACTAAGAAAGAGGTTCGTCACGTATTTCATATGGAGTGTAGAACTGTATGGCAGTGAATCATGGACAGTCAAAAATATAAAAAAAATATTTTGATGGCTTTTATGTATGGCTTTGTAGAAAAATGATTAAAAAGGAATGGACGAACAGAACGGCGAATGAAGATGTAATTCTATGAATTACAAAGAAAAGAAAACTAATGGAAATAATAAAAATTAAGGAAACATGCTGACTGGGGAAAAATTGCTTGCTGCAAAGAGTCAATTAAGGAAAGATTGGAGGTAAGACAAGGAAAGAGAAAAGAAGAAGAAGAGAGACGAGGAAGAAAAAGATATGTAATACTTGATGATATTAAAAATGCACGAAGTTATTAGCTGATTAAAGAAGCGATAGGGCACCCGTCTCATGACAAATATCCCAAAGAAGAAAAATGTCTGCTATTGACTCGTGATTTCGTTACCGTAGATGATGTTGAAGAATCGCACCACTTTTATTCCTGTAGAGATCGACACTAGTACCGAAAACCGACGGTTCTTCGAAATCCTTTAGTTAAGCAGTCAGGTGTCTAACTGGCGTGTACAAGCGTGGAAAACTGCATTGTCTATCTTCTTCCAGGAATAATGAGTGATTTCCCTCCAGGCCACGCTAGTCGCCCTGGCGAGGATGTTATAAAAATACTTCCTCAAAGTTTTGTTACTTTCTCGTCCTATAATTGTCGTGACCAGTATAGTCACAGTCCTATAAGACATGAGACCATTGCTAGGTAATAAATATTAGCAAAAGGAGGCAGTGCCTGCAGGCTGAGCGACAGTTAAAATTAAGTTTTTTAAAGCAGCCACAAGTTGCACTTTGTATATTTCAGCGACCGGTTTTGCCCTTAAAATGAACACGAGCACAATCAGAACATACACTATAAAAGCTACATATCGAGATAACACGGAAAACGTACTTTGGTACTACGTAAAGTAAATATCCTACTTCCAGTATGGTGACGTACGTTTAAAGTTGACTGACAGCATTTAGGATTAAACTGGCTGTACCATAGTACTTAAACTTATGTTTAAAGTACAGTAATAAATGATGACATTGACATCGCAACAGATGAAATGGACTGTACAACAGTACTTGTCAATGGTGCATTGTATCCAGAGATAATTTACAACTACAGAAAACGAAATTTACATTTTAATCGCCTCTTTTACGTGCGTGTGTATATATATCTCACCTCCCTTCACATCTGCTTATCTTTCAAAAAATACTACATCTGTAAAAATTAAAATACCTTTCAAAATACATTATAAAAAATACATATTTAAAAATGTCTATACAAAAATGTATTCAAAACAACCGGTTTTAAAAATATTTCTCTTAAATCTTACATAATAATACATAATTTTACTACAGTATAGCCACTTTAATCTATAGCACTCTGCCATCTTTAAAGGAAATCTTTAATGCTGTTAGCCATCTTTAAACGTGAGTCACCATAATGGAAGAAGAATATGTATTCCGCGTAGTGTCAGTGTAGGTTTGCCGTATTATCTCAATTTGTATCGTTGACAGTGTATATTTTAATGATGCTCTTGTTCGTTAGAAGAGCGAAATCATTCAATAAAAAAATTAGTAATAAATGTTTTCTAAACCAATTATAAGGACTATTATAAGAAACATATTCGTGATAGATACTGGAAGTATCAGGTTTCCGAGTCACATAAGTGAGAGTGAATTGCTGCGTAGGAATGTATGGTGAAAGCTGTACTAAAGTAGTTCTTATTTTTTTCCTGAAAATTGACACTGTGAGACCATGGCTCTGTAAAGATACAAGTTAATTCTTGCGAAAAGTAAAAGACAGTACCAAGCCACTGTTAATAACGCTATTTATTACAAGAAATGGAGGAGACTTGATTGAAAAGTTTACATATTAAGCACATCTGCGCCATCTAGGACAACATTTCATACTGACGTCAGCGCCAACTCGTAACTATGCATTGGCAGTTATCCCTTTACGTCACTTTTGGATACCCGGATTACTGGAATGTGTTTGCTTCTATCTGTTAATAACGCTATTTATTACAAGAAATGGAGGAGACTTGATTGAAAAGTTTACATATTAAGCACATCTGCGCCATCTAGGACAACATTTCATACTGACGTCAGCGCCAACTCGTAACTATGCATTGGCAGTTATCCCTTTACGTCACTTTTGGATACCCGGATTACTGGAATGTGTTTGCTTCTATCTGTTAATAACGCTATTTATTACAACAAATGGAGGAGACTTGATTGAAAAGTTTACATATTAAGCACATCTGCGCCAACTAGGACAACGTTTCATACCGACGTCAGTGCCAGCTCGTAACTATGCATTGGCAGTTATCTCTTTACATCACGTTTGCAGACCCAGATTACTGGAATTTGTTTGCTTCTATTATCATATATTGTCATTCATTTCAGTTTTCGATGTTAATTGTGATACATCCTGTGTAGTAAACGTTTACCAGAGGTAGGGACAAGTTGGCTTTCAGGAGAAGTTAAAATCTAAACCTGCAACAAAGACTGGTATACGCGTCATAGCATATGGACGAAATCGGGTACGGTATACGAGTATTAAGAATTGCTAGCTTTCAGAAGATTAAAAGAAAGAAATAAAGGATCGCGTTATACGATTATTAGCCGTGTATTGCGACATTTTTTATTCATGCGGTGAGAAAGCCATCAGTGTATACACAATACGAAAATCCGATCCTAATATGAGGAGTTGTGATGATAATCTGCAACGACCAGTTACCTCTTCTCATTCTTCGCAACAGAAAAAGTACAAATAGCTACGCAGATATATCTGACCGATCCCGCTGGTAACGAACCGAGGTACTGGAAACGAGAGGAGAGACACTTGACGTTCTGAGGAGCAGACGACAGCTAACATTTGTCGGCAATGTAAGCCGTTTTCCAGCGGACGAGGCTGAAATGTGCCATTAGGGAATCGGCGTCGAAATGGTCACAGGAACAGGATGTGGTAATAGAAACACAACTTCCGCAGGAGGTTTCTTAATGTAGGGCACATCCTTTGCGAGCTGACTCAACATTTCTTCCGTATTTCCCCGCTAAGGCACTCTCAGTGATGTTCTGATTTCCTTGTTAGGGCAGTGCAGCATATTATCCTTGTCAACTACTTCCAACCATTGACCCCACGTTTTACCCTGTCCCGTGAAGAGTGTGTTCCTTCTCTAGTGAGATAAGCCACCGCAGTGCAGTGTTTATGGTGTATGCTCTATTTCGGAAGAGTAAATGAAGTTGGCACACGAGAAGGCGAGCCATAGTTTGGCCAGTGGCTTGCTCGCTGTTTGGGATGATGATACTCAGAGTGTTAACTGCTTTATTAACGTACGCAGGCGAAGAGCGGAACTGTCAACTGTCCGAGATTTGGTGGATAGCGGGAATCCAAGATACAGATGGCGGTTAACTTAACAAATACAAGATGGCGCTGTCGGGAAATATTTGTCTGCCAGTCACAGTACAAAATGCTGCTGGCAGCAAATTTTTTACATCCAGTCGCAGTGCAGCATATATTTGCCAAAGCCTATAATGTTCAAAACTATCCATTTACACTACAGCATTTCCACAAGTTTCTTCACCTGAAAAGCATTGACTTTACAGGAGTATTTCCAAACAATTACTTACGCTTCTTCACCAGAATTGTGTAAACTATTGCTACTCATCACACACACACACACACACACACACACACACACACACACACACACACACTTGAATTTAGCGTCATGTTCAAAAGTATTCTAACAGCATTTCCATTGTCAAAATAAGTAAGCACCCAAAATCCTGCGATTCTGCGTCTTCTCTCTACTCATCATCTCACATTTTCTCGCTCATGCACATCTCTAGTATTTACTTAAAATTCATAAGCACCTAAAATTCTGCCTAATCAATGTACTGCATTGTCATAATCAGAACAGCAACAAAGAGCGCTACAGTATTTCCAAAACAATTACAGAAAGTCTTCACCTAAAATGTGTAAATTAGCGTTATTAAGCGCGCGAGCGCACGCACGCACTCACACACACACACACACACACACACACACACACACATACACACAGAGCAAAATTAGTGAACATCATGTTTCAATTACATTTTCATACCAACACAGGAAGATCGACCACCTCCATTAGCGATTGGTTAGCGTCACTACCTTTGGTGCAGCAGAACTGGGGTTCGAGTCCTGGTTCCTCCTCAGATTAATGGGAGATAGGGATATTCGGCACAGGATTCACTCACCCTCACAATAAAATCAGTCACCATCATTTTTCAGACGGCAGTGGCGCCAAGCTAACGTATTCACCTTATCCCAAGTATAGAAGGTTTCCTATACTGTGGTGATAAACCTAGCTTGTGCTGTTTCACCATAGAAATCACATAGGACTTGGAATGAATTATAAGTATGTTCAGAGAGTATGTTAGACAGTGATTTAATGCTATGAGAAATACTTTGTTCAGAACAAAAGTTGTAGAGCACAAATGTATATTGTAACACGTGTACGTATTTCCGCATTTCAGTAGGCTACAGCAGAGGTTGGCAATAGTTTTGGCTCGGAGTCCACTTTGTAGAAGCAGAGGTTAGCGGAGGGCCGCACCTTTAAAAATGATTGCATGCGTTAGTCAACATTGCGTTTCAGAAAGTGTATAAATTGTTACATAAAAATTCTATCTTGGCGGGCCTCATAAGAAATACTGGCGGCTTGCATGCAGACCACGCGCCATTTGCTGACACCTGGGCTACCGCTAAATCAATTGTGCACACAGCAGTGACCTCATGCAATAGTGCTCAATTTATCTTCTACTAGGAAACGCTTATTATCTTTAGCAGAGAGAAGATTTTTTTCCAGATTTATGAACAGTTATGTGTTTAATAAAACTATGCATGGTATATGGCACTGACTGCAACACAAGATTTTTAAAGGGACGTTATTTCCAACGAACATTTGTTTGATATTGAATTGAACAGGTGTGGTAATAGTGTTTTACAAGCCAATAGCAGTAGGAACGTTTACTTCAAGGTGCGTCCGCACTACTCGAGGGATCTAGTCTGCTTGTGAGAATCACAAGCCTCATGAGTTATGTGGACGGAGGTGGGCTCCGAGGACTGCGCGCGAGACGGGCTTGCGACTCGCCCGAGCCTATGGCTTGTCTGGCTCCGACTGTTGTCGGTACATCAAAGGGATGCGCGGTGAGCTGAGTGAGTTTTGTGGACGGCAACAAGCCCTGATCAGTCGGCTCGCTGCACTCGTCTCCATTTTTTTCTCTGTTGTGGTTTTTCTTTTAAAATGTTGTGGACTGACGATTTTACTATTGAATTAACAAACATTTACACTGAAGCGCCAAAGAAACTGGTATAGGCATGCATATTTAAATACAAAGATATGCAAACGGGTAGAACACGGCTCTGCAGTCGGCAACGCCTATATAAGACGCCTGGTGCAGTTACATTAGTTGCCCGCAGCTCGTGGTCGTGCGGTAGCGTTCTCGCTTCCCACGCCCGGGTTCTCGGGTTCGATTCCCGGCGGGGTCAGGGATTTTCTCTGCCTCGTGATGGCTGGGTGTTGTGTGATGTCCTTAGGTTAGTTAGGTTTAATTACTTCTAAGTTCTAGGCGACTGATGACCTCAGAAGTTAAGTCGCATAGTGCTCAGAGCCATTTTGAGCAAGTTTACAACAGACGTGGGCTCCATGAGAATGCAAAAACGGCGGACCTCCTGCGCTGCCTCACAGATAACGCCCTCTAACATACCACACCAGTACGTTTCACAGTAAGGAGGTCAACCTCAATTCTCTTTATACTTATATGGATATGGTGTCTGTTCTTTCGGACATGACTTGCAGCTGTCTAGAACGACGTTAGGATTATATATTAATACCTTCAGCTGCTGACGGGCGTTGATATACATCAACGGGGACAGGTGAAAATGTGTGCCCCGGCCGAGACTGGAACCCGGGATCTCCTGCTTACATGGCAGACGCTCTATCCAGCTGAGCCACCAAGGACACAGAGGATAGTGTGACTGCAGGGACTATCTCGAGCCCGCATCTCGTGGTCGTGCGGTAGCGTTCTCGCTTCCCACGCCCGGGTTCTCGGGTTCGATTCCCGGCGGGGTCAGGGATTTTCTCTGCCTCGTGATGGCTGGGTGTTGTGTGATGTCCTTAGGTTAGTTAGGTTTAAGTAGTTCTAAGTTCTGGGGGACTGATGACCATGGATGTTAAGTCCCATAGTGCTCAGAGCCATTTTTTTGAGTTACATTAGTTACTGCTGCTACAATGGCAGGTTATCATGATTTCAGTGAGTTTGAAGGGCGCACGAGCGACTCAACGTGAGAGAAGCGCAACGCTTCCGCAGATTGCCACAGATTTCAATGCTGGGTCATCAACAAGTGTCAGCGTGTGAACCATTCAATGAAACGTCATCGATGTGGGCTTTCGGAGCTGAAGGTCGACTTGTGTACGCTTGATGACTGCACGACACTAAGCTTTACGCATCGCTTGGGCACGTCAACACCGACGTTGGACTGTTGATGACTGGAAACATGTTTTTGGTCGGACGAGTCTCGCTTCGAATTGTATCGAAGGGATGGACATGTACGGCTATGGAGACAACCTTATTAATCCATGGATCCTGCATGTCATCAGGGAACCGTTCAAGCTAGTGGAGGCTCTGTAATGGTGTGGAGCGTGTGCAGTTGAAGTGATATGGGACACCTGATACGTCTAGATACGACTCTGACAGGTGATAGGTCCGAAAGCATCCACTCTGATCACCTGCATCCAGTCATGTCCATTGTGCATTCCGATAGACTTGGGTAATTCCAGCAGGACAATGCGACACTCCACAAGTCCAGAATTGCTGCAGAGTGGCTCCAAGAATACTCTTCCGAGTTTAAGCACTTCCGCAGGCCACGAAACTCCCTGGACATGAATATTATTGAGCGTATCAGGGATGCCTTGCAATGTGCTGCTCAGAAGAGATCTCCACCCCTTCGTACTCTTGCGGATTTATGGACAGCCCTGCAGGATTCATGGTGTCAGTTCCCTCCAGCACTACTTCACACATTAGTCGAGTCCATGCCACGTCGTGTTGCGGCATTTCTGCGTGTTCGTGGGGGCCTTACACGATATTAGGCAGTTCTATCAGTTTCTTTGGCTCTTCAGTTTCTGAAGAATAGCCTGTGTTCTGGGATGAAATAAAATCCAAAAAGAGTGAAGCGCGTGGAATTCCATCACGACAAAACTCTGAGTGGATGTGGACGAATTAAAATAAAAGACTAGCGTATTAGTTATTTACAGAAAAATCCGTCAGAAGAAAAATGTGCCTGGGAAGTCTGACGCTCCATACTGGTTCCCTTTCAAAGCGTTTGAATTTCTGCACTGCAAATATCAATTGCGGAAGATAATCGACATCGAAGTAATTAAAATATATATATATTTTGGGAAAACAAGAAAATAACCTATTAAACTTAACAGCCAAGTCAAATCTTACCCACCACTATATCTTTCTGTGCTTCTGAAAACTGGCCATCGACCACCTGCGTTTCTTGAGTAGTGCGTTTTCTTGCGTCTTTGTTGCATTTTCTTGTGTCATGATCCTCAGGTAACAAGCGCTTCACAAGCAAACTGCACTTGCTATAACTACTTTTTACGTTTTTAAATTAGGAAGCTGGCATTAGTCAAGACTGCAAGTAGCGACTGGATCCTCACGAGTCAAAGTGTGGCAAGCAACTGCTGTAGTATGGGCGAAGACAGAAACATTTGAAACGTGAGACTAGTTTTCGAGTCTCCTGACGGTGGGTCTGGCGAGCACAAGAGGAGCCCCTCTTAATAGGTTTCATAGGCATGTATTGCTTTAGGGTACTTTGAACCTGATCATGCTTTCGTCTTTAGAAATGTGTCTAGATGGTTAGAATGAACCTTAGAATGATTTCTGTAAAAAGCTTATTAGGGGGCCTTATTTTGAACAATTTAGCAAATTATGGTATGTTACGAGCTGGAGCTTTCGAATTATCGTTTAGATGAATACATCGAATAAGTTTCAAAAATGTTTCACTGACATCACACTGGCAACTCTTTCCAAGTGAAAATTTGGATCATTTGACCAATAGAGCCTCATGCTTGGTAACTTATGAAAGCCCTTTATTACAAGAATGGCACACAAAGCTTTCATCTCTTATGTTGTAGTACAGAGATTTGTACCCACTGTTTGATTGGCATAGAGATTGGATTGTTCCACGATAACTTGCCAAACATCAGATGTAAAAAGTGACAAAAATATTTCACCTGGTGTTTTATTATCTGTGTTTATTTTTGGACCATAAGGTTTTTGAAATTGTAAATTTAGTGGTCAAAGACGTATGCTTGGACCAACAGAACAGTTCGTCAGTGTTTTCATCAGAATTTGAGTCTGAATCAAAGCTGGAAAAATTGTTATTCTGAAAACTTCGAATTTCTTCCCGACTAACTTACAATTGAGATAGGTAACTGAATAGTTTAACGACATATCGTCATCACTTTCGTTTACAATTTCTGTGAAGTTTGATAGACGTGCAGATTTTCTGTGTTGCTGTGAATGCCCAGTTGCTATGGATGGAGTGGATGGAGATGCTAACGTGCGGGTTTTGCATGATGATCCATGCACTGTCACTGGCAGTAAATCTTCGGCGTCTTCATCGCCTCCCTCTTCCGAGTCGTAAACTTGATTGTCGGTAAACGAACTGAGGAGATCTTCCACTTCTTTCTCATAAGTCCCTTCATTATCTGAAGTACCAAATATTATCATCCGTCAAACTCTTTGTTGTAACTGTTTGTCAAACTGTGTAACCAGAAATAAATAGTTTGAAAGATAATTGAAAAGATGAAATAAAGATAAAGTAAAAATTCTAGCGGACACATACTTCTGAGATTTCTGTTATGGCGCGAAATTTTCGTAGTGTTAGTGAAACTGCTTCAGTATTATCTTACGGAAAACATATTCCAAACAACTGATTATCAAAGTACAAAGCCAAAACTCTATGCCTCTCGGCAATATGTGAAATTTCATTCAAACTAAAAGCGGAAATGGTAAAAATGCAAGTAAAAAGCCCCCACTTTCATGTGCCTCGTTGTGATACAAACTTATTTTTCTTGAGAAACTATCAAATAGTCGAAAATTAAAGTCGTAACTTATTTTACTGTCACATTATTATATTGTACTTACAGATGCTGAACTGCAATCACCCTTCTTGTTTTTGCCGGAAAATTCACAAAAGTTGCAACAGTTGCAAGGCAGCAGCGGAAGTAACGGCCAGTGGTACACATGTGTACCGATCAAAGACATTAGTCATTGCGCCACCTATAATATCGTTTCCAAGAGCGCTTAATGTTGTGGAATCGATACTAAATTGTGTTCAGAAGGCGCTGAGTAAGCGGTACACTGTTATACGGCAAACGTTTGGAAAATAGAATTTTTTAAAAGAAAGCTGATACGTTATTGTACCATGCCCTATAAAGGGCATTCAAAGATGGGAAACTTGGAATGAAGTGGATACAATTGTTTTTGGAAAGACACCCAGGCATTACACAGAGAATACCAGAGACAATGACTAACAAGATGCAGTGCTGCTGATGAAGAACCAATGAGGGAGCATGTACCATACGTTAACATTAAGAGCTTACAGAGAATGTCATGAGAGTATGCACTTCAAGATGCATGCATTTCAACCTCCTACTGAAATTTACAATGCCTGTTGAAACTAAAGTGAATGCTGTTATTAAAGCCCCAATGTAAAATGTGTAAGTGCTCCTCAATAATGATTATACACTCCTGGAAATTGAAATAAGAACACCGTGAATTCATTGTCCCAGGAAGGGGAAACTTTATTGACACATTCCTGGGGTCAGATACATCACATGATCACACTGACAGAACCACAGGCACATAGACACAGGCAACAGAGCATGCACAATGTCGGCACTAGTACAGTGTATATCCACCTTTCGCAGCAATGCAGGCTGCTATTCTCCCATGGAGACGATCGTAGAGATGCTGGATGTAGTCCTGTGGAACGGCTTGCCATGCCATTTCCACCTGGCGCCTCAGTTGGACCAGCGTTCGTGCTGGACGTGCAGACCGCGTGAGACGACGCTTCATCCAGTCCCAAACATGCTCAATGGGGGACAGATCCGGAGATCATGCTGCCCAGGGTAGTTGACTTACACCTTCTAGAGCACGTTGGGTGGCACGGGATACATGCGGACGTGCATTGTCCTGTTGGAACAGCAAGTTCCCTTGCCGGTCTAGGAATGGTAGAACGATGGGTTCGATGACGGTTTGGATGTACCGTGCACTATTCAGTGTCCCCTCGACGATC
This sequence comes from Schistocerca americana, assembly GCF_021461395.2. Taxonomy (NCBI): domain Eukaryota; kingdom Metazoa; phylum Arthropoda; class Insecta; order Orthoptera; family Acrididae; genus Schistocerca; species Schistocerca americana. The sequence goes on from NC_060119.1 coordinate 222,130,462, forward strand.
ACCAGTGGTGTACGGCCAGTGTAGGAGATCGCTCCCCACACCATGGTGCCGAGTGTTGGCCCTGTGTGCCTCGGTCGTATGCAGTCCTGATTGTGGCGCTCACCTGCACGGCGCCAAACACGCATACGACCATCATTGGCACCAAGGCAGAAGCGACTCTCATCGCTGAAGACGACACGTCTCCATTCGTCCCTCCATTCACGCCTGTCGCGACACCACTGGAGGCGGGCTGCACGATGTTGGGGCGTGAGCGGAAGACGGCCTAACGGTGTGCGGGACCGTAGCCCAGCTTCATGGAGACGGTTGCGAATGGTCCTCGCCGATACCCCAGGAGCAACAGTGTCCCTAATTTGCTGGGAAGTGGCGGTGCGGTCCCCTACGGCACTGCGTAGGATCCTACGGTCTTGGCGTGCATCCGTGCGTCGCTGCGGTCCGGTCCCAGGTCGACGGGCACGTGCACCTTCCGCCGACCACTGGCGACAACATCGATGTACTGTGGAGACCTCACGCCCCACGTGTTGAGCAATTCGGCGGTACGTCCACCCGGCCTCCCGCATGCCCACTATACGCCCTCGCTCAAAGTCCGTCAACTGCACATACGGTTCACGTCCACGCTGTCGCGGCATGCTACCAGTGTTAAAGACTGCGATGGAGCTCCGTATGCCACGGCAAACTGGCTGACACTGACGGCGGCGGTGCACAAATGCTGCGCAGCTAGCGCCATTCGACGGCCAGCACCGCGGTTCCTGGTGTGTCCGCTGTGCCGTGCGTGTGATCATTGCTTGTACAGCCCTCTCGCAGTGTCCGGAGCAAGTATGGTGGGTCTCACACCGGTGTCAATGTGTTCTTTTTTCCATTTCCAGGAGTGTAGATAGGTGATGGAGATCAATGCATTTGACTCTCGGCTTCGCTTAATAGGACAAACATATGAAATCTAATGTTCAAATGTGTGTGAATTCCTAAGGGACCAAACTGCTGAATTCATCGGTCCCTAAACTTGCACACTGCTTAAACTAACATACGCTAAGAGCAACACATACACACCCATGCCTGAGGGAGGTCTCGAACCTCCGACAGGAAGGGTTACGCAATCCATAACATGGCGCCTCAACCGCGCAGCCACTCCGTGTGGCCATACCAATTCCTTTAGGCTTACACCAACCACACTTAATTCACTGACTGAGCATTTTGCTTGTTCTGGCAAGTCCTCTACTGCTGTGACATTCAATGCATTTGACTCTTGATTCGGACTAATATGATACACTCGCCAATTGGGCATCGGCAGTCGTGAAGTAGTATGTTGGAACAAGCCTCGACTGGTCCTGACTTGTCGAGCAGGTGAAATACGCTATGCTTGGATATTGCATCAGTGTGTGTGTGTGTGTGTGTGTGTGTGTGTGTGTGTGTGTGTGTGTGTGTTTGAAATGCAAATCAACAACATAACTTAGCACTGATAATTACTTGGAATATGTGTTAAACGGTAGCGAAAAATCGATTGTGAGTTTTAACCATAAACCAAAGCAAACCAGCACTGATAACTTTCCGGTATTAATGTCGATAACAGTCAAAAATCGTCAAGAATCTCGAGCCCCACAATGGACGAATAATTAATTGACTTTATACGGAACCCTCACAAAGCGAGCCAACTTTTTTTATTATAAATTTCATATCTACTGTCGAGACAGCACAAGAAGATCCTTGACAGCTCGCAGCACAGTTGCCAGTTTTCAGCTATGAAGCGCAAACGGCTGCGCAAAGAAATAGAAGCCGGCCGCTGTGGCCGAGCAGTTCTAGGCGCTTCAGTCTGTAACCGCGCTGCTGCTACGGTCGCAGGTTCGAATCCTGCCTCGGATATGGATGTGTGTGATGTCCTTAGGTTAGGTTTAAGAAGTTCTAAGTCTAGGGTACTGATGACCTGAGATGTTAAGTCCCATAGTGCTTAGAGCCATTTGAAACATTTTTGAAAGAAACAGAAGCCATCTATAGACCTACGACCAAATGGTTGAGTTAGGTGTGCAAAGCTGCTGCAGCCAGCTCACAGCAACTTTAAGGCATCAATTTACGCCGACACAACTACAGTTCATTTTTTGTTTCAGATTTTTGCTTTGCCCATTGCCTCTGTAATATTTTACAAAGAGAGACATAAAATTTACTGATGATTAGGCAGTAGGCAGCGCAATATTTCTCTTGAACAGAGGCACATGAAACTTAGTGATAATGAGGCTGTAAAGTATTTGGTACAAACATTGGTGAGGTATGGAAACAGGAAATGAGTACTGAAGAGGTTGCATTTTATGATTGGATGTAAAAATTTTCCCACCAGCGCCATCGTGTGCTGTGATTGGCTGAAAAACAATTCCCGACAGTGCCAGCATGAACTTTTTAAATTTACCCCATCGCCATCTTATATTTTAAAATTTCCTGTGATCTGCAATCTTTAAGTTTCCCATCTCCTCCATCTTGATTATGTCACTGAAAAATGGGCGTGGCCTATGAGATCATGAGGATGACATCAAAGGTAAAGGAGTATGGCTTGTGATATCACATATGTAAACAAAGTAGGCCACAACGTCCGATGTAAACGAAGTGTGCTAGGTAGTGCTATTACAAGGTATATCTATCATATACAAGGTGATTCAGCTGCCCTTACCTGTGGGTTTTATGCAACCCAAAATGCCGTCAAAAACCACGTGGGAGATTTTCATGTTCTCTCGCTCGCTATAAATGGGGTGAAATGCAAAGCGAAATTAAGGTTGAAGAGGAGCAATATATGCCGGAAGATGGGATTCACCATCTTGGAAGCAGAAGTAGAAAAGGCGCTGAAGGAGATGAAGAATAGGAAGGCATGTGGAGTTGATGATTTGCCAGCAGAACTGTTGAAGAGTCTGGGAAACAAGGCAAGAAAAGAAATAGTCTACCTCTGTAAGGAGATATATGACAAAGCGGAATGGCCTGTGGTCTTTCTTGCAACAGTTATGACACCAACAGAGAAAAAGAGAAACGCTAAAAAATGTGAATAGCATCAGAGCATCTGTCTAATATCTCATGCAGCTAAAGCCTTGCTGACAGTGTTGAATAGAAGGTTATATGGCAAGCTGGATAGAGGGATTGCAGAGGATCAGTTCGGATTTAGAACAGCAAAAGGAACAAGAGATGCTATTGGTAAAAACTATAGGGGAAAGATATATGGGAAAAGCTTGAAGAGGAAAGGAGTAGATTGGAAAGAGAGACGACTGATACACAATCTATATTTACACCAGAAAGTAAGGATAAGGATTGGAAATGAAATGTCAGAAGGAAGCAGCATTGGACGAGCAGTTAGACGAATTTGTTGCCTTTCCCCACTGTTGTTAAACGCATACTGTGAAGAGATTATTGCGAAAGGCTTAGATGGGAAAAGAGGGATATGTATTGGTGGAAAGAGAATAGAATGTATAAGATTCGCTGATGACATGGTATTAGTGGCAGAAAGTGAGCGGACAGTGAATAGCATGCTGAAAGATCTGAATGAAGCTTGTGTGGAATATGGGATGCATATAAACACAGCAAAAACAAAGAGTGCAGTTATCAGTACAAGACGCAGGCTGTCCTATATTAAAATAGGACAATCTACCACTATACCATTAGCCAAGTAAGTGCATTTAAATATCTTGGAAGCACAATAACTGAAGACTTGAGATGTCACCAGGTGGTGAAAACTCGAATTGCCATAGCGAAGGAGGCATTCAACAGAAAGAGGAGACTCTTATGTGGCAAATTAGGTAAAGGACTAAGGAAAAAGCTTGGCAAATGTTTTGTCTGGAGTGGCGCTATATGGGGCAGAAACATGGACGCTGAGACGAGAGGATGAAAAAAGGTTGGAAGCATTTGAGATGTGGAGCAGAATGGAGAGAATACGCTGGATGGAAAGAGTGAGTAATGAAAGAGTATCGGAAAGGGTTGGTGAGAGAAGATGTCTGCTGAAGGTTGTAAGAGAAAGGAAAAAGAACTGGCTGGGAGATTCATTGAGAAGGAAGTGCTTGCTAGCAGATGCTTTGGAAGGATTGGTTTGTGAGAGAAGACTGGGAGGAAGAAGGAGATACAAGATGATAGACGACATAAAGGGAAGAGGAAATTACGCAGACCTGAAGAGGATGGCAGAAGACCGGACAGCCTGGAGAACTACCATGTGAAAACCTGCCTTTTGGCAGAGCACTGATGATGATGATGATGATCTCGCTTGCTACACGCAAACAGTCCTACAGAAAAAAAATTAACAGGACCTTTCTGTACGATATTAAATGTAGTTTTTGTACTTGGTTACGTTTTTGCTGGAGGCCCCGGTTTTCGAATTATTCGACATAACTGTGTTTGAAAGTTACTTTTGTACGTTTTTCTTGAATAATTCGAGAATTGTGGCCTCTAGCGAAAACTTATCACAATACAAAATTTCCTGTAAAAAGGCGCTTTTCATTTTTCTATGGAACTTACATTTTGTGCATAGTGAGTGAGAAAAAGGAAAATTGTGCATGTCGTGTTTGAAGACATTAAGGGTTGCATAAAACCCATAGGTAGGGGCAGCTGAATATCCTGTATGTGAATGAAACGTATATTCATAATTTTCACACTAGACCCAATTAATAGTCAGATGAATCAAGGGAAGGAGGAAAAGTGTTTCTTTCGAAAGGACAACATCTCATTGTAGCACATGCAGATAACAAACAAACTTTTATCATGTAAATATGTATTCGCGCCAAATATTTATTCGTCTCTGTGAGATTTACATTTGTGCGAATGCCTTAGTTGTCGAAATGCACTTGCCAAAAAATGTTCAAATGTGTGTGAAATCTTATGGGACTTAACTGCTAAGGTCATCCAGTCCCTAAGCTTACACACTACTTAACCTAAATTATCCTACGGACAAACACACACGCCCATGCCCGAGGGAGGACTCGAACCTCCGCCGGGACCAGCCGCATAGTACATGACTGCAGCGCCTTAGACCGCTTTTTTTTTTTAGTCTCATTTTGTTCATTTCCGTTCGCATTGTGTCTGCTGTGGGCGGACGTCGAAAGACATCCGTTTCAGTTCGTTGTCGATACATTAACTCAGTTTTTTTTTCTTTTTTTTTTTGCAGAGGGCTGCTAGCCCTCTGACCGAACATGCTGAGCTACCATGCCACCGATTTTTTTTTTTTTTTTTCTTGTTCGCTTTTGTTCGTTGAATCTGCTCGGGGCGGACGTCGTAAAACATCCGTTTTAGTTCGTTGTTGACCGATTAACTCAGGTTTTTTTTTTTTTTTTATTACAGAGGGCAGCTAATCCTCTGATCGAACACGCTGAGCTACCGTGCCAGCTGACCGCTCGGCTAATCCCGCGTGGCGAACTGCACTTGTCCTAATCCACGGGTAGTGCCCGCCTGTGTACAACGAAACCCTCACCATGGTTATTGTCCCCTCCCCTACTACGCTATCCTTTACAGGTAGGAGCTAAGTTATTTTGTACCCACACTAAATTCATCCTGAAACGATGTCTTGTTATTAACAAAAACATCTTCTGTTGCTAAAATGATATTCAGTTTTTTTTAAATGACAACATGGCAACGCTTGACTGTAAAAACAATCTATTCATAAAACCGACTACAACGTTTTTGGCCATGTGGTCATTATTATCAAGAGGAGTACTGCACAAACTGTGCTTCAGCACATTTTAAAATTTTAAAAAATTTAAAATTTTCTAATATGTAATATTCATGAAGCACACTTTTCTCGGCACTATACTTGACAATTGCTACGCAGCCGAAATTGCAGTAGTGGATTTTATGAGCAAGTAATTTAGATGGTGAAAGGCAACTATGAAACCTTTTTAAAAAATTACATGATTGTGAAATTGAGCCAGAAATAAAGTTAATCAGTTACGTAAATTACTTCCAGGGAGAGTATGATGGGGAGGAATTGGGGTCTCGTGGATGACAGTATTTGCCGTAAGTTCTGACAGCTCCTCAGTGTGACTGTTTAGTAACGTGTTTTAGAGATTCGTGACGATTCCGTTTCAACTTGTCTGGAGAACCGAAATACACCATCTTCAGCCAAATCAACGTAGGAACGACCACGTTTATGCCAACGCTTGGTCTTTCTATCTGACTACGGAACTATTGCGAGAGGTCAAATACCATTCCAGAAATAGGTTCGAGCCCGGATACCTACAGTATCTTCCTCCTCAGTGCTGCCGGTCCTCGATCACCTTTGTGGCTAGAATCCAGTGAGACATCTCAGACAGCGAGTCACTGGATACCAGCCGTGTCTTCTTCATCCCGGCGGAACGAAGCGCACCTCACGCGTGGCTGTGGCCTACAAGGCAAGAAACGCACCGGAATTTTGCACCTGCCTGCCTGCCTGCAATGCGCTGGTGTCGACAACAGGAGAACGAGCCGCTGTGAAACTACTGTACGTGCATAGAGGGAAGTCGCAGCAGCTTGTAAGCGTGTCAGCTGGCGCCGACGCTATAGCCTCAACTGCCAACATTTGCCCACTTACCACGCTTACCACGATACGGCTGAAGCTTTCTAGCAAGGACTTCGATACTTATTTTACGCATGCGCATTTTCCTCTTGTCGTGGTCCTTGCCTCTCAGCGGACATCCCGCGGCGCAGCCATACTATTGATGTGACCTAAATCTACATCTACATCTACATCCATACTCCGTATGCCACCTGACGGTGTGTGGCGGAGGGTACCTTGAGTACCTCTATCGGTTCTCCCTTCTATTCCAGTCTCGTATTGTTCATGGAAAGAAAGATTGTCGGTATGCCTCTGTGTGGGCTCTAACCTCTGATTTTATCCTCATGGTCTCTTCGCGAGATATACGTAGGAGGGAGCAATATACTGCTTGATTCCTCGGTGAAGGTATGTTCTCGAAACTTCAAGAAAAGCCCGTACCGAGCTACTGAGCGTCTCTCCTGCAGAGTCTTCCAATGGAGTTTATCTATCATCTCCGTAACGCTTTCGCGATCACTGAATGATCCTGTAACGAAGCGCGCTGCTCTCCGTTGGATCTTCTCTCTCTCTTCTATCAACCCTATCTGGTACGGATCCCACACTGCTGAGCAGTATTCAAGCAGTGGGTGAACAAGCGTACTGTAACCTACTTCCTTTGTTTTCGGATTGCATTTCCTTAGGATTCTTCCAATGAATCTCAGTCTGGCATCTGCTTTACCGACGATCAACTTTATATGATCATTCCATTTTAAATCACTCCTAATGCGTACTACCAAATAATTTATGGAATTAACTGCTTCCAGTTGCTGACCTGCTATATTGTAGCTAAATGATAAGGGATCTTTCTTTTTATGTATTCGCAGCACATTACACCTGTCTACATTGAGATTCAATTGCCATTCCCTGCACCATGCGTCAATTCGCTGTAGATCCTCCTGCATTTCAGTACAATTTTCCACTGTTACAACCTCTCGATATACCACAGCATCATCCGCAAAAAGCCTCAGTAAACTTCCGATGTCATCCGCAAGGTCATTTATGTATATTGTGAATAGCAACCGTCCGACGACACTCCCCTGCGGCACACCTGAAATCACTCTTACTTCGGAAGACTTCTCCCCATTGAAAATGACATGCTGCGTTCTGTTATCCAGGAACTCCTCAATCCAATCACACAATTGGTCTGATAGTCCATATGCTCTTACTTTGTTCATTAAACGACTGTGGGGAACTGTATCGAACGCCTTGCGGAAATCAAGAAACACGGCATCTACCTGGGAAGCCGTGTCTATGGCCCTCTGAGTCTCGTGGACGAATAGCGCGAGCTGGGTTTCACACGATCGTCTTTTGCGAAACCCATGCTGATTCCTACAGAGTGACCGTTGTCCCATCCGAAACCATTTCTTCTGGAGCGTCCGTAACTTACTAGATTTACACCAACTTCAAGCGTAGATGGCAAAATTATTTCGGCACTTGTATGCTTGTTTCTCCGGAGCACGTAAGTACTTTTTAACAGACATTTTACTGTACACGATGAAGTGCATGTAAAAATATTTAATTGCCAAACAGGTGTTGACATCTGACGCAGAGGACAAGCAAATAAATGTATACAAACCGATTTCTGTAACATAAGAATATTTTGCAGAGATTACAGTGAATACAAGCAGTAGTCCACACAAGATACGGTGGCCGATGCTCAGTGACCAATTTTCGTCCAACGCACTGGGCGAGTTCACTCATTTGTTCGGAGGGGGAGGCCGACACCCTCCCCTACCTTTCGGCCCGTCGGAGATGACATAATCGAGGCGCATGCCCTGCAATCTTTCGCTAACCATTTTACAGAACTATTCGGTAAAAAAAAAAAAAAAAAAAAAAAAAAAAAAAAAAAAAAAAAATTGTTTTAGCTTTATATGTCAGGTTTATTATGATGTGCCCATCATTTTGTTTGGTCATAGTTACTATGATATTTACATGAATGTAAGGTACTGCGTGAAATGCGAAAAAGTTTGTAATGAAAAATAGGGGTCGCTATGATTTGGTGCATATTACATAACATGTTGCTGCGTATGAAATTTAGCTAACGTACTGAACTTTTCTTTAGACTTGGGTGGTCTCTCTCTGTAATCAATCTCGAGAAAACTGATCCTCTTTTGCGATCACGCTGTGCTGTTCATTTTTGGAACACAACCTACGACCAGCTTAGAGACAGAAGTGACGACATTTTCTGCAGGACCTGACCATGATTTTGCAGGACAATGCTCAACCACGTACAGTGCAAGCTGTTACTGATTTGTTTGACTGATGGAGCTGCTAAGTGCTATACCACCTACTGCACTCCCCTGACTTAAGCCCCCGGAAGTTCAACTCGATTTCTAAACTGAAGGAAACACTTCACGGCATTCTCTTCAGAACTGCTACAAATTCGTCGGGCAATAGACCGCCGCTCGAACTGTCAACACAAAAGGCACTGCCAAGAGTATCCTACGACTTCCATATCGCTGGTAACGGGTTATACAAAATGCTAGTGGCTACTTTGAAGGTCAGTAAAACTTTGAAACAAACATCTATTTTGTACGAGCTGTAAATAAATAGTTGCCCCTATTAAAGTTCCAACCCTCGTATAAGGCCCTTTACTGTTTTTTTTATTTTTTTATTTTATTTTAAAAGCACTTCAAGGTTGATCTTTCTGACTGTAATTGATTACTGACAAATAACTGAAAATAACCATGTAGCTGTCTATGTGTTTAAAACAGGTAGTCTGGCCTGTAGGGCAAAATGTCGATCTAAATAAAACGGCCAAGTACGGCTTTTCTATAATTGAATATGCCAACTCCAGTCGCGCCATGTATTTCCGTAGGTGAGGAATCAACTAGTGTCTGAGAGCGTATGTAGCGGTGCAGTTTTAGACTCCGGTGGCAGACCGACATTTAGATGCGAAACAGCTACTTTCTCTGTATCAAACATTGACTACCAGAGTCCACTTTTAACGTAATACATGCAAGGGGCAGCTCAGAATCCCTGAAGCTTCTTAACTTTTATTACACTTCGCAGTAAACTAATTTAAATAATAAACAAATGATGTGGAGACTACACCGACTCGCATCCTTCCGATGTCGTACGATGTCTCGTAGTGGTTCTTGTTGGGCGTCAAGTAAGTCGGGTCCGCAGCTCGTGGTCGTGCGGTAGCGTTCTCGCTTCCCGCGCCCGGGTTCCCGGGTTCGATTCCCGGCGGGGTCAGGGATTTTCTCTGCCTCGTGATGACAGGGTGTTGTGTGCTGTCCTTAGGTTAGTTAGGTTTAAGTAGTTCTAAGCTCTAGGGGACTGATGACCATAGCTGTTAAGTCCGATAGTGCTCAGAGCCAAGTAAGTCGGTCGGCGTTAGGATGTACTCTGACCTGACCCCATCGTGAGTCATGCTCTCAGTTACCAGCAGTATACGGAACTGTGTTTGTTAGACTGAGCAACTGTTTATTATTTTGCGAAGCAACAAATGCACAGTAATGGCATCCTGAACTACCATTTAACGCAGAGTTGCTACCTACACATCCATCTACAGCCACGCAAGTAGAACTTTCCGACGTCAGAACTTTTCCGGGGGCGTAACTTTATATGTTGAGGGGACGAATGCAGTGTCAGTTTAATTGCACAGCTCCCGTGAAAGATATATTGGCTTTTAGTTTACGAGGAAGCTTGCACAATCGTCTACATCTACACACATATTCCGCAAGCCATCATATGGTGTATGGCGAGGATCTCTGTACTAGCCCGCCGGCCGGAGTGGCCGAGCGGTTCTAGGCTCAACAGTTTGGAACCGCGCGACCGCTACGGTCGCAGGTTCGAATCCTGCCTCGGGCACGGATGTGTGTGATGTCCTTAAGTTAGTTAGGTTTAAGTAGTTCTAAGTTCTAGGGGACTGATGACCTCAGCAGTTAAGTCCCATAGTGCTCAGAGCCATTTGAACCTGTACTAGTCCTAGTCATTCCAGCCGGCCGCGGTGGTCTCGCGGTTCTAGGCGCGCAGTCCGGAACCGTGCGACTGCTACGGTCGCAGGTTCGCATCCTGCCTCGGGCATGGATGTGTGTGATGTCCTTAGGTTAGTTAGGTTTAAGTAGTTCTAAGTTCTAGGGGACTGATATCCACAGCAGTTGAGTCCCATAGTGCTCAGAGCCATTTGAACCTAGTCATTCCTTTTCCTGTTACAATGACAAATGGTGCGAGGGAAAAACAAATGTCTATGAGCTTCCATATGAGCCCTGATTTGTCTTTGCATTTCTTACGTGAGATGTAGTTATGTTGGTAGGATTGTACTAAACTCTGTCGCAAATACCGATTCTCTGAACTTTCTCAGTAATGTTTTACAAAAAGCACTTCTTCTTCACTCCAGGGAGTCCCATTTGAGTTCGTATCTTCTTTTAATCCGACCTGATGGGGATCCCGAGCACTAGAGCAGCACTCAAGAATGGGTTGCACAAGTGTTCGCTACCCGGTCTTCTACGAGGGGCGTTCAGAAAGTAAGCTCCGATCGGTCGCGAAATGGAAACGACTATGAAAATCCGATAAAGCTTTGCACAGATGTGTTGGGTAGTGTCTCTAGTATAGCCCCAGTTAGCATCACGTCGCTCTTCTCATTTCTGAACTCGCAGTGAGTGCGTAAAGATGTCTAGAAAATAGTGTCTGCCGCCAAGTACGAGGGCCTGGTGAGAAATTTCGCCTGAAGCTATGCAGCTAATATTACATAACTGTCGTGCTGTTTCGTCTTCACGACAATTCTCAGCCGCATTCTGCAGGGGCAATGAAGATGCTCCTGCATCGTTTTCAAATGGAAATGTTAGATTACCCACAATACAGTCCGCAATTGTCTCCCCCTGAGTTTCATCTCTGGTCACATGAACCGCTGTCTTTGAAGACAACATTTTGACACAGACAACGAGGTGTAGGCCAGCGTGGAGAATTGGCGGAAAGCACTGGCGGCTGCCTTCTATGATGAGGCTATTGAAAAGTTGGTACAACGCTATGACAAAAGTCTAAGTCAGAACGGCGACTACGTAGAGAAGTAGCTGAAAGGTGTAGCTAATTGTTACAAGTAAAACATTTCTGATGTTCACTGTGGTTTCAATTTGGCAATCAATCGGAGCTTACTTTCTGAACAGGCCTCGTATATAGATGAGCTAAACTTTCCTAGAATTCCCGTAGTAAGCGGTAGTCGACCATTCGCTTTCCCAACACGCGACCTTACGAGCTCGCTCTATTTCACGTCACTTTGCAAAGTTATGGACAGGTATCCTGCTACCTTTCCAAAGAAAATTACGTACGACGGATCGAAGAAAGGCGGTAAGGACGCATCCAGTGAGGGGCAGGAAAGGTCAGCTGCGTCCCCCACTCCCCACCCTCAAGAATAGAATCTTCGAAAACAGAACTCGCATCCCGCACCGCAAAAAAAATAGACATTGAAAAACGCCGGAACATTAATGGATACTGATTGCCAGTAAGTGCTCTCGGCGCCATTTATTGTGAAATTTCTAAAGTATTGCGTCAGTCACCGAGAAACTAAAGAAACTAAGACACATGTAGCAGACTATCACAAACAAAGAGACACTTCTCACTATGAGAAGTCTTGCGAGCATAATTTATTGCCCTTATTTTGATGAAAACAGTTCTGATTATACAGGTCTGGAGCACGATGTTCAATGGGTGTGAATCTTGGATTGTGTGAAAACCGGGAAACAATAGAATCAAAGCGATTGATATGAAGTGTTACAGGCGAATCAAATGGTTCAAAAAAATTGTTCAAATGGCTCTGAGCACTATGGGACTTAACATCTGAGGTCATCAGTCCCCTAGAACTTAGAACTACTTAAACCTAACTAACCTAAGGACAACACACATATCCATGCCCGAGGCAGGATTCGAACCTGCGACCGTATCGGTCGTGCGGTTCCAGACTGAAGCGCCTAGAACCGCTCGGCCACCCCGGCCGGCGAATCAAATGGTTCAAATGGCTTTAAGCACTATGGGACTTAACATCTGAGGTGGTCAGTCCCCTAGACTTAGAACTACTTAAACCTAACTAACCTAAGCACATCACTCACATCCATGGCTGAGGCAGGATTCGAACCTGCGACCGTAGCAGCTGCGCGGTTCCGGACTGAAGCGCCTAGAACCGCTAGGCCACAGCGGCCGGCTACAGGCGAATGCTGACAATTGAGTGGATTGATAGGATAAGAAATGAGGAGGCTCTCAGCAGAGTCGAACGGGAAAAGAATATGTGGAAAGCACTAATTTTAAGAGGAGGAAATGGTATGATAGGTCACGTATTGAGACGTCGAGGAATGATTTCCATGGTGCAAGAGGAAAAATGTAGAGAGTAAAAACTGTAGGGAAAGACGGAAACTGGAATGTTTCCAGTTGTAAGGAACTATCAAGAACGCTGAATTTTACTGTGATATCTTCGGTTGCCACCGCGAACTAGTGAACAAAATACGAGCGTACGGAATATAGACCAACAGCGTCAATGGATTGAAGAGCTTCTAACAAACAGAACACAGCGTGTTATTTGCAATGTAGAGAAGCCTTCAGACGAAAATATAACTTCGGGCATACCCCAAGGGAGGGCATACCCTAAGGGAGTGTCAATCGGTTCCTTACTTTTTCACAATATATGTAAATGACCTAGCAGATAATGTTAGAAGTTCCATTATGCTGGAAATTTGTGGTAAGATCTTATGGGAGCAAACTGTTGAGGTCATCGGTCCCTAAGCTTACACACTAATTAATCTAACTTAAACGAACTTACGCTAAGGTCAACACACACACCCATGCCCGAGGGAGGACTCGAACCTCCGACGGAGGGAGAAGCGCGAATAGTGACAGGACGCCTTAAACCGCGCGGCCACCCCGCGTGGTACTCTACACGGATGATGCTGTTGTATACAAAGAAATCACAACGCTATAAAATTGTAGAGAAATCCAGGAAGACCTGCAGAGGCATAGTGCAGGTGTGCGAGCTGATCCTTAAGATAAACCAAATGAAATGTTTTGCGGATACACAGACTGAAGACTCTCTATTGTAAGAGTACATATCTAGGAGTACGCGTACGGTTCGATTTATAGTGGAACCACGCCATAATACAACTGTCGCAGGAAAGGCAGATTCCAGATAGAGATCCATTGAATGACTCCTCGGGAAATGTAGTTCACCAATAAAGGAGGTAGCTTACAAAATGTTGGTTCGCCCAATACCTCAGTGCTGCACGTCAGTATGGAATCTGTATCGGATAGGATTCATAGAGGAATTAGAGAAGATCCAAAGAAGAGCAGCGCTTTTTGTTACAGGCACATTTAGTTAGTACGGCAGCGTCACGGAGGTGTTCAACCAACTCTAGTAGCATATGTTGAAGCAGGGGCATTCCACATTAAGGTGTGGCTTACTGTTAAAGCTGTGAGAGAGTGTGTTCCTGGAAGAGTTAACAAATACTTTTCTTCTTCCTACGTATACCCCGGGAAAAGGTTCTGAAGATAAAATAAGAGACATTGGAGGCCTCACGTAGGCTTACCGGCAATCAGTCTTCTTGCGAACCATTCGCGGCTGGGTCAGGAAAGCCGGCCGAAGTGGCCGTGCGGTTAAAGGCGCTGCAGTCTGGAACCGCAAGATCGCTACGGTCGCAGGTTCGAATCCTGCCTCGGGCATGGATGTTTGTGATGTCCTTAGGTTAGTTAGGTTTAACTAGTTCTAAGTTCTAGGGGACTAATGACCTCAGCAGTTGAGTCCCATAGTGCTCAGAGCCATTTGAACCATTTGGGTCAGGAAATGGGGAAGTAATAGTGGTACCAAGTACCCTCCACTACGCACTGCAAAGTGGCTTTCTGAGTAAAGAGGTAGATGTAGGAAGTCGTGGCAGATCGCATCAAACTAGTCAACGAAAACAAAAGACGGCAAAAAAGAAAAGAAAAACAGTAGTGGCACTGACACTTTTACTGTTGGCAAGGACGAAACCAATCGCACCCAGTATAAGGTTTTCTAAAACTTAAACAAGTAGGACTGTAGTAAAAGAAAAAAGAGATAGAGAAAGAGAATGATTGAAGTTCTCTATGTACAATTAGGTGTAACGGTGTGACGCCGCGCTGATTTACACTTCATGAAGAACCAAGAAAAATTAAATGCACGGGCGTTGGAGTTGCAGCAGACGGTGTGAGAAACCAGAAAACAGTGGGAGATTTCTCACGGAGACTGGTGGCGCGTTCTGCTTTAATGTGGCGGGGGGAGCCGCTGCTCGCTCGCCAGTGGTAGTTGGGCGCCAGGAAATAGCCCCCTCCTAACTGCCGGCGTTAGCACAGGTGTAAGTGGAACGCGGCGCTGTTTCGCAACGCGCACCTTGTTGCATAATGTAACACGTACAGCAGGTGAGGTCAGGAGCGGCTGAAGACGCGGGCGTACATACGCCCTCGCGCATAACTTCACTTCCGCAGCCACCTCGCCCGCAAACAACTTCTCACGCGATTCACAGCCGGCACGAAACTGCCACGCCGAGCACGTGTCTAGCAAGGCATTGGCTTTATACTGTTACACACACTAAGAGATACACATAAACGTACGAGGCCTTCCAAAATGAATAGTTCGTTCCTTACTGACAAATTAAAATGGTGTACCAAACTGGGACTCGAACTCGACTCGCTTCGGACAATGCTGTTACGGGCTGAACTATCTTTTTAATTAAAAATTATTTATTAAGTTGGAATAAAATAAAATACAACATTACACAAATACTGATGCAAAGCTTAACCATTATTGTTAACTCCGTAGGCGTGGTGTAACATATCCCACAACAATATTCGACTGGACACCAGAGCCACAGCCCCCTGTGGTGGCTGAACCAAATACTGACGTAGGTATTTCTGGGTGGGTACCTCAGAACAGCTTGTACTACTGATCTGTAAAAGAAATCATTTCACGTACTTTGGACTCGCATTCGGCAGGACGACGGTTCAATCCCGCGTCCGGCCATCCTGATTTAGGTTTTCCGTGATTTCCCTATATCACTTCAGGCAAATGCCGGGATGGTTCCTTTGAAAGGGCACGGCCGATTTCCTTCCCCATCCTTCCCTAACCCGACCTTGTGCTCCGTCTCTAATGACCTCGTTGTCGATGGGACGTTAAACACTAATCTCCTCCTCCTTCACGTACTTCATATACACAGTTGTAACAACAAATCTCGAGTAAACTGGAAACCTCTAGAAGAAGTACTAATTTTTCTTCATGGCAGCGTATATGTTTAACAACATAATTGATTTTAACATTTCTTACTCAATATTTTCTCAGTAATGTGGTGATACATTGTTTGAACTACCTTTTGTTGTATATTAGAGAAATTAAACTGACATAGATGTTTTCATCTAAAATAATAATATCATGTGTATTAAAAGGGAGCCGGCCTGTGTGGCCGAGCGGTTCTAGGCGCTTCAGTCTGGAATCGCGCGCCCGCTACGGTCGCAGGTTCGAATCCTGCCTCGGGCATGGATGTGTGTGATGTCGTTAGGTTAGTTAGGTCTAAGTAGTTCTAAGTTCTAGGGGACTGATGACCTCAGATGTGTAGTCCCACAGTGCTCAGAACCATTTGAACCATTAAAAGGGAGTCATGCGATACTTACGTTAGTGATAGAAATAATTTGTTGAAATTTGTTGTAACTGAAAGTGATTTGTCCAATTTTTTTAAAAATTAAGTTTTATCACAAAAAGTTAGACGTGAACTGTAAAAACATTTTCTTCGGTTTCACTTCTAAAAAATCAAAAAATACACGAAAAATACTTCATCACCTTTCACTCACACACGTATTCTGAGAACACTCTCCATTTCAAATTTGTTTCCTTTGTAGCTTCAACGACATTCCCAACTACCGTGTTCCAGCAGGTGATTATATTACTGGCGTGGAAGCGAACTCTCCATCGTCATTTGCAATTCTTAACCTGTCTCACGAATGACAAGCAGATAATTGTTCACTGACGGTCCATGTCTTACTCTGGCAATATCTGATCAAAAGTATCCGTGTATTCCTATATAATGCCGAACTGATCACTGGATGTCACAGCAGAGACCCGTCACTATAGAAGGAGAGGTGAGTGCGGAGGGGAGAGTGCAACTGTGAGTAAAGAAAGTTGGTGCCGCTGTACAACTAAAAATTCATAAAACTGATGATAAAATGTGTTCCTACCTTATGCACAAAAATGGAAATTAACACAGAGCTGAAGTTATTAATCAGAAAGTCAAGAAGGGAATCCCGCCTTCTCCGAGTCACGTGCTGTTTTCAGACGGAGCGCACAGAATCATGTTGATGTACTGAACGTAGCATGCGGTTTGTGTAGCAGTTAGTCACGTAAGCGCTTAGAGAGGAAGCAATATTTCAAAGACAAAAACCGGAGAAGTTTGCGTAAGCCAGCAACGAGCATATGTGCCCCTGGCGCGCTGACAACGTAAACAGTTGTCGGGATGACTTACACCAACAGTAACTGCGGCGGCCGGAATATGGCCAGTGATCTCAACAATTTCGATAGGAGTTATGCCGAAATAAAGTAATGGCTGCAGGGGAGTTCGGTTCACCACTTGTTCGTTATACACGATACTGCAGGGCCTGTGTTGTTCAGAAGTACGACGCAATCTTTCTTCAGACATGCATGCATGTACGAAGGAAAAGGCACTGCGGCGACTACAGCCGTTATAGCATATATGAGATGTATTCGCAGTTGCAAATATGGAGACCATCATGCACGCGTTTCCGAAGAAATAGTGCATCGTACTTGTGAACAACTCAGGCACTGTAGTATCATATTTATCCTCCGACACCAGGCAAGCGGCTTTCAATTGAAATGTCTCCCCTGTTCGTCAATAAATACAGAGTGGTCCATTGATCGTGACCAGGCCAGATATCTCACGAAATAAGCATCAAACGAAAAAACTACAAAGAACGAAACTCGTCTATCTTGAAGGGGGAAACCAGATGGCGCTATGGTTGGCCCGCTAGATGGCGCTGCCATGGGTCAAACGGATATCAACTGCGTTTTTTTTAAATATGCACCCCCATTTTTTATTACATATTCGTGTAGTATGTAAAGAAATATGAATGTTTTAATTGGACCACTTTTTTCGCTTTGTGACAGATGGCGCTGTAATAGTCACAAACATATGGCTCACAATTTTAGAGGAACAGTTAGTAACAGGGAGGTTTTTTTAAAAAAAATGGTTCAAATGGCTCTGAGCACTATGTGACTCAACTGCTGAGGTCATTAGTCCCCTAGAACTTAGAACTAGTTTAAACCTAACTAACCTAAGGACATCACACACATCCATGCCCGAGGCAGGATTCGAACCTGCGACCGTAGCGGTCTCGCGGTTCCACACTGCAGCGCCAGAACCGCGCGGCCACTTCGGCCGGCGAGGTTTTTTAAATTAAAATACAGAACGTAGGTACGTTTGAAGATTTTATTTCGGTTGTTCCAATGTGATACATGTATCTTTGTGAACTTATCATTTCTGAGAACGCATGCTGTTACAGTGTGATTACCTGTAAGTACCATATTAATGCAATAAATGCTCAAAATGATCTCCGTCAACCTCAATGCATTTGGCAATACCTGTAACGACATTCCTCTCAACAGCGAGTAGTTCGCCTTCCGTAATGTTCGCACATGCATTGACAATGCGGTGACGCATGTTGTCAGGCGTTGTCTGTGGATCACGATAGCAAATATCCCTCAACTTTCCCCACAGAAAGAAATCTGGGGACGTCAGATCCGGTGAACGTGCGGGCCATGGTTTGGTGTTTCGACGACTAATCCACCTGTCATGAAATATGCTATTCGATACCGGTTCAACCGCACGCGAGCTATGTGCCGGACGTCCATCATGTTGGAAGTACACCGCCATTCTGTCATGCAGTGAAACAAATGGTTCAAATGGCTCTGACCACTATGGGACTTGACGTCTGAGGTCATCAGTCCCCTAGAACCTAGAACTAGTTAAACCTAACTAACCTAAGGACATCACACACACCCATGCCCGAGGCAGGATTCGAACCTGCGACCGTAGCAGTCGCGCGGTACCGGACTGAGCGCCTAGAACCGCTCGACCACCGCGGCCGACTGCAGTGAAACATCTTGTAGTAACATCGGTAGAACATTACGTAGGAAATCAGCATACATTGCACCATTTAGATTGCCATCGATAAAATGGGAGCCAATTATCCTTCCTCCCATAATACCGCACCATACATTAACCCGCCAAGGTCGCTGATGTTCCACTTGTCGCACCCATCCTGGATTTTTCCGTTGCCCAATAGTGCATATTATGGCAGTTTACGTTAAGTTGTTGGTGAATGACGCTTCGTCGCTAAATAGAACGCGTGCAAAAAATCTGTCATCGTAATTTCTCTTGTGCCCAGCGGCAGAACTGTACACGACGTTCAAAGTCGTCGCCACGCAATTCCTGGTGCACTGAAGTTTGGTACGGGTGCAATCGATGTTGATGTAGCATTTTCAACACCGACGTTTTTGAGATTCCCGATTCTCGCGCAATTTGTCTGCTACTGATGTGCGGATTAGCCGAGACAGCAGCTAAAACACCTACTTGGGCATCATCATTTGTTGCAGGTGGTGGTTGACGTTTCACATGTGGCTGAACACTTCCTGTTTCCTCAAATAGCGTAACTATCCAGCGAACGGTCCGGACACTTGGATGATGTCGTCCAGGATACCGAGCAGCATACATAGCACACGCCTGTTGGGCATTTTGATCACAATAGCCAGCCATACATCAACACGATATCGACCTTCTCCGCAATTGGTAAACGGTCCATTTTAACACTGGTAATGTATCACGAAGCAAATACCGTCCGCACTGGCGGAATATTACGTAATAACCATGTACTTATACGTTTGTGACTATTACAGCTCCATCTATCACAAAGCGAAAAAAGTGGTCCAACTAAAAGACTAATATTTCTTTACATGCTAAACGAATATGTAATAAAAAATAGGGGTTCCTATTTTTTAAAAAAAACGCAGTTGATATCCGTTTGACCTATGGCAGCGCCATCTAGCGGGCCAACTATAGCGCCATCTGCGTTCCCCCTTCAAGCTAGACGAGTTTCGTTCTTTCTAGTTTTTTCGTTTGATGCTTATTTCGTGAGATATTTGGCCCGGTCACTATCAATGGACCACCCTGTATATATAACGGATGTACGAGTGCAGGCTCTAGACACGTGGGTGACAACATATGGAAGTTTGTGCCTGGCCGTGAAGTGTGCTCGAATAGCCTAAGAGGAAGGTGACCGCTAGCGATAAGCGGGAAATGCGGGTTCGAGTCGTGGTCCAGCATAAATTTCCATTGTCGTCATATACGGATGATAGTTGTCCATATTCGCAGTTGCGAGTACATTTCATGTAGTTGCACTATTGATTCATGTGATTCTTCTAAAGATGCGTTCACATGGCCCATAAATATTTTATATTGTCGACAAAATATCCCGACAATGCTGTCCATCAACAGAAGTGCTTACAAGGGGGCGCACTATTGCCACAAAATGGACGAACGCGAGTTGTTGTTGTTGTTGTTGTGGTCTTCAGTCCTGAGACTGGTTTGATGCAGCTCTCCATGCTACTCTATACTGTGCTAGCTTCTTCATTTCCCAGTACCTACTGGAACCTACATCCTTCTGAATCTACTTAGCGTATTCATCTCTTGGTCTCTCTCTACGATTTTTACTCTCCACGCTGCCCTCCAATACTAAATTGGTGATCCCTTGATGCCTCATAACATGTCCTACCAACCGATCCCGTCTTCTGGTCAAGTTGTGCCACAGACTTCTCTTCTCCCCAATCCTATTCAATACTTCCTCATTAGTTATGTGATCTACCCATCTAATCTTCACCATTCTTCTGTAGCACCACATTTCGAAAGCTTCTATTCTCTTCTTGTCCAAACTATTTATAGTCCATGTTTCATTTCCATACATGGCTACACTCCATACAAATACTTTCAGAAATGACTTCCTGACACTTAAATCTATACTCGATGTTAACAAATTTCTCTACTTCAGAAAAGCTTTCCTTGCCATTGCCAGTCTACATTTTATATCCTCTCTACTTCGACCATCATCGGTTATTTTGCTCCCCAAATAGCAAAACTCCTTTACTACTTTAAGTGTCTCATTTCCTAATCTAATTCCCTCAGCATCACCCGACTTAATTAGATTACATTCCATTATCCTCGTTTTGCTTTTGTTGATGTTCATCTTATATCCTCCTTTCAAGACACTGTCCATTCCATTCAACTGCTCTTCCAAGTCCTTTGCTGTCTCTGACAGAATTACAATGTCATCGGCGAACCTCAAAGTTTTTATTTCTTCTCCATGAATTTTAATACCTACTGCGAATTTTTCTTTTGTTTCCTTTAGTGCTTGCTCAATATACAGATTGAACAACATCGGGGAGAGGCTACAACCCTGTCTTACTCCCTTCCCAACCACTGCATCCCTTTCATGTCCCTCGACTCTTATAACTGCCATCTGGTTTCTGTACAAATTGTAAATAGCCTTTCGCTCCCTGTATTTTACCCCTGCCACCTCTAGAATTTGAAAGAGAGTATTCCAATCAACATTGTCAAAAGCTTTCTCTAAGTCTACAAATGCTAGAAACATAGGTTTGCCTTTCCTTAATCTTTCTTCTAAGATAAGTCGTAAGGTCAGTATTGCCTCACGTGTTCCAGTGTTTCTACGGAATCCAATCTGATCTTCCCCGAGGTTGGCTTCTACTAGTTTTTCCATTCGTCTGTAAAGAATTCGTGTTAGTATTTTGCAGCTGTGACTTATTAAGCTGATAGTTCGGTAATTTTCACATCTGTCAACGCCTGCTTTCTTTGGGATTGGAATTATTATATTCTTCTTGAAGTCTGAGGGTATTTCCACTAACGCGAGGTAGTGGAAATGAATGCGGCTCTACTGCATTTGCTCTACCTGAGCCATTGTGGGCGACGAAGTACTTACCGTATGCGTTGCCAACTTAATAGGCATGGTTCTCAGACCCTGCGATGCAGGATTTGTGTTGTTTGTAGTGTTACTGTCATGACTTACGGTTAGGGCCGGTACTGGTACGGCAACAGAGCGTCAGCATGGGACTCGACAAGGTAAGCAGGGCCTTAATCGTGGAGCTGTTTTATCGAAACAACAGCCGTAGTGGTGCTACTCTTCGCTAGCATCGAAGCATTGAAGGAGTACGAAGAGGTCCTCTTTCCGCACAGGCGTTAAAGAACATGGTTAACTGGCGGTTTGGGAATTGCTGCTGGGGGGGACATATTGTTATTTTTGCCATGCCTGAGAATTCTGGACGCAATGTGCGTTCTTCAAGCAGTGCATGCACGTGCTGTGTCACGACATCTGAACATTCTGTGGTCCACCTTTCGAAAAGTGCCGCGCACGATTGTGAAGTGGTATCTGTAGTGCGGTTCCGTGTATGCAGATGGTCGTCACATTGAGCAACGTTTGCAACCTGAAACGCACGTGGTACGCAATTAACAAACGTTACCCTCCGACGAGGAAATTAAAACGTGTTTCTTTCAATAATTTTTTTCGTTCCTTCTCTTCCGAAAGTTCTTTAAAAGTTTCATTGTCCTATTATCACCCTTTTTCACGGGGGTCCTCCCAAGTAGCGAAAATTTAACTATAACCACACCACATCACTCACACAAGGACTAAAGTTGGAAAGAATGCACGAAATCGGGCTGTGTGGATTGAGTTAGAGAATTTAACTAGTGAACTGATACATACCTGTTCCAGAATGTCGAAACACGATTTGAATGTCGCGTGCAAGCAATTGGTCCGAGAGTTGCTAAAACCGACACAAATATGAGAGAGTGTATACTCGTTACAGTACGATTGGCGATTGTCCTTCCGTTTTTAGCACAAGTTTAATATGCACACTCCGTCGTCAGGCCACAAATGGCCAATCGGGACCATCCGACCGCCGTGTCATCCTCAGATGAGGATGCAGATAGGAGGGGCGTGTGGTCAGCACACCGCTCTCCTGTGCAATGTTGGTTTTCTTTGAGAGGAGCCGCTACTATTCGGTCGAGTAGCTCCTCAGTTGGCATCACGAGGCTGAGTGCACCCCGAAAAATTGCAACAGCGCATGGCGACCCAGATGGTCACACATCCAAGAGCCGTTAACGCCCGACAGTGTTTAACTTTGCTGATCTGACAGGAACCGGTGTATCCACTGCGACAAGGCCGTTGTTACACAAGTTTAATATACCCCTCTAAAATTCACTATTCAACTATAGATTTCATGGTGCCAGAAGTATGCAATGCTTTGCTATGACTCAATGATTTCATTAATAGTAAATAATTTTACATCAATACATGCTTCAGCTACGTCTCAAGATAGTATGAAACTTCTGCAATCAAATGGAAACCATGTGGATGAAGAGCCATCTGTGTTTCCACTCTTCGTTACAACTTTTTGCTACGGATTTGACACAGGCTCGAAATCTACAGACTTTTTTTGTGCTTCATCAAGTGTGATTCCAAGAGCTTACCAACATTTTTTTATTTACCTTTTTTTTGAGGCAGCAATTTTTGCATCCATTAATTTCAGCGTGCTATACTACTAGTCGTAGATGAATCGTATCTAAAATATTTATAGTTCTCTCGTCTGATCACTTCTCCATTGCTGTATTCATGAATTCCCGACAAAAAACACCTACAGAACATGTGCCTACATGTAAGTGTGTGAACTTTCGAACAAAACCAAAAAGACTCGTGACTGCAGTGCTGTCCACGAGAGAAGTAGGGAACAAAGATGAGAAAAAGAGGGGAGCAGTAACATACAAGGAGACAGAGAGATGTTACCCTGCAATACGAAATATCCTCCACCCTTGGTGGATAACGCCAGCAACCTCTTAGCAATATGTGAGCAGCAATTGCCCGCTACGTCAGAAACACTGCCAAGCCATAAGCAAAATTGCCACCTATCGCAGAGACATCGCAGCAATGTTAACGACAATGCTACTGCGACAGAATATTGCCGTAAAATATGGCCCATATAAAGACACCTTGACAGAATTCGGTAGCAGTATGCAAATTTCTAAATTAAAACCGCTGAACATATGAAACACAGAAGGTGAATATGAATGTAGTTATGAAAAGCTATTATCTAGAACACATTCAGAGAAGTGTCACACAGGATGGCTTGATCATCTTCAAACTTTTCCACGGCCCATTAAATGCTAATTCATACAGAAATGTTTAATGGGATATGAAACAGATTCACAGCCTAATTAGCAACGTCACTTCTGATATTTTCTATGTGAAATTTGAATATTATGTAACATGCGTTATTAGTGCAGATGACTACAGTGAGTTTACGTAGTGAGTTGTGGATGTGACAGATAGCATATCTAGTTGCTTGGCGCCAGAAATATCGACAGCATAGCATCCTTTTTCAATAGTACCACCCCGACCCATTATTACTTGTCTAACTGACATATTTATATACACACCAAAAAAAGTTTTGCATCACCCCGGTTTCCAGAATTCCTGAAGATAGATGTTGACTGGGGATACTGTATCACAGACACAGTTCCTTCGACTGTTGAGAGATTTTTAAATTGAGTATATCATTCTTGATCAACCATTCTTGTTGTTCACTCGTGGTCCTTGAATATATTGTACATCATCCGTCTTTTATTATAACTTAATCTATTTTCCCGAGAATTTTTAACATCTTCCACCCTTTTACATTGTCGAACACTTTTTCCAGGAACCCTAGGAAAGTATCTCTATTTTTCATATGTTCTTGCTTGCAATATCAAAAGCAACGCTAGAACTGCCTTTCTGGCGCCTTTACCTCTCGTACACCCAAAATGATCATCATCTAACAGATCCTCAGGTTTTTTTTTCCGTGGTGCCAGAAATGGCGTTCATAAGCATGTGAAATTGGAAAACTGTACCAGAAAATGGTGCGAGAACATAATTAATTACTTAATTTGGTATCAAAAGCGGTACAATAGTTTAAGGAAATGAAGGTGACATGGAAAACCACTTAATAGAACAATAGGTTAAGTGCTGATAAATGCTCAAACATTAGGTTAAGACACCTAGAGTACAGTGCCAAACACTAGGTTAAGCAACATGTTTGCCCCATGTAAATGCTTCTTACAAGACCTACATTTTTCCAAACAGCAGAGAATGATGAACAAAAGAAATCAAACCCCACAAACTGAATTTTTTATAAATAAACAACATACCATTGAATTTCCTGTTATGAGATCCTTCCTCTCCACCAATTTCCACATATTCCTTACACTGCCTTGAATTCCCTAAATTGTTTAAATAAACAATATTCCACTCCATGTCTAAATTGTGTAAACAATATTCCATACACTGCAATCGAATTCTCTCCAAATGCGCAATCAATTGAGTCTCTTTCCCATCAATTTATGGAAGGGAAAGTGGGAAGGGAGTGGGTTTACCAGAGGGGGAGAGGTTAATTAATTGATCAATTTAATTAAGTAGTCAATAAAATTGATAGGAGTGAGAGAGGCCTATTCCAATAACTCAGACCTGAAAGTGTACCTGTAGCAGTGAGGGGGGAGGGGGGAGGAGGGGTTGTGGGTACGGGCGAGTTGGCAGGGGAGCAACAGGTTAAATGCCTGTCAATCAAAAGGAAGGATCCTTTTAGCAGAACAATAGGTTAAGTACCTGTCAATCAAAGGAGAACAATAGGTTAAGTACCTATCAAACAAAGGAGAAAATTATGTGCCCCTGAGTGCATATGTGCCCCTGATGTAGGTAACCCACACTAACAAAATGGACTGAAACCAACTTTGCCCTACTATTGTTGCTGCCATGCAAGACTGTATAAACCGTTATGTTGTGAGTGATTTTTGTTTTCTTCTTTAATTATGCCACCTATCATATAATATGAGCAGAAAATATGTTAATTTATATTTGCAGGTTGTTAATGTAATTAGGACGTAAGGTTTAATCATGATAAGAAACAATGATTCCCATCATTCGGGTAGTGCTGTCCCAATACGAACGAACGAACATGAGACGCCCGCTAAACCAGCTGTGCATAACAGGTGATTACGATTGTAGAAAGTGTCAAATAAGGTTGGGGTCAGTTGCACCTTAAAATTGTAATTTTTTGTAGTTTAATAACACATTTACAACCAAAAGCGGCACATAGCCGAACTTTTACAACTACGAGTTTCAAACTACAAATCTCTCAAGTCTGAAGGCCTCCAAATAAGAAATCTTAAAAATCAACAACGTAAATTTCAAGATTTTAAAATAAATTACCATAACCATTTAAAGGCAGAAGGCCGCAATGTTTAAGCTTGAATGGTAATTTTAAGAATAAGGTTCCAAGCCGCAATGTTTAAGCTTGAAAGGTTAATTTAAGAATAAGGTTCCAAGGCTGAAGGCCCACAATTAATTTTCCAAAATTTTAAAAAAATATTACCATAAACCTTAAGTTTTAACTAGCTGAAACCGGACTAAAAGAAAAGACAACATGGCAACAACCTTTCAGCAAATATCCACTTGCCGGAATCCAAACTTACTTATATAAAACACAGTAAAACCAAGAATTTTTTTATCATTGGCTATGATAGATTATAAACAGACAATTAAACCGCAGTGAGAAAACAGCAAAGACAACAGCACTCAGAAGCCTCCAGGGGGTCGGTCTGCCCTTGTTCACTTAGGTGAGACAGGTGGTGAGCCCAGCTACACTTGATCCGTCGAAACCGAACCAAGGGACAGCCACGGACCGACCGACAAACGACTTCCTTGCCACCACGCTCTACCATCGGGACGTCAAAGTTGAGTAGTAGTTTGTGTGGTTCGTTTCGGTGGTTCGCTGTTTCCGGTACTGATGTCTTTCGCTCACAATAGTACAAAGATTTGGCCTTGAAATTTCAGGGAACGAATCGCTTACAACTGAGAACCGACGATTTTCACGAATCGCCTGACACACTCACTGAACAAGATCATCGGCTGACAATCGCTTCCTTCCCTAACCGCCTTCGACGTGAGCGTCAATATGTCCTGCTTTGAAGTTCCAGCATCATTGCAGCACATTGTTGTCACTCATGAAAGTGTATACATTACTTATTCGTCGATGAATTTCGGCTGCATTGCACACCTCAGCTGGCAAAAATCGAATGGTAGCACGCATTTCACATATGGCGGGAGACTATACTGTTTTAGGTTTCTACATGTGGTCGTTGCGCTCTCAGAATTGACAATTGCGACGTGACGCGATCGACGGATATACTAGAGACACTGCGCAACATATTTGCCCAAAGTTTCATCGGATTTTCGCCGTGATTTAATTTCATGGCCGATGGGGCCTTGCAAAAAAGTAGACCTTGAAAACACAGGCAGACGTTTGTAGAGAAATAAAACGCGAAAAAATAGTGCTAACCCACAGTGTTTAATGTTTGGGCCAAAATAATGCTAACCGTCTAACATTGTTGTCATAGATATGTCTATTGCTACAAGGTAAAATGAACCAGTGACTATAATGACTTTGCAGGCGTTCGTTGATACATTTTAAGTTTATGTCGTATGCTATCAACATTAAAGAATTGCCTAAAATTTTAGCAAATACTCTATCTAAAATTTTTAAGTCTAGGCTGATGGCAGTAGAATGATAAGCAACCCTTACGGCATTTTCAAAATCTGATGAATTTCCTTGCGTGTTATCAGGTTCTGTAGCACTGTCATCACGAATGGATCACTGTTGTCATTAACATCATCGCTAAATGTCCATGTATTTACTCGATTACAAGATTTCGACGTCTCTGCCAAGCTGAGACCATGGCAATGCATTGTTTTCATCCAAAGACAAGAGTATAAATACGGTAAGAGAAACAATGCGGCGTGCACTGCAGCTGTAGCGGATATAAGCTAAGTACTGGCAAACTTATTTGTGCTCTGTAATACAGTTATTAAATTTAATAGATTTCAGCGGTGTTGCGTGCCGTTTGTGGCGAAATAACGACTTAATAAACTTTTGTAATCGTTCGCTCGCTGTGTTTTATAGTTTTCAGTGTGTTGAAGTCGTTAGTAAATTTCGTGCTTTGGTTTTAAATTGACGTTTATTATTCTTTCTAGTGAAATATTTCAGTAAAATTTTCGTTTAGTGTTTTAACTTCGCTTAGTGTTACAGTGGTCGTTTTAATTTTTTGGTTTTAGCTAATAATTTTGTGAAGTTTTGCTGGTATTGGTATCGGCTGTGTTGTAGTAGTATTAATACAAGTAGCTGCTTTCTTCGTAGGCAGTGAATTTCGGGACCATTATTGTTAGTTCTTAAATAGTTCTACTGGCGTAACTAACTTTGGTAACGTAGACGTATAGTTTTTTTGAGTAACTGTAAAATTTTTACCATGAGTGAAAAGTTTGGGCTCTGTCGTAGGTTTGTGAGTAGTGGATTACGGTGTGGGATTTGTTCAAAGTATTTTCATTGGGGGGAATGCAGTGGGGAAGCCAGTGGTCATTTTAGGGAGATCCTCTCCTGGGAATATAGAATCTGTGGTGGAAACATGTTAATAGAGGAGCAGCAGCGCAAGATCTGTGCCCTTCAGGTGCAGTTACAATGCGCAAAGGAGGAACTAGACAGGTTGAGGAGGGTGAAGGGTGGTGGGAAATGGGAACTGGCAGTTGGCAAGAAGGTAGCTAGGAAGAGGAGGTATTCAGACAGTTTTACTTTGCATACATGCAATAGATACGACCAACTGTCAGAGTTGAGTGGAGAGGAGCCTCGTGTAGCCGTAATGTAGGTAACGTCCAGCAGTCCTCAGCAATTAGGAGGCCTTGGTTAGTTGCAAAGTCTAGCAGAAAGAAGGTTCTGCTGCTAGGTAGTTCCCACGGTAGAGGTGTGGGCCAGCAGTTGCAGGAAGTGTTGGGGAGTGAGTACCAGGTCACCAGCATTGTGAAGCCTAGTGCAGGATTGGCTCAGGTGACTGAAAGCATAGGGGAGTTATGTATGAATTTTACGAAAGAGGATCAGGTAGTGATAGTGGGTGAAGCAGGGAACAGTCTCGATAGGGACGGGGAATATGATGTCAGTGGCGACTTGGTTAAGATAGCTACTCAAACTGGTGGCACTAATGTGCATTTCGTGCAACTGTTTCAGCGTCATGATCGGCCTCACCTTAATACGGTGTTAGGCGCGTTAATGTGGGGCTGGAGAGGGCACTGATGGCGGAGGGCATGGATCACATCTCAGTGGTGCCAGTTGGGTCTATCAGTAGATGGGGTTTCACTAGGCGGGCCTGCACCTCAATAGGTATGGAAAGGGGGAGGCCGGCTAAGCTTATAGGTGACAGTGTAGTGGGTGGTGGTGGTGGTGGTGATGGTGGTATCACTCATGGAAAAATTCCTGTAGTAATTGGTGTTAGAGCTGCACCTTTTTTAGACTGAAGTCAGCTGATAGGTATACCTGCTTAAAGGAAGTGCCTCTAACTATGGGCTCACCTCCAGAGGATGTTATGTTTCCAAGTAGAGAAGGAATTAGCATATTTCATCAAAATATAAGAGGTATTAGAGATAAAGTTAGTGAACTGCTAATAGATGTTAACTCTGAAATTATTGGTATATCAGAGCACCACTTAAATAATTTGATAATTCAGAGGCTTCCTTTACCAGGCTACAGATTAGCTGGCTGTTTCTCAAGGAGTTCCTTGCGGTGTGGGGGAGTGGCTCTGTACGTAGAAAACAGTATTTCATTTGAGTACATAGACGTATCAGGACACTGCACTGAACAGATATTTGAAAGTTGTGCAGCATTAGTTGAATTTAGTGAAACTAAACTTCTAATTGCTGTTCTTTATAGGCCTCCTAACTCCGACTTCAGAGCATTTTTGCTTAAGCTAGAGACGGTTCTTGATTCACTTTGTAGGAAGTACCAGAAAGTAGTTATATGTGGTGACTTCAATATTAATTTTGTACATGATTGTGCAAGGAAAAGGATGTTGGTAGATCTCCTAAATTCATATGATCTGATGCAAACTGTGTTTTTTCCAACTATGGTGCAGGGGAATAGTAGCACAGTCATAGACAATATTTTTATTCATTCTTCATTACTAGATGGGCATTCTGTTAGTAAAAGGATCAATGGCCTTTCAGACCATGATGCATAATTTTAACATTAAAAGGTTTTTGTACTCAAACCAACGTCGTATTTAATTACAAACTACGTAGGAAAGTTAATCCAACAGCAATAGAGAGTTTTTCAAAACTTGTCAAGGAACAAGAGTGGCAAGATGTTTATAGTGCCGATAATATAGATGATAAATACAATGCTTTCCATAACACATTTCTCATGCTCTTTGAGAGTTTCTTTCTATTAGAACATTCTAAACGGGGTACTAGCAGTAATGGACAGCCCGGTTGGCTGACTAGTAGGATAAGGATATCATGTAGAACAAAGCGGGAATTATATCAAAATGTCAGAAGTAGTCACAATCAAGCTACGGTGGCCCATTACAAACAGTATTGTAAGGTGCTTAAACATGTTATTAGCAAGGCAAAAAGTATGTGGTATGCAAATAGAATAGCTAATTCACAGGATAAAATTAAAGCCATATGGCCAGTTCTGAAGGAAGTGTCTGGTCAGCAGCACAAAGTTGATGATACAAAGTCAGTTCGCAGTAATAATATTTCTGTTACTAATAAATCAGATATATGTACAGTATTTAACAACCATTTTCTGAGCATTGCTGGTGAATTAAATTAAAATTTAGTTTCTACAGGAAATCATATAAATTTCTTAGCAAATACCTTTCCGAGATTGACGTCTGAAATACTCCTCTGTGGTACAGACAAGAGGGAGATTGAGTCAATAATTAAATCACTGAAGACTAAGGACTCTCATGGTTATGATGGAGTGTCTAGTAGAATATTAAAGTACTGTGCTGCACATGTTAGCCCTGTATTTAGCCATATTTGAAATTTTTCCTTTAGGAATGGTCAGTTTCCTAAGCGATTAAAGTACTCAGTAGTAAAGCCGCTTTATAAAAAGGGAGAAAGGGATAATGTAGATAATTTTAGACCTATTTCTATGCCATCAGTGTTTGCAAAAGTTATCGAAAAGGCTGTGTGTGTAAGGTTAATTGATCATTTTATATCACACGATTTGCTATCAAATGTACAGTTCGGCTTTAAAAGTCGTTTGACAACTGAAAATGCTATATTCTCTTTTCTCTGTGAGGTACTGGATGGGCTAAACAAAAAGTTTCAAACGCTTGGCGTATTTTTTTGATTTAACAAAGGCATTTGACTGTGTTGATCTAACAATATTGCTCCAGAAGTTGGATCATTACGGAATAAGGGGAGTAGCTCACAATTGGTTCACCTCTTACTTTAGCAACAGGCAGCAAAAGGTCATTATTCACAATGTTGATAACGGCTGTGATATGGGATCTGAGTGGGGTACTGTCAAGTGGGGGGTGCCCCAGGGATCAGTGTTGGGGCTGCTCCTGTTCCTTATTTATATAAATGACATGCCCTCTAGTATTATGGGTAACTCTAAAATATTTCTGTTTGCTGATGACACTAGCTTGGTAGTAAAGGATGTTGTGTGCAACATTGACTCGGTTTCAAGTAGTGCAGTACATGACCTCAGATCATGGCTTGTAGAAAATAAACTAACATCAAATCACAGTAAGACTCAGTTTTTACAGTTTCTAACACACAATTCAACAAAACCCGACGTTTTAATCTCACAGAACGGGCATATGATTAGTGAAACTGAACAGTTCAAATTCCTAGGTGTTTAGGTAGATAGTAAGCTGTCGTGGAAAGCCCACGTTCAGGATCTTGTTCAAAGACTTAATACAAGACTTTCACAATTCGAACGGTATCGAAAGTGAGTGATACTTCGACACGTAAATTAGTCTACTTTGCATATTTTCATTCACTTATGTCGTATGGTATTGTTTTGGGTAACTCTTCCCATTCTAGAAGAATATTTTTTGCTCAGAAACGGGCGGTTCGGGCAATAAGTGGTGTGAGTTCACGAACCTCTTGTCGACCTCTGCTCACGAGTCTGGGTATTTTGACATTGGCCTCTCAATATGTATATTCCTTATTGTCGTTTCTTGTTACCAATATTAGTTTATTTCCAACAATAAGCAGCTTTCACTCGGTTAAGACTCGGCAGAAATCAAACCTCCATTTGGATCGGACTTCCTTAACTGTTGTGCAAAAAGGTGTGCAGTATACTGCTGCGTCCATTTTTAATAAGCTGCCACTCGAATTCAAAAATCTTAGCAGTAATCCACGCGCTTTCATATCGAAATTGAAGAGTTTCCTCATGGGTCACTCCTTCTAGTCTGTCGAGGAGTTCCTTGAAAAATTAAGCTGATTCTCATTGTAATGCTGATAGCGTTTGCTTAAACTTATGGACTGATTTTCTTTCAGGTTCATGAACATTTATTTTTATCTGTTATTACTTTTATGTTGTAAGTTCATGTACTGACACGTTCCTTGACCTTGGAGATTTTCTCCTCAATTTGGTCCTACGGAGCTTGACATGTAAATAAATAAATAAAATAGCACACAAACTGTTTCTAGGAGTTCAAATAGAACTGTTACTAGTATGTAGTGCTGCTGAAACCACGACAGACAGCGTTATCAGACTAATTCTCACTAAGCTAAGAATCAGCACATTCTTCCGCCAACCCATTCAGTTTTCTTCACTTTCTCCATTTGCAAGTATCACGGGAAATGGAATGTACAGTAACTTCCTAAATACGTAAGTAGAAGCAGATGCATGGTCCTCTGAAACTTTAGTTACACCGGCCAGCTCATTATGCAAGTCACGGCGCCTGGAGCATCCCATTGTCTTTGACGTTGGCTGGAAACTAGATGCTGAGTCATTAATTGCGCTCTCCGTCCACAATTCTTTTCGCGCCAGATTAACACTCAGGTGAAATTACAGTCGTTAGTCGAGGCAATCATATTCCACGAAGGCTGTCATCAGGTTCCATATTCGGAATGTTAAAGGAATTGCCGAACGGACCGCAGAGCAGTTAATGTAGCGTGGGGCGAACCTGTAGGGTACCCTCCTCCCCACCCCTCTACCAGTCTCTAATATCGACAGTAATTACCAATAGAAACTATGGCTTGAACATTGAAGCGTCCATGAATTACGTAGTAATATCCAGGGTCATCAGAAACAGCCTGAAAAGCTTGTAAGGGTGTTGTAAGGTAGGCTGTGCTGAGAAACAGTTGTTAGAAAGAAATTCGACAGTTCCACCGTTTCCGAGTTAATTAGCGTTGAAGTTTGTCAATCAGTAAATCGCTCGCAAATTGAAGCGGCCCGCCAGATACACTGTCGGTTGTTTTCATTAGCTCGGTTTCGATCCTTACTACCGTTGCATGTCCAATTTTCGTATCGCTGTCTTATGTCTTATTCTCTTTCCCAGTTAGGTGGCATAAGGCCGACGCATTGAACGGAATCATGTTTAAAAACAGGGTTTTGTAGCCAAAACATTGGGGTAACATGATGTATTGTAATCGTGAATAAAACCAACCTGCTTCCCAAAAAAAAAAAAAAAAACCCGGTGGTATTACTTGTTGAACAACCCTCTTACGTTTATGGAAGAGTCGGGTCAACAGCAACAGTCAGTTCTGCTTGCCGCTAATATGAACGATGGGGGAAACCTTATACAGCTTGGCTCTAAGCACTATGGGACTTAACTTCTGAGGTCATCAGTCCCCTAGAACTTAGAACTACTTAAACCTAACTAACCTAAGGACACCACACACATCCACGCCCGAGGCAGGATTCCATTCTGCGACCGTAGCGGTCGCGCGGTTTCAGACTGTAGCGCCTAGAACCGCTCGGCCACACTGGCCGGCCCTTGTACAGCTGTTACCTTTCTCTTCTCACCTAGTGAAAGCAGCGCCTGGGAGTTGACGTACTCTGAGACATTGCCTCGGATAACCTCCTCCAGAATAAACAATCTCAAAAGCCTATTACGTACTATTAGTACATTTAGTTTGTCAAATTAGAACACTGTTGTGCTGTGTGGTGAACAGAGAAAGGTTCGCTTTGATATGAAATTATGTAAATCGCGGATGTACTGAGATAAGTTTTGTTTGCACTATTTGTCGAAGAAACAGGCAACAGTCTATCTCGAGTCGCCATTATAATTTTCTACTTAATATCAATTGTTATAATAATGATTCACAGATTCTTTCAGCACAAAGCTTTAAAATTTTAAACATTAATTTCGGAAAGGGATTTGGGGCAACGGCGATAGGATATGGTGTTGCGTGGGAGTATGGGCTAATCCCTCATAGCAGCGCTGAAAAATATGACAGAAATTTCAGAGACGCAGTATCCGACATATTTTTCTATATTATAAGCGTGGTTTTGTGCATGTTTCGTCTAGATATTTTGTCTTAGTTTCCTTCCTGTCAGCATAAAGGGTCAATGAAGCGGAAAAGTTTATTCTGCAGCCACTACCTAGATGAGCGTTGTGGCGGTACGTCACATAAATGGACATTTGGAGAAAGGGAAAAGAAGTTTTAGCTATGGCACGTGTGAAACATAAATTATCCAAGACTGTGTACGTATGCGCGATGTATAAGAAAGATTAAAAAAGTTAAATAATACCATCAAAAATCACAAACAGCGATGAGATATAAAAATAAAAGAACATTCTTTTTATCTATGTAATGAAAATGAAGATGACCAGAGACTATTACTTTATTGAAAACTCTCCTTATTTGTTTCGTCTAGAGGTAGGCCGCCATTGTAGCGCTGGATAATTTTTAATGTAAGTTTGGTTGTAATTTAGTAAAATATACTTATCATTGTTATTTAGACAGTGTGTATTATTGATTTAGTTGTCACCTCTCATGATCGCAACCATTAATAATAATTAACAAAATTTTTACAGAACTTCGTAGTGCAGGGAGCTCATCTCCCCTACAGGATTTAGTCCGCCATTACGCTGACTTTATTATTTAATTAAAATTTTATGTCATAATATTAAATATAAATGCGAGAGACTTCTCAATTTTGATCTTTCATTAATTTCAAAGTTAAAAGGCGTAATAATAAGTTTCATTTACTAAAATCCACAGCGCTGAATAAGTTCAGTATGTTTCATTTTGGCCGCCTTACGGCAGATGAGATTCTGTCCAGTTTTGCCTTGCAAATAATGAACAAGAAATATTGAAAATCATTACATTCCTCAATATCTCAGTTAATCTTTGTGTAGTTTGGTATATAAATAACCAGTAGCCCCTGAGACCCATATTAATAATTACAGTTTGCGCAAGAATAGGCGTACTTTCTTTTCTAGATATCAGCGCTCACGCAAACTATTTATTAGAAGGCGGCGAGTCGCGCGTTGTGTCTAAAAAATATTGTATTGTACGTACTTCGGGGCAACCGATGCCCGTACGAGTGTTATCGCGGTATAAGTTAATTAAAAGTCTCATGCTAGCCCACAATAGTTAAAGCCACCCCAACCAAAATCATAAAAAAATATAATTATAAAAATAAAAAATATAATTTTCCCGTGATAAGGGCCCCAAACATACATACTTGTACACACTTATACCGTGATAGTGTGAGTAACTGTGTGAAAACGGTATTGAGGCTGACAAGCAGAACCAACTCTAATGCAAAAAACTAACAAGAAATAAAAAAATTTTTTTTGCACGTAGAACCCGAATGGAGCTTGTAACCTCCCCACAAAATTTAAAATAAATAATATAAATAAATATCCTCATTCAGTGTAACCTTCCCACAGAATTCTTTCCAATTTGTAACCTCCCTACAAAATTCTTTTCACATTAACCTCCACACAAAATTCTTTCTGATTTAATCTAAGCTCAAAATTCATTTACATTTAGCGTAACCTCAAAACAGAAAAATTCCTAAACCTCTCAACAGTAAAAATTATAATTATGTCGTTCACATTCAATATAACATCCCAATAAAAAAATAAATTCAGTAACCTGGTAATAAAACAATGTAACTAACCTCTCAATTAGATTGCCGCTCGCTTATGATTTTTCAATAATTCACTGTGAATTTAACCTGGTAAATTTTGGACGACAGCAGTGCTGCGTCATGGCCCTGAAAGATCATTCTGAATAAAAAAAGGAAAAATTCTTACCTCAATGAAGTCGCCGGATATATCTGCTCTTACAATAAATTTTTCCGGCACAACTCTGTGCAATGCTGGCCGACCTATCTGTCATTTATGAAAGGAAGCAACTGATTTTTCTATTGCAATAATCGGGATGATCATGGATGGGAGAAATTAGTAAATTCTTTTAAATTGAAATGAATGGTTGTTAAAAGTTACTTTTTATGAGGAAGATTATTATTACGAGAGTTTTAAAACATTTACATGGGACTTGAGATAACATTACTACATATGCGCGAGGCTGCTTTTTTACCTTATACATTAATACTCAGGCTCCGACATCGCTGCACCGCGACCGGGCCAGCCAACACGATACACCAGACCAGGCCAGAGCAGACTCCAGACTAGCAACAACTTACTGCTACAGCTACACAGTTCCTACTGCAGTCAACACTGCTCTCTGGTCAGAGACCTTGCATATCGCAGGCAGCGCATGAGCAATACATCGAAATTACATCTGCTCGGACCTCTTACAAGCTAGATTTTTGACAGCTACTTTTCAGTCTTATCGCAAAAATGCGTTTCCGTGCATTCAATTCACGTAAGAAGGAGTTTTACGTCCTATATTTAGCTCGTCGTTAAACCATCGTTCCAGACAAGGATAAAAATTATTGGCTAATGATGTTGTCATTTTGACTTTGTCCGTTTGCCTACTTTCGTGAAAAGTTTTAACCGATTCGTGCAAGTTTAAAGTATAGAAGTGGTGCGTTCAAAAATCCTTCCAGAAGTACGTGGTTTTTGGACGTAGAATCTAAACGAAGCAAGATTTTTTTTAAAAGTTTATGACTTACCATAGGCCAAGGTCCGATACACCGCTGGACCAAACACGAGTGCACACGTAACTATAACAAGCATCACAATACCTCAGCATTATGAGCAGAATGGAACTGCTTGCCACACGAAAACATGACAAGCTACGTGCAGTAATTAACACACAAGTGATCCAGAATATTCATGCACACCAAATGTAAAGAATAAATAAAAATGAAAACCCACTGATGATGGCACAGTGGTGCCGAAACATGTTTGGGTACTGAGAAAAATGGTGTTTTGTATAACTGGCAGACCTCACATCCAACAACATACACGGCAACGTTCGCTGAATAGTCATTGAAGAGACACTGTAGGTAGCCCCTTTGGTTCCTCTGGGCTGTCAGCAGTTGCACGTCTGTTCGCCCGTACTCATCTCTAGAACCGTTGTTCACTCCTGTTATCAACGGCCCGTGGTGCCCACAGTTACCTCGGCACCAGTTTTGCATGGTACCATTTTTCCAAGCACGGTATTCTTGAACCACGGCGGCACGAGAACAGTTTACAAGCTTACAAGGGGAGGCCGCCAATTGTGAAATTCAGATTCGATTCATACTGCGCATAATAAAAGCTCATGGCCAGAGGTGTAATGTGTCAAAGCACCAAGATGCACTTCTCAGCCGTTGTCGAGAAAATCGACAGTTAAAAGAAACCGTTGCCGTGAAATACTCTCTACGATTACTAGTGTTCTACACCGTCGTGGCGCAGCGGTAAGCGCTCGGGTTCGTAATTCGAAGATCACCGGTTCGAATCTCGCGCCACGCAATTTCTTTTTATTATTAGTTTTTTGTAATTCAAATATATATATATATATATATATATATATATATATATATATATATATATATATAAACTGTTAATGAATTGCTTATGCATGTTGGTGAAGGCGGATCGCTCTCCAATTGTACCGCCTCCATTTTTCCGTTTGTTTAACAGGGTGTACCAAAGCTCTCCCGTCCCCACTGATTTTCGACGATGTTGTAAGTTGCGCTAGGGACCGCATCTACGTTCTTTCGAAGTTAGCAGGCAACTACGCTGTTATGCGGCGGCTCGTTTCGGCCCATTCAACATCTGTCCATCAAGTGTGACGAGCGAGTAACGGAGTTTATATTTCATACCTGCCACAGCAAGTTTGTGTTCGTGGGGTCTCTATTCTAATTCGAACGTTGGACTTACGCTATACGTATTCGTTTCGGAATATCGTTTCTACGTCTTCCGTTAACTATACGTGGTTAACATTATGAAGATAATTAATATCATTTGTGAAATACAACTTTGTTTGCGGAAAACATAATGATGTTCGAAGTCGCCAGTTTTTCCACGACAAACGACTTTCAACAACTAATTATATGCATAATTGTTGCAACTGATTGCCGGGAATTTTTATATATATATATATATATATATATATATATATATATATATATATATATATATATATATTTGAATTACAAAAAACCAATACTAAAAAAAAAAGAAGTAGCATGGCGCGAGAATCGATCCGGCGACCTTCGGATTACGAATCCGACCGCTTCCCGCTGCACCACGACGGTGTAGAAATTGAGTAATCGTAGAGAGTATTTCACCGCAACGGTTTCTTTTAACTGTCGATTTTCTCGACAACGGCTGAGAAGTGCATCTTGGTGCTTTGCCACATTATACCTCTGGCCATGAGCTTTTATTATGCGCAGTATGAATCGAATCTGAATTTCACAATTGGCGCTTGTTAGTCGTTCCGGAAATGCTCCAACCTCTGCTCTTTTGGACGTCAGATAAATCGTTCCGTTTCCGCATTACGGCAACATCTACACTGTTTTCCGCTGTCTCCCGGACACACTTCATCTACTGTCTACTTCTGGAGCTGCCACTTACCATCTGTGCGTGGTTATGTACGCTGACATCGGACACAGGTGGTAGTCACACTAATGTGACTGGTCCGTGGTTAGCTGTTTCATTATTCTACTTGCAATAACCGCGTCTTTCTTGCACGCTGGGTGTTCTGCCGCATGTGCTAATTTGTTTTTGCACACTCCTCCGTGCCATCCGCCATCGGTCGGCTCATTGCTACCGCCGGCTCACAATGAGTTGGCGGCAGCTGCCGCTGGTGCGTTCACCTGCACTGCACGCCGCAATTATTTGAACAGCCCACAGGGCCTGATGGCAATAAAACAACAAAACACGCGCCTTTCACGTGCTCGTCAGACGAGCTTAAGAGTCTTCTGGACAATTTGTATGGCACTTTTATAATCGAACAGCTGCATCAAAGGGACACGAGGCTGAGGGGCAAATTTCCGTATTCATTTACATATAAAGAATTGTTTCTCAAAACAGTATTTTTGGAAATTCTGTAAAATGAAAACGTTGGGATAACCGTCAAAACGCACCTGAAGAAAGTTGTGAACGGCATTACCAAGCACTGAGGTTATTGGCAAATAAAAGTAATGACACATGTATCGCATCTTATTTCAGCTAATCGTTGATGAAACTCTCGCTAGGCGGTGACGCTTACATTACATTTAAAAATCTTGTATGCTCTTAATGCAATCCATAGAAATACCAAAGACAAGCCAAAAAGTATCTTTCGCCCTGTCAGTGCAATAACCCAAAAAGCATTTTAACATCAATAGTAAAGATCTATTAATGACATCATACCGTTATAGAGCGATGGAGAGATACACAGATCTGAGAGGAAATGTACAGCCACTGTGCTGAATCCCACTCATTGTAAGCAGAGTAGCAAGAAAATTATGTAACAGTTGGTACAACTCCCTTAAGCGGCCCCAGTATTATTGCACAATTATATTGTGCAAAATTATTCGAGTTCTCCCTAGACTATGCGCTAATATTGTGCAATAATTACTCTCATTTGGAATGTTGGACAATGAAGACACTGCTACTGCGGTGATTGCTCCACTTCGAGACAACCATTAAAAAAATCTAATAAAATACACTTGGCATAAGGAGCGTCAAAGACTGAGGGATTTAAAGAGATTTAAATTTGAACAAAATGAAAGATTTATATGTGGTGTCTTCTTTTGGACACGCGCATCTTTGATACTGTAGCCAGTATGAATCACGACATAAAGGAAGGACATGTCAGAATGGTGGGAGGTGTGCTAGGGTAATCCATGCGGCTGTGTTGACCACTGTGTCTGGATGGCGTAGTGGTCTGCGCATCTGCCTAGCAAACGGGAAACCAGGGTTCGAATCCCGTTTCCAACTTGTGCCATAGATAAAAATCAATGCGCACTTTCAGATAATGTCTTTAATTCCTTTGTTTCTTAAAACAAAAGATCATAACTCCTTATTTGTTGATGGTTCCATTATCCAAGCCGGCCGTTGTGGCCGAGCGGCTCTAGGCGCTTCAATCTGGAACCGCGCGACCGCTGCGCGACGGTCGCAGGTTCGAATCCTGTCTCGGGCATGGATGTGTGTGATGTCCTTAGGTTAGTTAGATTTAAGTAGTTCTAAGTCTATGGGACTGATGACCTCAGATGTTAAGTCCCTAAGTGCTCAGAGCCATTTGAAACATTTTTTGAACCATTATCCAAAAGGAATCAATGCAATGAGAGACGCATTTCCACCAAGTCAGTGCTAATATATTACACTACGATGCCTTGCTACTGGCAATTTTTTCAAAGATTTGAAATTTACAAGCTACAGTTGTGGAAACGTTAGATGCAATAATACACGCACTGAAGGATTGCACTGTATTCGTTTTGGTAACGTATACGTGCAAATAAATAAGAGTATTTACTGTTATTCATAACTATGTATTAGTTAAGTTTTTTAAAAAAGTCTTTCATCGTGGCTGAAGGGTCTCATTTCCTGTATTTCGTGAACTACAACTCAGACGATATATTCTTAATATTTCTGTTTTCGTAATCCACTGCGCGAACATGCCGGTAATTATTAATACAATTCGATGCACTCTAACACAAAAGCTCCATCTTCATGTTTTGCGTTCCTTTTCAACACGGTAACTACAGCGAACACGAAGAGTGTCAGAGACTGAAGCACAAGAGACAACGCTAAGGATATTGTCAGTACTGCCCAAGGCCGACACTATATTTTCAGGTACCGCAGTTCTGTATATTCTGACATTTTTAATGTGTTCAGTATTATCTCCCAACCTGTCAATCTACCGTTCAATATTACTGCGCTGTAATATCGACTGCCATTTTAGACTTACAAGGGGACCACCAGACCTGCTAATCGCGGATTCTGATGAGCCTTGGATATGCTGCAGAGGGACATGTCCTGAGTATCAGGCTAGCAGTATTTCAAGCGACGACTTCCCTTCTGTACACACAACGTTAGTCATATTTCGGCGAGCGGTTCTAGGCTCTTCAGTCCGGAACCGCGCGACTGCTACGGTCGCAGGTTCGAATCCTGCCTCGGGCATGGATGTGTGTCATGTCCTTAGGTTAGTTGGGTTTAAGTAGTTCTAAGTTCTAGGGGACTGATTGTTGTGGATTGGCAGGAGAGCCAACCCGTATTAATAGAGGAAGCCGAAAGGCACGCGTTTTAGCTCACGCAGGCTGGCGTGAGGTCTGGAACAGGACAAGGAATTTAGACTTTAGAAAAACGGACGAAGCTGGTGGAATACTTAACTTTAATCCATTAATGGTGAACGTCGGTCTTGCCGTTACATGATTCACAATATTAATAGCAACTGATAATGGCGCCTTGCTAGGTCGTAGCAAATGACGTAGCTGAAGGCTATGCTAACTATCGTCTCGGCAAATGAGGACGTATTTTGTCAGTGAACCATCGCTAGCAAAGTCGGTTGTACAACTGGGGCGAGTGCTAGGAAGTCTCTCTAGACCTGCCGTGTGGCGGCGTTCGGTCTGCAATCACTGATAGTGGCGACATGCGGGTCCGACGTATACTAACGGACCGCGGCCGATTTAAAGGCTACCACCTAGCTAAGTGTGGTGTCTGGCGGTGACACCACACTGATGACCTCGGATGTTTAATCCCAGCCATTTTTGAGACGGCCATAGCGCTGCGGCTGAAGTTTACGACTATCACGCTGGAGGTGACGTTCGGTTCCTGGACGTACACTTTTCTTATTTTTTTTCCTTTTCATCGTACAGAATATCATTAAGTACTATACATGACACAAAATTATTCAAAAATAATTTTTGTCGTATCAATTTCGTTAATAAATCAAGCATTACAGCAAACTTTCTACAAATGTGCATTGTATTCATAGTTGGTGGCTCGCAGTTATAATTCCAGATATTTGGATAACGCTCTATTCCTGTCTTTCCTAGAAATGAATTCCTCCCCACTGCCTCACAGACCAAAACAGAATTCACAGCCCCCGTAAGCTGCCAGCCTAGCAACTGTCACCAGAATTATTAGCAACGTGTCGTTAGTGGACTGTGTACCAAAACAGTACAGTGAAACAGAATTAGCAAGCGGTTCTTTAGAAAGACAGGCAAACGAAAATGCATCAGTTATCGAGAAGTGATGAGCAACCGAGGGTCGAACTCACAGATATACCGACAATTGCTTCACCTTCTAAACCTTCTTCCAAATATATCTCTGAGCACGATTTCCGTTAATTCCATTCCAATTGGAGATGCGATATCCAGCGCAATATAAGATCTATTGCCTGAAAGACGTATCATCAATGTCAATGATTTAACAAATGGTTCAAATGGCTCTGAGCACTATGGG
The DNA here is from genome assembly GCF_021461395.2 of Schistocerca americana. NCBI lineage: Eukaryota > Metazoa > Arthropoda > Insecta > Orthoptera > Acrididae > Schistocerca > Schistocerca americana. Next base: position 222,172,660 of record NC_060119.1, read on the forward strand.
ACTTAACATCTGAGGTCATCAGTCCCCTAGAACTTAGAACTTCTTAAACCTAACTAACCTAAGGACATCACACACATCCATACCCGAGGCAGGATTTGAACGTACGACCGTAGCGGTCGCGCGGTTCCAGACTGAAGCGTCTAGAACCGCTCTGCCACACCGGCCGGCAATGATTTAACAGACGTTGATGAGAAAGACGAACTACCAGAAAATGAGGCGGTTAGTTCTATCTTTGTGTGGTTAGTTTCTTCTCCGGACATACTGAACAGTATAAAACAATTTACTCTGGAGTGCTCGGGAGTAGAGAGGGGACAACGTCTTCGTCGCCAAAGAATTCACACTGGAACCGACGGATTATGAGCCTTTATCGTACAAACAAAGAGCAGTCGCTCTAGCAACAGCGATTCCAAAATGGACCTTAAAGAGTTTGTAGCGCCCAGTCTCTCGATCGAAATACAAATGAACACTCTATCAGTGGAAAGACGATGTTGAACGAGGAGGAACCGATTGTGATAAGTGGTAAACTGTAGGGGCTCAGTCCAAGACCCATACAGTTGTCAGAATTCTGCCGAGCAGTGTGCGATGAGGAAGATCTGTTCACGCTCAAGAGCGTCAAGAAAACATTAATCAGAACGAAATATTACTTAGTCATAAATACAGCATTGTCTGCCCCAGGTGCTGCAGATGCGCAAAACTATAGACCTATATCTCTGACGTCGATCTGTTGTAGAATTTTAGAACATGTTTTTTGCTCGCGTATCATGTCGTTTTTGGAAACCCAGAATCTACTCTGTAGGAATCAACATGGATTCCGGAAACAGCGATCGTGTGAGACCCAACTCGCTTTATTTGTTCATGAGACCCAGAAAATATTAGATACAGGCTCCCAGGTAGATGCCATTTTCCTTGACTTCCGGAAGGCGTTCGATACAGTTCTGCACTGTCGCCTGATAAACAAAGTAAGAGCCTACGGAATATCAGACCAACTGTGTGGCTGGATTGAAGAGTTTTTAGCAAACAGAACACAGCATGTTGTTATCAATGGAGAGACGTCTATAGACGTTAAAGTAACCTCTGGCGTGCCACAGGGGAGTGTTATGGGACCATTGCTTTTCACAATATATATAAATGACCTAGTAGATAGTGTCGGAAGTTGCATGCGACTTTTTGCGGATGATGCTGCAGTATACAGAGAAGTTGCAGCATTAGAAAATTGTAGCGAAATGCAGGAAGATTTGCAGCGGATAGACACTTGGTGCAGGGAGTGGCAACTGACCCTTAACGTAGACAAATGTAATGTATTGCGAGTACATAGAAAGAAGGATCCTTTATTGTATGATTATATGATAGCGGAACAAACACTGGTAGCAGTTACTCGTACTTCTGTAAAACATCTGGGAGTATGCGTGCGGAACGATTTGAAGTGGAATGATCATATAAAATTAATTGTTGGTAAGGAGGGTACCAGGTTGAGATTCATTGGGAGAGTCCTTAAAAAATGTAGTCCATCAACAAAGGAGGTGGCTTACAAAACACTCGTTCGACCTATACTTGAGTATTGCTCATCAGTGTGGGATCCGTACCAGATCGGGTTGACGGAGGAGATAGAGAAGATCCAAAGAAGAGCGGCGCGTTTCGTCACAGGATTATTTGGTAACCGTGATAGCGTTACGGAGATGCTTAGCAGAAGAGCGGCGCGTTTCGTCACAGGGTTATTTGGTAACCGTGATTGCATTACGGAGGTGTTTAGCAGACTCAAGTGGCAGACTCTGCAAGAGAGGCGCTCTGCATCGCGGTGTAGCTTGCTCGCCAGGTTTAGAGAGGGTGCGTTTCTGGATGAGGTATCGAATTTATTGCTTCCCCCTACTTATACCTCCCGAGGAGATCACGAATGTAAAATTAGAGCCGGCAGAAGTGGCCGTGCGGTTAAAGGCGCTGCAGTCTGGAACCGCAAGGCCGCTACGGTCGCAGGTTCGAATCCTGCCTCGGGCATGGATGTTTGTGATGTCCTTAGGTTAGTTAGGTTTAACTAGTTCTAAGTTCTAGGGGACTAATGACCTCAGCAGTTGAGTCCCATAGTGCTCAGAGCCATTTGAACCATTTTTTTTTTGTAAAATTAGAGAGATTCGAGCGCGCACGGAGGCTTTCAGACAGTCGTTCTTCCCGCGAATCATACGCGACTGGAACAGAAAAGGGAGGTAATGACAGTGGCACGTAAAGTGCCCTCCGCCACACACCGTTGGGTGGCTTGCGGAGTACAAATGTAGATGTAGATATAGATGTAGATCTCAGTCAGGCCAGAGATGTGTGGTTCCAGTCAGCAGCAACAAGAGTGCGTCACCCGGCAGCTGGGCCGTGTCACGGAAGGCTCGCGTGGCAGCCGTTAAGTCACAGACAGTCTGTAATGTCATAACACAGTGGATCATCGATTTTTGGCTTTAATGGATCGTTAAGATTGTGTATATTTTTTCTGTAATGTTTACGCTGTGAATATTTTTATTAACGTTATTTAGTCCGGAGCTACATGTCAATACATTTTTTGTTGTGGTTGTGGTCTTCAGTCCACAGACTGGTATGATGCAGCTCTCCATGCTACTCTATCCTGTGCAAGCTTCTTCATCTCCCAGTACGTACTGCAACCTACATCCTTCTGATTCTGTTTAGTGTATTCATCTTTTGGTCTCGCTCTACGATTTTTAGCCTCCACGCTGCCCTCCCATACTAAATTGGTGATCCCTTGATGCCTCAGAACATGTCCTACCAACCGATCCCTTCTTCTAGTCAAGGTGTGCCACAAATTTCTCTTCTCCCTTATCCTATTTAATACCTCCTCATTATTTATGTCATCTATCCATCTAATCTTCAGCATTCTTCTGTAGCACCACATTTCGAAAGCTTCTATTCTCTTCTTGTCCAAACTATTCATCGTCTACGTTTCACTTCCATACATGGCTACACTCCCTACAAATACTTTCAGAAAAGACTTCCTGACACTTAAATCTATACTCGATGTTAACAAATTTCTCTTCTTCAGAAACGCTTTCATTGCCATTGCCAGGCTACATTTTATATCCTCTCTGACCATCATCAGTTATTTTGCTCCCCGAATAGCAAAACTCATTTACTACTTTAAGTGTCTCATTTCCTAATCTAATTCCCTCAGCATCACCCGACTTAATTCGACTACATTCCATTATCCTCGTTTTGCTTTTGTTGATGTTCATCTTATATCCTCCTTCCAAGACACTGTCCATTCCGTTCAGCCGCTGTCCCAGGTCCTTTGCTGTCTCTGACAGAATTACAATGTCATCGGCGAACCTCAAAGTTTTTATTACTTCTCCATGGATTTTAATTCCTACTTTTCTTTTGTTTCCTTTACTGCTTGCTCAATATACAGATTGAATAACATCGAGGATAGGTTACATCCCTGCTCACTCCCTTCCCAACCACTGCAACCCTTTCATGACCCTCGACTCTTATAACTGCCATCTGGTTTCTGTACAAATTGTAAATAGCCTTTCGCTCCCTGTAGTTTACCCCTGCCACCTTCAGAATTTGAAAGAGAGTATTCCAGTCAACGTTGTCAAAAGCTTTCTCTAAGTCTACAAATGCTAGAAACGTAGGTTTGCCTTCCCTTAATCTATTTTCTAAGATAAGTCGTAGGGTCAGTATTGCCTCACGTGTTCCAACATTTCTACGGAATCCAGACTGATCTTCCCCGAGGTCGGCTTCTACCAGTTTTTCCATTCGTCTGTTAAGAATTCGTGTTAGTATTTTGCAGCCGTGGCTTATTAAACCGATAGTTCGGTAATTTTCACATCTGTCAACACCTGCTTTCTTTGGGATTGGAATTATTATATTCTTCTTGAAGTCTGAGTGTATTTCGCCTGTATCATACATCTTGCTCATCAGATTAACGATAAATATTTAAAGTATTGTATGTAGACACACTGGAATAGTCAAGGGTGTAACATTATCCGTAAGAATATCGATCAGTAGGCTACATTAATGTCTTTGGACGCGCCTGCGAGCCAAATAGTTGCTGGAGAGGCAGTCAACGCTTTGCCTTACTAGACTGCTTCTGGTTCAGACGCAAAATATATTACAGTCAAAGTGTGCTGAGGTTTGTGTGTTCTTATGAAGGCGCTGAAATGTTCGTCGTTATGCTACAGTGAGAAGATTTTATATGGACAGGCAGTATTTGGAGTTGTCTGGGCACAGTACAAAACTTTAAGAGTGGCAACAAAACGCTCTGTGACTCAGTGCTACATATTGTAAATCGACCCCAAGAAGAGCCTGTACCATTTATTGCTGCATAATGTTATCAGCCGAAGCCGCTAGAAATATACAACACAATGTAAGATCTAACCAGTTTATCATACGAGTTTGTACAGACATTCCAGCGTTTGGAACTGATGAAGCTCAAATAATAGTTTTTCATCGTGACAGCAATTGTTATGTTTCAACCTGAACATTTTTGATGATAGAACCCTTCCTTTCCGTAACTGAAATTCTGGGTTGTATTAACAGACAGAAACTTATTAAAATGAGTAAATAATAATCTAATAACATTTTTTGGGACCAGTTTGAAACAGTCGAAACTTTGACAATACTTGGTGTTAACTGCTCACAATTGAGCAACAGTTACATAGTAATGACAGTGTGATCTATATTTTCTGAAACCAAAAGGTAATAATCTTAATTTCTTGGAAAGTAACTGGTCATAGGTTAAATGCTTTAATAATTGTCAGTACTGCCACGTTTCAAGTGACGGCTTTCAAGCTTTTTCTTTACTAAACATTGCTTCTTAAATAGAAAGTGTATTACGTTTCAACTGTCAAAATATGACCTGCGGGACGGCTGAGTATCGCCAAAGTTTATGTGTTTACCGTTCCGGCACGTCCAGAACGAAGATTCCTGGCACCAGCTGACTGCATTGTCCTCTTGATTCGGAGAAAACTTGCGGACTGTGCCCTGCTGAGTGCGACTGTCTCGCATCGGTTGGCTGGTGGTCTAGGCAGGTTGTTTTCGTAGCCGGTCAAACGTCAAGTTCTGTGCCCTCAGCTGAATAGCAGAGGCATGATTTGTCAACTTAAACTAAGGCTAGTTGACGTCATCAAGTCCTGCTTGAAATTGGAGGGAACGGTCGCTATTGGCGCGAATGATGTTCTGAGACAGGGTGGGTGAATTTTGGAATCAGAACTGAATGCTGATTCGCGGTTTTTCGAGGAGAGTAGGGAGTAGAGCAATGTTGTCTTCGCTCTTGCGTTGCGCGGACGGTTGAGTCGGGATCTGATCATCCTCGGAGACGGACGGCAGCCGTCGTGGACGGGGTTGACACAGAGCTGCTGCACGGCAGAAGTCGGCGCCTACATCATCAGGACGATGCGTACCGACGTCGTGCTGCAGATTTCAGTACTGGTACAGTATTTTATCAATTTTATACTGAATCCCTCAGCAGTACGCGGGCTCGCTTTGCTGCAAGTCCACCTTGCTTGTTTCTCCATGTGATCCCATTTGAGCTCTCACTGCTAATTGCGACACTGCTACATAGTCGGGAGATTAATATCTGATCCATTAGGACCTCCAGTCATTATCGTCAATCTATTGCATCACAGAGATTAGGAGCCCCTTGTTCTCGAGCCAACTGGTATTCTCATAATATTTCAGTATACCCTATCCTTTAACTTACTGTGTGTGTCGACAATCATGTGCATTTATGTTCTGATGTATAATAAATCTCATTGTAATATTTAATCCGCATATCATTTCGTAGATATAGGCAGAATCCCATTTCCTGTTGTTTATTATGATAAGGTTCTCTTTTTTTGAGTAGATTACAATTTTTATTAAATTATTGTGAGTGTGAACTCCTTATTTTACCAACTAGCAGGGTCCACCATCATTTTCTTCCGTTATCTTTGTGCTCATAATTAATTAGCTGGTAGATAAGGAGGGTGTCGAGTGGATGTCTCGTTCTCATGCAAAATTCGTCTGAATTGAAGAGGTACAAACTCTTCTCCACTCCGGCACCTCGCAACATCACCTGCGAGTTCGTAGTCCACTATCGATAGCTCTGACTTTGGTCATCTTTGGTGGCACTAGTGTTCAGTGTGTGTGTTATCTTTCCTGCATCAGTCCGAGAACCGAGGCTTTAAATTGGCATGTACATCGCCCGTTCGTTGCAGTTTGCCTTGAAAACTGGGGTGTTCTCTCGCCGAAATATCGGCGGTCGCTGAAAGTGTTACCTGGCAGAATTCCCGGAAGTTATTTGAAAGTTGTATACGCCAGGAGAAACTCAGGTCTAACACCAGTGTGACCCATTCTTGAGCACTGCTCTAGTGTTTGGAATGCCTAACCAGGTCGGGTTAAAGGAAGACGTCAAAGCAATTCAGAGGCGGGCTGCTAGATTTGTTACCAGTGGATTCGGACAACAAGCAAGTAGTACAGAGTTGTTTCGGGAACTGAAGTGAGAATTCCTAGAGGGAACGCGACGTTCTTTTCGGGGAACACTACTGAGAAAGTTTGGAGAACCTGCATTTCAAGATGACTGCAGAACGATCCTACTGCCGACAACGTATAAGGGGCGATCAAAAAGTTTCCGTTTGAAGGCCGTACAGTCCAGAATCGGAATATCACTTGGCAGCCGCGTGGGATTAGCCGAGAGGTCTCAGGCGCTGAAGTCATGGACTATGCGGCTGGTCCAGGCGGAGGTTCGAGTCCTCCCTCGGGCATGGGTGTGTGTTTTTCTCCTTAGGATAATTTAGGTTAAGTAGTGAGTAAGCTTAGGGACTGATGACCTTAGCAGTTAAGTCCCATAAGATTTAACACACATTTGAACATTTTTTTTAACCACTTGGCAAGATCGCCGTGAGCATTGAGGCAATCTTCCCACCGAGCACCATGGTGAAGATACTTATTTGGTGAGCCACCGCGTCCTGCTACGTGAAGAAGTCCAGAACTGCCTTCTGCATATCCTCGTCCGACACTAATTGTCGAACCTTCAAGGCCTTCTTTTAAGAGACCGAAGGGGTGATAATCGCTTGGGGAGGGAATCACGACTACAGGGCTGATGCTCGAGTGTTTCCCACTCGAGTTGGCTGAACTTCTGCTTTACGATGTTTGCGACTTAGGGACGTGCGTTATAATGAAGCAGCAGCGCCCCTGTGGTTTTCGACAGACATGCTCCCCATATACATTCTTCATTCTCAGATGGATGTCTCCCGATGTTTGTCCCTCGGCAGCATGTTCGGGCGCTTTTGGTAACTACGTCGCCATAGTTCACGTTTCCGCATTTACCGCACGAATTACGAAAGACACGAAACTCACACTCATTCCTTGCCTGCATGTCGGTGCTTATACAGGGTGGTCCATTGATCGTGACCGGGCCAAATATCTCACGAAATAAGCGTCAAACGAAAAAACTACAAAGAACGAAACTTGTCTAGAATGAATGGGGAAACCAGATGGCGCTACGAATGGCTCGCTAGATGGCGCTGCCGTAGGTCAAATGGATGTAACTGCGTTTTTTTTAAATAGGAACCACCATTTTTATTACATATTCGTGTAGTACGTAAAGAAATATGAATGTTTTAGTTGGACTACTTTTTTCGCTTTGTGGCACTTAATAGTCTTGAACATATGACTCACAATTTTAGACGAACAGTTGGTAACAGGTAGGATTTTAAATTAAAATACAGAACGTAGGTACGTTTGAACATTTTATTTCGGTTGTTCCAAAGTGCTACATGTACCTTTGTAAACTTATCATTTCTGAGAACGCATGCTGTTACAGCGTGATTGCCTGTAAATACCACATTAATACAATAAGTGCTCAAAATGATGTCCGTCAACCTCAATCCATTTGGCAATACGTGTAACGACATTCCTCTCAACAGCACGTAGTGCGCCTTCCGTAATGTTCGCACATGCATTCACAATGCGCTGACGCGTGTTGTCAGGCGTTGTCGGTGGATCACGATAGCAAATATCCCTCAACTTTCCCCACAGAAAGAAATCTGGGGACGTCAGATCCGGTGAACGTGCGGGCCATGGTACAGTGCTTCGACGACCAATCCTCCTGTCATGAAATACGCTATTCAGTACCGCTTCAACCACACGCGAGCTATGTGCCGGACATCCATCATGTTGGAAGTACATTGCCATTCTGTCATGCAGTGAAACATCTTGTAGTAACATCGGTAGAACATTACGTAGGAAATCAGCATACATTGCGCCATTTAGATTGCCTTCGATAAAATGAGGGCCAATTATCGTTCCTCCCATAGTGCCGCACCCTAGATTAACCCGCCAAGGTCGCTGATGTTCCACTTGCCGCAGCCATCGTGGATTTTCCGTTGCCCAATAGTGCATTTTATGCCGGTTTACGTTACCGCTGTTGGTAAATGACGCTTCGTCGTTAAATAGAACGCGTGCAAAAAAATCTGTCATCGTCCCGTAATTTCTCTTGTGCCCAGTGGCAGAACTGTACACGACGTTCAAAGTCGTCGCCATCCAATTCCTGTTGCATAGAAATATGGTACGCGAGCAGTCGATACTTATGTAGCATTCTCAACACAGACGTTTTTGAGATTCCCGATTCTCGTGCAATTTCTCTGCTACTGAAGTGCGGATTAGCCGCGACTGCAGCTAAAACACCTACTTGGGCATCATCATTTGTTGCAGGTCGTGGTTGACGTTTCACATGTGGCTGAACACTTCCTGTTTCCTTAAATAACGTAACTATCCGGCGAACGGTCCGGACACTTGGATGATGTCGTCCAGGACACCGAGCACCATACAAAGCACACGCCCGTTGGTTATTTTGATCACAATCGCCAAACATCAACACCATATCGCCCTTTTCCGCAATTGGTAAAAGGTCCATTTTAACACGGGTAATGAATCACGAAGCAAATACCGTCCGCACTGGCGGAATGTTACGTGATACCACGTACTTATACGTTTGTGACTACTACAGCGCCATCTGTCACAAAGTGAAAAAAGTGGTCCAACTAAAACATTCATATTTCTTTACGAACTACAGGAATTAGTAATAAAAAATGGGGGTTCCTGTTTTAAAACACGCAGTTGATATCCATTTGACCTATGGCAGCGCCATCTAGCGGGTCAACCGTAGCGCAGTCTGGTTTTCCCTGTCAAGCTAGACGAGTTTCGTTCTTTGTAGTTTTTTTGTTTGATGCTTATTTCGTGAGATATTTGGCCCAGTCACTATCAGTGAACCACCCTGTATAACCGCATCGGAGTTACGCTACTTTCCATATACATTGCAGCAACGCTCTCAAACGGAAACTTTTTGATTGTCCCCCTTATACGAGGGCGAGTCAAATGAAACCTTAAATTTGCAATAACAAATCGAAATCCGCCGCCGTTATCCTGTAAGTTGGTAAGCGTGCTACAAACAGCATGCAGAATGGCCTGTAGGTGGCAGCATAGTGCAGATGCACACATACCGTCGCAGTATCAGTGTAAAGATGGCCGCTCCACTTGCGACTTGTACTAGGGAAGAACATCGTTCTGTTATTCGGTTTTTGCGTAGTGAAGTTGTGAAACCTATTGAAATTTATCGACGAATGAAGGTTGAGTACGGCGATGCATGTTTGTCACAGCAGCAAGTCTACGAATGGAGTAGGAAGTTCGCAAATGGTGTGACTTTAGTGGAAGATGCTCCTCGTCCAGGTCAGGCACAACGAGTTGTGACTCCACAGAACATTGCAGCAGTTGAAGCCATAGTGAAGGAAAACCGTTGAGTGACACTGAATGACATTGCAGCATGTTTACAGATTAGTGATGGGTCAGCACACCACATTGTGCATGATGTGCTCCAGTTTCACACAAAGTGCCAGCAAAATGGGTGCCACGGCAGCTGACTCCTGAAATGAGAGAGCGTGTTGATGCTTGTGAAGAACTTCTTAGGTGTTTTGAACGAGAAGGTGATGGCTTCCTTGCAAGAATCGTTACTGGGGACGAAACCTGGGTTCACTTCCACCAACTAGAAACGAAGAGAGCGAGCAAGGAATGGCGCCATTCCTCATCACCAAAACCAAAGAAGTTTCGAACAGAACCATCAGCAGGGAAGGTTATGCTGACTCTGTTTCGGGACGAAAAAGGCGCCATTTTGGAGCATTACATGCCTAGAGGGACCAATGTCACCAGTGCATCATACAAAAATCTCCTAAAAAATTATCTGCGGCCTGCAATCAAACCAAAGCGACGTGGATTGCTGTCCGCAGCTGTCCTTTTGCAACATGACAATGCAAGGCCCCACACTGCCCGTACAACAGTTGCAACAATCACAGACGTGCATTTCGAGTGTCTTCCTCATCCACCATACTCACCAGACCTTGGCCCAAGTGATTTCCATATGTTTGGACCACTCAAAGACGCAATGGGAGGAAAGAAGTTCCGTTCTGATGAAGAGGTACGCCACACGGTGCATGAGTAGTTGTGCAGACTACCAAAAGAATTTCTTTCTTAAGGAATTTATGCACTTTGTAAGCGCTGGAGGACTTGCACTGAGCGTGGGGGAGATTATGTCGAAAAGTGATACAGCTTTGTATCACTTCCGCACAATAAATAATATGTTAAAAAAATATTTATGGTTTTCATTTGTCTCACCCTCGTACATATCACGTAAGGACTACGAATATAAGATAAAAGAAACTAGGGCTCGTACGAGAAATTAGGGCTCGTTTTCCCCTCACTCTGTTTTCGACTGAACAGGAAGGGAAATTACTTGTAATGGGAATCCGTACCCTCTGCCATGCAATGTGCGGTGACGTGAGATGTATGTATATACAGGGTGTTACAAAAAGGTACGGCCAAACTTTCAGGAAACATTCGCCACACACAAAGAAAGAAAAGATGTTATGTGGACATGTGCCCGGAAACGCTTAATTTCTATGTTAGAGCTCATTTTAGTTTCGTCAGTATGTACTGTACTTCCTCGATTCACCGCCAGTAGGCCCAACTGAAGGAAGGTAATGTTGACTTCGGTGCTTGTGTTCACATGCGACTCATTGCTCTACAGTACTAGCATCAAGCACATCAGTACGTAGCATCAACAGGTTAGTGTTCACCACGAACTTGGTTTTGCAGTCAGTGCAATGTTTACAAATGCGGAGTTGGCAGATGGCCATTAGATGTATGGATTAGCACGGGGCAATAGCCGTGGCGCGGTACGTTTGTATCGAGACAGATTTCCAGAACGCAGGTGTCCGGACAGGAAGACGTTCGAAGCAATTGATCGGCGTCTCAGGGAGCACGGAACATTCCAGCCTATGACTCGCGACTGGGGAAGACCTAGAACGACGAGGACACCTGCAATGGCCGAGGTAATTCTTCGTGCAGTTGACGATAACCCTAATGTCAGCGTCAGAGAAGTTGCTGCTGTACAAGGTAACGTTGACCACGTCACTGTATGGAGAGTGCTACGGGAGCACCAGTTGTTTCCGTACCTTATACAGCGTGTGCAGGCACTATCAGCAGCTGATTGGCCTCCACGGGAACACTTCTGCGAATGGTTCATCCAACAATTCGTCAATCCTCATTTCAGTGCAAACGTTCTCTTTACGGATGAGGCTTCATTCCAACGTGATCAAATTGTAAATTTTCACATTCAACATGTGTGGGCTGACGAGAATCCGCACGCAATTGTGCAATCACGTCATCAACACAGATTTTCTGAGAAAGTTTGGGCAAGCATTGTTGGTGATGTCTCGATTGGGCCCCATGTTCTTCCACCTACGCTCAATGGAGCACGTTATCATGATTTCATACGGGATACTCTACCTGTGCTGCTAGAACATGTGCCTTTACAAGTACGACACAACATGTGGTTCATGCACGATGGAGCTCCTGCACATTTCAGTCGAAGTGTTCGTACGCTTCTCAACAACAGATTCGGTGACCGATGGATTGGTAGAGGCGGACCAATTCCATGGCCTCCACGCTCTCCTGACCTCAACCCTCTTGACTTTCATTTATGGGGACATTTGAAAGCTCTTGTTTACGCAACCCCCATACCAAATGTAGAGACTCTTCGTGCTCGTATTGTGGTGATACAATACGCCATTCTCCAGGGCTGCATCAGCGCATCAGGGATTCCATGCGACGAAGGGTGGATGCATGTATTCTCGCTAACGGAGGACATTTTGAACATTTCCTGTAACAATGTGTTTGAAGTCACGCCGGTACGTTCTGTTGCTGTTTGTTTCCATTCCACGATTAATTTGATTTGAAGAGAAGTAATAAAATGAGGTCTAACATGGAAAGTAAGCGTTTCCGGACACATGTCCACATAACATATTTTCTTTCTTTGTGTGTGAGGAATGTTTCCTGAAAGTTTGGCCGTACCTTTCTGTAACACCCTGTAGATGTGGATCTAGTACCACTATAGTGGTGGCTGTAAAACTTAGCCACTGCGCTGCGGTCGTTTGGTTGAAATATGGCTAACGTTGTGGATACAGTAGGTTCAACATCGATTTTCTCGGAAACTTGGAACCGTCTCATGAAAAGCTGCTAGCCATATATTCAGGACAGATCCCTCTATAACACATCTAAGTTTCATAAAAATTCGTGACTTAACAGGTTTAATGGTCTACAAGGCCATAACAACTGTACTCCACAAAAGTCACGTCTCAAACCACTGCTGCATGGAGCTAACGGCCATTTCAAGGCGCAACCTTAAGACCAACTGCTGCCTGTTTGAAAAACATCACACGATATCAACAATCCTGACCAAAGCTCACTTAGTATTCAAATCCGCGAGGAAAGTATCGAAGTGCTTCCTGATAATTTAAATTCTTAAATAGATCGTAGAAAAGTGTATTTTAATACACTACTGGCCATTGAAATAGCTAAACCAAGAAGATGACGTGCTACAGACGCGATATTTAACCGACAGGAACAAGATGCTGTGATATGCAAATGATTAGCTTTTCAGAGCATTCACACAAGGTTGTCGCCGGTGGCGACACCTACAACGTAGTGACATGAGGAAAGTTTCCAACCGATTTCTCATACACAAACAGCAGTCGACCGGCGTTGCCTGTGTGAAACGTTGTTGTGATGCCTCGTGTAAGGAGGATAAATGAGTGCCATCACGTTTCCGACTTTGATAAAGGTCGGATTGTAGCCTATCGCGATTGCGGTTTATCCTATCGCGACATTGCTGCTCGCGTTGGTCGAAATCCAATGACTGTTGGCAGAATATGGAATCGGTGGGTTCAGGAGGGTAATACGGAACGCCGTGCTGGATCCCAACGGCCTCGTATCACTAGCAGTCGAGATGACAGGCATCGTACACGAATGGCTGCAACGGATCGTGCAGCCACGTCTCGATTCCTGAGTCAACAGATGGGGACATTTGTAAGACAACAACCATCTGCACGAACAGTTCGACGACGTTTGCAGCAGCATGGACTATCAGCTCGGAGACCATGGCTACGGTTACCCTTGATGCTGCATCACAGACAGGAGCGCCTTCGATGGTGTACTGAACGACGAACCTGGGTGCACGAATGGCAAAACGTCATTTTTTCGGATGAATCCAGGTTCTGTTTACAGCATCATGATGGTCGCATCCGTGTTTGGCAACATCGCGGTGAACGCACATTGGAAGCGTGTATTCGTAATCGCCATACTGGCTTATCACCCGGCGTGATGGTGGGGTGGCATTGATTACACGTCTCGGTCACCTATTGTTCGCATTAACGGCATTTTGAACAGTGGACGTTACATTTCAGATGTGTTATGACCCGTGGCTCTACCCTTCATTCTATCCCTCCGAAATCCTACATTTCAGCAGGATAATGCACGACCGCAGGTCATTTACGGGTCTGGATACAGAAAATGTTCGACTGCTGCCCTGGCCAGCACATTGTCCAGATCTCTTACCAACTGAAAACATCTGGTCAATGGCGGCCGAGCAACTGGCTCGTCACAATACGCCAGTCACTATTCTTGAACTGTTGTATCGTGTTGAAGCTGCATGGGCATCTGTACCTGTACACGCCATCCGAGCTCTGTTTGGCTCAATGCCGAGGCGTATCAAGGCCGTTATTACGGCCAGAGGTGGTTGTTCTGGGTACTGATTTCTCAGGATCTATGCATCCAAATTGCGTGAAAATGTAATCGCATGTCAGTTCTAGTATATTTGTTCAATGAATACCCGTTTATCATTTGCATTTCTTCTTGGTGTAGCAATTTTAATGGCCAGTAGTGTATATCTTTCGGGGTGGCTCGTACTGCTGCATCGCCACTATGCCGTCTGGCTCTGACACGAAGGAAGATAGAGGACTCCAGAAGGGGGCGCCGTGCCATTGAGCAGAGCCGCTGACGAGGCAGCTGGTCCCGCGTTTAGCCCCCTCCCTTCAGCCAGTGACTGGCCGGCCCTCTCGCCGCGGCTGCCTTGTTTGCACGCCACGGGCCGCGCACCTGTTGCCGTCCTTCTGCCCGCCACCTACTTGGCAACCTTCCACCGGCCCACAGACGCCGCCACAGCCGTCTGGCGGACGTGATGCTCTCGAGGCGGCACCTTTAAGCTCCTGGCCGCCTCTCCTGTCCCAGTGGCAACGGAAAAACTCTGCGAGGACGCTGTCTCCCTGAATCACTGTTTAGCTGGTCTTATGCACACTACACTCACTAATTTAACTTCTCTTCCACTTTGCCAATTTCAGTTTAACTTTAAAATCTAATCTACCATGTAAATATGTAGAAATATGCATGCTTTGAAGTCCAGAATATCATTTGTTTTTTAATTTTAATGCTGTTTTTGAAAACCAATTTTTGGTACTCAGACCTCGATTCTCACATTCCAGATTCTTTAAGTTCATTAACAAGACACTGTTCAACAGTTCCATGTCTTCATTTTATGACAAACGTTATTAATTTAATTTTAGTATTTTTTCAGGTTTCAAGCTGAAATTTTCTTTAACCATCGGGGAGAGTAGGCAATACTCTCTTAGGATTTAAAGGTTGGCTACAGCGCACATACACAAGCTCTGGAATCTAAGATATTGATGTCGCGCTTCGCAGCGCACGGATTACTTAGTGGCAGTTTGGAAGCCAGTGTAGGAGCCCGCCTGCTGTGGTGCGCACGTGTGTTGTGCGAGGGGTCGTCGCCGAGCTGTCGTACTGCCGGGTCCGCCAGCAGCGACACAGGATTTGGTATTGAGTTGATATTTTTTTATAATTTGCAGCGCGCTTATTAATTTAAAGAAAAGGGTTTGTGTATGTGCGCAGAATCAGACGGTAATTTTGATAATGACTGGAGTTGAATTCTTAAGGGAAACCATTGTTAGGCGTATAGATTAAGTATTGATTTTTGTCATTGATTTCTTTTGTAATTGTCAGGGAATTGTTTCACTATGTATTTAATTGAGAAGTATTTCAGTCTGTCTCAAGAGTTTGATTAATTTGTAATATTGCTTTAATGCTACTGGAGGCAGATTTACATACGAAGCGATTGTTCAAAGAGCTTATAGCGTTTTGTTAGTTGAATGAGAAAGAATCGCTTTCAGAATATAGTTTTTGAAAAAAGGAATTACTTGTTTGGCTTATCATTTATCGAGTTTAGATTTGACCAAACCCTTTCTCTTGAATTATATGTAGTTGTAGTAAGCAGCAGCAGCCGCGGCAACAGCAGGAGCCGCCATACAGAACATGCATTGCACTCAGCGTGAATAATAGGTTTTTTTATGTTTTTGTTAAATAATGGAATGCAGCAGATCAAGCAGTGGCAGCAGAAAGACCAAGTAAGTTATTTGTTGCGCACAGGACCAATAAAAAAAAATAAAGTTTAGGAGATCTCTGTAATAGTAAAGTTAACAAGAGTTCAAGCACGAGATTTTCAGTAGAAGACACGAGACAAGAAGAAAGAGCTCGAGACTTTCATCGTCACATAAATGTGATACTAAAACTGACAAACTACATTTTCGATAATACGGAAAAAACCGCAACATCAAAAAAAAAAATTTTGTACAGTAAAGAAATTTGGGGAATACATTTGTCTAGGTAACATATTTAAGTAGTTAACGCTGCAAGATCACATGAGATGTAAGTTCGCGATAAGTCACTGCAAATGTGAAATGCTGGTACATTAATAATCGGTGTAACCCCAGCATGTTGAATGCAAGCATGCAAACATGCATGCATTGTATTGTACAGGTGCCAGATGTCAGTTTGTATGTTGGAGTTGCATGCCTGTTTTTGCATTTGGTCGGTCAATATAGGGACGCAATTTTGTCATATGATGACATGATGGAGAACGTGGCTGTTGTTTGCAGACAAATGTTGATGGTGTTGGGACAGCGACCAGTCACAAATTTACTTTCAGTTCCTTTATTCAAAGGGTACCGTCATCGGTTTCGAATCGTTGTGATTCATCCTCAGACGGTCTATACGCTTTCTTTATGACATGTGATGTGTTTTTTACAGATTAATTGTCCTAAAATATAAATAATACATAATTATAAACACGGCACACACAGATGTTTGCGTTACAGATTGCTCATAATAATGGACATAAACCCACAATAATAGAAAAACTCCACAACAAAATGCAGACAAAAACCACAGATCCACTTCACAGCAGTCACTTCAAACCAAATCAGTGTGCCACAGAAGGCAAACCTAAATATGCCACTCTCCGATACATAGGCCCACTATCATACCAAATAGCAAACTTATTTAAAAAGAAAAATATTGCAATCAGCTTTTCACAAGTAATAAATTACAATAAAAAGTAATCCATGATGTAAATGCCTTCAAGAGTCCCTACCGTAAATCAGGAATATACAAACTCAAATGCGATACATGCCAAAAATTCTACATCGGACAGACAGGCAGAAATTTTGATATTAGATACAAGGAACACATTGATGCTTTCAGAGTTGGTAATTTGAACAAATCTGCATTTGCAGCCCATATTGCTGAAGAAAACCATTCAGTGGGAAACATTGAGGACAACTTAAAAATTTTACATAAAGGAGCCACTATGAGTATATTAGAAGGAATAGAAATACACACACACAAAAACAGCATCCCAGACTATATCCTTAATGAACAAACAGAGTTAGCTAACACCCCTTTCCTGAAAAATTTCCAAAAATTTTTTTTCCAATCTACAAAGCAAATAATATTAGTACGCCTATCTGCAGATCAAGTAGCAAATGTATGTGTTACTATAACTCTCATTATGCTAAATGTAATAAAATAATGTACTATTTTACCTATACAGTACTATATACATATGTATAAAAACAACTTTATAATTAATGTAACAATACCAACTCAAAAAAAAATCAATATGTCTGTACTAGTGTAAAAGGCATTACAGTTACGTAAATGAATATATGATCCTTTCCAAACATAGGACATCATCGTCAAATGTTATGATGTATCATAGCATCTTTGATACTCATATGCTCTTTGTATGTATCAAAACATGTGGTGTGTGGTAGAAATCTTCTCAGTGACAAATCTAAAGTGTACAGTGATAAAAATTTACGTGTGCTACAATAAGAACGCAGTGGGAATGTATTCACATCTGTTGGACGAATGTTATGAAAACAAACACTCCAAACGGACATTTCACGTAAGTCACATGCAACGAAAATCTGTAACGCAAACATCTGTGTGTGGCGTGTTTATAATTATGTATTATTTATATTTTAGGACAATTAATCTGTAAAAAACACACCACATGCCATAAAGAAAGCGTGTAAACCGTCTGAGGATGAATCACAACGATTCGAAACCGATAACGGTACCCTTTGAATAAAGGAACTGAAAGTAAATTTGTGGCTGGTTGCTGTCCCAACACCATCAATATAGGGACGGTTAATGCTGTTTGTGTATTAAGTTGAAGTTGTCTTTCGATGATGTCCCATATATGCTCGGCTGGAGACCGATCTGCTGATCGAGCAGGCCAAGACAACATGTCGACACACTGTAGAAAATGTTCGGTTACAGCAGCTGTATCTCGAAGGTGTTATCCTGTTGGAAGACACACCGTGGAATGCTGTGCATGAATGGCAGCACAATCACCAGATTTACGTATAAACTTGAAGTCAGGGAGCGTGTGATAACCACGACAGTGCTCTTGCTGTCATGCGATATTTAACACCAGGCCGTAACCCCAAGTGTAGGTCCAGTGCGTCCAGCACGCAAAAAGTTTGTTGCAGGACCTCAAATGGGTGCCTTCTAACCAACACACGGCCATCACTAGCACGAAGGCAGTGCCAACTTTCATGAGGAAACACAAGAGACCTCTACCCTCCCCTCCAATGAGCTCTCGTTTCACGCCACTGAAGACACAAGTGGTGGTGGTTTGCGATCAGTGGAATGCCCGCTACTGGGCGTCTCGCTCGGAGCTGTCCTTAAAGTACATCTACATCTGCATCTACATCTACATGGTTACTCTGCAATTCACACTTAAGTGCCTGGCAGAGGGTTCATCGAACCATTTTCATACTACTTCTCTACCATTCCACTCTCGAATGGCGCGTGGGAAAAAGGAACACCTAAATCTTTCCGTTCGAGCTCTGATTTTTCATATTTTATTATGATTATCATTTCTCCCTACGTAGGTGGGTGACAACAAAATATTTACGCATTCGGAAGAGAAAGTTGGTCATTGAAATTTCGTAAATAGATCTGGCCGCAAAGAAAACCGCCTTTGTTTCAGTGACTGCCACCCCAACTCGCGTATCATATCAGTGACACTCTGACCCCTATTGTGCGATAACACGAAACGAGCTGCCCTTCTTTGCACTTTTTCGATGTCCTCCGTCAATCCTACCTGGTAAGGATTCCACACAGCGCAGCAATATTCTAGCAGAGGACGGAAAAATGTAATGTAGGCTGTCTCTTTAATGGGTTTGTCGCATCTTCTAAGTGTTCTGCCAACAAAGCTCAGTCTTTGTTTCGCCTTCCCCACAATATTATCTAAGTGGTCTTTCCAATTTAAGTTGCTCGTAATTGTAGTTCCTAGGTATTTAGTCGAATTGACAGCCCTTAGATTTGTGCGATTTACCGTATACCCAAAATGTATCGGATTTCTTTTAGTACTCATGTGGATGACATCATACTTTTCTTTGTTTAGTGCTAATTGCCACTTTTCACACCATACAGAATTTCTCTCTAGAACATTTTGTAATTTGAATTGATTTTCTGATGATTTTACCAGACGGTAAATTACAGCGTCATCTGCAAACAATCTAAGGGGGCTGCTCAGATTATCACCTCTGAGCATTTATGTAAATCAGGAACAGCAGAGGACCTATGACACTACCCTGCGGAACGCCAGATATCACTTCTGTTATACTCGATGATTTACCGTCTATCACTACGAACTGTGACCTCTCTGAGAGGAAATCGCGAATCCAGTCACACAATTGAGACGATACTCCATATGCACGCAGTTTGATTAATAGTCGCTTTTGAGGAACGGTATCAAAAGCCTTCTGGAAATCTAGGAACATAGAATCGATCTGAGATCCCTTGTCGACAGCACTCATTACTTCGTGGGAATAAAGAGCTCGCTGTGTTGCACAAGAACGACATTTTCTGAATCCGTGTTCGTTATGCATAAATAAGTCATTTTCTTCAAGGTGATTCATAATATTCGAGTACAATATATGTTCCAAAATCCTAATCCTACTGCAAATTGAGGTCAGTGATATGTCTCTAATTCAATGGGCTATTCCTATTTTCTTTCTTGAATATTGGTGTTACCTGTGCTACTTTCCAGTCTTTAGGAACAGACCTTTTGTCAAGTGAGTGGGTGTATATGATTGCTAAGAAAGGTACTATTGTGTCTGTAAAACCGATTTGTAACAGTTCGTTGTGTCACTGTGGTGCCATCTGCTGTTCATCTTGCTGCTGCAGATGCAGAGCCCATATACCGAACGCGGTGGTCTTCCCTGTCGTCAGTGCCACGTGAGCGTCTGGAGCTCGTACTTCCTGGTACTGATCATTCTCGTGAGCACCGCTGCCAGCAACCATTACAGTGGTTACATTCCTGCCAAGTGTTACCGCAGTGTCGCAGAAGGAACGTCCAGCTTCTCGGAGCCCCTATTACGCGACCTCGTTCAGACTCAGAGAGGTGTTGACAGTGGCGCCTTAGTTGCCTTACAGGCATTCTTGAGTAACATAAACTCATCAAATCAACTCTCAAAGGTAACTAACGCTCACGACCGTTACAGCTTGCATTTAAAGCAAACTTTATTTGCATCATCATAGTGGAGCTACTAGCGCCACTTTTATGCAACTGGCGCGAAATTTGAATAGACAGAAACTTTCAGATGTAGAAACACACCTACCAACATTCGTTTACGTCGCTTAAGTCCCTCTTGGCGTCGCGATTTTTTTTCGTCAATGTATTAATACGTAGAAGTGTGTCAGTACCTCAAGACTACTTCCTGCAAATATTTCGTTGAGATTGGTTAACATTTAAGACAAGAAACTTCGCACTGAACTTAGAAAGATAAACATAAGGGAAAATGGATTTTAAAATTTTATTAAAAAATGAATGCTAGTACAATAAACATGAGTTTCCCCTTCTTATTACTGCAAGGCTTCTTCTTATCGTAATTTGAAGACCAAAATAGCCTTTTTCTTGAATTTTTCCTTCTCCAGTCACTATCTTGTGGACTGCTTAATCTGTCGTTGAACTCTAGATAAGCAAATCTTCCTATGGGACGGTGATAGATGAGTACTGGGACCCTTGCTTTCTTCAGTCTTCAGACAGTTGAGATAGCTCATATTGAACTTAGAAACAGCTTCTATAATACGCAAAAGGACTTTTTTTGGGCCACTTGGTACAAATGACACTGCGTAAACTTTCATTTGGATTTCGTGTCTTGCCATCAGTGTATCTTAACAGTTGTGCATCAGATGCAAAGTCTCTGATAGACGGGTACTACTTTGATCACTTTCGAAGCTCAGCCCCTACTTCAATCCGTATTTCAAACATTTCTTAGACATACTTGTAACTCGAATACAGCCATTTCGTTCAGGAACCTCAGAGTAAACATCCAAAAGATGTTAAATAGCCATTAAAATTTTCCTGATAAAAGTTGAAGTCTTTGGGTGGAGTCTCCCCTAAAGACTACGAACTTAAGCCCGCCTTACACGCTCGACCTTCTTGCCAAAATCGACTACTGTGAGTGCGCCTTTTGTGCCTGCGTGTAAATCAGCAACCCGCCACGTTGAGTGTGTGTCTATGACGTGAAATCTATAGACTGTACAGAACCCCAAATTATAAGAAGTACAAAGCCCATGTTATAAAAGACCAACAAAGAGCGACAACAGCGCTCCTAGTGGCCTGGCAGAGAACTTCGAATACGAGAAAGTATGGTACGAAAATTGGTATTCTTGCTTTGGGACATACGAGCGTTATACGATGATACTTCTCATTTACACTTTGTGTATGGGCCTGGCAGTCTAATGATAAATTGTGTACATTGAAATGTTTTTGTTACCTTGCAAAATGATATATTCGGAAACATCAATCAAAAATTAAAGCTTAACTTCTCATAGCCTGGTGTTCACAGTCATGTAAAATTTTGTAAATGATACCATGGTCGCCTTTTGACTATAAAACCCAATATTACAGTTTCAAAAATGTGGTCATTATCAAGCGGAAATAATTGCAATTTAGTGATGTCAAAACCTAAAAATCATCTGATACGATTTGTCTCTGAAGCTGGTTTCATCGCATTGTGTTCCTAGTTACGATTTTCTTTTAGGTATTATAGTATCTGAATTGCATTGTAAATGTGTTGCTTGTATTGTGCATAATTTTCTTTCCTATGAAACAAAAGATGGTTTCGTCACATGGTATTCTTTGGAGTCATGTCTATTTGTTACAGCTTACGAATCCGTGTGTGAACAGCTCGTTTAAAGGTATTGTAAATATAGTGTTCGTATTCAACGTTACTTTTGTTCGCAAACGTTTTTCGTGTTTTCTCGCATTATTATAGGGGAGAGCATGACTCTAGTACATTGATTCATGCTACTATGTATTTTTTGAAGTACTCGTTAATAACGAGTGAACACATTTGCGTAACTGCTGTTGCATTTTTAGTATTTGCATAGAAGACTACTGAAGTCATTAACACTACAAAGCATGCCTATCCACATTTACATCCATGCTCCACAAACCACTGTCAAATGCATGGCGCTCAGTGGAAACAAACAACACTATTCAAGGCAGGATTACGTACACACCCGGGGGAAAGACGTCATAAAGTTGAGTACCAATTCTGTCAATAGCTGCTAACCCAGAGTTCTTCATTAAATGCGAGAAAGTACAAAATACAGATGCAAACAGAAATAAAGTACTTAATTTCATTCACCATAATCGGTATTTTGAAAAGCCTGCAACTGTCTCATTTATTATTTAAATAATAAAAAATTAGACCAGTTACTTACTTTTGCATGCTTAGCACAACATGTTTTGCATGCAGACATCACAAAAATATTTAGAAAAACAAATGCACTTCATAATGAGAATAAATTCTCGAAACGCGTTGTGCTAAGTATGAAACAACAAGTAACTAGTGCAATTTTTCATTATTTAAATGAAAAATGAAGTAGAAGAAAATCAGTAAACTTCCAATCCATTTAAATCGAGCAGTTCACACACGTATATGTAAGCAGTAACGTGATGCAACGCAACCAGCTTCTGCTTTAAACTAAACAAAAATAAATATAGAATCAAAATCCAGCAAAATGTGAGCAACATATTTATACTGAAAATTCAGAGAGTGCGATATACACAAGAAACCTCAATCATAAAATAATGAGATGAAACCAACTAGTGTTCTTAAAAAGGTCAAAACAGATATAGAATATAAGGAACCGCGATGACGGATTGATAAACTTGCAGCAAATCAGTACCGTGGAAGTCCTTCTATGAGTTTCACCCGTAATAGAGTGCATCGAGTATGGAGCTCTAAATTTCCGAATATGTTGCATATTGCACATCGGCAGAAACAGAGTACTGTGGCGAAAGTTAATCTGTTCTGGCCGTCATCATTTCTCTTCCATAAATTGATTTTGTGCTTTCATGTCTTCGTAATCTTTACTGGATTATTTGCTTTGTTTTATTTATTTATTTCGAAGCTTTGGATCAGATCCGAGAATGTTTTCGCATGTTCCGTGATATTTTCGCTATTTTTCCTACTTGGGTTCTACTACAAGAGAGGGTGAATTAATATCTGCAGGCAAAAGGTATTTACGTTCTACAGAGAAAACATCTACACTATGCATAAACAAGTATGTAAATAGGTAAACGTGTATGAAAATTATTTCAACAGTGAAAAAGTCACAATTATGTGACGAGAAAAATAATTATCGATGTTATTTGCTATTTACCAAGCAAAGAAGATACAAATGATAAAGTAAAAAAGGCGCTGTTTATTGTGTTCAAGCTATTATTCAATGTGTTTGCAAGTACGTTTTCTCGAGCAAATAAATGTGTATGTTTTGCAATGTTTGGACGACATTTTTCCTATTGTTTCAGTTCTCAGGTGTGTGGAGAATTTACTACTCGGCATTGACAAGAACATCCACTATGAATTTTCCTTTGGCCATTAATAAACTCTCCCATAGTGCTCAGAGCCATTAATAAACTCTATTACCATTGCATTTCCTACATTTTGTTACTATGCTTTGACTTTTTCGTGGAAAGGATCGTCCCTCATAACCTCACTTTCACCGTTCTGGTGCCAAATTGCACAAGAGACAGCTCTCACAACAGACAGGTCTCGCAACACACACAATTTTTGTGCTGACGTGTAAACGAAAATGACCACTAAACACAAACGAGACTCAGTACAGTAATAAAACAACAGGGGCGCAGCAGTAGTCTTATTTGTCTCGAGCAGACAATTGAGACAAGAAAGTCGATAGTGAAAAACGGGCTATTTCCCTTTTCGTTTGAAAGCACAAACGGTCTACGAGGTTTATCGGGAGCGCTGTCACTGTGGCGAGGCTAGGGTCCGAGGTGGGGGAATGTGGGTGTGGCGAGGGAGGACGTCACGTTTTGCTACTGGCTCCACGCCCTCCCAATACAACTTGCCATCACATTTATTTTTAACGAGCCGCAAAGACTTACGATTTTAGTAACAGCAACACTAAAATGTAGGATTTCAGTTTCGCATTTATCTTGACCACACCAAATAACTTTTTGTTTAGAAGCAACATAGAAAAAGGAACGAAGGAGAGCAACTGTTTAGCTACCAGGGAGATATTAACTCTTTATTGTTCACACACAGGAATATTATGAAGAAATAATATTTTGCTACTTAAGTTAGATTTATATGGTCAAGTGAACAATTGTACATGCATCTGAGTTTTTATAACATTTATTCTTTGCAAATACAGCATGCTGCTTGTAAGCAACATTTTCCGTAAAAGGTGGCATGGATGCTACAATATGAAATATCACAATATTGTTCCTGTAGATGAAAAGATGGTTGCATTTTGATTTATTTCACGTGAAACGTCTTAAAACAATCCCTCTTTGCAATAACGCACAGAATGCTTCCACATTTTTGCGTCAAATGTCCCTGAGGGCAATGCCGACATCATCTCTTTGGCCCACACTCTGGGCAGTGACCAAGTCTGTCATATTGTACCTCATTCACTGACACAAGAGCTCCCGTTTTATTTTTCTTACGGACTCTTGTGCATCCTACCCACCTGCATTTTCTGTAACATCTGGGAGCATTCCTTCGCCTATACAAGGATAAACTCTTACTCAGTGTCTTACACATCGGTACTTACAAATATAATTGGAACCCCTTCCACCGTTCATGAGCTGAATGCAGTGCCTTTCTTGTTACTGCGTTTGGCGTTTGTGCTGTTATTTTGCGTTTCACTGCCAGTGTCCAAATTACAACGATTCTAGTGGTTGGACGGAAGAAAGGAAAATTAGGGATCAATGTCCCGTCGACATCGAGATCATTATAGACGGAGCATGAGCTCAGAATGCGTCAAGGATTGGAAAGAAATTGGCCGTGCCCTTTCAAGGGAACTATCCCGGAACTGGAGTGATTTCAGGAAATCACAGAAAACCTGAGTCCTGAAAGCTGGACGCAGATTTAAACCGTCATCCTCCCGAATGAGTGTTCTAACCACTGCGCCACCTTGCTCGGTGACGATTCGGTTATTGGTGACTGGATTCTCCATCAGACTCCGCATCAGATTCTGGAATATCCAGGAAGCTACCGTCGCGAACCGTCTGTGGTTCATATTTTAAATCTTCGTTACTACTGCAGTCAACCACCTATGGTACAAGAGTCTTCTAGCGGTAAAATAATGCTGGTCCTTTGATTCATCCAGAAAATGTGTTTGCTTCCATCTTCAGTATCCTGTAAATGAGATTTCATGACAGTACTAGAAACATTACACAAGTTCGTTATAGGGGCAATGTTGCCTAAAGACAATACTCTCATCTCGTTTGGTTTTTATGAGCTTCAGATATGAATTCGCTAACACATCTGTGTAATAACTCACCTTCAAGAGTTTCTATTTCCATTTATATACAGTTTTCGTTGTATAAAATAAAACAGCACCAGAAACTCGAAACAAACTGCTTCTCTGGTAACTGATAGTAACATAACCTAGCACGACATGTACCAAAGCTAGACACTATGCAAAATCTTCGCGGCAGAAAGAACGGAACATCTTTGGGTCAGAGACTCTAAACGTTGCTCAGAAACATCCTTGCCCATCCAAGGACAAAACCTAAAAAATGTCGCAGGACACACAGTTCAAATGGTCCAAATGGCTCTAAGCACTATGGGACATAACATCTGAGGTCATCAGTCCCATAGACTTAGAAATACTTAAACCTAACTAACCTAAGTACATCCATGCCCGAGGCAGGATTCGAACCTGTGACCATAGCAGCAGCGAAGATCCGGCCTGAAGCGCCCAGAACCGCTCGGCCACATTGGCCGGCGACACACAGTTCAATCTCGGTGTTGCTTGAGAGCAACATTGCCCAAAAAGGACTGACTAGCACAACAGGCTTTCTTGTAATTTTATTCGTTATAAAGATGTGAACAGCAGTACATCTTTTTTTAAATAACACTTACTCTCTCGAAGACTTGTTAAAAATCAAATCGCAATCTACCATACAGGTAAACATGACGCTATTAACACAGAAGTGACTTTGACGCTCCTGTGCTAATACACGCTACAGGTATTTGGGTAACGTAACTCGTCTATTTGCTGGAATCTAGAGTACAACGATGGAAACACAAGGAAAATTTGTACAGCTCATTATTGTTCTGCTAACTTACATACACACATGAGTAGCATTTCTACTGTATCTTCGTTGTTGTATATTGTAGTCAGAAACCTTCAACTCTAGACTGTTGACGTTATGATTGGTGAGCAGTTTCCTAGAATTACCATTCGTTTATTGTCAACTCCAGCAAGTGGACATGTTATGTTACACTGGGTATCGGCACTGTGTGCCAGTGAAGAGAGTCAAAGTCGATTTTACATTATGTTTTTAATGACAAAATTATTGACACATTTTTGAACGAAAGAGGAAGACAGTTACTGAATTAGAGAGTATAGGATTCTGTTTAAAAAGAACGTACTGCTATTCATAGCTTCTTAAAGAACAAAGTTACAAGAAAGGCAGTCATACTGGTTAAAGTCTCCCTGGTATCTAACCAACATTTGTATCATTCATTTTTTATTTTGTTTCTGGACAACAAGTCGGTTTGGGTATTCCGTATGAATGGAATACCCTATATAAAAAGTACACTGATACAATGATAATAATTTGCTTAGATCAGTCCTTAGTACATTGCTGTTATATATCTTTTAAGAAAATGAAATTGATACATAATTCGAAAGGCATTCGTCGGAAAAATTAAGACCTATATGTGTTGTGCAGTTCTTTTAAGAACCATAATAGGAACAACCTCTTACAACTTCCCTTACGATTAAGACATCCTTTAATTAAAATTATTAACAACTCTTTAGTTGATTTACCTGCACCAACAAATATTTCATTTTTATGAAATTTTGTACAATATAAAATCAAAGTGTGCTTTCTGTATTATCAGTATTTCAGTAATCTCTACAATAATGAAAACAGCTCAGCAGTCTATGGCTAAGTGAGCGTGTAAATGGCAGAGGTGTACAAATTCCTCTTCCAGTCTGTCTGCCCCTATCTCTGCTACAACCATTAAAGCAGCTAAGCCTGCCCAACGGAGGCACAAGAGTACATGTGCACTGGTTAAAGCGAGCCAGGTTGGATTTCTACAAGCTTGGCAAGCTTCACGGGACCTGTTCCGCCTACTACAACTCACACCAGGTTGCGCTATCAATCCAACGTGACTAGCCAGTTACATGTTTCCATAGGTAGTTTCACTGCAGATCATTTATCATAACGATGGGAGCAGAAAAATGAACAGATCAAACTTAAAGGAGATTTGGGAGAAATTAACAAATGGGAAATATATACTACTCACGAAACAAAGATCAAGTCTAGCAGGGGAAAAGTTGTCGCGCGTTTATGAGGCAGCTTTAGATAAAGTGGTAGGTGTCTCGCAATCCAAACTGTGTAAAAAGTAACTGAACACTCGTTCTGGAAACTCGATTATGTTACGACATACTTGTAAATTTTTGCCCAGCACTTTCTTCACTCCATAAATATTTTGAGAACAAGACTTAGTGGCTGACAAATGTGAGCTAAGAACTTGAGACCGTTTAGCAGTATATCGGCTCTCTAAATTTAGGGCAATCATTCAATAAAATAGGAAAAAATATGGCTCCGAGTATATTAAAAACCACGTTCTGGTGGTATGCAACGTAGTGGGCAGAAAGCTTAGTATGAAAGAAAAGTTTCTTCTTCCAGACATGTACTTTTTAGATTCACATATTATGGAAAACGAACTTCGTGTTCGCTAAAATGCATCTGGGGAATGTAGAGTGAACTTTCTTGGCCGCTCAGAATGAATTCATCGAGCACACGATACACATCCGGGAAAAAGTAATTATAATTTATGTAACTGGGGTCATATTTGGCTAGAACACACAAAGGCTACATAAACTAAGAAAACCTTACTTTAGTTGGCATTGCAGTATAATAGACACCTTCAGTTTCTTAAGTGCAAAAGATTTCGACTCTAGAGATGGTTCTGCTTACTACAGAAAACATGTGTTAGAGGTGACCAGATGATAGTTCGGATTGAGAACAGCCAGTACTAATCGAAAGAGGACTATGTTGCAGGGAACCCATTCATAACGAAATAAATAGATAAGCCAGGAAAATGCAAAAAAAGACATGAAATAAATTATTTTCCGGCCTAAAATGACCCGTAATAATTATACAGGGTGTATAAAAAAGGATCATCCGGTTTTAAAAAATCATAACTATTATGTTATTTGAGATATGTGCGGGAACAGCGTACTGTTGGAAAGAACAAACTCTCGAGCTTTATATGGTTCCACAGCTGTGCGCCCACTGCAGTTCTAGCAAAAATGGTGTCGGGACAATAGAAAGCGATTTGTGTTCTACGTTATGCGCACTGCGGGTCAGCAGTAATTGTTCAGCCTGACTTTCGTGCTAGGTATGCTTTGGATCCTCCTACAGCATAGAGCACTAGGCGATGGCATGAACAATTCCGAGAAACAGGTTCTTTGTGTAAAGGCAATTTGCCGGCCGTGGAGCTCGACAGCTCAACAAGCTCCCGAGGTCCGTCTGGCGTGTGTTGAGTGGACGTTTACGCATGAAACCATACAAAAGTCAGTTACTGGAAGCTCTTCGTGAAGGTGACAAACAACAACGTGTGTTCTGTGATTTCGTTCTTGCCAAGACGGAAGGTGACAGTTTTCTTCCACGCTTAGTGTTTGGTGACAAGACAACATTCCATTTAAATGGAAAGGTGAACCGTCATAATGTGAGAATATGGGGTGCGGAACAACCACATGAAGTTGTACAACAAGAGAGGGTCTCTCCAAAATTTAATGCGTTTTTGTGCAGATTCATGGGAAAAGGTGTATGGTCCATTTTTCTTCGTCGAGAACGCTGTTACAGGAAGCACATATCTCGATTTGCTGGAGAACTTTCTTTTCCCACCGTTGGAGACTGATTTGAACGACTTCATTTACCAACAGAATGGCGCATCAACACACTGGCATCTGGTGTGCGGAAATGTTTAAATCAGAGGATTACTGAACGATGGATCGGTTCCACTGGACCAAATGATTCAGCCTTACTTCACTGGCCTCCAAGGTCACCGTATCTGACTGAATGTGATTATTGCTTGTGGGGGCTTATAAAAGACTTCTTATGTGCCTCCGTTACCAACAACAATGAATGAACCGAGACATCGCTTAACAAACAACAGCTGTGGAAGCTGTAACTCAAGACATGCTCGCTGCAGTGTGGTAACAATTTGAATATCGCATTGACATAGGCCGTGCATCTCAAGGGGGCATATCGAACACCTATGAAAAGATATAAAAAATCTTTTTGATTTTTCCGTTCATCAAAAAACAAAATTCATTGTATATGTTTATTAGTTTCAGTAATATAGACGTGCCAAATCGGATGGTTCTTTTGATACACCCTGTATATTTCTCTGAGCCTCACTCACTACTCATAATACTGCAATGAAAGTGTACAAAGTAAATAGCTATGTAGCGTAGCACAGCGGGAAGATGAGCAGGCAAGCAAGATTCCTTAGTCTGCTTGAGTTGGGCACAACTTGAGTTGGGCAAAGCTTGAGTTGGGCACAGCTCGACTTGCATGAGAGTAAAGCAGCCTGACCTTTCTGCTGACAAAGTGTGGCAGCTTGCCTGCCTGGCTAACAGGCAAGCATGGGTAGGTTAAAAGCGGAATGCATACACCTCTGGTAGATGAGTGAAATGGTGCGACTTTCAGTCATTTTCCCCTACCTTTGAGGAAGTCAGCCACTCTTATTATTTCCTAGAGGAAAGTCTTGCCCTTTTTGTCTCGCCATACTCAGTTTCCTGCGATTTGCCACTACTACACAAAAGCTCACAAAGGATATAGGGTTAGTTGGCAGTAGGAATGGGTAGCCTGTGACTATTCGACTTTACTAGATTGGAATGTTTTCAGCAGCTTGTCCGGCCGCAAGCCTATATCCACATGAGTAAGCTCTCAGACAAGAAACTGGACAGTCCAAAGTGATCTGGATTTAAATGAATTGTAAGCTTGGCAGCCATAGCAAAAATTAGGGTGCCCTCCAAGATTTTACTTTGATTTATTCTGATGAAATTATTGACAAAACAAATGACAAACAGCGGCAACATTAATATAATAAGGCCTTGACAAATCTGATATGGGGGTGAAGGGGAAAGATACTAATATTCGTGCATGTGAATTACTTGTAACTCCAAACTACTCAGTGGTGGTCGTGATGTTAACTGAAAACAGATAATACTACAGATGAAAATACGCTACTCTTGTGATTGGAGTTGAAAGCAGACTGTTCATTAATTCGGAATACAAGTCTTCAAAGTGAAGTTTGAAGTGATCAAAATGTTATAAAATTGCTGTAGCTTCCCTGCACCTTGTTTCACAGTTGCAGCTCGGTCTCGTTATAGTGTTGTAGGCTGAAGTGGCTGCAAAATCAGGCATTGACAGAACCAAACAATCTGCCAATGGAAAAGTGCAAATCACAGCAACATTTCTCTAAGTCCCTCAATACGTCAGCTGTTATGGCAGCACTCGGTGGCGATCAAGTGAAATGCAGAGGCTCGGATGTAGTTTACAATGAAGATGAAGATGAAAGTATTTCTGCTCAAATGTTTACTGTAAGGAAACCTTGTGTTGTCGCATTTAGCGGCTCTTAGTGAATTCAGATTGCCCGAGCTCTAGATTTTCTGAGTGTCAACTGATAAAAATGCTCCTTAGAACACACTAGTCTCCTTCCCTGAGCTTTCCTCTATTTGGTTAAACATGTTCGTCGCACCATCTAATACAGAAGAAATTCGCTTCACTTTCTCTCTGTATCTTTCTGTGACCAATAACGTGGTCTTTGTTGGCACAGCCGAACTTCATAATCTAACTTGTAGTTTATTTAAGTGAGCCAATCCCAACAGTTCTTATGCCACGTAAATATTGCTTTTTGGGGAGTCAACACATCCAGTGGTGTATTCAATTTTCAGAGGCCCAAATCGGCGGGTCCCCTTTCCATTTTCAAGATATTTTTCTGTAATATCCACTGCCGTCTGGAGAGAAACATAAAAATGCTCCTTAGAACATACTAGTCTTCTTTCCTGGGCCCTCCTCCATTTGGTTAAACAATAACGTTCGTCCCACCATATTACACAGAAATATCGCTTCATTTTCTCTCTATCTGTTTCTGCGACCAGTGAGATGGTCTTTGTTGGCACAACCGAACTTTTATGTCTAACCTGCAGTTTATTTAAGCGAGCCAATACCAGAAACTCTTATACCACTTAGACATTCGTTTTTTGCGGAGTCAACACATTCAATTATGTACCATATCTTCAGAAGCCCAAAACTGCAGGTCCCTGTCCCATTTTCAAGATGCTTATCTGTAGAGTCCAGTGCAGTGTGGAGAAAAACATCTACTTTTTACTTTTGCGCACAACAGTAGTTTTAGTTAAAACATTTCTCTATTTCTGGGTTGTAAAATATCAGTGGTGGAAGCTCGCACCACAGGAAATCCTCTGTATGTCCCTGAAGCTTTAGGTGACGCAGGGAGATTCCACAAATAACTTCCTGGTCATGGGCTACTGACACCCACCTCTCCCTTGGGAGGCCATTCGTGAATCGGTTCTAAGTGTATCAGTCAACTTTCACTGTCTCTGTACCACCTTGAATGCTTTCAACATTCACTCGCTTCTACAAAGTATGAAAAGTCGAATTAAGCGAAATTAAAGAGTAAGTTTACATTGGTCAGTTACCAGCAATCACTAATGCAGCTGTTTATCATATTACTGAACATCAGTTAAATATTCTGATCAACTAGGCCTTTCATTATGAATCTGCATATCTTATATGACTGTTTCTGGAAAAATGATTGGGTAATAAAAGCATCCTGTGTTAAACACAGCTTGTAATTTTCCCTGCCATTTTCGAGACTTCTTGCTACTTTATTTTCCCAAGTGGGGTTCAGGGAGTGGGTTGTGCAGGTGTGGCCTCAGTTTTATAAGGCATTTATTAGACTTAAAATATTTTTCTTGACAACATAGAAATGATAACAAAATAGAACTTAAATTGCAGCCCATTACATTTCTTGAAGGCAAGGCTCAACAAAA
Organism: Schistocerca americana; assembly: GCF_021461395.2. Classification (NCBI taxonomy): domain Eukaryota; kingdom Metazoa; phylum Arthropoda; class Insecta; order Orthoptera; family Acrididae; genus Schistocerca; species Schistocerca americana. The sequence goes on from NC_060119.1 coordinate 222,204,973, forward strand.
GAATAACATATGGTACCTCTGACACAATGAAAATCAAATTCACGGTAGCGTTCTCGCTTCCCGCGCCCGGGTTCCCGGGTTCGATTCCCGGCGGGGTCAGGGATTTTCTCTGCCTCATGATGACTGGGTGTTGTGTGATGTCCTTAGGTTAGTTAGGTTTAAGTAGTTCTAAGTTCTAGGGGACTTATGACCATAGATGTTGAGTCCCATAGTGCTCAGAGCCATTTGAACCATTTTGAAATCAAATTCAAATAGACACCGCCTTCACAGATAGAATCTGGCTCATCTAGTGCCAGAAAATGAAACTTTATTTTTAGCTTACGTACAACACTGGGATTCTTTTTACATTAGCGTTTAGCATCAAAGTTTTCATTTACGTATCACGAATGTTCAATGTGCCCTCCTCTGGACGCTGCCTCACACGACAGTCAAACTCACGCCTCATTTTTGCGAGGATGTCTAGAATTACTGAGTTCACTGCGGTTACTATGTGGCGTTCCAAGAAGACGCTCACAGACAAGAAGTCGCGTACTGGTACCGCGATATCAAATGACCTGAGAGTTCAATGGTGGAATAAAAGATGTGTAGGCCCCTTCCGGCGCATCCGTGGTTGAGGCAGCTCATTGTTGAGAAATGCTCTTATATGTTGATGCCAGTGCGACAGTGCTCCGTCCTGCACCAGGGAAACTCCTAACGGCAACCACATCACACAATCTGGCAACCTGCACCTGGCGTCACGTTAAACGTCAAGGTTTGATGCAAATGTACCGAAATCTACTCCATACCAAGTCTTCCTCGGATCGGATCTAAATGGTTTTGTTGCATGATGGCACCTAGTGACGGGCTGCACGCTCAGCTTGGTGAAAGATTCGTCGTCGAATGGATGCAGCTTGAAACTTATTTTTTATTATTATTTACGAATAAGAACATCAGAACTACACAAAGCACTTAGAGATGTGCATTTACCTTCCATAATGCCCATATTTCCTTCAGTCTCTTCCTACTGGCTTACTTTCTCTCTTCAATGTTGTCCCAGTCTACCACTTCGGTTTTTCCTCTTGCCAAACTACCCTTTAATAAAACTTGAACCTGAAGATTTCGTGCTTTTGGATATCTTCCGGAGTAGTTTCTGCCAATTTCAGATGGGTTTTGATCTTGCCAAGCCATTTCATCATGTCCGTTTTGGTTTTGTTCCTCTCGTCATAAAAACCGACTACTGGTTTTGTAAGTCTGTGTGAGTTTATCCTTTTCATGTATCCATGAAATCTTAATTTGCGTTTTCTGATGTCACTAAGGATATTTGTCTATTGTTTCATTTCCTGAATGCTTCTAAGTCGATATTGTTCAGCTATAAGTTTTAAGCTCCGGTTTCTTTACGATTTTACGTTCATTTTTCTCAATGTTTTCAGTGTCTGGTTTTCTAGCCAGAATTAGCGCGCCTGGTCCATAAAGACATACTGATTTAATTACTGTAATGTAATATCTTAATTTGTGTCCTTCGAGATACATCTCTTGTTGTAAGTGCTTTGGATAAGTCGTTATGTACTTTCCATCTTTTGGAATCTAATTTCGTTTACTTTTGTTTCAATTCCATTTCCCTGAATGGTTTCACCGAAATACTTAAATGTGGAACTCTTTTAATTTTGCCAAATTTCGTCTCCGTGAATTTTGGAGTTTTTTGCAGGTCATGTACTCTGTCCTGTCAAACAATATCTGGAGACCGACTTTTTTTGCAGTTTCTTTCAAGAGTTCAACCTGATATTGGACTGGTGAAACGCCCCGAGCTAATACTGCTAAATCGTCTGCAAGTGCTCGACAAGCTATGGATAACTTGCCTCTACCTAAAGTGGCTGGCTGGCCAATTTTGGAGACTAATTTCTGTTTGCCCCATTTTTGTATCAGTTTCCCAAGGACACAGTTGAAAAGTAATGAAGACAGCCCATCTCCTTGTCCTATTCCCGTTCTGATGTCTACGACTACATCTACATGGATGCTCTGAAAATCACATTTAAGTGCCTGGCAGAGGGTTCATCGAACCACCTTCACAATTCTCTATTATTCCAATCTCGTATGGGACCAAACTGCTTAGGTCATCGGTCCCTAAGTCTACACACTAATTAATCTAAGTAAAACTAAGTTACGCTATGGACAACACACACACACACATGCCCGAGGGAGGACTCGAACCTCCGACGGAGGGAGCCGCACGGACCGTGACAAGGAGCCTCACACCGCGCGGCTAACCCGCGCGGTCAAAAACAGGACAAAGGAATACAGATGAAGACGAATGGGTAGCTTTGTAAGATGAAATAGTGAAGACGGCAGATTACCAAATAGATAAAACGACAAGGCCCAGTAGAAATCCTTGGATAGCGCAGGAGATATTGAATCAGATGGATGAAAGGAGAAAATAAGAAAATGCAGTAAATGAAGTAGGGGAAAGGGAACTCAAACGTCTAAAAAATGAGATTGACAGGAAGTGCAAAATGGCTAAGAAGGTCTGGCTAGAGGACAAATGAACTATTTAGGAGAATATACCGCTAGGAGAGAAATAGATATCGCCTGCAGGAAAATTAGTGAGGCCGTTGGAGAATAGAGAAGCAGCTGTATGAATATTAAGACGGAAAACTAGTTCCAACCAAAGAAGTGAAAGCTGAAAGGTGGAAGGAGTGTATAGAAGGTTTATGCAAGAGATATGACTTGAAGGTAATTTTATAGAAACGGAAGAGGAAGTAGATGAAAAGGAAATGGGAGAGACGATACTGCGAATAATTTGACAGCACACTGAAAGATCTAATTCGAAACAAGGGCCCGGGAATAGTAGACATTCCATCAGAAGTACTGATATCCTTGGGAAAGCCAGCCATGACAAAATTCTTCCATGTTGTGTGCAAGGTGTATGAGACAGCTGATATACTCTCATACTTCATGAAGAATATTCGAAAGAAATCAGATGATGACAGTTGTGAAGATTACAGAACTTTCAGTTCAAAATATCATGGTCTCAAAATGCTAATGCGAATTCTGTACAGAAGAGTAGAAAAACTGGTAGAAGCTGACCTCGGGGTAGATCTGTTTGGATTCCTGAGAAATATGGGAACTCGCAAGACAATACTGACCCTACGACCTCGCTTAGAAGATTTGTTCAGGAAATGCAAACCTACGTTTATAGTATCTGGAGACTTAGAGAAAGTTTTTGATAATGTTGACTGGAGTGCTCTCTTTGAATTCCTGGAGGTATCAGGAGTCAAATACAGGGAGCGAAAGGCTATTTAGAACTTGCACAGAAACCAGACGGCAATTATAAGAGTCAAGAGGCATGCATGGGAAGAAGTGGTGGAGAACGGAGTCAGACAGGGCTATAGCCTGTCGCAGATGTTATTCAACGGGTATATTGAGCAAGAAGTAAAGGAAACAAAAGAAAAATTTTGAGTAGAAATTAAAGTTTAGGGAGAAGAAATATAAACTTTGAGGTTAGCCGATGATGCTGTAATTCTGTCAGAGGCAGCAAAGGACTTTAACAGCAGATGAACGAAGCGGACAGTGTCTTGAAAGGCGGATACAAGATGCACATCAACAAAAGCAAAACAAGAATAATGACCGAGCGAGGTGGCGCAGTGGTTAGCACACTGGACTCGCATTCGGGAGTAAGACGGTTCAATCCCGCGTCCGGCCATTCTGATTTAGGTTTTCCGCGATTTCCCTAAATCGCTCTAGGCAAATGCCGGGATGGTTCCTTTGCAAGGCCGTGGCCGACTTCCTTCCCCGTTCTTCCCTAAACCGATGAAAAAAAAACTGGTTCAAATAGCTCTGAGCACTATGGGACTTAACATCTGAGATCATCAGTCCCCTATAACTTAGAACTATTTAAACCTAACTAACCTAAGACATCACACATATCCATGCCTGAGACAGGATTCGAATCTGCGACCGTAGCAGTCGCGCAGTTCCGGACTGAAGCGCCTAGAACCGCTCGGCCACAGCGGCCGGCCCCCTAATCCGATGAGACCGACTTCCTTCCCCGTTCTTCCCTAATCCGATGAGACCGATGACCTCGCTGTTTGGTCTCCTCCCCCAAACAACCCAAAACAACCCAAGAATAATGGAATGTAGTTGAATTAAATTAGGCATGCTGATGCAATTAGATAAGGAAACGAGACACCTAAAGCTATTGATGAATTTTGCTATTTGGGCAGCAGAATAACTGGTGAAGAGGATATAAAATGTGAACTGAGAGTGGCAATAAAAGTGTTTCCAAAGGAGAGAAATATGAACGTCGAACATAGATGTAATTTTTAGGAAGTCTTTCTGAAGCTATTTGCATGTAGGGTAGGTATCTATGGAAGTAAAAAAAAAATGGCTCTGAGCACTATGGGACTCAACTGCTGTGGTCATCAGTCCCCTAGAACTTAGAACTACTTAAACCTAACTAACCTAAGGACATCACACACATCCATGCCCGAGGCAGGATTCGAACCTGCGACCGTAGCAGTCGCACGGTTCCGGACTGCGCGCCTAGAACCGCGAGTCTATGGAAGTGAAAAGGCGACGATAAACATTTTAGGTGAGAAGAGAATAGAAGCTTTTGAAATGTGGTGATACAGAAAAAAGCTGAAGATTAACGTAACTAATGAGGAGGTAGTGAACAGAACTGCAGAGGAAAGATATTTATGGCACAACCTGACTAGAAGACGGGATCGGTTGATAGGGCCTATTCTGAGACTTTAGTACTGGAGGGAAGAGTGGGGGAGGAAAGGAGGTAAAATCGTAGATGGAGATCAAGAGATGAATATAGCAAGCACATTCAGAAGGATGTAGGTTCCAGTAATTATTTGGAGATAAAGAGGCTTGTACAGGATAGAGTAGCATGGAGAACATCGAACCAGTCCTCGGACTGAAGACTACAACAACAAACAACAAGGTCTTCTTCTTTCATGTGAACAACACTAAATATATCTTTCTCCTGTTTGTGAGGTCTGTCATCTCACTAACGGTTTAACAATCCCTTAGCAAAATTGCATCAATGCCCTTCTACGTAAGAACAGTTCCCTTCCAAACTAGATGTAGCCATATCGAAATAAAATATAATGGGACCCTGTAACACCACACAACCTTCCTGGTTTCAGGAGCTTGTATGATAATGTCTTGTAAGCTAGTGTAGCCGGAAAGAAGTGGAATTCCGAAGTAACACTCTTCAGTTGGGTGAGTTCGTCGGTACCTCTAATGATTTAGAGCGTACTGCTCTCACGGAAATCCAGCTCACCGCTCCCAGTGGGCGTGTGCGCGTCCTGTGGCCTCCACAGCCATCGAAAGCCTCGGGGAGAACCGAGTGTGGCCTCGGCTTACAGAACGCCGCCGAGAGAAGTCGTCGGTTCTCTTGTTTATTGCCGGAGGTCCCCGCACTAACACACGCCCGCCTTATCGATCCCCGAGGCAGCAGTCAGACCTGTGCCCTGCAGATGCGGCTCCGCTGGCAGGCTGCCACCGTCTGTTGCCATCTGGTCACCTCCCACGTAAGCACCTGCTGCGCTCCGCCTTCCTTTCTTTCTGACTGTTTACCAGGCATTTACGTTCCCCCTACCGGGGCCGGGCTGGCAGCGGCCAATTTTCCACTCTTCAGCCATAGCATTATTATACAGGGTGTTACAAAAAGGTACGGCCAAACTTTCAGGAAACATTCCTCACACACAAAGAAAGAAAATATGTTATGTGGACATGTGTCCGGAAACGCTTACTTTCCATGTTAGAGATCATTTTATTACTTCTCTTCAAATCACATTAATCATGGAATGGAAACACACAGCAACAGAACGTACCAGCGTTACTTCAAACACTTTGTTACAGGAAATGTTCAAAATTTACTCCGTTAGCACGAGGATACATGCATCCACCCACCGTCCCATGGAATCCCTGATGCGCTGATGCAGCCCTGGAGAATGGCGTATTGTATCACAGCCGTCCACAATACGAGCACGAAGAGTCTCTACATTTGGTACCGGGGTTGCGTAAACAAGAGCTTTCAAATGCCCCCATAAATGAAAGTCAAGAGGGTTGAGGTCAGGAGAGCGTGGAGGCCATGGAATTGGTCCGCCTCTACCAATCCATCGGTCACCGAATCTGTTGTTGCGAAGCGTACGAACACTTCGACTGAAATGTGCAGGAGCTCCATCGTGCATGAACCACATGTTGTGTCGTACTTGTAAAGGCACATGTTCTAGCAGCACAGGTAGAGTATTCCGTATGAAATCATGATAACGTGTTCCATTGAGCGTAGGTGGAAGAACATGGGGCCCAATCAAGACACCACCAACAATGCCTGCCCAAACGTTCACAGAAAATCTGTGTTAATGACGTGATTGCACAATTGCGTGCGGATTCTCGTCAGCCCACACATGTTGATTGTGAAAATTTACAATTTGATCACGTTGGAATGAAGCCTCATCCGTAAAGAGAACATTTGCACTGAAATGAGGATTGACGCATTGTTGGATGAACCATTCGCAGAAGTGTACCCGTGGAGGCCAATCAGCTGCTGATAGTGCCTGCACACGCTGTACATGGTACGGAAACAATTCTCCCGTAGCACTCTCCATACAGTGACGTGGTCAACGTTACCTTGTACAGCAGCAACTTCTCTGACGCTGACATTAGGGTTATCGTCAACTCCACGAAGAATTACCTCGTCCATTGCAGGTGTCCTCGTCGTTCTAGGTCTTCCCCAGTCGCGAGTCATAGGCTGGAATGTTCCGTGCTCCCTGAGACGCCGATCAATTGCTCCGAACGTCTTCCTGTCCGGACACCTGCGTTCTGGAAATCTGTCTCGATACAAACGTGCCGCGCCACGGCTATTGCCCCGTGCTAATCCATACATCAAATGGGCATCTGCCAACTCCGCATTTGTAAACATTGCACTGACTGCAAAACCACGTTCGTGATGAACACTAAACTGTTGATGCTGCGTACTGATGTGCTTGATGCTAGTACTGTAGAGCAATGAGTCGCATGTCAACACAAGCACCGAAGTCAACATTACCTTCCTTCAATTGGGCCAACTGGCGGTGAATCGAGGAATTACAGTACATACTGACGAAACTAAAATGAGCTCTAACATGGAAATTAAGCGTTTCCGGACACATATCCACATAACATCTTTTCTTTATTTGTATGTGAGGAATATTTCCTGAAAGTTTGGCCACACCTTTTTGTAACACCCTGTATAACACAATTTTAATGTAAATGTACAATTTTTAGCAGGTGAAATAGGTGTTAAGGTACACGTCAAAATGGTGACAATTTAATGTGTACACTAACTGGTTAAAAGTATTACAGCATTATTTTTCCTAAGTGATATTAAAAGGTATGCAGTGGGTAAAACAAGGACAATGATTTTATGAGTGTAATTTGTAAGATATTTCTGTTTTACTAAGAGATCATCTAACATGAAATGCTGAGTGCTATTGACAAGGAATTTCAAATCGATTCCCTATTCCTGGATTTCCAGAAGGCTTTTGACACTGTACCACACAAACGGCACGTAGTGAAATTGCGTGCCTATGGAATATCGTCTCAGTTATGTGACTGGATTTGCGGTTTCCTGTCAGAGAGATCACAGTTCATAGTAATTAACGGAAAGTTAACAGAAGTGATTTCAGGCATTTCTCAAGGTAGTGTTATAGACCCTTTGCTGTTCCTTATCTACATAAACGATTTGGGAGACAATCTGAGCAGCCGTTTTCGGTTGTTAGCAGTTGACGCTGTCGTTTATCGACTAATAAAGTCATCAGAAGATCAAAACAAACTGCAAAACGATTTAGAAGAAATATCTGAATGGTGCGAAAAGTGGCAGTTGACCCTAAATAACGAAAAGTGTGAGGTCATCCACATAAGTGCTAAAAGGAACTCATTAAACTTCGGTTACACGATAAATCGGTCGAATTTAAAAGCCGCAAAATCGACAAAATACCTAGGCATTACATTTACGAACAACTTCAATTGGAGAGGACATATAGAAAATGTTGTGGGGAAGGCTAACCAAAGGCTGCGTTTTATTGGCAGAACGCTTAGAAAATGTAACAGACCACCTAAGGAGACTGCCTACACTACGCTTGTCCGTCCTCTTTTAGAATACTGCTGCGCGGTGTGGGATCCTTACCAGATAGGACTGACGGAGTACATCGAAAAAGTTCAAAGAAAGGCAGCAAGTTTTGTATTATCGCGAAATATGGGAGAGAGTGTCACAGAAATGATACAGGATTTGGGCTGGAAATCTTTAAAAGAAAGGCGTTTTTCGTTGCGACGGAATCTTCTCACGAAATTCCAGTCACCAACTTTTTCCTCCGAATGCGAAAATATTTTGTTGACTCTGACCTTCATAGGGAGGAACGATCACCACGATAAAATAAGGGAAATCAGAGCTCGTACGGAAAGATATAGGTTTTCATTCTTTCCGCGCGCTATACGAGATTGGAATAATAGAGAATTGTAAAGGTGGTTCGATGAACCCTCTGTCAGGCACTTAAATGTGATTTGTAGAGTATCCATGTAGATGTAGAACTCTTTTTCCTGTAATCGCAGACAGCATTTTGATTCACAGCCAAGTTTCTGGAATTCTATTAAACACTAATGTCATATCTCAGCCAACAAATGAAAAGCTAGATCTTCATTTTTCTTACTTTTACATTCGCATCTTTCGCCGATGTGACCTCTTCGAGGTAGGATATAAGTTTACAACCTGTTGTTCTAAATCTACGGCTACATAGATAATCCGCAAGCTATGATATGATGCGTGGCAGAGGGTACCCTGTACCACTTACTACAAGTCATTTCCTTTCCTGTTCCACTGGCAAACAGCGTGACTGAAAAACAACTGTATGAGCTCTAATTTCTCATATCTTATCTTCCTGGTCCTTATGCGCAATGTATGTTGGCGACAGTAGAATCGTTTGAAAGCTAGCTTCAAATGCCGGTTCTCTAAATACTGTTTCTCGAAAACAACGTCATTTTCCCTGCATCTGAGTTCCCGAAGCATCTCCGTAACACTAACACCTTTCGAACCTATCGGTAGCAAATCTAGCAGCCCGCCTCTGAATTGCTTCGATGTCTTCTCTCAGTCCGATCTGATACGGATCCCAAACACTCGAGTAGTACTCAAGAATAGGTCACCCCAGTCTCCTACATGCGGTCTCCTTTACAGGTGAACCACTCGTAAAATTCTCCCAATACAGTCCACCGTTCGTCTCTTCTACCGCAGTTCTCACATGCTTGTTCCATTTAATATCGTTTTGCAACGTTACGTCCAGATATTTAAACTACTTGACTGTGTTAAGCAGGACACTAGTAATACTGTATCCTAACATTACAGGTTTGTTCTTCCTACTCAACCGCATTAACGTACATTTTCCCACGTTTAGAGCTAGCTGCTATTTATCTAAGTCATCTTGTATCTTCCTACAGTCACTCAGCTTCGACGCCTTACAGTACACTACGGTATCATCAGCAAACAACCACAGATTTCTGGCCATCCCGTCAGCCAAATCATTTGTTTGTATACAGAACAACATCGGTCCCATTACACTTCCGTGAATACTTCTGACGATACTCTTGTCTCTGATGAACACTCGCCGTCAAGGACAACAAACTGGGTTCTATTACTTAAGAAGACTTCGAGCCACTCACATATCTGTGAACTTTTGCTCGTATCTCCGTTAGCAGTCTGCGGTCCGGTACCATGTCAAATGCTTTCCGGAAATCTACATGGTTCAAATGGCTCTGAGCATTATGGGACTTATCATCTGAGGTCATCAGTCCCCTAGAACTTAGAACTACTTAAACCTAACTAACCTAAGGACATCACACACATCCATGCCCGAGGCAGGATTCGAACCTGCTACCGTAGCAGTCGCGCGGTTCCCGACTGAAGCTCCTAGAACCGCTCGGTCACACCGGCCGGCTCCGGAAATCTAGAAATATGGAATCTGCCCGTTGCCCTTCGTCCATAGTTCGCAGTATATCATGTGACGAAAAGGTAAGCTGAGTTTCGCACGAGCCATGCGTTTAAAACCATGCTGATTCGTGGACATAAGCTTCTCAGTCTCAAGAAAGTTTATTATATTCGAACTGAGAATATGTTCGAGGATTCTGCAGCAAACAGAAGTTACATTCATTGGTCTGTAATTTTGCTGGTCCGTTCTTTTGCCCTTTTTTATACAGTGGAGTCACCCGTTCTTTTTTCCAGTCACTTGGGACTTCTTGCTGGGCGAGAGATTCACGATAAATGCATGCTAGGCAAGGGACCAATGCTGTAGAGTGCTCTTTGTAAAAACCGCGTTGGGATTCCATCCGATCCTGGTGATTATTTGCTTTCGAATCTTTCAGTTGTTTCTCTACGCCAAATATGCTTATTACTATGTCGTCCATGGGAGAGTCCTTCCGATGGTCAAATGACAGTATATTTGCACGATTCTCTTGTGTGAGAGATTTTTTGAACGAGAAATTTAAAACTTCGGTTTCCCTTTTGCTATCTTCAGCTGCAACACCAGACTGATCAACAAGGGTCTGAATGGAAGCGTTAGATCCGCTTAGCAATTTTACGTAGCACCAGAATTTTCTCGAGTTCTCTGCCAGATCTCTTGCTAAGGTGTGATGGTGATAGTTGTATGCTTCGCGTATACATCTTCCCACAGACGCAAGAATCTCTGCTAACCTTCGCTTGTCGTCAATTCTGCGTTCTCTTTTGAAAAAAAATGATTCAAATGGCTCTGAGCACTATGGGACTCAACTGCTGAGGTCATTAGTCCCCTAGAACTTAGAACTAGTTAAACCTAACTAACCTAAGGACATCACAAACATCCATGCCCGAGGCAGGATTCGAACCTGCGACCGTAGCGGTCTTGCGGTTCCAGACTGCAGCGCCTTTAACCGCACGGCCACTTCGGCCGGCTTCTCTTTTGAACCTCAGCATCTTCCGAATTTCGTTATCAGACCGTGGCGGATGTTTTCCATCGTTTATCCACTTACTAGGTACATAACTCTCCCGACCATGATTTACAATCTGCTTAAACTTTGTCCATAAATCCTCTACATTACTGGAACTAAGTGATGTCAATTCGCTAAGTGAGAGACAAACAACTGATTAACTGCTCTATCTAGCAGAAACACTCTCCTAGCCTTTCTGACGGATTAACTTTCGTAATCATAGTTGCTGTAATGACATCATGATCGCTAATCCCCTTTTCTATACTGACATTGTCGATGAGGTCCGGGCTATTTGTAGTTACAAGTTCCAAAGACATTTCCACTACGTATGGGCTGCAGAGCTAACTGGACAATAAAACGTCGTTCATTGGACATATTCGTGTTAATCACTTTTAATTTATCTACCTTATCTTCATGTTATGCAAATAAATTTATTTGAGTTTTGACAATTTGTCAGGAGCTGCAGCGGATTATTCGATGATGAAACGATCGAATGCTATTCGTGTTCTTTTGTTAACTGAAGCCAGAGCCACCGTGAGATTCATTTACCGATCATTTATTTCACCATTCGTAATTTCATGCGTAAGAATTGCTCTAGTTTGATCGGATATGATTACTGAACAATGACGTCAGCCAATATGCTCACTGGCTTGATACAACCCCCTATACAATCATTTTAGACGATGTTGACTCTAAGGTGATTAAAAAACAAAATATCACACTGGTCAGCTGGTTTGTAGGGCTCAGTGCCTTTTGAAAGAAACCTTACACCATCGCCACTGGAAATTATTTCCTCGTCAAGATTTTTAATTACTCAATGGTTTGTTGTGTCACTTAATTGAGAAACTTCCATTTAAATATCTCAATACGCGAGAATGCTCAATTGACCAATACATGTCACCAGAGGGGGACTAACAGTAGGGGAAAGTTGGGTAAAGCAGTGTATGCAGGTCAAACCAGGCACCTCTAGATCTCCATGATTGGTGCTGACGTTGGTTTGATAACGCTCAGAACTGCTAGCAGCCGCCATTTTTGGGAGTTGTTGAGAACTGTCATTAGAGGATGCCTGTTCCTTTTCCTTCTAATATTCTATAATGTTTTTGTTGACATTTCCTGCTATGTTGGCGCTTCTTTGAGCAGTGCTTTGAAGAGAAATATTACCTGATAAGAAATAGAAAATAATTATTTCGATTAATCATGTTTTCAATGCGTTTCGATGTTTATATGATGTACATAACGTGAATGTTAACTTTCCAGCGCCAAGTTTTCCTCAGTTTGGCAACTACGGAGCAAAACCTAGTATAGTAGGTGGGGTAAAACTGGGCCAACCCGATTTTGCACCGCACTTTTAAGGGAAAAAAGAGGACCATAAGGCAAAGCACCACTAGAGGAAATATCAGGAGCAGAGACATTTCAAGATGGTGGCCCTGACGCCAGTGTGCTCCAAGATAAAGTTTATCAGTCTTCTACAACCGAAAAATTTCTACAACCACAAGATAAACTGGTAGCTGTTCCTGGGACTTTGGAAATGATATCGGACAGATCGGTTGCGGTTGCTACAAGTTCTGATATATGGTCGTGTTTCTTCGTGTCACCAAAGTTTCTAATGCTTTTTTCAATGGTTGAAGAAAAATCATCAATGGGAAAAAAGTCAAAACTGTATTATTGACCTCCTCCATAAACAAAATAATTTTGAAGCTGAGGAAAAAACAGGAATGACAAAGAAGAAAAGAAAAACAAAAAACGAAAACTTTTTATAGGGAGGATCAAAAGGGCCAAGCCGTAAAGAAGGTGAAGAAGCAAGATTAGACTGGCTCAAACAAATTGGAAGATTCTCCGACTTCATCGGGCGAAAAAGACCCAGACGAAGCATGCATAATTTGTAGAAAGCTATATTTTCATTATCGAAGGGTGGGTGGATCCACTGTCTTGTCATGGCTGGGCTCATGTACAATGTAACTATACTGGGAAAGGAACAACTACTTCGTCTGAGATTTCTGTAGTTAAGAAAAGATGGTGTATTTTTATTTTTTATTAGGACCAGTTACTGAGAAATCTGCCTATGTTATTGTAATATTTTGAGAATCTGAAGTTCTTCGTCGAAAAGCAGTTTTGGCAATTAAAAGAGAGTTTTAAGGATTTCTATATATTTTAATGAATTTTTTGCGTAGGATAAAACTTTTTTCCTGTTCTCAAGTTTCCTCCATTCATTTAAATGGGTATCCCATTCTATCCCACAAGCATGGCGAAACTGGATGTGTTGCATCTAACGAGGTTATTATTTTCTATGCAGATATGGTTTATTTTAACCTGAAATCGGACTAGTATGACGTTGTTCAACATCTAGGGTGTTAGGAGTATAGGTTTAAATTATTGGTACCTTAACATGTGCCCACTTCAGCGTGTTAGTTGTTTCTTCTCTGCTTCTAATAGTGCTTCTGCAAACAGATCACGTAATTTACTACCTGGTCATAACTGCACCACTAATTGTAAGTGGACATGCCTGTCAGTATAGACTTACCATTTTGCGTCCATATGCCCACTCTTCAACGTCTGACCCGCTGCCCAGCATTAATGGCTCAATCTTACCACATGTGCTTTGAGATATTAACAGACCAAAAAACTACTAATCCTAATAGGTATATTATTAATCTTCAGATAAAGTAAATACTGATGTAATGTTGTCCTGTACTCTGTCCACAGTAACCAACAAAAATATTTGCACTTACACCTGTAACACTCTATAAAAGAGACCTGAGTAACCTTAATTTGCCAACTCACTGATCATTGAAACTCAAAGCTAAAGTACTCGGTTTTGACCTACTTTCTCCATAAAATGAGGCAGAGAGTCTTACGAAGGAGTAACAGCAGACTGAGTCGGCCGGGTGGGCTCAGTACCTAGTGGTTGGGTGTGACATGTGTAAGAAATTCCTGAAGGACATTTCAACGCTTCTACCATTGCCCAGGTCGACTGTTGGTGATGTGATTGTGGAGAGGAAGGAACAACCACAGCTAAACCCGTACTGACTGGCAGGGACTGTAGTGCATTGCCTGGTTGTAAAAGCCGCAAGAAGTTAGCGGAAGAAATTACTTGTATGTTCCAAAGTGCTACCAGTAGTCCAGCTAGAACAATGACTGTGTATAGGGAATGAAACATAATGAGGTTAACGATGGAGCAGCTCTTCATAAGTCACACATAAGTAGTCAATGTTAAGCGACGCTTGAGGTGTAAAGAGTGACGCCACCCATAATGGATGCTTAGAAACGAGTGATCCTGAGTCATTAATCATGTTCTAGACTGGCAATCTGACGGAGGGATTTGGGTTGGGCTTCGACGAATGCCTGGAGAATGTTACTAAGTGAAACAATGATTTGTGGAGAACAACATCTCTGAAACGGAGTGACCCACGCAGAGTCCCGACCTGAACCCAATGGGATACCTTTGGGACGAGTTAGAACGTCAGCCTCGCTCCAGACCCCAACGTCCAACGTCATTACCTTCTCTGGTTTAGGCTACGGAAGAGGAATACGTATTCTGTTCTATACTGAAACATGCAGGTCCTATGTAACCCGTTGTCCTCAATTATATGGAAGTGTGTGCTATGCACCTACTTTTTGAGACAATACTACGAGTCAGTTTGGGTTGCTAATCCTTTCATGATCTTTATAATTTTTTTGTTTATCACTATAATATTAGGGCCAGCAGATTATACCTCTGAGAGTGATTGCTGCTTACAAACAAACACATGCACCCTTAAGACTCAAATTTCTTAGCACTTCACCGCCTCGCCGGCCGCTGTGATCGAGCGGTTCTAGGCGCTTCACTCCCGAACCACGCTGCTGCTACGGTCGCAGGTTCGAATCCTGCCTCGGGCATGGATGAGTGTGATGTCCTTAGGTTAGTTAGGTTTAAGTAGATCTAAGTCTAGGGGACTGATGACCTCAGATATTATGTCTCATAGTGCTTAGAGCCATTTGCACCGCCTCGTTCCCTCTTCTGCATTTGAACAGAGAATTTACAGCATGCAGGGGAAACCAAAGACAATCCCAACCTAGAGGCTGTGTGCCCTGTCTTAAGTTGCAAGGCGTGAAGATAGTAAATGAGTTTTCTAATGTCGAGTAGTACGCTCGCTTCCTATGAGAATACTGAATGTGCTTGAAGCACCACTAAGTACTCACTAAGCCAAGTCGAAACTCTTCAAAGTATGATGACGATATAAAGTCACCAGCTCACAACTGTCTTTTGTCTGTATTTGAAACGTTCGCCTCAAAATGTTGACGTAAGAGTTCTGCAGCAGACGTGATGTGCTCTCTAGATGCATAAACTTGGTCACAGCTTCACTGTTTGACTATACCTCCGTGTGCACAGGTATCTTAAAACCTACAAAGCAATAGCGTGATACATTGCATATGCCACCCATAGGGCACATGCTTTCTCATTCTTTTAGGCCCTAAGGCAACAACAATCAGCCAAAGGATTATGGTATGGGCAGAACACACCCGATAATTTTTTTAAAATCATTGTATGGCACCAAATTTCAAAAATTTCTGGCGTGTTCTCCACC
Source organism: Schistocerca americana (assembly GCF_021461395.2). Taxonomy (NCBI): domain Eukaryota; kingdom Metazoa; phylum Arthropoda; class Insecta; order Orthoptera; family Acrididae; genus Schistocerca; species Schistocerca americana. Next base: position 222,220,512 of record NC_060119.1, read on the forward strand.
AGTTGCACACTGACGCAAATGGAGTGCTTCTTCGTGCCACATGGATCTTGTCGCTTTGCAGGAAGTCCGCTGGGAGGATACTGGTACCCTAGATATGGAGAAGTACACAATCTTTTATGGAGGCTGTGAGACAGGACACAAACTGGGCGTGACATTTTGTGTGAGTAAGGCTCTGGCTGCTAATTTGTCTCGGTTTGACGCTGTGAGCCCTAGAACAGCAATTTTAACAATAGACGTAGAGAGATGTAAAATATCGGTTGTGAATTACCATGCACCCGCAGAAGAGAGTACATCCAAAGTGAAGGATGAATTCTACGCGGAATAGGTGCCATCCCAAATAATAACTGTAAAGTCTTACTGGGTGACACGAATGCTAAAGTTGGAAGAGAGAATGCATTCCAGTCAACAACGGTGTAAATTGTGTGCTTATTCTAGAATTGACAACAACTGTGTAGGTTGAAATGACAAGTTTAATGTCGCAAATTTTAGCACAAAAATTACAGCTTTTACACAGTTTTCAACTCGATGACATAAACACAGCACAAAGGATAACGCATCTCGCCAACATAAAAAAGTGAAATAATCCTATACACAACACTATTAAATATTAACTCTCTGAAAGAACATTAATCCTAAGCACAATAATATGAAAGTTTAATTGGAAGTTTCTTTACAAAACTGCTCCTACACATACGTTATGATTCCGGTTCAAAGATCGGTACTATTTAGGATGACAATCAAATCTACGGTGAATGGTTAGTTATGTGACAAATTTAAGCGCAAGATTACTCAAGGCCACTCGAGTTTACAGTGGACGCAAGCTGGTGAACCAACAAAGTCTACGCCTCTGCACGCGGTGTTTACCTTAAGCTGCGACGAGCTGCCGACTGCAAGGCCGCTCCCTCCCACTGAAATTCCTACAAAACTAATCAGGCCTTTGCTGAACTTTCCAGCAGAAACTTTCCCTTTGTTTCTCGTTATGCGAGAAAACATGTACTCAGCCCTAGTCTTAGTATGTGGCAATACGCACATGGTTGGAGCAGCGTGCATATTATAGTGCCGTCTCAGTTCTCGCAAGAACAATTAACTAATTTAGCTGGTTCGTTTCCCCACAGTTGGAGTTAAACGTTGCTCAGTTAATCTCTAGCTGGATTGCAACCGCTGTGAACGCAGTGTCCACACCAGTTTCCTCTCTGTGTCGTACAGAATGATAAGCACTCCGTTCTGCACTTGACGCCAGTTCAGAGAAGAGTCCCCAAAAAATTCTCTCTTGTTCTACTTCCATTCGTTCTTCACGTCAAGGCCTTTTTCGACCAATAGGAGCGTTCCTCTTATTTTGTGGAAACTCTCTCTACCAATTGCAATGTCCCTTCTATCAAACTGCGTCGAAACTTCAGTATTTTTCTCCTTCCTAGTGCGTTTCCGCCATTCGGGCGTTTTGTGCCCATTCTAGACGTTTGAAGTACATTGACCTTTCCATGCGTCACTCTCTCTGGACACGTAATCGAAATGCGTTAGCCGGCCGAAGTGGCCGTGCGGTTAAAGGCGCTGCAGTCTGGAACCGCAAGACCGCTACGGTCGCAGGTTCGAATCCTGCCTCGGGCATGGATGTTTGTGATGTCCTTAGGTTAGTTAGGTTTAACTAGTTCTAAGTTCTAGGGGACTAATGACCTCAGCAGTTGAGTCCCATAGTGCTCAGAGCCATTTTTGAAATGCGTTACTAGTTTTTGTTCATATCCCGTTGGAATTCAGAAATGCAGCTTTCTAAAGCTTTTTCTCTGTCCCTTGTGTAGATGTATCGCTACACACGTTCCTCCCTCCTGAATCGCCTGGTCGGGGTCGCTGACCTTCCTCCTGCCACCCCTTTAAGTGGTTTCCGTCATAACCGCTGCAGCGCGCCTTCGCTACTCCGTTGTCTGCCTGGCTTTTCAAACTGAAAACGACTCGCGTTGCCTGTCCCACCTTCCACTCAAAGACATGCATTGTATAGAAACGGTGTATTAATTACTGTTGATTGACTGTCACCATTACACATTGATAGGCCAATGTTCACATAACCGCTGAATTACGTTAGGTGTCATATTCACATTCTTGTTGCGATGTATAAAGCTCTCACGTAAGCTGCGAATCTGCCCATTTATGCCGGCCGAAGTGGCCGCGCGGGTCTGGCGCTGCAGTCTGGAACCGCGAGACCGCTACGGTCGCAGGTTCGAATCCTGCCTCGGGCATGGATGTGTGTGATGTCCTTAGCTTAGTTAGGTTTAACTAGTTCCAAGTTCTAGGGGACTAATGACCTCAGCAGTTGAGTCCCATAGTGCTCAGAGCCATTTTTTTGCCCATTTATTCTGCCACCTTACAATGACAATTGCATCAGATTCATAACCTTTTCAGCATCCAAAGGGATATTCATAACCAGCACAAATATCCAACGGAAGGATATACATAAAGGAACTTGAGTATCGCCAGATGGTAAAACAGTTAATCAGATAGACCACATTGCAATAGATTCCAAAGCAAAGAACTGGGTGAGGGTCAAAGACAGCAAGGGGTACAGAGTGATCATTTCTTCATAAACAGCTGGCTAAAAGCACAACCCAAAGCCAAAGTTATAGCAACCTTACAAAAGTTGTACACTACTATATCGATGCGTCGAAAGATAACACAAAGAAAGAAGAATTTCGGCTCCAGCTCAGCAACCACTTTGAAAATCTGCAGGCAGACGTTCACAAGAGAACCCAGATGAAATGTGGAAAGAAGTTCAGGATGGTGTAAATGAGGTGGCGGATGTAGTCATCAAGAAACGGATCAGAGGCAAAAAGATTTGGTTTGGGGATGAATGCATTAAGGCATTAGCCAAGGGAAGAGAAGCCAAGGAGAGCTGATTACAAGGGGCTGATATTGCACAAGCCAAAGCACAGTCCGAAGAAGTTCAGAGAACTACTCAAGCAACCCTGAGAAGAGCAAAGAGAATGTACGTTAAAGGACAGATACATGAGGCTCAACAAGATTTCTTGGGGAAAGAGGCACGAAAGATGTACCAGAAAGTAAAATTCTTAAAGAAGTGATCCCAAAGCCACAAAAATTCATTAAGGACAATAAAGGGAGCATACTCACCAGTGAGCTTGACATTGCAGAAAGGTGGAAACAATATTTCAGAGAACTCCTCAACTGTGATGAACCTAAAGATCTGTTTGAATTTCAGTTTCCTGACATTGCAGATTTAGACTATCCTCCACCCACACTGGAGGAAATAAAGAATCAGATAATGAAGCTAAAGAAGAACAAAAGCCCAGGAGAAGATAGTATCCAGGCAGAAATCATTCAAGGTGGAGGGGAGGGACTCAGCAAGAAAATTCACCAATTACTCAAGGGGATCTGGATTTTGGAGGAGATCCCAGAATATTGGAAGACAGCTGTCATATGTCCTATACACAAGACAGCTGACAAAATGAACTGCACTAACTATAGAACAATCGCCCTACTGAATATCTGCTACAAGAACTTAAACTATATACTGGATAGAATACAGCCATTTGCAGAAGAAGTGATTGGTGAACATCAGGGGGGATTCAGAAAGGGCGTTCAACTGTCGACAACATCTTTGTGCTGCGACAACTCACCGAAAAGTTGTGGGAGTATGGCGAAGAACATCATGAGCTGTGAAACGTGGGACTTAGGGAAAGCAGGAAAAGGTGTGGACGGGGCCTAATCAGTTACCGTTGGTTGCACAGTAAACACATACACTTTATTTAAGGAAATAACTTTTTAAAACAATCGTTTGGAAAAAAATGACTGTAACACAAGCTACACTGACGGCTGAAGGCCTTATTAAGAGAGAATTCAAAATTATTTGTCAACTGAAGGTCACAAGCAATACTTCAGAACAATTAACGGCTGAAAGCCTGAATCACAAATGAGGAAGACAATTACACGTTAAAAATATCAAAATAATTTTTTAAAGAATCAGTTTAAAAAATTGACTGTAACACAAGCTACACTGACGGCTGAAGGCCTTGTTAACAAATAATTCAAATTATTTGTCAGCTGAAGGCCACAAGCAATAGGAATAATTTAAACAATTGACACAATCAGACCAAATAAAGAAGTCAGTGCTCCTAGGATCGACCTGAGAAAAAAAGTCCCTATAGCTGGGTAAGCGGTGAGACAGGCAGCCAAGAGCTATATTCACCTAACAGGATGACAACTCAAACTAGGGCAGCTTAAACGCCGACCAGCCCACTCGCAAAATCCACCGAAGATGCGATAACCAATACTACGATAGAATAACAGTTAACATCGTCAAATGACAAACATTTAATTACACAAGTTGGCTCCACCAAACCCTAGTACGCAGACAGGGTTAAGACCAAACGGCCTATTCAAAATCTGACTAGATATACAATGAATCGCAAAAGGCAATGGCTAAAACAGCCACTATACAGCAACAAGACGAACTGCACGTAGACATGAACGCTAAGAACACAGAAACGGGCGAAAGACCAGATACACGTCGTCCACTGAGACGACCGACCGAAAGATCAACCATCGGTCGTTGCCAGTCAAGTCAGGCAAGGGAAAGGCTGGCCGAGTACTGGCACCGTCGGATCTGGTTGGTTGGTTGTTTTGGGGAAGGAGACCAGACAGCGAGGTCATCGGTCTCATCGGATTAAGGAAAGATGGGGAAGGAAGTCGGCCGTGCCCTTTCACAGGAACCATCCCGGCATTTGCCTGGAGCGATTTAGGGAAATCACGGAAAACCTAAATCAGGATGGCCGGACGCGGGATTGAACCGTCGTCCTCCCGAATGCGAGTCCAGTGTGCTAGCCACTGCGCCACCTCGCTCGGTGCACCGTCGGATCTCACTGCTGCTCCGTACCGACACACGACGACCCGGAAATATTATAGGTCGCTCCACACTACTCGCTATCGATAAACGCCACTGCTGCCACTCACGGACAGATAAAGCGAGCAAACGGAGTGGCGCCAGTTATCGGACTAAGAAAACGAGAGATCACAATCCGAATACACGACGCCAACCTGTCAACGGCACAAACACGAGTTGAAGCACAGCCCACTCTTCCTAGATTTTAAGAAGGCGTATGACTTCATCCACCGGGAGAGCCTGAGGAACTGCCAACGGAGTTTGGAATACCTAAGAAACTCGTCAGCCTCGTTGGAATTTGTCTCACTGATTCAAAAGGCAAAGTGAAGCTCGGGAACCGACTCACGAAGAGCTTTAACATAAACACTGGATTGAGATAAGGAGATGGTATTTCGCCGGTATTGTTCAACCTGACACTTGAAAAGATAATGAGAGAAGTCTCTCGTAAAAGGTAGCGAGTGAGATAATCACACAACTTCTGTTGTCCAGACCTAAGGAGGAAATAATGCGGATGAGTGAAAGCGTGGATGCGGAAGCAAGTAAAATTGGACTCCTTGTGAATGAATCAAAGACGGAACATCTGGTGATGAGCAGGACCCATGCTTATTCAAGAGACCCACTCCAGCCTTTGATATTCGGAAACCGATCCTAAAAAAGGGTTCGTGAATTTAAATATCTGGGGGTAATCTTTACAGAAGACGCAGCATGTGAAGCAAAAATCAAAGCGTGGATCTAAACAGCCAACCGATCATATTTTGGTCTCAGTCAACTTCTTGCATCGCGTGGTCTCTCGAGGAATTTCAAATTCTGTATAAAACAATGATTCAACCCGTAGTACTGTATGGTTGTGAAACTTGGAGTATCCAGAAAAAAGACTTGAACAATCTTCTTTTTTTTTTTTTTTTTGAGCGGAAAGTCTTAAGGAAGATCTTTGGTCCGGTACAAGATGAGACCACTGGAGAATGGAGGATCAGACATAATTCTGAACTAGACGAAATGTACAATAGACCAAACATTGTAGAACTGATGAGAACCAAGCGCCTTGTATGGGCAGGACATGTCAGTCGGATGGATAAATGCCGATGGCCTTCGAAAGCTGTGGATTATACTCCCTGTGGAAGACGCCCACTAGGAAGAGCAAAGAAGAGATTAAGAAATGGAATTCATGAGGACCTGCTGCAGATTGGAATTGAGAATGATTGGCACCAGGAGGCACAAAATAGAACCAAGTGGAGGAGGAACCTTGTACCAGCGCACGGTCCTCTGGGACTGATCGCGTAAAGTAAGTAAGTACACTATTGGCCATTAAAATTGCTATACCAAGAAGAAATGCAGATGATAAACGGATATTCATTGGATAAATATATTATACAAGAACTGACATGTGATTATATCTTCACACAGTTTGGGTGCATAGATCCTGAGAAAACAGTACCCAGAACAACCACCTCTGGCCGTAATAACGGCCTTGATACGCCTGGGCATTGAGTCAAACAGAGTTTGGATGGCGTGTACAGGTACAGCTGCCCATGCAGCTTCAACACGATACCACAGTTCATCAGGAGTAGTGACTGGCGCACTGTGACGAGCCAGTTGCTCGGCCACCATTGACCAGACGTTTTCAATTGGTGAGAGATATGGAGAATGTGCTGGCCAGGGCAGTAGTCGAACATTTTCTGTATCCAGAAAGGCCCGTACAGGACCTGCAAAATGCGGTGGTGCATTACCCTGCTGAAATGTAGGGTTTCGCAGGGATCGAATGAGGGGTAGAGTCACGGGTCGTAACACATCTGAAATGTAACGTCCACTGTTCGAAGTGCCGTCAATGCGAACAAGAGGTGACCGAGACGTGTAACCAATGGCACCCCATACCATCACGCCAGGTGATACGCCAGTATGTCGACGACGATACACGCTTCCAATGCGCGTTCACCGTGATGTCGCCAAACACGGATCCGACCATCATGATGCTGTAAACAGAACCTGGATTCATCCGAAAAAATGACGTTTTACCATTCGTGCATCGAGGTTCGTCGTTGAGTACACCATGGCAGGCGCTCCTGTGTGTGATGCAGCGTCAAGGGTAACCGCAACCATGGTCTCCGAGCTGATAGTCCATGCTCCTGCAAACGTCGTCGAACTGTTCGTGCAGATGGTTGTTATCTTGCAAACCTCCCCATCTGTTGACTCAGGGATCGAGACGTGGCTGCACGATCTGTTACAGCCAAGCGGATAAGATGCCTGCCATCTCGACTGCTAGTGATACGAGGCCGTTGGGATCCAGCACGGCGTTCCGTATTACCCTCTTGAACCCACCGATTCCATATTCTGCTAACAGTCATTGGAACTCGACCAACGCGAACAGCAATGTCGCGATACAATAAACCGCAATCGCGATAGGCTACAATCCGACCATTATCAAAGTCGGAAACGTGATGGTACGCATTTCTCCTCCTTACTCGAGGCATCACAACAACGTCTCACCAGGCAACGCCGGTCAACTGGTGTTTGTGTATGAGAAATCGGTTGGAAACTTTCCTCATGTCAGCATGTTGTCGGTGTCACCACCGGTGCCAACCTTGTGTGAATGCTCTGAAAAGGTAATCATTTGGATATCACAGCATCTTCTTCCTGCCGGTTAAATTTCGGGTCTGTAGCACGTTATCTTCGTGTTGTAGCAATTTTAATGGCCAGTTGTGTATTTGATGCCAGTAGACAAAGTTTCCTCCTCTAGATCCATTCTACTAATCAAGTCTCCTGTTTTTGGCTCATCTAGTGTAATCTAGCGTCATAGATAGGAGATTCTTCAACTATTGTACCGCTCTGTCTGCCTAGTACTGAAGATTAAAAAGTTTTTTCTTCTTACTACTTCATCACTTTTGTCTTAGCTTTGTTTGTATTTAACTCATACTGTACGTCAAATATAATGCTAATTCCATTCTTCAATTTTGTCTGCAGCTCGTGGTCGTTCGGTAGCGTTCTCGCTTCCCGCGCCCGGGTTCCCGGGTTAGATTCCCGGCGGGGTCAGGGATTTTCTCTGCCTCGTGATGACTGGGTGTTGTGTGATGTCCTTAGGTTAGTTAGGTTTAAGTAGTTCTAAGTTGTAGGGACTGATGACCATAGCTGTTAAGTCCCATAGTGCTCAGAGCCATTTGAACCATTTTTGAACCACTCTTCAATTTCCCTATTCTTCTTTACTTTGGGCCAAAAGAGCTCTATGCAGGCTAAATCTGTTTCATAAACACTTTTTGTTGTCCTGATTTTATAGAAACGTATTTCAGTGCCTCCTCGATATACATTTAAAAAAAATAGTGGCGATAAGATGCAGCACTTTCTTACATGGATCTTAGTGGGAACCAGTCTTTCATCCTCATTCACTTCCATTATTTGAACTACAAAACTTACATTACAGAAACTTACAGCCTTTGGGAAATTAACCTCAAAATTCTCTTATCATGAATAAACAGTCCATCGCTTTATGACCCTCCTCGCCCGAATTTATCGTTCCAAGAGTCGGCATTCGTGCATCCACATGTTATGTGAAACGACTATTACTGGAACCTACCTGTTGTGTTGCTCTTCCGATCGAACGCCTAATAGTGAGTGAGCAGTGGTAGTTTCATACGTCTCCTCGCACGCTAAATAAAGGGAAGGGCTAAAACGAAAATGATAATTTAACACGTGAACGAGCAATCCATTTCACTACTCGGTTGTAAAATTGAGGTCCGCGTGTTGTAATAACATTAGTCACTCATTTCCAATTAGGCCACCTGACCCGCAACGTGAAACTGCGGCACATAATGTCATTACAGCGTATGGAATATTTTTATTCAATTTTTCGTAGTGTTTCGCAGAAAAAATGGAAAAAATTATTTTGCTCCTTCTTCGCTTATTTTCTTGCGACAATAACCATAAAGTAACTTCAAAATGCAGCTAACCGATCTCAACCAGCCGGGGTAATCATCAGACTGTCTACATATAAAGAAAAGGAGGAAAAATATGAACCGTTACAGAATCTCTAGAAAATGCCAAGTAACTATCTATGTAATGATAAAGCAGGGGGTAAAATTATACACACACATCTACATCTACAACAACACTCTGCAAGCCAGCCTATGTTGTGTGACGGAGAGTATTTCGTGTACCAGTGTGACTTCCCCCTTCTTCTGTTCCTGTCGCATGTGGTTCGCGGGAAGAACGATAGCTGGTTATCCTCCGTGTGGATGCGAATCCCTCTTATTTTATCTTATGGTCTTTTCGCGAGATATACGAAGGAAGAAACAATATACTGATTAAATCTTCTAGGAGTGGTGGAGAAGGCCTCTCCTGCAGCATCTGCCACTGTAGTTGACAGTATCTCCGTGACGTTTTCGTGTTTACTAAATGAACCTGTAACGAAATGTGCTGCTCTTCTTTGTATCTTCTCTATTTCTTCTATCAGTCCTGTCCAGTACGGATCCCAGACTGACGAGCAATAATCTAGTATTGGTCGAACGAGTGTTTTGTAAGCTTCTCCCTTTGTTGGAGGACTACGTTTCCTGAGTATTCTTCCAATGAATCTATCTGGCATCTGCCTTACTCGCGATTAATTTCATGTGATTGTTCCACTTCAGATCTTCCGTGCGCATACTCATAGATATTTTATGTGCTTCCAGTGATTGCTCTGCAATTTCGTAATCGTGCAGTAAGAGGTCTTTCTGTCTGTGTATTCGCAGTTCGCTACACTTGTTCATGTTGAGGGTCAACTGCCACTCCATGCACCAAGTGTCGGTCCTCTGCAAGTCCTCTTGCATTCCGCTACAATTTTCTGGCGTCGCGACGTCTCCGAATACGACTGCATCATTCGTGAAAAGCCTGCAACCGGACCCACCGATAGCAACGTGTGACCGATTCGCATATTAAATTATGAGTACACGAATCACGTTTAATCGGACTTTTTAAAAATTTTCATAGCAGGGAGAGTATTTCTTTTTAACTACTAAAATCGCAATTTTTACCTTATATGAAATCTGTGTTCACTCTTGAAATGTTTGATACATCGATAATAACGGTTTACTTCACTGGAGAATACTTGATTCGTCGACCGAAAATTTCTGACCCTGGCCCCTTCCTGTGGCAACCAAGCTGCTAGCGGGCCGATCCCGTATCCTCCGCATTATCAGCAAAAAACGACTCCCCTCTCCCAGCGAAGAAAGCTTTTACCGCTCAGTTGAGTAGCGGCATTTTCTCTGCACTCTGCATTTTATACTGACTTAAATGATGTTTAATTATTTGCGACCAAGCGTAACCTAACAGAATGTAATTTTAAGGCTGCTAATTTATTATGCTTATGGGGATACCGGGGCTCAATTTGAACTTATTTCGACTCACAGCGAAGGGAAACACACTGTAGAATCACCTCACTGCCGTCCTTATAATTTTATCCACAGGTAAGCGCTGACTTATAGACTGGTTCTTATCTTACCTTACGACATTCCCCCTGTAAAAAATATTATTTCCACGAAGGTTTGCAGTCGCCAGATGAGAAGGAGCAATTTAACTTTGTTTTACTGTTTATGAAATTATTTTACTTCGGTACATACTGAATTAACTTCAATAAAATTTGTCTGAATTGTCTTACTTGGAATCAAGGTGGATGTAAGCTGTGAGATTATGACGTAGCACAATGGCTACCACCTTCAAATATGACTGTTATTAAGAAATGAGAATTTTATGACTTGAAATAAGTTAAAATAATCTGAAGGGTATTCTTAGCAAATACTTTAGCGAAGCGGCCTTTGTTTTTACGTTTAATATTCCCATAACTTTGAAGCTGTTTGTACTGGCTTTCCTAAATTTCACTAAATTACGACAATCTTGTATTGTCGTGATTTTGTAACATTTTCTAACGGCATTTTGATAATTTGAATTTACCTAAAATCATTTAAAACTAATGACAAAGAAATGAGGATATCCTTTTTGGAAATGACAGTGAAATAACCCGAAACAGAACTTCTAAAGTCACAATTCCTTTTCAGAAAATGAACACATAAGAAATTGAATGTAACAATCATTAACAATCCTATCCTCTTAGGTTCAATAAAAAAATTCTTGTCTTAGTTACCGTCACGGTCGTAGTGCTGTAGTCATACATTGCAGTATGAGAAATGGGGCTCTTGACGTATCCAATAAGATGGAGTTAATATATTGCTACCACGCCACTTGCGGTAGCCATTTTCTTGATATACCAAGATTCCATCATAGATTAATTTTGGATAATTTTGTTTTCCAAGGGCCATTATTTCCAGAGACGACTTTAGTATACCAGTGCCGCTGCCACACCAACAACCACAGTTTCAGCGCTTTTTACCACTTAAGATTTTTACCGTATACAAAGAAAGTGGATATGCATTATCCGCTAAGTCACAACGAGGACGTGAATGTATGTTGAGTCTTCGTGACGGGGTTCATTGAAGACTGTGACGTAAAATAAGAGGACGACAACTGAAAACGTCACCGAAAAAGTCAATGTCACACTCGGGAACTCTGTCAGCGCGAAAACAACACGAAGGGAGCTCCAGAAGTAGGAAATTGCGCAGGAACTGGAATTCCAAAAGCACTCATCAGAGATGCAGAAGCCCGTAAGAAGAAAACTTTGTGCTGAAGCCATACAACCTGGGCGGTGAAAAAATGGAAGAAATTCATGTGGTCGGATGATTTTTTTTTATTTTTTTTTCCACACTGGTTTCCTGCTGCCGACCGAGATTACGTTGCAAGAGTGAAACATGGCGGGGGCTCGGTGATGATTTGGACAGCCATATTGTGGTATTACCCCACGGTTATTCTCAAAGGTACCGTTACTGGCAAGGGTTATGTGACCATTATGGCTGACCGGGTCCGTCCCATGGTACAGTCTTTGTTCCCCAAATATGATGTTGTTTCCCAAGACCACAGAGCTCCTGCTCATAGAGCTCGCATTGTGCAGGTCTGGTTTCGGGTGTCAAGGATGATTTGTCACATGTATCCTGCCCACCACAATCATCAGATCTCAATATTATTGAACCTCTGTAGTCTACTTTGGAGAGAAGGATGCGTGATCGCTATGCACTTCTAACGTCGTTACCTGAATTTGTTGCTAATTTGCGTGAAGAATGGTAGACGATTCCCTCGAAAACCACACACGATCTGTATTTATCTAGTGTCAACGTTTTTTACCCTAGACCGTATTAGCCATGGGAATATGCTGTGCTTGTGGTGTTTCCATAATTTTTTGTATGTTGACTATGCAGTGGGTACTTTACGTCACTGCTTCCAAAAAGTGCATTTAGATACAATTTTATTCTTTTTAGTCACTTGACAGACTATATAAATCCTATAATGGCTCTCGTCGGATCGTCTTTTGTATATGTAAACAGCCTATGAGTGCCTCTGACTGGTCGAAAATGGTAACTGCATTTTTAAATAATTTTATGCTTGTTGTCGCAAACAAATCGAAGGCGGTAATTAGTCAACATGGCAATCTCCGCAGTCAATACATCATTTTATCCAAGTAGTCGTGGGATGATGTGGCGGCTCCCGTTCATAAAACTAATTTTTGCGTTTAATTAGCTATTATTCAATCCCGAGAGCTAAAGTTCAGCATTTTCGTTCGGATGAACCACCACAATAACCTCGAGATATATTTGACTTGCCAGTATAAGAATCATAGCGGTGACCCAAGAATTCGGATCTGACAGCATTCAATAAAGTTTCGCCCCTAAGGGTGCCGCTAACAAAACCAAAGATTACCAAATGGAACAACAAAGGGTAAATATTTCTCTCATCTTCAAGCAGCGATTTAAAAGAACTGTACATTGCGTAAATTACCGGAAAAAACGAGAATATTGTCATTTCCGTTCACTACATACAATTAAAGCATTATTCACTAATTAAAATTTCAGTATACGAGGACTGGAACTTAAATAGTGGCAACTGTTTATTCACAACCGACACAAAAGAGTTACATGTTTGCACCTGTTACTGTCCTTCAGAGTAGTCACCAGCGTTGTGTAGAACCTGTTGCCAGCGATGTGGAAGACGGAGTATACCGTGAGCAGAGCCTGTTCTGTTGGTGGTACGAATGGAGCGGTCTAAAGTTATGGTGATTCTCGTGCACGACTCTGATGGTGTTATCCTAACGCATTAAGTTTCTCCACGGCAGACCGTCAATGCACAGTATTACCGGTCTTTTACTGGAGCATCACCTGCGACCACCTTTGCGAAGGAAGCGACCACACTTCCTGCGCAACCCACCTTTCATTTTGCACGACAACGCGCGGGCGCATACAGCGCAAGCTGTGGCTGCTCTATTCGGTCGATGGGACTGGAAAGTACTGTACCATCCACCATACTCCCCGGACTTAAGTCCTTTTGACTTTGATTTGATTCCGAAGATGAAGGAACCACTTCGTGGCATTCGCTTCAGAACTGTTCCAGAGATTCGACAGGCAGAAGGACGCTCCATTCGCACCATCAACAGAACAGGCTCTGCTAATGGTATACTAAGCCTTCCACATCACTGGCAACGGGTTCTACACAACGCTGATGATTACCTTGAAGGACAGTAACAGTTGCAAACATGTAACTCTTTTGTATCGGTTATGAATAAATAGTTGCCACTCTTTAATTTCCAACCCTCGCACATTCTTCGAATAATAAATACAGGCACTACTCCTCATAGAAGTAACTTTCTAACAACCTCTAAAACAATATAGATAATAGTCGGCCGCGGTGGTCATGCGGTTCTAGGCGCTCAGTCCGGAACCGCGCGACTGCAACGGTCGCAGGTTCGAATCCTGCCTCGGGCATGGATGTGTGTGATGTCCTTAGGTTAGTTAGGTTTAAGTAATTCTAGGGGACTGATGACCACAGATGTTAAGTCCCATAGTGCTCAGAGCCAATATAGATAATAGGTGCAATGACTCTGGCGCAATTCTATAACAGACTGTCCAGAACGAATCCAAACAGTAACTGACTAATACAACCTCATGCTCTTCTTGTTTCTTACGAGACGAAGGCGAGTTGTGAATGTCTAGTCTCTTAGACCATTGTTCAGAGCCTCCACCACAATCGTGTAATTCTTTCGGCTAGTGCATTCCCCAGTGCCCCAAGCTGAATGGTGGCTCGGACGTCTTTTGCAGATTACATGGAATTATGTTTATCAGAATCGTGTACAAAATGATTTTTCCCTATTGTTGTCCTTTTCCCATCACTCAGCAACACTTTAATATTCATTTTACTAGCTCTGTATTTGAAGTTAATGTATTACCGGGCGTAAGAAAATGTGTGTAACTGGACCGTTACAGTATTAACTCCAGCACGCGCTTCTAATGATTTGTTTTTATTCGTAGCTTATTTTTCACTGTCTTCGTGGCTGGATCAAATCTTCTCGGATCACCTTACTTGCTGCAAGAGAAAAGTTATTAGCTTCACGACTGCTGCACCCCGAATATGTTTGGTGTGCGAATTCCAGCTTTTTTAAAGCTTTGTTTCGGCCGCTGCCAGGCAGTGGAGGCCAGTTCTGCCCAATATGCTAATCAAGCAGACCACTGGGTACTACTCCTGACATACGAGATGCGACAATAAAGTAATGACACTGATTTACTTTGCAAGATGTGGCTTGCGTAGGCACAATATCTTTGACCTTGGTCTATAAGCTGCTTCTAGTCCAAGCGTCACATCGATGCAACTGCTCAGTCATGAGTTGTGCTGTAATCAGTTAACACGTGTTTGTGTCTCTCATCACGGAAATGGAGCCGCATAATATTGCGCAACGGTATGCCATTTCTTTTTGCGTTAAATTGGATGAAAACGAGACGACAACTTACGGTAAGCTTCAGAAGGCTTTTGGAGACGAGGTTATGTCAATAGCTCAAGTTTTTCGTTGGCATAAAGTGAATGCAGAACGAATGTTGAAGACGAAGACCGCAGTGGACGACCATCAACATCATGGACGGATGTCAGCTCGGCCAGGTTGCGTGAACTCGTACGATCTGATCTAAGATTATCCGTGAAAATGATTGCAGAAGAACTGAACATCAATCGAGAAACGGTTCGTCTAATAACTGAAGATCTTGGTATGAGAAAGATTTGTGCAAAAATTGTCCCAAAAATCTCACACCACAACAGCGAGAAACACAGAAAAATGTGGCAGCCGATCTATTAGAACAAACGTAAATACACTCCTGGAAATTGAAATAAGAACACCGTGAATTCATTGTCCCAGGAAGGGGAAACTTTATTGACACATTCCTGGAGTCAGATACATCACATGATCACACTGACAGAACCACAGGCACATAGACACAGGCAACAGAGCATGCACAATGTCGGCACTAGTACAGTGTATATCCACCTTTCGCAGCAATGCAGGCTGCTATTCTCCCATGGAGACGATCGTAGCGATGCTGGATGTAGTCCTGTGGAACGGCTTGCCATGCCATTTCCACCTGGCGCCTCAGTTGGACCAGCGTTCGTGCTGGACGTGCAGACCGCGTGAGACGACGCTTCATCCAGTCCCAAACATGCTCAATGGGGGACAGATCCGGAGATCTTGCTGGCCAGGGTAGTTGACTTACACCTTCTAGAGCACGTTGGGTGGCACGGGATACATGCGGACGTGCATTGTCCTGTTGGAACAGCAAGTTCCCTTGCCTGTCTAGGAATGGTAGAACGATGGGTTCGATGACGGTTTGGATGTACCGTGCACTATTCAGTGTCCCCTCGACGATCACCAGTGGTGTACGGCCAGTGTAGGAGATCGCTCCCCACACCATGATGCCGGGTGTTGGCCCTGTGTGCCTCGGTCGTATGCAGTCCTGATTGTGGCGCTCACCTGCACGGCGCCAAACACGCATACGACCATCATTGGCACCAAGGCAGAAGCGACTCTCATCGCTGAAGACGACACGTCTCCATTCGTCCCTCCATTCACGCCTGTCGCGACACCACTGGAGGCGGGCTGCACGATGTTGGGGCGTGAGCGGAAGACGGCCTAACGGTGTGCGGGACCGTAGCCCAGCTTCATGGAGACGGTTGCGAATGGTCCTCGCCGATACCCCAGGAGCAACAGTGTCCCTAATTTGCTGGGAAGTGGCGGTGCGGTCCCCTACGGCACTGCGTAGGATCCTACGGTCTTGGCGTGCATCCGTGCGTCGCTGCGGTCCGGTCCCAGGTCGACGGGTACGTGCACCTTCCGCCGACCACTGGCGACAACATCGATGTACTGTGGAGACCTCACGCCCCACGTGTTGAGCAATTCGGCGGTACGTCCACCCGGCCTCCCGCATGCCCACTATACGCCCTCGCTCAAAGTCCGTCAACTGCACATACGGTTCACGTCCACACTGTCGCGGCATGCTACCAGTGTTAAAGACTGCGATGGAGCTCCGTATGCCACGGCAAACTGGCTGACACTGACGGCGGCGGTGCACAAATGCTGCGCAGCTAGCGCCATTCGACGGCCAACACCGCGGTTCCTGGTGTGTCCGCTGTGCCGTGCGTGTGATCATTGCTTGTACAGCCCTCTCGCAGTGTCCGGAGCAAGTATGGTGGGTCTGACACACCGGTGTCAATGTGTTCTTTTTTCCATTTCCAGGAGTGTAAATCCAGAATTGTTGAGCCATGTTATCAATGGTGAAGAATGTTGGTTTTTTCAGTACGATCCAGAAACAAAACACCAAAGTTCGCAATGGTGCTCAGAGGGATCAACCAGACCAAAAAAAAGCTCGCATGTCAAAGTCAAAAGTAAAATGCATGCTCGTGTGCTTCTTTGATTCCAAGGAAATTGTTCATAAAGAGTGGGTGCCTCCTAGACAAACTGTTAACAAATATTACTACAGAGAAATTTTAGAAAGACTTCGTGAAACAGTTCTTCGTGTCCGTGCCAACATTACTGATAATTGGATTCTGCATCACGATAATGCGCCATCTCATACTGCTCTGTCAGTACAGCAATTTTTAACCTCAAAAAGCCGGCCGCGGTGGTCTCGCGGTTCTAGGCGCTCAGTCCGGAACCGCGCGACTGTTACGGTCGCAGGTTCGAATCCTGCCTCGGGCATGGATGTGTGTGATGTCCTTAGGTTAGTTAGGTTTAAGTAGTTCTAAGTTCTAGGGGACTGATGACCACAGATGTTAAGTCCCATAGTACTCAGAGCCATTTGAACCATTTTTAACCTCAAAACAAATTTCAGCACTGCTACAGCCACCTTATTCACCAGATATCGCTCCATGCGACTTTTTTTCTATTTCCAAAACTCAAAACGGCGGTCAAGGGACACCATTTCAAACAACACAAGATGTGCAAAAAGCTGTGACGAGGATATTAGAAAAGACGAGTTCCAGAAATGTTACCATCAATGGCAGAAGCGCCGGAAAAAGTGTGTGCAATCAAAAGGGAACTACTTTGAAGGAGACAACACTAAACTTGACTAAAACGGTAAGCAACTATTTTTTCACATCAGTCTCATTACTTTATTGTCGCACCTCGTACTTCACACACTCCAGCCGTCCGGGTCTGCGACGACGCCGGGGCGAAGCGCTGAACAGCGTACACCACGGCACATTGTGCCCAAGAGAGAAGTAGCATCTTGTAACTCGGTGCATATCCGTGCTGCCGAAAAATGAAACACAGCTCCTAGCAACCTCTGCTGGATGCGGAGCCCTGTAACGAGGCAGGAAAAACTGACAGGACGAATAATGTGGAACAAAACCCTTCGTGCCCTTCCCCCACCCACGCTCCGCCCCCTCCCCTTCCCCCAGTCAGAAGTGTATGTAGCCATAAGTGTGTAAATAATCCAGCCTAGACACTCAGGGTGTTCAGTTGTGCCGCCGTTCTGTCTGAACCTTGAGCAGGAGAGAAAGATGGTCTGTCGAGTTTCAGAGAAACAGCGACTGGCTAGCGGCATGCCCTCTGATCAACTTGTCAAGTTCCGGCCCGAGGTGCTCCACACCTGTGGCTTAGTACCTACTGGACTTGGAATCTTTATCAATGCAAGACGCTGGTGTGCGGCCAGCCTCTGCTTTCTGAGATACCTCAGCCGACACGCTGCAAACTATCTGGGGCAATCCCACCCTCGCCGCCTCCTAGCCACGTGGGCGTCATAGGCCATCGCCCTGGTTGACCCCTGGTTGGTGACCGAGGCCATCCTGCTCAACATCGAACAATTGGTGTCAGCTATCGCATCAAATTGCAAGACATGTGTTACCACGAATAAGCGCATGGGTGCACAGCCGGCCGAACTCCGTGGCTCTTGATTGGGCCATGCTCGTTTCTTCGCCTGCTCTTGGGCAACGTGGCACACTGGTAGAAGCCGCCAACGATACAGGGCAACAGACGTCACAGGCTCTGTCGGGGCATCAGTGCATTCTGCAACTGGCTTCACTTGCGCACTCTCTCGACGGCCTAGAGGATGGTCATTGCGCTGATCAGTGCTGCTGGAAACCTATGGTTGTTAATGCTGCCATTGTTTGACTCTTCGCTCCCGCACAAATCAGCACTCTCCCACACCATCTCTCTCACCCATCGTGTAGCGTAGCGGCTCTGAACAGACCGGTCGCTACAACCCATATATTAGGTTGGTGCATAAGTTCGTAGTGTTTTTGTTTTGCATGTTGGTATTCCGGATGCTATGGGTTTGTTTATCGACTGTCATTTTTTATTTGTAACTCACTGTTGCTATTTGAGTTTACATATTGACATTTTGTCATTTCGAGACAGTCAATGGAGCTGTGGACGCAAGAAAATAGAGTACCAAGTGGAGAAATCGAGTTCAGTGGAGGGGTGATAGCAACGTAGGCAGCCAGAAACGTTTTCATCGTGTATGAGAATAATACCATTGGACAGAACACCCCAAGAAAACGGCTTTGTCGTTTTAAGGAGGATCGTTTCGACATTAGTGACTCATCATGTTCAGGAAGACCTTCGGGGTTTGGTGAAGAGCTTTCAAACGCATTAATCCAGTTATCCACATCAGTGCACTCGAAAACTGGAAAACGTGATGAGCTGTGAGCATTCCACCATTGTGAGACATTTGCACGCAAAGGAGAAGGTTCAAAAGGTGGGTTGTTGTGTACTGCATGCTCTAGGCCAAAATCACAGAAGTCAATGAGTGTGTCTCTGTTTGCTCGTCACCAGTACCCTCGTGAACAGCACCATCCATTCCTATCCTGTATCTTTACTAGTTACGAATAGTTGTGTCTTTGTGTTAACATAGGGACATGGAAGGAATGATTAAGCGCAAACAGAGCAGCAACTCCCCATACAAAGACTTGAGCGATTCCACAAACGGTACTTACGCGTCTGGTGGATCAGCGATGGTGTGGTGTACCATGAACTGCATCGCCGAGATGTAACCATCACTGCTGGCATTTTTTGTCAACAACTGAGACGTCTTGCAGACGTAAGCCAAGAACAATGAGCAGGAAGACTGCGTGAAATAATGCCACTTCACGGTAATGCCCATGCGGAATCTGCTAGAGTTGGGTTGGGAAGTCATTCCGCACCCACCTAGTCTTGCGCCCTCAGATTTTCACCTTCTCCGCTCTCTACCGGACCTGCTTCAAGAAACTTCTTTTCAGGATGAAAATGCGCTCTGAGCATAGCTAGACGAGTTCTTCGCCTCAAAACCACGTGATTTCTAGAGTCGCGGAATCTAAAAGTTATCCCAGCGTTGGCAGTCTATTGTAAATAGTGAAGAAGAATATATTATTCATGTTATGTGTATCTTTTGTGTTTTTTGAACTTTCGGAAAAACGCTACGAATTTGTGCATCAAACCAATATAACGAAGGGGCGTTAACTTGTCACATGTCAGAACTCCAGCAGGGTAATAGCAGCTCGCTCTGAAAAGTAACGTGTTTTCATGGATTGGGCAGACCACTTAGCAAGAGAAGCAGTCCCCAGGCAATGACAGAACTGCAGCCAAGTTTACATTGCCTATATGTGTAATGTGTTTGGGTTCAGCCAGAATGAATTTGTCCCACATGGAACTGCGTCTCTCTGTTTAACACTAACACAGAAATGAGACAATATGTTGTCCATGGCCCGCATCTCGTGGTCGTGCGGTAGCGTTCTCGCTTCCCAAGCCCGGGTTCCCGGGTTGGATTCCCGGCGGGGTCAGGGATTTTCTCTGCCTCGTGATGGCTGGGTGTTGTGTGCTGTCCTTAGGTTAGTTAGGTTTAAGTAGTTCTAAGTTCTAGGGGACTTATGACCACAGCAGTTGAGTCCCATAGTGCGCAGAGCCATTTGAACCATTTTTGTTGTCCATGAAGAATCACGTATGTGAGAATGAAAGGTTCCTGAACAATACTTCCCTCATACGGTCCTATAGGCGACAGTATTAGCCTATTTTTGTTGGAGCCATTCCATTGCGACTAGTCTCAACAAGCTACTGGAAACTGTAGGTCATTTTCAGTATAATAACATCGACTGGTTCTGCGTAATATTCGAATATTGCCGAACCGAACTAGTATCGAGTACTACGCCCATCTTCAAAGGATGATTAACAGTCACTGCATACGACGTATTACACATCGAATGTTCATTAGTCTTCCCAAACAAGTATCGTGATTTACGCCTGTTTTCAACAGATAATTAAAATATTCACATTTCATGTGTTATGTGTTGTCATTCACAATGCTTCTACACGTGTGCGACTCGCAGGTGCATACAGTGGGTAAAGATTGGTAGAGGGTTGGTGCAGCTGATCGGTACGCGCGCGTGGTATCTCGCATACACAAATTTGTATCTGAAGCCACGCGGCGCGGGTGAAAATTTTTTATGGTTCTTTTTATAAATCTACGAAATTTAAATAATAAACTAGCGTTAGATACCCTATTATTTTTAATGTTAATTATTCTTCCCAGGATGCTGTTAGTTAAGGTCTTTAAACCCAGAAATTAGGCGGTATCTCATTCCATTCAGAGGAACCTACTCCGTGACTGATAATATAAGACTTCCTCTACTTAATTTATTTGTTTATCTGCATCCGTTATCAGAAAATCTTTCTAGAGTTATAATTTTCTTGATTTATGTTCAAATGGCTCTGAGCACTATGGGACTTAACTTCAAAGGTCATCAGTCCCCTAGAACTTACAACTACTTAAACCTAACTAACCTAAGGATATCACACACATCCATGACCGTAACGGTCGCTCGGTTCCAGATTGTAGCGCCTAGAACCGCTCGACAACCCCGGCCGGCCTTTCTTGATTTATGCTTATAAAATATTTCAGTTCAGGGTGCGGCTTATACCCAAGAGGAGGCGGTTTACAACACATGTTTGTTTATAACGGATTTGATAGCGAGGCCTTGTGACACGGCGATCCATTCCTTCATCAGAACTTTTGACAAGTGCAAGATGGTCATTGTTGAATTTGGATTTACAGCAATGCGTCTTCTCAACGCATCCCAAATGTGGTCTATAGGATTTAAGTCGGGGGAATGGGCAGGGCAGTCCATTCACCGAATGTCCTGTAGTTCAAAAAGCTCCTGCACCTTCTTTATTCCATGCGGTCGCCCACTTTCATACCTAAATATGAAGTCAAGACCGAATACACCCCTGAAAAGACGCACATGTCGAAGGAGTACAGCGTCTCAATAACATTGACTCCTGAGCATACTGTGTTCACTGGTTTGGAGATCAGTTCGCCCATGCAGCATTATGCCTCCTCACAGCTTAACACTTGGATCACCAAAACGATCATATTCGACAATTCTGGATGTACCCTAATAAGGCGGGAGGTGGAAACATGTAATGCACCCACGAGAATTGTTGAACATGATCGTATTGGTAGTGCAGACGTGATGGTGTGGGAAGCGTAACATTCGACAAAGCTGTCATATGGCGAGATACGGTATGACGTAATGCACTCAGCCGTTCAGTAATATAGATATTCGGGAAATCCAGCTCACTACTGGAGTTGTCATTACTACAGGGCTATTACAAATGATTGAAGCGATTTCATAGATTCACTGTAGCTCCATTCATTGACATATGGTAACGACACACTACAGATACGTAGAAAAACTCATAAAGTTTTGTTCAGCTGAAGCCGCACTTCAGGTTTCTGCCGCCAGAGCGCTCCAGAGCGCAGTGAGACAAAATGGCGACAGGAGCCGAGAAAGCGTATGTCGTGCTTGAAATACACTCACATCAGTCAGTCATAACAGTGCAACGACACTTCAGGACGAAGTTCAACAAAGATCCACCAACTGCCAACTCCATTCGGCGATGGTATGCGCAGTTTAAAGCTTCTGGATGCCTCTGTAAGGGGAAATCAACGGGTCGGCCTGCAGTGAGCGAAGAAACGGTTGAACGCGTGCGGGCAAGTTTCACGCGTAGCCCGCGGAAGTCGACGAATAAAGCAAGCAGGGAGCTAAACGTACCACAGCCGCCGGTTTGGAAAATCTTACGGAAAAGGCTAAAGCAGAAGCATTTCTTAAACAGGAGATTGGAAAACCGATGGATCGGTCGTGGTGGAGATCATGATCAGCAATTCATGTCATGGCCTCCACACTCTCCCAACTTAACCCCATGCAATTTGTTTCTGTGGGGTTATATGAAAGATTCAGTGTTTAAACCTCCTCTACCAAGAAACGTGCCAGAACTGCGAGGTCGCATCAACGATGCTTTCAAACTCATTGATGGGGACATGCTGCGCCGAGTGTGGAAGGAACTTGATTATCGGCTTGATGTCTGCCGAATCACTAAAGGGGCACATATCGAACATTTGTGAACGCCTAAAAAAACTTTTTGAGTTTTTGTATATGTGTGCAAAGCATTGTGAAAATATCTCAAATAATAAAGTTATTGTAGAGCTGTGAAATCGCTTCAATCATTTGTAATAACCCTGTACATTGAAGAGGAACCGATCAATAACCGCATCAATGAAGCCATCCACTTGTCTTGGATGTACATTCGACCGCATAAAACTTTTCACAAATCGTTACATTCTCCGAAGACTCAAGACTGTCGTCTCCTCCTCTTCCAAGGAGAAGGCAATTTGTCTGTGTTCTGCTTTTCTTTACGCCCTCCTAGCGCTCTCGACACATTAACTCAAGTGTACTCAGATGTTATCTCTAAAATCTGCCGTAACGGTAACGATGGACTTCGTTCTTCTAAATACCACTCGTTAGACAGGAGGTACAATCTGTTTCTCAGTACTTTTTAACGGTTCTACGCGCCTACCTTGCACTACAAAAGCAACTTCGTACATTTCCATAGCACATACTAAAGACAAGACTTCATGAGCACGACAGGCATGACAGAGAAAGTGACTGACCAGTGATATTTCATGAGTTAAACATTTAAGGCGGTGACTGGCCCAGCGGTTATAGGCGCTACATCTGGAACCGCGCGACCGCTGCGGTCGCAGGTTCGAATCCTGCCTCGGGCATGGATGTGTGTGATGTCCCTAGGTTAGTTAGGTTTACGTAGTTCTAAGTCCTAGGTGACTGATGACCTCAGAAGTTAAGTCCCATAGTGCTCAGAGCCATTTGAGTCATTTGACTGGCAAAAACAGCGAACATCTTCAGCGCTTTAATGTGCCTCATTCTGTCATTCATGCAAGAGTAATAATGAAGTAGCTGCCAAATAAGCAGGCCCTACATCTGGTGCAGATTCACTCTGCCCGACGACCCATCACTAAGGATGTTGGGCGGACGTTTCTTTAGATTACGATGAACAAATCATAAAACAAGTTCCGAAGAGATTCCTTTCTCTCTTAATGCCTGACGATGAGCTAAACAGCTTGAAACGGGTGACTCATCGAAATAATAACTCGCAACAGGTTGTAACACACGTTAGTTGCTTATAATATTCCACAAACACGATTACTTTTCAGCACCACCTTTCCATCAGCCGGTACTGGTGTGGATTCGTGACCATTTGGTATTACTGTTACTAATTTATTACGACGAACTGATTTCGTGAGAAGCCCCAGTTTTCAGTGGATCATAGCGAATGTTACATCCATAAATAGCAACACAGGCGTGTAGCATCGATCTGCCATGGCGTGCCACCGTGCTGTTACGATCAGGTAAACAGCGGCGTTATTGTACTCTGCATAACTGTCAAAGAACAAGCGAGATGGAAAGTAACCACACGTAAATCGGACATTCATTTTGTGCAATCGTGACAGCGCACGGCACATCTACTATGATATCACTCCTGTACTTTCTGACGTTTTGTTTACAAATAATACTGAGAAACATACGTTAGTTAATTAATCTACGTAGAGGTATCCATATGCAACTAATGAAGATGTTCAACCAGCTTGGTAGGAGATACACTAATTAATAGCCTCCAAGTAATTGCGTCCTACCAAAGCAGAACTTGTAAAGTAAGGGGAAAGTATTGTTTAAAAGCACAGTGTACTTCTTGTAGCAGATTTGTTGATGTTCTAGTACGAGGGACATTTCATAAATAATGCACACTAATTTCCTTTACTTACACTTTTCTGCAACATCTCTTTACAGTCCTTCAGTATAGTCTCTCTGCTGAATCCCAAAGTCTCGGAAGTTCTGTTATTCCACCCAGGACACGATAGCTGTTCACCTAACGAATGGCCCGGGCAGCAATGGTAGAAAGCTCTCCCAGAGAAAGATAACGATGTCCATGCACACGTTTTTTCTAACTTCGCGAACAAGTCGAAATTTTGTGGATTCATGTCGGGGTTGTGGGGAGGATGCTGTAACACTTCCCATCCGTATTTGCTCAGTTTTTGGGCTACAACGCTGCCGATATGCGGGGACGCAATTTCGTGGAGAATGAGTGGCCCAGCATCGAGCAACTGAGGTCGGGTTTTGTGCATTTTTCTGCGGAGGTTTTGCATGGAGGTACGATAGATGGAAACCCAGTTCTAAGCAAAGAAGGGAAAGCAGAAAGGTGGAAGGAGTATATAGAGAGTCTATACAAGGGCGATGTTCTTGAGGACAGTATTATGGAAATGGAGGAGGATGTAGATGAAGATGAAATTTGAGATATGATACTGCGTGAAGAGTTCGACAGAGCACTGAAAGACCTGAGTCGCAACAAAGCTCCGGTAGTAGACAACATTCCATTAGAACTACTGGCAGCCCTGGGAGAGCCAGTCCTGACAAAACTCTACCATCTGGTGAGCAAGATGTATGAGACAGGCGAAATACCCTCAGACTTCAAGAAGAATATAATAATTCCAATCCCAAAGAAAGCAGGTGTTGACAGGTGTGAAAATTACCGAACTATCAGTTTAATAAGTCACGGCTGCAAAATATTAACACGAATTCTTTACAGACGAATGGAAAAACTAGTAGAAGCCGACCTCGAGGGAGATCAGTTTGGATTCCGTAGAAATATTGGAACACGTGAGGCAATACTGACCTTACGACTTATCTTAGAAGTTAGATTAAGGAAAGGCAAACCTACGTTTCTAGCATTTGTAGACTTGGAGAAAGCTTTTGACAATGTTGACTGGAATAATCTCTTTCAAATTCTGATGGTGGCAGGGGTAAAATACAGGGAGCAAAAAACTATTTACAATTTGTACAGAAGCCAAATGGCAGTTATAAGAGTTGACGGACATCAAAGGGAAGCAGTGGTTGGGAAGGGAGTGAGACAGGGTTGTAGCCTCTCCCCGATGTTGTTCAATCTGTATATTGAGCAAGCAGGAAACAAAAGAAAAATTCGGAATAGGTATTAAAATCCATGGAGAAGAAATAAAAACTTTAAGGTTCGCCGATGACATTGTAATTCTGTCAGAGACAGCAAAGGACTTGGAAGAGCAGTTGAACGGAATGGATAGTGTCTTGAAAGGAGGATATAAGATGAACATCAACAAAAGCAAAACAAGGATAATGGAATGTAGTCGAATTAAGTCGGGTGATGCTGAGGGAATTAGATTAGGAAATTAGGCACTTAAAGTAGTAAAAGAGTTCTGCTATTTGGGGAGCAAAATAACTGATGATGGTCGAAGTAGAGAAGATATAAAATGTAGACTGGCAATGGCAAGGAAAGCATTTCTGAAGAAGAGAAATTTGTTAACATCGAGTATAGGTTTAAGTGTCAGGAAGTCATTTCTGAAAGTATTTGTATGGAGTGTAGGCATGTATGGAAGTGAAACATGGACGATAAATAGTTTGGACAAGAAGAGAATAGAAGCTTTCGAAATGTGGTGCTACAGAAGAATGCTGAAGATTAGATGGGTAGATCACATAACTAATGAGGAAGTATTGAATAGGACTGGGGAGAAGAGAAGTTTGTGGCACAACTTGACCAGAAGAAGGGATCGGTTGGTAGGACATGTTCTGAGGCATCAAGGGATTACCAGTTTAGTATTGGAGGGCAGCGTGGAGGGTAAAAATCGTAGAGGGAGACCAAGAGATGAATACACTAAGCAGATTCAGAAGGATGTAGGTTGCAGTAGGTACTGGGAGATGAAGAAGCTTGCACAGGATAGAGTAGCATGGAGAGCTGCATCAAACCAGTCTCAGGACTGAAGACCACAACAACAACGCTAATATACTGCTGTGTCACTTGTTCCGCCTGGGACTCTATCTCTCATGATGATTCCTTGGTGATCATAAGCAAATATCATCATTCGCTTGAGCTTTCATTAAGCGCGTCGATTTTTATATATATATATATATATATATATATATATATATATATATATATATATTTCGGGGTCGTACTAAGTCTGTATCTCTCCAGTAGCTCTCCATTTATTGGACTGTGATTTCAATTCCGGTTCAAAGTCTCTACCCCACACTTCACAAATAGCGACAATTCGACACAAGACTCCTTCACCTTGACGATCGAAACGTTGATTGAGCAAGGTTGCAATGTCCAACCGTTTCTGCTTCTCTTCAGCAGTCAAACAGTGTGGGACCTATCTCGCAGAAATTTTTCGCTTCTTCAAATCATTTGTCAGAATACGGAATACTGATGTTGGGGCAATTCCCGTGGCTTCAGATCTGCGATCTTCTTCAAAGATATCTGCCACAAGTTTCACACTTCGTTCATCTGCTGATGTCTTTAGCCCTTCGGGTGTTTGATTATCGTCTATGCCCATGTGGCCACCACGGAGACGATTAAGCCAACGGTCCACTGCAAACTCACCACAAATTTCACTTAACGCACTGTGGATTTCTGTCGGGCTTTAGCCGCGAGAGTTTCGGTCTTGAAGTGCGACCTCTTGTCTTGAACAGTCACAGTACTTGAAATACCTGCAGGGTTCATTTTACGTTCGCCGACCTTTTGTTAGAGTACACAGTGAAGAAGCAAAAACATGTGCTTCTTCCTCAAGCTTCCAACTACATCTGACGTAATCTTCATTGTTGTTGCATCAAACAGTCCACAGTAATATCTACCTGTACATTATTTCTGAAGTGCCCCTCGTAGTATTGTTGTTAGGAGCACGAGACAACAAGGTTTTTAACGCTCCTACGTGATTACATGGTGTAGCACTACAGTTTATTTATTTATTTATTTTAGCTTTAGATAACACTGGCTATACAGCCAACAATAGCTATAACTACAAAGTTAACAGAAAAACTTTTGAGTTAAATGACAGAGTAAGCTTAGCGTTGGGGATAGCCAGTATACGAAGGAGATTACATAACGTACAAGTCTGTTATTATGGAACACAGTCTGAGTCTTCGTATCCACATAACAGATCGTAATTTAAAAATTGTACGAAGGAACAATTAATTGAGTCTTCATACGCAAATATATGTCTTAGTTACAATACATATGCACACAAAAGTTTTTCGGAAGGATATTTCTAATGGAACATATATTTATATATACAGCATGGTCAGAAACAGTGTGAAAAGTTTGTAAGGGTGTTGCAGGGTAGGTTATGTTGAGAAATTGTTGTTAAGAAAAATAATGCTTTAAATGCCCTGATATCGTAGTTAAAATGACGTAAATTAGCCAAGATCTTTTGGAGACTTTTGTAACAACGTGCCCCTATTACATATTATGTTTATTAGAGTAGCATTTAAAAATTTCAAGTACTTCAGTCTACATCTTTTCGATTCTTTGCCAATAACATGTATTATTTATATGCTATACATTGTAAAAATATAAGCAGGCTGCGTGAATCCGAATGTTTAGGAAAGTTTCGTGTAAAAAATTTGAAGTAAATCGGTCAAGAAATTTTCGAGACTTTTGGAAACAACGTTTCCCCTTCATATATTACATATACAGGGCGGTCAGAAACAGTCTCAATAGGTTGTAAGGGAGTTGCAGGACAGGTTGTGCTGAGAAATAATCATTAAGAAAAAAGTTTGATACGTTGCGCCGTTTCCGAGTTAATTAGCGATGAAGTTAGCCAATCAGGCGGTTGCACGCGTAAATTCAAACGGGTCGCCAAACATATCCTTCGTTTGGTTTCCTAAATCTGATAGTGAAAGCGGTACAAGAACTGGACACGGTAGTAAGGTTCGAATATGAGTCAAAGGTTGAGCAGTCTCATGTGCTATCATCCAAACTGTGCGAACAACGGACACTGATTGTAAAATTAACTCGGAAACGGCGCAATGTATCGAACTGTTTTCTTTACAATTATTTCGCAGCACAATCTACGATGAAAACCCTTAGAAGCATTTCACACTTTTTCTGACTGTCTTGTAGAGATATTTATGTATTACATACATTTTTAAAAACATATAACATATGTCCGTCCGATATATACCATAGTATCGTTTGAAAACGTGACTTAAATCGGTCAATTGCTTTTTGGGATATTTGGTAACAACGTTAAACAACTTATTATCTTGTACAGTATTGCCATAGAGTATACAGTACATAGCTATGAAGTGAGCATAACCTACTGCCCATGTTCTCAACATCAAACCGGGCTAGTCACGTGATTTTGGGACTATGCTGCTACCCTACTATTTGGGGTAATAGCGAAACTTGAATATTACAAGCATTCGTCTTGTTTTATGGATGTTTCTGCACGTTTGAGCTTTAGTAACAGCTATTGTGCAGTACCTCATTGCTACAGATGTAAAACGAAGCATGTGGGGAGGACCAGCTAGTTTTCATACGCATGTATTGCAAATGAATAATTGTAAATGTCGTATTGATATAAGGCACTGTATATATTGAAAAATATCGAGGCACGGTAGTATAAGATCCTGAACTGCAGAGAAAATTTCTGCGATTTTATGGCCGTGTGTTTGCGAGACAAGTGTATTTGAGTAAACTGCCAATCACTGTATGTGTGTTGGTATTACGTTGATGTGCAGATAAAATTTATACATGGCAATATTGTCTAATTTTCTAAAATTTATGCGTATTCTCAAATCTTTGTGTGCATCTAAGTATTTCTGCATGAGACAGTTTCTATACATTCTCAATGTAATGTATTTAATTAGAACAGAGATTCGACAATATGACTTTGCGCAACAATAAACGTAAGAAAATAATGTTTGGCCGGCGGCTGTGGCCTAGCGGTTCTAGGCCCTTCAGTCCGGAACCGCGCTGCTGCTACTATCGCAGGTTCGAATTGTGCCTCGGGCATGGATGTGTGCGATGTCCATTGCTTAGTTAGGTTTAAGTACTTCTAAGTCTAGGGGCCTGATGACCTCAGATGTTAACTCCCATAGTGCTTAGAGTCATTAGAACCAATTGAAAAAAAAATGTTTCTGGCTGTCACTTCTTATCCCATTACCGAAAAATCGTAAATAAAGTGGAATCTGAGCTCTGATACTACGGCGGAAAAGCACAATACCGTTGCTCTTCACATCTATAAGCCAACTTCACTGCCTTGTATGAAATTGTTAAGATGTCTGAGAAACACAAAGTTTCAAGGCACGATAGTATAAGATCCTGAACTGCAGAGAAAATTTCTGCGATTTTATGGCCGTGTGTTTGCGAGACAAGTGTATTTGAGTAAACTGTCAATCACTGTATGTGTGTTGGTATTACGTTGATGTGCAGATAAAATTTATACATGGCAATCTTGTTTAATTTTCTAAAATTTATGCATATTCTCAAATCTTTGTGTGTATCTAAGTATTTTAGCATGAGACAGTTTCTATACACTTTCATTGTAATGTATTTAATTAGAGCAGAGATTCGACAATATGCCTTTGTGCAACAATAAACGTAAGAAAAAAGTGTTTGGCCGGCCGCTGTGGCCTAGCGGTTCTAGGCCCTTCAGTCCGGAACCGCGCTGCTGCTACGGTCGCAGGTTCGAATTCTGCCTCGGGTATGGATGTGTGCGATGTCCATTGCTTAGTTAGGTTTAAGTACTTCTAAGTCTAGGCGCCTGATGACCTCACAGTGCTTAGAGTTATTAGAACCATTTGGGAAAAAAAAGATGTTTCTGGCTGTCACTTCTTATCTCATTACCGAAAAATCGTAAATAAAGTGGAATCTGAGCTCTGATACTATGGCGGAAAAGCACAATACCATTGCTCGTCACATCTATAAGCCAACTTCACTGCCTTGTATGAAAATGTTAAGATGTCTGAGAAACACAAAATTTGAAGATACTTCTGAAGATGATCTATCTGTAGCACCGAAGTAATAATCCTGAAAGTGTTATACGGGCTAAAATACGCGGTCCCAAAATCACGTGACTGGAGCTGCAACATCTGTTGCGGACAGAATTCTCGTTCTACAAACCCGAGTGCTCACTCCACTGGACAGATGTACCCGCAGGTGGTGTTATTCCTGCATACTTCTCGCGGTTGCACTGAACTGCTAATCATAGGCTTTTTTTTTCATTTAAACACTACAGAGTAGCCCACCACCTGGGTTACTAAGGTGGGCCGTGTGCTACTTAAAACAAGTAACAAGCCAGGCAGTGTTTGGTCTCTTAGCCGAAATGGCTGCTTGCAAGTTATGTCAGCTTGACAAGTCCCCATTCCGTTACCGTCCCTGCCACGTGGAGGCGGACCTTTTCTAAAGTTTCTGCCCTGGCTGTTGCTCTTGTGTTAGTACGCTAATTAATACAGTGAGTGACGTTTATCTGCAAACTAATTGATAAAAACTAATGAAATTATTTTAATATAAAATGAAACATAAAAGATATAAAAAAGAAATATACACGAAAGAAAACAAAGAAAAAGAATTCTAAACTATAAAGTGTCTACAGAGAACCGAGTTCTCGCTAATGCAATTTTAGAGTACAATTTAAACATATTCCCAAAATTTGAACTAGGCTAGATTTTTCTATGTAAGATTGTAAGTGATATTAGAATTTCACATGAAACATAGTAGCATAATGAATATTGAAATAGCTTGCATAGACAATCTTAGATACAGGAGGTATTCAGTAGCTATGTATAAACATAATAGGATGCCTCTATTCAAAAATTAAAAAATAAAATTAAAGTATGAGATAACATACAAATCATCAATTATTAAAAAGATTAATAAAAAGAATATGATTATACTTAGAGTAAAAGGAAATAAGTGTCTGATTCTCTCACATGCAATTCCTGAATGTGGAGGCTATGTATGTGCCTGTAGACTGAACATAACTAGATTCCTCTATGTGACATTGAAAATGAGGTTTCAAATTACATGTGAATAATAAAATAATATGAATATTAACATTTAGCAATACAATTTTATCTTGCAGACTGTTAATCATAAATGATACCAAAATTATCCCCAACACAAATGAAATTACAGAAATATTCAGATAGCTGAAGATTATACATAATCAATTCCTCTATACAGGGTTTTATTTTGGGCAGTAGATTACAAAAACAGAAAAACAATGTTAATATATCATAAAGCTAGGATACTATATTAGACAAATCAAAAATAAGGTACATAGAAGTTTAAATTGTGATAATTTAAGTGTAAAATTACTTAATACAAGTAAATCCAGTGTATGTAGCAAGACAAGTGACAAGCCCAACAGGAAGGGGAATCTGCGTGAATGTCCAATGAGATCTCTGTTACTCTGTGAGAAAAAACTGGGAGCCTACAGTGTATGTTGAATGAAGTACATCATCAGTATGTGTGACACAATCATTGTGAGTTAGGCCCATCTACATCCATATAGTATTGATCAATATCTATTTCGCAGCCCTTCTACACCTTCCGTCAGAATTAATCACTGTCTGTTCTATTGTCTGTGTCACTGTCAGAGCTTGTATCTTCCCAAGTAATGTGTTGAGGTTCTGTTACTGTCTGTATTCTTGTTCTGGCAGTAGGATGTTGATTTTTGCATATGTCAAGCAGTGTCGTTGACACTGAGTCAGCCAGACTATTTAAGGTGTTCCATTTATCTGGGTCCTGAAGAACCGCACTGACCTCATCATCTCTTATTGCACGTCGTGCATGGTCCAGTAGGTTACACGTTAGCACGACATGTTCAGGCGTTCCAAGAATGCCACATGTGCAAATCTCGGTTTGCCTTACTCCCATACGGTGTAGATGTGTTGGATATGGTCCGTGCCCAGTCAAGTAGTGAACCATGCCACGACTTAGCTCCACATGTTTTAGCTTTAACCCCTCAGATACATTTGGAAAAAAGGAAAAGACACGCCGCCCTTTGTCTGATGTCTCCCATTCTCTTTGCCACGTGTCTAACTTCCATTTATGTAGCTGTTGCTTGGTTTGTATGTTTTCTCCTGTTATTTGGAAAACCGTTTCGAAGTCACCATTTTTCAACCAATATGAGGCAGCTCTACAGCGAATAGTGAGGTCTATTGGGCGTGTTCCTAGGACCACATACAGGGCCTCAACAGGTGTTGTGCTAAACGTTCCCGACATCCTAAGTAATACACTTCTTTGCCCTCTCCTGACTATTGTTTTATAAGTTACTAAACATAGACGATGTGCCCAGGCACATATCCGAGTGTGTAGTGCCTTTGCAGGGCGCCTGCGGTGTGGTGCGCCACGGATTTCTGGACAGGCGGTGCGACATAAATCCGTGTGCCAGATGACCGGTCGGCGCCTTTTGACAAGTTGCCGCGCCCGCTGCGGTGCCGCGCACGGTGCAAAGCGTTAGCCCGCTCGGGGCGTCCGGGGTTGGAGGTGGGGGTGCGGGCAGCTGCCGGGGCGCCGCGCCAAGCTGGGTCGATACGCGTCCCCTGCCGCGCCGGCTGCCCCCACCACCCACCCCCTGCCGCCGCCCCTGCCGCTGCTGCAACCACTGCGGCCCGCCCCCACCACTCTGCGCCCTTCCAGAACTTTCCTGCGCGGTCGCTGCCGGCCTCGGCAAGGCCCAGCTGCGGCGCAGCGCGGGTTGCAGACTCCACAGGCTGACCGCAACGCGCCGATTTTTTATTTGTTAACGGACGTGAACATTTTCGTAAATCACACTGTACTCGTAGCCCTGGTAGAGTACGCGTTACTACTCCGTTGTCGGCATCCGTTTACTCTGACTAGGAACTGACAATCGAAAGCATTGCTGTGCCCCAATACATGACAAACTACGACTTTGTTACACCTCAAAGAGGCCGAAATGTCTTGCTTACGTCCCAGAAATAAGGAGGGGGAATTACTAATAGTGTACATTCCAGTATTTCATCACTGGAGCGCAATCAACCTCCGCACGTGTACAAGGACGTAGTGAGGATTTTGTAAAAGACGGCGTCTGATTTGTTAAAGTAGACCTTACTTAATAAGATTCATGTTTTTCATTTATTCTGAAAATTTCCATGAATGGATGATAAACCATTTTATTCGACAATGATCTGAGAGTTTTCACCAAGCGGAATATAAACTCCTTACTTACGAGTGTCGTATTTTGGCAAACTGCTAAGAAGCACTCATTATCCAATCTCCCTTCACCCTTTTTTCAGTCTGGATTTGAGCTGAGAAAGTGATCAGGAATGGACGGATGCTAATTTTTGGGACACCATGATTATTACCGACAGGGCTTTTGGAATAAAGAGATCTATGTTCGACAGAGAAGCTAGAACAACCGCATCGCGCGGATGTTTTATTTGTTAACGGACGTGAACATTTTCGTAAATCACACTGTACTCGTACCCCTGGTAGAGTACGCGTTACTACTCCGTTGTCGGCATCCGTTTACGTTTGCTCGGAACTGACAATCGAAAGCATTGCTATGCCGCAATACATGACAAACATACGACTTTGTTACACCTCAAAGCGAACTGAAGACCTGTACAGAGCGGCAGGAATGTCATGCTTACGCCCCAGAAATAAGGAGGGGGAATTACTAATAGTGTACATTCCAGTATTTCATCACTGGAGCGCAATCAACCTCCGCACGTGTACAAGGACGTAGTGAGGATTTTGTAAATGACGGCGTCTCATTTGTTAAAGTAGACCTTACTTAATAAGATTCATGTTTTTCATTTATTCTGAAAATTTCCATGAATGGATGATAAACCATTTTATTCGACAATGATCTGAGAGTTTTCACCAAGCGCAATATAAACTCCTTACATACGAGTGTCGTATTTTGGCAAACCACTAAGAAGCACCCATTCTCCAATCTCCCTTCACACTTCTTTCAGTCTGGATTTGAGCTGAGAAAGTGATCAGGAATGGACGAATGCTAATTTTCGGGACACCACGATTACTACCGACAGGGCTTTTGGAATTAAGAGATCTATGTTCGGCAGAGAAGCTAAAACAATTTTTGGTGGAGAAAATGCAATGTATCTGAAATCATTCAGCCCTACACTCCCCAAATTTCCTCATTTAAGTATGCACTTATCATTTCTTACAGTGTAAGAAAGCTCATTTTCTGCATTAAAGAATTTCCCAGTAGACAAATGCTCGAGCCTAAATGAGGAGAAATTGGGTCTATGTTTATTTATCATATAGCTTTTATTGCCTGGGGTCTCCGAAAAGATGCTCGGCTCATCTTCGATGCGGCTCTTTTCAATTAAGCATAGAGACTGCATCTTTAAGGAAATTGGAATCCGTCTCGGAAGAAAGGGATTCTGAAGGAATTGGCTATGGCCTATAGTAAGGGAACAATCCTGGCATTTGCCTAAATTGAAAACCGGAAACTACAAAAAGCCTTTGTCGACGTTGCAGGCGGATGGATTTAAACCACATCGCCTCCCAAATCCAAGGACTATTAGCTCAGCGGCTCAACACGCAGAGCTAACCCAAGTCGGTAGAGAGTTTGGAAAAACTGGCTGTTATACTTTTTTTCAAATAAAATAAAATGCATCACAACAAAATATTGAATTCTGACATTGCATGTTTTTCCTTTAGCTTTGATTGTTAAGTTATTTGATAGTGCATGAGTGCACGCATATTTTAAGACTTAAATTGTGCATGGAATTGATGGTTTCACTTATTATAGCGTAAATAGATTTTGGACGATCGGGAGAGGGAGGGATGCAGGGCGCACTCGGCGTGAACGAATCCAAGCAGTGAAAAATATCTTTTAGAAACGAGCGAACTGAATGTCCTGTCGTCACATATCCCTTCCGCTCTACACAAAGCCTTCCCCATCATTGGCTGTCGGAACGGTTTTCATAATTGAGTACCACATGGATGACCAGATTGGGTGATATTTTCCCATTTAGCCTAATAATGATTGATAATATTGAGCAATGTTTTCAAAGAAATGCAACCATCGCCGTTTGCGAGATACGAGGGCTATCCACAAAGTACATTACGTTTTGGAATTAAAAATAAATAAAGTATTGGAAATTTTTTTTATTATATACAGATGAAAGCCACACCTAAATACTACTTTTCTACATAGTTGCCATTTAAATTAAGGCACTTATCGAAGCGATGGACGAGCTTGGAAATTCCTTCGTCGTAAAATTTGGCCGTCTGCGCCTTCAACCACGTGGTTACCTCTTCTTGAAGCTGTGCGTCGTCATCAAAACGCTGCATAGCCAACCACTTCTTCATTGCTGGGAATAAGCGGAAGTCGCTCGGTGCCAGGTTGGGACTGTACGGCGGATGAGGAAACAACTCCCACTTAAAAGATTCGAGAACTTCACGAGTGGCATTTGCCGTGTGGGCCCGGGCGTTGTCGTGAATCAGCAAGATCTTTGAGCCCAACTTTCCCCTGCGCTTGTTTTGTATTGCTCGTCTGAGGTTGTGCAGAGTTTGACAATACCTTTGAGAGTTTATTGTAGTGCCTCTTTCCAGGAAATCCACAAAAATCACACCTTTTCCGTCCCAAAAGAAGAGGTAACCACGTGGTTGAAGGCGCAGGCGGCCGAATTTTACGACGAAGGAATTTCCAAGCTCGTCCATCGCTACGATAAGTGCCTTAATTTAAATGGCAACTATGTAGAAAAGTAGTATTTAAGTGTGGCTTTCATCTGTATATAATAAAAAAAATTTCCAATACTTTATTTATTTTTAATTCCAAAACGTAATGTACTTTGTGGATAGCCCTCGTATTTTTGTTGAGCAATGCGATTTTTTGGTGACACAGACTAATTCAAATGTGTTTTTATGCACTGATTTTAATTTAATGTTTGCCTTCTGCGGCCTTGTGAAATATTGAACTATTACCACAGAGTTCTAGCAGCCTACAAATAAGGACGCTAATGCTAACGCTAAACTGCCGTAGATAGGTAATTAGGCTGTTATAGTAATGCGTACATTTTTTTACTTACCATAAATCTGTCGGACAGATCAAAATCGATTCTCCTCTCATTTCTTGTTACAAACTAATTCATAATTAGAAACTGTCATAACCACACCCAGCACAAAAACAATAAAAAGTATCACTTACTGAGACTTGGTACCAAGGAAGGCACGATTGGGTCGTGATTGTGGACGGCGCCATAATCAATTACTATTGGTTAGTTTACTTTTCAATCACGTACGCATTATTGGGAAACAACAACAAATAAAAGGTGACAATAAATTAATAAGTGTTCCACTGCTGGAGGGCTTAATGACAACAAATTCAAACTATTTCTCGGCTGAAGG
Organism: Schistocerca americana; assembly: GCF_021461395.2. Classification (NCBI taxonomy): domain Eukaryota; kingdom Metazoa; phylum Arthropoda; class Insecta; order Orthoptera; family Acrididae; genus Schistocerca; species Schistocerca americana. The sequence goes on from NC_060119.1 coordinate 222,257,258, forward strand.
CCCCAATAGTAATAATTTAAAAACTGTTTCACGGCTGAAGGCCTGAATAGCAATCCTTTAAGAACCAGTTAACGTCTTCAACTTGCAATTACAATTATTAAAATATTTTTAAAGGACAATCATCAAAATCTCTCTGCTAGAATACAATTGTCTAATTAAAATTTTAAGACAATTAACACTCACGGCTAAAGCCTTAGTGACAACAGATTCAAATATTTCCCGGCTGAAGAGCCCAATAGTAATAATTTAAAAACTATTTCTCGGCTGAGGCCTGAATAGCGTTCTTTTAAGAACCAGTTAAACATCTTCAAACTTGAAATTACAGTCATTGGAATATATATATATATATATATATATATATATATATATATATATATATATATATATATTGGAAAACAATCATCAAATCTGACCAAATCAAGAAGGGGGGGGGGGGGATGCATACGTTGCTCCAAGGATCGACCTGGGGAAGTCCCTCAAAACTTCGCAATTGATGAGACAGGCAGCCGCGCGTTGCATTCACTTGCAAACGCACTGGCGCCAATGAACACAAGAAGAAGACGACAATCGTAACTATGCCAACTAAACGACGCCAGTCTAGCAACGGTACCAACGCGAGCCGCAGCACGGCTCACTTACATTAAATTCAACAGCAACTAAGAACTGGACTAATTAACAAAATAAGAACTGAGCTCAAGCAAGGCCAACAAGTGGTCATGGCTAAATAGGGATGCAATTTTGTCACATGATGACATGGTTGGAGACCGCGGTTGTTATTTGAAAACAAATGTTGATGGTGTTGCGACGGCAACCAACCACAAATTTATTTTAAGTTCGTTTATTCAAAAGGTAGTATTACCAGTTTCGAATCATTACAACTGTACAGGATGGGAGTGTGGGCAAGCGATGGGCATTATGGACTGAATAGGATAATATTTAGACAAAGGCCATTTATTGGCGAAAGCATGTTAAAAATGGGTCAAACAGCCAGGCCTAGAGAGGCGAGGGTGAGCCAGCGCGTAAAATTTGGCGAAACATAGTTCGCGAAGATAACGAAAGCTGGCGTCTACCAATCGGGCCAGTCCGAGCGGCATGCCGGTTGACTGAGCGCCGGGAGAAGCGGAAGGTGTTTACTGCTACAGGGCGCGCTTCCAGGAGCACAAGGAGACAAGAGAGCGAGCGCGGCGACGGGCGGCCGGGTATATTCGACGCACCACGTGGCTTCCTCCGCCCTGATTGGTCGGGACCGAGAAACCCGCGGGTGCGGCAATGGAACTTTCCAGAGCGTTGTCTGTAAGCGACGCCTGGAATGTCGTTACCTCGTAAGCACATGAGGGAGGCGCGTGATTAAGGTGCCCTTCCTCGGTGCTGACTTCCTGTTACTAGACTGTGGGACGAAAGAATTTACAGCCAGCTAACACTGCCGGCCGTGGCTTGGCCACAATGGAAAAATGAAGTAACCGTTTGGAAGCTCATATAATAAAGTAAAACCCCCTACTGTCTGGCTCATCTTTTACGCAATTCATCGTCAGATGGCTTTCATGCTTTCATTAGAACATGTGCTGTGGTTTTTTATTGATCAGTTGTCGTGAAATGTCGGCCTGGAGTATTTGTTTTCATAGTTTTCGTCCAACAAATGATGTTCGTAGTTCTCACCACATTCTTATCGTTGCACACATAAATTTGTATCATTGAGCACTTTAGATTTGTCTCAGAATATGCATGGGGGCTTAATTAAATACGATTGAAAATATTTTTTATTTTTTAGTAGCTGTATGTCCGATTACGCTGTGTCTCGTAATCGGTTGGCCCTGACTAGTATTGTTACGCAATCTGACTGCATAGAATAACAACAAACAATGAAAGAAAATTTTCGTAAACACAATTAATTAAGTCCCCAGCAACTATAAAACCGACTAAACCAAAGCACAAGTATAACTGTTCTGTATGTGGAAGTATGACTCAACGCACATCTGGCACGGTTCTTCTTCAATAAGACAAGAATTTTTAAATACCAATTATAGTGACGTGATAAAAGAAAATTAGAAATACTATAATTGCGCAAGAAAGCAGAATTAAACTCTAATACAAGAACACACTCCAGATGCTTTGTTGACTGAACCTGTAATGACGCATTATTTAGGACAATGAAATAAAAAGAAACGGAGTTTATTACCTCATTTATATTGATGAAAATCACTCTAATCCTTACATTATATCTCACACCGACTCTCTACTATCACATCTCAACCAGAACTCTCCAATATCACATCTCAGCAAGCACTGCCTAATAGCACATCTCAACAAACACTCTCTGCTACAACATCTCAGCACAGACTACCCCGAGTCCTCGACAGGCACTGACTACCACGAGCTCTCGACATGCACTGTGGAGGCGGCTTAATAATACTCTTTGGCGCAATCTCTGGCGCAGTGGCTCAGTGTAGCCACCTTTCAAATACATTTCTAACATGCATGGCATGTTTTCATAGATAAAATACGTGCAGTGCATACTCTTCAACGTGGTCCGTTGCTGGGCGCAAGTTTGGTAAGGAGTTCTTGTAGTAAGACGTTCCATTCCGCCACCAGTGCGGCTGACACTTTCTGGATCGGTGTTGGTACATGGGGACGTCTTCTCAACGCAGCCCACACATGTCCGATCGGATTTAAGTCGAGAGAACGGGTAGGACCAGTCCATTAGCCGAAATTCCTCTCGGGGAGATATCCTCCAGCTGCGCAGATCTCGCCGTGTGAGGGACCGGCCAGCCTTGTCGTACATGATCGTTTTGGTGATCCATGAGATATGGTGTAGGGAGACGTAAAGTCGCACGGGTGTACTGACATCCAAATCTTTGAATACCGTTGAGCCGTGGTAAAATTTGCTGTTTTGAAGAGCGCGCCGCAGCGCGTAGTGTGAAGCAGTCGCCCTCCGTTTCTGACGGTGGCACCGCTGTGGCAATTGCAGCTTTTGTGTCTCCCTCTGGTGGGAAAGGAGAAAGGTAGCCTGTTCACGTGCATTTAAGGGGCGCTATGAGCTCGCTAGGCGGCGAGTCTGGTGAGTTGGTCAGCCGGGCCAGAGTGGGGCAGTCAGTGTCTGTCTGTCGTCCTGAGTGCTAGTATGCGTTAGGCCGCCAGTCTGCTCGAGTTTGTTCAGGAAATGGTCATTGGCGGTTGGATCGATCGGTTGGTCGGTCTGAGACACAAGATGACTTGTCCGTTTTGAGCGTCGGTGCATGTGAGGTCGCCACGTGAGTCCAGTGGGCCGCGCCGTATAGCGAGGGGTAGTGGCTTCGCGGAGGACACGAGAGCAACAGGAGTCAACCCATGACGTCGGTCTGGCCGGTACGAGCTGCGACGCCGTGAGACGGGAGATCGGCGCGTCTTCCTGCGTCTGTTGAAGCGGCTGGCAGCCGACGGTTCGGGAGAGCGTTTCGGGGGTGCTGCGCCAGGTCTTCGCCAGACATCGCAGTTTATTAGAAGTTAAGTGATTCGTGATATGTTGTTTCATTTACTTGTTAAATTCTACTTGTTTTCTTGGTCAGTCTCTCGTCCCCAGCTTGCTCGTCTGTCTCCCGTCCGCATTTGTTAGGCAGTTGGTGTCTGTCTTTCTGTCTGTCGGTCTGCCGTACGTTAATAGCTGCCTCTGTCATGTTTGTCGGATTCGGTGTTAACGAATTTATTGCTTGAAGTGTAACGGCCGAATTCCTGAAATATGTTTTTATCTTGCCTATCATCTTGAGAGGCGGTATATGTGTAATGTAGAGCATGTTGTATATTTTATGTAAGATTGCATTTCATGGGTTTTTATTTAAATGGTCATTTCAGTATGTAAAGTTGCCACCCTTCCACCTTAAAACTTTTTTTAAATCAAGTTGCACCTTCGGTGGCAAGTTAATTTTTTTTAATGTTAGTGTTTTGTACCATTTCCATCGCTCCTACGGGGTGCATAGTTTATGTGCTTGTGAGTTGTTAAAATTTTTAGTTTAAAGTAATCTGGTGTGTTGCAGAATTGCACCAGTATAGTGGTGGTGGTGGTGGTTAGTGTTTAACGTCCCGTCGACAACGAGGTCATTAGAGACGGAGCGCAAGCTCGGGTTAGGGAAGGATTGGGAAGGAAATCGGCCGTGCCCTTTCAAAGGAACCATCCCGGCATTTGCCTGAAACGATTTAGGGAAATCACGGAAAACCTAAATCAGGATGGCTGGAGACGGGATTGAACCGTCGTCCTCCCGGCACCAGTGTAGTCTTTCAGAGGTTGTTGTGAGCGGTCGTGACTACGCCGTGTTAAAAGGGAGCGGCAAGCTTCTCAGCCCGAAAGCTCATACTGTCAATATTTGCTCTTTCTGCCTCTGAATAAATTGTAACTTGATTTTTAGAGGGTGCTTTCTGATTATAATTTTAAATCTGTTTAAAAAAAAAAGGTTTTAGGAACAAAATTTCCATTTGTTGAAAGAAATTTAATTTGTTTTCATCAATTATCCACTGGCAACTATTTCCACGCTCACATAGTGTGATTAAATGTGTTAATGTTCTTGATGAATCGCTAGTAAATAAAGTAAATTCTTAAGAAAAGGTTTTGAAAGTAAATTCACGGTTCAAGCATACACTCAGTGGTCAACGTTACTATGACACTGTAGCCCTTCCCAAGATGCGTCTTTTCAGGGGTGCATTCGGTCGACAATGTGCGACGGCAGGTGGAGCAGTTCTTGGAACGAGAGGATATTCGGCGAACTGCCCGTTGCCCTGCCTTAAATCCCATCGAGCACGTATGGGATCCATTATGCAGACGTATTGCAGCACGTCCGCCAGTTGTCAACCGCACTGGTGGCGGAATGATACGGTTCAAATGGTTCAAGTGGCTCAGAGCACTATGGGGCTTAACATCTGAGGTCATCAGTCCCCTAGAACTTAGAACTACTTAAACCTAACTAACCTAAGGACACCACACACATCCATGCCCGAGGCAGGATTCGAACCTACGACCGTAGCGGTCACGCGGTTCCGAACTGTAGCGCCTAGAACCGCTCGGCCACTCCGACCGGCAGGAATGATACGCCCAACCACAACAACTCCTTAGCAACCTTGTGGCATGCACGTTGCAGAGCATTCACTGAATAATTTTTATTTAACTCTTTTCATTGGAAGGTTATTTTAACAGAATTATCGGGTTCAACTATAGAACTGCCATCTTCAAAATCTCTCTTTCAGCTGCACTGCAACAAGTCACGACCAAGTAAAAATACACAAACGGTCAAAAGTTTTCGATCATCTGTCACAACAATGGATTTGTCGTTAAAACAGGGATTTCAGTTTGAATATTCCATCATATACCCATTCTGCTAATAAAACAGGACCAACAGCTTCATTAGTGTATTTGACTTTTTCGCATAAACGATATGTATCCACAACGGCAATGACCTGCCTTTACCTACGGCATCCCTGATTTACGTGAATATGCCAGATTATATATGAGTACAGATGTACACCTGCGAACACATTCCAGAAGTTCCGGAGTGTGTGGCTACTAACTGTAGTGTCGGCAGACTTGCCAACACTACGCACACTAATTGAAAGAGGCGGCCAAGATGCACGCGCTAACTCACGCAGGCGGGCGTTAGGTCTGAAACAGTATACGTAATGAATGCTATAAAGAAAAGTACGTAGCTGCTGGAATACTTAACTTTAATCCATCTTTTATATACAGCGTTCTTGATGATACAAGTGAGACTCTCTCTACATAAATGCAATATAATGCTAATGGCGCCTTGCTAGGTCGTAGCCATGGACTTAGCTAAAGGCTATTCTAACTATCTCTCGGCAAATGAGAGAAAGGCTTCGTCAGTGTAGTCGCTAGCAAAGTCGTCCGTACAACTGGGGCGAGTGCTAGTCCGTCTCTTGAGAACTGCCGTGTGGTGGCGCTCGGTCTGCGATCACTGACAGTGGCGACACGCGGGTCCGACATGTACTAATGGACCGCGGCCGATTTAAAGCTACCACCTAGCAAGTGTGGTGTCTGGCGGTGACACCACATTCCTCCCCCGCAAATCGGCGAACGGTTGTTTGATAAGGCTTCCGCCCGCCGTGGGGAGGACCCCATGTTGGCGTATGCGATGAGGTGGGGAGCCTAACAACAGGCGAGGCTGTGCCACCCGCACCCAGCCATTCGGTCCGAGGGGAGCTAGGAAACGCCTGAAAACCTAGGCCAGGGTGCACGTCAACATGCGGTGTATGCGCCCGTAAAGAGACAGGAGGGGCCGAAGGGTCGACCTCCATTGCGTCGGGGTACCCGACGCGCGAAGACGCCATGTGCTCCGAAGCGGGCAAGAGTTCCATGGCGGAGGACAGCTGGTCACGGGAAGCAATCGGCGGCGCGTGACCCAGGGAGGCGCTTGGCGGTTGCAGCGAAGCGTCCACTGCGGGCGGCGCCGGCGGGAGAACAAGCGGCGGCGGCGGCGGCGGCGCGTCGCCATGGGGCAAAATGGAAGGCAGCGTCGGTAACACCTGGGGATGAGGCGAGCCAGTAGATGGGTCCCCAGGGCGCTGACCGGACGGCACCGTCGCTGAAAGCAGACGGGGAGCGGCAGAACCCAGGTGACGACAGAGGCGCAGCTGATTGAGATGCCGACGCACCTCACCAGAGGCCCCCAAAACCAAATACATCGCGCGGCCGAGGCAGCGAAGAATGCGCCCTGCGAGCCAACGCCGTGAACCTCGATAGTTGCGATAGAATACAACGTCGCCTGGAGCAAAAGCAGGAGTTTGCCGCTGCACAGGAACCTGGTGCGGCGGATGCAGCAAGGACATCAAGGTTCGATGAGGACGACCGTGGAGCAACTCCGCCGGCGAGCGACCATCTCGGGTCTGAGAGCGATACGAAGACAAAAAGAGCAACAACGCGTCCTCCCGAGAATGCGACTCTTTCAACTTCAACATCTGTGACTTGAAAGTCCGGACCAATCGTTCAGCGGCACCGTTTGACTGAGGCGAAAACGGCGCAGACGTCATATGTTGAATACCATTGGCCTTGCAGAATGACTGAAGTTCTGCGGACATGAATTGTGAGCCATTGTCGGAAACAATAGTCTGTGGAAGACCTTCAATGCAAAAGATAGCAGACAACGCTTGGATGGTGGCAGTTGACGTCGTGGAAGACATCCGGACAACAAAAGGAAAATTACTGAAAGAATCCACCACAACCAACCATCGAGCATTCCAGAATGGACCAGCAAAATCGATGTGCAAGCGTTGCCAAGGGGAAGTGGCTTTGGGCCATGCAAAGAATTTCCGCGGTGGTGCGGATTGTTGTTCGGCACATGCCATGCAAGAAGAGCACATATTCGAAATCGCAGCATCGATTCCGAACCAAGTACAGTGCTGACGAGCAAGTTGTTTCGTTCACACTATACCCCGATGTCCTTGGTGGAGAAGCCGTAAGACAGAGGACTGTAACGAACGTGGGACCACGACTCTGGACTGATCATGATCAGAACGCAACAGCAAAACACCACGTCGTACAAAAAGTCTCTCCTTGTGAGCAAAAAATCGGCGAACCAACGGATCCTCGATCCGCGACTTTGACAAGGGCCATTGAGTAGCAACAAAACGCAAAACGGTAGCAAGGACAGGGTCATCAGCTGTGGCGGTAGCTACACGACGAAAATCAATCGGAAACGATTCGACCACGTCATCGGTTTCCGAATCAATGAACATGCAAGCAAGTTCGGAAGAATCGAATGCTCTATCCTCAGCAACAGGCAAACGGGACAACGCATCGGCGTTTCCGTGCTTAGCACTGGACCGATACAAGATATCGTAGCGGTACTGCGAGAGGAAAATAGACCAGCGAATGAATTTCTGCGCTGTACGTGGAGGTACAGGCTTGTTCGGATGAAAAAGCGATGTCAAAGGTTTGTGGTCTGTGATGACGGTAAAGTGACGACCATACAAGACATCATGAAACTTAGTAACACCAAATACGAGAGCCAAAGCTTCTTTCTCTATCTGTGAATAATTTCTTTGCGCAGATGAGAGCAATTTGGACGCAAAGGCAATAGGGCGATCATGCGATCCATCTTTGTGCGCAAGCACAGCACCGATCCCGAAATCCGATGCATCTACCATCAACAAAAGGGGTTTCTGGGGATCGAATGGCGTAAGGCAAGTATTTGAAAGCAACGCCGATTTCAACTGGCGAAAAGCGCTTTCGCATTCCGTCGTCCAGACGAACGGAACACCTTTACGGCGTAAGCGATGAAGCGGAGCTGAAATGGAAGAGGCATGGGGAACAAAGTTATGATAATAGTTAATTTTTCCCAGCACACTCTGTAGCTGCTTCAAATTCTGCGGCGAAGGCAAGGCTTGTATGGCATGGAGGTGCTCTGGACTCGGGTGTACGCCTTGGGCATTGAGTACATGTCCCAGATATGGTAAGTCACGAGCAAAAAACACACATTTGTTCTTCCGCAAGCGAAGACCATTTTGTCGCAAGACCTGAAATAATGTCCGGAGGTTTGCTAAATGTTCGTCTTCTGTCTTTCCGGAGATCACAATATCGTCCAGATAGTTCGCTGCAGTAGGAACCGACGCACAAACAGTTTGTAAATATTGCTGAAACAATGCAGGGGTGGATGCACACCCGAATGGCAGTCTTTTGAATCGGTACAAACCAAGATGCGTGTTAACCACCAAGACACACTGGGATTCTTCGTCCACTGGTATTTGCAAGTACGCATCTGCTAGGTCCAACTTCGAAAAGTGTTTACCCGGGCACAGTTTATCAAAAAGATCTTCCGGGCGGGGTAAAGGAAAAGTTGCAATCACTAGTTGTGGATTCACAGTTGCCTTGAAGTCCACACAAAGTCTCAATTTTCCGGAAGGTTTTGGCAAAATTACTAAGGGTGAGGCCCAGAGAGAAGCCTGCACACGTTCAATTACACCTTGGGATTCTAAATCGTTTAACGTTCTTGCGACCTCATCACGCAATGCGTGGGGAACATTGCGCGCTCTGAAAAATTTCGGTTGCACGTTGACTTTCAGTTCCAAATGTGCTTCATAGTTCTTAGCGCAACCAAGGCTCGGTGCAAAAATGTCTGCAAATTCTTCACATAGACGAAAAACACTGGCGGAAGGCACAGTCTGATTCACTGATAGGACCTGATTTACGATAGACAAGTTAAACAACTGAAATAAATCTAAACCAAACAAGTTCACTGCAGAAGAAGAACGAAGGACATAAAATGACACAAGTTTTGTTTGTCCCTTGTATGTTGCAAGAAGGCTGCACTGTCCTAACACAGGGATAGTCTGACCGGAATAGCTAGTTAACTGAACATTTGCGGCACGCAACGGAGGTTTGCCCAGCTGTTTGTACGTGTCGTGATTGATCAATGAAACTGCAGCGCCGGTATCTAGCTGGAATGGTATCACGTGGCCATGAATGTCCATATCTACAAAAAGTTTATTGTCCTGCTGACAACAAGAGCGACTGTCTCGTGCAATTGGAACTGATACTGGTACAGAAGCACTCGCGACTTGACGGGATTTCCGGCGACGTCGATGCACACTAGTTGTGGGACGAACACAGGCACTGTTAGAGAAAGTGGCACTGGACGGAGTGGAATGAACTACATGAATGTCCATGGGCGAAGGTTCACGAGGCCGTGTGTCCGTGGTTCGATTCCGGCGCGAAGCAAAGGGCCTGGAATGGTTGTGAGTGTCTGATCTGAGCTTTTTCTGGCAAACACTTTGAACATGTCCTTTCTTATTACAGAAAAAGCAAATAGCTTGGCGTGACGGGCAATTGTCACGCGAATGTCTAGTTGCACACCACGGACATGATTGCACTGCATTTGCATGCTTGCGCGGCACACCTGGTTTAGAGCGTAGCGGCAGCTGCGCGGACGTGCGCGAGGGCTGTTTGCCGTTCCGTGCAGCGCGCCCGGCGGGCCGGTTAATGTGACACACGGCTGGCGAAGTTGCAAATGATTCCCGAGCAAAGTCAAGTGTGTCTTGCCTATCCAATATGTCTATCACTTGTTGAAGGGAGGGATTGACTAGCTTCAAAATCTGTTCCCGTATACGAACATCAGAAACGTTCTGTGCAATTGCATCACATACCATAGAATCTGAATAAGGGAGTCCACATTCACACTCAAAAGCACAATCCCGAGTAAGGCCTTGCAATGTTGCAACCCACTCCCTATTAGTCTGACTGGCCGTACGTTTTGTACGAAAGAACGTATACCTTTTTGCAACGACATTGACCGTTTCTTTTAAATATGCGTCCAATGCCGACAAAATTTCTTCGTAGGACAGAGTTGCTACGTCGCGTCGGGGAAACAATTTCACTATCACACGGTAGGTGGACACACCGACACAGGCCAAAAGAAAAGGTTGCCGCTCGTTGCCTTGAATTCTGTAGGCAGCGAGATGGAATCCAAATTGGCGTGACCACTCCGTCCAGGTTTCCACTGCCGGGTCAAATGGCCGGAACGGGGGTGCAACAGCATGTTGTGGCTGTGGTAGCGGCGAAGCGGCGGCTGCCGCATCGGTTTGCATTGCACGTTGACCCTGGACGAGCTGTCCAAGGGCATCCAATAACGCCTGCGTCTGCTGATTCTGCAAGCCATAAAATTCGGACAGTACATCTGCAGATTGTGGCGAAGCCATGTCACAAGTAAATTATGGCAATACGAACGCTAATTCCTCTTTTGAGACTCGTCGCCAAATATGTAGTGTCGGCAGACTTGCCAACACTACGCACACTAATTGAAAGAGGCGGCCAAGATGCACGCGCTAACTCACGCAGGCGGGCGTTAGGTCTGAAACAGGATACGTAATGAATGCTATAAAGAAAAGTACGTAGCTGCTGGAATACTTAACTTTAATCCCTCATTTGTATACAGCGTTCTTGATTATACAAGTGAGACTCTCTCTAGATAAATGCAGTATAATGCTAATGGCGCCTTGCTAGGTCGTACCCATGGACTTAGCTGAAGGCTATTCTAGCTATCTCTCGGCAAATGAGAGAAAGGCTTCGTCAGTGTAGTCGCTAGCAAAGTCGTCCGTACAACTGGGGCGAGTGCTAGTCCGTCTCTCGAGACCTGCCGTGTGGTGGCGCTCGGTCTGCGATCACTGACAGTGGCGACACGCGGGTCCGACATGTACTAATGGACCGCGGCCGATTTAAAGCTACCACTTAGCAAGTGTAGTGTCTGGCGGTGACACCACACTAACTATTTGGATCCTGCATTTTATTTAGCCGCACCAGGGCTTTCGGAAGACACAGTGTTAAGGAAAACACAAGACAACATCGAACTGTTGACCAATGTTGATACATTGCTCTTCTTTGAATGTAGGATTCGTGCGCACTTGGCCAGTGCGTGGCAGGTACGCCAAGGAAAATAACCTGCGAATGAGTGAGGAGGAGTATAGGCCATTTGACGATTTAAATCACGTCCTTTACCTAGCTATAAACGTCGATGGACAAGCCATGCAACACAGTCCATCATTTGGAGGGTTCCGATGGCTGCCTGAGGAGGAAATCGCCAGTTTGAAGGAAAAGATCAAAAATAAGACTGAAGATGCTTGTGATGGATATGTTCTGCAGGTGGAGTTCGCTTGATCAGCACAGAGACTTGCCTCTATGTCCTGAGCGCCTGTCCTGCGGAATAGTTCCATCCCAAAGTTGTTGACAACTCCAGTGGATAAACAACGTCATCTTATCCATTATAGAAATTTCCAACAATGTCTTAGGTTGAGGATGTAACTCGTAAGTATTACTCGCGGTATCCCCTACAAGCAGCGTCCCTTGTTGAAGGAGTACATCGATTTAGACACCGAACAGAGGCCTCTCACGAGGGGAGATTTTAAAAAAGTTTTCTACGAATTAATGAACAATTCAATTTTCGGAAAAATCATAGCGAATGTTAGAGAATACAGCGAAATTAATTTTGTTTACCAGTGGGATGGGCGTTATGGCGCAAGAGATTACGTTGTCAGGTCAAATTTCATCTGAACAATCGCTGTGGAGATGGCTAAGGGCTACGGTTTCAGTGCGGTTCCCGCAATGTCTGTCGGTTTGTGTGTTCTGGATCTCTCCAAGTCGTGGTCGTGCGGTAGCGTTCTCGCTTCCCACGCCCGGGTTCCCGGGTTCGATTCCCGGCGGGGTCGGGGACTTTCTCTGCCTCGTGATGACTGGGTGTTGTGTGCTGTCCTTAGGTTAGTTAGGTTTAAGTAGTTCTAAGTTCTAGGGGACTGATGACCATAGATGTTAAATCCCATAGTGCTCAGAGCCATTTGAACCATTTGATCTCTCCAAACTTCACATGTACCGATTTCATTATGACTTTGTGAAGCCGAAATTCGCTGATCTCAGGTTACTTTATACGGATACAGAGAGAGTCATCTACGGGGTGAAAGGCTGCGATCCGTGAGAAGTAACCAATCACGAAGAATTCGACATGTTTGGATATGCGGCCGATAATACTGTTAAAAATAGGGCTGTCCCGTCGTGATGACAAACGATTCATCTGCGGGGATGGGACCGGAACCCTTCCAGATTCACACGATTCATTGGAGTGTTGAGTGTGTGGCTGTCTATTTATCTGTAAATGTGTGAGTGTGTAGCATGTACACGTCTGAACATTATGTGTGCTAGTAAAATATCGTGTACATATTTACGTGTACGAGTGTATGTGTGTGGTTGTTTCTTCACCTAGTGAGCTACTCCCCTTTTCTTATGAATGTATTGTACATGGAGAAATACATGCTCAGAAGTCATTGATTAAATGCTCGACGTAATGAAAGAAATGTAAATAGTTTTTGTATCTTGTTAATAGTAACGATCTAAATACGTGATATAATGAAAGAAATGTAAATTCTGTGTGCATTGAAAGTAATAATTATATGGGGAACGCAGTGTATAGTTTCTTCTAGCTTTACTGTAAATACTTGTATCTGTTAGTCATAATACACCAGAAAAAATAATTTCAAAGAAAAAATAGCTGTACAAATACATCAACAAGAACACTGCAAAAAAAGTTAGCTTCGCAAATTATTGTATATAAGAAAAAAACAGCTATGTAAAAAATACTGTGAGAAACAAGTAATTTTGTAAGTAAAAGAAAAATATTGATAACAACAAAAATTTTGTAAAATTTCATTGCAAAAAAGAAATAGTTAATAATAAATTACAAAGTTAATGCATCATTGTTATTACACTGACGGGAAAAAAATCGCAACACCAAGAAGGAGTTGTGCGACATGAACGAAAGTTGGTAGGCGTGTTTCTACATCTGAAAAATGATGTCGATTCAGATTTCTCGCCAGCCACATAAGGGTGGCGCAAGTAGCATCACTATGAGGATGCAAACCAGGTTTGCTTTAAATACACGCTGTAACGGTGGTATGCGTTGGTTACCTTCTAAATTGGACGTGGTGAGTCGATGTTAGTCTGCCTTTAAGGCGATAAAGACGCCATTATCAACACCACACTGAGTTTGAACGAAGTCTTGTATTTGGGTTACGAGACGCTGGAGGTTCCTTCTGTGATATTGCAGAAAGACTTGGCAGGAGAGTAACCACTGTATATGATTGCTGGCAGCGCTGGACACAGGAATGTACGCTCACAAGAAGACCAGGCACCAGACTGCATGTGCCACTACAGAGAGGTAAAACTATCGTGTTTTCATATGGCTCTGGCGTATTGTATTGCATCTGCAGCAGTAACGTGAGCAGCAGTTGGCACCAGAGTGACACAACGAACTGTTACAAATAGCTTACTTCAACGACAGCTCCAATCCAGACGCTCTGACCTCACCCCACCGCCATTTGCGAATTCAGTAGTGTCAAGCGAGAGCTCAGTGGAGGGCAGGGCGGATGTCAGCCGTGTTTTGTGGTGAAAGCTGGTTCTGACTCGGTACCAGTGATGCCCGTATGTTGGTTAAAACGAGGTTAGTTGAGGGCCAGCAATCAACCTGTCTGCATACTAAGCGCACTGGACCTACACCCGGAGTTATGGTCTGGGGTGCGATTTCGTATGACAGCAGGAGCACTCCCGTCGTTATCTCACGCAAAACTCTACGTCAGTCTGATGAATCGAACGGCCGTGCTGCCATTCATGAACAGCATTCAAAAACAAATTGCTCCGCCGCGCGGGATTAGCCGAGCGGTCTGAGGCTACAGCACCCTGACATTAACTGGCGAACGGTTTGGGGGTGTGTGCAAGCACCCTTTTTACCGTCGTCTGTGTCTGCACTCTGGTATGTTTTAGTCTATGGCAAATTCCCGACTAATAGTCGACTTTATCGCATAGGACTGGCCACCTCCCCACTCTGCCCTGACTGTCAGCTCGAAGATACCGACGAGCACCGTCTTACGTGCCCCCTGAAGCGAAACGTATGGCTCCTCATCCAATGAATCGTGGGCTTTCACCTCCGTGCCCCGCCAACGACGGTAACCCCGGATTTTTTGTTGTTGCCCCAGACATTTCACTACCCTCTTGCCAAGCACCATACCCTAATCTGGTTTCGAAGACAGCCTTTAGAATACCTCTTTCAGAGTGGTCCGCATACAGTCCTTGACTTCTGGTAGAAAGTTGTGACCGCGTATAGCACCCTCACCCGAAAACCATCTTACCGACAAACATTTGCCGGTTATCTCCGCAGCGTCTTCCTTGACCCCCTCAAAGTTGGGGTGTGCCATGCCTACCCGTCACATGATGCAACATCCTTATCCACGTTCTCATGCATCGACAAAAAAAAAAAAAAAAAAAAAGAATATGTTATATTTCGTTGTATTTAATGTTTTCCTGATATTTTTTGTTTAACTAACAGTCATTTGTATATGTTTTAAATGGTACCTTGAAGAACTCTTGGATAGTGTATATATATGTACTGTTAGTTTGTTCAATAAAGATTACTGAAAAAAAGGCGCTGGAGTCATAGACTGTGCGGCTGGTCCTGGCGGAGGTTCGATTCCTCCCTCGGACATGGGTGTGTGTGTTTGTCCTTAGGATAATTTAGGTTAAGTAGTGTGTAAGCTTAGGGACTGATGACCTTAGCAGTTAAGTCCCATAAGATTTCACACATTTGAACATTCTTTTTTTTTCCGAATGGCTCCAAGCACTATGGGACTTAACATCTGAGGTCATCAGTTCCCTAGACTTAGAACTACTTAAACCGAACTAACCTAAGGACATCGCACACATCCATGCCCGAGGCAGGACTCGAACCTGCGACAGTAGCAGCAGCGTGCTTCGGACTGAAGCGCCTAGAACCGCTCGTCCACACCGGCCGGCTCATGAACAGCATTCCAGGTGGTGTTTTCCAGTAGGATAACGTTACCCTACATGCCGCTCTTGTCGTCCAACACGTTCTACCGTGTGTCAATATGTTGCCTTGGCCTGCTCGATCACCAGATCTGTCTCCAATCGCGCACAAATGGGACATCATCAGACGAGAACTCCAGTGTCATCCTCAACCACCATCATTCGTCCCCCGACCTAGTGGAACAGGGATGGAACGCTATCCCATGAATTGAAATCTGGTTCCGATACATCACAATGCACGTACGTTTGCATAGTTGTAGTCAACATTCTGGCGGTTACACTGGTTATTAATGTACCAGCATTGCATATTTGCAATGGCTTATCTCGTACTTACAGTAACCTGTGATGTTGCAGTATTGATCACAGAAATTTGTTTCCTAGACAAATGCGTTCCCAGAATTTCGTTACTCTACATTAATTACCTTTTGGTGTTGCGTTTTTTCCGTCAGTTCATTTATAAACCCTTCCACTACAGAGTACAACTGACTAGGCTCGTGTAATAGTTGAGAGAGAGAGAGAAATGTTGATACTCTAGTACTTAATTGCTATTGTTAATAAAAATGGTTCAAATGGCTCTGAGCACTATGGGACGTAACATCTATGGTCATCAGTCCCCTAGAACTTAGAACTACTTAAACCTAACTAACCTAAGGACAGCACACAACACCCAGCCATCACGAGGCAGAGAAAATCCCTGACCCCGCCGGGAATCGAACCCGGGAACCCGGGCGTGGGAAGCGAGAACGCTACCGCACGATCGCGAGATGCGGGCTATTGTTAATAAAAAAACCTGAACCTCTCCCTCATGGTGCTCAGATCTCAAATGAAGAGCTAGTTGAGCGAAAGGGGAGAGCTCGTTTCCTATTGGTTCATTGGGTTTCCCATCATTTTATTGCGCTACCTATGGCTGAGAGAGGTAGCGGGGGGGGGGGGGGAGGGGGGGGCCTTCCGGATGATTTTATACCACGTGACCAATACTGATAACTCAATTGACTAAATGGGTTCCCAGGTTCGATTTCCAGCAGGGTTGGGGATTTTCCTCTGCCTGGGGACTGGGTGTTTGTATCGTCCTTATTATTTCATCATCATCATCTAGACTGAACTGTGTAAAAAATTGCACTGTGTAAAAATTGGGACTTTCTATGGGCGCTGATGACCGCAGAGTTGATCGCCCCACAAACCGAACATCATCATCATCAATTGCCTGAGCTATGTGGGGGATTCCCCTTGGTGACTTTGATCAACTTCCGGTGGTTCCCCAGTGGGAGGGCAGTTGAGGGATGACGTTCAGTATAAGGAGCCCAGGTGTGTAACGTGACATCAACTGTGTAACCTGCACCGGGGGCGACAAGATCGTTATCTCCGCCAGAACTGGGAGTGACAGACTACTTCTGTCACACTGGAAGTGCATTGCAGTCTGCGTGATCAAAGGAACGTCATCAAGGTGTTCAAAAATGGTTTTTCCAAAACAAAAATGCAAGTAATTACGTCTCATCATTCGCTCTTCTTGAATGACTGGATCTATCACCATGTTATCGATCGTACCACACCAAACACCGATCGAAAAACGAACTTGGAAATTGGTTTACGCTATATCGTGTGGATTTTCCTGCGACCTTCGGTTATTATATATGAATGTGTGGTGTCATTTCTTTCGGACATCATGCGGAATCAGCAGCCATGCTAGTCTAGATGTGTGTTAGGGAGGGCATTGTAGTCCGTGCAGCGGTATTAGCTAGAAGGTCAGGGTCGTGTAGTGAACAACAGATCTGCCTTATAAGCAGAAGACCCGGAGTCAAGACCCAGTATAGGCGCAGGTTTAATTCATTATCTAGTTTCTGTCCTTATCGCAGGTAAATTTAAGTGTTAGGAAGCCTTTTGTGAAAGTATTTGTGTTGATTGTAGCCCTGTATGGTAGTGAAACAGTTCGGACAGGACGAGAATAGGACTTTTGATTTGTGGTGTTAGAGAAGAATGCTGGAGGTTAGATGGATAGATCGCATAACTAACAAAGAGTTATTAAATTGAACTCGGGAGAAAAAAAATTCGTGGCACTACTGGACTAAAAGAAAGGATCAGTTAATAGGAGACGTCCTGAGACATCAACGAATCGTCATTTTAATAAAGGAGGGAGGGAGCGGTATATATGTGCGGAAGTGGGGGCGGGGTGGGGGGGAGGGGAAGACTGTTGTAGAGGAAGTCCTAGGCTTGACTATGGCAAGCGAGATTACATAGGCGTAGGCTGCAGTAGTTATGCAGAGATGAAGAGGTTTGAACAGGGTAGGCTTGCGTGGAGAGCTGCGTCAAACCAATCTTGGGACCTTAGGTAGTAGTAAGAATAAAGGAGGGAATTTCTTTTATTTTAATTGGCTTCACATTTCACAACAAATTCAGTAGACAAAACGGAAAATTGACACAGAGTGCAACGAAATAATGCGGCCCCTGTTGTACTCTGTGGTTCTTTTTACAGATATCTGCACAGAGATAAAGCATTGCTTTGTTTTGGGAAGTCATTACTAGAACCGTGTTTTATGAGCCCTCTTCTTGGAAGTGGCACTGAATCGATTCTGCTAGAAAATTATAGCAGTGGACACTTGTAGGCGACACACCATCAAGAAGACAGAACACGCGACAAACATACACTCCTGGAAATTGAAATAAGAACACCGTGAATTCATTGTCCCAGGAAGGGGAAACTTTATTGACCAATTCCTGGGGTCAGATACATCACATGATCACACTGACAGAACCACAGGCACATAGACACAGGCAACAGAGCATGCACAATGTCGGCACTAGTACAGTGTATATCCACCTTTCGCAGCAATGCAGGCTGCTATTCTCCCATGGAGACGATCGTAGAGATGCTGGATGTAGTCCTGTGGAACGGCTTGCCATGCCATTTCCACCTGGCGCCTCAGTTGGACCAGCGTTCGTGCTGGACGTGCAGACCGCGTGAGACGACGCTTCATCCAGTCCCAAACATGCTCAATGGGGGACAGATCCGGAGATCTTGCTGGCCAGGGTAGTTGACTTACACCTTCTAGAGCACGTTGGGTGGCACGGGATACATGCGGACGTGCATTGTCCTGTTGGAACAGCAAGTTCCCTTGCCGGTCTAGGAATGGTAGAACGATGGGTTCGATGACGGTTTGGATGTACCGTGCACTATTCAGTGTCCCGTCGATGATCACCAGTGGTGTATGGCCAGTGTAGGAGATCGCTCCCCACACCATGATGCCAGGTGTTGGCCCTGTGTGCCTCGGTCGTATGCAGTCCTGATTGTGGCGCTCACCTGCACGGCGCCAAACACGCATACGACCATCATTGGCACCAAGGCAGAAGCGACTCTCATCGCTGAAGACGACACGTCTCCATTCGTCCCTCCATTCACGCCTGTCGCGACACCACTGGAGGCGGGCTGCACGATGTTGGGGCGTGAGCGGAAGACGGCCTAACGGTGTGCGGGACCGTAGCCCAGCTTCATGGAGACGGTTGCGAATGGTCCTCGCCGATACCCCAGGAGCAACAGTGTCCCTAATTTGCTGGGAAGTGGCGGTGCGGTCCCCTACGGCACTGCGTAGGATCCTACGGTCTTGGCGTGCATCCGTGCGTCGCTGCGGTCCGGTCCCAGGTCGACGGGGACCTGCACCTTCCGCCGACCACTGGCGACAACATCGATGTACTGTGGAGACCTCACGCCCCACGTGTTGAGCAATTCGGCGGTACGTCCACCCGGCCTCCCGCATGCCCACTATACGCCCTCGCTCAAAGTCCGTCAACTGCACATACGGTTCACGTCCACGCTGTCGCGGCATGCTACCAGTGTTAAAGACTGCGATGGAGCTCCGTATGCCACGGCAAACTGGCTGACACTGACGGCGGCGGTGCACAAATGCTGCGCAGCTAGCGCCATTCGACGGCCAACACCGCGGTTCCTGGTGTGTCCGCTGTGCCGTGCGTGTGATCATTGCTTGTACAGCCCTCTCGCAGTGTCCGGAGCAAGTATGGTGGGTCTGACACACCGGTGTCAATGTGTTCTTTTTTCCATTTCCAGGAGTGTAGTCAAAGAACGAACGCCTGGGGGCTCTAGAATAATTGCAGATGCAACGACGAAGCGTCCGCGTGTGTGAAAAATGAGATGAGACAGAAGCGCCTGACGGAGGGACAGAATAGCGTATTGCGACAGGAGAGCAACAAGTCCTGCATGCGAAGGACGACAGGTTACTGGAGACGCTTCCCTAACCGACAGTGGAGGAGACGAGGAACGCTCTCCCCCCCCCCCCCCCCCCACCTCACACCATCCTCCAAGAAGTGTAAGGGATACCACATACGAGCGGCCGATCGCAGCGATCAGTCGCCAGGTAGTGCAATCTGTCCGTAGGGGTCCTGTTATGAAATGAGCTGATTGCCGATCGCAGCGATCGATCGCTGATTGCTTGAAATTCTCACGCAAACTGATGAATCGCATGCGATGTGCACCAATATGGCTGCCTGGCTGCAACTTGCTTGTCTATTTATCAAGCCTGGTTTTGTTTCGCTCTGTCCACATTGAGTGAGAACTTTATGTAAGACTTTTGAAGGCTCAGATGGCTCTGAGCACTATGGGACTTAACTTCTGAGGTCATCAGTCCCCCAGAACCTAGAACTACTTAAACCTAACTAACCTAAGGACATCATACGCATGCGTGCCCTATGCAGGGTTCGAACCTGCGACCATAGCGGTCGCGCGGTTCCAGACCGTAGCGCCTAGAACCGCTCGGCCACCCTGGCCGTTACGGTAGAATTTCTAGTAATGCAGGAACCACGAACCTCTCTGGGAAGTGAAGTTGAGGCTGACGTTGCCATTTACATTAGAAGTAATACAAAATACACACCCCGATTTTGAAGTGAGTAGCATTTTTGGAGCTTGTGCTGTAGAAGTAGAACTGATGGGAAGTGCATAGTAATAGTCACGAAACACAGGCTCCATCTGATGAATTTTAGTTATTAATGGAACAACTACAGGCATTAGTAAAGGTTTGAATTTCCAAACATATTGGCGTACTGCAATATCAAGTGAACATATCAGTTTAAATACTCAGAACAAATCCATTACATAGTTATACTCAAGCCGCTCATTCATTTCATATAACCTTTCCTTCCATCAATTTATAACAAAACCTACGATAATCACTAGCACTGCTATTGACAACATTTCAATATACGCACCGAGAATGCAAAACAAACCGTGTGAATATCTGGAGTTAAACTAGAAGACTAATGAAGGAAAAAGGAGTCGTGGACTAATAAATGAAAAACGGATTGTTTTAGCACACTGGATAGATAAACATAACTCAGTTGGCATCAGTGAAGAATGTAATATGTTTTGTAAAGTGACTTACAGTTCCAAAGAGAAGCGTTTCAAAACAAGCTTAATAAATTATAATGCCCATTTCTTTTAATATTTTTTAAATATTCACGGGGGTGCGAAGATCAGCTGCCACTGCTGCTAAACGTAGCTTTTCCTTTTTCCATAGCGGAATTTCTCGGTACAGTGGCGTTCGTAATACTGGTCGAAACTGCTTGGCAAATCGCACGGGCAAGGCGGGGTCGAAGTGAGCAACCGACCGTAGTACATCGCTTGTGACGCATCGCTGCCATCTGTCGCTCGTGGGTGGGTGGTGGAGGGGGGCCAGCGTTTAAAAACGAGACGTAGCGACTCGAGCGCACCGAGAATTTCTCGAGCGTGAAATGTTCGGTGCAGATCGTGAGCAACATTCACATATCTCTCGCCGCTGTCAGGGACCATGGGAAATACGGACCGCCCCCCCCCCCCCCCCTTGCAACGAACTCGTGACATCACACTTGCCCGACATACATCGCACACTCTCGGCTACGTTCGGGGCCAGGCGGGAAGTCAGTATGTCAGTGGAAAGATATCCACTAAAGTCTACAACTCTGTCATGTGTTATCGAGAGGGTGAGTGCATTTAACTGCACAGCTAAAACTGTCCTAAAATAATAACTCGCTCACTGCCAGAGATGGTCGCTGCAGCTCGTAAAAACTTTCGTGTTACATGCTATGATGCATGCCACACGGCCCGTGTATCGCACTGGCCCCGATCACTGTTTGCTGATGTCACGGTCACATGCCAGCATACTCGTAACACACGAGCGACATATCAAAAAATGGCTCTGAGCACTATGGGACTCAATTGCTGAGGTCATTAGTCCCCTAGAACTTAGAACTAGTTAAACCTGACTAACCTAAGGGCATCACAAACATCCATGCCCGAGACAGGATTCGAACCTGCGACCGTAGCGGTCTTGCGGTTCCAGACTGCATCGCCTTTAACCGCACGGCCACTTCGGAGGGCGAGCGACATATCGCTGGCGACCTGGGCAGCAAGATCGCCAGTAATCAATCGCTCTTTTCGACCCCGCCACTAGCGGTTTCGCCACTCACAATTTCAACCATTATTTCGAACGCCACCGTGTAGTCGAGTTTTTCCATAGAAAATCAACTGCTATGATTAGCATCAGTAGCAGTTGATCTCCATATGTCCCGCAAGTCGACCAACACACAGATGACAAAAACCAAAAAAGTGAGTGTTGAAATTGTTTTTGTATGCCATTCATAACTAGCCACCGTAAGTGATCAGCAAATTATCTGCTACTTACCGAAAAAAGCTTATTAAAGCTGTCTGCAATTTGGGACCTATCTTTAATAACTGCATTATTTACTTATAAAGGAATTTCCCCAATTTTCTGATTTCTTTTTCCTGACTCAATTTTTGTTTTGCAGGGAGTTTTAAGAGGTCTAAAGGTCGAGTTACAAATAAGCCTTGTAGCAAATCATCCAGAAGATACAAATTCCATTTCCTGTTGATAGGAAAATCAAAATATCCGCGCGCTCTGAAACATGTTAATCAGTCCTGTTTACGAGTTATCCACAAATTACAAAATAATGTATGGACGGACAGTGGCATTTTAAAAACTGGTTTCATGATGATTTTCTGTCAAATGTGAGAAGATATTTGGAGGAAGATAGTCTTCCGCCAAAGGCCACATCGTTTACTGACAATATACCGTTACATCCGGGAGTGGAGCAGCTAGTCAGTGATTACATCATAGTGAATTTCTTCCCTCTTAACCTAACGCTCGCACGCTTTGTACAACTGATGGAGAACATCAAAAATGTATACAGAAGACGGCACTGGCTAAATTCGTTGAGGAAGAAAGTTGGTGTGATTTATGTATTGAAATCGATAGCTGAACTGAAGTTTGTGAAGTTGACAACACCTCTGAATTCCTTGATATGTCAGCAAACACTGCCTGTAGTTGGGATGTGGATGATAGTGACATAGATGCCTGATCGCATAATGACAGTGATGCTGGTTACGGAATGATGATCGGTAAAAATGGAAATTCTGTGCAGCTAGGGCCTCCCGTCGGGTAGACCGTTCGCCTGGTGCAAGTCTTTCGAGTTGAGCCGCTTTGGCAACTTGCGTGTCTATGGGGATGAAATGATGATGATAAGGATAACATAACATCCAATCCCTGAGCGGGGAAAATCTCCGACCCAGCCGGGAATCGAATCCGGGCCATTAGATATGACATTCCGTCGCGCTGACCACTTTTTCCTTGAATCTTATTTTGATCTATATTATTCGTTGAATTTGTTCAGGGCGGACGTCCGAGGACACTCGTTTAGGTTCTACGTTGATCCATTCACTCAGTTTTTTGTTACAGAGGGTAGCCAACCCTCTGACCGAACACGCTGAGCTACCGTGTCGGCAGCCACTCAGCTACCAGGGGCGGACATGATGGTCGGTGACGAAATTTGTATCGCCTCCTGTTGTACTACTGAGAACGACGTTGATGGTGGAATGGACGACGATAGTGATGTTTCAGGTGGAAGAAATCACGCCTCATTCGGAGGCTAATGATTTACCTAGAACATCCACTAAAGGTGAGTAGACTACAATAACTTTAGAGTTTAAGGGGACTGGTTCGTGAACACAATTGGAAATCTTGAAAATTTTGTGAGTTTTCTAGATAGTACAGTTCAGACGCTAAGCCTTTGTAAAGCCTACCATGTTTTAATAGATATTTTGGGAACACTTTGATATATGAAGCACGGCTTTTGGTCTCATACTTTTTTCCAAATTGTATTTTGTGTTGCAAGTGAAATGAAGCACGTTAATTATTTATGTACAGCGTCTCGAAATAAAACCAAAGTAGAAGCTCGATTTTTTCTGGAAGTTCTTTACACCATTAAGAAGACGTTACTTTAATAAATTAAAATTTTTTAATAATGATTGTCAAAAATTTCGGTAATCAACTTATAGTTTCTCTTTAAAAAAGCTTTTAATTTTCAAAATTAAGTCATAAGGATACTGCCGGCCGTGGAGGCCGAGCGGTTCTAGGCGCTCCAGTCTGGAACCGCGCGACTGCCACGGTCGCAGCTTCGAATCCTGCCTCTAGCATGAATGTGTGTGATGTCCTTAGGTTAGATAGGTTTAAGTAGTTCTAAGTTCTAGGGGACTGATGACCTCAGATGTTAAGTCCCATAGTGCTCAGAGCCATTTGAACCATAAGAATACTCCACTTTTTAATTAACTATCTTTTAAGACAGTACACAAAATTCGAGCCCTGTATCGTTAATAATTTTTAATCAACGTGTACGAGAACAAAAAACAAAGTGAACTTCCGGGTGAGTTGAAATTAAAGTTTGTTCCTCTACCTACTTGCACAATACTAATGTATCCCAGTCGATATTCATCTCGTTTCTGTTCTCCCTCCTATCTCTTTTTGAGACTACTTATTCCTACCCTTACTACTTTGGTGCCTTTCAACACTGACTTCTCTGCTTCGAAGAGTCTCCTGCGGTCAGTGGCAATGAAAGTTTTTTACATATTTAGTCCACCAGGCACACCCATCAATTCCGTAATCTTAAACCTTGATACTGCACCATCATTGAAACGTAGCAGAGCATCCAGCACACCTATTTTCAAAGTAGTTTGTCCTGCCAGAACAGGTTTTGGTATCCGTTCCCATACACAATTGTTAAAACTCTCATTTGGACTCTGAGTCGTACCATGCAATTACATCTGTTATAACCTTGTGTCACTAAGACATTAGAGACGAAAAAGCCATAAAAAACTAACAAGTATGAACAAATACCTGTTTTTAACAGAGCTGTCTGCTTGACATGAGGTCGTTGTCGTGTGTGCAGACACTTAAATTCCTCTAATTTTGGGGCTTTCTTCGATTCAATTTCCTCAGAGTAAACTTTTTCTTGTTCAGAAAGCTAGTGAAAATTTCTTAAGACGAAAATGAAAAAAGTGATTTTTTAACACTCCATCCAAATACTAGTCCCTTAATTGCAAAACAAGTGCTTTTTGTTAGTGCCAAAACAAATGATTTGTATTCTTGCATTTAGCAGAGCATTTCTGGAGTATCCGGATTTTACCTCCTACTCTGGATAAATGAAGTTGTTGTGTATATATTTACCTTGTTCATGTGTATGTATTGCAAAAAATGTAAACAAACATACTCGTGTTTTAATAATGCATTGTCTCTGCCACCTCGTCCACCTTCGGACGAAACAGACATTTCTCACGACAAGACGGGTCGGCTGACGATTCAGTGGGCCACGACTCCACATCAACCCAATCAAAAAGTTTTCCAGCAGAGTCACAATTTTGAACTGTACTACTTCTTTTCCTTATACACTCTACACAATGAAACACCATGAAGGAATAATCCAAATGGAGCGAAAGTCGGTAGATGTGATGTACAAGTACAAACAAACAAATGATTACAGTTTCAGAAAAAATGAATGATTTATTCAAGAAATAGAGCTTCACCAATGGAGCAAATCAATAACGAGTTGGTCCACTTCTGACCCTTACGCAAACAGTTATTCATGTTGGCATTGATTGACAGAGTTATTTGATGTCCTCCTGAGGGAGATTCTGTCCAGTTGGCGCATTAGATTGTCAAACTCCAGTGATGGGTGGACTGCCCCGACCGTAATATTCCGTAAGTTCTCAATCGGAGAGAGATCCTGCGACCTTGATGGCCAAGGTGGGATTTAGCGAGCACGAGGACAAGTAAAAAAAAAACTCTCTCTGTGTGTGGGCGGCCATTGTCTTGCTGAAATGTAAGCCCAGGCTGGCTTGCCATGAACGGTAACGGAACGAGGCACAGAATATCGCCGGTGTACTGTTGTGCTACAGAGGTGCCGCGGATGACAACCAAAGGGGTCCTGTTATGAAATGAGACCATGACTCCTGGTTGTCGAGCCGCATGGCGGGCGTCAGTCAGTTTGGTGTACCACCGCTGTCCAGGGAGTTTCCAGACCCATCTTCGCTGGGCATCTGGGCTCAGTTCGAAGCGGGACTCATCACTGAAGACAGCCTCCAGTCAATGAGATTCTAGGTCGAATTTGCCAGACACCACTGCAAACTGGCTTGTTGGTGTACAGAGGTTAATGGTAGTCGGCGCCAGGGGCGCCGTGAGTTCTGCCCCCTTTCTGTGAGCCACGTGTTAATGGACCTTGTGATCACTGAAGCATCAGTCACACGTCGGATCGATGATACTGGTGGATGGGGGGCTCTGAGTGCCTCTCTGATGTTTGCTCGGTCCTCACGTTTTGTCGTCTACGCCGACGGCTTCCTTCTTGATGTTTTCGACCACGATTCACCCGTTCCTGCCAACATCGTCGATCAATGGCATCGCTGTTATTCAAATTTCGAGCGATTCGGCTATAACTCCAACTGACTTCTTTGAGCCCAATTACACGTCCTCTCTCAAATGCTAACATCTGTATGTATTGTTCATGAGACTGTCTGATAGTCATAGTTACTGTCCAATTGAGTGAACTGAACGAAATCGCAAAGACTTTATGCCCTGGTATCTATGTGTCCCCTGTGTACTATCTTTGGCAGCTGGGCAGCTAAAGTGCACTGCATTGTCACACATTCATACATCGCCCGTTAAAGTTCACAATTTTGCATTTTCTGTCGGTACCTTTATGAATATCAATTTGTGATCAGTTTTTGGCGGTAGGTTCCTATGGGACCAAACCGCTGAGGTCATCGGTCCCTAGGCTTACAAACTACTTCTATCTATATCCGGATCCCGCTCCAGCCACTGCAGGGTCTGGGTGCTGACGAGTCCTCTCCATTTGGCTCGGTCCTCCCACCACTTTTGTTCCTCCACTTGCTGCCAGGCCACACTCTCCTTTCCACAGATATTCTCACTCCCGTTTTCCACCGTGTTCTTTGGCTCCCTCTGGATCTTTTTCCATCCATCTTTTGTTCTTCCATAATTTTGGGGAGTCTCTGCCCACATATCCTCTTAACATGCCCGTTTCATCTTAGTCTCTTTTTATCGATTTCTTCTCTTATACTTTCTTGTTTAAGGTCATTTCTGATATCTACGTTCCTTAGTCTGTCCATTCTTGTTTTTCCCTTAACTGTTCTGAGAAATTTCATTTCCTCTACTTGCAGTCTGCTCCAGTCCCTTTCTGTCATTGTCCATGTTTCTCCTCCATAGGTGACAATACGGCAGTAATAACTCTTATACATCAGGAGTTTTGCTTTTTCTGAAACTTCCTTATTCCAAATCATTTGTTTTATTGTGTGATAGAAATTGCCTTCCTTCTGTAACCTCCTATTAATTTCGTTGGTTATTCTTCCATCACTAGATATTTCACTCCCTAAATAAGGGAAACTGCCTACCACTTTGAGGGGTTCTCCATTAAAAGAAATATTTCCGTTGATCCCTTTGTCTCTTCCAAATACCATTACTTCACTCTTATCTTTATTTATTTTTAATCCATACCTTTTCATTGTTTCCTTCCACGCATTAAGTTGTAACTGTACATCTACCTCTTTATTGCCCCATATTATCATATCATCTGCAAAAATCATCTTTTTGTCTTTTTCTTTTACTATATCTTTAATTGCCCTATTCATTCCCTCTATCACAACATTAAAAACTGCAAGAGATAGAATACTTCCTTCTTTAAGTCCATGTCTTATTTCGAAGTATTTAGAGTTCCCCAATGATGTTCTAATTCTACAATTGTGTCCTTTGTACGTTGTCTTTATTATATTAATGTATCCATCTTCTATATCTATTTTCTTCATTTCTTCCCAGAGTCTTTCCCTATTAACTGAGTCATATGCCTTTTCTATGTCTATGAAAACCATTATCAACCTTTTGTTATACTCCCAACTTTTTTCCATTAGTTGACGGATAGAAAATAGCAGGTCGATTATGCTTATTCCTTTCCTAAAACCATGCTGTTCTTCAGTCAACTCCTTTTCTATCTTTTCACTTACCCGATTTATTAAAATTCTTTCAAAAATCTTGGCTGTGTGACTCATGAGGGTTATTCCTCTGTAGTTTTTACAAAGTCTCTTATCGGCTTTTTTGAAGACGGGAACAATGTCTCCTCTTCTCCAATCGTCAGGTATTGTACTATTTCTCCACAAACTTGATAGTACTCTATACAGCCACTGCATTCGCGCTGGGCCTGCTGCTCTTATCATGTCCACTGATGCTTCATCAGGTCCTGGGGCATTCCCCCCATTCATCTTCTTCACAGCTGTTTCCATTTCTTCCCATGTAATTTGTCCTAATTCTGCTTCCCAGCTTCTCCCAATTTCTCCATTATTTCTTGTTTCCTCGTGTACCTGCTCCTCAGCGTTTAACAGTTTCTTAAAATCTAACTTAATCTAACTTACTTACGCTAAGGACAACATACACACCCATGCCCGACGGAGGACTCGAACCTCAGAAGGGGGAAGCCGCGCGAACCATGACAACGCGCCTAGACCGGGGGCTACACCGCGCGGCTGTGATCAATTTGCGAAGTTCCTTCGCGGTGAGTCTTCTTTTTTTTTGTCTAATAGTGTATATTGAAGAACATTTTTGTGTATGAAATGGCAGCTACAGAAGAGCAACCACTGACTGCACTTATTCAGTTTCAGAGCCAACAAAGTCAAAGATTATTAACGGCAATAGCCAGAACGCTAGATGCACAGTAAGCCCAGCAGCACAATGTAACCTAAGCACAGTATTCTGGAGGCCAGGTCCCGTTCGATTGATGAAAAATAAGATGGCGGACGAAATACAAAGCCTAGCTCGAAAAACACTATGCAACCTACTAACTCACAGATGACTCACGACGTCCTTCCTTTTTTCCTTGAAATGGAGCGTCTATTTTTAGAAAGTGACGCGAGCTGTGCCCTACGCTCTACCGTGTGATGAACTGGTCCGGAAATTAGACGAATTTTTGACGCTCAAATCACGTAGCTGTTGCTCGTTTCTGATGTTTTGTACAAGTCCTCATAGTAATCAGACTTGCAAGGAATGGATCATTGATATTAAGTGCATGATGTGGTATTGTAAATTAATTGCACTTATAACCCTTCATATCAAGATGAAAATGCTTAGCCAGGCAATTATTCAGAATCTTACTGGCAACAGAATAGTGGGTCAAATTTTAAAGCATCGCAGCTCTACTCTCACTGATGTGTTAAAACTGACTGAATCTCAGGAACTCCAAGCTTTCGCGACTCTAGAATGGAGTACCTCCTATGATAATACTGCGACGGACCTCCTTTTGCCGGCGTAGTCCAGCAACACGATGTGGCGTGGACTCAACAAGTCGATGGAAATCCCCTGCAGAGATAGTGAGCCGCTCTGCCTCTATAGCCGTCCATAATTGCGAAAGTGTTGACGGTGCACGATTTTGTGCACGAACTGGCCTCTCGATAATGTCCCTTAAATGATCTATGTTGTTCATGTCGGATGACCTGGGTGGCTAAATCATTCGCTCGAATTGTCCAGAACGTTCTTCAAACCAATCATAAGCAATTGTGGCCCAGTGACATGGTGCATTGTCACCGATAAAAATTCCACCGTTGTTTGGGAACACGAAGTCAGTGAAAGGCTACTGATGGTCTCCTAGTAGCCGAACATAACCATTTCCAGTCAAATATCGGTTCACTTAGAGAGTACCCAGTCCATTCCATGTAAATACAACCTATTCTCTTATGGAACCACCACCAGTTTGCACAGCGCCTCGTTGAAAACTTGGGTCCATGGCTTCGTGGGGTTTGCTCCACACTCGGACCCTACCATCAGCTCTTGCCAACTGAAATCGGAACTCATTTGATCATGTCACGGTTTTCCAGTCGTCTGTGGTCCAACCGATATGGCCACGTGCCCAGGAGAGGCGGTGCAGGTGATGTCGTGCTGTTACCAAAAGCACTCCTGTCGGTCATCTGCTGCCATAGCCCATTAACGCCAAATTTCGCCGCACTGTTCTAACAGATACATTCGTTGTACGTCCCACATTCATTTCTACGGTTATTAGACGCAGTGTTGCTTGTCTGTTGGCACTGACTACTCTACGCAAACAGTTCTGCTCTCGGTCGTTTAAGTAAAGGTCCTCGGTCACGGCGTTATCCGTGGTGGGATATAATGGCCTGAAATGTGGTATTTCGGCACACTCTTGCACTGCGGATCTCGCAACACTGAATTCCCCAACGATTTCCGAACTGAAATCACCCAAACGTCTAGCTCCAACTATCTTTCCGCGTTCAAAGTCTTGTTAATTACCGTCGTACGGCGATAATAAAGCGGAGACCATTTCACTGGAATCACCCGAGTACAAATGACAGCTCCGCCATTACACTGCCCTTTTAGGCCTCGTGTACTCTATACTACCACAATCTGTTCATGTGCATATCGCTAACCCACGACTTTTGTTACCTCGGTGTAATGTGCCTCTTGTTGCACAGCTGGCAGCGGATATCTCTACGTGGGCCCAGTCACGCGTGACTCTTGTTGATACTGCCACTAGTCACAACACACACAGCGAGTGAACCCGCAAAAGATTCCCAAGGTAAACTCTGTCCTACAAAAAAGTAATTTTGAGAAAATGCTCAAATAGTTCAAATGGCTCCTAGGACTATGAGACTTAACATCTGAGGTCATCAGTCCCCTAGAATCACTTAAACCTAAATAACCTAAGGACATCACACACACATCCAAGCCCGAGGCAGGATTCGAACCTACGATCGTAGCGGTCGCGCGGTTCCAGACTGAAGCACCTAGAACCGCTCGGCCGTATTTCCATAAAGTGTAGACGCAAGCGCAAGACCCGCAAAGCTATACGCTAAGTGCAAATTTAGCTCAATCAGATCCGCCCACCTCGAATAAATGAGCAGCTAAACGCTCTGTCACTCGCAAATCTAACAAATTCTTCCGAAAGTAGAGCTGACTGTCATACTCAGGGAAATAATCACGAACCGTTTATATCTTTACAGATTTGCAAAATGTTCAAATGTGTGTGAAATCTTATGGGACTTAACTGCTAAAGTCATCAGTCCCTAAGCTTACACACTACTTAACCTAAATTATCCTAAGGACAAACACACACACCCATGCCCGAGGGAGGACTCGAACCTCCGCCGGGACCAGCCGCACAGTCCATGACTGCAGCGCCTAAGACCGCTCGGCTAATCCCGCGCGGCACAGATTTGCAATCGAAATGTACCGTTTAAGTTAGATATGGATACTTCACTGAGCAGGCCGTTGTGGCCGAGCGGTTCTAGGCGCTGCTGCTACGTTCGCAGGTTCGAATCCTGCCTCGGGCATGGCTGTGTGAGATGTCTTTAGGTTAGTTAGGTTTAAGTAGTTCTAAGTCTAGGGGACTGATGACCTCAGATGAAGTCCCATAGTACTTAGAGCCATTTGAACCATTTTTTTTCAATACTTCACTGACAATAATTAATCAGAGTACGTATGAGGAATCGGGATGTCCTCAGCTACAAAAATCATGCCTGCACCTCACTGCATACAATGGCGAAAGTGTCTCTGTTCTCCAGACTGCACTTCGCAATCCAGATACACTAAAAAAGAAAGAGAGAGAGAGAGAGAACGATGCATCATGAAGGGACGATCCGAATGGGACGTAAATCGGTGATGTACAGTCGTGCTCAAAAGTATCCGAACGACCTGAATTGCATTTCGCCTGATTCGAATGCAACCCACATAGCGCAGCTGTCTAGCAGGTCCTCTAAGCGTCCCTCGGTACAGTCGTTTGTTGAAAATGGTTCCAACAAGTCACCACTAGAAAACACTGCTCTGTATCGCAATAACTAAAGATGTAAAGTAATACCAAGGTACTACAAATATCGGCGAACATCTTATCAGAGATAAGACGGTTCTTCAGGCTTGTAAGCTCACATTTATTGCAATAAATGACATACATGAAATGTTACCAATCTCATTATTATGTCAGATAGGTAATTCACGTAGTACGTTCGTTGTATACATGATTTCCTCTTCAAAATAACATACCGTACTTATTATTTAACACAAAATGACATTAAAAATTTAAGTTATTCACGAGCAGCTGGTTGAGAATATGTATGAACTTCAAATGACACGACGAACCGTCTCGTTCTGCATATGGATTCAAATCCAGGTCATGCAGACTAAGCAAAGTTTTCGTGACTGACGGAAACTAACAGTCATTGCTGATTAGGCATACGGAGAGTGATATACCTCGATTTTAGACAGTATCAGTTAGCAAATATCAACTTTAAATTACATAACGTAAACATTGTTAACGGACGCGAATTCCTACCCAGCAGCTATTGTCCTTGTTAACGAACTACGAGAGATGTTAAATATTGCTTCTTCACAAGTAACTTACTTGAAATGCCGTGAGGTAAAGCTTTGTGTTGGACAGGGATTCGAACCCAGAACCTAATTGGATTGCCGTCGAAGCACAATCAACTGTGAAATATCGGATTTTTTCGGCAGTAGCTAGATGTTTTAACTGAAATGACGAGACGAAGCATTAATTTTTTCTTTCCCAGGACTCCAACCTGGAACCTATCGCTGTTATATTCTTGAGAAAACGAACGTTAAAAATGGGTTTGTTACACCAGCAGCGACATGTGAGCATGTTTGAACTAGAAATAATATGACGAAGAGTTCAGTGCTGACTGTGAATCGAGCCCCACACATATCGTTGTGGACTGCACACAAAGAGACGTCAGCTACCGAATTTTTCTCCACCAGCAGCTCGGCATAACATCCTTGAATTTCATCCTTGAATTTACAATGATTTCGCAAACAGTTCTGTGTCTCACTAGGACTCAAAAACGTCAGATACCGTTAGTGTTGACAACGAATGAAAGTACATTAAAATTCAAAATTATTACCCACCAGCAGATAGGTGTTCTCATGCTAGAGCTTGATAATACATAATGAAAGCTTTAGTGCCGGGCCAGAATTCGAACCCTTTCACGCGCAATATGTGGAGATGTTGAGGAATCTGCAGTTTTGAACAAACAACAAATCGCAATTGAGCTGTATTGTCACGAAGGGATCTAATTCCGCGTTAAGGGCGGTCTGAGTTGCATTCCTAGATCAGAACCAATTTTATCGCAATACAGAATCTCAAATAAAAGATGGATTAACTGTTCTGTGACTCTACATAGCGTTTGTTTCGTCACTCGAAATAAATAACTAGTATAAGAAAGGTTATTGTTGACAGAGTTTCTACGTGTGGCGCCTCCTGACTTCGTTGTGGTTCAACCTAACGTCTACTTGGTAGAGAAGGAATATCATGTTTAATATGAATTATGGACCACAATGCGGTTATACCTTCTTCACTTGGCGTAGCCAGAAGAGAATAGAATTTGTCTCTCACTATCAAAAATCATCAGCAGAAGTTGGAATCGAACCCAGACCATAAGTATAAGAACCTAGCATCATTCCAAGAGACCACCAAAGTCTCTGCTCTATCACTCATTTTTCTATCGTAACAATGTTGCACCGCACTGGATGAGAATTCTGACACACAGACTCCCTGTAGTGGTTTGCAGCATGTTCAGTACATTCATTTACTTGGTTGACCGAATCGCCATGAACTAGCTGCCTTGGCTACCCAGTGCATACATTCGACTCTATTTTGTAATCACCGAAATAAAATCACGTAACTGACACCTACACAGAGCTGCCAACAGTGTAGGATGCAGAAATTTAAACAGGAAGTGTTCCTTTCGACTTGAGCTACTATATTGCGCTATCTGTTTGTTAAAAACGTCGTGCAGTGCAAAAGAAAAGCTGTAACTGTCTGTCTCTCAGAAGCCTAGATCCGGCCATATGCATTACCTCACTGCACTGTGCAGTGCGCAAGTTCTGGAGGAATTGTTGTTGAGTTCTGGAGGTGTTGTAGCTATGTGTCAGCTAGTAGCGTAACGGTAAGCGTCACGCACTGTTGATAAGACGTCGCGAGTTTAAGTACATTCACTGCTACGTTTTTTAAAACGCCATACTGCTGTCTGCGGAAGTTATCGATCTAATGGAACTTTGAACACAATTCCCTTCACTTCTGAACCCAAAATAGTCGCATGTGGAAAAAGGGCTAACTTATGCGACATTTTGTTCTTTTCAGGTTTAATAGATGGCCAGGCTGCAGATGCATCTCGAAACTTTTGTATTATGTATGGGGAGAGCGCATCGTGCCAAAATGCGTCAGTAAAGTATTTTCTACAGCAGCTGTCGTGTGGCAGTGGCATTTTATTCTTCATAAAACCTTGTTTGACAGCTTTAACGCAGAACAAGTTTTCTACATGAATGTAATCAATAAACTGCTTGTGCATTGTAAGACTGTTATAGATAACATCAGAGAATTCGCATATATCGTTGATGATTAATTTCTCTCTCATGTTAACTAATGTTTAAACAACACTAAAAGAAACCGTTTCGAAAATTGTGTAGTGTATTATAAGAAATGAAATAAAACTTCCTACGATAACCTTACGACGAAAGTCTGTTTCAATAACACTGAGTTTCTGTACACAAGCGTGCCTCTATCGGCACGAATTAGTAAAATACTAATCACTTTGATTTCGATTGGGTCTTTGTTTGATTGGTATGCTGTGTCATACTCAAGTTATATGCAAATATGGTATTTCATGAATAAAGTTATGTATTCCTAGAAACCCAAAATTTGTTTGTCAGCAGCGGAAAGAGGTGTTACCTGTTGCGCAGCATTGTAAGTTTTTCACCATTGCACTATGAGCCGAAAGTATTTTCTTGCGATTTCCTTATCGATGTGTGATCTGACTGCTTATAGCTCTTTCACAGAAGGGATAAAAACGTTACAGTCAGCAAGACTGGAACCTCAAACCATAACATACACTTTCTCTCAGGTTAGCACGTTTCCACAGAACTACTGAAGAGGTATGCGTCTCGGTTTCCTCTTATGAGAACAGTAGTGCCTAGAACTCGTAAACTGCTATTTAAAGGACGAGATTAGATGCGATTTTCATGTGCAACGACTTTCCTGGGCTGAAAATCGTAAATTTACAATCTTTTGTTAGAGCTCAAGCGTTAATAATAACTCAAATTATTCAATAGAAATGACAGGAAAAATCAAGTGAACTTTGAGGCTTAATTCCGTGCACGCCAGGAAGTAACTCGTCGATCACAGAGTTGCCAAATATACCTCGCCTTGTTGCCAAATCTCAGTTACATTACCAGCAGGAAGAAGACGAACCGATGTGATCCTACAGTGGGCTGGGAAGTGACCATAGCTGACGTCTCAAAGGCGCGGCTGCTACGGCCTGGAATACGTAATCCGTCTGATTCACATTTCTGTAACTGGGTTTAGGGACTGGTACGTAGTTACTAATAATACTCAGAACTGGCTACAAACTAAGCTTCATAAATCAGTAACTCTCATAGTTGTTTTTATATATCTTTCATAAGTGTACTCAAAACTAAGAAAATCATTGACGAACGTTTTCGTGCCTCGCCGATAGTCGAGCACAACAAACAAATAAAAATAAAAAAGACTGTGTGCATGTGTGTGTGTGTGAGAGAGAGAGAGAGCGAGAGAGAGAGAGAGAGAGAGAGAGAGAGAGAGAGAGAGAGAGAGAGAGGGAGAGAGATAAAAATAAAAAAGAATGAGAGAGAGAGAGTAAAAAATTGTTGCAAAGAAACTGAATCATGGTATGTAAAGAAATCTTTCATTAAAATGACACGTTCTACATCATTACGAAATGTCTTATTCATGATCTCTGGAACAAGTATTAATCCAATCTAATCTAATCATATCATATTGCTGACTAGTCATGAAGAGGCACGACGTAAAGAAATTTTCGCCAATATCAGTAACCAAATCTAAGCTTTAAAAAAAAAAGGCGACAGTTTTTGTAATAAACCGGGTCTCCTTTAAAGACTCTTTCGTCCCTGTTAACTAACCACGAAAGACGTGTGATATACCTCCATTCAGTAGGAACAAAGTTTTCATGCATTTAAAGACGAAGCGCATGATGTGAAGTTCTGTGATGGAGATACGAACCCAGCACGCAATCGGATTGTTAACTAAGTAAAATGAGATGATACGTATCGGTTTTTTTTACCAGCTGCTAGATGTTTGAATCAAAAATAAGGATACAAATTTTTGTGCCTTAGCGACAATCGAACAGCACACCTACCGTCCTTCTATATCATCCACGAACATAGCTTAAGTAACACTTTCTTACTCACCATGACACACCATGACGACAGACAAATTGGCGTCTCAGTGTATTTTGATTATAACTCGTTAGCCTTCTTGCGACCTCGTTCTAATACCTCGTGGGAGCAGGCATAATTTATAGCTCTTTGAACACTGAGCAGTAACACACAAAGATAGTAAGATGTAAAGATACAAAGAAACAATCAGACTCATGGGTGTGGATCCACTTCAACATTAGAAGACTAAACAAGAGGGAAACATTATGAAAGCAATGCATACGCTGATTTGTATACATTATTTGTATAGACTGGAAGAAGAAAAAGCGCAGATCTGCACAGTGCACGCATCTGCCCTTTAGTTTCTGTCCACACCCATGGGTCTGATTGTTTCTTTGTATCCTCCGATCTAGTAAAATTAGATTTGAGAGCAACGATAGCTACAGCGTTCGAAGTATTCATAGCATTGTATACGTGTGTGTAAATGTCTTCCAATGCCCACTCAAGAAGACAAGGATACACAGTCTAGCTACAGTATTGCAAATACGCCTCAGTTTGTGGATGCACTCAGACTTAGGTTGATAATCATTTTGAATATTTGGCAGTACTGTACCCATTGGTGTTAAACTCGTTTTCAACCAATGATTCCCACAGCTACAGGAACACTACTTGTGATACCTTGTAGACAAAATACTTATGCAGTGCTACCAGACGAAAAGATCAACCTGACGCAAACTGTGGGAAGTTTGTCTCAAAACCTTCGTACACGGATAAAGAGCTGTTCCTAGTTGAGATATCTGTGAACGTTGCTGCATAAGACGATTTAAGAAGAAACTAAATTCCTTCAGTTACGACAATGTTTAAAGAAATCGTCTTAACGGCACTAAATCGTGTTATGTGAATCGTTTACTGGCTGTACTCTGCCGCATTTCGCTGGTTGGAAGGCAAAAAGCTTACTGACAAATTTCACACAAGGAAAAGGGGGGACGAAACGTCTCCCACAGGAAGGTCATGTTGTTCTATTTAAATGATTACAAAATCAGCTAAAACGAACGGTGAGGATGTCAGTATAACCACATTACTGTTGTCAGTATGATGTTGCACTGCCCAGGGCCTGTAATGATAAAGGGCCCGTTTAGGTCAGGCATATTGTATACAGAAGTGGGAGAGAGAGCACCACTAAATTCCACAATCCGCCTGCATTGCGTACACACAGAAATTACTGTTACAGTGTACTATTGGAGCCCAATGAGTGAATTGCATATTTTCCGGTGAAAAAGAGCGCTGGCAAACAGTCTTAGCTACATTAGGTTACTTAAACTGGTGTCCTCTGAGCTAGAATTTATGGTCGGCGACTAAGTATAAGGTCAATGAGTGGGATGCGGGTTTTGCAACTGTGAAATACTTTCCTACATCGTAGAAGTGAATATTAAATCTGAACTAATAATGCGAAAATTTTGAACTTGGATAGCTTACAATGAAAATCTTTCTGTTTATTGCAAGGGAAAACAATTGGTTTTTTAAAACATTCTCTGCCATACACAACTTGAAACAGGTCACGTCGACCAAATC
Source organism: Schistocerca americana (assembly GCF_021461395.2). Classification (NCBI taxonomy): domain Eukaryota; kingdom Metazoa; phylum Arthropoda; class Insecta; order Orthoptera; family Acrididae; genus Schistocerca; species Schistocerca americana. The sequence continues at coordinate 222,294,707 of NC_060119.1, forward strand.
TTGTGGAAGAACTGACAGCGACGTATAACGGAAGGCAAAAAGATCCCTTGGCTTTTGGTTTGGCAGTATTCGACAGCCATTTCTAGGCGCAAGTAAATTAAGAAAGGTAGCGCGTTTTTGTTACCAAGTAACGTCTTCATCAATTACTTTAGTTTTAATGTAATCTGCGAGTAATTGCTGATGTTTGATATTAACATGAAAAGGACTCCGTAGGCAGGGAAAGAACCTCTTCTTGGGCAAGTGCTTCTATAATGACCAAAAGCCATTAAATGATCTTCAAGCACATGTGTTCCAGCAACGGTATGAAGAAAATGATAGTAACAATGACGGTAATAATCGAATTATCCGGTAACTTCACACTTCACAGTGGATTTTCTCGAACTAAGAAATTTGCTGAATTAGTAAATATTTCAAAATGGCTTTACATCGAGGCTATGATGCCTAGAAGAGTCTTTACATCCTGCTGACATGAGAATAGCATAATCTCCACGACAGAAGATTGCTTCTACTTAACCATTTAATATACTCGCATTTTTTCCCCCGTGACTAATTTTGTAAGCTAATCACATCATCCGTTACAACACAGTCCTGGGGCTGAGAAATGTGGCCACAATGATCTGGTGGAACGAACTATCACAGGTGCAATGCGTGGGTTCAGGCATTTACTTTTAAGAGGCACAAACAGATTTACTTTACCTCTGGTAACCTCAAGAGAACGACGTTATAATCCAGAATCCGCATTAAACATCACGTTCCTTCATTACCAATTGGGCAGAGCCGGTCTACGTTGGGAAATGACATAGGCGGAAGTCATGGTAAACAGAAATACTGTCTGCAGTAAACTTACTTACATTAGAAAATTTTATTTTATTTGATGAAACGATACCCATTTAAAGGGACGTGGCTCTTATTTTTCTTGTACTTGATTGAATTAGAGACGTTGAAATTTGGTGCTGGACTGTGATTCGAATTCGTATCTCACCTTTAGAGGATCTGAATCTCTCGGAACAGTATAGTTCAATCATTGCGTTCCTTTTCCCAAGACTGCAATCTTCTCTAGGTCTCCTCCAAAGGTATGTGGGTCCGAATTCTGATCCAGCACAAAAATATTCATAATCTCATTTCAAGCCCTATCACGTGCATACCAGACTGCTAGTGAAAATTAACGTGCATTTTTAATGTCTGTTCATGTGTTGCCAACAATCGCAATAGGTGTCGTTATTTCTGGTCAAACACGCGCACATCTTACTGTTGGTGAGTAACAAAGTGTTACTTAAGCTATGTTCGTGGATGATACAGAAGGACAGTAGATGTGCGGTTCGATTGTCGCTAAGGCACAAAAATTTGTATCCTTATTTTAGATTCAAACATCTAGCAGTTGGTAAGAAAAACCGTTACGTAAGATTTGATTTTACTTAGTTAACAATCCGATTGCATGCTGGATTCGTATCTCTGTCACAGAACTTCACATCATGCGCTTCATCTTTAAATGCATGAACACTTTGTTCCTTCTTAATGGAGGTATATGACACATCTTTCGTGGTTAGTTAACAGGAACGAAAGAGTCTTTAAAGGAGTCCCGGTTTATTACAAAAACTGTAGTCTTTTTTTTTTTTTAAAGCTTAGATTTGGTTACTGATATTGGCGATAATTTCTGTAATTCGTGCCTCTTCATGACTAGTCAGCAATATGATATGATTAGATTAGATTAGATTAGATTAATACTTGTTCCCTAGATCATGAATACGACATTTCGTAATGATGTAGAACGTGTCATTTTATTGAAAGATTTCTTTACATACCATGATTCAGTTTTTTTGCAGTAACTTTTTACTCTCTCTCTCTCTCTCATTCTTTTTTATTTTTATCTCTCTCCCTCTCTCTCTCTCTCTCTCCCTTTTTCTCTCTTTCTCTCTCTCTCTCTCTCTCTCACACACACACACACACACACACACACACACACACACACAAACACAAACACAAACACACGCACACAGTCTTTTTTTATTTTTATTTGTTTATTGTGCTCGACTATCGGCGAGGCACGAAAACGTTCGTCAATGATTTTCTTAGTTTTGAGTACACTTATGAAAGATATATAAAAACAACTATGAGAGTTACTGATTTATAAAGCTTAGTTTGCAGTCAGTTCTGAGTATTATTAGTAACTACGCAACAGTCCCTAAACCCAGTTATAGAAATGTGAATCAGACGGATTACGTATTCCAGGCCGTAGCAGCCGCGTCTTTGAGACGTCAGCTATGGTCCACTTCCCAGCCCACTGTAGGATCACATCGGTTCGTCTTCTTCCTGCTGGTAATGTAACTGAGATTTGGCAACAAGGCGAGGTATATTTGGCAACTCTGTGATCGACGAGTTACTTCCTGGCGTGCACGGAATTAAGCCTCAAAGTTCACTTGATTTTTCCTGTCATTTCCATTGAATAATCTGAGTTATTATTAACGCTTGAGCTCTAACAAAAGATTGTAAATTTACGATTTTCAGCCCAGGAAAGTCGTTGCACATGAAAATCGCATCTAATCTCGTCCTTTAAATAGCAGTTTACGAGTTCTAGCTACTACTGGTCTCATAAGAGGAGACCGAGACGCATGCCTCTTCGGTAGTTCTGTGGAAACGTGCTAACCTGAGAGAAAGCGTCTGTTATGGTTTGCGGTTCCAGTCTTGCTGACTGTAACGCTTTTATCCCTTCTGTGAAAGAGCTATAAGCAGTCAGATCACACATCGATAAGGAAATCGCAAGAAAATATTTTCGGTTCATAGTGCAATGGTGAAAAACTTACAATGCTGCACAACAGGTAACACCTCTTTCCGCTGCTGGCAAACAAATTTTGGGTTTCTAGGAATACATAACTTTATTCATGAAATGCCACAATTGCATACCACTTGAGTATGACACAGCATACCAATCAAACAAAGACCCAATCGAAATCAAAGTGATTAGTATTTTACTAATTTTACCCACCAGCCTATCCAGTCACACCCCACAATCTGTCCTCACAGCTCTATTTCCATAGTACCTCTTTCCAATTTTCCATACTTCACGCAAGTTCTCCTGCGGAATTAGCACTAAAAAAATCAGTGTCACACTGTAAACTGAGATCCAAAGATGTTAGTTACACCTACGAGAATATTATTTAATACACACATCAAAAAAAGTTTTGCATCACCCCGGTTCCCAGAACTCCTGAAGATAGACATTGACAGCGAATATTGTATCACAGACACAGTCCCTTTGACTGTTCAGATATGTCACTAAACCCGCTCCAAGACGTAAACAACCATGCACCTATTACATGGAGGGGGTAGGACAGCCGATAGGTTCCAGTCATTCCACCAGCAAGGAGGTACACGGCTCGTGTTGTCTGTACTTCAACCATGCCTAAATGGTCAGTACCGTGGTTCGAAAGCGTCCGCATTCTTACTTTGTGCCAGGAAAGGCTATGAACGAGGGAAGTGTACAGGCGTCTCGAAGTGAACCAAAGCGATGTTGTTCGGAGAAGAAGATACAGAGAGACAGGAACTGTCGATTACATGCCTCGCTCAGGCCGCCCAAGAGCTATTACTGCAGTGGATGACCGCTACCTACGGATTATGGTTCGGATACACCCTGACAGCAACGCCACAATGTATAATAATGTTTTTCGTACAGCCACAGGACGTCGTGTTGCGACTCAAAGTGCGCAATAGGCTGCATGATGCGCAACTTCACTCCTGATGTCCATGACGAAGACCATCTTTGCAATCACGACACCGTGCACCGCGGTACAGATGGGCCCAACAACGTGTTGAATGGACCCCTCAGGATTGGCATCACGTTCTCTTCATCAAAAATGGCTCTGAGCAGTATGGAACTTAACTTCTGAGGTCATCAGTCCCCTAGAACTTAGAACTACTTAAACCTAACTAACCTAAGGACATCACACACACCCATGACCGAGGCAGGATTCGAACCTGCGACTGTAGCGGTCGCGCGGTTCCAGACTGTAGCGCCTAGAACCACTCGGTCAAAAAGGTCTTCCTCGATGAGTGTCGCATATGCCTTCAACCAGACAATCGTCGGCGACTGTTTGGAGGCAACCCGGTCAGGCTAAACGTCTTAGACACACTGTCCAGCGTGTGCAGCAAGATGGAGGTTCCCTGCTGTTTTGGGGTGGCATTATGTGGGGCCGACGCACGCCGCTGGTGGTCATGGAAGGCGCCGTAACGGCTGTACGATACGTGAACGCCATCGTCCGACCAACAGAGCAACCATATCGGCAGCATATTGGCGTCGCACTCATCTTCATGGACGATAATTCGCGCACCCATCGTGCACATCTTATGAATGACTTCCTTCAGGATAACGACATTGCTCGACTAGAGTGACCACAGTTTTCTCCAGACATGAACCTGGGATGGATTGAAAAGGGGCTGTTTATGGACAACGTTACCCACCAACCACTCTGAAGGACCTACGCCGAATCGCCGTTGAGGAGTGGGACAATCTGGACCAACAGTGCCTTGATGAACTTGTGGATAGTATGCCACGGCGAAACCAGGCATGCATCAGTGGCCGGCCGCTATGGCCGAGCGGTTCTAGGCGCTTCAGTCAGGAACCGCGCGACCGCTACGGTCGCAGGTTCGAATCCTGCCTCGGGCATGGATGTGAGTGATGTCCTTAGGTTAGGTAGGTTTAAGCAGTTCTAAGTTCTAGGGGACTGATGACCTCAGATGTCAAGTCCCACGGTGCTCAGAGCCATTTGAACCTTTTTTTTGCATCAATGCAAGAGGATGTGCTGCTGGGTATTAGAGATACCGGTGTGTATAGTAATCTGGACCACCACCTCTGAAGGTCTCGCTGCATGGTGGTCCAATATATAATGTGTGGTTTTCATGAACAATAAAAAGGGCGGAAATGATGTTTATGATCATCTCTATTCCAATTTTCTGTACATGTTCCGGAACTTTCGGAACCAAGCTGATGGAAAACTTTTTTTATATATGTGTAGTTTCCGAAATCCGTAAATGTTTCAACTAAACGTCCCTTAGAGTTGTATTTACTAAGCCAGAAAAGGTTTAACCGTAAGATTTTTTTTGTTTTTTTTTTGCTTTGTGATAGATGCGCTATAGTAGTCACAAACATATGGCTCACAATTTTAGACGAACAGTTGATAACAGGTAGGTTTTTTCAAATCAAAATACAGAACGTAGGTACGTTTGCACATTTTATTTCCGTTGTTCCAATGTGATACATGTGCCTTTGTGAACTTATCGTTTCTGAGAACGCATGCTGTTACAGCGTGATTACCTGTAAATACCAAATTAATGCAATAAATGCTCAAAATGATGTCCGTCAACCTCAATGCATTTGACAAGACGTGTAACGACATTCCCCTCAACAGCGAGTAGTTCGCCTTCCGCAATGTTCGCGCATGCATTGGCAATGCGGTGACGCAAGTTGTCAGGCGTTGTCTGTGGATCACGATAGCAAATATCCTTCAACTTTCGCCACAGAAAGAAATCCGCGGACGTCAGATCCGGTGAACGTGCGGGCCGTGGTATGGTGCTTCGACGACTAATCCACGTGTCATGAAATATGCTATTCTGCTATTCAATACCGCTTCAACCGCACGCGAGTCATGTGCCGGACATCCATCATGTTGGAAGTACATCGCCATTCTGTCATGCAGTGAAACATCTTGTAGTAACATCGGTAGAACATTATGTAGGAAATCAGCATACATTGCACCATTTAGATTGCCATCGATAAAATGGCGGCCAATTATCCTTCCTCCCAATATGCCGCACCATACATTAACCCGACAAGGTCGCTGATGTTCCACTTGTCGCAGCCATCGTGGATTTTCCGTTGCCCAGTAGTGCATATTATGCCGGTTTACGTTACCGCTGTTGGTGAATGACGCTTCGTCGCTAAACAGAACGTGTGCAAAAAATCTATCATCGTCCCGTAATTTCTCTTGTGCCCAATGGCAGAACTGTACACGACGTTCAGTGTCGTCGCATTGCAATTCCTGGTGCATAGAAATATGGTACGGGTGCAATCGATGTTGATGTAGCATTCTCAACACTGACGTTTTTGAGATTCCCGATTCTCGCGCGATTTGTCTGCTACTGATGTGCGGAGTAGCCACGACAGCAGCTAAAACACCTACTTGGGCATCATCATTTGTTGCAGGTCGTGGTTGACGTTTCGCATGTGGCTGAACACTTCCTGTTTCCTTAAATAACGTAACTATCCGGCGAACGTCCGGACACTTGGATGATGTCGTTCAGGATACCGAGCAGCATACATAGCACACACCCGTTGGGCATTTTGAACACAATAGCCATACATCAACACAATATCGATCTTTTCCGCAATTGGTAAACGGTCCATTTTAACACGGGTAATGTCTCGCGAGGCAAATACCGTCCGCACTGGCGGAATGTTACGTGATACCACGTACTTATACGTTTGTGACTATTACAGCGCCATCTATCACAAAGCGAAAAAAGTGGTCCAACTAAAACATTCATATTTCTTTACGTACTACACGAATATGTAATAAAAATGGGGGTTCCTATTTAAAAAAACACAGTTGATATCCATTTGACCTATGGCAGCGCCATCTAGCGGGCCAACCATAGCGCCATCTGGTTTCCCCCTTCAAGGTAGACGAGTTTCGTTCTTTGTAGTTTTTTCGTTTGATGCTTATTTCGGTCACTATCAATGGACCACCCTGTATACCGGTATCGGAGGCGCATTACGTTGTGTACACGCTGCAGCAAGGCCCTCAAAGAGAAACTTTTTGATCGCCCTTTGTATTTCGGCCACAGTTCCGGCGTGAGCACTCATTACCGTTCTGAAACAGCCCTAGAGCAGAAAACGATGATAATAGGAATATGCAGAACTCCTGGTCTTTTCTTAGTTGTCGTTCGGTACACATACGTAAAAGTAGCAATATTATTATTGGAACTTCCTCAAACGAGTAATACACCATTGGCAAGGGATCACAAGAAAGGGAATTTCGATCATGTTCTCTTCACTACAGCGTTTCGGATTTGTCAGACAAATGAAGATCATCTTAGAAGAACGTGGAAGCTGCCGGATACCAATAGACAACTCAAGCATGCATTTCCACAGTTTCAGCAGGGAGATATCTCGGACAGAATGACCTGCTCCATGGCAACCAGCATGGATTGCGTAAACGTCGGTCTTGTGAAACCCAACTTACACTTTTCTCATATCACATCCTGATGGAGACAATCAGGTAGATACAGTATTTCTGGGCCGCATGTTCGTTGGGTGTGTGGGAGACCATCACAGAGATTCTAAACAAACTGAGCTGCCAGACGCTTGAAGAAGGACGGAAAGTATCCCGAGAAAAATTTAATAATTTCAAGAACCAACTTTAAATGATGAATGTTGGAATATAATACAACGTCCTACGTATCGGGCCATATGGATCGTGAGGACAGGATTAGCTTGATTAGAGCGTGCACAGAGGCATTATACAGCCATTCTACCTGTGCTTCATACGTGAATAAACAGGACGAAGCCTTCATAACTGATTCAGTGGGAAATACCTTCTACTATGCAAATTACTATGTAGAGGTAGATGAAGACGTAGATGTAGATGGAGGTGAGACAGTCATATTTTGAGCCGGTATCACCTAAGAATGACAAACGCCCCCCACTTGCATCAACGGTAACTTGAGGACTATTGAATGTCGGGATTTTATTCTTCAGCCTGTTGTCCACTCTTACCGTCAAAATTTCGACCTTATGTTCATCTATCAGGACGTTAATCCGAGAGCACGTAGCTCCCATCTCGTGAATACGTTCCTTCGATAGAAAACCAAATTGTATAGACTGCAATGTCACCTGACATGAACCAGAGTGAGCATGCTCAGAACAGCTAAAACTTCCATTGAATTGTCAGAGAAATCCTTCTCACATACTGAATGACCACAGGACGAACACAATCGAAGAATAGGAATATTTTGAGAGGCTATGTCTCGACCACTTTGTGGACAACACGCCAAGGAGGATACAAGTAAGTTACAATACACAGGCTGGAACAACGCAGTACTGAATTTTACCCAGCACCAGATTTTCATTTTACAGATGTGCAAAGGTGTACACATTCTAAATGCTACCTACAGTACTCAGAATGAAATTCTTCACTCAGCAGCAGAGCGTGCGCTGTAATGAAACTTCCTGACAAATTAGAACTGTGTGTCGAACCGAGATTCGAACTCGGGGCCTTTGTCTTTCTCTACCGAGCTCCCCACGCCCGACTCACGATTCGTCCTCACAGCTGTACTTCCGCCAGTGCCTCATCTCCTTATCTTTTTTTCCTTTTTTTCTTAAAAAGAGCTTGTTCTTTCACCCCCTGTTCCGTCTACACACGTTCACAAATATTTAGGTGGCGAAGTATGTTTCTGAGAAGTTTAGATAGACTTTTCAAGTAGAGGTACTCTCTATAGAGCTCTCCCTGAGAAGTGTAAGAAGTATAAATAGCTATGAGATCTCCCTAACAGAGATAGCTTGGAGCACTAACTACTATGGCACGACTGTAGCATACAGTATCAGCGAAAAACCACTCTTGTCTGGATACAAAAAAGGCGATTATGTTCCTCTTTAAAACACTCTGACAGAAAAGCGGAGAACCAGCTGTCTCAAGCCTCATTTGGCATTTCTCACCAAAAATTTTGGCTTATGGACGTATTCGTACTCTTTTAACACCGAAAGAAAATTCTAAATTCTTTCACTCAGTCTCTCTTTGTGCTTAAACTTCCATACTCAGCATTTCTCTCTCACTGCCATTGCCTATATATGTCTCTCTCCCATTATTTTCTATCTCTCCCACTGATTTACAGTACAGTACATCACATTGCCCCTATCTCCTCTCTCACGTACACTGTCTCTTTTTCTTTCTTTCCTACTGCTACTGTCTCCACCATAATTTGGCAATTCAAAAATTCTAAGAGGTCCACCTTATTTTTCTCCTATAGCCATGTGATTAAAATTTCGGTCCAAGCTGCGCATTCCCCCATTCTCATACGGTAAAATTCATCGTTCTGCAGGGATTCAGACACCTCTAAGCCTAGTACAGTCTCCTCTCATCTGTATGTCTCATTTCCACTACCTCCTCACTCTTTTACTCACGTTTTTTTTATCTCCATCCATTTCTCTTTCTCTGCTACTCCCACTCTCACTGTTCATCAATATCTGCTCTCACTCTGGCTCCCACTACTGTTCTTTGACATCTCTCTTTCTCTTTCACTACCACTTTTTCTCTTACACCATCACTGTTTCTTCTCTCTTTTTCTCCCATTGGCACTGTCTCCTCTCTCTTCCACCATCCTTGTCTGTCTGCTTCTCTCTTCCAGCACAAAAAAGCGTGAATATGTTCGCATGCCAAAGTTTCTGGAGAGGAATGACGACTGAGGCAACTGGTTACCAACTTTTCTGTCAGAATCTTTTAAAATGGGACTTATTCACCTTTAATGTTCTCCAGCAGGAGCATTTTTTTTTTTTTTGTGGGTCCATTCTTTTCCCTGCTATTGTAGGATGTGCTGATTGTACAAGATGAATCACCTAAGACTTGCACCACAAATATTTCGGAAATGGGAACTACTATTGATGTGCAGTTTTTACAGAATGGGTTGGTAGTCAGGGGCTTGTATTGTTACCAAATAAACAGATTGTAACAATACTTTAAAAGTATATTTTTGAGCAAATATACCCTTTTCAAATGGAACAATGCCTATTGACATTAATAAACTCAAAATAGTGTAAACTGGAATGTTAGTGGTGTTTTGTTGCAGGATTCAAGTGCGAGACGTTCACAAGATATTATATTTTGAAAATTTTACAGGCCGACACTTGTTTGTAGCAGTCACCTTGCATAGTTGCAAGATATGATGTTATATCTGCTTACATTTTGCCTGAGTGTTCCTTGAGTGCATTGTGACTTGCTAGTCAATTAGTGTGTGACGATCTAAGGAGCAGATCCTGAGTGGACAATGGGATTTACCTATGCAGAAAATGTGGACATGAGCATTGTCTGTGGGGAGAGCAGGAAGAATGCAGTTCGTTGATGTATGGTGTATGGCGTAATACAGGTCAATAGATGTCAACCATCTCAGCAATTATGTATCAACCTCTTCAACCAGTTATGTGAAAGTGGTAGTGAATAGAATCTCTTTGTAGATTCTAGCTCATTTTAATCTATGAAAAAAATCTCATAAATCACAAAATCCCTCATAATTTCGTGATTTATGACAGTTTTTCTATGCAAGAAGCAACCCAAAACCTACAAAAGGATTCTACTTTCTTTCAAATCATTCACCTCAACACTAAGAAAAATAAATAAGTAAATGAGCAGGGGAATGAACCACTTCAGGTATTTGCATATAATTTTACATTTTCTATTTTATTTATATATTTTGATATTTTATTAGTAGTAAAAGGACAGTTGAGTGCACTTGGGCGAGAAAAAGGTTATCATCCCTCAGGGTAAAAATAATGACCAGGCTGACACCACAGCAGTGATTAAGAGCTACAACAATAGAAAATTGGAATTATGAAATTCATTAGCATTATTTTTCAATTTCTTCTTTCCATTTTATCTTAATTTAACCTGTCCATCTTCAAAAAACTGAAATTTCCAGTTAGTTAGTAATTTGAAATATCTATCTGGTAAAAGAACATTAAACTCATTATTAAGTTCCATACAAGTATTTCTCCATACCTAGTATTGATATATTCCCATCCAATACTGTTATACACAACATTTACCTGTAATGCGCTAATTTTTTAAACGAATTAGAATAGAATGATAATTGTTCTCCATCAGGGGCTCCATTTAGACAGTAAAAAAATTTATTAATAAAATTTGAATTTTATGATTTATAAATGGACAACTCATAAAACAACAATGAAAAACCTGTAAGGGTTTACACTGTTGAAGAAATAGCAGAAATGATATGTAATAAACCTGAATTACAAGGGTAATCCCAAAAGTAAGGTACATACACCTGTTTATTTCTACAATGGTTTACATCAGTTTACAGCTTGAACATTTAGCTATTTATCGACATAATCACCATTTCTGTCGACGCATTTTTGTATATGCTGTGGCAATTTTTGTATGCCCATGTCATACCAGGTCGCCGACATGCTGTTAAGAAAGATATGAACCTCTACTTTCACCTCGTCATCGGAGCTGAATTGCTGGGACCACAATTAACACTGACAGGTACTGTGAGACTCTGACAAAATTCAAACGAGCAATTCAGAACCGGAGAAGAGGAATGTTGAGCAAGGGTGTACACATTCTCCATGACAACACTCGCCCACACATGGCTTGGGAAACCATTACTCTCCTGCAACAGTTTCAGTGGAACACAATCACCCACCGACCCTATAGTTCTGACTTGGCGCCCAGTGATTATCGCCTGTTCCCTAGGTTAAAAGAATATTTGGCTGGAAAGTGATTCAGCTCCGACAACAAGGTGAATCAAGAGGTTCATAACTTTCTGAACAGCATGGCGGCAAGCTGGTATGACATGGGAATAAAAAAAAATTGCCACAGTGTCTACAAAGATACATCGACAGAAATGGTGATTATGTCGAATAATAGCTAAATGTTCAAGCTGTAAACTGATTTAAACCACTGTATAAATAAGCAGGTCTATGTACTAATAAAAAAAGAGGAGACCTTACTTTTGGGATTACCCTCGTACATTAGTCACTTTTTAAAGGTGAAGAATAAGATTCCCATAATGAAGAAGACTATAGTGGCAGCTGATAATGCCCATATGGCAATGTACCTGTTGTATTTTCCAAAACAAGTCTTTTATCATTATCAGAATTCAATGCTTTTTGTTTACCCTGACTGAATACATTTTTTGTTTAAAGCTTAATATTAACTTTGTAGTTCTGTATTGATCAATATTATTAAACAAACAATTTTTATAATCTTCTATGCTTATTATGTTTTTAACAACAGATTTCTTGACTCCTTTTGATTTTTCTCCTTCTTGTCACAAACTTTATAACTATACATTTTTGCTCTCAGACCACAAAATTCTTCCAATATTTTTCCATTATATTCATCTTTCAGTTTTCCTACATCATTCTTGTTTACTTGTGGAACATTGTGTATATTATGTGTTGGATAGTCACTAGTATCAAATTTGTCAGTCACTGATTTCATGTCTTCATAGAAATCTTGGTCTCTATCTTATAGATAAAACTGTCCATGTCTCCATAGCAAAGTTCAATGTTTTCATCATCTTTTGGTTTCATGACTCTGTAGTGAAAATCATACATTAATTCTCTAGATAAATCAAGTATACTTATACCAATTCAAATTTGTTTATTAAATACAATTTCAGTTTTATTCATGTTAATTGCAACAAGTTTTTAATAAAATATTTTTCTTCCTTTGGTGTTTGGCTTTCTCACAAGTCTTTCAAATTTATCTCCATCTGAAACTACTTTTATATACACTTTCTTTCAATATTTTCCATCTTTTTGCAAATAATAAATTACACATCAGTTTGTAGAAATCTTTTTCAAAATCGTTCATTGCTTTCATTCTCAGTTACGTATTCAAGTTAATGCATTTCTCTAGGATATTCTAGATGTAATTCAAATATATATGCAGTTTTAGAAACAGTCGACATCTCACTTCTTTTTGTAGAATCAAAAGAATCTGGATTGCCCCATTCAAATCCACTGTGTGGTGAATATCGAGTTACATCATAATCATTCAGAATTGTTGGCATCTAAATAAGATAAATAATTTGATACCTTTTTACATCATAATCGTTCATATATTTAGTATTCACCTTCACATATATTTTATTTCCTTTGGGATATACCACTTCTTACTTCTTTCCACCATTAGCAGTATATTGTAATCATCTAATAATTCTAGTGATTGTACAGTCATTGTTTACCATTCCATCCCAAGATAACCTAGGTGCAGTAAAGTACCAAGATGGATCCAAATCATATGCTTTTATGAAAGTTTTCCTAAAACTTTCAAACACATCACTCAATACAAATCATTAGTTTGAAGATACAAGCCATGATATTCTCTAAGATTTTTTATGTTAATATTTTCCCAGATTAATATTTCATAGATAAAATCTTCATCATTTATTTCAGTCGTTCATTTTACTGTAAATTTCTTCTCTTGATGGAAGCTATATTTCTTCAAATTTATTCCAACTATCCATATACTCATAGGAATAAACATCTTTCTTGACTACTATATTGTCTAGATTTTCTGGAAAAAAATTTTATATTGGTCATTTGATCCTTTTTCAAATCTTATGAAAGTTATTCAAGGTTTGAAACCATGAACCTAAATGTATCAATAAACCTCATCTTCAAATTTTCTCTCTTCTTGACAAAACTAATGTATCTATCTTCATTATTATGTATTAAATGTATTTCTTTATTATCATAACAATGTTCTCTTATGAACAAATGAGAATTATATCCCTAAAGATTATTTAAACAAACTGACAGAAAATTAGGAAGCTTCGCATAATGGATTTATATATTCTCCTGTTAAATGATCATCGAGATTAGCTTTATTATTATTTTTCTATAAAATGTCTTCATAATTGCATATTTCAGATCTTGCATGTCTTGATTACTCTTCAGATGTTAGTGATCTCATTTCTTCAGTTTATGAATAAGTACTTCCAATCTCCTCAGCCTCTTTCTTCATACATTCAGTGAATTTTTTATGACAGTTTCATCCTTAATACATGACTGGAACCTTACAGTCTCCATCGATGTGCTTGATATAATAATAGAAACCACTTTGTTGATGTTTCTGATAGTTCATAGTAAAACATCCATCATTAAATTTTAATTCTATTAACTGTCTTTTTGTTGCTAAGTCTATGTCAGTATTTTAATATTTCCTTGTATAAACAATTATGAAAATCATACTCTATTAATACAAGACATTTTTGAATTAATTTGAATGCTTTTATCATTTTCAAATTGGCTGACAATTAAACAATTTTGCAAGCATACTTTCAAATTCTGCATAAATAACAAAAGGAACTTTCAGGTGTATGTTGATTATTTTTAAAACTTACATAGGAACCTTTCTCTGTGTAATATCTCTTTCTATTCTACTGATTATCCCTGCAAAATTTTATGAGTGAATTACGTTTCCTACTTGAGCATCTATATACTCGCAGAATCGATGCGCAAAGTAGTACAACGCTATTACTATTCAATGAGCGCATAATTACTCTTTGTAATATTCTCTCTGGCATCTTGAGGGACTTCTAGAATCTTCTCCATGCCGAATAGCTGTATTAAATAATTGTAATTTTGCTATCGAGATTACTGGAAGAAAGAGATTGAAAATATATTGTATGTTACTCAAGAAAATATGTACTGAGCATTTGCATCAAAGGTGTGTAAGGAATTTCATTATATATGTATTCTCTGGAAATTTGCTTGGAGGTGTCGGTTCGTTGGTAATCAGAAGGTAACTTGTGATGAATTGGAAACGAACCTGCAATTATTAGATCCAAGAGCTCCATTATTTAATTGGATAATTAAACTCTATCAAAGCAAACTTTGCACTTGATCTGAGGGTTTCCGACTGACTACGCAATGCAAGAAAACCGAGATATTTTATTTACACAGGATTGCAGATCGCTTTGAATCATCAAGACTCCGGGAAAGGAGATTCATCGTCCGATTTTGATTAAACAAATAAAGCTTAATTATAACTTTCTTGAGCGACTCTGATGACTGTGATATGTCTGGTTGTAAATGAGATCATTAATAAAATACTAATAACTAGCTTTCCTTGTCACCAGCAACCAGTATAAACACAATAATTAATTAAAATTATGTCTGGTAATTCTTCTTTTAATGGTTTGTTAACTACATAATTTGGTAGATGAGTATCTAATTCTTCTTTACTGAAGTGGAGTAAACACATATGACAAACAAATTTTAGTTCTTCATGTTTTGTAATTTGACCAGAAACAAGCCTGGATAAATTGTTTAATACAACAATACTTTGAATTAATCCTATTCTTGAAATATAGCAAATTTGTATGTTTCTCTTTCTTATATTTTGTAACTTTTAAAGGATACACTTTATTTATCATCAAATGAACAAACATTAATAGATACACTAATATTAGTCTCATTTTTTAATATTATCTGCCACTACAGTAAATTCAAAATTTTCAAGTTTGTGAACAATACCAATACCAGCATTTTTATTTTGTGTTACTATCCACATTTTTATCTACAGGAAACAAAGGAGATTTTATAACCCATAGAAAACATTTTTTATCATTATTTTTTATATTAATACAAGTTTTCTTCGGCTTTTGTTTCTGGCTAGTCAATATAAGAGGAGCTTCTTAATGGAACATATCTATTAACTCCTATTTGCAAGCCAGAAAATCTGTTTAAAGGTGAACCTGATTCTCGTCCACGAAATTTCTATATTTTTGAGAAAATATTTGCTTACCATTGGTAATTTTTTTAATTAACTCTCTTCCACGTTTGATTCTATAGGTTTGTGTTTGAAATCTAAAGTCCACAATATTTATACTTATTTGCGTTTTGTGCTCACAAGAAAGTCTAAAATTTACTTTAATTGTGATGCATTCAAGAGAAAATTAGGATCAATTAAGTTTAGATTATTTTCGAAATTTATAGTCTGTAGTCTGTAGTCTGCTTTATTAACTCGATAACTTTTGACTTTTCTTCTGTCTCTTGATTTCTCCAATCCATTACTAGGAAAAGGAAATGTTACTTTCAATGATTTAGTTTCATTATTTTGTAAAACTCTATCATCATTTTCAATTTTAGTATTGGGTAATTTCTTCCAAGGATGTCTATTAACAAATACAATTACATCAGCTTTATTTCTTTGCTATACCCAGTCAAATTATTCCTTCTTCAATAATCACAAAGTTGAACAATCATGAATATCAACACTTAGAATATTACATAAGAGAAATAAAATTTAATAAGTTAAAATGAAACTAATTGGGGTTGAATATGAAGTATGATCATCCTGATTTTTAATACTAGGTTTCTTATTTTTAGTATTTTCCACAAGACATTTCTTACATGATCTTGAACATTTGTCTTTACACACATGTTCTGAATAAACACAATCAATTTTTTTATTTATGGATAACAGACACCTTTCTTCCTTATGTTATCACATTTAGTTTGATGTTTTCTTTTTTCATTCATAACATTTTCGCATGTTCTCCACTCGGAATTCGTTTCAAGCAGTTAACATAATAATATACAGTAACGCTTTTTCCACATTTATGCTGTTGTGTATTCTTGTATGAGATTCATTTGTACATTGCCTACATATTGATCTATAACAACCTTTTATGTATTTCTGTGAAGTAAAATTATCAACTGATATGCCAGTTTTGCGATATTTACACTTTTAGATTTGATACAGGTTGCCACATCACTACTAAGATTTTCTAACTTTTGCAATGCATCTTTTGATATATTTATTACCTTAGGAACCAATGCTGATGATTCATTGCAAATCAATAGCAGATAAAGATAAATCAGCTATGCCACCTCTAACTACTTTTTAGGAAGTTCATTGAACTCCGTGTAGGTACCCTAAAGCAGGTTAATACGCTGTTGTGTGGTAGCCCTGGGCCAGAAAGCAAGATGGCATAGTTCACTTTTGAAAACATGCATAATCTTTTATTTAAATAAAAGCCAACATCGTTATGAGTCAGAAATAAATTGCTTTTAAATACGAATAAGAAATTAAACAATTTGTCGAATATTAATAAGGAAATGAGATTAGCAACTGATATCAGCAAAACATCTTTTAAACAATTAAGAAACTAAGCAATTTGTGAACTATTGACAGGTATCTGAAATCAGTCAATCCACATAAAAAATCAAACCTTAACATTTACAAAATCTTTTAATTGTCTTTTAAATATATCTTAAAAGGTTGCAGCCAATTTGATAACAGCAGTAACACAAGCAATGCAATACATCCATTGGTGAAATAAGCTCAGAACCAGGAGAAGCTATACAGATACAATTCAGTCCCACAAAAGGCAGGAAAACCTGATGGACAGGATGTCAGTGTGAACTCGCCACCCGCGAGTGTGTTGGTGAATGGGGCAGGTCCTATACAATGTGAATTACAACATACTAAGAACTAACCTTAGAAAATTAGTAACAGTGCAGTACTTTACACAGGACAGCATATATTTCATTATATCACCATTTAAGAGCCAAACATAAATAAATAAAAACAAACACCTACCCAATCTGTGAATATGGTGATAAGCAACAAAGTACTTAACGATTGGGTAGTAGTATGATTACAGAAATTAGAAAACCAATAAGGTTTATGCACTCCCAAAATTAATTGGCAAGCAGTCACTTGTACTCATTACAGAGCAGGAACAGTCATTACACACTAAAGTGAAATGGAATAGCATTCAAACTCGCTGACTTTTAATATGTTTTGTAATAAGACACTAACCATAAGTAATAGATCACTCCACTCTTACTAATGTAAACTCCACTATTTCCAACAGCTAACCAACCAATTCACAGATGTCAACCTGGTTTACCAGGCTGCCCATAATAACTACTGTGGAAAAGTACATTCTAACTTTAGCAGAATTTCCCATAAAAAATCTCAGGGTGGGTTAACTAACAACCCCACCAGAATGTTAATGTTTTACAAATACTTAACTAAAATGATTACAGTGAAAAGGAACTCTAAATTAGATTAACCACACTAAACTGTCTTGGAAATGCTTAACTAAAAGATTACAGTGAATGTACACTCTATTTATGTTGCACTTCGCTGTACTTAAATGGAGGAACAACACACAGTTCAGACCTTAGTAAGGTCCACAGTAAGCCACTCAACATATAACCAATGTAAACACACTGTATTCATAGAATATACTATTTTTGAAAAATACAACACCCCATTAATTTAACTGATCACAGAATTTATTCCTGTAGGCAATCCAGTAAACCGTCTGTTTATAGTGTCATGCATATTATTTTAAAAACTACATGCTCCCATCGCTGCATAGTAAAGTCATTAAAGAACATGTATGTTCTACCTGATATTTGTTTACTTTACCATTTAATACAAGGTATTTATGTAATCCTGTACTAGATGGTGGCTTTGAATATTCTGAGATTAATTGTGATGAATATAAATGTGTCATATATATCATATTGCCAACAAATAACACAGCTTTGTCACTTGGTCTTTGGTATGTTCCATCTGTCTTCTGTACAACTTGTGGTGAAAACGTTAATTAGTTATTAATTGTGATTTCATAACATTACCTGTCCATAACAACTTCAGATAAAAAAATATAAAATTTCACTCATGAATAGTAAGTGATTGAGCTTCTTAATGTGACATAATGGAACAATTGGTATTCTTTTTGGCATAAATGGCTGTGTTGTTGAAATTTTTTTCAAAATACAAGTTTTGAATAGCTTTGATATCATCTTGAAGCATTATAATAGGGATATGTTATTTCTCCATAAACATCTGAATGTCACAAACCTAATCTATGACCAATTCCATGTACTAAAACTTAAAATAGATTTGTTTTGTAGTTTGGCAAATTCTCATCAATCTCCAAGTAACATACGTCATTTCTATCCAAATGTATTTCTGCTGGATCATTCTTCATTTTTTTTTAAAAGTATCACATAATATAACATTTATGTTTTCCATCTAGATCTCTTGAACATTAGTTTGCATATATTCCATTTCTCTGTATTCACCTTTTACTTGTAATTAAAATATCAGGATTATTGCTATCACAAACAAACTGAGTATCAATACATTTTTTGCATATACGAAATGCTGGCTCTATTACTTGTAATGCTTTTTTATTTGCTCCTTTGCAGTGCCATTTCATATTTTTCTATTCTGTTTACACATACTGGTTATAGAATTCCTTAATGTATACCACATCTAGAACTCTTCATAAAATTTAAAATGTCTTAACTCACCATTCAGGTAAAGATTACATCTTAATAGGTATTAGCTTAATTTTTCTCAGAATACATCATCACTCACTTGAGTTGCTTCACCTGTTGATGGAATACCCAAATAACCAATATCGTTCAAAATTTTGTTCTTTTAATCTTCTCATCTGGCATTGCTGCTACTATTTTCACAAACAATGATAGTAGAACAACCTTCATTTATATACACTTAAAATATTATATGATGGAATTAAAATAGTTTTTGATCATAGAGCTGGCACAGCCGGAGGCTGCTTCAGTAGCCACTTCATCAACTACAAGCTTTCATGTAATAATAAAGAAGTGTTTGTGATAATTGATGAAAAGAATAATCCTTGGTTTAAAGTTAAAGATGTTAGTGAAATATTGGATTTTACCAATCCTCAAAAAAGCAATTCATGGCCATGTTAGTAAAAACATGGAAAAACATGCAGTGACACTCGGGTAAACGATTCGCTTATTCCTTCAAATATGTAACCAAACACAGTATTTGCCAATGAATCAGGACTATATTCTATAATTTTAAAATAAAAAATGAAACTAGCTGAAAACTCATGAAATTGGGCAATGGAGAAGTTTTACCATCAGTTTGAAAACATAGAAAAAATGAAAAGAAAGAGAGAAAAGTCACTAGGAACATTTTAACAAAACCGAATATCAAAGTGTACAAGACTTCAGAGGTACTATTCGCAGTACGATGGGAATAATATGTGAAAAATATGGAGAAATAGGTGGATTATTACCTCATGTTGTACCTTAGAAAAAAGATCAACCTTCATCCTATTAAGATTGTTCGATGGTGACTGTGACATCTATAAAAACAACTGAGTAACATTAGAAGCGTACATCTTGATTCTGAAGAACATTTAATATTTTATTATGATCAGAATGCAATAAACTTATACCAGAGGATGAGAGGAAATATACAAATTGTTTCCTGTTGCAACTATTTCCGTATTTCGGATGACTGATTAACGATATAATTACTTTTCATTAGATTGTGTTAGTGTAGAAATGTACTTTGAGCATTATATTCCGTTAATATCTTTTCTGTACATCGGAAAAGAAGAATGTTATTTTAACCATTTACCAATACATTCTTTATGAAATGTATGATTACAATTTGTTTTCACAAATTGAACATTTTCATCGATTAAACAAATAGAACAGTCGCCACCTTCAAGCTGTTCCATTATTTCACAAGGCATTATTATTTTTTGAATAAATGATACGGATAAATTTTGACATTTGAGTATGGTATCCCAGTCAACTTCATCTTTAAATTCTACTATAAAATCTTCAGACAATACTTGATATCCTCTGAATTTAATTTATCTTGAAACTCCCTCATAAAATCTTCAGATAATGTTTAGGAACACTTATATAGTATGCCATTCCAATTTGTCTTGAAAGCATCTCATAAAATCTTCTGATAATTGTTGTCCAACTAATATCTGATCCCAGTGTATTATCTCTTGAAACTCTTTCACAAAATCTTCAGGTAATTTTTGATCACTTGATACTTCACTCCAAACTATTTTTTCTTCAAATCCTCTCATAAAATTTTTTGTCGATATGACCCAGTACATTTTGTCTTCAAATCCCCTTACAAAATCCTCAGACAATTTTTTACATCTTCATATATTATCTCATTTAACTATATCTTGAAATTCTCTAACAAAATGTTCAAATAATTTTTGATACATTGATATATTATTCCAGTCTGTTTCATCTTGACAGTCTGTTATGAAATTTTTAGACAAATTACCATGTCTTGAATGTATTTTAAATCTACTTGAAATTCTTTCATAAAGTTTTCAGGTAATTTGTAAGATCTTCATATTAAATGTTTCCAACAAAAGTCATCGAATAGATTTCTCTTTTTAATCTAATGAACAGCTTTACACAAATATGTTTCATTTGTTAAATACAATTCATATAATTCCCCAAAATTTAAATTTTCACACATAATATGAATCACTTGAAAAAGCTGTTGTTCTTTAGCTTTTAGTTCATTCACCTTATTGTTGCTGTTATCGTTGTTGTTAATGCTACTGCTGCTGTTGACTTTATTGTTAATGAGGCAAATAACTTGTTGTTTCCTTGGAGTATCCTAAATTCCTGGTTCCTTTGCATCATGTTTTATTTCTTGTACAGTAGAATTCATCAGTTCATTGTTAGTAAAATGCTGTGTGGCCAGGGCCTCCCATCGGATAGACCATACACATGGTGCAAGACTTTCGAGTTGATGCCACTTCAGCAACTTGCGTGTCGATGGGGATGAAATGATGATAATAAGGACAACACAACACTCAGTCCCTGAGTGGAGAAAATCTCTACCCAGCCAGGAATCGAACCTGGGCTGTTAGGTATGACATTCCATCGTGCTGACCACTCAGCTACCAGGGGTGGACATAGACATTATTGTAGTCATTGTTGATAAGATCTGTAACTTGCTGTCTTCTCATTTTAGAATATGCTCCATATCTTAATTCTTTGGCTCTGACTTTTTAGGCCTTGTATAAGTAAACAACACCTGGCATCAGATACTTTGTGTTTGAAATTATGAGGGTTTCCAAGGAATCATGAATTGGACAACCCAAAAAACACAGACTTTAGTTGCACATAAAAATATTACAGTCTAAAATATACTGAAATACAACACAATAGCCCTCTTGCTTAAAAATATGAGTACAAAATACTTTCTCCTATTAAATTTTATTTCTTTATAAATGGTGCCAATCCCAAATATATCTAATGTTGCTTGCTCTTCAGAAGCATCTTCAGTGAATATATCCTTATCCATTAACTATAAAAACTATCAGTTAAATTTAGGTACTTGGTTCAAAGATATTTAGGTCCCACTCATCTTGACATTCATCCAGTTGTATGATTTCATCATCATTTTCAATTAAGGTAGTAATCTTCCCATTTTTTTGTGTTCCCCTTTCTTACACATTTTTATAAACTCTTGATATTTTAGCTCATCTAAATTTGTAGAGTAAACTTATAATTGATTGATTTTATTGAAATTGAAGTGTACTGAAGCTAGAATGTAATTGTCAGTAATTAATGTTGTTTTTCCACATCTGCTTGGTCCTATTATTGCATGTTGAATAGAATTAGGCAAGAGCTTTCCATGCTTGTTTTTTATTTCTTCTCTGGAATTCTTATTTTTGATTCCCAATAAGTTTTCATTTAATTGGTATTTTTATTAGTAATAAAAGAGTTACCTATTTCAGTTGAGCGGTAAGTCACCTGTTCTCAGAAAAAGATTGACTGTTCCTACATCAGTTGGCTGTAGTAATGTTGCACTAGTTGGCTTCTGTACAACATTTTTAACTCCAAATATTTGATTGAAAAACAATAAATTATATTGTGATGGCGAGACACTAGAAAGTCTTACTGGTCATTACACTTTTAAAAGGTTAGAAAAATTTATTCTCTCAGAAAAATCAAATATTCCATCAAAGTAGGTGAAATTTTAAATTAGTTTTTAATGAAGGTGATGGTAAATTGTATGTTGATATAAATGATACTATTGGAAGTGTCCTTGGATTTAGTGGCCAAATTATTCTTGCTAATGAAAAGATAGTTGCTAATATTGTTTGTAAAACTATTCCATCTGAATTAATCACTATAAATTTTAGTAAAGCTGATAGAATGTTCTTGTAGCGTATTGATTGCTTTCATAAAGAAACTAATATTATTGTTTCATTTAAGACTAATGCTGAATCTGGTGGACCATTAATTCATTAACCACATTATCCCATACATATTCCAGTTCACAACAAAATTCATGATTTAGAAATAACTAAACTGATGAAAACGGTCATGTGAATGACTTCAATGGCGCTATTGTGACAGTCGTTTTGGAAATGGCTTAATAAAATTTATCCTTATTAAATGAACAAGACTGAAAACTATCAGTTTTACTCATTCCCTGTGAATGAGAAAACTAAAAATAACCTTAGTGTTCCTTACAAGGTTACTGAAATTAACCTCCATATTGGTGATCAATAGGATCATCTTAATTACACCCAATTGTACATGAGCTTTAGGATTGTTAAAATCAAAGGATCAGATTACCCAATGTATGATGAAAAATACAATAAAAAATTACTTGGTAATTATGTGGCAAAACTATTTGATTTTACAACCATACAGAAAGGAGATAATGTTTTATTTAAAACTGAACATCTTTTTATTTCAGTATCAGTTTTGATGAGACCAACTTCTTCTCTTGCTGGTAAAATAAGCAGAGAAGGAAATATTTTTAACAATGCATTAACTAAGAGCAAAAAAATTAAGTGCTTGGAAAGCTTGGAAATTTGAAATATCATAAAGAGGTCATATAGGAGAGAGATCATCCTGTGATTTTTACATGGTTTTCAAGTGCTGGGTATGCTATTCTTAGATGGGCTTATTACAAGATGCTGGAATTGAAATAAAAGATCACTTCCAAATGAAGGTAGAATTGTTGTAGAATCTATGGAAATTGGTGTACCTACAGTTCAACACAAACCTAGTTATGAGTTTGAACAATGAGATAATATTCTGAAAAATCCACAAATTCTTATATCTTCTTATGGATTACAAACTGCGGAACTCTCTGCATTGAGAGAGAAGAAGAATTTTGAGTTAGATATTCCAAATTTCTATAAGTCAGTAGAATTTGATATGCATTACTTCAGATTCATTACATTTCAGACAAATCGAAAAAGTAATCAATTGCTGATTCATCATTATATGATCATTTTAAGCTACACACACTTTATGTGAAGAATAGATGACTTTAAGTTTTTCCTTAAGGAATGTGGAACTTTCCATCAAATAATTATTTGAAGAGGTTAGAAACCTTTTTTAGATATTAAACTGGTTACACAACTGAAAGACAATGTTGACATTAATCCTTATAATTCTATAAGAAGTTGTCCAACTTCTGTCATAACTATGTCTCGAAGAAAGAACATAGCTACCATTAAAAAAAAGAGATGAAACTTTGTGGAACATTTAATGATAAAATTCCTGCAGACACTATAGCGTATGTTATCATGTATGGAAAGAAAAATGTGACATATAATGTTCAGCACAGGATATTAATTGAAATTTTTTTAATTATGAAAATATCTAAAAACTTATGGAATTCTTACATTTCCCCCGCAAGGCGTTTTAAGAAATACACAGGAAGAATTTAGCTTGTGAGTTTTAGGTGCAATTCGATTTTATTTATTATTATTTAACTCGATAGTACTTTTCATGCAGATGATGCTTTCTTCTTGAAATTTTAAAATTGGTTAGATTATGCTGATAAGTAAACAAAACTCAATCTGTTCAGCTGCTACTATATGCTAGCAAGCAGAAGCCATTCCATAACTCCTGCCTCTAGGAAGCCTCAGAGCTGTCTGAGCTCGCTCATCATGCTTCCCAGTATTTATGTGTTGTGCTTCTATCAAACCAGTTTTCTCTGTCTCTGTTCCACAAAAGATAAACTTGTCACACAGTGCTAGTTCAGGAAACTGTTAACAGATGTCTCGTTTTTGTTCTTGAATCAACTTTGTCACTCAAAATATCAACTATATGTACGATCTGTAAACGGTTTTTGCTAGCCCATACAGACAAAGCTGGTTCTTTAGCTAATGGTTTGCACAGATATTACTAAATCATCTGGTGTCCTGTATTGTTTGAGAACATCAGAACTCTGTGAGCTACTTTAGCAGCTCATCAGACTACGAACAGAAGAAGATGGCATGGCAACAGTATCACAGAAAAAAGTGATGCATCAGCAGCATCAGAAAAAAACTGGAGTGTGAAAATAAGAAGCAAGAAAGAAATATCAAGGAAAAACCGCTCAGGATTTCTGTAACATGAGCTGGAGTTTTGCTATTTCAAACTAAACTTAAATTTTATTAATATAAGTTTGTACTGTATAAATGGAGCCCTTACTCAAGAAACTCAATCATGTAAGTAATTCTAATTTGTTTAAAAAATTAGCGAGATGGAGGGAAATATTTTGTATAATGTTACTGATGCAAATATTTCAATACTAGAAATGGAGAAAATCTTTGTATAGAGCATAACAACGAGTTTAAAATTCTTTTAACAGACACGTATTTGAAATTAACAACTAAGTGGGATTTTCAATTTTCTGGAGATGGACACGTGAAATTGAGATACAATGAAATGAAGAAATTTAAAAATAATAATAATGAATTCCGTGACCAAGAATTTCTGGTTTAATTGAAACTTTAACAAACACCTTTTAACTCACTTATCCATGAGCCCCTCCACGGAACACTGACACCAAAAGTCAAATCAGCTACCACCAAAGCTTTCAAGCACTCCCTAACAGCTATAACATTCATATTCAACACACTCATACTACAAAAAAACCACAACCCCTACACACTATTTAAAAAAACCATATACACACTCTTCAGCTCCCTCTCTCATACACACATATACACAGATATAAACATCATGAATAGAAGTTGTTTTTGAACATATCCTTCGTTGGGCAAACAAACCAAAGAGGAGGAAACACAAAATTACATTACAATATTTATATTCTTAAAAGCACAGCATTCGAACAAATAGTTATATCTAGTGGAAAAAGAATAATAGTACACCACAAAAAAGAAGGAGAAACATGGTAAACAGTGTAAAAAAGATCGGAATACAAAACTGTGCTTATTTTTCGGTAATAAAGTGCTAGTGCGACCTCCAGACCACATGAGAGGAAACACAGATCACAGAAAACTGTAAATAATTACTTATTTACATAACAAAAACCTGAACTGTTTGATAATCTAAAAATAACAAAACTGTTTCGTTGTATATCCCACATAAGATGCCTGAGAGCCAGAAAAAGACGAAATGTGTCTGGGAAAAATAAATTAAGTTGCAGCAAGAAAAGACAGCTTTATCTACAAAATCAAGTGTTTTTGACATTTATTTACATACCTCGACACATTTATCTACTTTGACACGTATAAACAACAAATAAATACACATAATATAAGGTTAATAAAAAATCGTTTACTTGATATTTTTTCTGGATACTTTGCTCATCGATCGCAATTAATCGAAAACGCCTGACTTGTGACTTGTATCTTAAAATAGCAAACATGCTGTTAGAAATATGTTACTGAATTTGTAGTCTTTCACATTTTTATGTATTTTTGGCAGTCATTTCAAGTTCTTTTCAGATAGGTTTACAATCTTTTTTAGCCCTTTTTGTCACTTCATTGCCACTTCAGGATATCTGTATAGGCGTGAGGTGCACACTATACAGAGACTGCACATCATAATGCTATATTTGTGAAAAATGCTGACTAAAAACGTAGCTTTTTGCCACAGAACCCTTCAATGAAACTAGAAGTCTTGTCATGTGTCCACTGCGTCAGTTAAAACTTCATTTACGTCTCAGACAGGATATTATGTGCATATTTTACATGCATTAGGATTGTAACTTTGAACCTTTGGACCTCAGTAATGAATATACTTTTCCTGTTTCAATTGGAGCATACTCAATATGATTACATGAAGCACCTAATCACCAGGACTGAAGAAGCAAGACAGCTGACTCACATACAGAGAAAGACGGAGACTTCCATAAGCACTGGCCAGTGAGATTCAGCCTGAGAGACTTGGTATAATGTTTTACATCCATGCAGAAAATGGGACTATCAGAAAACTTACTAAAGCGCTACTTTGCACCACATATATCCTTCATCATTTATCAGACTTTACACACAAAGTCAAGCAGCATTATGACCCTTCATCAAGAAGACAGAGGTGCTGAGAAGTTGTCCGTATTATCCTTATGAAGCCCTACTACAATAAGGTGCAGACCAATGATTGGGGCATCTCGTCAACAAAACTGACAACCCACACTATGATCGGGATGCATAAATGGAAAGGGCTACCTCCGATGCTCATCATAGTGAAGAGGATGTAACAATGTGACCAGAACATAAGGATCCACAAGTGCTGCTATACAGAGGACTATCGGCAAGGGTAGGGCCTGGGGGGTGTAGTCATCTCCAATGAGAGTTTTTTGAAATAGTGGGTTGCAATTTCTTCAGGAGAGAGAGCAATGTCGCAAGCCATGATGTATGTAGTGTGGTGTTTCAGGTTAAAGGCAGTAACTGGCTTGCTGCAGTCTGCAAATTCAAACCCGAGAACCAGCAATTAGTGTTATTTAATATTATCAATTCTGGGAGATTCCAGAAATTTCTTATATTCAGTGTTTGTATAAATAACAGCACTCTCCATCCAGGAGTTCAGTTCTCTTCTGGCTGTTCATAATAAAAGTGCATTCAGTGGTAAGAGCTGTACCTCATTGACAGTCCTGCTTTAGGATTTGCACTTGTTTATGGTTATGCGGTGACAATATGTAATTCTACCTCAGAAATTTAAAAATAATAGTGGTTGTTCACTGCAAATAATGTCATCAGTTACTCTTCTCCATATACATACGTCTCGATGTAATTATTAATAGCAACCATATAATAAAAATTCGATCTGTATAAGTGAAAGAACTGCAAAAATGGATGTAGCGTAGGTATACAAACATATGCCAAGATTTCATATGTTTTCTTCGTTTAAACCAGCCATTACTACCTCCATTATTTAATCATTCAATGATTTTAGTCTACAGCAATACAACAAGTTAACCAGTGACCAGTATCCCAAAATTAAAAGCTATACATTTTGCTCACTGATCTCTATGTTGACAGAGACTGCAGGACAATATCATATAACTCGTGAGTGTCATCCATAACACATAATTACTTTTTATCAAAGTAATTACCATTTCAGTATCACTATTGTGTTATGAAGAATTATAATAATTACAGAAGCTGTTGCATCATGCCACACAATGCTTGTTTACTTACCTTAAAACTTCATCATCTGCCATTCTCTGCTATACATTATATGCAATTTATGCTCCACATAATGACTACCACCAGTTTGCAACCTCTGTTAACTTTGATGGGCATAACATTTCACGTTTGGTAAAATATTTCTCAATAATCGTTTTCGCTACGGTAGATATGACTATGTTCTTGAGGCCTACCACGATTTCCATTAGTCTCACAGTGTCTTCAAGGGTGTAATTCTGACACTTTGAATGCTTCTCAGTCATATTTATAAATGTTTCTTCAAGTGACACTAAATTCAGTTAAATACTGCAACTTTCAAATGTAAAAATACTCCCAAAGCTCGACTAGTATGGTCAAAGCTAAGGCCCATATTACAATTCAATCAAATATATTTTATAGAAAACGTTTTATGAATCTTTTCTGATGTCCTAGAGTACTTTTAATACGTCTTTTATAAAAGTTAGAATGTGGTCCCATCTCTTATTATGCATTTATTAAAGATTTTTGACAATATATCACAGGCCTCTTGGAGTAGGAATGCTATACAGTAATAAGTAATTGGGCAATAAAATGGTGTCACACAGTATATACAGTTATCCTATGGTTAGCCTATACCATGACAAGCTATTCCTGGCTTTATCTGGTGCTTAAACAACTGGCTCATATACAATAATCTTCAGTGCCACATAGTAATGCAGTTGTTTTGGTATTGCACAAAAAATTCAGATGTATTCTTGTTAAAAAATTACCGTCTTAGCACTGTGCTGCACTGAAGATTATCTTATTAGAGGCAGTTGTTTAACCACCAGATAAAGCCAAGAATAGCTTGTCATGGAATAGGCTAACTATAGGAACATCTCTGAAGATGTGTGGGAAATATACAAAGGCCAATGGGGGTTATTCGCAACTGATAGTGTATATGTGGGGCATTGGTTTAAGCAGAAGCCATACAGGGGCTAAATGTTTCACAAAAATAAAATTGCATTATTAAATGTTGTTCACAGACTGAAAACTCCAATAATTTATCTCTCAATATTAAAAAGACAAATAGTACAAATTTTATGCTATCTGAAATGAAAATGGCACCATTATATAGATGGAGAATGAAAGAAACGAAACCACATGAAAAACAAAGAAATTATTGTTATTATTGATTTTCAGTTGATGTGGTATGCACTCACTGCCTCACAAACATAATTATCTCCTTCAGTCTGTTGTGTTCTTAGTATTCTAACCCAGCATACCATACTACTTGCTTTGAACTTCACATTTGTCTTAGAACTGATTCTGAGGTATGGTATTTTTCCAAAGGGACAAGACCCTCAAAACTGTTGTACTACACTGAAGCTTCAGAATCAGTTGGTAAGAATGATGTTGTTCATACTCACTATTCTTTGTAAGTACTAGTCTCAAAGAAGGGCTGGACAAATGATACTCACAATCAAATGCGCTCAAGATTTCCTGATATGCCATGGTGCCATACTGCGCAATACAGTATTGAGTCTGCTTGAATTATGATGCAAAATTTGAATCACATGGTGTGAATGAATGAGATATGCAAGAAACTAGGCACAACAACGAGCTGTAACTCTGCTTAAAACTTAACAGTGACATGAAACACAGGAGGAAATAGCATCAAATGCCACCATCATACAAACTCTTATTGTATTTGAACAAATTTCCAATAAGAGTTCTCACACACTGCCAGCATATATATATATATATATATATATATATATATATATATATATATATATATATAGTTATAATAGAGGGAAACATTCCACGTAGGAAATATATATCTAAAAACAAAGATGATGTGACTTACCAAATGAAAGTGCTGGCAGGTCGACAGACACACAAACAAACACAAACATACACACAAAAAATTCAAGCTTTCGCAACAAACTGTTGCCTCATCAGGAAAGAGGGAAGGAGAGGGGAAGACGAAAGGAAGTGGGTTTTAGAGGAGAGGGTAAGGAGTCATTCCAATCCCGGGAGCGGAAAGACTTACCTTAGGGGGAAAAAAGGACAGGTATACACTCGCACACACGCACATATCCATCCACACATACAGACACAAGCAGACATATTTCAGAATATGTCTGCTTGTGTCTGTATGTGTGGATGGATATGTGCGTGTGTGCGAGTGTATACCTGTCCTTTTTTCCCCCTAAGGTAAGTCTTTCCGCTCCCGGGATTGGAATGACTCCTTACCCTCTCCTCTAAAACCCACTTCCTTTCGTCTTCCCCTCTCCTTCCCTCTTTCCTGATGAGGCAACAGTTTGTTGCGAAAGCTTGAATTTTTTGTGTGTATGTTTGTGTTTGTTTGTGTGTCTGTCGACCTGCCAGCACTTTCATTTGGTAAGTCACATCATCTTTGTTTTTAGATATATATATATATATATATATATATATATATATATATATATATAAACATTTCTGGTGATAACTAAGTAAAGCGAACCATCAAAGGCGAAAATGTTATCCTAAAAAGGATTACTTGACTCTCAAGCTGGACAGTAATTGACTGTGATGATTTGCCAAGTATATTGCAAATGAGCATTTCAGTCCCTGTTTACATCTCAAAATAACACATCAAAATTTTACCAGCTTTTAAGACTATAAAATTCAGATGAAACAAGAAAGGAAGTTAATCAAGTATTAAATGCCTAATAAATGAAATAAATCGTTTTAAGCTGACTGGAATCGCTAGCATGAGAATCAATTAAACTGCCAAGACCCATCGTGGAGATAGTGCCAATGGATGTCACTGGATCATAGGGATAGCGAAAACTTTGAGTATTGGACTAAACTGTGACTGCACTATTTTATTTACTTATTAGTTACTGCAGTCTGTTTCTCACAGCTATTTTTATTATTACAATCTATAGTATATTAGAACACTGCATTAACACAGGAAATGACCTCAGATCTAGCTTAACTCAGAAACTTGCATTGTACAAAAGTTAATCTCAGATTACATCACAGTGAAGCAGGATCAAATTCAAATGGCGAAAATTCACGGATCGAAGTCAGGTTTAAACGTAATCGTCAGTTTACAATGTAGTGGCATTACAAAACAACGCTTTTGTTCTGCATAAATACAAATGGATATACTGAAGAAGTCGTTATTAATGCATAAATGTGTAGCTGCACCATTCTCACACTGCTGAAGCGCGAAATATTTTCTTTTATCTATAAGGTTAGGTTAAAGAACTTATTGGCTATATACATAATGAGTGCAGATAACAAGTTATCTCACAATAAATTCATAGAGACGTCTCTCAATTCATGTGATTAATTTCGAGGCATTTTACAGACACTCAGCAGCAGAGTAAGGAAGGATAATTCGAAATATTTGCTGTGAAGAATTATTATGCTGATTCTGACAATCGCCAATAATGACTGAAGTCTCTTATTAGTATGCTCTCTTGGCTTTAGTAGCAATAACCACACAACGCTTATTAATTTTTGAAATATCGAACAAGTGACTGAACTGCTATGGCAACTGCATGAGCACTGATGAATGAAGGAGAAATAAGCAAGTATATGTAAGTTGTTCAGCAAGCTGTCATTCATTACGTGCAATTTGTGCAACTGTGTTGGTAGCTCAAAGCTTGCATTTTGGTCTCCTGTATAAAGGTACTCATGATCAAATCCAGGTCAATACTAGGAATTTTTTTTCGATTCGATACTACTTTCTCCGCTCTATGGGCCATAAAGATAATTATAACAATGATACATTTTGAAACAACATCACTCTTTCCATTTTCCGAGTGTTCGGGGCCATTGTGTTGGGCAGTATTCTCTGTGCAAGAAACTTACATGGTGTAAATTACAGTATATTGCTTTCTTTCATTTACTTCGCAGATATCTAGATATCTGAGTATTCCAATGTGTCTGCTGAAGACGACAAAGGGCGAACTAATTCTTGACGTTAAGTGATAAATCATCTAAGCTTGAAAAAAAAATACTGTGCAGCCTTTATAACTAAGGTTACAAGTATACAAATCTGCTGAAGCCATGAAAAGAAACCAGCCACTGACTCTAATATGCATGCTACTTTTAACACTAAGATTTTGTGCTACAAAATGGTTCAAATGGCTCTGAGCACTACGCGACTTAACTTCTGAGGTCATCAGTCGCCTAGAACTTAGAACTAATTAAACCCAACTAACCTAAGGACATCACACACATCCATGCCCGAGGCAGGATTCGAACCTGCGACCATAGTGGTCACGCAGTTCCAGACTGAAGAGCCTAGAACCGCACGGCCACGATGGCCGGTCTTTTGTGCTACAGAAAGCTTTCAGATGGTGATTGGCGATTTCTTCAAACATATGTAGCAACAGCTTGCACAGTTGTCCTCACAGTACCGACCTGCTTTGCCTAACTGAAGAAAGTATTCATCGAAATACCTATAGAAGAAAATAACGTGCCGAAAATGCAGTGTGGATTTTATCAAATAACACATTTTCCTGGTATTTTGGGCACTGTGAACTGTACCCATATCCTTATTATATCTCCTGGTGGCAAAAGTGCAGAGATATTTAAGAATCTTCACTGAAGGTTTTCATTAAATGTGCAAGCAGTCTCAGATTCTAAGCTTAACCAAAGTGAATTAAAATGTGTTAACGCATCCGACATAACTTTGGGATGAAAATCTTCCTATAAAGAAAGTTCAAAACCAACTGAAAATGAAGCTAACAGGAGTTACAGTGCAATGAGTGCGGAATTTATTAACAATGTATTTATAAAAATTTAGTTACACCTTATCCTTGTTGGCTGTAGTAAATTCAATGATTTTTTTTATTGTCATTATATTGGCTCAATACGGTTTACAGTAAAAAATCTATTTTGTATGAGGAGAATTTCAAAGATTGGTTCTTTTTCTGTTTACTGCCCTCCATCTTCAAAATACGACACTGTCGATAAAACATACTAGGTATCTACAATGTACAATTAATGTCTGCATTCGAAGCATGATAACCGTGTCAATGCCCAATTTCTGTGGTGTTTCCAAGCAAGTTTCTTGCTGTCTTAGATCAACACTGAACTGCCTTTGGTGGATCCAAGGTTAGTGTTATACAAGAGAGCGGAGCCCTGAAGAGAGTTCAGTTTCTGAACTAATGTCAAATTCAGCAACGTTTGTACAATTGGGCGTAAGTCAAATCATAAGGATGGTATCAACAGAAGTCCCTAGATCGTGGGGTCATTGAAAAATTAAGCAGAACCTGAGATTTCTCGAGCTGTGACGAAAACTACTCAAGCAGTTCAGGTCTTTCTCAAACAGAGCACTACTACTACTGGGAAACAGCTTGAAAGTCTCCCTCAGCTGGTGATAAAACATATATTGAAGTCAGAATGAGATTTTCACTCTTCAGCGGAGTGTGCACTGATATGAAACTTCCTGGCAGATTAAAACTGTGTGTCCGACCGAGACTCGAACTCGGGACCTTTGCCTTTCGTGGGCAAGTGCTCTAACATCTGAGCTACCGAAGCACGACTCACGCCCGGTACTCACAGCTTTACTTCTGCCAGTATCTCGTCTCATTCTGGAAACATCCCCCAGGCTGTGGCTAAGCCATGTCTCCGCAATATCCTTTCTTTCAGGAGTGCTAGTTCTGCAAGGTTCGCAGGAGAGCTTCTGTAAAGTTTGGAAGGTAGAAGACGAGATACTGGCAGAAGTAAAGCTGTGAGTAGCGGGCGTGAGTCATGCTTCGGTAGCTCAGATGGTAGAGCACTTGCCCGCGAAAGGCAAAGGTCCCAAGTTCGAGTCTTGGTCGGACACACAGTTTTAATCTGCCAGGAAGTTTCATATATTGAAGTGTCAGTCTGTTTTAAGGCACAGAATCGCTGTAGAAGTCCACATCTATCAACACTACAATAACAAACCTTATAGATTATATAGCAGCAACATTATTTCTGGATCTTGTTAAGGTGTTTGACTGTTCATTTCATAACAACTTCTTACAACAGTTTGGAACAATAGTATGAGATACAAACCTCCTGACATTGTAAAACCGTATGTGAAAAATAGAGCAGTGTTTATAGATAAAGAATAATATTTACAATACAGTCATGAGTGTGTGCTCTGATTTTAACCTAGAGAAGCACAGTGTTCCAAATGGATCAGTTGTGAGCCCATTTCTGCTGATCTCATAAGAAAACGATATGCCTCCTGCAGTTACAAACAATATAATACTGTACACAGGTGGCACTCTGTGTAGTAAACACTGATCCAACTAAATATATAAAAGAGAGAATTTTCGAAATATAAATTGTGCAAATGTATACTTCAGTGAAAATAATATAGTTATGTATACATGTTAAAGAAAAACATGCATGCAAAGCAATCACATAGGTAAGTCAAATAGCATCTGCATTAAAACTGAACATTTATTTATATATAACTGAATTAAACTGTTACAAATTTTTGTGTTTTGATGATGATAAAAGCTTCTTAAGAATAAGTACAAATAAAAAATTGTTGTGAAGATACGCCTGAGTGTGATTAGGAACATTCCAAATGAACCAGTGAGAGATTTTTGCAGAAGATTATTTACATAATGAAATATATTATCTACTTCCTCACACCTACATATAAAATTGTTGTGCTGCTTTTTTAAACAGGG
This sequence comes from Schistocerca americana, assembly GCF_021461395.2. Taxonomy (NCBI): domain Eukaryota; kingdom Metazoa; phylum Arthropoda; class Insecta; order Orthoptera; family Acrididae; genus Schistocerca; species Schistocerca americana. The sequence goes on from NC_060119.1 coordinate 222,329,323, forward strand.
AGATATATAACCATAATGTAAAATGAAAGAAATATTTCCATAGGCCTACACAAAAAGACTTCATTTAATTGACACATCCCTATAAATGCAGATTGTATTTTGTGTATCACACTTCTTACAGAAAATTACAAAAAATTCATTTCCTTATCAAAATAACTACTCATGCTTTTTGTTTCTGCTCGAGACTATTCCTACTGGTTTCAGTCACATCTATAAGTTTAAAGTAGCAATCGAAACTGCCATCCAGTTGAAAGTGCATTTAAGGAGGAAGAGCAGTGACAGGTATCAGCTTGATTACAAACATATAGTTCGAAGAAAAGCTGCTTTAATTTGGCTGTTGTCTTTTGGTATCTATCAGTTTCAAAAATTAGCAACCTAAGTTATTCCAGATTTACTTTACATTTTATGTAATGTGTATTAAGCGCAAAAACGTATTTATGTGCTTGTGTCGATGTCTATATGGTGGTATGTATTTGATTATGGTTATTATACTTCATTTTGATAACTTACTGATTGACGTTTCAGCAACTCAAGTAGTAGGGACCAGCAGCCAGCAAATCGTTCGTGTGTTGCCTATTTTGGGGGAACATGTAGAGTCTTGGCAAGTGTCATTGGCAACACACTGGCAAACTTGTACACCAGGACTGCAATCTGTCAATCACTAAGTTACTTTATTCGAGCTATAGTACTTATTTGTGTAAAAATTAATTCTTTTTAATTATTAGAATGAGCCTGATTTACACTTCTGTGACTTATCTTTCATATTGTATCCAGATTTTGTTCTAGTGGCATAATGTGTTTAGTACTAAAGTGAAAAATAAGCAAAGGACAAATGAATCGATCACAATTACTACATTATTTTTGTAAGTGGAAAAGACAAAGCAGAATTTCACTAAAAATTTTTTTTTGCTATGAACGTGTTAATAATACTGTCAAATGGCATTTTTTGGTTTTGTAATATTCTTCTCAGATTCAGTTAAAATAAAATACTGTAAAAACATCCTGCACTCTAACTAATATGAGTAGCAACAACCATCTGTACCTGAGTGACTTGTCATACAAATCCGTAGTTATAATTTACTTTTACTCATTATAATTCGTATTGGATAGCTTTGTCGTTAGATAGTTGTGCTGTTCCAGAAACACGACTCGACGTAATCAAAATTATTTCCATTAGCAGGTCTTCTCTCTTTTATTTTCCTCTCACACTTGACCAAAAATTAAAAGTAAACGCTCTCTGTGCTGCGAAATACCGTAAATTCATCTATAAGGAATTAAGAATGGTACTTAAATTTTTAAGTTTACTTACAATGAAAGCAAAATTCTAAAAGTGGATGGAGCATACAAGAAATGCTATCGAAATATTCTTTCACGGAATCATGTTCGAGAACAAGATATCGTGTTTGGGTCAACGTCCTTGTTTTGGGTTGAACAAAATCAACTTTGTTATCATCCATTATAAGCAGTGATCACTGGTTATAATTTCTAACAATGTCTTTGGTGTGTTTGTTTTCGTTTTATAAAGCGGTGAATGTGGATGTTCAGCTGTTGCCACTAGTAATACTACAGATATTGAGGAAGGAAATCTTGCTAACCATTAGTAAATATTTTCAAAATAGAAATGCAGCCTATGCAACCAATGCAACCACAGATGCCAGGAGCTATGTCCCAGATGGGACCACAGCAGCCTGGGAATCCACAAGTAGTACAGCAAATACCCCAATCTCTGACACAACCCCAGGAAAGGCTAGATAATATTTCCAAAGTGAAAATGTTAATCGGTCCTCTAAGAGATTCACTTTCGGTAAGGCAACTGTATAATATCTATAATTACAGACTCTCTCAGATGTTTTCCCCTTCGTGTAAACCTTATTATGTTTCAATATTATGATTATGTTGTGGAGGTATTGTAACCGCACAGATATTCAAAAACCCTTCTAGCCGTAAGTTTTTCTCCGTTGTTAACGTACTTGTGTTACTAGTGAAACTGTCATTATTTATTATGATAGAAAGCAGCAAAAACTATTACATCGCAGTCACAAATATATGTTACAGGAATTGGTTTCCGCCGGAGTATGCGATTAACGTAGCTGCTGTTAGATCATGAACAGCTAAATGATAAAAAAATCATATGGAACACTATAATATCACATGGCTTCTCGAGATCAGCACTTGCATTTGGTACTGTTATATGTACAAAAAGGACACATGTACTCTAAACACTGCAGAGTAAATGAAAATCGATTTGCCTTTGGAACATCTTAAAGTTTATGTATTGTATTACGAAAATTGGTAGAATCTACAAGGAATGCGTGTAATTCTTGTATGACTGCCAAACTCATTATCTGTGCTATAATTGATTATAAGTACATTGTTAGGTGATTCTCAAATTCTTGAGCTTTGTGTGAAGGAAATTACATTAGCTACCCTAAATGCTTCATTAATTTTCAGGTATTGCCAAAGATATGAGCATGTCAGTGTTCACATAATTTCACATACATGTAGCTGTATCAAATATGAATTCCATTAGTGGGCATCTCAATTTTTTTATTTTTGTATTTATTTATTTTTCATTAAATGTGAAGGTATGTAGGGTGTAACAGAATTAACAAGTACTTCGTATATTGAAAGATACCTTGAAATGCAATACTGTATTTTTGATCAAAACAACATATCTGTAGATTTTAGGTTTCATTCATTTAGTCATGGTGTAAATTGGCTAAATGAAATTTTAGTACATGCAAACAGACATTCTTACTCAAGCTACAGTTTTCTTTTTCTGTGGTGGTTCATTGCATCAGTTTTGTTTGCTTAGTAGAAACTGCAGTGTCTGTCGTTCCTGCATAATACACATCCTACATAATCCAAATTCTATTTCATACAGAAGTGTGCAGTTTGTTGTTTTATCTAAATGAGAACCCACAATTCTTAATCTGCTCCAGTTAGAATCGTATTTCTTTGCACAGGGCAGTCATGGAATTATTTGTGTGTGGATTCTGCTTAAAGCCATTGTTTTGGGCAATAGAAGCACAGTATTAGCAGAAACGTTTGTACTTCATGCATTGTACAAAGATGGTCTTTAACCAGTATGTTTCTCTCCCATTACCTCTACACCCTTTTTGAAATGGAATTCCCTTTATGTTCGTTCTTTATGAGATCCTAGTGAAACATTGCAAAACAACTATTTGAATCAAACTGCCAGGTGTACAATCTGTGTAATACACCATTTTTTTTTCATATGCTCTGTATGCCCTCATAGGCATACCAAGTCCAAAAATGCAACCACTTTCTTTACCTATTCTTTACCAATTGTTTTTGTACGTTCGATACTGTAAACAACAAACGTATTACGTCAGAGTGGTTTAAGTGCCAGTGAAAGACTGAACCTGCCAGACAAACCTCTTTCTAGTTTGTTGCATTTCAGGGAAGAATGGAAAATAATTCCAGAAATATGTGCTCTTACAAAGCTGCAGAGGCTTTCGGGACCACATGATGCTTTGCCTGTTGGCATTTGTCTTAGGATTTTTAGTCAATGTTTTTTGATTTTTCTGAGGTTTTGCCAGCATGAGTGGGTGCCAGTACCAAAAATTCACTCCCTGTTGCTGGTGATGGACTGAAGTTGAGCTCACAGTTGGAGATTATATCTAACTGTCACATCAATGCCTGCTGGCCTTCCAGGATCACACTGTGGTTCTCCTTGTTACATGAAATGGCCACTTGCTTCAGCACACGAATCCAGGATCCATTTACATTGAGGAATTCTTTTTTCTTGTTAACATTATTATCACAGTTACAATTTTCTCTGGTTTCCCTGAACAAAGAAGCATTGTAGTTCTTCTCCATAATAGAACATACATGTCAGTGAGTTTCATTATGTGGTCTGCCTCCCATTGCTCACTCTCTACCATGTCTGATTTCACGGCATTAAAGAAGCGTCTGATTCCACTCATCTGCTTTGACCCATACATCATTAACATGGTTGAAATGACTACTTCCAGTGTATACAAAATGGCAACAATAATATCACTACATACACCTGCCAACAAATGCAGAAAAAAATAAAAATTACACAATAATGTCACTCAACCAGCATACCCCACCCCTTGAAATAACAGCCTCCCATATCTACAAACCAAAGCTCTGCCCCTCCCTTACTTCCTCTTACCAAACTGTAACTCATCAATTTCAGCAACCACCCCCAGCCCACCCAACTTCCCCCTATACTTGGCATAACCTGAACAAATCTCTTGACAAAAATAAACCAATCCAAAACAGTTCTTTCACTCACACCAATCTCTTACGCACAAAAGCTTACAGAGGACTGAAAACAAAAATAATAAGTAAGCTAGACAATATTCCTTGTGGCCAACCCAGATTTCGTGATTCACGTACCACATCTTATCACCTGCCAGATATTATCGCAAAACAGTGCCACATATACACGTCCCTGGTCCAAGCTGCTCAGACTCTTGTCATTCTCATGTTGTCGACACAAATGTGACACCTAACATGAGACCAAACATCTGCAGAAAGTTTATGACAGACATCATATCACCACCTATCTCAAAACTTAATGATACACTTGTGAACTTCACTGTCATATCCATACCTAACAAAAATGCAGTAAAACAAATTAGACACCAAACTAATTAGACCTAACAAAAAGGCCAAACATATAAACAAAAAAAACGTTAATAACTCACTGAAAACACTTCCACAACCCACGTTACTGCACCAACTATGTAAACTCAAAACCATGTTAATAAAATCACGACCAAATCTCAAGGGAACCCAGTATGACGCATTAAACTCAACATGTACTTGTGCACCACCCGAGGGCACCATCAAAATCAACATGACATCTACAAACGCAACCAGCTCAAAAACTCTGCACCCTAGTGACGTCACACACCACAACACCATTACATTACGGGTCAAAGCCAATGGGTGGAATCAGATGCTTCCATTGACTCAATTTCTCCACCTGTCCTAGTCTGCAACATCTTTTATGTCTGCTGGATTAGCTGATCATTCCAACATAGAATTTTCCACGTGCACACAGTGTGAGGTCTGTCACTTGTGGGATGTAGAAAGGCCACACTCCACATTTCTTCTAATGTGTCACTTCATTGTATGTTAGATTTCATGACTCTTCATATGCAACTGGTGGAGTACCCATTGGTCTTTAGAACGAATTCCAGGTGTTACATCCATTGTGCTGTGGCTTTCATGCTCATTTTACACACATTATAGGTGTGTTAATCATACCTCATTTCTTACGTGGCTGATGATTTGAAAGTTTGTGCAGGTATTGGCCCATGTGTGTCAGTTTTCAATACATTCTGTGGGCCAGATTCTCACCATTCGTCATAACCACCACATCTAGAAAGAGCGGCTGTTGATCTTTTTCTACCTCCACAGTAAATTTAATGCTGACATGGAGCAGCCTTAAAAGTGCCCTCAATACTGTTCAGTGTCCAGCATCCACACGTAAGACCATTTCTTAACATGATGGATTCACATCTCTGATTACCCTATGAGACACATATTAGTACCTCAGCATCTCCGTGGTCCTCTGCTGTGATCATCAGGTGTCAGGCAAATCCTACAGTTGCTGGTGAAGAGAACCTGTTGACTCTGATCGAAGTTCCAGTTCTGGTTTTCCACCTTTTTCATACAAAATGGTGCTGGTCTTGTATGTCGTTGGCTTGAGAGACCAAACACAGCCTTCCCAGTTGACTGTAAAACAGTAGCATACAGTTCTTTTGCATTCTCCTTTGGGTAACTGCCAGCAGTAATTTGCAGATAGTGATCATCAGCTGGTGTGGACGACTGTGATCGATCACTGCACATCTGATCTTCAAGGTCTTATGTCTCACAGTAAATACTGAATGTTCCAATGGCCTCACTGTTGTTTGCAGTGGGCAACGTTCCAAAGTAACACCCCTTCTTGCTGTAATAATGAAATGAACCATCTGACATGTCAGACTGAACTACCGTGACACTGCAGGTTTACTTTTTACTTTTGTTACATAGATGGCAGTACTTGCACTTTCCTGTGGTCGTAAGAGGTTCTATGATGCGGTTTCTGAAAAATAATTAACAAAATTAAAAAGAAACAGCAATTGTAAATCATGACAGTGTTGCAAAAAACTCATTTCAGCACTTAATGTCATATTCTCATAAGGTACACCCTGAGGCAGTGAGAGGTTAGTCATTTTCTTATGTCGGATGCCCTAAAATGTCTGCACAAGTGTACGAAAATTTTCCCGCCTTTTAGATGGGAGACAAGCCTGTCTTTTCTGAGCATCATGGTGACAGTAGCTGTCGGGTAGTCTGTAACAGATGAGGCATGTGCCTTGATGCAGAGCATCTTCTAGCTTGAAATCCCCTTGTCTGATAGTCCTAACAGTATCTCAATAATGGTTGTTGAAGTGGAGCATGATTTTTAGCAGAGGCATCATTTCCTTGTAAGAGTGATACAAGCAGATTTGTCACACAACTGATTTGTAGTCAGTCTGAAATAACACTTCATTGCCACAGCCTGGCATGAAGTAATATCTAAGGGCCTTTTTGAACATTTGTGTATAAGTAGCAGTACTGGGCAGAGCAGTGTATATGGCAATATGTGTTCAGTGTAAACAGATTCTGCTAAGTGCCTGAGTAGTCTGTAACTAGTTTTCTTCCATAGTTAATTTTCAGTATCAAATGTCCTTGTCATTGATGCAGTGTTACACTCTTTACTTTGTGTGCTTCATAGTTTTCTGATCATCTTTTTCAGCAACACTTCCTTTACTTGCAGCTGTGCTCAGAAATTTATTTCCAGAGAGGTACATTATAATGTCTCTTCATTACTGACTCATGGCACTTGATATAGATAAAATCTCCCACATTTTGAAGCTGTCAGGACGATGAAAATACTATCACTTTTGTCTGCACTCCTGTCTGTTGTTAACACTATCTTCACTGTAAACAAAATATCTGGGAACTGAATTGCCAAGCATGATGCCGACCCCTCTGACTCCTGTTATAAGTTGCTTTTTTGGAGTCATTGTACCTCCTGTCATATGCCTAGTTTTCCAGCAAACTCCCCCATAAAATGAAGACACTAAACAAATCCTATTAGTAAGCAGTTAGCTTTTTAGTGGTAGTAGCTGTTGATTCCTAAAATATATTACTCAACCCAATGCTGCATGATAACTGAGAAGATGTTATGCAGATTCACTGTAGAAGGTGTAAATCATTCTGCGTTTGCCTGTGTTGTGACATCACTTTTGACTTCCAAATTTGTACACTGTTATGGGTTGAAACCAAGATCTCCAGATTTTGTGAATATTACCCTACCAGCTGACTGTATTGTCGATGCTAGTAACACTCTTTCACTGTACTAATCCCTACGTCAGTTCTTCTGTTAATTGTTTGGGTAGTGCACTTAGGAGAGCATTTACATTGGCAAGAATAGTTGGTGACAGTTTTGTTATACCGTCCACTGATTTTTAGAGTGCAGGAAAAGTTTGGGTTACTTTCTTGTGTTAGTCCTCCAGGTTTTCATTGCACAGTACCCCAAAGTAAAAATATTCTCAATCTTGCATTGTGTCTATTTGCAATTGAGTATCTCCACTATTTAGTGAGTTGTTCAAGTTCACATAATTGATAAGCACCTCCCCTCACCTTTCTAAATTGATAAGGGCATACATAATGTCTGGTGTTGTGATTGGTAACTATGTTATGTCCATAAACAAACAAATTTTTTTGGTGTTGTTAAACTGACATGACTCCTGTGCGCCATTCTCAAAGGTTCATATCTGCATACTATTTATCTCCTGGTCTTATACAATAAAACTGTTTCAACATCATTCATAAAAATTAATGGATTGCTTATTCACTGCGTGTCTCATTTCTTGCACCATGACATGTTCTACTGTTTATAATTTCCCAAACAATCATCTGAAGCAGTAAAATATCAGTTGACAGGTGTGTAGCTTATGTAGATAGATACTGCTTAGTAGAACTTGCAAAATCGACTGCTTTAATGAAAATGTTAAAATCTGTTACTGCTTCATATGGCAAGAGTCATAATCATCTGATTTTTTTCTGTTTATCACAGCTCACAATAAAGAGTGCAGCACAAATTCTTCATCAGAATTATTTGGTGGATGTTGGGCCACAGTAAGTATAGAATATAATAATAAAGAATTATTATTAGTAGTGTTAACACATTTTTGTAGTATATTGTATCCTTTCAGGAAAGCTGTGGATGTTCAGCCCCCAAGATTTGATAAGAGTATAGAAGAATTTTATTCCATATGTGATCAGATGGAACTCCACTTGGTATGTTTGTTATTATGTGACTAATTAGTTAAAAGATATAATGTTTTGTTTCTTTAATGTTGAAAGTTTTCTAATATATCAGTGAATTTGGTTTGAGATATACTTGTAGCACAGATTTGTTTTCCCCTCCTCTCTCACCACATCACTCTTGTACAACAGTCCAGATTCAGCATTGTTTTCCTGAACTGTTTCCAATCTTTGGAGGATTGAGGAACCTTCAATTCTGAATGCTTTCACCTTTTTTCTCCTGCTATATTTGAATTTTTGAATTTGAAGATCCCTTTCTGAATTGGTAAGATTTTGTAATTTATAAAGGATAAGTTAAATGAACAATTAAAATACTGTCAGGGTGGGCAAATTTAAACTCTAGTGAATATCTCAGTTAGACAACTAAATACAACACAAACCAATTGTGGTGAAGGTGTTAAGTATCTTTATATTTTTGTGTGAGACAGGCACACAAGCAGAATATCAGACATTACTTGTGACACATCATGTTTGTCTTTAGTTTCCAATATTGGAGTGTGACCTCACAGTATTTACAGGCCTACATTGGTGTACACAGTGTACATGTGAACTATGAGTTATTTTAGACACAAAGGCTTGTGTAACTTATCAGAATTTACTGTAGTATCTAAGTGCCATAGAAAGTTGATAGTACACAAAACCATTAATGGAGGACAGGGGTTACTGATTCATAACAACCGAAACTGGTTGGGTAGTGTATAATCCAATTTATCACTACGATCCACTAATTTAGCAGAAACTTTGTTGTTCTGTTGTTACTGTCACATCATAACATCTGTTCCTCCAACATTACTGGCTCTCTGTTACCTTTAACTTGTTTTGCCAACAGGGAAAGAGATATGTAATATGCATTTCTAGAGCACACTGTGATGTTATCTGATAGGTACTTCTACTGTGCCTTCATTTCTAAAATTATGCCCGTTACACAGGTTACAACCCTTTTTTTAATCTTGCACAATAAATTTACAAATTCACAGTATTTGCTGTTAATAGTCTAAAACTGTCATGCTGCATGCTCAACTCCCGTCAACGCAGCTCATAAAACCTGGTACCATAGGAAAGGAGCCAGGTGGCCCTTGATGTGAAGCAGTCTTTGAAATCGAACATGTTGCACCTACCAGTAATTGCTTATTACACTTCTGAGTGTTCAACTTTGTTCTTGGCCATAGTTTGGTAGTGGCCATTCATTCTTGTGGACAGCAGATTTGTTGTTGTACTTGCATGAAAAGCCGTGGAGTTACTGCAACAGAGTTGATGTATGGAATATGAACTTTCACGGGTGGCCCTGCCTCTGGTGGGATATGATAAGCCTGTGATGGGACTGTTCTAGGAAGTGTTGAGTGGCTGGATTGGACAGGTCATGCACATGGTTCATCTACAGTATATGATCACTGTGGTGAGGGCTTGGGAGTCTGAAGCAAACCGGCAGCCACAAATGTAGACAGGCCCATGTATTGCCAAGGTTGTTTCAACTATATTGCAGTGGTTTTGTTGGGGAAGCCATTACACATCCTCCATACAGTCCCAGTCTCTTCCCATGCAATTTCCATATTTTCAGAGCCCAGAAGAAAGACATTCATGGGCGTTGATTTGCTTAGGATGAAGAGGTGTACACATGGGTACAGTCTTGGTTCCATCTTGTCGCACAGTGAGCTAAATATATTAACAATTACGTTTGAAATAATAAACAGTTTACTAAGCTATTTCCATCTGTCTCATTTTCATGTGATGGCCCTTTATGTAAGAAACGCGATCAAAATATAACAGGAATTTTTTAATTTAATGGGCTTTATACATCCGATTTTAAAAAACAATATTGTGTTGGTTCCCATGTTCCAGCTGTTTTAAATAGTTTATTGTTGACAGATGAAGAGATTATACTCAGCAAATTATTACTTTCAAAAAAGATGGATCAAAGAATTTGCATTAAATTTTACTTGACAAGTGGAATAAAGTGCAGTAATGCATTTGAAATGTTGGCTGGGGCTTTTGACGAATTTACTATGAGTAAGACAAGAGTTGTTTCAAAGAGGGTCAAGAGGGTGCGGAAGACAGTGACTGCCCTGGAGGCCCTAGCGCAACAATTACTGATTACAATGTGGAAGAAGGAGAGAGAATGGTTCTAGGAAATTACTGAATCACCATCAGAGAGGTTGAGAGGTTACTAATGATGTTGGCATATCCTTTGGGTCATGCCAAGCAATTTTTTCAGATGTCTTGGGCATGAAACGTGTATTTTTCTCCGATATTGTTGCGTTTTGGCCAAAAATGACATAGTGTGGACATCGCTCAACAATTACTGAATGATCCAGAACTTCTAAAAATGATTGTAACATTATGGAACATGTGTATATAGGTATGACTTCGAAACAAAGGCCCACTCGTCCCAATGGAAACAACCAGAAGAGCCAAGGCAAAAAAAGAAAAAAAAAAAAAAAAGTTTGATCACATGTGAAGGTTCTTCTCACTGTTTTCTTCACTTACAGTGGGATAGTGCATAATGAGTTCCTGCCTTATGCTTATACAGTCAATAAGAAATGCTACCTAGAAGTTATGCACCAGTTGCATGAAGCAATCTGTAGAAAATGACCAAAACTGTGGCAAAACCACTTGTGGAAATTGTGTCACAATAATCCTCCTGTTCACATCCCAATGATTTTTTGGCAAAAAACAAAACTGTTATGTGTCTCAGTCACCTTATTCACTGGACTCAGCCCCCTGCAATTTCTTTCTGTTACTGAGGCTGAAAAGAACCTTCAAAGGACGTTTTGCCATCATTGATGAGATAAAAACGGTTGTTGAAGGAGCTGAACGCCATACAAAAAATGAGTTCCAAAAGTGCTTCCGACATTGGAAAAAGTCCTGGCACAATTTTATTGTATCTGAGGGGTATTACTTTGAAGGGGACAAAGTTGATGTTGATGGATGAATAAAAACTCTCTAAGAAAAACAAAAATTCTCATTACTTTTTGATCGCACATCATATCACTATATGTTAAACATTCTCAAAACTGTGGAAGAGGCTTTTCCAGTGATACCTCCTAGGGTGGGGGCACCCCTCAGCTCACCCTTAGTTGGATGCAGCTGGTCTAGGCTATCTGCCAGGTGGCTCAATCACAGGCAGCACAGCCCTGCCCATGTGTATTCAATAGTATCACATAGAATATGACCCATTTGCTAGACTGCCCTCACGTCAGCTCTTTGCTCACCCCTGCCCACCTGTGACCAAGCCTGCCCAGCTCCTTGCTGGTGGCATGCAAGCTGTAGAATATGTGAAATAAATTGTGTCATAAATGGAATGGTACATTCCAAATTATGTTCACCATATGTGACACGAGAAAATAAGGTAAGTAAGGTAGCTAGCAATCGTGAACATAGGGAAAAAGGCACTGATCAGCAGTAGAAACAAGCATAAGAATCATACATTTCCGACTTTTCACATACAGAAATACTTACACAATTCATATCTAATTATGTGCTGCACCAGAAGATTCCCTAAGCAGTTGGGATAGTATGTATACAAAGGACAGAGCTGTCAGAATAGGGCATGACTAATATAACTTGTTTCTGTATGTAGTAAAGTAGGTTAATTTTTCACACATACAGTTCTTGGTGCTGCTTGTACTATTGACTGTGGAGCCTTTTTTCCAGTTTTTTCATATTCAGTACGTACCTTATATTACTTATTGCATGTTGATCTTTTTAACAAATTAAATATAACTTTATTTAAATGTATCTAAAAACAAAGAATCTGTAACTTACCAAACGAAAGCGTTGGTATGTTGATAGAGACAATGAAAACAATAAAAAACACACAAACAACACACAAACGCACACACAAATTTCAAGCTTTCACAACCCAAGGTTGCTTCATCAGGAAAGAGGGAAGGAGAGGGAAAGACGAAAGGATGTGGGTTTTAAGGGAGAGGATAAGGAGTCATTCCAATCCCGGGAGCGGAAAGACTTACCTTAGGGGGTGTGCCTGTGTGTGTATATGTGCGGATGGATATGTGTGTGTGTGTGTGTGTGTGTGCGCGCGAGTGTATACCTGTTCTTTTTTCCCCCCTAAGGTAAGTATTTCCGCTCCCGGGATTGGAATGACTCCTTACCCTCTCCCTTAAAACCCACATCCTTTCGTCTTTCCCTCTCCTTCCCTCTTTCCTGATGAAGCAACCTTGGGTTGCGAAAGCTTGAAATTTGTTTGTGTGTTTTTTATTGTTTTCATTGTCTCTATCAACATACCAACACTTTCGTTTGGTAAGTTACAGCTTCTTTGTTTTTAGATATATTTTTCCCACGTGGAATGTTTCCCTCTATTATATTCACTTTATTTAAATGTTGTGAGAAAGAAAATTATGGATAAAGTGACTACCTAGTTTGTACTGAATATTGTGAAATAGATTGCTGCTAGATTTGCTACTCTCTAATGAATGCACTGTTCAATTTTAGCTAATAAAAGACATTAATGTTTATGTTTGACAGAAGACATCAATAGAATGCCTAAACCAGCTGTCCAGTAGCCAGCGATACCTTCCCTTACCAGTGGCTACGGCACGAACAGAGCCTTTGCCAGCACAGGATGTTGGCTCCCTAACATATCCACAGTATCTGGCAACCGTGCGAGCTCAAGTTGGTTATACAAAGGAAATCCATGATGTTCTTCTGGCTGCTGCACAGAATCTTGGTATGGGAGAGTGAAACTAATTATTTTCCTTGCTGCATCAGAAATATGATGTAATTTTATCTATGTTTTGATATTACAATTTGAATTATTTGCTATTTTTCCTTATTGAGAACAGGAAGCCATTTAGTTAATTTTTTAGAAGTTTTACAGGACTTTTACCTTCACAGTTATTAATATCATAGAGTGACTGGTAAACTTGACAATTGTGTTACAATTAAGTGTTCAATAATGAAGTATAATGGGAGTGACTACATAGGTGCAGTAGTGTGTAATGTAAGGCAGTTTGTCAGTAAAAAGGAAATATCTGGAATGGGAAAAGTAAGTTAAAATGTTAAGGAATGGATAGGAAGGAAAGCAATACAAATTCTGGACCAATAGACACAGGATGCAGGAAAGATGCCCAAGTTAACAGTAGACTGAAACGCTGTGGTTAATATTCTTGTGCATCTATTAACTTGCTTAATGGAATTTTATTAATTATCTCTTTTAGATATGTAAGTAAATAATAATTTATGTGAAATGTACATTATTTGAAATGCAATGACACATTTCTAAAGTAAGATTTCTAAAGTACAAATGCATAATTATTCTTTTAAATGGTACAAATTCATATCCTGAAACTAAAAAAATAGAAATACAAGTATCATGGCATCTGCTACTGTTTCTATATAAGATACAGAAAGCAGAAGTGTCATACACTGCTCACATGTCATGAGAGATCATCAGACCAGCACATAGTTATTGTGTGTAAACTGCAAATTTTCTAAAATTGGAGACAAGTCACTCTAAATTTTATCTGTAATCAACTAGTTTTGTTAAATATTTAAACTGCAGTACTATGACAGACTCGATATAGACACTGTGCATATTAGATAATACACTGAAGCGCCAAAGAAAGTGGTATTGGCATGCATATTCAAACAGGAAGAATAAGGTGCTGCAATCGGAAACGCTTATCTAAGACAATAAGTGTCTGGTGCAGTTGTTAGATCAGTTACTGCTGCTACAATGGCAGGTTATCAAGATTTAAGTGAGTCTGAATGTGGTGTTACAGTCGATGCACGAGCAATGGGGTACAGCATCTCTGGGGTAGTGGCGAAGTGGGGATTTTCCTGTACGACCATTTCACGATTGTACCATGAATACTAGGGGTCCGGTAAAACATCAAATCTCTACCATCGCTGCAGATGGAAAAAAATCTGCAAGAATGGGACCAGTGACGACTGAAGAAAGTTGTTCAACATAACAGAAGTGCAACCCTTCTGCAAATTGCTGCAGATTTAAACAGTGGGCCATCAACAAGTGTCAACGTGCGAACCATTCAATGAAACATCATCAATATGGGCTTTTGGTGCCTCAGAGACAAACGCCCAGTCATGTACCCTTGATGACTGCACGACACAAGCCTTTAAGCCTCATCTGAGCCCGTCAACACCGACATTTGATTGTTGATGGCTGGAAACATGTTGCCTGGTCAGACTAGTCTCGTTTCAAATTGTAACAAGTGGATAGACGTGTACGGTTATAAAGACAGTCTCAGAAATCCAATGACCCACATGTCAGCAGGGGATTGTTGAAGCTGTTGGAAGTTCTGTAATGGTGTGGGGCATGTGCAGTTGGTGTGACAGGTGACATGTACGTAATCATTCTGTCTGATCACGTGCATCCATTCATATCCATTGTCCATCCCGATGGACTTGGCAATTCCAGCAGGACAATGCGACACCCATACGCCTAGATTTGTGACATGGTGACTCCAGGAGCACTTTTCCAAGTTTAAACACTCCCGCTGGCCACTAAACTCCTCAGATATGAACATTATTGAGCACATCAGGGATGCCTTGCAATGTGCTGTTCAGAAGAGAACACCCCTTGTACTCTTACGCATTTATAGACAGCCCTGCAGGATTCATGGCATCAGTTCCCTCCAGCACTACTTCAGACATTAATCGAGTCCATACCATATTGTATTGCGCCACTTCTGCGTGCTTGCAGGGGCCTTACACAATATCTGGCAGATGTAACAGTTTCTTTGGCTCTTCAGTGTAGTGTAAAGGTGATAACAAGAAAAACAGAACTTCTATAGTCTGTTGGCTTCATTTTTAACTTTTTGCAAAAGAAAGATCTTCCAGATCTGCATCAATTAAATAAAATATTTGTTTTCTATTTGTCAGCCAGACATGTTTCTACATTCATATTGTGTGTGTGTAGGAGGAAAGGGGGGGGGGGGGGGGGGGGAAATCACACTCATCAGGCAGTGCCTCCATGGTTTATCTCCCCAATATGAGAAATCAAACAATGGAAAATCCAGGATGGAATGTAAGAATATGAGAGAAGGAAAGTTGCTACTCACTGTATAGTGGAGATGCTGAGCCACGCTAGGCACAATAAAAAGATTCACACAATCATAGCTTTCGGCCATTAAGGCCTTTGTCAGCAGTACACACACACGCACACACACACACACACACACACACACACACACACACACACACACACACACACACACACACACACACTCATGCAAGTGCAACTTGCACACACATCTGCAGTCTCAGAGAACTGTAGTTTCAGCTCTCTGAGACTGCAAATGTGTGTGCGCTTAATGGCTGAAAGCTATGATTGTGTGAATCTTTCTATTGAGCCTATCGCAGCTCAATATGAAAAATGCTATTTTCATTTAGTTCTGACCAAAGTAACCTCTTGATTGTCTTAGATTTTTCTGAATCCATGGATCACCACTGGATCATTTTGAACCTGATGACCCAGTCTTTTCTGATCTTCTCTTTTGACTTCTGTGCTAGATGAGAATGAGCCAAGAATTAACTGTGGAACTTCCTTGACACTATCACTGAACCAATGCAATACCACTGGCCCTGTATGCCTGCTGTTTGTCCACTACCTCTTTTTGTTCTGATTTAAGTTTTATATTGGACGCCTGTTAGACAGGGATTTGCTCGGGTCTGCAGCGGCATTTGTATTGGTGCCTTTTCCTGCAAGATCCTCACATTCCAATATGACAATTTCACTATGTGTCTGTGAGCCAATAATCAGTTGTAGAACTTCATTTGTATTGCCACTCAACCCTGCACCGAGCAAGGCCAGGATGGTTCCTTTGAAAGGGCATGGCTGACTTCCTTCCCCATCCTTCCCAGATTGAATGAGACTGCTGTTTGATCTCTTCCACCAAATCAAACCAACCTCAACACTGCAATTGCAATAGGCCTCTAAAGATCTTCTTGAGACTGTTCTTCCACTTGCATGTTGGAGGATTTGGAATAGGCAACTTATGGTGATGCACTATTTCCTCCTCTGGCAACAGGACCAATCAGTACATGGTGCTTGTGGCATACCACTGTCAAAACAATGCTCTTTATTTTTTTATCTTTTACTTGCTAAAAAGAACACATCCCTACATATACGTAGGAATGGTCCTCTACTGTGGATGTATGTTGGAAACAGACAGGTCCTACCCTTTAGGTGTGGGTTAGAAAGGGTAAGACAGGTTTCAAAATATTCTGTGATATCAGGATTTGTCTCCCAGTTACTATGGTGAGGGTTTAACTGGCATGAAAATGAACAGATCTCTCCTCAATCAAACAGCAGACAGCTGATCATAGAATTAGCGGCTCTCTGACTTGATCTTAGCTGTTAACCCTGGAACTGGTCTAGGTCTCTTGATCCACAACACAATCAAGTTCTTCTTTTACTTTTAAGCTAGATAGTTTTCAATAGGCTACTTTCCTTTGATGCACAATACCATCTCGCAACAGGACCAACGAATCTATTGTGTTCAACGTACCACTGTCAGAATGAAACATTGTAGTTGATTGTGTTTTATTTGCTAACATGGTTCCGTATTTATATTTTCCTATTGCTCTGT
Source organism: Schistocerca americana (assembly GCF_021461395.2). Classification (NCBI taxonomy): domain Eukaryota; kingdom Metazoa; phylum Arthropoda; class Insecta; order Orthoptera; family Acrididae; genus Schistocerca; species Schistocerca americana. The sequence continues at coordinate 222,346,248 of NC_060119.1, forward strand.
ACTGTATGATAGATTTGTATTACAAGGCAGAATTTAATTTTCAGTTTTTGAAAATTTATTGTAATTAGATAGATTAAAAGATCTTCTCATCACCAAGTGGCAGCACCTTTTTGTGTTTGTGTTCTGCCACTACTTGATGAGTAGGCTTTTTTTAACTATCCTGTTACATTATGCAGAGAGTTTCCACAAAAGCATGCAAAAATTTAATAGGACATAGAGTATGCTCCACTGAAAATTTGAGGTAGGGAATCTGGGGACAAACAAGCCAGCTTAAGGAGATAATAGGAGTAAAATCACATTACTGTTTACTTTTTAATTTACAGTTGTTACAATTAACTGCAAATACTATCATTGACACAACTGACACCACGAATGTACCATTCATACCATATCTTACAAAATGTGGTGAAACTGGCGGCCATAAACCTCAGTGGGAACATGGGATTGGTGAACAAGAGTCTGACGCACCCTGACGGATTTCCCTGGTGTGTTTCAAATCACATCAAAGGCAGCTGCAATTCTGGCAACTAATTCCATCTCCATATCTACTGGGCTCTCATGCACAAGTGACTTTAGAAATCCCCATAGGAAATAATCAAGGGGATTCTGGTCAGGTGACCTTTCAGGCTGTGGAATAAGACTTCCCCTTCCAGTTCAGTGACCAGGAAATACAGCATTGAAATGGTTTCAGATATCCACACTGAAGTGAGGTGGTGCACCATCATGTTGCATCCACATCCTCTCACAAACAGCCAGGGCTACATTCGCCAACAACTCATGAATCTCAAGTACAGGTGGCCATTCAGATGGCCAAGTAGAAGATATTTCCCATTGAGATTGTCGCCCACATTGCTGGCCCAGATATCCACAGCAAAATGTACTTGATTATGTGACTTTACTAGAGCATGAGGGTTTTTTTCATCCCACACAAAGGTGTTCTTGCTGTTCGAAATACCATACTATCAGATGAGGCCTCGTCAATAAACAGCACGATTTGGAAGAAATCTGGTTGATTAGTCTATTGTTGCAGCAACCACTGATACAATGCGGCCTTGGTGCAAAGTCAGTCACAAGCATCGCATGGACTTGTTGTGGGTGTCATGGGTGTAATTGTTGTTCACGACGTACTCACCGCATGCTAGTATGTGCAGCACCCATTTCACGTGCAATGCGATGAGTATTTGTAGTGGGGTCTGCTGCAAAATGTTCCAGCACCTCCTCCTCAAAATCGGGTTATGCGAGTGGTCTTCATGTTGCCAGGTCCCTCATTTCTTCTTTCCAATGAACCAGTCTCCCACATTCATTGATCAAGAGAAATAAACACGCATCATGATGGATGATGCCTGCAAGGAAATTGTTCCCTGTACAGTATTTCAAGCAGTGAGAGCGTTGCAACGTACTTCCCCATACACAAGGGGCATGTCATTGAGTTCCGTCAAATTGTACCAGTACTGCTCCATCATACTGTACTGTATGTCTCTGAATAGCACTGAGTAACGAATGGGTCTGTCATTGATTCATAGTGCATTCTGTTGTGGGACAATGTAAATATGATACAACAGAGCCACCTTATGGACAAATAAAGAAAACAAAACCTGCATCATGACTTCCTAGTAATCAGCTTGTCCTCCTTGTTTCCTTACAGGAAGTGAAGACTGTGTATGTAAATAAACAGCATGGTATGTGTAAACTTGCACACATCTTAGTTGTAAATAAGCTGCAAAAACAGCAATGCTAGACAAAGTGGTAGAGAAGTTTACTTCCGTATCTCCTTAAGCTGGCTTCTCTGACCCCAGGTTCCCTACCTCAAATTGTTCATTGGAGCATTCTCTATGTCGTCCTACATTTTGCATGCTCTTACGGACACACCCTGTATTTTCAAAGTCAGATTTTAAATATGATATCAGGATTCATCACCAGAGACGGGAGTAGAGTATTGCCCCAACTTTCCACTGGGATACTCGCGAAAATGTCAGTGGAAGGTGGTACATGCTTATCAGGGCTGCTTGAAATAGTAAAGACTTATGGAGTAGTTAGAGAAGTATGATTAAATTGTTTTTTCACCTGATCTGTCCCCCATCTCACCTGCCCATGCTTATTATAAACTATAAAATGGAAATGTAATTGAAACAAGTTTCATATTAATATAATAATCAGTCAAGCAGGTGCAGTATTAATGCAGTGATGTAGGACAAATGAACTAAGATTTTTTACCCAAATATAATTTTCTATATTGTTTGGTATCATTAGTTCATTTGTGGGCTGTGGGGAGCCTCTCTCTTTAGGAGGTCCCAGGCCTGCAGCCCTGGTTTGCCCTCCCCTAAATCCAGCCATGTGCTGTAATATGCCTCTTCTGTGCTGCAGAGTCAATGACTTGTTCTCAGACTGGCCAAGAGTCATTATTGGCGTGAGTTGCATCAAAGGGCATATCCACGTATGAAATTATGAAGTTTTGCTTAGCTGATGATCTTGATGTTGGCTTCGTTGTCTTCTGTGGAGGCATGATAATGTCCGCAAGTTTTCTTCTGGTATGGAGAAAATTAACTGATGGAATTGTTGTAAAAATTGCGTCACACTCAAAATATTAAATGAAGTATGGTATCTGGACTTATAAATGTTTGTATTCTGCAACATTTTTTGTGTTGTGGCACCGCAATTGGAAGAAACAAAACAAAAAATATATTTGCTTTCTGCAGCCGCGCAAAACGATCCAGCTTCATTTACATCTACATTTATGGCTACATCCATACTCCAGAAGCCAGCATATGGTGCGTGGGGGAGTGTATCCTGTACCACCACTAATCATTTCCTTTCCTGTTCCAATTGCAGATAGAGCAAGGGAAAAATGACTGTCTATATGCTTCTGTATGAGCCCTAATTTCTCATATCTTTGTGGGCCTTACGTGAACTGTATGTTTGTAGCAGTAGGATCATTCTGCAGTCAGTTTCAAATGCCAGTTCTCTAAATTTTCTTAACAGTGTTTCTTGAAAACACCACTTGCTGCCATGTCTCTGCACAATGAAGAAGAATAGAGGTACTTTACAAAGTAAAGAGTTTATGTCTTTGTTGTCAGAGACAATTGCTGGTATATATTTAGTAATATTAATAGAACTGAATTTACAAACTTTGGTATGAAATAATTGATTTTTGTGGACACACCTTTTTATGAATTTTTCTTTTATGTGAACAAAGAGATCGATGCCACTGATGATGTAGGATTCCTAATGTATCATTGGCTTGGTTACATTGCAACATGAATAATTTTTAACTTCCATCATTTTAAAGAAGTTAGGGGTGATACTCTGTACAAATTAAACAGTTTGTTTGCAGCTAATGGGACATTTAATACATAGTTCAATATATGGCCCAACATAAACACATCAACATCAGTTATGCAGAATAATTGATATCCTCTCCATTCTGCAAGAGCATTGGGAACTTCTTATCTTTAATGTCTTCCTGAATTAAGTGTTTAACTGAATCTACTGGATTAATTATGTGAGGTTCCAGTATTCCTTTCTGTGCGTTTACTATGACAAAAATTAACAATTGATATTCTCTTTCTAAACCTGTAAATATTGATACTAAAAGTATTACTGTTTGTTAATGGTAGTGATCGTAGTTGGGTGCTATCTCTTGTGATTAGAGCTCTTATCTAGTCTGTCATGTATCTATGAAACTTTTTTACATTTCTGTTAATTATTCCCTCATTACATGCAAGGCTAGCTATTGTGTGATTGAAACATGTCAAAGTTGCTTTGACTACTGTTACATGCTTTCAACTGTGCTAGCTAGGTGGTATACCAGGAATATGGTTGGTCATTACTTTAGTAGCAGCATCAGTTATGGAAATTGCTATCAAACTCTGGCTCTGGCCCAAGCAAGACTCATGTCACCTATGCAGAATATTCTGGTAGCAGTTATATGTAAGTGCTAAGTGCTATCATCTAATAGAACGTGCATTGAAATTTTCGTGTAAAAGTTCATGTAGACACTGGCTGATCTGAATCAGCTTGGGTCTTCATCTTGTAGGAATGTTTCCCTACCTGATTTACTAAACTGAATACTTGGTAGCAAGATGTGGCATGTTAAGTGCTGTAGGAACAGTGCCTACCATGGTTAGAAAAAAATGACACTTTTTAACACTGAATTGCCACGCAAAAGGAATATAAATTAGTGTCAAAAATTAACGGTTCTTGGAGAAAGTCACTTGCTGATTTTTAAGGAAAATAAAGGAGCTTGTGGTAAGAGTGGGAGTCACTGCAAGAAGTTGCCACCTCATCCCAGATTATCCACCAACACTTTAATGAGTTTCTACTGGCATGAGGTGTTGGATTAATTTTGTCTCGCAGCAAATATCGACACGCAAGATCAGGAACAAAGGTCACACAGCCACCACACACGTTAACAGTGGTGACAGGCAGACTTGGATAGTACCCACGTAGGCACAAAACGCATGCCTGTCAGAATGTTTGCAGTGAAAATTTTCAGTAAGTCACTGGGCTCCAGGGCAGATGTGGAAACAATGTGCGTGAATTTTTAACATTGAGTGTCTTGATATCAAGCATGTTTCCATGTGCTGTATCCATCACAGCGCAGGTGCAGGACCAAACCAATGTTGATGCCATTAGGAGATGAGCCAGACTGAGAGCAAAGGTAGGTTGGCGGGAAGCCGTGCTGGAACCCGAGCTACCTTCTTTGAAACAGTAGCCAGCAACCATAGTATCCTAGTATACAGTCACACGGCAGAGTCAACGGCATTGTAATGGTACTTTGATTACCGCGCGTCTGCCAATACAAAGATATAATTTACGATCGCGCATGCGGAAGAGCGCTGCGCCAGCAACCAATTTTTATAAATAATTCTGATTTTTTTTTTTACGTAGGTGTTTGTTTTTAACAACTAATTGATTACACTCTCTCTCTTGTCTTCATACAAAAGACGTGTATTTTTCGGCGCTGTGTTAAATATGCTTTTGGGTGGAAATTAAAATTAATAGTGATTCGAAATGGTTATCGCCGAATTTGTAAATTGATCCTGACAGTGACAACTTGAAGAAGTTTTCAACAGACGGAGAAAAGTGAAAGACGGGTCGTCCTACAAGAGAATTAGGAGGACAGCCATGAAGACTATATTGTAATTAGTACTGTGTTTCTAACAAGATTATAAGGTAAATTTCAACTAGTTTCTGATGCTGTTTCCATACAGTCGCTTTTTGTAGTGTTGCCGACCCGGTCTGCCATGCACGGTCAAATTACAGCACTATCTCAATCAATAATACAAAGTCCGCCTTATCCGTAACTTATTCCATCAAAATTCAAAACCCAATCAGATTTTCTATTTTGTATTTTCACGGCAGAACCCCGAGGAAAACTCACTGCCTTAGCGGATGGACATAGCGATCTAGGAATGTGTGAGACTGCTAGGGTTGATGTGTATCTATGGGTTGCCACAGTCAGATAGAGACAGCCCTGCAAAATCTCTTTGTTTGCATTGCAGATCAAAAATGGTAGTAATGACGCCAAGATTGTGTAGATGAATAAGAGAACAAAACGTAGTTTGGGAAGTTACGTATCATATCTTTGCTCTTCTTTCTTTTTTCTTGACTCTTGGTTCTTGTTTATTGGTTTTTGAGTTCTCTCCACTTCAGAAACGCTTCCTCACTGTCATTATGCTACCTAAAACTGTTGTAATCCTCACTTTAGATGCAACAACAGATAAACTTCTGTAACAACAGACAGTTTCATCTATTAGTCCACAAAAATAAACAATAATAGTTCTTGATGAAAATTAATATAAGCCATAGTTCCAGATAGAAATTAATATGCAGTAGTTTGTGATTGAAATTAATGTAAGGCCAAGCACTACTAATTTGCTCTTGGTACATATAGTAAGACTAATAATAAGAAAAGCTCCATTACACCAAAATATCATCTAGGTATGCAAAACAATAAGGTAACCCTCACATTACAATGTACAAAAACTTGTGCGAAGTTTGAGCAGCAGTTTTGAGTCCAAATGGCATTAACAAAACTTCAAACAGCCCAAAAGGGACTGTCACTGCCATTTTAGATATGTCTGGTTTGGCCGTGGGAATCTGTTTGTAAACCTTGCGGCAATCTGACACATTCAATATGGTCCCCCTGACCAGCAAATGAGTGAAGTCTGGTATGTGTGGCATGGGATATCTGTCCAGAAGAGTTCAGGTGTTCAGTGCCCGATAGCCACCACACGAATGTCACAAACCGTTTTTCCTACAGACGTGGTGTTGCAGGGGGGGACCATGTATGGTCAAGTGATACCTCCTTGCAACCTCTCGTCGAAAACATCCTCCATTTCACGTAGGCAATCCAGTGTGAGTCTGCGAACATGGGAGACCGGTGTGCCTGGTGTTTGAATGTGGTGCACCGTCTAGTGCCTAACTATGCCTCTTTTTGTTCTGTACCACTGTGGCTCGGCTCAGGTGCTGCCACAACAGGGGAAGTGCTGGGGGGGGGGGGGGGGGGGGGGGACTGTTGTTGCACCATCAGCTGTTTTAACATCAGTTGAACTGTCTGCAGGTCAGACTCCTCCAGTGTGCAGTCTTCAGCCTTCCATTTTCTGTGCGTAACTTGTTAGAGATGCTCCTTTTTGCATCAGTCTCCTCCTCCAAACTATGAATGGTCACTTGCAGGTTGAAGTGACAATGCTCCCACCAGCTTCTGTCACCCTTCAAGGTAGGTGCACTGAGCTCGGGCAGGTGTGAGATGTTAGCTGTTCCCTGTACTCTGTGGATAATGCTGCTGTTGGTGGAATGGGTGAGGCATGTGTTGTGTAATTCCTTGGTCAATGCGTGTTTCTTCTGGAAATCGACATCCAATATAGGTTGGTCGATGACGGCCAGCACCAAGGTACGCCTACATTTCTCTGCGAGTCCAATGTCAGTCGCCAGTGTTTTTCATCCATATGTTGAATGGCTGAGTTGTTGACTACTTTCAATTGAACCTCGTTTGTGCATTGTCTGAAGGGAAGGAAGTAACAGGGAGGATGCTGACTTCTGATCTGGTGTCAACTAGAAATGTTCATCCTGTAGAGCCATCAGAGAAGAACAGCCTTTGTGAAGCTGTGTGTCTGACAGCTGTTGAAGTCAATTTGCATAATATTGGCTCGTACTGAAACAGGCGTGTCTTGCTCTTCTGTGAGTTTAGGAGCAGATGGTGGTCGTCACAGTTGGCTGTGCCTAAGCAAGGCTGTGAGAGGCTTTTGGGTACAAACATGGTGTCCTGCACTTGGTAGCTTGAGAGTCAAAGCGCTTTTGGAAATATCAATAATCATTTTCATTTTTTTAAACACCTTGGGGTCAGCATCGTGTGACAAAATTGTGCGTGTGGGGTCAAGAGATTTTCATTCATGTCTGGCAACGCAGGCCAAGGCCACCATGTCAGCCGGATTCAGCCATTTTTGGTGGGATTCAGCAGCGGCCAACACAGCATGCGAGTTGCACAGGGTATGTGCTCTATCAGCCACTTGCAGCAGTTCACTTAATGGCCGACTCTCCTTCACTATCGAGGTTAAGCACACCAGCGGAGGCAACTATTGTTGCCAAGTGTTTGAAAGTAAGATGCTTCACAGCACACAAAGATATCCTATAGCACATAAGAGCCTCCTAAATTTGGAAGTCGGCCTGTTGCTACATTTCTTGTGATATGGTATCTCCTTTAGTCACTGATTTATAGGTTTTCTTCATAGTTCAGAAGGTTATCAGCTGGAGGTCAGCTTTGATGTGAAGAATGGACAAGGCATTCAATCTCTCCTCGGACAACATAGAACATACGTATGGTTTCAGTCTTTTAAGAGATGAAGTATTTTGCTGAACAATTTGCAAGTGCCATACATAGAAATATTCTAAGAGCAATGTCAACATTCAGAAACACAGACTGTAACCTTTGTTTTCGTAAAAATATACTCATTTCGACTGGTATATTACTAAGCTCAGAAGATTTCAAAAGTTCTGCGAAATGTACAAATTCACTAGGGAAGGAAGGCTCTAAATCTGTCATATGTCGCTTGGAGTTTTGCTGCGCATTCAGCACCATCATCAGGAGAACTGTTCGTAAGGTTACTGAAAGCTGTGAAGGAGTCCAATAGTGTTCTATAGCTTCCCTTCCTCCTCACTAATTCGACGTACAAGTTGTCGAGTACTTGCAGAAATGTTTCGACTCTTAAATTTTTCTCTTCCAGTCAGAAAAACTTCTTCAGAGTCCACTTCTTCGTCATCATGAAGTTTGCATTTTTGTGATCTTTTATAGGTGCATTCATAGTCTATACCAGTCACAATCTCTATGGATTTATTTTCATAATAGTTGAACATGCCACGAATAGATGCAATAAATCCTACTAGTGATTCATATAATTCGCACACTATTTTAGTATCAATATTTACACTTTGCAATTTCAGATTTACACTATTAAATCTCTGGAGTATGTCCTTCCAAACTGTCGTCATGAATACTGTTTCTAATCTGCTGAGTTGATTCAATAAAGCTGAAACCTCATATTGCACAAGTGGTTTTTCAAGCATATTATTGGCAATATGTGCGAGGGCATTGACAATGCCCTCCCAGTTTTCATATAGACTTGCACACCCTACCTCGCTTGCTGACCAACGTGTTTTTTTATAAACTTTCTACCATTTTGCTTCTTGGTTTCTTGAAAAAAAGAAGTTTATCCCAGCACTGTGTAGAAGCAGAGAAAAAATTGTAAAAGTTTTGCACTACATTTAAAAATGAACATGCTTCCCAGCAACAGCTTGCAGCACTAGTGCCGACTAAATTCAAAGAATGTGCTGCACAAGGCACATAATGCGCTTTTGGATTTTGTTCTTTTAATGCGTGCCTGCAAACCAGTGTAGGTTCTTGACATATTGCTTGTGTTGTCATATGACTGGCCTCTACAGTCAGTAATATCAGTGGAATTTGTAGACAGGACTTTTAGTATGGCCACAGCTAACTTTTCGGACTTGTGTCCCGGGTTGGTAAAAACAGAAGGAAACGTCCAACAAGTTCACCATTCTGTTTCACATATCTTAACATGAAAGATAATTGACCAATATGTGAAATGCCTGCAGTAGAATCTACTATTACAGAGAAATATTTGGCCTGTTTTATTTCTCTTATGATAATCCTTTTAATCGTTCAGAAAGAAGCTCTATTATTTAATCACAGATTGTTGAAGAAAGATAACTTGTATGTACCTGTCCTGGATTTCCATATCATTCAATGTGCACTGTGAGAAAGGGATCAAACTCAGCTATAAGTTCAAGAGACATCATAAATTGACCATTATGTAATGAATGGAATCGTTCAACGTATCCACGTAGGAGAGGTCCACGACTTCTTAGCTTCTTCATTACTGCAGACACCCTTTTCAACACACTGTGCCAGTACATTTTTTTCTGTCTCAACATGTGATGGTTATCTATTGTTCCAAGTGACTTTTTTCTTGTTAAGAGCGATAACTCAGAATTTTTGTGTTCAAGTGAATTCTCATAACAAGATAAAATATTAGAAATATTTTTCCAATCTGCAATACCATTAGTAAGCAGTCGTGGCCTTACCTCTGAACAATTTACATGGTGCACAAAAAACAGTGCCGTTGCTGCAGGAGTATACTAGAAAATCATGCAAAGTTGATTCACCATTTAAAAGTTAACGGTAAAATACATTTTTGCACAAATATCTGGTTTTATCACCTTTTGATCTTCTCGAATTAGAAAAATCACCATTACAATTTTGATTAATGCCACATTGTAAGAGAATGTCGACTGTTGATTCATTGACACACCGTTCTGCAAGATCATATACTAACAAGATTATTTGTTTTTTTAATGTCTGACTCAACACTTAGTTTTTGTGAAACTCGAAATCTGGAACAATTTGCTTTTCTTCATTTTTAACTTTTGTTTTGTCTGTATTTACTTCTTTTACAACAGCTGCAGTGCCAGAAATATCATCCATACTACTTGAACTCGAAGTCGAACCAACAACATTTTTTGCAAAAAATTTATCTACTCTGCCAAGTGTTTTTAGAACATTGGCTTCTTGTTCTAACCTTTCCTTTGATAGTTTCCGAAATGCCGCCCCACTTAATTTTGCACATTTGCTTTTTTCACTGTTATTCATGTTAAGGCACTTATAAAATTGTCAACCAACAGTCAAAACAAAAGGAAAAAAAATGTAAAAGGAAAGAAAGAAAGAAAGACTGTATCCAGTTCCAATCGTGCTACACCGCACATGAACACAAAGCTTTTTACTTTAAACGTGGCACATGAGCACAAAGGTTTTTCCTTTCATCTACATCTACATCTACATTTACATTTACATTTACATTTATACTCCGCAAGCCACCCAGCGGTGTGTGGCGGAGGGCACTTTATGTGCCACTGTCATTACCTCCCTTTCCTGTTCCAATCGCGTATGGTTCGCGGGTAGAACGACTGTCTGAAAGCCTCCATGCGTGCTCTAATCTCTCTAATTTTACATTCGTGATCTCCTCGGGAGGTATAAGTAGGAGGAAGCAATATACTCGATACCTCATCCAGAAACGCACCCTCTCGAAGCCTGGCGAGCAAGCTACACCGCGATGCAGAGTGCCTCTCTTGCAGAGTCTGCCACTTGAGTTTGTTAAACATCTCCGTAACGCTATCACGGTTACCAAATAACCCTGTGACGAAACGCACCGCTCTTCTTTGGATCTTCTCTATCTCCTCCGTCAACCCGATCTGGTACGGATCCCACACTGATGAGCAATACTCAAGTATAGGTCGAACGAGTGTTTTGTAAGCCACCTCCTTGTTGATAGACTACATTTTCTAAGGACTCTCCCAATGAATCTCAACATGGTACCCTCCTTACCAACAATTAATTTTATATGATCATTCCACTTCAAATCGTTCCGCACGCATACTCCCAGATATTTTACAGAAGTAACTGCTACCAGTGTTTGTTCCGCTATCATATAATCATACAATAAAGGATCCTTCTTTCTATGTATTCGCAATACATTACATTTGTCTATGTTAAAGGTCAGTTGCCACTCCCTGCACCAAGTGCCTATCCGCTGCAGATCTTCCTGCATTTCGCTACAATTTTCTAATGCTGCAACTTCTCTGTATACTACAGCATCATCCGCGAAAAGCCGCATGGAACTTCCGACACTATCTACTAGGTCATTTATATATATTGTGAAAAGCAATGGCCCCATAACACTCCCCTGTGGCACGCCAGAGGTTACTTTAACGCCTGTAGACGTCTCTCCATTGATAACAACATGCTGTGTTCTGTTTGCTGAAAACTCTTCAATCCAGCCACACAGCTGGTCTGATATTCCGTAGGCTCTTACTTTGTTTATCAGGCGACAGTGCAGAACTGTATCGAACGCCTTCCGGAAGTCAAGAAAAATAGCGTCTACCTGGGAGCCTGTATCTAATATTTTCTGGGTCTCATGAACAAATAAAGCGAGTTGGGTCTCACACGATCGCTGTTTCCAGAATCCATGTTGATCCCTACATAGTAGATTCTGGGTTTCCAAAAACGACATGATACTCGAGCAAAAAACATGTTCTAAAATTCTACAACAGATCGATAAACATGGAGCGATGAACTGACCAGCTCGGATTACTCTACGTAACTGTGCTATGAAAGAACGACAATGCAGAATAATTTGATTTCATTGTCACCTGTTTCTCTGTTGTCAGTGAACAGTAGAAGCACACCTGCCAGCTGGAATTCGGCTTCTGTTTCCCATGTCGCCAGAATTTTAGCTGGGTCGCAAATATGTTCTGAATATTCTTAACACTGTCTTTCTAATTTAAAAAGCAAATAATTTTTGCAATTTCTTCCAGTGAGGTGTGCTGTATCGACTCTTATCCTACTTATTCTTATAACATTTTAGTGGTTTCTGTGAGCAGAGAAGACTGACTACAAAGTTTAAGTAGTCTTGTTGGCAGTTGATGTGGTGTGTTGTCATTTGTGTGAACACTGCTGTTATGTCTACGTGCAAATGCGCCTTTTCTTCCAACATAAAATAAAAATAACATTCCCTCGAAGAAAAAAAGCTTATTTAAGAAGTTGAATATGAAATTTTCAGTGCCACGTACTATTCAGTTGCACAGAGTGGGAACTTTGATATTGTGCAGACTGCAGCACAGTAAATGAGACAAAGGAAAGATGGTTGTTGTTCTTTTTTGCCAAAAAAATAATTAAGTAAATAAATAAATAAAATTTTTAAACTGTTTTGAAGTGTATTTCACACATTATTAGACATTCTGCTTATGTTTTTTTCATATAAACGTGTTCAAAAATGTAAAACATTCTCAGTATCAACATGTTTTGTTAAACAGGTGTCATTAAGTCAAAGCTCATATGTTGAAGACCACAGAGCTTTCACATTAATTACAGTAATGGAGGGGTGACTTATACTTACCCGTAATTTCTACAAGAAATTTAAGTAGAGTCAGGTATTACGTACTGAGGCCCACACATGTTACAGTACTTAAGAAACTGCTGATTAGTTTATCACAGCTTCTCAGGGGTCCTGGTACTTTCACGGGGAAAATATGGTAAGGTTAAGTAGAAGCTGACAAAAATCTAGGAATAACAACATTTCAAGCATTGTATTATAGATTGCTGTCCTGACAGCTTACTTCAAAATGTTTGCAACAATCATGAAGAAACCCAGTGTTAAATTTCCATTCAGTCACCAAGTAAGCTATGTATATTTCCAAGATTGTATTGTCGAATTTCGTTCTTAAGGCTTATTGAAAGTAGCAAGTTATTTAACAATATTAAAAATTTTTGTCATTTGTAAGTGCTATTATTTTAAAATGTAAAAAGTTAAAATGAGTACAGAGCAAAAAATGCCACTCCCCTTAAGGCGCCACCCCTAAGCCCATACCTAGTGGGCCTACCGTATATGTAAATACGCTACTGGTTAGATGAGGGAAACTGCTTAAACATCACAGCCAGGATGGCTGGCTCACCAACCCTCGTCATCAATCTGTGAAGCAGATTCAATCCGTAGCTGGACAGCAGAATGTACATTAAATACTCAAAAACATGTCTGGGCGACAAAGAAATTGCTTACAGAATAGAGCTGTAAACAACCAGATGGATAGCTTCTAAGTTTTGATAATCATAAAAATCAATAAAAGACAAATATATTAGTCACTCATATTGAAATCTGTGTAGTTTGAAAATGTTAAAATGTGTAAACTACTGTAAATGCAGACAACACAATTGGTTGACACTGATGTAAATGTAAGCATTGTTTTTTATAAAATAGTCAAAAATTCATTGACAAAAGCTTGGGTCTCTGTTTTTTCCTTTATTCCTTGAATAGTCCAAAACCTCACTTTCTGGACCCAGTCAGACAGTAGGTGTGCCAGGATTGATCTGCTACTTTTTGTCCTCACTAACAATAAAACCTCCTGTGTTATAAAAATGATCAGTTAACCTCATCAAATGAAAGTTGTGTAAACTTTTATCCTGCTGCCAATATTATTGATAACAAGCAAAAAAGTTTTACAAATTTTATGTTCTCTAAACATTATTTTACACTAGATCTGTTAGTGTTTAAGTCATTAACTGTATGATTATGACAGTAGTTGTAGAATCCCAGTTCCAAATGTATGACATACAGAACATACAAATAGTACACAGAAACAGATAGAGTGCTTGGAAAAACTGCTGCATAGCGTAGTGCAATAGGTCTGCTTTGTGAATTACTGGTCTGTTATTTGGAAGTCAGCCACAAGAACATTAGCACATGCCACTTTTTTCTTGAAATATTTTGATTATACATTGCCTGACAAAAAAAAAAAAAAAAAAGTGAAGCATCCAGAAGTTGGCGTTGGGTGTCAGTGTAATTTCATACAAGTACCGTACACATCACCAGTATGTATGTAAAAGACAGGTACAATGGCAACCAGAGTGTTTTACAGTTGTTAGTGTTTTGTGTTGTTATCAGACCTGCTAGGATATGTAAAGGATGTGAAAAGCATCATTTGTGGAGTAATCACTGTGAAGGACAAGGAGATTATGTGTGAGACTGCAGTGTCAGCATGTGACAGATTTTGAAAGAGGCCCAATTGTGGGTCTTCATTTGAGCGGCTGGTCGAATCATGTCGCATTCTGATTTGTGGGGCATTCTAGTGTGAAAGTGGTCCTATTTTTGACTGCATGGAAATGCGAGAGCAGGCATACTCATCATCAAGGTTCTGACTGGCACAACAGAGGACCACCCTATTGTGCACCACACACACATTGCAGCCCCCTTCACATATATGCCTGCCATCAAAGAGTAAGTATTGGACACACTGCCACATTCTCTGTCACCTCACACCATTCTGTGTCATACCACACTGTTTGTTGGAGACAAGCAGCAGCCAGACTAGAGAATTACTATCCCATGCATAAATTGTCATTAACATACACCACCAACACCTGCATTTGGAATGGTGCTATGATCAGGAAACAGGACCTGCTGATGAGTGGCATTGTTTTCAGCAATAAATTGTGGTTGTGCACTACCCCAGATGACCATCATCGGCAAGTACGGCAATGATCTGGGGAGATATCCCGTTCTTCCAACATTTTGGAGAGAGACAGCGATGTTACTCCTGGCATTAGGTTTTGTAAAACCATTGGGTATGAGTTCATGATTTCATGTCATGGTCGGGAATTGTTGAGGGAAATCAGGCAGCACAATGGTACCTCACAAACATCCTGTGTTCTGATATGTTACATCTCATGCAACAGTATCAAGGTGCCATTTTTCAACAAGACGTGCTCATTCACTCATAGTATGTGTATGTATGTATGTACTGTCTGTGTGATGTTGAGGCATTCCCACAGCCAGCAAGATCCCTAGACCTGCTCCCCAACACATCGTGTGAGTGAGACCAGCTCAGATGTCAGCTCTGCCCCAGTGCCAGTATCCAGAGTATAAAGGACCAGTTACAATTATTGTGGACCAGCTTGCCTCAGAACAGGAGACCACGGCATTATGATACCCTTCCCAACCAAACCTGTGCACGCATCCAGGCCAGAAAAGGTGCAAAAACATACTGATAAGTGGGTTTATACAGCCAAATTCTTTGTAAAGTTGGCTCGATTTTGTAATCACTGAAATAACTTTACATATCCTCTCAACCAATAAAGTTTCATTTTATTTAATCACCCCTCCTAAATGTTTCACTTTTTAGTTCAGGCAATGTATTTAACATGTATATACTGTCAGCAAGCCATGCAAAAATGTATTGCTTAACATACTTAGCTTTATATACTGTAACGGACTGTAAGAAAGCAGAGTATTGCCACGGTAGGATTGAATAAAAAGTTCTTGGGTTTCCATCTGCATCAAGTGATTTAAATTACATGAGCTTTTGGCCGAGCACTCCTTGGCCATGGTCAAGTGATATAACTGCAGTGGGCGGCTAGTATGTCCCTTATATGAAGTAAGTGCCCGTTGTGATGTCAGTGGTGCTCACGGCATCTCCTTTTATGGGCATATGTTGGCTCAGTGTTCATTGTGCCTGCTTCAGCCGCGCATTTGCTGGATCCCATGCTGCGCTGAGCTGCAGGCCACACCCTAAATAGAGACTGTGGCCCGCAGCCACAGCGTGGAATCCAGCAATCACGCAGTTGAAGCAAGCACACTGAACACCATGTCAACGTATATATGGAGATGCTGTAAGCACCAGTGACGTCACAGTCAGGAGCTGATGTATATAAGAGGCATATCAGCAGCCCTCTGGCAGTCATATCACTTGACCATGGACAAGCTTGCACAGGATAGAGTGGCATGGAGAGCTGCATCAAACCAGTCTCAGGACTGAAGACCACAACAATGGACAAGAAGTGCTTGGCCGAAAGCTCATGTAATTTTAACGACCTGATGCAGCTAGAAACCAGAGAACCTTTGATGTAACGTAATAGGTAGGGTAATAGTGCTAATGCCTCATTTTGTTATATTAAGGTCTCTCAAGACAAATATGTAAAAGAGATGTCAGTCATAGCAGTTTCTATTATAATTGTTTGGGATCAAACACTACGTTCATGATTTGGCAAGTGTATACCACATAATGGTAGCAGCCAGTGATCTCTACCTAAACTGGATATCAAATCCAGCTTTAGCTTTCTAAGTGTGCTAGCTAAAGATCCTCTCACTTTGTATCTTACCCAACTAAATGGCAGCCATGAAATGTCATTAGACTGCAAAAGAAAATAATTTTCAGTTGTACACTCATGTTAGCCTGTTACATTGTATGTTCCAGATTTCTGAAGAAGAAAACTATTTCAAGACTTGCAGAAAATGGTGATAATTCTGTTGTATAATTTCAAAGATCTTGTGAGATCCAGATATTGGTTCTGCATTACTTCATTTATACCTGTTGCAATACTGAGCAACAAAATGAGATGCAGCAGAAACCAATAAATTAGGTAATATATTTGCCAAATTTTAAAATAGGTATTATTTATAAAATTGAGAGAATGCAGATACTTCCCAAATAAAGCTGATTTCATTTGCTCAGGTATGTTACTGCTGATAAATATTACATATGGACAAACAAGTACTGGGTAGTTGTAATTAAAGTGAAGCTACTCAATTTTTTTATTTATTTTAAATTCAGTGCAATAGTATTTGTAAAATGACTCTTAGTGTTCATTAAAAAATGACGATCATTCCACTTGGGACCTGTGGAATGGTACATTAGCTTATTTGTTTTAGTTTAAATATTTGTCATGTATTGTTGTTTTTCTGACATGTTCCACATCCTGGAGGACCTCCTCACTACGGATCAATTGGAATGAAAGTAAATCAAAATCAAAAATCAAAGTGACAGCAAAACTTGATAGATATTGTAATGTGTTAATGTAGAACTGATGTACACGAGGAAAAAGTTAGTTCCGGTTTTGGCCACCTGGTACAAATCTGACACTAAACAACCTCATCAAAATCTCCAGTGCTCGTATTGAACAAACTGTATAAGTGGTGGTTAATAATCAAATAAACATTATCTTTCTCACATGTGTAACCTTTTCTGCTCACACTCTGTTGCTAATCTCTTATATATGGTAATGTTTCTGTGTGTATTTCTTGCATTCACAGCACCAGATTTTCACGTGGTGGCCAAAACTGGGAATTTTTTTTCCTCCATTGTAAATCGGTTCCACATTAATGCATTAGAATATCTGCTAAGTTTCACTGTCATACAATAATTACAGCCCACACTGGATCCCTGCGAGTAGCTCCACTTTAATTATAACCAACTGGTAATTATTAAGCATAAACTGATGTTAAAATGTCCAACACCACCTACACCTCAATGCACAATTTTACATACTTGCTTCTTGAAAGGACGCGTTGTGTACTTGTGTTAAGTTGGGACTCACTTTTATAGACGTATGAAGACCTCCATTAAAGAAGGTTGTATATTGCAATTTCATAATTTTCCAGAAAGTAAAAGTAATGGTTGTTTTCCTTTGATACTATTTATTTATACATTTTATTATGTATGGTCAAGTGATGCAGTATGTGTTACAGAACAGCAACATGTATTTAGCATATTTTGCAATATTTAGAAAGTTATCTTAATTTTTTTGTAGCTTTCTGTGTAAGAGCAATGCATATTCTGTAAAAGTACATCATGAAATAATGTTGTATATCAAAAAAGAATTGATTTTCTGTTACATTGACAAAAAATAATGGAAAGTATTAACAAAATATATTATCTGACATACAAAAAATAGAGTATTTATTTAATTAATACCCAAGTTGAAAATAAAACTAGTTCTGCAAAGGACAAGAAACAATAACAAAGAAAAAAGTGAACAGAGGAAAAAATAGTTGTACTGTTCACTAAGAAGGTAAGTTCACATAAAATTCCCTGTATTGTACATCAAGATAATCACACATATTCAAGTGTCTCATTTTGTCTGCCGCTAGAGGATGAAGAAGCAGCTCTTTATGCAATAAAGGGAACATAACAGGTACAGAGATGTTAACTTTAAGCTGAATTTCTCTTCCGTCTTTAGACAAGACCTGATGACATTATGATTAACAAGCAAGTAACTATTTGTTTTCAAGTTTGGATCAAATGCCATATTTCCTTCAAGAACATTGATAGCAACAGTCATTCTGTCTCATTTCCATTGTAATGAAAGGTGGACTTCAACAAGTGTTAGATATTACATACTTCCATTCATATGTAGTCTCAACATCTCTACTTTTTTTTCCAATTAATGCAAAAGTATGGTCCCAAGACAGAAACCTATGCCTCGAAAGAATAAACTTATGTTCAATTGTTGTAAAAAAAAACTCTGTCAAAACCAGGTAGTTGAACAAAAGTATTATTGTCGAGTTGTTGTTTTGCCCAAATCAGTGGCCAGACCAAGCAACTTATTCCAGTGAACAATTTTTACATTAACATTATATACAATGTTCATGTATGTATCACCTTTAATGTAGCTTTTTCTTTAGGCAATTTTTACCAGTTGCAGAAACCTAAGATTTTCCATTCCCCCTACTTTTCTAGGCATTCTGCTACCAATTTGATGGACCTATTTTCCTTTCTATGCTTTTAATGATACAGTATCCTTTGGAGTGAGAAGTACATCATCCACTTCCATCACATTTATTAATATCTATCATTCTTGCCGGATAGTCAACTTTACAACTACAAATAGCTAATCTTGTATTGAAAACCCGGCTTTGTCAAAAATCTGATATACAACCTTCTTTGAGGGAGGTCTTCAATACTGCATATGTGACGATGTATTTCCTTCCACAGAGCATTAAATATAAAGTTTTCAGGGAAATTGTGTGTACTTATGGGTGCTGCAGGTCATCTATTTTGAAAGCACACGTACAAGATGGAAGATAATGAATTTCAGGAATAGTGTTACAATGCTTGTCAGTTTCCTGCAGGAGATCGCCAGTTATCAAGTCTGTAAATTTCCTGTTGCCATTTGCAGGAACAAATCCATGGGACAGATTGTAAAGTTCATAGATTATTTAAAGGAAGCAATTATTCTGCTTATATAGACATTTCATAATGAAGTATTGCAATCTCTTGCTGATCTAATAATTACCTGGTTCAAGCAGTGCTATAGCCCATGATACAAGGGTTATAAGCACTCATAAATCAATTGAAATGTTTTTCCTTTCTACAACATGGCACATGACAGGAATCTGCTGGTCCTTCGCAGTTCTGTATTCAGATAGTAGGTTACAAGCGGTTGACATAAGTGTTGCCTTCCCCCATCATCCGTGACAGCCAGGAATTGAAACAAGTTGAATATCAGAAAGATTTATGTGTATATGCTACATTGATTGTTTCTCAACAAAATCTCCATGGCTGTTGAGACAGAACAGTGTACTCAGTTTCCTAGGCTTCTTATCTGAAATTAAATGTTATCCTCTTAGCCAGTTCTTTATCCAATTCACCTCTTCCGCCTTCTGACAAATTGATGTATTGACTTAAGTTCTTTCAGTATAGTCGTTACTTTGTCAAGTCACATATGTGAGAGATGCAAGTGCAGTGTGCAGAAACGGTAAAAAAATGTATTGGGGAAAGATCAACATCAAGCATCATGCTAAATAGCTGAAATTTAGTGCTGAGGATATAAAATTAGGAGAAAAGGAGAAATTAAGAAACCATAGCATGGTAGGCGGTGAAACATTATCTACAAATTCAAAATACAGATTCTGCCAAGTTATGCTGGGAAAAATGTGTCACTTTGATGGGTGAAGGTTTAGAGAAAAACTAACACCATAACCAGTTCACAAGCACAACTTGATTATTTCGATGTGATAACTGAAATTTATGTGAGTATCCTGCATACAGGTTGGGTTTGGAATGCCAAGCAACAGGGTTTCCTACATGCCAAGCCATGTACAAAACATGGAGCAGTGGTTACCTTGCTCTTCCCTACCAATGGAATACACTGGGCACTTCGTCAGTTTCAGTGTGTACAAGGACTAAGTATGTTATGGTCTAAAAATTTCATGTCACTGTTATGATGAAGAAATTCATTACATGCATGAGGCAAGGTACTGCTTCAATTAATCAAATAAAGTTGTATTAGACATTATCTTCACATTTGTATGATAGTAAAATAAATTTAAAAATATACCTGAGTAGAGGCATCTTGTGGTCTTAAACAAGTCCTGTGTACAACAGTAGTTGATCATAAACATTAGAGAAGTAAGACTACAATATTATGTGCCACAGACTGCTTATGAATGTATTCTCATGCTTCTTTCTTTGCCATGTTGGATATCAGTAGAAAAGTGGTACGTGAAGTATTAAAAGTATGAAGTGATTATTATTGTTGAATGATGTTTGCTTTGGTGCATGATGGAATATAAATTACATTGTCCCATTAGCCCTGTTGTTGGCAGAAAGAATCAGTTGGCACATTACTTCTAACAAAAAGTTTGTTTCACTCAGTTCTCACAGGCATTGTTTAATGGGTGTATTGGTTTCAGCTGGCTAGTTATTATCAAAAACCCATAAATAGTTCTGATACAGCCTTCAGCCAAAAAGTCATTATGGAATTTGTACAATCAGAGCCAGTTTGAGATCATTTTACCACACACATTTTTGCTACTAATTTGTATCACACTGAATACAAATCTTGCACTTGGGTGGCCCTTTCAGCTTGGCACCCCAAGTGGCTGTTACTAATTGTGACACATGCTGAATAGAAATCTTAGTTGTGGTGCCTCTGGCGCCCCTCTCAGTTGGTGCCCAAACCAGCGGCTTATATTGCTTGTGTCTTAAACGGGCTTATATTGCTTCTGTCTTAAACTGGCCCTGTTTATACTGAGTAAACTGGTAGAGGCATTAATTTATGTGAGCATTGACTAAATAAACTTTATAAAAATTACATTAACATTAGACTGCCCGTATGCAAGGAAAACAGTTGTCTACAACTGAACTGATGGACTGATGGACAGTTTCTCGGTCACTGAAGCTCAGATCAACATGGATACTACCACCATTCATTTCAATAGTCATTTACCGAAGTGAAGTGTCAGTATACCCCTTACTTAGAGCTTTACTGATGGGTATTGAAGTTACATCTACATTTCTGGCCATTTAAGTTTCTCAAACATGAAGGTGGCATGCAACGAATGTCAGATAGGGATTCCTGGAAAATCAAATTATGGGCATTTCAGGAGTATCATTGTCTACATTCTGTATTTAAGGAAAGATTATGCAGCAAGTTTCTCATTCATAAACTGCATACGAATTTTAACTGTTGCTATTTTAATGATGGGAAATTTCTACCAGCATCTGTCAGAATCCAATGGCAGCTGTATCATGGCCTATCGAAATTGCTATCATCATTGTGCAATGGTGCTGCTCGCACTGATCTGGATACCACAAAATGTTCTTTCTGCAGTAATTTGATTTAATTATCAAGTGACTTTAGATTTAGCAATTGATATAGTAGTGCAGTTACGGAATTGATGGGTTAGGAGGGCTATACTCGTGCCATACAGGACAGGCATATTGTTCACTGTGCAGAATTGTAAAACCATGCCATGTACCTTGAATCAAGAAATTGGGTTGTCAGTGCGGTATCATGTATCGATACCATCCAACTGGCATATCTAGTAGACAACGGAATAACAAGTTTCCGTCCAACTCCAATAGCAGTAGTGCGGAATCCTGCAGACCCAGTGGTGCACATCAACTGAGCCACACACCTTCTGCAGCTCTGTACTTCAAGTGCCCTGTGCCATCACAATATAGAACAGCCAGCGGCAGCCTCTCAGCCGACACTTGCTTGGAGCCATTTTGCTGCAGGACGCCACATAATCACGGCTTCGGCATTATTGTTGTTGCTATTGTACGAGCTGAACTCTTATTTCTTGTTGCATTATTTGCAATGAGTCTTCATACATTTCAAGAAATACAAGTTAGTAAATCTTCTGTGTGTTGTGTTAACTTGTTCACTAATCGTTTCTGCTCCTGTCCAGCTTTCTTGCGAGAACAGTTGGTTCACCACTCTCCTAGTTGACCTCTCCTTACCATTGTGTACAACGTCGTACAGAACATTAGCTACCAGATAAGCATCCATACAGATGGTGCAACAATGTCTAGAACGACACTATCAGCACAGATTACATTGTTGTGGCTTCCCTCGATGCAGCAGCAGAAAGAGGCTCTCCAATTAGTGTGCCTAACAAGAACACTAGAAAGGTGGCACCACATCATATTTTTGGACGAGTCCTGGTTCCGCACACAGCATCATGATGGATGTGTCAGTGTGTATAGAGTTTGCAAGGGGAACACTGTGGGGGTCGGGATGGGGGTTTGTCGGGGACGGCCAGCTCGTCCCACGCATCCCCTGATCGGACTACGGCTGTGGTTGCCCGGGATACTGCCCGCATTGAGGCTGATCCCTCACCTGTGGTAGAGTGGGAGGTCGTTTCAAGGTGTGGCAGGGGGCGAAAGACATTCCGGAGGGCTGAACGGAAAGCCTCTCCAGTTTGTCTGACGAACCAGTTTCAGGCTCTGTCTCAGGCTGATACTGATCTTCGGCCTGACATGGCTGCTTGTCCTGTTCCAGAGGTTGCCCCTCAGTCTGCAAGATCCGGGCAGTCGCAGAGGGTGGGCTTACTGGTAGTTGGGAGCTCCAACGTCAGGCGCGTAATGGGGCCCCTTAGGGAAATGGCAGCAAGAAAGGGGAAGAAAACCAATGTGCACTCCGTGTGCATACCGGGGGGAGTCATTCCAGATGTGGAAAGGGTCCTTCCGGATGCCATGAAGGGTACAGGGTGCACCCATCTGCAGGTGGTCGCTCATGTCGGCACCAATGATGTGTGTCGCTATGGATCGGAGGAAATCCTCTCTGGCTTCCGGCGGCTATCTGATTTGGTGAAGACTGCCAGTCTCGCTAGCGGGATGAAAGCAGAGCTCACCATCTGCAGCATCGTCGACAGGACTGACTGCGGACCTTTGGTACAGAGCCGAGTGGAGGGTCTGAATCAGAGGCTGAGACGGTTCTGCGACCGTGTGGGCTGCAGATTCCTCAACTTGCGCCATAGGGTGGTGGGGTTTCGGGTCCCGCTGGATAGGTCAGGAGTCCACTACACGCAACAAGCGGCTACACGGGTAGCAGGGGTTGTGTGGCGTGGGCTGGGCGGTTTTTTAGGTTAGATGGCCTTGGGCAAGTACAGAAAGGGCAACAGCCTCAACGGGTGCGGGGCAAAGTCAGGACATGCGGGGACCAAGCAGCAATCGGTATTGTAATTGTCAACTGTCGAAGCTGCGTTGGTAAAGTACCGGAACTTCAAGCGCTGATAGAAAGCACCGAAGCTGAAATCGTTATAGGTACAGAAAGCTGGCTTAAGCCAGAGATAAATTCTGCCGAAATTTTTACAAAGGTACAGACGGTGTTTAGAAAGGATAGATTGCATGCAACCGGTGGTGGAGTGTTCATCGCTGTTAGTAGTAGTTTATCCTGTAGTGAAGTAGAAGTGGATAGTTCCTGTGAATTATTATGGGTGGAGGTTACACTAAACAACCGAACTAGGTTAATAATTGGCTCCTTTTACCGACCTCCCGACTCAGCAGCATTAGTGGCGGAACAACTGAGAGAAAATTTGGAATACATTTCACATAAATTTTCTCAGCATGTTATAGTCTTAGGTGGAGATTTCAATTTACCAGATATAGACTGGGACACTCAGATGTTTAGGACGGGTGGTAGGGACAGAGCATCGAGTGACATTATACTGAGTGCACTATCCGAAAATTACCTCGAGCAATTAAACAGAGAACCGACTCGTGGAGATAACATATTGGACCTACTGATAACAAACAGACCCGAACTTTTCGAATCTGTATGTACAGAACAGGGAATCAGTGATCATAAGGCCGTTGCAGCATCCCTGAATATGGAAGTTAATAGGAATATAAAAAAAGGGAGGAAGGTTTATCTGTTTAGCAAGAGTAATAGAAGGCAGATTTCAGACTACCTAACAGATCAAAACGAAAATTTCTGTTCCGACACTGACAATGTTGAGTGTTTATGGAAAAAGTTCAAGGCAATCGTAAAATGCGTTTTAGACAGGTACGTGCCGAGTAAAACTGTGAGGGACGGGAAAAACCCACCGTGGTACAACAACAAAGTTAGGAAACTACTGCGAAAGCAAAGAGAGCTCCACTCCAAGTTTAAACGCAGCCAAAACCTCTCAGACAAACAGAAGCTAAACGATGTCAAAGTTAGCGTAAGGAGGGCTATGCGTGAAGCGTTCATTGAATTCGAAAGTAAAATTCTATGTACCGACTTGACAGAAAATCCTAGGAAGTTCTGGTCTTACGTTAAATCAGTAAGTGGCTCGAAACAGCATATGCAGACACTACGGGATGATGATGGCATTGAAACAGAGGATGACACGCGTAAAGCTGAAATACTAAACACCTTTTTCCAAAGCTGTTTCACAGGGGAAGACCGCACTGCAGTTCCTTCTCTAAATCCTCGCACAAACGAAAAAATGGCTGACATCGAAATAAGTGTCCAAGGAATAGAAAAGCAACTGGAATCACTCAATAGAGGAAAGTCCACTGGACCTGACGGGATTCCAATTCGATTCTACACAGAGTACGCGAAAGAACTTGCCCCCCTTCTAACAGCCGTGTACCGCAAGTCTCTAGAGGAACGGAGGGTTCCAAATGATTGGAAAAGAGCACAGATAGTCCCAGTCTTCAAGAAGGGTCGTCGAGCAGATGCGCAAAACTATAGACCTATATCTCTTACGTCGATCTCTTGTAGAATTTTAGAACATGTTTTTTGCTCGCGTATCATGTCATTTCTGGAAACCCAGAATCTACTATGTAGGAATCAACATGGATTCCGGAAACAGCGATCGTGTGAGACCCAACTCGCCTTATTTGTTCATGAGACCCAGAAAATATTAGATACAGGCTCCCAGGTAGATGCTATTTTTCTTGACTTCCGGAAGGCGTTCGATACAGTTCCGCACTGTCGCCTGATAAGCAAAGTAAGAGGCTACGGAATATCAGACCAGCTGTGTGGCTGGATTGAGGAGTTTTTAGCAAACAGAACACAGCATGTTGTTATCAATGGAGAGACGTCTACAGACGTTAAAGTAACCTCTGGCGTGCCACAGGGGAGTGTTATGGGACCATTGCTTTTCACAATATATATAAATGACTTAGTAGATAGTGTCGGAAGTTCCATGCGGCTTTTCGCGGATGATGCTGTAGTATACAGAGAAGTTGCTGCATTAGAAAATTGTAGCGAAATACAGGAAGATCTGCAGCGGATAGGCACTTGGTGCAGGGAGTGGCAACTGACCCTTAACATAGACAAATGTAATGTATTGCGAATACATAGAAAGAAGGATCCTTTATTGTATGATTATATGATAGCGGAACAAACACTGGTAGCAGTTACTTCTGTAAAATATCTGGGAGTATGCGTACGGAACGATTTGAAGTGGAATGATCATATAAAACTAATTGTTGGTAAGGCGGGTACCAGGTTGAGATTCATTGGGAGAGTGCTTAGAAAATGTAGTCCATCAACAAAGGAGGTGGCTTACAAAACACTCGTTCGACCTATACTTGAGTATTGCTCATCAGTGTGGGATCCGTACCAGGTCGGGTTGACGGAGGAGATAGAGAAGATCCAAAGAAGAGCGGCGCGTTTCGTCACTGGGTTATTTGGTAACCGTGATAGCGTTACGGAGATGTTTAATAAACTCAAGTGGCAGACTCTGCAAGAGAGGCGCTCTGCATCGCGGTGTAGCTTGCTCGCCAGGTTTCGAGAGGGTGCGTTTCTGGATGAGGTATCGAATATATTGCTTCCCCCTACTTATACTTCCCGAGGAGATCACGAATGTAAAATTAGAGAGATTAGAGCGCGCACGGAGGCTTTCAGACAGTCGTTCTTCCCGCGAACCATACGCGACTGGAACAGGAAAGGGAGGTAATGACAGTGGCACGTAAAGTGCCCTCCGCCACACACCGTTGGGTGGCTTGCGGAGTATCAATGTAGATGTAGATGTAGATTGCATTAGTCATTGTGATATGGACCCAGCTGCTTACGTGACGGTATGGTGTGGTGTGCTCTTGGGTACACACCATGATCACTTCTTATTCACATAGCCGCTAATTTGAACTGTAGTTGTTACATTTCTCACGTGTTAAGGATGGTGGCTGCACCCAATCTTCAAGGTCTCGATGACATTATCTTTCAACTAGATTATACGAAACCAGATGTTGTCATGCTGTCCTGACCTACTTCAATACAGAGGATTTTTCAGTATCGTCCTAGCCAACATGTTCTCCATATCTCACTCCCATTTAAAACATCTGGTCATAGGATGCCGAGAAACTGGCATGCACATCTTGCCAGCTACTTACAGCTGATGATATGGCATGAGAAAATATGGAATGACAAACCCCTATCGTCATCAAAGCTTAGTCTGACTTTGTGCCTAGTTGGTTCTACATCTACGTACATACTCTAAAAGCCATTGTACAGTGCACTACTTGCTGTTTCTTTTCCTGTTACAATCACAAATAGAACAAGGGAAAAATGACTTATTGCGAGTCCACAAGAGCTCTAATTTCTCATATCTTATCTTCTTGGCCTTTATACAAAATATATGTTGGCAGCCATAGAACTGTTCTGCAGTCAGCTTCAAATGCCAGTTTTCTACATTTTCTGAATAGTTGTTGATCAAAAGAAAGTCGTCTTCCCTCCAGGGATTCCCGTTCAAGTTCACGAAGCACCTCCGTAATACTAACATGTCGATCAAACTTAACAGTAATGAAATTAACCGCTTGCCTCTGAATTGCTTTGATGTCTTCCTTTACCCAGACCTCTCAAGCAGTACTCAAGAACATGTCACATTAGTTTTCTATACATAGTCTCCCTTACAGATGAGCTATAATCCCAATAAATCAAAGTTGTCCATTTGCCTTTCCTACTACCAACCTTTCATGCTTGTTCCATTTCATATCACTGTGCAACATTCCACCCATATATTTAATCGACTTGACTGTGTCAGACAGACTACTAATGCTTTATTCAAACATTATGGGATTGTTATTCCTACTCATCCGCATTAAGTTACATTTTTCTACATTTAGAGCAATCTGCCAGTCATCCCAACAACTAGAAATTTTGTCCGAATAATTTTGTGTCCTCCTACAGTCACTCAACGTGGACATCTTCCCATACATCACAGTGCCATCAGTAAAGCCTGGATTTTATGTAGTTACATATTCTATTCCTTTGTGTGTAGTTATAAGAAAAACTAAAATATTGATAAATTACACTGAGAAAAAAAACCTTATTCAAAGTTTTAAATTACATATTTTGAGGTATAATCCATATTTCACACTATACTACATAAATTTCATTTTTTAATTTTACTTTTTGTTACATATCAAAAAAGGGGGGAAAATTTCTGTGTGTGTCATACTCTCCTGAACCCCATTACACTCAAATATAAATTACGCGAATTTGATGTGGACAACAATGATCATTTTAAACCCTTTTCTTTTTTGTTCTCAAATGCTTCACAATGTATAACTGTCAATTGCATTTAAGTTAACCATGGCAACAGTTTGTCATCAAAGCTGAAAACATGGATTTCTACTGCCAGTTCTTCAACCACAAACAGTAAAATAGCCATTTGCCAAACTTGTGATAAACATGTAGGATATACTGTGAAATCTCAAACTGAATGTTTACGAAGCAATAACATATTAGGAATAAACAACAAATTTCTTCAAAGAAACAGTTGTTCTTACACAGCTGCAGTAAATGTGTTTTGCATTGGCTGCGGGGAACATACCCTGGGACAGACTTCAGGACCTGAACTTAAATATTTCTTACAGGAATACTGCAGCCTCAAAATTCCTGAAGGGTCCACCCAGGTGAATTACGTGGATTCTTGCTATGTTGATATTTTAGAGAAAATTAGGGCTGACATTGGCAAATCACTTGCATGGATTTCTGATCACGAGACAATGGATGCTGCAGGCTGTTTCATCGCCAATCTAACTGTGGCAAGTTGGACTCTAAGACTGCATCTGAACTCTATTTAATGTATTGTAAACTTTTGGAGGCAACAAACAGTTCAACATTTGGTAGATTCATCGATGATGGACTTTAGGAACTATGGCCAGATGGCATAAAAGAAGAGAGGGTCCTACTGATGTACACAACTGCAGCTCCATACATGTTGATAGCAAAGACATCACTTAATGTATTTTATACAAACTTAGTGCATGTTACATGTTTGGCTCACACATTGCAATGAGTGGCAGGGACAGACATCAATTCAAAGAAGTAAATACAATGGTATCAGCAGTGAAGAAGATTTTTCTGAAATGTCCTTACTGTGTACAGTGCTATAAGCAACAGTAGCAGCTACCTGATTTACCTCAGCCTCTGAAGCCTGTGATAACAAGGTGGGCAACATAGAGTGAAGCTGCAATTTTCTACAGTAAGCACTTTGAAGCCGTGAAGTCAGTGAAGGAGGGCTTTTCTTTAGATTGTGCAGTGACTGTGAGTGAATCCTTGTCAGCATTCAACAGTTCTAAAGTACTCAATTCAGTTTCATACACTGCTAGTCACTTCAGCTGGCTTCCCGACATTATCAAAAAACTGGAGATCTCAAGTATCTCGGCTGTGGGAATAATGAAAAATGCAGATCGGGAGATCAGTATTGTACAAGATGAAGTAGGTGCTGTAGTTTCCAGCACACTGGGATCTGTGCTGAATAAGAATCCTGGTACTCAAATCTTGTTATTTTGTCTTGCTTATTTAATGATGAAATTGTAGAACCCACTGAGAATATTATCCCTAGCACAACACCTCTGTATAAATTTGCACCAATGACTTCTTGCAAAGTTGAGTGATGTTTGTTTATTTATAGAAAGAACATTTGGAAAAGCATGTATATTATAATTAACTGTGCATTGCATTCCAATGTGACTTAAGTGCTGGAATAGGAGACGCTAGTGCTTCAGTATTTTGTAACAAATATGAACTTATTAAGAATTAAATATCTAATGTCATAGGTAGGCTAGTCAAATATCTTTTCTAGCAAAAAAATAAAATTTTGAATTTTGCATGTAGTTGCTTCGTTTCATATTTCACCAATTTTGCTTATGTATTTATGTACATATTACCCAATTTAATATTACATAAAATCCAGACACTCATCACCAGTGAACAGCCACAGATTGCTGCTCACCCTATCCATATGTATATTGAGAACAAGACCGGTCCTGTAACACTTCCCTGGGGCACTGCTGGTGATACCTTGTCTCCAATGAAACACTTGCCATCAAGGACACCATACTGGATTCTATTACTTAAGAAGACTTCAAGCCATTAGTTGCTGCCACAGATCTGTGTACTAATTTTACACTTTCAATGAGGGGTGCTCAAAAAGTAATAGGGGTTTTTGTTTCTCTTAAAGAATCTTTATTTACTCATCAACTCCAACTTTGTCTCCTTCAATGTAATTCCTCTCAGATCATGTTTGTGCCAGTGCTGTATCAAATCTTGGAAGCACTTCTGGAACTCACTTTTCATTATGGTGTTCAGTTCCTTCAGCGATTCTGTTTTTATCTCATCAACGGAGGCAAAATTATATGCTTTCATGGTTCTGATCAGCCTCAGGAATAGAAAGAAGTCAGGAGGAGGCCACATCCGGTGAACATGGTGAGTGAGGCAAGATAACGGTTTTGTATTTTGCCAAAAAATCTCAAACAAGCATTGATGTGTGGGAAAATGCATTATCGGGATGCAGTTTCCATGAGTGATTTTGAAGCAGTTCTGGTCATTTACTTCACGACTGCTCTTTGACCATAAGCCAGGAATTCGTGATGCATTATCCCATTGTAATTGACAAAAACAGTGAGAAGGACCTTCAGAAGTTACCGAACTTGAATTTTTTACGGTTGTGGCTCTTCAGGCAGTTTCCATTAGGATAACTGGGCCATGGTTTCAACGTCATACCCAAACGCACGTTTCGTCACCTGTTATAGAACCTTCTTTGGCATCATTCTGTTCTGAGCGATGTCTACTCAATGTCGTTTTTGGTCAAAATTCAATGGTTTCGGAATAAACTTTGAAGCTACACATTTCATGTCCAAAACATCTGAAAAAAACTGCTTGGCCTGAGCCAAATGATATTCCAACATGATCAGCAACCTCTCTGATGGTGATTCGGATATTTTCCACATTGTCGTAAGTAACTGATGTGCTAGGGCATCAGGGACAGTCGTCATCATCTCTCGGCCCTCTTTGAAACATTTATACCACTCGTAAACTCTTGTCTTACTCATAACAGATTCACCAAAAAGCACAATCAATATCTCAAATGGGTCCTGCACTTAATTCAATCAATATCTCAAATGGGTCCTGCACTTAATTCCACTTTTCAAGCAATACTTAATGCAAATACTTTGAGCCACCTTTTCCAGCAGTATAAATTCGCCGAGCACTCAAACACATGTAATCTTTGACTGTCAACAATAAATAGACTAAATATTCAAAACAGCTGAAAATGCAAACAGACATCAGAAACAAGTGTGCCACCAACATGATAAAAACTTTTGAAAGTCAGATGTATAAAACCTGCAAAATTAAAAAACTTCATATTACTTTTTGATCACAGTCCTTAAATCACGTAGAAAATACTGAAGTATTCTTCCTATTTTATTGCATATGCACAAAAAGTAAAGTGGAAACAGTGCACTCATCAGCAGTTGATCAAGACACAAAACGGGACAGGAAATATGACTTTCTATATTTTTTTTTTAAAAAAAAAAGAGAGAGAGAGAGAGAGAGAGAGAGAGAAGAAAAAGAGCACAAAAAACTGGTGTATAATGATGCAACAAGTAAAGTTTCGTCGTTTGCTCTCCTCCTTTGTGTCGCAATTGTGAAAGCCAGCAGTACATCTACAAAAATAGCTGTCAGTCAGCCAGGTGCAACTGGCTTTGTTTGGGTTATGCAGTTACTTTCAGTTGACCAGAAAGTTAAATAAAAATATATAATGTAACAACAATACTTTATGTGGAAGCATCAAAACAACTAATGAAATAAATTGGTTTCACTACCAGTTAGCAGATATTAATTATATTTAGTGACCACCTCAGCATCTGCATATTGGAACAGCCATCCTCAAGAATGTTGAATACTGGTCTGTAAAGTGCCAAGAATCACAAGATGACGCTACATTACACGTCTGTAAACTGCCAACAATCACAAGCTGACACTACATTACACATCTTATTTTGATTTGAACTTGGAATTGTGAAGGGGCGTACTTATCTGTCTACGAGCCCTCGATCACGAAAGCTGAGATTCAGAATTGTCCCAGATGTGTTCATTTTAATCAAACTCAATATTTAAGATTTTCAGTGAGTAAACGCATTCTGTATACAGGGTACCCCAGAAGGAATGATCAATATACAGGGATATGACAGGAACAATCATTTGAAGCATGGACTCTAAAATGCATACCTCAGAGAGTTTATGTGCACTGTTCCTGTCATATCCCTGAATATTGACCCTTTCTTCTGGGTGTGCCATCTAGTTTTGAAGTGTTATTTATCTGTGAAAAATTACTGCTGATAGCGAATTGAAATTATGTATGAGTGTTTCACTGCTTTAAAGTAGGTGTTATAGATACACAGTCACATTATTCATCGAACAAATGACCAGGTATTATTGTTTATCTGAATTTAATTATATACAACACTGGACTCGCATTCGGGAGGATGACTGTTCAATCCCGCGTCCGGCCATCCTGATTTAGGTTTTCCGTGATTTCCCTAAATCACTCCAGGCAAATGCCGGGATGGTTCCTCTGAAAGGGCACGGGCGACTTCCTTCCCCATCCTTCCCTAATCCGATGAGACCGATGACCGCGCTGTCTGGTCTCCTTCCCCAAAACCACCAACCAACAATTATACATAATATAAATTCTTTTTGCACTTTTGTTCTGAACAAAGTCACAAGTTGCTCAAGGTGAAATTCAACTGTTATGAAAGTAATGTCAATCTATGGGTCTAACCCCTCTTACTTACAGAATCTTAACAACTCTATTTTGTATCACTTGTGCAAAATACATTTAATTCATTTCTACTCAGTGCAGGATATAATCATCAGTAATCACAGAGCAAGGCTGAAACAAAATACTGATGTGTTCAAAATATCACTAAATTGAATGGGAATACTAATATCCAGTAACATTTGCTTTGTAACTAACTGCCTATTTTGGTGATGAAAAGATAACCACATTAACTACGATAAGGCTGCCACCGGCCACAGCAGAGCTTACGACTGATATTGTGTACCAACTGATATGTTGTGTACCAACTGGTATGCTATGGCCTTTTCTGACCTAGCCGGGCCTGGCAGTGAAATGCCCATCACCATGTGTGCGGCAGTCAGCAATTTAAGAGTGCTAGCTTACTGAGTGCATTCACTGAGTGCTACTTGGAATTATTCGTTGCACACAAATATGCTGAAAGTTATAAATCAAAAGCACAATACTTTGTTTGTTCTACAGTATCTATTTATTCTGTTAACCAGTTTCAGCTTTAAAGTCTGTATGTATGGTTGTCAAATTTTAAACACTGATTTATTTATTTATTCATTCATTCGTCAAAGCATCAAACTTCAGTATTCAAGATATATATACATAACAACAATTATAAAGCAATTGCTAATTTTACATTAATATACATTGAAAGAATGTTAAACAAAAGAAAACACATTGAGTTGCAGACAGGCAAAATGAAAAAAAGTGTTACACAATGAGCTTTTGGCCAAAGCCTTCTTCAGGAAAGAACACACGTACGAAGCAGGAACATTTCATGCACACATGACTGCTATCTCTGGCCACTGCAGCCAGAATGCAGAATACTGTTCCTATCTCTGGCCACTGCAGCCAGAATGCAGAATACTGTTCCTATCTCAACCTGGACTTTTCATTGTTTAAACAAAAGAAATGAAGACACAGATGACAATCTAAACAGCTTTAAACCAGTATTTGGCAATCACAATGCAGTAATCAGGTCATCAATGGTGCATCTTGCAGGACATATTCTACATTGATATAATTGCTCTATAGTGTGCTGAACTGATAATGTGAGATAACCCCATTTCTACAGATTGTCTTTTGTCCTTGTGACCCAAGCTCTGAGCCTGTTTAGTTTTCTTCAAATGGGCCTTTCTTGAGTAAAACCAACACCTATATTTTCCAATGGTATTCAGACCTCACCTTCCACATACATAATCAGGAACACATCAGTTATCTGTTGTTCCCATGAAACTTTTAATGGTCATCAGTTGTGAAGGAAAAGATTGGTGTGGTTATATAATGGGTGTTTATTGGATGTAGATGACTTATACCTATCTCTGCATGCAGCTATCTCATGCCTGATCTCTGGAGGGGCAATTCCAGCTAAATGGTAGAGTTTACCACACAGTGTAGGTTTCAGACATCCAGTAATTAGTGTGGGCAGAATTACACCAAAAAGGATTAACATTCACCTAAAGTGAAACACAAAGATTAAGCTGTAATTTTAACTTTTTTTGCTGCTGCATCCCAGACTTAAATACTGATGATGGCCTTTTGACCCAAAAACTGGTTAATACACAGTATTGTGCTTTTCATTTACAATTATGAGCTTTCAACCATGAAGCGACAGAAGGATCAGTTAATGTGGTATAAGTATGCTGAACCGATATACACCATGGAATCTCATCTAGAAACTATTTTTAAAAAGCTAAAAACTGCATAACACATTGTGAGAGTTCAGTTAATTTATAAATTACCTCATTGCTGGTCTTCAACTCTAAGGAATTTAAATAGCTACTTGCAGGACATGAGATGGTAATATGTACGGACAGCTGCTGACCTATTCTCTAAACGATACATAGGATTGTTCATCAAGGGTGCTTCCATTGTATCTTGGTAGATGTAGCCAAAATTCTTGATTGCCACTTGCTAACTCGGTTGAACTTCTCAATATAAACACTGCGAATATGTATTACTCATTGTGGTTCAAATTCTGTTTTTACTTTTGATAAAGTGAACCCTGGTTATACAATGTCATCTCATAATTCCATGGCAGCTTAGTTCATTAGAAACAAAATTCCAATGATGTTGCTATAAGAAGAGTTATTTACAAACAGAAATCACAGTACACGAAAAAGTCAGTATATATTACTCAAATTTGTTGCATTTCACTTTTTGTGCCTTTGGTTGCACAGCTTCCTTATGTTTCAGCATCATACATTTGTTTGTCTTGGACACTGAATAGTAATGCCAATCTGAAGAGCCAGCAACAGCCTGGAGAGCTGAACTATTTAAGTCCTGCCTGGTTCATTATGACTTACAGTAATAGTACTGTTCCTTTGATGCCTAAATCTTCCTCATTGATGCTAAATCTTGCTATCAGATTTTGGTTTGATGTACCAGTATTGTTTAAACTTCTGCCAGTTGATCACACACTGGGGTTGCCGCAAGTGAGGGTCTAGTTAGCTTATAAATTACCTTGAAGCTGGTCTTCAGCTGCAAGAAGTCTGAACCCCTGACTCGTTGATAATTCTGTAGAAGAGTTCAACTTCTACCAAAACCAGAACATATTAATTCTAACAATGGAAAATTCAGGATGGAATGTAACAATGTTATGAGAAGGACAGTTGCTACTCACCATATAGTGGAGATGCTGAGTCATAAGACAGGCACGACTGAGACTGCAGTCATGTGTGCGAGTCACGTTTGCGTGAGCATGAGTGTGAGTGTGTGTGTATTGTTGACGAAGGCCTCAATGGCCAAAAACTATAATTCTGAGAGTCTTCCTGTTGTACATATTAAATTTGATTTATAGGAAGGCTTTTATTGTGTATTTAATTATAAAAGTTGATCAGATGTTAAGTATCATTATTGTTATAGTCTTATGGTCATTGGTATTCCTTGACCCCATGGCTTTTTTCAGAAGAGTCTTTGCCACCTCTGATTTCTTTGCAGATCAGGACTCCAAGCACAGTTTTAATTTTCTTGGGACAGCATGGAGCCCACCCTGAATACCTCAGACAAATAAAAAGCATACAAAACAAGACTTGCTCCTTAATAAGTCCTCTTATAATAAGGAAACTTTTAAGTTCTGGATGATTTCCTAGGTAACAAATGAACAGGGCTTCTGTTAATAGAGCTTGCTCATTTATATTCAAAATGTGTACAAGATTTCATGCTCGATCAATTACATGATTTGTTTCTAAAAATTTTGGCTACAAAACACCTGAAAAATCTCATTCCCTCACAACATTAATAGTCTGAAACTGTTTCAATTTTAAACCATTGTTTTAAAAAGAAACTGAAGTCATTTTTGCTTCGCAATTCACATCCCCAGCAACAGACCCAATAACTAAATATGCATTTAAGATTAAGCCAGTCGTGTCCATATATATACAGGGTGAACCCAAACTTTTGGTGTTACATACCACTCCAAAGGAATGATGTGAATCCTTATGTATTCTTACCAGTCAATGATACTTGCAGGTAAAAAAACTTTAAATGACTAATAACAGAGGAAAGCCTAAATATTGTGCATATTCATTATTTCATTTGCATGTTTAAAACCGTGCTGAGGGATAGTGCATGTCTTCACAATGTTCTTAGTAGCTTCCTTGCACAGACACAAATATAGGTGCTCTTAGCACCAACGGCCTATTTTGGATAAGCCTGAAGTCCTTTGACAGTACGTATTTGTTGGCTATACAGTTATGATGTTTACTCAAACAAATGAAATGTTAATGAAGTATCATTCAGATTTATTCATTCTTTTGACATATGTCTGCATAGAGATTTTAAAAAGAAATTTGATATCCATTTCAATTGTATGTGTTTATGGAAAATAAAGTCCAGGATGCAATGTGCGGCTTCATTTGTCTGAGACTGCAGTCGTGTGTGCGAGTTGCGTTTGCGCTAGAGAGAGAGAGAGAGAGAGAGAGAGAGAACTTTATTTGTGACAGTCTTTTTGTTGTGCCTATTTCAACTCGGCATCTCTACTTCTTTCATAAATACGTCCCTATATTATTGAAGACAAGTAAAGCAGCACTATTACATTTCCATACAACAATAACTAAGCAAGGAGGTTAAGTCTGTCATAAACGAACATGACAAACTCAACTGACAAAATTTTGGAATTAGTTCTGAGAATTTTGGTATAAGGGGCCCTTGGTCTCCAGGGGCTCATTACAAACGACACCACGATTGGATGTTTTACCTGAATTATGTTTATTAGTGTGAAAATACCTTCACAACAGGGAAAAAGACTTTATCAATATGCAATCCCCAATACAACATGAAACACAGAGTAATGCAACAACCCTCATATGCAAAAGTACCACAGTGTAGTTGGCTTCACAGCGTCATAAGGGCGAGGAAATCTAACAATACGCAATTACTCTGTAAGGAGTGCCAGATACCAGGTGCCTTTCATACCAAAATACGTAGAAATATCTCAAAGGAAATACAAGTCATTCACAGGATCTATAATGCCATTAAAATCTTCCCTCCTGGAAGTATTTCATTAATTTACAACATCTTTATGACTCATTTGCCAGGTACGTCGAGGTCCTCCTTTCCAAAAACCCTCTACCTCAGTGACGGAGTATGGATTCACCCTGTAAATAGAACCTCACTGTGAAATTGCATTTAATTTATAAACTAATCAGCATGTTCCTGAACAAAACAAGATATTAATGAAACTGATGAATGTTAACTAACAGCACTGCTGTGCTGTTGTTTACTTGTACTACCCACTGAGCCTTTCCTAAATACTTGCTAAAAATCCTTACCTAGCATGTGATCCTCCAGACTTTCAGTCAAAATTTCAGGTTCACAAGTTTGTCCATTTGCAGCGGGTTTTACCAGTATTTCGAATGCCTCACTGGTTGTATTAATTACATATCAAATGCAGATTTCATTGCACTATATTTGGCCTCAACCAAACTATGACTGGTGTAAGCTGCAGGATGCCTCAGTGATTATCTTCTGGTGCTGTTAAACAATAGAACAGTCAACAAATTCACATACTGCAGAAAGGCTATGCCAAAATGTAAAAATTTTAAGGAAAATCTCTTAAAATAAAACCCTTCACTAAAATTCCTCTTTGTCATACCATATTTTCCTTAAACTTTCTATATTTAGGCACAACTTTTCGGTGGATTTGAATTTCTGTTCAGGCTTTATAACGACAACGGAGAGCCGCTGAATTTTTCTTTTATCTGAAAGGAAATCTTTGTCTTTCGTAGATCCTATAAGTCTTTGGCATTGAAGAGGACCAAATTGAAAAGTACCAGAGTGATTTTAAAATTGAGTAATATGACATATTATTTTCTAACTTGATTAAAATAAATTTATAATTTTTTGTTCGGTTTTCAACAATAAAGTCATGTATACTTGTATGATATAAATACTTAAGACAATATTAACATCAACTGGGCAAAAAGGAACAAACACACATTTTTCTTTGTAAACAGCAAATTATTTTTTTCCATTTTTATGCATCTGGAGAACATGTGAAAATAATGTTAAATGATTACAATACATATTTACACGCTGAATTCCAGCACAGCACATCCACCATTGACGTCAAAATACAGTTATAAACTATATGCATGTGTATGACATCCATTAAAGCCTTGAGAATAGATTCTTGACTGAGCATACGGAATCCACTGTTAACATCAGTGACAAAATCATTTAAAAATGCCCACTTACTACTGACTAAAATATTATGCCATAAAAAAGCTTACTAATTTAACTTTCGTTTCTCCACTGTAAGGTATATTTCTATCCAGGTGTATGTTATCTTTCAATTCTGATCAAATGAGGGAAGTCTGTACATTACATAACAATTTGGAAGAAAGATTGAGCACATTAGACTGAGGTTAGTACTTAGCTTCACAGTATCCATACAACAATGCAATGACTTTTCTCATTTCTTAGTGAGGGAGCATTATGTGAGGGTTGGTATTAACAAACACATTAAAATTTAAGACATTTTACATCACTGAAGAAAAATAACTACAGGATGGAACGGCTAAAGTTACAGATGAAAAGAACATAATAAAGACATATGAATAGTAACAAATTTCACAGTTGCAAGCACATAACTTGCTAATGACTTGACTTTTCATGTCACTTATCTTCCTTTCACCTGTGGGGTAAAAACAATGCCCAACTCTTATCTAAGAACATGTTCTAAACGGGAAAAGCTTTGGCTCACTTAGCAACTCTGTGCACTGCATATCATGTGCACTGCATATCATAATGGCTGATTTTACTTTTTTCCCTTATTGCACAACCATCCCAATCTTAAGTTTCTCAAATTTTATGTTTCCTTTCATTCATTCTGTTGCATAAAAAAAATTAAGCTCTACAAATCTTTTTAGACCTATTATTGGATATTTCTGATTTGTCTGAGATCATTACCAGACAGTACAGAAGATTTTTAAACAAATATGCAATTGCCTTACAAATTCTTTGGCAGCAGAAGAATTATCACTTATGTGAGAAACATCACAAAGACAGACATTGCGCATAGTGAAACTGCAAAAGAAAGGTCTTCCTTGAAACAAGAAAACTAGAATTTCAGGCCCAGGCAATTTTGTTATATACGGCTGCATAGCGCATCTAGTAGTTGCACACCACAGCATCACAGAGTTGTGAGAATACATGGAAATTATTTAGCAATACATGCAAAGTGAAAGTGTCTTTTAATTACCCGTAAAAATTTGTGTCTTTTACTGAAATATCTAACGAACATATTCAACCAAGTACTGGTTCATTCCATTAGTTCTTGTTTAATTATCATCTTACATATGCTTCAATTTATTTTATCTTTCTTCATCAACCTCAGAATTTTATGAAGGGAGTACACCATAAGCATCATAAGAGGCTTGCACTGTAACTTTAAGAGTTGGAACTTCAAAAAATTTTAAGAAGTGGCTGCATGACAAATGATTCCACACAGCATCTCCTTGCACATTTTTAGGTAAATGTCACATCCATAAGTATATTCTATGTATCGAAGTAATTAATGTTTTATCAATTTTCTTGCAATAGAAAAACTATGCAATTTTAATTGAAGTATTTGACATTATTTCACTTCAGTTATTTAAGCACCACTATTCTACATTTAATATATTGAGCAAGTGAATTGTGTTCAATTACACCACAGTAAAAGAATGAAACAGTATGAGATGTGAACTTGACTGCAAAAGAACAGTGACACATACAGTTCTCAACATTTGTCATAATATGTTTAGTTGCAGACTCACTCTTAACAAACAAACAAGTACTACAAAATTCTAATGAAGTTGAACTTTTCATTTTGACAACCACTGAACTTTTTTGCTGGCATGGTGTGTGCAGGAGGTTGAGTTAGTCAGTCCTTCACTTAACATATCATGAAATGTGGTGAACTACTACTTCCATCAGTACAGAAACACAAAGGATTAGGTTCTCATATGTACAGAAGTTACAATTTAACAAATCAGTGACAGAAAGAATCAATCATCTTCAACTGACAGAATAATTACATCTATAAACATTATTTAGTGATTACTTTTATGTCTGTTAACATCTCCACAATATACATTTCTGTAAGGGGGTGGGAGGTTGGAGGGGGGGGGAGGGATAAAGGGCTGGTTAGTTTAATCAGTGTCAGAACAATGAATAATTTCCTTGACTGAACTCTTTCCAATAAGTATAACCACTAAAACTACACAGTTCCTCAGTCCGTTAGTTCCATTTGTTTTACTGTATAAAAAAGCAACGAAAACAGTAGAAACAAAATTGTAAAGTACCAATATGTTACACAAAAACTTAGTAATCTTCATATTTCTTCATCTATTTTATACATCCACCCACCCACAGATGGCATTTTCTTGTTATTTAAATTTACACTTCACTTAAGAAAGGGAGAGAAAGACTGGCAAAGTGATTTACACCAAAATATTATGATTATATGGAAATATGTTATTGAACACTTGGTGCTTTGTATGGACAGCGCAACAGTAGTTTCTCACAGTGGAAATGGGGGACATTTGTACTCAGTATTATGTAACGCTGTTACAGTTACCAAAACAACAATTTGGACAGCAAGTGATAAATTTAGTAGTAATCACTGCAAAACACAACATAAAAATATAAAACTACATAAAAAGATTATATTTGCCTAGTAAGTTATTAATGACTAAAACTCTGATTTTCTATTACCTAGCTAACTAAAATTGTACACTAAGTAAACTGCAACTAACACAAATTACATTAATTTGTGCATAAATTTAGAATTCAAAAATCACAGTCTATATTTGTAACAACATTAAAAGTTAACATTTTGTCATTGTATAATCAAGGCCTCACATTTCAGCTGCTATTGCTATAACTTATTAGACTTCTGTAAAACAAAGAAGTTATTTAAGACATTATGCTGTTAATTTCTAAGACCCTCTCTTATCCTTCAGTTATGTCCAAAGCACTTTTCAGTCACATGACAAAATTTTGAAGTGACTTGGGAAGGATTGCGTTTTAAACTGCAGCACTGGCAACGTTATAGAAATAAAAATTATCAGACTTACATTCAAGATCACAGTACTCAGAACTGAGATGTAAATGAAATCTTAAGTTTTACATGCTTTAAGTGTGTAGTGATACTGTACAGAAAAACTGAGTATATTATAGAATCAACTATCAGAACATCATGTAACTTTTTCACCACTCAGAAATATGCTATTCCACTTGGGCAACAATAAAACACAAACAATGAAATATACAAATGAATAGGTATGTACAACGGATTTATAAATGAATGTCTTCACTGTAAACTTAAATCTACACTTTTTTTTAAAAAAAAAGGCAATCACAAAACAGGCAAGTTCTCAGTATTTCAAATAGTTTTTAACACAAAGCAGTGTATTCTTAACAATTCTCATTTTTCATACCACTCACGTTTAAGTTAATAGCAGCAACAACAATATACGAATGAACATATGGAACTCTTTGACGTGAATGTGTACTTGCTTTCAGTGATGCACCTGTACATCTTGCAGTATAATCAAGATTTCTTAAAATCCCAAGTGACATTTAAAGCAAGCTATGTTACATTTATTGCATATATCTGTTACAGACTAACATCACCGTACTCAGCATTCCATCGTTCATAAGCTGACAAACTCAAAGGAGAAACACTGCGGCGAATCCTCTTCAGAGAGTCAACAAAGTCTTGAAAATTTATGTTCCGTACACTGTTAGGGTCCATACACCGGACTTGCTCAGGGTTAAGTTCTGAAATAAAGGTATTGCACAATTTAGTTATTTTTCTAAGTTACCACAATTCATTCCTTATCAGTAGTTGTAAGAATTCTTCCAACATTCGGGCAACATTGTAGTTACTACATTTTGGCACTTTGGATAACTCTCATTCTGTTACCTATTTTAATCTTTTATAGTCCCATAACAAAATTGCACAATCTGTAAGATACATATCCAGTGAAACTTCCTGGCAGATTAAAACTGTATGCTAGACAGAGACTCGAACTCAGGACTTACCTTTCGCTGGCAGCAGGCCAGTACTGGCAAGTAAAGCTGTGAGGATGGGTCATGAGTCGTACTTGGGTAGCTCAATTGGTAGAGCACTTGCCTGCAGAAGGCAAAGGTCCTGAGTTTGAGTCACAGTCTGGCACAACTTTAATCTCCCAGGAAGTTTCATATCCGTACACACTCCACTGCAG
This sequence comes from Schistocerca americana, assembly GCF_021461395.2. NCBI lineage: Eukaryota > Metazoa > Arthropoda > Insecta > Orthoptera > Acrididae > Schistocerca > Schistocerca americana. The sequence continues at coordinate 222,388,117 of NC_060119.1, forward strand.
AGTGAAAATCTCATTTTGGACGCATAAATAAATAAACATCATATGGTTGGAAAAAAAATTATTCAAAATTTTGTAAATCCTTACTGCTATTCTTTATTTTCATTTAAACTGATAAATGATGAAACATATTATTGATCTTACAATAATTAGACAAGAAATAAATATGCAACATTGCACATTTCAGTACTGATTACAGAGGAACCAGCCAGAAAATATTATATGACTGAGGATATCTAAAATGAATGTAACCTAATAAAATACAGATCTTGTCAACTTTCATGTGGATACGAGTACCAAAAAATATATACCAAAGAAAGAAGAAGACATTCTTTATTCACAAATGGAGGGAAGAAGATTATTTGCAGATTAAATGAAAAATAATTGTGGCTCTAGGTTAGAAAGAGAACAATAGCACAGCAAGATGGTGTTCTTGTTTTGTAAGCAGACAGGATTTGTGTTGGTATTCGAATGAAATTTCAAGGTAAAAAGACTGTAACAGGAATTAACAACCCAGACATTAACCCTCGCAATACCAACACATTTTCAATAATGCACAGTTTACGCTCACCACAAATTCATTAATTGTTGTCAACTTATATAAACAACATACTTTTTAAGACGGTTGTGATGTGTAAATATGGTCCAGAACATGAAAATATCTTTTAGCACACACTTGGCAATATCATCACACTTTCAGTAACATGTAGTACAATGACCACCACCAAAAAATTTTTAAAAATGCAAATTTCGTTAATTCTTGCTTACATTTACTCAGAACATACTTTTTAAAGATATCAACAATACAGCAAAAGACAGACTGCTACTTACCATAAAGGAGACATGTCAAGCTGCAGGCAGGCACAATTAAAAAAAGACATTGTGTCTTAAGTGTGCCTGTCTGCAACTTCACATGTCTTCTTTGCTGTAAGTAGCACTCTGTCTTTTCCTGCATTGTTGATATTCCTACCTGGAGTTTCCATTGTCTGATTTTTAACAGATACGTTAATGTATAAATAATGTCCTGAACCTGAAAATATTGAATGCGACATGCACTGGGAAAAGTGACATCTATTAATAAGACTTAAATTTTTGGGTTACGTTTAGCTAAAAAAATTTAAACTTATGGAAGTTAATTCACTGAAAACAACAAATATTTTTTCTCAAAATTTTAAAATATAAAGTACCTGACTAGATTATAATATTTTCAAAAGTTGGGCACAAAGTAACGCTACCCCATGGTGTTGTGAGAGTTAAGTATTTAGAGAGAGGCACTCCTCTCCCTTTTCCTTAACAATTACGTAGAAGAATGAGTCACAACGCATACAAAGCCTTTTATGAAATACTTGCCAAACACAAGTTTATAACCAGAAGAATGTTTCTTGGTAACTTACAGACACAATTTGCAATTCTCCAGAAACTTCTTATACATCATGCTGTAGTGAATGAGTCCTTAGGTATTAAGAGCAAGTAGCTGAAGTTGTAAAACTGCACAATATGTGCACCTGTAAGAGGTAAGAGTGACAATGTCAGCAGGGACACTAGGAAGCAGGAGAGACTGTGTTTTTGTTGTCAGGGTAGCATGGCTACGTGACTGATAACAGAAGCTTCTAGAAAGAGCCAACATCAGAAGGACAACATGTGATCACATGGGAGGTGCATCAATGTAAGCCTTTATAAATGGCCTAAAATGTTATATCTGTGAAAAGCTAGGGCATGTAGTGATGACTGTCATACATGTTGATGGGAACAGGGTCTTGAAGCAGTGCCTGGATGGGCTATCAAAATAAGAATGAGAAAATGCAGATGGATAGAATGAGAATGTGAAGGGTGGTACAATGAAACAGACTTTCTAATACCAGTAAAATTCTCACAACCTACTATGTTGGGGAGCAGCACTCTGTGGTCAGAGTCAAGACACATAAGTGCATGTTTTATGTTTAATAAGAAGGGCCACTATGCAAGACCATGTAACGAGTGTGGGTTGTCAGCAAAAAAACTGAATGGGAGTGTAATGGGGTAGTCGCATCGTGTCTTGTTGGGCAAAATATTTCTTGTTGACTGCATGAACAAGAACAATAGAATTGTAGTGCAGAAATAGAAAATGGAATCCTATCAGATTTCTGATCGATAGTGGAATACTAATAAGTCTAGTTTAAAAAAAGTTTTGTGGAACATTTGGATGTGTGGTCCACATGAAGGTTTTAGGGCAACAGCAATCATTAATACTGTTGCTAAGATGGAAGGTGCTGTAGATACTGAACTGCAGGTAGCAAGAAGTGAAGCACAGAGTTCATACTATTGGGGCAGAGGTAGATCTGTCATTTGAAAGTCCATTACAAAGAGATTTCTAACTAAATAGAATGTCGTGAATATAATAGAGGGAAACATTCCACGTGGGAAAAAATATATCTAAAAAGAAAGATGATGAAACTTACCAAACAAAAGCGCTGGCAGGTCGATAGACACACAAACAAACACAAACATACACACAAAATTCAAGCTTTCGCAACAAACTGTTGCCTCATCAGGAAAGAGGGAAGGAGAGGGAAAGACGAAAGGAAGTGGGTTTTAAGGGAGAGGGTAAGGAGTCATTCCAATCCCGGGAGCGGAAAGACTTACCTTAGGGGGAAAAAAGGACAGGTATACACTCGCACACACGCACATAGCTGTATGTGTGGATGGACATGTGCGCGTGTGCGAGCGTACACCTGTCCTTCCCTCCCCCCAAGGTAAGTCCTTCCGCTCCCGGGATTGGAACGACTCCCCACCCTCTCCCTTAAAACCCACTTCCTTTCGTCCCTCCCTCTCCTTCCCTCTTTCCTGATGAGGCAACAGTTTGTTGCGAAAGCTTGAATTTTGTGTGTATGCCTGTGTCTGTTCGTGTGTCCATCGACCTGCCAGCGCTTTTGTTCTATATATATATATATATATATATATATATCTAAAAAGAAAGATGATGAAACTTACCAAACAAAAGCGCTGGCAGGTCGATAGACACACAAACAAACACAAACATACACACAAAATTCTAGCTTTCGCAACCAATGGTTGCCTCGTCAGGAAAGAGGGAAGGAGAAGGAAAGACAAAAGGATATGGGTTTCAAGGGAGAGGGCAAGGAGTCACTCCAATCCCGGGAGCGGAAAGACCCACCTTAGGGGGAAAAAAGGACAGGTATACACTCGCACACACACACATATCCATCCACACATACACAGACACAAGCAGACATTTGTAAAGGCAAAGAGTTTGGGCAGAGATGTCAGTCGGGGCGGATGTACAGAGGCAAAGATGAAGTTGAAAGACAGGTGAGGTATGAGCGGCGGCAAATTGAAATTAGAAATTAGCGGAGATTGAGGCCTGGCGGATAGCGAGAAGAAAGGATATGCTGAAGGGCAAGTTCCCATCTCCGGAGTTCTGACAGGTTGGTGTTAGTGGGAAGTATCCAGATAACCCGGACGGTGTAACACTGTGCCAAGATGTGCTGGCCGTGCACCAAGGCATGTTTAGCCACAGGGTGATCCTCATTACCAACAAACACTGTCTGCCTGTGTCCATTCATGCGAATGGACAGTTTGTTGCTGGTCATTCCCACATAGAACGCTTCACAGTGTAGGCAGGTCAGTTGGTAAATCACGTGGGTGCTTTCACACGTGGCTCTGCCTTTGATCGTGTACACCTTCCGGGTTACAGGACTGGAATAGGTGGTGGTGGGAGGGTGCATGGGACAGGTTTTACACCGGGGGCGGTTACAGGGGTAGGAGCCAGAGGGTAGGGAAGGTGGTTTGGGGATTTCATAGGGATGAACTAAGAGGTTGTGAAGGTTAGGTGGACGGCGGAAAGACACTCTTGGTGGAGTGGGGAGGATTTGATGAAGGATGGATCTCATTTCAGGGCAGGATTTGAGGAAGTCGTATCCCTGCTGGAGAGCCACATTCAGAATCTGATCCAGTCCCGGAAAGTATCCTGTCACAAGTGGGGCACTTTTGGGGTTCTTCTGTGGAAGGTTCCGGGTTTGAGGAGATGAGGATGTGGCTCTGGTTATTTGCTTCTGTACCAGGTCGGGAGGGTAGTTACGGGATGCAAAAGCTGTTTTCAGGTTGTTGGTGTAATGGTTCAAGGATTCCGGACTGGAGCAGATTCGTTTGCCACGAAGACCTAGGCTGTAGGGAAGGGACCGTTTGATGTGGAATGGGTGGCAGCTGTCATAATGGAGGTACTGTTGCTTGTTGGTGGGTTTAATGTGGACAGACGTGTGAAGCTGGCCATTGGACAGGTGGAGGTCAACGTCAAGGAAAGTGGCATGGGATTTGGAGTAGGACCAGGTGAATCTGATGGAACCAAAGGAGTTGAGGTTGGAGAGGAAATTCTGGAGTTCTTCTTCACTGTGAGTCCAGATCACGAAAATGTCATCAATAAATCTGTACCAAACTTCGGGTTGGCAGGCCTGGGTAACCAGGAAGGCTTCCTCTAAGCGACCCATGAATAGGTTGGCATACGAGGGGGCCATCCTGGTACCCATGGCTGTTCCCTTTAATTGTTGGTATGTCTGGCCTTCAAAAGTGAAGAAGTTGTGGGTCAGGATGAAGCTGGCTAAGGTAATGAGGAAAGAGGTTTTAGGTAGGGCGGCAGGTGATCGGCGTGAAAGGAAGTGCTCCATCGCAGCGAGGCCCTGGACATGCGGAATATTTGTGTATAAGGAAGTGGCATCAATGGTTACAAGGATGGTTTCCGGGGGTAACAGACTGGGTAGGGATTCCAGGCGTTTGAGAAAGTGGTTGGTGTCTTTGATGAAGGATGGGAGACTGCATGTAATGGGTTGAAGGTGTTGATCTACGTAGGCAGAGATGCGTTCGGTGGGGGCTTGGTAACCAGCTACAATGGGACGGCCGGGATGATTGGGTTTGTGAATTTTGGGAAGAAGGTAGAAGGTAGGGGTGCGGGGTGTTGGTGGGGTCAGGAGGTTGATGGAGTCGGGTGAAAGGTTTTGTAGGGGGCCTAAGGTTCTGAGGATTCCCTGAAGCTCTGCCTGGACATCAGGAATGGGATTGCCTTGGCAAACTTTGTAAGTAGTGTTGTCTGAAAGCTGACGCAGTCCCTCAGCCACATACTCCCGACGATCAAGTACCACAGTTGTGGAACCCTTGTCCGCCGGAAGAATGACGATGGATCGGTCAGCCTTCAGATCACGGATAGCCTGGGCTTCAGCAGTGGTGATGTTGGGAGTAGGATTAAGGTTTTTTAAAAAGGATTGAGAGGCAAGGCTGGAAGTCAGAAATTCCTGGAAGGTTAGGAGAGGGTGATTTTGAGGAAGAGGAGGTGGGTCCCGCTGTGACGGAGGACGGAACTGTTCCAGGCATGGTTCAATTTGGATAGTGTCTTGGGGAGTTGGATCCTTAGGAGTAGGATTAGGATCATTTTTCTTCGTGACAAAGTGATATTTCCAGCAGAGAGTACGGGTGTAGGACAGTAAATCTTTGACGAGGGCTGTTTGGTTAAATCTGGGAGTGGGGCTGAAGGTGAGGCCTTTGGATAGGACAGAGGTTTCGGATTGGGAGAGAGGTTTGGAGGAAAGGTTAACTACTGAATTGGGGTGTTGTGGTTCCAGATTGCGTTGATTGGAATTTTGAGGTTTTGGAGGGAGTGGAGCTGGAAGTGGGAGATTGAGTAGATGGGAGAGACTGGGTTTGTGTGCAATGAGAGGAGGTTGAGGTTTGCTGGAAAGGTTGTGAAGGGTGAGTGAGTTGCCTTTCCGGAGGTGGGAAACCAGGAGATTGGATAGTTTTTTAAGGTGGAGGGTGGCATGCTGCTCTAATTTGCGGTTGGCCTGTAGGAGGATGCTCTGAACAACAGGTGTGGATGTGGGAGAGGAAAGATTGAGGATTTTTATAAAGGATAGGAGTTGATGGGCGTGTTGATTGGCTGAGTGGATGTGTAGGTGAAGGATTAGGTGGGTGAGGGCAATGGATTGTTTGGTTTGGAACTGGTATAGGGACTGATGGAAAGAAGGGTTGCAGCCAGAGATGGGAACTTTAAGTGTGAGGCCTTTGGGGGTGATGCCAAATGTCAGACAAGCCTGAGAAAATAAAATATGGGAGTGTAATCTGGCTAGGGCGAAGGCATGTTTGCGGAGGGAATGTAAATAAAACTTAATGGGGTCGTTGTGAAGGTGTTGTGAGGGTGACATGGTACTAGAAGGTGGAAAGTGGAACACGAGGCTGAAATGAAAATGAGAATAAATATGAAAAAATATATGGGGAGAGATAAAGGTAAAATTAGAAAGCAAATGGAGATCTGGTGTGAAAAAAGGCGAAAAAGGGTTGGTTAGGGCTGGGCTATGTTGATCCTGTGGTGAACTTGTGTAGGTAGATAATGATGTGCATAAAGGTTAGGTGGTTGTGTTGCCGCCAAAACACGTTAAAGGGTGGAGAAATTCGGGAAAATTTCGAAAAAACTACGTGAGGATGTATTAAAAGGAGTGGTTTGGTGGTGGCAGATTATGGAAATGAAGCTAACAATTGTTTGATGAAGAAATAATGACGTTAAAACCTGTGGGAAGCGGCTAAAAATGATCGGTGACGTGAGAAAAACGGAAATGGAAATGAAGCAAAAGTTATTAAAACTGCCGAAAGGGTTGTTTAATAGCTGAAAGGAACTTTTTGTGGACTGGAACCGTTTCCGTAGATATATATATATCTAAAAAGAAAGATGATGAAACTTACCAAACAAAAGCGCTGGCAGGTCGATAGACACACAAACAAACACAAACATACACACAAAATTCTAGCTTTCGCAACCAATGGTTGCCTCGTCAGGAAAGAGGGAAGGAGAAGGAAAGACAAAAGGATATGGGTTTCAAGGGAGAGGGCAAGGAGTCACTCCAATCCCGGGAGCGGAAAGACCCACCTTAGGGGGAAAAAAGGACAGGTATACACTCGCACACACACACATATCCATCCACACATACACAGACACAAGCAGACATTTGTAAAGGCAAAGAGTTTGGGCAGAGATGTCAGTCGGGGCGGATGTACAGAGGCAAAGATGAAGTTGAAAGACAGGTGAGGTATGAGCGGCGGCAAATTGAAATTAGAAATTAGCGGAGATTGAGGCCTGGCGGATAGCGAGAAGAAAGGATATGCTGAAGGGCAAGTTCCCATCTCCGGAGTTCTGACAGGTTGGTGTTAGTGGGAAGTATCCAGATAACCCGGACGGTGTAACACTGTGCCAAGATGTGCTGGCCGTGCACCAAGGCATGTTTAGCCACAGGGTGATCCTCATTACCAACAAACACTGTCTGCCTGTGTCCATTCATGCGAATGGACAGTTTGTTGCTGGTCATTCCCACATAGAACGCTTCACAGTGTAGGCAGGTCAGTTGGTAAATCACGTGGGTGCTTTCACACGTGGCTCTGCCTTTGATCGTGTACACCTTCCGGGTTACAGGACTGGAATAGGTGGTGGTGGGAGGGTGCATGGGACAGGTTTTACACCGGGGGCGGTTACAGGGGTAGGAGCCAGAGGGTAGGGAAGGTGGTTTGGGGATTTCATAGGGATGAACTAAGAGGTTGTGAAGGTTAGGTGGACGGCGGAAAGACACTCTTGGTGGAGTGGGGAGGATTTGATGAAGGATGGATCTCATTTCAGGGCAGGATTTGAGGAAGTCGTATCCCTGCTGGAGAGCCACATTCAGAATCTGATCCAGTCCCGGAAAGTATCCTGTCACAAGTGGGGCACTTTTGGGGTTCTTCTGTGGAAGGTTCCGGGTTTGAGGAGATGAGGATGTGGCTCTGGTTATTTGCTTCTGTACCAGGTCGGGAGGGTAGTTACGGGATGCAAAAGCTGTTTTCAGGTTGTTGGTGTAATGGTTCAAGGATTCCGGACTGGAGCAGATTCGTTTGCCACGAAGACCTAGGCTGTAGGGAAGGGACCGTTTGATGTGGAATGGGTGGCAGCTGTCATAATGGAGATACTGTTGCTTGTTGGTGGGTTTAATGTGGACAGACGTGTGAAGCTGGCCATTGGACAGGTGGAGGTCAACGTCAAGGAAAGTGGCATGGGATTTGGAGTAGGACCAGGTGAATCTGATGGAACCAAAGGAGTTGAGGTTGGAGAGGAAATTCTGGAGTTCTTCTTCACTGTGAGTCCAGATCACGAAAATGTCATCAATAAATCTGTACCAAACTTCGGGTTGGCAGGCCTGGGTAACCAGGAAGGCTTCCTCTAAGCGACCCATGAATAGGTTGGCATACGAGGGGGCCATCCTGGTACCCATGGCTGTTCCCTTTAATTGTTGGTATGTCTGGCCTTCAAAAGTGAAGAAGTTGTGGGTCAGGATGAAGCTGGCTAAGGTAATGAGGAAAGAGGTTTTAGGTAGGGCGGCAGGTGATCGGCGTGAAAGGAAGTGCTCCATCGCAGCGAGGCCCTGGACATGCGGAATATTTGTGTATAAGGAAGTGGCATCAATGGTTACAAGGATGGTTTCCGGGGGTAACAGACTGGGTAGGGATTCCAGGCGTTTGAGAAAGTGGTTGGTGTCTTTGATGAAGGATGGGAGACTGCATGTAATGGGTTGAAGGTGTTGATCTACGTAGGCAGAGATGCGTTCGGTGGGGGCTTGGTAACCAGCTACAATGGGACGGCCGGGATGATTGGGTTTGTGAATTTTGGGAAGAAGGTAGAAGGTAGGGGTGCGGGGTGTTGGTGGGGTCAGGAGGTTGATGGAGTCGGGTGAAAGGTTTTGTAGGGGGCCTAAGGTTCTGAGGATTCCTTGAAGCTCTGCCTGGACATCAGGAATGGGATTGCCTTGGCAAACTTTGTAAGTAGTGTTGTCTGAAAGCTGACGCAGTCCCTCAGCCACATACTCCCGACGATCAAGTACCACAGTTGTGGAACCCTTGTCCGCCGGAAGAATGACGATGGATCGGTCAGCCTTCAGATCACGGATAGCCTGGGCTTCAGCAGTGGTGATGTTGGGAGTAGGATTAAGGTTTTTTAAAAAGGATTGAGAGGCAAGGCTGGAAGTCAGAAATTCCTGGAAGGTTAGGAGAGGGTGATTTTGAGGAAGAGGAGGTGGGTCCCGCTGTGACGGAGGACGGAACTGTTCCAGGCATGGTTCAATTTGGATAGTGTCTTGGGGAGTTGGATCCTTAGGAGTAGGATTAGGATCATTTTTCTTCGTGGCAAAGTGATATTTCCAGCAGAGAGTACGGGTGTAGGACAGTAAATCTTTGACGAGGGCTGTTTGGTTAAATCTGGGAGTGGGGCTGAAGGTGAGGCCTTTGGATAGGACAGAGGTTTCGGATTGGGAGAGAGGTTTGGAGGAAAGGTTAACTACTGAATTGGGGTGTTGTGGTTCCAGATTGCGTTGATTGGAATTTTGAGGTTTTGGAGGGAGTGGAGCTGGAAGTGGGAGATTGAGTAGATGGGAGAGACTGGGTTTGTGTGCAATGAGAGGAGGTTGAGGTTTGCTGGAAAGGTTGTGAAGGGTGAGTGAGTTGCCTTTCCGGAGGTGGGAAACCAGGAGATTGGATAGTTTTTTAAGGTGGAGGGTGGCATGCTGCTCTAATTTGCGGTTGGCCTGTAGGAGGATGCTCTGAACAACAGGTGTGGATGTGGGAGAGGAAAGATTGAGGATTTTTATAAAGGATAGGAGTTGATGGGCGTGTTGATTGGCTGAGTGGATGTGTAGGTGAAGGATTAGGTGGGTGAGGGCAATGGATTGTTTGGTTTGGAACTGGTATAGGGACTGATGGAAAGAAGGGTTGCAGCCAGAGATGGGAACTTTAAGTGTGAGGCCTTTGGGGGTGATGCCAAATGTCAGACAAGCCTGAGAAAATAAAATATGGGAGTGTAATCTGGCTAGGGCGAAGGCATGTTTGCGGAGGGAATGTAAATAAAACTTAATGGGGTCGTTGTGAAGGTGTTGTGAGGGTGACATGGTACTAGAAGGTGGAAAGTGGAACACGAGGCTGAAATGAAAATGAGAATAAATATGAAAAAATATATGGGGAGAGATAAAGGTAAAATTAGAAAGCAAATGGAGATCTGGTGTGAAAAAAGGCGAAAAAGGGTTGGTTAGGGCTGGGCTATGTTGATCCTGTGGTGAACTTGTGTAGGTAGATAATGATGTGCATAAAGGTTAGGTGGTTGTGTTGCCGCCAAAACACGTTAAAGGGTGGAGAAATTCGGGAAAATTTCGAAAAAACTACGTGAGGATGTATTAAAAGGAGTGGTTTGGTGGTGGCAGATTATGGAAATGAAGCTAACAATTGTTTGATGAAGAAATAATGACGTTAAAACCTGTGGGAAGCGGCTAAAAATGATCGGTGACGTGAGAAAAACGGAAATGGAAATAAAGCAAAAGTTATTAAAACTGCCGAAAGGGTTGTTTAATAGCTGAAAGGAACTTTTTGTGGACTGGAACCGTTTCCGTAGATATATATATATCTAAAAAGAAAGATGATGAAACTTACCAAACAAAAGCGCTGGCAGGTCGATAGACACACAAACAAACACAAACATACACACAAAATTCTAGCTTTCGCAACCAATGGTTGCCTCGTCAGGAAAGAGGGAAGGAGAAGGAAAGACAAAAGGATATGGGTTTCAAGGGAGAGGGCAAGGAGTCACTCCAATCCCGGGAGCGGAAAGACCCACCTTAGGGGGAAAAAAGGACAGGTATACACTCGCACACACACACATATCCATCCACACATACACAGACACAAGCAGACATTTGTAAAGGCAAAGAGTTTGGGCAGAGATGTCAGTCGGGGCGGATGTACAGAGGCAAAGATGAAGTTGAAAGACAGGTGAGGTATGAGCGGCGGCAAATTGAAATTAGAAATTAGCGGAGATTGAGGCCTGGCGGATAGCGAGAAGAAAGGATATGCTGAAGGGCAAGTTCCCATCTCCGGAGTTCTGACAGGTTGGTGTTAGTGGGAAGTATCCAGATAACCCGGACGGTGTAACACTGTGCCAAGATGTGCTGGCCGTGCACCAAGGCATGTTTAGCCACAGGGTGATCCTCATTACCAACAAACACTGTCTGCCTGTGTCCATTCATGCGAATGGACAGTTTGTTGCTGGTCATTCCCACATAGAACGCTTCACAGTGTAGGCAGGTCAGTTGGTAAATCACGTGGGTGCTTTCACACGTGGCTCTGCCTTTGATCGTGTACACCTTCCGGGTTACAGGACTGGAATAGGTGGTGGTGGGAGGGTGCATATATATATATATAAAAAAAGAACAAAAGCGCTGGCAGGTCGATGGACACACGAACAGACACAGGCATACACACAAAATTCAAGCTTTCGCAACAAACTGTTGCCTCATCAGGAAAGAGGGAAGGAGAGGGAGGGACGAAAGGAAGTGGGTTTTAAGGGAGAGGGTGGGGAGTCGTTCCAATCCCGGGAGCGGAAGGACTTACCTTGGGGGGAGGGAAGGACAGGTGTACGCTCGCACACGCGCACATGTCCATCCACACATACAGCTATGTGCGTGTGTGCGAGTGTATACCTGTCCTTTTTTCCCCCTAAGGTAAGTCTTTCCGCTCCCGGGATTGGAATGACTCCTTACCCTCTCCCTTAAAACCCACTTCCTTTCGTCTTTCCCTCTCCTTCCCTCTTTCCTGATGAGGCAACAGTTTGTTGCGAAAGCTTGAATTTTGTGTGTATGTTTGTGTTTGTTTGTGTGTCTATCGACCTGCCAGCGCTTTTGTTTGGTAAGTTTCATCATCTTTCTTTTTAGATATATAAATAGAATGTCGTGATAGATTATGGTGCAAAAAGCTTATGGATTCATGGGAAGCAAATTGAGTTACACACAGGATGGTAACAATAGCTCCCAGAAAGAGGATTTCATAAAAAAAAGATTTTAGTGAAAGTGCAGTAGTAGTTGCTGAGAAGTGAAATGTTAATGTGGAAGGGGTAGGAGCTGTGAAAAAACAAGAGCCGGTTCAATGGCGGCAGGAGCCACAGGCAGACAATGTTAATTTGGTTGCCATTGGAGCTGTGAAGCCATGGACATATAGTAGTGTGAGGAATACCAAGAGAGACTAAATAGGAAGAGAGCAAGGACTGATAATGGGTTTCAAAAGGGAACAAACTTTTGAGTGTGTGTAAATGTAAGAAAAGTGTTGAAAGGTATCACTACAAAACAGGAGCTAAGACCAGGAAATTATGTCCCCAAAGCACTGCTAGTGCTTAAAAAATGGCACCTGTAAAATGAGTGTGCTAAATATAAAAGAAGAAAGTATAGTGATGAAGTGTCAAATGCTGATAGCAGAAGGAATCTGAAGTGGAACAAGTGATGACAGTACAGAAAGAGAAAATCCAGGGCCAGTAAGTTAAACGACCACCTCAGAGTCCAGCATGTCGATAATGAAGAAAGAAACGCAATAATGGAAATATGCATGACATAAAATGACATACACTGATGAGCCAAAAATTATAACCACCTGTTTAATAGCAAGTTATTCCACTTTTCAAACCGAGTACAAGAGAGATTCTGCCTGACGCGGATTTTTCAAGTCCTTGACAGGATTCCAGGAGTATCTATCCTCGGAGACCACATCCACCCCTGCATGCAGTTTGCTTTTCCTTGGCAAGATGGCATCTACCAGCAGGATAATGCAACATGTTGCACAGCCAGCAGCGTATGTGAATGGTTTTTTTTTTTTTTTTTAGGGCGCACAACTTCAATGGTCATTAGCGCCCAGACTACGTTAGGAACGCACTGCGAGTCACAAGTTTAAAACAGCAACAAAAAGGGAAAACACGATAAAAGACAGACTGACAGGCATAGGATTAAAAAAAACAGCATAATCAAATGTCCTTAGAGAGGTTTGTCAAGTTGATAAACGAAGAACGCGAGCAGCTGCTCGTGGGTCATCCGCTAAAATGGCATCTAGAGTACATGGCAGGCCAAGATCAAGACGCAGTGTGTTAAAATCCGGACAGGACATTAAAATGTGGCGGACCGTCAGCAATTGCCCACATGGGCAGAACGGCGCCGGCGCAGCCGTCAGCAGATGGTGATGGCTGAACCGGCAGTATCCAATTCGTAACCGGGCCAAAACGACCTCCTCCCATCGAGAAGGGCGGGAGGAGGACGTCCAAGCCGCGGGAAGAGGTTTCAAGGCCCGAAGCTTTTTGTCCGTAAGTGCAGCCCAATCGGCATGCCACAGCGATAAAATGCGCCGACAAATGACCCTGCTACAATCTGACGAAGGGACACAACAAGAAGCTGTCCGAGGCTGGAGGACCGCAGCCTAGGCCGCGGCATCTGCAGCTTCGTTCCCAGGGATACAGACATGGCCAGGAACCCACATAAAGCTAACCGGAGAACCGACGTCCACCAGCTGCTGAAGAGAGCGTTGGATCCGGTGCACGAAAGGGTGAACCGGATAACGAAGTTCGACAAAACGGGAGTGGTAGACCGAACTGGGGGTAACCTCCTTTGGGAGCGAGCTGAGGTCAAGATGAACGCGAACCTGAGCCTGGAGCCAAAGGGGCGTGTGGCTCTCGCCCACTCGAAAGGTTGCAGGGAGTGAAAAATGAAGGTGTTGAAGGAGGCAACGAAAGCGAACTCCAGGGGGTAGCAGGGCAGAGACATACAACCCGTATTGACGGTCGAGAGAGTCGTCAAAAAAGGAACGATAAGACGGGTGGTCGGGCATTGACAGTAGCCGACAGGCATACCGACAAAGCAGTATATCGCGCCGGTAGGTGAGTGGCAATTCACCAGCGTCAGCATGAAGACTCTCGACGGGACTAGTATAAAACGCTCCGATCGCAAGTCGTAAACCCCGATGTTGTATGGAGTTGAGGCGGCGTAAGATGGATGGCCGTGCAGAGGAGTATACGAAGCTCCCATAATCCAGCTTGGAGCGGACGATCGACCGATATAGACGAAGTAGGACGGTTCGATCCGCTCCCCACGACATACCACTGAGAACACGGAGGACATTTAGAGAACGGGTACAACGGGCAGCCAAATATGACACATGTGGAGACCAGCTAAGTTTCCTGTCAAATGTAAGACCTAAAAATTTTGTTGTCTCCACGAATGGGAGAGCAACGGGACCGAGTCGTAAGGACGGTGGGAGAAACTCTTTGTAGCGCCAGAAATTAATACAGACCGTCTTCTCGCCAGAAAAACGGAAGCCATTGGCGACACTCCAGGAGTAAAGACGGTCAAGAGAACGCTGAAGACAGCGCTCCAGGAAACATGTACGTTGCGCGCTGCAATAGATGGTAAAATCGTCCACGAAAAGGGAGCCTGATACATCAGCTGGGAGGCAATCCATTATTGGATTGATCGCTATGGCGAAGAGAGCGACGCTCAAAACTGAGCCCTGTGGCACCCCATTCTCCTGGCGAAAGGTGTCTGACAGGACAGAACCCACACGTACCCTGAACTGTCGATCCATTAAAAAGGAACGAATAAAAAGAGGGAGGCGACCGCGAAGGCCCCATGTATGCATGGTGCGGAGAATGCCCGCCCTCCAACAGGTGTCGTAAGCCTTCTCCAAATCAAAGGACACAGCTGCGGTCGGGCGCTTCCGCAAGAAGTTATTCATAATGAAGGTCGACAAGGTAACCAGATGGTCAACAGCAGAGCGGCGCCTACGAAATCCACATTGTACATTGGTAAGTAGGCGTCGAGACTCGAGCAGCCAAACCAAACGAGAGTTAACCATTCGCTCCATCACTTTACAGACACAGCTGGTAAGTGAGATGGGTCGATAACTGGAAGGCAAGTGCTTGTCCTTCCCCGGCTTAGGAATCGGGACAACAATAGACTCGCGCCAGCATGCGGGAACATGTCCCTCAATCCAGATGCGATTATAAGTACGAAGAAGGAAACCTTTACCCGCAGGAGAAAGGTTCTTCAGCATCTGAATATGAATAGAATCAGGCCCTGGAGCGGAGGACCGTGACCGGGCAAGTGCGTTTTCGAGTTCCCGCATGGTGAATGGGGCATTATAACTTTCACGATTCGAGGAGCGGAAGTTAGGTGGCCTAGCCTCCTCTGCCTGTTTGCGGGGGAGGAAGGCAGGGTGATAATGAGCGGAGCTCGAAACCTCTGCGCAAAAGCGGCCGAAGGCATTGGAGACATCCTCAGGGGGCCACAAGGACGTCATTCGCGACCATCAAGCCAGAAACTGGTGAGTGGACCTTAGTGCCAGATAGCCGGCGCAGGCTACCCCAGACAACAGAAGAAGGAGTAAAACTGTTGAAGGTGCTTGTGAAAGCAGCCCAGCTGGCTTTCTTGCTTTCTTTAATAACACGACGACACTGTGCTCGTAATCGTTTATAATTGATACAATTCGCCACTGTAGGGTGGCATTTAAAGGTGCGTAAAGCACGTCGACGAGCATGTTAAGCGTCTCTACATGCTGCGGTCCACCAGGGGACCGGTACGCGACGTGGAGAAGTAGTGGTGTGAGGGATGGAATATTCAGCAGCAGTGAGAATGACTTCCATGAGGTGTGCGACCTGACGATCGCAGCTTGTGAAGGTTTGATCCTGAAAGGTCGCCCTGGAAGAGAAGAGCCCCCAGTCTGCTTTGGAGATGGTCCAACTAGATGAGCACGGAGAGGGGGTATGCTGCAGGAGATGGATAACACACGGGAAGTGGTCGCTCGAATGTGTATCAGAAAGTGCGTACCACTCAAATCGGCGTGCAAGTTGGGTAGTACATATAGAGAGGTCTAAATGGGAATAGGTGTGAGATGTGTCCGAAAGAAAAGTAGGGGCGCCAGTATTGAGGCAGACAAGATTGAGCTGGTTGAAAAGGTCTGCTAACAGGGAGCCCCTCGGGCAGGATGCTGGAGAGCCCCAAAGGGGATGGGGGGCATTGAAGTCTCCAGTTAACAAAAATGGTGCAGGTAGCTGAGCAATAAGTTGCATCAT
The DNA here is from genome assembly GCF_021461395.2 of Schistocerca americana. Classification (NCBI taxonomy): domain Eukaryota; kingdom Metazoa; phylum Arthropoda; class Insecta; order Orthoptera; family Acrididae; genus Schistocerca; species Schistocerca americana. The sequence continues at coordinate 222,404,036 of NC_060119.1, forward strand.
GTCTGCCCTGGTAACGGCAGACGATGATGGAGTGTAAACGGTACAAATGGAAAATGTAAAAGTGGGGAGAGTAATTCGGATGGCAACTGCCTTCAGGCCGGTGTGCAACGTGATGGGATCGTAGTAAATATCATCCAGGACCAGCAACATAACCTCTCCATGAGCCGGAATACCACAGGGGGTAGGTCAAAACGCACAGAGGTGTAGTGTGCCAAGGCGATTTGATCGCACGGGCGTAGCTTCGTTTCCTGGAGGGCTACGACGAGCGGACGGTGCAAGCAGAGCAGCAACTTCAAGTCCTCTCGGTTGGAGCGAATGCTGCGAATATTCCAGTGAATAAGTGCCATCGTAAGAAGAAAAGGAAGATGAAAGAAGGGGTCACCTCGAAGGCCGCTGAGGGCCTGGCTTCGAGCGAGCACTGCCGCCGCTATCAGTAGGCGGACAGTCATCGTCCATTGGTTCTATAGGTTCATCGGCCATCTTGGTAAGATGGCCGGGAGGGGGAGCTTCCTCCGCCGGTGAACGGCCAGATGTTCGGCTACCAGCGGTGCGGCCAGGCGAAATGGATGACGGCCTTGGGCGGCAACCGCTGGATGGCGCAGGAGAAGAAATGCACCGTGGCGGAGAAGGAGAACTGTGCTTTCTATAAGCCTTCTTGGAAGGTCGTTTGGTGGAAGTACTGGTCGATGGCTGGGAGGTCGAGGTACGTAGGAAGTTTGCACGGGACGGTTCCTTCTTGAAGGCCCATGCATCTGACTTCTGGGTCTTCGTCTTAGCAGAAGCTGATGAAGGGGCTTGTGTCTGTGGGGTGATGGGAGGAAGAGGAGACGTCGACCGCGCGATCTTAGCACTGGCCGAACGGACGACCGTGGCGCTGAAGGTCAGATCGCATGTCTGGGTTGCCACCTCCCTGGTAGTCCGAGGAGAGACGAGGACAGTACTGTATTTCTCCGCTGGGAGCAGTGTGGGCTTCCTACTAGCTAATAGCTTGCGAGCAGCCGAGGTGGACACTTTCTCTTTGACCCGAATTTCTTGGATACAGCGTTCTTCCTTATAGATGGGACAGTCGCGGGAGGACACTGCATGGTCACCCTGACAGTTCACACAACGAGGAGACGGAGGTGGACAGTCACCCTCATGGGCATCCCTGCCACAAGTGACACATTTAGCCGCATTGGAACAAGACTGGCGAGTGTGATTAAAACGCCGACACTGGTAGCAGCGCGTAGGTGTCGGGACATAGGGGCAAACAGAAATAACCTCGTAGCCCGCTTTGATGCGCGATGGCAGCTTAACACTATCAAAGATCAAGAAAAGTGTCCGGATCAGTACAAGGTCATTGTTGACCTTTTTCATGACCCTATGGACAGCCATCACGCCCTGCTCAGCGAGGAAAGACTGAATCTCCTCGTCAGTCAATCCGTCGAGGGATCTAGTATAGAGCACACCACGAGATGAATTCAAAGTCCGGTGAGCCTCCACCCGGACAGGGAACGTGTACAGGAGTGTGGCTCGAAGCAGTTTCTGTGCCTGAAAGGCGCTCTCAGTTTCTAGTAACAAGGTACCATTACGCAACCTTGTACAAGACTTAACAGTACCGGCTATGGCATCTACGCCCTCCCTGGATAATGAAAGGGTTGACAGAGGAAAAATCCTTTCCGTCCTCAGATCGAGAAACGACGAGGAACTATGGGGCAGGCAGTAGTACTTTTGTCACTGGTGGCTGGTCATGTTTCCGTTTGTGGGCAGAAGTCGAGAGAGAAGAAGAGAAATCCATTGCGGAGGAATCCCCCATGATTGCCAGCGTCTCCGATGGCGCGCTCCTTCCTTATGGGGACCCTCGCAGAGGGCACTCCCGCCTTAGGTGAATGTTTACACCTCAGGTCACACCTCCCGAGAAACAGACGGAGGGACCAATCGGCATGGTCAGAAGGTATCAGCTCAGGCAATCACCCCTCCCTGGGCCTGGCCTTTACCAGGGGGTACGTGCGTGCCTTACTTGTCTACCCAGGGTGGGGAATTACGCGTTACCCCATCACCGGCTACGCGTGCGAACGCGTGGGTCGGCCTTCAGGCACGCACAGGGAGGAAGGAAGAAGAGGAAAAGGAAGAGAGAGAGGACAGACTGTCTCAAACGCCGAGGCGGAAACCAGAGAAGGCAAGGAAAAGAAGGCAAGGAGAAGAAGGCAAGGAGAAGAAGGCAAGGAGAAGAAGGCAAGGAGAAGAAGGCAAGGAGAAGAAGGCAAGGGAAAGAGTAAGGAAGACAGTGAGATGGAGAAGAACAAAGAAAGGAACCAACCAAAGGAAGGAAGAAACGAGAAGTGAAAAACCAAAAAGACCACAAATATAGGTCGTGGAACCATCCGTCTCCAGACGCAGGCGCTAACTACCCCCTTGAGGGGGATGGACTCCTTTTAGTCGCCTCTTAAGACAGGCAGGAATACCTCGGGCCTATTCTAACCCCCGGACCCGCAGGGGGGTGAATGGTTCGAAGAGCACCAGATAACCTTACTGTACTCCCCTAGCCACCACACTTCCTGGATTAAAACCCTATCAAGAATCTATGGGACCACCTCGATTAAGCTGTTCTGCCATGGATCCTTAAGTGACCATGGATCCTCAAGTGAGAAACCTAGCATAGTTTCAGATTGTATTTGTTTCTGATGTTGTATGTGACAGAGATAATAAACCAACTGGAAAAAGGGAGATAAGATGTGGGAGAGCAAGTTCCCTAGGCCATTTGCATGATCATGATGCATGGGCAGTAACAGGATGCACATCTGTGCAGGAACCAGCTGCTAGCTTGAGTCTAGAAGACAAAGCAATTTTGAAGCAGTTTCGCGATTCAATCCACCCAAATAGCAGTATGTTTTAAAGCACGTCATGCTGGATGGGGAGCTGAGCCAGCCCCAAATTAAATCGGCTCAGCGGATTAACAATGAAGGTCAATGTGCTGGCCAGCCTGGAAATGGTTTTTAGGCAGTTTCCCATATCTGACTAGGTGACTACTGGAGTGGTACATAATTCCCAGCTCAGTTACACTATTCACAAAAAATCTGAAAATTTTCGCACTCTTTCACACAATTACACTGTACACCCTTGGGATATGTGTATTCCCTCCCAGGGGCGTAATGGGGTGACAACAGGAAGGGCATCCAGCCACCCCTTAAATTAACCATGCCAAACCCTAGTAACAACCATGCACAGAAGCAGAGTGAAGGCAAAAGAAAAAGCAGAAGCAGTTCATGATTCAACAATTGGTGGTCATCAAGAAACAGGGAGAACATATGGTAGGAATAAAGAAATATTACATTTAGGAAGGTATGAAAGCTGAAATACAACAGTATATTCACCAGCACTGATCAAAATCTGTCAAAAGAATAAAATTACACAAGTAAAACTACAATGACTACACAAAAAAATGGCAACTCCTAAACATGTCTTTCAAAGATGTGATATAGACATTATGCATCCCCTTAGACAAACATATAATTTTCCCTTTTAGGATATGCTGACAAAGTTTCTAACCACAGAATAAGACGCTGAAACGGTACCAACAGTGCTAGAAGAAAATATTATTTTAAAATTTGGCATACCATCCACACTACATATAGAGAAAATTCAAAGAACTAGCTACCATCTGCAGACTAATAAATAGAACATAAGAAAAAACACACAGAACCTTAACTGGAACATTGGTATCACATAGAGCACAGATTGATTTAGATACTTCGATTCCAACATCTCATGAGCTGTTCTTTGAGAGAGTGTGTTACAAACTGTGAATCTTAAAAAGACCCCCGCAGTTGTATTTGTGATTATGCGCTCGACTTGAAAGATCAAATGAGACCTCTCCACCAGTGTGCAAGAACTTTTCGTGCTCAGTCTGAATCATAGAATAAGGAAAGCTATGATAAGACCCAACTTCCAAATGAGTTCCAACAGGGAGGAAAAGTTCGCGACAAGACCTGTATACTGCAACACACCAAATGATATTTAAAAGGGAATAATTGGATGATGGTACACGCCAATAGCCTGAAAGGTTTGTTTTAGTTACAGTATGGTGACAACACATATGGTAATGCAAATTACCATGTTAACATTTGGGTTTACTTCAGTTCAGACAGTGGTACATCATCTGGATCTACAACTTATGAAATTCCAATCATCCACAGGATTACACTAAAACAATATGGAGAATGTAGGTGTTTATAATGTGACATGAGAAATCTTAAGTTATTTTAAATTAGTGGGCTCAAACAATAAATTCGAAGACACTGATGTACGAGTTGCAAGCACTGTGGAATTCTGTCAGAGAAAATTCATTCTACTCAGTATGAGTGTTTTAGAGTGTGTTAGTGTGGAACAGGCATTACGATGACGCATGGATAAAATAGAAAAATCCCAAAGTCTAATTGGACATTTAGCACACCATGAACTAAGAATAAGAAAACATGGCGTACTTAATTTCAATGAGGGGGGGGGGGGGGGGGGGGGGAATTAATAATTCATGAGGAGCATAGAAGCGTAACTGACAGAAGAATTCTGCACCCTTCAAGGGCAAAGACCACAAAATTTTCCCTCGTGTAGGGAGATGTCATGAATCAGTTGCATGAGTATTAAGAGCAAGTAGTTGGAGTTGTAACACTGCACAATGTGTGTGCTTCAAAGAGTAACTTAACGGCAGCTGGGATGCTATGTAGTGGGAGAGAATGTGTTTTCCGGGTCATGGTAGTATGGCTAAGTGACTGGTGACAGGGAAGCTTCTAGAAGCTGGAGCTGTATTACTCTGCAGCAGGTGCGGGACTTATATTCTCATGGCACTTAGCTGCACAGGTTACATGCACAACTGCACAAAATACAGTTAGTACCTTGTGGGATTCAATAGTAATTTCTTATTCTACATAACTTTTCACTCTCAGTTATTTATCAGAGTTCTTTGTCCTTTTCCACTGAGTTTCTTTTCTGATAGTATCCAACTTGTATTCTGAGGCACCAGGATTACGAGTTGGATGGACAACTTCATAATTGGGAAACAGTGTCAGCTCTCACCTTGATCCACTCACAGGATACTAAAGATAATATTTACAAAAATTATGATGTATGAATAAATTTAATGACTCTCTCTGTGTATATGCACTGTAACTGTTGTAATAACATTTGTACCTCTTATTGGACCAAGGGCAGCGTCCTTTGCTAATCCAGTAAGGTCACTTCCAGAATAGCCATCAGTCATAGTAGCCAATCGTTGCAGCTCATCGTCACGCAGTGGATTGCCGTGCTTACTAAGCAACCTCCGCAGCAATACAACACGTGTCTCCTGATCCGGCAGGCACACGTAGATGCGCTTCGTAAAACGTCTGGAACATTACACTCTGTTGTGTACATTACAATGTTATGAAAGCACTACATCTATAGTGGAGACTGCATAAGATGATCCCCGACAGCTCACAGCACTGTTGCCAACTTTCAACTGCGAAGCACTGACAGTTGCAGGCAAAAATCAGTAACTGTCTACAAAGCAGTGACAGCATTGAAGTGTTGTCAATAGAAACATTTATAAAATCACATTACATTATTGGCTGATGTGGGCCTGCAAAGCTGCTGCACCCAGCCCACTGCAATTGTCAGGGATCACCTTACTCTGACTCATCTATAAACCAGCACAGTAAAAAAAACTGCTGTCTATATGATAAAATTTTAATTACATGGTAGGAACATATTAGCTGCAGCTTCACATAGTAACTCTGTGAAAACTATAAAAGTATTTCCCATTTATGTGTGGTTTAGCAACAGCATTCATGGTAGAGTGTAATCCAGCTTTCAAGAGCATATACAACACAGTGTCATCAGCTGAAACTGACTGCAGGATCTGCACATCTAAGAACTAGTTCTTTGTTAGGAAATAAATTCTTAACTCATATATTGGGAAGTATAAGGTCCTCTTAATATAGGAAGTAATTCTACATCATTGCTTCTCCAAGTCTTATAATTAATTGTGTCTCCGTGGCTAAAAGATTGTTCACTGAAGAAGGATATCAGATGCAAGAATTCTCAAATTAGTGTTTTCTAATCTGCCAAGAGTCTTCTGGGTAACATAAAGGTTCCCCATCATGCATGGTAGATGCATAGGGAACATAAAAAAAATGGGGACTGGCTTAGTGAAAATAGGTTACCGTCAAAGAGTATACCCCTTGTATTCAACTGCTAGAACAAAAACATAAATTTCATACAATGATATAATTTTATCATTAAAAACACCTTTCCAATTCATACGGTATATTCTCTCTTCTTCCCTGTAAAACCAATTTGAACCTAGGTGTTGATTTCCTCTTTTGACAAATGAAAATCTTACCTCTGCCACATAAGCAGATGATACTTTTCCAAGCTCACATAATAAAATGATTTTGTTGTACGTGTATAGCCACTCATGAGATGCACGGATAACACAAAATGTCAACTTCTATGGCAATAATGTGGACCCTCAGAGACTACCGTACCATGAGCACAAACTTTTGGAAGCTATTTCAGTAAGCAGTAGTCAACACACTAATCCTCTCACTGAACACAGTATTTAACAACTTTAAGCAAATCTGCTTTGTTGATCTGTACAATGTAAAACTACATTCAGTGCAGTAAGTGAAGTAGTCAACCTGTATTCACACTCTTTTTGTATGACACTTTAGGATGTTCTGTGCCTAGACATCTTTTATTTTATTTCAGATGGGACATCTATGTTAATTTACTATCAAAGAATTTTTAAAAAAATGGTTCAAATGGCTCTGAGCACTATGGGACTTAACATCTGAGGTCATCAGGCCCCTAGAACTTAGAACTACTTAAACCTAACTAACATAGGGACATCACACACATCCATGCCTGAGGCAGGATTCGAACCTGCGACCGTAGCAGTCGTGCGGTTCCTCAAAGAAATATTCAAGCTGAGAAGTAAATATCTATACTCATCTTTGCTGCAAACGGTTGCTCTCTCTTCAACACAGAAGCTGGAGATTGATAACAGGTAATTCAGAAGTTGTCCACAAATGAAGAGTTTTTACCTAGGTTACTTACTGTAGCTTTAACACTATTCTACACCCTTAAGAGGTACCCTGTTCTCATGCAAAAAGCTATTTGATAGAGTATTGTCAAGTTTGTACCAAACTGTTCATATAGGTAAAACTGTACTAGAAATTTTATTATCCTTCATCCAACAAACATCAAGTACTGTGTCTTCACATATACCTCTCCAGTGGACTTCAGTTTATCACAGCACTTAATTTGTATGTAGAGAGGTTTGTATAATCTCATGAAGCTGTAGCTACATCAGAATGGGGAAGATTTAGGTAGGCCCTTCTAAGGAGGACAGATCTCAGCAGATGAACCAGATGAAGTGTGTCCCACAATGTGCCATCACTTTCATGTCCCATCCTGCGCACCTTAACTCTTCACACCATCATGCAAGTAACTGCAATCCAAGGGGACTTCAGTTTTGTGATCAGAGACAGGCAGCTCTGCAGTCCACATGGTAGGCATCTACAAACTTTCTATAACACAAAACAAACTAATTTGACCCACTGCTAACACAAGCTCAGTCTCAACTGGTTGTGTGGATATCTGCCTTTTACATTTTGAAACAATTGCAGATAAGCATAAACTAATATGGGCCCCATGCTGCCATGATTTAGCTGAGGCAAATGTGTCACTAAACCCTGGGCCTGACAGGCTAGTGTGTCATGGATAGGGTTGTCTGATGCTCTAATGCTTTGCTGGAGTTTCTGGATGTCTGTATCTCTAATTGGGTTAAAGCATATTGGAAGTAGTGGACTGTAATAACATTGGCTGTGCATTCATCACACTGGGTATGGTACTTCTGCACCCGTATCTTGGTAAATTCAGTTTGGTTAGAACCAAATATCATAATGAATGTTTAAATGCTTCCTCCAAACCCCATATAGAATGCCTAGTACTGTAGATTTGTTACTGGAACTGAAAGCAGAACTAAATAATAATAAATGGGAAATTGTTGGAGTATCAGAGGTACAAAAAAATGAAGACGATCTGCATTCAGAAAAATTACAGAGTATGTACTCGGAAGTGAACAAACTGCCGGCAGGAAATACATTTTTTCAGGACGCACTATATTCATCATTTCATACATGTGGTTCTTTTACACACCTAGGAAGCCTACGTCCCAGTGGGAGATTACCATAATAAGTTTAGAAAAACCATATTTGGCATGAATCCAGTTCCAGTTATCTACAAAATTGCGGTACAAGAGAATTAATACCAATTAAAATTAACAAATGTGTTGAAGTTCTAGCAAATGCTGCAACTGTCAACTTAATGAGAAATCAGGCTTTTACAAATTTATGCTGTAAACAGCTTGAGCTTTTGCACGGCCAATGATGAACAAACAGGGAAAAAATTCAGAGAATGCCAGACAGCTGATGAAGGGAAAAGTTCTAAAACTAAATGATGATGTAAGTTAGATAAAATTAAGTGAACTACAAAAACTAGTCAGATATGTTTATGAGAGGATATCAAAAGATATGAGAATACTATGAGATACACAACAGAGAACAACTCAACTACAGCGAGGCATGAAAAAAAAAAAATGGAGAAAAGGGCAGTTATGCTCATTAGACACCATATAAATAAAAAACTGTCAAGTTTAGCATTAAATTTGGATTTGCAAATCTAAGTGTTGAGTGCTGCATTGATTGCCTCCACATATACCAAGGGTTTTGTGGACAGATCCACAAGTTTAAGGGCAAATTAGATTGCAATGCCTACAGACAACATCTTTTAGGACTGAAACTTCCTGGCAGATTACAACTGGGTGCCGGACTGAGAATCGATATCGGGACCTTTGCCTTTCGCAGGCAAGTGCCCCGCGAAAGGCAAAGGTCCCGAGATCGATTCTCGGTCCGGCACACAGTTTTAATCTGCCAGGAAATTTCATATCAGCGCACACTCCGGTGCAGAGTGAAAATTTCATTCTGGACCTTTTAGGACTGTTTCCAGAATTTCTCTCTTCATTAAACGTTCGGAAAGTACAATTGCCAAACTGTTTAATTCTCAGCTGTCATAGCAGGTATGTGATGTCTAAACAGGTAATTTATGATCCGTAGACAGCCTTGTCATACCTTCCACAGATAGTCTTTGTGTACATACCAAGAACAATGACTACGCATCTGGCTCATTTGCCAGTTCCTGAAGCAGATGAAGCAAAAGGATGAGTGAACTTACTTTTTTAGTTACACGCATAACAACAACAAATTACGTTCATCCTAATTCCCGATACAATTCTTAATCTGGTGGTATTCTGATAACTATTGCACTATGTAATTGTACCTTTATTGAACAGAGACTCAGAAAGCTGTGTGTCTTTTCTCCCAGACCATTATACTATCAGCTACTGGTGTTTTCAGTTTCTCATTTCTACTAGTACTACTGCTCCCGTTCCCCCGCACCCCTCCTCCACCCCCCAACCCCTCTCACATCAATGTGCCCTTTGCATCTCACATATATTATTTCCATTTTTGTGTTCTCATATCACATATGGTGTTTTAAGCTATTGCCGATTGCGTATCTTCACAAATGCCTTTGATGCTAAAGTTTTGTTGCTAATACTCTACTCAAAAAATTATGAAGTTTAACAGACAGCTTGTCATGGCCTTAGGACCCTGCCACTGTGTACAAGACCTCAGTTCAACACTTACATCATTTAAGAATCTCTTCCAAAATACATCATTCCACATAATTCTACATAATGTTTATTGCAATCACTTTCTTAATCATCAAATATGCATAGAATGGTCTTATGAGAGTCCCTTGTATACAACTACTGAAATGCTTTGACACATGATAAAATTATATGACTAATACGTTTAAATGAATTTACCTTAAAGCTGCTTCATCCAGCTCTTGTGGTCTATTGGTGGCTGCCATAACAAGAACCCTTTCTTCAGGATTGGATGGCAGCCCATCAAATTCCACTAAGAACTCTGTCTTTAATCTCCGGCTAGCTTCATGTTCATTCTCCCGGCGTTCAGACAGAAGCGAGTCCACCTCATCCACAAAAATAATAGAGGGCTGTGAACAATACAGCAATCAACCAATGTAATTATAAAAGCAAACATTCCTGCAATTCAGGATGCAAGATCTATGAAAATACATGAGGTGGAAACAGAAGCTCAGATATTTCGAACAGACCACAAAGCAAAAACTTATCTTTTACTCAATTTGAGTTCTGTGCTCACAGTACTCAAGAATAAAATCAAACCTAATTTGCTTTCTATACATGGAGGTATGCACATCTCTGAATACCAACTGTGCTTCAAAGTTTGACTAGGCTGAAGAAATTGTATGGACTAATGCAGTAACATAATAACACTGCAAGTTCACAATATTGTCTTCAAGGTTTTATGCCATTGATTTTGTCTATCTAAGCAGGTCACTGCTATGAATCATGTAGCAAATGGGAACCAAATCCACTAAGTCAATGACCGAAAAAGCACATATTACTACCGTAGCAAACAACCAGAACTCAAATCAATACCAATGAAGAACACTAGAATCATCTTAAATAGCAATACACAATCACAGATAGTTGGAATTCCAGGTCCATGAAACAAGGTAACAGTTACACGAGGTCAAATATCTGTTTTCGTGGGTAGGAGAACTACACCTTCTTCAGGTTAAACCGTGACAACAGGTTCCCCTCCATTTAAAGTATCTCAACCAGTTTGGAGATTTCTTCATTGTGTGCACAGAATATTGAGTGATCAACATCAGAGTGCACAAACTCTGATGGAAATTTGCTTAGAATTATCTATTATTCCTCAAAATGTGCAGTCCATTAAAAATAAAGAACACCAGACTGAAGTTGAATTACCGTATTTGAACAGTGGAGTGCTATGCATTACAGAGTGCTTGGCTTGTGAAGACTGACTGATTGATTGAAGGGGGTTATGGGACTAAATGGCAAGGTTGCCAGTCCCGCGATACAAAAGTTACTTGCATAAGATAGTGTGTCCGCTAAAGGGGGGTGGATCCAGTCAGAGGGGTCAAACTATAAAGTAAGTAAATTAAAACACACGCAGTAGAAGGCATAAAACGGTAGGCAAAATCTAAAAACTGGAGAAACAGAGGGATAAAAGAACAGTCTTTGGACAGAGAAGTGGTCATGGGTCCCAGTCCTAGAAAACACCAAGAGAGGTTCCAATCACAACCTCCCTGCCCCTGCTGCTGGAGTAAAGCAAAACATTATAACTGAAATAAAACCCTCTTTCACAGAGGAAACTGAGGACAAGTTCAACCTTCTGTAAATCGTCTGCAAATACTAAAGACAAGGAATCTGGATGGCTATACTTAGTACAGAGGGCCAAAAGAAGGGGACATTCCATCAATATATAGGATACCATCGGTCTGGCTCCACAGCCCCACAGTGAGGGTGGCTCATTATGCAAGAGAGAACAACAGGTGAGTCACCTAATATGACTGATGTGTAGACGACGTAAGACAGTGGACTTTTTCTGAGCAGAGTGGAACGAAGAGCACCAAACTGCAGTAGTCTCTTTGATTGTGCAGAGTTTATTACTGAGAACAGAAGCGCATCAGATGCCATTTCACTTTTGGGCAAAGACAGATTTGATGTGCATCCATGTATCTGCAGCTAGAATCATGAAATGGAATGGGGGTAGGTATCTGCCTCTCTAGCCAAATAGTCAGCCAGTTCATTCCTTGGGTTGCTCAATGACTCAGAACCCAGAGGAAGGCAATGGAGCTGGCGGCATGGCCGAGGGAAGAGAGAAGGTCATGGATCGCAGAGACCAAAGGGTGGCGAGAGTATCATTGGTCTATAGCCTGCAAGCTGCTTATTGAGTCGGTACACATTAAAACATGATGGAGGGAGGCTGAGTAACAAAATTGAGGCCTCTGTTAATGGCTAACAGCTCTGCTGTGAACACACTACATGATACTCTAGTCTTCACAAAACCAAAGCATGATAACAATAGAGAAGAGCAGCAAGGTCTGCATCCCAAGATGTGTGGGCCACAGAACATTAAGCTTCTGTGCCATTTTCAAGTGGCAAATATGGGGCAGCCAAGTCAGCTTTTTATCAAAAATAAGGCATAAGATAAGGGCCTGCGCTAGAACAAATAAAGTTCTGGATCAGGTCGACAGCAAAAATGCATACCCCACGTTTTGGAAGGAGAGAACTGGAAGCTATGGGAGAGGGCCCAGGCAGAGGCCCATCGGATGGTGCCTTGGAGCTGGCAGTCAGCAGATGCTACCAAGTGGGAGCTGCACCAGATGCAAAGATCATCGACATACAATGCCAGGGTAACCAGAGGTCCAACAGAGATTAAAAGCCCGTTGAGGTGATGAGGAAGAGTGTGACACTTAACACAGAACCCTGTGGTTTATCGCACTGGATCTCAAAGGTGCTGAGAGAAAAGCGAACTCGAACCCAAAAGAGCTGGTCGGATAAAAACGCGCAGATAAAAATTGGAAGGGGGCCGTGAAAGCCCAATCATGGTGGTTAACTACAATGTGACAATTCCAGGCCACGTCATATGCCTTATGTAGGTCAAAGAAGACTGCAGCAAGGTGCTCGTGGTTAGTAATAACCTATCAGATTGCTGTTTCCAATTCGAGTAAATGGTCACTTTGAGATCGTCATTCCCAGAAGCCACACTAATACAGGGACAAAAGGCCCTGAGATGCTAGTACCCAACATAATTGGAAGCTAACCATCTGCTCGTGTAGTTGGTCAGGCATTCGGTTCTTCCTGGGCTTAAGGACAGTGATAACCATGCTGTCTCACAATTGAGAGGGGAAAGCACATGTGAGCCAAATGCCGATGATGATCCCGAGTAGATGTTGCCTCTGGGTAACAACTAAGTGTCGGATCATCTGGTCGTGGATGAAATCTGGGCCTGGAACAGTGTCATGTGAAGACGCAAGAGCCTGCAAGAATTCTCATTCACTGAAGGTTTCATTATAGGATTTAGCTTGGTGGGGGTTGAAACAGAGAGGGGTTTCATCAACTCATCGTTTCTGCTGAAGGAAGGTAGTAGTATAAAAAGAGGATGCCGATCAAAGTGTGTCGTGAGGTGTTCTGCAAGGATCGATGGATCAATAATCCAGAGCACCCTGTAGGACAAGACTCTGGTCAGCTGATTGTTGCTGGCAGCCCAGAAGGCTATGGAACTTGGACCAAATCTGCAATGAAGAGGCATACACCCCCAAGGAGGAAGCATAGCGATCCCAGCGTTCCTTTTAATCTGCTTAATAAGGCAGTAAGCCTTAGCACGGAGACGCTTAAGAGCCATAAGGTTGGTCTGTTAAGGGTGTCGTTTAAATCACTGCAGCAATCATTGGCAATCCTGGATAGTGACTGCTGCGTCCTTGGTCCACCATAGTACCGGTCAATGACCTGGGGATAGGAGGACAGGAAAGTCAGTGGCATGAAGAAGAGTGGCAGAGACATCTTGCATGACCGTATCAATGCAGACTGAGAGAGAGGTGTTTAAGTGCACAGTAGATATACATAAAGCCCAATTGGCTCTGCAGAATGCCCAAAGGGGGTTGGACTGTCTGCCTGGTGGCAGCAGGGAAATTACAGAGTAACTGGAAAGTGGTCACTGTCGCAAAGATCACCATAGGCTGACAAACGTAGGGAAGCCTTGAGAGCAGAGGAGATCATGAGATTGATAGCAGGAAAGGTGCCAAGAGTGGCACTGAAGTGGGTAGGGGAACTGTCATTGAGGAGATACAAATCGAAGACTGTAAAAAGTTGGCAATTGGAAGACCCCAAGCTGCTGAAGTGACTCTCCCACACAGGGATGGTGTGCACTGAAGTCCGCAAGGAGGTGGTTTGGGGGCAGGAGTTGCTGAATTAAGGTATGCAGCTAAATGTAAGGAAGTGACCTACCTAGAGGGAGGCAGACATGGCAAATGGTGATTGATGGTGTAATTCGCACTCATACCGCTATTGTCCCAGGTTGGTATGAAGGGGGATCCAGTCACAGGTGACATTGGTGTGCTATCCCAGGGCCAGCAAAGTTCAGAAAGAACATCCAGTAACCGCATTGGAGAGTGGTCATCACAGAACTGTGTTTTTTTATGAATAAAACAGAATGCAGAATAAGAGGAAACAAACTGTTGTATTATTATGCAGTAAGAGTCCAGGTTAGACATAAACAAGCTGAGGAGAGGTCATGTCACCGAGTCAGTGGTCGTCACCAATGAGGATGGGGTGACATCCATAAATAAGATGTCAGACATTGTTTGCAAAGGGACAGATGGGACCCCCAGGGGCACCAGGGAGGCCGTGTCCTGTGACTTCTTCTTCTTCTTCCCTTTCAGAGGTCGAGGAGGGCAGGACACAGAGGGAGAGCAGTCTTCTGCAAGATCCGGACCTGTAAGAGAGCAAACGACCTGTGATTGAGTTGTGGGAGCTGGCCTCCCGCCTGAGAGATGCCGGGAGGGTAGGAGGAGGGGGGGAGGGGCCATCACTGGCAGGTGCCAAAGAAGGGGGGCACTTGGCACTACTTCGGCCAAGGAGGGTAGCAGCACTTGGCAGGGGAGGGCATGGGAACTGCAGGTGAGGGGGATATGAGAGGGGAATGGGGCTGGGGTTAGGAAGAGGCAGGAAGTGCAAAGGGTGTAACAGAGGCAAAAGTTGAAGAAATCTACACTATGTGCAGACAGTCATATTTTTGGCAAGCCTCAGCATAAGACAGACGATCTAGGGACTTTTACTCTTGGATCTTGCTTTCTTTCATATAAATTGGGCAACCTGGCAAGTGTGCAGAGTGGCTGTCATGACAGTTGACACACACAGGTGGCGGAACACAGGGGCTTCCCTCATGGAGTGAGTGGCCACAGTCACCACACAGAGGGTCCGCTATACGGTGGGAAGACATTGGTAACACACAACCAGTGTATCCCCCGAGAAAGCCAGGGTAAAGGCACCAGTATCAGTGTGGTTGTCTTCATGACTCTTTTGCATATGTTAAACAAAATTAATGCCACATCACTCCAGATTAGCCTGGAGTTCTTCAACAGTTTGCAGGATGAGGTCCATATAAAAAAATCACTCTTAGGACCATATTCAGAGACTGTTGAGGCGTAATAAGACACTGGAACATCTCCAAGGTGATCACAAGGATGAGGGGCTGAAGATGGGGCAGTAGAAGAAGCTTTGATCAATGGCGAGCCCAGCCACATCTTAAAGAGAGACTCCACTTTACCAGACTTGACCTTGACGCTCTCCACAAAAAAACAATGGTTTTGTGGCAGTGGGTGTCCCCATCTGTCCTAGTACAGATCAGGTAGCAGGGAAAGTGTTTCATCTGAAGACATCAAGCCTGGCCCGGTTCCCAGTGTTTAGTCAGGAAAGGGAAGGCAGTAGGGTCATACAAAGTAGCATTCAATGATATGTTACCATCAAAGAGCCAGCCATTTGGGAACAGCCAGATTTTTGCAGTGTGATACACTTCATGTGCCAAGCATCTGCCCTAATACTACCTACTGTGGTCAGGGGTTCCCCCATGGGCACCAGCAAGCCATAGCAGCGGCTGTCTGGCATGGCGGCCATTGCTGGGATTTCCAATGCTTCAGAATGACAAGCACCCACTCCTTAGCATACATGGGGAGGAAACAGCTCAGGTATCAGTAGTGCAATTCCTGTGTTGTCAGGGTGCTTAGTCATATGGGTACATAACAGCCCCACCACACAGACTGGCTACATGTGCTGGGGACCTAGAGGGGTGGTGGGGGGCTACGGTGGGGAAGGAAGGGGGGGGGGGGGGGGGGGGAGGGAAGGAATCCATGCCATAGATGCTAGGGATGGAGTTCTTCCACAAATGGCTGACAAGGCTGACACTAATTACAGAAAATTTAGAAGTGGGAGTTAAACCCCAAAGGGGGACCAAAACGCCAAAAAAGATGAAAGAGAATAGCAAGAGGAACAAAATTGCAAGGAATACAGGGACAATAGCGAGGTCAACATAAATCAGAACACAGAGAGGGGAAGGAGGGGGAGTGGGGAAGGAGTTAGGATGGGGTGGGAGCGGCACGATGAAGGAAATGTGGCCCGGGAAGGAATAATAGGCTGCAAGAACTTGGGGTAGTGCGAGTGCCAAGCATTAACTCACAAAAGAACCGTGAGCACTGTGGCAGAGCATTGTGAAGACATAATGAATTGCAGCATATAGTGCTATCATCATATGAATGTTGCAGAACTACCTTTAAGTGTGGGGTATGACATATTTATATCAGAGGTGGCACATATTTTTTAGTGCTAGAGGTGATCTGGTAACAATTAGTATCGATCAACATTTTGGATTTGCAGCTGAGGTAACGTACACAATTTCTGTACCAAATAAACTGAAGTCCTGGAAAAAGTCTCAGCTTCCAAAACTAACATAATAGTATGTGGGAACATGAATATTAACAAAGGTGTTGAGTGTGAAATGAATAATAAGTTTCTAAACATTTCAAACACTTTTGGTGTGGCACAAATGATAAACACTGCTACAAGGGTATCAAAAAATTCACCATCAATTTTAGATAATTTACTTACAGGTACTGGCATGGAAAATGGTAAAGCATTAATAATATAAATTAGCTTTTCTGCTCAGTACTGTCACATAACGAAGCTAAAAAGGGCTTTGTAGAACTAGCAGAATGCAGGCCTAAAAATGGATGTTCTGAGAATGGAAAATACATAGTTTTTCTAGAGAACTGGCAAATCAAAACTCGGATGGAGTGTGTAGGGAAACAATGTAGATGCTAAGTCCTTTAAATACTACACATGGTTTAAAATAATTTTTGAGGGGACTTTTCAAAAATAGTCACCATCTACAGCAGCAGCAGCTAAGGAAAGTAAATGGGTAGCTACTGGTATTAGAAAGTCCTCCCAGCAACACACCACTTCAAAGTTCCTAAATTACTATCACAGATATAAAAATATAGATGATGGTGCACCTTGCTGCAAAAAATTCATTTAATGATAAAATAATATATATTCCAGAAAATAAAACCGAAGAAGTTTGGGATGTCATAAAATGATAAATTGGAAAAAGATAGACAGGTATATAATAACATACAAATCAAATATGGGAGCGTAACAACAGGAAATTCTCAGGAATTAGCTAATTTTGTAAATGGACAGCATACAAGCCGTCATTAACAAACATAATAATTGTGCCATTCACTTCAGTTATTTTTCCATAGTATCTAAAGCATGCACAAGTTGTGCCTTTACTAAATAAGGGCAGTGCAGAAAATATTGAGGATTAAAGGTCAGTTTCACAACTATCTTCATTCTCAAAAATAATTGAGTCCATCATAAATGACAGACTAATGAGTTACATTAATAAATATAACCTTTTTAATGAAGTACAGTTTGATTTCTGTTGTGGGGAGGTACAATATCGGTCATTATAGAGTTTACAGAAGTTGCTCTTCAAGTTCTTGAAGAGAAAGACTGTGTTACAAGCACATTCTTCGACTTGACCAAGGTTTTTGACACCGTTGACCTTCAAATACTGCTTAAGAAACCAGAAGCACTCGGTGTAGTAGGAATAAAGAACAAGTGGTTTCACTCTTATCTAAACAACAGGATGCACACGATAGAGATAGTTCACATATCTACTGAGGTTAAATTTTTAGTAAAGCAACTGTCAGGCAAGAAACACAAACATAAGTGTTCTTCAGAGTAGTGTATTGGGTCCAATTCTATTCTCAACGTATATCAATGACTTTCCAGACAGTATAAGCATGGAGAAAAAGTTCTCTTTGCTGATGACAGCAACATCATAGTCACTGATAAAACACCAGAAAATTAGAAAATACAAATCTGCAAGTATATTTATGACTGGGTAGTACATAATAAATTAACTCTGAACACAAGGAAAACAAACAGCAAGCACATCAACATAAAGAGGGAAAACAACTGCTGCAGTAAGCATATAGGATAAGTCCAGACTGCATAACAAGCACGAAGTTTTTAAGAAAGAATACTGATTGTTGGTTAACATGGAATGAATACACAAAGATACTGGCAGAAAATATCCCATCAGCACATTATGCTCTCTGGGTTTAATCATCAGTTCATAGCAGCCATTGTCTTGTTGTGATGTACTATTATTATGTATACTCACTTCTTAGCTAAGGGTTTCTTTTCTGAGAACTGAAGGCGCAAAATATGTATACAGTTTTTAAACAACAAGACATGGCCGTAAGAATGACAATGCTTAGTAGTAATCAGGCTCATTGTAAAGAACTACTTTAAAAAACAGGGCATATTTACTGTACCAAGTGAATATATCTACCAAAGTGTGATGCATATCAAGGAAAACATTATGAAACCCCAAACCACCTTCCCTACCCTCTGGCTCCTACCCTTGTAACTGCACCCGGTGTAAAACCTGTCCCATGCACCCTCCCACCACCACCTACTCCAGTCCTGTAACCCAGAAGGTGTACACCATCAAAGGCAGAGCCACGTGTGAAAGCACCCACGTGATTTACCAACTGACCTGCCTACACTGTGAAGCCTTCTATGTGGGAATGACCAGCAACAAACTGTCCATTCGCATGTGTGTGTGTGTGTGTGTGTGTGTGTGTGTGTGTGTGTGTGTGTGTGTGTGTGTGTGTGCGCGCGCGCGCGTGCGCGCCCGCGAGAGAGTGTATACCTGTCCCTATCTGCTCCCGGGATTGGAATGACTCCTTACCCTCTCCCTTAAAACCCACATCCTTTCGTCTTTCCCTCTCCTTCCCTCTTTCCTGATGAGGCAGCTGTGGGTTGCGAAAGCTTGATATTTATTTGTGTGTGTGTGTGTGTGTGTGTGTGTTTTTTTTTTCATTGTGTCTATCTACCAGCGCTTTCCTGTTTGGTAAATAACAGCATCTTTTTTTAAAACATTACTATACTTTGATTAAAATTACTTGATAATTGACACTTCACATGTCGTAGCTGGTTTCTTCCAATCAGAGTGCTTAACTACACATCTGAACAATTTGCTGTTGCCAAACTGCCACAACAATTAGTCAGTTCACTTCAGATTCCTATTACGGCCTATTTCTTGATGTTTTTGGATCCCAAATACTCTTGGTCTGACCAATATATTTCTTATTTCACCACACACACACACACACACACACACACACACACACACACACACAAAGCTAACAAAATACAAAGACGTCTTACACAGCACTAACCAAACACTACTGGACCCTTCCACACATTACACGATTCGGCATCACATATACAGTTATTGTGATCACAGAGATCAGCATATGTTAGATGAGCTTCACAAGACACTGCGTGAGGTTAAATTTTTGAATTCTACAATTACTTTCTGAAAAGTTATGGCATAGCCTATTGAAGAGATATAAACCTGGCTTGTGTAGGGTCATAGGTTTGAATCTCGTCAGAGTCAGTGGATTTTTTTTTTTTTTTAATTTTAATTAATCAAAAGACTTTGATTATTATTTTTCTTCAATCAACTGACGTAAATATTTATTTTATTTTATTTCATTTCTAATACTTTTCCACATCATTTTCATCCTCATATTGACTTTACTTTCTCTTCTTCTTATCATTCTTTTTTCATTTGGAATCTGCTTGTGTCACCTATAATCTGCAGCCAAATGTCAACCACGAGCACTCATCAGTTAGCAATGTGGCATCCTGTGTAGCCAGTGTGGATATAGTTTCAGGTAACCAATGACAGTGAGAAAGTACAGTTTTATTTTACTGCTGTGGGAGATGGCTATGCAAATGAATATATTATGAAATTTTTCTGTTTTGCATTTGCTTGTACAGTTTGGCCTTAAATGGCGTAAACACAGCAATCATGATTTTAGTTGCGCTGTAGACTTTTGATTGCCATTTTCTCACAGATACACCACACATCACAAAGTTGTGGTTAGGATAGGACAAGAGTTTAATTTCATAGCTTTAAAACACATCGTCTGCTGCAGTTTAGTCATTGGTCACTTAAAGTCAGCTGTCGACAGAGCAGCTCCTATACCTTGGTAGCCGCTTCTAACAATGCTCCACCTGTAACGAAGCAGTTGCCAGCAGTGGATGTGGCAACAATGTAGCAGTAAGTGAGAGATGTCAACTATCAAGTAATTTTGATCACACTACAGTATAAGTATTTCAGTAATAGTTCTACACATGACGATGGAAGACGAGAGTGTTTGGGCTTACATTTACCAAGACAAAGAAACAGAAGACTCACAACAGCATTTTCTAACACGTAATAAAATTCTGTAATTGACTGTCTGTGGAAATGAAACTGATTGCTAAACTAAATCTGTTGAAAAAGGCAACTGAAACTTTCTTAGTAAGTAGTGTGTACTACACAGTTAAAGATTACTTTGAGGACTCAGAGTAGTGGATAATAATGAAAGGGTTTAATTGCAACACCTTGTTACATTTCAATACATGATCACTGTTTACTGCTCTTACAAGAAAATTACATGTTATATCTTGTCATTCTCCTGAGTTTAACATCTCATCTCACTAATTATGAAGGGAGGATGGGAGGGGGGGGGGGGGGGGGGGACTCAGTTTTTCAGATGGACAGTGGGAAGGACAGGGAGACAAACATGGACCAATGGACCATAGACGGATGTTGGTGAACCTGCAGTCAGTTTTCCAAACAGACTGGGCTTAGTGCAAGGAGCACAGCAGCATCTTCATGGCCCTGAAGTCATCAGTGGGTGTCATTATTGTGTGTGTGTGTGTGTGTGTGTGTGTGTGTGTGTGTGTGTGTGTGTTGGCAATGAAGAGAAAACTACGTCTTACATTACAAGTCATCTGAAGTAAACTGTTTGTAAATCAAAGAACATCATATAAAAGAGACCAATCACATGTGGCAATTGCATAATAGAGACCAGTCACATGTAGCACTGCAGGTGTTAAGATAATGACCTCATATTCAGGAGGACGAGGTTTGCTCTGTCTGGCCATCCTGATTTGGGTATTCCATTGCCCTCCTAAATCACTTCAGTGGTTCCTTCATCAAGGCCACAGCCAACCACCTATCCTTATAGAGAAAATTCATGTATTCTGTTTATGTTTAGAGCTATTGATTGTTATTGTATTACCAACACAATTCCTGTATCATTGTGAAATAATCCTTGGATGAATAAAAATAAATAAAGAAAAATAATCAGCATAGGGTGGTTTCAGTAACAATATACGAACTGCTGACCCATTAGCCAGGTGGCTGTTTATTTCCTTTAGAGAGTCAACAGCAATCTTTGCTGAAACTCATGGGGTCATGGCAACCAAAAGCAGGATTATGTGCCATACAAGCAACATTGCCACCATTCTCAAGAATCTGTCCCCGCATCATTTAAGTGTCAAGTTATTGGAGCAGGCTTGTCAGTAAATTATAAAAATGTGCTCGTACTACACACGAGAAGCTATCATCTAACAGTAGAAGCGTAGAAGCCAAAAATTCACAATTATGAGTACAGGCTTCCAACGAGCCTCTTAGCATTTACAAACAGAAAACTCCTATCATTTGGTTATGTGATTACTGAGACAGATCACCGAACACCAAAATTAATACTAGAATCAAAGCAGTTATATCTCAACATATTGAAGTGGTTATATCAACTCAATCCTTGCTATGAAACAAAAGTGGAAAATCTTTACACAGTGGTGACTTTTTACTTCATAACCCTAGGATGTTGGTGGAGTTTTGTCTATTCAACAACAACATTCTATTAGAACATACCAAAATCTTAAAATACTTTAGAAAAGAAAGGAAGAAGTGCAAATCATAGATTATTTAAATCTGTCAATACAAACTAAAAACTTACAAGAAAAAAAAAAAATTACAGCAGGTTAAAGTCGGTTCTTGTCTAGAAAATTGTACTAAAAAGCACAAATGCAGTCAAGCGCTGCTGAAAGCTGTTCTGTGTGTTATTCAAGTAATCACGTTCAGTGGCTTCATTATAAAAGTACATCTTTTTTGTTGGTACTATTTCCCACTGTTGAATTTCCTAGAAATCTGGACTGGCAGATAAGATATAGCTGTTTAAAACATTTTAAAAATGTGATGGCCTTTCTAACTGACCATCTACTGGTACTGCACTAGAAAAGGTGGTGGTGGTGGTGGTGGTGGTGGTGGTGGTGATGATGATGATGATAATAGTGGTTTTTCACACAAAGTGAATTTATTGTTCATAAGCACACAGCATTTCTACAACTGCTATATTAGGACGATTATTGACTTACTTAGTATTTTGTGTAGCCTTTAATAAACTACATTTTTTGACATCATTAAATACTATCATATTTAAAATTACCTACTGCTTTACTCCAAGTTCCCAACAATTTTGGTATTCTGGAAGACTTATTTTGGTTTAACGATGGCAGACGCTACCACTTTCCACATTCATCAAGGGGACTTTTTGGAAAGTCTCTACGAGATGTCCATTGTGGTACCACCTTGGAATTATTCTGTGGTAATAACTATATAATCAGTGGTGAACTAATGGATAGACCACAGCATCATGCATATTTTGGCTTGTACAACTTCAATATGACCAACATATCGAACGGTGACAAAGATCTCCCATTAGCTAATGAACTGAGCTAGAAGTCTATGTCTCAAGTAAGTGCTGCAAAGAGCTTTGAAATAGATATTTCATGTAGTATTATAAAAGAATTTCTGTTGCAAATAGACCAGTAACAAAACAATGTTAGAGAAGATAAAGTTTTGTGAGACAATAGTGATTCCGTTTAATAGATTTCTACACAAATATTTAAAACTTAAATACTAAGTACCATTCAGTTTGGAGCTCTTATTTGTATTCTAATATTAACACAACGGTGAAACTGCAGTGTTACCTGCTGGGAGAAGTTAACCAAATGAAACGCCTACCATAAACCATGAGATCATTGCTAAATATCCTTAAGCCTGCACAGTAAAACATCAAACAGTCTGGTGTATGAGGGAGAATGAATTGATAATGTGAATAGCATCCACACTGTTCATATCAGGGTGAGCCCAACAGATTGTAACAAGCAATTTAGCAAACAACTGCATTCATATTTGTCGATAATGGGCCAAGAAAAGAGCTAGGCACAGTTAGAGAAAGAAATTATGTACAATAATCTTCAAATTCTAAAGAAGGTGGAATTCTAAGTTAATTTTAAGTTGATCTTTCACTGAGTACTTCTCAAGTACAGTGAGTACCACTGAATTTTTTGTAACTTCTGATAAAGCTTACTTCAAAGTGTACAACAGCCCAACAATAGATTCATGATAAGTATTAAGTATTTAACCTAATTCCAGAACCGACGGTTTTATATATAAAACAGTGTCATAGAAGTATCAAAACACAGCATTACATTTTGTAATTTAATCTGAAGCAGGAATATTTTGATATTTATACCTGAAGCTCTCTTGCTACAGCAAACAAGGCTCGCACTAGCTTTTCTCCTTCTCCAACATATTTAGAAGTGAGGCTTGCAGCACTGATGCTGAAAAATGTTGCACTGCATTCATTGGCAACAGCTCGAGCTAGAAGTGTTTTCCCATTGCCTGGAGGCCCAAATAACAACAGACCTCGAGCTGGAGTGCGCAGTCCAGTGAACAATTCTGGCCTCAATGAGGGAAGAATGACCATTTCTTGCAAAGCCTGCTTTGCCACCTGTTGAAAATGCAGAAAAAAGTGCTATTTTGAAAATCTATGATAATACAAACTTGCCACATGCAATTTATTGAGCAAAAATATGACTGTAAACTTTCTCAATTCAGGAATATATTTTACTCTCTGCTGATAAAAACACTTACAAAGTATTGACAAGGGCAAAGTATGCAATGAAGACAGACAAAATACCTATTTAATATTCTTCTTCTTCTTCTTCTTCTTCTTCTTCTTCTTCACTTTTGGCCATCTAGGGACCTTCTGAAATAATTTCCATCTTTCCAGTATTTCTTCATTCTCTCTGTGTTCTTTTCTGCTTTCATCTGCCCATACCCTGATGTGCTTTCTGAGCTTTTTCTGGAAATACCTTAACTTCCTAATCCTTTTTTGAGAAACTTGGCCTTTCTAGAATTGCTGCTTTTGTAACTAGTACGCCTTTCCGGGTTCATTTGAACAGAAAGATCATCAAATGAAATCCTCCTCTTTCCCCTGACAGCAGCAGATAGTGAGAGTAGATTTCTTCACTACTTCTCATTCACATACTGCCAACTTTGCTCGGACCACGTATTTCCTTTTTCTCCAACTCCTAGGTTTCTCCCTTTTCGCTGAGGACTGAACATTCCACTGCATAAAGGCAGTGTCGTAGGGTTGGATTTTTGTTTTGCTAAGAGTGATTTTTTTATTGTAATGTCCTTTGCTAATTGATAAGACATTTCCATTTTCTGGACACTGTTTATGTTTGCTTCTTTACCTAGACTATTTGTCTGCATTATTTCCCCTAAATACATAAATATATTCACTCTGTTGATTCTACCATATCTGGTGCTCAGGAATTTAAGTTCTGCCATTTCTTTCAAAATTGTTTACTTGCTGAGTTTCTGTATCACAGTTTTTGGAAAATCCTGCTAAATCACCAGCAAAGATTGGAAGTTGAGTTTGACATTTAAGTTACTGGATCCCAATTTGATTTTCTGAATTATTTTTTACTTAAGTCTTAAGAGTCCATTCCCTTATTACCTTCTCCAAAACATAATTGAATAACAATGATGAGAGGCCTCAGCTTGCCTTACACCAGTTTTTGTTTCAAATTTTCCCACGGAATTTCATTTTACGTTTTTGTTTTTGTCAATGTTTCTCTATTTCCACAGTTCCTCTGTCTCTACCAAATTCTTCCAATGTATAGAATGTTTCTTTGCCTACACAGTCTTAGGCTTTCTTGAAGTCTACCAAGGTTGTGAAAAGATTTTTGCTTCTTTGACAATAATTCCTTACAATCACTTTCAAATTCATAATTCGTTCCATACAAGACCGATCCTTTCTAACCCTCCCTTGTTATTCACTGAGCTGATTGCATAATTACTCTTCCAAATGATTTGATGGGTCTTGGATAAGATTTTATACGTAACAGCCACTAAACATGCTCCTCTGTAAGTGTTGACATCTACCGTATTTCCTTTCTTGTGTAAAGGAAGTAAGAGTGCATTTTTTCATTCTTCTGGAATATTCTCAGTTTCTCTAATCTTTGAAAAACTTAAAATCATGTAATCACTGGCATTTTTTCACATTTCCATCACAACTGAATCGTTTCCAGAAGCCTTGTTACTTTTCAGTGCTTTAATTGTCTACCACCCATGTTTTTTGTTCTTTTCCATTGGGGTGTTTACATGGCAGCATCTATTATCCTGGCACTGTCATTTTTCCCATCTATAGTTTGTAAGTTGTTTAATTTTTCATGGAAAATATGTAATTTCTTTTTGTCAGTTTTAAATACACTCCTGGAAATGGAAAAAAGAACACATTGACACCGGTGTGTCAGACCCACCATACTTGCTCCGGACACTGCGAGAGGGCTGTACAAGCAATGATCACATGCACGGCACAGCGGACACACCAGGAACCGCGGTGTTGGCCGTCGAATGGCGCTAGCTGCGCAGCATTTGTGCACCGCCGCCGTCAGTGTCAGCCAGTTTGCCGTGGCATACGGAGCTCCATCGCAGTCTTTAACACTGGTAGCATCCCGCGACAGCGTGGACGTGAACCGTATGTGCAGTTGACGGACTTTGAGCGAGGGCGTATAGTGGGCATGCGGGAGGCCGGGTGGACGTACCGCCGAATTGCTCAACACGTGGGGCGTGAGGTCTCCACAGTACATCGATGTTGTCGCCAGTGGTCGGCGGAAGGTGCACGTGCCCGTCGACCTGGGACCAGACCGCAGCGACGCACGGATGCACGCCAAGACCGTAGGATCCTACGCAGTGCCGTAGGGAACCGCACCGCCACTTCTCAGCAAATTAGGGACACTGTTGCTCCTGGGGTATCGGCGAGGACCATTCGCAACCGTCTCCATGAAGCTGGGCTACGGTCCCGCACACCGTTAGGCCGTCTTCCGCTCACGCCCCAACATCGTGCAGCCCGCCTCCAGTGGTGTCGCGACAGGCGTGAATGGAGGGACGAATGGAGACGTGTCGTCTTCAGCGATGAGAGTCGCTTCTGCCTTGGTGCCAATGATGGTCGTATGCGTGTTTGGCGCCGTGCAGGTGAGCGCCACAATCAGGACTGCATACGACCGAGGCACGCAGGGCCAACACCCGGCATCATGGTGTGGGGAGCGATCTCCTACACTGGCCGTACACCACTGGTGATCGTCGAGGGGACACTGAATAGTGCACGGTACATCCAAACCGTCATCGAGCACATCGTTCTACCATTCCTAGACCGGCAAGGGAACTTGCTGTTCCAACAGGACAATGCACGTCCGTATGTATCCCGTGCCACCCAACGTGCTCTAGAAGGTGTAAGTCATCTACCCTGGCCAGCAAGATCTCCGGATCTATCCCCCATTGAGCATGTTTGGGACTGGAGGAAGCGTCGTCTCACGCGGTCTGCACGTCCAGCACGAACGCTGGTCCAACTGAGGCGCCAGCTGGAAATGGCATGGCAAGCCGTTCCACAGGACTACATCCAGCATGTCTACGATCGTCTCCATGGGAGAATAGCAGCCTGCATTGCTGCGAAAGGTGGATATACACTGTACTAGTGCCGACATTGTGCATGCTCTGTTGCCTGTGTCTATGTGCCTGTGGTTCTGTCAGTGTGATCATGTTATGTATCTGACCCCAGGAATGTGTCAATATAGTTTCCCCTTCCTGGGACAATGAATTCACGGTGTTCTTATTTCAATTTCCAGGAGTGTATTTTATTTCTCTGGCTCCTATACTTGCATTTGAGTATAAATTTTAACTTAACTGTCATCAAGCAGTAGTCTATTTCAATATTTTCTCCTTTCTTCCCCTTGACGTACACCATTTCTTTAATGTTCCTATTTGAAATCCTACCATGATCAATTTGGAGCTCTCCTAAATCTGTATCCGGTGATCTCCAAGCTTTTTTTCTTTCCTGGGGAACTTTCTGGAATATGTGGATGTCAGTTTTAAGTTGAAGTTTTGCGCAGACAATCTTTCACTATTTCTGTTGGTTCTTTTGTGTGCTGGGTAGCCTCACAACTTTTCAAAATTCTTTCCCTTTCCCTATTTGAGCTTTAAGCTCTCCAAATAATATTTTTCCATTTTGGGATTTTGGATACTTCAATTTGTAAGGTTTCCCAAAAATATTCCACTTTATCTGGGTTCTTTTTATTGTCTTTATTTATGGGAGCATGGCAGTTAATGAACATGTAATTTTTGTTTCCACATTGCTATAATAGAAGTGCCAGTCTCTCTGACAGAGAATAAAAATTTGTCACTGAGTCCATCATTTAACAACTGATGGCAGATGCCATTCCTAGATGTGGAATACATTGTTGGTAACTATTTACTAGTTTACCTTTAAAGATGTGATGGTTCATGTATTCCACAGTATTGTCATCTGGAAACAGTGTTTCCTGTAATGGCGAAACAGATATTGTTTGTTCATCTAAAGCTTTTGACAGTTGTTTTATTTTTCCAGTTTTTAAAAAGGAATGTGTGTTCAGTGTTCCAAGAAAGCATTCCTTTTTGGGTCCGAATTTTGATGGGGTTTTCAGAATGCCCAGAATCACTTTTGCATGTAGATTTGGGCTCATTGGAATCTGCAGAACAAACTGCGTTGCCTAAAGTGATAGGGGATCATCTTTTCAGAACACCTCCTGGATTAATTCTTTCCTGAGATGTTTCTATCAGACATTCAGAAATTGGTTGAAATTCAAATGGGAGAAATTAATTCCTATTTAACATTATTATTATTATTATTATTATTATTAATCTCAATCTAGTTTTGAAAAATAGCAGTTTATATTGTTTTTTTTATAACAAAACAATTTCCAACATACTAAAATGACAAAAAAAGAAATGAGACACAGAAAAAAAATCCAGGCTACAAAAGTTTGACTGAAATTTTTAATCATCATTCTTTATCACAATTTAAACATGCAACAAAACAACTCGTCAATAAAAAAAGAGAAGAGACAGACTTCCTGAAGACACAATTTCTTATGTAACGGTACATAATTTTAGAAAAAAAAAGGAAATTTTGGTTCAGAACATTTATCTTACCTCTTGACCAGCAATATCTTCCCACTGGACGGATGTACCACCTTCTAAAATTTCATCAAGCACTATCTGTGCTAATTTTGGGTCAACACCCTTCAGGGATTGGGGTGGTGTTTTACGTGACGGAGTGCTCTTTCCACCTGATGGGCCGCTACCACTTCCACTGTATCGTCGCACTGGAGAGCTACTTGGACCCTATATTTCAAATAATGAAAAAACATCCTCATAAAATTCAATCATACGAATGTATCGCCAACTTCTTTTCCTGAAATTAAGAAAATTATACAATGTCTCAAAGATAAAAGCTCATTTAGTTTTTATGGTGTTTCCAATACAATACTAAAGATTGGTTCCCATATAATAAGTTCAGTCTTATCTGAGATATGTTGTGCATCACTAACTCAAGGCATTTTTCCAGAAAGACTGAAATATGCCAGTGTTAAACTCCTCTTTAACACTTTCAGACCCTCTGGCTACAATTGTGCACATTAATATTTAGCTGCAACAGAAACATTTTTCCTCAATGGAAATGGCATATACAATATGTTAATGTTCAATCTTTTCATCATGCACAAGCACTCCCAACTGTTGAGCATCACTGTAAAAATATGAACAAGTGAATGTAGCAGTGCACAGCAGTCTGAGACCACCAGAATTCACGGAAGTTGTTGGTTAGTTATATTCTACTTTATAACTGAATGTTAATATTGTTATTTTGCATGTTAATTATTAAATTATTAGTTGATTTATTACAACACTGAAGACTTCAAAATTATTTATTTTAGTCCATAAAAATGAGCCAAATGTTCCTAGTATTTATTGAAAATGGTTACATATATTTGTATAAATCATGCTTCTAAAATCATATAAAAATCACCTATAGACATCAGAGCATAAAAAATTTTCCTTCCTTAAAAAAACCCCACACATCTGGAAAGATCAAGAAATGTCATAAAACAGATGTCAATAACTACCGATATGTTTCATTGCTGATATTCTCCAAAACTTTTGAGAAAGTGATTTATTATTTCAATAGAGATGCGCTACTGAGAATGTCATTCACAAGTTCACTCACCAGATTTTACAAGAATTAAATAATAAAATAGAACCTGTTGGTATTTTCTGTGACTGTCTAAGGCATATGACTGAGCGAATCACACTACTCCCGTATACAAATCAGTGTATTATGGGACTGATGGTACAGCCAACAGATGGGTAATGTTATATCCAACAAAAAGAATGCAGAAGGTTGTACTTAATAATACAACCAATGTAGTCTGGCGACATAATTCTGAATGGGGACACCATTCCAAGTATGGGGCTCCCAAGGCTCAATCTCATCTCAGTTACACTATTGTTCCTCATGTATGTAAATGATCTATTGTCTAATATACAACAAGCAGAATTAGTTCTTTTTGCAGATGACACTACTGTTGTAATCAATCCAAGGCTACATAAAGAAACAGAAGAAATGGTATACAAAGATCTTCACTGATGGTTTTTTTGTGAATGGTCTCGCCCTCAGTTTCAAAAACTCACAACATATTCAATTCTGCACCTCTACGAGTACTACGCCAATGAGAAGTGCAGCACTTTGAGAGGGTATAATAAATACAGTGGAAACTTAGTTCAACCACATTTGCTCACGGCAAAGCTTGGGAAGAGAGAAATCAGTAAACTGACATGTTATGCATATTTTCATTCGATAATGTTTTACGGAATAATGTTCTCGGGTAACTTATATTTAAGAAAGACGACTTTGTTGCTCAAAAACAGACTGTAAGAATGTTATGTGGTGCTCACCCACAATCATCTTGTAGACATCTGCTTAAGATGTGACAATAGTCAACTGCCTGTATCAGTTAGGTTGTTTGAATGTTTGCTTCCTTTATGAAGCCATTAAAATGCACTTTTTGAATGATCGACTGCAGTGCCATGTTAATCAAATCCAAGTTACAATTTCTACACCACTTGTGGTGCACACTAATTAAGAATCTGTGTCCTCTGAAGTCCAGGTGCTGATGTTGAAGAAAATCTTCCAGTATATTATGTTAAGCATTTTCATCTAAGCAAAATTTATATAAATATATTCAAACAAGGTGAGGCACAATTGATACTTGCACAAGTGAAAAAGCTATTGCACTGCTGAAAGATAACATCAGATGCATCTACTGGTTTCACCAAAATGAAGGTTTCACTCTGTAGCAGACAGCATATTCCATTTGTTATCGTTGTAGTTATAGCTGTAAACTGACTGAGTCGTTCCACATCTCAGCAGGAGACCACAATTATAATCCATCATACATGTAAATAAATAACTGGTCACAGTTATCAGCATTGCATAGACAGAAAAAAAGCTGATCCACAATGTTTCACTTTGCTGTTGGCCATACAACATAAAGTCACAATTAAGAATCAAATTCAATGGAATATAAAGTATTTCTTTAATTTGTATACTTACTGAAAGTTGTCTTTTGACAACAGGTGGTGTGGATTGAGGCTTCCCAGGTCTTGATGAACCTAATGATGTCTGTGAACGTGACCCCATACTTCTGGGTAACGTTTGACTCTTACTAGCCGAAGACCCAATAGTCCTCCGTGCAGGTATGGTGAGCTTCCGCCCGAGAGCTGTAACACAGTGTAAGCTTTCTTTAGCAGCAATATCTATTACTTCATTTCTTCCTCTTCTTTCATTATAAATTGTTAACTTGAGTATAAAACAAATACAAAATAAAATTACTATAAAAATAGGAATGACAAAATTGTCTAATTCAAAACTCATTCAATAAACCTATTTTTAATGATTTAGGTGCAAAATAGCAGCTAGCAACAAATCAAATCTCAATAAAACTGAAGTTGGAGGGGGCTGGGGTAACATCCTTCAGACTTTTGAAGATGACAATCTAAATACCAGTAATTACTCATTGACTTAAAAACAGATAACCATAAAAAGAAGAGTGGTGGCGAGAAGCTTGTAGCATTAGAACTGTTGTTGTCTTACCTCATTTTAATTCTACTTCAGTTAACCCAATTCAATAAGTCATTTACACAAATCTTTAACACATTTTGCTACAAAGATATGATAAACAGAATAACAGCATACAAATATCATTCGAATTTAGACCAGAACTGCATGCTATGGATATGGAAAGAGCCAATAATGGTGTGGGGGTGCTCACTGTAGGTATGCATCAGATGTGGGTATGTGATAAATATGGAACTGGCAAGCATTAGTTTCATTTTGTAGCAAATGTTTCTTAAAAGAAAAGAGAAAAAAACAAGTACAAAGTGCAGCCACCTGTTGCACAAAGCATTATTATTCATTTTCTCATCAAAGAGGATATCAAGCTTGGTAAAATTCTGGATAGACTGACTACAAGGTGAACTGTTTCAATTGCTCTAACAATTTTTCCATGACCATGATGATGTATCAACCAAACCTCACAAACAGCATTGACAGTTGAGTGTCACTAATGTTAACATAATTGCAATTTGCAAGTATGTAGATGGTGACCAATTTTTAACTTTATCTGAGGTACCTCATAGGTGGTGTTGGAACCACTCATCTCATTGTAACAGTAGTCACAAGGAGCAAGTGATGTGGCTCCCACGTATCGCCTCAGTCTAGCACAAAAAAATAGCTGTTCACAGCTTTTGAATTAAGACCAATATGTGAAGGCAATCATTCCACTTGCTGATTATTCATGTTTAGATAGCTACTTTCACCTTTTCCCATCCTCTGCTCTGTTTACAGTTCAGACAGCAGCAAAATTTATCCACAATTGCCCTTTTTTTATAATTGTAGTCCTATGATGTATTCTTTAAATTTTGTTCCCCTCCACTTCCTAACATTACATGCACTTCAAAGGTAGATAGTTACTATACAAACTCTATTATAAACAACAGTAGCCTATCTATATTGTGCTATTACAGTATCCAAAGCTGCTTAACAATATTTGTTTGCATAAGAATAACAACCACCTAACACAAATAACTGCACCAGCTATTACAGTGTTCAGTTGTTTCTAATCTATTCTTATGAAAAGCTTTGATAGTCATGTTTCAGCATCTCAATCTGCTATTTTACTCCTACCCTCTCCAAGTGATTGTGATGTATCTGTAGGATGAGTGTATCATTGCACTGCCTGTACTTTCTGTTTCCTTCAGCAATGTTTAGCAAGCATTTCTTGAAAAGCTCCAGTCATAAGTCTCCAAGTTATATTGCCATAGCTAAATTTAATCACCAAGCACAATGGTGAACAAGAAATTTAGGCAGTATAAATTAAAACCATTAAGTATCTGTTGAATGCGTGTTACCTTTCTGAGATAAAGGTAATGTGCATAATACCATATGGTTATGATTAAACTTTCCCTATTTAACATGTTATAAAGCAGAAAATAATTACCATACGAGTACCAAACTTGGTAGCATTAATGTCAAGGACACGAGGAAGAGAAATAAGGCAGAATCAATCAACTGAAATACTTTTGATGTGCTAGTTATTAAATACCGGTGCCACTCGCGCAACAAAATGGGCTCAATATGGCACCCATCAGTGTACAGAAGAGTCAGAAAGTGCAAGATTGCATTCCGCACAGCAGATGGAAACATGTCTGTAGATATGCTGGCTACCCCTCTTGATATGCTCAGTTTCAGATCAGTACATGTGTGAATGTTCCCCTGGTACACCCTGTCCTTCAGGTAGCCCCACAACCAGAAATCACAGGGAGTGAGATCACGTGATCATGTTAGCCACGCATTTGGAAACGATTGGCCAATAATTCAATCATTTTCAATTGTGTTTTGGAGAAGCAGTTGAGTTTCACGAGCAATGTGCTATGGGGCCCCAACTTGCATGAAAACTGTTGAGTTCAATGTGTGTGTCTCCTGTAGGATGGGTATGACATCATGCTGGTGAAGTACATCACAGTAACACTGGCCAGTCACACTGTACATCTGTGGTCCTTGACCACCAACCTGTTCAAAAAACAATGGGTTAATGTTGAAAATAACCATGAAGCCGCAACATACGGTGACATGTTCACCATACAGAGTAGCTCCATGCACAGTGACTAGAGGTGAGGATACCCAAACTCAGCAAGTCCGTGTGTTCCCCTCACCTGTCAGAGAAAAATTAGCTCTGTCTGTTCATAGGATAGTCGTCAACTTCAAACCTTGCGAGAATGTGGAGAGTGAAGTCAACACATCGTTTTGCATCGTGTGTTGCAATCTGCTGTATGATATGCATCTTGTATGGATACCGTTTGAGAACGGTTTGAAGCACCTTCCGTTCAGTGTGCTACAGGATGTTCAACTGCCATGACACAGTACGTGCATTGCCTGACGATCGGGAATTGCACACAGCGTTGTTTGCCATAGCAACAGCAATTTCATCAACCACCTGTGGTGCAACAGGTAGTCGGCCTCTTCCCAGAGCGACATCCAGTTCTCCATTTGATTCAAACAACCTCATCATGTTCCGCACAGAAGGTGGAGAAAGAGGACCGTTCTGTAATCCTTTCAGTTGAGAATACTCTCGAATTGCATCTGCAGCATTACTGTTGTTTTGATAATATAGCTTCACCAATAATGGTTGGGTTGGGTTGGGTTGTTTGGGGGAAGAGACCAAACAGCTAGGTCATCAGTCTCATCGGATTAGGGAAGGATGGGGAAGGAAGTCAGCTGTGCCCTTTCAAAGGAACCATCACGGCATTTGCCTGGAGCGATTTAGGTAAATCAAAGAAAACCTAAATCAGGATGGCCGGACGCACCAATAATTTTCTGCTTCTTTTGTCCAAGCTCATGTTGACATGTCAACAAGTGCACTGCGACTGGTCAGATGTGTGAAACTTAGAATCACAATGACTGATCACAGCACCTGGTGGCCATAGTTGGAACTTGACGGTGGTGCTGTGACTCTTGGAAATCACGCAACCCACACCCTGCACATTAATGCTACCAAGTTGGGTACTTGTACGGTAATTATTTTCCACGTTATAAAGTGTTAAATAGGTAAAGTTTAATTATAACCACCTTGTATCTTTGGGGCAAGGCAATCCCAAAAATTCACAAGTGGTGCAAGATAATGCAGATGTCCTCTTCAAACACTAATAGGTTCCTGAAGGGGCAGACACTGTGTGTGGCAGAAACATTTTTCATCTTCGGAGGATTCCTTTAGTGTCTGAATTAACTGAACCAATAACAGCTCATAGCAACAGAATGAGAATAATCACCACATTCCAAATCAAATTCACATTTGGATATTCCCCCCCCCCCCCTTTCCTTTGCCCGCGGGGCGTTGGGGGCACAGGGAGACTGCACTGAAATGCTACCATTTCACATTCGTTGCTGACAGGAACTAAATGCCAGAGCAATACAATAATTTCACTTATTCTAAATAAGCTGACATTGTTGAAGCTTGCAACGCTAGATGGAATTATGTATACTTATTGTGAGTCTTTTTGGAATCAGACAATGAACCACAGCTCAGTTTTCTTGCATTACCAGTTCCCAAGTTAATGTTTCAACAAATTTCCTATTGCCGCCTTCTTGTGTTTTGATCTTCATATCTGCCAGCTTCCCTTCAATCTACATTCCTTGGCATACCTTTCCACAAAATTCAGGAATCAGATTTCATTTTCCAGTACTTAGCCATTGTATAAATTAAAGGAAGGTTATATCTGATGTATTCCAAGAGATGCATTATTAGACATACACTTTTCTGATTGTACACTGAGGTGACAAAAGTCACAGAACACCTCCTAACATAGTGTTGGACCTTGTTTCGTCCAGCATAGTGCAGCAGCTCGACATGGCATCAATTCAACAAGTTGTTGGCGGCCCCCTGCAGAAATACTGAGGCATGCTTGCTCTACAGCTGTCCATAATTGTAAAAGTGTTGCTGGTGCAGGATTTTGTGTATGAATTGGTCTCTCGATTGTGTCTCATAAATGTTTGATAGAATTCATTTCATGCGATTTGGATGGCCAACTCATTCGTCCGAATTGTCCAGAATGTTTTTCAAATCAATCGCAAGCAGTTGTGGCCCAGTGACATGGTTCATTGTTGTCCTTAAAAATTCCATTGTTGTTTGGGAAAAACTAGCTGAACATAAACATTTACAGTCAATGATCGGGTCAGTTGGACCAGAGGACACAGTCTATTTGATGCAAACAAAAAGACCATACCACACCACCAGCTTGCACACTGCCTTGTTGACAACTTATGTCCTTGGCTTCGTGGGGTCTGCACCACACTCTAAACCTATCAGCTGTTACTAAATGAAATCTGGACTCATCCAACCCTAGGCCACAGTTTTCCAGTCGTCTAGGGTCCATCCGATATGGTCACAGGAACCGGAGAGGCAACGTCGTGCCATTAGCAAAGGCACCCGCGTTGGGTTATCTGCTGCCATAGCCCATTAACGCCAAATTTCATCGCACTGTCATAACTGATACATTCACTGTATGCACCACATTCATTTCTGCAGTTATTTCATGCAGTGTTGCTTGTCTATTAGCGCTGACAACTCTACACAAATGCTGCTGCTCTCTGTCACAAGTGAAGGCCATCAGCCACTGCACTGTCCATGGTGAGAGGTAATGCCTGAAATTTGGTATTCTTGGCACGCTCTTCACACTGTGGATCTTGGAATATTGAATTCCCTAAATTTCAGAAATGAAATGTCCCGTGCATCAAGCTCCAGCTACCATTTTGTGTTCAAAATCTATTAATTCCTGTTGTGCAGTCATAATCACATCACAAATCCTTTCACATGAATCACCCGAGTATAAACAACAGTTCCACCAATCCACTGCTCTTTTATTACTTTTTTACGTGATACTAACATTATCTGTATATGCACATTGTGGTGTCACCGCCAGACACCACACTTGCTAGGTGGTAGTTTAAATCGGCCGCGGTCCATGTAGTACATGTCGGACCCGCGTGTCGCCACTGTGATCGCAGACCTAGCGCCACCACCAAGGCAGGTCTCGTGATACGAGAGTGGACTCGACCCCAGTTGTACGAGAACCAAGCTACCGCCCAGTTGTACGAGAACCAAGCTACCGCCCAGTTGTACGCGAACCTAGCTATCGCCCAGTTGTATGAAGCCTTTCTCTCTCATTAGCCGAGAGACAGAATAGCCATCAGAAGTTAATGGCTACGAACTAGCAAGGAGCCATTTGTATCAGTGCCTATAGCTTACGAGTATTCAAGAGAGATGTATTCCAAGGAATAAATAAAAGTTAAGTAAAAAGCATCTACATACTTTTCTTCGTATTCATTTATAAGTTCTCATGTTCCAGACTTCACGCCCGTCTGCTGTATGCCGTGCGCTATCGGCTACCGCGTAGTCAAGCTTTCTTTTTCAGCAATCCACATCACGGTGTCGGTCCAGCTACCGACACTACACACATATTGCTATTCCATGACTTTTCGCACCTCAGTGTAGATCCTTTTAAAGAAGACAAGTGAATAAAATCTCCTCTGTCTTCCAGACACGTCAACTGGTTACACACCCATGAGATTTTGGCCGACTGCTGCAGTACTGGCTATGACATCATCAGGACTCAATTCAACAACATATAAGGCAATGTTTCCCTCTCTCATGTGCTGCACCAGCTTTAACCTCAATATGATCAGGTTCCACAGTGTGTTCAGCACTAGTAAGAATGAAAGTGATTTGCAGCTTTCACAGTTTTTGTCTCTATAGCTTCTTTAATTACGTTATCCACGAAAATATTAGACTTCACGACAGCAGAGGTGCCTGTAACTAAGCTACCCAGAGAAATTTGTGGTAGGTAAACATGCATTTGAAAACGGATATAAAATGGCATTCAGTGACACCTCTATGATCACGAAGGCTAACAGATTTGGGATAGCCTAATAACAACGACGACACTATATAGATGAAAATGTGTTTTAACAAGATGCAGCTGAACATAGCGTGGAACATGACTATTGTGATGTTGAAGTTGACCTGGCTGTCGCAAGACAGAAACATTGTCTTATACAGTTGCTGACTGAGCACTGGAGATGCCACAACATGGCCGTGTAAGAATGAGGGCAGCAACCACATGACAGTCAATTACTTTCTGAAGGTAAGTATAGGACAGTTATTCTCCCTTGCAATTTTAAAATTTGAGATTTGTCTTTCAGATTTTCCAGTTCTGCTCGAAGCCCATTGAAAATTAAACCCTTGATGGTTAAGTAACTGTTATCCAACTAAACATTAACTCTGCCTCCCTGTATGGTATTAAAAAAAGTGAATGTCATAGTTACTTTTGAATGACCATATAAACAAGTTCGAGTCCCCTGACACAGCTATAAAAAGAATGGCAGAGTTACTTTTTAAAAATGACCTACATGCAGCACACATGACAAGTTCTTTTTATAGTTTAGCTTTACTCTATGTTGTTGTAGACAAGTATAATAATGTATGGAAGCTAGGGGAAAAAGCTATTCTCAACACGCAGCTCTCTAGCAAAACTGAAAGGGCAACCGGGCTTTATGCCCCCTTTAAATGACAACTGATCACCAGAAGAGTCTTGTAATCTCAATCAATAACAGACAGTTGACAAGTTTAGGACTGAATCCAAAATAATGGTTCACAATTATGTGATTAAGGACTGACTCGTCACCACCATCTTTTCATGCCTTGTTTGCAGAACGCAGTTGATCAGTATTTCT
Source organism: Schistocerca americana (assembly GCF_021461395.2). Classification (NCBI taxonomy): domain Eukaryota; kingdom Metazoa; phylum Arthropoda; class Insecta; order Orthoptera; family Acrididae; genus Schistocerca; species Schistocerca americana. The sequence goes on from NC_060119.1 coordinate 222,441,956, forward strand.
TGCACCACCATGATTTGAATCAGCTTCTTCGCGAAAAGCATCAACACGCAACCTGCATTAGATAGTTATGTTAAAGAGCCAGGTAATGTTTCCACAGCCTTCAGAAACATTAGTAAGTGGTGCGTGTAGGTTTTGCGAATCGAAGTAAATACATAGGGTAAACAAAAAAATTAAACCCAAACATATAGAGATACAAAACAAACATTCTTATATACATCTAGTAAACACACAAATTAACTTCCTGGATTTGTCAAGAAGGGACACTTCCTTGGTAATCTGATCTTCAAGTGTTAAACATACCTCTGTTGTATTCACCTGGCACCCATGTCACCAACTAACTAATGCAACATTTTCAAGTGTTTCATTTAGTAGTAGTGTAACCAGTAGTTCAGAAGTTCAGCCATTCACATAAAATTATTAATGCTAGGGAAATTTATAAAATGTACAGGAAATATTTTTCCTGACCTGAGAAAAACAAAAGGTTTGTATCGCACACAGAAAGAATGATAGACGGTGGTCAGTTATGAGTAAGGATACTAGCACATAAATCTGTGATGCACATGTATTTATCAGAACACTGCATAGCAACGGACACACCAAAACTATATGCATAGTGACTACGAATTGGTAAAGGACTGCAGCAAAATGGAAGTTTGGATACCTGTGAAATAAGTTAAAACCAGAGTTATGAATTTTAATAAAGTTTGGAAGATGATAGTGACTGGACAATTTAGTACAACTAGAATGTTCAGAAAGAAAAGCTTGCTTTTGCAGGTTAAAAAGTCAGAGAAAGTCTACATCCAGTGCCATCTGAATGGCATGGTACATTCGCAGCTAGCAGCACACTTCTCCAAGGAGTGTGATACGGGCACTCAATCAAAATTATAATTTCTCCCAGACACAACTCTGATGCTATACTTTACATGAGTTTTTACACTCTCATGCTGAATAGAGCTGCAGCTAGCACAACTAGCTACATGAATGAAGAGATTACTATTAATTAGTGATCAATGGAGAACCAAATGAGTACATCAATAACAAGCTGTGGATTTAACACCAGCCAAATGTACTCACCTCAATCTAATTAAAAAACCATTTCCCAAATATCTATTTCTATGCTTTATTTTAAGCTGCACATTATGAACAGCAATGTGATGTTTTAGATTAGCAATTTTCTCTCTGTACCTTAGATATGCATTTCAGCTTATTCACTATCAACATTGGGTGCCTACCATATCTGAACTAGCCAATACCTGTTCAAAGGTTTTGTTACTTAATCAAATTAGTGCTATCTAACAACTAACATGGGGACTAAACAATTAACAGTTTGCCATATTCCTTTTAAGAGTGTGTTTCAATGCTCAATCAAGTCTGCATGTGGCATTATCACTTGAGAAGAATTATCTGGTGATAGATTCAAGATGACAAAATGAACCAATGAACAATAGAATGCATTTTTATGATTATTCCTGACTGGTTGTATCTGTCACAACTGACCACACAATGTGGCAACGTTGAACCATCCTCACTATTTCCAAATTTAATGTTCATTAAAGAATGGCACATTCACTCATAACAGGACCAGCTGAATGGGAATTTGGAAGACAAACATTATGGTAAGTTAATTCACGGACAACCTTGGTGCAACACATCTTATGAGTGTGATGATGCCAAGTCAATTTGTGAATTTCTTTTTTTTAACCTAGTCATCTCACTTGACGTTTCCTGTTCTGCAACTCTACATCCTTTGAGGGGAGAGTGGAGAAACAGAAAAAACTACCTGCAGAAGTGGTACACAAAGTACTCTCCACCACACGATAAGGTGGCTTGCGAAGAGTAGCTCTAGATGTAGGTATAGAGAAATCAGGAGATGCTACAAAGTGAAAGATAAAATGTCTGCATTATATAATGCAGTGGAGGAATATATTGCCCAAGTAAACTTAACATGGAGGAAAAGTATAAATTTTGAAAAATCTTTCCCTTTCCTTCCTTCTCCAATTACTGATGAAAAAACACTTGCCAAAGCCTATATTTAAGCATAAAGACTATAAGACTATTCTGTTCCATGGTGACAGATTGGTACAACAACCTTCTTATAAGCTGATTGTAAAAACAGTCGTGTGTTGCAGATTTGTACTTTATTTATTATGGTTTTTGTGCAGGTAGGGCTTCATCAGATAATCTGTCAGTGCACAGGGAGGACAAAGTTATAAATAACTGGCGTGGTCATATTCCATACGACCAAGACTATGTAACACTGTAAGTGCAGAAAAGAGATGAAGTATGAAATCTTGGGTACTCACGTTAAAATTAATGCCTGGTGCATCTGTCACTTTGAAATTTATGCCAACAGCATATATGGTAGCGGACTAGTACAGCAAAGTTCCTATATATATTTTATATATTTAGAACATTACAACTGTGCTCCACCTTTCAGAGTCTAGTTTTTACCATTAGATAATTCCTTTCTTTCAAATGCCCTTACTTTCTTTTACTTCTGTTTGCCTTGTTTTAGCGAAACTTTACTTTCCCGTGCATACAGTTTGACCACATTCTCTCTCTATTTGTACTTTTCCATATCTCAATACTGATAATATTGTCCCACCCTTCACCCTTTTCAGTTCACTATATCTGCTGTACAACTTATTTCTTTTATTTAGATTTATTACATTCATACAGTTTAGATATTTGGTTACCCAGCTTTATGGTATTTGGATGTATGCTAGTTTGACTATGTTTTTTTTTTCTCTCTCTGTTCAACCATAATCACTAACTCTGCTCATCATGCCACACTGTGCAGTGCCCTCTCCTTCCTTCTGCACTAACTAACTTCTTGGTCAACACAGCTACATCTATGTTATTTGTGTGTCACCTACCAGAGTAGAAGGAGCAGCGACACTGCCTTGTATGGAGGGCCCCCACGTATTTTCACGAAGGCATGATTGTATTCTCTTCTACTATGACTGCTTTAGTCATTGTAGCTAAGTTAACTGCATCTCTCTCATATTTCTTACACAATTATTTCATTCTGTTTTTTCATCACCCAAATGACGTTTATTTATTGTTCATTTCCAAAATATTATGTTCTTGTGTTCCTATCAATGTGACTTATACTGATGGCATTAGTTTTAATGTGAATACCAAAGATTTTATACTTTTTCTCTTTTCTGAATTTATCTGCTACATTGTCTTGATAGTATCTATAATGTTGTCCTCCCTGTGCACTTTCAGATTATCTAATGAAACTCTGCCCAGGTGAAACATGTAATAAATTATAAATCTGAAACCTAAGACTGTTTTTACATCAAAATATAAGTGAGCACTGTTTTCAGTGCATTTCTGTCTGTGACAAATATTGAGTTACATGAAGGATATGGTTTTATAGCAGTTAACAGCAACAGTAATAAAAATTAATAAATAATTAGTAATATCAACACCAATAAAAAGAAGTATAGTGGTAACAAAGTTTCATACATGCAAATTGTGAAACTTTATGCTTCAAAATACGTCATTGGTTACAATACATATGTGAGGATAATTCATTGGTCACAAAACAGAGAAGGCACCGAGCAGTGGACAGGTACATAGAAAGAAACAAATTGCCTAGCTTTGAAACAGAAACTCCTTCCGAGTACTATATATACTGAGGGCCCCTCCTACAAGTTGTCAGACACATTTTTCTGGTATTTCATCAGATATTTCCTCTCTCTCTCTCTCTCTCTCTCTCTCTCTCTCTCTCTCTCTCTCTCTCTCTCTCTCTCTCTCTCTCTCCCTTTAAAAAAAGAAAAAAAAGAGAGAATGTGCCCAAACAAATACTTCTTATCACATCTTTCATGATGGGACACCCAGTTTCAACAGAAAATATCAGTTTGCTTCCCTGTAACAAACAAAATTATTTTTTGTTTTATCAGTGTGTGTGTGTGTGTGTGTGTGTGTGTGTGTGTGTGTGTGTTTGTGTGTTTGAGAGAGAGGGAGAGAGAGAGAGAGAGAGAGAGAGAGAGAGAGAGAGAGACTAGTACTGATCCTAGCTGAACTGCGCTCTATATAACATTATCGTTCAACACAGTCACCATGCATTTGTGCACATTTGCATCATAGCTGAACCCTGGCGTCAAAACTAATTTCAAAAAAAGCAAGGTCTTGCTTCTGGACACATTGTTCTCAGAGTGATTAAACTTGTTGACTGAACTGTAGCATGTCTCCCCTCAAACCACTTCCTCAGCACATTCTAGACTGGCATCTGTGACAGATGTTGTCGCCACCCGCTGCACAGTTTGTCTACTGTGTCCATTTCTTCATTATGAGACTTCTTCACCCAATACCCTTTCCACATGGACAAGGTTGAAACAGCTTTAAAATCGAGAAGCAAAACCCAGATTTATTTCCGCACTGGTTTTGATACCTGGGTTCAAATATGGCACAAAAGCATAGTGACTATGCTAAATTATTGTGTGTAGAGAGCGCGAGCGCGTGCGCGCACGCCGCCCCCCCCCCCCCCCCCCCCACACACACACACACACACACACACACACACACACACACACACACTTTAGGGAGGTGGGGAGATATATATATATATGGTTATAATAGAGGGAAACATTCCACGTAGGAAAAATATATCTAAAAACAAAGATGATGTGACTTACCAAATGAAAGTGCTGGCAGGTCGACAGACAGACACACAAACAAACAAACAAACAAACACAAACATACACACAAAATTCAAGCTTTCGCAAAGCACTTTCATTTGGTAAGTCACATCATCTTTGTTTTTAGATATATATATACATATATATTCAAATCCAGTAGACAGCAAGAGGGGGGAGGGGGGGGGGGGCGCACTCTCTGCAGAAGGAGCCTATCTAAAAGCTAAGTTATTCAACATTCCTTCTTTCTATGCTTCTGTCAGTTTGTCTGCACCTCTTCTGTTGGGTGACATATTGATATATCCTAATGTGCATATTATATTTCATCCTAAATTCTCAACTGATGCAACTTTGTTGTAAGTTACTATTAGCCACATATGTGAAGATAAATACATGCCAAAATAAAAACAAAATGAACCTTATTACACAACATTAAATTATGAAAGTAAAAATTATAAAAAAGGATTTGGGCATTCAAAAATGGTGGAAAAGACAGCTGCCAACCAGATGAAGTACTGTCTTGCTACATCACTGCCTAATTATACTGGAGTATCTGACAAGCAGAGTACCATCTCAAAGAAGTTCTAATGTATCATTTTAATTTGTATAATATCAAATGACACATCAGACTCAGCTGCATTCAAGTGACTATTTACAGCCCAGCAACAACTTTTGGGTATTATTTAAATGAATTTTGCTGTACGAAAGGCTATGCAGGAGTTAGTGGCACAAGCATATTAAGCATGGTTATACATTTCCACTAGTGTGAGGTGTGGCCCTGGTAAAACTGTGCTCTGCCTCAGTCAGACGTGTACCTTCAGAGGGGGCAGGCTTGCCAGAAGAGGGAGGCAGCGAGGGACTGGCGATGGGGGGCTTGACTCTTGTGGCAATGCCAGGGCCTCCATTGAGAAGAGGCTCTAGGGCAGGAGTGGCCAAAGCTGTGGTAGGAGGATGGGAGGCCAACCGTGTTCGGGGACTGCGACCTGGCCTCTCGGTAGCTGTGGTGGCTGGCGTTACTGCCAGTTGTTTCAGATGTACCAGCCCAACTAAAAAGACAAATGAAAATCAAACTTAAACTGAAATGTTATTGTAAACATGCAAACAGCAAATAAAGAAATACAAAAAATTAAGATGATAACATAATTTATTAGTGATAAGAATAATAAGATAATAAAAGAGTTTGGTGACATCAAAAAGTGTTATCATTGACACTGTCTGCAAAGTTATGGTGATAAATAAAAATGGCATGCATAAATAAAACGGAGAGAAAAATTTAACTAGCAAACCTAAGAAAGTAAAAACACACCTCATTTTTCCTCATTAATACTTACGAGTGACCACAGACGAGATACATTACAGAAAATTTGCATCATGTTGGAGTAAATTTTAAAAAAATTGTCACCTATTATTTCTGAGTAATCTGCATAGCCTAATTATATGCACCTGCCTATAGTAACTGGGTAAAATGTTTTACATAAAAATCTATCTTATCTGCAATGGGTACTATTAAAAGGGTAATGGAATTAGCTGACTGACTAACACAGGTGCCATGTATTCTGCAGATGAAACATAGAAATGAATTACTACTGTGTGCAAAGAAGTATTTTGGTGAAGTTAATATCTAAAAATAATGAACATGCATCAAGCATGGCCATATTAATAACAGAATATCATTAGAGATTCATTATTTAATGCCTAGTCAATATTGGTATTGAGGGAAGGATGGGGGGGGGGGGAGGAGCTGTTGAGGGAGACCCAGGTTTGATTGCAGAAGTGGTTTCAGTGTCTGTAACCACAAGCTGTTCACAGATCCTGGCAGGTCCAGCAGTATTGATCAAATGCCATGTCATCCTCTGCCAATGGTGTCAATGGATGCAGTATGGAGGGGCAAGGGGTCAGCACATCACCCTCCTGGCTACTGTCAGTTTTTGTGACCAAGGCCATTACTACTCAGTCAACTAGCTCCTTAAAGTACTGGGAATTCATTCTGGGTCCTCCACATGGCAGTCAGCCTTGTTGGTAAGTGGATGCTGGACACAGTAAGAATGGACAGGCATAGAGAGCTGCATCAGACTCATGTTTGCACAAAATATAAAAACAACATTTGGTTAGGCAACTCTCAACAGTTTGAGGGTGGTGCTTCAAAACCAAACAGCACAAAGTAATTCTTTCACAGCAAGTGATTTCAGTTACAGAAAGAAACTTCGTACAGCTTCTTAATTTACAAAAGGAAATTTTTCAGTTAACAATCTTTTCCAATTTTTGTACAACATATTTCTCATCCAACAGATGAAATGCACCACCTCTTTTTTTGGTGTTATACAAAGCAATTCTTTTCCACTTTCTTTTTAATTTCCTTCATTGTAGATACACTTCACTCTGCATGCTTGGCAAGGTTATTAAAATAAAAACCATTGGAAGGTACTTTACATGAATGATCTGTAACTTGGGATTACAGCAGAACAGAAACACTCTCATACATAATGTACACATATGTGCCCAAAGAGACACCTGTCAAGACTCCTTAACAGATAAAAATATACAATCCGGAAGCCTCAAGATGTTTCACTGATCTATACGAATTCTGGGTAACAAACTGTAGCATACATACATACATACATAAATTAATGGTAATGCATCTTCTGTTTTGACTAACAACACACCCTTTCTTTGCCTCTCTGAAAAGGAAGTTTAGGCAATGGAGTCATGAACCTCCATCTACCCTACAAAGAGTGTAACAAAGAGAAAAAAACAGAGAATATGTCCATTTTTATTGATGTTGTGTTGTCATCAGAATACCAATAAATTTTCCGCAGTACATTCACAACTCCTGATAAACAACTGAAGAACTGACAAATACATGAAAATTTTCAAGCTATCATTGATCAGGTTTGTATACAAATTGACAGAGCCTCATAATGGCTTATATTCCTTCAGTATTGATATCCCCCCCCCCCCCCCCAAAAAAAAAAAAAAAAACTAGAAATGACACTGTAACTGCTTTAGTGTTAAACTACTGTTAAGTGGTCGACTGCAAAGAGTGATAGTAATTTACATCGACAGACCATAGTCTTCCAATTCTGACTCAATGATGAGAACAGAGCAAAGAGTCAAATAAGTGCTTACATAGGAAATAATGAAATACTGCAACAGTGAAAGGTACACAAAACCATTTTACATGGTTATTGAAATATTTTTATAACATATGATTGTGAAAATTTTCTCTGCTATAATGGTATTCAAACTAAGATGAGAGTCTAAAAGAACCTGCGGGGAAAATGCTGCTGCCGAAGCACAAAAAAATGTGAGTATGTTCCTGTTTATTTATAAGATGTGAAAGTCAAGGACAGTCCATTAGAAGAAGTCAGTGAATATATCAACCTTGGCCAGATTATAAATATGAAAAATATGAAGCGAGATGTAAGGCCAGAAATCTATTGGCTCATCAAGCTTGGCTGGCAAGCATTTGGGAGGAACTCAACAGTATTCAGATAAAAAATGCCAGTAAATCTGATGAAAACAGTATTTGATCAATGAATTCTTCCTGTGCTGACGTATGTTTGCAAGACATGAACACTGAACTCATTTACAAAAAGGAAGCTTAGGACAGCACGGAGAGCCACGAAAAGGTCAGTGCTGGGCTATACAAGAAAGGATAGGAAAAGGGCAGATGACATCTTAGAGACAGTAGGCTCCTTGAAATGGCAGTGTGCTGGCCACGTCATGAGAAGAAAAGACAGCAGATGGATGAAGCTAGTACTGGAGTGGAGTCCGAGAGAGCATCGGAGGCCTAGAGGAAGACCACCAGACAGATGGGACAAAGATATCAAGAAGATCGCTGGTAGCACCTGGCAGAGAACTGCCCAAGACCGTTCCACTTGGGAGAGGACTGCTGAAAGCCTACCTGAATCCACGACTTGAAGAGGCCACATCATTTAGTGATCGAATTGATGATGATGATGATGATTATTATTTAAAAGACTGACTGAAAAGTGGTATACTATCTGTCTCATCCTACTTTCCTCAGCACCCTTAAAATTTCTCCGAAAAAATTTGGCATGCGAACATATTCACACTTTTTCAAACATCCACAAGCTCCCACAACTATAATTCATTCACACCCACTGTTCCATCATTGTAAGTCTCCCATACCCATCCACTCCCAATTGCCCTTCTCATTTACTCATTCAGCTGAACTCATTGTCTTATCTCTCTATATATCTCTGTAACTGTCTCCCACGTCATAGCCCCAGTCCCCTACATCTGTTCTACTATCTCTCACTATCTCCCTCTTGTTCTCTCTTACTCCTATCTCATTCGTTCTTCCCAATGCTGGTTTCTCTACTCTGTATCTTATTTTCACTTGCTTCACCCACTTCAACTTCCACTTTCTTCCCTCCCCCTGGCAGTGTTTCTCTCTCTCTCTCTCTCTCTCTCTCTCTCTCTCTCTCTCTCTCTCTTTTTTCCTAGCATTGTTCTCTCACTGTGAACTATGCTCCACCGCTGTTGTGTCCATCACTTTTTCTCACACTTTCATTGTCTCCTTCATTCTTTCTATAAAACAACCATTGTCTACTATATTCCAGTATCTATTAAATTCCTGTCTCTTTGCCACTGCCACTCTCTTGGCATAAAAAAGTGTGAATATGTTTGCATGCCAAAATTTTTGGGCAAATTTTTAAATGTGTTGAGGTAGGTACAATGAGGCAGCTGGCACCCCCGCTTTTCAGTCGAGGTTTTTTTTAATAAACAGGAACATATTCACATTTTTGTGCTCGATAGGAGCATTTTTTGGTGGTTCCCTTATTTTCCTTGCTCCAGATAGGCAGGTAACTCATAATGAAAAAAACTGCATTGATCACTAAAATTTAGCAGTTTATATATGTGAAATTGAAATCACTGAAAATCAATTTTATTCTCAGACTGGATTTTATATGCTAAAACAACAACAACAACAACAACAACAAAACAATACGTATGTGCTTCATACTACAGCATGGGGTTCCCGGATGATTTCTCTGTGCTACATCAGTCTGTAGCTACATTTTTGCCCAACACTGGGTTTTAGACGAATATTTTATATGTACAAGTAGGGTAAATTTGAACCTCTTTATCTTGGAAATGGGTAGAGATATAAAGAAAATTTTCAAAATTGTTCGAGGCTGGGCTCTCAAGAATATATCACAAAAAATTTGGCCATCTGCTGCACAGCAATCTTGTTGGACTTGTCGGCTGTGTTTTCTGCCCGCTGGTGAAGGCAAAAACATACCTAGGGGAAGTGTACAATATTCATACTTTGCACTGTGATGTAGGGTAGTTACACAAAGATGATCCTTCTGTTGGTTATACAAATGGTCCCTAGCCCAAGGGCTACCCAAAACATATGACCCTACTTTCTTATCACCAACAGAACCCGAGGTATGAGCACCAGAAAATTGCATTTTTATACGTCGCGTTTTTTAACATATTAGGTATGCATGCTGTTCCATGCATCCCGATTTATCACTGAAACTTGCATTGTGTGGTATAAGCTAACTGGATTGAGACTAAAATAACATGGCTTTCTAGAAAACTGCTAAATTCTTTGAAAATTGTACAGTATCCAATTGCTTTACAAATGTCACCTACTTACCTCTATAAAGAGTATAAAAATGCATTTCATCATAACATTCTGAAAGAAATATTATAACACAGATTAAAACATTATTAACTGATTATAACTTAACTGAAACACCATATTCTCTGTGTATTGCATGTCAGGAATGGGGAAAGTATGAACAACAAAAGCAAGTATTAAACTAGCAAGCTTGAAACACCATCACTTATGCAAACTAATCACTAAGCAGTTGAAATGTTGTTATGCCTGAAAAATCATCAGCTATTCCACTTACTATACTAATCTATATGGTCATTTCCTAAACTAAACAGAGCCCTATGGGCAACACCCAATGATATGTTACACAACTGCCCATACTTGACCTTTCTTGTAGTGCACCAACTTGCAGGGTGGTCATAATTCTCATCTTCTTCTTCTAGAACATACAGGTATGCCAAACATTGACTTATTTCGTAATGAAAATAATTCATGCCTTTTTTATGCATATTAATTGTACCAGTGACAATATTAATTCAATGGTGAACAATTTAAAAAATTTATATATAACAGTATACACTGTAATAATGTATCGTCACTTAATGTATTCACAACAAAATTCCATATATATTTGCTATGTTGCCTGTAACTGTAAGACAACTACATGGTTAGATGCTGAAAATAAGTGAGCAGCAAAAACTGTCAGACATATTATTAAATTATAAACACTATTTATAGTGAGTAGCAGAATGCTGGTAGGTCATCCGAGACAAAAACTAAATGTGACGACAGAAGTTACAATTTGCTGGTGCACAGAGTGAGAAGTAGCTGTACAATAAGTAACTTTGTTGTTGTCATTGTCATCATTTCTATCATACTGTAGTAGTATCCCCTGAACTATTATACCCAAATCTTTCCATGTACTAGAAAATCATTTTTAAATAAACTAACAGACGGTATGCCCCACGAACCATGGACCTTGCCGTTGGTGGGGAGGCTTGAGTGTCTCAGCGATACAGATGGCCGTACTGTAGGTGCAACCACAACAGAGGGGGATCTGTTGAGAGGCCAGACAAATGTGTGGTTCCTGAAGAGGGGCAGCAGCTTTTTCAGTAGTTGCAGGGGCAACAGTCTGGATGATTGACTGATTTGGCCTTGTAACGCTAACCAAAACGGCCTTGCTGTGCTGGTACTGCGAACGGCTGAAAGCAAGGGGAAACTACAGCCGTAATTTTTCCCGAGGGCATGCAGCATGTGCATCAAACCAGTCTCAGGACTGAATACCACCACAACAACAACAACAACAACGGTATGCAGGAGCTGACATACATAGGAGTAATGTAATTTTGGATGGATGAGGGAAAGGTTGGGATGGGGGAAAGAAAAGGAACCTACAATGTTGACGAGTCTGAATAGTGATGCAGACAATCTCACAATTTGATTTTAAATTGACAGCCTCCCTTTCCACACATCTGAGTACTCTGTACAGAGGTACTTTGGAGAGTGTAACTGAAAATACAGACATTATAGCATATATTAACTTAAAATTATCTTTTTTGTTTATAAATATATATTTACACATTTGCAAAGGATCTCTCTTGCAAACAGAGTGGTCTACAGACTACTAAAAATATATAATAATTACATTTCCAAACAAACTCTACAATTTCTTTTTAAGTCAAGATCTCGACTATGAGGGGGAAAAGAAACAATAAAAACTGAAAATTTTGTTTCAGTATGGGGAGAAAAATGTAGGGGGTTCTCAAAAAGAAACACACTAACTTCCACAGAGTTAACACAGTTTACTGCCTGAAGAATTTGAAGAAACAAACCTAACTTCCTAACCAAAAATCACAAACAACTCTGAGGATTATGAAGAAACAAGGAAAGAAATAAAACATTATGAAGACAGAAGTATACTAAGATACTCTAATTAAATGAAATAAGCTGACTCATTTATTTGACTGTTCTGGAAATCATCTTAAATCGTTAATTATGTTATTTTATGCTCAACACATGCTTTTTCCTTCTTAAATTTCAGTATCCTTTTATAAAAACAGAAATGAAATTCAAATAATTTAAATACCCACTAAAACGGTCCATTTGAGTCGTGTAGTACCACACTGTAGCAATAAATACATACAAACACTTGAATAATTGTTTTTATGTGTTTAAGAGAATGTGAAGGCAAGTAAAAATTGGTTACACTGTACCAGCAAAATGCCACCATGTCGATGCCTAAGTTCCCTTACTTGACTAGAAATGTCTTGCACTCTTAAATTTACATTAATTGATCTCCGAGATATGTTTTTCCACTATTACAAAGATAGGTAGTGTCAGTCGATGAAATTAAACTCTTTGTAAAAATTATCGTTACACCCAATTGCACAGGCGTAAGAAATTTAGCCCGAGTAAACTTTGATCCTATTCTGATATTATGGCTTATGTAAGGGTTTGTCGAGGCCAGAATTTGGAGGCATCTGCCATCTTGGTGGTAGCTGAATAAATGAAGAAGAAGAGTAGGTGGTTTGAGCAACTTGGTGGCCAATCAAGGAGAGTAGAAACAGGAGGAGATGGCGATGATGTGTCTGCCTGGTCTGAAAGCTGGACTGCTTAGGTTTAGTCACTTTCTAAAATGACTAAACTGTCCTCTACTCCCTGAAGCATGGCCAGCAGTAACCAACATGTGACCCCCCCCCCCCTCATGCCTCCTATGGGTGACCTATGGACACGTGTGGCTGGCCAATCCAGCATAGCGATGGCATGACACTAGTTCATTCAGCAAACAACAGGGAATGTGGCATGATACTAATGCTTACAGCCTCCATCAGGAATGTATGCCACTGGAAACATGGATTGATAGCTTGGTTGCAGCTTCAAACATGAAAGAAAATTTAGATGGTCAATAAAATATTCACAGATTACTCCTGATAGCCCAGTTTGGCTAAGTTTCCTGTACAGACTGCTCTGTTAAAAGAAACTGCACAAACCTTTGGTCACTGGGATTTACTTAAAATTTTAAAATGAGACATTCCAATGCCTACAACAAAAGGTGCACCCCCCCCCCCCCCCCCCCACACACACACACGGTAAAATCATATTATAGGATAAACAATGTAAATAGCCTATGAAATTATTCCAGAGAGGCAACTTAAAGAAAAGGGTGAGGGTTGGGGACAAAAAAATAACTTAGATACAAAAATTGTAAGTAAAATGTAGTGCATAAAGGTCATTTTCACATCTGGCTTTCTGTTCAACATCAGTTTAAGGAACAGAGAACAAAGAAATTTTATGAAAATTCTGCAAGTGATATTCAGGGAGAAACCGTTCAAACTAAGAAGCAACCAGGAGACAATAATACAAACATGTTATACTGTCAATTTAAAAAGATGAACTTCATGAAACAAATAGTTAAATATTATGGGTGAACAGATATAACAAAATATGGATATCACAAAGCGGACAAGGCAAATCAAAACTGGTCCAGGACTGGCAAGGCTAAACAACATCAAAAATAAGTCCTTTTGGTGCCGAAATTTGACAAAGACAACAACAAAAAATCATTTTAGTGAGTTTGTTTATTTTCTCACTGCTGTGTTATAGAAATCACTGATAATGAGAAAACAGTAGTTTTACATAACAACGCTTTCAAAATTTTAAATGAACACTACATTTAAAGACTCCACTATGGACAGGAACAGTATATGTCACACAATTCTTAAGGAGGACTGAATACTTGTCACTTCACAGTTATATATATAAAATAACATTTGTTTGTAAACATACCCAGGAAATCAAGACGATCTTTGGCCATAGCCAAGTTGGTCTTCATTTTTTCATGAAGTCTCTGTGCTCGTTCCCACACTTCACCTTTCCCTCCAAGACAGTCTACTGCTATCCCTTTCTCCAACTCAGATATGCCCTTCTTGTACAGCTCGATTGCTACCTCCTTCTGACCTAGAACATGAGAAACATGAATGTAAAAAATGTGGACATGCACATATAGTATTTACACAATATTCATAATACCACATTATGCTCTTCACAATATGTTAAATTCATTCACATGCAACAACTGGAAGTATTCAACAGGCACATACAACTGAAATTGAATTCATATTAAAACCTGAAAGTTTATATTCCTATGAACACTACTCTCAAATTATTGAGGGTGTTTATTCTCTTACAACTCTCAAGTGTTTTCACCATTTGTTAATTTCAAATGTAGTGCCTTGGGTAACAACCACTGTCTAAAAAAATTTCATTGAATGAAGTCTTAGTTCGCTTCTTACAGCAAATGGAAAGGAATTACTGCGCATATTACTCGTTTATGTTACGTATTCTTTACTACAGAAAAAACAATTTACTTGACATGGCCATGTAAATCCAAGTAGTGCCTTCCAGATGCCTTTATGGCAATAAAGGCTCAATGGTACTGACATTAACTTGAAATATGCCATGATAAGAGGTGATGGAGACATATTTCTTTGTTAATGCCTGCTGGCAGCCTGTTCAAATCATTTGTACTGGAACAGAGCCTAATTCTGGACCAAGATTATAAGGTAAGATCTATGCAGATATCATATTTTTATCTCATATTGTTACTCCATAAACTGCATTTCAATTTTTCTTAGTCCCACTAAGCAGTAACTTTTAAGTGAGTGTGTTGTATGCTTCGCACAACATTTCCGTTAGCTGTATTATCACAGAATATATTTCCACAGGACAGCAGAAAAATTCTGCTAAAGAGGCTGGCTTAGTCTTCACGTCAATGCAAGGAGAGATTGTTCCAAGTTCAATACATGCCAAACCAAGCCTCCTAAGAAATTATTCTAGTGAACATTTTTTAAGTCTAAATATAGTCTCTTTATTTTAGTATATGATCATTAATGGCTATTTGAGGCTCCACAATAGTATGGTATGGGCGAGTTTGTAGGAGTGTTTCTGAGAATGTTTCATTTGACAAATTCTTGAATGTAGAAACCATATTTGTGAGAGGTGAAATATATGGACCAAATCTGTGAAATGTCTCAATGTGGATGGTGCACTGAACATAGGCAGGCCTCTACTCATTTGAATAGTACATTTTCAAACACTGTAACGAGACATTCCTGTGCTTCATTTGGTATTTGAAGATTTCAGTCATTACTACTCGTCTCTCTGTATGAACCTTTAGGTGGTAGTTCTTTGTTTACAGCTATTTTGCTGACAATTCTACACTCAGAAATACAGTGGGAATGTCTGAGACGGGAAGTTACGGTTCGTATGTACAGAGAAAGGACATTAACTAGTGAAGCACAATATACTGGAATTTATGGACTTAATTTATTATGATTTAGGACAGTGATTCATGATTGGAAGTGATTCATGGGTTGGCTGTGAAAGGAATATGTGAAAAACATGAGAAGAAGGGACAGGAGATATGACGAGTGTCAAGACAACAAGGACTAACATTCATGCTATCAGAGGGAGCTGTAGAGGGTAAAAACTGTAGGGGAAGATAGAACTTTGAATATTGCAAACAAATAAATGAATACATTAAGTATCAATGCTAGTCTATGACTAGAATTTCTCCACTATGTTTACTTGCATTCAGTCTTGCAATTATTTGGGGCAATATTTCTCCCCCTGGGCTGTTATTGATCTTTTGAAAATCATTTTGTCAATATTTTGAGAACAGAGTGTATTACACTTATCACTTGAGACTGGCATAATAAACAGACAGACGTGATCATGTTGAGTAAATACATTTAGTAACAGTCCAGGCAGAAAATGTCCTCTTGCTTAGCCTACTTCAAGGTCCAATTCTAATGTTGAAGGTGACACATATCTCATTTGTGCTACTTATCATTATTTTCTTTCTTTCCTTTAATGTCAATTCCTACTCTGTGCTTGGCAAATTGCTGATTACATTCAACAGTTTCTGTAATTCTTCCTTGTTTTCACTGATGACAGCAATGCTATAGGTAACCTTATCACTGATATTATCTCATCTTTAATTTTAATTCTAGTCCCCAACCTTTCTTTTCTTTCTGTCACTGCTTCTTTGAAGTACAGGTCGAACAGAAGAGAAAAAAGACTGCACCCTTCCTTACTCACTTTAAATCCAGGCATTGGTTTCCTCTTGGCTCTTTTTACATATTGTATATTACCTGCCTTTCCCTTCATTCTTACAATTACTTCAAAAATTGTACATCAGTTCTACTGACGATAAAGCCAATCAAACTGCTAATGCTCTATTTAACATCTGAGTCCAACTTTTTTAATGTTCCATTTACCTTCTCAGTTTAATTTTTTTTCCTCTTTTTTCAGTGAAATGTTTTCTGTAAAGTATGAATTGACTTTTTGCTTTGGGAAGTAAAGCTACAACGGAAACTTCTCAGTACCATAACTCAAGTGGATCCCAGTAGATCATCTTGTCACAAAACCACTCATTCCTCAATCAGGGCCATAAGTACAGTCATGAAAGCCTGTCAGCACAGACATAAACCAAAATTATGGTATACGAAAGAAAAATTTAAAATGCACTATTTTATTTTAAATACTTTGTTGAAGCAAAACGTAACATTGACAGTGTTTCCCCACTTTATCCTTATGTGAAACAGCTATTTGGCATTACATCATTGCACATAACACATACTTCACACTATCCAAGGTACATTGTGATTAAATACAAATCGAGTTACTTCTTACGATAATCATTATTTACCTAGTATGGCTACCTTATGTTCAGAAAAAAACCACAAAAAACTAATTAATTAAAAACCTGATTAATGTCACAGAAAGTCAAATAATATCTAATGCAGTATTGGAAGACAAAGCAATACTGAATAGATGGTTTCGAAGAAGTACTTAAGTTTCAGGGTCCATGTAAAACAGCAAACAGCCAATAAACAATATTTGCTTAATGATCCAAATTCTTACATTACTTAAATGGGCTTTCCTTCATTCTTGTAGGTGCAAAATGGACCATTATTTTATAAAAAATAAATGTCAGTGCTCTTTCATTTTTTTTACATAACTTGAATGCTTCTGCGCCCGAGTGCAAATCAGTCTTCCATAATTTTATTTGCACGATCTCTACAAGATATCATCTAGCGGGCTGAAGAACATTTGTGGTTTCTACATTGAAAGAGGAGTTAGTTTTCAGAGCATGTTTTATAGAGACATATGGTATACTTTAAACAAGCCTGTAATCATTCACAGCACATTTATCCTACAGAGAGTGTTTCCAAACTAGACAACCATTCCTGACTCACTGGTGAATGTGAATAACTTTTTAAAAAATATTTTTAGCTTGGAAAAAGAATGCTCAGCCATAGATCCTGTTAAAGACATCAAGATGGCTTTAAATAAAGCTGGCAAGAAAACTTTAGTACTTCATTTTTAAAAACTTCAACACAGGTGGCAGATACGAGAGAAGTTTATATTGCTACGTATGAGTGGATAACATACTTGATTCCTTAAAACCAGGTATTTACACCGAAGCGCCAAAGACACTGGTATAGGCATGCGTATTCACATACAGAGATACATAAATGGCAGAATACGACATTGCGGTCGACAATGCCTATATAAGACGACTATGTCTGGCACAGACTCTACTAGCTAGGGCATAACTACCTATGGCAAGCTAACATACACCCACAAGCGACAACATAGGCAAGCCCCTGCATATCAGCAACATTGTTGGCTTTAATAACAGCTGACATGTTCAGTCAAACAGGCTACAGCAGGAAAACAGACAAGCTCACACACTAACACACAAACAAACCACCAACACTACCCTACACTGTGAATCTGATATATGTGACCTATCAGACACTAAACGACAATGAACCTAACTGCTACAGGTTTGCCGACACTGACAGAGAAGCCAACACCGGCACCGAACAACAGTCGCCGAATAACACTACTGCACAATGTTGAAGGTATCCGTTTGCATAATACCCATTACACGAATTACTAACAAAGCCTATGCTTGCATGACCTGTCACAGACAGCAAGAAAACCACTACTGCTCTTACAATTCAACCCAACTATCACAGAGGTTTTTTTTTCCCTTGGCTCTTGCCTTGGCACTTTTTCCCTTTGCCCTTCAAACCGCTACCCTTCATTCAACTTTCTACCCAATCTATTTCCAGGTGAGCGTGTATTAATGGAAAAGAAAAAGAGTCGCAGTTGTTAAATAGGTTACTGCTACTACAATGGCAGGTTGTCAAGATTTGAGCGAGTTTACAGTCAGCGCATGAACGATGGGACACAGCACCTCCAAGATAGCGATGAATTGGGGAGTTTCCCATACGACCATTTCACGAGTGTACCGTTAATATCAGGAAACCAGTAAAACATCAAATCTCCGACATCTCTGCAGATGGAAAAAGATCCTGCAAGAAGGGACCAACAACGACTGAAGAGAATTATTCAACTTGACAGAAGTGGAACCCTTCCGCAAACTACTGCAGATTTCAATGCTGGGCCATCAACAAGTGTCAGTGTATGAATCATTCAACAAAACATCATCGATATGAGCTTTCAGAGGTGAAGGCCAACTTGTGAACCCTTGATGACTGCACAACACAAAGATTTATGCTTCGCCTGGGTCTGTCAACACTTGACATTGGACTGTTTATGACTGGGACCATGTTGTCTGTTCGGACGAGTCTCATTTCAAATTGTGTTGAGCATGGAAACAACCTCATGATCCATGGACCCTGCATGTCACCAGGTGACTGTTCAAGCTGGTTAAGGCTCTGTACTGGTTTGGGGCGTGTGCAGTTGGATTCATATGGGACCCCTGACACGTCTAGACAATTCTGATAGGTGACACTTTGTAGCATCCCGTCTGTATCACCTGCGTCAATTTGTGTCCATTGCAAATTCTGACGGACTTTGGCAATTCCAGCAGGACAATTTGATACTCCACACATCCAGAATTGGTACAAAGTGGCTCCAGAACACTCTTCTCACTTTAAACACTTCTACTAGCCACCAAACTCCCCAGACATGAACATTATTGAGCATATCTGGGATGCCTTACAAAGTGCTATTCAGAAGAGATCTCCACCACTTCGTACTCTTACGAATTTATGGACAGGATTCAATGTGTCAATTCCCTCCAGCACTACTTCAGACATTAGTCAAATCCATGCCACGTCACGTTGTGGCACTTCTGCGTGCTCGCAAGAGCCCTATATGATATTGGGCAGGTGTACCAGTTTCTTTGGCTCTTCAGTGTTTTTGCAAATAAGTGTTACTAGTAATTTACATCGCATTACGTGCTCTGTCAGCTAATCCTCACAAAGCTCGTCAAAGTGCTTCTCTACTGCTTTAATTACTTGGTTAAGCAATTTGCATCTTTCACAGATGTTGGCAGCCTGGTCAAGTACTTTTTTGCACTATCCTTCGATGCTAGTCTCTTCTGAGAGCAACCGAGTGGTATGTCGCAGTGGTAAGACACTGGTTTCACATCCCAGATGACAGCAATTGGAATATATATATATATATATCCATCCATCCATCCATCCATCCATCCATCCATCCATCCAGATTGGGATCTTCTGAGATTTCCACCAAAATTGGGTGTGAGGTAACTTCTGAGATAGTGCTTTGGAAACCACACAGGCGATTTCCTTAACCCATCCTTTTCCTATCCAAGTTGACACATGTTTCTAATGATCTTGTCGACAGTGGGGCGTTAAACCCCAATTTTCCATCTTTGTTTCTGTCAAAGCCATTCCTGAAAAAAGCCATATGCAGCTGCAAATGTCCATAATCTCGGACTGCAAGGCCTTAGGTGTTGTATTACTTCTTTCTAATGGTTTACATCGAATCTCCAAAAGGAGAAGGCCATGTTTAAAGACCTATTGCCACACTTTGTTTATTATATTTCTTATTCTTAAAAATTGTTTGTCAGAGCCTTAAGAACGTTAATGAATCTCTTAAGTGTAAAGATGGTTTCTATCTGCCAGCCTAACACATTGGATTGTATGTTATCTTAGATCAACTCAGGGAACAAGAAAAACCATACCACCAAAGAGTGCTGCTAGCAAAAAAAAATCTGTACATGTTCTCAACCGTTTCAAAACACAGGCCATTTTCTTGGTTAGTCTTTCAGTCTCTACAGCACCTTTAAGGAATAAATTTAAATTGCAAGTTGATTCGCTTTTGCAAACCATTCTATACGCCACTTACGACTGATTCTCCGACTTAGCTTTAGCCGAAACACTCACATTTAGTCCCTTTCGTTGGGTATACTCAATTAACTCATTGTTATATTCTAATACAGACTGATCTTTGATCTGCGACAGCTTATTTTTACAACTGAACGATTTTCAAAACAATCTTTCTCCTGATTGTGAAATTTTACCAAATTTTCCATTTTCCCTTCGTACTTAATCCCCCCCCAAATACCACAATCGGTAAAAACCTAACCGCAATAGGATCACTTGGTTGTCCGTAAATGAAACCAGAGACAGATTTGGAGTAGGAATTAAAGTTCAAGGAGAACAAATAAAAACTTTGAGATTTGCCGATGGCGTTTTAGTTCTGACAGAGACAGCAAGGGATCTGAAAGAGCAGACAAAACAAGGAATTATGGAATGTAGTCAAATGCCGAGGGAATTAGATTAGGAAGTGAGACATTTAAAGTAGTAGAGGAATTTTGCTTTTTGGTTAGCAAAATAACCGACGGTGGCTGTAGAATGGCAATGGCAAGAAAAGCATTTCTGAAGAAGATAAATTTGCTAACATTGAATACAGGTTAAGTTCAAATGGTTCAAATGGCTCTGAGCACTATGGGACTTAAGTTCTGAGGTCATAACACCCCTAGAACTTAGAACTACTTAAACCTAACTAACCTAAGGACATCACACACATCCATGCCCGAGGCAAGATTCGAACCTGCGACTGTAGCGGTCGCACGGTTCCAGACTGTAGCGCCTAGAACTGCTCGGCCACACGGGCCGGCTAGATTTAAGTATTAGGAAGTCTTTTATGAAGGTATTTGCCTGGAATGTAGCCATGTATGGAAGTGAAACACAGATGATAAACAGTTTAGACAAAGAGAGAATAAAAGTTTTTTTCAAATGTTTTGCGACAGAGAATGGTTAAGATGAGGTGGGTAGGTCACATAACTAATGAGGAGGTACTGGATAAAATTTCGGAGACAAGAAGTTTGTGACACAACTTAACCAAAATAACGGGTCGGTTGATAGGACACATTCAAGGATCATGAATTAAGTACTGGTGGGAAGGGGGGGTAAAAATCGTAGGGGGAAACGAGGAGATGAATCCAGTAAGCAGATTCAGCAGGATGTAGGTTTCAGCCGTTATTCAGAAATAAAGAGGCTCGCACAGGATAGAGTAGCGGAGAGATGCATCAAACCAGTCTTTGGACTGAAGACTAGAACAACAAGTTGTCCATCTGTCTGTCTCGCTGTTCAAAACCCTTTTTCTGAGGAACAGGTGAGTGTATCGTGTTGAAATTTATGTCACATATTGAGGTCTATGGTCCCTGGCGATGTAGAAATGTGAAGCTTCTAAGTCAAAGCAATCAAATATCCGGTCGTTTGTGCCGCATATTTTGATGTTTGCAAATTCATTCATCAAAACCGTTCGTCTAGAATCATGAAATTTGGCAAGAAGCACGGTTTCACTTTGTAAGTACAGGAAAAAAAATTAGAAAAATTTTAATTTGTAGTTACAAGAAAAAAAAATTATTTATTTTTCTTTTTCATGAGGCTTCAAATTTAAAATTACAACATTCTCTGAAGTCTTGGAATTCCTGAGACTAATATCTTGCCAGTGTCATTGTCGATAACAGTCAAAAATCGTAGTGAACCTCGATTCCCTGAATGGATGAACTGTTTACATAAACAGCTCGCACAGAACCCTCAGTGCGAAAATTCTACTCTCACCTGGCCAGTTCTTTTTATAATTCAAGCAGCACTTTATCCTCGTGTGCTGGTCGCCCCAGTGCCGTTACGCTCCTACTATTGTCGCTGGATTGTTTCCTTAATTTTGCAGTGATTGCTTTCTGCGTATTTCCTTGAGATTCAACAACTTGTCCCCAGGTGACGCAGTCCTCAACACTACACGGATCTCTCTCAAGTTCCCAACGCCGTTGCTCAGCATCAGTTTTGAGAGCGACAGTTCATCAGCATGAATGTATTCGTCTCCCGTTAGCAAAATTTTAAGAAAACCGTCAAATACGGAACAACCACAGAGCAAAAGGTAAGTCATCAATATACATCTGAGTTCAGCCAAAATGTGGCGCACAAAACTCAGGCTTCAAATCGACTATACGTTTCTGTGGACGCATAACAAATTCTCACGTCTATGTATATTTAATGGTAATCTGTATTAGTCATCCAGTCTGTATATCAACGTTTGTCTGAGGCAGATAACCTTCGAGGAGTATGAATTTTCTAGATCTTGTAATTTTGGGAAAATCAGAACACTAGAAATTATACACTCACTACGAGAAGCTTCCATGTGAACTGATCTCTCTATTCGCTCGTTAGCCATCGCTCGGCAAATCGAGTGTATCACGGTGTTGTCTTGAAACACACGTTTTCCATGCACACATAATACGAAATAATACATTTCTGTAGTAAGTTCTAAAGATTATTTGAATTTTTTGCCTCTGCTGATGTATAATTAAATGATATGGGTTAGCTTTCGTCTTTGTGCCACTGCAATTCTCATCAATCCCAATGTAGTCCATCTCGTCTTCCTATTACCGAATCGGTAGAAGTTGCTGGAATTCGAGCTGCTACTATGTTGATTCTTCTCGCTGGCAACTTTGGCGATCAAATGACATCGTATTATTACTACACTGTAGTCGTCATTGTTTAATGTTGTGTTCATTTCGGTCATAAGTAATTTGCAGCAGTATCTTTCGTGCGTGACTTCCCACGGAATGTGTGCCCCAAGAACTGACACCTTTTTAATCGTTCACCACAGTCACTTGTTTCCTGTCGCTGCCAACTTAGCTTTCAATAACGTGTGCAAAGAGTATCTTCATTTAACGAGTCAATAAATTTAAATAATTTCAGATTTAATTACATATAACATTTTTTGTGATCTTTAACTCTCTGCGTTACGTTCGTTTCGTTTATGAGTCCTTTGGCGCATTAAACATAGATACTGTGGGCATCATTTAAGAAGGAATTTTTCGCATCCACCCCTAAGAGGGTGACACTGGGGATGGAAGACTTTTTGAAGACATGTCGCTATTGAGGTAATTTTGAAGCTAGAACTACGAAATCTGGTGTTTTGTTTCTCGGTTAGAAATGAAGCAATAAGTGTTTTTAACATTGTTTGGAAATTTAACCCGTATGGGAGTGAATGAGTGGGTGAAAGTTTATTTTGAAAATAAATCTTTATTAAAGGACTACTACAGCATATTTTAAAGCTGCATTTTCTCTGTTAGAAATAAAAATACGTGATCCAGTGTTTTTGAAAATTCAGCTCCCAGGGGGTGAAATAGGGGATGAATTTTTTTTAAGGTATGATTTCATTATGGAAGTCTTTTTAGAACTAAATCTCTGAAAATTTTAAATGGTTCAAATGGCTCTGAGCACATCTGAGGTCATCAGTCCCCTAGAACTTACAACTACTTAAGCCTAACTAACGTAAGGACATCACACACATCCATGCCCGAGACAGGATTCGAATCTGCGACCGTAGCAGTCTCACGGTTCCGGAGTGAAGCGCCTAGAACCGCACGGCCACCGCGGCCGGCTCTGAAAATTTGATTTAGATTCTTTGTTAGAAATAAAAACACGAGTTTTTTAAATTTAACCCAGAGGATGACATAGGAAACGAAAAAAATTTAAACACATTTAAAGGTTTATGAAATTTGGTATTTGACTTCTAAAGAAATGTGTGTCAGGGCATGAAAGTCTTTATGGAAACATCACCACAAGAATTCAAAAGACAGGATTAACGAAGCCTCCGACAATAGCTGCCAGAATCGCTTTTTGGTCAGAAGTACATTCGGGAAACTCCATGATTCTAAAGCCGTAATTAGTGTGAAAAGTTAGACGTGCAATTTGTGCACAACATAAAAATCTGTGCAGACCTTACAGTGTACGCTAGCGAAGCAGCGGACGCAAAAATATTTTAATAAGGGAAAGATATTATTTGCCTGGTCAATTTTAGTATTTTTTATCTTAATTTTTCTTTTTCGAGCGATTTAGGCACCCCGTCCTCGGGACCCCATGGCAATGCCACGGTAGCCCAGACTGTGTGCGGCCCTGCCAGCGACCACTCTCGAGATCGAGGCGGCTCGTATCAGGTGGCTGGCTGCAGTATCGCATGTCAGATCTCGCACTGCCCCGGAACTATACTGTAGCTGCAGCTGTGCAGTTCCGCCGAAGCGGAAGCATTGCACGAAACGCTGCGGACATTGCGTACGAATATGGAAGGCCCTGTCACGGAGGTGGGAACGATTGATGATAACGAAGAGAGCTATCCACTTACACTCTCCTGTGAAAGTAATCCGTTTTTAAGATCTCTCGTCTTTGGTTTTCTCACGATATCAATTACTTCCAAATATCCTCCAGTTTTTATAGATACTGCCATAGTGTACAGTCCGCACAGGATACGGTGGCGGATGGGCAGCGACCGATTTTCGTCCAACGCGGTGGACGAGTTCATTCGTTTGCTCGGAAAGGGGTGCCAACATTGTCTGCCACCAGGCCAGTCGACGATGTCAGAATCCAGGCGCACGCCCTGCATCTTTCTCAAAAGATTATTACAGGAACTATTCGCTTAAAAAATTCATTTTGGGTTTGCTTGTAGTTTTATATTACTGATTCATTATGATCTGTCCATCATTTCGTTAACGGTCATAGTTACAGTGATATTTGACACTGCGCGAAATTCGAAAAAGTTTGCAACGAAGACCAGGTGTCGCGATGATTTTGCATTTGGTGCAAATTACACACACTACTGGCCACAAAATTGCTACACCAAGAAGAAATGCAGATGATAAACGGGTATTCATTGGACAAATATATTATACTAGAACTGACATGATTACATTTTCAACCCATTTGAGTGCATAGATCCTGAGAGATCAGTACCCAGAATAACCACCTCTGGCCATAATAACGGCCTTGATACGCCTGGGCATTGAGTCAAACAGAGCTTGGGTGGCGTGTACAGGTACAGCTGCCCATGCAGCTTCAACACGATACCACAGTTCATCTAGAGTATTGACTGGTGTATTGTGCCGAGCCAGTTGCTCGGCCACCTTGACCAGACGTTTTCAGTTGGTGAGAGATCTGGAGGATGTGCTGGCCAGAGTAGCAGTCGAACATTTTCTGTATCCAGAAAAGCCCGTACAGGACCTGCAACATGCAGTCGTGCATTATCCTGCTGAAATGTAGGGTTTCGCAGGGATCGAATGAAGGGTGGAGCCACGGATCGTAACACATCTAAAATGTAACGTTCACTGTTCAAAGTGCCGTCAATGCGAACAAGAGGTGACCGAGACGTGTAACCAATGGCACCCCATACCATCACGCCGGGTGATACGCCAGTATGGCGATGACGAATGCACGCTTCCAATGTACGTTCACCGCGATGTCGCCAAACACGGATGCGACCATCATGATGCTGTAAACAGAACCTAGATTTATCCCAAAAAGTGGCGTTTTGCCATTCGTGCACCCAGGTTCGTCGTTGAGTACACCATCGCAGGCGCTCCTGTCTGTGATGCAGCGTCAAGGGTAACCGCAGCCGTGGTCTCCGAGCTGATACTCCATGCTGCTGCAAAAGTCGTCGAACAGTTCATGCAGATGGTCTTTCAAATGGCTCTGAGCACTATGGGACTTAACTGCTATGGTCATCAGTCCCCTAGAACTTAGAACTACTTAAACCTAACTAACCGAAGGACATCACACACATCCATGCCCGAGGCAAGATTCGAATCTGCGACCGTAGCGGTCGCGCGGTTCCAGACTATAGCGCCTAGAACCGCTCGGCCACTTCGACCGGCGCAGATGGTTGTTGTCTTGTATTTGTTGACTCACGGATCGAGACGTGGCTGCACGATCCGTTACAGCCATGCGGGTAAGATGCCTGTCATCTCGACTGCTAGTGATACGAGGCCGTTGGGATCCAGCACGGCGTTCCGTATTACCCTCCTGAACCCACCGATTCCATATTCTGCTAACAGTCATTGGATCTCAACCGACGCGAGTAGCAATGTCGCGATACGATAAACCGCAATCGCGATAGGCTACAATCCGACCTTTATCAAAGTCGGAAACGTGATGGTACGCATTTCTCCTCCTTACACGAGGCATCACAACAACGTTTCACCAGGCAACGCCTGTCAACTGCTGTTTGTGTATGAGAAATCGGTTGGAAACTTTCCTCATGTCAGCACGTTGTAGGTGTCGCCAACGGCGCCAACCTTGTGTGAAAGCTCTGAAAAGCAAATCATTTGCATGTCACAGCATCTTCTTCCTGTCGGTTAAATTTCGCGTCTGCAGCACGTCGTCTTCGTGGTGCAGCATTTTAAATGGCCAGTAGTGTAATATGTTATTGCGGACATTCCTCATGTTTCATAAACGGTTTGAGATATCGAAATGAGGTTTTGGCAAATGACAGAACGCGAAGAGGAGAGTGTATTTTTCAGTGTGGTTATTATGCAAAACTTCACTGTTCACCGCATTATTCCCCCAATTACAGACTTTTCCGACGAAAGACTAATTTTTAAGGGCCATCAATAGCTGGTGAAAAGAAAAATGCTATGGGGTTTGAACAACATAAGTGAAGACATTACACGCTCATGTACCGAGGACGTGCTTTTTCATAAGCTACTGATGTTGATTTTCCTCAGTCCCTCACTTAATAAGCCAGTGTTTCAGAATTCTCTCTCAACTGGATGTGCACACATATTAGTGAGGTGATACTGTGTAATCTCTACTTTGTTTTGGCAGAAGAAGCAAATTTTAACATGGAAACAAAAAATGTGTAGGTTTTACTCAAAATTCGCCACTCGCGACACTTCTCTGAAAGTTATAAATGGTTAACAAGCCAGGCGAAAATAAATCGTTGCCTTTTCGGTGGAATTCTTTTTAGACACTGTCCAAAGCATATTTTGTGTCTTTTCCCTATAAGAAAGCTGGAATTTCGCAGAGGTGGCTATTCAGTAACGTATCATAACAGCCGAATCACGCAGGCGATTGCCGTCTTGATTAAACCCCATACTGTTCCGAATCGGTTCTGCTGGTCAACTTCAATTTGTTTTTCAGGCTGTTAACCCCACTGATCTATGCGCTGGTGGGCTGGATAACCGTTTTCGAAATCTGCTATCACTCCACCAGATCCCTACCTACAATTAATGTTTGAAACTTCAAAGCCGGATATTGTACAAGCTTCAGAGTCATTCTTATAATTGATTTTAAGTAGAAAATTATGATGGCGGCTACAGACATTGTCGGCGAAACAGGTCTCACGATCTTAACCACGCAGCACAACAATCTTTTGTTTTCAGAAAATACGTACGCTTTGAGTTTGCATCGGTCCTTAGTGCGAAAACGTCGTTCTTTCCTCTTGTCGAATATATGCTGCTGAAAAGCAATGAGATGAAAAGTTTTTCTAAGTTGGAATAAATTATTATCTTTTCTGATTGTGAAAGTTGGTTGAAATTTTCGAATTACACCTCCATGTTTCGTCCAAGACGAGGTACTCGGTCAGTGCAGATGCGAATCCCATAACGACGACGCGAGGGTCAGAGCTGGAAGCTCTGTTTCCAATTTAAGATAAATTTCTGAATAACACTTTGTTTTACACTCAATCTTCTTGCGTGCTTTTACGTCTGCTCCTTACGTATGGTTGTCATTACATGTAGCAGCTGCGCCTCTTACTGAATAGGAACTATATGGTTTCACCATCACTGAGTAGACGCTTGATGTAAACACTCGTATCAACATTTACAATTTAATTTTCAAAATAGTGATCGTTCCCGATGTCGTCTTATGCATCATGCTCCCGTAGTCGAGGACATTTGACTTTCGGCATCTGTTGACACTAGGCTGGAGAGACCGAAGTTCCTTTCTTCGCCGCCGTGCGGCGCCACGAGGAACGTGTACGCCGACTGGCCACGGAGCGCTACAGGTATCAGCGTGCCGCGCTGGCGCTCAATTCGTCTTTCTCTATCTAAACCTTAATTCGGCGCCCCGTGTCCAGATAGCTCACGTCAGAATCAGGCCGACTGCTGCTATATATCTGTCGTGAACAACAAATGATACGGTCAGTGCTTCAGACAATCCGCGGAGGCCCAGTCTACTTTCCAGACATATTTTTACGGCTTTCTTGTCCCAGCTAAATGCCAGTGATAAGACATATTCACAATCCCTCGCTTATCATTCCTGTATCGAGACTACTGCTTATTAACAACCAAAGCCAAATCCATAGGGATCGTTCTTGACAACGAACACAAGGAACGTATGAAAACTTAAATGATAGGAAAAGTGCCGTCCAAACTGCGGAAAATATTTATTTACTCGAGGATACAAAGAAATATATGAAACAATATTGCGAAGGCGCCTTTTTGCTTTAAGCTTCTTTACTTTAAGCTTCGTGTCTTTTTTTCTAACTGTAAATGCCAAATAACATGCGAACTTTTTTGTTGTTTAAACTATTTTAAGTGCTCTGAGGCACAGAAATTTGAAATTAAAAATGTCTGTTTTCACAGAATGGTGGTAAATGCCCGAAAATTTTGCGATGGTTGATACTTACTAATGAGTATTGGTGTGTTTTCGGGATGCTGAGAATACCTGGACCGTCCTTAGCCTCTTCTTACAGAAGAGATGGGGCAAAAGACGACCTTACAAGAGCGCGCCCGGTCGATTCGCAGTTTGATGTCTGGCGATCTTTAACCCTTGTTCAGCGATAGTGGCGGGGCGTTCATTACCCTCATGTCACACTTGATACTAAAACCATTAGGAATTGTGACAACAAGCTAAAGATAACTAGATCAGTCGTGAATAAACCATGAGGACGACGACCTTCTGTGGCGCGATCTCCAGAAAATGTACCGGCAGTGACGGATCTCCTCACGATCAATTCTGGTAAAGCAACGAGCCAGGCAGCTCGTGAGAGCGGAATCAACAGGCACACAGTGCGTGTTGTGTTAAAAAAAAGACCTGCTCTGGAAACCCTGGAAGCCCCATTACAAGCAGGAGTTATCGTTGGAGGACTGTCATAGGCGCATGAAGTATGGAGAAATTATGCTGTCATGGCATAACGATTGGATGGATTTGTTTAAGAACACTATTTGGACCAATGAGGCGGTGTTTCACGTTGGGGTATTCGTTAATCGACACAACTGCCGATTCGTCAACCGACGCAACTGCTATTATTGGGCAGATTCCAGTAATGACAATTGAAAAATCACAGAGTCAACCAAAACCGACAGTCTGACCGCGGATCGTCTCAATGATCCATTCACACTGCGAGACAACGTGAACAGCGACTGGTATCGTCAGATGCTGAATGATTGTGTGTGACCACCGATATCACATTGGAACAATGCTGCGGCTATTTTTTTTTTTTCAGCAAGGCGCAGCACTACCTCACTTTGCCGGCATCGTTCGGAACTGACTGAACGAACGCTGTCCAGGACTTTGGCTGGGACGGCGAGGACCCCATCAATGACCTCCGAGAAGTCCCGACTTCACACGTTGTCAGCTGTTCGTGTGCAGTTGGCCACGGAAAGGGTGTACCGAACGAACCCAGGCAGTCAGGAAGAATTTGAGGAGAGGATCACAGTTGTCTTCGGAAATATACCCGAGTCTTTCCTGCAGAAATCAACTGATAAGATTCATATTCGCGTAAGTTCGATGTTGAACTGTAGTGTATTACACACATTCTCTTGCTCCTGAGAACCGTCTACAACTTGTTCCGCGTCCAAATATTCATTAATATGGACATTTAAAACTAGGAAGTAACTAAACAACCAAATTACGAGCTCTCCGAAATATTACCGACAAAAAATATGGCCTCACAATATTGCCTGGCACCACTGCCGGCCACACGAATTGCAACCACAGGGCACTGCCTGGCAATGTCTGCGGCAGTATTCTTCCGTCCCATAGCATTGTCGCTGAATGGACGAAAGTAAATTAACTGAATTGAATGCGGCTTCCCGCTTTTGCAGAAAAAATAACTCTGCCCTTGCAGAAGCGTTCCTTTGCGCTTTCCAGAATTTCAGCAGAAGGTGTAAATGCGTTTTTGAATTATCGTAAAAGCAATTGATTAGTAAGACCAATACGAATATGTGACACTGTTTACCATTTGCAACAATGCTGGCTATCACTCTTCTGGTTTTGGCAACTAATGATTCATACGGAAGTTTTATGTGCCTTTTTCAAATACTCTTGGCATCGATTCGCATCTTGGTACTGAAAGGTTGCAAAGTTTTGGCAGAAGGACTCAAGAAATTAATCAAGGTTTATTTGAAATAAATGTTGTTGTTAATATTTTATTTTGGTTTACCAGAACAGTGAGAGTACTACGAATTACATCAGTGCGATACATCTATAAGAGATGAAAAGTAGCGTAACTTACACATGAAGACCATAACAAAGTTGGACAGTTCGTAAGTGGTTGGTCATCAGCATGGTAACACGTGTGATGGAGCTTACAAAGCATTTCGAAGGCTTAGGAACCTATACAGAACATTATTATGGCTAACTGCTGCAGATTATAACCTTACACGCTGACAGCGGCGAGCATATCCTTCCTCACATTGCGGTCTTTATACAGATTTTCTACGTCCAATAATGTGAAACATTTCTTTCGTTCGTCCTCGAAGTTTTCGTGGCGTCGCGCAAAATCACAGTCGTGGCCAGAACACACAGACTCCTGGCGATGTTTGGTGCGCCATACAAATTCCGCGACGGACTGCTCTCACTTAATCGGAAACCTGTTAAATATAAAAAACCAACCTAAAGAACGGTTGCCATCCTTGCTTTGACCTCCGAGACAGGATTATACCTCTCCAAACTCATTAATTATCATCTCTGTAACTGTATAACTACTTTCAGGTAAGATTCCAAGATCCAACCCAGGGCTGGAATACGTTCACCGCTAACAGACCTATACCTCCTCCAAATAGCTCCTAGCAACTCTCATCACCAGATAATCAGGAATGTAGTTCAAAGTGCATATCGATAGAGTTACATAAAAACATCACTCTCAAATTCGCACGGAAACAAATTAAATTTAGTTGCATGAATTAACCCTACCGAGGTAATCCCCTTTTATCAAACATCACTTCTAGTTAGATAATGACTACGTACTCTGCTGATGCCCCTCTTGTTACCGAGCAAGTCCGCGCTCACTAATTCGAAACATTTGGCACGAAAATCAGGAAGTGCCAACGCAAAAATTCACGCCTATGCTCAGGCACGCACTTCGGATTGTCTCACTCTTCTGTACTGCACTCAGTAACTTTGTTGATGTGTAAGAATCACCCATTGGGGACTCCTGAAATACCCCAGACGGCTGACGGCCAACTGCCCAATTTCTCGAGATCCACAACATCTCCAAGAAATTATTTAACTTATAGGCCTCCCAGTCAATCAAAATCAGGAGTTGAATGTAGCCAGTCTCATTGGCCATTTCTTGCTCCTGCTTAAACAGCGGTGTAGGCTCCAACCACAAGCCACGGGGGATTAGAGACAGACAGGCCCACCAGTTCGAGGCTAAAGAGATTTCCTTTTTCTTCTATATTAACACTTAAATACTATGAAGTCTCTGGTTCCTACAAAAACTACGTAAAAAGTCTGAAATTCGCGTACGGTATAGATCTCTGTAGTGTCTCCTCTACGTCCGTCTTCAAACAGCCTTCATCGTGCATCGTAGAAGCTCTGAAAATTGGTCTAATAAAGTTTCAAAGCTCTTGAGACTAGCAGATAAGGTCATTTTACCATTTGGAGACAGTGTCGCTGTGGACAGTAGGAAATGGAATGCTGAGTGAAGAAGTAGGAACATTACAGACACATTCTTATGTCTGAATTTAACAGAGGGGCAAGCACAGGCAACCAGGAACATTTGCACCATGTATGGGGTAATGCCACAAGACAGAGCACGGAAAGAAAATGCTTTTCTCCTTTTATGGAGGATCGTTTTGGTATTAGTGATTCCACGTTCAGGAAGACCTTCAGAGTTTGATACAGATCGTTTAAGCGCATTAATCCACAATGATCCACGTCAGTGTACTCGAGAAATCGCAAATGTGATGAACTGTGATCATTTCACTATCGTGTCACATTTACATGCAATGGGAGAGGTTGAAAAATCGGGTGTATGAGTACCGCATGCATTAACCAAAATCACAAAATAAATAAATAAATAAATAAATAAATAAATCTGCGGGTGGCCATGTGTGCACCTCTGCTTACTCGTTATCATTGCTTCGTGAGCAACACCGACCATTCCTATCTTGGGTCGTTACTGGCGACGAGAAATTGTGTCGTTATGCTAACACAGTGAAAATAGCCCAGACAAAGCAGCAACTCCCTGTACAAAGCCCTGCG
Organism: Schistocerca americana; assembly: GCF_021461395.2. Lineage (NCBI taxonomy): Eukaryota > Metazoa > Arthropoda > Insecta > Orthoptera > Acrididae > Schistocerca > Schistocerca americana. The sequence continues at coordinate 222,474,760 of NC_060119.1, forward strand.
CGTATCCACAAATTTATTCGTCTGGTGCAACAGCGACGATGCCGTGTACTACGAATTGCCTCACCGAGGGGTAACCATCATGAATTTAACTAAAACAAGATGGTCGACACATTTCTTTACACCAAGGATCCTGTTTTTTATATAATACGTAAAGGATGTCTTTTCAGGAAGTAAGTACAATGTATAGAGCATATATAAGCGTAAAACTATGTAAGCACAAAAACTTGATAATAATTTAGAACGCCAATCTAAAATCTTTTGTAAACTATGCATCACAAAAAATTTGTTATATTTGAGGACACAAATGTAAAAGTCTCAAACAAGTCAACGCTACCATCTGATGATGGGCTCAGGTCCGAAACTATAAAATAAAACAAAAATCATTTCAAAAGAACTTGTGGCTGGTTGCAGTGTTTCCTACAGTGTAATTTACGTAAACGGCTGCGGTGTTCTTCAGCCAAAATGGATAAAATAATTCTGACACTGCTTCACAGTCCAGGCTTTATGGCTTCGGCACCACATTTTCCTAATACAAGAATTTGCATCACTGATGAGTGGTTTTGGAATTCCAGCTTGGTCTGCAATTCCTTCCTTCGTGTTCGATTTCGTGATGACAGGCTTCGCGAGTGCGACACACACTTCTGCAGTGCCTTCTGCATCTGTTGTCCTGGATTTCGTCACAACCCGCTTGAATGTCCGTCTGTCACGGATCACTCAAGACGCCTTCGTCCGCGTTGTGACTTGGCGTAAGGTCTTTACCCGCTTTCCCTGTATGCGGTGTGTCGGAAGTTCCATGCGGCTTTTCGCGGATGATGCTGTAGTATACAGAGAAGTTGCAACATTAGAAAATTGTAGCGAAATGCAGGAAGATCTGCAGCGGATAGGCACTTGGTGCAGGGAGTGGCAACTGTCCCTTAACATAGACAAATGTAATGTATTGCGAATACATAGAAAGAAGGATCCTTTATTGTATGATTATATGATAGCGGAACAAACACTGGTAGCAGTTACTTCCGTAAAATATCTGGGAGTATGCGTGCGGAACGATTTGAAGTGGAATGATCATTTAAAATTAATTGTTGGTAAGGCGGGTACCAGGTAGCGATTCATTGGGAGAGTCCTTAGAAAATGTAGTCCATCAACAAAGGAGGTGGCTTACAAAACTCTCGTTCGACCTATACTTGAGTATTGCTCATCAGTGTGGGATCCGTACCAGATCGGTTTGACGGAGGAGATAGAGAAGATCCAAAGAAGAGCGGCGTGTTTCGTCACAGGGTTATTTGGTAACCGTGATAGCGTTACGGAGATGCTTAATAAACTCAAGTGGCAGACTCTGCAAGAGAGGCGCTCTGCATCGCGGTGTAGATTGCTCGCCAGGTTTCGAGAGGGTGCGTTTCTGGATGAGGTATCGAATATATTGCTTCCCCCTACTTATACCTCCCGAGGAGATCACGAATGTAAAATTAGAGAGATTAGAGCGCGCACGGAGGCTTTCAGACAGTCGTTCTTCCCGCGAACCATACGCGACTGGAACAGGAAAGGGAGGTAATGACAGTGGCACGTAAAGTGCCCTCCGCCACACACCTTTGGGTGGCTTGCGGAGTATAAATGTAGATGCAGATGCAGCGGTATAAAGCTGCGGTAAGGCGCCTCTTGAAACACCAAACATACGGACTACCTTCGTTACGGAAGCACCTACCACACGAGCAACAATAATTTGCCCACGTTCGAATCCACTGAGCTCTTAATAATTTTTTCATAACGCGGGGCCACAGTCAAAATATAGTTCTTTAAAGTCAGTACCGCCATTAGACTTTATTTGCAGTGTTACATTTACACTTACACTATCATGATCTCAGCTTCAAAGTGGCATTATGAAGTGTTTTAAGTGTTATACAGTGCCTAAGATGGCATACTCTCGTATTTAAAATACACGATTAGACACATTGTCTAAGGGTCGATATTTCTGGTAAAGCCTACTGCTTTGTTTCAACACTGAGTATACCATCTTGATTGTATTTTAAATACGAGAGTATGCTATCTTAGGCACTGTATAACACTTAAAACGCTTGATAATGGCACTTTGAAACCGAAATCATGTTAGCGTAAGTGTAAATGTAACACTGCAAATAAACAACAGTCTAATAGCGGTACTGACTTTAAAGAAACAATTGAGCTCTGGCATAATGGACTCAGAATTACACAGAACACTGTTCTGTTCGCGACTAACACTTGCAACGTACTGAGGACACCGCACAGGTGACGTTCGCGATTAAATACAACAGCACAACCCGCAGGCTTCGCTAGCAACTGTATTTATGTTCAAGGATACATGTTGTTGTTGTGGTCTTCAGTCCTGAGACTGATTTGATGCAGCTCTCCATGCTACTCTATCCTGTGCAAGCTTCTTCATCTCCCAGTACGTACTGCAACCTACATCCTTCTGAATCTGCTTAGTGTATTCATCTCTTGGTCTCCCTCTACGATTTTTACCCTCCACGCTGCCTTCCAATACTAAATAGGTGATCCCTTGATGCCTCAGAACATGTCCTACCAACCGATCCCTTCTTCTAGTCAAGTTGTGCCACAAACTCCTCCCCAATCCTATTCAATACCTCCTCATTAGTTATGTGATCTACCCATCTAATCTTTAGCATTCTTCTGTAACACCACATTTCGAAAGCTTCTATTCTCTTCTTGTCCAAACTATTTATAGTCCATGTTTCACTTCCATACATGGCTACACTCCATACAAATACTTTCAGAAACGACTTCCTGACATTTAAATCTATACTCGATGTTAACAAATTTCTCTTCTTCAGAAACGCTTTCCTTGCCATTGCCAGTCTACATTTTATATCCTCTCTACTTCGACCATCATCAGTTATTTTGCTCCCCAAATAGCAAAACTCCTTTGTCTCATTTCCTAATCTAATTCCCTCGGCATCACCCGACTTAATTCGACTACATTCCATTGTCCTCGTTTTGCTTTTGTTGATGTTCAGCTTATATCCTCCCTTCAAGACACTGTCCATTCCGTTCAACTGCTCTTCCAAGTCCTTTGCTGTCCCTGTCAGAATTACAATGTCATCGGCGAACCTCAAAGTTTTTATTTCTTCTCCATGGATTTTAATATCTACTCCGAATTTTCCTTTTGTTTCCTTTACTGCTCGCTCAATATACAGAATGAATAACGTCGGGGAGAGGCTACAACCCCGTCTCACTCCCTTCCCAACCACTGCTTCCCTTTCGTGTCCCACGACTCTTGTAACTGCCACCTGGTTTCTGTTAGATTAGATTGGATTAATACTAGTTCCATGGATCATGAATACGATATTTCGTAATGATGTGTAACGAGTCAAATTTTCCAATACATGACATAATTAAGTTAATTTAACAACATACTTAAGTTAATATAACAATTTTTATTTTTTGTGTTTTTTTAAATATTTTTGTTTTTTTTCTTTTTTTCTTAATTTATATCTAAAAATTCCTCTATGGAGTAGAAGGAGTTGTCATTCAGAAATTCTTTTAATTTCTTCTTAAATACTTGTTGGTTATCTGTCAGACTTTTGATACCATTTGGCAAGTGACCAAAGACTTTAGTGCCAGTATAATTCACCCCTTTCTGTGCCAAAGTTAGATTTAATCTTGAATAGTGAAGATCATCCTTTCTCCTAGTATTGTAGTTATGCACACTGCTATTACTTTTGAATTGGGTTAGGTTGTTAATAACAAATTTCATAAGAGAGTATATATACTGAGAAGATACTGTGAATATCCCTAGATCCTTAAATAAATGTCTGCAGGATGATCTTGGGTGGACTCCAGCTATTATTCTGATTACACGCTTTTGTGCAATAAATACTTTATTCCTCAGTGATGAATTACCCCAAAATATGATGCCATATGAAAGCAATAAGTAAAAATAGGCGTAGTAAGCTAATTTACTGTACAAATTGTAAATAGCCTTTCGCTCCCTGTAGTTTACCCCTGCCACCTTTAGAATCTGAAAGCGAGTATTCCAGTCAACACTGTCAAAAGCTTTCTCCAAGTCTACAAATGTTCCCATATTTAAGCATGCATTTCTCGCGGTGTTTCCGTATTTTTGTTCCACCCCTGTATGTGTATGGCTATTCTAAGGAAGGGGGCAGTGTTAAGTAAGTTGCTCAGCTGTGTCCGGGTAGAGGGAGTAGCAATTTGGCGAGACAAAGGCTCCCCCGTCCCAGACAGGGAGCGTGCGGGCGGAGCAGGTGGCGCGGTCACGTGTCCACGCCGCGGCGCAGCGCGACGCGACTTGACGCTACGCCCGTCGGCCGCCAGCCAGGATCGATCTGCAGTTGCCGGGACAACGGCCGCGCCGAAACCCGAGCCCCTCGTCGCCGGGGGAGTGCAAGTTCCGCGCTTCTCGGATCCGCTAACATTTGGCGACGCGCCCATCTGCCAGCGCGACAGGATACTTTCGACCGTGGGCGCCTCCACTTTGTTCCCGCCGAATGACCCATTTCTTTCTACAGTCCTGCAGTTGCTGTGGTACCAATTACTTGCAGCTGCAGAGAGTGCACATTCCGGAGTGATACTACTGGTTTCCAACTGTTATCTGACTTTCCTTCTCCTGAGACAACCTCTTCATCTCTAAGTAATGAATACGCTCATTTTTTACCGTTGCTGTTGTACTCTTTAGTCCGAAGACTGGTATGTAGCAGCCTTCAATGGTGGTCTTTTCAAACAGTAGTCAAAATAAGTGTTGAATGTTCATTATTGTCAACATTGGACATAACTGGAAACAAAACTGGGTTTGAAACTTCCTGGCAGATTAAAACTGTGTGCCGGTCCGAGACTCACAGCTTTACTTCTGCCAGTACCTCGCCTCCTACCTTCCAAACTTTACAGAAGCTCTCCTGCGAACCTTGAAGAACTAGCACTCCTGAAAGAAAGGAGAGCATCTGTTAAGTTTGGAAGGTAGGAGATGTGGTAATGGCAGAAGTAATGATGTGAGGACGGGGCGTGAGTCGTGCTTGGGTAGCTCAGTTGGTAGAGCACTTGCCCGCGAAAGGCAAAGTTTCCGAGTTCGAGTCTCGGTCCGGCACAGTTTTAATCTGCCAGGAAGTTTCATATCAGCGCACACTCCGCTGCAGAGTGAAAATCTCATTCTGAAAACTGGGTTTGTTCTGTCAGATACCTCGTGGGTGCTCAAACGTGGAAAAAAAGTTACCTGAGAATTCCAGGTGTAAGGGGAAGATGGTGTCCCCTGATAAATTAATGATGAGCAGCAATAATGAGTTTTCTTTCCTCTCAGCTGAGCTATATACCAGCCATAAGCAGCAGTTTACGTGCAGTTTTTAAACATCGATAATTTAAATGGAATACGCAAATATAATTAACACACTTTGAAATATTAAGTATTTAAAATTTGTAATTAATAAAACTCACTAAAATTCAATTTCAGTGACAGATTAAAAATGCAGAATTCCCTAAAAATTTTTTCAAAGTTTCCGGGGAGCTTCCCCATTTTTTCAGGTTAAATGAAATTGCCTGAGAATCTTGGTTTTCCAGAAGGATCAACATCCTGTATACAGCCACAATAAAAATAAAATAAGGTGAACACATTTCCACTCGGTAAACACAAAAATCAACAACCACTTTACGAATGATCCCACCGCAGTCACTATGGCTTCTTGCCGGCCAGTGTGGCCGAGCGGTTCTTGGCGCTTCAGCCTGGAACCATGCGACCGCTACTGTCGCAAGTTCGAATCCTGCCTCGGGCATGGATGTGTGTGATGTCCTTAGCTTAGTTAGGTTTAAGTAGTTCTACGTTCTAGGGGACTGATGACCTCAGATGTTAAGTCCCATAGTGCTCAGAGCCATTTACGGCTTCTTCTCGCTGTCATCTTGCATACCTAATTTTTTACGAACCAATTGGCTCTCCTCGTAACTGGAGACCCTTTTCATTGGGGTTAGGCATACTCTTTGTCCGGGTAAGCGTTTGGGATATTATTTCATTCCTCCACAGCGGCCTCTATGTGGTTTCTGGTGGGACAGGACGGTTGTCAGCCGCTCGTTTTAGCATCGTCCATACATTCTCAATGCAACTGGAAAATATGGGGGCTACTCCATCAGATTGTTGTTATGCTTCACTAGGACGGTATTCAAAAAGTTGTGATGTTCGCAGCTCATGGTCTAGAGGCTACCGTTGCTGCCTCTGGATCACGGGGTCCCGGGTTCGATTCACGGCCGGGTTGTTTTCCTCATCATTTCATCATCACTACCATTTGTGAGAGTGATGAGATTGGATTGTGAAACTTAAATGGTCTGTGTACAAATTGGGACTTTGTATGGGCACTGATAACTGCGCAGTTCAGCGTCCCACAAACCAATCATCAACAAGGTTGTGACGATGGGGGCGTGCACTGTCGACCATCAGCGTAAATACTACTTGAACATGTTCACCAAGCGGAGCCACAATGCGAGCAAGAATGTCGATCTCCCCGTGTATTGGCAGAAGGGGTTTCCCGAGGCCATACATGGTTTCACCGCAAAACATGGCAAACGCCTCGATAAGGGTGGCGGTCTACGATACATTTGGGATGTGAACGTTGGCCTCGTTGCCTCCACACACGAATATCAGTAGGGTGGAGACTGATACGGGTCTCATCGGGAAAAGAGTGTTGTTTTCCACTGCTGCCTAGCCCACAAACAGTGGTTTCGTGTCGATATGACACGAGCCACTCTCCGAACACTATTTCGGGGATGAGCTCTGAGACATCTTCTGGCACGTAATTCCTGCATATGGAGCCTATTTCGTATCATTTGTGTTGACAACTGCATACCTGTAGCTGTTTGGAACTGCCGCCGTAGACCTGTCACGTTATGTTGCAGGTGTCTATTTGGTCTTACACGCACACATTGGTCCTGCACATCTCATCATGTCGCTAGAAATTTGTTCCAGATTCTACAGACATCATCGTGGTTTACAACGACATTTGCTGCGACGTCCGCCTGTCTCATTCGCTGCGTCATTGGAGCGACTATACGGAACCTCTGATCGTACGTTATTGTCCAAACCACACTGAAGCAACACAGTTTCCGCGATCATACACAGCACATGTACTACAACTTTTACAAGTGACACAATTGCCATAGACTGCACATACTGCCCCTCACTGTAGGGATGCGTACTGTTTCCCCCAGAATTACATTGCAAAGAAAATAGTGTATTGATATCATTATGTGTTTCTGGATCTCAACGTCCAGTCTTGAAGTTCCGACAATACGGAATATTTATTCTGACCACTGTATGTGCATTCTTACTGCAACTTACAACCATTTAAACCTGCCATAATTGTGACTCCCACGTTTCCCGCCATTAATAAATTTACGAGTCCTTGCTACCTCAATCGATTCCTTCTTTTACAGAGTGTTATAAGTTGGTGGATCATGTACCGAATAATGAGGTGCTGAATGGAACTGGCGAAAAAAAATTATTGCGTACTAGACTAAGCCAAGGACACAGCCTGAAGCATCATGAAATAGTCAACTACGTAATGGAGGGCAGTGTGTATGTTTGGAGGGGGGTGGGGGCATGTAGAGGGGGACCAAGGCCTGAACACAATGATAAGGTTCAAATGGATGTAGGTTGCGGTAGTTATTCAGAGATGAAGAGGCTTGCACAGAATAGATCAGCACAGAGATCCGCATGAAAACAGTCTTCGGACTGTTGACCACGACAAGAATGACGACGACAGCTCTTCTCAGTTTCAATAGGTCATATTTTCTTGTCTATACTGCTTGTCGTCATTGTTGCGCTTGCATATAGGTCTCACTCCAAGCAGATATTCTCCCAAGGCACTTCCAAAGATTTAATTTTATATTACTTGTTATATAGTTGCATTTTTAAGGAAAAAATGGTTTTCTTACTGTTACCAATTTGCACATGCCTCCTGCCTGCTTCTCCTGTCGTCAGCTCTTATCGCTCCAATAACAAAACTCGTCTACCAATCCCAGAGTAACTTCTTAATGTAATTCCCTCAGCATCATCTGACTCAAATCCACTACACTCCATTAGCCATGCCTTACTATTATTTGTGTTTATCTTACTTATTCTAATCTTCATCTGACTCAGTAGTTTCCCTCTCCATACTGCTGCTTCCAAAGTCACTCTTATCTTGGAATAATTAACCCGAATTAATATATCCCTCTTCTAATAAAAGAGGCTCCTGAACTTGGCCTTTTTCCATTTCACTCTTCGAATATATTTTTAAATATCTTCCTACAGGACTGCTTTCGCATTCTTCTACTTTCCCTGTCTACAACTGTCACACAATGCACGTTACTGTTATACACACTGTAACTTCAGATTGCTGTACTTGCATTTTGAAAATCCAATACGTGTGAACCTAACCCTCAGCTTGTGAGTTATGAACTCTGACACTTATTTAACGTTTACAGAAGCTGAAGTAAACAATCTGCATCGCCTGCGGCCGCATAAACTATTGCAAAGGATTTAATTATAAATGTGAGTAGCTTGGTTGAGTTGCGTCACGTAGGCAACTATACATAGGTAAATAGTTATTTATTTCTGACTCCGCCAATATTTAGAGGTGAATTCCAAAGTGGGACAGTTCGCGCAATTCGTTTTCAAAACAGCAATAAATTCCATGGAATTTATAAAAACAGTAAAAAACAAGAAAGCAAAAAAAGCGAAACAATTTGAATACCTAGGAAAAATTATAACATACAATTTGAACTTGTAACCTCCAGGGCAAGAAAGAACTAACAAAATTACAACACTTGAAAAATGAACATGGTCTACAAACAAAAATGTCTACCACTTAAAACTAAATTAAATCATTACAAGACGGTGGTTCAACTAGATGTCACCCAGAAGAACAGAATCGACGAAATCCTAAGAGTAGAGAGAAGAATATATAGAATATGCATAAACAAGAAATATCAAGAAGCTGGACAATAATCGATAGTGCCAAACGATGATGTGTACAGCAAACTGGAGCCCATTCCTATACAAAAAAGGATTATGGGCACATCAGAAACCGATTACGACGAAAAACTATAGAGAAATTATAGAGAAAGAAGCAGGATGGATAAATGAAATCAGGAATGGTATGAAAGAGCTAGAATCAATCCTGGACTACTTGGAAAACACATACAAAATCTGAAGAAACTGAAACACAAAAATAAGATTTAAACCTAAAATGGACAAACGAGCAACAATATAAAGGGCATTTAAAGACGAGGAACAACAAAAAAAGATAAGAAAAAATGAAAAGACACTGGGCAGGTCGGAAGTAAAACCTACTGAAGAAGATGACCAGACAATGATTGACCAAAGTGGCCCAGTGAGGACTAAAAGCAGAACAAGTAGTAATGCCGGTATAAGACAAGTCCTATTGGATGTGCTTACAACGATGGAACGTTATATTTACTCCCACGCACTAATCATTGCCCAAAGTGGGAGGAAAGAAGAGCCACAGAAAATGTCTTAGCTGGGCTACAGCAAAGGGAGACTCTTATATACTATTAACGAGATTTCTCTTAACTGTTATAGCCGCAGTAAACAGGGGAAAAAATTCCGGATGGCATGTAACACTCACAGAATAATAAAATCTCGCACAAAGACATACGAGGCCCTGGGTGGAAAAAAAGGAAAGGGTAAACTTCACTTTTAGCCTGTGAATATTAGCAGCATTGATGGTATCTTTTAAATACAGCCTTGTACACCTAGCAAACCGAACCAGTTGGATACTGGATTCCTATTCTGGAAGATGACGGTTCATATCCCCATGCTGCCATTCAGATCTAAGTTTTCTGACTTCCCTGACTTCCTAAATCGCTTCAGGCGAACGTCAGAATGGTTCCTTTGAAAGGGCACGGCCCGTAATTCCCATCTTCTCTCCATTATACGCACAAAAACCATTCGTCCTAAAATGGCATACAGTTATCACTACTACCACAACGGGTGGCAGAAAAATTTCCAAATTAGGGGCACAATATGAGATAAAAAGTACTTTGGAAAAATGCTGGATATGTACCTTCATCTCAGTATTACTAACCCGCTGTGAGCGCGCCTGGAATCTCAACTCAGTACATACAACTGGTCTCGTAAACTAGGGTGACCAAACGTCCCGGAAAACCGGGATTGTCCCGGTTTTCATCTCTGTGTTCCGGTGTCCCGAAAATTTGTTTCGGGACGCTCAAAAGTCCCGGAATTCAGTTTTTAAATACATTTCGTGAAACTTTCTCAAATTTTTGGTATTTCGCTATATTAAAGGAAATACAACACAAGAAATTAATATATTTTAGCTTATTTGTCTAAAACCTCCATTGTCCCATACTAGTGATCACAGTATCAGTATTGATACACTCAGGCAATAATTTACTTTGAGCGGTACTTTGGCCAACAAGTAGTAAGTTGTATTATTGTAACAGAGCTATGAAACCGTCCGATTGTCGCGCCACTTACTGACACACTCTTTGTCAGAACAGTGTAGTAGATGTTTTGTCAGTCGAACTGCAATAGTTTTTTCTCATGTTAGTGGTATTATTGCTGCAGTACTGTGAAACGCAATGCTGAAACGTGCCTGCAAGCTCAATGACTGTTATTCCAAGGAATGGAATTTCAATAAGAAAGGTCGTTTTGATTACGAAGCAGAGTGTTCCGTATGTAACTGTTTTATTAGTATAAGTCATGGTGGACGTTCCGACATAGTTGATCACATCGGGTCAAAGAAACACATTAAAAGATACAGTGCACCGAGCTGCAGTAAAGCTCTACAAAATTATTTTGTGAAACATCAGTCAAGTGAAGAGACGAAAGTTCGAGCAGCCGAGCTTACACTAGCCTACCACACGGTAAAACATTACCAAACTTACAGATCTAGAGATTGTACTAATAAGCTTAACAGCATTATGTCTGATGATTCTTCCATTGCAAAAAAGTTTAGTTCAGCAAGAACTAAAGTGTCAGCCTTAGTGAAAGGAGTTATTGCTCCCCAGAGTGTAAAGGAAAGTCTTGAATACATCAAAAAGTCTTCTTTCTACGGGATATCCACTGATGCCAGCAATCATAAGACCACTAAAATATTTCCGTTTGTTGTTCAGTTTTTCGATATTAATCAGGGAATTCAGATCAAACTTTTGAAGGTTAGTTCCCTATCTAATGAAACATCTGACGAAATTTCAAGATTTTGTATGAATACTATCGAAATGTCTGATCTTGAGAAAAATAAATGTATGGCATTTTGTGGAGACAACACCAACACAAACTTAGGTGGTTTAAAAAGACAAGGCAAATGCAACGTATTTACCAAATTAAAGGCAACATTGCATGAAAACATTGAAGGCATAGGGTGCCCTGCACATGTTTTACACAATAGCGTGCAGACATCTGCTGACAGTTTAAGCTGTGATGTTGAAACTATCCTCATGAAGGTATACTCACACTTTTACATATATACTGTTAGAACAGAGAGGCTTAAGGAGTTCTGTGATTATGTGGGAACTGAATATATGAATATAACGTGTCACTCGAAAACTTGCTGGGAATCACTGTTTCCAGCAGTTGAAAGAGTAATCCGCCTGTTTTAACCGTTAAAAGATTTTTTCCTAAATGAAGACAAAGCCCCCAAAATATTGGTTCAGTTTTTCAGTAACCCTTTAAGTGAAGCCTACTTATGGTTCATTCACAGTCAGCTTAGCACTTTGCAGCATGGGATAAAGGAAATTGAGGGAAGCACGAAAAGTGTAATAGAGGTAAATGATGTTTTGAAAAATACTATGGAAACTGTTACTAAGAGGAGAGAACAGCAGTTCATTTGTTTTAATGTTAAATCTGTCCTTAAAAGAGCGGAAGTATCAGAAGCAGCGGAAAGGAGTTTTAGAGAAGAAGTTAACAAGTTTTATGACACTTGTGTAGAATATCTCAGCAAGTGGAGCGGCTCATATTTACCCTCATCGCCGGTGTTTGATTGGATGTTACTGAAGAGAGCGCCAAAATGGGAAAGTGTTGAAGAGACAGTTTCTTATTTGAAGAGTAAAGAGATTGAAATTGATGATTCCATTCTTTGATCATTTCGGCATACTGACAAATTTTGTTGAAGAAAGTCTTCACAAGTGGAATGATTTTCTCCAAGGACAGTCAATTCCATCTACAAGTGCTCAGTAATATTAAAGCTCATGTTAATATTAATTGATTAAAAGTTGAATGACTGTAAAATTTTGTAAAATCGTAATACATTTCTTTATTACTGTATACGTTTATTAAATGTCATTAATTATACAGATAATCTAGATTATATCAATCTTTTGTATCCTCTTATTAGTTATAATAATCGGGTTAACAAAATGTATCAACAAAACATTAATATTTAAAATTAAGAAACCTGGGTACATGCGGAATTAGGTGTCCATTGGCACCCACGTGAATGTGTCCCGGTTTTCACCGAAAATAATTTGGTCACCCTATCGTAGACCCTTACAGTTTCCACTGCTTTTAATTTGCATTGTTGTACACATTGTAGAGCAGTGGTTCACAATCTCGGGTAATTACCGCCTGAGGGGTAAAAACTAAAAGATTCGATTCTGTTTCAGCCATGAAACTAAATTATTTTCAAAAGATCGTTACTATTACAGCAATTTTGTGCGACTCTTATACTGATCATATAAGTCAGCAACAATTACTTTTTTCAATTCGTAGCATTAATGTGAAGGAGGTTATAGTTCCTAACATAGTCCAACTAATACACACATACGTTGTGCTTTGCCCCTTCCATCGCTGATGATAAAAGTAAGGCAAATACATAACAAATTTTAAATATCTCAAGACAACGTCTTCTCCCAGTTGTAGATAGTAACTGCCAGTAGTTCAGAAATTGCTTCATTACTCGCTTAATAACAGATTAATGAATTGACAGCACGACACAGTAGTAACTACGTAATGGCTTCCACAGTGCTGTACATACTATTATTGTTGTTGTATCACCAGTGTCTGTGGTCAGACACAAAGCATTTACAGTCTGAAGTCTTCCAGTTTCTGCCAGTTCAGAAGTAAGGATTGCAGTAATCAAGTAATTTACCATCAGTAAGTATAATGCACACATTTTAACTTGGTTGATTTTAAATGAGGTTGCAATGTGCAGGGCCAGCCGGGTTGGCCGAGCGGTTCTAGGTGCTACAGTCTGGAACCGCGCGACCGCTACGGTCGCAGGTTCGAATCCTGCCTCGGGCATGGATGTGTGTGATGTCCTTACGTTAGTTAGGTTTAAGTAGTTCTAAGTTCTAGGGGACTGATGACCTCAGAAGTTAAGTCCCATAGTGCTCAGAGCCATTTGAACCATTTTTTTTTTTTTTTTTTTTGCAATGTGGAGGTAAGGAAGTGCCGCAATGGAGAGGGGTAATGCAGAGGGCGTGGGTGGGGTGAGGGGGGATCAAGGGCGGGGGGGGCGGGGATGTTAGCTAACGTCTAACGCAGTCGCACTCAGGGACAATGGTCTAAGAAAGGTTGGGAACCATTGTTGTAGAGGGAAGTGTTGATAAGTGAAGGGATTAATACATCCAGTTAGACGAAAAATTTTATATTTTGGTCAAAAGCTTTTACACAAAATGGAGTTACATAAATATGAGCTGCTATCACAGTAATACACGTATTCAGTGGGACTTTTTGTCGATAAAGTCTTGGCACACAATAAAGGAATCTTCAATGAAAATTATTTCTCACAGTTTTTAAACACATATCTGGTGTTTCCGTTTTCGATTTTGCCGTCCGTGCACCATCATGAGATCACCGTTGATTCCACTTCAGAACCTGTTGGGCAAAGTTTTTTACGCTGCCCTTGTTGACGATGGTATTTCAGAAGCGCAAAACAAAGTTGCCTCAAGAATTGTCTACTTCTCAATTGTTCTTTCTTATTTGTGTTCAAAATAATAGCGGCATCTAAATGGTTCAAATGGCTCTACGCACTATGACACCATCTGAGGTCATCAGTCCCCTAGACTTAGAACTACTTAAACCTAACTAACCTAAGGACATCACACACATCCATGCCCGAGGCATGATTCGAACCTGCGAACGTAGCAACAGCGCGGTTCCGGACTTAAGCGCCTAGAACCGCTCGGCCACAGCGGCATCTAATTCTCTCCACTTCTGGGTTGTAAGAATATGCCATGATGTAGTAACAAGACTCTCAAAATAATACAACAAGTTACCAAGCAAGAAAACGTCTGTTCAAACACTAGCCAATCCACTACTGTACACATACACACAGGGGAATAACATATGCGGAACTAACAACAAAGTGACTCCAGCGTACGCGGCTGGTCCGTGATACCTTAAAACTGTTTGCTGTAAGGTAACCGGAAATGGTCTTGTCAAAATACCACGCACATTATACCAAACGACTCCTATTATGATCGCTTAAAGGTACTGACAAAGTAGCTTTTTCAAAACAACTGTCAGACATTGTGTTAACGTGAAAATGTTCTCCGTGGTGTCATAGACCACGTGCGTGTACTTAAGGGTTAATGGTTTAGGCTGTTCACAAATGTTTCTGTGGATCTTCTCTGAGGGAGTGACGACTATTACATTCCCTCTAGCTCGCTAAGGTTCAAATGTTTCTTCACGGCGAAGTGCGTTGAGTTTGGCTTTGAAGTAACGAGTTGAAACCACACGAACTCTAGTCTGGAGGTGAGGCGATAAGTTGTTCAGTTAATACTAAAACGTAAAAAGGTTATTTCCACATTTTGAAGGGATACTAATCTCTTCAAACGTAAAAATTGCTGTTGTTCCGCTATACATTTGCGGAATGTAACCGAGGTCAAATGACCGAAGAGTTGTTGTCAGTTGCAACGAGTATCAAACTTTGCGGCGCGTTGAAGAATTAAGCAACGAATGCAAAGCGCGTCAGACTTTTATGCCAGATCGCATATGCTACACGACACGGATTCGAAAGAGTCACACAGTTACCCGTCTACTAATACGATTAACGCTGCTGCCGCACTGGAAACAATTCAAAGTAAGCCGGGCACCAATGAAACGGCTACTGGGATTTACGACACAAGCCCGACTACATGCGGACACTCAACGAATAAATGGAATCAATGATTGGGAAGACAATGCCGGTTTTCAGCGTGGAAAACGCCAAGGACGAAGGGCAAATAGGATAAGCGACATGCGAAATAATCCCACTACCCATGCAAGCCAGGGCAGCGTACCAACGTGAAGCAACAAAAGGGAGAATACTATCGGCAGCACGCCAGGTAATTTCACGACCTATCGACCCTGTACACGCAACCTAATGGCGCAGGTAATTGCATCGTAAGCACAGCTCTTTGTCTGGCCAGCAGGTGGTGTGGCAGTTACATGCACACGCCGGCATGTCTCTAGGAGGAACGTCGACAATGTAGTCCGCTATTTGAACATACTCGCCCGCTTGAAACTAAATTAGCACTGCGAGGATGAAACTGCACAAAGAAGCAATCATATACAACGACAACATCTTTTATAAGTGACCAATAACACAGTTATTTCAGTACCCGACAACTTGTACCAAATAGCGTGTGGATGGGGAGGCGGGAGATCGATCCTCAGCCGAACTTTCTTTTTTTCGTGACTAATGTTGATTTTCACCGTAGCTATAATTGCACGTCATATTCACTGCTGTAAATGGATTCATTCGGAATGTACGAGGGCAGTTCAATAAGTAATGCAACACATTTTTTTTCTCGGCCAATTTTGGTTGAAAAAACCGGAAATTTCTTGTGGAATATTTTCAAACATTCCCGCTTCGTCTCGTATAGTTTCATTGACTTCCGACAGGTGGCAGTGCTGTACGGAGCTGTTAAAATGGCGTCTGTAACGGATGTGCGTTGCAAACAACGGGCAGTGATCGAGTTTCTTTTGGCGGAAAACCAGGGCATCTCAGATATTCATAGGCGCTTGCAGAATGTCTACGGTGATCTGGCAGTGGACAAAAGCACGGTGAGTTGTTGGGCAAAGCGTGTGTCATCATCGCCGCAAGGTCAAGCAAGACTGTCTGATCTTCCGCGTGCGGACCGGCCGTGCACAGCTGTGACTCCTGCAATGGCGGAGCGTGCGAACACACTCGTTCGAGATGATCGACGGATCACCATCAAACAACTCAGTGCTCAACTTGACATCTCTGTTGGTAGTGCTGTCACAATTGTTCACCAGTTGGGATATTCAAAGGTTTGTTCCCGCTGGGTCCCTCGTTGTCTAACCGAACACCATAAAGAGCAAAGGAGAACCATCTGTGCGGAATTGCTTACTCGTCATGTGGCTGAGGGTGACAATTTCTTGTCAAAGATTGTTACAGGCGATGAAACATGGGTTCATCACTTCGAACCTGAAACAAAACGGCAATCAATGGAGTGGCGTCACACCCACTCCCCTACCAAGAAAAAGTTTAAAGCCGTACCCTCAGCCGGTAAAGTCATGGTTACAGTCTTCTGGGACGCTGAAGGGGTTATTCTGTTCGATGTCCTCCCCGTTGGTCAAACGATCAACTCTGAAGTGTATTGTGCTACTCTTCAGAAATTGAAGAAACGACTTCAGCGTGTTCGTAGGCACAAAAATCTGAACGAACTTCTCCTTCTTCATGACAACGCAAGACCTCACACAAGTCTTCGCACCCGAGAGGAGCTCACAAAACTTCAGTGGAGTGTTCTTCCTCATGCACCCTACAGCCCCGATCTCGCACCGTCGGATTTCCATATGTTTGGCCCAATGAAGGACGCAATCCGTGGGAGGCACTACGCGGATGATGATGAAGTTATTGATGCAGTACGACGTTGGCTCCGACATCGACCAGTGGAATGGTACCGTGCAGGCATACAGGCCCTCATTTCAAGGTGGCGTAAGGCCGTAGCATTGAATGGAGATTACGTTGAAAAATAGTGTTGTGTAGCTAAAAGATTGGGGAATAACCTGGTGTATTTCAATGCTGAATAAAACAACCCCTGTTTCAGAAAAAAAAATGTGTTGCATTACTTATTGAACTGCCCTCGTATCTCCTACGGGCTTTCCTTTTTCGTGCACTACCGTAGACTGTCAAAAGTAAGCGTAAACTAAGGTAGTTTTCCCAGCAGTCTTGGCCAATTAAGGTGCGTTACCTATACAGTAAGTGCGTTGCGTACCTATCGGTCAGTTAAGATCGTAACAGCGTTACGTGTATATTAGGCCGGCCGAAGTAGCCGTGCGGTTAAAGGCGCTGCAGTCTGGAACCGCAAGACCGCTACGGTCGCAGGTTCGAATCCTGCCTCGGGCATGGATGTTTGTGATGTCCTTAGGTTAGTTAGGTTTAACTAGTTCTAAGTTCTAGGGGACTAATGACCTCAGCAGTTGAGTCCCATAGTGCTCAGAACCATTTTTTTTGTATATTAGGTGTGTTGCATACCTACCTGGCGTTACCTCATTTCGATCGCTTGTTCAAAAATGTTCAAATGTGTGTGAAATCTTATGGGACTTAACTGCTAAGGTCATCAGTCCCTAAGCTTAAACACTACAGTAAAAACTCGATTAACCGTCACTCTTTAAACCGTCAGTTTCTGTTAACCGTCACTGCTCTAACAGCATAGTAAACTTTGACCTCAACACCCATGTGTGTGACAGTTGACGAGATGGTCAATTTGTGCAATAATTTACAAATCAGCACAAATTTGACGTCAGAAGAAGTATCAGAGTGGTTAGAGTGTGACAAAGTGGACGGGGGTTTTCAAATTTTGAGTGATGACAACTTGTTGCCAGCGTAAGTACCAACAAAGAAGAAGAAGGGGCTGATGAAGACGAGTGTTCAAACCATGAAGAAAAACAAACTATTAGCCATTCAGAGGCCGAAACAATGCTGCCCACGTGTATAGAATGGTTTGAAAGTCAAAAAGAGGCTAATGCAACGCAGGCACTACTGCTCCGAAAAATACGAAATATTGCTGCGTTGAAATCTCGAACATCAAAAAAGGCAGAAGAAATTGACTGACTATTTCCAAGCTAGATAAACAATTTCACCTGTAAGTTTATAGTACATTACAGTACTGTACATTACGTATTTTGCAACTTTTGTAGCTACTGTACGGATGTTTTTATCATGTAATAAATAGTTTTATTTGCTATTACAATCGTGTTTAGTTAGTTTTCGCTCCGAAATATTATTATATTACTGTGAGAGTGATATGTGTCTATACATAAAATAATTGATTGAGGTTATGTTTTGGAGGAATACAGTGTTTCTGTTATCGTCTATTCGCTCAACCGTCACGACCACGGTCCCGAAGATGATGGTTAATCGAGTTTCCACTGTACTTAGACTAAATTATCCTAGGACAAACACACACACACCCATGCCCGAGGGAGGACTCGAACCTCCGCCGGGACCAGCCGCACAGTCCATGACTGTAGCGCCTTAGACCGCTCGACTAGATCGGTTGTTCACGAAAGCGTTCTGTGTCTTACTAGATTCCACTACAAACCGGAAGTGGTAAACCATCTAGAAGCGGAGTGAGGATATATGAAGGGTTGTGTACCCCACACAAAATTTTTGTTCTACATTGTTATCTTCCTGTCTGTTACTTGAAAATAAACAGTACTTACACCAAAATTTAAATTGCGAATGTTTAATTCAAGGTTTATTCAAAAACTGTTGATTTGTAACGTTATATAGAGTGATGTAGTAGTAAAAGGAAAAAACAATGAAACTTTAATCATAAGCATTAGAAAACAGACGGCCACCAGTCTGGAACAAAGCGACCGCTACGGTCGCAGGTTCGAATCCTGCCTCGGGCTTGGCTGTATGTGATGTCCTTAGATTATCTAGGTATAAGTAGTTCTAAGTTCCAGGGGAATGATGACCTCAGATGTTAAGTCCCATAGTGCTCAGAACCATTTGAACCATTAGAAAACACAATTTCCGCAAAAAAAAAAAGTTTAATTTACAGTAGCAGAACACGAAAAGTTATAGAACACTACTCCAATAATTCGCTGACTGTGTGTTTCTGTTATTCTGAAGCAGCTTTCACACTCATCAATAATAACAAGAAACTATTATCTTTGATCATGATTATAAATGTTCTATTGAGTACAAAGAAACAATAATAAAGATTTTTTATGTTTGTGCGTATAAGCTGTACTTGCATCAAAAGCAATTGCTTTGGTTACATAAGACCACAAAAGTTACGCTGATTTTTATTACTTGTATTTTGTGAGGATTTAAAATACACAATGTACTAATGCTGAATGATGTGTGGGACTAAGTATGTGCAAAACAAACAAAAAAAAGAAAGAGAAGTTTGCTCCCATTTTCTCTCATAAGCTCATTGTTCTTTTCCTATTAATACTACCCGTAATTCTACCATTTACTGCGTCATTTATGTACTGCACCAAAACTACTCAATCATAGTTTCGGTGGACCACAACTCTAGTTATTACTGAAATTATGTATGCATGCATTAAAATTGATGACAGACAGTGTCATACGTAGCAAAACCGGCTTCATTTGGTGTCCCCTGAAAAACCTAGGTCAACATCCGTCCGTGGATACACATACTCGTTTCTACATTGCGCAAACATCTGCGTGACGTAATACTCACAGATCGAATGGTAAATAACTTGCAACGAGAACTTGCTAAAGCAGTTCACATTCAGTCAGTCAACGGCGTGCATCTTTACCGAATGAGTGCAACATGTGTTCGTGTACTGTCAATGTACTAGTTGCCAGTGGTTTTGGCTTAGTAGTGTATAAGAAGCCCAGCGATAAAGTGTGTGCTGGTATCTGTGATTTAGAATACTCGGTTTTCGTATGACCGTTTCGGACAACAGGTGAGTAAGAAACGAGAGCAAGGTTTCTGTCCGCGCGTCGTAAATCAGTGCGAGTTAGTGGCTGAGACAGAAGAAACTGTTGTTCGATTTTCCAACTCATTGGCGATGTTGCTCGGGTATCAAGGGTTGGCGACCGCCGGTCGATCTCGCCCCCGCTGTGTGGCCTGGGGAGAGAGAGAGTTAGCCGTAATTAAAACTTGTCGACCACCGCGCCAGGGGGTAGCCACTAGGCAACGTGACCCCCTGCGACTTGCTCCACCCCTGTGGGCACCGCCTGCTGGGGTAGGCGTGGCATGCCGAACATATCTAACAGATGGTACTCCTAGACAGGGAGCTCCTCCGTTAGAGAAAGTTTTTGTAAGCTTCAAAGTGGTATCTGACGCTGACTGGTACATTCCAATACGATCTAAGTGGAGGCGCACGTTGGCTAATCGATGGGCACTGACTTACGCACTGAAGAGCACATGGGAAGGGCAATATCACGCCACGGCCGTGCCATGTTACGTTTCCTTGAATGTATCAAAGAGTTAATGTAATATTAAATATACTGATTGTTATGTTTCATCTACATTAATACGTAGGCATATACGAGGTGTGGCTAGAAAAAAACCGGACTAGTACTGGTGAAACAATAAAACGAATGCAATAAGGCTGAAAGTCGCGTGGCCTGTCACGTGACTCTCGCTCCGCCTACTGCTCGAGTTTCATCTGCCTCCTGCACTCAGTCTGCCCGTGGCGTCTGTTTTAAGTAGTTGACGTTTTGTCTGTGCGTCGGAAAATGTTGAGTGTACAGAAAGAACAGCGTGTTAACATCAAATTTTGTTTCAAACTAGGAAAATCTGCAAGTGAAACGTTTGTAATGTTACAACAAGTGTACGGCGATGATTGTTTATCGCGAACACAAGTGTTTGAGTGGTTTAAACGATTTAAAGATGGCCGCGAAGACACCAGTGATGACACTCGCACTGGCAAACCATTGTCAGCAAAAACTGATGCAAACATTGAAAAAATCGGTAAACTTGTTCGACAAGATCGCCGTTTAACAATCAGAGCAGTGTCTGAGTTAACAGGAGTTGACAAGGAAAGTGTTAGGCAGATTCTTCATGAAAGTTTCAACATGAACAAAGTGTGTTCAAAAATGGTTCCAAAAACGCCGAAGAATGATTTGTTCTGACATCCTGGAAAACATTGAAAGTGATCCCACCTTCTTACAAAATGTTATTACTTGCGATGAATCGTGGTTTTTTACTTACGATCCCGAAACTAAACGCCAATCGATGCATTGGAAAACTCCTGGTTCTCCACGACAAAAAAAACACGAGTGTCAAAATCGAAATTCAAGGCAATGATGATTGTTTTTTTTTTTTTGACATCAAAGGGATTGTGCACATTGATTGGGTACCAGAGGGGCAAACAGTGAATCAGCATTACTACATTAGCGTCCTGGCTACCCTACGTGAGCGAGTACGGAGAAAACGGAACGATTTGTGGAGAAAAAAGTCATGGATCCTTCACCAAGACAATGCCCCAGCTCACAGTGCGTTGTCAGTGAAGACGTTTTTGGCAAAACACAACATTCCCATCTTAGATCATCCACCCTACTCACCTGATTTGGCCCCCTGTGACTTTTTTCTTTTCCCTAAAGTCAAGTCAGCTTTGAAAGGAACTAGATTTGAGACTGTTGAAGCAGTAAAAGAAAAAGCGACGGAAGTAATGTATGGACTTACCGAAAATGATCTGCAGCATTGCTATGAACAGTGGAATATTCGTATGGAGCGGTGTAGAGACCGAGGAGGAGAGTACATTGAAGGAGATAACATGAAATTGTAAATAATTGTAAATAAATGTTTTTTCCAGCAACAGTCCGGTTTTTTTCTAGCCGCACCTCGTACACCGAAAGCCACTTTACGGTGTGTGGCGGAAGGTATTTTTGGTATAACCATCTTATTAAACCCTTCGCTATTCCATTCCCGAATGAACGAAAAAATGGCAGTCGAAAATCTTCCGTAGAGGTTCTAATTTCTCTAATCATTTCGCGAGATAAGTATAGTGTTGCCCGCCTGTTCTTGGAATATAATTATGCTCTTTGAATTCGATAGATCAATGTGGAATGATTTGCTACCTAACGTGCAAAATTGCGACTTCCCTTTGCATGCAGTGACTTCGCTGCTGTTAGACACTACCATCCGACGCATGGATTACTCCAGCGAGTACGCCGTAGATTGGAAGAAGGCAGCAGTTTGCTAATCAGTGTGGATATTTGTCATATATGTCGCGTGGCGTTGCGGAATGTATCAAACACTTTCCAAATTTTGCTCTACTATTTACAACACGTTCACATACACTTTCCTATTAATTATTATAATTTAATAATAATTCTGCTTTATCGTCAGTTTCAATTTACAATGGGCCTTTAAAATAGTGCTGGTGTTAATGATCGTGTTGTCGGATTCCCGGTACTGAATCATTATTACGAAAAGGACGTTAGTGGGAGAGATCATTAGCTCAACGTAACTGGGATGGACGCGCCCTCTTTTAGGGAACCTCCCGGCTAGTCGTCCTGAATTTATTTAGGGAAACCATGGGAAACCTTGATCAGGATATTAATGTGGCTACTGGAAATCGTCTTTTCTCAAACGAATATCTAGTGTCGCTGACTACTGTGGCTCCCCGTTTGTTCGTATTGTCAGTGGGCAGCAGCGTCCTTTACAATTATATGCTGTAGTTAAAGTAATGTATGCTGGTCGTATAAATACTACACGAAAGTTATTTGTGAGTATTTGTACCACTGCACAGTCGCAAGAAAACTGTCCTCCTCCAGTTTCTCCTCTATTATGTTCCACAGACACTAAAATGTTTTAAAAATAAAACGTTAGCGATAGTAGCCTACATATAAAGAAATAAAAAATGAAAGCAAAAATTCGAAATTACTGCGAGGAACATATTTACAAAATAAATGGAGCGGGCGAAAGGAAGCCTTTCCGAATTTCTGACTTTTGCTTAATTGAGTGTTATCCAAGAGAAAAAACCTATTTTGTTGAGTGATCCACGTGTGAATCTCGTTATTAACCACTGGTTTCATAGCAGAGTGGTGTGTAGCTACAGAAAAAAATTCGAAGATCCATGGACAATGTCGTGCACGAAGTACGCGCTCTGAAATCGTGATGATGATGATGATGATGATGATGATGATGATGATGATTGGTTTGTGGGGCGCTCAACTGCGCGGTCATCCGCGCCCGTACAGAGTCCCAATTTTGTACATAGTCCAATCTATTCACGGTCACGAATGATGAGGGCAGAGAAAATCCCCAACCCGGCCGGGGATCGAACCCGGGACCCTGTGGTCCAGAGGTAGCAGCGATCTAAAATGGCTGTGAGCACTATGCGACTTAAATTCTGAGGTCATCAGTTGCCTAGAACTTAGAACTAATTAAACCTAACTAACCTAAGGACATCACACACATCCATGCCCGAGGCAGGATTCGAACCTGCGACCGTAGCGGTCGCTCGGTTCCAGACTGTAGCGCCCAGAACCGCACGGCCACTCCGGCCGGCTAGCAGCGATCTGAGACCACTCTTATGGGCTTAGAAAATATGCGAAATCATTATGTTTCCCTAAAACTTGAAGCTGCAATTGAGCACAATAGAATGAAAACAAGTACAGTCAACATCTTTCCGAGTCTGTGTCAGTGACAGTAGAGATTGTGATTTTAATGAATACTGCACCACTGTTCTTCAACAATCCTCGGGAAAATTACTTGTTTCCCCTGCAATAAAAAAACTTAACCGTGAAAGAGTTCTACGTCAAATTTCGCGCACTGTTTGTGCTTAGTTCAGCGGTAATATGGTCTCTGCAAAGCACAAATTGATGTTATCCATTACGCTACTTATGACATTGTAAGTAGGATGTTTGTGTGTTTGTATGTTGGCAGCGCTATGTAGCGCTCTGCATTAATAACTCTGACAGCTCTGTGTACACTCTGTAAGAGACTCTGTGGCTGGTCAGACTCGCAGTTGGAGGTGAATAGCCAACAGTGATGGAGGTTTGCAAGTTAGCACGAGTGAACTGTCTGATTTTGTATCCGTCGTGGACATTTATTACTGATGATTATACAATTTTTTTTTTTAACTGGTTGGCTCTGAGCACTATGGGACTTAACTTCTGAGGTCATCAGTCCCCCAGAACTTAGAACTACTTAAACGTAACTAATCTAAGGACATCACACACATCGATACCCGAGGCAGGATTCGAACCTGCGACCGTGGCGGTCGCGCGGTTCCAGACTGCAGCGCCTAGAACCGCTCGGCCACTCTGGCCGGCTGAACTGGTTGTCACATGATTAGGATAATATCTGCTAAATACATTGTTTGCTCTGCAACAAAATCTTTCCTTTGCTAACCACACGCCTTTTAGTAGTTAGAGCCTACAGTAATTGGAATCTTTTATTTAGCTGGTTTTATTGTGTTTGCTGCATTCCTGTAGTTCGTGTAATGAAGATTTTCTGTGAGGTAAGTGACTTATGAAATGTATGGGTTATTGTTAGGATTTCTTCTTATTCAGGGCCATTCTTTTGTGTTAATTATTTGAGCAGTCAGATTGCGTTAGAGCTGTATTTGTCAGGAATAATTTTGTGAGTCAGTCTTGAAATGATAAGAATATGTAGAGAGAAAGTAGGCTCGGTATGTTCAGTTTCACTCAGCAGTTTCAGAATTAAATAATGTAGAAGTTTCACCGTCTCAGTTATTGTAATTTAAGTAAAAAAAATTCATTTAATAGAGAAGTTTCAACATCATTTTTATTACGACGACACTGCACATAAAAAAATTACAGGTTCTTGTGGCACTTCCTATTTCATGCCACACCAGGTTTAGTTAGTAGTTCGTTACGTACTATCAAAAGATTAAAGAATTTCAACATAATTAATGAAAAACATAATCTTCTTTAACAATGTCGCAGAAATTATTTCATAAACTACCTTACGAGGAGAGAATCTCGTTTCCGCAACAAAAAAACGTTCGAGGGGTTAATGGTTACTGCACGAGTCATTTTCTGGCAGTCTCATTATTTTTATTTGTTTGTCGTAGAGGTGGGTCTGCGAAGTAGTTTAGCTTGCTCGCGTTTACGAGCTGCGGAAGGTTGGTCGTGATGGAAGGGTGGGGGAGACGGCTGCAGACGTATCGCCTTTCCAGAGTGCGGGGTAATAAACTGCAGAAAAGGGTAAGGGGCAGCCCTCCAACTTTGATCCCGTTGTGGAACTTTGCCCCTTAGTGCTCTCGTTTAGTCTCCAATTGACGCTTATTAAGGAACGGCGCTGATACTTCGGATTGGAAACTGCGATCATTTCGCATCGTTTTAGGGAAGACCTTTCTCCCTTCTCCCGTCGTCGTTGCCCCTGAGATGTTTTTGTTTTGCCCACTGCACAGGGAAGTTCTGTGGCTGGTATCGCCGCTTGTCTACAAGGTACACTTGAAAATTTCGGAGAAATTGACTAATTTTAAACGAAAAATCCATGCCTATACTAGGAATACCTACTGCCTCCTAAGGTTAAGAACAAACAAAGCCATTCTTGTAAATAAAAATCATAAAAATTGCTTTTCAAAATATTCGCCTTAAAACTGATGTGTACACTTTGCATGTTTTCGAGTCTACTCCAGAAACTTTGTTTCCGCTCTGATGATCGTGCCTTAAAAAGTTCTGGGAAGATTCCATAGCCTCTCGAGATTGTGAAAATCTCTATCCACGCATTTTTATTTGACGTAAGGGAACAAAAAGGTGTCGTTAGGCGATAAATCACGTGAAAACTGGTGATGATAGATGAGTCGATGTTTCCTCCGGCAAATAATCAATGGTTTGGAAAAACTGGAAATTTGTGGTAAGGACGTATGGACCAAACTGCTGAGGTCACCGGTCCCTAACCTTACGCACTACCTAATCTAACAAACTAACTTATGCTAAGGACGACGCGCCCGAGGGAGGATTCGAACCTCCGACGGGGGGGAAGCCGCGCGGACCGTGACAAGACGCCCAAGACCGAGCGGCTACCCCAATGGTTTAGTCTGCAACGACTCGAACTTAGACAGATGAGCTCGATGCCGCAAAGCAAACCCGCTTATGGCGATACGCTGAGCCAACGTTGCGCCACGACACTCACGGGCATAGGCGTCCGCAAGGGAGGACCACCTCCTGGAATCTGAGGTAACAGAAGCCTCTGCCCCCACGTGGTCTATACGCTAGCTTCTCGCTGTCGTCGCCGAACATCCGTTGTATTGCTGAATGGCACCAACCCTAGTTTATAAATATTTTTACCAAGTGACGTAGCAATGAAGTACAATACTTCATTTCCTTAAAAGATTAAAGATTTATCTGCCATTTCTATGAAATAACAAAATAGGAACGAAATTATGGTGTCAGTAAAAAATTAATCCAAGCTCTGTTTGACTCAATGTCCAGGCGTATCAAGGCCGTAATTATGACCAGAGGTGGTTGTTCTGGGTACTGATTTCTCAGGATCTTTGCACCCAAATTGCTTGAAAATGTAATCACATGTCAGTTGTAGTATAATATATTTGTCCATTGAATACCCGTTTATCATCTGCATTTCTTCTTGGTGTAGCAATTTTAACGGCCAGTAGTGTATATTATTGACTGAAGTAGTTCCGCTGTAGTGAGCTACTTTATTGCCGATATAAGTGACAACTTACTCCATCAAGTCAGGTAACTGGAGCTTTTTTCGACGCTCATCTGCACGCAGAATAAAGAGCGCTCCCCGAGCTGGCGTATAATATACCCGCTGCCGTAGCCTCGCAGTCGCTTCTTGGCTGGCGTAATGAGGCGGCACCAGCTCCTTGGGACGCCAGTGTGTTGCGGGGAAGTTGAAGGGCTCTACAACTCGAAGGGGTTTTCTCATGCGAGCCCTGCTAGTTCCGTTCTCAACTAAGGGGATAAGTCGTCGCACAGAAGTACCTTTAGTTTCGAGCAGCTGCCTCAAGTTTGCAACACAGTAGATCCATTCGCGAGTGAATGGGGCTGGGGAACTTACGTTCATGCCTCTTTCCCGGTTACTTCTTTGCTCTAAACTACACAAAAAACTTCTACGTAACTCCGTCTTTCGAACGGACAAATTTTACTTGAGAAACAGATTTTGTTAATTGTAAGATAAATCTCATACGTTGTTTAGTCTCAGTTACACATGCATAATTACATGTTTCGATCAAAAATGGCTCTGAGCACTATGGAGTCAATATCTGAGATCATCAGTCCCCTAGAACTTAGAACTACTTAAACCTAACTAACCTAAGGACATCACACACATCCATGCCCGAGGCAGGTTTCGAACCTGCGACCGTAGCGGGTCCAGACTGAAGCACCTAGAACCGCTCGGCCACACCGGCCGGCACATGTTTCGATCACTCAGAATAATCTTGAGATCTAAAACTAAGTAAAACTAAATATGTACCAGATACGACTCTTCAAGCTTTCCCGGGTTTGCCGCCGGGTCACGTTGTGGAAATCGCACAACATGATCCGGCGGCAAACCCGTGAAGACTAAATATGTACCATGTAATATTTTACAATAAGTAGGAAAATTTGAAGGTATGAAACCATAATCTCTTACTCTGCGAGTATTAAAAATAGCATACAGTTTTTTTTCGTTAATATATTGAAGCTTAGGCCCAGAACAATGGATCCATAAGTACTAAAAGACATAAAGATCGTAAAACTACAGAGGTGGAATTACGTGCAGGATCTAGAACTGCGTGAGTATCATTAAATATTTTAAAAATATAAAAACGTAGAAAATATAAACCGTATAAAGTATGAAACAATAAAAAATAAAAGTGGAACTGGTATTTTAACAGAAGGTTCTTTTTTCTTTTTTTTTACGTAATTGACATTTTGCGCCGGCCGAGGTGGCCGAGCGGTTCTAGGCGCTACAGTCTGGAACCGCGCGACCGCTACGGTCGCAGGTTCGAATCCTGCCTCGGGCATGGATGTGTGTGATGTCCTTAGGTTAGTTAGGTTTAATTAGTTCTAAGTTCTAGGCGATTGATGACCTTAGAAATTAAGTCGCATAGTGCTCAGCCATTTTTTTGACATTTTGTAATTTTTAGTATAAGACCCTCCCTTTTCGAATCCACAGAGTTCCTACCAGTATCACCCCTCCCCTGCCTTCTTTCCTCTCTCCGAAACCGCCTCGCACCATTTTATAATTTTACTATTTTATGGCACTTAAATTTGACGTATCGTTTTTCTACGCTGTTATTATTTTAACGAGGATTTTTACGTAATTACATGGTCTGTAATTTCGGCAAAACCCCTACGTGAAACTCAGGGCATCCCCATCACCCCTCACTCTCCTTTTCCCTAATCAGCGTCACTTCATTTCCCCTTCCCCTCCCCTCGGCCCTCCTCCTTACCTCCAATATAATCTGTGTAAAACACAGTATTCTAATATGCGATTGTGAGTAGACAAGACTGGCTGCCGATGAAATTACTTACGCAAATATTACATTTATGTACAATTCCTTTTTTCTACTTTTTATAAATATCGGATGGTACGCATTTAGTTTTACTTCGTATTGGATCTGAAGATGATCCTGAGTGATCGAAATATGTAATCCAATTAAAAAGTGTGCAACGAAGACCGAACAAAGAATGAGAATTACGTTATATCAATACAGTTACCGAGTTTCACAAGACAAATATGTCGGCTGTAGCTCGTTAATTGTACTGTGCAAATGTGGGGAAGAAGGGACACACACACGCGCGCGCGCGTACACACACACACACACACACACACACACACACACACACACACAGTGTGTCATGTCCGTATTACTATATGGCTAAAAGAGTGCAAAATCAAAGTTGCAGGTTGCCTATCCAACAGTTTCTAGGGGGGCAACAAATATTTGATTTACAGTATTTCATGTAGTTAATGATAGAATATAATCTTCCGTTACAGTTTTGACCTAATGAGTTACGGATTGAAGTTAGAAACTGTCTATGCCTTGCGCAAGCGTAAGTTACGCGACGGAAATTACACAAACTTGATTCATGCAGTATTTGAGGGGTGAGGGCACTTAGCCAATTTCAACAAGCTTTACACATAATGAAAGATAAAGTTTATCGTTTAATAATTCTCGTTTAAAGGAAAGGTTTATCGCTTTTTATCGCTTAATAACGGTTATTTCATTAGTCTGTGAATGAATAAACTGAGACTAATAAGATAAACGTATTAAGGTTTTGTGTTTCCAACTACAACGGTTATATATGCTGAACATCAAATATTAAACATATTAACTTATTTTTATTGGTAAATAGTATTCCACTATGCCATGAAATGCCGTTGTTGCAAAGAATGACATCTTGTTTTCGAGGATCAAAAATGAATCCCAAGCGCCTATAGCGCTTTTAGCAACCACACGCGGATTTAATTTTCGGTAGAATTTCAAATGGGAAGTTTCATTCATGACCCATACCGGTGGAAAATATTTTCGTTCTTTCCCGTTTTGTTTACGTACGAGGCTTTGACAAACGAACACTAGGCGGCGCTTTTGAGGGGAGGTATTACTGTTTCAAAATTTTTTAAGTGGCAATTTCACGTGGCAAAAATGGAACTTCCACCTGGAAGTTTTTCACGTAAGATTCGATCATCGTTACAGTGTAACTCAACATTGCCTCAGATCTCGTCATCCGATCTTCTGAACGATTTATAGCAATTTGTTTGCAATGAGCAATCGATGAAATCAGGATAAACAACAGCAAACTTCTCACCATTTGTCATGACGGTACCAGCTATCACACAACAGGTCTGCAGAAGGTGTTGGTGGGTTCTGGTGGAAGATGCTGGGTTTCGGTGAATCAGAAGCCATTCCGAAGCTGTAAAACCCTTTGTTGCCTCCAGTAGTTTGTAGTATAGCTCAGGCCCATATCAGGCGATGCTGGAAGGCTGGGCTCGATCCACGGACCCCGACAGCTGAGCGTCCGTTGTACGACGCAGGCCGCTGTTGTACTTTACGGCGGCCCACGAATAGGGATGGCGGTTATGGCTGTAACAAACGGCTTTCGATTATGTGTTTTTTTCGACGCCGGTTTAAGCTTACTGTTAAAATCGCCTAAAATAACCGGGTTCTGAAATAACGGATATTCGGTTTTTTATTCCTGTTATTTCCTGTGATAAGGTTAGAAACAGAACAAAAATTGAAACATTTTACTTTGTCCGTTTCACGATAAATAGAATCAGAATATTAAATTAATAGAGCAATAAAAGAAAACTTACTCCGTTCATTGCTCGCTGCTTTTCTTGGAAAGTGACAAGTGGTTGAATGCTACAAAAAATCGCCGGTGTTCTCCTATTGATTCTAATTTTTGGAAACACTTCAAAAATCATGTTGTAATCAGAAATATTACTACTATTTGGGCACTACGAAAGGTCAGTGGTAAAGGGCGAAAACTGAGGTTGAATAACATTGTCTTTCATGTTAGTTTGTCTATTTTCAAGGGCTACAAGCAGATAACCGCATATTAAATGATAATTAATTGAAACCCTCAGCCGCCGACAGGTGTTGTTGATATACCTCGATGGGGACAGCTGAAAATGTGTGTCCCGACCGGGACTCGAACCCGGGATCTCCTGCTTACATGGCAGACGCTCTATTCATCTGAGCCACCGACGACACAGATGAATAGTGCGACTGCAGGGACTTACCCTTGCACGCTTCCCGTGAGACCCACGGGAATCGTCACCTTAGTGTACGCGAGTAATGAGTGGATGGGCAAATATCTATTAGGAATATTACGTATGCAGATTGTGGACAGTTGGGAATGCGAGTCTAACGGGAAGCGTGCAAGGAATAAGTCCCTGCAGTCGCGCTATTCACCTGTGTCCTCGGTGGCTCAGATGGAGCCGGCACGGTAGCTCAGCGTGTTCGGTCGGAGGGTTAGCTGCCCTCTGCAATAAAAAAACTGAGTTAATCGATCAACAACGAACTTAAACGGATGTCTTACAACGTCCACCCCGAGCAGATGCAACGAACAAAAGAGCCGGCACGGTAGCTCAGCGTGTCGCTATGATTTTGCATTTGGCGCAAATTACATACACCACTGGCCACTAAATTACTACACCAGGAAGAAATGCAGATGACAAATGGGTATTCATTGGACAAATATATTATACAAGAACTGACATGTGATTACATTTTCACGCAATTTGGGGGCATAGATCCTGACAAGTCAGTACCCAGAACAACCACCTCTGACCGTAATAACGGCCTTGATGCGCCTGGGCATTGAGTCAAACAGAGCTTGGGTGCCGTGTACAGGTACAGCTGCGCATGCAGCTTCAACACGATACCACAGTTCATCAAGAGTAGTGACTGGTGTAATGTGATGAGCCAGTTGCTCGGCCACCATTGACCAGACGTTTTCAATTGGGGAGAGATCTGGGGAATGTGCTGGCCAGGGCAGCATTAGGAACATTTTCTGTATGCAGAAAGGCCCGTACAGGACCTGCAACATGCGGTCGTGCATTATCCTGCTAAAATGTAGGGTTTCGCAGGGATCGAATGAAGGGTAGAGCCACGGGTCGCAACACATCTGAAAAGTAACGTCCACTGTTTAAAGTGCCGTCAATGCGAACAAGAGGTGACCGAGACGTGTAACCAATGGCACCCCATACCATCACGCCGGGTGATACGCCAGTATGGCGATGACGAATACATGCTTCCAATGTGCGTTCGCAGCGATGTCGCCAAACACGGATGCGACCATCATGATGCTGTAAACAGAACCTGGATTCATCCGAAAAAATGACGTTTTGACATTCGTGCACCCAGTTTCGTCGTTGAGTACACCATCGCAGGCGCTCCTGTCTGATGCAGCGTCAAGGGTAACCGCAGCCATTGTCTCCGAGCTGATTGTTCATGCTGCTGCAAGCGTCGTCGAACTGTTCGTACAGATGGTTGTTTTCTTGCAAACGTCCCATTCTGTTGACTCGGGGTTCGAGACGTAGATGCACGATCCGTTACAGCCATGCGGATAAGATTCCTGTCATCTCGACTGCTAGTGATACGAGGCCGTTGGGATCCAGCACGGTGTTCCGTATTACCCTCCTGAACCCACCGATTCCATATTCTGCTGACAGTCATTGGATCTCGACCAACGTGAGCAGCAGTGCCGCGATACGATAAACCGCAATGGCGATAGGCTACAATCCGACCTTTATCAAAGTTGGAAACGCGATGGTACGCATTTCTCCTCCTTACACGAGGCATCATAACAACGTTTCACCAGGCAACGCCGGTCAACTGCTGTTTGCGTATGAGAAATCGGTTGGAAACTTTCTTCATGTCAGCACGTTGTGGGCGTCGCACCGGCGCCAATCTTGTGTGAATGCTCTGAAAAGCTAATCATTTGCATATCACATCATCATCTTCCTGTCGGTTAAATTTCGCGTCTGTAGCACGTCATCTTCGTGGTGTAGCAATTTTAATGGCCAGTAGTGTACTATTCTAATTTTCTACATCTACATGGTTACTTTGCAATTCACACTTAAGTGCCTGGCAGAGGGTTCATCGAACCATTTTCATACTACTTCTCTACCATTCCACTCTCGAATGGCGCGTGGGAAAAAGGAACACCTAAATCATTCCGTTCGAGATCTGATTTGTCTTATTTTATTATGATCATTTCTCCCTACGTAGGCGGGTATCAACAAACTATTTTCACATTCGGAAGAGAAAGTGGGCGATTGAAATTTCATGAATAGATCTCGCCGCAAAGAAAACCGCCTTTGTTTCAGTGACTGCCACCTCAACTCGCGTATCATGTCAGTGACACTCTCACCCTTATTGCGCGATAACACGAAACGAGCTGCCCTTCTTTGCAATTTCTCGATGTCCTCCGTCAATCCTATCTGGTAAGGATCCCACACCACGCTGCAGTATTCCAGCAGAGGACGGACAAGTGCAATGTTGGCTGTCTCTTTAGTGGGTTTGTCGCATCTTCTAAGTGTTGTGCCAACAAAGCGCAGTCTCAGTTTCGCCTTGCCCACAATATTATCTATGTGGTCTTTCCAAGTTAGGTTGCTCTTAATTGTAATTCCTAGGTATTTAGTCGAATTGACAGCCCTTAGACTTGTGCGATTTATCGTACACCCAAAATTTATCAAAAATGGTTCAAATGGCTCTGAGCACTATGGGACTCAACAGCTGTGGTCATAAGTCCCCTAGAACTTAGAACTACTTAAACCTAACTAACCTAAGGACATCACACACATCCATGCCCGAGGCAGGATTCGAACCTGCGACCGTAGCGGTCGTGCGGTTCCAGACTGTAGCGCCTTTAACCGCTCGGCCACTCCGGCCGGCTCCAAAATTTATCGGATTTCTTTTAGTATCCATGTGGACGGCCACGCACTTTTCTTTGTTTAGTGGCGATCGCCACTTTTCGCACCATACATAAATTCTCTCTAGATCATTTTGTAATTGGAATTGATCGTCTGATGATTTTACTAGACGGTAAATTACAGCGTCATCTGCAAACAATCTGAGTAGGCTGCTCAGATTATCACCTAGATCATTTATATACATCAGGAACAGCAGAAGGCCTATTACATTATCTTGCATTTCGATCTCTTGTTTAATTTTGTCTGCAGGAAAGTTAAAAAACCGAAGAAACAGCAAAGGAATGCAGTAAGACCTGCACAGACTATGACTGGTGCAGGGATCGGCAGCTCACTCTCGAACGTAAATATACACTGAGGGGACAAAAGTAAAGGGACAGCGACATGCACAGACACAGACGGCGTTAGTATCGCGTATACAAGGTATAACAAGGCAGTGCACTGGCAGGGCTGTCATTTGTACTCAGGTGATTCGTGTGAAAAGGTTTTCGACGTTCTAATGGCCACACAACGGGAATTAACAACATCTAAAGCGCAGTGGTAGTTGGAGCTAGACACATGGGGCATTCTATTTCGGATATAGTTAGGGAATTCGACAATTTGAGATCCAGAATGTCAAGAATGCGCCGAGAATACCAAATTTCAAGCATTACGTCCCACCACGTACAACGCAGTAGCCGAAGGGATAAACAACCAAGATCAGCGGCGTTTCCGCAGAGATGACAGTGCAAACAGAGAAGCAACACTGGGTGAAATAACCTCAGAGATCTATGTGGGACCTACGACGAACGTATCCGTTCGGACAGTGCGGCGAAATCCGGCGTTAACGCGCTCTGGCAGCAGATCGACGAGGGTGCCTTTGCTAACAGCACATCGCCTGCGGCAGCTCTCCTAGGCTCGTGAGCATGGCGGCTGGACCCTGTACACTGGAAAACCCGTTTCAGTTGGTATGAGCTGATGCTATGGTTCGAGTGTGGCCCACACAACAGCAATGGATCCAAGTTGTCAACAAGGCAAGGTGCGAGCTGGTACTGTCTCCATAATGATGTGGGCTACGTTTCATGGAATGGATTGCGTCCTCTGGTCCAACTGAATTGATCACTTACAAACTGGTTAACTTCGGCTACTAGGAGAAGATCTGCTGCCATTCATGAACTTCATGTTCCCAAACAACGACAGAATTTTTATAGATGACAACTCGCCGTGTTATCGGGCCACAATTATTCGAGACTAATTTGAAGCACATTCTGTACAATTGGAGCGAATGATGTGGCCACCCACATCGCCCGGCATGAATCCCATCGAACATTTATGGGACGTAATCGAGAGGCTACAGAGGCGGCATAGCTAAGTAGTTCTGCAGCGGACTTCAAAATGACTTGAGTCCATGCCACGTTGAGTTACTGCAATACACCGGGCAAAAGGATCTCCGATACGATAGTAGGAGGTATCCCATGACTTTTGCCATCTCGGTGTAGATATAGATGTAGAAATCAGCACAGGTTACTGTAGTTCCCTGCGTAAATAAGCACGCATTCAGTTTCTCGTTCGGCCGCAGAATACTCGCATTTAGGGAGAAAACTCATCTTCTTTGTGAGTATGCTACGAGGAACACGTTGCCATTATAGTCGACGTGTGTTGCGACAGCAAATCAAGAGGTCTTTAGCTTTCATCGGATAGGTGTCCTGATTTTTGTAAAAAGGTTTCTCAAATAACTGACGCTCATGTTTTACTAAGAAAACCTCTTACGGCATCATAGGTACATACTGGGGAACTGATAAAAGTTAACTTCGTTGTTTGCTTGCACTTCACTATCACAAACAGGACTTCCAAAATATACAAATAGTCTCTCCTTCACATCCAGTTACGTCAACTTTCTACCAATCAGCGCATTGGAAAATTATTCTTCCAACAACTCAGCGCTTGAGATTACGAGAAACGCTGGTATTGTACACTTTAATAAACTATGGTATCAGTATATTACGCCCTTGTTAACTAGATTACGTTTAAATATCAACCACGTATCTAAAATGAAAAGCCTTTATTTATGCGGAGTTCTTCTTGCTTGGCACAAGTCTGTTTTTTCACAAAGTGTTCTGGCTACATACAATCTCCAAAAATTTAAGAAATTTCCTCGTCAATCAAAACACTTTGTGAAGAAACGAATTCGTGTCCGACATAAACCGTGCGAGGTGGCGCAGTGGTTCAAAATGGTTCAAATGGCTCTGAGCACTATGGGACTTAACATCTATGGTCATCAGTCCCCTAGAACTTAGAACTACTTAAACCTAACTAACCTAGGGACATCACACACATCCATGCCCGAGGCAGGATTCGAACCTGCGACCGTAGCGGTCGTGCGGTTCCAGACTGTAGCGCCTTTAACCGCTCGGCCACTCCGGCCGGCTACTGGATGTAAATGAGATATTATTTGCTTAATTTTGAAGTTCTATGCGTCAATGCGCAAATTTGTTATCTTGGATGACTGTTATACGCAGATGCTATATTGTTCTGTGCATAGTAAATCCGTGATTATGTAAAATATTTGTTGAAAGAAACATGGCTGAACTTAAGTGAACTGTGATACTTAATGAATCCATGTGGATATCTACTATAAGCCCAATATGACCAGTTTGGTCCCACAAGACCTTACCACAAAAATTTCCAATATAAGCAGGGAAGTTGGGCGAGAATTGTAATGTGTAACTGATGCAAAAAAAATCGCATTTGTGTAAGAAAATGTTGGATTTATATGGTATTGCAATATTATCAGTTACGAAAAGATATATAACAAATGTTAGTGAGATACTACTAAAAATCTCCCTAAAGTAACGATGTAACTTCAACTACTTTTTTCTAATAATGTAAACAATTTCGGTTAACTGTTTACAAAACAAATATTTACGTGGGTGTGGACGCGAAATCTCAACGCCTGTCTTACGACTGTTGGTCTTGCTCATAGATGTTTTAGTTGGTGTGGGAAAAACGTTACATCGAAAAAGTGTCTGATTTTACAACACCTGCACGAAAGAAATATTTGCTGAAGTATCAAATGAAAACGTTTTGTTAGACTGAATATCATGCTGCAAAAAATATTTTTTAAAAATGCGAGAAATATTAAAGTTACAAATGTAATGTACGCCTATCAACGCACTTGGCGATTGTTAGATTTCACAATTTCAGTGTAATACGCGCCCCTAAAAAAATAGGATTGAGTTTTTTTTATTGTTTGAACAATTAATATTCATGCTGTGCGTAGCAACATTATGAAATCAAGATTTGTTATCTTCGCTGCAAGTTATTTTGCGGGTAGAAGTGGATTGAAACACGGTAATTACTTTAGCAGGAAAGACAAGACCGCAGCTGATTTACTTATGGAGCGAGTGGCCAACACTTTTAGACAGCTGAGTTGTGCCATGTGGTAAATATTGCAGTAGTGCGTTTACGCCTGAACGTGAAATAGCATATTCCAAATTCGAATGCGTTAATAAAGATATTTCAGTTGTTGTAGCAGTGGGTGTGTTGTATTCCAAATGCCACAACACGAAATAAAATAAAAAAGTGACCTAAATGTTACTAACCGAGTACTCTGGACGGTTTTCCAGTGTGCCGCAATTTTTAGACCAAAGGAGGAGGAACTGCATGCTATCATCCTATATAGGATAAAGGGGAGCGCTGACCTCGAGGAAAGACTGAAGTTGTTTCTCCCGGTTGAAGAGTTTTTCCTTATCAGAAACACCAACCGCCCCCGCAGACAAGCAACGTTCATCCCCAGCTCCTTGACGTGGGGGGAGGGGTGGAGAAGAGACATGATGCGGCTGCATCGATCAGCTAGCGAGCACAATGGAAGGAGGGGTGTGGAAACCCGCACAAAAGCACACCGATATTGACTCAGTCGCATTGTGCACGGAATCTTCAATACAGTAAATGGTGCTCCCAGGACACAGCATCCTGAAAAAGAATTCCGACGTACAACAACAGTTCACTATTTTCATTCCAACATTAATATTCCTTGCTTTAACAGCAATGTAGCCTTACACAAGAATAAATTAGCATAATTTACACTTGGTAAAGTTTACTTTTCCAGACTCACATTTCAGTGCTTAGTTCCACAATTACAGATTCTTTTCTACCTTCAATTTCTGAGATCACTTAACACTATGTGAATATATTTGGCATAGTTTCGTTCCCAGTAAGTCTTTGA
Source organism: Schistocerca americana (assembly GCF_021461395.2). Classification (NCBI taxonomy): domain Eukaryota; kingdom Metazoa; phylum Arthropoda; class Insecta; order Orthoptera; family Acrididae; genus Schistocerca; species Schistocerca americana. The sequence goes on from NC_060119.1 coordinate 222,512,213, forward strand.
TATTTGGTTGGATTCAGTACATGAAATACGAAGACAATCCTCTGATTGTACATAATTCAACGATTCCTGTCTTCTGAATTTGTCATGGTTCAAAAAATTCTATGTTAAGAATTTGTAAGAAGCAAAGGCAGCAACAACACGCGACAGAGGTATCGCCTCTTTTACGCCATATGAAGAACTAAAATGATTAAAGACATTAGCTGTAGGTGGTCATTCATTTATATCAATGCGGCAAGTTGAAAATTTTTGCCCGACCAGGGTTCCACCCGCGGTCTCCTGCTTACTAGACAGATGCGCTGCCCACTACACCATCTAGATACAGTGGTCGCCAGAACCACACGGACTACCCTAGCGCACCAAAATTCTCAACTTATACCACACACTATTGATACAGAGCCCCTGCTTTTTAGCTTCATTACTCGCAGCATCTCGCCGATTCCCATAAAAGTTCGACCTTGGTATGCATCAGCACTGAAGGGATCACTGGTCGTCGTTGCCTTTATTATGTATATGGTCTCTGTTCTTTCGAACACACAAATAAAGGAATATCTTTGCAAATATTTGTAACACCTTACGACACTAGTATCTTTATCACCTATTAATACAATAGATATCTATATGTCGTGCTTCACTAGCTGGCTTGGACTTTTCATGAAGAAATGTGTACTGTATGAGACTGTCTCCATCATGAAGGTGATTTTGGAGAACTACAAACGAAACGACAAAAACAAAGAACACTACCAATACATACGTTCAGAGACAGAAGTAGAAATACAAGGTAGCGAACGGTTTTCTGCTGTACTGGCGCAGATAGTTTTCGCAAATGTGTAGTGGACTGCACAAAGCGCAATGGTTGTGGGCCGTATCTCGCCGACTGTATGGCGACATAGGTTCATCGGGCACTAGGCAGCTCGGGACTGATGTGAAGACATTATTAGCCAGCGCTCTGCCTGCCTCACACTAAGTTCACTGGTCAAAATACACACATCTAATAAAGTTTTGCATCACCTCGGTTCCGAGACTTCCGGAACCTGTACAGAAAACTGGAGTAGAGATCAACATAAACATCATTTCCGCCATTTTTATTGCTCGTGAAAACCACACATTTCATGTTGTACCACCATACAGCGACACGTCCTGAAGTGGTGGTCCAGATTGCTGCACACACCGGTCACACTAACACCCAGTAGCACGTCCTCTTGCATTGATGGTTGCCTGTATTCGTCGTGGCATAGTATCTACAAATTCGTCAAGGCACTGTTGGTCCACATTGTCTCACTGAACAACGATTCGACCTAGATCCCTCAGAGTGGTTCGTGGGTCACGTCGTCCATAAACAGCCCTTTTCAAATGATTCCAGTCATGTCCGATAGGGTTCATGTCTGGAGATGCTTGCACTCAAGTCGAGATTTTTCGTTATCCCGAAGGAAGCCATTCACAAGATGGGCACTATCGGGGCGCGAATTGTCGTCCACGAAGACAAATGCCTCGCCAATATGCTGCCGATATAGTAGTACTATCGGTCGTATGATGGCATTCATTCACGTATCGTACAGCCGTTAATCGGCGCCTTCCATGACCACCAGCGGCACACATCGGCCCCAGATAATACCACCCTAAAACAGCAGCGGACTGCCTCTAAACACGTCTCCGCCGATTGTCTGGTTGAAGGCATATGCGACACTCATCGGTAAAGAGAACGTGATGCCAATCCTGAGCGCTCCATCTGTACCCCGCTCCATGGTGTCGTGGGTTGCAAAGATGGACCTCGCTATGGCCGTCGGGACCGAAGTTGCGCATCTTGCAACGTATTGCGCACAGTTAGTCGTAACACGACATCCTGTGGCTGCACGAAAAGCGTTATTCAGATTGGTGGCGTTGCTGTCAGGATTCCTTCGAGCCATAATCCGTAGATAGCGGTCATCCATTGCAGTAGTAGCCCTTGGGCGGCCTGAGCGAGGCATGTCATCGACAGTTCCTGTCTCTCTGTATCTCTTCGATATCCGAACAACATCGCTTTGATTCTCTCCGAGACGCCTGGACACTTCCCTTGTTGAAAACCCTTCCTAGCACAAAGTAACAATGCGATCGAACCCCGGCAAGGTTTAACTACAGACAACACGAGCCGTGTACCTCCTTCATGGTGGAATGACTGGAACTGATCGGCTGTCTGACCCCCTCCGTCTAATAGGCGCTGCTCATACACATTTGTTTACATCTTTTGGCTGGTTTAGTGACATCTCTGAACAGTCAAAGGGAATGTGTCTGTGATACAATATCCACAGTCAACGTCTATCTTCTTCAGGAGTTCTGGGAAACGGGGTGATGCAAAACTTTTTTTGATGTGTGTATTAGTCTCCCCTCTTAAAACAGCACTCTGGTCGCCTTGATAATCTGTAGATCTTGACAAACTGGTACCAGGTAATCACGTGGTCCTCCACCGCCGATGGATGTCATGGCAGTGAAGTTGTATGTGCAGGTCAGACGTATCACATCGGCGTAGTAAGATGGATCGACGTTGAGACGTGGCAGAATGGCAGCAAGGAGGGATCTTGTTTTGACATGCCCTTGACCACAATGTAACTGAATTTGTCCTTGTATCTGTGGGGACTGTCCAACCTGTCTAGAAGGAATAGTGTACCACTTGCAGAATGCAACACTGCCTGAGGACAGTAGACGCAAAACAGATCGTAAATGAGCCTTCTCAAATACGATCGGTTTCCAATCCGACAAGAACTGTTGATGTTAGTGAAATCAGGCGCATCTCAAATCAATTTCTGAGTACTAATTGCGAAGGGAACTGCTTGCAATAGGGAACTGGAGACTGGCACCTCGCAGAAGAGCATTACTCACGGTGGCACTTAATGATGTGCAATCAAGTCTTCCAAGGTAACATCTGGGTTCACAGGGCTGCAACTATGATTCCTGCTACGAAGAACACTCAGGTAATCAATCACATCTGAACCTGTCCACTGAATAGTCCGATCCTAACCAACAGAAAAAGTCCGGTATTATTTGGAACTGCGAGTCAAACACAGAAATCAACATCCCCGCAATTTGGTAGCTCTACAGAATGTAATTATCAGCAAGTTGCTTCAGCTGCATAAGCCGTTACTAAAGAAATTTGTGGACATGTTGTCAAGGTTAGAGACAGTGTTAAGTGTGTTGTATCTTGGGTGCATACTTATCCAGTGAAAACGACGAATGGGACACGCCATATGCTATAGCCTCTATTTACAAACCTTGTAGTCATGTATACAACTGCACAACCAACACGTGATTTACGTATATTTGAATTTTGTAATTAATAATTTAACACAGCGAGGAATAAAAAAAAATAATGGCAACAGCAGAAATCGAATCTGAGCCGACGAATTGAAAGTCTGCGTGCTTCAACAATCAGACATAGCGCCATTACATGAACTGCTCCTCAAAAGTCCATTGTACTCCACCCCTGCACAATATGTCACACGTACTTTCAGAGAAAAACACTTATCCATTTCTGTGACATAATCCCTACTGACACACTGAATACCACGCACATCAAAAAAAGTTCTGCATCACCCCTGTTCCCAGAACTCAGAAGATGGACGTTGACTGTGGATGTTGTATCACACACACAATCCCTTTAAATGATCCGAGATGTCACTTAACCCTCCCAAAGATGTAAACAACCATGCCTGAGCAACGCCTATTAGACGGAGGGGGTCCGACAGCCGATCATTTCCAGTCACTCCACCAAGAAGGAGGTACACGGCTCGTGTTGTCTGTAGTTCCACCGTGCCTAGACGGTCAATAACGCGGTCCGATTTCGTCCGCATTGTTACTTTGAGTTAGGAAGGGCTCTCAACAAGGGAAGTGTCCAGGCGTCTCGGAGTGAACCAAAGCGATGTTGTTTGGACATGGAGGAGATACAGAGAGATAGGAACTGTAGATGACATGCCTCGCTCAGGCCGCCCAAGGGCTACTACTGCAGTGGATGATCGCTACTTACGGATTATGGCTTGGAGGAACCCTGAAATCAACGACACCACGTTGAATAATGCTTTTCGTGCACCCACAGGATGTCGTGTTACGACGCAAACTGTGCGCAACTTCACTCCCGACGTCCATGGCGATTTCCATCTTTGCAACCACGACACCATGCAGCGCGGTACAGATGGGCCCAACAACATGCCGAATGGACCGCTCAGGACTGGCATCACGTTCTCTTCACCGAAGAGTGTCGCATATGCCTTCAACCATACAATTGTCGAAGACGTGTTTGGAGGCAACCCAGTCAGGCAGAATGCCTTAGACACAATGTGCAGCGCGTGCAGCATTATGTGGGGCCAACGTAACCGCTGGTTGCCATGCAAGGCGCCGATTAACGGCTGTACGATACGTGAATGCCATCTTCCGACCTACAGTATAGTGCAACCATATCGGCGAGGCATTTGTCTTCATGGACGACAATTCGCGCCCCCAACGCTCGACTACAGTGGCCAGCATGTTCTCCAGACATGAACCCTATCGACCACGCCTGGGATAGACTGAAAAGGGCTGTTTATGGACAACGTGACCCACCAACCACTCTGCGGGACCTACACCGAATCGTCGTTATGAGTGGGACTATCTGGACCAACAGTGCCTTGATGAACTTTTGGATGTACGCCACGATGAATACAGGCCTGCAACAATGCAAGAGCACATGCTACTGGGTATTAGAGGTACCAATGCGTACAGCAATCTGGGCCACCACCTCTGAAGGTCTCGCTGTATAGTGGTACAAAATGCAATGTACGGTTTTCATGAGCAATAAAAATGGAGGAAATAATTTTTTTATGTTGATCTCTTTCCAGTTTTCTGTACAGGTTCCGGAATTCTCGGAACCGAGGTGATGCAAAATGTGTTTTGATATGTGTACGTCGCCTACAGACCGAATGGTCTCGGTCAAGGAGAGATCGTTATGACTGTGTGTGTGTGTGTGTGTGTGTGTGTGTGTGTGTGTGTGAGTGAGTGAGTGAGTGAGTGAGTGAGAGAGAGAGAGAGAGAGAGAGAGTTGACTTTGAGACAGCAGAGGACACACTTCGCTGTGAGACTGTATAGCAGAGAATTCACTTAAAGACACAAGACACCTGAGAAGCGACATCAAACATGGCCTTGAGACTCGACTTCTTACTGCCACCGCCGCTAGCGCCGGATATCCATCTCTGCAGCCGAAGGACACTCACCGCTCGCCGTATCCATCCTGCCGGGAGACGCTGCCGGACGACTGCAGAGCGCATTCGGCAGCGCCGCCAGAAGCCTGACGATCATTCGGTAAAATGACTGCACCACAACTCTCCCATCGAAGTCCACTCGTCTTTTCCAACTCGCGAAAAACCCTGCTTGAAGAGAGGATTACTATCGAGTGGTTACAATTTAATGTGAGTTGTAATTATCTTATGGCTCCGAAATTTGGTAGCTATGCTAATGCGTTAATGCGGGACCGATTTACGCTGAAAAAAACTTATTCCCATTTTGGCAACCAGCTGCAAATCTGGCGCTGTGAATGCAAGAAAGACGTATAAAAATATTTCCATATGCAGTGTATTAGCAACGGGACTGAGCAGAAACGTTCGAACGATTGAGAAAGACATAATGTTGATTTTATTATAAACCGGCCCTTATACAACTTGTTCAAGATGGGCGCCGAGGACGTTGACGAGATAATGCATTCGTAAAATGACGTCATCAACAAATGCCCGCGGCAGTTCCAGTGGAATCTGAGCAACATGTACCTGTATAATGGCCTTCAGATCGGGTAGAGCCCGGACGTGTCGCTGGTAAACGCGTTTCAGGATATCCCCAGAGCAAAAAGTCACATGCATTCAGATCACGTGATCTTGTAGGCCACGCATCTGGAAAACCCTGGAGATAATACGCTTGTGGAAGGATGTATTAAACAGATCTTTCACTGGGCAAGCGACGTATGTTGTTGATCCCGGTACTTTATTTCATTGGTAGCAACAGAAAGAGATCTAAAGTTTGTAATATTTGTCAGTTACTTGTGGCTGTGTTCCCATATATTTCTGTTTGTCAAAATAATTTTATTTGCCAAAATTAATTATTCTGGCAGGCCAACTTCGTTCTTGCGACTGGTGCTCCCAGTGTCTTCAATCATTATGAAAATGCCGCATTCAAGTGTAAATTATAACAAAAAATGGCGGGTCAGAACCAAAGAGATTTAAGTACACTTCTTGTGATTTTGAGAAAACTGAAGTTCACAAGGTTTCAGAAGTAACTTGGTTTGCAAAATGCAGTTTCAAATTATTTTTCTGTATATTAAGGCATAGAAATACTTTTTAGCATTTTCTGTTCGCATGCTGGAATAACAGGACAATCTTAGTATCAGTTTTATACCACAATTCGTAAAAGGCTGGATGTTCTTGTATCCCTTTGCTTACAAAATATTGAGAGTTAAGGAGAATGTGATTTATATTTTTTCTATAATACATTATTATTGGTTGTTGTCAATTTATTTACAACTAAATTGTTATTTAGAGCTATAAAAAAACATTTATGTTCTGCCGCATGGACACCATGCCTTTTGCGGCTTACAATAGTGAAACAACATAAGAAAGAATACTGTTTAATGCATTATCCCATTACCGAAAATGTTTCGCAACCTGGGTGAATTCCCTATTCTCATCAATCATAAAAAGATTATTTGGACAATATACAACAAAGCCTACATGAACGTAGCTTTTACCGACATATTGTAGCTACTTTTCTTTCGTTCACCATGGGGCACCATAGAATGATATTGCCCTTGTGTCCCTTCGGCACAACAATTTTACACGTCTCACCATATTCTACGAGGGTTGGAATTTAAGGAATGACAACTATTTATTCATAACCGATACAAAAGTGTTACATGTTTGCACCTGTTACTGCCCTGCAAAGTAGTCACCAGCGTTGTGTAGAGCCCGTTGCCAGCGACGTGGAAGGCGTAGTACACAGTTAGCAGAGCCTGTTCTGTTGATGGTGCGAATGGAGCGGTCTACTGCCTGTCGAATCTCTGGAACAGTTCTGAAGCGCATGCCACGAAGTGGTTCCTTCATCTTCGGAATCAAATCAAAGTCACAAGGACTCAGTCCGGGGAGTATGATGGATGACGGTACAGTACTTCCAGTCCCATCGACCGAACTGAGCAACAACAGGTTGCGCTGTATGCGCCCACGCATTGTCGTGCAAAATGATGGATGGGTTGCGCAGAAAGTGTCGTGGCCTCTTCCGCAAAGTTGGTCTCACGTGATGCTCCAAAAACGAAAAGTAATACTGTGTACTGACGGTCTGCTGCGGAGGAACCTAATGCGTTAGGATACCACCATCACTGTCGAACACGAGAATCATCATAACTGGGGCTCTGACGCACTTTCGACTTTCGCGGCGACCCATAATGACGCCATTCATCGGACAGGCGTTTCAGTTGTGGCTCGTACGATGTGACACATGTCTCAGCCAGTGTTACGATACGGCGTTAGAAAGCCTCTCCTTCACGCTCATAGCGCTCCAAGTGCGTCTGAGCAGCGTCGTAACGCATCCATTTCTGCATTTCCGTCAGAACCCATCGTGATGCTTGATTTGATTCCGAAAATGAAGGAACCACTTCGCAGCATTCGCTTCAGAACTGTTGCAGAGATTCGACAGGTAGTAGACCGCGCCATTCGCATCATCAACAGAACAGGCTCTGCTAACGGTATACTACGTCTTCCACATCGCTGGCGACGGGTTCTCCACAACACTGGTGACTACTTCCAAGGACACTAACAGATGCAATCATGTAACTCTTTTGTATCGGTTGTGAATAAATAGTTGCCACTATTTAAGTTCCAAGCATCGTAGATGCACTTATCTCGCTTTTCTGGGAAATATCACTTGTACCACATTGCTTCTCACCCCCTCGGCTATCAACAGCCCAAACTTCGGTTCACACTGTTATTGGCAAAAGCTCTTCTACGTAATCTATGGTAGATGATCAAATATTCCCTAATTCTGTGCATAGAAATAGGAACGTGTCATTATACATTCGGAGGGATTGTAGTCATTAAATCTCTCAAAAACGTCGGAGTGTTAGAATGTTCAGCTAGTGATCACGTGTAATCTCTTGTTGAATATTCTCTCTCTATTTAAAACATTTCGAAGGGACTGATAATGTCGCTTAGAGACCTGACGAAATCAGAACAGTGGATTTACAGCGAGTATTCGTGTACAACACATGAAGTTCGAAAAACCGATAATTGATCGGAGTATCAAAATCGTTTCTGACATAACATGTAAGCTGGGGAGTTTTCTCCATGCTGTATCGTATGTGGGCGTGGTTTAGGTTGGTAGCAGCAATGGGTAGGGACCGGTGGGGCACAAGAGGCTCGTAGCAGTGAGCACCGCGTGCTTCCGACAACAGGTGTAGAGGCGGCGCGCGCACAAACAGCAGGCGGTGCGTGCATGCATAATTCACGGCTCCTACCGGCGTAGGGCCGCTTATTGAATCAGCCACGGCCCGGTCGCTCCCCTAGGAGAGCGGCCGCACCCAGGTAGGGAGGGACCCAACACGTTACTGCTACTCCCTCCTAAAGGAAAAATCCCTCGCTCCCGTCTCGCTCTTTACAACAACATTTTCCATCAGGATACAAAAGGGCAACTTCCTAAATCAGAAACAGTTCATCACTATAGAACACTTTGTGTGTCCCACGCTGTCATGGACCTCGCAACCTCCCACCAATTTACACTGCGCGAAAATATGTTATCAGAAATTTTTATTCCAACTTATCTTAAACCGGCCCTGCCGTGAAGTCGATAGTCTGGTCTCGAAAGCATCAAATCAGTTCTGCCATATGCAAAGATGTGACGAAGTCAAGTCATACGTGCTAATATCGTGTCGGTCCTCCTTTTTTCCCAGCTTAGTGCAGCAACTCGACGTGGCACGGACTCGACAAGTCGTTGGAGGTCCCCTACAGGAATACTGACAAGGGAAACTCCCCATCAGATTTTGTGGTTCAAATGGCTCTGAGCACTGTGGGACTCAACTTCTGAGGCAATCAGTCCCCTAGAACTTGGAACTACTTAAACCTAACTGACCTAAGGACATCACACACATCCATGCCCGAGGCAGGATTCGAACCTGCGACCGTATCGGTCGCGCCGTTCCAGGCTGAAGTGCCTAGAACCGCTCGGCAACACCGGACGGCTCAGATTTAGTGGCAAGAGGGACTCAGTGGATAGCCCATCAAAAACTGAACACAGATCAAGCATGAAAGCAGGAAGAAGGTGTACTCTACTGTACTGTGGAAAAAAAAAGCAAAACGAACAGTGGACACTCCAAGAACAAGAAGTGCAATATAGAGCAGCCTGGAACAGTACGTCATTCTGGTTAAGTTGTCATGGTTTTGGACTGCCAAATGGGTGAGCCTTGTCAAACTTCCCTCGTGACTATCACCACCATCCACCATCTTAATCATCATCCACCATCACCTTCTTAATCATCATCCACCATCACCGCCATCTTTATCATCATCCACCATCACCGCCATATTTATCATCATCCACCATCACCGCCATATTTATCATCATCCACCATCACCGCCATATTTATCAACATCCACCATCACCGCCATATTTATCAACATCCACCATCACCATCTTTATCAACATCCACCATCACCATCTTTATCAACATCCACCATCACCATCTTTATCAACATCCAACATCACCATCTTTATCAACATCCAACATCACCATCTTTATCAACATCCAACATCACCATCTTTATTATTTTTTCGTAGTTCGCTGTATTCAAGTTTGTGTCTGTATTGTGGAGTAACGTCCGTCTGCAACAGGAAGGTGTAAGTACAGTTGATTCTGCACAGCTACTCCATTAGCAGCCGAAAGGAAGTGGCTTTTGAGTGGGAACCGCAAACCTTTGATGACAAGGCGACAAGCCAACCGAATCCTCCACCGAGAAACACGTCTGGTATGTCTTACACGGAATTAGTGACAGTACGTGTGTCGTATGATAGGAATCTCTTATCGACGCACCTAATTTGTACGCCTGGTGAGCGAGACTTGCCTCTTTGCCCAATTCAGGTGTTCGTATGAATGTGAATGTGATCACTCCCAAGAAAATGACGAACACACAGTAGTTTGCCACACAAGCTACAACAAATGAACGCGACAGTTTCACAATTACACAATCTCTATGTGGTCTGCCAAAACATATGTTTTTAACGATTGTGAAGTTGCGTTACGTTTTGAAACTTACATGGATTAAGAGGCTGTCGCCTGACTGGCGAATGTTCCCGATGGAGACGTAGTGCTGGTTGCATAAAACGACATCAGTAGGGGAAGCTGTATGTATGTCGTGCGACTGCGTAACACAAGGAGCGCAAATTACTCGCATTATATTCAGCCAGTATTAAAGAACGGGACCACTCAGGGACTTCAAGAAACCTTAAACACCTTGTGGCACCACACACAAAAAAATAAAAGGGAAAACGTTATTGCTGAATACTTTTCTGCTGTTCAAACATTAAAACTTAAGCATCAGGCATGGCGTTTTAATTTATTACTTCTTTACTACTAATTCTATTCGCAACCCATTTTGCAGACAGTATCCACATACACCACTGGATGTACCAGCACAATTAAATCTTTGTACGACAAATAGTTCAGGAGATATGTCATAAACATTAAGATGTTTATGACATTACTGTAGTAACCAGACTTTTGAAGCTGTTTTAGATATGGTTGGTAAATAAATGTCTCACAAGTGATTTAAGGGCATCGCGGAAATCACCAGACGCAGAATGCAATGCTACACAGATCTTCCAAAGAGGCAGCGAGGATAGCGCTTCCACTGCCTTCTACTAAATCGCCGCGTGCTTTAATTTTCGAAGCGCATCAATTAAAATTAGTTTCAGTGTTTCCCCTGATTTAATTGCATCGTCCATCATCTCTTCCTATGTTCTACTGCCTTACAACCAACTCCTAAACTTCGTACTGCATGTGTGCCTGAAGAGAAATTCCAAGTACGCGAGCGTTTAACTCATGGCCAACCGTCGCGCGCGCGCTTTGTGTGTGTGTGTGTGTGTGTGTGTGTGTGCGCGCGCGCGCGCGCGCGCGCGCGCCCGCCCTCGCTCGCGCTATGGGATTGGGGCGTACAGAATCCTGTCCTGAGACATGGGTTCTGTTCTCTGAAGCACATACATGAGGTATCAGTCTTTTGTGGCTTTATCGGTAATGTATAGCTCATACTACCGGAATATTGCAACACTGATATATTACAAAACTACTGTAACATCTTTCTACTCCACAACGTTTTGCACACGAATAACTGAGAGACTTAGGAACAAATGATGCATCAGTTATGTAGACTTTAGGTCGGTCGCTTGTTCATTACCCAGTGTTGGCTTTCCACAATTGCAAGATAATGTCGAAAATTTCGTGTTTCTACAGGATGGAGCAAAAAACGCACTGACGCCTACACATACCAGTATTTCTTTGAAAAAATTTGCTGTCTCAGCTATTTCGTTGTGGAAATTTCTCTAAGACTGTCTATGTGGCTCTGCTTGCATCAACTTTAAGCCGCACAGCATCAGCAATGAATGCAGTAAGTGAGACATGTATGGGACGACTTCGACTGACGGTTGGCTGTAAGTCGTACGGCCGGTGGAGGGGACATTGGGCATATGTGGAAGGTAAATGAAAACTTTGGCCCTAAACATAATTTTAAAAATCTACTATATGTTGTGTATGCAACCAAGGTAAAGATAAACCAGTAAAATGGAAAGGTTGTTTTGAAATTAAAGCCTCTGCAGACCCACATGTAAGTTAAAAATATACCCCAAGATTGTACCTTGATTTACAAGAAAGTTATAGTCTTGTTAAATAAGATGAATCTTACTAAAAAATTCTGTTGACAAAAATCCTTTGACAACGAGTCAGGATCACCATCCACACTGCGATGAAGAGACCTCCATGACAACAAAACTTGAAGAAACTGCCCATAACACGTTTTTAATCCTTCCCCCATCTCTTCAAAGATAAAAGCTCGCTCTCCTATGGTCTTCAGTGCACACACTCCACACTGATCAACTAAACTTTCCGTGAATGCAAATTCACCCCTTTACAGTTTTCTTATTTAGCAGAGTTATGCTGCAAGTAAGTCATTCGAATAGCTGCGAATTGTGGTGGAAATCATTAAAGCACAGGCGTTCCTGATCCAGATGCGAAAATGACTACTCCCACCTACATAGGGAGAAATGACCCTCGTAATAACATTAGAGAAATCACAGCCCGCACGCAAAGATTTAATTAATTTTTCCTACGTGCTATTGGAGAATAAAAGGGTCGAGAAACAAAGTGGTTCTATAAGCCCTCTGCCAAACACGTAAGTATGTATTGCAGAATAATGATATAGATAAGACCAGCGTTAAACGCCAGCCTTTGAACTCTCTTACAGTCTGATTTAAATTAGTTGGCATTTCACGTTAAAGGTCCGAAGTTGCGACGTTGACGTGCTAAGTACTGTCTGTAGACAGCCGCCACAAAGTTTGTCTTCCCGTAGCGGTAGAAGAATGTTTTAAAGTGTCTGTAGCTTATGAAAAAGCACGTGGGAAATGTGAAGCTCCCAAACAGTGTACTTTTCTATGGTGTCCATGAGCAGGTCAAAACATTGTTTAAAATTGGGACCAGAGCTATTTTTATAACGAGTGATGGTTTCCGATTGTTGATAAATAAAATACCTGACTCGGCGACGGATCTTTACCAACTTGCATATCACACTGCGTTTGCCACGTAAAACTTAGTTTTTAAAACTCTGATAATTTTCTCAATAATTAAATCGTGACAAGTACAGAGTTTAATGTCTCTATCTGCCACAAAAATTCTAAAGTTCGCAAATGAAATAGATATCTGTAGTGTATCTAAGCATCTCAGTAAATTCGTCTTTATTTTAATTAGGCTAGAGTTCCCATTTTTCAAAAAAAATTGTTCAAATGGCTCCGAGCACTACGGGACTTAACATCTGAGGTCATCAGTCCCGTAGACTTGGAACTACTTAAACCTAACTAAACTAAGGACATCACACACATCCATGCCCGAGGCAGGATTCGAACCTGCGACCGTAGCGGTCGCGCGGTTCCAGACCGTAGCGCCTAGAACCGCTCCGCCACTCCGGCCGGCCCCATTTTTCTTGAAACAGAAAAATGTTGCCATTGGAAAGTTTCCTACTTGAAGACACAAAGTTTTACGCAGCGGAAGTCGTAATGACAGTAGAATGCTGGGCATCAAGTGGTGTATTGGTTGCGGCAAAATCTATCACTTAAGCTGTAAAATGTCAGCTACATAAAATCATGCCACAGCAAGTAGTGTGCCCACGCTAATACAATTTTCATTGGCGTTCTTTATTGGCCCGTCTCCGTAACAAAAGGGAATGCGACAAGGCCTTTTATTTTCAGCGAGTTTCTCTAGTATGTCTTTTTTTTTTCTGTGAGAGCCACCGCAGCACAATAGCAACGCGAACCGCGCTCGGCGGGACAAAGCGGAAGCAAGGACGGAAGGCGGCGTGCGCGGAGTGTAGTGGAGGAGAGGAGAGGATCTGCCCTCTTGCTGTGTGCTGCGCGGGTCTGCCTATCTCTAGTGCAGGGGCTACGAGTGGGGCGCCAGCGCGCCTCGTCTCCACACTCACTAGAGGCACTCAGCCAAACGGCTATCGCCCGAGTCTCGAGGACGCCGTGAAAGAGGGCGAGCGTCTGTTTAACACGAGAGGAGACTCCACTCAGCAGAGCCGCCCGACACCTCAGCGTCACCGTCACAGCCGTAATTAATAAAGCGACCGAGCAATGAGCGGCTTGCTACCGGGGGGATGACGCCCGGTTTCACCAAGGTTGGTTGTCCGCTGGTCCACCGCAACGCGATGCGACTTTTGGTTGCAGCTGGATGCCGGCCGCGTTGCACGTTCTTTGTCCACAAAGGCCGTCCGCACACAGAGTATGTTACGAGACAGTTTTTACGATATCCTGCAGCGACCGCTCGCACAAATGTTTTCACGAGGTCGAGTGTATAATGGTCGCCTAGTCGTAGATATTGCTATAATCGCACTATTTCACTCCCATTTACGGAGCTTGTTAGCACTTGATGTTAGGTTGGCGCCATTAAAATGCATTGTGGTAATCGCTGCTGCTTGCTGGATCGCTGCTGTGTCTCGATGCTAATGCTGGCTCTAAATCTGGTTGTCTAGGGGTAAAAAGATGAGGTCCCGTGTTTTTGATGTGCTTTTGATGATAAATAATGAGCGAAACCAACAAATATTTAAACTTCAAATATTTATTACTCTGGTGGCCATCTTAATTCCACTGTCCACCAAAGACAATGACAACACAAAGTAGCACTTCTTTTACATGTTCTTTGCAATGTTTATCCACCTCGAACAATAACACACATACACTTTAGAAGTTTTTTAGAAGTTTGTCAATTGACTTCTCTAATTTGCATAAATAAGTAAATAACATGAATTATTAAGAATTACATTGGTTTTCGTCTAAAATAGGAGTGTTTACGTGAATACTGAGTGAAAACGGTCCTAGTGAACAAACAGGTTTCACTTGATGATTTTTATTTAAGGAGATCCAAAATACCTAAGTTGGCCACTATTTTTCGTACATCATATTAATTATTTAAGATGAACTTAGTGTTTTTACATGATGACATTTGCTGTATCAGTGATCAAGTGATATTAACTTTTGTGTGGGTCAGTTATTCATTATAATTTAATGGGTTGACTTTTTATAGAGACATGTAATGCAATCATTGTTAACATACACAATAACTTTTCTATAATCATAAATACTCGTTAAACTGGTTGAATTTGGAGGGTATCGCATACTTCGGTAAAGTAAAGCCTTTAATAGGTTCCGTTACAAGTGACATAGAATTTTTAGCGAAAGGCACCACTGTCAATTGGATGCAGAAAGGTGGTTTTTGGGGCAGACGCTAGATATCGCTATTTTGCAGGTGGAAAGAAAACCCCTTTGACAACCGTGAGACGCCGACGTACATGTAGCTCTTACATAAACATTGCCTAAGGACGTTCATCTAAACTTTTTCCACAAAGGCAAATGGCAAGAGACAAGAGGGTGGGGGAGAGAGAACAAATTTAGACTCATTACATAATAAATATTTCTACTGCATTCAACATCTTTTTATATTTTAAAAAATGA
This sequence comes from Schistocerca americana, assembly GCF_021461395.2. NCBI lineage: Eukaryota > Metazoa > Arthropoda > Insecta > Orthoptera > Acrididae > Schistocerca > Schistocerca americana. The sequence goes on from NC_060119.1 coordinate 222,527,453, forward strand.
AAACTGATGGGAGTACTCAGATGTAAGGACTGCCAGCATCAATTAACTAATAAATGTTGGTAATCTTGGGAGATGTATGATTTGTGCGAAATGCCATCCTAATTAGGGTTACACGTTCACGTGTGAGGTGTTGCATATGAAGTTATCTGTGGGCACGGTGATGACTGGCGAGTTGGAAGATTCTAGAGTGCCATCAAACAATGGTGCACTTCGCCTCTGAGCCGACGAAATTATTTATCGATTTTGCTGCGGACTTAATAAAAAATGTTTCTTTCGACTGTCTTCTATGACAATACTCTGCTGACTACAGAAGTCGATAAAAGCCTTGTGGACTGCAGATACTTGCAAATGGAATGTTACCTTCCTCCCAGTGTACCTGGTCTTCAAATCGGGAAATACAGGCGTAGGCTGGGATGTAATAATGTGTGGGAATGGCTGATGTGAAGTATTTCTGGATGATTATGTTCATTTGATAATTTTTCACCAAGACGTATACGAACACGAACGCCTCCCCACTGCTTCAGCCAGTCTGCCGCAAACCACTTGGTCTTAATCAGACATTACTATGAAACAACACAAAACGCGAGGAGAGTTGCGCCAGAGTCGCTTCAGAGACATGACGCAACAGCCAAAGCAGTTACATCGGAGTTGGTTGCTTGAGAGTCCCACGCAGATTGCGATGGAAGTGTAGCAGTAGGCGAGCTACAGGTAGTATAAAGGGTCAGACTGACAAGCGACTGGTGTTCGATGCTCACGCGACACTGCGTTGCATCATCACTGGACGAACAGTGTAACTCCGAAGCATATTCAAATAAAAGCTGCCCCATGTAGCTCTGGATTTTTCAATGGCTACTTTAATTCTAAAGTGACAAGGAATCGGTTCACACGGTGACTGATCGATTCTAAACACCCATATGCTTGTTGTTGGAATCGGCAATTCAAAGACTGGTTTCTCCACGCTACTCTATCCTGTAAAAGCCTCTGCAACACCCACCCACTTAAACCCGCTTACTGTATTCAGTCCTTGCTCTCCCTCTGCAATGTTTAACCCCCCTCCCCTACACCCTAAACACTACCCTCCATTGCCGAATCTGTCAATTCCTTGATGTCCCAAGACTTATCCCATCAATCTGCCCTTTCTTTTAGCCCAGTGGCACCATGAAGCTACTCTCTCTCCATTTCGGTACCTCTTCATTTTAATCCCACCGTTTCTTAGGATTTCGTCTGTAGCACCATATTTCAAAAAGTATTGTTCTCTCTCGTACGACACTACGCTCCAGAAAAAAAACGTTCATAAAAAACTTCCTAGCACCAATTTATTTTCGATCTCAACAAATTTTTCTTTTTCAGAAAAGCTTTTCTTACCATTTATGTCCCCTATACTTTGGACATCGCCATTCATTTCGCTGTCCAAATAGCAAAAATCATCTGATATTTTAGTGGCATTTCCTACCCTACTTCACTCAACATTGCCTGATCTGATTCGACTACTTTCTACTACCTCTGTTTTATTTTTGTTGCCATTGACCTTACAACCTCTCTTCAAGACACTATCCATTCCAATCAACTGCTCTCCCAAGTCCTTCGCCTTCTCTGGTAGTATTCCAACGTCACTGGAAATCCTCGAAGTTTATACTTCTTCTCTCTAAACTGCAATTCCCCTTTCCAAATTTCTCATTGTTTTCCTTTACTGTTTGCTCAGTTTACTGAAAACAACATTGGGGATAGGCTACAACATTGATGTGCTCGCCTCGAAACTACTGCCTACTTCTCATTCTCTCAACTCTTTCATTCACAGTCTGCTTTCAGCGCAAGTAGTATCTAACCTAACTTTCATTCCCCGTAGTTTATCCCTCACAATTTAATATTCCAAAGGGTGTATTCCGATGAACATCCTACCTTCTCATGGTGCCGAAAACATTTTTTTAAAGAGGTTTTTTTTTGCGCCACCAGACTAAGATATCTACATGACACAAGTTGAGTGGAGTAAATCTTTTGTAGATTTCAAAATAAATTGGTGGAATAAAAACACATTGAATAGGGATATTTCCAAGCTGTTGTTGGGTCGTTAGAATGGCGTGCCACTGTGAAGTTTATATGACATTCTATTATCCGCCGAGAGCGGTGTCAAAACAGCTTCATTTCACAGTTACTAGAAACTAGAGACCGAGCGAGGTGGCGCAGTGGTTAGCACACTGGACTCGCATTCGGAAGGACGACGGGTCAATCCCGTCTCCAGCCATCCTGATTTAGGTTTTCCGTGATTTCCCTGCATCGTTTCAGGCAAATGCCGGGATAGTTCCTTTGAAAGGGCACGGCTGATTTCCTTCCCCATCCTTCCCTAATCTGAGCTTGCGCTCCGTCTCTAATGACCTCGTTGTCGACGGGACGTTAAAACACACTAACCTAACCTAGAAACTAGAGATATTCAAGGGACTTTAAAATAAAATCAAAGTTTTAAGAACGGAAGTCAACTTCACGACATTACAGTCTGTTCCCAACATAGAGCTACGGCTAAAACCAGTCTTTGTCCTGGCAAGAAGAAAAAAGTTAACATTACAATGACAGTGCAATAATTTGAGAAGAGAGAGAAACTCAAGATTGACAAGAAACTGGCCGATATCTTCCTCAGGGAGCCATCTTGGCATTCGACTGGGATGATTTACGAAAACCTACAGGACGTTCTTCCTAAACAGCGCTGAAACTCAGAATAAATATAAGAGCAAACAAAAATTTTGAAAGAGTTTTTCCGTCACCACTCATTTTTCGTGTGTATCGACGGAGAGACATCCGCACCTGCTATCCCAACAGCATTTCTGGAAGGTAAATTTGTAAGTCTGTGATGTTAAGCTGCAATTTATTTAGTCTTGATATATGATGAAATGCAACTGAAGTGCCATATAGGCATACAGGATAAGGGGAAACTGTTTAGTCGATCGTGTGTGCAGATGAATATTGCACAAGGGTTTAGCAAGCAGTTGCTTACCGCAGAAGTTTATTAGGTCCCCGGGGTAATTTCTCTCTGAGATTGGCCTATACCACAGTTTACACACACTTTATGACGTTCGGGCTAATAAAGCAGCCAGTTCGGTTCATTCACAGAACTAAAAAACACTTATGTATTGTGCACTTCACAAGTACACCATTATATTATGTACTGGAGACTGTTCATGTACGTGTAGATGCTCATTATTGTGCAGTTGCATAAGCAGACACTCCAAGCCGAAAATTGAAACTGGTACGTTACCTTTTTTATATTATCTAATCTTTGCTAACGAGAGGGACCCTGTAACACTATTTCCACTGCCTTTAGAAAGTCTTTCTTTCGTTAGTATCTAAAGTTTACGTACTAATTACGTAAGAGCAGGATCGACAGCTTGGACGAAGTAAGTGAAGCCATTGATACCATCTTATTTACTCGTCTTACACAGCCAGATGTTTTCGGATACAATGACCATTTTGGTGAGCACTTAGTTATCATTAGAAAAATGACCATTCTGCCCAGAATCTGTTGACATAGTAAGACGTACAACCCTTTATTTAATATATAGTTTACGTATCTTGTAGTAAATTTTATCTTGGGGCTGTTGTTGACACACACACACACACACACACACACACACACACACACACACACACACACACACACACACACACAGGGAGAGAGAGGGAGGGGGAGGGAGGGAGGGAGAGAAAGAGAGAGGGGAGGGGGAGATTCAGTATATGATGATGGCGATAAACCGGAAGCCAGCTATCTGTTCACATAAAACTTGACAAAGACTGCGATCTCTACAGTTCATCTTGATAAATCAATACTATACACGTAACCTTGTCTCGTTTGCACATTTTCAGAGCGGGTACCGTATCTTTGTTTTCCGTACAGTAACATTCAAGTAAAATTATCATTGTTGGTGTCCTGACAGTTACTGCATGATTAACAAGCGGATTCGTTGTGTATGTGTCTTACGTCAAATGACAGTCACAGTGCACCGCCAGTATTCTAAAACGCTTTCAGTACACTAAGCACAGTGGTTTCGCAAATATTTTTCTGTTGGCTCGTAGTTAAGGGGAAACTTTACTGGCATCACTGAAGGAAAAACTAAGTCAGAGCAGCTTTATATCCAAGTTTACAGAGGAAGAAGATGTAAAGAAAAATCTATACATAGGATAGGCGAGTTTCTATTATCAGAGGGACCTAAGATGGAAAAAACCTGTGCAATATTGTTGTTTATGAACGCCACCTCTGTGCGAAGTTTCCTTCCTTTAATATTAGAAAGGAAAGAAAACCGTACATGGAGGAGTAACTTATAAAGAATAACATTGCAAAAATTGTATCTATTTCAGATCTCATTTACGTAATCTGAAAAACTATTAGTATATGTTCGTAGCATATCTTGCGACAAAAATAAGTAATTACAAGAACGTTTGTGAACAATTTAGATACCAAGATGATGACTGTTTTCAAATGTAATACGAGTAAGTAAATGTAGGTAAAGAAGTACCACACAGAGGCACGAGTTCTATGATAGAATGTTAACGTAACGACAGTAGCTGTGTTAGCATATAATAAACTGTTATAATGCGTTTATTTTTCATTTCTTCGTTTCCTTTGCTACCTTGCTGATCGGAATCGTATGCAGATCAATGTCCAGACTGATAGTAATAGCAGATGACAGTATTGATTACGTTGCTGATACTATGGTATTAGCGAGCATACTCTTACAGCTATTCACTGTATATGAATGATGGGCTAGCTGATTGACAAGAATTATCAAAGATGTGGAACTTGTGTTCAATGAAAATACATGTTTAACTGTTTTACATACTTCTATTTCAGTAGCAAACCGAAAGAGTCTTCCTAGTGATCGATACAAACTGACTTTGATAAACAACGGACAGAAGTCGTACTTGAAAGACAATTAGTGATTTGTTATTAACAATAATAATAATAATGTTCAACGGACTTAACTATTTTTCGAAGTAATTACGAGTGCTAAGTTGATTTTATTATTGTTTATCTGAAGGACTTAATTTCAATGTGAGATCGTGTAGTAATCAGTGATGATATTCAGACTGTTGATGAATAAGGGTCAGAGTTGTTATTGGAGAAAACTAAACTTTTTCTACATGTAATAGTTAACAGAATCTTGTTATATCTATGTTCTAGATTATTGGATGAGTAACTATTTTACCATTATATCACTGTAATTTTTACCACATGCAACAATGCCGATGTCAAACAGTTGATGCTTCTCCCTTTCGTAATCCTGGATTATAACTGAAAACTAAACCCAACCGCAGGCTACGTTGTACTAATATTCGTAAGATTTGAGGAGACAGCGTATGTTCTGCACTGAACCTGGATTTGGGCGAGTTTATAGATAGTAAAGATCAACCGCAACTTACCACCCCCAGTGATACAAAAAGCTCTTAGTTTCTTCATTAACTATAAATGACAACCAAAAAGGCCGTACAGTCCAGAACCGGTAAGCCTATCAGTCAAAATCGCCGTTAGCACTGAGATATTACTTACAAAAATCTCGTGCGACCCGTCATAAAATATTGCTCATGTTACGGCGTACAGTCAAGCGCCGGCACGCCGGTCGAGAACGACAGAGAAGAGAAAGCTGTGAGAAGACATCAGCCAATGGCACACTGACCGACCGTTCTCCAGGACGACAACGTGACAGCAGCGGCCCCTGTGTGAAGAGGAAATAAGAGCCGCGACCGATAGGTGATGCCCCAGTTGAACAGCCGCTTCAAGACTAGCGAGTTGGATAGAAGCGTCGACTCTCGTTACTTCGCTTGTACACTCTACGTAAAACAGGCTTGGGAATTGTTATACTGAAGAGATTGCTTATTTTGTATGTCGCCCTTTGCATGCAACACATCAGTGTAATTGTCAAAGTTAAGTATTGTCATTTACTTATTTGTAATAAAACTCATTAATACGATTTGTTTGAATTGTTTGTCTAACGAACCGAGTATGTGTGATTCCTACACTCCACATATTTGACAACGAGCACAGAGACATAATATTTGACGACTAGGATGGATTTTATAGCTCGAGTTTGAGTGACCTGTACAGCACAGGAGAAGGGATGTAGAACATTTACAAAAAAAGAGGAGCACGGATAGTCACAAGTTTGTTTGACCCACGGGAGAAAATCATGGAGATACTGGAAAAAGTGAATTGGGTCACGCACGAAAACAGATGAAAACTATCCAATGAAAGTCTATTTACAAAGTATCAACGATCTTTAAGTGAGACGTCTGGCAATATACTACAGCTATCCTATTATCTCTCCTGTTGTTGTTGTTGTTGTTGTTGTTGTTGTCGTCGTCTTCAGTCCTGAGACTGGTTTGATGCAGCTCTCAATGCTACTCTATCCTGTGCAGGCTTCTTCATCTCCCAGTACCTACTGCAACCTACATCCTTATGAATCTGCTTAGTGTATTCATCTCTTGGTCTCCCTTTATGATTTTTACCCTCTACGCTGCCCTCCAATAGTAAATTTGTGACCCCTTGATGCCTCAGAACATGTCCTACCAACTGGTCCTTTCTTCTTGTCAAGTTGTGCCACAAACTCCTCCCCAATTCTATTCAATACTTCCTCATTAGTTATCGTGATCTACCCATCTAATCTTCAGCATTCTTCTGTAGCACCACATTTCGAAAGCTTCTATTCTCTTCTTGTCCAAACTATTTATCGTCCATGTTTCACTTCCATACATGGCTACACTCCATACAAATGCTTTCAGAAACGACTTCCTGACCCTTAAATCTGTACTCGATGTTAACAAATTTCTCTTGTTCAGAAACGCTTTCCTTACCACTGCCGGTCTACATTTTATATCCTCTCTACTTCGACCATCATCAGTTATTTTGCTCCCCAAATACCAAAACTCCTTTACTACTTTAAGTGTCTCATTTCCTAATCTAATTCCCTCTGTTCCTCTAATTCCTAATCTCTCCTGTAGCGATCACAAAAACAAGATTAGACTAATTATGATTCAAAAAAAAAAAAAACTTTAAGCAATCATTCTTCCCGTGCTCCACGACTCCACGAACGAATGGAACGAGCAGAAGCCCTAAGAAGTGATACAATGGTAAGTACCCTCTGCCATGTACTTCACAGTAGTTTGCAGAGAACAGATGTAGTCGCAGCACCAGATCACAGTATGTACTGATGGGATCCCTCTGCTGCTTGGTGAACATGCGCTGTAGTTCGGTGCGCGAGTTACGACCCCTAGCAGCGGTGTGTCACCGCGAGCCTAGATCCTCCAGACCTCGCCTCTAGGCGGCGCATCCCTGGCTGGGGAGCCCATTTCCAGGTCAGCGGATTTCCCGACGGGATCATCGGCTTTCCTCACGAGCACGCCGCGCCGCGCTGTCGAGAGTCGGGAGCTGACGCTAACGCGGCCCGCCGTTTCTACGACCTGTCTGAGACCGCCGAAACCCGATATACGAGGCGACTGCCTACGCGAGGCGCCTATCTCAACCTTTTAACACATTCTACCGGCTCCTAACATTGTGTGAGCCCATCACCAGCTCCAAACTGAACACGACACATTCAATGATGTACAGTTGTCAAGAAAAGTTCTACATCATGAATTACGAATTTCATCGAAGACTGAAACTGCTGTGCAATGCTGAGGGACGATCGCGAACTGTTTCTAAATGGAAGACATACGCTTCTGCTGTAATCCAAAACATGTATCGGTGCTGTTCTCTTACACCTATTTAATCAAATTCCGCTCGTATTATAACACCTTGTCCTGTGCGACAGAAAAAGTATATAGTAAAAAAGTGTGTGTGTGTGTGTGTGTGTGTGTGTGTGTGTGTGTGTGTGTGTGTGTGTGTCCGTACCTCGAGCTATTGGGTCATTCTGGATATATTTTGGGGGCCTGTATTAGCTGCGCTGTGCGTGTTTTTAAGCTTATGAGAGGGGAAACTAAAATAGCAATAAAATGTCGACTTTATCTAAATATAAGGCCATTACTGGTACACACAAAATGTAACTAAAAGAACAGGACAGGTGCGAGTAGAAACGCGCATTCTGAGGGTTCCATACACAATTATGTACACAGACAGTTCAGTCCATCCATTTCAGCAATCGAGAATCTCAAGATTTTTGCCTATTATCGTCATTGATACTGGCACGATATAGATCCCGGAAATTTCACGACTTTCGAGAATGTTTTAATTTCAAGTCTGAAGTCCCAACAAAATGACATTTTTTCGCTTGACGTTATTACATGTTAACACTTACCTGATTTTTTTTCCCTTTACTTGCAATGTGGAAAAACTTGCTTCTTCCCAAATTTCATGATTCTACGCCAACGGGAAGTACGCTGTAGGGTCTGATAAGTGGGTGCGTTAATGTCAACACATGTGACAGAAATGACAGTATCTCTCGATAGCACTGAGTTAGGAGTAATTTTTTACGTTGCCGAGGGACTGTAAACTTTAATATAGGACATAATTTTCAACCTGGTACGTCTCCCCTTTCCTGAGAAAAAGGGTTTTTAACAGACAGACAACTAGGTGATCCTGTAAGAGTTCCGTTTTAACCTGCTGAGGCACAAGCCCCAAAATAAAAAGGCTTGTGATTGATAAAAAAATGAGCGTATGGCATCGTTGGCCAGGATGCCCTATCCGGGAAGTTCGACCGTTAAGTGCAAGTCTTTCAGTCGACGCCACATTCGGCGACTTGCGCGTCGGTGATGAGGTTGAAATGATGATGAAGACAACACAACACCCAGCCACGAGCGGAGAAAATCTCCAACCCGGACGGGAATCTAACTTGGACCCTCTGCACGGTAGGCAAGCACGCAACCACCCAGCTAAGCAGGCGGACTATGATTGACCATTATCATAAACGCTCTACAAACAGCATGAACACTAAACGCTATTTCGCTGTAACAAACAAACCGGTAAAAACAATTTTTTTCTTTAATTTTTCGATTTTATCTGCCTCGAAAATTACATCAAACGAGCACAAATGTATAATTAATATGTTGTTGTTGTGGTCTTCAGTCCTGAGACTGGTTTGATGCAGCTCTCCATGCTACTCTATCCTGTGCAAGCTTTTTCATCTCCCAGTACCTACTGCAACCTACATCCTTCTGAATCTGCTTGGTGTATTCATCTCTTGGTCTCCCTCTACGATTTTTACCCTCCACGCTGCCCTCCAATACTAAATTGGTGATCCCTTGATGCCTCAGAACATGTCCTACCAACCGATCCCTTCTTCTGGTCAAGTTGTGCCACAAACTTCTCTTCTCCCCAATCCTATTCAATACTTCCTCATTAGTTATGTGATCTACCCATCTAATCTTCAGCATTCTTCTGTAGCACCACATTTCGAAAGCTTCTATTCTCTTCTTGTCCAAACTATTTATCGTCCATGTTTCACTTCCATACATGGCTACACTCCATACGAATACTTTCAGAAATGACTTCCTGACACTTAAATCAATACTGGATGTTAACAAATTTCTCTTCTTCAGGAACGCTTTCCTTGCCATTGCCAGCCTACATTTTATATCCTCTCTACTTCGACCATCATCAGTTATTTTGCTCCCCAAATAGCAAAACTCCTTAACTACTTTAAGTGCCTCATTTCCTAATCTAATTCCCTCAGCATCACCCGACTTAATTAGACTACATTCCATTATCCTTGTTTTGCTTTTGTTGACGTTCATCTTATATCCTCCTTTCAAGACACTGTCCATTCCATTCACCTGCTCTTCCAAGTCCTTTGCTGTCTCTGACAGAATTACAATGTCATCAGCGAACCTCAAAGTTTTTATTTCTTCTCCATGAATTTTAATACCTACTCCGAATTTTTCTTTTGTTTCCTTTACTGCTTGCTCAATATACAGATTGAACAACATCGGGGAGAGGCTACAACCCTGTCTTACTCCCTTCCCAACCACTGCTTCCCTTTCATGTCCCTCGACTCTTATAACTGCCATCTGGTTTCTGTACAAATTGTAAATAGCCTTTCGCTCCCTGTATTTTACCCCTGCCACCTTTAGAATTTGAAAGAGAGTATTCCAGTCAACATTGTCAAAAGCTTTCTCTAAGTCTACAAATGCTAGAAACGTAGGTTTGCCTTTCCTTAATCTTTCTTCTAAGATAAGTCGTAAGGTCAGTATTGCCTCACGTGTTCCAGTGTTTCTACGGAATCCAAACTGATCTTCCCCGAGGTTGGCTTCTACTAGTTTTTCCATTCGTCTGTAGAGAATTCGTGTTAGTATTTTGCAGCTGTGACTTATTAAGCTGATAGTTCGGTAATTTTCACATCTGTCAACACCTGCTTTCTTTGGGGTTGGAATTATTATATTCTTCTTGAAGTCTGAGGGTATTTCGCCTGTTTCATACATCTTGCTCACCAGCTGGTAGAGTTTTGTCAGGACTGGCTCTCCCACGGCCGTCAGTAGTTCCAATGGAATATTGTCTACTCCGGGGGCCTTGTTTCGACTCAGGTCTTTCAGTGCTCTGTCAAACTCTTCACGCAGTATCATATCTCCCATTTCATCTTCATCTACATCCTCTTCCATTTCCATAATATTGTCCTCAAGTACATCGCCCTTGTATAGACCCTCTATATACTCCTTCCACCTTTCTGCTTTCCCTTCTTTGCTTAGAACTGGGTTTCCATCCGAGCTCTTGATATTCATACAAGTCGTTCTCTTATCTCCAAAGGTCTCTTTAATTTTCCTGTAGGCAGTATCTATCTTACCCCTAGTGAGACAAGCCTCTACATCCTTACATTTGTCCTCTAGCCATCCCTGCTTAGCCATTTTGCACTTCCTGTCGATCTCATTTTTGAGACGTTTGTATTCCTTTTTGACTGTTTCACTTACTGCATTTTTATATTTTCTCCTTTCATCAATTAAATTCAATATTTCTTCTGTTACCCAAGGATTTCTACTAGCCCTCGTCTTTTTACCTACTTGATCCTCTGCTGCCTTCACTACTTCATCCCTCAAAGCTACCCATTCTTCTTCTACTGTATTTATTTCCCCCATTCCTGTCAATTGCTCCCTTATGCTCTCCCTGAATCTCTGTACAACCTCTGGTTCTTTTAGTTTATCCAGGTCCCATCTCCTTAAATTCCCACCTTTTTGCAGTTTCTTCAGTTTTAATCTACAGGTCATAACCAATAGATTGTGGTCAGAGTCCACATCTGCCCCTGGAAATGTCTTACAATTTAAAACCTGGTTCCTAAATCTCTGTCTTACCATTATATAATCTATCTGATACCTTTTAGTATCTCCAGGGTTCTTCCATGTATACAACCTTCTTTCATGATTCTTAAACCAAGTGTTAGTTATGATATGAAAACTTGGGACGCGTAACGACCATAAAATCGTCTCAACTCAATGCGAGAAAGTGCTTTAAAATTACAAAAGTGATCCGCTACGTTAGTTCACTTTTTTATATATTCCGTGGAGTCATGCCTGTGAAAAAATTGCTACACTCTGACCGTTCAATTCTTTTAAAATTTCAATCTGCAACGAAATCTGACTACTTTTACCCCTATTACTTAGAGACCGTCCATTCAGAAACTGATATATTCAGAAATTTAATTTGCGACGTCTATTTTGAACATCGTACGCTGCGAATCACTTCGCATATAAATTTTTTAGCAAACTTTTGTGAATTTAAAAGATTGAACAACGAAACAGAAACGTGGCAATCGGTCTGCTATTTTGGTTTTTAAGAACAGTGTCCTCGTTGTTCTGACAATTATTTGAATATCTGTCATCCTTCTGCTTGACATTGTTACTGACTTAGCCACGTTTTTCTGTAAGTAAGTCCTGAAGTAAATATATATCTAAACGAAAAGACATTGAATGATTTGAGAGTAATGCTGTTAGGTACATCATAAGCTGATACTTTCATAATCATAGACCTGTAGATCGTTGACGAATGTGTGTCCTGATTTGCCGCATTTACCGATGCTGGTATGAACACAGAGGAATTCCTCACGTCTGTGGGTACTTGTTGGGAATGTAACAATTGCGGAATCGGTACACGGTTCGATCATCCAAATTCCGTGAGTGAAACCATCACACTGCATTTCTTCATCTCTGTTACCTGTATGATCATTTTCCTGTCTTCCTGCCCTTTCTTAGAATAGGTCAAAGAGACTATCTGGTTTAATGTCAAAAGTCGAATGAAAGTTTATATTCTTCAGTTATTTGTTTTAACAAATATACCGTTTGTTACTGTAATGCACAACTCTATTGTAATAAATATACTACTATCTTTCCTTTGATTCACTGGTAATCATATTTTTATGTTATTGCGTCTATCAATAGAAGCAGGTTATAAAGTTCCTGTTTAAAATGAGAACAGATTATTAAGCATCTATAATATTTGCACAAAATTGTGCCATTGTTAACGAACAACGCAGTATTGCCTATGAACATTATCTTTGGTGGTAGTATTTATTAAGATGTGAATTTCACTTGTCCAGAATCATACGGAAGTAGAGAGTAATCAAGAACCCACAATCCAGCAATAAATTAAAGGTGATTTATTGCAAGATAACGACTTGACAATCATTAATCGTCACGCTGGCTCTGACGCCGCCGTTAACGTGAGTACGTTCCCCATCCGCGATTACGAGGGCTAATGTACAGGGTGTCCGAAAAGACTTTCCCTGATTACATAAATTGATAACTCAGGCTACAAGTAAGATACAAATATGAAACTTGCGTCGAATTGTTTACAACTATCAAAGTTTTTTTTCTGTTTTAGGTTTGCAGTATGGAAGTAGTGGATGAGGTGCAGTGCCCAAGAAGCCATGTTAACCAATCAGGAAAAGGCACAGTGTGTCCTGTGGTACCACGAGACACGATCACCAACCACAGTGCAGACACACTTCCAGACAACATTTGGAAGCAATCCACCTGATGTCAAGAGTATTAAAGCCTGGTATGAGAAGTTCAAGAACACAGGATCGGTTGCTGACCTTCCGAGGTCTGGTCGACCAAGAACCTCAGCAGACAGTGTGGAAGCTGTAAGGCAGTCTTTTCTACGAAGTCCGGAGAAATCGGTGCGCAGGGCCTCACGTAAATTACAGATCCCAAAAAGCTCTCTCCATGACATTTTACACAAACGTTTATTGTTTCGTGCATACAAAGTGCAAACCGTTCAGGCCTTGTTGCCCAATGACAGTACACGTCGATATGACTTTGCGGTCGAAATGCTATAACGTATTGAGGACGACGATGGTTATCTCAAGCGAATTGCCTTTTCCGACGAAGCGACCTTTTTTGTCAGTGGAGTAGTGAATCGCCATAATGTGTGCATTTGGGGTTCACAACCCCCTGGCGAGGTCATGGAATGCACCAGAGGCAGTCCAAAGGTGAATGTTCGGTGCGCGCTATTGCACGATAAAAAATAAATAAATAAAAAATAAAAAAAGAAAAAAAAATGGCTCAAATGGCTCTGAGCACTATGGGACTTAACTTCTAAGGTCATCAGTCCCCTAGGACTTAGAACTAATTAAATCTAACTAACCTAATGACATCACACACGTCCATGCCCGAGGCAGGATTCGCACCTGCGACCGTAGCGGTCGCGCGGTTCCGGACTGTAGTGCCTAGAACCGCTCGGCCACTCCGGCCGGCTCGAATTATCGGACCATTCTTCTTTGCTGAGGCTACCATCACATCTGCAGTGTATCTGGACATGTTGCAACTGTATGCTGCTCCTCGGCTGCTTCTGCTTCAGTATCACCCCGATGTCTTGTTTCAGCAAGACGGTGCACCGCCTCATTGGGGTTTGGACGTCCGTGCCTATCTCGATATGACCTTTCCTGGACGATGGATTGATCGTGATGGGCCAACGGTTTGGCCTCCACGCTCTCCTGACATAACCCCATTAGACTTCTTTTTATGGGGTTATGTCAAGGACGAGGTCTACCGAACACGTGTACCAGATCTTGAAACCCTGCGGCAACGGGTAACCACAGTCGTTGAATCGATCCCTCCAGTGATGTCGGCTAATGTGTGGACGGAAATTGAATATCGCCTAGATGTGCTACGTGCTACCATGGGTGCTCCTGTGGAAGTTTACTGATGTGTGAAAAAAACTTTGATAGTTTGTAAACAGTTAGACACCAGTTCCATACTTATATCTTACTTCTAGCCTGAGTTATCAATTTATGTAACCAGGGAAAGACATTTAGAACACCCTGTATATATCGATGTAAATGTCATATGTATTCACTATGATTACAACTACAGACAAAATACATCATTAAGGGTATTTCATTCTTATTCCTACCAAAGATATCCACAAAACACTAGCCATATCCATATCCACAAAACACTAGCCATATCCATATCCACAAAACACTATCCACAAAACACTATCCACAAAACACTATCCACAAGAACATATTCGATACTAGTGATGAATGCTACTATATTTGCAAATTGTGCGTGATTCTCAACAAGCATCGTTAGACAGAAAATGTGTTTTGATATTGTTATTAGTAGGCTACGTATTGGGTTGCTGCAAAAGTTCGTAGTGTTTTTCCGGAAGTTTAATAAACACGAGAGACACACACACATAACAGAGACTTTAGTGATCAATAATTTATTTTTCTTGAATATTGATAACCGTCTGCCAACGCTGGGGTAACTTCCCGATACCACGACTGTAGAAATCACGTCGTTTTGAGGCGAAGAACTCGTCGAGCCGTGTTCGGAGCGCATTTTCACCCGGAAAGGAAGTTGTTTGATGGTTGTTCGTTAGAGAGTGGAAAATGTGAAAAATCTGAGGGTGTCAGATCAGTTAAATAAGGAGGGTGCGAAATGACTTCCCAACCTAACTCCCCTATCGTGCTTTTTGTCAGTTTAGCAGAATACGGGCGGGCGTTATCGTGGAGTAGCATCACTTCACGCAGTTTTCTTTGTCGTCGTTCTTGGGTTGCGTCTGTAAGACGCCTCAGTGGTTGACGTGAATGTCAGCTGTGATGCTTACACTTCGGAGAAAGGATTCGTAGTACACTACACCGTCGCTGTTCCACCAGATGCATAAAATTATATTTTGTGGGTGCGCATAGGTCATTTCACGGGGAGTTGCTGTTTTGTTTGAGCTCAACCATTCCTTTCTTTTCCGTATGTTAGCGTGAAGACACCATTTCTCGTCACCCGTAACGTTACAGTATAGGAATGGTCGGTGTTGTTCACAAGCCAACAGATGACGAGCAAACGGAATAAGCACATATGGTCACTCGCTGATTTTTGTTATTCTGACTTGGAGCACGCTTACACCCAAGTTTTGACCCTTCCCCGCTGCATGCAAATGTCGCACGACGGTGGAATGATCACAGTTCATCACACTTGCCAGCTCTCGAGTACACAAATATGGATCATCGTGCTTCAATGGGTTTAAACGATCTTCATCAAACCCCGAATGTGTTCCTGGACGTGGAGGGCCACGAATGTCAAAACAATCCTCCTTAAAACGAGAAAACCATTTTCTTGCCGTGCTCTGTCCAATGACACTATTTCCACATATGGCGCAAATGTTTCTGGCTACCTCCGCTACTGTCACACCTCTATCGAAATAAAACAGAAGGATATGTCGGAAATGTTTCAACTTCTCCACTTGGTGCTCCATTTTCTAGCATCCGCAGCTCTAATCACAATCTCCAAATGATAAAATGACAATACATAAACTCAAATAGCAACAGTGAAATACAAATAGAATAATGACAATCGATAAATAAACCCATGCCAACAGGAGTACCAAATTGCATAACAAAAACGCTACGAATTTATGCACCAACCTAATATAAAGTCATAGTATGAAAGCTTTCACGACCGGATGACATATCTTCTGGTAAACCTTCCGGGATGTAAGGCCGTGGTCCATGAAACTCTTCAGCTCCTAACGTTTCGTCCAGAGCTGCGCTGGACATCTTCAGAGGGGTCCACGACCTAATGTAAAGTATTGAACAGTTGCCTATATGGCGTTCTTAGAGTGGCCACCGTGACACTTATGAGCCAAAACATTACGACCACATGCTTAATAGCATGTTGGCCCACCTTTGAACGAAATGCACATCGATTCTACGTGGCATGGCCTCGGCAAGTCCCTGATAGGTTTCCCAAAGCATGTGGAACCAACTGTCCACGCACAGATCGCGCAATTCCCGTAAATTATAATGGCTTTCACTGTGACACGGCGGTCCTGGATAATGAGTGCATCCACCAGCTGGACGGTGTCATCGGTAATGCAGTGTGGTGCTCCAAACCGTGCATCATCGGCTAACGACACCCGCCCTCCCTTGGAGCGCTTGTGCCACGCCTTGACACTTGCAAGGGACATGCAGTGTTCGCCGTACACTTGTGACGTCCGTCGATGAGTATCCGTCCCTCCTACTACTTCTGCTGTCAGAAAACGAACAACCCCTCTTTGCTCTTCGTTTGACGCCTCCGTGTCACTGTTTGCAATGCTACTGGCAGCGTTGGACGATAGTAGTAGTAGATGTTGTTGTGGTCTACAGTCCTGAGACTGGTTTGTTGCAGCTCTCCATGATACTCTATCCTGTGCAAGCTTCTTCATCTCCCAGTACCTACTGCAGCCTACATCCTTCTGAATGTGCTTAGTGTATTCATCTCTTGGTCTCCCTCTACGATTTTTACCCTCCACGCTGCCCTCCATTACTAAATTGGTGATCCCTTGATGCCTCAGAATATGCCCTACCAACCGATCCCTTCTTCTAGTCAAGTTGTGCCACAAACTCCTCTTCTCCCCAATTCTATTCAATACCTCCTCATTAGTTACGTGATCTACCCATCTAATCTTCTGTAGCACCACATTTCGAAAGCTTCTATTCTCTTCTTGTCTAAACTATTTATAGTCCATGTTTAACTTCCATACATGGCCACACTCCATACAAATACTTTCAGAAACGACTTCCTGACACTTAAATCTGTATTCGATGTTAACAAATTTCTCTTCTTCAGAAACGCTTTCGTTGCCATTGCCAGTCTACATTTTATATCCTATCTACTTCGACCATCATCAGTTATTTTCCTCCCCAAATAGCAAAACTCCTTTACTACTTTAAGTGTCTCATTTCCTAATCTAATTCCCTCAGCGGCACCCGACTAAATTCGACTACATTCCATTATCCTCGTTTTGCTTTTGTTTATGTTCATCTTATATCCTCCTTTCAATACACTGTCCATTCCGTTCAATTGCTCTTCCAAGTCACGTAACGTGCACGCCTGTCCTCTTGCGACGGACTGAACATCCACGATCTGGTCGGAACCACACTTCGTTACACACACCACGATATTACCCTCCTATCAACGGTTTGCGCATTCCAGACTACGGCTCGTTTCTTTTTGAACGCCTCTTCTACGTGCCAATGATTTGTGGGTGCAGAGCTGACGACCCATAGCGTCCCAGATGTGTTCCACTGGGTTCGAATTAAGCAAATTATCTGGCCAAGACGTTAACCTCAATTTTCTATCATGCCTCTCAAACCACTGTATCATTATTTTAGCCTTGTGACAAAGGCAGTAATCTTATTAGAAGATGCCACTGTCAGCGAAGACATGAGGCACGAATGGTTGCAGGCGGTGCGCAATAATGTTCACGCCGTCCAAAAGCGCCGTGGCGGCTTCGATAGCTGACCCAGACACCAATGAGAGCTAAGGTGAATGTCACTTGTAACATAATACTGCCCCCGCCAACCTACGTCCGAGACTTGGTGCATGTTTCGAGTAGCTGTCGCCTGGCTGACGGCGTACCTGGACACGACAATCTACCTGGCGCAACAACATTCATCCGACCAGGCGACTCGTTTCCACTCACCCAAAATCCAATCTTCATGATCCCGAGCCCACTGCAATCTTATTTGAGGATGTAGTTGGATCGACAGGGGATCATATAGGCGTGGTCTGCTACAGTGTGCCCTGCTCAATAAGGTGCTCCGAAACACTGACACCTACACCAGCACTGTCAGACCGATCACCGCCTATTCTACTTTACGGATTGAGCAAGCCTCCGAACTCTACCTTCTTTGTGAGGCGTAGACTTCCATAACCCTATCGCCTACTCGTTTCACCGTCATTCAACCACACTCCATAGATGCTCACCAGAGTACCACGCAAACTGCCAACTATCTTCGCCGTTTCTAAGATCCTTGTTCCCAGGCGAAAAAGGGCACAAGCTCTGCCCTTTATCAAAAACGCTTATGTCTGCCGATTCTTTCTTTTGCGAGCCGTATCGTCGCTGGAATTACTCACCATTCGTCTATGTTCCGCTTATACACTTTCCTTAGTTCAAAACGGCCAACGGCCTTGCCGCAGATCATCGAAGTTAAGAGCTGTCGGGCTGGGCTAGCACTTGGATGGGTGACCATCCGGTCTGCCGAGCGCTGTTGGTAAGCGGGGTGCACTCAGCCCTTGTGAGGCAAACTGAGGAGCTACTTGATTGGGAAGTAGCGGCTCCGGTCTCGGAAATTGACACACGGGCGTGAGAGCGGTGTGCTGACCACGTGCCCCTCCATATCTGCATCCAGTAACGCCTTTGGGCTGAGGATGACACGGCGGCCAGTCGTGCCCCTGAGCCTTCATGGCTTGAGCGGGAGGAGTTTACCTCAACACGCCCCCGCTACACCATCAGACGGCATCGAAACACGCTGTGGGAAGTGGTCATAATGTTTTGGCTGATTACTCTATTATCCGTACAAGAAGTTTGTGTGTGATGAATATTTTGTGTTTAGAAGTCGAATTGCTCCAGAAAGTAATTGCATATTGCATCAGTCCATGGAAGTAGGCATATTAAGTCGACTGATCTTTTTAGTAGTAAAATCAGCGGTTACTGGTAAAGCAAATGATGCTGTACTCGAGCACTTAGGCAAATACATTATTTGTTCAAAGCTACGCTGGCACTTATACGTTATGTCGAAATTGGCCACTAGATTTCACAAGAAGCAGAATCGCCAGGATAAAAGGAGGCAGGGGGAATCGTGTTGTTAGCAGATAAGCAGTAACAGGAGAATGGATGGGACAAGAGAGATCGGTGACTTTGGACGGTGGTTGTAAGAAATGGCACGAAATCGGCGGATGGTTCTGCAGTTACTGCTAAGCGACGCTTCACGTGGTGCAAAGAGCGACGCCACTGGGCCGTGGATGACGAAGGGAATGATTTGGAGTGGTGAATCAAGATATATCCTGTGGCAATCCGTTGGGAGGGTTTGGGTTTGACGAATTCCTGGAGAACGTTACCTGCATTATGTGTAGAGCCAACAGTGAAATAGGGAGGAGGTGGTGTTACGGTATGGGGCTGTTTTCCGTGGCTGCAATGTGGTCCCTTTATTGTGCTTATACGCTAAATACAGACGGATAGGAACACATTTTATAGCAATGTGTAGTGCATGCACCAGAGGAACAGTTCTAATGCGTTAATTGTTTCTATCAGCATGACAATGCACCCTGTCATAAAGTAGCATCTGTGAGCCAACTGTTTGAGGGCAATAACATTACTGAAACGGACTGGTCGGCACAGAAAGCCAATCTGAACCCAATGGGACGCCTCTGGGATGAGCCAGAGCGCCGAATTCGCTCCAGATTCCAGCGACGAACATCACGACCTTCTCTCGTTTCGTGTCTACAGGTAGAACGAGCTGTCTCATTCAGACACCTCACGGAGTGTCCGCTGCTGAGTTTAAGCCGTCATAAAGGCGGAGAGTGGACACACTCCACACAAATCTCCACTAATAAGTGTTCGGATACTTTTGAAGGAAGAAAGATTATGGTTTTACGTCCCGTCAACAACGAGATCATTAGAGATGGAGCACTTTTTTTGCGCTGTGGAAGAATATCGACCGTGTCCCTTCAACGAAGCCGTCTTGGCAATTGCCTAGGGCGATCACGGAAAACCTAAATCTGCATGGCCGGACCGTGGTCCTTCCGAATGTGAATCCTTTGTGCTATCCACTGAGCCACCCTGCTCAGTTCCTGATACTTTTTATTCGATAGTTTATAATAAGCTATTTCCAATTAATGTTCTGACCAATATGCACACACAGAAATTTTGTCAAAACTAGATATGATTGTCTTAATGGGATTGCCGCGATCGTTCTTTACGGTAAATAAAAATGGCATTTCAGTCTTTGATCGCTATTTTATATATACCGGGTGATCAAAAAGTCAGTATAAATTTGAAAACTGAATAAATCACGGAATAATGTAGATAGAGAGGTACAAATTGACACACATGCTTGGAAGGACATGGGATTTTATTAGAACCAAAAAAATACAAGAGTTCAAAAAATGTCCGACAGATGGCGCTTCATCTGATCAGAATAGCAATAATTAGCATAACAAAGTAAGACAAAGCAAAGATGATGTTATTTACAGGAAATGCTCAATATGTTCACCATCATTTCTCAACAATAGCTGTAGTCTAGGAATAATGTTGTGAACAGCACTGTAAAGCATGTCCGGAGTTATGGTGAGGCATTGGCGTCGGATGTTGTCTTTCAGCATACCTGAGATGTCGGTCGATCACGATACACTTACGACTTCAGGTAACCCCAAAGCCAATAATCGCACGGACTGAGGTCTGGGGACCTGGGACGCCAAGCATGACGAAAGTGGCGGCTGAGCACACGATCATCACCAAACGACGCGCGCAAGAGATCTTTCACGCGCCATCTGTCGGACATTTTGTGAACTTTTTTTTGTTATAATAGAACCCCCATGTCATTCCAAGCTTGTGTGTCAATTTTTACCCATCTACATTATTCCGTGGTTTATTAAGTTTTCAAATTAATACTGACTTTTTGATCACACTGTATATAAAAAATAGCTATCAAAGACTGAAATGCCATATTTTTACAGAAATTTTGAACCATCAGTTTTACCTATTAGCTTTCCCCCGTACTGTACTGTTATTGATGATGAAATATCTTACCTTATACATTACTGAATTACAGATGCAACGGGAGGATGTTGTGTTAATTTCAAGAGAAGGGAAACGTACCTAGCAACGTCGTTTCCATTTCCGTGAACAAGCTATTTTCCGATACTGCTTGTCTTCTGGGACCCCGGTGTGTTAGCCAGGCCCAGCGGCCACACAGCGGAAATCTCCTCCGCCTAACGGCCAGAAATAAGAGCCAGGCGCCCCCTGAAAGCCATCCGTATCGAGATCTTTGTTTGTCTTTGGAGCGGGCGGCGTTACGTCGCTAAGTTGTGGTCTCCGGATCTAGTCTCAATCGCTACTCACGTCCCACCGCAGCTGCGCCACCAACCCGTCGCGAACCACTCAAGTATTGGATTTCTCTCCACACAGCGCCCGCGAAAGTTCAGTAGCGTAACGGAAAGAATGAGATAGCAGCCCTGCCTTCCAGAAGGTCGCACTAGTAACGGAAAAAATAACAGAGTAAATGGAAAAAAGAAATACCCCGCCAGCACTGGCGTTTTCCTCTAAAAGGGAAAATTTGTTATTCAGAAGCAACTCACTTTAAGTAAACGGCGTTCTATGACTAGATCCAGTAAATTGGATAAAAGTTCGAAAACACAATATCGCAAGCTTTGCCTATAAGAGAAATGTAAGCTGAATTCGCTGTTAGTCATATGATAAGCTACTGCTGCCGTAAGCTACGCTTCCCATACTTTACAGATAAAACACACGATCAGACGTAGACTTTTATTAAGTCTACTGTATTAGCACGTTTTATTATGTCAGTGCTTACATGCAGCAAACAACTACAATGTAACTATAGGTTACGTCTCATTTAAGTATTTCCTAGCCAGACTGTTCTCTATATGCTGAGTGATAAAAACTGAAGCTGGTGACGAAAACAACCAAAACTTAAAATTAAATGAATTACTATTTCATTACTGAAGACTATAAATTAGTGTACTTTTTTCTACTTCATATTCTCGTGGCATATGTAATTTTTCTAAATTTAAATGGTCGTTTACCTCAATAGGCAGTAGTGGCGTTTTTATTGTTACGAGCGTAGGCCCAGTTTAACTTCGGTGGATGACGAGCTGTTTCCTTTAACACTAATCGCTGTAAGTGCTATTTTCAACAAATTCTCCTCCAATACGCTGCTGATCACTCTCTAAAGAACTTTTCATCTATTGATTGCTTCCGGACACCGCTACTTCCTAAAGTGCTGCTCCTTTTGTTTTCTGTCTCGCCAAAGCTTAGTATGTACATCGCTACCCAGAAATCGCTCGTTTCGTGTCCTGCCTTGGCCATGAATGTGGGTTTTGAATTGCGCCGTTAGGGACTCTACCCTTAAGTGTAACAAACAAAACAAATGTCACATCTGTGTTACGAATATGTCATCCAAATAAATGTATTTAAGATTATGAGTTGGCTGTATGATCATGTATACACAAGCCATTTTAAGCTCACTGTACGACAAGTGTATTCTAATTTTTGTAGGTAACTGGTGTTTTCTTTGCAACTGTTGTGCTTCAAGATTACTTAGCCCGCGGCTAGTATCACATTTCATCAGCTTTCTTACTTCGGAAATATGCTCACACTTCTGAGATTTGGTGAAGCGTAATTCGGCAGTATTGATAATTTCACACAGGTATAGATTCAGCAGCCATCGCAACTGCGGACGCTTATATTTAATTGTAATATGAAATAACTGTTTAAAGAAAAAAGTAATGATGTACAGAAAACGAAAAACAGCCCATCTGAAAACCTAATATCAACTCTACGGAAGAAAATACTGTCCTCCTAGTAACAAGACTCCGTTGTCAACACAATGGCAAAATTATCGGAATGATTAGACATGGTCATCATGGTTAAGACTTCCCACTGTCTCCTCAGATCGAGTGTGTTTGCTTTCTGGTGGATGAGGAGCTGGTTCCTTGAACACCAATCGCTTTAAGTGCTATTTTCAACTAATTCTCGTCCAATAAGCTGCTGATCACTATCTTCAAATGGTTCTGGGCACTATGGGACTTAACATCTGAGGTCATCAGTCCCCAAGAACTTAGAACTACTTAAACCTAACTAACCTAAGGACATCACACACATCCATGCCCGTGGCAGGATACGGACCTGCGTTAGCAGTCGCGCGGTTCCGGGCTGAAGCGCCTAGAAACGCCCGGCCACAGCAGCCAGCGATCATTCTCTAAAGAACTTTTCATCTATTGAATACCTAGTTCAACCTTTCTTAACCTTTCCTCCCGATATACCAAACTGTTTCATGCTTTGCCGAAATAGATCTACACCCTATTACATAACTAGTGTGTCATTATAATGAGGTATCTTATAGTAACCGACCATTTTCTCAGTGAAATGTATTTAACCGTCAGCAACCGCAGGGAAGCTGGTACATGCAACATCATTGAAAGAGAGACTGCATAAATACATAGAAAGAGCGTTAATGTGCAGCACTGTACACACTAAGTCAACATGTAACCGATTATTCCAACATTTCACCACCACCAGTGCAGATAATTTGCGCTAGATGAATTCAGGCACTGAATCCAAGTTGGGTCATCTGCGATAGCTGTCAATTCAGCCACAGAGTGAATATAGAACTGCGCACTTACTTTATTTGCTGTCTACTATAATTAACAAAATAAAACATGTGCTTGGCGAGAGAGCTGGGCAATGCAAACATGCACGCGAATCTGCCTGTCAGCTAAAGTGGAGTTACAGATACCTGTAAATGTGACAAAACAGTGGCCCACAGCTTGGAACGAGTTGCGTGTACGTTCTGAGAATTAGGAAAGAAAGGCGAGAGCATATCGTCACATCCACATGGCCGGACGCTAGTTCAGTTGGACAAGGATGGGAAAGGGAGTAGGAAACCACTGATTCGTAACCTTTACCGGGCTTAAGGCCTTCGGAAAACCTTAATCATGTTGGTGGATGGCGATTTGAACGCTTCTTCACTCGAATACGAATTTGTATCGTCACTACTTATTCGTAAAGAAGAAAAAAAAAAAAGAGCAGAACATATAATTACAGAAAACCACCAACGCATATTGGTCGACAATCACTTATGATACGCCATAAACCAAATTAAAGACTATCAATATTTTGTTACTTCAGCCATGTACAACGGAAAAATAAAAACTACACAGAAGTCTAAAAACCGACTCTCACACCGTAGAAACATGTCGCAAAAAAGTATTCGCTCGCTGTTGCTATTGCGAAACGCGTGTCTGCCAGCAATAATTACGGCCTAGACAAAATCCTCGCCGTTTAACAGTTGAAGGGAGCTGAACTTCTGTATTCATACCTAAGTTCCAGGAAATACAAAGAATGGACGTTCACTAACGCAACAAAAGGACACCAAGTGCAGTCAAACAGGCCGCTGCACGGAGAAAAACAATTAAGTAAGAATGACGTACTTTATTGAACAATTGTAATTCGTGGCATACGGCTCATCCAGCCAGTTCCTACTTCCAACATATGACCATGGTAATTGACAGTGGTGGTGGTGGTGGTGGTGGTGGTGGTGGTGGTGGTGTTGGTTGTTGTCTTCATAGTAATAAAATAATCATAATAAGAGGGTAATCCCACAAGTAAGGTCTCCTATTTTTTTTTATAAGTACAGAACTCTGTTTGTGTGGCAGTTGGCCACACTGTTAATGAAGAGTGCTTCACGCGCTGTGTGTAAACATCCGCAGGTCGCGGTGAGGCGCTCGGTCTTGGGTTGGTAGCCGTTCAGAATGGAGCTACCGTTGGATGTTACCGCCAAGTGTGAATTGCGCGCAGTTATTCGGTTTTTGAACATGCAAAGGCCACTGCGCCGATTGAAAACCATCGCTAACTGACGGAAGTGTATGGTAAGTCGTGCATGGATGTCAAAAATGTTCGTAAGTGCTGTAAAGTGTTTGCAGCTGGTCGGACCGAAATTCACGACGAACAAAGCGGGAGACCGTCAATTTCTGAGGAGACGGTGCTTAAGGTTGAGCAAAGCATGAGTGATGACCGGCGGATCGCCCTGTATGATCTCTGCACGTTGGTTCCTGAGGTTTCCCGAAGCACCGCTCACAGAATTTTAACGGAAACATTAAACTACCGGAAGGTGTGCGCAAGATGGGTGCCACGTATGCTGACTGAGGACCACATGCGGCAACGAGTTTATGTTTCCCGCGCATTTATTCACCGTCTTGCAGCCGAACAGGACAACTTTCTGAACTCAATTGTCACGGGTGACGAAACCTGGGCATACCACTTCACACCTGAGACCAAGCAACAATCACGCCAGTGGCGTCATCCTTCTTCGCCAACGCGGCGAGCTGGTATGACGTGGGCATACAAAAACTACCACAGCGTCTACAAAAACGCATCGACAGAAATGGTGATTGTGTCTAAAAATAGCTAAATGTTCACCGTTGTAGAAATAAACAGGTCTATGTAGTTATAAAAAAAATAAAAAAAGGAGACCTTACTTTTGGGATTGCCCTCGTATATGCAAATACGTTTTCTCATAGCTTTGGTTAGTTGCGGATATAATTGATTACGCGTAATACGACTACGCTCTTTATTTATGAGTGGAGGGAGACACGGTCTTTAAGGGCGTACGCTGTCAGCAGCAAAGGCGGATCGTGAAGCGCAGGAAAGTATATCAAAGGCTGCCAATAAGCTCAAGGGTCGTGTTACGAGCTTTTGAGGCAATGAGTAATTCAGGAGCGCGCATCACAGGACTTACCGCTGAAAATTTACATAATTTAAAACTGAGATGCGTGTAGCTGTGTACATGAGATCAAAGTGTTCCATTTTCTGGTCTAAGGAAACTGGTGTACTCATACTCTGGGGTCACGTAAATATTGATTTTTTTTAAAGTTCGCTTCGAAAGCTCTAGAGATAAATGTAAAGTTAACAACTAATGCATATTGCTTTTCTGTGAATAGTAGAAGGGAAAATTACAATTAAAATATATTTGTGAATTTTTTTTATATTTTTTTCAATTTACTTTGAGAAGTAACGTCAGAGATTAGTTTATAACATCCTGTCCAGAACGAAGTCATTAAAAGAATGGTTCGGATTGGCTGAGAATCGGGAAAAAATCGATCCAGTCCTTTTCGTACGAACTGTGTCAAGAGAAAAACAGAAAAGGTAACTCTGGATACCAAGAAGCTGTTTTGAACCCTGCTCGTCCCGAACCGAAAATTTACGTATTTCCATTAGACAATAAATTTCAGGCTACTGGGATACTTTGTGATGTGTCTAAGGCATTTGACTGTGTAAATTACAATATCCTTTTAAGTAAATTAGAATATTACCGTGTAACAGGAATTGCTGCAACATGGTTCAAATACTTTATCTCTGACAAGAAACAAAGCGTGTCATTACGAAAGATAATTGTATTAAGTAGTCAGGCATCCTCCAACTGGCAACTAATTACATGTGGTGTCCCGCACTGTATCATCTTAGCGCCCTTACCTTGTTCTTTTGGGTATTAATGATCTTTCATCAGTAAGACTAACAGACGCCAAGTTTGTTTTGTAGTGACGCAAACATTGCATTAAACAGCAAGTTAAGTTTAATCTTAGAAAGATCGATTACTGAAATTTTCATGAGCATAGACAAATGATTGCTAACCGATTCTTTGTCACTAATCTTTGAAAACACACACTATACGAAGTTCAAAACTTGTGACAGGTTTGCCACTAGCGTATGCCTGAAACACGATGACTGACAGACAAAAATGGACAGAGTTAAATTCTTGGAATTACAGCTTGCTAATAAATCCAATTTGGAGAAGCACACCACAGAGCTGCTGAAGTGCCAAAAAACTCTGTATTTGCTATACAAATGTCGTCAGACATACGAGATGTAAAAATAAAAAGTCTGGCGTATTATGCTTACTTTCATTCCATCATATGGGATTTTTTGGTGTTGTTCGTCAAACCACACTAACGTTTTGCCGGTCCAAAAATGTGTAATAAGAACCATTTGTGTTGTGGACTCGAGGATATCCTGCAGAGGCAAGTTTAGTGAACTTGGGATATTAACTACTGCTTACTCATAATATTACTCCTTAACGAAATGTTTTCATAAAAATATATCTCTTTCCACAGTACAGTTCATGGAATCAATACTATAAATAAGAATAATCTTCACAAAGGTTCAAAGTCACTTACTTTGGTCCAAAAACGTGTCCATTTTCAGGAACACATTTTCAGTAACTTGCCAGCAGCCATAAATGTTTAGCTACAAGTAAAGTTCAGTTTAAGATGAGCTTAAAGGATTTACTGGTAGCCACCACAACCTACTCCACCGATCAATTCCTTAGTAGAAGTGTGTATATTTGTTTTATTAATAACACCAAATAATTCTATTACTAGAACAATCTCACTTCTGTAATAATTCAGCGCAATAATGTGATTATTGTAAAGAAGTGGTGTCAAATTATTTTTCTATTTAGCGTTTATTACCTCTTAAATACAAAAGGCTTTTAAAATTTTTTGACTCATTCCACATCAATGACGATAATTTCATTTGATATCTGTGGAAGGTGCATTAGCGTATTTATTTTTCACTGTAACTATTTGTTGTACATTCTAGTTTTTCTGACATATCTACATTCTGAAGGATCTCACTATGTATCAACTGAAACGAAAAGAACTCTAGAGTCCTGTTGCACATTAGAGTATGACACACATCTTTACAACTAATATTGGTACATCCATGATACGTGGTCATCACAAATGAGGAATTACGAACTCTGAGTGGGGAAGAGACTCAGCCGTTCTCTTTCGAAGGAATGATACCGTTATTCGCGTCAAGCGATAAAGGGAAATCACGGAAAACCTAAATCTGACAGGCTGGTCGGGGAGTTTAATTGCTGTTCTCCCCAGTACACGTCCAGTGTAGGGATGAGAAAAATCGACCGATTTTTCCCATCCATACCATGTGGGTTGGACTGATTGATGGTACACATCTAAATGCATTGTGCAAGACCTGCCTCATCAGCAGCCTGAGACAGCGATTAAGGAAGGTTCCCACACGTAACAAAGACCACCTTGCAATTTCTACGGACGCCAAACCACCTGTACAAAAATGGGAGTCAAGAAAAAAAAATTCTGAGCAATATAAATCCCGCTTTTATGTAGGTGGTAAACGTCCGTACAATGTACAGGGTGGCCTTTGTTACGTGTGGGAACCTTCCCTTATCGCTGTCCCGCTTGGTGGGATTTGGCTGCAAACGAGCCTAGTCCGCCCTGCCCTAGGTGCAGGAAATGAAAAATGGAGAAAAGGGATTTGACTATCCAGGTGGATAGGCATCGTAACATGAATAATAGCCCGCCCGGTTGGCTGTGCGGTCTAACGCACGGCTTTCCGGGCGGGAAGGAGCGCCTGGTCACCCGGCACGAATCAGCCCGGCGGATTTGTGTATAGGTCCGGTGAACCGGCCAGTCTTCGGATGGTTTTTAGGCGGTTTTTAGACCGTTTTCCATCTGCCTCGGCAAATGCGGGCTGGTTCCCCTTATTCCGCCTCAGATACCCTATGTCGGCGATTGCTGCGCAAACAAGTTCTCCACGTACGCGTACACCACCATTACTCTACCACGCAAACATAGGGGTTACACTCGTCTGGTGTGGGACGTTCCCTGGGGGGGGGGGGGTGTCCACCGGGGGCCGAATCGCACGATAACCCTGGGTTCGGTGTGGGGCGGAGCGGGGGGTTGAAGTGGACTGCGGTAGTCGTCGTGGGGTTGTAACAAAGACCACACAAGTGGTCTGCGGCGGGGACGGAGCCTCTCCGTCGTTTCTAGGTCCTCGGTTAACATACAATACAACATGAATAATATGAAAATATGAGGGTCTTTCAGCAAATAGCGACCCCGACTTTTCTTTTTACAGCCGTTAATACAGACTTGTCCAAAAGGATGTTACCACTCATATGGCATACATACGTAGTTTTCAACTTCCGTTGCAGACTAGATACGGCCACTCGACTTACTTTAAAAGAGAGAGAGATTGTAGCAACTTGCCTGGAAGTATCTCGGCCATCCTCAATGGCAAAAAAAAAAAAAATCAGCAGTGGTTTCATAAGGATCCTCCAAGCCGTTTAACTATCCGTCGACTGCATGAGAAATATGTGCGCGCTGGATCTGTGACCAATGACTGTAAAGACAACAATGGATGTCCTAGTAGTATTCGAACGGAAGATATCATAAATGTTCAAGGCACAATGGTTATGTTCCCAGGAAAGTCAACTCCGAAATTAGCATTTGAAACTGGAATCGCACGGAGAAGCGTCTTAAGAATTTTCCGCCTCGATCTGGGAATGAAGCCATACTACATTCAAATGATACAGGTTCTATTTGATGCTGATAAAATTGCTGGTGTACGAGCTGCAGAACTGTTTTTAGAAACGACGCACGTAGACCCTAGTGTTGTGTCGTTTGCGTCGGATGAAGCCGCATTTCATATCAGCGGCAACGTGAACAAGCACAATTGCGTCTTTTGGAGTACAGACCGTCCCCATGAACTAAGGCAGCACACTCGATCCTCTCCTGCAGTTACGAGGGACGTTTGAAAAGTCCGTGAAAAAATAAAAACTACTTACGTGTTTGGGGTAAGCCTTTTTTATTTTTCGACATAGTCTCCTTTCAAACTTCTACACTTCGTCCAACGCTGTTCTAATTTGTTGATCCATTCTGAATAATAGGAATTGTCCAAGTCTGCAAAATAGCTATTAGTTGCTGCAATCACCTCCTCATTTGAATAACGTCTTTGTCAGACCAGCTATTTCTTCAAATTGGGGAACAAATAGTAGTCAGAGAGAGCCAAGTCTGGAGAATAGGAGGGATGTGAAACTAGTTGGAATCCTATTTCTATTAAGTTTGCGTCCATAACTGCTGAGATGTGTGCCAATGCATTGTCGTGATGGAAAGGACTTTCTTGCGGTCCAATCGCCGGCGTTTTTCTAGCAGTTCGGTTTTCAAGCGGTCCAATAACGATGAATAATATGCACCTGCACTAGTTTTACCCTTTTCCAGATAGTCTATGAGGATTACCCCTTGCGAATCCCAAAAGTCAGTCGCCATAACCTTTCCGGCCGAAGGAACGATCTTCGCTTTTTTTTCGTACAGATTCTCCCTAGGTAATCCATTGTTTAGATTGTTGCCTAGTCTCAGGAGTATAGTAATGTATCCATATTTCATCCACCGTGACGAAACGACGCTTAAAGTACTGTGGATTCTTACTGAACAGCTGCAAACAATCCTTGCAACACTTCACACGATTCCGTTTTTGGCCAAGCGTGAGCAATCGCGGAACCCATCTTGCGGATAGCTTCCTCATGTCCAAATATTTATGCAAAATATTATGTACCTGCCCATTCGAGATGCCCACAGCACTAGCAATCTCACGCGCCTTA
Organism: Schistocerca americana; assembly: GCF_021461395.2. Lineage (NCBI taxonomy): Eukaryota > Metazoa > Arthropoda > Insecta > Orthoptera > Acrididae > Schistocerca > Schistocerca americana. The sequence continues at coordinate 222,557,830 of NC_060119.1, forward strand.
ACTCTTCTGTCATCCATCACCATATGATGAATTTTATCAATGATTTCTGGAGTCGAACGTTCAGCATCACTTGTGCCAATATCGCCACTCCGAAAATTTTTAAACCACTTATAAACTGTTCTAATATAAGGTGCAGTGTCACCGTAATCATTGAGGCGTTTTTCCTTTCATAAAGTAATGTTTAATCACCACACGAAATTCTTTTTCGTCAATTTTTAGACAAGAACTCGACTTCCTTGATTCACACGAATGCCAAACACAAATAAATAGACCAATATTGCTGAAACTTTGTGTGCGTTCTTTCCAAAGATACTACTGACTAAACATGACCTCGATACGAGCCGGTGGTGCCATCTCTCGGACTTTGCACGGACTTTTCAAACGGCTCTCGTAAGGTGTGTTGCGTTATTTCGAAGTTTGAAGCACCTGATCCATCTTTTTACTATTTTTTATTTATTTTGTTCTATTACCACTAGTACGTGTAACGGGAGAGTCTTACCTAGCTATATTGCAGAATTTTGATGTTGGTAACCTTCCGTATCGTAACACCAGGTTATTCCAACAACGTGGTGCACCATCACATTATTATTTAAAGGTTCGACACCATCTGGATGAAACAATTGGTAGACGCTGGATTGTAATACGTGGGCCTTTGGCATGGCCACCGCGGTCATCCCATTTGGCCCACGTGATTACTGGCTGTGGAGAATGGTGAAAGAACTCGTGTATGCTATAGGACCTAATGACCTTAATAACCTTAAAAACTGAGAAACACAATTTGTCCGCTCTACAGCTACGGGAATGTATGAACGAGCTATGGTCTGTACGGTGAAAAGACTTTAGATATGCATTGACAACGCAGGACTACAGATCAAAGAAGTGCACTAGCTTCATTCGGGTTTCTGTACATAGTGCGTATTTTTGTATTAAAATAAAATAAAAGAATATAAAATAACAAAAACAATAAACTAAAGTGTCAATCCCATTCAAGTGATAACATCTTTTTGGAAACCCTGTATACCCAGGGAAACTTCATTTTAGGTGTTTCAAAACGGACGCTGTTTCTGCACGTGTACGAGGCTTCGAACCTTTCCAGCATATGGCAGAGTCGTAGTGAACTATCGACGTGAGGTCTACGCAAACAGTTGTTACAAACAACGTGCTGTAATTGAATGTTTGTTCGCCGAAAATGAAAGCGTGGTAAACATATATAAATTCTGTGCGCAGTTTACAGTAGTGTTGGGCGTTGGCTAGACAGTGTTGACGCGTCAGGAAGTTTGCAAAATGAGTCCCATGACCGGCGACGTTCGGGACGTCGTCTCAAACCCTGGTGGTTCGCGCAGATGCCATTATTAGTGCAGACAGGTATGTCACGACTCAAAAACTGACTTCCGTGACAACAGGAAGTGCGTGTACAATGACAGATCCTTGTATACTGAAAAATTTGCTCAAAATGGGCTTCACCAAAGCTTAGAACAGACCACTAAATTCAAAGAAAAGCTGTTTCACCTGTAAGCCGGCTCTCTATTTTATTGCTTTAGTGAATAGAGAGAGAGAGAGAGAGAGAGAGAGAGAGAGAGAGAGAGAGAGAGAGTGTGTGTGTGTGTTTTTTTTTCCTTAGCGTAAGGTAGTTTTAGATTACGTAGTGTGTAAGCTGGCTCTGAGCACTATGGGACTCAACTGCTGTGGTCATCAGTCCCCTAGAACTTAGAACTACTTAAACCTAACTAACCTAAGGACATCACACACATCCATGCCCGAGGCAGGATTCGAACCTGCGACCGTAGCAGCCGCACGGTTCCGGACTGCGCGCCTAGAACCGCGAGACCACCGCGGCCGGCAGTGTGTAAGCCTTGGGATTGATGACCTCAGCAGTTTGGTCCCATACGAACTCACCAGAAAATTTTTCCACAAAACACTTCACTCCTACGTGCGATGCCCTGAGCACGAGCTCCAGGGATCCTCCCAGCAGGCTTGCTCATGCTCAACTTTCACGCCTTCGGACCATACGATCCACAGGCGCTGTAGCAAGGAAGCGCAATGGCAGATTCGATCCTTAAGAGTATACTATCGATATCTGTATCCTTACACACCTCAACTGTGGGAGCAGTTTGAGGTCAATACATGCCCTTCTGTCATAGGTCGTTAGATACGACGAAACCTGGATCCATCACTTTGCGTCGAAAACAAAACAACTGTCAATAAACGGCACCATCCGCAATCGCCAAAAAAATAAAAAATTCAAGGCAACTCACTAAGCTGGCAAAGTCTTGATGACAGTATTTTGGGGTAGGGACGGTGTCAGTCTGTTGTATGTGTTGCCGAAAGGGTAAAACAATTCCAAGGCATAGGTGAAGACCAAGAAGCAACTCAAGAGCACTTTCCCACGTGTTCGGTGTAGCACGACTAGTATTAGAACCCGGTAGCCCAACGTCAAATTCGTTTGAATATTAATGCCTCATCCACCCCACAGCCCACACTTGGCGCCCTCGACTTCCATCTGTTTGGGTTACTAAGGGATTCTCTACATGGGATAAGCTTTCAAAAGCGTAAGAGCGGAAGTCGTGCAGTGAAAATATACTTTTACATAAGGTTGGCATAAGGCCACAGAAGGTGATGGAGACTACGAAGGAAAACACAACATGAAAAAAAATGTTGACTTAATATTGTCACCAAATTCTAACTCTTACGAGAAAAAATTGTGGGTGAGTTTTTACTGATTGACTCTCGTACAGTATTTTTATTCTAGGCAGGAGCTCGGTGACAGACGACAGTGGAAATTCGTACATTGAGGTGACAAAACTCATGGCATAGCGATACGCACATATACAGATGGCTGTAGTATCGCTTGCACTAGGTATAAAAGGGCAGTGCATTGGCGGAGCTGTTATTTGTGCTCAGGTGAATCACGTGATGTTTCCGACGTCATAATGGCCGCTCCTCGACGGGAGTTAACAGACTTTGAACGCGTAACGATAGTTGGAGCTAGGCGCAAGGGCAATACCATTTCGGAAATCTTTATCAAATTCAATATCCTGAGTCCACAGTGTCATGTGTGTGCCGACAAAACCACATTTCAGGCATTACTTCTCACCCCCCTCGGACAACGCAGTGGCCGACGGCCTTCACTTAACGACCGAGAACAGCTGCGTTTGCGCAGACTTGTCAGTGTTAGCAGACGAGCAACACTGCGTGAAATAACCGCCGAGATCAATGTGGGACGTGCGACGAATGTACCCACTAGGGCAGTGCGGCGAAATTTGGCGTTAATGGGCTATGGCAGCAGGCGACCGACGCGAGTGTTTTTCGTAACATCACATCACCTGCAGCGCCTCACCAGGGCTCGTGACCATGTCGGTAGGATCATACACGACTGTAAAACCGTGCCTGGTCCACTGAGTTCCGATTTCAGTTGGTGTGAGCTGATGGTGGGGTTCCCGTGTGAGGGCACTGTGCAAGCTGGTGGTGGCTCCATAATGATGTGGTCTGTGTTTTCATGGAATGGACTGGGTCCTCTGGTCTAACTGAAACGATCACTGACTGCACATGGTCTTGTTCAGCTACTTGTAGACCATTTGCAGCCATTCAGAGGTCGTAAACAACAACGAAATTTTTATGGGTGACAATGCGCCATGTAACCGGGCCAGAATTGTTCGCGATTGGTTTGAAGAATATTCTGGGCAATTCCAACAAATGATTTGCCCACCCATAGAACATTTACGGGATATAACCGAAATTTCAGTTCAGGAACAAAATCCTGCACCGGCAAAACTTACGCAATTGGGTTGATTTGGTGGAAGAGACCAAACAGCGAGGTCATCGGAACCATCCTAGCATTTGCCTGAAGCGATTTAGGTAAATCACGGAAAAACCTAAATCAGGATGGCCGGTCGCGGGATTGAACCGTCGTCCTCCCGAATGCGAGTCCACTGTGCTAACCACTGCGCCACCTCGCCCGCAATTATTGACGGCTCCAGAGTCAGCATGGTTCAATATTTCTGCAGTGGACTCCCAATGACTTGACTCCATGCAACGTCGAGCTACTGCAATACGCTGTGTAAAAGGAGGTACTTAACGATATTAGAAGGTGTCCCACGAATTTAGTCACCTCAGTGTAAGGCGAAATGCTCGCTTCACTTTATAAGAATTTGGCTAAAAAACAAATGGTGAAACTCGAAATGCTTAGGTGGAACAGGTGTGTTAGGTGAGGCGCCATCCTCTGGCAAAAGTCTAGAGAAGGTCGCTAAGGAGTGAAGCAAGGCGACGGGGAGGCATGCGGGTTTCTCGCGTGTCCGCTACGGCTGCGGCTCGCGTTACTGCTGGCTGACACGATACACCTGCATGCGCCGCGGCGCTCACGTCACGCACTAGCGTAGCGGCTACAAAGCAGCCGCGCTGCTACTTCTCAATGTCCGCTCAGCAGCGATTACATTAACATCATTTGTTCACGCGCGAAACTCCCTGGGTGCGGTAATGCGCGCAAGGATCCTTGTAGGAACGTGGCCCAAGCAAGGAAACATGTAGTAAATAGGCAAATTGTACGTGAAAATGTTACACACAGAACCTCAAATGCGCAGCGTATCGCAAGGAAATACATATTTGGGACTGAGGAGGTTTTCCGTGTACTCCCTATATTCTTTCGCTTTCGCCATAGTCCCGCATCGATCGCAGGGTCGGCGTGGTTATATCGGATTCGGCAATGTTAGTTTTAGGGATGGCCGGATGCCCTTCCTGCCCCCACCCCGTACCCCCCAGGACGGAACCAGTGTACCCAACTGTCTGCGTCTAGTGTAAATCGTGAAATAGTGCGGACGTGATTCAAATGTCTGCGCCGCCTGTAACTGAGGCGGAACGTGGGGACCAGCCCGGTATTCACCTAGCGGGATGTGAAAAACCGCCTAAAAACCACATCCAGGCTGGCCGGCACACCGGTCCTTGTCGTTAATCCGCCTGGCGGATTCGATCCTGGGCCGGCGCGCCTACCCGAGTCTAGGAAGCAGCGCGTTAGCGCTCTCTGCTACCCTGGCGGGTTTCCGTGTACTCCCTATGAATGTGTTGAAGAGGGAAAACACTAAGTTACGTATGTTTACTGGTGCTGGAAGTTTATAGTGTTACTGTCACGTACACATACCATGACCCCCATAAGACCTTCACAATACTTGGCACACCCTACGCAAACCATGGGTCCACCAAATGTGCCGCCAATGAGGCAAGGCATATGTTGAGCACACTGTAAGCATCATAGAATAAGAGGTGCAGAGATCATAGAGGCAACGCTGAATTACGCTAGCCCACCAAATCAGTACTACTATAGTATAGAGACTGGCCGTACAATAGATTACAATAAAGCAACGATACTTAGGCAATCCCCTTCTAGAATTGCGTGATTAAAGACAACTGTAATTAGGGTACAAGACGATCTTATTAACAACTATAGCTGCCTACACCTGGAACCCTGCACTGAGCGGAGAAAAAGCGAAGCCAGCCGCGGTGGTCTCGCGGTTCTAGGCGCTCAGTCCGGAACCGCGCGACTGCTACGGTCGCAGGTTCGAATCCTGCCTCGGGCATGGGTGTGTCTGATGTCCTTAGGTTAGTTTGGGTTAAGTAGTTCTAAGTTCTAGGGGACTGATGACCATAGATGTAAAGTCCCATAGTGCTCAGAGCCATTTGAACCATTTTTTGAAAAAGCGAAGAGTTCCCGTACAGCGAGGTCCATACCCGATGGCGATAGTGCGAAGACTGGAGACCCTTGTTCGCAGCCGGGCGTCGCCAAACCACCACCACCACCACCACCACCACCACCACCACCACCACCACAGAGAGCGACCTACACGTAGTGATTAAGGGGTAACGGCCAACGTATACAGGACACTGATCCGAGGAGAACAGCACTCATCAGCAACCACCTGAAGATGGCAACAAGTTTTTTTGCAGAAATATCGTGGAGAAATTACAACATACCCCTTGCAAACTCACAAGAATTCTCCAAGTTATAAATACACCGTGAAAACATAAGATTGCATATCAGCGTCATAATAAAAAATACCAACAGCACCATCCACTTGCTACATGAAGGTAGTCTTCTTCACTTACGCGCCTTCTGCTTCTCAGCTTTAAGCAACCATTTTCCTTCTGCATCTTTTCGAACGACGTGTACAGTATATGAGAAACTACGAATGTAAATTTGTAAAGTTATTAAAGGTGGTAAAAAGAAACACTTTCGTTATGTGATTCAAGTGTCACAGGTACACCGTTTCCCCGCTAGCTTTCCTTTAAGGTTTTGGCTTTGGTCTTCTTTAGAATCAACGGTTACAGTTGTTATGACTGCTTCTATGCAACACGTGGCATCGGAATCTGACTTGCGACACAACTACATCTTACTGTTAGGAACGATAAGTTTTCATTAGTGTTAGCAGTGTTCACGCCTGTGGCTAAATAACTCCATCATCATCATTACTATTATTACGGTTTATATTACACCGCATCTGCATGAAGTTTCTACTGATGCTCACACATGGGCCGATTACACTCTAACCTATTTCGGTGACAAGTGTCACATTTATGGGGACGCACGATGCAACAGGCTGACAGCAAGGCTGGTCCTGGCAGAGGTTCGAGTCCTCCCTCGGGTATGGGTGTGTGTGTGTGTTTGTCCTCAGGATAATTTAGATTAAGTAGTGTGTAAGCTTAGGGACTGATGACCTTAGCAGTTAAGTTCCATAAGATTTTCACGCACATTTGAACATTATATTTATTTTTTTTTTTTTTAGCCTGGAGAGGCCTCATTCTATTTTTCCACATGAAAAGGGGCGTAGAAGAAAAGTTTGAGAAGCACTACATTAGACGACTGGAAAGCCGTTGCCTGGTCAGACGAGTCCAGAATTCAGTTGGTTAGAGCCGATGTTAGGGTTCGAGTGTGCCGCAGACCCCACGAAGCTATGGACCCAAGTTGCTGACAAGGTGCTGTGCAAGCTGGTAGTGTCTCCACGATGGTGCAGGCTGCGCTTACATGAAATGGACTGCGTCCTCTGGTCCAAATGAACCGATCACTTAGTAGACTCTTATGTTCGTCTACTTGGAGGCCACTTGCAGCCTTTCATGGAATTCATGTTCCCCACCATGTCATTGGACCACAATTCTACGCAGCTGGTTTGAATAACATTCTGGACAATTCGAATTACACTACTGGCCATTAAAATTTCTACACCGAGAAGAAATGCAGATAGTAAACGGGTATTCACTGTACATATATATTATACTAGAACTGACAAGTGATTACGTTTTCACGCAATTTGGGTGCATAATCCTGAGAAATCAGTACCCAGAACAACCACCTCTGGCCGTAATAACGGCCATGATACTCCTGGGCATTGAGTCAGAGCTTGGATGGCGTGTACAGGTACAGCTGCCTATGCACCTTCAACCCGATACCATAGTTCATCAAGGGCAGTGACTGGCGTATTGTGACGAGCCAGTTGGTCGGCCACCATTGACCAGACGTTTTCAATTGGTGAGAGATCAGGAGAATGTGCTGTCCATGGCAGCAGTCGAACATTTTCTGTATCCAGAAAGGCCCGTACAGGACCTGCAACATGCGGTCGTGCATTATCCTTCTGAAATGTAGGGTTTCGCAGGGATCGAATGAAGGGTAGAGCCACGGGTCGTAACACATCTGAAATGTAACGTCTACTGTTCAAAGTGCCGTCAATGCGAACAAGAGATGACCGAGACATGTAACCAATGGAACCCCATACCGTCACGCCGGGTGTTACGCCAGTATGGCGATGACGAATACACGCTTCCAATGTGCGTTCACAGCGATGTCGCCAAACACGGATGCGACTATCATCATGTTGTAAACAGATCCTGGATTCATCCGAAAAAAGACGTTTTACCATTCGTGCAACCAGGTTTGTCGTCGAGTATACCATCGCAGGCGCTCCTGTCTGTGATGCAGCGTCAAGTGTAACCGCAGCCATGGTCTCCGAGCTGATAGTCCATGCTGCACCAAACGTCGTCGAAATGTTCGTGCAGATGGTTGTTGTCTTGCAAAAGTCCCCACCTGTTGACTCAGGGATCGGGACGTGGCTGCACGATCCGTTACAGCCATGCGGGTAAGATGCCTGTCATCTCGACTGCTAGTGATACGATGTCGTTGGGATCCAGGGCGGGCGTTTCGTATTACCCTCCTGTACCCACTGATTCCATTTTCTACTAACTGTCATTGGACCTCGACCAACGTGAGCAGCAATGTCGCGATACGATAAACCGCAATCGCGATAGGCTACAATCCGACCTTTATCAAGGTCGGAAACGTGATGGTACGCATTTCTCCTGCTTACAGGAGGCATCACAACAACGTTTCACCAGGCAACGCCGGTTAACTGCTGTTTGTGTAAGAGTAATCGGTTGGAAACTTTCCTCATGTTAGCACGTTGTAGGTGTCGCCACCGGCGGCAACCTTGTGTGAATGCTCTGAAAAGCTAATCATTTGCATATCACAGCATCTTCTTCCTGTTGGTTAAATTTCGCGTCTGTAGCACGTCAACTTCGTGGTGTAGCAATTTTAATGGCCAGTAGTGTATTTGGCCACCCAGATCGCCCGACATGCATTATACCGGGCAAGTGGAGGTCAGACACGATATTAGGAGGTATCACATGACGTCTGCCACTCAGGGTAGACTGGTGCTATTCAAAACTCGAAACCTCTGGCGCAGCTGTAACCACACCGGCCGTGTAATTTTTGTTCCAACTGTGCCTGGAACTCGGGCCTTAGCATGCGAGGTAATTGGCCGTCAGTTTTCCGGCCCGTGACTCCCAGCTGGCATTCTGCAGTGGTGAATAGTCCGTTGTGTGGGCGGGGCTTTTGTGTGGCCGCGGCCGCGGCTTTGGTGATGAGGCGTGAGCGTGTGCGGCAGCCCGTCAGCCCCGGTGTCAGAGAGGGCGGCTCGCTAACGACCGGCCGCTAATTGGCGCGGGTTTGGGGGCCTGGCCCGCCATTGTTGACTGCAGCACAGCGGTCGCGCTTCATTACCCGCGCCTGCACGACTCCACCAGTCTTTCTGTCGCGGGGAGGCTGCTATTACTGTCCCTATCCCCTTAAGCGTGGACATACGAGGAAATACGTAGGTATGGCCGGTATTACACTATCAAATTTCTTTGTCCAATATCTTTGTCCAAGATATTTGATGGTGTAATAGGGAACTTTGTCAAATGTCGTCCAATATTTGATCAAATCTAGAGCCTCGCTGTAGATTTGATCAATGAAGTTGCTTGTCTTCTGTTCACTGCAATGTGACATGTTACCACATGGAGCACTAGCATCGCTGCATTCTGACGTCTGTAGTGTTTTTATAAACATTGCCGGTAAATACAATTGGTGTGTGCCGGTAAATACAAAATTAATAGAGATGTATGAAGCGGATGAGGCGCTTTACAACAAGATTACGAAGATTGGAGACCGAACCTAACCTAACCTAACCTAACCTACCCCAAGCCACTCGTGTAATGTGTTACAGTGAGCCTGTCTTCTGCAGATGTAGCAGTTCTTAAGTGAATATTGTGCTTTGTGATATGAGGATACACTTCATTGAGAACATACAGAAATGTATTCTCATCTATTCTTAAGTAATTGATGTACTACTTGACGTCCGCCAATATAAGCTCACGTAACAAGTTTTGTTGAATGCTTTTATCGTGTCGTCGTAAAACCCACGTCTTCACCCAGGTAAGTTTCCTTTTTTCCTCCGCTTCTCTTCCGCATGTGCACACAATGCAATTGTGGTACATGCAATTGCTGGGGTTAATAACAAGTTGTTGTTGTCAGCCATCTTGAACTTTGACGAAAAATATGATAACAGTGTAATACCCCTTCTAGCGCTATGTCAAAGATCTTTGTCAAATATATTTGACGGAATATTTGATGACATCTTTGATCAAACTTTGACAAAGAAATTTGATAGTGTAATACCGGCCTTACCCCTTAAGCGTGGCCATATGAGGAAATACGTAGGTATATACGAGGTTGAGTCAAATGAAAACCTTAAATTTGTAATAACAAATCGAAATTTCGCGCCGTTATCCTGTAAGTTGGTAAGCGTGCTACAAACAGCGTGCAGAATGGCCTATAGGTGGCAGCATAGTGCAGATGTACACATACCGCCGCAGTATCAGCATAAAGATGGCCGCCCCACTTGCGACTTGCACCAGGGAAGAACAGCGTTCGGTTATTCGGTTTTTGCGTAGTGAATGTGTGCAACCTACTGAAATTCATCGGCGAATGAAGGGTCACTACGGTGATGCATGTTTGCAACAGCAGCAAATCTACTCCATGTAGGAAGTTCGCAAATGGTGTGACTTCAGTAGAAGATGCTCCTCGTCTAGGTCAGGCACAACGAGTTGTGACTCCACAGAACTTTGCAGCAGTTGAAGCCATAGTGTCACTCAATGACATTTCAGCATGTTTACACAGTCATGGGTCAGCACACCACATAGTACATGATGTGCTCCAGTTTCACAAAGTGTCTACAAGATGGGTGCTACGGCAGCTGACTCCTGAAATGAGAGAACAAAGTGCTGATGCTTGGTAAGAACTTCTTCGGCTCTTTGAACGAGAAGGTGACTCCTTCCTTGCAAGAATCGTTACTGGGGACGAAACCTGGGTTCACTTACACCAACCGGAAACGAAGAAACCGAGCAAGGAATGGCGCTATTCCTCATCACCAATACCAAAGAAGTTTCGGACAGATTCATCAGCAGGGAAGGTTATGCTGACTCTCTGTTTGGACGAAAAAGGCGTCATTTTGGAGCATTACGTGCCTAGGGACCACTCTCAACAGTACATCATACACAGACCTCCTAAAAAATCATCTGCGGCCTGCAGACGTGGATTGCTGTCGGCAGGTGTCCTTTTGCAAAATGACAATTCAAGGCCCCACACTGCCCGTACAACAGTTGCAGCAATCACAGAGGTGCATTTTGAGTGTCTTCCTCATCCACCATACTCACCAGACCTTGCCCCAAGTGATTTCCATATGTTTGGACCACTCAAAGACGCAATGGGAGGAAAGAAGTTCCGTTCTGATGAAGAGGTACGCCACGCGGTGCATGGGTGGTTGCGCGGACTACCAAAAGAATTTTTTTCTAGAGGAATTTATGCAATTTGTAAGCGCTGGAGGACTTGCTTTGAGCATGGGGGAGATTATGTTGAAAAGTGATACAGCTTTGTACCACTTCTGCACAATAAATAATATTTAAAAAATATTTAAGGTTTTCATTTGACTCACCCTAGTAATATATGCTAACATAACTTTTACTGGGATGCAAGACACCTTTTTTCTGTTTTGTTTCAGCCATACATATTTCAGCACTTTCGTGCCATCATCAGTGGGTTTAATTTTTATTTTTAACTTACATGATGCTATTGTCCATTTATTTTGGTAGCTGTTCTGCTACACAGTATACAACTTGTCATAGTTTTGAAGTTGTGGGTCGTTGCAGCGAAAACTCCACCCATGTTTTGAGAAATCGAAAAAGTGCAGAGCCAAGCGAACATAGGTCACGAAGTAAGCCTATTTACTTCGCCAACAACACAGGCGAACGCACCACAACTTCAAAACTATGACAAGTTGTATATTGTGTAGCAGAACAGCTACCAGAATAAATGGACAATATCATTATGTAAGTTAAAAATAAAAATTAAACCCACTGGTGATGGCACGAAAGTGCTGAAATATGTATGGGTGAAACAAAACAGAAAAAAGTGTCTTGCATAGGGAAGAACTTCTCATCCTATTTTCGTAGCAAGCACGGACATAACAAGAAGAGCTCCACCACAAGATGATTATAACTTTTACTGTTTCAGTAACAACTGAACCAAATTTTGAACTTCTTGCCATTATGTTGTTGGGTATAATCTGTATTTTTTTCTTCGATTATTATATCAAGAATTTGATCAGGATGTTGCTGGATAATTTTAGAACACACAATATCACACGAGGAGAATTTTGTCAAAGGTTACTAAACTTATTACTTTCAAAATCTGGTAGATTGTTCTTAGTAATTATGTTAACGAATATATGTACCAGTACCTTAAAATCAGCATCATAACTCCCGCGCACGGCGTCCCGGGTTCGATGCCCGGCGGGGTCAGGGATTTTTCCTGCCTCGAGATGACTGGGTGTTGTACTGTCATCATCATCATCATCATCATCATCATCATCATCATCATCATCATCATCCATCATTATCATCATCAATTTATGTCAATGATATGAAGCAACAGATTTTGTCTGTGTTCTACACAGAAAAAACAGGCCGAAATTGCAACACCAGGTATGCAGAGCACATTAAAGCCTACACACGTAACAGGCACACGATACCAGGCATAGTCACACACATACATAATACAGAACACCTACTTGGAAAATTAGTGCAAAATGTCGAAGTACTCAACCGAAAAAATGAAGGACACAAAATGGATTTTATAGAAGAACTAGAGATATATTCACATCACAGAAAATATGAAGGTAAAATGATCAACAAAAGCCGACCGGGGTGGCCGAGTGGTTCCAGGCGCTCCAGTCCGGAACCGCGCGACTGCTACGGTCGCAGGTTCGAATCTTGCCTCGAACATGGATGTGTGTGATGTCCTTAGGTTAGTTAGGTTTAAGTAGTTCTAAGTTCTAGGGGACTGATGACGTCATAGTGCTCAGAGCCATTGAACCATCCCAAGGCGCCATAACTGCTGAAAACCGATTTGCTGTAAAAGTTTTATTGGGATATGACTGCACAATAAAACTTACTCCAGACGTTTTTCTGTACCTCAAAAGGTTCGCATTAGCCCATCACCGACTTCTTTTTCAAACTTTGTACGCTTTTCACATTACTCTACACAATGGGGCCATTGCACTTATGAAGACTGACTCAAGGCTATAAAAAACATATATACACACACATATTACTGGCAATAATAATTGCCACCGATGCTAAACACGTGTTGCTATTACTGGTAGCTGCAGCTTAGCGACTACTATCGTCAGGGCTGTAATTACAAGTTTGCGCGGTAATCGTCGAGGTACGATCAAATCAGCAGATAAGCCGCTCAATCGTATACTGACGAATACTGCTTTAATCAGGGCTAGTTGCGAGTCGATGTTGCACCGAAACGAGGCGCACACCGGGTAATGTAATTAGCTTCAACACGGAGGGTTCGTGTTCACTGCTGTTTCAAGGTCGCACGAAATTCTATCCCTATGCTAGATGTTCCAAGTGTTTCAACATAGCAGTTACGTGAAACGTACAGAGATTAAGTCTGACTGTAAAACTACCGCGGTAAAAAAAAAAGAGAAAAAAAACTATATATATGCAACGACACTGGACCCTAGACGACGTTCCGTGAAGTGAGGTTTATACAGTTTTCGTTATCGACACGGGCACACTTCAACTTTCAACTATTACTGCAGCAGCTGCTATCGATATATCAGCTTAGTAATTTAAGTACAGAGTTGTTCAAACAATTTATTTTGAGAAATAACGTACACGCTCTGCTACGATATGCAATGCTATGTGACACTGACAACTGTGTGTGGCATGCACTAACCCCAGAAGTGGTGAAGTACATCTCGGTATCACAGGTATCCCATAAGCTCACACGACAAAACACACTTAACCACGAAGTATTTATCCTACTGGGACGGAAATCAGTAGATGCTACGTACATGCGCAGACAGACAAACGATTACAATTTCAGAAAAAATCGGTGATTTATTCACGAGGAAGAGCTTCATAAATTGAGCAAATTCACATTGCGCTGGTTCACCTTTGGGCCTTATGCAAGCAGTTATTCGGCTTGGCATTGATAGAGTTGTTGGATACGCTCCTTAGGGATATCGTGCCAAATTCTGTCCAACTGGTGCATTAAATCGCCATGATCCCGAGTTAGTTGGAACGCCCTGGCTATAATGCACCAAACGTTCTCAGCTACGGAAAGAGCCTGTGATCCCACTGGCCACGGTAGAGTTTGGCACGCACGAGGACAAGCATCCTACATTCTCGCCTGGTGCAGGCGGGCATCATCTTGCTGAAATGAAAGCCCAGCATGGCTTGTCATGAAAGGCAACAAAACGGGCCGTAGAATATCGTCGACGTATCGCTGCACTGTAAGAGTATCACGGATCACAACCAACGATGTCATGCTGAGAAATGAAATTGCACACCAGACCACCAGTTCTGGTTGTCGGTGCGTATGGCAGGCAACAATCACACTGGTATGCCACTGCTATCCGGGGAGCCTCCATATACGTTTTCCTGGTCATTGGGGTTAGATTCGAAGTGGGGCTCAGCACTGAAGACAATCCTACTCCAGTCGATGAGGTTCCAGACTGAAGACAGATTTCCGTTCCATTCAGATAATTCTTCCGTGGTGCATCATCTTTTCGGCTTAGAGTGTATTTGGCGCCCCTTAAAAGAGAATACTGGCCGCCGTAGATAGTGCAGATCTGCCACCAAGCGATGGCCTTCCACTGCTGTTGGAGGTTGTGACAATGAAGTGGTCTATATGTGCCAATGTTTTTTTTTCCGCTATCAGGGCAATAAGATGGTTTGAGGAGGCAAGGAGTTCCCATGTCTGAACATGTCTACGACCACACCGTGAATGAAGCTGTCAGATTTGTTGGTTTGCCAACGTGCGCTGTCCAACGTATCTACACTCCTGGAAATTGAAATAAGAACACCGTGAATTCATTGTCCCAGGAAGGGGAAACTTTATTGACACATTCCTGGGGTCAGATACATCACATGATCACACTGAGAGAACCACAGGCACATAGACACAGGCAACAGAACATGCACAATGTCGGCACTAGTACAGTGTATATCCACCTTTCGCAGCAATGCAGGCTGCTATTCTCCCATGGAGACGATCGTAGAGATGCTGGATGTAGTCCTGTGGAACGGCTTGCCATGCCATTTCCACCTGGCGCCTCAGTTGGACCAGCGTTCGTGCTCGACGTGCAGACCGCGTGAGACGACGCTTCATCCAGTCCCAAACATGCTCAATGGGGGACAGATCCGGAGATCTTGCTGGCCAGGGTAGTTGACTTACACCTTCTAGAGCACGTTGGGTGGCACGGGATACATGCGGACGTGCATTGTCCTGTTGGAACAGCAAGTTCCCTTGCCGGTCTAGGAATGGTAGAACGATGGGTTCGATGACGGTTTGGATGTACCGTGCACTATTCAGTGTCCCCTCGACGATCACCAGTGGTGTACGGCCAGTGTAGGAGATCGCTCCCCACACCATGATGCCGGGTGTTGGCCCTGTGTGCCTCGGTCGTATGCAGTCCTGATTGTGGCGCTCACCTGCACGGCGCCAAACACGCATACGACCATCATTGGCACCAAGGCAGAAGCGACTCTCATCGCTGAAGACGACACGTCTCCATTCGTCCCTCCATTCACGCCTGTCGCGACACCACTGGAGGCGGGCTGCACGATGTTGGGGCGTGAGCGGAAAACGGCCTAACGGTGTGCGGGACCGTAGCCCAGCTTCATGGAGACGGTTGCGAATGGTCCTCGCCGATACCCCAGGAGCAACAGTGTCCCTAATTTGCTGGGAAGTGGCGGTGCGGTCCCCTACGGCACTGCGTAGGATCCTACGGTCTTGGCGTGCATCCGTGCGTCGCTGCGGTCCGGTCCCAGGTCGACGGGCACGTGCACCTTCCGCCGACCACTGGCGACAACATCGATGTACTGTGGAGACCTCACGCCCCACTTGTTGAGCAATTCGGCGGTACGTCCACTCGGCCTCCCGCATGCCCACTATACGCCCTCGCTCAAAGTCCGTCAACTGCACATACGGTTCACGTCCACGCTGTCGCGGCATGCTACCAGTGTTAAAGACTGCGATGGAGCTCCGTATGCCACGGCAAACTGGTTGGCACTGACGGCGGCGGTGCACAAATGCTGCGCAGCTAGCGCCATTCGACGGCCAACACCGCGGTTCCTGGTGTGTCCGCTGTGCCGTGCGTGTGATCATTGCTTGTACAGCCCTCTCGCAGCGTCCGGAGCAAGTATGGTGGGTCTGACACACCGGTGTCAATGTGTTCTTTTTTCCATTTTCAGGAGTGTATAACGAATGGTGTGCCGCTCGCGGCCACATAACACCATGTCATAACAGCGGTCGTAAAAAGATTCTAACTAGTATGAATCGGAGACGATTGTCGCACATAATCGACGACAATCTGTTTCTAAGCGGACAGTAACTGCTCCCGTCGGTGAATCCATTTCTATCTCAGCCAGACAGCTGCCGAGCGAACATTGCGAAGGAAAATGCACGCAATGGTTACTCGTATTCAGATACCTCGCAAAAGTCCATTTTTCAGGGCAGCACATAGAAGCTGCATGCCTTCAATTGGTCAAACACAGAAACTTGACATTATTGGAGGCGAGTTGAGTGGTCCTAGGACTCGCGATACGGCCTTGTTCCAGCGATGCAAGGTGTCGAGTGCACAGCCGGCCGCAATGTTTGGATGATGTAGTTCACGCCGGATGTGAGTCTGATTTTCGGGGATGTTTTTCGTGCCACATACGATCAGTTTCTCGAGACTGGTGACAGATCCAACACTCCACCAAAGTCTAATGTGAAATTCAACATATTAATTAAATTTCATATGCAGCACCATATTATGTAATATGCACAAACGCAAAATCGACCCCTATTTTTCATTACAAACTTCTTCGAATTGAGCCATATTCAAGTAGCTATGAACATGAACCAAGGTGTTTATTTCAATGTTATTGCTAGATTGGGCTCAGAACAACGTGACCGGTAGACGCGCAGTCGGCAGGGTAAGCTTAGAGAGAGCGGTAGTGTTGGGGGTTGTGGGCAGGCGCTGAAGGGGAAGTGCTGTTCTATACTGAAGCCTACGATTGTATTTTCTGTAAACATCAAGTGGATCCACTCCATGCACAAACCTGCATGGCGACCATCCATAAAGATCTATTGTCACCTCTGCTTTGGTTAGCATCTAAAAAGAATTTTGTTGAGAATCCACCAAAAGCAGCTATTTATTTTCGCCTATTTTAAACCTAGATTTCTCTTGTTGCCCATTGAAACTTGCTTCTTTTTCCAAATCACAGCAGAGTGTACACAATGTCACCTCGCTAACATGTGCAGACACAATCGTGAGAGAATTCTGAAACAGTGGTTTATTAAGTGAGTGACTGAGGAAAAGTAAGGTAAGGAGCTCATAAAAAAAACACATCCTGAGTACAAAAATAAACGTCTAATGTCTTCACTTATGTTGTTCTAAAACCCTCAGGACTTCTCGTTTCACCAGCTATGTATAGCCCTTAAAAATTACATCCTTTCATCGAAAAGTCTGTAGTTAACGGAATAACACGGCAGACAAGGAATAATGAATAATAACCATATGGTAACACTCTGCTCTCTGTGTGCTATCATTTGCAAAACCTCGTTTCCAAATCTGAAACCTCTGATGAAATACGAGCAACGTTATGGATATTTCATTCAGGATTTATGGCTGGCGCGTGCAGTCGAAAATGACTGTGTGACATAAGACGAGTTTTCTCGAGAATGGTGACAGATGGAGAACTCCACCCAAGTCTACGGAAAAATTCAATATATTAATTTATTTTCATATGCAGCAACATATGTAATATGCACAAACGCAAAATCATAGGGACCCTATTCTTCATTACAAACTTCTTCGAGTTTCGCGTAGCGGCTTACTTAATTGCAAATATCTCAGTAACTATGACAGTAACGGAATGATAGGCATGTCATGGCGACGCAGATTTTTACCGGATAGTTTCTGTAAATCGTTTGAGAAATACTGCAGGGCATGCACCTAGACTCTGTCCTCGGCAGCCGGTCGGTGTGGCCGAGCGGTTCCGGGCGCTTCAGTCTGGAACCGCGCGACCTCTACGGTCGCAGGTTCGAATCCTGCCTCGGGCATGGATGTGTGTGGTGTCCTTAGGTTAGTTGGGTGTAAGTAGTTCTAAGCTCTAGGGGACTGATGACCTCAGATGTTAAGTCCCGTAGTGTTCAGAGCCATTTTTATGTCCTCGGCAGCATGTCGCCAACCGACCGAAAGCGGGCAGTGTTGGCGCGCCCTTCCGAAGAAATGATTGAAATCTCACAGCTCATCGGCCACCATATCCTGCGCGGCCTTTAACCAAGTGTAATCGTAAGTCTACATCATCAGGATAAATATGCTGCAAATATTCTGATCTTAATCCCATATGAAATGTCGTGCACTGTTGCAACTACCTGACGGCAAATCTAAAGTAAAATGGAACAAAATGCAACCCTCACGCGAGTTATGCCACTGTGCCAGCATACTACACATTACAATACATTAGTGTAATTATTATAACGGAAACACACCATTTTGTATAGGCTTAGGAGTTATTGACAATAGTATTTATATTGTAGAAGGTGTATACGTGGACAAGAAAAGAAAATCCCTTTTTCCCAGTTAAAAGTACACTTTCCTGGGTGCAAACACAATTTTCCAGGGTGAAAGTACATTTTTCCGTGTTACATGACAGTATTCTTCCGTCAGAGCTGTAAAACTTATCCATCCTCTGCATCGTAAATATATTATACACCGGCGTAGAGCTGCCCGACACTTTAGGAAATGGAACCCACCAAAAAACAAGGCATTTTGGAAAGACCTTTCATGTGCGGCAACATGTTCACTGCAAATTTCTGTATTACGAAAGTATAAATACGAATCCCTCCAAATACAGCACGTTAGTTTCCGAAGCACTGATATAGAGATTGCGTTGCGCTTTTGCCAGACAATCATAGATTGTGCCACATGAGGTTGCCAGCCAATGACAGCAAATATTCAGAGTGTAGGATACATGACCGTCAGCCGAGTAAATTCACTGTTGAACTACGCGAACACACAAACAGGAAACGTTAATGGTTTAAATTAATACATGTTCAGTACAGATTCAAGAAAAGCAAAGCTTTCACATATAATATAGGTCTTTTTTAGCGTGTGTTAGCCTTTAAGACACATCAAACACAAGCGTGCCTGTCAAATTTTAAAAATGGCATTAATAGCTGCTCTTCTGGATCCGAAATTTTTTGTATATGGTTAGTCCTTCAAGTGTTAAGTTTTTAATGAGAGTCAATAGCTCTGTGATGCGTAATATACTTCATCTTGCGTACACGGAAATTTAGTTTGAAAGTAACGCTTCCCAAACCACCATTCACAATATTTTCTCGCGACCTGTTAAGTGCCCCCACACACGAGCGCCGGATCGCGGCGATCCGTCGAATGTGACATCGCCTGTAATCGGTCGCTCGCCTTGAAACCCCACACACGAGCGATTTGCCAAGTAATTTCCATCAGTATTATGAACGTCACTGTGTAAATTTATAATAAACGAACGTAATTTCTTAAACTTGTTTTTGAAACGCTTTTCTTGGCGTCTGTAAGTTGCTTTACAGAATTTATTACATTTTTCACTGACGCCACATGGTATGTGTACATCTTTTCAGTGTGCCAATACAATTCGTTTTACGTTTATTAGTCCTCAATACCTTTTTATTCATTATTCTTAAAATTCAACTGGAAGTATTTACACAGTTTACTCGATGTGTCTATAGAGATGATGTTAATGGCTACATTACTGATTACAGATACTCTGGTTATAAACTGTATGAAGAAGAGTTATTTTGTATGAAATGGCAAGGGATTTTAGTGTAACTGCACAACAGATTTGTCCTGAACATCTAAATTAAAATATCCTCGTGACATTACAGTAGATGCTAATTTCACTCTCTTTAGAAGTTGAACTTTAATAATGCGTATAATTATTTCATAAATAACTCTCGAAATCATGAGGGAACCCATTGTATCACGACTATGAACTTTCCATGAATTCTACTTCTATAGCACAAACATCGAAATATTAAATCACTGCAAAATCGGAGGGCCTATATTGTATTACTTCTTAATATAAATCGCAACTACGGTTTCCACTTAACTTCTCAGAGTACTTCGTAGTTCTTGGACAACTTTAAATTCTAACGTAAGTTTCTTACTCAAAGTGGGCAAAGCGAAAAAAAAAGAAAAAAAGAAAAGTGCACAGTCACAGAGAAACAGGTCACTGCCATTTTGCCACGCACCTCTACTAACCAACCAGGTAGCAAAACTGCGTGCACGAACAGTATACGATCCAGATTGTGTGGGATTTCCGCGCTGTGATCGGTCGCCCGTGTGTGGGACCCTTTAGAAATATAAAGTAATGACGTCACGATCAATGGCAGCAGTTAATTGTTATTAAATACTGCACTGTCTTCGTCCTAAAACCTTTGACACGTTTTGTTGCATGCAGACTATTGTGTTTGCGCCGTGTTTTGTCGTTGTAAACGGCACATTTTCTTTGCAACTATAACTTCACATTGCTGTTATACTCTCGTTTATGTTTCATTACTGCAGTATCGTCCTAAAATACAATACTTAAGAGTATCAGTTCTTACCAGTCAAAATTACAATAATTTAACTGGAAACTAAAACAATGACAAATTCCCCGAATTCTAAAAAAAATTCCCATAATTTTCCCAGATGAGAAAATTCCCGGTGTTTTTCCCAGATTCCCTCGTTGTCCTGGGGCGTATACACCCCGTTACACTAACATTTTTGTATGCTGTGTGCAGGCACAATGACAAAATACTCACAATGGTCGCATCTTTGTTTTCGTTCTATATATGGATTTTACGTTTTAGATAGTTGTGCCCATAACTTATTAGGAACGCTACTGCATGTTACTTTCTCCACAAGGATTTGTGGAACACATCACACTATGCATTACTATTTTTACTCTGATGATGTTTGACAATGCCCAAGGAGGCGAAATTATTTCATAATTCAGCGACTAGATAAAGCGTTTATTTCAAAATAAAACAACAGCCTACTCAGGCAAATGACTTCCCTGAAGAAACCCACTTAGGTACCGATCCAAGACAACCTTAAGTGCGTAGGGTGTTGGCATAGCGGTGGATGACTGAGCAGACTTGAACTGAATTGTTTCCACTGAATCCCCTTGAAAACGGTTGATAGCCAGTAAGTTGTAGTGGATTGGAATACAGAGTTTCATGCAGCTGTCGAGGTGGTGATGAAACAAAAATCTTCAGGGAAAATGGACAGCAGTGGTACCGAAAAGACACAAAAATTCAAGTTTATTCCTCTTTAGTGAGGATATTTCATGCTCCATAACAGTAGGCAAATGGTGCATCGCCTCACCTTGTTGTAGTGGAGACAAAAACAGACTGAAAATTTTTTAAAATGTTTATTTACTGTAAGAACGAGTCACTTCATAGGAATGAACGTTTGAAGCCGTCATGCGTCGTCTTCAGATCACGATGAGACATTGTGGCATATTTCTGTATTACATATAACTAACCGCACTTTCAACTTTACATGTAACATTGAAGTATTACTTACCACCGTTTCTCACCATGACCTGAAAATGTCCGCTAAAACCGGCGATTTTTGTGAAACATTTCATTGCTGTGCCAGTTCTTTGTTTGTCGTGTAGTATATCTGCAAGTTCCAGGTCACAAATTTTGCGAAACAGAAACAAAATTATGAATCAGAAATTTTACAGACACAAATTGCAAATAAATTCTATCAAAAAAAGTGACAATACAGAATTCACAATCAGCGAGCCCATAACAGCTTCTCAACCAGTCAACGAAGAAAAATTGGGTAAAAGCTCGTGTAGCCGCAAATTTTTGTACTGTGGTAGAGGGGAGTGTGGTGAATAACATGCTAAATATCGTGACCGGTGGTCTGTGAGCATGAGAATGTGGAGGCGTTTAGAGGTCACCCTTTCAGGTGTTTCTCGACTATTTCAAAAACACAGCCTCTTGCGAAAACTTTTTCCGGTACAGAATTAAATGAATTTTAATTCCTACAAAAATGTCCTACTAATTTTTCCTCTAGGACTAACAGTTACGGCGTTGCCGGTGGCGGAAAAATTGATGATTATTAAAAACAGTAATGTATATCATTGAATAACATGTTTCAAAAACAGGTATTAAAGCTATGTACTGCATGCAACTGCAGTAGAGCCTTATTACGGTATAAATTGTGTTCTGGGGTGTTACAGGAAGGAAACGCGAAATGGAGGTTAGAATCGTGGGGGAAGGTAGGTCGCCAGATTGTGTCACTTCTCTCCTTCATAGGTCTGCAAAATGGTGAACGAACAGGCAATTCCAACTTCCGTCTGCCACATTACATCACAGGAAGCAACAACTATCTATCTTGGGCAGTGAAAAAAATTTATGGTTCTCAATCGCGGCATATTGTCGTTTTCGCGTGTACTACATTTCAAGCGAAAAATAAATCAGCTTATTTTTGTACCATTGTACTCGAATAACCCAGTATATTCTGTGTCAGTTCAGAGGAATTCAATTGTGAGCAGACATAGCTACTCCGGATACCTGTAGATCCGGTGCGAATAGCTTCGTGTATTTCATACCGAAGATACCAGAATGTCTGGCATGTACCGTTTTTCTGCGCAGTTCAATGCGCATGAATTGTGTGAGTGCCAGTTTCCAATTTCCGCCTCGCCTTTTTTTTTTCAGAAAGAAAAAAAAGCCTTCAATATTTTTTATGCATCGTACAGGGGTGGGATGTGAAGCAACTAGGCGCGCGTAAAGGTTCTTTTCCTGTTCTAACTTTCAGTCGAATTGGAGATCTCTCATTGGCACGATATTGGAAGAAACCGACTGTGGCTTTATGAAGAGAAGTTCTGTCTTTAAACTCTACTTGGAATAGTTTTGTATAATTCCTATAATGAAACTGAGTAATCATGTAGTAGTAGAGTGCATGGTTCACTTATAACTAAATCAAGATTCCCCATACGAAAATCACGACTTTGTGCAGTGTTGCGTTTGTTTTGCTGATGCATAGGTAATGATTCCCCTGGAACAGGGAGTTACATCCGAATTGTTTCCTGCCACTTACAGGAGGACGAACGTGATAAAACAAGAAAAAGTAAGAACTATCGTGGAAATACAAGTATTTAGGTGCTGTTTATCCCAAGCACTTGAGTTTGAACTACGGAATGATAATATAGGTTTAACAAGTACAATATGCCTTCGACCCTAATAACCTGTGGTGAGGTTTTAAATTTCATTCAAGTCTGGCGATGCTCACAATCAGATGATCAGAGCACATCTACTCTACTTACCGATCTAATTCTAGTAATGAAAACTATTACCAACGTCAGCATTCGGACTCGGTACCGCATGGGTGAGCACCCATTTTCAGTGTCTGTTAAGGAGGCAGGTAGAACAATTATGCTGGAGTCGAAAGTTCGTAAGAAGTATAATCACACATAGAATCAATAAGTTTCACGTAGATATTGCTGATAAAGCATCGAACCACCTCCCTGGACATGTGCTCACTGTATTTCAAAGGTATGCTGCAATTGTTGCAGAGTTCGTAGAGATGGTCCAAGAGGTGTTTCGGGATGCATTGCCCTATTATGGGATGTGCGTATGGCTGATCCTGTAGGTTGCAAATGTTTTGTGAAACAGAAAGGAATGTACTCGATACGCCAAGACGCCAAATCGTTAGAGTGTAAAACCCGTCGAAGCTTTCATGAATGAATCACCCAGGCAGATGCGTGGTGTGATACATGGGAACCAAGTAAACAAGCATTATGAAAGCAGGACAGGGTCAGATCAACGCTCTTCCAGAATACGAGTCCAGTGTCTTACTCAGTATGCCACCTAGCTCGGCGGACTTCTGGAGATGCCGTGCCGCGCTAGCTGACTCTCAACCGTGTCGCTCCCAGCTAATATGGCGAGACCAGTTCCAGAGGTGACCGTTGTCACATATGGCAACTGGCTCCAAAGCATCCGGCGTCCTCGACGCCCAAGCCCGGGACTAGCTAAACAAAACACACACACGGACGATACACGTGGAGTCGAACTGTTAAGAGCGAACACAGCACAGCACACCACACACACAGCAGTGTGAGGCAGCCCCAACTTTACGGTTACGAAGCGACGCATTTCGGTGTCAGTGAAGTCTTCATTTCAAAAGAATTTGACTGTCTCATAACGTTACAGATCTGATACTACCTATGTGGCATCTATTTCTTTGTCCTCTTTTTCTTTTTCACCTCAACGAGTCGGCTCCTCGCCTGTTCCGATCTCTGTCTGTATTTCGCACGGCAAAAGAAGAGCCCTGCCAGATTTCAACTGCGAAGAGCAAAATGCTGCCGACAGTACGGAAGCTACGTGACTGTAGTTGTCCATAAAGTTGCAATAACACCGAGGCGCTGCCACAGATACGTCAACAAAATCGCGTTACGCGGTTGGTTGTGGGTGACGCGAAGCATTCACTCAACTGCCAGGACTCTTCTTTCGCCGTACCACGTACATCTACCTTGCTTATGGATTGTAGTTCAAAACTTGTTTTATTAATCTTCCGTCTGACATGCTGTTGGTAAGTTCTAGCCATTTTACTCTTTTCTAACAGGTTAATATAATAAACGTGCAACTCAGCTCCGATGTGTCTTTCCTTATCTCATCCCTCAAGCTGCAACCTTCCGTGCGCCTTGGTGGTCAGAAAACAGTCTGAAAGGCTTGTAAAGCTGTTGCAGGGTAGTTTGTGCTGAGAAACAACTGCCAAGAAATTCCGATGCGTTGTGCCGCTTCCGAGTTAGTTAGCGTTGAAGTTAGCCAATCAGATCACTGGGCGCCCGCCAGATACAACTAGTATCAGTTGTTCTCATGGCGTAGACGACAGCGCACGTGATCGCTCAGGTTCGATCCTTACTACCGTCTCACGTCCAATTTTATATCTCTTTCTTGTTCAGTTTTAGGAAACCAAACTAAGAACACGTTACGCAACACCGATTCAGGCGCGCCCCTTGAATTTGCATGCGCAACGACCTGATTGGCAAACTTCAATGCTAATTAACTCGAAAACGACGGAGCGCATCGAATTTTTTTCTTAATAATTAATTCTATGTACAACCCACTCTATGTCTAATCACTCTGTATACTTAACTTCAGAACACGTCTTTCGTCCTGGTTTCGTAATGTCCACAAATGTCCATAAAAATTTATTTTTGTTTCTATACGCACTTACTCAGTGTTCTGTGTATTGCACCAATATTTATGCAACTTATAATCTGTCAGATTGGAGACGACATAAAATATGTCACAACCGAAGAGATTAACGTGCAAAACTTTTCCTAAAAACATGACCATCTGGAAAGCCCATGCATGCTCTTTTCCTTCAAAACTCATAATCTCTGTGTGTTTGTAAGAAATGTTAAAAACTTTAGTCTTCACGTATCTATCCGCTCTTTGCAGATAGCCCTCCCTCTCTTGTAAAATTATTTGGTCGTCAGCGAATATGAGAGTGTTTATCCATTTATCTGGTGTTATTTTAATGCCTCGGCTTAACTTTTGTTTCCCACTAACAGTGTCGTCAATCTAACAAAGAGAAGTGTGCGTGATAAAAAGCAGCACCCTTGTCTCGCTTTGCAAGAATGCCTGCAAATACTTTTTTCCATTATATGGTGGACGAGAAAACTATTTACGGAGGTCACAGAACATGGCACACATAGTGTCTATTTTCGTTTCTGGCAATGCTAGCTAAAAAATAATCATATGATGTTATTTCGTAGATCTTTTATAAAATTACCTCTAGGTAAGTAGTAACGAGTATCACAGCAAGTGTCAGCGAAAGCATGAATAATCGTTCGCAAAAGTGATAAAAACCAATATTTCAGGCGATCGTTTCACGGCAAATCACCTTTAAACCAACGTCCACGTGCTTTTATAAAAGCGAGTAACGCGTCTGATGATTAACGTATAAATTCGAATCGATGTTGGAACCTTTTCAATTAAGTAAACCAAATCCAAATTGCGGTTGGTCGCTGCCGTATGCTTACAACATTCTGTATCAAATAACAGCCGCAGTTTTCCGATATCGTCAGTATTTTACGAAACAGCACATCGTATACTTTCCTCGTTTACGCCACTGTTGTAAACAAATAAGACGCTGCGAAGTATTGTCCAACTTTGCTTCATTGGGGAGGCAGCATGGCCTTTACGTATTCCATCTAACTGAAGTTAACACAGTGCACGTTTACGGGTCATAAAAGCGTTATTTCGCAAAGGCGTACATTGTGGGGAGAGTCCTGCTCGCAGAAACACGCAAACTACGACAACCAACTTCGCGAAATTTCCCAACTCTGTAGGAACGGAGTGCAGCGTACTAGTCTCTAATTAGCAGACGCGACTTGTTTACACTACCAGCGAAAGTCGCCCGATTACCAAACGCAGAACCTTTAATTATCCGGCCAACTACAACCGGAAACTACCTCGGTCTCAGGAAACAATTTAGGAGACGCCGTAATGAGTTCATTCGGCGGTGAAATGGTTATTTGCTCCATGGCGTGACTTCTTGGTTTGTTGTGCCGGTCTCACTAGGTGCATTTCCAGGAGAAAACGTCACACTGACTTCGCTGGACATTTAATTAAATTTACGCAGGGTGTTTCACTATTCCTATTACAGACTTCAAGGATTTGTAGAGAGAATTTAGTAGATGCTGGTTAATCCTAATGGTTTTGGCCAGGCTATAATTTCACGAACAAGCTACAAAGTGCCGAAAAGGTATAGGCTTACCGTGAATGCTGTTGCATACCTACGGGCGTTCCGCAGGACTGCTTCATGCAAAATTTAGTATTATTCCTTTTTGGCCATATTAGATGGCAAGAACTTACTATACTCTTAACTTTCAACGGTGTAGTATATCAAAAGAGTAACTTTACGTTCGAATCACTCGTCAGTATCAAACTTATAAATGGGCAAGAATAGGAGCACAACAAAACAAACCAGCCCAAGAAATTGAACAAGCCTGTGTAATTTATTTATTTATTTTTTAATCTAACCTGGTAAGTTCGAAGTTAATGTTTGCGTCTCTATTGCTGTTGCTGAACAAAGTATTCCTCCGCATATAACCCATCTAGTATGAAACTGAGTTCATATATTGTTGTTTCAAGACACCACGTCCTCTGTAACAGAATGGAACAATTTTAATCTATTTTATTCCCTTCTAAAATAGCTCTGGACACTATGGGACTTAACATCTGCCGGCCGGAGTGGCCAAGCAGTTAAAGGCGCTACAGTCTGGAACCGCGCGACCACTACGGTCGCAGGTTCGAATCCTGCCTCGGGCATGGATGTGTGTGATGTCCTTAGGTTAGTTAGGTTTAAGTAGTTCTAAGTTCTAGGGGACTGATAACCTCAGAAGTTAAGTCCCATAGTGCTCAGAGCCATTTGAACCATTTGAACTTAACATCTTAGGTCATCAGTCCCCTAGAACTTAGAACTACTTAAACCTAACTAACCTAAGGACATCACACACATCCATGCCCGAGGCAGGATTTGTACCTGTTACTGTAGCAGTCGCGCGGTTCCAGACTGAAGCGCCTAGAACCGCTCGGCCACACCGGCCGGCTTACTCACTTCATTCATGAGCATTTAGTTTCACTGATGCAGTGGAAAGATTAACAAGCATAACCGGAAAAGTTTACAGTGAAGTCTTAAGACTCTCTTGGACGATGTCTACTTAGTTCGCTTCTAATATTTTTGAGGGGGAAAAAATCATCTAAAATCGACTACAGATTCGTAATATCTTTCACTGATCAATACACCACGAAAATCTTATCGCTGACGGCTGCGAACAGTATTAAATAATTACGATATTGCACTGCCTGTGTCGTTAGAACAACGATGCGATGTTCCTTCGGACGTACATGCCTAGGCACTGCAATATCGCATTTACCCGCCGATGCCAGGTCATCGCCTTTCAATTAAAATATCATCTGTACGGGCATTATATAACAAGTGTACAAGTATAGGTTATGATACATATGGGTAGTCTGGGTCTGGCGTGATTCGTACAGGGACAAAGAAAAGGTGACCGCTTGCATGAAGCGGGAAATCTGGGTTCGAGTCCGGTCCTGCCTAAATTTTCACTGCCTCCGTTTCCTTATGCAGCTGTTAGTTATTCATATTCGCAAACTGCGAATACATTTCAAATATTTAATAATGTTATGCATGTGCTGCCACAGCTGTTAACTCTTTAATGTATGTGTAAACTACAACTTATCAGCTGCTGTTAAGAAATGCTTTTATTTCCATTATAGGTTATGTTTATTGGACACCATCAGGTTGCAAAGTATTTTCGTACACATGAAAACAGTTTCGCCTGTGTGTGCTTTTCCGCTACGTACACGAACTCTTAAGTTTTGTACGACACTTGCTTGTGGACAGTACGAGGTGTAACACGCTACCTTAGGCTTAGCCCTTCTTTATGATGCAGCGGTATTTGTACTTGGCAGTGTTCTATCATGTAACCTATCATAAAACTGAATTCTACTGTTATATGTTTTCATGTGCACCAATGCATCAAAGCAGTCTGCAAGATCCTATGCTTCTGTTGTCTGTCTTTAAGTGCACCAAAGCACTCCGCAAACTTCTAGGTACCTGTCACCTGAGGATGTTCCATGAACTTAGCCTTTAGCAGAAAGTAAAGTCACTACTGGCCATTAAAGTTGCTACACCAAGAAGAAATGCAGATGATAAACGGGTATTCATTGGACAAATATATTATACTAGAACTGACATGTGATTACATTTTCACGCAATTTGGGTGCATAGATCCTGAGAAATCAGTACCCACAACAGCCACCTCTGGCCGTAATAACGGCCTTCATACGCCTGGCCATTGAGTCAAACAAAGCTTGGATGGCGTGTACAGATACAGCTGCCCATGCAGTTTCAACACGATACCACAGTTCATCAAGAGTACTGACTGGCGCATTGTGACGAGCCAGTTGCTCGGCCACCATTGACCAGACGTTTTCAATTGGCGAGAGATCTGGAGAATGTGCTGGCCAGGACAGCAGTCGAACATTTTCTGTATCCAGAAAGGCCCGTAAAGGACCTGCAACATGCGGTCGTGCATTATCCTGCTGAAATGTAGGGTTTCGCAGGGATCGAATTAAGGGTAGAGCCACGGGTCGTAACACATCTGAAATATAGCGTCGACTGTTCAAAGTGCCCTCAGTGCGAACAAGAGGTGACCGAGACGTGTAACCAATGGCACCCCATACCATCACGCCGGGTGGTACGCCAGTATGGCGATGACGAATACACGCTTCCACGATGTCGCCAAACACGGATGCGACCATCATGATGATGTAAACAGATCCTGGACTCATCCGAACCTGTAGAAGAAATTTGCGTCTCCTACATCGTCAGCAAAAATAGCCTATGCGCAAGTGTGTGGCTTGAATTCTAAGCCGGTCAGCTATGTTGTTCTGAGCAAGGGAACTGAGGTGGTGGTGGTGGTAGTGGTGGTGGTATGAGGGAGTAAACCCCAGCGGCACCTTTCATGTCCCTAGACGCAGGGTGTGGTCTGCAGTGGCTTCCACCATCTCTCTTTCTTTCGCTGCGTGATCACTTGTAATAAACAAAACGCTCTACTTTCCAACAGTTCATTACAGTTACGACCGCTACACAGTCACACAACAGGAGTCAAGCAATCTGACCCAGCAGTCCCTCAAGAACATTAGTAAAGGCTCTTGGCTAGCCTGATAATATTACCCCAGGAACAACCGGTACGTATCCTCCACACATTTAGTCCAAATCGCTAACTGAAAAAAGGAAGGAACACGCGGAGCATGCAGAAAACACTTCCGTTTTGCTATTGATAATGCAAATAAACATTAAAAACTAATGTGAAGTCAATTTTAAAGAATTATTGAATAAATACTATACTGTAAATCAACAAACCGGAAAGTAATTTTTATAAATTAACAGTTAATAGCGCTTGTGGAAAAAGTGGAATCCAGGCTTGGAAAATAGCCTGCTCAAATTCCACCAAGATGGACGGCGATAGCTTAACATTTCTATTCACTCGACGCACCACTTTCCATACCTGCCATGCCCTCACGCAAACACTGAGGAAAGTTTTGGAATTTCACCTTGGACAGATGATCACCCAATGCCTTTCCTCCTCTCGCCAGCAAACTACAAGTGATGAAGACTTCTCCTGTTCCGATTCAGAATCACTAGATAAACGCCGCACGAAACAGGACGCATGGCCGAAGGAGGCCGATTAGTTTTACAGCCCTGACAATGTGTTGCACCAAAAATCTGAATGGCATATTGTTGAACGGCTCTCCGATTAATGCACCTTCTGTCATCTTTGACTGCCTCGTTAGATTTCATGTTATGAAAGCCATCGAGCATCTCGTATATTTATGCAAACTGGGGATGACTTAAAACTTTCAGGAAGTGAGGAAGATTACGGTTTAAAGTGCGGTCGAAATCGAGGTCATTAGAGACGGAGCACAAGCTTGGAATATTTCAAAAGAATCGTCCCGGCATTTGCCTCGAGCTGTTTAGGGAAATATGGAAAATCTAAACCTGGATGGCCGGACGGAGATAGGAACCGTTGTCCTGCCGAATGCGGGTCCAATGTGGCAATCACTTCGCCACCTCAGCCGGTTTAAAACTACCTTGAGAGGAATATAATTGACAAAATCCGATCCCTTGCTAATCTCTCGCTTCAGGGTCGACTCAATCCATCGCACATCGGCTGCGAGAAGCTGGAAGCCAACTTTGAAGGTTGGCAGTGGTGTTCCACGCGCGCAACATGGGTTGTGGACCCCGCGTATGAATGCATGCGCCCCGATTCATCTTGGCAACTAACAGCAGCGGCAACGTGGAGCAGGTACCGAAGCACCTCCTTACGCGAACCTAGATAATAGATAGTCCTGGAAAGAGGTCCGTATTGTAACAGAATAGGAATTTACGTGCTTGGGCCGTGTAGGGAGAAAAGATATAACTGAAGATCCATCCAATGAATTGTCCACTTTCACTCATTCGTCCATATAAAAGTACTTCCGTGAAAGAAAGGGAAAAACTTCTATGGAGAAGGGCCAAAGGAGTTAAGAACTCAAGAGCTGATCTTTGAGGTTATTGTTATTACTTTCTTTCCACTGTTAACTTGGCTGCTAACTGAAATGGAACCACTTTCCCATTACTATGTGCAGATATTAGTGTCTACTTTCGTTTTTATACAAATTATGTGCAGATCTTAATTACGCATTTTACTATGTGCAGATCTTAGTGTCTACTTTGTTTTATGCCAATTGTGAATCAAATCTTACGCATTTTCTATTGTGACAGAATTATCGACATTAATTTTAGTGGTTAAATCATTAATGTTCCATTTCCAGAGGTGTTTATGTTTTTGTAAATTGTTTGTTCTTTGGAGGAGATGGGTTTTGGAGGGAAGTTCTAACGGCAGTTGAATGCACGTGGCGTGTGTGTATGGAACGATTGGACAATGAGAGAGTTTTGTATTTTTCGTGAATGAACATCGATGACTCAATAATTCTGCAGTTTATTACTGCAACATACACATATAGGAATACTAGCTGCAGTAATTTCAAGGATTCTCTTTCCTATTGGAGAAACCTACATCCAAAGCAATTTAGGTTAAGTATTCCTTAACCAGCAACAAAGAACCGTGTGCTTGATTCGTTAAGTGTCGATATTACTATTCGGTGCAATCTTTAACATCGATAGTAATTGGAATGCTTCCCCAAGGTAGCGGGAACATTTCAAAACGCAGGAAGTGGAAAATCGACTGAATAAGTATTTGAAATTGAGGTACAAAACACGAAAATGTATATAACTATTTATTTTAAGTTGCACTGAGCTCTAAACAGCAAAGAAAGAAAACAGAATTCGCAAATTTCTCCATTAACTTTGAATCTCACAACAAATAACGGTCCTGGTTAGAGGAGGGCAGCAAAGCATATGGTACTCTTACAGTTTTAGTATTTTCTTTCTGTTTACAGTCGACATCACAGATTTCTTCGCTGTTTCAGGTAGGGCTTGACGAAGCCGTCCACAGGTGAATCTTCGCGAGCAGCCGTTCGCGTGCTGCGCACGCAGACGACTACGGCCGTGGAAAACAGTTGCAGTAAACTGTCCTGTGGCGAAGCAGCAAGAAACGGCCAACATGCCGGGTTTCAAGAAGGCTGGTTCAGTGCGGTCCAGACGTCAAGTCGCCCGCGCCGCCAACAGGTGGGTCGATAAACCAGTTGGCCGTGTGTAACCCGGCGGCTAGCACGGGGGGCTCCGCTCTGCCCTGCACAGCCCAACCCAACCCTGCCCTGCGCTGCCGCGTGTCGGCGCTTGCGCAGTAGTGGGCCGCCCACGAGACGTGTGCTGCAACAGCACTCCACTCCCGAGGCGAGAAAGCGTTCCTCGAGAGGCCATCCCGGTCGCCGTGCCATCATCTCAAGCAGGGCCGAGCTCAGCGGTGCTAGCGGCCCAACGTGTGGTGTTCCCGCTTCTGCACTCAGTTCAGTGTCAAATAGGGCACGCGACAAGCCTGCGCACTTGCAGTCAAGCAAAAAATCTCATACGCTACACAGATGAGTAGCGGGGAAGAAGAAGGGAGGGGGGGGGGGGGGGGGACGACATATAACGCATGTGGTACAAGGATCTGGAAGGCAAGCGGCTACGATCTCTTTTAAAGCAGTGGTCGTCAAACTGCGGCCAAAATAAAGCATTCCTGCGGCCTGCCGTGTTCAGTTTCGTTTTATAATAATATGCATGTAGCACCTAACAGCGAACCCAAAATCTGAAACTAACGTTAAGAGCTTCCGAAGAGACCAGCTTTCCTGCCTAGTAACAAACAAAAATTTATACAGATACAGTAACATTTAAATATTTGCTTAATTTTAATCTTATCTTAGAAGAAAGATTAAGGAAAGGCAAACCTACGTTTCTAGCATTTATAGACTTAGAGAAAGCTTTTTTTGACAATGTTGATTGGAATACTCTCTTTCAAATTCTGAAGGCGGCAGGGGTAAAATACAGGGAGCGAAAGGCTATTTACAATTTGTACAGAAACCAGATGGCAGTTATAAGAGTGGAGGAGTATGAAAGGGAAACAGTGGTTGGGAAGGGAGTGAGACAGGGTTTTAGCCTGTCCCCGATGTTATTCAATCTGTATATTGAGCAAGCAATGAAGGAAACAAAAGAAAAGTTCGGAATAGGTATTAAAATCCATGGAGAAGAAATAAAAACTTTGAGGTTCGCCGATGACATTGTAATTCTGTCGGAGACAGCAAAGGACTTGGAAGAGCAGTTGAACGGAATGGACAGTATCTTGAAAGGAGGATATAAGATGAACACCAACAAAAGCAAAACAAGGATAATGGAATGTAGTCGAATTAACTCGGGTGATGCTGAGGGAATTAGATTAGGAAATGAGACACTTAAAGTAGTAAAGGAGTTTTGCTATTTGGGGAGCAAAATAACTGATGATGGTCGAAGTAGAGAGGATATAAAATGGAGACTGGCAATGGGAAGGAAAGCGTTTCTGAAGAAGAGAAATTTGTTATCGAGTATTGATTTCAGTGTTAGGAAGTGGTTTCTGAAAGTATTTGTATGGAGTGTAGCCATGTATGGAAGTGAAACGTGGACTATAAATAGTTTAGACAAGAAGAGAATAGAAGCTTTCGAAACGTGGTGCAACAGAAAAATGCTGAAGATTAGATGGATGGATCACTTAACTAATGAGGAATAGATCCCTCGGAAGTGGTGGCCTCTGCCAGCGTTGCTACCGCCGCCTAATGTCCAGTCGTGTCTGCGACATGGACAGCTCGTGATGCTGAGGCGTGCAGGAATCACATAGACTATACGCATGTCCGAGCTGCTCGAGGGGTTGCCGCTCCCTTCTCCGTAGATGTCCGATATAGTAGATACACTGAAGAGCCACGGAAACTGGTACACCTGCCTAAAATCGTGTAGGACCTAAGCGAGTACGCAGAAATGACGCACCACGACATGGCATGGACTCGACTAATGTCCCAGATAGTGCTGGAAGGACTCGACACCATGAATCCTGCTGGGCTGTGCATAAATCTGTAAGAGTAAGAGGGGGTGGAGGGCTGAACAGCGCGTTGCAAGGCGTCCCAGTAACGCTCAATAATGTTCATGTCTGGGAAGTTTGGTGGCCAGCGGAAGTGTTTAAACTCGGAAGAGTGCTCCTGGAGCCACTCTGTAGCAATTCTGGACGTGTGAGGTGTCGCATTGTCCTGCTGGAATTGCCAAAGTCCGTCGGAATGCACAATGGACATGAATGGATGCAGGTGATCAGACAGGATGCTTACGTACGTTTCAACTGTCAGAGTCGTATCTAAACGTACCAGGGGTCCCATGTCACTCCAACTGCAGACGCCCCACACCATTACAGAGCCTGCACCAGCTTGAACAGTCCCCTGCTGACATGCAGGCTCCAGGGATTCATGAGGTGGTCTCGATACCCGTACACGTCTGTCCACTCGATACAACTTAAAACGAGACTCGTCCGACCAGGCAACATGTTTCCAGTCATCAACAGTCCAATGTCGGTGATGACAGGCCCAGGCGAGGGGTAGAACTTTGTTTCGTGGTGTCATCAAGGATACACGAGAGGGTCTTCGGCCCCGGAAACCAATATCGACGATGTTTCATCGCAGAAGGGTTGCACTTGAACGATTCTCTCCAGTCGTCGTTGGTCCCGTTCTTGCAGATCGTTTTCCGGCCGCAGCGATGTCGGAGATTTGATTCTTTACCGGATTCCTGATATTCACGATACACTCGTGAAATGGTCGTACGGGAAATTCCCCACTTCATCGGTACTTCCGAGATGATGTCCCCCATCGCTCGGGCGCCACCTACACCACAACGTTCGAACTTACTTGAACATTGATAACCTGCCATTGTAGCAGCATTAACGGATCTAACAACTGCGCCGGACACTTGTTGTCTTATATAGGCGTTCCCGCCCGCATCGCCGTATTCTGCCTGTTTACACATCTCTCTCTGTATTTGAATACGCACGCCTATACCAATTTCTTTGGCGCTTCAGTGTACAGTAAAAATACTCAAGAATCTTTCGAACAAGCGCCTTGTAAGCCACTTTTTTGTGGATGAACTATATCTTCTTAAGACTCTTCCTATGAATCTGGCTAGCATCTGTTTTACATGGTCATTCCACTTAAGGTCGCTCTGCATACATGCCCCTAAATATTTTGCTATAGTTACTGTTTCCAGCAATTTGTCATGGTTAGTGTAGTTGTACAGTAGCGCGTTTCTTTTCCCGTGTATGCGCAATGTGTTACATTTATTTACGTTCAGGGTTAACTACCAGGGCCTGCACCATTCATCAATTATCTGCAGGTCATTCCCCAAACATACTGTCTTCTAACGCTGCTACTTTCTTCCAGAAAACCGCATCTTCCGCTAACAATCTTGTAGAGCTTCCTACATTTTCTAGTACATCATGTATATACACTGCGAACAGCAACGGAACTATCACACTCCCTTGGGTTGTTGTTGTTGTGGTCTTCAGTCCTAAGTCTGGTTTGATGCAGCTCTACATGCTACTCTATCCTGTGCAAGCTTCTTCATCTCCCAGTACCTACTGTAACCTACATCCTTCTGAATCTGCTTAGTGTATTCATCTCTTTGTCTCCCTCTACGATTTTTACCCTCCACGCTGCCCTCCAATACTAAATTGGTGATCCCTCGATGTCTCAGAACATGTCCTACCAACCGATCCCTTCTTCTAGTCAAGTTGTGCCACAAGCTCCTCTTCTCCCCAATTCTATTCAGTACCTCCTCATTAGTTATGTGATCTACCCATCTAATCTTCAGCATTCTTCTGTAGCACCACATTTCGAAAGCTTCTATTCTCTTCTTGTCTAAACTACTTATCGTCCACGTTTCACTTCCATACATGGCTACACTCCATGCAAATACTTTTAG
Source organism: Schistocerca americana (assembly GCF_021461395.2). Lineage (NCBI taxonomy): Eukaryota > Metazoa > Arthropoda > Insecta > Orthoptera > Acrididae > Schistocerca > Schistocerca americana. Next base: position 222,593,751 of record NC_060119.1, read on the forward strand.
AAACGACTTCCTAACACTGAAATCAATACTCGATAACAAATTTCTCTTCTTCAGAAACGCTTTCCTTCCCATTGCCAGTCTACATTTTATATCCTCTCTACTTCGACCATCGACCAGTTATTTTGCTCCCCAAATAGCAAAACTCCTTTACTACTTTAAGTGTCTCATTTCCTAATCTAATTCCCTCAGCATCACCCGAGTTAATTCGACTACATTCCATTATCCTCGTTTTGCTTTTGTTGATGTTCATCTTATATCCTCCTTTCAAGACACTATCCATTCCGTTCAACTGCTCTTCCAAGTCCTTTGCTGTCTCTGACAGAATTACGATGTCATCGGCGAACCTCAAAGTTTTTATTTCTTCTCCATGGATTTTAATACCTACTCCGAATTTGTCTTTTGTTTCCTTCACTGCTTGCTCAATATACAGATTGAATAACATCAGGGATAGGCTACAACCCTGTCTCACTCCCTTCCCAACCACTGCTTCCCTTTCATGCCCCTCAACTTTTGTAACTGCCATTTGGTTTCTATACAAATTGTAAATAGCCTTTCGCTCCCTATATTTTACCCCTGACACCTTCAGAATTTGAAAGAGAGTATTCCAGTCAACATTGTCAAAAGCTTTCTCTAAGTCTACAAATCCTAGAAACGTAGGTTTGCCTTTCCTTAATCTAGCTTCTAAGATAAGCCGTAGGGTCAGTACTGCCTCACGTGTCCCAATATTTCTACGGAATCCAAACTCATCTTCCCCGAGGTCGGCTTCTACCAGTTTTTCCATTCGTCTGTAAAGAATTCGCGTTAGTATTTTGTAGTACCCTTGGGGTACTCTGAAAATTACATCTGTAGATTTTGTTCCGTTAAGAGCGACGTTTTGAGTTCTCTGTGCACGGAAGCCTTGAATCCAGTCGCGAAAGTGGTCCGATACTTGGTAAGTTCGATAATCTGCCGCGCGGATTAGATACAGTTCTGGCTCGCTCTTTCTCATGCGCGCTGCGCATTGAACTACGCGAGGAGGTCAACAGAATAGCTAACAAAACTACGGACAAATGAAGAGCTGCCACCTACAAAAACGTACCGAGCGTGAGTACCGTCCAACAAATGTATCTGCACTTTTTATACCGCAAATCTCTTTCTCAACATCGTTTTGACCATTGGAAATCGCCATGTAAGGCGACTGGTGTTATCGAGGTAAATACAAGCGGAATTCTGTAAGCAGTTCCGAAGAAAGCGCTGTGTTTTCACTCGTGAACGGGACTACGCCGCTTCTGTAGGCTGTTCAGTGTGACTTCGGAGGGTCATTTCAAGCCAACAGTGCGCGCGCATTGTCACTTATGGCAAGAAGCTATGCCAGGACTGGAGATTGACCAACGCATTGGCGGACACTACAGCGGCGTCATCCTAACATTCATCCACTACCATCAGGCACAGAGACTGAAGATCTGTCTCTTAGTGGTTGGCCATCGTCAACACCATCAGCTGATGACCACCACGTACAAACTATAGGAGTACCTCGTAGGTACACCGCGATGGATGCAAGAGTGTAAGAAACCTGAACTAAGAACGCTTGCTCGTGTTCCACAATACTACCATACATAGTATTAACAACCAGTAACACCGCCCACCCTAGGAATTCCACATATGAAACAACTTCAAAAATCTGATGAGAAGAAAAGTTTATCACGTCGTATCTTCGTAACTATGTTTTGTTCAATAATATTCTTTATGCTGTTCGGTGGTATATTTGGATACAGTCTGCAAAATGTGTTGTTTATGGAGTTAGTAATAAAGAGTCATAAATATACTATTACGTCTGATCAAGTTTTACTGCATGAACAGCGAAAATTTTGTAAGCGATGAAGTTTACCCTTTTTATTATTTTGTGAGGGGTGTCGGCAGAAAAAGTTTCGAAAAGGTTTTAAACTAGTTTCAAGCTCGTTGGAAGTAGCTTAGTGCTCTCATTCTTAACTACTGAATTAATATAGTCTCGGTAATTTGGGCGCCGCGAGTTACGTTACCGCAATACATGTTTTCTAACTGTACCACGTGACTACTTCTGTTAAAACTGTAACGAGAGATTTTTAACTCTTAAATGAGTAGTTTATGGCAACACTTCAGATGAAACTTCCTGGCAGATTAAAACTGTGTGCCGGAACGAGACTCGAATTCGGGACCTTTGCCTTTCGCGGGCAAGTAGAGCACTTGCGCGCGAAAGGCAAAGGTCCAGACTTCGAGTCTCGGTCCGGCACACAGTTTCAATCTGCCAGGAGGTTTCATATCAGCGCACACTCCGCTGTAGAGTGGAAATCTCATTCTGGAAACACTTCACATGTTTGAAATCGCTCAGTAATTATATAAAATACTGAAAATAAAACCTTTTTGCCCCTGGAAGACAGTAGATAGGCAACCTGCAACTGCAGCTGGTGTGGTGATTTGGATCAGACGGATGTTATCGTTGGAGTCGAGTCAGGAACTACGGCTGCCGAGTTCAGGCTGATTCTGAGCATCTACGTCACGCGTTCTCCGATATCCAAAGAGCGTTCAGCGCTCTGCTGTGAATGTCGTAGCTACCGTATTTTTACGTTAACAACGTTTGCATAATAACCAAGACTGAAGAAACACAGATGCAATTAACACACAACCAAGGATTCATACTGATGTTTTGTACTCCTTCGACCTGGTCGTGACCAGCTCCGGTACCTCAATGTAGTGCATAAATGTGAATTCAATAAAAGTGAGCCATGCCAAAATGTTACAACGGAGTACACATTTACTACTGTGCTTAAAAGAAGGGGCAGGTGCAGAAAGACACATATTGATACGCTATTTCCATTTGTTTAACAGAGAGAGAATGTCAGTCTAACAAAACCGCTTTAGTGTCTGTACACAACCAGGCTACCTAATCTACTCGTTTGACTTCTGATCTGCTTCTTGATCACGCCAAATTACACGGAGAAAAGCGGTACCATATAGTGTTTAAGTATTTGTGGAAGATCACCTCTGACCAAATGTACAAACATGCGCAAATACATTATCTATAAATTTGGTTCACACAATAGTGACTCAGTGTTTCAACGTTGGGCATCCCGCCGAGTCGTAATTCCGCCCCACACCCACGTCGCCTTCTCCCCGCCAACGCTTCACATGCTGACGATGCTGTTTCTCTGGAATTTCCCATTAGTATGACAGAAGAAATTCTGTTGAGGAATACCGCTCAGCCATTAAAGCAGCAACAAGAAACACGATATGCCAAGTGAACAATAAATAATTTCTTTAAAATCTAACGCTAGAGGTGGTTGAAAGATACTGGCACCAACAGTAAGTGAAGATTTTTCACCGTACTCAAAACTTTCGTATTAAAAAGGTTTTATAATAAAGTGCTAAAGTGCTAAGTTCGTGAATAGTGATGTGTAGACAACTAATTTATAAAAAATGAACCAAAGAAAGCAATTCCACAAGACCAACAGCTGACCTACACACTACGTAGATAGCTTTTAACATTTTTACAAAAGTCTCTCACTGTATCTCAAAACATTTGCCTTTAAAATGATACACTTCTGTATGCATTCGCAGCATTTCTACATGCATTTTTTCATTCTATTGTTGGTACCTCAAAAAATGGTTTCCTAAGGGTTCAACAGCTTCTTTCGTTGATAAAAATTGCTGTCGTCGAATTTTCCTTTTACGTAAATGAACTAAAAGGGGTCATTTGACGGTTGATCTTGTGAATACGGGCAAGAAGATATTAATCTAATGTTTGTTTCTGTATCCATTAGCTATTCTACTGTCAGCAACAGTTACACTTTGTGTGACAGCTAGGACTGTCATACGAAGAATAATGGGAAACTTTCATACGTTTTTCCTTGTTTCATTGGTTACTTTTGCTTAGTGATGGGACAACTGACTGGTTTGAAGAACCGATTGGCCATTCGGTTGTTTATTTCATTCAGTCGATTAGACAAATGGAACAACTGTATGTATTCACTACGCCACGTCAGCTATACGAACGCAGGTCTGAGTTACTGTGAGACAACCGACTGACCCAATCTCCGAGGGTATCGTCATTTATACGAACATGGTGTTAACACGGTGGGCAGAACTTCACATCTTATCTTAAACAAAAAGCTTTACCTATAGGAATTAAAACTTTAAGTTATGATGCTTACAAATATATGGGCATTCCGGAAAAAAATAAATTTTTCGACAAATATTGGTGCGCCGATCGAAAGTACATTAAAAAGCATAGAAATTTTATTCGAAGTGTTTTCTTTAATATATTTGTTACCGTCTCATCATTCATTCATAGATATCAAACTTTTTTTTTTCCAAGGGGACGTTTTGCCCACGTAACGACCGTATGGGCGTGTATAAAAATCTCTCTTCTTTTGCTGTACATTACAACATATTCAGAACCTATCAAAACTGCAAAGCATACCTCGGGTAGTAAATGCATATTTACACGTTAGTTTTGGCGCACAGCAAGAGTCCGCGTAGTTGCGCAGACTGACTGACCTCGCCACCCCCACCCTGCTGCTTAATGTTGCACGAAATTGAAGTCTACAGCATGTCCGTGCGTGAAAGGGCATACGATGTTCTACCGATAAAGCCGAAGCAGTTACTTATAACATTACCGCATGTGATAGCGTGAAATTGACTTTATATTCTGAATCTGATAATCAAGAGCCTCAAATGTTACGTAATATTTTCTGAAAACTATCTTTGGCTGTAAAGTTATGGTAAGTGTGGCCTTCATGTTTTGTTGGATCTCGGTTACTTTCGTAAAAGCTGCGAATGATGACAATGCGGACTTCGAGAAAAATAAATGACTGCAGGTTCTAATTAATGTATTATTCAACCAGTAATTACGCCCATAATGGCTTTTGAAATAATCACGAGCCAGACAAAAAGCTTCCGTATTTAGTTGTCTCACTAACATAGAATGAAATTTATCTTTTCTTTTTATCCATAATGGAAGAGGTTCTTCAAATGACGTACTCTTAATGCCACAAAATACTTTTTACGGTTTTGATGGGCATTCAGTCTACACGCGCAAATGCAGCTCAATTCCATTCAAGACCTAATAAAAGAGAACAATAGCGCAAAAGATCTTTTCCCCTCGTACATGTCCTTTTATAATATTCTACTAGTGTTATCTTCGCGTACTTTTTATCTCGTTTCCACTACAAGGTTCATCCATCACTGCATGACATAGATATTAGAATCAAAAAAATTAAATATTGCTTCACTTCAGTGTACTAGACGCCGTCATTTAGCAATTATTTCTCTTCATACGAGGGAAAATTCGTTAAGTCTGGCTGTGACGCACTTACTAACGCGTGTGCCTTCAACACGTTTGTAGGTCTCTACCTCATAGGTCCCGTGGTCCTCTCACAAAGTCCTTTCGAGTGGAAACAAAACTATGGCGACCTGATGCAAAGAACACTTGAGTGTTGTAACTGGCAGTATAAGAACTGAAAATGCGTCTTTATGATGCCAGAAGTAAAGAATATCACAACAGAAACAAACGTGATGCATCATTAAATGGGAAATAAACAATTATCTATTCTCCTGGTATGGAAGGCGAAAGATATTCCCAAACTTACGTCTTTCAACTGTAAAGAAATAATCTTTAGTAAAGGTAAGTATTCACACTACTCATATGAATCTAATTTATAAAGGACGTTATTTTTCTTGGAAATAATCTTGTGGCGCTCTTGGTTGGATAATCTCTTGATACTAGTACCAGCGAAGAGCGAGCGTCTTGGGGCAGGGCGAGCTGACATCATCTAACCGCCACATTCTGCTTTGCCTCGGTGGCTCTAAGCGTATCATGGTTGTCATGTGTATTAGGCTCGTTCGGTCTACAAAGAAAAACGTAGGAGAAACACAGAAGAATAGCGTTGGTAGATGAATCTATATATCCTAACTATATTCCTCGCACGTTAGTTATTAGTTTGGAACAAAGCTTGCCAAGCGTCCGGCTTTTTAAAGTCGTTTCCGTCCAAGTACATACAAGTCCGGCCTGTTCGGCTTTTGTTAGACTTTTAAGCGATGAAATAAAAAATCCACTACTAACACACGTTCCCAAACAATGACGTAAGCGCGAGGAATAAATGTGTTGAGGAAAAAGGAGATGGATATATAGCCATACCAAACAATGCTATTCTTATGTCAGTGTCATATGTTTTTCTTCGTAGGCCGAACTAGCTCAACACACAATGGCATAATCGCGCTGTGCGCACGGTGATCGAGGCGAAGTAGAGCGTGGCGATTAGCCGATGCCAACCCGCCATTTCTCTGCGCTCGCGCTTCGCTCCTGCCCTTGTTGGGGCACGCAAGTACGAACCGCAGGTAGTCTGCGCTGCTCTGCTATCATTACTGCCACGTTATTCGGCTGACCAGCGATTATTTTAAGTTTAAGCCCGTTGAAGGTATCTCTAGCAAAAAGCTAGTTGTAACTGATAATTAACAAAAGATTATAAATACACAACTTATTATTTAAAGTAGGTAGTCCAGCTTTTAGGGCAATATTTACAGTTAAGTATAGATCTGATTCGGCTTTTCTATTCTTGAACCTGGCAACCTCTCTTGGAACGAGCCTTAGTTATGCGTTTTCTATTTCGTCGAGAGCCTAACAAACGCCGACAGACAGGACATTTATGCTTATACAGGGCTATTACAAATGATTGAAGCGATTTCATAAATTCACTGTAGCTCCATTCATTGACATATGGTCACGACACTCTACAGATACGTAGAAAAACTCAAAGTTTTGTTCGGCTGAAGTCGCACTTAAGGTTTCTGCTGCCAGAGCGCTCGAGAGCGCAGTGAGACAAAATGGCGACAGGAGACGAGAAAGCGTATGTCGTGCTTGAAATGCACTCACATCAGTCAGTCATAACAGTGCAACGACACTTCAGAACGAAGTTCAACAAAGATCCACCAACTGCTAACTCCATTCGGCGATGGTATGCGCAGTTTAAAGCTTCTGGATGCCTCTGTAAGGGGAAATCAACGGGTCGGCCTGCAGTGAGCGAAGAAACGGTTGAACGCGTGCGGGCAAGTTTCACGCGTAGCCCGCGGAAGTCGACGAATAAAGCAAGCAGGGAGCTAAACGTACCACAGCCGACGGTTTGGAAAATCTTACGGCAAAGGCTAAAGCAGAAGCCTTACCGTTTACAATTGCTACAAGCCCTGACACCCGATGACAAAGTCAAACGCTTTGAATTTTCGGCGCGGTTGCAACAGCTCATGGAAGAGGATGCGTTCAGTGCGAAACTTGTTTTCAGTGATGAAGCATCATTTTTTCTTAATGGTGAAGTGAACAGACACAATGTGCGAATCTGGGCGGTAGAGAATCCTCACGCATTCGTGCAGCAAATTCGCAATTCACCAAAAGTTAACGTGTTTTGTGCAATCTCACGGTTTAAAGTATACGGCCCCTTTTTCTTCTGCGAAAAAACGTTACAGGACACGTGTATCTGGACATGCTGGAAAATTGGCTCATGCCACAACTGGAGACCGACAGCGCCGACTTCATCTTTCAACAGGATGGTGCTCCACCGCACTTCCATCATGATGTTCGGCATTTCTTAAACAGGAGATTGGAAAACCGATGGATCGGTCGTGGTGGAGATCATGATCAGCAATTCATGTCATGGCCTCCACGCTCTCCCGACTTAATCCCATGCGATTTCTTTCTGTTGGGTTATGTGAAAGATTCAGTGTTTAAACCTCCTCTACCAAGAAACATGCCAGAACTGCGAGCTCGCATCAACGATGCTTTCGAACTCATTGATGGGGACATACTGCGCCGAGTGTGGGAGGAACTTTATTATCGGCTTGATGTCTGCCGAATCATTGAAGGGGCACATATCGAACATTTATGAATGCCTAAAAAAACTTTGAGTTTTTGTATGTGTGTGTGCAAAGCATTGCGAAAATATCTCAAATAATAAAGTTATTGTAGAGCTGTGAAATAGCTTCAATCATTTGTAATAACCCTGTATATTTGACCGGGCACGATCGTAAAAACCAGTACATGTCCGGCTAAAGGTGGACACCTGACAACCCTATACAGGCTGGCTGGGCGAGAACCCAACTCGGCGGACTAGGGGACGCAACGGGCCATGGACACCAGTAGACCCGACCGGGTTGGCCAACAAGTTACGCTCCCGACCAAGTACCGTTTGGGACACGCTGCGAGACTATGGGGTGCGTTGGCTAAAACCTGTAGTGTGTGAATGACAAATCGTAACCATGGCAGTGTTCCGTAAAAGATTGGGCAGGTATATGTTACACACTTTGAAAACACCCTCTTGTTGGCCAGTTTGATAAGGAAACACGGGACGAGTATCTGTTTTACGTACGAGTGACCGGCGCCTGCGGGACAGTAGAGTGTCCGTAAACGCGCCGGCCCCCCTGGCGACGCGATCGACCCGCGGCGCGCGGCAATTAGCGCAATTATTAGCGGCCAGCCGAGTAGGCGCCGCGGCCGGAAATTCAATTCGGCGCCGGCGGCCGGGGCCCGCGGCTGCAGCGCGTCGCCACTTGTCGCCCGCTGCTGCAGCCGCTGGCGACGCGAAGTAGAATGGAGTGGAGTGGGGCAGACTCAGCGCGACCGTTTAATGGGGCCCTGTCTGCGCTGACTCTGCGGCCTCCGTGCCGTACTAATTTCTTCTGACAATACCTCGCGGATTATCTTTCAACTCTGGAAGACCGAGCACAGCTCAGCGAACGTAACAGGTGGAGAACCCAGGACAAGGAAGGAAGGAACATCAGCATTTAACACCCCGTCGACGAAGAGAGAACCGAGGGGGGGGGGGGGGGAGGAGGAAGAAGAAGAAGAAATTGAGTCAAAACCACGGCCTCCTCCATTCGCGCTCAAGCAGAGACGAACTTACACGCGGTTTGAAAGTTTCCCAAAAGGAAAGGGCGAACTCATGCAAAGATGTTCAGATGTTTCGGCCTAGCGAATTGGGAGATTATTATATTTCTATTCGAAATTCTAAGGAAAATATATGTCGACTGTTTGGAACAATCCGGTTCGTCGGCCTGTACGCAAATCGAAGCGCAGGTTTAGAGTTAACCATTGAAAGACTTTCGCTTTTATCTCAGCGCAAAAGAAATTGTAATCTGTAGGTGGTTAGTGAAATATGAACAGTGATAGCGCACAACAAATACGTTAAAAGCATGAGCGGAAAATTACCAGAGCGGTCTAAGGCGCTGCAGTCATGGACTGTGCGGCTAGTCCCGGCGGAGGTTCGAGTCCTCCCTTGGGCATGGGTGTGTGTGTGTTTGTCAAAAAAATGGCTCTGAGCACTATGGGACTTAACTACTGTGGTCATCAGTCCCCTAGAACTTAGAACTACTCAAACCCAACTAACCCAAGGACATCACACACATCCATGCCCGAGGCAGGATTCGAACCTGCGACCGTAGCGGTCACGTGGTTCCAGACTGAAGCGCCTTTAACCGCACGGCCACACCGGCCGGCATGTGTTTGTCCTTAGGATAATTTAGGTTAAGTAGTGTGTAAGCTTAGGGATTGATGACCTTAGCAGTTAAGTCCCATAAGATTTCACCCACATTTGAATATTTATGAGCGGAAAATCTGTTCGTGTTGTGCGAGTTGCTTGAAAACATTACAATGAAGTTTATTCCCTGTGTCACTCCACTTTTTATACAACAAACGCAGTTTGCAAACACGACCAAACAAAGGTCGAAAAAGGATGGGCTGTCATCCACATCGTTACGGGTTCTTCGCACCTGGCAGTAACACTATTTGTCATGATGTATTTCTGCACGTGTCTTTTTACACTACTGGCCAAGGAAACTGCAATATCGGGAAGACTACAAATAACTAAATTTTACTTTTTGTGCTCGTACATTGCACGTCACTCCATCCTGCTTCAAGTTTCTTCACGTTTGCCCTAGAGTCCATGAGTCGTCTTTACTGGTGAGCGGTGGCATGCTACAGATGGCGCTAAACAGATCAACTGTCTTAACAACTTGGGTATCGAGGCAGGTCACGACTCATTTCTGAACGAGAATCTCTGTGTCTACTCTTTGATTGTATACAGAATGTAGATAAAGTTGCTCCTACCTATTTCGTGTGCGTACGCTCAAATGCTTGTCATTTGCATATTCAAGCATGGAAAGGGCGGGCCAGAAGTGAGGACCGGAAAGTATTCAAGTAACTTTACGTACAGTTTCGCAGTTACATGGATCTTGCAATGTATTCGGGGTTGAAAACAGTTCCCTGCCCGTGGCAGGTCTGTCTTCTGGTAGAGGTCACTCAAATTACAACAATAAATGTAGTAACTGCTATGCGTCAAATTACAACAATGCAAGAGTCACTTTATAAAAATACAGAACCTGATTGTGTTGTTTTTCTTGTGGTTCTAGCGAATACTATACCATGTGATCGTGCTCTGCGTTTCTACCAAGTGGTACATTGTAAACATTCATGTTTACTGGCAGACATAAGCAGATTCTCAACTTAAGAACCTCTTCTTAGCGTATGGGCGCACGGAAAGGAACGAACGGGGGAGACATATAGTGAAATCATGGAAAACATTTTTTTAATCGCTTCAAGAAAGAATCCCTAAAGGTCACTCAATCTTCGGATACAGGAAAGAAAAGCCTTCGCAACTGGATCTGTGACAGATGCACCACGGAGTGGAAAACCCACGAAACATGACAACGTTAACGAAGCCACGGAACGGTTAAATGCATCATTGCATCGTTCGTCAGCAAAATCAACAGAGAAGCCGTCGGCGGAAATGACCATATCCACAACCTCCATGCGTCGTTGGATGAAGAAAGACGGTTACCGTTCATTTCGACCCGACGGCATCAATGAATTGAAGTGATTAGTGCGAAAAGTTATCAGCAGCTTTTCCAACATTAGCGGCTTGCCGTAAGGTTGTGATGACAGATGAACGTGTTGTGTATCTTAGTTCTCGATTTGCGTATCTTAGTTCTCGACCTCGAAATGTTTATATCTGGGTGAAAGACAATCCTTTTCAACCTCCAACTCTTCGCCGAGAATGATGGTCAGCATACAGAGAGAATTTGAAACATGTAAGACGTTTGTAAGAACATTTATTTCTGCGGTATTTCATTCTTGCCTGTATCTGTTTCTGTTAAATACTATTCCTGCTAGTTTCATGTACATGTTTCCCTTTCATTTTGCTTCATGTTTGAATACAACAACTTTAAACATTTTAAGCCGCCTCCACGGTGTTCAATATCAATCGCCGAAAGTGTAGATCTTTAACTAAACTCAACTGCAGTGGATGAGCAATTTAATATGTACGTGTAACGATAACAGCATTCACAGCCACTGAGATATTTCGTTGCGCAAACATCATTGTTAGTTTTGTTTCCTCGTAACAGCATTTCAGCATTTGTGGTCAGTATGGAACCAAATGCTACGGAAATGTCTAAGTCTTCGGGGCCTCTGTGCGTGCTTTTCTGCTTTGAATCTCTACGGTGTGCAAGAATGCCCACCTACTTCGAGATTGTAAAACAATTCGTAAATACGTCCTTGCTCGTTAGGCTTCCTGATTAAATTTACGCTATGTTAGGGTCAAAGGTCTAAAGAAATTGTGCGTTGTCGTGGCAGGTGACTTAGGCTCTCTACAGCTTGACCATACAAAGTCTGGTACTGCTTTATTTGTTCGGTGTTAAGATATTCAGATACAGAGTCTACCTACAATAGGAGGCATTGGACGTACGGCTTTCTGTTCCCGGTACAGTATTAATTTCACAAAACGGCTTCCCAGAGGGCTATTCTTTACAATAGATGTTCATCACAAAAGAAGCGCAGATGACTGCGAAGTCATGCTACTTCCAATAAAACCAAATCTATAAAACAGATCAAAAGTCTGATTACTTTACAACTGATACAAATATTAGACGTTACGCATGTAAAACTTTTATAGCTGAAGATGTAAAACCGTAATTAGATTAAAACTGTGAACCGGACCGAGACTAACTCGGGACCTCTGCCTTTCGCAGGGAGAAAATTCCATTGTGGAAACATGGTTAAGGCATGTCTCCGCAATAATCTTTCTTCCAGAGAGCTGGTCCTGCAGGTTTCGCAGGAGAGCTTCTCTGAAGTTCGGAAGGTAGGAGATTAGGTACTGGTGGAAGTCAATTTGTGAGGATGAGTCGAGAGTCGTGCTTCAGTAGCTCAGTCGGTAATGCACTCGCCCGCGAAAGGCAAAGGTCCCGAGTTCGAATCTCGGTCCGACACACAGTTTTAACTAGCCAGGAAGTTTCATATCAGTGCATACTCCGCTGTAGAGTGAAAATTTTATTCTCGTTATTATGTTAGTTCATAGTTCCGGATTAATCATCCCTAGACTAGTGCAGGAGACAAAAACAAAAGTGTGCGAACCCCTTCAGCATACGTTCACATGAAGACTACAACACACCTTTTTTTTAAAAAAATTCTATTCAGATACTGAGAACTATTAACATTTTTGTTGAAAGTCAGTTTTTCTCGTAAAACGGGCGTCGTATAATGATACTGTCTGTAATATTGGTAGTACTAAATTAAAAGTCAACCTTCATGATGAATTTTTACCCCATGAACGACGAACATTTAGTAAGCGATAACCTATAATCCTTCCATTATTTTATGGGGCTACAGGCGAAAAGCGTTTAGAAAACATTCGAAATTATACATGGAGTTAGCTAACAGTCAGTGAGTCCTCACATTCTCAAATGCTGGATGACTATAGTCTGGGTAATTTGCGCGCCTTTAGTTACGCTGTCACATGACGTATACACAGTTTCTAACTTTAATACTTATTGTGTCAATCGTTTAACGTAACATATCTCTTTATGAGAAAATTATGATGGAATTTTGAATTTTTACATTTGATGAATAATTATATAAAATACTGGCTATGAAATTTGTGTTGCCTGAGCAATCCCTTAGATAGGCCACCAAAAACTGTGACCAATTTAAAAGTTAAGTAATCTAGATGGTGTTCAAACAAACATGAGCGTAATGGCCGCAAAGCCGTTAGCAGGATTGTCCTATGGTACATTTTTCACTTTAACCAACCACACGAACCAGATAACTTACCAGGACCTGCAGTTTAACTTTGATTCAAAACGTTCTTCAACTTTCATATGTGATGAGTATCTTCCAAGTTGAATGCCGCGTTAACAGTAGGAATAAAATACGAGGTCAATCAGGAGATCGCACGTACGAACTTTGACATAATAGTTGATACTTGACCCCTGAAATCACAAAAGCTACCTCTACCAGATAACACGATTCAACAGACTTCAGTAAAACTGTAGGTGCCACTAAAGTAAAAATAAATAAATAAAAATTATTTAAAAAAGGTTTCTCTATGGCCGTATCTCTCTTTTTCTGTAATAGTACGTTCTTATCGCAGAGCTAATTTCGTTGCTCGGATTAAAACTCCATTCGCATTTATAATAAATAACAGAGTTGCCGTTCATTTTCTAAGTAACGGCCTTCCATGGTATTTTCATTAAACGTCGAAGATTTATACGTATTAGTTTAAGTACGCTTTTCGCGTGTCGGTACGGTACAAGTTATCATACATAACGCTTCTATTCATTTCAGCATGGTGGCAAAAAACTTTCTCGTTATCCTTCGTTAATAGTTCAGATCCGCTGTCCCGTTTGCATTCCTAAGATGTACAGTCTGCGACGTGAAAGACTCCTCCAAAGTCTAGGAAACGAATCTATATACAAGTAGCTTGCGCTTTCATATTCACTGAGGGAAACTTCAGGCGTACATAGCATCAAGCGTCGTTTGATGTCTTGAGCATCTCCTGCAACTACGGCACGGAATTCTCCAATACTCTCTTTAAGGAATCCAAGTAACGCCAAGTATCTTAACATTATCCACGAGTGTAAGGGTACGTCACATATAATGCGTACAGGAATAATTTCCAACCCACTATTAAACGCATTTATGGGGGCAAAGTAACTCTGCAGGCAGGCAGACAGAAAGGTGTCACACAGCAGCTGAATTAAAGTGCTCAAGAAAAATACGTAAATTACGTGTGACACAAAGGAAATTACACTAAGCGACGATACAAGGACGACTCTCCTGTTACAAATATTTTAAACAAGATGAAGGAAGAGCTACAATCCGTTTCTCACTATGGTGAAGGGAATAAACTCTTTGAAATTCTGAACTTATCACGAATAAAACAGGAGACGAAGAAGATTATAAATTGTACACAAGCAACACTGCAGGCATAAGACTCGATGAGCAAGACAGGCAGGCAATAACTTACAGCACAGTGTGTGAGCACTATTCTAACGGTCCTGTTGTGTCTACATGCTGACCAAGCAATAAAGGATACAGACGAGAAATCTGGAAATGGAATGAAATTCTGGGAGAATTTTCTAAGGTTTACCCATAACCAGTTGATTCCCTTAGAGACGGGAAAGGATATGGAAGAACAACAGAATGGAATGTACATCGCCTTGAAAAGAAGTTACAAGATCAACATAATAATAAAAGTAAAGCATTGGTAATGGTCGAGGGTCGTTCAATTTGTAATACAGTACATTTTTTCCTGAGAGCAGGAATTACAATATACCATATAATTCCCCGCTCTTTTTGGCTACAAAATCCTATTTTCAATCTCGGTTCAATGCAACGACCTTTTACGCCACCTTACTGGGCAGGCCTGTATGTCCGCATGGTACAAGTCTACTGGTCGTTGCAAGAGCCAACGTCTTGCTGCATCAATAACATCCCCATAACAGACACATACTGCTTCCTGTGAAGTGTATCCCTCTCAGTGATAAACGGATGAAAGTCGGAAGGTGCAAAATCCGAACTGCAGGGTTGATAAGGAAGAACTGTCCAGCGCAGTTTTGTGAGCTCTTCTCTGGTGCGCCGACTTTCGTGTCATGGCAAAGCAGCGAGTTGCTTGATTGTGATGAGAGTGTCCGCACGTTCCAACATTGCAGAAGTCACATCTGTGTGCAGCCGGCTGGCACGTGAGAAATCTGACAGGTTTGTGCGAGCTTGCTGCGATGACAGACACATCGCCACCATGCTCTTGTTCACTGACAGGTCTCCGTAGACCTTCTGCAAGCGCCTATAAATATCTGCGATGCTCTGGTTTTCGGCCAAAAGAACACAATGACATCTCTATTTGGAACGCACCTCCATTACAAAGGCCGTTTAGGAGTACGCATAGTGCCGGAACTATTTTAACTTCATAAAACTATAGGGGCTGAAGCGGGAATATTCCAAGATGTCCCACAACTAAATACTGCGACCCTCGTACCGTAGCTAACTGATGGTGTGGGAATTAGATTAGGAAATGAGATACTGGGCGTAAAATAACTTATGGTGATGGATATAACAAACGGACTGACAATAGCAAGAAAACTGATTCTGAAAAATATATCGACTATGTATTTAAATGTTGAGAAGTCTTTTCTGAAGGTATTTGTATGCGGTGTAACCTTGTACGGTAGTGAAACGTCAGAGATTAACAAAAATTGGTTCAAATGGCTCTGAGCGCTATGGGACTCAAATTCTGAGGTCATCAGTCCCCTAGAACTTAGAACTACTTAAACCTAACTAACCTAAGGACGTTTCCAGAAGGTTCGCAGGAGAGCTTCTGTTAAGTTTGGAAGGTAGGAGACGAGATACTGGCAGAAGTAAAGCTGTGAGGACGGGGCGTGAGTCGTGCTTGGGTAGCTCAGTTGGTAGAGCACTTGCCCGCGAAAGGCACAGGTCCCGAGTTCGAGTCTCGGTCCGCACACAGTTTTAATCTGCCAGGAAGTTTTAACCTAAGGACATCACACACATCCATGCCCGAGGCAGGATTCGAACCTGGGATCGTAGCGGTCTCGCTGTCCCAGACTGTAGCGCCTAGAACCGCTCGGTCACTCCGGCCGGCAGAGATTAACAGTTCAGACAAGCAGAGAATAGAAGTTTTTGAAATATGATGCTACAGAAGTAGCAATAGGTCGCCATAACTGAGGAGCAGATAATACTGAATCGAATTGGGGAAGAAACGAATTTATGGCGTGATTTGACTAGATTAAAGGATTAGTTGATAAAGACACATTCTAAGGCTTCACGGAATAGTTAATTTGTTACTTGAAGGGAGTATTAGGAGTAAGAACTGCGGAGTGCAAGATTTGACTACATTAAGGAAGTTGAAACTTAAGTAAATATTTACACAGAGATGAGGAGCCTGCGCGCGGGACAAACCCGTATTCGTACTACTACCACTACCACTACTACTACTACTACTACTACTACTGTCAACATCTTACTCAGTATTAGCATAACAGGACGGTGAGACTGTCCATGTCCAAAGGAAGTATGTGCAGATATTCTATAGCCAATATTGCTTTCTTCTCGTCTCACTTAACTCACGCTATAAAAAGGGAAAAGCATGTTGCTACCTGATTAACTGCCTTCAACATATTAGTGTTAACACACGCTAGCCACTATAAACAACGCTACGTTACAGGTATTTTTTTTCTCGATTTAGTGTAAAATCTTCTGAAGTAGCAATACTAGGGCCGCAGACAGAATCCCTTGTGTGCTGATCTAAGATCCTACACCGACAAATGGCTAATTATTCCACAATTCGTCACAAAATAACTGATTTCGGCGGCGAAATATATCTTTGCGCCCTACAGCAGTATGTCGTTGAAACACTGTGGTATTTCGACAAAAACAAAGGTTTTTTTATTTTTTTTTTATTACACACGACCTCCCGAGTTGAAAGCATGTTGACATTTGTCTACTGTCATAATATGACAGCTGTTTTACCTTAACATCCCAAACTTTTAAGAACTCTAGACGTCTGTCAACAGTTGTCAGATGGACAGATGGCAAATACGGCCTTGCTGTGGTTATGTCCTTTAGGTTAGAGTCGGTCAAGGCTACAACTCGAGACTTGGCGCACCACTCATGTTCACCCGTCTGTAGTATACCTCACAGCTGTTCTGCCATCGGAGCGAGATTACGCTCCAGTGCATATACACCAAAACGAATTCAGTGACGCTCAGTACGTCACTGATATGGAATGTAAGTAACAGGTTTCCCTGGGATTACTCTGATTTTTCATTAAACCATCTTAGGAACACAGCCTGTGGAACGAGTATGGGGATAAATCTCTGTGAAGATTTGAATCAGTTTGTGACGCGTGTTTGGATGACTCAGTTACTGGTACACTGGAAAAACGCCAAGTTTTGCAGTTTAGTTTCTTACAAGGCATAAGATTTTAACATTCTCAGGTTGTTACCGTTACACGTAAAACGCACCCAAGTAGAGATGTATTTCCACGCTGAAATCATGTTTTGCTTTGCTTCGTGGCAAGACAAATCAAACCTATATCAATTGTCTTTTTCCGTGTCACGCTAAAACCTCTTTCAGCTAATCACTGCTTAACATATTATTTGTAATCAGAAAACCATGTCATATCTAAATATATATGTGAAATATAAAAAAGTAAATCATTCTGCGAATATAACAATTCCTATTTCCACCCGTTCTTTCGGAAAACTATCTTTACACCCGCGTCCATTCCCGGAAAATCTCCCAGAAAACATGAAGTATTCTTCCTAGCTTCATTTATCAACACTAATTCGTCATCTGTGTGTTTCTGCCGATGTATTTCTGTACCCTATACATTCACTATTAATTTAACACTGTTAGGTTTTGTGACTATTTTTGTTCTTGTTTAAACTGTGACATAAGTTTTTAAGTACTAGCTTGAAATATGGTTTTTCAGAAGATGAGTGCATCACACGACGGCACGACATATGCATGAGACAGATGTGACAGCAAATTCCATTCCCCTCCAAGCACATATTTTTACCGTAATTTTGAGTGTCTGTTGATAAAGGGCTAGTTGTAATAGCTCCTGGTTTGTGCATTGGATCGTATCAATGTTCAACGCAAAAATTTGTTCGCGTTCTGTATAAGCGTCCTACATCCACTGCATGTGCTGCAAAAGGTAATGGTTGTATGCCAGCAGATTCCAAGCGAAATATTAAGATCCATTAAAGAAAATTATGAACGCACTTAAAAGCGAAATGTTACAGAGAAAGAGTTTCGGTAAGCCACTTACTGCGGACGTTGTGACAGTCCTGGTCCGCCTTCCGCGTAATTATGCAACAAAGCGTTAAATCAGTACCTACCCGCAGTTGGCAACATCAGTAATAGAACTCGCAGCCACTGTACGCCCAGATCCAATGGCTACAGGACACTTAACAGCATTAATTTAGTTTCATACCTTCCTGTGTTGCGAGAAATGAAATATTTCACTCATAACAACCGACCTGATATACGTAACGTTAGCTTCATTTTTATTCAGGCTCGGAGACACCATATACTCACAATACATATGTTACACAATGATCGGCACAAAATGCAGAGCAAAAACATCAAATTTTATTTGGCACATTTAATGGAAAGAGCCTTGGAAAGGAAGATGGCTTATTTTGTTAGAATGTGGGATGTCTCAAATTTTATACTTATACCATCACCCCTGATGGAGGAACGGACTTGAGGCTATCAGCCAAGTTTCGCGACAGTAAATCCTTTGCGCTCCTTTCCTGGTGTTTTTGCTGTTTCGATCGATTAGACAACACTATTGATTGCAGCCGACACATGTCAGGATCATAAGATAATTTCGATTTGAAAAAATAAGAGAAACGAGCTGTCTAGCTGCGTGGACGCGGAAAGGATAGAAAACGCGCAATATCCACAACTGCAATAAAAACAGCCGCTTCATTTATCCCTCTCATCAAGATGATTATATTCTTCAAATACCAATGAACCACTACCTGAATTTTAGAAAACTTTCAGTTCAATCGATTTTCCGAGAACGATTAACATAAAGCCGCTAGCAAGAAATTGTAGAATTTTCTTCCTGTCGGTGTGAGATGCCAACTACTGCAGCACAGCAGGCAGGCACGCAGAGAAATACAGGAAATAGAAACGCATGGCAAGCGGAGCCATCGCCGTTGATATCTTTAGATTAAAAACTCCAAATGTGAAGACATGGGCGTACAAGAACGTTTAGTGATGCGATGAAGATTCATTCATGCAGACATTTGTGGGCCATCTGGAGAGAGAGAGAGAGAGAGAGAGAGAGAGAGAGAGAGAGAAAGAGAGAGAGAGGGAGATCGGTGGAGGGGGTGGTTTTGCTTTAAACGCGTGCATTCAGTGCATTCACATTTGTCATTCTTTTTTCCCCACTAATGTCACCTGTCTGTAAGTGCTGCCTCCTGGGAGGACTTCTCGCATTATTGTTTCCCAATGACTTTATTGGAATAACTCCGGCAGTCACTCCAAAGTCTGGCTTTTCAGTAAACTCAGCTGACCTCCGACAACAATAGCCAACATACATACATACATACATACATACACAAATACAGCTCACTATAATTGGATAATGGAAGGCGAGCCAATCTGCATAAGGCTGCAGAAAAAAAAGCAAGCATATCTACCCCAGGAAGGCCTCGAAACGTTGCCTGGAAAGTCCGCCGTACACTTAGACCTGCATCGCTGATGAGGCAAATACAGACTTAATAAACCTGCAGCTCTTTCTGTTACTGCTTCCCCGTTTCCAAATAAAATTTAGCTTTCTGTCTCCTTGCCTGTATCAGAGATCGAGCCTACAGCAGGTACTTTAGGCGTATGAAGTCACAGAATAAGGGTCACATGGATGGCCATAAAATGAAGCAGAAAAGCAACTGAATATACAGGGTGACATTAACAAAACCGATAGGGACAGATTGCCGACTGGAACACGAGGAAAAAAGGTGTGATGAACATGTGTCCGGAAATGGAAGGTGTGCTTGAAACGACGACAAATCGTTGCCAGTCATAGTACAGAGCTGCATCGCATCCATATCACAACAGACGCTCAAAGTGGTCTCCACTGCGTTCACAAGTCGCACCATCATTGTCGCGCTCTTTCGCACGTTCTGGTCTCTCTCCGAATGGCGTCACAGGCGTCGCAATCACGCTTTTGAAGGGTCCGCACATCAGGAACCGGTTCAGCATACACAGCGCTCTTCAGATGCCACCAGACGAAAAAATCCAATGGGTGAAGTCTGGTGATCTAGCAAGCCATACTACAGGGCCTGTGCGTCCTATCCAACATCCGTGGAAGATATTGAGGTTCAGCGAACTGTACTGCGGAAGTGGGTCGGTATTCCGTTAGGCAGAAACCACTTATCACGTATTGCCTAAGGCACACTTTTAAGCAGCGCAGGCAAAATATTCCCCAGGAAGTCCAGGTACGCTCCTCCGTCGAGGCGTTGTGGAATAACAACAGGTCCACATATGTGGTCGTCAAGAATCCCTGCCCACCCATTGATGCTGAAACGATGCTGAATCATTCCCCCGCCGGCCGCGTTGGCCGTGCGGTTCTGGCGCTGCAGTCCGGAACCGCGGGACTGCTACGGTCGCAAGTTCGAATCCTGCCTCGGGCATGGGTGTGTGTGTGTGATGTCCTTAGGTTAGTTAGGTTTAAGTAGTTCTAAGTTCTAGGGGACTTATGACCTAAGATGTTGAGTCCCATAGTGCTCAGAGCCATTTGAACCATTTTTTGAATCATTACCCGAGGATTGCCTGTAGCCCACACATGACGATTATGCAGATTGATGATGCCAGTTCTGGTAAAGGCAGCTTCATCGGTAAAGAGGACTGATCACAGAAATCCCTTAATTGTGATGTTCTGGTGCAAAAACCATCGACAAAATTTTTACCCGTAAAGGGAAATACGCTGCTGATAATCCTTGCTTTAGTTGTAGGTGACAGGGATAGTAGCGGTTGTCATGCAGTATACACATAATCGTACTTCGGTGTACGTTGACGGGCCAATTGGAGCTTGTTACAAGGTTCGTCCCAATATTCTGTAGAACCTGGTCCTCAAAATTTGGTCTACGCACAGTTCGCCGGCTCCCTGCACGTTTGTCTGTCTGAAAGGATACTGTGATCACACAAACGCCCAAAACGGGTTTCAAATATTGTGTGATATGTTTGGTGTCTGTGAGGGTACTTGTTTTGGTATAGCCGTGCTGCCTCTCGACCGTTTCCATCTACTTGGCCGTACACAAACACCACCTTGGCTTGAAACTTCCTGGCCGATTAAAACTGTGCCGGACCGAGACTCGAACTCGGGACCTTTGCCTTTCGCGGGCAAGTGGTCTACCATCTGAGTTACCCAAGCACGACTCACGCCCCGTCCTCACAGCTTTACTTCTGCCAGTACCTCGTCTCCTACCTTCCAAACTTTAGAAAAGCTCTCCTGCGCACACTCCGCTGCACAGTGAAAATCTCATTCTGGAAACATCCCCCAGCTGTGGCTAAGCCATGTCTCCGCAATATCTTTTCTTTCAGGAGTGTTAGTTCTGCAAGTTTCGCAGGAGAGCTTCTGTAAAGTTTGGAAGGTAGGAGACGAGGTACTGGCAGAAGTAAAGCTGTGAGGACGGGGCGTGAGTCGTGCTTGGGTAGCTCAGACGATAGAGCACTTGCCCGCGAAGGCAGAGGTCCCGACTTCGAGTCTCGGTCGGGCACACAGTTTTAATCTGTCAGGAAGTTTCATATCAGCGCACACTCCGCTGCAGAGTGGAAATCTCATTCTACCACCTTGGCTTGTTCCCGACATGAATGCCAGGCCACTGTGCCGCTTACAGTATACTGCGTCGATCTCACAGCCTGCAACACATTAGGAACACACGGTACGTCGTCAGAGGCACTTTCATTCGCCAGTGCCAGCGTCATCTACCGTTGCAACGATGCATTTCCACACATGTGTTCACAGTACCTTTTCTCCTCCATTTCCACTGAAGATTCTATTCCTGCAGTTTGTCGGCTTTATTAATGCTCACCCTGAATACTGACCAACTGATGGTTCAAATGGCTCTGACCACTATGGGACCTAACTTCTGAGGTCATCAGTCCCCTACAACTTAGAACTACTTAAACCTAACTAACCTAAGGACATCACAAACATCCATACCCGAGGCAGGATTCGAATCTGCGACCGTAAAGGTAGCGCCTAGAACCGATCAGCCACTCCGGCCGGCTGACCAACTGAAACACAATAGAATGCGAGGTAGCCTTCACAGGATGAAACTACGCAGAACTACAAATCCGCATTACTCGTACGGAAATTAGAAGCAAAAAGAGAAAAATATTAGACGAGAAATAAACTTTCACCCAGCGCCCAGAGAGAACTAACAAACATAATGTTGGAAACCGCACTGAAAAGAAGATAGGAGATATTTTTGGCTATGAGAGATACGAGATTCTAGTACAAAGAGCGGCAACTCCTACCCAAGCACCATCGTTGTGTGGTGTGCATTCAGCTCCCAGAGAAAACTGCGTGCATGAGTAATTACTGCGATCGCTGTGGACGCAAGCAATCTCTCGCGGCACGACTGGACTTTTTATCACTGTGGTTCTACGAACAACGTAATCGAGGTCAGCACATAATACGCAAAAACTGCGGCAACTTCCGCCACAATTCTTTCTAGCTATTCAACAACCACACGAAACAATCGGCACCCAGCATAGCAATGGGCCCGCAGAACGTGTCTCCGTGGTTTTATTGCCTCCGTGGAGATACAATGACGGGTCTACACCATTAAACGTAGTATCTATAGCCAACTTTACTGGAGAGGCTGCGGTGACCACTCCCGTATGTTTAGGCGCAGTGGTGGGGGAAGACCCGCTGGCACTAGGGTCAGCTGTCCCATGATGGCACCTCTTGGAAACATCCCTATGGCAGTGCGTTGGCTAAGTTGTTCTGAAAGAAACGTCTCATTTCTTTCATGAGAAGCGTCATCTTGTGACTTTCTTAAACAATATGATCGGCAGATATTAAAATTACTTTCCCCTCTACCCAATGCTCCTGCAGCTCAGCAGCACATAGGCGGTGCAGAATACCGAAAAAAACTGATTTTAATAAAAACTGCACATTAATTTTTCCAATTTTTTAAATATTCACGCAATCTATCCGTGACTTCAGTCATCAGATATATAATTTTCCCTCCTGCACGAATCGTTGAGTCGAATTATTACATTCTTCCTGCAATTTGCCGGTGTTTCGCCTGTCCCAAACATCTTGCACAGCAGGTGGAATAGTTTTGTCATTGCTGACTCTTACAAGGGTATCAGTAGTTCTGACGGAATACTGTCTACTCCGGTGGCCTTGTTTCGACTTACGTACGACTATCAGCGCTCTGTCTAATTATTCTGGCCGTGTCTATCGTATCTCCGATATGATCATCTATTTCCTCTTCACTTTCTATAATATTGCATCGAAGTTAATTTCCCTTATACAGCCTCTCTGTTCATTCCTTTCAACTCTCAACTTTCCCTTGTTTGTTTCATAGTGGATTCCCAACAGAGTTCTCTTTCGTTCATAGGGCTCTGACACTCCTATTTCGTGATTATTCACTTGACTGCACAGGTACATCATGCCAACTGTTTGTTAACTGCTTAACACAAAAGTGGCTGTGACAATTACGTTAGTACTTTATTTCACTATTTTGGAAATATCCAGTCAGTGCTTGGGAAGATTTCGAAGTGCTGTGATGGTTGTCAACTTGTTTTAATTTCCAGAAGTGTAAAACTGTGCACTTTACAAAACGAAAGACTGCAGGCAGGGTGGTCCTAAACAATATGTCAAAAATATAATGGCAAGTAGACGGGATCTAACTAAGTAGATTTCGTATAGAAATGCGTGTGCGGTAATGACATTACAGCTCTGGCTTGTAGAGCAGTGTGAATCACAGGGAACTGAAAAGGAATGGAAAGACAAATGACATCAGAAATGACGTCAGACATGTCGATCACATGTCCAGCAGCAACATACAGGCGGGCAACTAGATCTTCAGATGTGACGGGACTCTCGTACACCAGGCTTTTCACACGACCCCGAAAGAAAAAACTCACGCAGGTTAAATAGGGAGAGCGCGGTGGCCAGGGAACTGGGCCACCCATTCCTATCCACTGCTGGCTTCTCGACTGAAGTAAGCTGGGGCTCCATCGTGCTGGAACCACAATCGTCTGCAGACAGCTAGAGGAACATCGCCCAGAAGTTCACATAAGACTTCATGTAGGAAGATGTATGTGTGGCCAGCTCAAAGCCGCATTAGAGACACCCCCCCCCCCCCCCCCACACACACACACACACACACAAACACACACATTCCTATACGACAACTGTTTATTTCGGTTCTCTCTACCTGCCTTTACTTTTCTGACATACAGTTCAAGACTACCATCTACAGCAATATGCAGTATCCGTTCTGTTCGACAGACAGAAACATCACATACACATAAGAGCGAGGACGGCTCCAGCGCGGATGCACCCTATCTTCCGAAGCCATGCGGGACTCAGCGAATACTACGAGCTCTGAGGATAAAGGATGGGGGATTGCCTTTAAATATTCTTTGTTTAAAGGGAGAGTATTTTTTTGTTTAGGTTGCTTAAGTATTTTAATTAAAAATGTTGTTTTGTGGAATCAATGATATGAATTTTTCATCTTAGGCCGTGAATTTGTTTTCTATTTGTTCTTTGAGTTTTTTCCTCTTTATTTTTTCTAGAACTATAATTTTTATTTTGGGTATTTATTATTTGATAATTGATTATAGAGTTTTTGTTGAATGAGAACTTTTTAATTTAAATGGTTCTATGGTTGTTATTGCTTGCGCGACAGGTTGAGAATTAGGGTTGGACGGAAAGCGTATCAAAATGGCCGAGGCGGTGAAGACAACCGTTCTAGAGAAACAGAGTATCCTAGATAAAGTCCGGGTCCGGCACAAATTTTCAAACTTTACCTTTGATTTATGTCAATAGGTGTAGGCGACTGAAGTCCTGGTTTCTCGTAATACAGAGATAATGTGTGTACAATAACTAAACATTTAGGAAGTCACCATGAGAATCATACAACTCGTACAAATACATGGCAGCAACCATCTGTAGGTATACGAACAGGAATGATCACGGCTGGCTGGAGTGGCCGAGCGGTTCTAGGCGCTACAGTCTGGAACCGCGCGACCGGTCCTTAGGTTAGTTAGGTTTAAGTAGTTGTACGTTCTAGGAGACTGATGACCTCAGAAGTTAAGTCCCATAGTGCTCAGAGCCATTTGAACCATTTTTGAATGATCACGTGGGTGAAGCAGGTAGCAGACTTCAATCCATTGGCAGGATACTTAAAAAATGTAGTCAATAACCAAAGGAAACCGCTTAAAAATCTCTTGGGTGTCCCGTCCTAGAATATTGCCCAAGTGTGTAGGTCCTATACCATATTGGACTAATAGGACACACTGAACGTGTACAGAGAAAGGTGATCAGAAGCAGAATTGCACTCTACCAAAACTACAGTTCGGTAATTTTGGAACACTATATGAACGATTTACTTAATTGTACTGGTAACACTGGTCGGGAAAGAAACTTAAATGAATGTGATGGGGTGAAGTCCCATACTTAGAGGAGCGTAGGGGACGATGCGGGAGACCCACACCGCTGTACTAGGCAAGGTCCTAGTACAGGTGGTTTGCCATTGCCTTCCTCCGACCGTAATAGGGATGAATGATGATGATGCTGCTGATGATGATGAAGACGACACGACAACACCGAGTCATCTCGAGGGAGGAAAAATCCATGACCCCGCCGGGAATCGAACCCGGAACCCCGTGCTCGGGAAGACCACGAGAGAAACTGGGAGCCGACGACTTCTGTTCGTTTTTTGTTTATTTTGAACATTATTGGCTAAAATGGCTCTGAGCACTATGGGACTCAACTGCTGAGGTCATTAGTCCCCTAGAACTTAGAACTAGTTCAACCTAACTAACCTAAGGACATCACAAACATCCATGCCCGAGGCAGGATTCGAACCTGCGACCGTAGCGGTCTTGCGGTTCCAGACTGCAGCGCCTTTAACCGCATGGCCACTTCGGCCGGCTTTTGAACATTATTAAAAGCACACATTATTCAGTGTTAGCTCATTGTGTATTTTATGTATTTACAGTAAGTTTACAAGTAATAATGATTAGTTGATCACTGAACCATGTAACCAAAGCATATCGTTTTGATGCAAGTATAGTTTACATGCAGAACATAATACATATATAATTATTGTAGCTATTCTTTGCTGAATAGAACTGTCTTAATCGTGATCAAAGGAAAGAGTTTCCTGCTATGATTGACAAATACGAAGTTTGTTTATGAATGACAGAAACATATTTTACATCAGTTCGACGAAGCATTGAAGTGAAATGTGATTTATTTAGGTTTTGCGATTTTCTTATTTTACCTTTTTGTCTAGGAAATTGCGTTTTCCAACACTATATGATAAATCTATTGTTTTCTTTATTTTTACTGCATAATGCCTCTATTTCACGTTATAAATCAACAATGTGCGAATAAAAATTTAAATAAACATTGACAAGTTCAATTTTGCTATAATTACCGTTTATTTTTCAGTAACAGACAAGAGAATAACTATGACACTGACTGCATGCATAAAGAAAGCATTCGTTATTAGGTAACGCCCGCAAGGTATGCAACACACGTAACGTACAGGTAACGCGGGTGCGACCTTAAAAACGACCAAAGCTACTATGTAAACTATCGTAGTCTGCGCTTATTTATGGTATTTTACAGTAGCCTACAGTAGTTTTACAACTGTAGTCACAGGTTTGTTTGATTCATGGAAGAGCATCATGTAAATGCTGACAAACATGAATTGGCTGTCGCCTAAAGACAGAAAGCCTGCTAGTTACAAAATTTCAAGAACCAGTTGTAAGTGAGGAATCTAGGAATATACAAACCCCTACATTACAGCACGTACAGAACCAATTAAGCAGTCATTGCCCCCGTTCTTGGGACGCGAATGGGACGGGAAGAAACCCTAACGTGTTGTACAATTTTACGTAGTCTTCGCTACGCACTTCTTACAAGGGAACCTCCCCATCGCATCCCCCTCAGATTTAGTTACAAGTTGGCACAGTGGATAGGCCTTGAAAAACTGAACACAGATCAATCGAGAAAACAGGAAGAAGTTGTATGGAAATATGAAAAAATAAGCAAAATATACAAACTGAATAGTCCATGCGCAAGATATGCAACATCAAGGAGAGTGTGTGCTCAGGAGCGCCATGGTCCCGTGGTTAGTGTGAGCAGCTGTGGAACTAGAGGTCCTTGGTTCAAGTCTTCCCTCGAGTGAAAAGTTTATTTTTTATTTTCAGACAATTATTATCCGTCCGTCCGATGCGAGGTAACTGCGCCGTATATGGGGACGCTACACCTAAACAAGAAAACCTAAATCGGGCAAGGTAGAAGACTCTTTTTACCCATTCGCCAAGTGTACAATTTAGGTGGGTAGACAACATATTCCTGTCATGTGACGCACATGTCTTCACCAGTGTCGTATAGAATATATCAGACGTGTTTTCCTGTGGAGGAATCGGTTGACCTATGACCTTGCGATCAAATGTTTTCGGTTCCCATTGGAGAGGCACGTCCTTTCGTCTACTAATCGCACGGTTTTGCGGTGCGGTCGCAAAACACAGACACTAAACTTATTACAGTGAACAGAGACGTCAATGAACGAACGGACAGATCATAACTTTGCGAAAATAAAGTAAACTTTTTCACTCGAGGGAAGACTTGAACCAAGGACCTCACGTTCCGCAGCTGCTCACGCTAACCACGGCGCTCCTGAGCTCACACTATTCTTTATGTTGCCTATCTCGCGCATGGACTACTCAGTTTGAATATTTTGCTTATTTTTTTCATTGTTGCAAACAACTTCTTCCTGTTTTCTCGATTGATCTGTGTTCAGTTTTTTTGAGGCCTATCCACTGTGCCAATTTATAACTAAATCTGAGGGGGGTGCGATGGGGAGGTTCCCTTGTTAGTGGTTCGCCGAGTGAGTACGTAGCTTTAGAACAGAAAAGACGGCGAAACCTGTGACAGTTTCCACGTGGTACAGTGCTTTACGATCAGGACAGTACGGCAGCAGTAGCGATCTAAGCCGCACAGTAACCATGGCAATTACTGCAGTTGCAGCTGAACGCGCCGTCCGCCTGCACTGGAGTACACCAATCTCGGGCACAATAGCCATTACGAGATAGGCACGATAGCGAGCGCAGTGATCGACCTACATCGGCGGCACTGCGCAGCGCAGCGAGTTTAATGAGAAGCCCGTGTCGGCGGGAAGCGCGCGGTTTAATGAGCGAGTGTGGCCGCCGCTGTACCTGGGTCACGTCCGCGTGCCGCCATGCTGCGCCGGTCAGGGCAGCCGCCAATGTCGGCTGCAGAGTCTAGGTCAGCCGCCGCACGCCGTCTGGCCGCGCGCTTTTTGCCCGTGTACGACTCCAACGAGGCTACCTACACTCCGCTGTAAACAACGGACCACCTCGATTTTACCGTATTACGTACCTGGCTCCTTTTAAATCTTGATCCATCCCCCTACTTCTCTGTGTGTTTTCTTTATACGTGGAGTGCTTTTGTTCCGTCGTAACAATTACAACAAAATGAATGTTTTTCTCACCAGATGTGTTTCGCTTTATTGAAATAAGGCATCATTAGTCGTCTGTAATTAAAGATATTTACAATTTGATTTGTTTTCTACATCGAAAAACGCCATGTATGGAAGTGAAACATTGACGATAAATATTTTAGACAAGAAGAGAATAGAAGCTTTCGAAATGTGGTGCTACAGAAGAATACTGAAGACTAGATGGTTAGATCACAGAAGATTAGATGGATAGATCACAGAACCATTTGAGGAGGTATTGAATAGAATTGGGGAGAAGAGGAGTTTGTGGCACAACTTGACTAGAAGAAGCGATCGGTTGGTAGGACATGTTCTGAGGCATCCAGGGATCACCAATTTAGTACTGGAGGGCAGCAGCGTGGAGGGTAAAAATCGTAGAGGGAGACCAAGAGAGGAATACACTAGGCACAATCAGAAGGACGTAGGCTGCAGTAGGTACTGGGAGATGAAGAAGCTTGCACGGGATAGAGTAGCACGGAGAGCTGCATCAAACAAGTCTCAGGACTGAAGACCGCAACAACAACATCGAAAAACAGTTCTTTAACAATTTGTTGGTTTTTACTTAGGGTAATTTCTACTTGGTTTTCCACCTACATCACGAAATTCCGTCTGCTAACACATCTTTGGTTTCTTTCTTCGTTACGCGCTGATAATTGTGCTGATCTGCAGAACTACGCTTTTTTTTTTGCACAGCACAGTTTCGTACACCACTATTCACTCCAGTGGGTGTACTGTGTTTTGTAGTGTTGCCAACACTGCTACTAGCTGTTCTTTGATCTGTATTTTTTTCTTTCCCTGTAGATAATTGTGTATTATTTACAGGGTGACAATTATTCAACAATATGAATAAATAAACTAGTTACAAACTGCGGCGTGCACACACTTTATTCAACTTATAAACGTCACTACAGATATTCGGATTTAGGTTATGACATGTTCGATACGCCTTCTATCATTGTTGTTGATATGGCGCAGACGAATAACGAAATTCTGCATGACCCGCTTAGTGTTTGAACGTCGATGCTGTCAATGACCTCCTAAATGGCTGTTTTCAGCTCAGCAATGGTTTTTGGGTTATTGCTGCACACCTTGTCTTTAATATAGCCCCACAAAAAGATGTCGCGTGTATTCAGATCCGGAGAATATGGCAGCTAATAATATGCTAGTGGTCTCTGGGTACCCCAAAGCCAGAATGCTGTCCCCAAAGTGTTCCTCCAAGACATCACTCGCCTGCTTCGATGGGGTCGAGCTCCGTCTTGCTTGAACCACATCTTGTCGAAATCAGGGTCACCTTGGATAATGGGAATGTAATCATCTTCCAAAATCTTCACGTACCGTTCGGTAGTGGCTGTGCCATCGAGGAATATCGCACCGATTATTCCGTGACTGGAAACTGCATATCACAGTGTCACCCGTTGAGGATGAAGAGACTCCTCGATCGCGAAATGCGGATTCTCAGTTCCCCAAATGCGCCACTTCCGCTTTCCAAATGAAAATGGGCCAACAACAAAAAGACGCGTGCTCATGCGCATACTAATTCCCATCATGCCCCGCGGCCAAGCGTGCAGTTTGAACGTCCTAACGCAAACCGATCAGAAGTTATGACGATTTTATTTCATATAGTTCAATAATCGTAACCCTGAATATACTGAGCAGGAGTTATGAAGCAATAGTGACAGGTTCTTTCTGTGAGTACGTGGGCGAGTGAGAATTAAGATGAGTGGACGGACGTAAGTGCATAGTAGTGTGTTGGATAGCGAATTGAATGAAAATGGTGAGGGCAAGAAGTGAGATGAAATTGGGGGGGGGGGGGGGGGGGGGGGGTTGTGTAGAAACTGAATGAGAGAGGGTGAAGGATGGAAAATGTCCTTTTCCTTTTCACGTAATTCCTTTAATCATTTTATATAGTGTCTGGTTTCCAATATTTATTTAGCCTTTGAGCAGCTCCTCATTTTGTGTTAATGCTTTGTGTATAAAGAGATTTCCTTGAAAAGTGAGGAGGCGTCTGTCTTTACTGGTGATTCTTATGATGTGAAGATCTTTTCACAGGTGTCCGGTCTGTGATGTTCATGATTAAGATGATCCGCAAATGTTGAATTGTTCGTGTAGTATTTTAATGCTCTGATGTGTTCTTTGCATCTTGTGTCAACTGTCCTGCCAGTCATTCCAAAGTATATTTTCTCACAGTCTCTGCAACTGAGGTCATAGATACCACATTGTTGGTATCTGTCTGGTTCTGAGTTCAGTTATGTGATTTGCCTTTGTATTGAGTTGTTTGTTTTCTAACTAATGTTTATGCCTTGTTTTTTGAATATCTTACATATTTTATGAGTGAATTTGTAATGTTGGGTGACGGAATAACTTTTTTATGGTTGTGTAGGTTGTGTGTGCTGATGTAGTTTGGTTACTTTTTTCACTGTTTGTGTGTTTACTTTTCTGTTTAGTTTGTCTACCAGTGTTTCTTTGTGTACAGTTTTAATGTTATTTGTTTTATAATGAATAGCTCTTTTTGGTTCAAGAGTGTTTAGCTGTTTAAAATGTATCTGATTCTGCGAGTGATTTGAGGTTGCATTTATGATTGTGTCACTTCTTGTGGATTTTGTGTATATATCAAATATGAATTTGATTGTCTTTTCTTATGCATATGTCCAGAAAGTTGAGTGTGTTTTCTTTTTCTTTTTGTATTGTAAACTTTACATTCTTCTGAACGCGATTTGTGTCTTTTGTAGGGGTTGTATATTTTATTTTTAGGCTCATCTACCGTTGAATGTGTAGTGACAAACTGAAAATTCGTACCAGACGAGGGCCTTCAACTTGGTTATCGCCAGAAGTTCTCTCAACCATTAGGCTATCTGATTCTAATATTCTCATGCGGTATAAGGGAGTAGGAACATTGGTAAAACAGATCTGGAATGGGACCATGGAGGATATAGATCGCACCTGACGTCATTATCTAGAAACTGACAGCAGAGTAGGGGCAGATTCCATTTGCAACGACTTCTGTAGAGCTGTTCCATTTATCGTAACTGTGGTACCTACAGCAAAATTCTCGTTGAATGAATGAATGGTCTACGTCTAAAATCTTCTCTTTGCTATAACGCACAAAGGTTTCGCTCAATTCTGTTTTTCCCCCTTCCCCTGGTGCACTAAGTGTGGCGTTTTTACTAGTTTCATTAATGCTCAGTACTTACCCCGCTAAATGCACAGTCCTAGGCACAGCAAACTGTGTGTGGGGTTTTCGTATGTGTATATTACCTGGAACAGAACGAAAACGAACACATCAGTACAACTGTTTGCCTTGCATCAAACGCCGTCTCACATAAATTATATAAACTTAACTAAACCCTTTTATTTACAAAGGAAAGCAATAGACGAATGACAACACAGGCATTCAATTACCTAATCCACTGACGTACCAGTGGGTGGCCAAAAATCAACATTAACTGGAAGAGGGAATAGTGACAACGAAACAGTTTCTAGTACGTACTGGCGGTGGACAAAAATATGGAAACATAACAAACACGACACATATCATGACTAATGTAAAAGATCGACTTTGTGTAAATTCACTTCACAGAAAACAACTTGTGTACCTTTGATAGAATTTCATCGTCTTTTCTAGCAAAGATAAATAACCAAAACTTCGAGTCCTTCCGACTCGTCTTTCACTTTCTTCGGACGCTTAACATGTAAGATGGTTACTGCAGTAGTCTTCAATTCAATGTTATAATTATAATATTCACATATCGTGAGTTAATGTCATTCAGACATACCTGTCCTGTATCCTTGATTACATGTTTGTATGAATTTTATGTTTCAGCAGTTTATTATCGCCTTGAAGCGTAAGTTCAGTGACGTGATATCGACGATCATCCACGTATAAATACACGAGCTGGCCGCAGCTATGGACAATACCGACGGCATCTGAGTCTTGCAGTTCCACCAGCGAGGGCGCTGTCGCTGGGCGGTGTGGCCCTTCTGTCTCCGCGACTGCAACGCATGCGCGGCAGTACTATCAGCGCACTATATAAGACGGAGCGGAGAACGTCTAGCGAAGTAGCTAGAGGCCCATCCCATCGAGAGGCCACATTGACGACAACAGAGCAGTCAAAGGAGGAACAGCAGCATCGCTGCTTAGCCTCCATCACCTCCGGACAGAGGAAGTCCGTGATCTAGAAGACTGTGCGAGACTGTGTCTTCGTCAGTCCTCGTTCGGCTCACCTGAAGATAGCTGGCAGTTGTCCGGCCGAAATATCGTGCTATGCAGTTTACGACGACCGGCTGCAAGCCCGAAATCTTTTTGAACAGTCTACTAGATTTGTTGCATAGTATGTCTGTCTGCCAAGAAGGTACAGTCTTTGGCTCACTTTCCCCACGACATTAGACAACCTCAGATATCACTTTGGTTTATTAGATGGCTTCCCGTTAATTATAACGAACTGTGATTACTCTGACAGAAAATCACCAACCCAGTCAAAGGACTGTGCTTACAAGCTGCTTGTGAGGAACGATATCAAAAGCCTTCTGGAATTTCATTGGAAAGGAATCCACTTGCGATCCATATCAATGAACACGAACGACACAAGTCGAACAAAGCATGCGATCTAATCGATTGACGAGTAGTGGTCGGGATGAATTTACTCACTTTGGACGCAACCCGTATGTGTATACAAAACTGAACGTATTGAAAAACAAGCCACAGCACGTAATATCAGAATATCGGAATGAAAATCTGCGTCGTCGTCGCAGGGTCGCAAACACGAATAAATTGTGGCTTTAGGGGTGCAGGTGCTTCTAGCCACTTTCCGTAACAGTATGCCTGACGAAATTGCCGCCTCCAGTTTTATGCATTTCAACCTTAACAACTTTTAACACGGTTTTTGCTCCAATCTAAACAACACACGTAATTACATAAAAATATAATGAAGTAATCGTAAAGTGCTTCTTAAAATTATACCTTGTCACGTGCGAAAGCTTTCTCGGTTCTTTCCTCAACACTTACCTAACACGTTTTCAAACTTTTCTTTTCATGATTTGTCCCTGTGAATTAAAGTCAATGGCAACTATCACGTCTATTCTTTGTTAGCTGTAGTAACTTGGTCAGTTATTTTGTTTTGCGTTCTATTGTCTGTTGATAATGACCCAATACGATCTGCAGTCTATCACGAAATCTGGGCGTCAAATGACGTGAGCTCAGCACGACTGTAGCCCCTGATGGAGCTGGCCCCGCAACACGACACAGTTGTGCCAATCAGCGAGAAGTTACTGTGAACTGTGGCGGTGTTCTTCACAACAACATGGCCCCGAGACAACGTCTGGAAGACTTCACACGGGGAACATCGGGAAACTAGCAGGAGGACTAAGAAGGTCAAAATGTGACGAGTTTAGGCCAGGAGTTCAGTATTTTAAGTAATTAACACCACTAACAAAATTCAAATTCTGAAGGTGGCAGGGGTAATATACCGGGAGCGAAAAGCTATTTACAATTTCTACAGAAACAAGATGGCAGTTATAAGAGTCGAGGGGCATGAAAGGGAAGCAGTGGATGGGAAGGGAGTGAGACAGGGTTGTAGCCAATCCCCGATTTTATTCAATCTATATATTGAGCAAGCAGTAAAGGAAACAAAAGAAAAATTCGGAGTTAGAATTAAAATCCATGGAGAAGAAATACAAACTTTGAGGTTCGCTGATCTGTCTCTACAGCAAAGGACCCGGAAGAGCAGCTGAACGGAATGGACAGTGTCTTGAAAGGAGGATATAAGACGGACATCAATAAAAGCAAAACGAGGATAATGGAACATAGTCAAATTAAATCAGGTGATGCTCCGGGAATTAGATTAGGTAATGGGCATCAATAAAAGCAAAACGAGGATAATGGAACGTAGTCAAATTAAATCAGGTGATGCTGCGGGAATTACATTAGGTAATGAGACGCTTGAAGTAGTAAATGAGTCTTCCTATTTGTGGAGCAAAATAACCGATGATGGTCAAAGTAGAGAGGATATAACATGTAGACTGGCAATGGCAAGGAAAGCGTTTCTGAAGAACAGACATTTGTTAACATCGAGTATAGATTTAAGTGTCGGGAAGTCGTTTCTGAAAGTATTTGTGTGGATTGTGTGGAGTGTAGCCGTGTATGGAAGCGAAACATGGACGATAAATAGTTTAGATAAGAAGAGAATAGAAGCTTTCGAAATGTGGTGCTACAGAAGAATCCTGAAGATTAGATGGGTAGATCATACAACTAATGAGGAGATATTGAATAGAACTGGAGAGAAGAGAAATTTGTGGCACAAATTGACTAGAAGAAGGGATCGGTTGGTAGGACATGTTCTGCGGCATCAAGGGATCACCAATTTAGTACTGGAGGGCAGCGTGGAGGTTAAAAATCGTAGAGGGAGACCAAGAGATGAATACACTAAGCAGATTCAGAAGGATGTAGGTTTCAGTAGGTACTGGGAGATGAAGAAGTCTACACAGGATAGAGTAGCATGGAGAGCTGCATCAAACCAGTCTCTGGACTGAAGACCACAACAACAACAACAACAAAAACAAAATATTTTTCCAACGTAAAAATCTCGTATGTTTGATGCTCTACACCTTAAAGATATTTATTAAAGAACAACTTTTAAACACCATGAGCTGCAATTGAAATCATTATTTGCCAAACCTATAGTCAGGCGCCGGACGGAGTGGCCGTGCGGTTCTAGGCGCTGCAGTCTGGAACCGAGCGACCGCTACGGTCGCAGATTCGAATCCTGCCTCGGGCCTGGATGTGTGTGATGTCCTTAGGTTAGTTAGGTTTAAGTAGTTCTGAGTTCTAAGGGACTGATGACCACAGATGTTAAGTCCCATAGTGCTCACAGCTATTTGTAGTCAGGCGTAGAACACATTGTCAGTGGCATCTGATACAAACGGATAAACAACTTTACGTATATCAGGTTCTACAACACAACTGTGTATATAACAACTCAACTGTTTTCCCTGTGTATAATATTCCATGACGGTGTGTTGTATACTCTTAATACCGGTTTTGCAAACAAAACATTTCAAGTGCAGCTCATAGTGTTTGGAAGGTGCCCTTTTAATAAATTTTTCTAACAAATATATTTTTTTATGACCGAACACGTTTTACTCTTCGAACCCCCTCGTACATTGCACTGAATTTCTCCTCATCGAAATGCTGCCAGATTTCCTCGGTATGACCGAGATGGAGTCGCAACGTGGCATGTTCCAGCGGCTATCCAGGTCTCCACGCACGACATGGTCGCCGCGCTGCCAAACTATCTGCTCGTGATGAGAAATCAGATCACCGAGTGTCTCTCTGGACGCAGCGGGTGCCACTATCAAGCCTCAACGCTCAAGGAGAGTAACCGCTTTTTCCAGCACGCGACGACACGCATTAATGATTAGAGATCTACTTCAACGCACGGTCACTTTCAGCAGTAGACGACCTTCCACTTACCAGCTGTCGCTCCTTTCGTCCGTGCCTCGGAGCTTGCGTAGCGTCGAGCCAAGTCACACTCGCGTCCGCTGCTAGAAACCATGCGTTCTCACAAGGGGACCATACGAACTTCCCCTCATCGATTTGGTTCACATTGACAGGGTGTATAGGGCACTACTACGACTTCATCACCATGCAAACAGGAAGACGCAACTCTCAACCGTTTTCAAGAAAATCGAGTCTGAAAATTTAGGCATGCATGCAATTGAATCAGTTATTACGAAAAGATCACGAGTCCCATTTTTCACAAATTCAGATTTCAGTACTTTTGCGTTCTCCATGTGTAGGCGCATGTATCTGTGATGAGAACGTCATGAATTTCTGCCTTTAAAGCCAAGAAAATCGTTGCCAAAATTTGTAGTTTGTATGAAAATGTCACGAGTCCATGACGCATGACGTTTTCATACTACATTTTCTTATTAGCTTTATGTTATATTTTCTTAAATCACCGGAAGTAGCCTACGGTTTATGTCCCTAAATACCAGTACCGATTTCATGATCTGTTGTTGGCACCACGCTGAAAGACAAATCGTGTGTGGTTGTTGTCTAATCCCTCATTAGTAGTGGCAATTTAATCAGAAAAGAGAGCATGGACTCAAATGAAGAAGGTAACAGCCATAACAAGGCGAAAGGCACACGGCGTTATGATAAATACAAACACAAATCATAATAAAGAAGGCTACATTATGAGGAGAAGCGTACATTGACTACAAAGGACAAAAAATTCCTGCAACTAGTATGTTTGAATAAATTTTTCAATGCTTTCCTGTCCAGGTGCACTCTTTCCTACCTTGTGATATGGTGTTTGGGGGTACAAGAAGAAAGTTTCTACAAACTGATAGTGTTTACACTGTGCAAGAATACATTGAACTCATTCTTCATTCTGCCAATAAAAAGAACTCTTTCATTGTCAACCAGCTTGAGGATAACAACATTGTTAAGAACTATAAGGACTGGTGGCCAGATCTTTTTAAATGAAATTCCCAGAGTTTAGAAACAATGGGAAAAGACATTTCAATGAGTGTCACCGTCGGTGTTTCACAGTACAATATGTTTGAGTATGACAGCCACAACCTAGGGGTATTAGTAGCCCGATCATTCATTGATGGACTGACTCAGACTCTTACAGACTTTTAAAACCTGTAGCAAATATCAGACTCCCAACAACCTTAGCACACACAGTGAAATGTCCTATAAACAAAGTTAAGGTAAACGATATAAAAAAAACTAGAACAGTACATCCCAGAGGAGCACAAAAACTTTTATATTGATATATTCACTTGGCCTCCAACAGCTGAAGATGATGAAAATGTATGAAACCTACAGAAAATGTTGCAACAATGCTTATCTGAAATGGTGATTATGTTAAAATACTATTTGTAATTTGTGTTTATTAATAAATTCTCAAAATTCTATAGTTTTAGTATTATTTATTTTAATTTGGTTCAAAAAGGTCATGAGTCTAAGATTAAATAAATAATTCGGAGAATGTGGAAATAAAAATTGATGATTGGAAGATGTAGATTTAATGGTTTCCAGGTACACCAGAGTACAAAAGTCAAAGTACTTCACATCTGCCGGCCGGAGTGGCCGAGCGGTTAAAGGCGCTACAGTCTGGAAACGCACGACCGCTACGGTCGCAGGTTCGAATCCTGCCTCGGGCATGGATGTGTGTGATGTCCTTAGGTTAGTTAGGTTTAAGTAGAGTTCTAGGGGACTTATGACCACAGCAGTTGAGTCCCATAGTGCTCAGAGCCATTTGAACCATTTTGAACTTCACATCTTGTACCATTGAAGCATAAAACAGTTTTCTTTGAATATACCAAAATCATGTTTTATGACCTTTTCATAATAACAGATTCAATTGAGGATGTAGATTGCAAGGTCTACTCTGAGATGAAGAGGTTGGCACAGGAGAGAGATTCATAGCGGGCCGCATCAAACCAGCTAGAAGACTTAAAAAAAAGTTACTATGTACGACAGCTAACATTCTAGGGACGAGTCCGCAGCTGCGCGAGAAAGCACTTAGTTTCATAAGCGCTATGGGTGTACACTGTCATGGAACAGCGATATGCACATAGCGGTAGTATCGAGTAAGCAAGGAACAAAAGCGCGGGGTACTGGTGCAACTATCATTTCTACTCAGGTGAGACATGTGACAAGGTTTCCGACGTGATTACGGCCGCATGGCATGAATTAACAGGCTCTGAACGCAGTACGGTTGTTGGAGCTAGACACATGGGACACTCCATTTTGGAAATCGTTAAGGAATTCAATATTCCGAGATCCACCGTGTGAAGAGTGTGCCGAGAACATTAAATTTCAGCCATCATCCGTCACCACGGAGGGATGGCCGACTGCCTTCACTTGACGACCGAGAGAAGCGGCGCTTGCGTAGAGTCGTCAGTGCTAACAGACAAGAAACACTACATGAAATCGCCGCATAAATTAATGTGGGACGGTCGACGAACGTGTCCGTTTGCAGACAGACGCGAGTGCCTTTGCTAACAGCACGACATCGCCTGCAGCGCTTATCCTGGGCTCGTGACCTTAACGGTCGGACCCTTGACGGCTAGAAAACCACGGCTTGGTCATATAAGTACCAATTTCGGTTGATAAAGAGCTGGTGGCGGGGTTCAAGCGTGGGGCAGACCCCACGAAGCCATGGACCCAGATTGTGCACAAGGCACCGTGCAAGCTGGTGGTGGCCTTCATAATACTGCAGGCTAAGTTTCCATTATATGAACTGAGTCCTTTGGTCCAACTGAACCGATCACTGACTGGAAATGTTTATGTTCGGCTACTTGGGAATCATCTGCAGCAGTTCAACTATGGAAATTTAATGAATGACAGTGCGCCATATCACAGGGCCACAATTGTTCGCGACTGGTTTGAAGAAGATTCTGGACAATTCGAGCGAATGACTTGGCCACCAGGACACCTCGACATGAATTCTGTCGAGCATTCATGTGACATAATCGAAAGAGCAGTTCGTGCACAAAATCCTGCATCGGCAATACTTACGCAATATAGGCTACAAACGTTCAATATATCTGCAGGGGCTTCGACGATTTACTGAGTCCACAGCAGGTCTAACTGCTGCACTACACTGGGCAAAACATCCTCCAGCAACAGCATTAAGAATTTTTTCAAAAAATGTTCGAATGTGTGTGAAATCTTATGGGACTTAACTGCTAAGGTCATCAGTCCCTAAGATTACACACTGCTTAACCTAAATTATCCTAAGGACAAACACACACACCCATGCCCGAAGGAGGACTCTAACCTCCGCCGGGATCAGCCGCACAGTCCATGACTGAAGCGCATGAGACCGCTCGGGTAATGTCGCGCGGCAAGAATTTTTTAATCGACGCCTTGAACCCATACGTGGGAGAACAATAATTTGTTTTGCTCTTCGATTCATTGGGAGGTCAAACGAACCCGTGTAGCTAACACGAAACTTTTTACGATGTAGAGGGTCAGCAAATATGCAGCACCAACTCCAAAAGGTACCGGTATTCGCTGGTGCAGCTCTGCGATGTTTATTTTTGCAGCCAGGTGAAGTACCTCATAAAACGACTACAAAGTTGCGCTTACATCATCGAACAGAAGAGATAGATCGCTTCTACAGAATACTGCACAAAAATTCAATCAATTGTAGACCATCAGTCGTCTGCACCAATATTCGTTGATGTGCTTCGATATGCGTGATAAGCCGCAGAATTTTGCGATGACCGAGAACCGTTTACGAATGTAAAACGAGTGTGTTTTACAACAGGCCCATGAAAAAGACCACGCACACGTTCATAAACATGAGCTGTATGCCGCAATAATTATTGTTTTCGATGTTTCTATTATTCGTGCAGCGTAGTTGCAAATTATACTTGTCACAAATGTAGATACAATAATATAAACGAAATGAGGAAACTGATTTGATTTAAACGTCTCAAGCAGCTTGTTTTTATTTCCAATCTACTTACAAAAAATTTCTCTCTCCTCTTTCTTTGTAAAGAGTTTGAAAATTATAAATGAACCATTATTGAAATCTAATTTGCAGAGTAAAAATTGTTGCTAGAATAAAAAAAAGAGAATACCAGAAGCAAGATTCGATCTAGAAACCTCGCGCTTATGTAAGTACGTGCTTACTCGCTCGGTTGCGAACTCCTTAAATGCAAGTGACCATACAAAGTGCATAACCAAGCCTGAAAGTTTCATTATCGATTTTCTCAAAAACAGTTGAGAGTTGCGTTTTTTTTTGTTTACACCACGATTAAGTCTTAGTCTTTCTTAGTCTTCCGTACACACTTTTCACTATTAATGAAATCGGCGAGGGGAAATTCGTACTGTCTTCTTGTTAGCAACGTGCGGCGCGAGGGCCAAATTCCGGGATTTACTGCTACGCCGGTTAACCAGAAACGCTTAGTAGCGGGCCCTAATTAATTCTCTGTTATGCTGCGCTATCAAATCAGTCTAAATAAGGGTAGGCAGCCTCGCTTTGAAGTGCGGACAGGGTTAAACTACACGCAACTCCATAGTCAATAATTAGGAGCCCTGTAGCTACCTAACCACTATCAGAACAGCCCCGAGATCCGTCCACTGGTTTGGAATACGTTCACCGCCTGAAAGTTCAATACACAGCCTCCAAGTCATTACTAGCAACCGACGCCGATATTCACAACAACAACAACAGAAACGCAGTTCGAAGTCAATAGTGAGAAAGTCACACAAAAACACTACACTCAAATTTGCAAAGAAACAAATAACATTTATTTGTTTCAATTAACCTCAGCCAAGTCCGTCGCTTTTACCGAACACCACCTCTGACTAGCTGAAGGGTCCACGCCCTGCTACGAGGCCTCTTTATACCGAAACATTTCACGCTCGCTGTAACGCCCATTATATGCGTTATTGATAGATGGATGGATGGATGGAGAGGGTTGTATAGGCGCCCGACGTCAAGGTCTTCAGCGCCCGCTCAGTAACAGATTGAGACGGATGTCAAGAAAATACTCAGAACAGTAAGATAAAACAAAACGTAAAACACAGGTAACAAGCTTGGAAAAATATGTGCATACCCACACCGAAGCGTGGGACGAAGCATGCCGCCAGCAGTAAAACATGGACAACACAGGAAGAAAGTGGTAGAGGGAGCTAAAACAATATAGCAGATGAAAGTGGCTGGCTGACCTCAAGGAAAAAAGGGAGGAGCAGCCACTCTGCAATACACTAAAACCTCCAGCCTAAAAGATTGGGCCAGAGTCCACACATCATAAAACTTTAAAACCCTAGATACGCACGTCTCATCATTAGCTAAAGCACAGGGCAGATACCCTTCAACTTGTGCTTCTGCCCTTGCATCACAGTATAAAATGCAGTCTGTTAAAATGTGCCGGACAGAGATGTGCACACCACAAGCATCACAAAACGGGGGATCCTCCCGCCGTAATAGAAAGCTGTGTGTGAGAGGACAGTGCCCGATCCGAAGACGCGTGAGGGTCACTTCTTCCCGCCTGAGCAACCGGCAGGAGGAACGCCACGGCCGAGTTGTTGACTTCACCAACCGCACTTTATTGGCCGTTACTGCCAGCCGTTCTTCCTCCCACAACTCCATGCATTTAATGTGGAGTGCAGAGATGACAGACTGCAAGGGAATAGGACACTGGACCACATCCGAGTCGGTTGCGGTGGCCGTGCGGTTCCAGGCGCTCCAGTCCGGAGCCGCGCCGCTGCTACGGTCGCAGGTTCGAATCCTGCCTCGGGCATGGATGTGTGTGATGTCCTTAGGTTAGTTAGGTTTAAGTAGTTCTAAGTTCTAGGGGACTGATGACCACAGCAGTTGAGTCCCATAGTGCTCAGAGCCATTTGAACCATTTGAATCACATCCGATCGGCCAGTTCATTGCCCCTGAGCAGTTGAAAAGTTACGAAAATCTTTCTCACTAAATAATTTCCAAAGTGGGACCGATTCATTAACGAATCGGGGTTTCAGATTACATAGAAGACGCGTCACATCGGTGAGAAACGATATTATTGGGTTGGTGCATAATTTCATAGTCTTTTTCCGTAAGTTTAATAACCACAACAGATACATTTAACAGAGACTTTAGTATCAATAATATATTCTCCTTCACTATTTAGAAAAATCTGTCAGCGTTGGGGTAACTTTTCGGTCCCGCGACTGTGGTAATCATGTGGTTTTGAGGCGAAGAACACATCGAGCTATGTTCGGAGCGTATTTACATCCTTGAAGGTTGTTCGATAGAGAGCGGAAAAGGTGAAAATCTGAAGGTGCTAGATCAGGTGAATAAGGTGAGAGCGGAACAGCTTCCTAAATCAACTTCTGTATGGCGTTTTTTTTGTCTCTGTGGCATAACGTGGGCGGGCCTTATCGTGGAGTAGCATCACTTCACGCAGTCTTCTCTGATTGCAACTCGAGGAAGCAGTTCATAGTACAGCACACCGTTGCACCAGAAGCGCGCAGGTCTTTGTACGGGGATTTGCTGCAGTGTTTTGGCTCAACAATTCCTTTCTTTTCCTTATGTTAGCATAAAAACACCGTTTCCCGTCACCAATAACGATACATGATAGGAATGGTCGATGTTGTTCATGAACCAATCGATGATGAACAGCGGAGGTGCGCATATGGTCAACAGCAAATTTTTATTTTCACTTGGAGCATGCGGCACTCATTCACCCGCTTTTTGAACTTTCCCCACAGCAAGGAAATGTCGCACGATGGTGGAATGACCACAGTTCATCATACACTACTGGCCATTAAAATTGCTACACCACGAAGATGACGTGCTACAGACGCGAAATTTAACAGACAGGAAGAAGATGCTGTGATATGCAAATGATTAGCTTTTCAGAGCATTCACAAAAGGTTGGCGCCGGTGGCGACACCTACAACATAGTGACATGAGGAAAGTTTTCAACCGATTTCTCATACACAAACAGCAGTTCACCGGCGTTGCCTGGTGAAACGTTGTTGAGATGCCTCGTGTAAGGAGGGGAAATGCGTACCTTCACGTTTCCGACTTTGATAAAGGTCGGATTGTGGCCCATACAGAAAATGTTCGGCTGCTGCCCTGGCCAGCACATTCTCCAGATCTCTCACCAATTGAAAACGTCTGGTCAATGGTGGCCGAGCAACTGGCTCGTCACAATACGCCAGTCACTACTCTCGACGAACTGTGGTATCGTGTTGAAGCTGCATGGGCAGTTGTACCTGTACACGCCGTCCAAGCTCTGTTTGAGTCAATGCCCAGGCGTATCATGGCCGTTATTACGACCAGAGGTGGTTGTTCTGCGTACTGATTTCTCACGATCTATGCACCCAAATTGCGTGAAAATGTAATCACATGTCAGTTCTAGTATAATATATTTGTCCAATGAATACCCGTTTATCATCTGCATTTCTTCTTGGTGTAGCAAGTTTAATGGCCAGTAGTGTATTTGCCAGTTCTTGAGTACACTGACCTGGATCACCGATGATTAATACGTTTAAACGATCTTCATCAAACCCCGATGGTCTTCCTGAACGTGGGGGAGCCACTATGTCATAACGATCCTCCTTAAAACGAGAAAAACATTTTCTTACCGTGCTGTGCCAATGGCATTATCCCCATACACGGCACAAATGTTTCTGCCGCCCTCTACTGAACGCAAAAAAAATATTTCGTAAATGTTCCGGTTTCTCTACTTCGCACTCCAATTTCTAACGTCCACAGCTCCACTCACTATCTCCAGATGACAAATGATAATCTATAAACTCAAAGAGCAGCAGTGAACTACAAATAAAAAATGACAACCTAATTAATACCCGTAGCAACTGGAGTACCAACTTGTAAAAAAAAATAAAAAAAATAAAGTTCCTTTCTTACTCTTCGACATGCGAATTAAATCAGCTTTATTGTAAGTCCAAATAATATGTGATGACTTTTCTCGTAATAACAGTATGATTTCTCATTTCATAAAACCTAACTGACTTTTCAAATTAAGTTATCCAGCCTAAGAAAGAAAATAAGATCATCACTGAGTCCTTTCAAAATAGAGGAAAGTGTCTGAGCAAAATAAGATGTCAGTGCACTGGAAGGCATTTTCGACTGCTTTGTGGGCTCTCCAAACAAAATATTGACACTTCATGGCAGATTAAAACTGTGTACCCGACCGAGACTCGAACTCGGGACCCTTGCCTTTCGCGGGCAAGTGCTCTGGCAACTGAGCTACCCAAGCACGACTCACGCTCCGTCCTCACAGCTTTAATTCCGCCAATACCTCGTCTCCTACCTTCCAAACTTCACAGAAGCTCTCCTGCGAACCTTGCAGAACTAACACTCCTGGGAGAAAGGATATTGCGGAGACATGGCTGAGCTACAGCCTGGGAAATGTTTCTAGAATGAAATTTTCACTCTACAGCGGAGTGTGCGCTGTAGTCGTGCTTGGGTAGCTCAGTTGGTAGAGCACTTGCCCGCGAATGCCAAAGGTTCCGAGTTCGAGTCTCGGTCCGGCACACAGTTTTAACCTGCCAGGAAGTTTCATATCAGCGCACAATCCGCTGTAGAGTGAAAATTTCATTCTAGAAAAAATTAATTGATCACGAAGGATCACCAACCCAACCACTACGGACGACTACTCCACTTTATGATCTCCAGACCGCTCCCCGGGATTATTTAACCTCTACACATTCCAGGAAATCAGAATTAAGACCATAATGTGGGCTTTCTCGTCACTCACTTCCCATCTTGTCTGTCTCGACGGTGTGAACACCGGCTGTCATGTGGAAATTCATGGCCCTGTAAGGGAGCCATGTAGGCTCCCGGCCACAACCCATTTAGAAGGATTAGGGAAATACAGGCTCATCAGCGCCGCGCTGAAGAAAGCCGCCGCCTCCAAGA
This sequence comes from Schistocerca americana, assembly GCF_021461395.2. NCBI lineage: Eukaryota > Metazoa > Arthropoda > Insecta > Orthoptera > Acrididae > Schistocerca > Schistocerca americana. The sequence continues at coordinate 222,638,726 of NC_060119.1, forward strand.
ACCTGATCCTGGTGTAGACAATTGCTGCAGGAAGAGCACACAGACGCGCTAGGAAATGAGATGCTCCAATATATCATTCCCTCTAAGTCGTTAACGTCACGCAGGCGGCGATCTCATTAAGGAAGATTTAACGTAATCTCACGTAATGGATCATGTCGACGGCGAGCCCATTAGTAGGAGCAGTGTAATTGCTCCTACATAGGCGAGGTACTACTGCCATCTGCAAACTGTTGCGTCTGCATGAAGGGTCTAATATGCAGGGGCAGAAAAAGTACAGTCGGAACTATGTCAGCGGTGTGGAAAATGAAAATAAGTGTAGACTGCCCTGCTGACAACAAATTACATTGGGAAAATTTGGGCAAAGACGCGGCCGGGGATCTTTCTTAAGACGCGGTCGTAGTACTGGAAGAAGTAAGAACGGAAAACCTGAATACATTGGCTGAATGAGGCTTTGTACTCTAATACCACATGTTGCATGTGCCACCTCGGTCGGTTGCATGGTTTAGGAGCACAGGAATCACTGGATGATTTAGAGTCAGGCAGAGTGGCACTTCAACTTTGCAGTTGTCTTCGCCATTTACAGCTAAATCTCAAACAAAACACCGCTCGGAAGCTGGCATATGTATGTACTGCATCACATATGCTTGGCAAACGAATCCACATAAATTCATACATCCACTCGGCTAGCGCCTTGCAACAAATCCGTAACGGTACTGTCAAAAGTGACAACGGTGTTAGTAACACGTACATTTCAAAGAGGATACTGCCTATCAATTGTAATACGATCTCTGTCACAGAACGTAGCGTATGATGTTTTACAGTGGGAATTAATACGTGTTACACACTACTTGAAAGCTACTGGCTGATAGAAACCACATAGCTTAAAATAAGCGCGCCCGCAGCTCGTGGTCGTGCGGTAGCGTTCTCGCTTCCCACGCCCGGGTTCCCGGGTTCGATTCCCGGCGGGGTCAGGGATTTTCTCTGCCTCGTGATGGCTGGGTGTTGTGTGATGTCCTTAGGTTAGTTAGGTTTAAGTAGTTCTAAGTTCTAGGGGACTGATGACCATAGATGTTTAGTCCCATAGTGCTCAGAGCCATTTGAACCATTTTTTTAAAAAATAAGCAGAGGTAAACATCAAGCCATGGCAATACTATATGCGTATCATACAGCAAGCACGAGTCAGTATTACAAATACTGCAGCTTACAACTTTGTTGTTCAAAGTATACACCGGAAAAAGCTTTCGACGATGTGAAATGGAGCAAGGTGTTTGAAGATCTGAGAAATATAGGTGTAAGCTATACGGAAAGGCGGGTACTATACAATATGCATACGAACCACGTAGGAACGATAGGAGGAAGACCAAGAACGAAGTACTCTGATTAAAAATAGTGTAAGAGATAGTTGCAGTCTTTTGCTCTTACTGTTCAGTCTGTACATAGAAGAAACAATGACGGAAATAAAAGAAATTTTCAAGAGCGCAATTAAAATTAAAGTTAAAATAATATGAACGATAAGATTAGTTGATGACGTTACTATAATTAGTGAACGCGAGAAAGAATTACAGGTAACCCGCCAGGTTAGCCGAGAGCGCTAACGCGCTGCTTCCTGGACTCGGGTAGGCGCGCCGGCCCCGGATCGAATCCGCCCGGTGGATTAACGACGACGCCCGGTGTGCCGGCCAGCCTAAATGTGGTTTTAGGCGGTTTTCCCCCATCCCTCTAGGTGACTACCGGGCTGGTCCCCACGTCCCGCGTCAGTTACACGGCTCGCAGACATCTGAACACTTTCACACTATTCCATGGATTACACTGGTCGCAGACAGTTGGGGTACACTAATTCCTTCCGAGGGGGTACGGGGTGGCGGCAGGAAGGGCATCCGGCCACCCCTTCCACTAACATTGCCACATCCGATTAACCATGCCGACCCTGCGTATCCACAGGAAAAAAAAAGGCTCAAGCGAAAGAAAGAATGACAGGTCATACAGAATGAAACGTACATTTTGCTGAGCACAAAATATGGCCTAAACGCAAACCGAAGAAAGACAAAAATGATACGGAACGGCAGCAGTGAGATTAGTGATAAAGTTAACATCATCAACGTGAGGATCATGAAGCAGTCGAAGTGAAAGAACGTTCCGACTTTAGAAGCAAAATTACGCATGACAGAAGAAGCGACGATAAAAAGCAGACCAGCACAGGCATTTCTCCTGGTCAAGCATTAACTTGAAGAAATTTCTGAGAATATACGTTTGGAGCACAGCAGCGTATGGTAGTGAATCACGGACAGTGCGAAATCCGGATAAGAGAATCGAAGCGTTTGAGATATGGTGCTACAGAAGATATTGAGAATTTGGTGGACTGATAACGTAACAAAAGAGGTGGTTCTGCACAAAACTGACGGAGAAAGGAACACATGGAAGGCACTGACAAGAAGAAGACACAGGATGATAGGACTTGTGTTATGACATCAGGAAATAACTTCCACGAGAGGGAGCTGTTGAGAGTAAAAACTAGTGGAAGACATAGTTGGAATGCATTCAGCAAGTAACTGAGGATGTAGGTTGCAAGTGCTACACTGACAAGAAACCCCTCGAGAGCGAGGTCGCAAGTTCAGTCTTCAGAAAAGCTCATTTGAAAGTGCTGTGTTTACAGTCTTGATAGGAAAAATACTGTTGTAACGGTGTGATAAAACCGATGGAATGTGATGGCGTGCAACTGAATGCGAAACAGTCTGTTGTGGAGTTTATCGTGAAAATGGCCATCCTTTAAGGAGCAGCAGCAGATAGCGCGATAATATGTTTTATAGGCAAGGAAAAAAACGAGAACTTCTTTTACCATGCAGCGAATAGCATGATCGGCCTTGTGCGTAGTTACGTTTAGTACCCGCTCCTTGGAAAATGACTGTCATTTACTACGTTTCGCTGGAGACGGCAATTCTGATTCACTGTATGATGAACTACATGGCTCGGCACCTGTTTCATCACTTTCACTTGTTAGGCACGTATCATCATCATCATCATCATCATCATCGTGGTCCTCACGTATATTGTCCGCAGCGTCGAGTGTATACGACACCACACTTCCCACTGACCCATCTTGCAGAAGCACTAATATTTCATCTGCCACTTTTTGACTCTGCGAAATTCCTTGGGTAACTTTCTGATGAAATGTCAACTTTGGCAACTGCTTTTGTGGATATAATGCAATGCTTGCTTTTTTTTATCGTTGCCATTGCTGTTTTGTGTCACCACCACTAGCACTGTAGCACTGTTGTGAGATACTCGTCTACTAAACATTTCAACTATGTTCCGTAGAATCATGCTGCGCGCACCACTGGACACCTCCAGTTCCGCAACCTGTTGCCATTAGTTACCAATATTGTGGCTGCATGGTAGACAATATGCGGGGCGTCGAATGCCGTAAAAATCATTGCCCTTTTGCAACCTCGCACTCAAGGGGTTCCTTGTGAGACTAAGAGGTTGGTGTAGGAGAGGAATTCGCGGCCGACCATATCAAGTAAATCAGAAGAATGATCACTCAAAACAGCGTAGAACGAAATTAGCTCTCTTCAGATGTGTCACAGAAACAAAATGTGAAGTGATTAAAATAAACGAACAATCGGAAAAGACATTTTCTCTAATTTTATAAAAACCTACGATGGGTTCTGAAACGGCCTGTAAACAACCACCCATTGTATCCATACGGATATAAATGCGAAAGTAAGTCTGTCTGTCAGGATTTTCACGTCTGTGCAGCTCAACCGACTCCGATGAAATTTGGTATAGAGATAGCTTCAACCCTGAGAAACAGCACAGGCTGTTTTAGAAAGTAATTTTTTTTTGGGTATTATTAATATTTTTAACTACGTTGTATGTGAGTGGAATACGCTGGCCCGATGGTCGGCGACTCAATCTTTGTGGATTATTCCGTGACAGCGCAAATCCAATATCATTCTGCGCGTAGCTTATGATATTGAGTTGCTATACCACCTGGCATTGCTGGAGAGTTTTGGTGGAGATACAACAAAATCGGACGGTAAGCCTGAGAACCATATTTTTTATTGTTACAATAAATCTCGCAAACGTTCAATCTGATTTAACGCATTGTTCTACGAGAGCTCAGACTGCGTTAAGTTGCTTGAATGCAACAAACGTCAGAGCTGTCTCGCGTCCGACGGAACTTCGATGCAGAACGTCAGGCGGCCTTAAGAGCTACAGACACTAGAACACTCACATGCCTGTCGCATTTTAGACGCTGAGCATCACTGTCTCAAAAGCTACCAAGACACTAAGATTCACAACAACGGTTATCATTTAAATGCTGAACAATAAACAGAGTGTCGCACAATATTGACTATGTTAATCATAAATTAGTTATCATAGGGGTATGGATCAAAAATGTAGGCATTGTAAATAATTAAAATGGACAGAAGACTCGGCAGGTTTGTGTTGCTCTGATGGCAAAATCTCGCATCCAGTTCTAGGTCAGGCAGAGCAATACCTAAAAACTCTACTTATGCTGGAATGTAATGAATCGAGGCTTTTTCTAAAAAATATAATGCATGCTATCAGATTCTACATACAGCAAAAGAATAGAAACGCATTCATTATGTACATACATACACTGCATATATTTTTATACTTCAGTCTCTGCGTCACTATATACACTGACATCTCGTAAAATTGCTTAGTCACAATCAGTCGTCGTAACAAAACTACTGATATACTAGAGCAGCAGCAGGTAACAGCTACGTAAGACGTATTTTGTGGAGAGGTCTCATCTCATTAATTTCACTATATTATAAAGTCGATGAAGTTTTCTACGAATTTCTCGTTTCTGACATCCAAACTTCAAGATGTCAGACACTCAGATCAGTACCAAATGTTGTGTGTCGACAGAGTACCGACCCTAACTCAGCTTTAGTTCGTCCTGTGTGATGTCCAGTAGAAAACTCGTACAAAAAAAATTAAAAAATGGAAATGATCGTATGGCGTCAGTGACGGGGAGTTCCCAGACGGGAAGTTTGGCCGGCAAGTGCAGGTCTCATTGAGTGCGACGCCACATTGGGCGACCTGCGCGTCGACAATGGGGATGAAATGATGATGACAAGCACAACACCCAGCCCCTGAGGGGAGAGAAAATCTCCCTCCCCAGCCGGCAATCGAACCCGGGCACCCGTGTGTGGCAATCCAACGCGCTCACCTATCAACTAATGGGGCGGACAGAAGATGCGTAAACGGTAATTGAAAGTAACGCCAGAACTACGGAGTACAGCAAAAGCATGTATGTGAGCGCTGAACGTATAGATCTCTGGTGAGTTGGTAGGGCGTCACATCATCGTACCAAAGGTCCCGAGTTCGAAATCCGCTACAAGTGCTGCTTTTCAACAGTTTACGCGTGAAATTGTTGTATGGGAGAATATTTTTCTGACAAGCAAGAGGATGTTTCGGAGTTTGTAGCAATGTCCTTCTGGCAACGTGCTTTCGCTTCGCTGTTTGGCAGTAGCAAACCTATAGTAGCGTATATTTGTATGAATAACACCACACCTATCTATACAGATGTACTCTAAATTTTTGCTACTTTCAGTTAACGAAGCTAAAGACACCGCCAAAATAATATTGCGACAAACTCCAAAACGTCCTCTTGCATGTCAGAAAAATATTTTCCCATACAACAATTGCACGCGTAAACTTAAAAAAGATCGCCAGTAGTGGGTTTCGAAATCGGGACATTTGGTACGACGATTTGACGCTCTGCAAACTCACCTACCACAAATCTTTACATTGAGAACTCAAAGATACGCTTCACCACTCTGTAGTTCTGGTATCACTTTTAATTGCAGTTTACGCTCCTTCTACTGGACGACAGCACACAGCACGATCTAAATTGGAGTTTTAGTTGACACTCTATCGACACATAACATTAAGTACGGATTGAGTGTCTGACATCTGGAGGTTTGGGTGAGAGTTCAGTTTGTTCAATGAGAAGACAACTTGTGTCGGCCAATGAAGGCGCATATTTCGACTACTACTACTACTACTACTACTACTACCACCACCACCACCACCACCACCACCACCTCCATGTATGGTGCTTTGTCCGCTATGTGGACTACGTTCTTACTTATTAGTAATTTAAAATATTTTGTTTTGGAATCTATTACTTACTGATAATAAAAAATATTTCATTTTCAAATGGCAGCCTGAATTACAATATCCATGAAGGCGTTGCGTAACCCCGCACGGAGAGGCGGGCTGTTGCCGCAAGAGCTTCACCTTGCGGCGCACCATACCTGTTCATATTTGCCGTCTGCCTTGCGAGTCCGCGAGGCTACCAAAGCACGCGCGCACGCTGTGGACCGAGCTGCGGCGCCAAGTTCCAGGGAGAGGTCCCTTCCGTGGCGCAACGCCCACACCTGTTTACATTCACTAGCCCATCCGCTCTAGCACACTCGGGATATATGCTTCGACTGCGAAAATGACAAGGTCGTCGTGTCAAAAGGCTCCTCGCACACCCCAAAGTTGACAGAAAGCGAATCTTTGTGTCAACTGCGCGCCACTGGGGCAAGGACTGAATGTTCGACCAACAAGGTCAGTTCAAAACGTTAGACATGTCACGGCCGTTTAAACATTCGCTCAGGATCCGAAAGGTCCTTGTAAGCGCTTGACGACGACGACGACCGTGGCAAGTGTACAAAATGTCATCGAAGGAAGAAATGAAGGTTGCAGGTCTCTGAAACTTAATTAGTACAGAGTGAGTGAGTGAATGAATGAGGGTTTGTGTGTGTGTGTGTGTGTGTGTGTGTGTGTGTGTGTGTGAGAGAGAGAGAGAGAGAGAGAGAGAGAGAGAGAGAGAGAGAGAGAGAGAGAGACGCCTGGAGCAAACTCATTTGGCTACCGTATTATTTGGAATTTCGGAGGAAAAATTCCACGAGTTTTGGACACATCTGGTTGAGGTGTTTGGTGTGGTAATACTGGAACGCCTAGAAGAATGTCATTATTGGTACATGCAGGACTTACTACACAGAAAAAAATACTTAGGCACTGAGACAGTTCGAGCAGCCCTCTGACGGGGGATGGACGCGGAATGGTGCTCACGTTTGACAATAACTATGCACGACCGATACTGTTCCGAATACACAGTTTTGGTGTTGAGTGTACCAACAATGGTCAGCGTACCGATAACATTTAGGTCACTCTAATAGAACACAAATATTCTCTAAAACACTCCCGGAATATTTGAAACAAATGGAAGTACGCAGTACCTTCTAGACCCATAAGGTGTAAGAAATCATTTCCTCATGCCTTCCTTGTGAAGGTATACAACCATTGACAGTTAAAAATCAGGATCAGGAGAATAAGTAACCGGACAATGCTAGGTAATCCGTCAGTAAAGACACACAAATTAATGTGTGTTGATCCTAAATGTGTGAGCTCGGGCGTGAATGCAGTGAGCTTAGATCGATTACACCTTAACTTAAGGCAGGCGTTTGACTTACTATGTGGAATTGAATACGGTTAAGGACGAGAGGAATCACTAGACTGCAATAGTCTTCCACATCTACAATCCGCAAGGCACCTTACGGTGTTTAGCGGAGGGTAGAGCGAGTACAACTGTCACTTAATCCTTTCCTCTTCCTATAACGAACAGAGTGCGAAAAGCACTACTACTGCTTATCCTCCCTACGGGCTCTAGTCTCTATTTTTAACTTCAGTGTCTTTACGCGATACATATTTAAGCGCAAATAATACAGGCTGTATCAAAAAGAATCCTTAGATTTGGCTCGACTATATTGAATCTAATAAATATATACAATGAATTTTGTTTTTTAATGAACCGGAAACTCAGTTTTTTTTCATACCTTTTCACAGCCGTTCAATATGCCCCCCCCCCCCCCCCAAACAGCAAGGTCACCGGATTAGGGAAGGAAGTCGGCCGTGCCCTTTTCAAAGGAACCATCCCGGCATTTGCCTGAAGCGATTTACGGAAATCATGGAAAACCAGCTGTTTAGTAATATATTGGGTTGTTGCGTAAGTTCGTAACGTTGGTCCATAAATTTAATAAACACAACAGATACATATAACAGAGACTTTGGTCGGGAATAGTATATTCTCCTTCACTATTTACAACAGTCTGCCAACACCGTTCCGATTTAGCGACTGTAGAAATCGCGTGGTTTTGAGTCGAAGAACTCGTCAAGCCATGTGCGGAGCGCATTGTCATTCACAAACGGAGTTCTTTCAAGACTGTTCGATAGAAAGTGGAAATGTGAAAATCTGAGGGCGCTAGATAAGTAACTTGGCGTCTGCCGAATGACTTTCACACCCAACTCTTATACTGTGTTTCTTGTTAGTCTCATAGTAGCGTTATTGTGGAGCAACATCACGTCGTTGGATTGCGTCTACAAGACGTCCCAATTGTTGATAATAAATGTCGGCAGTGATGGTGACACCCGGGCGAAACAATTCGCAGCACACCACACCAAACCCGTTCCATCATAGGCATAACTTATCTTTTGTTGATCAGCGCAGGTCTTTGTAAGGGGAATGCTGCTTTTTATGGGCTCAATCTTTCCTTTCTTTTCCTTACGTGTCAGCATAAAGATACCATTTACCCGCCAGGGTAGCCGAGAGCGCTAACACGCTGCTTCCTAGACTCGGGTAGGCGCGCCGGCCCCGGATCGAATCCTCCCGGCGGATTACCGACGAGGGCCGGTGTTCCGGCCAGCCTGCATGTGGTTTTTAGGCGGTTTTCCACATCCCGCCACGTGAATACCGGGCTGGTCACCACGTTCCGCCTCAGTTACACGACTCGCAGACATTTGAAACACGTCCGCACTCTTCCATGGATTACACTAGACGCAGACAGTTGGGGTACACACATTCCGCCCCAAGGAATGTACGGGATGGCGATAGGAATGGCATCTGGCCACCCATTAAAATTAACACGCCAAATCTGGTTAACCATTACAGCAGACCCCGCCAGTCGGGATAAATGCTTTGAAGGAGGGAGGGGGGGGGGGGGAGAGGGAGGGAGAGAGAGAGAGAGAGAGAGAGAGAGAGAGAGAGAAAGAGAGAGAGAGAGAGAGAGAGAATACCGTTTCACACCACCAGTAACGATACAGGATAGGATGGTCGGTGTTTTTCACGAGCCAACTGAGGACGAGCCAGCGGAGATGCACATGGGGCCACAATCCATTTTTGTGATTTTAGCTTAAAGCATGCGGTACCCATACATCCGGTTTTTGGACATTCCCGACTGAATGCAAATGTCGCACGATAGTGAGATGATCACAGTTTACCACATTTGCCAGTTCTCGAGTACACAAACGAGCTTCGATGTTGATTAACGAGTTTAACCGAAGGTCTTCCTGAACGCGGAGAGTCACTAATGTCAAAAGGATCCACTTAAAACGCGAAAGCAATTGATTTTTCCGTGCTCTGTCCAATGGCAAATGCTTCTGGCTACCTACGCTGCTGTCACTGCTCTACAGAACTCAAACAGATGAACATGTCGGAAATGTTCCGATTTCTCTACTTGGCACTCTATTTTCTAGTGTTCACAGCTCCACTCACAATCTCCAAACGATAAATTTACACGAGTTCCAAAAGAAATCCGTTGGAATTCGAGTCCGCAGCTCGTGGTCGTGCGGTAGCGTTCTCGTTTCCCACGCCCGGGTTCCCGGGTTCGATTCCCGGCGGGGTCAGGGATTTTCTCTGCCTCGTGATGACTGGGTGTTGTGTGCTGTCCTTAGGTTAGTTAGGTTTAAGTAGTTCTAAGTTCTAGCGGACTGCTGACCATAGATGTTAAGTCCCATAGTGCTCAGAGCCTCAGAGCCTTGGAATTCGATTACTCGATAGTACAATTCTCAAGGCTGTCAATTCAACTAAGTACCTGGGTGTTAAAATTACGAACAACTTCAGTTGGAAAGACCACATAGATAATATTGTGGGGAAGGCGAGCCAAAGGTTGCGTTTCATTGGCAGGACACTTAGAAGATGCAACAAGTCCACTAAAGAGACAGCTTAAACTACACTCGTTCGTCCTCTGTTAGAATATTGCTGCGCGGTGTGGGATCCTTACCAGGTGGGATTGACGGAGGACATCGAAAGGGTGCAAAAAAAGGGCAGCTCGTTTTGTATTATCACGTAATAGGGGAGAGAGTGTGGCAGATACGATACGCGAGGTGGGATGGAAGTCATTAAAGGAAAGACGTTTTTCGTCGCGGCGAGATCTATTTACGAAATTTCAGTCACCAGCTTTCTCTTCCGAATGCGAAAATAATTTGTTGAGCCCAACCTACATAGGTAGGAATGATCATCAAAATAAAATAAGAGAAATCAGAGCTCGAACAGAAAGGTTTAGGTGTTCGTTTTTCCCGCGCGCTGTTCGGGAATAGAATGGTAGGGAGATAGCATGATTGTGGTTCGATGAACCCACCGCCAAACACTTAAATGTGAATTGCAGACTAATCATGTAGATTTAGATAAATTTACAATATGTAAACTCAGACAGCAACAGTGAACTACAAATAAAAAATAAACGATAAATTATCCCACAGCAACTGGAATGCCAACATGCAAAACAAAAACGCTACGAACTTATGCACCAACCTAACGACTGCTTTCAAACAGAACGAGATGCTTATCATCAGGTGCAGTTCGAGCAGCACACATCAATTATCCCAGTAGTTCTCGACACTAGGGTAGACCAGCACTTTATTCCTATACAACAGCTGTGGAGCTGGCACTGCTCTTTGAGACTATATCCCAGACACGCATGCTTCCCCTGAACCCCGCCTCTGGGATTGCCATACTCCTACGGGCCGGACTGGCGGAACAAGTAAATTTGCACAATTTCGTTGAGTTCTACGAGGCGACCCCTTGCTCGCCCCCTGTGACGCTACAGGGGGACCGGCGCCCTGTCGTGCCTAGTTGACCAACCGTGACCTGGGGCAGCGCTTCGGGTCGATATCGCCGCTCCACAAATCCGCTTGGGCAACGATACATCGATAGAAGCGTTACCTCTTGTCTGCCTCCGCCACCGACAGTGTAGCAAGAACACACGAAAAACAAGAATTTAAAAGGTGACACAAACTCTAATGCAAATAGCGGATTCCTTGCATAAAATGTGAACAACATCCTACGCCAAAACCAGTAGCGCACTTTATTTAAAACTCCGACGACGGGCCTCAATTTGCCAATGATGATTTAAGCAACAAATTTCAGTAGTTAACTTCGTATCTTTCCAGACATCGTGGCTATTAGTAACAGCGTCTCTTACGCTCGTATGATTAGACGGCAAAATTATGATGGAACTGTTCAGTGCAGGAGGGTCGATGGGTTTTAAAGGCATCCTGTAGACCGTCTGTAACAGCAATCCTGTATACGTAACATAGGGATGTGTGTATTTAGACGGCAAAATTATGATGGAACTGTTCAGTGCTGGAGGGTCGATGGGTTTTAAAGGCATCCTGTAGACCGTCTGTAACAGCAATCCTGTATACGTAACATAGGGATGTGTGTATTTTAACAAGTTCGGAGTCCGCGATGTTTACAGTTGTCTACTTTTTCGTCTCCTTATACACGATAAGACTGACAACTAGACAGAGCTAATGTTCCATCTCCGTTGCATGCACGCACTGAGTAATACTTCTTAATCGACCGAAGTATTTCGAGTACCGAACTGGATGTGTTATCAGATGCTCTACGGCGCTCGTTCAGTACATAATGTCACACAATATTTTTCTCAGGCTGCTTCTAAATACATGGACATCAAACTGAAAATAGTCAAAACATTGTCAGATCGCTTGATTATTTCAACTTCCAATGTGAAATTTTGTTGTATGTCGTTCTGAAGAAGACGCGTTTATAAACGTCGAAACCATGGTAAAAGGTTGGATAAAACCACCTTTCGTTGCCACTGGTTGGCTGCTTTGAACTCATTTACTTTCGCTCAGACTGTATTTATTCTTAAGAGTTGGCGTTTGGTGACGATATCAATCGATATTTCTTTTACATCTACTACATTACCCGCCCTAGGACAGGACACATTATTATTATTATTATTATTATGTAGTGTCCATGACGTTTTATGACCTTAACGTCAGCGTTGTGTAAAAGCATGTATTCCTGTTGGCAAAATCTCTTGTTCTGTGCTCGCAGCTAAGTTCTAACCGAATGATTTACGCCCTTCTCATCCTCGAAGTGTCTCTTCACATGCAGAATCCTTAAGTGGCCCAAACAGGCGGAAATGCGAGGGCGACAGGTCCGAGCTGGGTGTATGAGGCTGGGTGTGGCCGATCATGGTGCTCAGTTTCTGCACTTCCCGATGCTTTAGCTCTCTTTATCCGTCATCCGACACTACTATTAGCTGCATCATTACCATATACTGCAAAGGAATGTTCTATTGCTCGACCTGTTAGCTGTCCATTTGATTCAGTATCGGATTATGGGTAGACTGCATATCCGGGCAACTTAGTCCCGAAGTACTCTATCACTGTGATGAAGTCCATAACCTTGTGCCTATGAGGCAGGTGTCCTCTCTATCGATTACTTCCACTCTTCACTGTAATTAATTCAAATAAATGCACTGCGCTGACAAAGTGACCTCGAAATTGAACAGTTTATAATTAGCGCAGGATTCATTCTATTTTAAGCTCAGGAAAATGTCCCTATGTCGATCTAAGATCCATATTCACAGTACATGAACACTCACTGTTCATATTTTCACTGCAGCTATCCACTGTACTCCAAAACTCCATCCGGTGGCCGTTTACAGAGCTACTATAAATGATTCATTCGCTTTCATAGTATATGTTCTCCGAAGTATTACGAGTACAAATATGACTGATACACGAATAGAATCGGAAACACCAAGTTTGCATTTTGCACTTTACAAATCGTTTGAGTGGCCCTCTGGCTACACGACACACGTCAGTTGTAGTGAAGTTCGTTCCATACCTTACGTAGCAACATCCTGTTAATGGTCATCAGAGCAGCACTGATGCGTTCTGCGAAGTATTCCAGTGCTCTTAGCCGTGGGGCTACGTAAACACGGTCTTTAATGTGCCCCCAAAGGTTAAAGTCACAAAGCGTTAAGTCATACGACCTGTGGAGTCAAGGGGAACAGAGCCGGATCATCGAGACCACTGCGCCCAAACCAGCAATACGGACGTTAGTCGTTTAGGTAGCGACGAACATCTGTTGTTCAATAAGGGGGTCTCCGGTCTTGTTGAAAGATGCAATTCACGGAATTGGCAGTCAGTTGCGGAAACAACCACAATTGCAACATATGAAGGTAAAAAGTAACCGTCATAGTCTTGCCACAGAAGAAAAACGGCCCATAAGAGACCTGCCTGCACACAGAAAACATTAACCTTAGGCGAATCTTGTCCATGTGCCGCAATTTCGTGAGGAAGGTCAGTGCAGCACGCACTCACATTGTGATTAACCTTTATAGACAACTGGAAGGCTGCAGTTTTCAGTTTCGACGCGAAATGTTCAACCTTTAAGTGCTTCCTTCATTGTGATGTAAAAGGTGCGACCATAATCTTCCTGTTTTAATTGTTGCACGGGGTGCAGACGGTATGGTTTGAGATTTAACTGCCGTAGCAAAATCTTGCACACACTTTGCTTTGGTATTTCAGGCCCGTAGCTTGCGCGGACTGCACTTTTTTTTTTTTTTTTAAATCTGTATGACGCTTTCCCTCACCCCTTCCACAGTTGCCTCCGGTACACTTGATCGATCCAGTACTTTTCTGTTTATTGTCGATACCAACTCAGAATGATCTGTATACAGGTCGGTTCCTAACCATAATTCCTTCTGAATGCACGCTGCACTGTTGTAAAAACATCTGTCATATTCCAACATACGACATCTCTTTTTATTGCTTTGTCGACATTTCGTCAAGGCACTGCTTTCTGGACGCCAACTGATGATCACGATGAAAACGCTGTGCTTAGGTTCTGTTCATGCATCCATCATTTGTACATTTAATATTTTGGGAAATATGTAACTTCGAAAACGAATGAATTATTCAAAGTAGTCGTGTACTTCGCGCCTCTATTCGTCCCAACGGGGACCTCGCCGCTATTCGTTCTTCTTCACTCCATTAGCCTGATCTCTGAGACCGCAGGCGCTCACCCATACACTCCAGCCACCGGTGATACCGGAACGAAAAGAGACAGGTTCGATAAAGTGCAACAGTATCGATATTGGTACCCTTACACGTTCTAGAACTGAAGTCATGGTTCTGTGGCGACAGCGAAAGTTCTGCACAGTATAATCTGTATCCCTGGAACAGAATTTTATCAATACGCTCAACCGAATTCATAGTTTCTGAGACTGGCAGACGCTGCTGGGAACAGATATTCACGACAGCTGGTATCGAATACCAAACATGTAAGAGTTATTACGGCAAAGATGTTCGAGAACTATCGACATCAAATTCGGGAGTGAACTATGCAGACAGTTTTGTATATAGCTACGGTTTGCGTAATATTAACATGGGATTTCTACCGGAACTTTTTGTCAGGCTCTTCCACAGTACGTTCAGGTTATGCATCGATGTAGTGTTGTTAGATGGTTCAGCTCCTGAGGTGTCTCTCTACGTTAAACGACTGTGTATTCCGTACAGTGCGTATGAGAGTGAATTAACAAATTACCCTTGGTTACACATGATTATGTCAATCATTTGCAAAACGCCAGTATTAGCTGAAAGTAATACGTGTAAAATATCGAGACAACGTGAATCGGTTTCGGTTTCACAGTTACATTGAACAAAACGCCGATACTTTTACTTCGACAACTACTTCGAGTTCTGAGCTTCAAGTTTCGTCGTGAGCGGAAGAAACCGTCGGCAGAGTTGGCCTTTCATCCTGGCGCGGCCGGCGCGCACCGTGTCCTTATCGCGAAGACTTGGGCGGCAAGAGGAAGCGGCCAGATGACGACACGCTAGCACTGAGCCAGTGCCCATCTGGGCCGCTGGAAGACTGTTCGTTACCACATGGAACGCTCATTTGGGCTACAAAGGTAATATATATTACAGTTAAACCTGCACCACCCGTAAGAAAACGGGGAGAAAGATAGGATTGTCTTTGTCGGCCCATCCACTTGGATACATTGCTTACTGCGGTCTAATTGCAAATCTAGGAATGTGCTGAGCTCGATGTAGGTTTTTGTTTGAAAGACATAACTTGGGTCACTGTGTGTGTGCGCTCTTCTCACTAGGCAAAGACAAACATTGGTATATTTTATGTTTACAGTAATTCTACTAATTTTCGGCGTAGTTTCGTTTTGCACCACTTAAATGTTTCGTTTGAGCTCGACTCCCATTAGCAAGTCTGAAGATAAATCATGTTAATTGAATACCAAAATAAAACAGCTGAATCGATTATTCAGTAACAGTATATTATTGAAGTACAGCAGACAACTCATGAAGATAATCACACCAAGATAAACGTAAGTTGCCACACACGCATTGTCCAAACCAGACCTTGTACCACGAGAAACAATACCTTTGGTATTCTCAACCGTCCCTACACTTGCAGAGTTTGGGACTCCCAGCACAAGTAGTTCCGCGAGACCGTAACCACAAGGAGAAGTAGCTTGGGGCGAACTAGCAATGGACTGAAGTGCTGCAAGAATAGAAGGTATGGACGAAGATTCCTTGCTCTGCACCAGAGGTACACATCCTCATCTGATAGCTTCACAGTTCAGTGAGAACTGTCTCATGGCATAGACCAAGTCCATATCAGCTGGTTTGGAGCTCAATCTGAGTGGTGTAGTACAACTGTATACCTTGTCATCTCGTAGAATTGGGTACACTATAGGCGGTCCCCCAACACAGCGTTGGGAAGACGCGGACCACTAACTACGCCCAGTTCTACGAGATGACAACGAATCGCCGGGAGAGGCTAAGAAATTATCTGTATATCTTTTCACGGTTCTCGCGTGCGGGAGGTACTGTCGCGTAAATCTTGAAATGTCAGAGTAAATAATATGAAACAAATTGTCAAAAATTTTTCCAATGTCGCAAACATAATTAACTGGAACAGATTATTTTATTATGTTAATGTAAGTTTCATTTGTATTGTAAGTGTAACTTAGTTATACAGGGTGTTACAAAAAGGTACGGCCAAACTTTCAGGAAACATTCCTCACACACAAAGAAAGAAAATATGTTATGTGGACATGTTAGAGCTCTTTTTATTACTTCTCTTCAAATCACATTATTCATGGAATGGAAACACACAGCAACAGAACGTACCAGCGTGACTTCAAGCACTTTGTAACAGGAAATGTTCAAAATGTACTCCCTTAGCGAGGATACATGCATCCACCCTCCGCCGCATGGAATCCCTGATGCGCTGATGCAGCCCTGGAGAATGGCGTATTGTATAACAGCCGTCCACAATACGAGCACGAAGAGTCTCTATATTTGGTACCGGGGTTGCGTAGACAAGAGCTTTCAAATGCCCCCATAAATGAAAGTCAAGAGGGTTGAGGTCAGGAGAGCGTGGAGGCCATGGAATTGGTCCGCCTCTACCAATCCATCGGTCACCCAATCTGTTGTTGAGAAGCGTACGAACACTTCGACTGAAATGTGCAGGAGCTCCATCGTACATGAACCACATGTTGTGTCGTACTTGTAAAGGCACATGTTCTAGCAGCACAGGTAGAGTATCCCGTATGAAATCATGATAACGTGCTCCATTGAGCGTAGGTGGAAGAACATACTGACGAAACTAAAATGAGCTCTAAATGGAAATTAAGCGTTTCCGGACACATGTCCACATAACATCTTTTCTTTATTTGTGTGTGAGGAATGTTTCCTGAAAGTTTGGCCGTACCTTTTTGCAACACCCTGTAATATACTACCATGTTACCGTTAGAAACGTATTTGTTTACTAAGATGCCAACATAACATAGCTCGACAATAGCCTTAGTTTGTTGAACAGAATACATCTGCATTCACTTAAACATTGGTAGTAATAGATGTAACACGACCTGCAACAGTCCCCAGGCAGCAGGTCAGAATCCAGCACCAGAAAATTGGTATTACTTCAACACAACTTCGACATGCTGAAACAACCACCAAGTGCTTCATGACTACCACTGAACTTTAATTTCTCTCACATAACCATATCACGTCGACGTAAGACTCATTAAGCCCACTACGCATTAGAAGAATTAGCATTACGCATCGTAAGGACGCACTTGCTGCTTTCTGTTTTATGGGAATTGGACTCTGTTCTAAGGCTTGATTATGTGCGGATCATTTAGTATTTCAGTGTTTAAGAGATACGTATTAGATGCTATGGTGACGCAATAAGTTAGTTTTCAAAAATAAAGAAGCTCAGCAAATCCAAGTTTCTATAAGTAACTATACAAAAGTGAGTTTGAAATTCACGTAAGTACATCATTACAGCTTCTAGGGCGACTTCAGCATTAGGAGATGGCACGCAGTGCACAGTAACATGCATTAGACCACGACCTAATGCCCACAAAACAGAAAGCACCCAGGACGCAAACACCGGACGTGGAAGCCCAGCACTGTACATCCACACGTTAATGCCTAGGCAAGAAAATGACCGACTGAACGAAGATGCCCAATTGTTATATACGATATATATAACGCTAATGAAAATGACGGATGTGATGATTATCATATCGACTTGACAAATGTCATGCGGGTCCGCAGCCCGTGGTCTAGTGGCTAGCGTTGCTGCCCCTGGATCACGGGTCTCGGGTTCGATTTCGGGCCGGGTTGGGTATTTGCTCTGTCCGGGGACTGGGTGTTAGTGTTATCATTTCATCATCATCATCATCATCATCATCATCATCATCATCATCATCATCATGCGAGTGACTCGTCTAAAAGAGATTATATTTATTTAGCTCCTTATGGCAGTTACTGATTTTTTATAATATTAATATGGGATCATATAAACAAGAACTTAGTGAAGTTTCTTATTAGGTAGTGCAAACTCGATTAACAAAGAACGTTTTGATATCAAGAGCAGCGCAATTCTCCCCTTACACACTCCGCCGCTGCCGTTCAAAGACCTTTCTAATCGTTGGCGCCAGAACGGCGCTAATAGCTAGCAGGGACGGTCGCTTACTGTTTGTCTGTGCGACTTTAAAAAGAAATTTACGATCGCGGAAAGAATGAGGTTCGTCGTGTAACACAGTTTCTGAATGTAACAAAAGTTCCGCCCTATCGAAATTTACACGTACATATCTTATGTATATGAAAATGTGATGTACGGAGCTCAGTTCGAAAATGAGTCACTTTCATTGGCGGACGAAGGAATATTCATGATGATGGACTATCCGGCCGACTTTTAGTTGTGACTGACAAACTCAGACCACGGTTCGCGGGAAAAATTGAAGAGTACACATGCTCCTCTGGTGGTGTACTGAGCTTTTGCTTTCCTTAAATTCCAGGATCAGCTCGTTATCATATTGTCAAACCAATATTACAGGGTGCACCTAAAGTGTACAAGTCAGCTGCAGACGGCCTGCCATCAGGGGAGAACGGTTAAAGGTACAATTTTAGCACATAGTTAATCTTCTGGGGAGAAATTGCAGCCGTTCTCTTCCGCGTGAATTCGTGCATATGCAATGGAGGTGCAGTATACGCACATGCGCAGGGCGCAGCTTTTCGAACGGTCTGCTTGTTACTGTTTTCACCTGTGATCAGCAGACGAGACAATACGTGAGCTTTCGAGGGCTCTTTTGCCTATTATGCAAGATTTTCTACACATTTTTCAGTAATTTTTTAATAAATACAGTAATATAACAAAAGAAAAGTATTTTTTGTATAGCTGTTTAAAAAAGCCGTTTGTCTACTGGCAGCTTCTTATAGTGTAAAAAAAAAGCGTGCCTATTGAGGGAAACGGCAAAGAAATGTGTGTGTATATGATCGTATAATACTCTGTGCCGTAAAAATGTACGTCTACAAGCGTTTAATTCTGAGTTTATGCGTTTTATGTAAATGTGGATATAATTTTACTTTCCATGTGTGCACGCATCACCTCAACTGATGCTAGTACCGCATTTGTTTGATTTGACTGTATCTTTTGTATTATTTCAGCTTGCCAGGAGTAATACTGTTGAGAGAATAGTCACAAGAGTCCGAACAGCTGTTGTACCGGTTCGACCGGTAAGGACTGTGAAAGTCTTTTTCATTTCCGCGGTCGCACTATTGTCCCACGTCGAAAAAAGATGGAAGAGAGAGAGAAGTGGCACAGGCATGATGTGAGTGCATAAACCGAGCTTTTGCTAGGTCCCTCATTACTGAGTCGCGTCGAATCCTGTCATGTACAATCGACAGCATTTTATCAAAACAAATATCTTCGGACCTCAACTCCCTCATTAACACGGCGTTTAAGTCCCTGCTGTAAATCCCTGCTTCCCAGCCAGGATCTAACCTAATTCCTTCCCCTGGCATTCTCGTATCGATTACGACGGCCAGTGTCACAGAAAGTGCTGCTTCGATAGCTCCGTCCTCCACATCCACAATGCCGTGAAAAGTAAACAAAGAAACAAAGACAACCCTTTGCTTGTACCAGCACGACATAAAACGAACACTGAAGTTCATAATTCTGTATAATCATAAAATACACTCCTGGAAATGGAAAAAAGAACACATTGACACCGGTGTGTCAGACCCACCATACTTGCTCCGGACACTGCGAGAGGGCTGTACAAGCAATGATCACACGCACGGCACAGCGGACACACCAGGAACCGCGGTGTTGGCCGTCGAATGGCGCTAGCTGCGCAGCATTTGCGCACCGCCGCCGTCAGTGCCAACCAGTTTGCCGTGGCATACGGAGCTCCATCGCAGTCTTTAACACTGGTAGCATGCCGCTACAGCGTGGACGTGAACCGTATGTGCAGTTGACGGACTTTGAGCGAGGGCGTATAGTGGGCATGCGGGAGGCCGGGTGGACGTACCGCCGAATTGCTCAACACGTGGGGCGTGAGGTCTCCACAGTACATCGATGTTGTCGCCAGTGGTCGGCGGAAGGTGCACGTGCCCGTCGACCAGGGACCGGACCGCAGCGACGCACGGATGCACGCCAAGACCGTAGGATCCTACGCAGTGCCGTAGGGGACCGCACCGCCACTTCCCAGCAAATTAGGGACACTGTTGCTCCTGGGGTATCGGCGAGGACCATTCGCAACCGTCTCCATGAAGCTGGGCTACGGTCCCGCACACCGTTAGGCCGTCTTCCGCTCACGCCCCAACATCGTGCAGCCCGCCTCCAGTGGTGTCGCGACAGGCGTGAATGGAGGGACGAATGGAGACGTGTCGTCTTCAGCGATGAGAGTCGCTTCTGCCTTGGTGCCAATGATGGTCGTATGCGTGTTTGGCGCCGTGCAGGTGAGCGCCACAATCAGGACTGCATACGACCGAGGCACACAGGGCCAACACCCGGCATCATGGTGTGGGGAGCGATCTCCTACACTGGCCGTACACCACTGGTGATCGTCGAGGGGACACTGAATAGTGCACGGTACATCCAAACCGTCATCGAACCCATCGTTCTACCATTCCTAGACCGGCAAGGGAACTTGCTGTTCCAACAGGACAATGCACGTCCGCACGTATCCCGTGCCACCCAACGTGCTCTAGAAGGTGTAAGTCAACTACCCTGGCCAGCAAGATCTCCGGATCTGTCCCCCATTGAGCATGTTTGGGACTGGATGAAGCGTCGTCTCACGCGGTCTGCACGTCCAGCACGAACGCTGGTCCAACTGAGGCGCCAGGTGGAAATGGCATGGCAAGCCGTTCCACAGGACTACATCCAGCATCTCTACGATCGTCTCCATGGGAGAATAGCAGCCTGCATTGCTGCGAAAGGTTGATATACACTGTACTAGTGCCGACATAGTGCATGCTCTGTTGCCTGTGTCTATGTGCCTGTGGTTCTGTCAGTGTGATCATGTGATGTATCTGACCCCAGGAATGTGTCAATAAAGTTTCCCCTTCCTGGGACAATAAATTCACGGTGTTCTTATTTCAATTTCCAGGAGTGTAATTTCATGTCAGCTCACAAGAGAGCTTTAACTGCTTATTGAATATCAAACTAGAAAACTTCAGAAGGTGTAACATCTACATATACATGGATACTCTGCAAATCACATTTAAGTGCCTGGCAGAGGGTTCATCGAACCACCTTCACAATTCTCTATTATTCCAATCTCGTACAGCGCGCGGAAAGAACGAACACCTATATCTTTCCGTGCGAGCTCTGATTTCCCTCATTTTAACAAAAAATGGTTCAAATGGATCTAAGTACTATGGGACTTAACATCTAAGGTCATCAGTCCGCTAGAACTTAGAACTACTTAAACCTAGTACTTAATTCATTAAATAACAAATTACAAGCAGCAGGTATTTTCTGTGATTTGTCAAAGACATTTGATTGTGTGAACCACAACATCCTTTTAAATAAATTAGATTTCTATGGTGTCACGGGCAGCGCTGCAAAATGGTTCAAGTCATACCTCGCTAACAGGAAACAAAGAGTGTCAGTGCAAGGGACTAGAATTAGGTCATCAGTCATCATCAGAATGGGAAGAAATTACATGTGGGGTCCCACAAGGGTCCATCTTAGGGCCATTGCTTTTTCTTGTGTACATTAATGATCTCTCATCAGTTACACTGCCATAAGCAGAGTTCGTTTTGTTTGCAGATGACACAAGTATTGCAATAAATAGTATGTCGAGTAGTTCTAGAAAGATCTGCTAATGATATTTTCATGGATATTAATAAATGGTTTAAAGCCAACTCACTGACGTTGAACTTCGAAAAGACTCACTATATGCAATTCAGAACCTGTAAGAGGTTTCCACCCAGCATATGCATAAAGTATGAAGAAGAGCAGATAGAAGAGGTTGACAGTCAAATTCCTGGGACAACTTGATAATAAATTCAGTTGGGAGGAGCACACCACAGAACTGCCTTAACAAATCTCTATTTGCAATTCGAGTGTTAGCAGACATAGGCGACATAAAAATGAAAAAGCTTGCATACTTTGCGTACTTTCATTCCATAATGTCATATGGTGTAATATTTTGGGGTAACTCTTCAAGTCAAACAAAAGTTTTCAGAGTCCAAAAGCGTGTAATACGTATTATTTGTGGAGTAAATTCACGGACGTCCTGTAGAAACCTCTTCAAAGAACTGGATATACTAACTACTGCCTCTCAGTATATTTACTCCTTAATGAAATTTGTCCTAAATAATATATCTCTCTTTCCAACGAACAGCTCAGTTCATACATACAATACCAGGAACAAAAATGATCTGCACAAGGACTTAAAAGCACTTACTTTAGTTCAAAAAGTGGTCCACTACTCAGGAACACTCATCTTCAGTAATTTGCCAGAAAACATAAAAAATTTAGTTACAAATAAAGATCAGTTTAAAAGGAGCCCGAAAGACTTACTAGTGGCCAACTCCTTCTAATCCACTGACGAAGTTTTTAATAGAAACAAATGATGTATTGTAAATACTCATACTATTAGTATTGTTATTTCAGATTAAAAAATGATGTGTAGTATATACTCATACTATTAGTATTGTTATTTCAGTATTAAAAAAAATCGACATGTTCCACATCCACGAGGATCTCCTCAGTATGGATCTATGTAACGAAAAACTAATCTAATCTAACTAACCTAAGGACATCACACACATCCATGCCCAAGAGGCAGGATCCGAACCTGCGACCGTAGCGGTCCTGCTGTTCCAGACTGAAGCGCCTAGAACCGCTCGGCCACATCGGCCGGTCCTTATTTTATCGTGGTATTCGTTTCTCCCTCTGTAGGTCTGTGTCAACAAAATATTTTCGCATTCGGAGGAGAGAAAGTTGGTTGAGTAAATAGCAGCTTTAGCTAAATATCAACTTTCCACTCAGCGACGTAAACAAGCCTGCTGTTCCCTTGGGACGCTGGATGGAGATTTGCACACGTTAGGTGCATCGTGTAACAGTGCTAACGAAAAAGTTGACAGTTCCGCACTTATAAGCTCGGGGTGCTGGTGCAGACTTGTATACGATAGGCTTTGGTGGCGAATAGGGCTACAGTAAAGTGTGTGCCAAGCACCTCGAATTTTGATAGTTGAACACAAAAAGCAACGAATGGGGGTTGCGCTGACATTTCACACTCTATTCGACACGGTTGGCGATGTTTTTGCATCACAGCGTCACTAGTGACGAGAACGGGGTTTCACCTAACGAAAGTCCAGAAACAAAACGCCAGCGGATGGCTGGCATCATTCACGTCTCCCAACAAAACAAAGCAGCCAAACAAAACTGTCAGCACCAAAAAAGTTATAGCCGCAGTTTTTCGGGTACGAGGGACCGATGACATCAGCAATTTGGTCCCGAAAGATCTTACCACAAATTTCCAAAAATTTTATGCCTACAGTAGAGACAATGACTGCAGCGACGTAGTGTCAGACCCACGAACTGCGTCGTGCCGTTCAAAGCCCAAACGGTGTGGATTGTTGACCAGTGGCTCTGTTTCTTCACGACAACGCTCGCCCTTTTCTGCTGTGTTGACGAAGGATTTGCTTTGGCAGTTTAAGTGGCAATCTTTTTTAAACATCCACTTATAACGCGGACTTGGCCCTTAGTGATCACACTGTTTTTCCCAAATCGAAGGATTTTTTTGTCGGGAAGTGTTATGTAAACGACAACGAACTGAAAGAGAACGTTTGTGGCTGGTCCAAATCTGAGTTTGCTGAATGCATAGGAAAGTTTGTGGAGCAATAAGATAAATATTTCAGCCTGCACGTCAACTACGAAGAACAATAGCCGAGATACCAAAATGTGTTACAAAATACTTTTCTTTAACTATCTTGATTGAAATTAAATGTGATTAAAATTTTCTGGAGAAACAATTGTTGTTCACTTTTAGAACGACGCACGTAAACTATGGTCAACGAAGGGTCATAAATTGAAGCAGAAGTGGATACGAATAGGTCGGTTCAGGGTGGGACCAGGAAAGTTAAGGGGGGGTAGGACGTCAAACGGGTCGACTTGGAGCAGGAGAGGCATCACAGGACATTTTAATTTCCAGTGTCTATAATTTTACAAATAAATTCATAAAACTTTGTCAGCAACACCAGGAAGGATTCAGGATTCACACTCATTGCAGTGGAAGTTCGAAAACATAACAAAATAATTTTTTTTTACGTGTGAAATTACATCATTTTTTCACTTACTAATGGCTGGATTTGTTGCTATAGGTACACTTTTCTTCATAAGTTAGACAGATTCTTCGATGAATTTTGCACAGCATACAAACCATACTTACAGGCGTATGAAACTCTAGAATTTATGAAAAAACGAATAAGCTGTTATGTTTTAAACTTCGTGTTTAGAAGAAACACAAATTTTCTAGTTAATTACCTCAATTTTTGCCACAGTTTTTAATAGATTTGTAAAATTCTAGAGTTTCATACACCTTTGAGTATGGTTTGTATGCTGCGCAAAATTCATCAAAGAATCTCTCTTACTTATGAAGAAAAGGGGACCTATAGCAACAAATGCTGCCATTAGTAAGTGAAAAAAATGATGAAATTTCACATGTAAAAAAAAAATTATTTTATTATGTTTTCGAACTTCCAATGCTGTGAGTGTAAATTCTGAATCCTTCCTGGTCAACCTGACAAAGTTTTATGAGTTTATTTGTAAAAGTATAGGCAGTGGAAATTAAAATGTCCTGTGATGCCTCTCCTGCTCCAAGTCGGCCCGTTTGACGTCCTACCCCCCTTAAAAGCATTCACTAACGAAAAACTGATCTACAGGTATCCTTGATAAAACATCAGTATAGAACGACGCAGAATACCGAAACGGACTAGCAAAAAAGCGTAAACCGCTAAGGTCAGGCGGCTTGTCAGTACAAAATACATGTGAACCTGATTTTAGTCTTTCTTTCACTGCTCTACTTCCCTAGCACAAGTAACTCGGCTGTGATAGAAACGCGGGGCGTCAATGCTAACGACCGGCATTTTCAGAAAGCGCCGTCAGATAATCCAGGCTTTATGGGATCGCCGTCGAAGCGATTCCCTAGTCCGCAAAGCGAACTCGGCCGCCGGGAGAGGCACAAATCGTGGCGTTTAATTATCCGGAAGTCGCAAGCGGCGGTGGTCGCCCGGTCGGTTGCGATTAATGAGGAGGACGGGGCTCCAGCCTCTCTGGCTAATGGGGGCTCAGCACAGAGGGCCGGACCGCTGCAGGACGGGGCTCAGCACAGAGGGCCGGACCGCTGCAGGACGGAGGTATGCAGCAGCGGTAGCTGCTTCTGTAGTACACACACGCGCATACACACGCTCAGGTAAGGCTTTCCTCCCTTTATCTGTCTGATCATTACACATAGCGAGGCGCACAGGTACTTAAACACTTAGTTATCAGCATGCACATTCATCTTTTACCACCACCACAACTATTATGTATGCAAGCAAATAAAATATTTGTTTTTGTGCCACCTACGTTTCGCTTTCATTTTATGTAAGAAGCATCATCAGTGGCCCCTACTACAAGGGGGTCAAAATAAAACGGACCCAGAAAATATTTCTTGTACCATAAGATAGGCTGCCCCAGGTAATGATCATTTGAATTTATTTTGCCTATTTTAAGGTGCATGAAATATTTTTCGGGCCAGTTTTGTTTTGCTCACCGTGTTGTAAGTAGGCTGTTTAGGTTTTTATGTTGGTAACACCACGTAGCGCTCTGTATGAAAATCACTGACTGTGCTGTGTAGTCTTAATATTCCCAGCTCAATTGTTGGTCCTAGTCTTCTTCTAAAGAAGGCTCAGAAGAATAATACAAAGAATAATACTTCTGATGCAATAAATAGGATTATTCCTCATCGTAATCCAATTGATACAAATATCCTGTATGTAATCCTTGATATGTTTTGGCATTGTTGAAATATTCGCTATTGTACTGTTGGGCAGTTGGATGTGAACAGCGCATAGCGTTGCGCAGTTAGAGGTGAGCCGCCAGGAGTGGTGGATGTGGGGGGGGGGGGGGGGGGAGATGGCAGAATTTTAAGAGCGGACGATCTGGACGTGTGTCCGCCAGAAATAGTAAATTTGTAATACTGGATATCGTATCAGATAAAACAGTTTGGGCCCAAAGCTCGAAACTGGTTACTACAAATGATCAACACCTGTATTAAAGAGCTGAATATTCCAAAACTATGGCGGCAGGCGAGAGTGGTGGCTTTACTAAAACCTGGCAAGGAGATAAAGGACCCCAAAAGTTACAGACCAGTGTCACTTCTATGCCATCTCTGTAAGATACTGGAGCGGATCACTCTCAACCGGGTGGCAGAAACTATAGATGGAAAGCTCATAAAGGAACAAGCCGGTTTCAGACCAGGAATATCTTGTTGTGGGCAAATACTTAATCTGACGCAACGTATAGAAGATGGGTTTGAAAAAAAATTAATAACTGGAGCAGCTTTCATAGATCTTACTGCTGCATACGACACGGTAAACCACAGAAAGCTTTTGCGCAAATTATATCGCCTCACAGGGGACTGTAGGTTGACGATGGTTGTTGGTAGTGTTCTGCGGAATCGAAGATTTTATGTCTCCCTAAATGGTAAGAACAGTAGATGGCGACTGCAGAAGAATGGCTTACCAGAAGGAAGTGTACTTTCTCCCATCCTTTATAATGTGTACACTAATGACCAACCTATACCTCAAGATGCAAAACTGTTTGTATATGCTGATGACACAGCTGTGGTGGTCCAGGGGACCAATTTTGATGCAACATCTGGAAATCTCTCTAGAGCGCTTGAAGAACTGGCCCAATACCACGACGCCAGTCACCTAAAGCCAAACCCTGACAAAACCCAATATGTGCTTTCCATCTGCGCAATAGAGATGCTGGAGGTGAGCTCGACGTTACATGGCAAGGTAAGAAGCTAAAGCACTGTCCAACACCTAAATACCTTGGGGTTGTACTGGACAGAACGCTTTGCCAAAACACCAAGGCTAAAGTCTGCTCCATGAATAACATCATCCGCAGGATGACAAACTATGAATGGGGAACTCAACCATCAGTACTGAGAACACAACCACTTGCTCAGTGTGTTTCTGCAGCAGACTATGCAGCGCCAGTATGGGAAGCATCTGCACATGCTAAACAGGTTGATGTAAGTGTAAATGAGACAATGCGAATTGTTACAGGCTGCCTCAGACCCACACCAACGGGTAATTTGTACCTACTTGCTGGAATTGCCCCATCCAAGATCAGAAGGCAGGTGGCAGCAGACGCTGAGAGAACAAAGAAAGAAACAGATTCTCGACACCCACTGAATGGGCACATCACTCAGGCTCGGAGGCTTAAGTCTAGAAATAGCTTTATTGCAAGAACCAAGATCCTTGACGGTTCACAGGAAGATAATAGAGTCCGTAAATGGGAGAATGAACAAACCGCACTGCAGATAATACCAAAAGAGCAAATGGCATATGGAAACAAACTTCCTTATACAGTGTGGAGAACACTAAATAGGCTGAGGGCTGGTGTACCCAGATGCAAAACTAATCTGTGCAAGTGGGGACTGCTGACTAACGATGACGACGTTCTTTGCGTATGCGGAGAGGTACAAGACGAGGCACATCTGCTCATGTGCCGACTACTGCCGGAGCCCTGCAGTTTTAGTGACCTGCTACAAGCCAACGACAAAGCCGTAGCGGTGGCTAACTATTGGAAAAATAAAATTTGATCTGGTCACGGAAAATGAAAATAAATGACTGGATATCATGAACTGATTTATATATATAGGGACTTTTGAACAATATTAAGGTAAATACATTGTTTGTTCTCTATCAAAACCTTTCATTTGCTAACTATGCCTATCAGTAGTTGGTGTCTCCAGTAGTTAGAATCTTTTATTTAGCTGGCAGTAGTGGCGCTCGCTGTACTGCAGTAGTTCGAGTAACGAAGATTTTTGTGAGGTAAGTGATTCATGAAATGTATAAGTTATTGTTAGTCAGGGCCATTCTTCTGCAGGGATTTTTGAAAGTCAGATTCCGTTGCGCTAAAAATAGTGTGTGTCAGTTTAGTGATGATCAGAATAAGTAAAGAGAGTAATGTCCGAGTACGTTCAGTTTTGCTCAGCTGTTTGAAAATCAAATAACGTAGAGGTTTATTAGCACAGTAATTCATTAATTTCTCTAAGTGTATATGTTTGTTGTGTGCATATAATATATATTACTTTATTGTACAGCATGTTTCAGAAAGAATGACCTGATTCTGGATGCTACCTAGAGTTTCAAACAATCGCTGTCAAGGCGTCTTCTCAGTTCGGAGTCACTCAGAAGTAAGACGGCGTCAGCTCAACAGAAGACGTTGTAAACAGTGGGTCAGTGATTTTGGTCCAGCGTACTTTTCAACGGAGTTTTGGCAAGGATACGCCTGCATCCAACAACATTCGTCATTGGTATCTCCAATTTGAAGAGGCAGGATCCAAGGTAGGAGTCCAGGTCGACCCTGCACTTCTGATGACATGGTGGAAGGAACTTGGCAAATGTTTCAACGCCACAAAAGTCTACTCGACGCGCATGCAGAAAACTGGCAATGCCTCATAGGATTGTCTGGCTAGTGTTAAGGCGTCTTTTGGTCTATAAATCATACAGACTACTATTAGTGCAAAATCAGATGCTTCAAATGGCTCTAAGGACTATGGGACTCAACTGCTGAGGTCATTAGTCCCCTAGAACTTAGAACTAGTTAAACCTAACTAACCTAAGGACATCACAAACATCCATGCCCGAGGCAGGATTCGAACCTGCGACCGTAGCGGCAGCGCGGTTCCGGACTGAAGCGCCTAGAACCGCTCGGTCACAGCGGCCGGCACTATTAGTGCAAGTCCTTCAGATTGATGACAAAAGTAAACGATTTGACTTCAGCAATGCTTTGCTAGAGGACGGGGAAGACGGTACGTTTTTACCGCGGTTAACCAGTGATGAAGCAACATTTCATGTTAGCGGTGAAGTAAACCGACATAACGTGCGCTTATGGGGACTCCAGCACTTTCGTCACATTTTGAGCATGAAAAATGGTTCAAATGGCTCTGAGCACTATGGGACTCAACTGCTGAGGTCATTAGTCCCCTAGAACTTAGAACTAGTTAAACCTAACTAACCTAAGGACATCACAAACATCCATGCCCGAGGCAGGATTCGAACCTGCGACCGTAGCAGTCTTGCGGTTCCAGACTGCAGCGCCTTTAACCGCACGGCCACTTCGGCCGGCGAGCATGAAAGAGACTCGCCTAATTTCAACGTTTTTCTTGCCATTCTTTTTTTTTTTAAAGTAAAACACAGAGAGTGGAATGAGCTACGTATGTTCAGATGCTGAAGAACTGGGTTTCTCCACAACTACAGGAGGACTCCTGTGACTTCATTTTCCAGCAGGATGGTACTCCACTACATGGGCATAACAACGTACATCAGTTACTCAATGACGGTCTACCTCGCATTCTTAGCCTCCAAGATCGGCATACAAGACCCGATGCGATTTTTTTTCATTTTTTCTTTTGGAGATATGTGATGGAAAGTGTGTTCATCTCCCCTTTACCTTGTGACATTAAAGAAGTGAAGAACAGAATAGCAGCCGTCGTGACTTCTGTAAAAGCACATACTTTGTGTAAAGTTTAGTATCCCGTGTTTGTAGAATGCTTTTATCAATAAATGTGGAGCTTTGATATCAGGTCATTCTTTTTGAAACACACTGTAAGTTCTTCATTTTTCTTTTAGTCTTAGGTAAGAACTTTCTGGAAAACAAGATTTGTAAGGTTAAATTACAGTTTAATTCTATTTGCGATGTTTTTGTGATGTTATCACGTAAGTGTACCCCTCCAATTGTATCTCGTCGCCCTGCGTACACCAGGGTGTCCGATTTTCGGCGTTTGCGAATTTCACACGAATGTTTTTCTTTCGCTATAAGATTTTCAAAAAAACCCGTACTGATTGCGTGTAATTTACTGTTGACATCGTTGCCAATTGTCGCTCTATGTTTTTCGGCCGTTTCTTGTGTATGCTGAGCTGTCTGTATGCAATTCGATATTCTTTCGACTGTTATATCGGTACGTCTGTTATTCTGTATGGTGAGAGATGTTCAGCGGTGAAAGGGAGAATAGTAGCGGAGGAACTTTTTTTAATGGAAATGCCAGTAATGAGGAGATTATGTTTTTTGTTGTTTTAGTGACTATCAGTGAGTTGTCATTTATATTAATTATACTAATTTGGTCATTTATTACTTTTTCACATAAACGAAAGTAGGTTTGTGTGTTTCTAAATCTGAAAGATTACGTCAATTAAAATTTCGTGCCAGTTGCTAGTAGCGCCTTTTGAGGAAACAAATCAGGTTAACTCTGATTACAGGCTGTAATGATCGTCAGCGTTAGTTACCTCTGAGATGCGGTTAGGCAAAAATGCTTTTGAGGCATCAAAGACGCCATTATCAACATCTCACTTAGCTTAAACGAGGTCGGATAACAGGGCTACGAGAAGCTGTATGCGTATCTGCGATACTTCAGAAAGACTGGCAGAAATGTAGCCACTATACATGATTGCTGGTAGGTGGTCACGAGAATGCACGGTCGCAAGATGACTGGGCTCTGGACAACTACGTGGGCTACCGAGAGGGAAGACCATCGTATTGGGCGCATCATGCTGCATCTGTAACAGCAATATGACCAACAGTTGGCACCACGGTGACACAACGAACTGTACCAAATCGGTTATTTAAAGGACAGCTCCGAGCCAGACACCCTGTAGCGTGCATTTCACTGGCGGCAAACCACCGCCATTTGCGACTTCTGTGGTGTCAAGCGAGAGCTCACTGGATCGCAGGGTGGAGGTCTGCTGTGGTTTCTGACGAAAGCTTGTCCTGCCTCTGTGCCAGCGATGGCCGTGTGTTGGTTACAGGAAGGCCAGATGAATGCCTGTTACCATGCCGGTTTCGTATGACAGCAGGAACACTTTTGTGGTTATCCCATGCACCCCTGCACGTTAATATGGTGATTCGACTTCTTGTGATGCCATTCATGAACAGCATTCCAGGGGGTGTTTTCCAACAGGATAATGCTCGCCCACATGCCGCTGTTGTAACCTAACATGCTCTACAGAGTGTCGACACGTTGCCTTGGTCAGATCGATCACCAGGTCTGTCTCGAATGGAGCACATGTGAGACATCATTGGAAGAAAACTCCAGCGTCAGCATTAACCGTCCCTCTACTGACCGTCCAACTGCAACAGGCATGGGACTCCACCCCCCATACTGACATCGGGCACATGTGCAATACAATGCGTGCACGTTTGCATTCAACATTTTGGCGGTTACACCGGTTATTAATGTACCAGCATTTTACATTTGCAATGGCTTATCTTTTGACCTAATTTCTATCAGATAAACACGGTTTTCCAGCATCTGTTGCATCTACGTATGTTATAGTTTGGTGTACCTGACATTACAAAATGTTACTGCTAGCTTTAGCTCTGCAACGCACGGGTAGTCTCTCAATGTTTATTATATACATCTTGGCGGCATAGTACGCCATGAATTCTTAGCGCAAAGTCGAACGATTAATAAGGACTACTACTTACAAGTTTATGTGAAGCAATTCGGGAAGTACAGTTTAGTTTTTCTCTGAGCGTACGTTAGACGCGATAAGTTTTAGTCTATGGTAGTTGACCACTGCTGCTTTGTTAATAAACAGCAGTCGCGGAAGTAAGTGTTCTAATGCAGTGGGAATCCCAGTTGACACGCTAACTCACAACCAAATACAAAATTGTTACAATTACGTACTTTATTGCAGTCACAAAAGATCGAACTCTACCGTAAATACTAAGTGATCAAAGGATTTAGTTTCTTGCGATGGGTCACGTAAACAGTACATCTGGAAAACAGTACGCCCATACGATAGCTTGTAAGGGGGCGGGGGAAGGGGGAGGTATGGTAGAACAGGGGTATGCAGTATTTTTATTATTTTGGAAGAAGAGTGACGACTTGTAAGTAGCCATAAAATGTTCCAGTTACGACCCCGTTAAAACCAGCTCAATACCGGCTTTCAAATGGTTTTCTTGAAAGAAAAACGCCTTATCGCACTGTATTTTTTCCTTTCCGTGAGAGCTGGGGGAGGGGGAGCTCCTTTGCTGGGAAGTGTCCACAGATCGGAATAATAATAAAAAAAATTATGGTGGCTAAGTAACAGCCGGGTGGGATCCTCGGTTGCGCCACTCCAGTTGCGAGATGTAAGCGGGGAGAGAGACAGTAGAGCAGAATTATACATCTACAAAGGTGTATCATGTCCGCTGCCGGTAGAACAGAATACTCAAGAGCATTTTAAGAGGTCAATGTAAATTTTCAATCAAAATTGTGTTGATATGGCACGGAGTGATCCTCTTATAAAAGGAGTGCCTACAAAAAATCTCGAAAAAGCGCTTCCAATTGCAGTAAGATGTATTAACGATTAGTGGCAGGCATTGTCATATGTGAAGAGAATGTTTAATTCCAGTGACAAGGTGACAAACGTGCCTAATACAACGTATCAGAAATAGTTCTCAACGTCTAGTGTTTGGAGTTTTTTTTTTTTTTTTTTTTTTTTTTTTTTGCACTAATAAGTGTGTCTAAGGACTTTCTCTACATATCTACGAACCTGGTCGCAGCGGTTTGTCAGTAACTTCGAGCACAAACGTGAGCATGCTTCACATTCGTTACCATGTATGTTAAATACCGCGAACGTGAAAGAAGGATAATTTAGGACTTCTGATATTTTTATCCCTTTCTAGAGGATTCTTGCGCACAAATTCGATTTGGTTTGTGTTGCTCGGACGGTGACACGAGCTACAACTTCACCTGGCCAATTGCTCGCTTCACGTTGGCAATTCATTCAACTGAACTTCAGCAGGGAACACAGCTAAGCAACTGAGCGGGTGCCGACAGGGATTTCTGTTTCGTCGAGAGGCAGTTATATTGTGACAAAAGTACAGCCACGCGGCGGAAAGGCTGGTCTCAAGGGCACACATTCAGCGGCACTCTGGCAGTCTTTCCTTCTATCAGATCTGCCAGAAACTTGTTTACCCCTCGACAGAAAAGACCTTATTAAATAACAGCAAGTGCCGTGGTGCAGCTATCTGCTTCAGTTAAATTTCAATATGGTCACAGCCCTTTGCATCCCCAGCCGCCGTCTTTAATTAAAAATTACGAGTACCCCCTGCAAATGGTTCACTAATGTTCCGAGGGGCTTTGCATACCCGTTGGAAAATCTTAGCTGCATCCAGCGCTTCTATTAATACGCCGTTATTGCTCGAATTCAAAATCGCTATGAATGAATCAGCGTAAACGTATTTTTTTTAAACAAACATGTATGCCTAGTGATATTAAAATTAAATAACGTGGAAAGATTCACAAAAGAATGCAACAAACGGTTTGAATATTGCGAAAGCGGTAAGAATTTTATACAGGAGTTTCGAAACAGCTGCTTACTAATTTACATACTGTATCGTAAGCTGTGTAGCTCGTATCAGCAAGCATAAAAGTCGTTCTCTGCTATTGCTCTTCACTATCCTTGAGTGCTGCATACTAGCAGTGAAATTTACCACTACGTCTTGTGGCGTCTCAACTCAAAAGGTGGATTCAGTTGCCACACAGATTGACTATTCAATCCCGTCCAGCGTGTGTTTAAATGTGTCCACAAAAAAATAGTCTCAAGAAGCCGGATCGGGTAAATATGGAAGCCAACCAACGCCTGTGCCAGTAAATTGGGTCGGGCTCTATCTCCCATGAATCTATGTGCCTGTCCGATTCTTCAACAACTGCTGGGGGGGGGGGGGGGGCGACAAATTGGAGCCCAAGAAAGGGCCCATAATGTGTCTGCTCCATACCGCAGCCCAAACTGTAATTTTGGGACAGTCCAGTGGTTTCGCTTCACACAAATGAGGACTTTCGAATCCCCAAAATCGCCGGCTTTTTTTATTCACGAATTCGTTCAGCTGGAAGTGAACACCATGTACCGGTATAATCTGGTGACTCGATTTTGAATGAGGACTTTTGTAGACTGCTTCTCAGTATTGTATGAGCGCTGGAAAGCTTCAAACCAGTATCTGTTGAAATTCTTCGGTCGGATTTCCTCTGATGTTGTTGAATATCTTCAGAAGTAGTGAAGACATTTTCAGAAGTAAATACTGCGGCCAACGTTCCTCACTATCAGCCCTTCTGCTAGTCTGTTCGAATCTGCCGAAGAGCTCGCGCAACATCTGCGATACACAGCTCTTTCAGGGCTAATTTAACGCTCAGAAATAAAAAGAAGGCTTCACGGTAAATGATGACAGCCAAAACAGTTGCAGGATAAAGATTGATTAAAATTCTTGACCACGGTTTCGGTATATATAAATATACCTTCATCAGAAGTAAAATATCTAAATTTACATCCCGCAATGGAGATAAATGAAACATTTATGCCAAAGGCATCGTCAGTACTTAAAAAACTATAGTTCATAGGCGAAGTACTGATGCTAAACTGTGTTCGCACCGACCCTCTGTCCATAATCATGTTGTATGTATGGAGATGATGTTTTAACTACTGACGACGCCTTTGGCACAAATGTTTTATTAATCTCCATTGCAGGGTGTAATTTTAGATATTTTACTTCGGATGAAGGTCTACTTATATATACCGAAACCGTTTTGGCTGTCATCATTTACCGTGAAGAATTTTAACAGTTGATGTTTCACCAATGTCTAAAATCTTGAAAAAGAAGTCTTCCGGCGCCAGACCTGGAGAATACGGTGGGTGGTGAACAGTCACCTAGCGTTGAGCGGGTAGTCGAGGACGAGGACGTTGCGGTTATCCGCGGCGCTTAGGGCGATTCTACAAGAATGGTTTGCTGGCAGTTTCAAAATGCTTTACAACCGGTATCAGAAGTGTGTTGCAGCTAATAGTGATTACTTTGGAGTCAGTAAAAGAATTTTATTTCTAACTCTTATTTCCTTAATTTTCAGAGACAATTCACCGAACTTTTTAGACTACCTTACATGAACAAAGCCAGCTATCCGTTATCATCCTCCTCAATTGCCATTCACAGCAGATCGCCCGAGCAGATAATAAACAGCCCGCCGCGCATATATGCAGTCGCTGTCATACACGACAAGAAAGGCTCTGACATAGCATGAGCGCTTCCCTTATATAAGAATTAAACTCCGAACAGGCCTTGGAGGCCCAACAGTACCGACCGACCGCCGGGTAATCCTCAGCCAACTGGCATCACCGGATGCGGATATGGAGCCGTATGTGGTCAGCACACCGCTCTCCCGGCGGTTATCAGTTTTCGTGACCGGAGCCGCTACTTCCCAATCAAGTAGCTCCTCAATTGCCCTCACAAGGGCTGAATACTCCACGCTTGCCAACAGCGCTCAGCGGACAGGACGGTTACTAGAATGAGATTTTCACTCTGCAGCGGAGTGTGCGCTGTTATGAAACTTCCTGGCAGATTAAAACTGCGTCGCAGGTTCGAATCCTGCCTCGGGCATGGATGTGTGTGATGTCCTTAGGTTAGTTAGGTTTAAGTAGTTCTAAGTTCTAGGGGACTTATGACCACAGCAGTTGAGTCCCATAGTGCTCAGAGCCATTTGAACCATTAAAACTGCGAGTTCGAGTCTCGGTCCGGCACACAGTTTTAATCTGCCAGGAAGTTTCAGGACGGTTACTAATCTAAGTGGTAGTCAAGCCCGACAGCGCGGAACTTCGGTGATCTGACGGGAACCGGTGTTATCACTGTAGCAAGGCCGTTTCCTCTCTCATATTAGGCGCGACCCAAAAGTTTCCGTTCGAAGGCCACAATAACTCCATGACCGCATGTCGATGGTTGTATACCCCCCACCCCCACCCAAATCGGTGTCGCGCTGGGTTGATAATACGCTACAACAACGCACTCAAATGAAAACTTTATGATCTAGCCCTCATAATAGATGAATAATGACATTGCAGGTAATTACGATTCCGACACACACACACACACACACACACACACACAGACAGACAGAGAGAGAGAGAGAGAGAGAGAGAGAGAGAGAGAGAGAGAGAGAGAGAGAGAGAGCATAAATTTCACGTGTCTCAACCGTAGAGATCGGGTCCAATTTCTGCTACTGCTACTGCTACTGAAAAACAATAATAATGCGATACTTATCTAGATAGTGACGAAAGATTCAAGATATTTTAAACACGATTCTTGTCTATGACAAGCCGCTCTTTATTCGAGTTAAATTCATCGATAATATTACTAAATGTTATAAAAGGCCACGAGCAAATTGTGGCATAAGGCTAACAGCATGTCGAGTCAGGCTGGAGTCCAGGAGATCACCAGCGCTCCCGTCATCTGTGGCAGAAATACCGTGAGTAAGGACGCATTTAGACAAATTTATACTGCCGTTCCAACTTTAATATCTCCATTACTGTAGCATTTACGTGCATCCACACAAAAATGTAAAATATTTGGTGGTACAGTAAACATATGCCACAAGCTCACAGTTACATATGAGTGACCCATCTATCGAATTCCATTCGATGATGAAATTATAAAAAGAGCGAGGCAAAATAACTACACAAAAATATTAATGTAAGTGCCAACGGAAAGGCAACTTTGTTTCGGTTTCACCGGTTTCTCTGACAAAATGTCACCGACTTTCTCTCTGCAATGAAACCGCAAATAACACGAAAGGACGTAGCAGTGTTCAAAAGCCTCGTAGCGGTTTTAGTCCTTTTACTGTAACTGCAACTGACATTTGTGAAGCTCGAGACACTATTACTTATTTTTTGCTGGTTTCCAAGAGGCGAGTAAGAAATGAATCGTTGACCTAATTGAAAACGGGCAAACGACAGCTGTAGACAAATGAACTTGACGTATGGGGAAAGACGAATTCCCGACGCCTGCATCCAGCAGTTTATATCAAAACGACGACGATTCGTTATGTCCAATTTATGTAACCTCTGTACTCGTGTATGTTGATAAAAAAAAGCGGGAACAGTCCTATTACACAATTTCTTTCTTATTCACGCCATAACCAATTTCTGACCAATATTCCGTGCTTCAAGTATGTATCGCCGGCCGCTGTGGCCGAGCGGATCTAGGCGCTTCAATACGGAACCGCGATGCTGCTGCGGTCGCAGGTTCGAATCCTGCCTCGGGCATGGATGTGTGTAATGTCCTTAGGTTAGTTAGGTTTAAGTAGTTGTAAGTCTAGAGGACTGATGACCTCAGATGTTAAGTCCCATAGTGCTTAGAGCCATTTGAACCATTTTCACGTATGTATCATTATGCGTTACCCAAGTTATACGTCTGTTAGTCTGGTGTGTGACAAATAATTACGTACTTTGCTGTGGTTTGGTGGATAAATATTAAATAAATTAGCCTTTCCGACTCTGTTGTTTTCCTTTGGTAGCATACATGTTAGGTATGCTGATCCTCAGGCTGTATCCGATAGATAAATACTGAAAATCTACAGATTAGCGACATTAGTCACGCCGTAAACAATATGATCGACTATAGCACATCACTGGAACCCACGTAAGGACAGACACTTCCATATGTGAAGGACAAACAAAAGATAGTCCGCCAGGGAGCTCTGTTAAGCAAGTTTACAGTATTATTCCTCTTAGAATATCGACCGATTATGACATACAGTGCTTCCGTTGATAGGGGCCACTTCCCAATATCTCAGCCTAGTGGTATAAATGAAAATATCAATCTGCGAATGGGGAGGAGAAGGTGCTCCAGGTCATTTGGATCTGATCAGTCCCAGGTTCCAGTGATCGGCATCTGCAAACAGCTGAAGTAGATACAAATTTGCAATAAATATTGTGTAAAATCGCATTTCAAAGAAGTAGTTGTACCACCTGTATTCATGGCGAAGTGGGCGCTCTACACATCACCCAATATCAATATGACGCTACAGAAGAAAAACAATAACTACAAGCTCATCTACATATGAAACAGCAACGACACAGCAGTTCAAAAGTACACGTACTCACAATTAGCACAGGCTTGGCCATCCTTGAGGTAGCCAATAACTATTTACTTGTTAAAATGTATGCAGTAAGATAGGGGTAAGATTGTCAGGATATTGTTTGTTTCTGGATATTAATAAGCTTTGTTATTAACATTTCTGCTTTTGTTTTATTAGCTTAAAGCGCTCAACACGATTACCAGCGCACTTAGTTGATTTATGAGCTGGATTTAGTTAAAATACATAAAATGCAGAAAACCCGGAAAAGAGAGATTTCATCATGTTTGCTCACTCTTCCTCAGATTAGCATACACAGTCACTCTCAAGTGAACAAAACCTAAGACTTCTAACGCATCATGTCTCTTAAACTGTCAATATTAAATTACGAATATCAGACTGAAAATAACACGAAACAGTAAGTTCAAAAATGGTGGTTGGCTGATCACTTTCATAATACTTTATGAGCCAGATGTCCTCCAGCACATTAAGATCTCTTGCGCCGCAGTTTAGGTAGCTCAGACAACACCAAATCTTAAAACGCACGCCACATTCATCACATCATTTCACACTGAAGATAGTCTTGCCAACAATTTCAACGTACGCTATCATGTGCGCTATTAAGCACATCCGATTAAAAATTTTATCAACCCACAAGAATACCATGCAGGACCACATCTAGCCTTGAGAATGGTCTCAATTCCGTGTGAAATAGTCCACAAGTTTCTTGAGGTTTGCCGTATCCAGCTGCAGCCACTCATCGATGATGAGATCCCGAAGAGAGGTTCATGGCTACATTTCACCTTCTGCCCCTTAAATACATTCATGCTCAAAAATTAAGGATAATTGCAGAATGTGGTGCCACACAACGTGGCACTACACAAAACTGGCTCTAATGGCATAGGCATCGAGGGAACACACACGACACAGATCTAGAAGTCCACGGTATTGGTGATAAGTTGAGAAAACCGTCCCGAAACACATGTGCTACAAAACGCCACTGTTTCCTCCGCATGTACCCCGACATCAATATGGAATATGATCACCATGCACACGTACACAGGCCGCACAACGGGTTAGCATACTCTTGATCAGGTGGTCGAGCAGCTGCTGGGGTATAGCCTCCCATTCTTGCACCAGTGCCTGTCTGAGCTTCTGAAGTGTCCTAGGGGTTTGAAGACGTGTAGCGATACGTCGACCGAGAGCATCCTAGACGTGCTCGATGGGGTTTAGGTTTGTAGAACGGGCAGTCCAGTCCATTCGCCTGATATCTTCTGTTTCAAGGTACTAATCGACGATGGCACCTCGGTGGGGCCGTGCGTTATCATCCATCAGGAGGTGGGACCCACTGCACCCCTGAAAAGGCGGACATACTGGTGCAAAATGACGTCCCGATACACCTGACCTCTTACAGTTCCTCTGTCAAAGACTCGTAGGGGTGTACGTGCACCAGTCATAATCCCATCCCACACCATCAAACCATGACCTCCATACAGGTCCCTTTAAAGGACAATAAGGGGTTGGTATCTGGTTCCTGGTTCACGCCAGATGAAAACCCGGCGAGAATTACTGTTCAGACTATACCTGGACTCGTCCGTGAGCATAACCTGGGACCACTGTTCCAATGACCTTGTACTGTATTCGTGACACCAGGCTTTACGGGCTTCGTGGAATGCACCTTGCAGGTCTCCGGGCGAATAAAGCATGTCTGTTCAGTCATCTGTAGACTGTGTGTCTGGGGACAGCTGTTCCATTGGCTGCGGTAAGGCCCGAACAAGGCTACCTGCGATACTCCGTGGCCGTCTGCGGGCACTGATGGTGAGTTATCGGTCTTCCTGTGGTCTTGCACACTGTGGAAGTCCCGTACTGTAGCGCCTATACACGTTTCCCGCCTGCTGGAATCTTTGTCATAATCTTGAGATGACACTTTGTGGAACACGGAGGGCCCATGCTACGACCTGCTGAGTATGACCAGCATCCAGTCGCCCTAGTATTCTACCCCTCATAACATCATAAATATGTGTTCTTTGAGCCATTTTCAACACAGTCTCCATTAACACGTCTGAACACTTACTCGCTGCACCGTACTCTGACATGCACCAACACACCTCTGCGTATGTGGACTGCTGCCAGCGCCACCGTGCAACGACCGCAGGTCAAATGCAACGCATGGTCATACCCCGAGGTGATTTAAACCCGCAAACCGCCCACCAGAGCGTTGTTTTACCATGTATCAGCATTATCTTTAATTTATGAGCATGAGTGTATTCCAGACATTTTTCATGGGGTTATGGCTAGAGTGGATTTAGTGGCTGAGTTGAGGTCTAATAGGGTGCGCGAGTATTCATATGCATCCCTGTTAACACGACTATTTTCAAATTTGAAAAGGGGAGTGTAGAAACAGGGCGACACCTTGCCACCGAGAACGTAGAAATAACAGCGAAGAACACTACCAAAACATCACAGAACCATCCCTGGCCTGAAGTAAACACTGCACACACGATGGGATAAACGCTCCACTAGGCTATCGCTGCAGTCGACACCCTGCTTCATTTGAACTGAGAGACAATCGAGACACGTTGGACCACACTAGATCCATCCAGTTGGCTACGGCCCACTTTCTGTGCTGTTTTGCGTAGTGAAGAGTGCAGATTTATGTGCCCTTCACAAATGTTACTCGCGGGCTGGTTGAGATGGACAGCAGTCACTCCCGAGGTTTGAAGCCGACTGTCGCTGACGCGCCGCGACATTCTTCTCCCGCCTCTATCGCATGGGATCTTTTTACGATCACTGATCTTATACTCCGTTACAGGGCTGCGACTAGTATAGTACACCATTTCCGGTAGTGACGTCGGACAGTATCTATACACTAACAAATAGGTCAATTAGCTTTTTTTCTTCCATTCTCTCATGTTTCCACGCTGTGGGAGCGCAGGAATACAGGGACAACAGTCTTCACGATTAGAAATGAAAAAGAAACCTCTGTCTGCAAAAGCCGTGGTCAGTTTGCTATGCCACTACAGACAATCTTTGTCCTCTGCTCCTCGCCGTTGTCGGCAATGCCACTACTTTTTGAGGTCGAAAGGTCATTTAAGCGCAGCGTCTCTGAGGCCATTAAAGTCTGGAGCACAGCTGTCACCATCTCAGGCTAAGCGTCCACTGGAACCTTATTGGTCCGACTAGCTGGACGGCCGTATACGACCGCACGCTAACGACAAATCCCAAGAGACATAGCGGAACTGGCACGCGTCAACAGCACACGAACTAGTCGGCCACATACGGTCGTACACAGCCGACCGACGGGCGGATCCCAGTGAAATGGGACTAGACTGACAATTGAGAATGGGTCATTGTGGAATATGCGAGACGAGAGGTTACCACCGCGACTTACAGAGGAAACTAAATGGTATGCCTACCTCACACCCCTCCATACCGCATCTAATGACGTCAATGGTGGTAGAGGAGGAGGTCGCTACCGATGGGCCCTCCAGGCATTTTACGTTTACGTTTGTTTAGCCTCTTTGTCATCTCGATCACGGTCTCATGGGTTCAGCACTCTCTTTTTCTCTAGTATGGCTAACTATTTATGCACACACTGTCTGCGGCCCAGTATTAATGTAGGTTTAGTTTAAATCCTCTTTCTAAGTGTTATTGTGGAGACTTAACATCTCTGGTTCAGTTCTCTATTGATATACTTTGTGTTGCTCGATTTACTGTCAATGAAGGTTGCTGTCGGCTTACGTTTGTAGCGCTATTCTCAGAATATATCCCATTTTTAATCGAACAGCTATCCATATCCTTCCATGTCCTAATTAATCAAGAATCCCCTGCAAGTAGGTAAGGAGCCGATGCTTTCCACAGGAGGGTGTTGATGTAGCATAAACGCAGATGCTAACCAAGGCTACAGGTTGCCCTATTGTATTTGACCAAGAACGGCAGCTGTACGATGTTCTTAACATGCTTTAAGTGTCAGTCGTGATCATAACGCTGTCCTCTGTAGTTGTGAGCGTATTATGTAGGATCTAAGCGAATTCGAACGTGAGAAAATTACTGGCGTTAATAAGGTGGATGCTTCCGTAGCCAAGGTAGCTGAAGTGTGTGGTCTTTCAAGAGGCACCATATCGAAGATTTGTACCGCACACAGTGAAAGTGGAAAAACATCAACCGCTGTCACAACGCGGGCTACAATGGGTACCGAGTGATCACGACGGGCAGTCATAAAAAAATGGCTCTGAGCACTATGGGACTTAACGTCTGAGGTCACCAGTCCCCTAGACTTAGAATTACTTAAACCTAACTAACCTAAGGACATCACACACATCCATGCCCCAGGCAGGATTCGAACCTGCGACCGTAGCAGCTGCGCAGTTCTGGACTAAAGCGCCTAGAACCTCTCGGTCACATCGGCCGGCTGGCACTCATAAAAGAGGATTGTGACGATAAGTAAGAGGACAACAGCTGCAAAAGTCACTGGAGATCTGAATGTAGCACTCGCGAACCCTGTTAGCAGCACAACACAAAGGGAGCTCCATAAGCAGGTAATTGCAGGGGGACCTGGTAGGGAAGGCGAATGGTCGACTTCGGTATATTGGGAGAATTTTAGGAAAGGATGGCTCATGTGTAAAGGAGACTGCATATAGCACGACGTTGCGACCTATTCTTGAGTACTGTTCTAGTGTCTGGGAACTGCACCGAGTCGGATTGAAGCAAGACATGAAAATAATTCAGAAGCGAGCCGCTACATTTGTTACAGGTCGGTTCGAACAACACGTAAGTGTAAAGAGATGCTTCGGGAACTCAAATGGGAATCTCCGGAGGAAAGCGACTTCTTTTTCCGAGAAACATTAGAAAGAAAGTTTAGGGGATCGGCAGTTGGCGCTGAGTGCCAAATGATTCTACTTCCGGCAGCATACACTGCATGTAAAGACCACGAAGATAAGATGAGAAACAGGTAGGTAAGTGGTAAATTCCTATCGGACCAAACTGCTGAGGTCATCGGTCCCTATGCTTACACACTACGTAATCCAGCTTAAACTAACCTACGCCAAGGACAACACACACACACACACACATACACACACACACACATGCCCGAGGGAGGACTCTAACCTCCGACGGGTGGAGCCGCCCTAACCGTGGAAAGGCGCCTCAAACTCCGCGGCTACACCGGGAGAAATTAGGGCTCATAGACATATAGATAGTCTCTTCTCCTGTTGCTATTTGCGAGTGGAACAGGGAAGGAAATGACTAGTAGTGGTATAGGGTAACCTCCGTCACGCATCGTACGGTGGCTTGCGTTGT
The DNA here is from genome assembly GCF_021461395.2 of Schistocerca americana. NCBI lineage: Eukaryota > Metazoa > Arthropoda > Insecta > Orthoptera > Acrididae > Schistocerca > Schistocerca americana. Next base: position 222,682,075 of record NC_060119.1, read on the forward strand.
ACCTATGTACAGTGTTATTACAAATGATTGAAGCGATTTCACAGCTCTACAATAACTTTATTATTTGAGATATTTTCACAATGCCTTGCACACACATACAAAAACTCAAAAAGTTTTTTTAGACATTCACAAATGTTCGATATGTGCCCCTTTAGTGATTCGGCAGACATCAAGCCGATAATCAAGTTCCTCCTACACTCGGCGCAGCATGTCCCCATCAATGAGTTCGAAAGCATCGTTGATGCGAGCTCGCAGTTCTGGCACGTTTCTTGGTAGAGGAGGTTTAAACACTGAATCTTTCACATAACCCCACAGAAAGAAATCGCATGGGGTTAAGTCGGGAGAGCGTGGAGGACATGACATGAATTGTTGATCATGATCTCCACCACGACCGATCCATCGGTTTTCCAATCTCCTGTTTAAGAAATGACGAACATCATGATGGAAGTGCGGTGGAGGACCATCCTGTTGAAAGATGAAGTCGGCGCTGTCGGTCTCCAGTTGTGACATGAGCCAATTTTCCAGCATGTCCAGATACACGTGTCCTGTAACGTTTTTTTCGCAGAAGAAAGAAGGGCCGTAAACATTAAACCGTGAGATTGCACAAAACACGTTAACTTTTGGTGAATTGCGAATTTGCTGCACTAATGCGTGAGGATTCTCTACCGCCCAGATTCGCACATTGTGTCTGTTCACTTCACCATTAAGAAAAAATGTTGCTTCATCACTGAAAACAAGTTTCGCTCTTCCATGAGCTGTTGCAACCGCGCCGAAAATTCAAAGCGTTCGACTTTGTCATCGGGTGTCAGGGCTTGTAGCAATTGTAAACGGTACGGCATCTGCTTTAGCCTTTTCCGTAAGATTTTCCAAACCGTCGGCTGTGGTACGTTTAGCTCCCTGCTTGCTTTATTCGTCGACTTCCGCGGGCTACGCGTGAAACTTGCCCGCACGCGTTCAACCGTTTCTTCGCTCACTGCAGGCCGACCCGTTGATTTCCTCTTACAGAGGCATCCAGAAGCTTTAAACTGCGCATACCATCGCCGAATGGAGTTAGCAGTTGGTGGATCTTTGTTGAACTTCGTCCTGAAGTGTCGTTGCACTGTTATGACTGACTGATGTGAGTGCATTTCAAGCACGACATACGCTTTCTCGGCTCCTGTCGCCATTTTGTTTCACTGCGCTCTCGAGCGCTCTGGCAGCAGAATCCTGAAGTGCGGCTTCAGCCGAACAAAACTTTATGAGTTTTTCTACGTGTCTGTAGTGTGTCGTGACCATATGTCAATGAATGGAGCTACAGTGACTTTATGAAATCGCTTCAATCATTTGTAATAGCCCTGTAGATGTAGATACAGGTACCCAACCTTGCCTTGGCACCTCGCTCTACGGACACCACAAAGAGTACCTTGAAAACCATACAGGAGCTGTATTTATCGATTGCGAGACGCCTGGAAGCTGTTTTCAATGTCAACGGTTTTCCTACACAGGATTAAGGACGGTAATGGTAATGGGTTTTCGGTGCCTCCATATTTTTGTCCAACCACGTGGAGGATCACACGATCGCCAAGTACACCATCTACAGCACTCCGAAGCGTCCAGCTTGCTCATTTGAGTATGGTACCTAATATTTTGCCGGTAAGCTGATGTATTACGTGAAATCCTGCTTAATTTACTGCCGTTGTTAGAGGTTGCAGGTAACATTCATTGACCGGCATTCAGATCAAGCGCCGGCACGTGCTTCCAGCAGCTGGTTCAGGCAGAAAGAGCTCTGAGCTGTGGGCGGACGCCACTTGGTGGTCATCAGTCGTCGGGAAGACAGAGCGGTGCCTGCCCCGGGCACGGCACACTGGAGGGCGCCATTGTCCGGCTGACGCGCTTTGTGCCCGCTCCTCAAAAGCGGGCCCGAGATGGCACATCGCACGAGCGCGCTGCGCAGCGCCTTTTTCACTCTCGCTAACAAAGCGCGGCCCCCTAACGACACAGTAGCAGTGGCTCTTTCTCCTCATAGCACTACTCACTTCCCATTCTACTAATACGGATGTTAAACGTACTCCTGAGAGCGAAACAACCTACTCAGCCTGGCACATACAAAGTGTACGAGAGACGTAATGAGACATGTTTTATCTACCAAAGTGGGGGAAAAAAACAATATTGTCCCCTTGAAAGTGGTTCACTTCGGCAGCTATACACCGGCGGAGTCTTTGTTCCCCAGTCTTCGTAGCAGCGCTGAATGGCTCCACTGGTAGGGCCTTTAACACGTCGGTCAAATTCTTTTGAATGTTCTGAAGCGTCCAAAAATGACGTCCTTTCAAGATTTTTTTCCAATTTAGTAACAAAGACTCAGATCAAATGAATAAGGGGACTGTGAAAACAGGAATGCCTTCTGAGGTCAAAAATTCCGTGATGGAAGTGGTAATATGACACGAGGCGTTGTCATGATGTAGCATACATTCACCTGCCGCTCTCAGTAGATTTATCCTTTTCCTGAGCTTTTGAAGGGCAGCTTGGTAAAACACTTTATATCCAATTTGTCGTGGAGGAACAAATTCTTTATACACGATACCCATACAGTCAAAAAAGCAAATCAGCATTGATTTGATCTTTAATTTGTTAGCCGCGCGGTTTGAGGCGTGATGTCACGGACTGCGCGGCCATTCCCGGCGGAGGTTCGAGTCCTCCCTTGGGCGTGTGTGTGTGTGTGTGTGTGTGTGTGTGTGTGTGTGTGTGTGTGGTGTTCTTAGCATTACGTTAGTTTAAGTAGTATGTAAGTCTAGGAACCGATGACCTAAGCAGTTTAGTCCCTTAGGAATTCACACACATTTTTTAATTTGCTCACTCGAGCTTTTTTCGGTCCAGGAGATGTCTCAAAATGCCATTCCTCACTTCGTCCCAGGACTGTACAAAAAAAACTGGGTTTCATCACCTGTGATGACACGACTGAACCATTCGCGGTCATTTGCAATCCTCTCAAGACGATCAACGTACTCTTTTCTTCGATTGTCCTTCTGCTTAGTTGTGAGGGTTTTCGGCATCATTTTGATACAAACCTTTCGCATGTGCAAATCTTCGGCAAAATTTGATGTACAGTGGAAGTGTTTTGAATCTAACAGGTCACCCATTACCCGTATTGTTAAACGTCGTTCTGATCTCAAAAAGAGCATGCACACGTTCGACGTTTTCGTCAACTTTTGGGTTGAAGGTCTACCTAAGCGAGATTCAGTTTCAACGTGTTCCCGGCCTTCCAAAAAAGAATTGTGGCAGCGAAAAAATTGTGCACTTGGTCAAGAACATTCCCTATAGCCCTGTTACAACTTTTCAAAGGACACACTTGCGAATTCCCCAGGTTTCATACGAAACATGATTGTATAACGTTGCTTTAAATGCCGCTGTTCCCTTTTCTTAACACAAAACATAAATACAACTACACTGATATCGTTCTCAAAAATCACGTGACGGCTGGACGTAGCTGAAGCTCGGGCTGATCATATGGAAGTGATAAACACACCGGTCTACACAAGTAGAGCACAGGTGTTTCCAGATCCTAGCAGTGTTTCCAGTCGCATTACTTTTCTCAGACACCCCGTAGGTGGCGCTGATTGGTTTATTTTTTATTTATTTACTTATTCATTTATTCGTATAATCCTTTTGGAGGGTCGTATAATCCTTTTGGAGGGTCGTATAATCCTTTTGGAGGGTAAAATAAATCAGCTTCGGCTTTGCTTCTTTCTCTTTAAATTTCGCTGCTCCCAGTTTCCACCCTCCACAGTGTGTCTCGTTCCTTTTTTTTTGGTAGATCTACTCCCTTCCTTTTGCACCCATCTTTCTTTCTTGAAATGCTGCCAGTTGTGTTGCTTCTCTAAGGAGTATTCTCTTGTGTATCGTGCCGACTCTAATTCCAGAGTTCCTCATATCTTTGCCATTTTCAGTGAACCTCATGAAATTGGATTTATAGCTGTTTAGTAAGTTGATTTGGTTAGTGTATTACTACCTGTTCGGTATGTCTGTCCTTAGAACTGTAGTCTTCTTTTCCCCATTGCACCAGTTAGCTTTTCCATTTTCAAACAGAGCTCTGTTTGATCTTTGATTTGTATTTAATAGTTCTATTACTTCTCGAGCTCTAGGTCCCAATATTTTCCTTGGGGTTCTTCTTTCGACTTTTTCCAGCTTTTACAAAGATTCCCAAATTTTGTTAGTTTAAGCGTTGCTGCTGTATAGGGCGGCCGGGGTGGCCGAGCGGTTCTAGGCGCTACAGTCTGGAACCGCGCGCCCGCTACGGGCGCAGGTTCGAATCCTGCCACGGGCATGGATGTGTGTGGTGTCCTTCGGTTAGTTAGGTTTAAGTAGTTCTAAGTGACTGATGACCTCAGATGTTAAGTCCCATAGTGCTCAGAGCTACACTCCTGGAAATTGAAATAAGAACACCGTGAATTCATTGTCCCAGGAAGGGGAAACTTTATTGACACATTCCTGGGGTCAGATACATCACATGATCACACTGACAGAACCACAGGCACACAGACACAGGCAACAGAGCATGCACAATGTCGGCACTAGTACAGTGTATATCCACCTTTCGCAGCAATGCAGGCTGCTATTCTTCCATGGAGACGATCGCAGAGATGCTGGATGTAGTCCTGTGGAACGGCTTGCCATGCCATTTCCACCTGGCGCCTCAGTTGGACCAGCGTTCGTGCTGGACGTGCAGACCGCGTGAGACGACGCTTCATCCAGTCCCAAACATGCTCAATGGGGGACAGATCCGGAGATCTTGCTGGCCAGGGTAGTTGACTTACACCTTCTAGAGCACGTTGGGTGGCACGGGATACATGCGGACGTGCATTGTCCTGTTGGAACAGCAAGTTCCCTTGCCGGTCTAGGAATGGTAGAACGATGGGTTCGATGACGGTTTGGATGTACCGTGCACTATTCAGTGTCCCCTCGACGATCACCAGTGGTGTACGGCCAGTGTAGGAGATCGCTCCCCACACCATGATGCCGGGTGTTGGCCCTGTGTGCCTCGGTCGTATGCAGTCCTGATTGTGGCGCTCACCTGCACGGCGCCAAACACGCATACGACCATCATTGGCACCAAGGCAGAAGCGACTCTCATCGCTGAAGACGACACGTCTCCATTCGTCCCTCCATTCACGCCTGTCGCGACACCACTGGAGGCGGGCTGCACGATGTTGGGGCGTGAGCGGAAGACGGCCTAACGGTGTGCGGGACCGTAGCCCAGCTTCATGGAGACGGTTGCGAATGGTCCTTGCCGATATCCCAGGAGCAACAGTGTCCCTAATTTGCTGGGAAGTGGCGGTGCGGTCCCCTACGGCACTGCGTAGGATCCTACGGTCTTGGCGTGCATCAGTGCGTCGCTGCGGTCCGGCCCAGGTCGACGGGCACGTGCACCTTCCGCCGACCACTGGCGACAACATCGATGTACTGTGGAGACCTCACGCCCCACGTGTTGAGCAATTCGGCGGTACGTCCACCCGGCCTCCCGCATGCCCACTATACGCCCTCGCTCAAAGTCCGTCAACTGCACATACGGTTCACGTCCACGCTGTCGCGGCATGCTACCAGTGTTAAAGACTGCGATGGAGCTCCGTATGCCACGGCAAACTGGCTGACACTGACGGCGGCGGTGCACAAATGCTGCGCAGCTAGCGCCATTCGACGGCCAACACCGCGGTTCCTGGTGTGTCCGCTGTGCCGTGCGTGTGATCATTGCTTGTACAGCCCTCTCGCAGTGTCCGGAGCAAGTATGGTGGGTCTGACACACCGGTGTCAATGTGTTCTTTTTTTCCATTTCTAGGAGTGTATTTGAACCAGCTGTATGCAACGCTTCGAGTCCTACCATAGTTTGATAGTGACTTAGTTTTGTGTCCTGAGACAGAGATCTTTGTTACATAGGTTGCTCTAAAATTCCCCTTACAAAGTTCTGGGGCTTGTAGAGGGGATTGAGTAGGCAATGATTTAAACTGGCCAAATGCCTGGAAACATCATCCAACAATGTTACAGAGCGTCAAAGTCATGTGCGCCAGCGCCTGTAAATATACACTGATCAGCCAGAACATTATGACGGCCTATTTAATTGCTGCTATGTCCACAATAGACGAGGATAACAGCGGCGACGCTTCGTGACATGGAACTAGTAAGGCTTTGGTAGGTCGCTGGAGGGAGAAGGCATCACATTTGCACATACAAGACACCTAATTCCCGTAAATTCCAGGGGGGGGGGGGGGGGAGGCGATGAGCTCTGCGCCACGTTCAATCACATCCGAGTTGCCGGCCGGAGTGGCCGTGCGGTTCTGGGCGCTACAGTCTGGAGCCGGGCGACCGCTGCGGTCGCAGGTTCGAATCCTGCCTCGGGCATGGATGTGTGAGATGTCCTTAGGTTAGTTAGGTTTAATTAGTTCTAAGTTCTAGGCGACTGATGACCTCAGCAGTTAAGTCGCATAGCGCTCAGAGCCACATCCGAGATATGTTCGATCGGGTTCAGATCTGACGAGTTGGGCGGCCAACATATCAATTCGAATTCGCCACTGTGCACTTCTAGCCACTCCATCACACTCCTGGCGATCTCAGATGGCGAATTACCTTGTTGAAAAATGCCACTGTCTATGGCAAACATTATCGTCATGAAGGGGTGTACGTGGTCTGCAACCAGTGTACGATACTCCTTGGCCGACATGGTGTCTTGCGCGAGCTCCACTGGCCCCATGGATGACCACGTGAATGTTCCCCAGAACGCAATCGAGCCGCCGCCAGCTTGTCTCCCTCTCGCTGTGCAGGTGCCAAGGAGCTGTTTCCCTGGAAGACGACGGATTCGCGCCCTCCCACCGGCACGATGAAGAAGGTGTCGGGATTCATCAGACAACGCAACGCTCTGCTACTGCGCCAACGTCCACTGCCGACGAGCACGCATCCATTTTAGTTGTAGTTGCCGATGTCGTGGAGTTAACATTGGCACATCCATCGATCGTCGGCTGCGGAGGCCCACCGTTAGGAGTGTTCGGTGCACTGTGTGTTGAGACACACCTGTACTCTGCCCAGCCTTTAAGTTTGATCCTAGTTCCACCACAGTTCACCGCCTCGCCTGTTTTACCTATCTGTCCACCCTACGACGTCCGACATCTTTTAAAAAGATAATAAGTTGTCGTCTCTTTCTCTATGAATAGATGATGAATGCAGCTAGCCGCTAACTTTGTGTAATGTTTTGTCTGTATAGACGTGTATCTGTTGCCTTTAAGACCCTTTCACCTCCACACATAAATCTATACAGTAATGTAAGGGCCTCCCGTGTCTTGGCTGATCCGTGATAAGGCAGGCGAAAGGTTAGACTAATGGAGGATTATTAGTATTATCTCTATTTTCATTCGCTCTCTCTCTTTCTCTCCTTTATCTATGTGCAGTTTTTAATATAATATTTCATTACGTGAAATCAGCCAAATAGGATCTTTGGTGGAGTCCTTCGTCTTGGTAATCAGCGGCTGGCTTGCTGTAAGAGATCTTTACATTTATTATTACTGTTAAACACTGTATTCAGTCGGGAGAATCAATCGTGTGGACAATTTGTTCCTTTTACGAAAGATTGCGAATTCCAGATGTGTACGAAGCCTTTTTGGACGATTTAACACAGACTCAGTGATTGCAGGCTTTCTTCGACACAGCTGAAACTTCCCCACTAATTACAGGGCCAACGTGATCATCAAATGGTTCAGAAAAAACTCATTCGTTCATTCACTCCGGAACAAAGTCACAAACCTTATTTATGAAGGAAATTGTGTATTAAATCCATCTCCGTTACATGCCCAGATCTCCGGTGATTCCACGTCTTAATTAGGTCGAAATCACTTGAATGCCAGAATGAGTCGTGATATTCTGCAACGCATATAAAGCCGACGTTATGTTCGACATGAATCTGTATCAAAACTTTTACAATTAGTATATTAAGCGGTATCATGGCAAGTCGAAACACGTGCGAGCAAAATATTGGCTGACTCTGGAAGAAGCTACGCTGAAGCTCACCGACAAGAATTCTCTTAGTGATCAGATAAGACGAAATACTGAAGAGCTACGTAACCATCCCGTTCAAAGGAAGTTGGAAAGAACGCTGTCTTTCATATGCAAAGCAAGTATACGTTCAATGAAAATTTAATGCATATAACATACCAATAAAAGGTCAATTTGATACGGCTCCGTCAAAACTATTTTCGCAAAGTCTTTTTGACTCTCTGGCTGTGTGTCATCTGCCAGAATACTACTCAGGGTTGGCATGTTTAAAATAAATCGTTTTTAATCACCTGTTATTTATACACTTTGTAAATAAAACATGAAAAAAAAGAAGAAGCCTGTGACTTCGGCTTCAGGTTACTACTGAAAGGTCGTCAGGTTGGTTTAAAACAAGTTACCCAAATCAAGTTTTTGCGGCTCCCTAGAGCTGCTGCCGAACACTGTTCGTTTACCATTTGATAATGAAAGGAATTCAAGTTACTTGTTAGTTCAAGGTTACTGTATAAGAAGTATGTTGGATTGGTAAAACCTCCAGTGATCTTAACTCAACTAATTGTTGACAACAACTGGAATGTAACTTTATTGCTGTGAAGAGAATAATATTTGGATCGGGTTTAGTTCAGATTAGTTCCGGTGCGCAGTAGTGGTCCTGCGCAGAACCATTTTGAGTGGAAGTGATTTCTGCTTCGTGGTATATGAGGGTTTTACTGACATGCTTTGAGTATTGCTGTGATACTCACGAGCAAACTTGTTATTGTAACATGCACGACATTATTAGCAGCAAGTTCGAGTTGTTAACAAGCCATATTTGCCCTTAACAAGGTTATTTTATGGAATTACCATTTCCATTGTAGTATTAGGGAATCTTTGAACATTACAGCCTGCAATGCTGTTAGTCATTTCGTGGAAAGCTGTGTCCGAGTATCCGCGCACTTCCGTAATCAAGATAGGAATAATACGCTAGTTAGGTGCCAACACCTAAGTGGTACAGATTTCCATGAATGTTAAATTGTTAGGGATAAAGTAGCGATTTGTTAGGTATAAAGTGGCGGTGAAGCGCTTTTACGACCAATCGTCGCAGAGGTGTTAAAATGAATAAATTCTGGCCTTGTCATTAAGTCGTTAGTTGATGTATTAACAAACCCTTACAGTTCTCAAGAAAAGATCAAGTCAAAATAATATTAAAATCTTTCGCAGAAAGATTCTAATTAAACTTCAGTCTCAAAAGACAGAAAGATACAGGAGGAAAGGAAATAGTGGTACAAAATTGAACAAAAAAAGAAAAGAAAATTAACGAATACAATTTTACGACATGTCGTCGATACACGTCTGACGTTTTCCATTCTTGGGTAAATTGTGTCTGACTCGTGATTAAGTAGATGTTGGTTATTTTAATTTGAGAGTAGCAAAAGACAGTCTGATGCAGTGGTAGTCAACCTGGTCCCTACCGGCCACTAGTGGGCGTCCCAGCTTTCATGGTGGGTGGTACGTAGTAGGGTTCAAAATAATTTTCCTTAGGGTTTCATAAAATTTCAGTCTTGAGTATTTGGTAATTAATTATTATATGCTTTAACTCGCCGTAGCTCTGTTTTATAAATTTTATACCGTAAAATAACTAAAATACTTTGTAAATCAGTGGGCTGTTAGAAAATTTTATTCCTAACAGAGATAGGTAAAAAAGTTTGACTAACCCTGATCAATTGCGTGCAGGTATTACTATACTTTTAAGGTCTAAATGGCTGTAATTGAAAAACTTTGAGGGAAATTAGTACTAAATTGAAATTTCGGTGTAACATTTCTGTTGTGGAAAAGGGTAAGACTCTTCATCTTTTGCGTTCATACCGTACCTACACAGGGCCGGCATGGTTATTATAGTATTTGGCATTGTTAATGTTAGACGGTGCCCTTATTTTTCTCTCATACTAGCGTCTTCGTGAATGCTAGTCAGTTGTTGCCCTATGAGGGTACAATTATGCGAAAACTTGTTGGTATAAACATACAGCATGTCCCAGAAGGAATTGACAATATTTAAGGATAAGACAGGAACGATCATTCGAGGCAAAACAAACTTTATTAATCGTGGGCTTTAAAATGCATACCTTAAGAGCTAGGAGCACTTCTTCATATTCGCTACTGTCAAAACATCTCCCTTACTGAAGTCCCAGGTTTACTAAACTTTTTTGCTTGTAGTGATCTTTCCTGTCATATTCCAGAATATTGACCTTTCCTCTTGGGGCACACATGCGTATCGCTGAACAAGACTATGTTTGTTTACTTTTCACGCCTAAGTGTGTAATTTTCTTACCTTGAAGTATCATAAGCCTGACTGTCATTCAAAGTGTTTGAAAAATTGTTACGCACGATTGTTTTCAGATATTAATTTGCGTTTTTGGATTACTCTCAAACTCTCACTTTCTGTAGTCTAGAGCGTACTGAATGATCCCTTTCTTTTTAGTCTTGCAGTGATAAGGTAGTTCAGGAATTATGCAGAATCAGCGTCTGGCGTATGCGTCCTCCTCACAGTTTAATGTTATCTGGCGTATGCGTCCCTGTAAAATAATACTTTAAACAGATATACTCAACAGTCTTATTTTAGTTCCTGTTACACTATGTGATCAAAGGTATCCGCACACCCCCAAAAACATACGTTTTTCATATTAGGTGCATTGTGTTGCCACCTACCGCCAGGTACTCCATATGAGCGACCTCAGCAGTCATTAGGCACCGTGAGAGAGCAGAATGGGGGCGCTCCGCGGAACTCACGGATTTTGAACGTGGTCAAGTGACTGGGTGTCACTTGTGTCAGACGCCTGTACGGCAGTTTTCCACCCTCCTAAACATCCCTAGGTCCACTGTTTCCGATATGATAGTGAAGTGGAAACATGAAGGGACACATACAGCACAAAAGCGTATAGGCCGACCTCGTCTGTTGACTGGCAAGAGGCCGCCGACAATTGAAGAGGATCGTAATGTGTAATAGGCAGACATCTGTCCAGACCATCACACAAGAATTCCAAACTGCTTCAGGATCCACTACAAGTATGGATGAGAAAACTTGGATGTCATGGTCGAGCGCCTGCTCATAAGCCACGCCGGTAAATGCCAAAGGGCGCCTCGCTTGGTGTAAGGAGCGTAAACACTGAATGATTGAACAGTGGAAAAACGTTGTGTGGAGTGACGAATCACGGTACACAATCTGGCGATCTGATGGCAGGGTGTGGTTCTGGCGAATGCCCGGTGAACGTCTCTGCCAGCGTGTGTAGTGTCAATAGTAAAATTCGTAGGTGGTGGTGTTTTAGTGTGGTCGTGTTTTTCATGGATGGGGCTTGCACCCCTTGTTGTTTTGCGTGGCACTATCTCCGCAGAGGCCTACACTGATGTTTTATGCACCTTCTTGCCCCCTACTGTTCAACAATTCGGGAATGGCGATTGCATCTTTCAACACGATCGAGCACCTGTTCATAATGCACGGCCAGTGGCGGAGTTGTTACACGGCAATAAGATCCCTGTAATGGACTGGCCTGCACAAAGTCCTGACCTGAATACTACGGAACACGTTTGGGATGTTTTGGAAGGCCGACTTCGTGCCAGACCTCACCGACCGACATCGATACGCCCCTCAGTGCAGCACTCCGTGAAGAAAGGACTGCCAGTCCCCAAGAAACCTTCCAGCATCTGACTGAACGTATGCCTGCGAGAGTGGAAGCTGTCATCAAGGGAAGGGTGGGCCAACCAGCATTACCGGTGGAGGGCGCCACGAACTTTTAAGTCATTTTCAGCCAGGTGACTGTATACTTCTGATCACATAGTAGACGAGGGGCGTTTGAAAAGTCCGTGCAAAGTCCGAGAGATGGCACCACCGGCGAGTATCGAGGTCATGTTTAGTTAGTAGCATCTGTGGAAAGAACGCACAGCAAGTTTCAACCATATTGGTCTATTTCTTCGTGTTTGGCATTTGTGTGAATCAAGTCGAGTGTCAAAAAATGGAGGAAAAAGAATTTTGTGTAGTCATTAAACATTACTTTATGAATGGCAAAACGTCTCAGGAGACTAAAGAGAAGCTTGATAAACATTATGGTGACTCTGAACCTTCGATTAGAACAGTTTATAAGTGGTTTCAACATTTTCGGAGAAATCATTGATAAAATCTATGATATGGTGTGAATGACAGAAGAGTTAAGGTGCGTGAGATTGCTAGCGCTATGGGCATCTCGAATGAACGGGTATATAATATTTTGCATAAGCATTTGGACATGAGAAAGCTATCCGCAAGATGGGTTCTGCGATTGCTCACGCTTGACCAAAAACGGAATCTGTGAAGTGTTGCAAGGATGGTTTGCAGCCGTTCAGGAAGAATCCCCAGGACTTCAAGTATCGTTTCGTCACTGTGGATGAAACATGGATACATTACCTTACTCCTGACATCAAACAACAATCTAAACAATGGGTTACCAAGGGAGAATCTGCACCAAAAAAGGCGAAGTCCGTTCCTGCGGCCGGAAAGGTTGTAGCGATTGTCTTTTGGGATTCGCAAGGGATAATCAAAAAATGCTTCAAATGGCTCTGAGCACTATGGGACTTAACTTCTATGGCCATCAGTCCTCTAGAACTTAGAACTACTTAAACCTAACTAACCTAAGGACATCACACACATCCATGCCCGAGGCAGGATTCGAACGTGCGACCGTAGCGGTCACGCGGTTCCAGACTGCAGCGCCTAGAACCGCACGGCCACCCACGCCGGCAAGAGATAATCCCCATGAACTATCTGGAAAAGGGTAAAACTACTAAAGGTGCATATTATTCATCGTTATTGGCCCGTTTGAATACCGAGCTGCACGAAAAAACCGGGGATTGGACTGCAAAAAAAGTCCTTTTCCATCACGACAATAAACCAGCACACACCTCAGCAGTTGTGGTCGCAAATTTAATGGAAATAGGATTCCAACTCGTTTCACATCCCCCCCCCCCCCACCACCTTTTCTCCAGACTTGGCTCCATCGGACTACTATTTGTTCCCCAGTTTGAAGAAATGGCTGGTGGGACAAAGGCTTTATTCAAACGAGGTGGTGACTGCAGTAACTAATAGCTATTTTGCAGACTTGGACAATTCCTATTATTCGGGAGGGATCAACAAACTAGAAAAGTGTTGGACGAAGTGTATAAGTCTAAAAGGAGACTATGTCGAAAAATAAAAAAGGTTTACCCCAAACACGTAAGTAGTTTTTATTTTTGCACTTTTCCAACGCCCCTCGTATGTCACTGTCCAGTCGCAGTCTATTATCAGACATGATGATTGCACCATGTGCAGCTGTTAATGTAGACGTGAAGTAAGTCATTGACACGGCGGAACAGTAAACGTGGCCCTGGCCCAGATAGAGTCAGTGAACTGGACGGGGAAGGGGATCGAAGCCTTGAAAGCGGCGAGCCCGCCTTTCATCTACCGGCATCCTGTAGCTCCAGATTTCTTGCTTGCGCTGTCATACATCCGTCTCCGACGTCGGCCACTGGTTCACTGTGTCGAACACGGATAAATGCTTACGTTCGAATCGACAGCAGCAAACAATTCTGGAAAGGTAACCGACGCAACGCGTAAATTTCTAGCCACTATTGAACGAGTCCGTAATCCGAAGAAAATGTTTATCTGGTAATTTTTATTTAATTCGTGTGTTCATTTGTACAATAGTTACCAAATAAAAGAACTTAACAGTATAAAAAGAGGGTAGCATTTCACTGCAAACGTCTCAGATGAACCAGTTTTACTAAGAAGTATTTTTTAAAGACAATATTCCAGAAAAGAGAAACATGCGTTGCACTGTAAGGGTAGATTCTTTCCTTACAAATTCTTACACAACGAGACAAAGCAACGACGCCAGTAACGGTGTATGTTAAGGGGCGTAGGACGTCAAACGGGCCGACTTGGAGCAGGAGAGGCATCACAGGACATTTTACAGTGTCTATACTTTTACAAATAAGTTCATGAAACTTTGTCGGCATCACCAGGAAGGATTCAGGATTCACACTCATTGCAGTGGAAGTTCGAAAACATAACAAAATAATTTTCTTTTTTACGTGCGAAATTTCATTATTGTTTCATTTACTAATGGCTGCACTTGTTGCTATAGGTACACTTTTCTTCGTAAGTTAGAGAGATTCTTCGATGAATTTTGCACAGCATACTCTAGAATTTATTTAATATATGAAAAAACGAATGAGCTGTTATATTTTGAACTTCATGTTTAGGAAAAACACAAATTTTATAGTTAATTACCTCAAATTTTACCACAGTTTTTAATAGATGTGGAAAATTCTAGAGTTTCATACACCTTTAAGTATGGTTTGTATGCTGTGCAAAATTAATCGAAGAATTTCTCTTACTTATGAAGAAAAGTGTACCTGCTATGAGTGTGAATTCTGAATCGTTCCTGGTCATGCTGACAAAGTTTTATGAAATTATTTGTAAAAGTATAGACAGTGCAAATTAAAATGTCCTGTGGTGCCTCTCGTGCTCCAAGTCGGCCCGTTTGACGTCCTATCCCACCTTAATACACGGAGCGTTCAATACGAAATGCAACTTTTTTTCTGAAAGTTGTTGATTGTATACAAGATTTTATAAGGCTGCAAAGCCTTATTTTTCAACACACTCTCCGTCCACTGCGACGGACTTACACCACGTTACTGGGAGGGATTATATGCCCGCATGCCACTATACTGGCCAACGTCGGAGCCAGCGACTTGCTAGATCAATCACCTCCGCATCATCCATGTACTGCTTCCCGCGGAATACATCCTTCATTGCGCCAAACAGGTGGAAATCGGAAGGTGCGAGAGCCGGGTTACAGCGTGGATAAGGAAGAACAGTCCAATGAAGTTTTGTGAGCTCCTCTCGGATGGGTAAACTTGTCAGACGTCCAGCTGAACGGCGAAGTGTTTGATTGTAATCCGCTGACTATCCGAACGAGAGTGTCCGCACGTTCAAACATTGCGGGAGTCACAGCTGGCTGTGGCCGGCTAGCACAAAGCAGATCGAACAGGTTTGTGCGACCTTGTTGCGATAATAGACGTCTCGTCCAACGGCTCTGCGTGTTTTTGTTCACTGCCAGGTCTCCGGAGGCATTCTGCAAGCGCCTATGAATATCTGTGATGCTCTGGTTTTGCGTCAAAAGAAACTCACTGACAACTCCCTGCTTGGAACGCACCACCGTTACAGGCGTCATTCTGAAGGCTTCGTATATTGCCGCCACCTATCGGAAGTTCATTACATAACAAGGGCTGAAGTGCGAATATTCCACTATGCCCCACAACAAATTCTGAATTTTTTTTCAATTGACGGAAAAAACTGTTGTATCACTTATCGAACGTCCCTCGCAGAAGCAAAAACGTTCCAGTAAATGTGAGTCCACAAGCAAGCTACCGGAAAGGAAATGGTTGCTAATATATAGCTACAATCCCCCCATAATATCACTTCGGAATATCGTCTTAGTTTTAAATGAGATGTAAACCTTTAGATTAATTTCTCATCAAATGGCTCTCAAATTTTACCAATGGCCAACCTTAACAAGAAGTATACTACTGCTTCAGCACATTACTATTTGCTGTGCTCTCGTACCTGCTAAAGGAGGTGTTCCACGTGTTGTCATCGCAATGCAACTAACTCTAGTCTCTGCAGTTACGTATTCTTTGCAACAGCCGGATCATCTCGAAAAGCTTGACAAGACAACATAATTCATTGCGCCAGTTCTTCAATTATATAGACGGGAGTGTTGTGCACCACATTTTTTGAAATGATCCCTGACTGAGATATTCGAATATCAGATGATCTAGGAGGTCAAGGTACAGACCTGTTCAACCACCTTGAACCATACCGTGCGTTACATGTCCATGTCGTCTTACCTTAGCAGTAGCATGTGCGTGTCGCCCGTCAGGCACAATCCACATTCCCCAACCGCAGGCAATTTGTGAAATTTGAGCCGAATTAAATGGAGACTTAATCGAAAAGTTTGAATATCAATTACTTCTGCAGTAACTAGGACAATATTTCGGTGGTCGCTAATATGCAGTTATTCGCAATTATCTCGCAAACAGCTCGTTTGCGGAACATGTGTCCTTGTTCCTATTATGGTATACATTCTCTTGTAGCAGTTTTCGTTATTATTATGACAATTCCTGTATAAAGCAGACAGAAATGAAGAATATATGAATATACAGCAGCCATCAAAACGAGTTGCACCCAGGGAAAATTCCAGTCAGTCAGTACTACAAGCCGCCCGGGATTGGCCGAGCGGTTCTAGGCGCTACAGTCTGGAACCGCGCGACCGCTACGGTCGCAGGTTCGAATCCTGCCTCGGGCATGGATGTGTGTGATGTCCTTAGGTTAGTTAGGTTTACGTAGTTCTACGTTCTAGGGGACCGATAACATCAGAAGTTAAGTCCCATAGTGCTCAGAGACATTTTCAGAAATACAAAAATAAATGAAGAAAGAAAACACAAAATAAGAAGTGTACTGAAACATCACGAATGTATTACAAGCAGTTTTTTCCAGCTTTACTGGGTAAGAGGGTAACAGAGACCGTTCTTCACACTCCTGAAGAGAGAGTACTACGATAAAATCATCAACGATGAAAAAATGAAGCAGGTGACCGAAAAGTGTGGTGCAGTTACAGCTTAGCCTCCAAAATACGAAGATTACTGCGCAAGTAAGAATGCCGTATAATTCCAGTGTTTCGAAAGCGTGAGAGGAAAAAGAAAAATAACTGTTTCGAAACAGATAATTTTTTGGTTCTCGTTATAAACAACTATGGAGCCAAAATGTTAATTTTATGTTCCTAATCCATAGCGCAATTTCAAATTACTCTGGTGATGTATTCAACTGAAAATCAGACCTAATGAAGGTCTTCATCAGCTACGACTACTGCCAAATAGCCGCGCTGTTAATATTTAAACAACTGACAGCAAATCGCCAATAAATTTTAAATGAATGTTGCACCCGACTAATTTGAGGTTACTCTTTGAATATGGGACGTATTACCGACAACATTTGCCTTTAACGAGGACCAAAACAAGTTTTTCGCTGACAATGGACGCCGAAAGACATGCCGCACACGCAATCTCGGACTGCACTGATTTCACGAAACATATCACATACAAACAACCTGCACACTTTTTAGTAACTCTAAAGAAACACAGGTCACGGCTTTTAGGAGGGGCAGATGATGTGATGTTTCCGATGCCGATGCTTTGGGTTGTTTTAAGTTTAAATGATGTCATGGGAATGTCTTGTTTTTCATCTATACCTTACGTATAATAAATACTGTGCTCGCTACTAATGATAGAGGAAATGCAGAGTAGATTCCGATCTTCTAGGAAACAAATTGTAGAAACTGGTCATAATGTAAAACTATGGAAATCAAAAAAGATGAGAACGCAATGATCGAACCAAACCATTAAGATTTTAAAAGTCTGTCATGTATTAAACAATCGAGGCGACATCCAGCCCTTTAACGGCCGCCGTATCGAAAGATGGTTGAAGGCATTTGTGGGAAACCCCGTTTTCTTCACATCCAAAATGCTAGTGCTATAAAGTTTTTGACCATCGTATTCTTGCCGATTCAACTCACACCTGTTCTACGAAATTGTGCTACTAAATAAGTTTGCAAAGGGCGAAATTACGGACTCCGCAGGGATCCACAGAAAATGTAAATGTTAGGTCTATATGGAAAGGATTGCAAAAGAGTTAACTAAATTCGCGCAGTGGTCAAAACCTACATAGCATTTCACATGTCGACGGTATGCCTTGTGTGGCTTGTTTGAAAATAAATGTTTCATTCGCTCGCGGTAATTGCTAAAAGAAAACTAAAAACTAAACTCCGTCCGAACAAGCCTTGGAAGGCCCAACGGTACCGACCGGCAGCAGTTTCATCCTTAGACCACAGGCGTCACTGGATGCGGGTATGAAGGGGCATGTGGTCAGCACACCGCCCTCCCTGCCCTATGTCAGTTTACGAGACCGGAGCCGCTACTTCTCAACCCAGTAGCTCCTCAGTATGCCTCACAAGGGCTGAGTGCACCGTGCTTGCCAACAGCGCTCAGCAGACCGGATGGTCACCCATCCAAGTGCTAGCCCAGCCCGACAGCGCTGAACTTCGGTGATTTAACGGGACCCGATGTTACCACTGCAGCAAGGCCGTTGGCTCACGGTAATTGCTGGTGACAATAATTCTCACTTTACTCTTCGCCTTCACGCTTGCATTCATTAAAGATCGGACCGGTCTCTAGTCTACTTTTCCGGCAGTTTCTGTTGTACGCTAATAATAAGACACAGCAGCATGGATAGGCCGATATTAGTCTCCTGTATGGATTCAGTGACTGCAATGAAGGAGCGGCACAGTGTCTGTACGCTGCGCTGTTACTGTGCTGACTGCAACCACATTACAGTTCTTTTCGCCTGCAACTTTTCCAAGTGTTCATCAGTAAATCTGTCTACACTGCTGTGAATCATAGTCAACGTGTAACTATAATAACACGCCGGCAAAACAAACCCGAAACAGGACCGAGCAGAGCTGAATGCATTTTGAAGGTAAAGAGTAACTAGACATGACTGTTGGTAACACCAAGAACTGCTAGTGAAAAGAACAAGTTTCTTTCCAAACAAGACTCACAACACACGCTATCCGCATTTGCACCGTTGAGCAGATATTTTCAGTTATACAGGTCCAAACATAAATGGAGGTAAGAACTAACAGAATGGAATTATAGTACTTGTAGCAAGCCACAGGTCATATACATGGCATTTCAGCTGCCCCTACTACTGAGTTTTATGCAACCCGCAACACCTTCAAATACCATGCGCAGGATTTTCACATTCTCTCGCTCACTACATGCGAACTATTAGTCTTACAGAAAAAAAATGAACAGGACCATTTTGTAGGAAATTTAATGTAGTTAAATTCTGTCCTGAGACACGATATTGCTGGAGGCCACCGTTTTCTAGTTATAAATGGAAAACGTACAAAAGTTACCTTCAAATGCGTTTTTCTTGAATAGTTTCCCCAGGTATGTGAGTGGCTCGTAGACTTAAGCAACATATGAAAGTGTGGTGTCCTCAATGGTAACTGTTCATCAGAGACAAGGGTATCGTCAGGAGTGCCCCAGGGATTTGTAATAGGACCACTGTCGTTTTCTACATAGATAAATGGTCCGGCAGACGGTGAAAGCAGCAGTCTGCAGTTGCTTGCTAATGATCCTGAGGGGTATGGGAAGATGTTGTCATTGAGTAACTGTAGGAGAATACGAGACGACTTCGATAAAATTTCTTTCTACTTGGTGTGATGAATGGCAGCTAGCTCTTACAAGAGGACCCTCTATACTGTAAATCACGGATTTTGAAGCGCTTCAAATATGTTGTAGAGGCACTTAACCCTGAGTTCCTACCTGGCTATACAGTTTTTTAGCGACGGGCCTTGGTTTTTGAGAAAATCGATTTTGAAGTTCATTGCGCGCTCTGTATACCCGTAACATTACATATATTCCGTGCAAGTCAGCGTAGCGCAGCGGTAAAGGTTCACGGCTACCGCGGTGGAGGTACCGTGTTCGAATCCTGCTCCCATATGTTTTTATTTATGCAAGAACTGTCCGAAAAATTTGGTCCTAACGTTCAAAAACGAGTAGACGAATTAACTGGGAAATACAAAAATATGTAGTGTCCTGCACGAAATCCGGGAAGTTCACGAATCTGGTGTAAGAAGAATTTTTGCGTTCTGTAATTCTTCCATAGGTGGGACAGAAATTTTTTTTGTACATTATTGCTTCCTGGTGAGGGAAAACCGATTGCTCTTTATACGATCATCTATTCACTGATGAAAGGAAAGCGAGCTCCTGCGCCCTAAAAGTGGTGCCACCAAAGTGCACTCCTTATTGGCAGCCCTACGATGTTTATTTTTACAGACAGGTGAAAATCTTCACGAAAATCATTCAGAATGCTTCCGACCTGATGAAAGACAATAGAGAGATCGCTTCTACGGAAGATTCGATATAATTACATTCGCTAATCCTACATCAGTTCAGCTCACCTAATTTTGAAAGCATGATAAGATACCCACGCTTCGCATCGAAATTAGCGGATGAAAGAGAAAACTGTTTGAATGCAAAAGAATTGTGTTTCCAGATATCGCTCACGAAGAAACCGTGCGCCTGCAAGACGATTGCTTTCATAAAATGGGCGTGGTACTGTGAAAATTTGTGCTTCGGTTGCTCTATGATATGTATCACTCACTACATTGTTCTGGCACATCAAGCAATGTGGACGACGAAAACTAAGATTTTGTAATACCGTATGACACTAAAAACTAATAACTGAATATCTTTATAATTTCGCACACCTTACACTGTTTATTGATACTCTTTGAAATAAAATGGAAAAATTCGGTCGATTTTGGAAAAAAAAGAGAGAGAAAACCTCGAGCAGTATTCGAACACGGTATCTCCGTGAACCTTTACCGGTGCGCTACGCTGACTTGCTCGGAATATATGTAATGTTAGGGGTATGGAAAGCGCGCAATGAACTTCAAAATCGATTTTCTCAAAAATCATGGCCCGTCGCTAAAAAACATGATAGCCAGGTACCCAGGGTAAGTGCCTCTACAACATATTTGAAGCGCATCAAAATCCGTTATTTATGGTACAGTATGGAAGGCCCCCTTGTTAGTGTAGATAAATGTAAGTTGATGCACACGAGTACGAAAAACACTCCTGCAATGTAACCGCGCGACTGCTACGGTCGCAGGTTCGAATCCTGCCTCGGGCATGGATGTGTGTGATGTCCTTAGGTTAGTTAGGTTTAAGTAGTTCTAAGTTCTAGGGGACTGCTGACCACAGATGTTAAGTCCCATAGTGCTCAGAGCCATTTGAAGCATTTGAACACTCTTGCAATGTTCGACTACAGTAGTAATAGTGTGCTGGTTCACACAGTCACGTCAAATATCAAGGCGTAACGTTGGAGGGCAATATGAAATGGAATGAGCATGTAAGAACTGTAGTAGGGAAGGCGAATGGTCCATTTCGGTTTATTGGAGCAATTTTAGGAACGTGTGGTTCATCTGTACAGGAGGTTACATATAGGACAGTAGCCCGACACATTGTTGAGTTTTGTTCGAGTGTTAAGGACCACGAAGATAAGAGAAATCAGGGCTCGTACAGAGTCAAATAGACAGTCGTTTCCCCCTCGCTCTATTTGTGAGTGGAACAGAAAAGGAAATGGCTAGTAGTGGTACAAGGTACTCTCCGCCACGCACCATACGGTGGCTTGCAAAGTATGGATGTAAATGTACACGTACGAAAAAACGATAAGATACTTATGGCAAATAACATGGAAGGGGAAAAGGGAGACAGAAGATGAAGGCAATTACAATAAAGATATACCAATCCATTTATGCTGACACGAATGATTGCCTAGCTTAGTGCGTACCAGAAAGGAACCGGAGTCCCATGTATCCAAGAATAGAAGCTCTGTTTTATGAAATGCGAGTGTGTAGTGTCACAAATCGCCATGTTTATGACCTCACATGTCCGGAACTGTGTGTTGTACAATAGTAAAATTCTGCAGGTACATTCAGTGCTATACATGGATGCTATCTGGAAAATGTGTTGCAAACTTATTAGTAACGAAGTAATAAACTGAAACGTCACTCCTGATGCTGAAGTTTACTCCATGAACAGTGTAAATTTAGTAGACGGTAAACAGCTTTTCTTTCATTATTTTGTGGATTGCGTCGGCCAGAAAAAGTTTTTCCATAAGATTTTAAATTCAGTGTTAAGTTTGTCGAAAGTCGCTAAGTGCTCTCAGTTCTCAAATACTAAGTGAGTATAGTTTGTATAATTCGTGTGTCGTGGGTTATGCTGCCTCGAGACACATACAGGGTAGTCAGAAACGGTCTGAAAAGCTTGTAACGGAGTTTGAGGCTAGGCTGTGCTGAGAAATAACTGTTAAAAAAATTCGACACACTGCGCCGTTTCGGAGTTAATTAGCGCCGAAGTTAGCCAACCAGCCCATTGCTCGCGCGAATTCACGTGGCCCGCCAGAGATTGTCGCAAGGCGTGTTCCTCTTTTGGTTTCTTAAAATCAAAAATGAGACCGATACAAAAATTGGCCATGGGATGGTAGTAAGGATCGAACCCGAGCCAAACGCTGAGAAGGTTCGTGTGCTGTCATCTACGCTATGAGAGCAACTGACACTAATTGTACATGGCGGGCCGCTTGAATTTGCGCGTGCAACAGCCTGATTGGCTAGCTTCAATAGTAATAAACTCGGAAACGACGCAATGTATCTAATTCTTTCCTTAACAATTATTTCTCAGCACAACCTACCCAGCAACACCGTTTTTTCGGATTGTTTCTGACCACCGTGTATATACCGGGTAATCAAAAAGTCAATATAAACTTGAAAACTTAATAAACCACGGAATAATGTAGATAGAGAGGTAGAAATTGACACGCATGCTTGGAATGACATGGGGTTTTATTAGAACAAAAAAAAAAAAAAAAAAAAAAAAAGGTTCACAAAATGTCCGACAGATGGCGCTGGACACTGAAACGTCAGTGACTGCGCATGACAATCGTGTATAAAAGGAGCTGTAATGAGAGAGAAAAATCAGATGCGCCAGCAGTCGCAGCACGTTAACGTTACCGTTACCTGAAAAGGTGATTTTAGTGAAGCTGTATTATCAGAATGGGGAATGTGCTAGTTCAGCGTTACGATCCTATCGCCATGGGAAGGGGATTCGAACGGGTAAAGGTCCGTTGACAAATGCAGCTGTGGCGAGAATGATTTCGGAGTTCGAAGCCACGGGTTGTTTAGACGATAGACCCCGTAGTGGCGACCGAGCACAAGGCGTAATGTTGCCGAGACAGTTCAGTTCAGGAAGAAATGGAGACTGCAGAGGGTTCGTCTATGCACGGGGAAGTCAGCGCTCGTGCAGTGTCGCACCGGCATTCCATACACTAATGTTTGGTTGGCACTGAGGCGTACCCTCCGATGCTATCCGTACAAAATCCATCGGCATCATGAACTGTTACCTGGCGATTTAGTGAAGCGGAGGACATTTGCGGTGTGGGCGTTTCAAAAGATGGCGGAAGATGACGATTGGTTGAGTAACGTGTTGTGGACCGACGAAGCTCATTTCACGCTCCGAGGGTCTGACAACGCCCACAACCGCAGAATTTGGGCTACCGAAAATCCTAGAACTGTCGTGGAAACTCCATTGTACGAAAAGAAAGTCACGGCACGGGTTCGATTTACCACATCTACCGTTATCGGTCCTTTTTTCTTCGAGAAAATGCGTGGTTCTGGTTTTGTAACTGCTACCGTGAAGGGTGAGAGGTACGCCGATATGTTACAGAATCGCATCATCTCCAGCATGGCTGATAAACACCTGCTGGAACGTACGATGTTTATGCAGGATGGCGCTCCACCCCATATTGCTAGACGCGTGAAAGATCTCTTGCGCGCGTCGTTTGGTGATTATCGTGTGCTCAGCCGCCACTTTCGTCATGCTTGGCCTCCCAGGTCCCCAGACAGTCCGTGCGATTATTGGCTTTGGGGTTACCTGAAGTCGCAACTGCATCGTGATCGACCGACATCTCTAGGGATGCTGAAAGACAACACCCGACGCCTATGCCTCACCATAACTCCGGACATTCTTTACAGTGCTGTTCACAACATTATTCCTCGACTACAGCTATTGTTGAGGAATGATGGTGGACATATTGAGCATTTCCTGTAAAGAACATCACCTTTGCTTTGTCTTAATTTGTTATGCTAATTATTGTTAATCTGATCAGATGAAGCGCCGTCTGTCAGACATTTGTATTTTTTTGGTTCTAATAAAACCCCATGTCATTCCAACCACGTGTGTCAATTTGTACCTCTCTATCTACATTATTCCGTGATTTATTCAGTTTTCAAATTTATACTGACTTTTTGATCACCCGGTATTTTCGAACTATAGCACTCGTGTTAAACCTTTACCGGAAGATTATACCTACCGATGAGTAGATGACAGATTTTTAAATTTTTTAATCCCGTCACTCATATAATATAATGAAAAATCGCGTTTTTGTTGCTCCTGAAAGCATTCAGACAGGGAACCTGCAACTGTGATTGTTTTAATCGTGTGGTAATACAGACCGTGCATACGCTCAACGGCGGGAGGGGTATATGGACGGGTGCATTAGGTAGGTGTGCCTCAGGGAGCAGGACTAATGGGGGACGCAAACTCGGACAGCCGGCGGCAGGCTGAGATTGGCCACTGGAGCTGCTCGTTAGCGACGTAATCCGATTCGGCAGTGGACCGCGGCTCAGGGGCGCGACTAATGCTCCGCCCATGCCGGCTAAATGACCGCTACAATTCTTCAGAGGGGAATATTAGCTCCCTCTGGCATTTCACACCTCGCGAAAGTGACCATGACAGAAACCCATTACCGGTAACACACAGACTGCTCAAGTGTACTGCTGCTTCTACAGTTCGTAGACTCCGGAGAACACAGATCTGTTTGCTAGGAGGAGGCCGGCTAATATTCCACACTAATAACTTGTCTGCCCGTACGGTTACTTGTATTCAAACTTTTAATACACTACTGGCCATTAAAACTGCTACACCACGGATATGACGTGCTACAGACGAGCAATTTAACCGACAGGAAGAAGATGCTGTGATATGTGAATGATTAGCTTTTCAGAGCATTCAAACAAGTTTGGCGCCGGTGGCGACACCTACAACGTGCTGACATGAGGAAAGTTTCCAACCGATTTCTCATACACAAACAGCAGTTGACCGGCGTTGCCTGGTGAAACGTTGTCGTGATGTCTCGTGTAAGGAGGAGAAATACGTACAATCACATTTCCGACTTTGATAAAGGTCTAAATGTAGCCTATCGCGATTGCGATTTATCGTATAGCGACATTTCTGCTCGCGTTGGTCGAGATCCAATGACTGTTAGCGGAATATGGAATCCGTGAGTTCAGGATGGTAATACGGAACGCCGTGCTGGATCCCAACGGCCTCGTATCACTACCAGTCGAGATGACAGGCATCTTATCCGCATGGCTGTAACGGATCGTGCAGCCACGTCTCGATCTCTGAGTCAACAGATGGGGACGTTTGCAAGACAACAACCATCTGCACGAACAGTTCGACGTCGTCTGCAGCAGCATGGACTATCAGCTCGGAGACAATGGCTGCGGTTACCCCTGTCGCTGCATCACAGACAGGAGCCTGCGATGGTGTACTTAACGACGAACCTGGGTGCACGAATGGCAAAACGTCATTTTTCTGATGAACCCAGGTTCTTTTTACAGCATCATGATGGTCGCATCCGTGTTTGGCGACATCGCGGTGAACGCACATTGGAAGAGCGTCTTCGTCATTGCCATACGGACGTATCACCCGGCGTGATGGGGTGCCACTGGTTACACGTCTCGGTCACCTCTTGTTCGCATTGACGGCAATTTGAATAATGGATGTTACATTTCAGATGTGTTACGACCCGTGGCTCTACCCTTCATTCACTGCGAAACCCTATATTTCAGAAGGATAATGCACGACCGCATGTTGCAGGTCGTGTGCGGGCCTTTCTGGATACAAAAAATGTTTGACTGCTGCTCAAGATCTCTCACCAATTGAAAACGTCTGGTCAAATGCGGCCGAGCAACTGGCTCGTCAATACGCCAGTCACTACTCTCGATGAACTGTGGTATCGTGTTGAAGCTGCATGGGCAGCTGTACCTGTACACGCCATCCAAGCCCAGGCATATCAAGGCCGTTATTACGGCCAGAGGTGGTTGTTCTGGGTACTGATTTCTCAGGATCTATGCACCCAAACTGCGTGAAAATGTAATCACATGTCATTTCTTGTATAATATATTTGTCCAATGATTACTCGTTTATCATCTGCATTTCTTCTTGGTGTAGCAATTTTAATGGCCATTAGTGTAGCAAACGATGAACACGACAGAACTATTTACATCTTCTAGAAAGAAAATATTTTGATTGCCGCTTTCATATTTGTTCTTCCTATTTTCGCACCAAATCCTCCGCAGTTGTTGCGGAATAGTGTGTATGATAACATTCAGGCTAGTGGATAATGGTCAAGAGTGAAACAAGAACTGCCCGACACTCCACAGGGAAAAATATGCGCAACGAACAACACATGCGCACAATTATAGTACATACGCAGAAGTAAAAAATGTTTGCCTTAGTACTATGCGATTTTTGAGTGTGTTCGAGAAGCCGAGTTTTAAATTTTTAAGAGCCTGTTGAATATCATAACAGCGTCGGCAGCCGAGCAGTCCCGACTGCGTTAGGGTTTCGTCATTTTCTTTTCTTCTGATCTTCTAGAAAACATTTGTGTCGCCATAAGGAGTCATGTTTCTTCAAAAAGGCGCAACCACAGAAATTTACACATCGTGGCGAAGTATAATAAAGAAGCGAGATAAAACGTTTATTTATCGATGCATCGGTGCACGTGTTAAAAACTTAACGCAGTGATGTGTCTACACGTTTAAATCTTCGTCGTAACTCACTGGCCGACTGTACTTGGGATCGTATCCATCCACACTTAATACACAAATGTATGTGTGTATTACGTTCCCCGTCTCCTCCTAACCAACTGGACCGAACTGAACCAAACATGGTACACACAACCCTTACTGTCAGGCAGCAATCGCTGTGGGGGTAAAACACCTACCTATCATAATTCAGGAGATGTGACGTCAAACAACAAGATGCGTTAAAAACTACCGCTTCATGCATGATATTTAAATTTATTGCTTCTTTGCTACTAACTATTCGCAATATATTTCGCAGATAGTAGCCACATGTGCCGCTGAACCTATTTATACAAATGTATCATTGTTCGGCATATAATTCAAGAGATATGACTTCATAAACACTGAGGTGCGTGAGAAAATGGTGCATCGTGTATGACGTTTGAATAATTTTTTTTATTACTAAGATATTCTTTACAGACGAAACAATTTATGGAAATCCCTTACATTTGGCAGAGCTTCTGACAGCTTTTAACTGCTAAGCGCAAATGGCTGTAGGCGAAAACAGTGGCCGTCAGTAGAGCTATTGAGGGCCGTTGCCGTAGAGACGTTTACAAAAATCACTTTGTAGACACACGAGGCAGATGTACCCAGAATACAGGAACTGTTCGGACTCGTCTCACAACCAGTCGGCTTCAGTAATGCATATAATGTGGTAATAAACGAAAGGAAGACGACCGTCTTGGTCAAAGGTCAAAATGAATACCCAGCAATATCGGGTTTGTCAATAACCTTTCATTAAAGCATGAAAAAACATTAGGTTTGCACCAAGCACATTTTTAATGAACGCCACTTTCAGACACGAGCATCTGATTTATAATAATGACCAATAATTCCCATTCCTTTCTTTAAACAATCGTTTATCCCCACAACAGCTTCGAACGTCTGATTACTTAAAAAATGAGTTAGTGTGTTAAATATTCGGCTTTAAGTGCGTAAAGCATTTACGATTGAAGACGCAAAACTTTATGTTGGTTGTATTAGTTTCGGCTCACTCGCCCACAGACTACTGAAAAAGACAATACCAAAACTGGTCTCACGTGAGCTGTCATACAATTATAATTTTGCAGGTACATTCAGTGGTACATGTGGATACTGTCTGCAAAACATATGGTGAATGGAGTTGGTAGCAAAGAAGTAATAAAATAAAAGATCATGACTCATTCTTAAGTTTTGCTGCCTGAATAGTGAAAATATAGGCGACAAACACTTTTCGTTTGAACATTTTAATGTGTGTGTGGGGCGGGAGGAGGGGGGGGGGGGGAGTTTCGAACGTGTTTCAAATTGTGTGTCATGTTTGCTGGATGTCATTTAGCGCTCTCATTCTCACGTATTGGATGAATATATTGTGGATAATTTGCGCGTCGTGAGTTACGCTGTGTCAAAACATATATATAGTTTTTAACTTTAATACTTCACTTGCTTTGTCAAAACTTTTACGTAATGAATATCTTATACAGCGTTTAAAATTTTGAGATTCGGTCAGTAATTATCTGTAATACTAAAAAAACATTTTTTGCTCTTAAAGTTGTTAGATAGGCACCCCGCAACCGGGATCAGTGACAAGACCGTTGCATCTGACGTTGGAAGAGGGATCTTTGCTGTTAACCAATGCGGTGATGAAGGATTTTTGTACTGTATCTGGTACACGAGAACAATAGATGATTCACTTCTCCTCCTTCACTACATAAATCAGATCGTGGACATTTCTTCAATCCTACTCTGAACAGGTAGGATGAGAATCTGCCAAGATTTTAAGAGCGTGGCTGCAATCATTACGAATCGTCTGCTCCTATTCCAATCAGCAAACCCATGATCGTATGGCATTGTTGGCCGAGAGGCCCCATTCGGTGTAGTTCGCCGTATTACAAGCCCTTTTTAGGACTTGCGAGTCAATCATGATGAAAATGATGGATACACAACACCCAGTCCCCTGCCGGGAATCGAACCCGGGCTCCCTGGGTGGTAGGCGGTAACGCTACCGCTACGCTGCGGAGGCGGACAATATATTCAGGTAATCTGTTAATATCAGCATACAGTTTCGTCTAGAGAATGCGCCATATTTTACTGCTTCTGTAACTGCGGTGGCTTCCGCGTAATACATGTTGCCTCCAGGATAGAGAACGGCAGCAATAGTTGACACGTCTGATGCAGAATATAAATTCTTTCACATGCTCTTCCGCGGCATTTTGGTGCAATTTCATGAACATCTCGCCTGTAGTTTTTTTTTTTCCTTCTTCTTCTTCTTCTTCTTCTTTTCTTCTTTCTTCCGCCCTGGACCTTTGAAATGTGTGAGGTTTGAAACTAACACCCAGTATTTTGTCTGGAGATGTTAAATAATGCGCAGCCGAAGAGTGGAAGAACGAAAATAATACAACTTTATCAGCAGTGAATGCAGAAATATCGGGCAATCACCCGACACTGACCCTAGGCGCTGTCTCTTGTGAACAGCTGTTGACCGTGCATGTGGTGAGTCAGACGCAAGTCTGGGCTTGCGCGGCTGCTAACGAACAGCTGAGCGTCTGGGCAGCAGCAGTGGGACACACACACACACACACACACACACACACACACACACACACACACGTCGGAGGAGGTCGATACTGCGGCTTGGCGGACGAGCAGACACGGGGCATTCAAGGCGTAGTCTCCTCTTTCCTTCTGTTCGCACCTCTTCCATTCTGTTCATACCTCTTCTCCAGGAAAGGATGGTCTTTCCGCGCCAACTCATCACGCTGCCACGTCACACATGAGCGTGTGCTGGCGATCGTCCCACAGTTCCCGAAAAAATTCGTCTCCTTCTGCGCAGAGCTTCCAGATATTAAAACAGTAACTCATCGAAACTGTATGGATCCATTTTCCAGTCATCACTAAAAATAAAAGCTTCACGGGAGCCTTGCTGGCAGTTTCCCCAAATAAATTCTGCACTGCCACGGAATCTGGCAACATCTGGGAATCGTTATTTCTTGATAACACTGATGCATTCCGAACGAGGGAACTTCTGTTGCACATAATACCTCCTATTACGCACGCACTCGTGTAGCAGCACAGAGGCGAAGCCAACAGTAATCTAAGAAATTTTGGTATATTATATATAGCACCACACTCGTTAGCGGTACAACAGTAACATGTTCAAGGTCAAACCAGCAAGTTTTTGGGAGTAGGTCGCAGGACAAATAAGTAAGCTGACTATCGGACGCACGCAGTCGGACGAATCCTTACCGGCGGCAGAAATGGAAACTAAGAACAGTCTTTTGTACTCCAACAGCCGCTGCGTAGGCTGTTGCTTTACTTTGGAATAAACCTTTTACTTCATAATTAGCAATTAGTTAATTTTATCCCCTTGGTCGTTATGCTACACCACTGTAAAAATTGGTATGTACGAAGCCCGATATATTCCACAAATCCTTGGGGAGTAGGGGTGGGGGAAGGAATATGTGATTGGACCCCTAATAAAGTTTGGCACAAACACGCCATGTGTGTTTTCACATTATCAGTTATTTTCCTTTCTTTCACATATTTTGATGCGTTGCGTAATGTTTGCGTTTTTTTCCTTTTTACACAGAGCTCACGACTAATGAAATTGTACTCTTATTTATTATGGTTGTGCGAAACATTTATTAGGGACGCCATCGCACGTTGTTTTCCCATACGGATTTGTGGAATATATCACGCTATAAACACAACACTGTGATGTAGCTTGATAGTATCCAAGGGAAAGAAATTAGGTAGTTCCTAAATTATGAAACAAAGTGTTAACTCAAAAATGTAAGAGATCCCTACGCCGGAAAATGGCTTTCCTAAAAGAAACGACGGGCACGACCTACGAAGAGTGTGTATGTTTCATGAATGATGAGCTATTTTTTTACAGAACTAAATTTCGTCTACCTTCAGAGCGGTGAGACGTCAATGACTGTCACAACCCTGACAGATCAAGTCTTCAAATGTCTTATCTTCCAGGCTACCCAAGTCAATGATGAGCCAATCGACACTTATAAAATCTATCCGGAGTGTATATACATGGTGTTCCGAAACTATTGGTTCAAATTAATATAGGAGGCAGAAAGCATAAAAAAAACAAATATATTTCGTTGTGATATATATGGTCCCTGAGGTCAATTTATGGTGCTAGAAACGATTTCCACAGACTGTTGTTTGATGTGCTAATTACAGCAGTGGAGATCACAGGAACTGCTCGAACGCGCGACTATGAACGAACGCTACATCGTCGGACCATTGGCTGTCGCGTCCGTTCGAAGATTCCGGGAATGTCCGCAAACGTACCAGCGATGGCAATTCTAGTAACGAGGACGTCTTCTGTTTCCACAACGGTTTCATACACCAGCTGCTTCATATGCCCCCAGAGAAAGAAATCCAGACACGTGAGATCAGGAGACCCCTTCCTATACTAGACTTCTTCGATCTCTTCCAGTAATTAGGTTTACACACATACCCTGCCTTTCGCAGACGACCAATTGTTTCAGCAATTAGTAGATCCTAAAAGCTGGAGGCGTTCCACAAAAACGAAAGCGGGAGAGAATTCTAAATGTAGCCTGTGTGGACTCAAAGCGTTGATCAGTTTAAAACTACTACGAAGTCCAGAATTAAAATTTCTAGCACAGTTTAATGCTGTGTACAGTACCCAATAAGAAAAATCGCTGACACAATTTACTAATGGCAAGGACATACAAGCATATGATAACCACCGGAAAATGCTCCTATCAAAGAAGGCAAATATGTTCCTGTTTGGATGACATTGAAAAGTAAGGTGCCAGCTGCCTTATTCTAACTTTCCCAGCACCTTTAAAAAAATTTCCAAAAATTTTGGCATGCGAACATATTCTCACTAATTTTAACATGCAAGCTCCCCTAACTGTAACTCGATCACGCCCACTATTCCATCGCTGGAAGTCGCTCATACCCATTCACTTACATTTGTACATTCTCACTCGTTTAGCCTAACTCACTGTCATCATCTCTTTATGTCTTTCTACGTGTCACTGCCTCCTGTCTCTCAGTCTCTCTCGCTCTGTCCTACTACTACTACTACCACCACCACCACCACCACCACCACCACCTCATTCATTCCCTCCTACAGCTGCAGTTTCTTCTCACTGTCACTATACCTTTCTTCCTCGCCTGTATCTCATTATCACTGGCTCTCATTCACTTCCAATTCTCCTTATCTTTACTCCTCTCCCACTGGCATTCCTCCACTTCTCCTTATCTTTACTCCTCTCCCACTGGCATTCCTCCACTTCTCCTTATCTTAACCCCTCTCCCACTGGCATTGTCTCCTTCATTCTCTTCCTAGCACTGTTCTGTCACTGTCAATTATGATTCACTGCCACTGTGACCACTCTCTTTCTCTCACACTGTCACTGTCTCCTTCGATGTTTCTATACAACAACCACACTCTACTATCGTCCAGTACTTATTTTTCCGTCCCTTTCCCACTGTGTCTGCCACTGTCTCCTCCTCTCTCAGTATAAAAAAAAACGCAAATATGTTCGCAAGCCAAAATTTTTAGAATCATTTTTAAGGATACTCCCGCACACCAAAAGTTTTCGAAAATTTTTTAAAAGGGCTGGGGAAGGTAGGATGGGGCAGCTGGTACCCAATCAGAGTGTTTTAGTAAGCAGAAGCATATTCTCATTTTCCTGGTTCCCTTCTTCTCCCTGCTACAGCAGGGCTTGACACACTTATGAAGAGAACGATGTGGGTCAATAAAATTTTTATCGAAATAACACAAAGCTAATATTACGTTGCACAAAATTCATCGTGAAATAAATACTTCATGCCCCTATTCGCGCCACCAGGCACCGCGACCCGATTCGTTCTAGCTCACTCCATGGACCGATCTTGCAAGTTATTAGCTACGCGCCAAAAACGAACCCCACTCGCTAGCGACTGGGCGTCGCCGCATCGCATGTGATTTTGGATTCATCACAGATGGGTAGGGTGAAACTGAATTATCTCGTAGCGATATCGATATCTGTACCCTTACAATTTACGTCCGCTTATCCCAGAATCTTATGTGAATTATTCAAATTTGGAAGTAAACACCGCTTTCTGTGTGTTAGCAGCAGACGAGCAGACTAAGTAAACGCTTTACCAAATGGGTTATATCTTCCTCCCCGTAGAAACGCCACAACGCATGCCAGGATAGGAAACTAATCCGTCCTTTACAACAAAGGAGTACCGAGTTATTCAACTGATACAAAATCCAATCACAAAATCATATAGGAGGGGATTTAAGCATCCAATGACCGCAATCACGGATTGATTGCGTGGAGTTTTAATGAATTGGAAAACTAAACAAGCAAATCCCCCTTTTACAATCAATTCTGTTCGCAATTATTGACGCACCGATACGTTGCTGAAACACAGGACCATCGGATGGTAAAGTCGATATAATGTTTGTGCCTCGCAAGCATATAGTTTATAGAAACGACACAAGACAGAATTGATCGTGGCGCCAGAGTGGACAACCCAAGAGCGTGGAAGTCGCCCCCGTCCACAATATCAAGCAGGAGGAGAGGTTTGTGCAGCCTTCCCTGTAAGGTTGACTGCAGGAATCATTTTTTTTGTTTTAAATATGTGAAGCCATACCATCCATTCAATGAAACTAACGTAGATACACTCTGCAGCGTACTACGACGCAGGCTCTCTTCAATGCTATTTGGTTTCGGATCGTTCTGCGTGCCGGCTGCATACCACACACTGTTTCGGTGAGAACTGCTGAACACGTTGCCCTTTGTATTCTAATCTGATTCACCTTCATGAACAACAATGTTTCACCTCTCTCTCAGGGCTGTTTCCCCACACTTTTTACGAAAAAGTACCCACAGCGGCTGAACGACGAAACTTCTATTTGTCCTTTATCTTCTTCCTTAATAAATTCATAATGCCGTGGAGGAAAGGCGATTACTATGAACAGCCTAGTATTGTGTACAGGTGCGTCCCTGATTTGCAAAGGCTTTCTTACATTTTGTGTGTGTTTGCAGGCTAATACACACAAAACATAACTTCCTTTCTGCCCCTCTGTTACTTGTTTGTGGCCTCTCCTACTCACTTAGGTCAGCCGACTACTTCCTTGTTTCCTGAATCCTGTAGTCCAATCCCAAGCAAGACGACAAGATGCAAAGGTAACTGGGGCAAGAAACCAAACGAAATGCAATAAGTATGTAACGAGAGCCATAGACCGTGGTTCTCAGAAGGTAAGTCTGAAAAACCTCTCAGTTTGTCATCTGAGTTCTGGTTTACCCTGTATATACACTACTGGCCATTAAAATTGCTACACCAAGAAAAAATGCATATGATAAACGGATATTCATTGGACAAACATATTATACTAGAGCTGACATGTGATTACATTTTCACGCAGTTTGAGTGCAGAAATCAGTACCCAGAACAACCACTTCTGGCCGTAATAACGGCCTTGATACGCCTGGGCATTGAGTCAAACAGAGTTTGGGTGGCGTGTACAGGTACAGCTGCCCATTCAGCTTCAACACGATGCCACAGTTCATCAAGAGTAGTGACTGGCGTATTGTGACGAGCCAGTTGCTCGGCCACCATTGACCATACGTTTTCAATTGGTGAGAGATCTGGAGAATGTGCTGGCACAGGGCAGCAGTCCAACATTTTCAGTATCCAGAAAGGCCCGTACAGGACCTGCAACATGCGGTCGTGTATTATCCTGTTGAAATGGTGGGTTTCGCAGGGATCGAATGAAGGGTAGAGCCACGGGTCGTAACACATCTGAAACGTAACGTCCACAGTTCAAAGTGCCGTCAATGCAAACAAGAGGTGACCGAGACGTATAACCAGTGACACCTCATACCATCACACCGGGTGATACGCCAGTATGGCGATGACGAATACACGCTTCCAACGTGCGTTCACCGCGATGTCGCCAAACACGGATGCGACCATATCATGCTGTAAACAGAACCTGGATTCATCCGAAAAAATGACGTTTTGCCATTCGTGCAACCAGGTTCGTCGTTGAGTACACCATCGCAGGCGCTCCTGTCTGTGATGCAGCGTCAAGGGTAACCGCAGCCATGGTCTTCGAGTTGATAGTCCACGCTGCTGCAAACTGTTCGTGCAGATGGTTGTTGTCTTGCAAACGTCTCCATCTGTTGACTCAGGGATCGAGACGTGGCTGCACGATCCGTTATAGCCATGCGGATAGGATGCCTGTCATCTCGACTGCTAGTGATACGATGTCGTTGGGATCCAGGATGGCGTTTCGTAATACCCTCCTGAACCCACCGATTCCACATTCTGCTAACAGTCATTGGATCTCGACTAATGGGAGGAGCTATGTCGCGATACGATAAACCGCAATCGCGATATGCTACAATCCGACCTTTATGAAAGCAGGAAACGTGATGGTACGCATTTCTCCTCTTTACAGGAGGCATCACAACAACGTTTCACCAGGCAACGCCGGTCGACTGCTGTTTGTGTATGAGAAATCGGTTGGAAACTTTCCTCATGTCAGCACGTTGTAGGTGTCGCCACCGGCGCCAACCTTGTGTGAATGCTCTGAAAAGCTAATCATTTTCATATAACAGTATCTTCTTCCTGTCGGTTAAATTTCGCGTCTGTAGCACGTCATCTTCGTGGTGTAGCAATTTTAATGGCCAGTAGAGTATGTATAAAACACCACATCAGATACCCCAGAGTCGAGACATCTTGTAATATTAAATAATTTAAGCAAGTTAACGAACAATTTTAACTGGCAGCATTCTCTGGAAAAAGGGGGACATGGATACCTCTTTATAAACGATGTATCAACGTGTCTAACCTGTGTATATTTTGGAAGATGGAAAGTAATACGATAATCGTTTACAACTATGCGGGTTGTACGGTATAATCAGTTACAACGGCTGAACTTTGAGAGTAGACGAAATTTCTGTGTTATGCAACGGGCGGCTGTCATCACGTGGACGGGTGTTCCCAGCAGCCGGTGCGAACCGCTACGTGGGGAGCGCACCCTCCGCTGCCAGGGCGATCGCGTGTGAAGCAGAAGCCTTTTATCCGAGCAGCGCTCCACCCGTGGCCTGTGCAGGTTCTCATGTTCTCACCACGCCTGGGAGGGAGGAAAGGGTACACACCTCACGCAACTGAAATGCCTGCAGGCTTGCAACGGAGCAGTCGTTCTCAGTGAATGCCCCTCCCCCCTGTCTGTCTCTCCAGTACAGCATCACTCAGAAGCGACGCGAGTCGGTAACGAGTAAGTTCACATATACAGCTGGCTCGTACTCTTATCAGCCAGAACATTATGACCACCTACCTAATAGCTGGTATGTCCAACTTTGGCACGGATAACAGCGGCGGTGCATTGTCGCATGGAAGCAATCAGGCCTTGGTAGATCGCTGGAGGAAATTGGCCACCACATCTGCTCACACTAGTCACCTAATTCCCGTTAATTCCAGGGACAGGGGCGATGAGCTCTAATGCCACCACATCCCATATGTGTTCGACCGGTTTCAGATCTGGCGACTTGGGAGGTCAGCACATCAACTGGAACACGCCAATGTGTTTCTCGAACCATTCGATTACACTCCTGGCATTGTGATATGGCGCATTACCTTGCTGCCAAAAGCCACTACTGTCGGGAAACATGATCGTCATGGAAGGATTGGATTGGATTAGATTGGATTGGATTGTTTGGGGGAGGAGACCAGACCGCGGGGTCATCGGTCTCATCGGATTGGGGAAGGAACTCGGACGTGCCCGTTCAAAGGAACCATCCTGGCATTTGCCTGGAGCGATTTAGGGAAATCACGGAAAACCTAAATCAGGATGGCCGGACGCGGGGGTCATGGAAGGATGTACGTATTCTGCAACTAGTGTACGATACTCCCTGCCGCCGTGGTTCCTTGCGCGAGCTCCATTGGACCCATGGATGCCCTCGTGAATTTTCCCCAGAGCATAATGGAGCCGACGCCGGCTAGTCTCTGTCCCGCAGTATGAGGTGCATTCAAGTTCTAAGGCCTCCGATTTCTTTTCTCCGGACTGGAAAGAGATAGAAACATGCGCATTGTTTTAAAATGACGCCGCGTTCATTGTCAATACGTCCCAGAGATGGCAGCACCGTACGGCAGATGGAATTTTACCGCCAGCAGCGAGAATGAGAACTGTTTTAAATACTTAAAATGGCGACGTTTTCCTTACTTGAACAGCGTGTAATCATTCGTTTTCTGAATTGCGTGGTGTGAAACCAATTGAAATTCATTGACAGTTGAAGGAGACATGTGGTGATGGAGTTATGGATGTGTCGAAAGTGCGTTCGTGGGTGCGACAGTTTAATGAAGGCAGAACATCGTGTGACAACATACCGAAACAACCTCGGGCTCGCACAAGCCGGTCTGACGACATGATCGAGAAAGTGGAGAGAATTGTTTTGGGGGATCCCCGAATGACTGTTGAACAGATCGCCTCCAGAGTTGGCATTTCTGTGGGTTCTGTGCACACAATCCTGCATGACTACCTGAAAATGCGAAAAGTGTCATCCAGGTGGGTGCCACGAATGCTGACGGACGACCACATGGCTGCCCGTGTGGCATGTTGCCAAGCAATGTTGACGCGCAACGACAGCACGAATGGGACTTTCTTTTCGTCGGTTGTGACAATGGATGAGACATCGATGCCATTTATCAATCCAGAAGCAAAGCGCCAGTCAGCTCAATGGAAGCACACAGATTTACCGCCACCAAAAAAATTTTGGGGTAACCGCCAGTGCTGAAAAAATGATGGTGTCCATGTTCTGGGACAGCGAGGGCGTAATCCTTACCCATTGCGTTACAAAGGGCACTACGGTAACAGGTGCATCCTACGAAAATGTTTTGAAGAACAAATTCCTTCCTGCACTGCAACAAAAACGTCTGGGGAGGGCTGCCCGTGTGCTGTTTCACCAAGACAACGCACCCGGACATCGAGCTAACGTTACGCAACAGTTTCTTCGTGCTAACAACTTTGAAGTGATTCCTCATGCTCCCTACTCACCTGACCTGGCTCCTAGTGACTTTTGGCTTTTTGCAACAACAAAAGACACTCTCCGTGGCCGCACATTCACCAGCCGTGCTGCTATTGCCTCAGCGATTTTCCAGTGGTCAAAACAGACTCCTAAAGAAGCCTTCGCCGCTGCCATGGAATCATGGCGTCAGCGTTGTGAAAAATGTGTACGTCTGCAGGGCGATTACGTCGAGAAGTAACGCCAGTTTCATCGATTTCGGGTGAGTAGTTAATTAGAAAAAAAAAAATCGGAGGCCTTAGAACTTGAATGCACCTCGTACATGTGACAGGTTTCAAGGAGCTGTTACTCTAGAAGACGACGTATTCGCGCTCTCCCATCGGCATGATGAAGGTAGCGGGATTCATCACGCCATGCAATGCTCAGCCATTGGGCTCGTGCACTTATCGACGTTTAGCGTCGATGGTGACGTGCCCATTTCAGTCGTAGTTGCCGATGTCGTAGTCTTAACATTGGCACATCCATGGGTTCAAATGGCTCTGAGCACTATGGGACTCAACTGCTGTGGTCATAAGTCCCCTAGAACTTAGAACTACTTAAACCTAACTAACCTAAAGACATCACTCACATCCATGCCCGAGGCAGGATTCGAACCTGCGACCGTAGCGGTCACGCGGTTCCAAACTGACGCGCTTAGAACCGCACGGCCACACCGGCCGGCCATCCATGGGTCGTCGGGTGCGGACGCCCATGGTTAAGGAGTGTTCGGTGCACTGAGTGTTCGGACACCCTTGTACTGTGCCCAGCATTAAAAGTGTGATGTTAATCCCGCCGCAGTTCGCCGCCTTTGCTGTTTCACCAGTCTGCCCAGCCTACAACGACCGACATCTGTAATGAGGGGTGGCTGCCCAGCCGCACGACATCTGGACGTCGTTTCACGTTGGTTTCGCCAAGTGTAGAACACACCACAGCACTCCTCGAACACCCGACAAGCCGTGCAGTTTCCGAAATGCTCGTGCCGAGCCTCACAATATGCCTTCAGTCAAGATCAAATCGATCGCGCGCCTTCCCCATTCTACAGGTTGTTACAAAAAGGTACGGCCAAACTTTCAGGAAACATTCCTCACACACAAATAAAAAAATATGTTATGTGTACATGTGTACGGAAACGCTCACTTTCCATGTTAGAGCTCATTTTATCACTTCTCTTCAAATCACATTAATCATGGAATGGAAACACACAGCAACACAACGTACCAGCGTGACTTCAAACACTTTGTTACAGGAAATGTTCAAAATGTCCTCCGTTAGCGAGGATACATGCATCCACCCTCCGTCGCATGGAATCCCTGATGCGCTGATGCAGCCCTGGAGAATGGCGTATTGTATCACAGCAGTCCACAATACGAGCACGAAGAGTCTCTACATTTGGTACCGGGGTTGCGTAGACAAGAGCTTTCAAATGCCCCCAAAAATGAAAGCAAGAGGGTTGAGGTCAGGAGAGCGTGGAGGCCATGGAATTGGTCCGCCTCTACCAATCCATCGGTCACCGAATCTGTTGTTGAGAAGCGTACAAACACTTCGACTGAAATGTGCAGGAGCTCCATCGCGCATGAACCACATGTTGTGTCGTACTTGTAAAGGCACATGTTCTAGCAGCACAGGTAGAGTATCCCGTATGAAATCATGATTGAGCGTAGGTGGAAGAACGAAACTAAAATGAGCTCTAACATGGAAATTAAGCGTTTGCGGACACATGTCCACATAACATCTTTTCTTTATTTGTGTGTGAGGAATGTTTCCTGAAAGTTTGGCCGTACCTTTCTGTAACACCCTGTATACACGGATAACAAGCTCACCGATACATGCACCGTGCGTATGTCTGACTAGCAGTCATTCCTCGACAGTTTACGCTGCCATCGCCTGGACGGGTATATATCGACTTTAGGTGGGTGGTTATAACTTTCTGCATTTTCAGTGTAATAAGGTCCTTGTAGGTAAGCAAATTCCAGTCCAGAGCGAATACCATACGAGAAAAACTCTTAACATAAGCAATAATCGAAAGAAGTATCAAATAGTGTAGTCTGCGAAATCCTATTGGTATACTACGATTGGAAGTCCTTCCTCATTAACAGACAACAGTGGCGGCATGCAATATGGCCGACGTGCAGCCGAGCACGCTTCACAAGGTGCGACACGTACTACGTAACAGGCAACACGTAGTGCGAGTGGTGCTCGAGAAAGAACTACGATTGGACGGTGGATTTCAGCGAAACTTTGTACAGACATCCCTCGCAGTCTGACAACAATCGCTTTGGATGTAAGAACCATTTACTTATAGTTCAGGTGATATGAAGTCATAAATAATGACACACCCGAAAAACTGCCGCGCCATACACGACGTTTAAATTGGTTACTTCTGTGCTGCTAGCTTTGCTCGCAATAAATTTCGCAACCAGTATCCACATATGAAACTTCCTGGCAGATTAAAACTGTGTGCCCGACCGAGACTCGAACTCGGGACCTTTGCCTTTCGCGGGCAAGCGCTCTACCATCTGAGCTACCGAAGCACGACTCACGCCCGGTCTCACAGCTTTACTTCTGCCAGTATCTCGTCTCCTACCTTCCAAACTTTACAGAAGCTCTCCTGCTAACCTTGCAGGACTAGCACTCCTGAAAGAAAGGATATTGCGGAGACATGGCTTAGCCACAGCCTGGGGGAAGGTAGGAGACGAGATACTGGCAGAAGTAAAGCTGTGAGACAGGGCGTGAGTCGTGCTTCGGTAGCTCAGATGGTAGAGCGCTTGCCCGCGAAAGGCAAAGGTCCCGAGTTCGAGTCTCGGTCGGGCACACAGTTTTAATCTGCCAGGAAGTTTCATATCAGCGCACACTCCGCTGCAGAGTGAAAATCTCATTCTGGAAACATCCCCCAGGCTGTGGCTAAGCCATGTCTCCGCAATATCCTTTCTTTCAGGAGTGCTAGTCCTGCAAGGTTAGCAGGAGAGCTTCTGTAAAGTTTGGAAGGTAGGAGACGAGATACTGGCAGAAGTAAAGCTGTGAGACCGGGCGTGAGTCGTGCTTCGGTAGCTCAGATGGTAGAGCGCTTGCCCGCGAAAGGCAAAGGTCCCGAGTTCGAGTCTCGGTCGGGCACACAGTTTTAATCTGCCAGGAAGTTTCATATCAGCGCGCACTCCGCTGCAGAGTGAAAATCTCATTCTGGAAGTATCCACATATGCTGCTAAATGCACCTACAAAATTATGTCATGATACCAAACAAAGTTCTGGACGTGGCCTACGATAAATACAGGCCTAAGCGCACGTGTGTATGACGTCAGCAATGTAGTGTTAACAGCTGGCAGACACAAACGCGTGCTTCGTCAAAGATTTCGTGAAACTTCTTGGATCAAACTACTTCACTAGAGTTATTACACGATCATAAAATTTTTCGACATAGTTGTTCAGGAGCGGATGCTTAACAGTTAACAACCTAGTATGTTGGTGGCGAGCGCACTGCCGGATAAGAGAGAAACGGAAATGTGGGTGAATCCATGGATAGCGAGTTGAGAAGCTCGAAGTGTTCTCCAAAATTTGCTTCGTGAGCTACAGTGCGAGGACGTGGAGAAGAATGAAAATTATTTGAGAAGGGACGAACAAATATTTCAGCCTACCCCCATGAAAGTCGCCACTCATATTTGTAAACACGATACTCATTTAAGAAACGTTATTTCTTAATTTAATTCACCGCGATCGTTGTTTTTGGAAAGCTTGCAGCTGTGTTAGTCTTGATTTAAATAATGAAACACTGCACTAGTTACGCATTTTAATGATTTTTTGATGCTTTTAGAGAATTTATTCTCATTATCGTAAGGAAATATGCACAGAAGTATTTTATGTGGTGTTTGTATGTGTGCCCTGCGGTTATGTTATTATGGCCAACTGCAACCGGACAGATTTTTTTTTTGAGCGATTTTCCGAAGCATCACAGAATACCTATGTAAATATTTGTACTTAATCATAAAAATAAATTCTTGCAATGCATTGTGCAAGTCGTGAAAAAATACGTAATTGGTGCAGTATTCACTCTAACTCATTAATTCTATTTCTGCTAAGGATGGTCTCATGGCTGATTTAAGATGTTTAGTAACAGGCGAGACCAATTCCAGCTTTCAATATAGTATTCTAATCCCACATCGTACCCTTTTACGTTTTATTCCAGAAACATGTGAACCACTACATAAATCCCCAAATGAGGAATTCATGAAAGTTATTTGGAGTACAAATAAACATTTATTTCACTTACGTACACTCTGAAGACACCTCCATGTACTTTCACATCCTTTATTTTTATATGTCCGCTTAATAACATCGACAGTGCAGCAAATTCGAATGCAGCTGATTGCTGCAGCTACTGTTTTGTGCGATTGCAACCACTTATTATGGTTTTTGTAGCCAGCGTGCTTCGGTGGTACGAAGAATTTCGTTTTTTCGTATTTTCCAACAATCGCTGTGGTTGTAGCCACGCACCAAATTACGAAGTGGGGCAAATAAAAGTGGCCCGGACGAGTGAATATGATTGGACGTGTGCGTATGCATGTAACCACGTCCCAACAGGGTGGAACGGCCGAACCCTTGAGCACATTTACACAATCTTCACGCCTGGCAGAGCTGTTAGCGGAGGCCAGCCTGGTGCCGGCGCTAACTGGCCACCCAGGCCACCTGATCTGTCAGTGAGCGATTGCTTGGTGTGGGGAGCCCTCGATTGTAACGTGTCTCGCAACTCAATAGTTTGTAGGGGAATATTTCGGATGAGACTGCAGCAATTCCAGCAGTCCAGCTTCGATCCGTCTTCAGCAAACTGCTGACCAGGGCCCAACGTGACAAGAGACGAATGGCAGTCACTTTCAACATCTGCTATGGTCACGTTAGTACTGTATTTCCTTCCCTCTGCCGTGTTTCTTTGTACGCTGGAACTGTTCTACAGGCCAGTTTTACTTGTCCCACCCTCTACTTCATCATTTTACAGCTTAAATGCACTGAAGCAAGCGAAGCGACATAAACAATGGCTCCATTCTAACTTATCAAAGGCCCGCATCTCGTGGTCGTGCGGTAGCGTTCTCGCTTCCCACGCCCGGGTTCCCGGGTTCGATTCCCGGCGGGGTCAGGGATTTTCTCTGCCTCGTGATGGCTGGGTGTTGTGTGCTGTCCTTAGGTTAGTTAGGTTTAATTAGTTCTAAGTTCTAGGCGACTGATGACCTCAGCAGTTGAGTCGCATAGTGCTCAGAGCCATTTTTAACTTATCAAAAATTTTCCTAAGAGATTCCCTACTATACTGACAAAGAATTGATCAAAGCGCTTTGATACAGACAGATGTATGCCTGCGGCTTTAGTAAGTATTTCTCTCACCACGAACATTACACTGCCGACATCACACAGCCCGGTGCTCAGGTCTGTACTTATCGTAGGCCACCAGTTCAGGAGAC
This sequence comes from Schistocerca americana, assembly GCF_021461395.2. NCBI lineage: Eukaryota > Metazoa > Arthropoda > Insecta > Orthoptera > Acrididae > Schistocerca > Schistocerca americana. The sequence goes on from NC_060119.1 coordinate 222,725,155, forward strand.
ACGTCACGAACACTGACATACGTGAAAAACTGCCGATTCACGCATGACGTTTGAATTTATTACTTCTTTGCTACTAACTCTATTCGCAACGTATTTCGCAGACATTATCCACGTATGCCGCTGAATGTACCGACAGAAATACATCATTGGACGACACATAGAAGGGCACTAGGGCATAGTGGGCACATTTCCTGTTTTAGAAGAATTTGAGATGAAATTAGATAATATTTGTAGATTCTTTTTTGTGATGTAGGAAGCATATACCATACAGTTTCTATATTATTTCTATGTTTTGGTCTGATAAAAACTTCACAAACAGAATAACTGACAGTAAAGTAATGCGAAAATGCCCACTCTACCTCCACCATGGGGAAAACTGAGCACTGGTAAGGGACACAGTGAGCAACAATATAAAAAAATCCACAGATAGACTGCAGATAGAAGTACAAATCTTTACTAAAGGCGTGGTAAAATTTGCAGAGGAAGTTGGTAAAATATAAGAGCCACAATTTCAATATTCCAGCATCATCAGCCATTTAGTTTTCACAGACTTCTAAATGCTCAGGGTGTTTAGGCTACTAGACGGAATCATGGCAGTCCAAAATTTCATATTAACAATTACTGACTGTGCCCCAGTGTCACCTAGTTCAGAAAATATGACGTCACAAACACACAGACGCGTGGAAAAGTGCTGCCATCACGCGTGGAAAAGTGCCGCCATCACGCGTAAAGTTTTAATAGATTTATTCTTTACTACTAAGTCACGTCTATATTAGAGCCAGAGGTGTAGAAATTCCCCTTGCAGCCTGCTTGCCCCTAGCACCTCTGCAACCATTCATGCAGGTCAGCCTGCCGCGATGTAAACACAAGAGTGCGCGTGTACTGAGGCATAGTGGGCAATGCGGGCGATACGGGCTCCCGCAAGCCCGGGCTACCTGGGTTCCCGCAAGCCTGCCAAGCTTCACGGGACCCGCTCAGCTTGCTGCGCCTGACAACAGGTTGCGCTGTCAAGCTACCGTGACTAGAGTAGCCAGGTAGTTAGCCTGCAGTTCATTTATCGCAACGGTGGAGGCAGCACAATGAATAGGTCGAACTTTAGTGAGATTGAAAAAAAATTGACAACTGGCGAATACATGCTGGTAACGAAACAGAGCACAAGTGCCGCATGGGAAACGTTTTCGTGTGTTTATGAGGCCGCTTCAAATAAATCGGTAGGTGTGTCTCAATGCAAACTATGTAAAAAGCTCTTAAGTACTTATTCGGGAACCTCGAGTATGTTACGACATGTGTGCAAATTTGACAAGCAGTTCCCTCACTCCGTAAATATCTTGAAAGAGGACAAAGATTTAGTGGCCGAAAAGTGCGTCGAAATGTGTGCTAAGGACCTGAGACCATTAGCAGTATAGAGGGAGAAGGATTTCTTAATTTAGGGCAGACACTGATCGACATAGGTAAAAAATATGGCTCAGTTGATATTAAAAATGTTATGCCTTCCCGAGTGACAGTAGCTAGGAAAGTTCAAACCTTAGCTGATAAAGTGCGCAGCAAAATGCTCCCAGATATAGTGAATGCGATTCGTTCTGGTATATGTGTCAGTACAATTGATCTATGGACAGACAATTACAAAGGGGTGCATTACATGTCCGTGACAATGCATTACATAAATTCAGACTGGCGTTTGAATAAATATGTACTGATGTGCTCTGCGTTTCCTGACTGCCCAAAAACTGGCTCGAATATTCGAAACGAGTTGGAAGGTGGCTTAGAAACTATGGGTGTTTCTCGTGAAGACATTGCCAAAATTACGTTTGTCACAGACCAGGGCAGTAACATTGTCAAAGCTCTCGAAGTATATCAGCGTCTTCCATGCGTGGCTCATAGTATAAACACAGTCTTGAAAAATGTTCTGAGCGAACAGTTTTTGAAAGAAAATGTTCCAAATATATTAGCCATTCTTAATATAGTGCGGGCTACGGTTTCGTACGTCAAGAGAAGAGGTCTCTGTGTGAGACTGAACTCATCATTAAAGCAGTGGGTTTCAACTCGTTGGAATAGTTATTTTGACATGCTTGTATTAGTCCATTCTCAGATTGATTCAGTGAAGGCTGTTTTACATAATGAAGGTGCCTCTGATAAGATGCTGGGTTATGATCACCATATAACTGGCCAGCTTATAGAATTTCTTAAGCCGTTTAAAGAAGCCACAGTTGATCTAGAGAGTGACAAGGATCCAACCCTACATTTAGTTCTACCGTGGTTTTATGCCTTAAAAACTCACTGTACCGTACGGGATAACGATGAAGAGGTTTGTAATTTTATTCCGTCTGAATATTATAGAACCACTTCTGAAATATGTATGTTGAGAAAATGTATTTTCAGGACATGAAACCTTTGAAACAAGCCGCTGACGCCTTCCTAGAACAGAAAATGTGCGTTAGTATGTTGCATAAAATTGCAACGTTTATGGTGGCTAAGTACCGCACATTAAGAAAGTTAACCGAGGATGAAAAAATTGAAGTTTACCAAGCAGCACGACAGATGTGTGCTGAAGGTAAGCTCCTAAGATAATGCATATATTCTTCATCTACATGTACATGGTTACTCTGCAAGACACACGCAAGTGCTTAGTTGAGGGTTCATCGAACCACTTTCAACTTATTTGTCTCCTTTTCTCGAATTTCGCGCGGGATAGAACACCTGCAGCTCTTCGTCTGAGCGCTGCTTTTTTGTATTTTATTCTGATGATCATTTCTTCCAATGTATATGGGACTCAACAATATCTCTTCGAATTCGGAGGTGTAAGTTGGTGATCGAAATTTCATATATAGATCGCGCCACGTCAAAAAACGCCATTGTTGAAATGATTACCACCCCAACTCTTGTGTAATTTCCGCGACACTCTTTCCCCTGTTTTACGATAATACCAAACCAGCTGCCCTTATTTAGACTCTTTCGACCTCTTCCGTCAATAGTAAGGCTCTCCAACTTCGTAGCAATGCTCCAAAAGAGTGTTTTGTCATTAAAACGCCTACAGCATTTTCTGTGTGTCCATTCCTATTTAAGTAGGTCGTAATTGTAATCAGAGGTATTAAGTAGAATCTACAGCCTTTAGATTTGACTGGTTGATCTTGTAAACGAAGTTTAACGGACTTAGTTTAGTACACACAGGGATAACCTCGCTCTTGTCATTATTTATTGCCAAGTGCTAATTTTCACACCAAAAATATATACCTTATTTAAATTGTCCTGCAGTTAGTTTTGATCTTCTGGTGACTTTACAGGACGATAAATGATAGCATCATCTAAAACCTATTATAATTTCAACTATGTGTAGTACGATCTTCACATTATTCTGCAAATATTAATTGGAACCTGTACAGTTTCAGTACAAGTGCCCAATCACAGCACCCAAGAAACAAATCCAGGGCCGTACAAAATGGCGAAATTTGAGGACTGGGCAGAAGAGCCTCCTCTCCTACATGATGAAGTCAGCAGATACTCGCAAGAACACTGTGTGAACGAGGGAGATATTCTACAGTGGTGGAAAAATAACTCCCAACGACTTCCTCGACTTGCGTGTGTGGCAAGAAAAATATTAAATATACCAGCCACTAGTGCGTCTAGTGAGAGAATTTTTAGTTGCGCTGGAAACCTAATTAGCGAAAAACGATCACGTCTTAATGCAGACAGACTTAACGATCTCGTCATAATTAATTCAAACACTAATCAGCAGACACATTGAAAATACAGTAGGACATTAAACGGGAAAATATGAGTTTGAGCGCAGATTTACTAATTAAGAGTGCAGATTTCTTTCTTGTGCTTTCTAAGCGTCAATTTCTGAGATAGAAATTTTGTAATGCATACAGTTCATTTTTATTTTAGACTAAACTTTTTGATTTCAATCCTTCCAAGTGACATTAATTATTGTTTGTAAACCATTTTCTGTTACTTGGGTTTGCAAAAGTAGCCAAATATTATTTAGGCCAAACCAGATACTCCTAAAAATACTTTCAGGGGAACTGAAGGAAAATTTGTAAAGATTTTATGTTGAAAAGTGTTCTGCAAAATAAAATATTCATTTGTGGAGTAAGGCAATACACATTATGAGTTTAAATTACAATTTATTTTGTTGAGTTCCACACACATTGCAAAATGTAATTTTATTCTTGTATTTCTATATTAAGGGGAATCCCACATGCAGAGTCAAGATGCTGAAGACCTAGACACTACAAATACTCCTAAAATGAAGAGCGTCTTTTTCCATGAATGTATTGTAGTAGGAATATAATGGAAACTCTGAGCCACTCTCCACAGCGTCTATATCTGCGTCATGAGGATTCAGACTCGTCGTTTAGGTCTGTGTTATGAGGGTCTAGAGTCGTCGTTTAGATTTGCATCATGCAAGTAAACACTCGTCGTCTTAGTCTGCATCATGATGGTCCGAAATATGGTCCCTCATGATGCAGACCTAGACTACAAGTGTGGACTCTCATGACGCAAACGTAGGAGCCGCGAAAAATGGCTCAGGGTCGCCATTGTATTCCCAGTTCTATAGTTTTTAGACGAACTGGATACGAAACAAGTCCTTCGATTTTGTTAAAATGCATTTTGGCAATTTAGAATGATTTTTCCAACTTCGAATGAATTCACAGAACCAGTAAAATACATCCTGGAAACGCAGTTAAATATTTATATAATTGGTGTCATACTTGGCTGAAACATACTAAAGTTAAAGAATCTAGACTTCCAAAATCTTAATTTGGTTCTCATTGCAGTACAGTGGTTAATAGGGGCGTAGATAATTTATTCTTCTGGGGAGGTGACCAATCTTCTTTTTGGGGGGTGGAGGTTCACTTCTTTAGTACAAATATCCATCCGTTTCGGTGTTGAAAAGTGCAGCACAGACTGCATTGCGTTGCCTGGGCATTTATTTATTCCATACTCTCGTAGTCCATCTTCCCTCCCGTATTTTCTCTCTATCCATTTAGTCCTCTCCCACTATCTCTTTGATCACCTCCCCCCCCCCCCCCCACTCCCCATCCCTTGGCCGGCCGAAGTCGCCAAGCAGTTCTAGGCGCTACAGTCTGGAACCGCGCGACCGCTACGGTTGCAGGTTCGAATCCTGCCTCGGGCATGGATGTGTGTGATGTTCTTAGGTTAGTTAGGTTTAAGTAGTTCTAATTTCTAGGGGACTGATGACCTCAGAAGCTAAGTCCCATATTGCTCAGGGCCATTTGAACCATTTTTGAACCCATCCCTTGGCCCATCTCCCCCCCCACCCTCTATCCTTCTCCTCGTCCTCTCTCTGTTGGATTCCGCCACCTCAGTTCATCTCCTCTTCATCTATCTATGAAAACTCATATATATCTGTCAACTTTTGTGGTGATCAGTGAATCAGTGTCAAAATTTATTGCTAGGTAGCATTTATTGTAATACTTTTTGATACGCAGCATTGATAGTTTTGTTTTCTGGTGCGTAAACAAATGAAGTTGAAGGTGTCCCGACAGGGCAATATGCGACATACAAATAGCCATGTGAAAAACATGATTTTCAAGATTGATGCCACAAACATATAACAACTGCCCCTGCGATTTATCTATCGACATGGCAAATGTAAGCTGCACTGGAAATTATAACCGTTTAAAGTCGAATGGCATGTCGGTCGGAATCTTAGTGATATTGGAATCAAACTGTCCTCACCTTTGTACTTTCCTTTTAAAATTGTGGCTTCGATTACGTTGTTCTTTAACTTCTTCCCCGCAAGCCGGGTGCCATTACAAAGAGGTGGCTGGTTTACCTTTCGCAACATGATTGCCGATCCGACTTAATTACAGATTGGGAGGCGGTAATCCGGGGAAATCCAGCGAATTTAAAAATTCCGTAGGATAGTTGACTACATCATCTTGGTTAGTAACGGAATAAACCGACTTGTATGTCAACAATTCGCCCGGTCTCATATTTTGAATCTGAAAATTCATTTCGTTAACACCAAGGTTTTTTGCAGCCAATATAACACGTTCACTCAACCAAAAATGGTTTGCAACTGTTAAACGACATTTGCTGTGCGCGAATTGTCCAACACGATGACTGTGAATGTGTCAGACAGCTCTCAAATTTCAAAAAGATCATAGACATTTCGTTTAAAAGAAATGTATATATCAGCGCATATATATATATATTTGTCTATGAGTATATATATATACATGCACATGTAAATATTCAAAAACCTTCTCCATGGAAACATGCGTACATAGTAAACTTTCATGGTAACCCGCAAACGATGTCAAAATCTTTTGTAAGGTACTCTCTTCAATGTACTGTCCGAAATATTATGTAGACTGTGATGTTTCTCTTGATGGTCAAGTGTGCAAAATTTCTTCAAGATCGGAATAAAATTGTAGGTTGGTGTAGAAGTGTGTACGTGAAGTACCCTCCGCCATGCACCATTCAGAATTTTAAGCAGGCAGCTCCCTTCATCCTGCTTTGAATATCAAGTGTGCCAAATTTCATCAAGATCGGAATAAATACGTACAATTTGTCGAGTTCCGTTATGTAAAGGAACCTCTGCCATGCACCATATGAAATTTTATGTAGACTGTGACCTTCCTCTTGGTTTCAAGGTATAGTGTGCAAAATTTCATAAAGATTGTATGCAATACAAACACACGGACACAATGAAAACGCACTTTCAGTTTTTGTCAAATTTTCCAATTTTCGGTCGATTTTCGAAAAATTTTATTTCATAAAAACCTTGTCCTGAGAATTACGAACACAGCAAAAAAAATTTAGCCGAACTGGTCCAGGCGTTCTCGAGTTTTACGCTTATCAACACATTTGGCAATTAATTTTTATTTATAAGAAGCCCGAAATATACGCGTAAAGGAGGAATATACAAATAAAACCAATATTTTTTTACCTGAAATTAATACATATATATATAATGTTGGGGTTTGTCTTTTGGTGCTTAGGTAAAATAAAAACTTTTGATTAACGTTCATAATACGACAATGACGCGCGCAGACTAAACGGCTGCGTAGCGCAGCTCAGCAGTAATATGGGCAGGCAAGCAAGTTTCCCGCAGCCTGCCCGGGTTGGGTTCTGCTTGGCTTGCCTGGGAGTGAAGCAGCCTGCCCGTTCTGTTGACAACGAGCGGCAGCCTGCCCGCCTGGCCACCGGGCAAGCATGGGCGGGTTAAAAGCCGGACATGTACACCTCTAATTAGAGCTACCTTAAGGGATTCCCTGACACTTGGCAGCGCTTTTGGTAGTTTTGAACTGCGAAGCCCAAAAGGCTGTAGGCGAAAACAACAGCTTTCTATAAGCTATAAAGAGTCATTGTCTTAGATACGTTTACCAAATCGCGTTATGGACACGTGAAGCAGCTGCGCCCAACTGCCTTGACATGTAAGTAGAAATACTGTTTATAATCTAGATCAGAGTTGAGTAAACATTACAGAGAATTTGTATTTTGCATATTTCTCTTCATAATTTGGTTACTGTAGTTATACGTCCGTATATTAGGAGTATTTGTTTGTACGATTGTTGCATAATTTCAGATGTCTTTTCACGAATACATGGAAATGAAATTTTTTCGACATTACACAACAAATACAGTTCATGTTTTGTTTCCTTTTCTAACGGAAAACTGGCAGAGTGAATACCCGGGCAATGGCGGGTTTGTCACCTAGTCGGGGTATAATAGGTATGCGACCGCGAGTGCGTGTTTGAACATAATACACCGTCAGATGGCTCTCCCATTGCACTCTAGGCTTGTGTGTCTGCGAAACCGCGATGAACAGTGTCTACACAGGTATTCTAGAAAATGTGCTCAGTGAAATTTGCGCCTAGAAAATAAAATGGTTGAGTATCCACTAATCCCCCTCTCCCAACTCCGCTACTTGCCCAAGAACTGCTGGGGGGCCCCTTACGTAGTTTACTGATGGAGAGGACTGGAGATGCTCGAAGAAGAGCTATAACGTCAACATTTTTTTACACTCAGAAGTGATCACATTCTGCTTTATTTTCTATCACGTGTAATCAAAGTTGTTTACTTATGACCAGACTTCATCTGAAACAATAAAAATCTAATTAGGAACACGACATTTATAATTTGTATCGCTATTTGACAAACAACACTTTGCTACTTTTTGTGCAAAGCCAATGTTAACAAGCGTTATAACTCTGCAATCGCCTTTTCAAGAGCTCTCGAATATCACTGCAAATGTACGTTGCTCCATTAAAAGAAACCATACCTGTTTCAATATTTCGGTTGATAACATAACGTGTCGCTTAGCGTACCATAATTTGCCGAAAATTTCTCTTCGTTAGCCTGAATTAATAAAGTAAGTAGAACGTCCCGTCTTACGCGGCACATTCTAATTATTCCCCATATATTTATATAACCTCACACTGCAATCACAATTCCTTCTGTAACACGCTGAACCGTTCCTTTAGTGCGCGCCTGAGAGCTTCCGTGGCGTCGCGCGGCGCGATGTCAGAATCCTCGCACTGTTGGTGTTGTGCAGCGCGCGTGACAAATTACACGACACACTGATCGGAATATTTATTTAATCGTAAACGTATATTGGCTGACCTACATTAATTCTCTGCTCTGCTACAATATCAATTGGTCTAAATCAGGCTAGCCAGTTTTGCTTTTACTCGAGAGACACGGTTAAACTCAAAAACCTGCACAAGCTACCTAATCCCGCTGTGGAACAGAATTAAAATATCAATTTTTCGAAATTACCTAACTGTCATCGACTCCGACGCAGAAATTTGTCTCCTACATGCCTACAAACTTCCTCTGCAATGGTGCAAAAGATGGGCGTCTTGCGACGTCACCCTCCCCGCTTCAAATACAGTGTGGCGCACGACAGGTGTTACCATTTTGTTTTTGAATATAAACTTTATTGTCAATACAATCTGAAAGGAACATACACTACAATGCAGAACCGTCCATGGAGATTTGTTCTAACTCAGCACATGCTCAATATGTCCACCATTTCGTTTCCTAACTTCCTTCAAACGAACACTGAAGTTAGTGGTTACCCTACGGCATATGTCTTCCGTAATTTCATGGCAAGCTTGAAGAATAAGTCTTCTGAGCTCCACTGGTACCCCCAAAGAAAAAAGTCACACGGATTGAGGTCTGGACTATTGGGGGCCAATTTTATCCGCCACTGAAGCGACCTGGAAACCTGAGTGAAATGATCCGCATGTCGAAATGCTCGTGTAAAAAGTCCAACACAGTGTTTGCAGTATGTGGCCTTGTTCCATCTTGCATGAACCACTGCGTGTTGAAGGGCAAGGCAGTAGCAAGAAGCGGTGGAGTGAAGCTATTGCGAAGCATGCTCAAATAACGCTCGCTGTTCACAGTTTCTTCAAAGAAAAAGGGTCCAATAAGTCCGTGACTGGAAATTGCTGCCCGCGCTGTAATCCTCTGAGCATAATGTTGTCGTTCGTGAAGCACTTGTGGGTTTTCAGTGGCCCAAAAGCCTACATATTTTTTGTTAACCACACCGTCTAATTGAAAATGCGCCTCGTCTGAAAACCAAACGTTCTTGAGAATTTCTTCCCTATCCTCCGCGCACTGAGCAAACAGTAGTCTCTGCTGCTTGTGTTCTTCAGTGAGCTTCTGTACACAGGTCATCTTGTATGGGTACATATGGAGGTCACTTTTAAGAATGCGTTGAACGGAGCGTCTGGATATTCCCAGTTGCACTGCTGCCTTTCTACACAATTTCCCGGGACTTCTCTGTACAGCAGCCCGTTTGTTTTTGTTGTGGTCTTCAGTCCTGAGGCTGGTTTGATGCAGCTCTCAATGCTACTCTATACTGCGCAAGCTGTTTCATCTCCCAGTACCTACTGCAGCCTACATCCTTCTGAATCTACTTAGTGTATTCATCTCTTGGTCTCCCTCTACGATTTTTACCCTCCACGCTGCCCTCCAATACTAAATTGGTGATCCCTTGATGTCTCAGAACATGTCCTACCAAGCAATCCCTTCTTCTTGTCAAGTTGTGACACAAGCTCCTCTTCTCCCCAATTCTATTCAATACCTCCTCATTAGTTATGTGATTTACCCATCTAATCTTCAGCATTCTTCTGTAGCACCACATTTCGAAAGCTGCTATTCTCTTCTTGTCTAAACTATTTATCGTCCACGTTTCACTTCCATACATGGCTACACTCCAAACAAATACTTTCAGAAACGAGTTCCTGACATTCAAATCTATACTCGATGTTAACAAATTTTTCTTCAGAAACGCCATAGCCAGTCTACATTTTATATCCTCTCTACTTCGACCATCATACTGCTTCAATATTCTCTGGCGAACAAACATGTTCGCAATGCGACAGGCAGCGTTGTTAATGCATGTTGCTGCTGCTGCTAGCTCTGTATAGTCACGTGACGTGCACGCGTGCCCTCTAGCGACTGGTTGTGAACTTCCACGCTCTGGTCAGAACCACACACCTTACACACACCACGATACTGCCCTCCTGTCACCGGTGTGCGCATTCCAGACTCCGGCTCGTTTCTTTTTTAACACCCCTTATACTAACAGACACTGTTTCACGACGAAGGGTTGTGTTTATAATTTACAAATATTTTGAGTAAAATGGCTGAACTATGTTGAACTAATGTCTCCCATCGCTGTGAAAACGATGTCATTGCGATCTAGTGGTGACTGGCAGAACTCCTCGGAATCAACCATACACACGCTTACCAACTGCAGCGCTAGGCTGGCGCGAGCTGCTGCTACTGGGAGGACGGGGAAAGACTTTCTAAACAACTCATGATGCAGAACTTACCACACATTAGGTTGATAAAAACACATTATTGGTAAGGGTTTAACGTTTACTGGGTGTGATATCGATTGAGGTTTATTGAAGTGGTTGGTTACTTGACGTTGTTCTCTAAATTTTATTCTAACTCTACGCAATGGCCCAAAAGAAAATTACAGATATGCCAGAAAAGGTGTCAACCTGTAGATACTTAGTGCAACACATGTGAATCCGGGGTGGGGTGGGCCACTCGTCAAGAATACATACAGCTTTTACCACGATGCTGTGTTCATGAATTCTTTCGCACACTGACACAATTATAGATTGTGTGTTATTAACACCCACCCTTTATGCAGCATTGGAATTTATCCACAGTCACCATTGCTGTCCAACTCAGGAAGTAGGATCGAAGCAATGCCCATTGTTCCAGAGCATTTCGGTGAGCATCCATGCAGCTTCAGCTATCCCAACAAGCTCGCCAGACAGACCCCAATTTCCATGAGTCACCGTTTATGTCTACATCCTATACTCACATACATAATGTGATTCTTGTACAGATGTATGATTAAACTCCCACCCTTGTCTTTAGGAGTGAAATACCGCACATACATGCATGAATGCATGTCTGAAGGAATAGGAACAACTGCGACTATAAGATAGCAAAGAAGTTAAGGCGACCGCTCGCATAAAGCAGGAAATCCGGGTTCGAGTCCCGGTCCGGTCCCAACTTTCATTGTCACCAATACATTGTGCAGCTGGACTCTCACTAAATTGCAAATACAGTTCTTGTATAAAACTCATAGGTGTACAGATGGGCGGGGATCTGAACCTCTCTCCTTCCCAATTCATAATTACCTAAACCACAAAACCATCTCGCTTGGTGGACAAATGTGAGAAATTCAAAAAGAGTAAAGGCACTAGTAATAGCTTCAAAAATAATGAAAGATGAGGATACTTTCGTGTAATCTGCAGACCTTTAGAAAGTCATCCAGATCGTAAAACTGATTAAGATGTTTGAACCATGAAGATCTACTCCTCCACAGTAAGTAAGTGACGGCAATGAACGGGGAGATCAAAAAACGTACGATGGTGTTAAGAACCGCTTAAGGAAGGACTGCAGCTAAACCTAATTAGTTCATTGCTTTTTCGAAGTATGCATAAAACAAAGAAAAATTCTAGACAAAGATAAAATTGCAAGAGGAGCAGATAACATTCTCTTTCTAGCCTAATGACACGGACTATCATACACCACAGACGCTGGGTTAAAAAAATAAATCAAGAAGAAAGTGAGAACAGTAGTAGGAAAGACAAAACTGATTTATTTAACGACCCTGACACAGTAGAATAAGAAGCGCAAGACTTAACTAAGAAGCATGATTACTTAAAAGGACTGCAGTAAGGAGGGCATCGTAACTTAATTGGTCCGACTGAAGGAAGTTTTCTTCGACGAAAGAATCCTGCTGTGTTCATTATCGAGTTGGAACGAAAAAGAAATGATTTGACTGTCTGCTGTAGAGCCGCGTTACGTGAACGTGGACGACAACGTGGAGACCGAAGCAGAAGGGAAAAGTATGCGCCAGACTTGCACCTCAATTGTCTCACCATCTGCAAAATTGTTTGACCTGCGAAACTGAATTACGATTCCACTAATGAGAACATTTTCCTTGAGCGAGACATCGATTTCAATTTACTGGAGTGTAAAAAATAGAGAGAGGGAGGGGGGGAGAGGGAGGGAATATATATATATATATATATATATATATATATATATATATATATATATACGAAGAAGACCTTTCTTTGCCCTGGGAAGCCAAACAGTTTTTTATATTTACTTTATACATCCGACTTTACTACTTGAAAGCAATGCATTCACGTATTATCTTGCAGCGACTACTTTCTTCAGAGTTTAATATCAGCGAATCATTCTTCCCAGTAATGAAATCTTTTAAGATTTTGGTAAGAGAGAGAGAGAGAGAGAGAGAGAGAGAGAGAGAGAGAGAGAGAGAGAGCTTATGAATACCGTAATGGATCAGAAACCTGTATTAACAGAACGAAGGGTCGCCGCCCTAGAAATCAGGATGTAGTCATGAGGGTGTCTTTCATACGGTGACGAATTGAATGATTACAATGATGATAATGAGAAGAAGGTAGGGTATTGAGACAAAGAGCCTACTATCCGCAGTGCATAGCGATTTGCATAGTTTAATTGTTAAACATGATGAGTGTAATTTCATAAATGTTAAGTACTTACGGTTTTGTTTAAAAAAAAACTTTCCGTCACAAACTAAGCAACTTTGTGTCTGCATGTGTATTACCTGAAACAGAAAAGAAACGACTATTCAAGCGAAGCAGGTGCACGGCGTATCAAACGTAGAGTCTAATAACAATTTTTTTTTTAAATTGTATACGAAAAGACAAGAGGTGCTTTGCAAGTATTTATCAACAAAGACGGTATTATGTACGATATTTAGGCCTTCGGAACACTTGGTCTAACGCCAGCAAACAGCCATCAATGTCCTAGATGAGAACACAAACTGCATCTAAATCGAAAATTGTTACTTTTCACGGGCGTAAATACACAACTACTTATTACAATAGGCTAAGAAATTCTGTAGTTATGGCGGCGGCAGGAGAACATTGGGTAGTTCCTTCCGTCGTGGCTGGCGTTAACTCTGGATACGGCTTCACCCACTCATATGCTTTACTAGTCTTCTGTTTACAGAGAAATTGCATTCGAAGAAAACATACACCAAAATGATTTTCTTTTAACTTAATGATCTGTACAATCTCGATGTTGTTACAGAATCTAAAGTACGAGAGCGAAGACGAGATAAATTGTCAGTATCAGCAATTTTGGTATCATTAAGCAAATACAGAAATGCGATAAAATGAAATTAATGATTGAATGTAATACAATCAATAGAAATGCAAAGACGTTTAATGATATCAGTGCACACGGTTCAGAGTTACTGAACCTAGAATGTAGCCGTAACACAAAATCTGTGTCAGACGTGTATCCAGACCTGAAGTTTCCGTTTAACGCTAGCAGTTGCGTTAATTCTTGATCTGCCTGAGCACGTCTCTAGATCCAACTCATATTTTCATCATTACTGATATATCAACGTATGATTTCCGAGAACCATTTCCAGAATTTCTGCCGAGGGGATGTGGAAGTACTGCCCCTGGGAGAACGGACTGTAAAGGGAGGGACCGTGGCTTACGCTGTCTTAAGGAATCCAATCATCATTGATAGCGCTGATCGAAAGAACCTACATGTAAACAAACACCAGTGACAGAGAAAGATGGTTTGAATCAAACATGGAAGAATGTTTGTCTAATTCTAGTGTTTAAGACGACGCGTCCTCATCTGGAACAGATTTTTTAACTATCATGCCCAACTGTAAGGTCTCCATGGATCGTTAAAATCCTAGCCGATTAACATTTCAGTTTCTCGTGAACGTGCAATTACCAGTGTAACAAAATTCTGTTCTCATTTCACGTGAGAAACTATCTAAAAAACTTTTCTAATTACAGATCACGTGATCCTAACTGCAGCCAACTCTCACTCTCTCCATCAATTTGCTGCTTATTTTCCTCTTCAATTAGCGCAGCATTTTCCTCTCACGACTGCTCGCTCACAGTTTCACCTTTGGAAGAAAGATCGTACCGCAATCAGTAAAGGCTCAGTGATAGAAACACTCGAGAGTTTACTTCTTCACCCTGAGGTCGTCAGCGAAAACTATTACTTTTCCCCTCAAAGTTTGCATGGCGAAACAACGAAGGAATAGTGGAGGTTACAATGTAGGGGCAACATGCGATGTTACTGCAATCAGCTATGTTGGAAATCAGGGTTTTCACAGTCGACTAGTGGATTACCGTGCCTTGCACGCTGGCGGTGTTTATCCCAATTTTCCACTACATACGAAAAGGAATGAGACCTGTTTATACTGCAGTGCAAAATCAAACATTTTTTGACATACAGTAACGAGAAGCAAAGTAAAATACTTTTATCACCGCAAAACTTTATCCCTTCTTAGTAGCAAGAATACATACAATCTTGTGTGAACCCACCTTTCAGTTAGCAACACTTGAGCTGTTCGTCGCTTGTATTAGCTTCTCTAAAGTTCTGAAAAGTTCTTCTCGTTCCACTGGCTTAAATTTCATCGGTACTAGTAATCAGTCTATCGACTCCGGTGCATTTGTCACTAACATTGCTCCTTTCAGATTATTTTTTGCACTTCACCCCTTTCCGCCTTAAGACGTACCTTAAACCTACACTACTAACTTTGACTGAAACTGCTCTAAGATCCCTTGAGCTCTAACACTAACAGCTATGTAAAGAGGTGGAAGAAGTCTTTCGCCCACGAGTGTTTTTCCTCCTCCTTATGGAAAGCCTATGTACGAAGTCTGCTTCAAATTGGCGGGTCTATTCGAGCGCTAAATAATTAAAAACTTGTTCCATATAATGTAATGATATTAAATGAAACAACAAGTTTACTGTTACCAGTCGCTGTTTATTGATCTCCACGACGCGTTTCAAAGGTTTAAACCTCCATCATCAGGTAGATTTACATTTGTTAATATGACATTTGTGTGTGTGTGTGTGTGTGTGTGTGTGTGTGTGTGTCAGGGACGTACCATCGTGTGCACAATGCCACTGTTTGCACTAGAACGATTAGAACGACGGACATTCGAACGCAACAGCGCACACACAACCTGACAGTCGTACTGAATACAGCCGCGGGAGACGACAAAAGTAATTTTATGAATATTAACAAGTTGGTTGATTAAAGCCAACTAAAGTACGTCAAAGCTCGTAAATTTTACACAACAGTATAAAGGTGGGATTATAAATTCTCTCTCGGGATAATTAATCACGGTGACATGGTAATTAAGGCCGAGCTCTTTGACTACGTCACTAGCATAACTCCCCGTGATAATGCCGAACCTCGAGTCTACTCTGCTTTAAGGTCGGTCTTCCACGCCTTAATGACTCTTCAATACTTTCCAGCATCTTAAAAGAAGGAAACTTTCCTTAATGTCTTGCTGTACGATAGTCCTTAAGTACGAGTGTGTCATGAGTAACTGAATGAATATAGATAGCTGCTCTGAATAGATCGAGAGTGAATGGGATCGGCAAAAGACCCAGTTTTACTCTCCCAACCGCTTCTGTCAGTTTTTCGGCTACATTTTTACGATCCTTCTTTCTTACTGCCCAGTGCTCCGTGCTACAACGCCTTGCCGAATAGCCTTGATATCTACTGTTGCTCACATTTATTGACGTCCACGCGACAGCAGCTGTCTCTGATGGCCCTTGGCGTCTGAAATCTGACGCAGATTAAGTCGTCTCAGTTAACACAATGCTCCAAAAGCTGTTTACGAATAAAGCTCTTAACGGCAAACGTGTGCAAGTAGCACACTCAATTATCACATAGAAACGCACACACGTGACCAAATCGGGCCGTGCCGTGTGTTGCTGGATAGCTTCTGTTTTGATATTTGCTGGTTAAGTCTCACAAAGAAGTAAAAATAGCAACCAGCCACTGTTGATATTGTTTTTATTATAATTTGTTACAATTAAATCCTATTTTACGCAGCCAAAATCTCACTAAGTCAATTTTCGACAAAAAACACGTATTTATTTCTTCACGGAGTCTCATAGCTTGCTTTCTCTCTCTCTCTCTCTCTCTCTCTCTCTCTCTCTCTCTCAAGAAGCAAGCCGCAGCGCCACAGTTACTATTGGTTTCTCAGATTTCCATGCTAGCTTTAGATTGCCTTTTGGCAATCAGTAATCTGTGACCTTTCATATATTTTTCGACAAATCACCAACATTCACTAGGTGACTCCCGTAATTCAAATAGCAGCAACATCCACGCGTTTTCTGCCGGAGACCAGATCACTGAATGAATACCATACGAATGGTGATGCTCACTGCCGTTCCTGCTCATGCATGCCTTTGATTTAATTCAGGCCTCTCTGGAGTTCTAAAATGCTAATTTGATGAGTGTTCAAGTCACTGTCTTAATGGCGATGTCGTTGGCGGTTCAATATCAAATTACCAAGTCACGCGGACATGTACTGGCGGAAAGCTAACGTGTTACGAGGGGCATGCAACACTTAGCCCGCCCGGTTAGCCGTGCGGTCTAACGCACTGCTTTCCGGGTGGGAAGGCGTGCCGGTCCCCGGCACAAACCCGGCCGGCGCATTAGTGTCGAGGTCCGGGGGGCCGGACAGTCTGTGGATGGTTTTTAAGGCGATTTTCCATCTGTCTCAGAGAATGCGGGCTGGATCCCCTTATTCCGCGTCAGTTACACTACGTCGGCGATTGCTGCGCAAACACTTTCAAAACTTACGCGTACACTATAATTACCCTACCACGCAAACATTGAGGTTACACTCGTCTGGTGTGAGACGTTTCCGGGGGAGTCCATTGGGGGCCAAACCGCACAATCACACTGGGTTCCCTGTGGGGCGGCGGTGGGCTGGGTGGACTGCTGTAGCGTG
The DNA here is from genome assembly GCF_021461395.2 of Schistocerca americana. NCBI lineage: Eukaryota > Metazoa > Arthropoda > Insecta > Orthoptera > Acrididae > Schistocerca > Schistocerca americana. The sequence continues at coordinate 222,742,452 of NC_060119.1, forward strand.
TTGGGTTGTGAACCAGTGGGGGCTACGGCGGGGACTAAGCCTCACCGTCGTTTCTAGACCCCCACTTCCATACAATGCAATGCAATACAATACAATACAAGACTTTCTGAAAGCTAGTTTCTTTCATTCATAATTCCATACATTATATTATTCCCAGTTCTTCTGGTAATAAAACCCCAGTTTTCAACATGATATCCGTTCAATGCGACGGCCTTTCGCCACCTTACTGCAAGGGCCTGTATGTCCGTATGGTACCACTCTACGGATTGCCTTTTCTTTCGAAGTTATGAACTCATGTTTCGTCGTCTGTGACTAAATACGACAAAAAATTGTCACTATCAGCCTCGTGACGCGCAAGCTATTCCGCGCACATGGTCCTCCGATGCTCTTTGTAGTCTTCCGTTATGCGGCAAGGAACCCAGAGGGCGTACACCTTCGATTGGTGTGTTAGCGCTAGTAACCCAGGCGTAAGGCTGTGCAGCGAGATGTTTTACTGCAATCTATCAATCACCTCGAATGAGAGTGTCCGCACGTTCTGACATAGCAGGAGTCACAACTGTGTGCGGCCGGCTGGCCGGCACGCAGGAGATCGGACAGATTAGCGCTACCTTCTTGCAATGGAGACACACGCCTCGCACGACTATTCACCGTGCTTTTGTGGACTGCCAGGTCTCCGTAGACACACTGCAAGCGCCTGTGAATACCTGCGATGTTCTGGTTTTCCGTCAAAAGAAACTCAATGACAGCTCTCTGCTTGGAACGCATCTCCGTCACAGGCGCCATTTTGAAGGCTACGTATGGCCCGTCACATATTGGGTTGTTTTTTGGGGGAAGAGACCAAACAGCGAGGTCATCGGTCTCATCGGATTAGGGAAGGAAGTAGGCCGTGCCCTTTCAATGGAACTATCCCGGCATTTGCCTAGAGCGATTTAGGGAAATCACGGAAAACCTAAATCAGGATGGCCGGACGCGGGATTGACCCGTCGTCCTCCCGAATGCGAGTCCAGTGTGCTAACCACTGCGCCACCTCGCTCGGTCGCCACATATTGAAACTACATGAAACTATAGCGGCAGGAGCGGGAATATTCTCCAATGTCCCACTACCAATTCCGCAATTTTTCAACCGAAATTGATCGGGAAGAAATATGTGTTGCATCACTTACTGAATGTCCTCGTATATCAAGAACCCCTTGGCCGAATTCCACCAAACCGATAACCCAGTATTCTAATGCCTGTGGGGTACGTTGACTAGGATTTCATCCTTATGGAAGTTTATTTTTAGTGCAGAAAACCGCTATTTCTACAACACATGACAGCAAATCAATGCATCTGAAGTATCGATGTTTTCAGGTGGACATGGTAACAACACAACCGAAACACTGCGCACTTGCAGCGTATCGCTGTCTTTCGGAAACTTCAGACAGGTAGCAGCTCTAGTGAGAGAGACATGGGAGCATCATAAGGACACGCAGCTAACTATAGTTCTATGATTGCAGGACGAGTAGTGACGATGACACACGTGCGAGAAGATTAGACAATATGCACTTCCAGAAGGCCTCCAACACTACGAATTGACGTATGATAAGAGCTGAAAACCGGGTAGAGGTTACAGGCAGAGAGTCTCCAAGAACCGTCATGTATGGATTGCTGGAAACTAGGTTGATACCTCGACTTGTCATTTGTAGTTCACCGCTGAAGTCACAGCACAGACAACAGTGCAATGTTCCATAAAATCTCTCAACGGATACTGAGTGGCACTCTGGTTTTCAGTGACGAGTATTACTCCTGTTTGTGGCGGTTAGATCGACGCTAACTTGTCCATAGGCCACCTGGTTGTGGGTCACGGAAAGTAGCAATCCTCTTAACACATACCGCTCCAATTCCTGTTGTCATACCCTTCATGACCAGGTTACAAAATGGCATATTTCAGAAGCGTAATGCAAGACCTAACACTCGAGTTCACACCACACACATCTTGTGGAATGTACAGATTCTTGATTGGCATGAGCTATCCCGTGATTTGTCAACCATAGATCAAGTCCTGGATGCGATGGGAAGACTTATACTTTAACAGCAGCCTCCTGCCATCGATCTCTTGAGCTGACTCAGCGTGATTAGGAGGAAGGGTCATTCACCCACTCCCCAAAGTCACATCCTAATTACCCTGACCCACTTCCATTGCCCTCCCCCTCTCACTGCCATAACAAGTGTTATGCAATGTAATAGCGCAAGTAGCCCAAAGCGGCCAATGGCATATGACATCACAAACTGTTTCGCAACAACACTTAAGCTCTGGAACCTGAAGGTTCGGGGTTATACCCCCCAGCATGTCCGAATATTTTAATTTTCACGTAATTTAACTGATATTTCGCAGAAACTTTTAATGTTGGCAATTGCGCGTTACTCTCAGCTTCACAGCTCCTAAGTCTTAGGTTCGAGACCCCAGTGTCGTCCCCCCCCCCCCCCCCCCCCAATCACTGCCCGCTCTTAGGCCTTAGAGTCACACCCCCAAACCCCAGGCCATCTGCCCTCCAGGTCATGAGTTCTACTCCTCCATATATAAATATCACAATTTTCACAACAATGCTAATGCTCTAATGCTGCAAGTAATTTCATGTAAATGGTACAACAAATTAGCGTAAATCTCGCTATTTTATACAGACAGCAATGGGTCTTCTGACGCTAACTTCAATATAGGAGGTCCTTAGATGGCAATCATAGTGGCCGCCTTGCCGAAGATGATATCTGGAGGAAGACTGGATGGAGCATACTCTGTTATGAACTTACTGATGTACTTCATTTCCCCGCACAGTTGAACGCACTCCATCTCGGTAAATTGCACTTACGTATTACGACGAACATTTCCAATTCCCAGTGTTACCTTGCAGTCATTATCTGAAGCTAAACCGACATTTATACTTAGCAACCATACGCTTTTAGCATGTACCTACTGTTACGAAGCAGCATTTTGAAATGAACTACATGGTCTCACTGCAGGATTTATATACCTCTCCGCACCAGAATGATGTCTTAGGTGACTTCGGAGACCCCGAGCTTTAGCGTTATTATTACATGCCTCAGAGTTGTGAAGGTTAAACTCTGTTGTGAAATTGAGACAATTATGTCGTTTTGTTACGAGAAAATATGATAGTTACTTGTGGCAACTGAGGCTAAGCGTCGTTGTGAAATTTACGGTATTTACATATGTAGGGGTCGAACCTAGAGCCTGGATGTAGGAGGCTTGAACCTAGGCCATGCGGTAGGCGGCTTGAACCTAAAGCCTTAGGACGAGGGACCTGTGGAATAGGGGGCCTTGGAACTGAAACCTAAGGCCGAGAGTAACTCGTGCAATTGCCTACACTGTTGCGAAATTTCCATTAATTACATGAAAATTAAAATTTTTGCATATGCTGGGGATCTAACCCTAGACCTTCAGCCTCTAGAGCTTAGGTGTTGTTGCGAAATAGTTCGTGACGTCATATGCCCTTCTACAGTTCGTCTCACTTGCGCTATTATACTGCATTCAATCTGCATATTGAGCAAGCAGTAAAGGAAACAAAAGAACAATTCGGAGTAGGAATTAAAATCCATGGGGAAGAAATAAAAACTTTGAGGTTCGCCGATGACGTTGTAATACTGTCAGAGACAGCAAAGGACCTGGAAAAGCAGTTGAACGGAATGGACAGTGTCTTGAAAGGAAACAAAAGCAAAACAGGGATAATGGAATGTAGTCGAATTAAATCGGGTGATGCTGCGGGAATTAGATTAGCAAATGAGACGCTTAAAGTAGTAAATGAGTTTTGCTATTTGGGGAGCAAAATAACTGATGATAGTCGAAGTAGAGAGGATATAAAACGTAGACTGGCAATGGCAAGGAAAGCGTTTCTGAACTAGAGAAATTTGTTAACTTCGACTATAGATTTAAGTGTCAGGAAGTCATTTCTGAAAGTAGTTGTATGGAGTGTAGCCGTGTACGGAAATGAAAAGTGGACGAAAAATAGTTTGGACAAGAAGAGAAAAGAAGCTGCCGAAATGTGTTGCTACAGAAGAATGCTGAAGATTAGATGGATGGATCACTTAACTAATGAGGAGGTATTGAATAGAATTGGGGAAAAGAGTAGTTTGTGGCACAACTTGACTAGAAGAAGGGATCGGTTGGTAGGGCATATTCTGAGGCATCAAGGGATCACCAATTTAGTATTGGAAGGCAGCGTGGAGGGTAAAAATCGTAGAGTGAGACCAAGAGATGAATACACTAAGCAGATTCAGAAGGATGTAGGTTGCAGTAGGTACTGGCAGATGATGAAGCTAGCACAGGATAGAGTAGCATGGAGAGCTACATCAAACCAGTCTCTGGGCTGAAGCCCATAACAACAACAACAACACCACTTGTTACGGCAGCGGGGCCAATTGCTTAAAAGTGGAAGTGGGTCAGAATAATTAGGATGAGACCTTGGGGAGTCGGTGAATGTCTGAAGTCAGGCACGGCACGAAATTCTTCAGAATGACATTCGGAGACTGCTTTTTTTCATGTCACAAATATTACAAAAGTGCGTTCATGATTTTCAAGGTCATGTCTCATACCGTTGACAGACATCAGTTCTGAATGTAATTTGTGGAAATGTACATTTCCACAAAGTATGATAAACAGCTGATACTGAATCGCGGAATAACATTTTCCATTTACGCTATTATTGTAACACTCGTGTAAAAGGAGCTTCCCGCCACTATTTACCGCAGCTAATGGTTCAAATGGCTCTAAGCATTATGGGACTTGACATCTGAGGTCATAAGTACCCTAGAACTTAGAACTACTTAAACCTAACTAACCTAAGGACAACACACACACATCCATGCCCGAGGCAGGATTCGAACCTCCGACCGTAGCGGTCGCGCGGTTCTAGACTGTAGCGCCTAGAACCGCTAGGCCACCCCTGCCGGGTACTGCAGCTAAATTACAAGATAACCTACCAGGAATGCGAGAACTTGCTCTGCCTACAGTTATTTCTGGGCCCCCGAACTTCCCACTTAAACATGACTTATTAAAAGAAGGTATGAAAAGGAACAAAGCAGTTAGCAAATTAAGGGTCGTGAGTAACGCCCGGAGAGTGTCTCACAATCACAGTGAAACAATGAGAGCCCTCAAACAGTCCCGCGCTTTGTGCTTCTGTACATTTCGCAGAGTTTTTACGACTTGTTGGACCTTTCCCCAGCCCTCTCTCCCGAGGCGGCTTTGGCTTCCGCAAGCTTTTGTTCGACTGAGGACAGGTAACCGCGGTGGCAGCGGAGATAGCTCGCAGCTGGCGGCGCTGAAAGTCGCATCGATTGCCGCCAGAGGCAGGGGTTAATATTTGAGATGGCGCGACCGCGCGGCGCCAAAAGTAGACCAGGCCTTGGCCACAGTCCGCTGGATGAGCTGCAGCCAGCCGCGCGGATTTCTGGATGCACTCTTCCGTAAAAACCACTCTCGCACAGCAGTATTTCAGAGCAGGCAGGCAGGCAGGCAGGCAGGCAGGCAGGCAGGTCCCCCCCCCCCCCTCCCCCCTTCTTCCGTGGACGCACTGTACTTGATGGGATGAAGAAGACAAACGGCAAAGGGGAGGAACAAATTGTGGGTACCGAACGTCCATGCATTACCGGAATTATGTACTCGCATACAACTACGCATCAAAGGACTTCACAACTCATGGATTTCAATTTTCGAAAAAGCATCTAAACGATAATATCTACAGCGTCCTAATAAATGCGGAATCTGTGATGCGTATTTCGTGTTTTCAGTTTGCTTCAACGATGCTGAATACATTACAGTCCAGACTACTGACGCTGAAAGGTGATCTAGTTATTCTTTATAAATCTGACAACGCATCAAATAAAATTCTAATCTTATCGCCACATTGAAGGGAATATAGACATGAAACGAAAACTCTCTCTCTCTCTCTCTCTCTCTCTCTCTCTCTCTCTCTCTCTCTCTCTCTAACACTCCCCCAATTTATTTCTTACTGTCTTCGACAACTATCCCCACGTATTACTTGACAAAGCGAATCATAGACCCGGGAACTAACTTCATCACGTCGCTAGTAACACTCATATCACACCTGAAAGTAGGGCCAGTTCTTATCTCGAAGTCAAGCACTTGAAGTGATCACGCAAACTGCCTTAGTGGACAAGAGTGAAGGGTGGACGTTAATGCTATTAACTTTCCTGACGATGAGAAAAGCAATGCTGTCGAAGAAGGTGACGGAACATGCAAGGGGCAAAATGTTAAAAGCTGAGTACGCCCAGTGGGTGCAAATTACGGCGGGAGGGACACGACACTGAATGGGGTGGGATTTTAAATAACTACTACAAACAGAAAGTGGCCAAGGGCAAAAAATAAATATTTCGTTGAGCATATTTAAATTAGTAGTTCGACAGCAAATTCTGCAGTACTGTGAACAACCAATACTTCCGCTACCGCCGATTCTTAGAATATTCGCACGCCCATGATAGTAGTAAAGCGGTAAACAATTAAAACTTCATGCCTCCTCAAACGTTATGGATGGCGTTATTGGATGGAAAATTTGTGGTAACGTCTTATGGCACCAAACTGCTCAGGTCATCGGTCCCTAAGCTTACACACTAGTTAATCAACTACTAAGGACGACACACACACACACACACACACACACACACACACACACACACACACACACACGCCCGTGGGAGGACTCTAAGCTCCGACGGGGAGGGGGGGGAGGGCAATAGTGCCCTCCACCACACACAGCTTGGTGGCTAGCGGAGTATATATGTAGATGTAGAATATTAACGGCACTACTTATAAATGTGCCAGAATGGACCTGTGCACTGAGTGGCAATACTCTGCTGAGCGTTTCTCGCTTCTCTCCTGCCTGGTTACGAGATTAAAATAACCGTTATCCGTAACGGTCTCGCTGTATCAGGTAGTCCAATGCAATAAATCTATTGGGAAGCACCCCCTCCCTTGCCTCTCCGCCACCGGATAAAGGGTGGAGTAGTGGGGGGGGGGGGGGGGGAGGAGGAGATGGGACGTGCATTGCTTCAGCCCCAGGGCATTGGACCCCTCTCTGTAGGGGAACGTGTGATGGATGGTTCAAAATACCATGTAGGGTGAGATAGGTCAGTACTGAAAAGGACGCACTGCGCCGGTCGTGGCCTTGTGCCAAGCATGGCAGCAGTACTCTCAAGGAATGGTTTTGGAGAAACTGCAGGAAATCTGCATTAAAATAATCACATCAACAGATGTGACATAACTCTAGCCATCTTCCGTACACTTACATGCCCCTTTTTGTGGGTCTGTATTTATTCCTTAATGAACAGTATTTACGACATTTAACAGCGCGACCCCATTACAAACTAACATGTCGCTTTGAGATATTTTACTTCCTTTGAGTGGAAACAGTGTTTTTAAATATACTTACACAATTCTCAATCACTTCACTGTTACAAGGCGACTTCAAAAACTGAAGTTAGTCAAATATTATTATGGCAGGCTGAGTAATTTATTGACTGCTACGCTAAAGTTCAGACAGACACACATCTGACACTATCTGAAATATAGATACAATACTTCACATGATATATTGCGAACCATGGATGGAGGGCAACAGGCAGATTCTACATTTCCGGAAAGCATTTGAAACGGTGTCGCGTTGAAGGCTTTTAATGAAGGTACGAGCATATGAAAACTTCACAGATATGCGAGTGGCTCGAAGACTTCTTAAGTAACAAAAAATGGCTCTGAGCACTATGGCACTTAACATCGATGGTCATCAGTCCCCTAGAACTTAGAACTACTTAAACCTAAGTAACCTAAGGACAGCACACAACACCCAGTCATCACGAGGCAGAGAAAATCCCTGACCCCGCCGGGAATCGAACCCGGAAACCCGGGCGCGGGAAGCGAGAACGCTACCGCACGACCACGAGCTGCGGACACTCTAAGTAACAGAACCCGGTACTGTCCCCGACGGCAAGTGATCATCAGAGACAAGGGAATCGTGGAGGGAGTGTCTCGGGGAAGTGTGATAGGACCGCCGCTGTTCTGTATATACATAAATGATTTGGCGATAAGGTGGGCAGCAGTCTTTGGTGTACGGTACGGTGACTAAGTTGAGTGACTGTAGGACTATATAAAACCACTTAGACAAAATTTTCAGTTGATGTGAATAGCACGTAGCCCTGCAAGTGGAAAGAAAAGAAATGTAAGTTAATGCGAATGAATAGAAATATCCAACTTTTAATGTTTGGATACATTATTACTGGCGTCCTCTTGACACAGTCAAGTCGTTTGAATATCTGGGCTTAACGTTGCAAAGTGATGTGAAATGGACCTAGCGTATGAGAGTTGTGGTAGGGAAGGCGAATGGTCGACTTCGGTTTAGTGGAAGAATTTTAAGGAAACGTGGTTCACCTGTAAAGAAGACCGCATATAGGACGCCGGTGTGACCTATTCTTGAGTACTGCTCTAGTGTTTGGGATGAGTCCGAGGTCGGATTGAAGGAAGACATCGAAGCAACCGATACGCGGGCTGCTAGATTTGTTATCGGAAGATTCGAACAACACGTAAGTGGTGTTACGGAGACACGTAACTGGTGTTACGGAGACACGTAACTGGTGTTACGGAGATGCTCTGGGAACAGAAATGAGAAACCTTGGAAGGAAGGCGACGTCCTTTTTCGAGAAACATTATTGAGAAAATTTAGAGAAGCGACATATGAAGCCGACTGCCAAACGAGTCTACCTTCGCCAACGTACATTGTGCGTGAGGGCCACGAAGGTAAGATACAAGAAATTAGGGCTCATACGGAGGCATATAGACCGTAGTTTTCCCCTCGTTCTGTTTGCGAATGGAACAGGAAAGGAAATGATAAGTAGTGGTACAGGGTACCCTTCTCCACGAACTGTTCGGTGGCTTGTGGTGGATCTACGTAGGTGTAGATGTGGAAATTTACATGAACTACGGTCTGAACGTTCTACCAATCGTTCAGTTCCTCGACAGCAGAAACCCACTACTTGACTACTGAAGCATTGGAGAACCGCAGTGTGAACGTCGTCGTCATCCGAAAATCAGCGATTCCTACAAATCGCCTGAAGATTTTCGTCTGCGGTCACTGTCTATGTCTTTCCTTTGCAATCACTATCACCCGCATCTGTTCTACGTCAAATTGTTGGCAATATTTCGCTGCGGCAAGAGGCGACACAGCATTTGGTCTATATACGGTCCGAATTTCACTGTGAACCTGTATGGAATTTAGACGTCCTCTCCAGAAGAATCTTACTGTCCCACGTGCCCTAACATGTGATTACGTTTCCAGTTGCTGCGCTATTTCACTCCCACACTTATGTATATGTTATCAGTACCGCGGCAGAACTGTGTCTACAGAAAATCCAGAATCTCTTCTGACAACGCAACACACTTTTTACGCAATGGTCTTAGCGATGGACGAGATGTGTAACTTACCAAGTCTCCTCGCAGTTTTTTCCCGTGAAGAGTTTTCTTTAGGCGTCACATGACGAGAGAGATGCCATTCTGTTCTTGTCAAATAGATAGGAATATCAATATCGGAAGATTTAACCCAACAAAGCTGCAACAATGGGAGTCGACAATCAATAAGCGAACTAAAATAGATAGAAAATGTTGGCTGATGTTCATCAATGACGTTTTCTGCATGTAAGAAAAGAAGGTACAACCACGCAAAAGAAACCAGTAATTCGCAGTATGAGAAACGGGAGTATCGACTGGTGCTGGCAGGCGATGGCAGGAAGCAAGGTCCGTTGAACCGACCACCACCTGTGCCGCACTGCGTATTTTGCTGTAATTATTCTTGACGTCGAGTCCGCGAATGGCACGGAGCCGGAGCATCAACAGCTATTGCCAAGGTACACGAACTCACAGCGCTGGATTCTTCAATATTTTTAACTAAACCTTTCCTGCTATACATCCATTGTTCTTTAAAGTCATCGGACATTCTGCGCCGGATGCCAATAGTTTTAATTATTTTCGGTTATTTAGAAATACGCATCAGTTTGTCCGAGAATGGGTCGTACTTTTGTTCAGTCATCGTGATAACGGACAAGAAATGGGTAAAGAGTAGAGCGGGTGGAGGTTGAAAAATATCACGGAAACATATTCACAATCAACAAAACAATCGGTTGCTACTATTGATGTAAATAACGTACTACTTACGAAGCAATTCATTCAAAGGACTGGTCTGCTACCCAGCTTTTAATACACTTTAAAATCCATTATCACGAGAATTTTATAGCACTCCAATTTCACAGTAACATTTAGGTAAGAATTTAACTGCCAGCCTTAACGGGAATCAATAAAATTTCTTGTTGATACTTCCATTGGACATATTACACAGTGCATCGTGGGCTACAAGGATATGTAATTAACAAACGCCGCGGATCATAATCTCATTCAACAGGCTACCTCAACGACTGTATTCCACAGCGTTCCTATTTTTCATTGTTAGCGAATGCAATTTTGAAAATTTCGATAAAAAAAAGCGATATACTTATATATACTATATATAAATATACTAAAGCAACAATGGAACACGACGAAATTCGTGATAGCACTGCCTTATTATAGGGTGCGCAGGAATTGATAAATACAGAAAGCAACTTGTCGGCCAGAAATGCTTCGAATGCATGTGATGTGAGCGCTGACACGTAGTTAAACAATGGAGCATTATTGGTACTTGTACAGCAAATAAAGGTAGTAACACAGCGGAATGTTCGACGCAAAACTTAAGATTCTTTACTAGCATGCAGTAAACATAAAAAATGAGTGTAAGCTGCGCGTAAGTCTGTAACAAGTGTTTTTACGTTTCCGCAGTGCTCTTTTGCGCGTCATGGCACCTCAGCGAAGACTCAGATAACACGACACATACCAAGGACGACGCTAGGCGCGGCGTAGGCGAACCGTGGTTACTCAGTGTCATACACTTCACAGCCCACAACAACGGAGAACATTGCTTCTGGTGCAACGACGTAAATCTCGAGCACACGCTCTGGTAATCATAGCAGGACTATTTACTTTTTCTTCAGTTGATCTAACGACAAAATTGCAAGAAAAACATAACTATTATTAATGGCCTAGTAACAAGGACAGTTTCCCCAAGGATAGGATCGATTTTTTAAAACCATCTATACCTTGGTGAAGGTTAGGATCCCAGGTGCCACATCCTGCAGCCATTTACCCTCGTTTTGCGAAAAATCGACAAAAATTCAAAATTTGTGATCTACTAGTGCCTTCAAAACGGAGTTGTAGCGCAACGGTTAAGTTATTTGTCTAATATGCTGAAGGTTGTGGATTCGAATCCCACTGATTGTGTTTCTTTATATTTTTATCGAAACGACGGCGATTATTACTTCTGTTTAATTAATTGATTTAAATAAAATTTTTTCCTAGCTTCGATTTAATTTCTTTTTGTTCACGTTATTTTATTCGGTATTTATATTGTATTACTCATTTTGCTTGAATTTTGATCTATTTATGACACCCTCGTTTAAAACTCCGTCTTCCTTATTTTGTCCACGGTGCGAAAATTTGTGTTTTAAATATTTCGTCGTGTAAGGAAAGATAAATGTTTGACATCAATACACAGCCAATATAAATAGATTACTTCGTCCTTCGTATAATGTTCGATAGGTCGGTACCTTCAAACGCTGAAATATTGATAAATAAACTAATTTGTTTACAATCACATGCACAAAGATTCCAAATGAAAAAGAAATAATAGGAAGTAAGAAATGAAAGCAAATGTAAAAGTTAATGCATGATTAAAATGACGTGGCAAAAAATTCGGTCGCTTCGATAAACATAAAAAAATACACCCAACTGTCAGCATACCACCCACCAGACAAACTTACGTTACAATGCAGTTTTCAAATCAATGCAATTTTCAAGGCTCTAGTCAACCACAAGAAACTTATTTGTTTTTCTTTTCTTTCCTTCGATCACCCGCAGATGATCGTTCATCAGGGTGAATGGCTGCAGTGTTCGACACCTAGGACCCTAAGCTACACCACCGTATAAGTGGTTTTGAAACTCGATCCTAACCTTCGGAACTCTCCTTAGCACGGTGGAAGCACGCGACAGGTCAGAATTACAGTACTAAGAACAATTAACTTCTGAAATTGATATCATAAAGAAGGAAATTGCGATACACAAACTACAATGTATGAACGTGAACCACGCCAATGTCGTGAGCGTGAGACTTCTACCTGGAAGAAAATAATTTTGATTACATGTTTACATCGCTAAGTATTACTTCATTTGCGCTCTTACTGAATTACGAGCGGACAGGGTCTTTATTTTACCGATTTTCTTTGGGAAACGAAAACAAAACATGAACAGTGATTGTAAGGTAATATCGAAAAAATTTATTTCATCACATTCCTGAAAGCACCATTAAAATTATCAAACAGTCGTACAATGGAATATGCGTAACGTACAAATGTCGTAAGTACAGTATTTAAATTTGTTTGTAAACGTCCATATGGCAACTCCTTTTCATAGCTTTACCGTTTTGTCTGTAACCATTTGCGGTTTGCAGTTGAAACTTCTCTATGATAACATGTCAGAACATTCCAACTCCATAATCCTGTTGACTGAGTATCGTTTTTATCTTATTTAGTTTTCTTTATTTTCTTTGTTATTCTGGCCTCCCTTCTCAGGCTTTTAGCACCTTTTTCAGCTTCAGCGACACGTTGCCTGTCTAGTCGTAGCAGCCCACTTTTCATGTTGTCCTAATTTTTGATGCCTTGTCTGCTTATGGCTTCCAATTTGCTTGCCACTCCATCATTTAAACGTATTATGGCGTCCATCGCACCAATCTAAAAATCTGACAAGCCAACAAAAACGTAACTAGACTCAAGTAATCTACTTCTACCGACAGAAAGATCGATTACAATAAATCCCTGCTCATAGTATGGTTAATATGTTCAAGGACATTACACAAACGAGTTGCTATGGAATAGTAGGTGTCAAAATTAAATATCGAAACATTGCAGGCAAGATTTTGTGTTTGAAAATAGTGTGGCAGCTAGGCATTCACGCGCCGCATCTGCTTTAGGGAGGCATTTAAACATGAAAATGATGAGGTAATATATATGGGGTGATCAAAAAGTCAGTATAAATTTGAAAACTTAATAAACCACGGAATAATGTAGATAGAGGGGTAAAAATACTCACATGCTTGGAATGACATGGGATTTTACTACCAAAAAAAATTTCACAAAATGTCCGACAGATGGCGCTGGGCAGCAAAACATCAGTAACTGCTACCGTGACGGGTGAGAGGTACGCCGATATGTTACAGAATCGCATCATCCCCAGCCTGTTTCATAAACACCAGCTGGAACGTACGATGTTTATGCAAGATGGCGCTCCACCTCATATTGCTAGACGCGTGAAAGATCTCTTGCGCGCGTCGTTTGATGATGACCGTGTGCTCAGCCGTCACTTTCGTCATGCTTGGCCTCCCAGGTCCCCAGACCTCAGTCCGTGCGATTATTGGCTTTGAGGTTACCTGAAGTCGCAAGTGTATCGTGATCGGCCGACATCTCTAGCGATGCTGAAAGACAACATCCGACGCCTATGCCTCACCATGAACTCCGGACATGCTTTACAGTGCTGTTCACAACATTATTCCTCGACTACAGCTATTGTTGAGGAATGATGGTTGGCATATTGAGCATTTCCTGTAAAGAACATCATCTTTGCTTTGTCTTAATTTGTTATGCTAATTATTGTTAATCTGATCAGATGAAGCGCCGTCTGTCGGGCATTTATATTTTTTTGGTTCTAATAAAACCCCATGTCATTCCAACCATGTGTGTCAATTTGTACCTCTCTATCTACATTATTCCGTGATTTATTCAGTTTTCAAATTTATACTGACTTTTTTATCACCCAGTATATAAAGTAAATATTTACAGAATTAGGAAAAATTGCAATTTTATTAAATAAAGAATATTTCCAGTTTTTGGACCTTCATGACGCCTAGGTCCCCTTAATAAAAGGAATAAAAGTGCAGTAGTTTTAGACATAATAACCAACAGTGTTACACACAAAACAATCTTCTCTGGATTACGATGAGTCGCCCAGAAGGAATTTATGGAACTCACTTTCAAATTTAGCTTTTCTAACTGTGAAGCAGTTTCACGAGCCCACGAGTCAAACATTAAAAATGTACCCCACAAAGTCAATGTCGTGCTTGAAAAAACGCTGCTTTAACACGTTTGTTCTGCTTCATGTTAAACTGCCTTCTCAGCTAAGGAAACAATGACTGCTTAGATACAATGCAGAAATGATGTTAAGGTCTACGTGTTGCCCAGTGTTCAGTCGCAGCTGTGAGCAAGGTCCTCTATGTCGTTTTATTCTTTTGAATGCCTCCAAGTAACAATTTTCCGCTTCTTGCCTACCGCCAAGTTTAACGATGTAGGGGGCCTTGGAAACTTTCGCACGCAAAGGTTCACAAGCGTATTCAGCACAGTCCAAATTGTGACGAGGTGGCAATCTCACGCTCACATACACTACAGCCTTAGAGGACTTTACCCAAACCATTCCTTTTATCCTTTTATGCTACTTTAGACAGAACAGACTACGTAATTACGAATAGAAGACATCCGTAATTTTCTTGTATTTAATGGGCTACAGAAAATACAGGGTGTACGTAAAGTCCGCGAACACTTTCAAATATTTATTGCACAAGAACTAAACATTGTACAGATGTCATAGAGAAACTTTCGATATGCGAGCCATGGACCCGGCAGATGTCAATACGGTAATCGAATTCTTGCCGTACCCGTCCCAGCATGGCATCGTCGAATGTGGCAGTCGCTTCCCATATTCTCTCCCGGAGCTCTGCTACATCACGTGGTAGAGCCGCTACATACACCAGATCTCTAATGTGTCCCCACAGAAAAAAGTCACACGGAGTGAGATCTGATGATCGGGGAGGCCATTTCATTTGTTTTTGTCGAACTCCAACACACAGAAAGCTCGCTCCGCACCTGAATTCGCCATGTTTGCGACTAGCGCTGACTATACGCATATTACCAAGCTACGCTGTGGCGGTACACATGGGAAAAAAAGACCTTTCAGGGTTTCTCTTCAAAATGACGTATGTATGATATCTGTACAACGTTTGGTTCTTGTGCAATAAATAATTCAAAGTGTTCCCGGACTTTATGTACGTCTGTATATCATTATTTGAATGAAGTATTGTAGCTAACAAGGGGATCGTACGAATTTCCCCTCACCGATTTGACTCATATTGACAGTGTGTGCAGAGCAGGACTACGACTTCATCATGAGGAAACAGAAAAACGCAACTCTTAACCGTTTTTGAGAAAATCGAGTTTGAAAATTTTAGGCGTGCTTATGTACTTTGTATGATCGCACGATCAAGTAAGCGATTTTTCATAAGCGTGAGAATTCTGGCTCAAATGGCTCTGAGCACTATGGGATTTAATATCTGAGGTCATCAGTCCCCTAGAACTTAGAACTACTTAAATCTAACTAACCCAAGGACATCACACACATCCATGCCCGAGGCAGGATTCGAACCTGCGACCGTAGCGGTGGCGCGGTTCCAGACTGAAGCGCCTAGAACCGCTCGGCCACAAGGGGCGGCTGTGAGAATTCTGGATCGTATCTCACTGCCAGTACATATTTTTTTCATTTCCACGTAATTCTAAAAAAAGTTTTATTATGACTGTGCAGATGATCAATATTTAATGATTTGTTTGTAATTTTCAAGATCCTTCTCTTGGAAGAAGGAGAAACAAATTTTTCGTAAGAAAATTGGGTACAAAAGTAAGATACACGACAACTTTCAATTACATCAGTGTACCCATATTATTTATATTATTCTATCTACATTTGTGAAAATGTAAATGTGTAACCTATAGAGCACTGCACGAATCAGGTTGATGCTGTTCGTAGAAATATGGCAACCAATAATTATTGCGACATACAACGCATGTAATAAAGGCCGAATTTTTTGCATGTGTTTTTTTTTTCAATATGTGTATTGCAAAATAAACTTGGTTTACATTCCCAAACGGTTCTCTATCGTCAAATAATTCTGTCGGGTACTGTGCATATTTGTTGTTAGTATTACAGGGAAAGAAAAAGAAGTACTGGAAGCTAGATTCGTTCCAGAGATACCGCGATTATGAAACTAACCGCTTACTGGTTACGCTGCAACTCCTTGAATTCCAGCGACCGTACGACGTATATAAGCAAGCCTGAAGTTTAGTGACTATTTTCTTGAAAAAGGTTGCAAATTGCGTGACCCTGTTTACATTTTAAGTCCTAGTAGTGTCCTACACATCCTATCAGTATGAGTCAAACCGGTGAGAGGAAATTCGTACGACCCCCTGGTAAATATTAAGTATGAAGAAAGGGTATCTTGCAAAAGGGGAAAGATTTTATGTAAGAGAATTACGCACACATCGAAAGTATATTACAACAGCCTCCTTATGTACTGTGACACAAAAACAGTTCACTGCTGCAAGTTACAGTCTCTAAACAATAGTCTATGATATATGTTCTGCAAGTTCGCCTCTTATCTTTACTTCTGAGATCCTTCGTTTCTCGTCAGTTACGTTGTACACGAACGCCTTGATTCTGTCTTACGCTAAGTATTCTCAAACAGGCTACTTGACGTTATCTCCCAAGTAAGTGGCATGAATGACATCCCAGGGATCCTGTGCACTATGAGAACATATAAAAGTTAAAACTGTGTAGCGTGGAGCACTCTGAATGACGGCGGTTCTAAACCGTGTTCGGCCATTCACATTTACGTTTTAAGCGGTTTCCCTAGATCACCAATGGCTTTGAAAATGCTGCCTATCCGACATTGTGCTTCATCTTTAATGGCCCCGATCTTCCTTACGAACTAGCCACATTTCCCGACAATTTTAAGGAGAAAAGACATAAAAAATTACTCATTTAAAACAACAATTTCCGTTAGGTAACAGTACAAAAAATACAGTTAAAACATTTCTCTCAAAATGAAGTACGTCCCAAGGCAGTCATTCCACTTGAACAGGAAAGTCAT
Source organism: Schistocerca americana (assembly GCF_021461395.2). NCBI lineage: Eukaryota > Metazoa > Arthropoda > Insecta > Orthoptera > Acrididae > Schistocerca > Schistocerca americana. The sequence continues at coordinate 222,759,551 of NC_060119.1, forward strand.
GCGATAATAGAGTGAGGCTAGTACGCAAAAGTGTTAAGAACTAGGTCAACTCTGCGGCTGGGTAGAGCTTCCCGTAGTCTTCTAAGCTTTGCTTTCGTTCCCTCGAAAGTGTGTATACTGCTCTGTGCGCGAAGCTGGTACTGACCTTCATTGAAATTATTCGTCTAAGTAATGGCATCCAACTTTTTTTACCATGTACACAAATTCGGGAATTATGACAGTACAGTTCCTAACATATTTTCATTACAACTGCCGTATTCAGAGTTCCTCTCTTACCAACAAGTCCTCACGCGATCACACCACGGTGAACACTGAGGCGAAGATATTGAATGCGGCCGGAAAATCAGGACAGTATTATATACAAACTACTTGAGAATTATAACTTTCGAGAGCGTTTTTACAAAAGAGTTGACAGCATTGAAGATTCATGTTACAGATCGAACTAGAAATTACTTACTGTGAATAACGTAGGTCTACCTTGGAAACATGAAATTCATTCGAAATGTGATCATACAGAGTCAGACAGACAATTACGGTAAGTGGTTCAGACTAGAACATCTTTAAACTCGCTATCTAGCTGTCACACACTGTTAACTGTTACCGCTGGGCAGCTATGTTGTTGCAATAGGCACACTGGGACATAGCAAGTGAGACGCTGTCTGTAGAACAACATACAGCTTGATTTTCTTAGAGATAGACCAGTGTAACACCCCCCTCCCCCTAACAACACACACACACACACACACACACACACACACACACACACACACACACACAGTCACTTAAAAGCCTTAGAACAACCCCTCTCGGTTTCTCAGTATTTATAGGACAGCGAAATCTTCTGACACTGCTGGCTAGGTCTTTGCTTGTAGAGGAAACAAATCCAGTTCTTAATTTTCAACTTTTTCTCATCCCGCCAATACATAATTGGCATTCGGCTGGAAATCATCACATTTAACCCTGTCGATTCTCTATCCGCATCAAACCGAAAAAATCCGTCACCTTTCGATCGCTCGCGCTTGCCATCGAGAGTAAAGACTCTGACAGCCGAGACATATGGTGTCCTCCTCTTACTCGCCAAGCATCAGAATCCTGAATTATTTTCCAAGTATGGTCTGAACTCAGACGTGTGGAGTAGGACACAGATGAACAGCGCTATTCATCTGTGTCCTCGGTGGCTCAGATGGATAGAGCGTCTGCCATGTAAGCAGGAGATCCCGGGTTCGAGGCCCTGTCGGGGCACATTTTCAGCTGTCCCCATCGAGGTATATCAACAACACCTGTCCGCAGCTCCGGGTTTCAATTAATTATCATTTATTCTAGAGAAGCTGCATGGTCATCGATGGTATCTGTTCTTTCGAGAACAGTTACTATCTTCATATAGAATGTAATAATTGTACTTTTGCTTTCCTAGTCTAGTTGAAGCGGCTGAATAAACCAGTCCGGCCACCCTCTGACTCCACAGAACCGTGTTTAGTGCTAGCGGGTCGCCTGGCTGCTACCTGCGCCTGCGACTCCTGCCCGGATCGCTCCTGTGGGACCAGCTGGTGGCCACTTCGCTCCCCCAGGAGCGATCGGTTACGCGCTACTTTCTCCCAGAAGGGGGAAATCAATGGCACGGCCACACTCGCTGCAGCCCCCAGCTCGGATACATCCTGAATGTCGATGAGCTGTGTCTAGAAACCTTTCGCCAAATGCCGCATCCCATACGACTATCCGCAAAATACTGAAGTTATGAAGTGTCGAGGCACATCCAGGACGTTTACTTTATCGGGAAACCGTCGCGATACGACACCTTCACTTTTCTTGCTCCAGTAGTATTCATGACAATCTAACAAGAGCGCTAAATCTCTACAAAAGAATGAGAAAGATCCTCTTCTCAGTTTTCTTCAAATTTTCGAGAATATGCAAGGGGTAGTAGCTTGTAAGTAGCTATGTGAAGTCACCGAAATTTAATCCTCAGTGTTTTAAAATTTTGAGGAAAATCTCTCTCCCCTTCACAAATGGACCTTGAATGTAACGCCATGCCAATTTAAGTTCATTTTTAGGTTACTAATGGACATTAAGTCGTGGGTTGTATGTGACTGTGACTTTGATGTTACGGATATATTTTATTAATAATATTCTGTCTTCAGCCCCAATATTTTCATTTCCTAAGTATTACCCTTAGTTCAAAATTGTTAAGACTTTCGTGGCCACTTGTTGACAAACTGCCTATTGGCTTCTGTCTCGGGTTCTTCGGTCGACGTTCATATAATGATTTTTCTGACGTTTCGCCAGCACGAGTGGCTCGCATTGTCGAAGCTTCACCCTCCATTGCCGGTGGTGAACTGGAGCCGAGCTCGCGGCCGCAGACTTTATGTACCTGGCGCGCCAACGTCCGAGGGCTTCTCTGCGGTCATTTCCGGTGCGGTTCTCCTCTTGCTACCTTGCTACAGGATCCGTTTACCTTAAGGCTTTCCTCTTTCTTGTTAAAACTGTTCGCGTGTTTCTGTATTTCTACTGCTTCTCTGAACAGGCGCGTGTGATAGTGCTTCTCTACAGCCAGAACTTCCGTGTCGGCGAATTTTGCTACGTGGTCGGTCTCATTCAGTGCGTGCTCTGCCACGGCCGATTTCTCCACCTGCCCCAACCTGCAATGTCGCTTATGCTCTTTGATCCTGGTGTTGATGGATCGTCCAGTCATTCCGACATAAAGTTTTCCGCATGTGCATGGTATACGGTATATTCCCGACATTGCAAGTGGGTCTCTTTTCTCCTTCGCCGATCTAAGACACTCTTTGATCTTCCTTGTCGGTTTGAAAATCGTCTTTACGCCATGTTTGCACAATATACGGCCGATTCTGTCCGTCACTCTGGGAATGTGTGGCAGAAAGGCCGTACCCGACATTTCTTTTTCTGGTTCCTTACTTCGCCGAGTGTTTGGCTCTGTTACACTTCTAATATAATTTGTGTGACTCATACATCTTGCTCACCAGATGGTAGCGTTTTGTCTGGACTGGCTCTCCCAAGGCCGTCAGTAGTTCTAATGGAATGTTGTCTACTCCCGGGGTCTTGTTTCGACTCAGGTCTTTCAGTGCTCTGTCAAACTCTTCACGCAGTATCGTATCTCCTATTTCATCTTCATCTACATCCTCTTCCATTTCCATAATATTGTCCTCAAGTACATCGCCCTTGTATAGACCCTCTATATACTCCTTCCACCTTTCTGCTTTCCCTTCTTTGCTTAGAACTGGGTTCCCATCTGAGCTCTTGATATTCGTACAAGTGGTTCTGTTTTCTCCAAAGGTCTCTTTAATTTTCCTTACATACAACGCTGGTATGATCTTTTGCAGACTCGTCAGCTGCAACTTCCAAGTTATGCGAGACATGCGTGTGCGTGTAGGGTTCAGCTGTCAACATGCACTTCCCCTACAGCGCAATGGCCTTTCACAAGGCAGCCCCCACCACTATCGTCTTTCCTTCCCCTGCCGCACCATCTGCGCAGGTACGGGCTGAGTTATTTTGTGCGCACTCTGGAGGCGTGCGAGAGAGACGGGCTGACGGGGGGGAGTGTTTATCAACATGTTCAGTCATCCGCTGGGGAGCCACGTGATGAAGTTAAGCTCATCACAGAAATTGCGGTGCGACCATCTGGGCCGAACGAAACCGCGGAGGCGGGCCGCGCAGGCAGCGCCCGGGGCAAAGCGCATTCCAGTGTGCAAATAGCGGCGGCGCCGGCGCCAGGGGCCTGGGATCGATGCGGGGCTGGGGTGGGGCCGAGCCGCGCTGTTTGCAGACCCGGGGTGGGGGTGGGGGGCTGCTGCCTGGCCGAGGGAACGCTTTGTGTCCACCTTCCTTTCATACTCGCTGCTCACCGGCTAAGCCGTCCGGTAACATCGCTATCTCGCCATTCTACTCCGCCGCGCCGTCTAAGCCCTTGTTTCTCAATAACCGTCTCTGAGCACTGCGGTAAACCAATAACAGTAGCGGTGAAACCGTAGCTGGGCAACGTTAATCAAAAAGTCAACTTCGTTAATCGTTAATCCGTTGCTACAAAAGTTTACTTTGTTAAACTTTAAAGCTTTACTTTACACGAGATTTATCGGAAGTTAATCGTTAACTCGTAATAGTAAATCTTACATTGTGGGTTAGTGAAATGAGGACGTGAATCAAACGTATTACCGCTGCTTAGATAAAAAATGTTTTAACAAGTTTGTTTGCGTGCGCATCATCCGCAGCAAGCACAGAAATATTAGTTTTATAAATAAAGACCGCCTTTTCTTGCTGCAATATATTTTATTTGTTCCAGAAGCGTTTCGGCTTTTACTTTAAGGCATCTTCGGCGGAACAGTTCGCATTTTTGGTTGGCAGGAGAATGAAACAAAGTGAACACACGTTGGTAGTGACTTCAAATCACAGTGATCGGTAAAATATCTACAGCTATTTGACGGAAGACTAACAGTGCTCTACAGTAATGAAGACAAACAATATGAAAATTGTGAAGGAAATAGTTGGTAGCATGAAAAAATGCTTATGTTTCGGAAGTGAATTTACAGTGCGACCTCCAGCATGTGACCAGATGAGAGAAAACGCAGATGCCAATCATAAACGCGAAGAACTATTCCACTGAAGATGCATTAAAGTAAAGAGCGAAAGGCCTCTGGAACAAATAAAATACATTGCAGCAGTAAAAGTCGGTTTTTACTTACAAAACGAATAAAAATATTTTGTTTGCAGAAATTTATGTAGCACATCGAAGATAAACAAACATGGTTTAATCATTTAGTTTAATAAGTATGTAGTTATCAATGATAAATCACGGAAGAATCAAAATAAAGGAGATCAGTATCTGACGCAAGGTGCAATTTCCCTTGATGAACATCAACATTTTAAAGTTTCCACCCGAAAGCGAGGCTCGTTTAGGAGACAAATTTACCTACGTACAGAAAAAAGGCTGTTTGAATGCAGCACTCGAGGGTATTTGTATTTCATAATTGAATTTACTAAAGCTTTTTTTCCAAGACGTACTGCATCGTTTAATGACTTTTTTGATTTCATGTCCAGCCATATTTTGACTAGACTATGAGTTAATTTTTTCAGATGTGTTACTACTACACTTTCTTTAGACTGTCGTTATAGCTACAATCAGACTCCCAAGATTTATTTTCTACAGTCAATTCACCAAAAGAAAGGCGTACTTAATGCGAGCCGCGATGAGTAGCCGCGCGGTTCGCCTTCCCACGGTTCACGTGGCTCTCCCCGTATAAGGTTCGAGCCGTCCTTCCGGCGTGTGTGTGTGTGTGTGTGTGTGTGTGTGGTGTGTGTGTGTGTGTGTGTGTGTGTGTGTTTTGTCCTTTGGGGATGAGTTATTTTAAGTTAGATGAAGTAGTGTGTAATCCTACGGACCGATGACCCCAGTAGTTTGATCCCACAGGAACTTACCACACTTAATGCGAACTCAGTAAACAATCAACAATTACAGCCAACACTTAGTTATTATCGCTCGCATTCCATTGCTCACATCAATCGCGGATCTCTGATTCCCCACACACCTACATGGCCCGAACTTGCCACAAAATTATTTCCGCGGCGTCATTTTTATCATAAATACAGTAATAGGCACCTAATTAACGATTAACACACTCAAAGTTAACGGAAGTTAAAAAGTCCAATAATATTTTTTTTAAATTAACTTGAAAGTTATCTGTTACTCGACGTGTTAGCTTTGTTAATTTAACGAATTAACGGTCTCTTGGTCAGTTGTGGGCAAACCAATGAACTAATATCTCCGGTGCGTGCGGAAGCAATGTTTGGGGAAAAAAATTGACCTACTGATGATCATTTGTAACAAGCTCACAGCAGTTTCTCAATAAAGGACGTTAATTCCCCGAACGAGTCTGCTATCATTGTTAAGCGTTGTGTATAAAGCTGTCTGCATCGTATACTATCGTTACTACTTTTCGTCTACTACCATCATCAGTTCTGAACCCAAATAGGATTAACAAAACGAACTTGAACGGATGTCATGTGACGTCCGCAACGACGAGAAACAGAAAAAAAAGTGTGGCATAATGGCTTGCGCATCCGCCTGGTACGCAGGAGACTCAGGTTCGAAACCTGATGCTGATAAAAATTTTAAATCATTGTTTCGACCTACACCATTATCGTTGATAGTGAGAATTATTAAGCATACATTATCAGTCGAGGTAAGTAAAATAAAAACATTTAAAAATGCACTCACCAAAACCTACAACTCGTAAGACATGTTTAGTGTGTTATGACGGCTGTGATAATCGGGTGCATCAACTGCCAACTCGACCCCAATGTTTACAGAAATATTGGTGTTAGTCGTCAGCCATGAGGTGGAGAACATGTTATCTTTGTTTCTTATGCCATAGTGTGTGTAAATGGTCCGCCGCGGCAGCTGAGTAGTCAGTGCGGAGGTCCCGGGTTCGATTTCCAGTACCGCCAGACATTTTTGCTTGGTGGGAGGACTGAAACGTGGTCCACTCCGCCTCCTGAGTGCAACTGAGAAGCTATTTGATTGAGAAGTAGGGGCTTTATAGTCATGAAAACTGACAACTGCCGGGAGGGCGGTGTGATGGCACCGCGCTCCTCCGTCCTGCATCCAGCAACGCCATTAACAGAGACGGAGCCGGCCAGTGTGGCCGAGCGGTTCTAGGCGCTTTAGTCTGGAACCGCGCGACCGTTACGATCGCAGGTTCGAATCCTGCCTCGGGCTTGGATGTGTGTGATGTCCTTAGGTTAGTTAGGTTTAAGTAGTTCTAAGTTATAGGGGCCTGATGACCACAGATGATAAGTCCCATAGTGCTCAGAGCCATCTGAACCATTTTTGAACAGAGACGGTCACGGCGGCTGTCAGTACCGATTGGCCAGCCAGGGTCTGTGGACAGAGTTCACTTTTTATTTTTATTTTATAGGGATTTAATGAGACTCCCGCTATGGCTAACTTCTTCATCTCGTTGCTATCTTTTCTACACAGAGCGGCATCATGGACTTCGTGAACCGTCAAGTACAAGAAAAGCCATTCATAATCAGGCCCGAGTGATTACATCCAATGCCATGTAAGAAGGAAATGAGGAAGCAAAAATCTCATTAAAAATTGAGGTTAAGTGGATTGCATGAACCACTACCTATTTCAGTCGCTTAGTTATGAAGACATGTTATGGAATGTAAACCGCAAACAGCTGTGTGTAAGATCCTTTATTTGGGTCTACAACTAGTTTCGTAGCTTAGAGCCACATCTGCAGTTGGGTATATAAATTATGTCGTGTGAGACCGCCCACAGGAAAATTAAAGATGCCTTTCCAAACAGGGGAAGCAGCTGTACGAATATCAAGATTAGATGGAAAACCAACCCTAAGAAAAAAAGGAAAGCTAAGAGAATTATATAGAAGGTCTACATAAAGGGAATGAACTTTAAGACAATATTACAGAAATGGAAGAGGACGTAGATGAAAAAAGAGATGAGGGATATGATACTGCGTGAAGAATAGGTCGGAAAAAAGGCCCCGGGAGTAGACTACATTGATAGCCTTGGGAGATCTAGCCAAGACAAACTTATTCCATTTGACGTGCAAGATGTAGGAGACCAGCGAAATACCCTCAGACTGCAAGAAGAATGTAATAATCCATTTCCAAAGAAATGCTGACAGGTGTGAATGTTGCCCAATTATCATTTTAATAAGTTATGGCTGCAAAATACTGACACGAATTTTTCACATAAGAATGGAAAAACTGGTATACGCCGACCTCATAGAAGATCAGTTTGGATTCCGTAGAAATCTTGGATCACGCGGGACAATACTGATCCTACGACTTCTTTTTTAATATAGGCTAAGGAAAGTCAAACCTACGTTTATAGAATCTGTTACTTAGAGAAAGCTTTGGCAGTGTTGATTGGAACACACTCTTTGAAATTCAGGGGTAAAATACGGCGGGGGTAAAATACAGGGAGGCCATTTACAACTTTTATAGAAACCAGACGGCATTTATAAAGAGTCTAGGGGCGCGAAAGGGAAGTAGTGGTTGAGAAGGGAGTGAAAGATGGCTGTAGCCTATCTCCGATGTTATTCAGCCTGTACATTGAGCAAGCAGTAAAGGAACCAAACATATTTTGGAGTGGGAATTAAGTCAGTGAGAATACATAGAAGATTTGAGATTTGCAGATGACAATGCAGTTCTGTAACAGGTAGCAAAGGACTTACAACAGTAGTTGAATGGAATGGACAGTGTCTTTAGAGGAGGATAGAAGGTGAAAATCAACAAAATCAAAGAAAGGGTAATGCACTGTAATCGAATTAAATCAGACGGTGCTGAGAGAATTAGATTAGCAATTGAGACACAAAAAAATACTACAGAAAGTATTGGTATATGGGCACTATAAACAAAAAAAGTTGGCCAAAGCGGAGAGGATATAAAATGTAGACTTGGAAAGAAAAGCGTTTCTTAAGAAGATAACTGTGTTGACAGTGAATATAAATTTAAGAATTAGCAGGTCTTTTCTGCAGGTATTTGTCCGGGGTGTAACCTTGTGTGGAAGTGAAATTTGACGATAAGCAGTTAAAACAAGAAGAGAATAGAAGCTTTCGAAATGTGGTGCTACAGAAGAACGCTGAAGGTTAAGTGGCTAGATCGCGTAACTAATAAGGTGGTGCTTGAACGGATAGAGGGAGAAAAGAAATTTGTGGCACAGTTTGACTAAAATAAATTGATACGACACAGTCACATCAGAGAATCACCAATTTGGTATTGGAGGGCAGCGTGGGAGGCGAAAATTGTAGAGGGAGACAAACAGATGCGTACAGTAAGCAGGTTTCAATGGTGTAGGGCGCAGTAGCAGATGAAGAGACCTGCACAGGATTGATTAGCCCTTGCACCAAACCAGTGTTTGGACTGGAGGTATCAACAATTACTATGATGACGACGATGATGATGGCCAAATGTGGAGATGGATAGAAGACCCAGCATTAGTGTCCAAATAATAGTAATACGCCAAGTGAGCTTACTGTCAAATCGTAAGTAGGCTGAATGGTGGCATCGACAACCCCCGAAAACAGAACTGGATTCAAAATTCATGGACAAGCTCTCGTCGCGCCGCATGAGTTCCACCAACACCATGATTAATTCGAAACAAACCTGAAGATGTGGCTTTAAGCAACGAAAACGTTTGTGTACCCAAATGAAATATCTTACAGCGATTTGCGGTTTTCATTGCACAAGATGTACTTCCATAGCTGCGGTTGCCCTGAACACACAGTTGTTGTCAATAAAGGTAATAAAGCATAGCTATAAGTACTTTACAAGTTTTCACTACTTTGAGAAGACCCAGGAGGAGTAGCGGAGAATTTTATTTTTAGGTGTTATTTCGATCGTACAGTGTGTGATCGATCTTGTTTTGCTTTGGGTACTCTTTTGTTTGAGCGACCCTTGGAAGGTACTGTAGCGAGAAACAGTAGTGTTTGAAAGTCTGTATTTGTCAAATTATTGGTCGTTCTGACATAACCTGTTAATCGGATTATTCGCTGTAGCTTACAAGTTAGACGAGAAAAATTTTTGTGCATAGGCTCCAGGCTGCCGATATGCACCGCCGCTACACCATGCCATTGTCGTTCAACAGCGGAGCTGTCGCCACTATGGTTGTCCTCTGCACTACTGCGCCACCATTTATTTTGTGCGTTGTTCCCGCATCCGCATTGAATCGGGAGTGAAATGCGTACGTTTTGGTAAAAAGCTCCATTCGTGTCGTCCAGCAGAGCGTACATCCTGTGGCGTAAGCGGAGCCTGTCTACGGTTTGCCACGTTTCCTGGCTAATGCCCACGCGATTTCTCTCCTCCTGATGTAGCCGCAAATATTTTCGGTTGTAGTTAAGATTATCAACTAAAATTCACTGGAGTAAAATCATCAGTTTACGCCGTTTTCCTTAATGTATCTGTAAGAGGAGACTGGAGTCTGTGTGTCTCCCACAATCAGCTGATTTCAGCCCGTATGCCCATTTAGAAGTGATAAATACTTAGAGATAAGTTAAAAAAAGTATGTATTCATCGCATAAAGACGGTTTGACAAAATGTGGGCTAGACAGGTATTCGCATCCAGATTTCATGATTACCACGAGCAGTCGCCTTAATTACGTCGTGCACACAACCAGGAGAAAGAGGGGGAGGAGTTTTGAAAAATTTTTGCAGAGTGACTCTTCTGCGGAACTTTGAGTTCTTGGTGAGATAAGCGGCTTAGTTATGGAATTAGTTATGCCGATAGAGGTTGGGTTGGAAAGTGACAGTTGGAAGCAATGAGGTGGCAATGCCAGCGAATGTGAAAGCAAATAAATGCCGGAAGTGTTCTTGGGATCCGCTGAAATGTCAACACATTTCATATCTGCATGAATGTCACTCCGCACAGATGGCAGGTGTAAACTCACCAGGAGTCGGAGGCACTTAACGGGATAACTAACTGAACTAAATCGACAGATGTAAATGTAATATCCGGAGTACCACAGGGAAGTGTGGTAGGACCGTTCCTGTTCACAGTATATATAAATGATCTAGTAGAAAGCGTCGGATGCTCTACAAGGCTATTCGCAGATGATGCAGTTGTTTATACCAAAGTAGCAAGGCCAGAAGATAGTAAGAATTTGCAGAACGACCTGAAGAGAATTGATGAATGGTGCAGACTCTGGCACTTTATCCTGAACGTAAATAAACGTAACGTATTTCCCATTCATATGAAAAGAAATCCTCTGTTCCGTAAAATATCTAGGCGTAATTATCCAGAGTGGAATGACCATATAAAACAGATAATGGGAAAAGCAGACACAAAACTCATGTTCATCGAAAGAATCTTAATGAAATGTAACTCAAACACGAAAGAAGTGGCTTATAAGGCGCTTGTTCACCTGATTCTTGAGTATTGTTCATCTTTGTGGTATCCCTGTCAGGTAAGACTAAGAGGACATAGAGAATATCCAACGAAGAGCGGCGCGTTTCGTAACGGGATCGTTTAGCTGGCGAGAGAGCGTTACGGAGATGCTAAACAAACTCCACTGGCAGGCGTTAAAATAAAGACGTTGTGCATCACGGAGAGATTTACTATGGAAATTTCGGGACAGCACTTTTCAGGAGGAGTCAGACAATATATTACTTCCCCCCATCTACATCTCGCGTATTGACCAAGAGAAGAAAATTCGAGAAATTAGAGCCAATACAGAGGCTTACCGACAGTCAGTCTTCCCACGCACTATTCGCGAGTGGAACAGGATTGGAGGGAACAGATAGTGGTACCAAAAGTACCCTCCGCCTGACACCATTAGGTGGCTTGCGGAGTATGATGTAGATAATGCATCGAAGAAGAAATGTGGTACTGCAGGTATCGACCTGTGGTTGCGCTCTTCGTCTAAAGATCAGAAGGTAGCTTCAGTGCGAAACGTGGGACACAACGTCACGAATAACAAATGAAAGAGTTGGGAATCGTATAAGGCTGTTCATAAACGAAAATCGCATTTATACATATGTGCTCTATATATTACAGTACTGCGCTTAAATTGGATTCGAAATTTTATCGAGTTGTTATACCTGACCGGAAATTAACTCTGAAAGAAATCATTTTTTTTTATTAGCGGGCGGAGCATAGGCTTTGTAGATCATTTTTGAAAAAGTTAAACCTCGGCTACATCGGTACTTGAATCTTGACAATATAAGATCATTCACTGCTAACATGAAATAAGAGTAATTTCTGATCCGTACACCACAGGAAAGGCAGTGAAATGTGGGGCATAGCGTTTAAAAATTAGGACTATCTGTAAAAAAAGCTTTATTTTGTACTCCTGTTTCATTTTATTCTTATCAAAGACGCGCGCAAACAGTGTTTGAGAATGCGCTGTCTAATTATTCAAGAAAAACATCTTTTACAACTCTAGACCTTCTGATAATTAATTTAATCAGTCGTAATGAATTTCCAGTTGACGAGCTTCATTCTGCATCTCGATGAATTGGGGATTGTAGACAATTTGCATGCACTTCTCATTAATGGTGGGTCGAACTCTCCAAAAAATGGCTACACAGTGTTCCTCTACGGAAGGGGAAGCATAAGAAGGTAGGCAGAGTTTTATGTTTCATTATTGTCTGCGACATTACATTACCACTACGGTTATTTACCTTGTGTGAGCGTCGCTAAGCGACAGCCACCTAGGCGGCCGTTCCTCCCGGACATCAGGAAGCAAATGCCCTGCTCTCACACCGAGAATGCATTTCTGCACCCATGCCACTTTATTCTGCGCGGCCAGTTACCATTACCAGTTTATTAGCCACAGGGTAGATATCTTCGCAGTGAACGTTTAGATGCGCAGGGCAGACCATTTCGCCAACATGTATCACCTTCAAAGTCGTGTGGCTTTCGTAAAGCAGAAACTGTAAACTCTTCAAAAACAAGTTCACTTTTACCAACACGGGTGAATTACGTCAGTCTTAGAATAAAGACGCCTTCGTGAATAAGGCTCTGTGCAAACGATACGCTATGATGGGCTTCTAGAGTATCACATCCTTATGTAGTCAGTACGGCATATAAACAGAAAAATCTTACAAGTTTTGGAATTAAAGTGCTTTTATTGTTGGTTTCTCCAGAGAACTTTCGACATGATACACCATCCGCAGGAAGGAAGGTGTGATGGGACAGGCGGAGGTTGGGCAAGGAAGGTCGCTACGAGCAGCAGACCTAGTCTGTCATTTCTTGAAAGTGAAGGGGGGGGGGGGGGGGGGGCGAGGAAGATTTCGGTTTAACGACTGATCGCGACGAAGACAGAGACTAACTGGTGAAAATGGGCCTCAGTATTCTCACTTTAATTAGACATCAAAAATGGTCGCGCCCCGTATATTTGAACGAAGCCTTTATACTCCACACAAAGTATTTTTTTCTCTCTCGTTGTGAATGTGAATTTCCACGCGCTAGGTGTGTTTCACTGGTGACATCGGTATCTTAAGTGAAAGTGAAGATGATTTATGTTAAGTGAATGAAGAGTCTAATGAGTAAATACGGATTGAGAAAAAACCAAAGAAAGGCTAAAGTAACGAAGAGTAGCAGAAATGAGGTTAGCGATAAATTAATCACAACTGGGCACCACGAGAGAGAGGTGAAGTTATGGATTATGCTACCTTGGAAACGAAATAGCTCATGACGGACGAAGTAAGAAATACATTAAACGCAAATAAGCATAGGCAAAGGGGGCATTCTTTGTCGAAAAAGTCTGCGTGCTTCATCGAAGGAGTAAATTTCCAACATTCATGTAAGTTGGGACCAGAGTACTGTATGGTAGTGAGTCGTAGACTTTGGGAAAACCGGAAAAGATGATAAAGCGTCTGAGGTGTGGTGATATAGAAGGGTGTTGAACATTAGATGGGGTGGCAAGGAATGAGGTGGTTCGCCGCAGATTCGGCGTGCAACGGAACATATGGAGCACACTGACAAGAAGAAGGGACGGGATGACAGGATGTGTGGTCAGACACCACGGAATAACTTCCATGATATTAGAGGGATCTGTAGAGGGTAAAAACTACAGGGGAAGACGGAGATTGGAATACATCCAACAAATAAATGAGACCGCACGGTTCAAGTGCAACTCAGAGATGAAGAGATTGGCACAAGACACGAATTCGTGCTGGGCCGCATCAAACCCGTCAGCAGATTGGTGACTCCAAAAGGGCGTGGTTACTACCTGCATATCGTGGCGAATTTAGTATGTAATATAAACAAGTGTAGGTGCGAAGTACCGACTGAATATACAAGAAGCATCAGTAGTTGAAGGTACGATAAAGTTTTACAAGTCTCTCGGTATTATCACGCCTGGACACTAAGAAACAGAGCAGCACTCGTCAGGAATAGTTCAGAAATACATAGAAATCCTCATCGAGGACATCCGGACAGGTTCTAGTCCGCGTTCTTCGTTGCTTATTATTCGGTCTCGTAGTCGCTCTGTGACATCGAACGAGCTGGCGCAGTGGAAAGACACTAGTCGCATTCTGGAGGTCTACCGCTCAAATCCCCGCCCGACCATCGAGATTTGCGTTTCCTGTGGTTTCTGTACACTGCTTAAGAAAATGCCGGAATGATTCCTTTCAAAAGGACATGGCCGATTTTCTTCCACATCGGAGCTTGTGTTCTGTCTCTAATGACAGCGTCGTCGACGGGACGTTAAACCCGAATCCGGCCTATCGTTTCGTTCGTTAAATGGTCGAAGTCGGGTAATGATTCTGCACTGTGTTACGGGGCATTTTTGCGATTCATCTGACGCAAGTAAATGGAACACTATTTATACTGTGTCTCATCATTACATAACTGCCGTCCTCGAGTTGCATTTGGAGACGAGGCAACTAAAATTTTATACTACACTCAAAACACTTATATCACTAAGAATTGATGTGAATCAGCTCACTTTTACACCCGCATCTACATGACTACTCTGTTGTTCACACCTATCTGCTTGACTGAGGGTTCGGGCCACTTTCACACTATTTCTCTACCGTCCAACTCTCAAGCAATGCGTAGGAAAAACAAACACTTAAATCTTTTCGTCGTAGCCCTGATTTCTCTTATTAAGATGATCATTTCTCCCTATGTTGGTGCGCGCCAACGAAGTGTTTCCGCATTCGCAAGAGATATTTGGCGGATGAAATTTCGTGAAAAAATTTCGACGCACCGAAAAAAAAAACGCCTTTGTTTAATGATTGCCACTCCAACTCGCGTATCATATCCGTGACACACACTCCCCAAAACGTGCTGGAGTTCTCTGAACTTTTTGAATGTCTTCAATCAGGCCTACCTGGTAAGGATCGATGCCGCACTGCAATACTCTAGACCGCGGGGGGTTCCAAAACGCTTCCTCTGGCGGAACACAGAATCCTGGTACTTTTCTGTAACACCTTGTTTATTCTGAATGTTAGTAAAATTTTCAAAAATAAGGAAACTTCTTTTATTCAGTGATTAGTTCAATTTTATATCATGATTAATAACGAAGAAATCATAGTAAAATTTTAAATCGTCGAAATGGCAAAAGGAAGAAAAAATCATGTTAATACTTTTTTGCGGAGCACTTATTCATTTCCGGTAGAACGCCAGTGTTCGCGGAAAACAATTTGGCGCCCCTTCCCCACGGCATTATCTACGTAATCGTTCCAACTTAGGTTGTGCGTCATTAATTTCTAAACATTTAGTCGAATTGACAGCCTTTAAATTTGTGTGATTTATCGGTGTAATCGAAATTTAATGGATTCCTTTTGGTACTCATGACGGTCACCTCACATTGTTCACTATCCAAAATCAATTGCCATATTTCGCACCCTATAGCTAGCTTGTCTAAATCATTTAGCAGTTCGTTTTGATCTTCTGATGACTTTACTCGACAGTAAATGGCAGCAACATCTGCAAACAGTCTTAGAGGGCTGCTGAGATTGTCTCCTAAATCATTTACGTACATCAGGGGCACCACAGGTGTATAACATTTCCTTGGGAAGCGCCAGATGTCACCACTTCTGTTTTACTTCTTTCTGACAGAATTACGAATGCAGTTCTAGGAGTTTGCGAGTATTCTGAAAATAATAAAAACACTATTCCTCTACGCTCTGTCACGGAGTATGGGACTACTACTACATCGTCGTCGTCGTCATCATCGTCATCTTGCAGAGCGCAGTAAGGAAGGGGGGGAAGGGGTGGGGGAGCGTAACGCAAGTGCCCTCTTGCTGACACGTTGGAAGGCAGGAGAGAGGGACTGGAGGAAGTAAACCTGTGCTGTGAGGGCGAGTCTTTAGTCTTACTTTGATAACTCTGACGGTAAGGGCATTGCCTGCGAAAGGCAAAGGTCCGGCACAGTTATAATGTGGCAGGAAATTTCATTCCATACACCGTTAACAAATTTATGACTTCAGTAGCGGCACTGTGTCCCATCCCTGCAAACGACATTGGCCAGTTAACAAACAGCTTCACCTTGACTCTCATATTGATCCAGTCGGAACCGACAGACTTTCATTACACGTTCTCCCAGTCTTCATGTAAACGGCCGCAGGAATTAAACTGTTATAACCCAGAGTTGCGAACATTGTTTCCACTGAAATTCAGCAGACATTAAGCCGTTTCCGCGGGCCCCGGTCGTAATCCGCCTATCGGCACGGACTATCTCATCGACTCGCTGTTCATTACGAGCCAGGCTGCAGCACGCCAGCAACGGCAGTAAATGGCCTGTCGCTCCGATTCGTATTCGCTAATGCTTAATTCCAAATCCAACCGCATGATTTTAATAACACTGGACGGTTTTTTCTTCGTACGCCTTCACAAAAGCTGCAACACTTACCAGACGTAGCGGAATTCTTTACAGCCTCCTATTACCTACTGTCCTCCGGAACATGCGAGGGTGAGTCAAATGAAAACCTTAAATTTGTAATAACAAATCGAAATTTCGTGCCGTTATCTTGTAAGTTGGTAAGCGTGCTACAAACAGCATGCAGAATGGCCTGTAGGTGGCAGCACAGTGCAGATGCACACTTCCCGTCGCAATATCAGCATAAAGATGGCCGCCCCACTTGCGACTTCCACCAGGGATGAACAGCGTTCTGTTATTCGGTTTTTGCGTAGTGAAGGTGTGAAGCCTATTGAAATTCATCGACGAATGAAGGTTCAGTACGGTGATGCATGACTGTCACAGCAGCAAGTCTACAGATGGAGTAGGAAGTTCGCAAATGGTGTGACTTCAGTGGAAGATGCTCCTCGTCTAGGTCAGGCACAACGAGTTGTGACTCCACAGAACATTGCAGCAGTTGAAGCCATAGTGAAGGAAAACCGCCGAGTGACACTGAATGACATTGGAGTATGTTTGTAGATTAGTCATGGATCAGCACACCGCATTGTGCATGATGTGCTCCAGTTTCACAAAGTGACTGCAAGATGGGTGCCACGGCAGCTGACTCCTGAAATGAGAGAACGACGTGTTGATGCTTGTGAAGAACTACTTCGGCGCTTTGAACGAGAAGGTGATGGCTTCCTTGCAAGAATCGTTACTGGAGACGAAACCTGGGTTCACTTCCACCAACCGGAAACGAAGAGAGCGAGCAAGGAATGGCGCCATTCCTCATCACCAAAACCAAAGAAGTTTCGAACAGAACCATCAGCAGGGAAGGTTATGCTGACTCTCTTTTGGGGCGAAGAAGACGTCATTTTGGAGCATTACATGCCTAGACGGACCACTGTCACCAGTGCATCATACACAGATCTCCTAAAAAATCATCTGCTGCCTGCAGACGTGGATTGCTGTCAGCAGGTGTCCTTTTGCAACATGACAATGCAAGGCCCCACACCACCGGTACAACAGTTGCAACAATCAGAGACCTGCATTTTGAGTGTCTTCCTCATCCACTATACTCACCAGACCTTGCCCCCAAGTGATTTCCATATATTTGGACCGCTAAAAGACGCAATGGGAGGAAAGACGTTCCGTTTTGATGAAGAGGTACGCCACGCGGTGCATGAGTGGTTGCGCGGACTACCAAAAGAATTTTTTTCTAAAGGAATTAATGCACTTTGTAAGCGTTGCAGGACTTGCATTGAGCGTGGGGAAGATTATGTCGAAAAGTGATACAGCTTTGTACCATTTCTACAACATATATAATATTTAAAAAAAATTTAAGATTTTCATTTGACTCACCCTCGTATAATTTTATTACATTTCCTGGAATCTGTTATCCATTCAACAACACGACACTATCAAAAACGGTATGGTGAGCTTATGGGAACAACAACATTACGCTTGGATACTGAATGTAAACACAAAAAGAGGAAAACTTTATTTTAGAATTTACCGAGGACTAACCTGAATCACTTACATGAGTTATTGGTAAGTGTCCTTGAAAGCTATCAACTTGTCCGTGATTTGTTACACAGCTCTTGCATCGCGCAAAAGCTAGTTTATTCAATGTCTTATATGGTACTACACTCTGATTAAAATTACTTGATAGTCGACACTTTCCGCGTTGGAGCTGGTTTCCTCCGATCAGAGCCCTCACCGTAATGCCCGAACTGTTCGACGATGCCAGACTGCCACAAGAATTGGACAGTGCACTTCCAGTTCCTTGTCCGGGATTATCTCTTGATGGGTTTGGATCCCAAACCATGGCTCTAGCACTTATTTAATGTTGCATCATACACGATAACTGTATCCCCCCCCCCCCCCCCCCACACACACACACACAAAACAATGATAATGAGACACACACTTTTCACACACCACACTATCTAAATACTACTGAATACTTCCGCGCAACATGCGATGCTGCGTTACATATGCGGTTGTCAAAATCACAGATCGGCTTGCGTTAGATAAGCTTCGCACGACACTGCGTGAAACAGAGTTACTAAAAGTTGCAATTTACCACTACGACAGTGTGATTATAGTAAAATATGTAACAATTCGGCTGAGCGTTGTACTTTAGCGCACTGGTTAGTGCATTAATCGGCTATGTTAAATCATAGCTCCGAATCTCGTCTAAGGTCACGATTTTTTTTAAATTTCTGAATCTAAACAGTGATTACCATTTTTATTCAATTTAATGGTTTAAATGTAATTTTATTATTTATACTTCGTTCTGGCATCATTTTCATCGTCGTATTGTCTTTTTTATTTGCTCTTATTTTTCTACCTATCACTTTTTTCGTCTGGAATCTACCTTTCTCGCCTGTAATCTGCAACCAAGTGCCAACGAGAACTGCTCATCGGCTGGTAACGCGGCAGCTCTTTTAGCCTGCACGAGGATAGTTTCAGGTAACCAATGACAGCGAGAAATTACAGTTCGCTTTTAGCGCTGAAACTGAATTTTTATGTCTTGCGTATGCACGTAAAGGTTAGCTTTAATAGCCGTGAACAGAGAGATCGTGATTTTCGTTCTGCAACAGATTCTTGACCACCGCTTTCTCTGATACAAAACACAGGTCTAGGTTGTGGTTAAATTAGGATTTAAGTTTAAATTCAGGGCTACAAAATGCGTCTCCTGCCTCAGTTCAGCCATTCGCCACTTAAAACTACAGAGCGTCTCGCATTTCCGACATAACTTGCGGCAGCCACGTGACATGCCCGCGTGACACATTAACAGCCGATGTGGCAACACAGCAGCAAGTGAAAGACGTCAAGTATGAAGTAATTTTAAATGAACTAAAGATGACCAACGCGGCACTGCCCGGGTAACCATTTTGCCAGTTTCCTATCAGAAACAAGAACAAAAAATTAATTGTGGCGTAATGTAGAAGAAATTTCATTTCCATGTACTCGTGAAAAGACCTTTGAAATTATGTAGCAGACTCAGCATGAGATGATCCCGGGCATATTCTGTATGCTGGGAGCAATTGTTTAGCGTGCCTACAACATGATTTCGTAAAATTCTCTGTGGTAACTCCTCTTCAGACTATAGCCGGCTACTGTTTTCGCCTACAGCCGTTTGTGCTTCACATTTGAAAGCCGTCAAAAGTCCTGACAGTGTCAGGGATTTCCTTAGGGTGACTTGACTGTAGGAGTGTCTTAATAATAAATAAGCGTATTACAACTTCATGTACGATGCGACATTTTTTCACACATCTCAGTATTTAAGATGTCTTATCTCTTGAATTGTGTGTTATACAATGACACATTTGTGTCGGTACGTTCAGCGGTATACATGGATACTGTCTGCAAAATTTACTGGGAAAGGAGTACCACAGAAGTAATAAATTTGAACGTCACGCACGATGCGGCAGTTTTTCTACACGGCAGTTGTTCCACTCATCTCACTGTCTATGATGCCACTTCTCCTGAAGTATGATAGGTATGCTGTTGTCTTCAGTCCAGAGACTGGTTTGATGCAGCTCTCCATGCTATTCTATCCTGTTCAAGTTTCTTCATCTCCCAGTAACTACTGCAACCTACATCCTTCTGAATCTGCTCAGTGCTTTCAACTCTTGGTCCCCCTCTACGATTTTTACCCTCCACGCTTCCCTCAAATACTAAATTGGTGGTCCCCCGATGACTCAAAGTGTCCCAGCAACTGATCCCTTCTTCTAGTAACGTTGTGGCACAAATTCCCCTTCTCTCCAATTCTATTCAGTACCTCCACATTAGTTAAGTGATCTACCCATCTAATCTTCAGCGTTCTTCTGTAGAACCACATTTCGAAAGCTTCTATTATCTTTTTGTCCACACTGTTTATCCACCATGTTTCACTTCCATACATGGCTGCACTCCATACAAATACTTTCAGAAATGACTTCTTAACACTTAAATCTATACTCGATGTATAATATGTTTGGATTTTAACGTCAATATTCGTTATGAAAAAAGCTCTAATGGCAAGTGTTACGTGCAGCCCCCAGGTACTTTAGTAATGACAATAACATAGAAGATGAGTTACGTTTATGTTAAAGAAACAGCAAACTGAAATTTTTGTCGTGATACTGCAAAACTGTTAAAACATAGTTCCGTGATAGTTTTCTTCGAACTGCACGATGGGTCTTACGAAGAGACTGATAGCGTAGCTATAGATATCCCTTTCAGCCTAGAGATAAAAAATTTCTTCACGGAAAAATTCGAGGGATACGCATTCGGAACTGCGAATAAGAGACACAATATATGGTGGTTCCCTTACCTGACTGATACGTTTTGTTACAGAGAAATGGCAGAGAAGAACTACGTCGTTTACATTAACACATTAGTGAGATTAATGCGAAAGATTTACTATGCAGTAGAAGGAGGTAGACGACAGATTATATTTTTTCGATATGCTAGTCTTCAGGGAACAATAGCTTGAACACACGGTATATCGGAAACCCACACACACGGACTGTTACGTAAATCGAGATTGATCTTGACGAAATGGAATTCGCTGTAATCTACAAACCCAACCGAAAGATACATGACACCTGAAATCGGCAAAGGATGCTCGCTAACCGCTGGAAAAGGAATTTACAGGTTATCCTATAGCTATGGTGAAGTGTTCGATACTACTAAAACAACAATCGAAAAACAACTGCAAGAACACAAAGGCAACTACAGAAACGGAAAAACAGACAGGTCAGCTGTTCTGGAGCGGTGTTTTGCAGCCGGGATACCACCGGATTCGAGTGCAAGAGACTCAAAGTATTGGCAGCTACACGTGGATACTACGAATGGCTTTACATAGAGGCTATGGAGATTCTGTAATCGGTAGATGGAAGGTGTGAAACTGAACTGTATTTGAATTCCGGTGTGGAAGAAAATGAGTACCGGTCTTCCGCCATGGGACGATAGAAAAAGCTGAGTGCAGTATCAGACAGCGGCCAACTGCGTTGTGGTTTTCAAATCATGCGACGTCACGACTCTGCGTAGTATAAATGGGAAAACTCGTTCATCCTTGGGAACTAGTTCAATGGTGATCGCTGTTTTTTGGGAACAGTTCATTTTTACTCGTTCACCGTTCATTTCTGCATAGCATATGGTTCTTATGAAAAATCGAGAATTAGCAGCATAGGTAACTGAAGATGGAAGGCGCCAAGAGGGGCACTTGACTCCCCTCTGAAGTACAGAGTTTTTATTCATTACAGAATTCTCACACACTTGTAGCAGCAATTTTCGTGATTCTGCAAAACCTCTCGTTTAGCCAACTGTAGAGTTATGTGGCTGATCGCAGTGAAATAATATAAGGTGGTGCACGAAAAACCGGCACCCAATACAGACTGCTCGCCAATTAAGCACGATTTGTTGACCGCAACCAGCAAAATAGATAAACATATAATAATTAGGCAGTAAAGAAATAAAAAATAAGCTCCTTGCAAACAACAACTTCGAAACAATAGATGACGATTGTTGGGCAACAATGAGCAGTCTAGTAGTGGGCCACCCTGTACCACTGAAATACTATTTTAGAAGTTATCGTATTCTCTTTACAAAATGTGACACCAGACACTAGATTATGGAGAGCGGGCTTCATTCGGTTGTAAGTCGGTCTGTCTTCCATAACAATGTACATGCTATTTTTCCCTGAATAAAAAAAAGGGAAATTGCCACTCCTGTGTGCCGTGCTGACTTCCGTTGCACGTGTAATAACAAAAAATTTGGCTTTTTATTAGTATGTCTTCTGCCGTTTATCGAAATAGTGAAGTAAGCTGATATGCCCTTTTGTTACCTGAAAGATGTATGTATTACATACCACGTAATTCTTATGTAATTTACGTAATTATAAAATCCACTTTAATTAACGGTCGTGGACGATGAATAGAATATGAAAAGAACCAAAGTCCAGAGTTCAAAAAAGGTTCGAAACAGATCTACAATGGGTGTGCGCAGCGAACGAAACGAACAATTCGATACTGAACTAACTACGAGCAGTCGGCAGTAGAACTGAGACGAGTGGCCACGCGAAGAAGGACGAGTCCGGCCGAGGGAGACCGAGTCCGAGACAGACGGAACCAGACCGATGCTCGAACGAGACCGGCCGGCGTGCCGTTCGGGAACGAGACCGACCGTTTCCCGTTCCCGGGAACTATAAGTAGAAAGCCACGACCGAAGTGAACTATGAAAGACTGTACCTTAGAATTCGTTCCCCGTTCATCCTGGTGAACCGTTCCTTGAGATCCGTTAGTTCACGAACGATCCATCTCTACTGCGTAGGAGCACGCGGAAACGGAGTATTACTTCTGTCAACAGCAAACCGGGGTATGCATCGCACCTTCGAAACAGCTACAACCCCCCTTGAAGACATCCTTCGCAGCTAAAAACTAAACACTGGGTTTCATCAAGACGCTCATTCGACCACTGTATAATAGCCAGGGGTATTTTAATATGTGTAAGAAACCGTCGTGGTTTCACTACAATATTCAGCAGTAACTTACTCATCGAGAAGGTAACTTTAGAACACTGAACTCTTAATTATGTGAGGCACTACTTACAAATTGTCCCTCATGATAACTATAACCCATGCATTACAACGACACACCACATCAAAATAAATGATCACTGCAGATGAAAAAATGGAAATTTGTGGTAAGGCCTTACGGGACCAAACTGCTGAGGCCATCGGTCCCTAAGCTTACTCACTACTTAATCCAACTTAAACTAACTTACACGAAGGACAACACACACACACACACACACACACACACACACATGCCCGATGGAGGACTCGAACCTCCAACGAGGGGAGCCGTGCGAACCGTGGCAATGCGCCTCACACCGCTCGGCTACTACAGATGATTTTCAGTATCAGCTCACTGGTAAGCTTAAGACACAAAGTTTACGATAAACGCAAGAAGCACTTGCATTGCAAGAAACCATCACAGCAAAACGATTGAGTAACGTACGGACGGTCAACATAAAGATGAAAAATGATTGTTTTGACACAGCTTGGGTCAAGAAAGAAACATCTTGTCCCCGCGGTGTTACTGTTAAAAACGAAACAATTTCATCATTCCAACAGTGCAGTGGTATTCTTCGACAGCTGCCTGAAAAAATAAAGAATGGAATGAACAACTGTTCCTTATGTGCTCCTACCGCTGTAAATCGCTGTTTGGGGTATGTTAGGAAAATGCGATTATCATAAATTATAAATTAATGCACGAAACTTGGAAATCAAACTTAATGGAGTTACAGATGGCATGTGCATGCAGCTACAATCAGTCACAGACATTAACTTTATGTTTGTATCGGTTAAACTCCTAGTGCACAGGGCTCAGTGACACTACAACACGAAAGCTTGTTTACTCTGTCAATTTTGGCTATTATATGGTATGTTATGGATAACGCTGTGCGTATTTAACGACCATTCCTAGCCTTGATATCTGCTCTGTCAATTAGCGAACTTTGTGCAATTCGGCGTCCAAGCAATTGTGATGTCGAGCACCGCCGTCCATACCATGTCCTCGCTCATGGAGCTTGTGGTTAACGACTTGTAACTCATTCAAAAGTACTGAAGAGTTCGACAGAAAAAAAAAATGCATTTCTGTCATTGACGGTAACTCCGCGCGAGAATCGCAACACCCGCAACCCTACTGAATGCGGTTCTTTGATTATGTTTCTTCTTCCCAGGCCGTAACACACTGCCATTGTCACTGTTGACCTAATGAAGGCTTTTTATACTTTGCCTTAGGTTCAAACAGGCACTTCTCTAAAGCTAGCATACAAGATTCCAGTGAGCGTCCGCGATTTATTCAATGGTAATATGGTAAGCCGATGGGTAACCACCTCGTTTACAGCTATCAACTTATACTGATCCTAGGTATTTGAATCTCCAAACCCTTGTAATTTGGTTCCGTGGACTTAGCACTGTAATCGGATAGGCTGTTCTATTCTCTCTTATGTTACACAGCGCATTATGTTTTAGTCTTAGTGAAACGCATGCGACCTCTCACTGATGTCTGAGCACACTGCTGCAGTCTTAACCCTGATATCTGACTTTAGCTGTATTTTTTTGTCTACTAGCTGTACCCAGCCACGCTTTGCTTTGGTTCCGACTGTTTAAATCAAAAAGAAAGTAAATAAAGCATAAGTTTCTAATATGTATGGGAATTGGATATACGTCCTAATCATCATCTCCTCCTCTCCCTTTCTTTGTCCATTTCCTCCCAACAATATGTCCCTCTCTCTCTCTGACCTTGAGAGATTCTGTAGCAGTATTCTAATCATAAACAAATAAGCGACACATACAACTTTCCTGTTTGCTAACAACGTTGGACTAATATGTCTAAATGTTTATTACAATCATCAGCTCCTTCCAGCGAGCCGGGTAGGAACTTTGTGAACAATATGCCTCCATTGGTTTCTCTCCTGGTATAGCTTTTCCCTCTCCACTACATCCCATGTTACTCCTCTCCTCTTGAGATCTTCCTTAACCTGGTCTGTCCAACTCTTTCTTTGCCGCCCAATTGGTCTTATTCCTGGTACCTCCATCTCCGACGTCGAGGCTGGACGAGATGGCCGAGCGGTTCTAGGCGCTACAGTCTGGAGCCGCGCGACCGCTACGGTCGCAGGTTCGAATCCTGCCTCGGGCATGGATGTATGTGATGTCCTTAGGTTAGTTAGGTTTAAGTAGTTCTGAGATTTTGGGGGGCTGATGACCTCAGCAGTTAAGTCCCATAGTGCTCAGAGCCATTTGAACCATTTGGACTGGCGTGGAGTCAGAGTCGGGTGCATTCGCTTCACGTAACCGAACCACTTCAATCTCAAAGCACTCATCCTCTCCTCTGTAGTCAATGTCACGTGGAGGTCTCTCCTTACATAATCATTCCTGACTCTGTCTCTCCTAGTTTTTGTAGAGCTGACCTAAGGAACTTCATTTCACATGCTTGTACGTGACTCTCTTCCCTCTTATTTATGACCGAGGCCTCTAGACTATACATCATGATTGGCAGGAGGTAAGTTTTTTTTTACAAGATCAGTTTGGCTCCTTGAGTGACTTCCTTGTCCCAGATTAGATTTCGTACTTTGTGGAAGAAACTAGATCCTTTTGCTATTCTGTTTAAGACTTCTAGTTTGGAACATGCTACCCAGATTTATTATAATAACGTGTAAAAAATTTAAGTAAATCGGGCCTGGCCGGCACTTGGATGGGTGACCATCCGGGCCGCCATGTGCTGTTGCCATTTTTCGGAGTGCACTCAGCCTCGTGATGCTAATTGAGGAGCTACTCGACCGAATAGTAGCGGCACCGGTCAAAGAAAACTATCGTAACGACCGGGAGAGCGGTGTGCTGACCACATGCCCCTCCTATCCGCATCCTCATCTGAGGATGACGCCGCGGTCGGATGGTCCCGATAGGACACTTGTGGCCTGATGACGGAGTGAGTGAGTGAGTGAAAAACACGCCCGTATTAGAATTCAAGACCATGTCAAATACTATGGCAATTCTTACATCACCGCGTTCATTATTTTCGTTTTAGAGATTTTTTAAAATCAAAATTCAGATAATTATGTAATATCTCATTCCAGACCCAAGAACCTAGCCTCAATAGGACAGCGGAAAAACGAATAAAACACATACGGCGTGCTGTACAGAGCTCTGCCCTATGCTTTCTGTCCACACGTGACGAAAACTTAGTGTTGGATGTGCACCAGATGAGCACGTACTATCTCTAGTTCCGAGATCAGCAGCATTCTGTTTGAGTATCCCCTTCTTAGCAGGTCATAGAAGGAATGCCTTCGCAGCACATTTCTGGTGACTACCAAAGCGTTCAGGCCGCTATTTTGAAATGTAGCAGATGACGGACAGGCGGTAGCAGCCTCGTCTCGCTGTGCATTTCCAGCCGGCGCAAAACCATTCCTCCCCCTGCTCGCCCCCCACCCCACAGTAATTACACAGTGCCCGGGGCCCAGCCAGAAACACTCCCCCGCATATTCCCTGTGAGCACGTGGCGCATTTCGAGCAAAGCCCGGCAAAAACCGGCAGCGGTCTCATTTTACACCAGCTGCCGACAAGTCTGGCTAACAGCACCGCCAGCTGTTTCCTGCACGCAAAAATTGAAACTAACTTTTTTCCCAAAACCAAATTAAAATTAAATACGAAAGCAATTTCACGTACAACCTAAATATCTGATTAATGATAAGCAGTAACCCCAGCACCGATTCTAATTAATTAAACTCCCACGTATGAAACACCTTCAGACTGGATGGGTATAGTCTGGGATTCTTGCCTCCGTTTTAAGAAAAAGTTTTTCACAAATCTCAATGCGTACATCACATCTCCTAAACTACGTATCAGGCAATTATATAATTTCGCATGTGCTTTCAGTGGTGTATGTTGATACCGTCTACAAGATGTGTCGCGAGTTTGCAGTAAAGAGAATAAATTAAAACATCAATCCCGGTGGCGAAGTTTTACTATATGAAAGGTGAAAATGTAGCAATCGATCTTTTTTTCCTTTCATAAACTTGTTCAGCTATCACCGAGAAATGTTTCGAAAAGGTTTGAAAACACATGCAAAGTTTGTTGGACACAGCTACATGCTCCCATTTTCAAACATAGACTGAATACAGTTTAGATAATTTGCGCGTCGTTAAGTATGCTGCATCAAGACTTACCAACAGTTTTTGAATTTTACTCGCTCCTTATCGTGTTAAACCTTCGGCGTAAGATCACCAGAGGCTCGTTCGGAAAGTAAGGAATCATCGGTCGCGAAATGGAAACCACAGTCCAATTGAGTTTTGTACAGATGTGGCGGGTAGTGTCCAGTATACCCAAAGATAGCTTCACGCCGCTTTTCTCATTTCTGAGCGCACAGTGAGCGCGTAAACATGACTACAAAATAGTGTCTCCCGCCAACGATGTGTGCCTGCGAGCGAGTTAGCCCATTTCATGCAACCCCACAAACGTTACTCTCATGCACTTCCTTCTTCGTGACTGTTCTCGACCGCACAGTGCAGGGGTAATGAGGACGCTCCTGCAGCGTTTTCGATGGTAAGCGTTTGATCACCCACCATACAGCCCGGACTTGGCTCTCTCTGGTTTTCATTGCTCACAAGAACAGCTGGATACGAGGAATAGCTTTCTGGCACAGACAATGCGCTGCAGTCCAGCGTAGAACATTGCTGGAAAGAACAAAGAGGCTTCCTTATATGACGAGGGTATTGGAAATGTTGGTACA
The DNA here is from genome assembly GCF_021461395.2 of Schistocerca americana. NCBI lineage: Eukaryota > Metazoa > Arthropoda > Insecta > Orthoptera > Acrididae > Schistocerca > Schistocerca americana. The sequence goes on from NC_060119.1 coordinate 222,787,158, forward strand.
ATGCTACGATACATGTGTTATGTTGGAGCGGCGACTATTTTGGGAAGTCCACTGGACTGTGGGTCTACGCTGAACCGCCAAAGAAACCGATATAGGCATGCGTATTCAGAGATATGTAAACAGGCAGAATACGGCGCAGGAGTCAGCAACGCCTGACTAAGACAACAGGTGTCTGGCGCAGTTGTTAGGTCGGTTACTGCTGCTACAGTGCCAGGTTATCAATATTCAACTGAGTTTGAAGGCTGTGTTATAGTCGGCACACGAGTGATAGTACACAGCATCTCCGGGGTTAGGATGAAGTGGGGATTTTCTCGTACGACCATTTCCCGAATGTACCGTAAATATCCGGAATTTGGTAAAACATCAATCCCCGACAACGCTGCGGCCGGAAAAATATCTTTCAAGATCGGGGCTTACAACGACTGAACAGAATCGTTCAACGTTACAGAAGTTTAACCCTTCCGCTAATTGCAGCAGATGCTGGGCCATCAACAAGTGTCAGTGTGCGAACCATTCAATGAAACATCATCGATATGGGCCTTCGGAGCCGAAGGCCTACTCGTGTACCCTTGATGACTGCACGACACAAAGCTTTACGCCTCGCCTGGGCCCGTCAACATCGACATTGGACTGCTGATGACTGGAAACATGGTGTCTGGTCTCGTTTCAAATTGTGTGGAGACAACCTCATGATCCATGGATACTGGATGTCAGCAGGGTACCATTCAAGCTGGTGGAAACTCTGTAATGGTGTGGGGCGTGTGCAGTTGGAGTGATGTGGGACCCCTGACACGCCTAGACTCGACTCTGGCAGATGACGCGTACGTAAGCATCCTGTCCGGTCACGTGCATCTATTAATGTCCATTGTGCATTGCGACGGATTTGGGAAATTCTAGCAGGGCAATGCGCCCCCCCCGTCCTCCCCCATGTTCAGAATTGCTGCAGAGTGGCTCCAGGAACACTCTTCTGACTTTAAAAACATCTGCTGGCCACCAAATTCCTCAGACGTAAACATTACTGAGCATATTTGGGATGCCTTGCAACGTGCTATTGAGAAGAGATCTCCACCCCCTCGTACTCTTACGGATTTATGTACATCCCTGCAGGATTCATGGTATCAATTCCCTCCAGCTCTACTTCAGACATCAGTCGAGGAGTCCATGCAACGTCGTGTTGCGGCACTTCTGCGTGCTCGCGAGGGGCGTACATGATGTTAGGCAGGTGTACCAGTTACTTTGGCTCTTCAGTGTACATTAGACTAGTGAATCCAGCAATGGCTCGCAATTGCCGATTATATATGGGAATTGTATGTACGTCCCAATGTCCTATTCCCTTTCTCTCTACCTATCTCCTCCTCCTCTTAACCCCCACCCTCTCTCTATCTCCTCCTCAGCCCCTCCCACTTTCTCGCCTCTTTCTGTCTCTCTCTTCTTCCCACTCCATTTGTCCTTAAGCCTTGTTACTATAAATGAAACCTCGATTGGGAAATTAACTCACTTAAAATAAATGAGTAAATTGTTATCACTAATATAAGGGGTACAGTAGAGATCTCTCCAGCCGCTGGATCTGTAGGGGTAATAGTTTCAATGATTGTATTTCTCATAGTTTCAATCGGCGGACGGGTAGGACTGCAAAGTTTCGAGTGATGTAGATTCCATAGTAAATCTATAAACAACAAATACATTCCTTTTTCCTCTTAAAGCTGAGGGATAGAAATTTTGTTTTATGTGTGTGTGTGTGTGTGTGTGTGTGTGTGTGTGTGTGTGTGTGTGTGTGTGCGTTCTTTCTCGCAACAGTCATAAGAGAAAATCTGTAAATTATTGTTAAATATAGGTAATAACTTAAAACCGTCTGAATGTTAGTAGAGTAATGTATACCAATTTGACGTAAGGTGGCCAAGAACTTTTTGTGATTTTTTGCTAACAAAATTTCGCCTTTTACGGACACTGGTTGAATATGTCTCCAGATCCAGTCAATGGACGTCTGAGTGTTTATTGGAGCATCGTGTAAAAATTTCAAATAAACTGGTCCAGAAATTTCGAGACTTTTACTAACAACGTTACTCTTATGTATTACCTATACATTTATGTACCACATATATTTGAAGAGTATGTAGCCTACAAGTTTAGTGGTGATAGTGACAAAACAGGAAAATATCGGTACTTACTAACAAGGTTTCTACTTTGTCACCTTATGAATTGCAGACATTTATGTAGCATATATATTAAAAATATGTGGCCTATGCCTGTCCAAATATACAAATCACACATTTTTAAAATGTGTAGCCTATGTCGGTTCGAACGTTTATTACAGTATCGTGTAAAAATAAGAAGAAAAACAGTCAAGAACTTTTCAAGATGATTGGTAACAACGTTAAATTACAACTTGTCTTTATAGTGCAGTACATACCGAGCTTTCTGTCTATTTCTCAGAAACTTGCACGGTGAAACTGTATTCGCAGGAATACGCTGCTTCCCCACGCTTCAGCGACTTCAAACAATTTTATAATTTACGTTTCCCACGATATCGAGGCAGCTATCCCACTAGCCCCTTCGAGACTTATCTGTTTTCGCTGTTTGCATTGCAATCCCTTGCCATCTTCTCTCTCTCTCTCTCTCTCTCTCTCTCTCTCTCATAACCTCCTAGCACCAATAGGAGCAGAGATACGTGTAAACATGTCCCTGACATATAGGCTACACTGCATGACAGACACATTGTGTGGGAACAGTATGTGCCTCACCTCCCTACTTTGACATGCATCCTATAAGGCAGGGTGAAGAAACCTTTTTAGAACCAGACATATAGGCTGCCCTTCACGGCAGGCATGCTGCGTTAAGATTAATATCAGCCTGTCCTATCGACTTGCTTCGCTGTACAGTCTACACGAAAGCGAAAAAAAACTGTACTCAAGCACCTGACCTGTACACTGCCGAATAAAATGGCCCTGTTGTAAGAGAGCAGTGGCAGGGGTGGATGGACAGACAGGGAAGACGAGGAGAGGAGGGATATAGATATGAGGATGAGATAGGGAGGAAGAGATTGATCAGGAGAGGTGGGGAGAAAGGAGGTGGTGAATAGGGTATAGTGGGGGGATGACATGTAAGTGGAGACGGAATGAGCAGATGGATGGAGTGGGAGTGGGGTGGCACGAAAAGAAAATGGGAAAGAGAAGATGGATGAAGAGAGAGAATAGGATGGAGGATATGGATAGGGAGAGAGAGGCGTAGGTGGGGGGGTTGCAGGTGGCAGAGATATAGAGGGGTAGTGGGGAGGTAGAAATGGAAGAGGTGGAGGAGGTAATGGACAGAGAGAGTGGTTTAGGACATGGACACAGGGAGGGGGGGGGGGAGCGAAATACAGTTAGAGAGAGGGAGAGGAGGAGATGGACATATGGATATAGATGTAGAGGAGGAGGAGATGGACGGATTGAAGGAGGAGGATGAGGTGGACAGAGAGATGGGGCAGTGGGGTGGCGAGGAAGAGGAGTACATAGAGGGGAAAAGATATCTGTGATACATATGCGCCAAACGTGTACACCTGTAAAGCTGTGGGGAAGAGGCTAGTTTGACATAGATGAGTTTCAGTTTTAAGACGTGTCATGCAACAAGAAATAAATATTATAAGTGACACAAGAAACTCTTATCTCGGTGAATTTGATGGTTGTCCATTCATTTCACAGAGTGTGTGAGAATTCTGTAATGACTAAGAACTCCGTATCCCAGATTCCAAGGCAGGTCAGGCGCCCTTTCTTGTACCCCACCCCCTGTGGAAGGCTATGTTCCAACATAGCACTTTCGTAGGTACAGTAAAGACAAGATTAGGCAAATTACTGTGCACGCACAGGCATTCACGCAGTCATTCTTCCCACGCTCCACACTTGAAGAACCCTAACATATAGTACAACAGGAAGTGCCCTCTGCCCTGCAATTCACAGTGGTTTTCAAGATTCGCACGTATATGACTAAAATTATGTGAAGAGCTATAAAATCGTTTTTGGTAATTTCCATGCAGTACCAATACAATGCCAGTAGGACAGTAGGGCTGCTGCGGCGATCTAAGCCTCATACCAACGACGGCCATCACAGCAGTAGAACATGCTGTCAACCTGCACTTCACCTCGAAGTCACAATACCGAAGTGGAGATAAGCGCACTGCTCGACCAACTCCGGCTGCACGGCAATTCTGCGCAGTAAGTGTCCGTGGGATGCAGAGAGAGAGAGAAATAGCTTCGTCGAACTGCGAGCGACCACGCAGATAATCATATGTATTCAGTCGTTTCCGTACAGCACCTCGTGCAAGTGCTCCTTTCAACGGGTCGCGATTTAGTTCGCTTCGCCATGCTTGTTCAACTGAGCCAGTGTAGCCCTCTAATAACCTACACTACTGTCCATTAAAATTGCTACACCACGAAGATGACGGGCTACAGACGCGAAATTTAACCGACAGGAAGAAGATACTCTGATGTGCAAATGATTGGCTTTTCAGAGCATTCACACAAGGTTGGCGCCGGTAGCGACACCTACAACGTGTTGACATGAGGAAAGTTTCCAACCGATTTCTCATACACAAACAGCAGTTGATCGGCGTTGCCTGGTGAAACGTATTTGTGATGCCTCGTGTAAGGAGGAGAAATGCGACCGTCACGTTTCTGACTTTGATAAAGGTCGGATTGTAGCCTATCGCGATTGCGGTTTATGGTATCGTGACAATGCTGCTGGCGTTGGTCGAGATCCAATGACTGTTAGCAGAATATGGAATCGGTGGGCTCAGGAAGGTAATACGGAACGCAGTGCTGGATCCCAACGGCCTCATATCACTAGCAGGCAAGATGGAGACAGGCATCTTATCCGCATGGCTGTAACGGATCGTGCAGCCACGTCTCGATCCCTGAGTCAACAGATGGGGACGTTTGCAAGACAACAACCATCTGCACGAACAGTTCGACGACGCTTGCAGCAGCATGGACTATCAGCTCGGAGACCGTGGCTGCTGTTACCCCTGACGCTGCATCACAGACAGGAGCGCCTGCGATGGTGTACTCAACGACGAACCTGGGTGCGCGAATGGCGAAACGTCATTTTTTTTTTTGGATGAATCCAGGTTCTGTTTACAGCATCATGATGGTCGCATCCGTGGTTGGCGACATCGCGGTGAACGCACATTGGAAGAGTGTTTTCGTGATCGCCATACTGGCGTACGGCGTGATGGTATGGGGTGCCATTGGTTACACGTCTTGGTCACCTCTTGTTCGCACTGACGGCACTTTGAACAGTGGACGTTACATTTCAGATGAGTTACGCCCCGTGGCTCTACCCTTCATGCGATCCCTGCGAAACCCTACATTTCAGCAAGATAATGTACGACCGCATGTTGCAGGTCCTGTGCGGGCCTTTCTGGATACAGAAAATGTTCGACTGCTGCCCTGGCCAGCACATTCTCCACATCTCTCACCAATCGAAAACGTCTGGTCAATGGTGGCCGAGCAACTGGCTCGTCACAATACGCCAGTCACTACCCTTAATGAACTGTGGTATCGTGTTGAAGGTGCGTGGGCAGCTGTACCTGTACACGCCATCCAAGCTCTATTTGACTCAATGCCCAGGCGTATCAAGGCCGTTATTACGGCCAGAGGTGGTTGTTCTGGGTACTGATTTCTCAGGATCTATGTACCCAAATTGCGTGAAAATGTAATCACATGTCAGTTCTAGTATAATACATTTGTCCAATGAATACCCGTTTATCATCTGCATTTCTTCTTGGTGTAACAATTTTAATGGCCAGTAGTGTAGATATCGACGAGGCGGTAACATTCATTCCTGCAGCTGAGCGCCTAAGGTCTAAACAGACGCAGCGACCGTGACAGCCTGGTCGCGCCCCCTTTCACACACGACCACTCAGCGGTATCGTGGCCGCACAGGAGTGTTTCCTCTTTCGCGCAGGAAGCTGTCCTGGCGCCACGAGATGGCAACCAGCCTGCGGCGTCTCTGATGAATGCGCACGCGGGGCCCCGCCCGCGGACAGGATGCAGCCAGCGTAGCGGTTTCCGCCACGCCCGCGGCCAAACAGCACCAAACCACACGAGCGGCACGCGAAGCGCCTTCCTGGTCATTAGACAACCTTGCAGCACGAATGCGCACCACACACACACACACACACACACACACACACACACACACACAAGCGAACTCTTGGAACTATACAGGGTGGTCCATTGATCGTGACCGGGCTAAATATCTCACGAAATAAACATCAAACGAAAAAACTACAAAGAACGAAACTTGTATAGCTTTAAGGGGGAAACCAGATGGCGCCATGGTTGGCCCGCTAGATGGCGCTGCCATAGGTCAAAGGGATATCAAATGTGTTTTTTTTAAAAATAGGAACCCCCATTTTTATAACATATTCGTGTAGTACGTAAAGAAATATGAATGTTTTAGTTGGACCACTTCTTCCGCTTTGTGATAGATGGCTCACAATTTTGGACGAACAGTTGGGAACAGGAAATATTTTTAAATTAAAATACAGAACGTAGGTATGTTTGAACATTTTATTTCGGTTGTTCCAATGTGATTCATCTACCCTTGTGAACTTGCAGCATTATTACCTGTAAATGCCATATTAATGCAATAAATGCTCAAAATGATGTTCGTCAATCTCAATGCATTTGGCAATACGTGTAACGACATTCCTCTCAACAGCGAGTGGTTCGCCTTCCGTAATGTTCCCATATGCATTGACAATGCGATGACGCATGTTGTCAGGCGTTGTCGGTGGATCACGATAGCAAATATCCTTCAACTTTCGCCACAGAAAGAAATCCGCGGACGTCAGATCCGGTGAACGTGCGGGCCGTGGTATGGTGCTTCGACGACTAATCCATGTGTCATGAAATATGCTGTTCAATACCGCTTCAACCGCACGCGAGTTATGTGCCGGACATCCATCATGTTGGAAGTACATCGCCATTCTGTCATGCAGTGAAACATCTTGTAGTAACATCGGTAGAACATTATGTAGGGAATCAGCATACACTGCACCATTTAGATTGCCATCGATAAAATGGGGGCCTTTCCTCCCATAATGCAGCACCATACATTAACACGCCAAGGTCGCTGATATTCCACTTGTCGCAGCTATCGTGGATTTTCCGTTGCCCAATAGTGCATATTATGCCGGTTTACGTTACCGCTGTTGGTGAATGACGTTTCGTCGCTAAATAGAACGCGTGCAAAAAATCTGTCATCCTCCCGTAATTTCTCTTGTGCCCAGTGGCAGAACTGTACACGACATCGCGGCGAACGCACATTGGAAGAGTGTATTCGTCATCGCCATACTGGCGTCACCTGGCGTGATGGTATGGGGTGCCATTGGTTACGCATCTTGTTCGCATTGGCAGCTGGAACCTGTACACGCCATCCAAGCTCTGTTTGAGTCAATGCCCAGGCGTATCAAGGCCGTTATTAAGGCCAGAGGTGGCTGTTCTGGGTACTGATTTCTCAGTATCTATGCACCGAAACTGCGTGAAAATGTGATCACAGGTCAGTTCTAGTATAATATATTTGTCCAATGAATACGCGTTATTCATCTGCAATTCTTCTTGGTATTGCAATTTTAATGGCCAGTAGTGTAATTTGACAACATAATGATACAGGGACCACAGAAGTTGGCTTTATTGGCGTGTGATACACAGGTTTTCGTCTACACGATATTTATCACCCAGTCGTCTTATGGCTGTCGCGGGCAAGCGCGCGATTCCGATCGTGGCGGGACCAACAGGTGCGGCATTGCGTGCCCCCGCGTGGCGTGCGTGCGCAGATCAATACGCCGTGTTGTGTCTCCGCACGTGAGACGTGTAGCGAACGGATGGCCAGAGGGGGAGACAGCAACACGCCCTGCCGTGCTGTGCCGTGTCGTGTCCGGCGCTGCATTTCCCGTGATACGATCCCCTGTCAGCAGTCGTGAAGTTTACTTCAAAAGAGGAGATATTCTCTCCGTATCAACGAGCTCTATCACCTGTCTCGTGCACAACCATGAAACTCCTGTTTACTGGGGAACCAGATCCGTCGACTGTAATTTATCTCTGGTTCAGTGAAACTCTGCTACAATACCTACAAAGGAGTGCACATCAACTCCCAGAATGTATCATATATATCGTTGGCCAGAGTATACGAAATTAATGCCATACACGGGAATCATGCGAGTGGATTGCGCTGAATTCCTATTCCCCAGGTGCTCACGTCACGCTTCGGATTCTTAAAGTAAGAGTCCGCACCAGTTGTAAGGAGAATTTACGTATTAACTGTACCACCGGTTTCATAGTATTACAGCTCGATCCAAACGAGCTAACAATTAATTTAAAAAACCGTATATGCTTGGAATGTCAGAAGCTTGAACGTGGTAGGGAAACTAGAAAATCGGAAAAGGGAAATGCAAAGGCTCAATCTAGATATAGTAGGGGTCAGTGAAGTGAATTGGAAGGAAGACAAGGATTTCTGGTCAGATGAGTATCGGGTAATATCAACAGCAGCAGAAAATGGTATAACAGGTGTAGGATTCGTTATGAATAGGAAGGTAGGGCAGAGGGTGTGTTACTGTGACCAGTTCAGTGACCGGGTTGTTCTAATCAGAATCGACAGCAGACCAACACCGACAACGATAGTTCAGGTATACATGCCGACGTCGCAAGCTGAAGATGAACAGATAGAGAAAGTGTATGAGGATATTGAAAGGGTAATGCAGTATGTAAAGGGGGACGAAAATCTAATAGTCATGGGCGACTGGAATGCAGATGTAGGGGAAGGAGTAGAAGAAAATGTTACGGGAGAATATGGGCTTGGGACAAGGAATGAAAGAGGAGAAAGACTAACTGAGTTCTGTAACAAGTTTCAGCTAGTAATAGCGAATACCCTGTTCAAGAATCACAAGAGGAGGTATACTTGGAAAAGGCCAGGAGATACGCGAAGATTTCAATTAGATTACATCATGGTCAGACAGAGATTCCGAAATCAGATACTGGATTGTAAGGCGTACCCAGGAGCAGATATAGACTCAGATCACAATATAGTAGTGATGAAGAGCAGGCTGAAGTTCAAGACATTAGTTAGGAAGAATCAATACGCAAAGAAGTGGGATACGGAAGTACTAAGGAATGACGAGATACGTTTGAAGTTCTCTAACGCTATAGATACAGCAATAAGGACTAGCGCAGTAGGCAGTACAGTTGAAGAGGAATGGACATCTCTAAAAAGAGCCATCACAGAAGTTGGGAAGGAAAACATAGGTACAAAGAAGGTAGCTGCGAAGAAACCATGGGTAACAGAAGAAATACTTCAGTTGATTGATGAAAGGAGGAAGCACAAACATGTTCCGGGAAAAATCAGGAATACAGAAATACAAGTCGCTGAGGAATGAAATAAATAGGAAGTGCAGGGAAGCTAAGACGAAATGGCAGCAGAAAAATGTGAAGACATCGAAAAAGATATGATTGTCGGAAGGACAGACTCAGCATACAGGAAAGTCAAAACAACCTTTGGTGACATTAGAAGCAACGGTGGTAACATTAAGAGTGCAACGGGAATTCCACTGTTAAATGCAGAGGAGAGAGCAGATAGGTGGAAAGAATACATTGAAAGCCTCTATGAGGGTGAAGATTTGTTTGATGTGATAGAAGAAGAAACAGGAGTCGATTTAGAAGAGATAGGGGATCCAGTATTAGAATCGGAATTTAAAAGAGCTTTGGAGGACTTACGGTCAAATAAGGCAGAAGGGATAGATAACATTCCATCAGAATTTCTAAAATCACTGGGGGAAGTGGCAACAAAACTACTAGTCACGTTGGTGTGTAGAATATATGAGTCTGGCGATATACCATCTGACTTTCGGAAAAGCATCATCCACACAATTCCGAAGACGGCAAGAGCTGACAAGTGCGAGAATTATCGCACAATCAGCTTAACAGCTCATGCATCGAAGCTGCTTACAAAAATAATATACAGAAGAATGGAAAAAAAAAATTGAGAATGCGCTAGGTGACGATCAGTTTGGCTTTAGGAAAAGTAAAGGGACGAGAAAGGCAATTCTGACGTTACGGCTAATAATGGAAGCAAGTCTAAATAAAAATCAAGACACTTTCATAGGATTTGTCGACCTGGAAAAAGCGTTCGACAATATAAAATGGTGCAAGCTGTTCGAGATTCTGAAAAAAGTAGGGGTAAGCTATAGGGAGAGAAGGGTCATATACAATATGTACAACAACCAAGAGGGAATAATAAGAGTGGACGATCAAGAACGAAGTGCTCGTATTCCGAAGGGTATAAGACAAGGCTGTAGCCTTTCGCCCCTACTCTTCAATCTGTACATCGAGGAAGCAATGATGGAAATAAAGAAAGGTTCAGGAGTGGAATTAAAATACAAGGTGAAAGGATATCAATGATACGATTCGCTGATGACATTGCTATCCTGAGTGAAAGTGAAGAAGAATTAAATGATCTGCTGAACGGAATGAACAGTCTACTGAGTACACAGTATGGTCTGAAAGTAGATCGGAGAAAGACGAAGGTAATGAGAAGTAGAAATGAGAACAGCGAGAAACTTAACATCAGGATTGATGGCCACGAAGTCAATGAAGTTAAGGAATTCTGCTACCTAGGCAGTAAAATAATCAATGACGAACGGAGCAAGGAGGACATCAAAAGCAGACTCGCTATGGCAAAAAAGGCATTTCTGGCCAAGAGAAGTCTACTAATATCAAATACCGGCCTTAATTTGAGGAAGAAATTTCTGAGTATGTACGTCTGGAGCACAGCATTGTATGGTAGTGAAACATGGACTGTGGGAAAACCGGAACAGAAGAGAATCGAAGCATTTGAGATGTGGTGCTATAGACGAATGTTGAAAATTAGGTGGACTAATAAGGTAAGGAATGAGGAGGTTCTACGCAGAATCGGAGAGGCAAGGAATATGTGGAAAACACTGATAAGGAGAAGGGACAGGATGATAGGACATCTGCTAAGACATGAGGGAATGATCCATGGTACTAGAGGGAGCTGTAGAGGGCAAAAACTGTAGAGGAAGACAGAGATTGGAATACGTCAAGCAAATAATTGAGGACGTAGGTTGGTGGTGGTTAGTGTTTAGCGTCCCGTCGACAAAGAGGTCATTAGAGACGGAGCGCAAGCTCGGGTTAGGGAAGGATTGGGAAGGAAATCGGCCGTGCCCTTTCAAAGGAACGATCCCGGCATTTGCCTGAAACGATTTAGGGAAATCACGGAAAACCTAAATCAGGATGGCCGGAGACGGGATGGAACCGTCGTCCTCCCGAATGCGAGTCCAGTGTGCTAACCACTGCGCCACCTCGCTCGGTACGTAGGTTGCGAGTGCTACTCTGAGATGAAGAGGTTAGCACAGGAAAGGAAAGGAATTCGTGGCGGGCCGCATCGAACCAGTCAGTAGACTGATGGGGAAAAAAGAAAAAAAGCTAGACGGTCGGGTCAGTCAGTATGGAAAGTGACGCTCACGTCGCTCTATGTGTGAGACAGCTACGGACAGCCAGCGGAGCACGTCACCGACAGCCACGCGTATTTGATTGTTTTTAGTTAATCGTTAGGACCTGAAGAAGCGGTACCGAAATTGGTCGTGCAGTTAATAAATTCTCATTCCTGCTGAATCGCATTCTTACTCTACGAATCATCGAGTAAAACAGAAATGATTTCTGGCGTTCCCCAAGGTAGTGTTGGAGGCCCTTTGCTGTTCCTCATCTATATAAACGATTTTGGAGACAATCTGAGCAGCCGTCTTCGGTTGTTTGCAGATGACGCTGTCGTTTATCGACTAATAAAGTCATCAGAAGATCAAAACAAACTGCAAAACGATTTAGAAGAAATATCAGAATGGTGCGAAAAGTGGCAGTTGACCCTAAATAACGAAAAGTTTGAGGTCATCCACATGATTGCTAAAAGGAACTCAAACTTCGGTTACACGATAAATCAGTCTAATCTGAAAGCTGTAAATTCAACTAAATACCTAGATATTACCATTACGAACAACTTAAATTGGAAGGAACACACAGAAAATGTTGTGGGGAAGGCTAACCAAAGACTGCGTTTTAATGGCAGAACACTTGGAAAATGTGACAGACCTAGTAAGGAGACTACCTACACTATGCTTGTCCGTCCTCTTTCAGAATACTGCTGCGCGGTGTGGGATCCTTACCAGACAGGACTGACGGAGTACATCGAAAAAGTTCAAAGAAAGGCAGCACGTTTCGTATTAGCGCGAAATATGGGAGAGAGTGTCACAGAAATGATACAGGATTTGGGTTGGAAATCATTAAAAGAAAGGCGTTTTCCGTTGCGACGGAATCTTCTCACGAAATTCCAATCACCAACTTTCTCCTCCGAATGCGAAAATATTTTGTTGACACCGACCTACATAGTGAAGAACGATCAACACGATAAAATAAGGGAAATCAGAGCCTGTACGGAAAGATATAGGTGTTCATTCTTTCCGCGCGCTATACGAGTTTCGACTAATAGAGAATTGTGAAGGTGGTTCGATGAACCCTCTGCCAGGCACTTGAACGTGATTTGCAGAGTATCCACGTAGATGTAGAAGTAGATGCAGATGTTACCCAGTTGCTGATGTCCTCCACATGAAGTCCTCCTTTAGCCCACGTAATTGGGACGCCACAAATATTCTGGAGACAAATAAAGCCTCCAAAACGACGATTTTCACTAGTGACGATACCAAAGCGAGGTGATGCTTTTGCCGTGTCTTGAATAGTGAAAATCTCATATGTTGGCACTGTTGAGTAATGTAGCGGGTTAACACAGTTCTACAACTTGTACGCCAAACAGCAATGAATGATGTTGGTTTCGCCCTTTTTCTTTTCGTGAGACTGAAGTTCAAGAGGGGATTTATATCGCCCAATCATCTTGTGTGGGCAGTATGAGGATCAGCAAATAACTACGGCAAGAAACTAATGAAGTTGGAACATCTATTTCCATCCAGAAGAGTGGAGAAATGCTTTAAGTGCTGCTATAATCTTCAAAAAGGGTGAGAAAGAAAACTTGGATAACTATCCTCCGGTTAGTTTATCACAAACACTCTAATACCAAAAAAAGCTACGCACCACGAAAGAAATATCCGAAGGGACAGAAACCGATAAATGCAACGTACACTTACAGCCACATAAATGATTACAATTTCAGGAAAGCTGGATAATTTACTCAAGAGAAAGAGTTTCAAATGTTCAAATGTGTGTGAAATCTTATGGGACTTAACTGCTAAGGTCATCAGTCCCTAAGCTTACACACTACTTAACCTAAATTATCCTAAGGACAAATACACACACCCATGCCCGAGGGAGGACTCTAACCTCCGCCGGGACCAGCCGCACAGTCCATGACTGCAGCGCCTTAGACCGAAAGAGTTTCAAACACTGAACAAGTCAATAACGCATTGGTCCACCTCTGGCCCTTAAGCAAGCAGTTATTTGGCAAGGCATTGATTGAAAGAGTTGTTCAATGTCCTCCTGAGCCGGCCGCTGTGCCGAGCGGATCTAGGCGCTTCAGTCCGGAAACGTGCTGCTGCTACGGTCGCAGGTTCGAATCCTGCCTCAGGCATGGATGTGGGTGATGTCCTTAGGTTATTTAAGTAGAAGTAGTTCTAAGCCTAGGGGGCTGATGGCCTCAGATCTTAAGTCCCATAGTGCTTAGAGCCATTTGAATTTTGTCCTCCTGAGGGATATCGTGCCAAATTCTGTCCAAATAAGATCGTCAAAATCCGGAGCTGGTTGGAGGGGCCTGCCCATAATACTTCAAACGTTCCCAATTGAAGGGAGACTCGATGACTTCGCTGGCCAAGGTAGGGTTTGGCAAGCACGAAGACAAGCAGTAGAAACTCTCGCCGTTTGCGGGCGTGCATTATCTTGCTGAAATGTAAGCCTAGCGTGGCTTGCTGTGAAGGGCATCAAGACTCTCGATTGGGTTTAAATCCGGGAAGTTTGGTGGCCAGGGGAGTAAGGTAAACTCATCATCTTCAAACCACGCACATACACTGCGCCCTATGCGACACGCCACATTGTCTTGCTGGTCGCTGGCATCGTGCTGAAGAAAAACAAACAGCAAAATGGGTGGACATGGTCCTCAAGGATAGATGCATACCAGTGTTCGGCCGTAGTGCCTTCCAGAGCGACGAGATCAACCATGGAATGCCGCGAAAACATCCCCCAGACCGCCTCCAGGGTGGACCCTTCCGACGACTGTTGCACGGTGATTGGTTTCACACATTCCTGTCCTATGTCGTGATTCAGCTGAAAAGGCCACTCAGTGGACCTCTACCTGCGGTACTGACGTGGAAATTCGTCGCCTATGCACAGCAGTCAGTATTGGTGCATGAACAAGGTACCTGCTACGGAGGCCCACGCGCAGCAACGTTCGCTGAACGGTCGTTGACGTGACACTGTTGTTAGCAGCTTGGTTCATCTGCGCTGTCAGTTGCTCAACAGCTGCACGCCTATTCGCGCGTATCGCGTATGTCTCTGCAGCCGTCATTTGCCCCCGTCATCCATGGCCCGTGGTGCACACTATTGCCTCGGCACCAGTTTTAGATAGCGCCAATTTGCCATGTACTTTAAACACTCCGGCACGCGGACAGTTAAACTTAGTCTTTTCGGACTTAAACTTAGTCTTTTCGGAAAGCCAATGATCATGCCCTTTTGGACGCAGGCTAAGTCACTCTGCTTCCGTATTACGACAATGGCTGCACTGTTTACCGCGTCCCCCCGGCACGCTTTATACACCCCTCCATTGCTAGTGCTACCATCTGCCGTCTGAGTGGTTCCTGCACGTTGTCGTCGAACATAGGCGGTGCTCACAATGTAAGTGGATCGTGTACTTCCAGCATGACAGGGCCCCATCAAATGATACCGCTGATTTCGGAGAACCTTTAAACAATGTTTCCGCCATTTTCGGATTGGGAGGGGTTGTCTAGTATCGTGGCCATCACGTTCTCGCGAACTCTCTCCTATGCAATTCGTTCTGTGTCGGGAGATGAGTTTGGTGCTCGTTACATTGATAGACACTCCGTAAGACATGTTACCCCGTTTAGCGGAAGCTCCACCCATCATTCGGGTAATGGTTGTTTCGAGCGTACGCCAGTTGTGCAGTAATACAAACGGGCGAATTTTCAGCAACATCTATAAAACAATATTCATCATGCGGCAATCTGAACACCGTTTCCGAAAATCACAAGCATCAAAAGCTTCATGTTAACAGAATCTTCCGTCGGTTCTTGGTAGAAAAACATTATAATAAATACAGTAGAACGAAAGCAAACTGGTGCTTTTCATTTACCATCAAAAGCTTCATGGACAGTGCACCTTTAACAGTTTTGTTACATAAGTTTGTTATATCCTCTTGACATTAAAATTTTGCATATTTAATTTTTACACCTTTTACGTACATTCAGTTAAAAAATGGATTAAACTTCAGTCTAATAGTTCATTAACAACATCCGAAACTCACTCTAGCTTGGAGAGAACTGCTTACACTGTGACCCGGTATTATGCAAGTTGTCCTTCGCCGAGCTACGCAAACCGGATGGCAAACATAGGAAAGTGCCAAGTTGTATGAGAATATAAACGTCAACCTCGGGCCAGTCCAAGGCGTTTGTACTGCTTCAGCCTTGGGAAGACTGTAGGAGTCAAGAAAACCCCACATGCGGGCGCTGAAGCTGTACGCCTTTTTGTGATTGCTGCTTCACGCATTATCTGAACCAGCAAGAGAACTCCGACGATAACGTAAAAAAAAAAAAAATGTAAAATTTGTCCCGGTTTGAACATCTCCGTTCTCTACTGGAAATGGTCCTATTTGAAGAGGCAGCCTTAGCCGCCGCCTGAAATTTGCACTGACTTATTCAGCCAGTTACAGGGTTTAACAGGGTTTAACGAGACCTCCGAATTGTGGTGGAAATTGCCTTTTTCACAGAATTCAATGCCAGAGGTGAAAGAAGTAACAGTTGACAGTAAGAATGCTACCACCCACAGATGATTCAATTCCAGACTTTTGGATTGTATGTAGCGATAATTCAAAGCAACTTTTTCACGGCACAGTGTTCACTTACTAATTCAGAGTCAGTAAAAAATAATGCCTCCCATTTTTTATTTTTTTTACAGTACAAGTAAATACCATGTACATACGATAACAATTACAACATTCAACATTAATTTGTCACTTTTCAATATAATCACTAACTTTGTCCACTTTTTCCCACCTTGAAACAAGATCGTGTACCTCGTGATTGAAAAAGAAATAGCAGATTTCAATTGTTTATTGCAGACAAACTATAAAAAACAGAAACACAATTGCGCGTGTCACTCGATAGAGGTCGGTTCAAAGTTTTGACACAACTGCGGTGTTGTTTGTAGCAACATGGCAACTACACCACAAGAGAAATCATTTTGTGTGTTGGAATTTGCGAGAAGTCAATCCATTGTTCAAGTGCAACGTGCATTCCGCCGTCGGTTCAACAAGAAGCCATCCGGGAGATTTACTTCCGGCATATAAAAAGTTTTTTGAAGTTGACTACATGTGCAAAGCTAAGAGCACTGGTCGAACACGCACGTCCGATTAAAATGTCGAGCGTATTCGAGATGCAATCACATGGAGCCGCCGGAAGTCCACACGACGGTTAGGCCAGGAACTTAAAACATCCTCAAACAACGGTGTGACGTGTTTTAAAACGACGCCTGCATATCAAGCCTTACAAGTTGTAGCTACTGCAGCAATTGCGTCCCGATGACCGTAACAGAAGGTATGGTTTTTGCACTTCAGCTCTCCAGGATAGTAAAGAGGACACTTTTTCTGAAAGACACGTATCGTCTATCGCATACAGTAAGCCGCCATAATGTAAGAATTTGGGGTCATGAAACCACGGCGTCTTCGTCAAACATGAAAGTGACCCACCGAAACTAAATGTGTTTTGTGCCGTTATTATTAACAAAGGTTATGGAGCTTTCTTTGGCACGAATGTCTGAACATTCTGCAAAACTGGCTGTTTCCTCAACTTTACGAAGATTGCAATGATTTCATTTTTATGCATGGCGACTCCGCGCCTCACATTCACCGTACGGCGTTTTATCTTAACACCATCCCACAACTTCGGATTCGAAGAAGTGAACAGGATCTTGTTCATTGCTTTAGGCTTCCCAAGTCATCAGACCTCACACCTTGCGATTTTTTCTGTGGTAGTACATAAAGGACAATCTTCGTCCCATCAATGGCAGCTATCTTTCAAAAGCTGAGAAATCGAATTGCTGAAGCTGTCGGTTCAATACACACGGACCTGTTGATTCGGGCGTGGAATAAAATGGGTTACTGTTCAATCTCTCTCCAGCAACGCAAGTTGCTCATGCTGAGTATATAGTATAGTGTCTGTGCGAACATACGATGTGTATTTTGAACCTTCCTCCATCCACTGACATGTGCAGTGTGCTTCTATCTTTCACAGTCTGTCTGTAATAAACAGCTGAAATCTGTTCTTTCTTTTTGAATCACCTGTACGGTACCCATCGACCCCTCTCGGATTCAAGTTCAAAAAGATGACAGTCTCGTATTCAGTCACAGTCTTCGCCAAAAACTCCTCCCTTTCATGAATTCGGCTGAGCGTTTCACCTTAGTGGTAAGGAATTTAAGCAAGGGATGCTGTCTTATATGGACGGCAATGTCGACTATTTTCGAAACTTGTTGCAGTGCTGCCATCTGCTGATATAGAACGCTGCACTGGAGTGGGCTGTAGAAGATTCTTTGCGGAAGTGGGCCTAATTCTTTATTATGAATGTAGCTTAATTAAGGAGAATACAAAAGGAGGCATTACTTTCTGACTGCCCCTGTAACATTAATTTTCTTTCTCCCTCAAATTCTTGTAACTTGAGAGAACAAGTTTTTTTTTTTTTTTTTTTTTTTTTTTTTTTTTTTTTTTTTTTTTTTTTTTTTTAAACTAAGGCAAGAGCGTCAGGGAGAGCGAGAAGCATTAGTTTCGTTTACTGGAGAGTTGTCCGATCAGCACATTCGTCTGCGACAAATACCTATTGCGCCAGACTGCACGTTAAGAGTCGCAGCATAATCAAGATCTAGGGCTACGAGGTCGCGTCTAAGAATAAAACAGTCTTAATTAGGAAAGAAACGTGTGCACTAATTTGTACACAGCTTAATGAAAAACTGACTCCTACCCCACACTGTACTTTTCCATTCAAGATTGAAAATGCAGTTGTGTAAGCATCCTCTACCACCTCTGCTGACAGTGGCGTAAAAGAGTCTTGTTGCTCTATCTGTTTACAGGAAGATATTCCCAGTGCACAGCTTGAGTCTTCTTGGCACTGCCTCAGCAGCTGCAAGCAGTTTCATCGTAAAACGGACTCCGCATTCGGCCGACTTACGCTTCAGTGCTTCGAAAAGGAATTAAGGGCATGTAATTTAGCTTTATTTAAGAGGAAGGCTGCATTTGCGTGCAGGCTATCTACGCTGCAGTCTATACAGATTCCGCACCAGAAAAATTAAACATGTTTTAATGCTGTGGTCCGCGCCACCTTATAATCGTTAAAGACTTAGACGTAATTATTTAAATACGGACTCATTCTGCTTAACTTATTAATGGACAGCTGATCCACATCTCAAACCTCGAGCTCAGTGACACCAGGTCAAACATGTAGCACTTCGGTTGGCAAAACTGCCATGACTTTTAAATGAATAGTTAACGGGATTTCGGCAATTCGAAATGGCTACGATGACGCGGAAAACCGATTTCTTGCATACCTCATTTCATCCAAATCTGGACACACAAAACGCCAGAGATTGTTATCATTTTCATCATCATTGACAAGCAAGTCGCCGAAGTGGCGTCAACTAAGAAGACTTGCAATACGGCGGCCGAACCCCGAAGGGGATGAAACTTCCTGGCAGATTAAAACTGTGTGCCCGACCGAGACTCGAACTCGGGACCTTTGCCTTTCGCGGGCAAGTGCTCATTCTGGAAACATCCCCCAGGCTGTGGCTAAGCCATGTCTCCGCAATATCCTTTCTTTCAGGAGTGCTAGTTCTGCAAGGTTCGCAGGAGAGCTTCTGTAAAGTTTGGAAGGTAGGAGACGAGGTACTGGCAGAAGTAAAGCTGTGAGTACCGGGCGTGAGTCGTGCTTCGGTAGCTCAGTTGGTAGAGCACTTGCCCGCGAAAGGCAAAGGGCCCGAGTTCGAGTCTCGGTCCGGCACACAGTTTTAATCTGCCAGGAAGTTTCATATCAGCGCACACTCCGCTGCAGAGTGAAAATCTCATTCCCGAAGGGGATATCCCGGCCAATTAATGCCATACGATCATTTCATTTTCCTAAACTGACGTCGCTCTAAGAACGTACGTGTCACTTATGATCATGAACAGCAATGGACAACTCGCATTTCCAAGATTGAAGATGACCATAAACAACTGTTGAATTTCCAAGTTTAAGTTACGCATTTGTCTGATGTTACCCAAGTAGTTCACAGTGGGCAACCCACCTTTAAACATAAATATAAGCAGATACACAGCTCCACTCACTCAGCAATCTGTCAGACAGTGCCTCAACACAGGACTCTTCCACAATCACCACCAAGAGGAACCTAACTGGAGAGCATACAAGTGATTGTAGCCGTCATTCACTGGGCCTACGATCAAACTAGTGTTCAAGGACAGATTAGTGAAAGTGAACAATGGTCTATATAGCCATACATAATCTTCATACTCCAGTATTACAGAATTAATCATTGTAAAACTTCCAGGCAGGTTGTAACTAGGATTCGAACTCGGGACCTATGCCCTTCGTGGGCAAGTGCTCTACCTACTGACAGGCAGGAGAACTCCTGTGAAGTTTGAAAGGTAGGAGATGAGGTATTGGCGGAAGTAAAGCTGTGAGGACGGTTCATGAGTCGTGTCCGGGTAGCTCAGTTGGGAGAGCATTTACCCGCACAAGGCAAAGCTCCTAGGTTCGAGTTCTGGTGCAGCACACAGTTTTAATCTACCAGGAAGTTTCAAATCAGCGGACACTACTCTACAAAGAGAAAATTTAAGTGTGTACCACTGTAAACTATTGTGAATCTTTGTTGCCATCGGTGTTACCTGTATCTGTTTTGACCTTGTGACAGAGCTTTATAACTGCTGCGTGTAAGCTAGCCATTTCGTAATAGCAACTACTTCCTGCCACATTTATATGTTTGACGTCAAGTGCATATGGTGAATACAACAGTTGCTTCATAGACTTTTAGTTCGAAAACTGATCTAAACTGCTATTTTTTCCGGTCATTTACCACAAAATATCAACTGGTAACGTCAGCACCCCAAGTCCAGCCTAGGGGCTCTATAAATCTCGAATAAGGCCTTCTTTCAGAGAATATCATAAAGTCCAGTACAGTTTCATTAATTTTCGGAACATATACTGAAATCTTCCGGAAAAGTTAACTGCCGACAGCAAAATGAGGCAGATTAATCATCTGTGGAAAACGTGATTAAACTGTTAAAAAAAGATAAGGATTCACGACAAACGTTATTCCCGAAAGACTTTTCTTCGCCCGGAAGGGGGAAGCTCAACCATGTCGGCTCTTGCAACCGTCAACGGTTTCGTAGGAAAAAGCTAACTGCAAGACTGTCAAGTATGTGTCATCAGATACTTTGTGCAAGCATGCTTGACGGTCTGTAGCTTGTGCAAGCGTATCAAATGTGCTCATGTTCGAGAGTGCGCACCGATTATTTGCAGGATTGTACAAGAATGCTTAAGTTCTACGGCAATCTTTGTAACAGCACTGTGTAGTGCGATGTGAAGCAAATCCGTCACAAACTGTAGGAAAAGTTTAATAGAGTATATGAAGGCCTGCACTTTTAACGATATACGGACGAAGCACCTGATCCTGTCGTACACAAACAGGCCTGTACGAAGAAGATATATTATACCAGAACCAACTGCAGGAGATAAAGGCAACCCTTTTATTAATCTGAGATACTCCCTTATCGCAGATGTGTACAGGTAACATATTTGAGGTCTTCATAGGCCCTTCAGCTCCCAAGAAATGATAATATTGCTTTCAATTTTTTCGTGTGGTGTTATAGCTTCTCTCATGGTTGTGCCCCACGTTTTAATCAAAGATAGCAAGAGTGACAGGTGGGTCAAATACTTTTCCCTATTAATCCTGAAACAATTATGCCAAAAAATTGAATATACCTCCAACTCACTTATTGTATTAAGGTGGAATCAGGGTTTTCATGTCATTAACAAGTCATTAAATTTAAGAGTTTACATTGTTGAATTCCGAGAATACTTTACCTCAATCTTAAATGAAAAACCCAAAGAACTTCGACATCAGATACAGTCTTCTTTTAAAAAACTGGTCGATCGTATTCCGGTACACTAAATGCAGTTAACGCAACTGCTTCGTTACAGAGGAAGCATATTTTAGGCTAGAGCGTACAGTTGGATGCTCAGTACTGTGGAACACAACACAAATTAGTACCATACACGCGCAAAAATGATAAATGCAAACAAGTAATACTCTTTCAATTTCACTCTCTGCCCTACACTATTAGTTCCTAGTCAAAATCAGTTTTACTAAGACATCCCACTATCGGCTACTTTCATTTCTCCGTAACCCTTTGAACCACAGTGTACGATGCGGCTCCATACTACTATTTAAAGGAAAGTCAAATTCATGCAGTAACAGGACACTAAGGAAAAACATTTTCTTCGGTAGAGTTGCTTTTGCTTTCTCTGCTACTTAATACAGACTCAAAAAAAGATGAACTACGAACAACTGGAGGTTTTCCGATTTCTCTTTCAAAATAAAAAGCAAAAGCCCTTTGACAAATCTATAAGTGATAGAGGCAAATGGCTGTTTTACATATTCCGAAATCTATATGAAGATGGTATCTGTTCTTTCGGACGTGTCCACAAGAACAGATACGATTTTCATACGGCTCACCGGTCATTTGACAATCTTCTTATGTGCGGATGCACAGGGTCCAAACGCTGACGGGAATCGGCAGTAAAGCCGCTAGTAATGAATATAATGGGCAAAGGCACTATGAATACAGTGCAGGACAATAAGTTGCGAATGTGGGTCTCACGGGAGGTGTCCCAAGGATAAGTCCCTGCAGTCGCACTATCTGCTGTGTCCTCGGTGGCTCAGATGCCGGCACGGAAGCTCAGCGTGTTCGGTCAGAGGGCTGCTCACCCTTTGTAATACAAGAAACTGAGTGAAGGAATCAACGATCAACCTGACTGATGTCTTGTGACGTCCGCCCAGACTGAACGTAACGAACAATACCGAACAAAATTTGGGGGGGGGGGGGGGGGGGGATGGCTAGAGCGTCTGCCATGTAAGCAGGAGATGCCGGGTTCGAGTCCCGGTCGGGCACACATTTTCAACTGTCCCCGATGACTTATATCAACGCCTGTACGCAGCTAAGGGTATTCATTTCGTTGTAATTTTATTCCGAAATCAGTTTCAATTGAATAATCAACACAGCCCTTTGAAGATTAATTCTCTATGCTCCAGTGTTCTGCATTCCCTAGCTTAGAAGATCCACTAATGTATTAAACCACTGCTAAAGCAATAAATCTCAATTTGTAAACACTGTTTCCTCACGTACTTATTTCTACTCTGATAGGAACGTAGCTATTTTAAACACAGCGCGCAGTTTTACAATGGCGCTTCATTAAAATTAGCCTAGTTTACGCCCGAGTGCAAATAAATCCTGCCACAGCTCCGTCCTGTAAATCTCCGAGTTTCGAAGCTGTGCAAAAAGTCCTGAAGCAGGAACATATTTCAGACAGCGAGACTCAAATTCACTTAGTCGTTGCCAGAATCACACGGGACCAGCGGCAGTTAACGTGAGCTAACGCATGCAGATTGCGCAGCATAGCACAGCGTCGCCGATGCCCACGTAAACTCCTCGCTGGAGTGTTGCCCAACATTCCGGACAAGTTCCCTTCAACAGAAAAAAAAAAAAAACACTGGCACTTTTCCATAACACTCGACCAAAAGGAAGGTGGAATGACGTGTGACCTGCGCATTCTCCGAAGCTTTTACCTCACGTCTATTGCGACATTCTAGCCCATTGCCTGGTTGATCTCTCCGTTACAATGAACGAGGGCTGCGGCATCACTACATCTACATCTATATTCCGCAAGCCACATGACGGTGTGAGACTGAGGGTACCTTGAGTACCTCTATCGGTTCTCCCTTCTATTACAGTCTCGTATTGTTCTTGGAAAGAAAGATTGTCGGTACGCATCTGTGTGGGCTCTAATCTCTCTGATTTTATCCTCATGGTCTCTTCACGAGACATACGTAGGAGGGAGCAATATACTGCTTGACTCCTCGGTGAAGGTATGTTCTCCAAACTTCAACAAAAATCCATACCGAGCTAGTGAGCGTCTCTCTTGCAGAGTCTTCCACTGGAGTTTATCATCTCCGTAACGCTTTCGCGGTTACTAAATGATCCTGTAACGAAACGCGCTGCTCTCCGTTGGATCTTCTCTATCTCTTCTATCGACCCTATCTGGTACGGATCCCACACGGATGAGCATTATTCAAGCAGTGGGCGAACAAGTGTGCTGTAACCTACTTCCTTTGTTTTCGGATTGCATTTCCTTACGATTCTTCCAATAAATCTCAGTCTGACATCTGCTTTATCGACGATTAATTTTATATGGTCATACCATTTTAGATCACTTCTAATGCCTACTCCCAGATAATAATTTACGGAATTAACTGCTGCCAGTTGCTGGCCTGCTATATTGTAGCTAAATGATAAAAGATCTTTCTTAGTGCTACAAATTTGATTGTACAGTACAACATGGTTAGCTGTTTCAGTGTCTGATTAGAAACTACGTTTAGCGCGATTCATGAACAAAGACGTGGATGTATGGTTTTCTGTTCCCATCTGACTGTTTGATATCGTTGTGTCTCCTTGCGTCTCACTATTGCGCTGCTTGATTTGGGTGCGTCTCCTAGCCTCTCACTACTGGGGTGCTTCTTGCAGGCTCACAATAAATTAAAATTATTTCGATCTTCCCTGCGAGAGATGCAACAGCCATTACGCCAGCTGATCCAGAGCAAGCTGCAAAGAAGTGTGGTGCCGAGATGTTCGGCGTTCGTGCTTATAAAGGCCCCGGTGCTTCAAAAAAATGGCTCTGAGCACTATGGGACTTAACATCTGAGGTCATCATCCGTCCCCTAGAACGTAGAACTTTTTAAACCTAACTAACCTAAGGACATCACTCACATCCATGCCCGAGGCAGGATTCGAACCTGCGACCGTGGCGGTCGCACGGTTCCAGACTGAAGCGCCTAGAACCGCTCGGCCACAACGGCCGGCCCCGGCGCTTCAGTGGGGCGTGCCGCGTGGTGGGGACGTTTAATGTATCCGCAGGTGCGCAAGTCAGTATCACTTCATGGAAATTTTACCGTATTACAATGGTTGTGTTATTTGTGTCCATCCGGTAGCTACGAAGCGGCCAGCGCAAGAATTACGGCAGCTGGACGAAAGCACACACCAAAATCAGTCACCAACATGACGGGGTTCGACGGCGGCAACCGAAGTCAAAGCCTTCCGATGGTTTGGGGACTCACCACAATCAAACCCCGTAGAGTGCAGGATACTACTTAACCCACAGAAGTAGCTTACTGTTCGCCTTTTAGGTTGTTTTTCTAGCTTTCATCAATGACTTAAGGCACATTTTTGTATGTCATTTACTACTAACAGTTTCTTCCATCCTCTAAGGCAATAGTTGCGAGCTGTAATCGAAGAAGCGGGATAGTTTAGCCTGGGAAGTGCTTCACGAACGAGCACTTGTTAGCTTCTATTGATCTTGGATTACGCGAACAAGTGATCTTTTTCAGAACTAAATGTACATGAAAAATAAACAACTGTAGTCTCTGTTATCCCTAAGGATGAATCTCTTCCACTTTCAAGCCCTTTTGATCATGTTGAGAATGGCATTTATGTTTTTCTTAACGAAAGCACGACAACATTCTGCAAACAAATTGTGAACTGTCTCTCCTGAACGCTGAAGCGAAGGTGAAAAAAATGATTCAACGCAGTGTTGTTAAGTTACGCACTTACGAAAATCGTAAAGAATTATTCAACGAAAATTTTGAGGATTAAACATTTGCTGTAAACGAACTACTCTGACAATTTTTGAGCTGTCATTGTTTTAACAATATGTTGTTGTTGTTGTCTTCAGTCCAGAGACTGGTTTGATGCAGCTCTCTTGCTACTCTATCCTGTGCAAGCTTCTTCATCTCCCAGTACCTACTGCAACCTACATCCTTCTGAATCTGTTCAGTGTATTTATCTCTTGGTCTCCCTCTACGATTTTTACCCTCCACGCTGCCCTCCAATATTAAATTGGTGATCCCTTGATGCCTCAGAATATGCCCTAACAACCGATCCCTTCTTCTAGTCAAGTTGTGCCACAAATTTCTCTTCTCTCGAATTCTATTCAATACCTCCTCATTAGTTATGTGATCTACCCATCTAATCTTCAGCATTCTTCTGTAGCACCACATTTCGAAAGTTTCTATTCTCTTCTTGTCCAAACTATTTATCGTACACGTTTCACTTCCATACATGGCTACACTCCATACAAATACTTTCAGAAACGACTTCCTGACACTTAAATCTATATTCGATGTTAACAAATCTCTCTTCTTAAGAAACGCTTTCCTTGCCATTGCCAGTCTACATTTTATATCCTCTCTACTTCGACAATCATCAGTTATTTTGCTCCCCAAATAGCAAAACTCCTTTACTACTTTAAGCGTCTCATTTCCTGATCTAATTCCCGCAGCATCACCCAATTTAATTCGACTACATTCCATTATCATCGTTTTGCTTTTGTTGATGTTCATCTTATACCCTCCTTTCAAGACACTGTCTATTCCGTTCAACTGCTCTTCCAAGTCCTTTGCTGTCTCTGACAGAATTACAATCTCATCGGCGAACCTGAAAGTTTTTATTTCTTCTTCGTGGATTTTAATTCCTATTCCCATTTTTTCTTTTGTTTCCGTTACTGCTTGCTCAATATACATATTGAATAACATCGGGGACGGGCTTCTAAGATAGTCGTGGGGTCAGTATGTAATGAATTTTAAAACAATAGAATTTTCGTCTCTGAATAGCACCGTCAATGACTAGTTTGTAAACACGAAAAAGACGAACCTCTTATGATACCCGCAGTATTATGTCCCGAAACCGAAGTACCCAGAACCGCATCGCCCTTCCTAGCACTGCAGAAAGAAGCGAGTTTCATTGTTGAAAATTATCTGTACAGAATTGTTCCTCCGAGAATTTCTTAAAGCTTCCCACATGACGTTGTCAGAATGTCTCAACCTCCCTCGTCAATTAACTGAGATTTGCTTACAGTTTTATACTTCTTTTTACTTGTTCATCATGGCATCCAACGATGTGAGACAGTGTGGTGATTTGAGACGGCGCTATATTGGGAGGCGGCCTCGAAAAAGAATGGGGCGTGGCTCGCCATTGTTCAGGAAAACCGCGGTATACCTAAATTAGAATAGCCGAATCCAGAACGGAATCCAGACCGCCTTGGAGGCCGCTCTGGATAGTCTCTGGGCTCTGCACTGACTCTGTAACACATGGCTGGGAGGCTTCGTCTAAACGTTGCCGACTAAAGACATTAATTACTACGTAAAGCAACATACTGCGGAACGGCATGTCGTGAAAGCTGGTACTGTGTCCATACAGCGCCCTATGGTTTGACTAACGATCAGCTTACTGTCACACCTAATTCGTCGTAGGTTGTGTTCCAAAAATTAACAGCATAGACACAGAAGTGACGACACTTTCTGCAGGACCTGCCCATAATTCTGTAGGACAATGCTGAAGCACGTACACTGCAAGCTGTTACTGACTTGTCTGACTGATGGGGCTCCTAAGTGCTATACCATTTAAATAAAGCACTCCCCTGGCTTAAGCCCTCGTGCGTTCAAATCGATCTCTAAACTGAAGGAAACACTTCTCGGCATTCGCTTCAGTACTGCTACAAATTCGTCGAGCAATAGACAGCGCCGCTCGAACTGTCAACACAACTGGCACTGCTAAGAGTATCCTACGACTTCCACATCGCTGGCAACGGGTTATACACAATGCTGGTGAAGTTTGAAACACGTATCTGTTTTTTACGGGCTGTAAATAAATAGTTGCCACTATTAAAGTTCCGACCTTCGTGTATACTAGGTCTACAACTTTGCTTCCGCCGTTTTTTTTTCCTCGGAGTTCGGAGCTTTTTTGTGAAAAACTTACAAAAAAAAAATTATGATTCATAGTATTGCCCATCGCTGGCCACTACATTCTCCCATCTTTCGGATAGCACACGAATCCCGTGGCGGAAGAATTGGGCGTCTTTTGTGAGGATCCACGAATCGATTCAATTTTGTACTTGTTCATATGATCGGAAGTGCTGGTCAGCCAGACTGTATGCCACTGATCGAAAAACGTGGTAGTCAGAGAGAGCAACGTATGGAAAATACGGTGGGAGGGATAGGACTTCTCATTTCAACGTTTCTATGTATATTTTGACGCGTTTTGCGAAATGGGGTCGAGTACTGGCCTGTCGCTGTATTGTGGCCGTTTGTATTTCAGTACTGGGCTCGAACGCATCAATTCCTTTCGATAATGATGTCCTGTGACTGTCTTCGTCTGTTTCAGTAGCCACGAAAACGTTTTGTCTTCCACCGCCATGACGGTCTTCGACATCAAAATCATCGTTCTTAAGACGTTGAAAACATTCTCTGCACGTTCTTCTACTAATAGTTCCCTCACTATTGGTCTTACACAGCATTTTAATAGCCACAGCCGCAGATTTCCCGTAAATGGCGTGAAATGGGTACTTAAGTTGACGTACTTAATCGAGAATAACCTTATGATGCAATACAAATCGACTAATATTTTTATGGCATTATGTTTACAGATGCCTAAGCTTATTGTATCACACCTATGACCAACCACCTGAACCCCACTTGCCGCTACTGCCGTCTATTGCAAAACGGCGGAAACGAAGTTGTAGACCTTATAGGTTCACAGCACAGTGTCGACAAGTAATCAAAGAATCCAGACACAGTCATTTTTCTAACTACTACACTGCTGAAAACTTTCCTCCTTTTAAAGTATTCACATAAATTCTCATATCTGTAACATCACGCCGCCTGAAAATTTCACTAACTCGTGCGATTCCAACAGACTGTAATGTTAACACATAAATTCCCTAGGCAACGAGTATATAACGAAAATACATGAACGCGACACAGAACAAAATAGACTCCTTTATCTTCATACGCTTGAGACGACCTAGAAAATTATCGCAAACGTCTCGCAGATCTTGCAATCCCACCTACAGCTGACGCTAGAATAACAAGCTGCAAGTATTCAACTTACCTCTAACGCAACTGTATATAAGAAACACTGAGATTTATGGCACCAGCAATGTTATCTTCTAAGTTCACTCACTGGCAGAATAATTCACCAGACAACCTATAAAACGTACGTCCTGTGCTGGTTTCAACCAAACTGAAATGGATGTCGAGGCCCCAACGACAAATTTCAAAAATTAAATGTATGTTACTGAAAGCTCTGCTGTCTCCCACTGGAGATAGGGAGGAAGAAGGGTGAGGAAGAGAGAATGCACGTATCGCCCGCAAAATTAGCGGTTTTTCAGAGAAAGAGAGACTGCATTTATCGCATGCAAAACATGCAGTTCTTTTGTGTTTACTCTTCCCATCCGTATGACGGGTCTTCTTTACGCCAACCAACTACTTCGTGTCTGCAGAGTAGGCTACACTCTGCGCCTTCAGCAGCCTTTGTGAAATAAACCAATATTGCAAGTCTACTGAAATGTGAATTGAATTCAACAAAAGTTTGACAGAAGAATGGGAAACTTTGTGAGTTGCGAGCATTTCTCGAAGGCGGACGCTGATCTGAATTACAATCGTATCGCGCAGCATTTCCCAGTTAAAGAGGGGAATGTGGCGGGGGAATATAAAATGGTAACTCCTGCACAATAGATTCAATATAAGTATCTGCCACAACTGGTGCAGGTCTTAATTATGGAAGTAGCGGTGTACGTGAAAGTAAAGACAAACTTTCCTTATAATAGAGAATATTTCGGAATTCTATGAACAAACTGACAAAGTAAGCTTTTTCTTTTTGCTTCGGACAACAGTTAGTTCTAAGGAACAACGACCTCCACGTGTATAGGTTAATATTAGGTAAGGGAAAACTGTCTTCAGTCCAAAGACTGGGACATGCACCGTAATCGTTTACTAGAACCATCTGACAGCGTTATTTACCCTTGCCTACCTCAGACTTCTGAACTGACTGACACACAACCACCAGTGCCGGTTCGAGAACATTTTTTCACACAAGTGGCGCATAAGTCCCCCCTCCGCTGTCCTCTGAAATTAGTTGCCTTTCCTTGGGTTCTTGGCAAGACCTACATAAATAAGTCTATTTCCAGTGACCGTGTAAATGGTCTTTTTTTTCTTTCAGAATTAGTACCGCACAGATACTTCTCTGTAACAGAAATTTCCGAATATTATTCCAGCGCTAAAAATAAAAAGTTCCACTTTATGAAACTCGTGTGATATTTGAAAGATTTTAGCGAGCAAATAATTTGAAGTATATTTGTAGACGCCGCAAACTGCTTGCGCAGTGCAGTGTGTGACGACTTTAATAACAAAAAAAAGTACGCAAAGAATTTGAATCTAACTGAAGGACCAACAAAAAAAGTGATAAATATTTGGATGACATACTAAATGTTTACTGCAAGCGTAGGCCTACAACGTGTACAAGCTCGCAAACGAGGATGAACGTAACTGCTTGGCAAAATACGTGAAACACCCTTTTGGGCAAGAGGAAATGAAATGAAACCTCATGGGTTCAGATGGCGTGTTATATTAAGCATGTGATATTATTTCGGTGATTATAAAATCAGTCAGATTTACAAAGAATTTGGCATTAGGAGCCTACTTATTTGACTCTTCAGCCCCACCTGCCCTTGGTACATGTACTGGGTCGACTGGGAAGGCTGTCGAAGCCGTATATTCTGAGACAAGCTGGCCCGTAACTGCCCTAACTGGTCCTTGATATCATGCATACTGGCACTGGGAGAGAGCTTATGGTTCAAATGGCTCTGAGCATTATGGGACTTAACATCTAAGGTCATCAGTACCCTAGAACTTAGAACTACTTAAACTTAACTAACCTAAGGACATCACACACATCCATGCCCGAGGCAGGATTCGAACCTGCCACCGTAGCGGGAAAGTGACAACTCCAAGACAATTTAGTTAGCTTCGTCGGAAACAAAGAATCATGCCAATCGGGCGGTTCAGTAGATTTGAATTTACCATACCGCGCGATACAAAAAATGTCATTTCGAGAAAAACGCATTTGAAATTTTGACTGCATATAAATGCAATATTATGCAACGTACGTTCAATCTGCTGTTCCGGATCCGTAAACTAGTCCTTCCTCTTCCTCATAGAGGGCGTTCTGCTCGATCTGGGCCATCCTGCGCTGCTCCAGAGCCGCTCGTACGGCCGGTGACAAGCGGTTTTCGGCCGCTTGAATCCGGTGGTCCGAATGCTTGGCGAACTGCGTCGAATAGAGTCCCGGGGTGACGTCCATCGTTGTCATAGTCTTCAGAATTGCTGGAATACTCTTCGTTGTAGCTGCTCACTGCCAGGAAAATCACAATCTCCACAGTCTTCGCACCAGAATGCAAATGCTTTGGGGCTAACCTCCAGACACACGCGTTCAAGCTTTCATTTGAATTTTGTGTGTTTCCTCCCAAGCACCAGTACAACAACTCGTCCTCAGAAAGACAAAAAAATTGTGCGTGAAAAGGGTCGATTTCAGGCAGGTGCATTGTTTTGTTCAACTGCGAATAACAAACATTTCCGTTCCGTATTCGGAAAAACTGTTTCAGGGGTGGATTCTAAACACTTATATGGATCCAAAAATGCAATTTAAAATCGATCTTTTGAACCAAAAGATAGTAAACCTCCCCTTAAGTGAAGGATGTCGGCACTCTCTTGACCCCGTGGATTTCGGAATACTGAATTCCCTTACGTTTTCCGATGCGGAACGTCCCATGCTTCTAGCTCCAACTGCCTCTTCGTGTTCGAGGCCTCAATTCCCGTCGTGTAGCCACAATCACGTCGGAAACCGTTTCATTTGAATCACCTGAGCACAAATGGCAGATCCGCCAACGCACTGCCCTTTTATACCTCGTGTACTCGGTACTACAGCCATCTGTGTAAGTGCACATCGGTATCTCACGACTTTTGTCACCTCAGTGTGTATCAT
This sequence comes from Schistocerca americana, assembly GCF_021461395.2. NCBI lineage: Eukaryota > Metazoa > Arthropoda > Insecta > Orthoptera > Acrididae > Schistocerca > Schistocerca americana. The sequence continues at coordinate 222,818,563 of NC_060119.1, forward strand.
CCAAACAAAATGGTTCAAATGGCTCTGAGCACTATGGGACTTAACTTCTTTTGGTCATCAGTCCCCTAGAACTTAGAACTACTTAAACCTAACTAACCTACGGACATCACACACATCCATGCCCGAGGCAGGATTCGAACCTGCGACCGTAGCGGTCGCGCGGTTCCAGACTGTAGCGCCTAGAAAAGCACGGCCACAGCGGGCGGCTATCATCCAAACAACTATTAATTGAATAATGGATTCAAAACAAGCACTGGGATATGGACTAGCAGCATCACGACTCGTGATGTTAATTACACAGATAACATTTCGTAATGTAAATAGTTTTGTAATAAATTAGGGGCATCTAAATGGATGCTATAGGTGCAGCCTCCTCTCGACAGCGAAACTGGCCACGCCACACAAATTATTCCGCTCCGCCGCAGGGCTCTCCGTTCGGTAATTTCGGGTCACCATTTCCGGCGAGCGGCGCCCTGTGCAGATGCGCCGCCGGCGGCCACCACAGAGGTAGCGAGCGACTAGCTAGCTAGCTAGCTAGCGCGCGCGCCCACCACGGCAGGGCCTGGAAATAACAGCTCCCACACCACAGCCCCAACGCAGATTTCCAGCGACCGCACAAAGGTTCGCACGCGCTGATACACGACGCGGGATTTCGCACCGGGGGCGGGTAACAAATTCCGCAAATTGCGGATCCGCCCTCCCGGGAAGCCTACCGCCGACGCGCTCTCATTAACACACGATGCTCACGTGGAAGCCGCCGCAGGGAGCGAAGGAGTGAGAGTGTCGTGTGGAGCGCAGGTGTGCAGACGGTGATGTCATTAACGCCGGCGTTTCCATCCTACAGCACGCCACCAACTGACGTACGAGCCATTATTAATTATAAACACCTGATTGTGTGGTTGGGCACTTTGCCTGGAGAGCAAAGCCTTGCACTGAATTGGGCGGTGTTAACAACGACGAACAACACTCCAGCAATTTCAAAGTATTAACTCCAGTAATATTAAGGCGTTTTTCATAACGCGCATTTATGACCACACGAAAACAAATTGTAAAAGAAAAATTGCTGGTGAATTATATTAGTAACATACTTTTTAAGGCGATACTAATGTGTAAGTAAAGTCGAGAACCTAAAAATACCTTTCAGCACGCACTTAGCACAATCAACTCACTTCCAAAATCGTATATTACCGAATTTCTGACAGCCGCAATAAATTTTAAAAAGGAAATTTAGCTAATTAATGTTGACGTTTACTCTGTTGTGTGTTAAAAACTAAAACTAAACTCCTCCCGAACAGGCCATGAACGCCCAACGGCACCGACCGGCCGCCGTGTCATCCTCACACCACAGGCGTCACTGGATGCGGATATGGAGGGGCATCTGGTCAGCACACCGCTCTCAAGGCTGTAGGTCAGTTTCCGAGGCCGGAGCCGCTGCTTCTCAAACAAGTAGCTCAAAAATGGTTCAGATGGCTCTGACCACTATGGAACTTAACATCCGAGGTCATCAGTCCCCTAGAACTTCCAACTACTTAAACCTAACTAACCTAAGGACAACACAAACATCCTGCCCGAGGCAGGATTCGAACCTGCGACCGTAGCAGTCGCGCGGTTCCAGACTGTAGCGCCTAGAACCGCTCGGCCACACCAGCCGGCTCATCAACTAGCTCCTCAGTTTGCCTAACAAGGGCTGATTGTACCCCGCTTGCCAACAGCGCTCGGCAGACCGGATGGTCACCCATCCAAGTGCTTGCCTAGCCCGACAGCGCCTAACTTCGGTGATCTGACGGGAACCGGTGTTACCACTGCGGCAAGGCCGTTAGCGTTTATACAATGGGGAACGTACCCTCTACTATTGTGACTTAAAGAAAAATTTAAGTTTAACTGAAAAATTTAAAACATTTATTTAATCTGGTAGAAGAATTCATGAAAAACAAATATTTTTTTCAAAAATTTGAAATATAAATTAACTGATTAGATTGCAATATTTTCAAAAGGCAGGCATAAAGTACTCTCCCCACCCCCCACCGTGCTACGGGGAGTAGCACTTCTATAATGAAGATTTTCACTCTGCAGCGGAGTGTGCGCTGATATGAAACTTCCTGGCAGATTGGCAGATTAAAACTGTGTGCCCGACCGAGACTCGAACTCGGGACCTTTGCCTTCCGCGGGCAAGTGCTCTACCAGCACTTGCCCACGAAAGGCAAAGGTCCACAGTTCGAGTCTCGGTCGGGCACACAGTTTTAATCTGCCAGGAAGTTAACACTTCTATACTTAGTGCGCTTTTACAACAGTAGTTTTGTCTCCATCAACTGCTCGTTCAAATGAGGTTGCTGCAGCACCCACGGGCAACTGAGACTGCCTTGTCACAACTAGGGTTACCAGATCAAACTGACAAAATTACGGAACATTGCCTGGCGAAAGGATTTGCTGAGCTGAGAGAAAAACCCAACAAAATCCCTCAGAAAATATTAAAATTATATTTATTATTGCTAATTAAAGCTTTCAACAAATTTTTTGCTGCTCTCATTGTTTCGGAAAGTTGTTGCACGTTTCGAAATTCAAATTACAACGAATGCATAATTCTGCTTTCACCGTATCGACATTCACAATCGGTTTGTTTCCACCATCAGCCCATGAACGACTCATGTACCAAGACTCTTTCAACATGGAAGCGCCGTTACCTTTCTGATAATTTGTTTTAGGCTTTACTTCTCCATCTGAAAACGTTTTCCAAGGAAAAGTTTGAGGATGTAGATCTCTGACTCTGTAACAGCTCCACAGTTTCATTCAGCACACAGATCTTTTGGCATAAAGCATGTTTATCAATGTCTTTCTTAATACCCTCCACCTACCGTGCTGCCCGCATCTCGTGGTCGTGCGGTAGCGTTCTCGCTTCCCACGCCCGGGTTCCCGGGTTCGATTCCCGGCGGGGTCAGGGATTTTCTCTGCCTCGTGATGGCTGGGTGTTGTGTGCTGTCCTTAGGTTAGTTAGGTTTAAGTAGTTCTAAGTTCTAGGGGACTTATGACCACAGCAGTTGAGTCCCATAGTGCTCAGAGCCATTTGAACCATTTGAACCTACCGTGCTTCCACAACTCTTTCATATGTAGGAGATACTTTTTCTACGTTTACATACCTGAAAATCTTGACAGGAGAGCTTTCGTAGTAAAACCATTTCTGAGATAATCTTCGGTTCTCGGTTAGGCTGCGGGAGCTTCATTTTTTGCATTTATTTTGTTCAACCTCATTTAGTTTCAACATTTCTTGGTTAGCTTTCGCTCAGATAGATTAGTGATATGAATGGAATTCTAAAAGTATCAATCACGGGGATACAAGTAACGTTTTGGTTTAAACATCAGCGCCAAAATCGCGCTGTATTGGACTGCTGTTTGCAGTTAAAATGAAGTTATGAGTAACCTTGTTTCTTACAAAAGCTGCAATATGTTAACAACATTAAAGAACTAGCAACGATAATACAGTTTTTAAATAACCAAAGCCATATTTATTGTGGCCATCCGTGACAAAGACGTATGGTAAATCCTCCTCAATGTTGTAAATGGAAAGAATAGGGCACTGGCTCTCAAATATTACGAAACATTTATTCTCTCAAGTTAATATACAGAAACACATCAAATTATACGTGGCATATTCTGAAAGTAAATATACTATGACCATAAAAGGCTGTCTGTGGTTATTTGTTTTCTGAGGGTTGACAACAATGAGTGGTAGGGGACCCCTGATTAGAGCGAGCACCGCAGGAATACAGTAGTACGGAAACTCATGTGGTAATTGTCCAGTTTCGTGAAAGATGGTACAACAAATATTCATAACAAACTGCGTGGAAGACCTACCATTCCTGATAGATGTGCAAAAAATCTAGGAAACTGCTCGAAGACCGCCGGCTGCAAGTGGTTGATTTCTGCGATGTTTCCACAACTATTTTGAGACACTCGTAAAAACAATGGGATAATGGAAACTGTGCGCAAGATGGTTCCCAAAACAGCTGACACAGTAGCACAAGAAAAATCGGGTTGGTAGTCCCCACGAATTTCTTAAGTGATTTTAATCACAAGCAGAGGATTTTCTGAGCTCTATTGTGACAGAAGATGACACGTGGGTGGCTTGTTACATGTCTGAGACAAAAAGACAGTCGTCAGAGATGCCTCACACCAATTCCCCATCTGAAAAAAATTCAAAACCACAATTTCAGACCAAAAAGTCATGGCCTCGGTATTTTGGGACCGAAAATGCATCATTTTGGTCGAACTGCTGCCTCGAAGGGAGACCATCAATGCACAATGATACGTTTGTTACACGACAGCGCCCGCCCTCACTCAGCCTTAGCCACCAAGGCACTCTTGATTGGGATGTTTCGACGCCGCCCACCCCGGTATTCCCCTTAGTTGGCGCCTTCAGATTATTATCTTTTTACCTCCCTGAACGCACACACGAGTGGAATTAAATTTTGAACGGTCGAGCAGGTGCAGAAGAAGGTTCTGAAGTGGGGAAACGAACGAGCGGGAGAGGTCTTCGAGGAAGGCACAAAGAAGCTTGTGCCACGAGTCACCACATGCACTAAACGGGATGACGATTATATGGAAGAAGCAAAGTGTATGAACATCATCATACAACTTTTTTCGAATGCACTTTTACTAGAAACTATGAAAATATGCTACACCTACTTTCTTAATATGCCTCGATTTTAGAAGGCAATACATAACGCTTTTTTAAAAATTTATCATTCGTGTCTTATTTTCTTGCTAAGTGCAAACCATCACCATCAGTGTTTTGCCAAAAGGCAGGTTCACATGGTCGTTTTTCAGGTTGTCCGGTCTTCTGCCAGCCTCTTCATGTCCGCATAATTTCCTCTCCCCTTTATAACATCAGAAACCACCTATTTTTCTCCTTCAAAAGAGATGATTGTTTTTTACTACTTCAAACAACTTTCATTAAAACCTGATGTTCATATCCCCGTCCAGGTATTTTAAAACTGAAATATCTTTTTGTTTTCAGGTATCTGGTCTTCCCTACGTGAGAAAACTAGCAGGAAAAGTATCAAATCGTCATGCAACCTTCGCAATGTGTTACGAAAAAAAATCAAACAAAAGAAATATTAAAAAGGGACAAAGTCCTTTTCTACAACATGAGTACACGCGGCGAGAACTGCTTAACTTCTACTGTTAGCAGACTATGACACCGTTCCCTCTTTCTGGGCATGTACAGTATTCATCATACAAAGTATTTTATAGCTGCACGATCGGCACAATCAGTTGATCATTGACGTCACTGACTCATTAGCAATTTGGTTTCTCGATAGTGTAAACGTGGTTTTAAACGAAGCTTTTGATAATGTCTAATGCTGAGTGGAATATTCTCTTTGCGATTATGAAGGTAGCAAGGTTTAGTTCGAGGAAATGAAAGGGAAGCAATAACTGAAATGTTCCGTCAGCACACTGAGCCAGCATTAATGAAAACCGAGAAAATTTGGAATGGGAGTTAAAATTCAGAAACAAGAAATAAATCGAGGTCCGCTGATATTGTAATCTATCAGAGACGGGAAGGACATGGAAAATTAGTTGAACGGAATGGAGAGCGTCTTGGAAAGGGATGAGTATCATCGGAAGGAAAAGAGAAGGAATCAAATTAGGCGATGCTGAGGGACTTAGATTAGGTAATGAGACACAGTAGCAGATGAGTCTTGCTATTTGGACAGCAAAATAACTGACGGTGGCTGATATAAAAAGGATACAAAATGCATATTAGAAAAAGCTAGGAAAGTATTTCTAAAAAAAGATGCATTTGTTTATATCGAAAATAAGTCTTTTCTGAAGGTATTTTTCTGCAATGTAGTCTTGTATGGAGGTGAAACGTGTACGGTAAACAGTTCAGATAAGAAGAGAATAGAAGACTAATATCGTGCAATCGAAGAAAGCCGAAGAACAGAGGGGTGATCTGACAATTGATCCGTGCTACGGAATCCAACTGGGCAGTGAAGTAATTTATGGTACAACGTTATTAAAATACGGGATCGGTTGTTGGGAGACGTCCCGAGGTATCGAGGAATCAGAAACTTGGCAAATGGAGGGAAGCTTGGAGGGTAGAAATTATGGGAGGAGACGAAGGGTTGACTAGAGTAAGTCGGTTCAAATGGATGTAGGTTACAGTAGTATTGCACAATAGAAAAGAGCGTGGAGAGATGCTTCAAACCAATCTTCAGACTGAGGACGACAAAATATTCGCGATCAAATTTTACATTACTGGCCATTAAAATTGATGCACTACGAAGATGACGTGCTACAGACACGAAATTTAACCGACTGGAAGAAGATGCTGTGATATGCAAATGATTAGCTTTTCAGAGCATTCACACAAGGTTGGTGCCGGTGGCGACACCTACAACGTGCTGACATGAGGAAAGTTTCCAACCGATATCTCATACACAAACAACAGTTGACCGGCATTGCCTGGTGAAACGTTGTTGTGATGCCTCGTGTAAGGAGGAGAAATGCGTACCATCACGTTTCCGACTCTGATAAAGGTTGGATTGGAGCCTATCGCGATTGCGGTTTATCGTATCGCGACATTGCTGCTCGCGTTGGTAGAGATCCAATGATTGTTGGCAGAGTATGGAATCGGTGGGTTCAGGAGGGTAATACGAAACGCCGTACTGGATCCCAACGGCCTCTTATCACTAGCAGTCGAGATGACAGGCATCTTATCCGCATGGCTGTAACGGATCGTGCAGCCATGTCTCGATCCCTGAGTCAACAGATGGGGACGTTTTCAAGACAACAACCATCTGCACAAATAGTTCGACGACGTTTGCAGCAGCACGGACTACCAGCTCGGAGACCATGGCTGCGGTTACCCTTGACGCTGCATCACAGTCAGGAGCGCCTGCGATGGTGTACTCAACGACGAACCTGGGTGCACAAATGGCAAAACGTCATTTTTTCGGATGAATCCAGGTTCTGTTTACAGCATCATGATGGTCGCATCAGTGTTTGCCGACATCGCGGTGAACGCACATTGGAAGCGTGTGTTCGTCATCGCCATACTGGCGTATCACCCGACGTGATGGAATGGGGTGCCATTGGTTACACGTCTCGGTCACCTCTTGTTCGCATTGACGGCACTTTGAACAGTGGACGTTACATTTCAGATGTGTTACGACCCGTGGCGCTACCCTTCATTCGATCCCTGCGAAACCCCACATTTCAGCAGGATAATGCACGACCGCATGTTGCAGGTCCTGTACGGGCCTTTCTGTATACAGAAAATGTTCGACTGCTGCCCTGGCCGGCACATTCTCCAGATCTCTCGCCAATTGAAAACGTCAGGTCAATGGTGGCCGAGCAACTGGCTCGTCACAATACGCCAGTCACTACTCTTGATGAACTGTGATATCGTGTTGAAGCTGCATGGGCAGCTGTACCTGTACACGCTATCCAAGCTCTGTCTGACTCAATGCCCAGGCGTACCAAGGCTGTTATTAGGGGCAGAGGTGGTTGTTCTGGGTAATGATTTCTCAGGATCTATGCACCCAAATTGCGTGAAAATGTAATCACATGTCAGTTCTAGTATAATATATTTGTCCAATGAATACCCATTTATCATCTGCATTTCGTCTTGGTGTAGCAATTTTAATGGCCAGTGGTGCAGTTAATTATTATTATTATTATTATTTTCGATTATTCCCATTTAAGAGAGCGTTTGAACTTGAATTCCTTTATGATGATTGTTTGTGTTTTTTCTGAGCCCAAATTTTCTTCATGTGTTCACTGTGTTGTTTCTTTCGCTCCGCTGTCCATTTGCATCCTGGTCTCTTCTGTGTTGTGGTGTCAAATTTATGTTTTTTGATGATGTTCCTGAATTCAGTTCTGTTTTCTGCATCGTTTACTGTTATTTGTGCTTGTCTGAGGTCCTCTTCAACTTCTTTTATCCATTTTGTTTTTCCCCTGCCTGAGTTGATGACTTTAAGAATTCGCTTTGAAATTCTGTTTTCATTCATCCTGTGGATATGTCCGTAGAACTGCATTCTTCTTTTCCTTACTGTATCTGTAATCTTGTCTGTGTATTTATATAATTCTGATGTTGGTCTCTTCTTCCAGATTCCTTGCTCTTGTATCGGGCCAAAAATTTTCCTGGGAATTTTCCTTTCTTGTTTCTCTATTTCTTTGATTTTAGTTTGCCCACCTATTTGTGTTGTTTCAGATGCATACAGTGCCTCCGGAAGTACGACAGTGTTGTAGTGCCTCAATTTTGCGTTAGTGGATATGGACTTTTTGTTATAATAGTTCCAGTGAGTTTATATGCTTTCTGTAATTTTTTTATTCTTTCCTCATTGGCCTTTAGGTTGATCCCTGATGGCTGAATGATTTCTCCCAGGTATTTAAAATGTGGTACTTGTATGATTTTCCCATGGGTTGTCTACACCAAATCCTGACGCTAAACTGCCAACCATCAACGAAATTGTAGAAATTATCAAGACACTGAAAAACAATAGAGCCCCAGGAGAAGATGGAATTATTGCAGAACTATGGAAACTAAATGATGGAAGATTAACAGGAAAAATTCACAAAATCATATTAAACATTTGGGAAACAGAACAGATCCCTTCTGAATGGAAATGCGCACTCAAAAATCATCAGGACATGGGAAAAAGAAGTCAAAGGAATCCAAATTGGCATTAGAAAAGATAATAGATTCAATGTGAAGTGTTTAGCTTTTGCAGATGACCTTGCAATCCTCACAAATAATATAAAAGAAGCCACTAACGCCATAGAGAAGTTACACGAAATTGCACAAAGAACTGGCCTGCAAATCTCATATGAGAAAACCCAGTACATAGAAAGAGTGCCACAAGACAAATTGCCTATTAATTATTATTATTATTATTATTATTATTATTATTATTATTATTATTATTATTATTTTTTTTTTTTTTTTTTTTTTTTTTTTTACACATCGTCATGACTGGCAAGGAATGTAGGCGTTTTATGGAACCACCTCCGCCTTTGCGTGGAGTAAGTTGGGAAGGATCATACAAACCAATCAATGGCTTTGCCTCAGTGGTAACACTGGTTCCCGTCTTATCAGCGAAATTAAGTACTGTGGGGCTTGGCCAAGGGTGGAGGGGTGGCCGTCCACGTCTGCCGAGCGCTCTTGGCAACCGGGGTACACTCAGCCCTTGTGAGGCAAACTGAAGAGCTACTTGACTGAGAAGTATCGGCTCCGGTCACGTGAACTGACAACGGCGGGGAGTGCGGTGTGCTGACCATATGCCCCTCCGTATCCGTACCCAATGACGCCTAGGGGCTGAGCATGACACGCCCATCGGTACCATTGGGCCTTCAACGTCTGTTCCGATGGAATTTTTTTATGCAAAACAATAGTTGTTGAGGAAAACAAATCTGAACTGCCCTGGCAGCAACGTTCTTCTCTGTAGTTTTTCATTTATTCCAGCGAGTTGCAACTACTACAACACAACAGTCAATTAGATACCAAGTATTTATTTATAATTAGCATATTTCTATTTTTACACTCATTTCAATAATATGTAGTCACTCTAACAATACGGGGTCTAAAGTACACCTCCAGGTTTTGGAACCAGTTTGCCAGCAGAACAGCGCTCACCTTGAATTTCGGAATTTATAGACATGATTCAGAAATAAGGAATGTTGTCCCGTTCGATATCACAAGACTGGATCTCGTACATGAACTCGTGGACTGTATGGTTTGCACAGACTTTTTCTCTTTAATCGAATTTTTATGTTGTTCACAAACCGCAACACATTCTACACTTTTCAGCCAATTAAGGCCATAGAAGAATAGTCTTTTCCGAACTAACTTATAAAAAAAAAGCGATTCTTGTAACTGGAGTCCATGATTTTTGTTAATCCTGCCTTTCACGTTCTTGTTGTGGTATTTCCAAAGAAATTTTCATCGTATTAACACATATTTCTTTACATCTAACGGAGAAATGAAATAACAGATTTCATCGATTTAACTTTTAACGTAACTAATTATTTTCTTAAACATTTCCATCCCATATTTAACCTCTTGGGGGTTGAATTTCCAAAAACAGCGAAACACTTTTTTCAATTTCTAATAGAGAAGCCATATACAAACTTTCACAGATTTAGCTTTGAATATGCTTTCATGAAACTTTTCACCAGGGGTTGAATTTCCAGAAACAGTGAAATGTGTCTTCTTTTAAATATCTAATCGAGAAATCAAGCACCAGTTTTCATAGAAGTAGCATTAAAAATACTTTAGTGCTTCTTTTACAAGGATTTATTTTCAAAAAGCTTTACTCGCCATTTTATCTGCTAATTGGTCGAATTTCCAAAAATGCTGAAACATTTTTTTTTCATTTCTACCTGAGAAACTAAATACCAATTTTCGTTGTTCTAGCTTCAAAATGGTCTTAATAGCGACATATTTTCAGAAAGCCTTTCATCCTTTATATCAGCCCCTAAGGAGTGGAATTACGAACACCCCCTTTCTAACCTGACCCTTAGATAGGCGCGTGGGGTCAAAATGTCTTGCGAGCCCCACAATTCACGCTGAATAAGGAAAAGTGTAAGGTTATTCACATGAGTACTAAAAGAAATCAGCTAAATTTCGATTACGCGATAAGTCACACAAATCTGAAGGCTGTAAATTCAACTAAATACTTAGGGATTACAATTACAAATAACCTAAATTGGAAATATCACATAGATAATATTGTGAGTAGAGCAAACCAAAGACTGCGATTCATTGGCAGAACACTTAGAAGGTGCAACAGGTCTACCAAAGAGACTGCTTACACCACGTTTGTCCGCATTATTCTGGAGTACTGCTGTGTGGTGTGGGATTCGTATCAGATGGGACTGACGGATGACATCGAAAAAGTACAAAGAAGGGCAGCTCGTTTTGTATTATCGCGAAATAGGGGAGATAGTGTCACAGACATGATACGTGAATCATTAAAACAAAGCCGTTTATCGTTGCGACGGGATCTTCTCATGAAATTTCAATCACCAGTTTTCCGATTGTGAAAACATTCGGTTGGCATCCACCTGCATAGGGAGAAATGATCATCACGATAAAATAAGAGAAATCAGGGCTACCAAAGAAAAAATTTAAATGCCCGTTTTCCCCGCGTGCCGTTCGAGAGTGGAACGGTAGAGAGACAGCTCGAAGATGGTTCATTGAACCCTCTGCCAGGCACTTTATTGTGAATAGCAGAGTAATCACGTAGATGTAGATAACGAGATGGTGATTGGCAGGGCGACGGAAACACACTGATGGCTTGCTGCTGTGAAGAGTGGGGGGAGGTACTGAAAATGTAAACAATGGCAGGTGGCGTGCGTCAGGATGCGATGAATCACGCACGTGGACAGAAATCACCACGCGCTCCCAATAAAGAGTCAAACTGTGTGTACAGTATAAAAGCAACACACACACACACACACTAAATTTCAAGTTTCTGTCCATAGCTATGTGGCTTGGGCGATAATGAGTCAGTGAAATACCTCCTTAGGAGCTGAACTTCCAAAAAAAAACACGTGTGTTTTCATCTGTGGCCGAAATGCCAAATACCAATTTTCAAACGTTTAGCTTTAAAAATGCTTTCACAATGAAATTTTTCATAAAAAACTTCACCCCTCGGATGTTGAATTTCCAGAAACACTGCAACGCATTTTTTTAAAATTTGTAACAGTGAATCAAATACCAATTTTCATAGATGCAGCTTTAAAAATACTTTAGTAGTTTTTGAAACATTCTTGCAGCTGATTTCACTAACCACCGTGTTTCAACATGGAGTACGTTGAGTAACGCGCGCCGTTTTTAATCCGGAACAGACTACGCCCCCAGCGCAGAGGAGGCGCAGCGCTGCCCACCGCAGGGAGCGCTTTACTTGCAGACGACGTCACGGGTCATTAGGATAAGTGGACAACTTGGGCCAAGGCCCCGTTTGCAGTGGACACGTGCGCCGATATCGCAGGTTACCATCTGCTGCGCCTTAGCCCTGTAGTAAATGACGTCTCAAACCAACTACTACAGCACGTTTTCGTTTTACGACCATTTAAAGATGAATTCAGAGTTTGGGTACTTACTGAAAGTCAAAGAACCCTTGGTGATAAAAACTTTTTATGGAGGAGGATAACGAGCGTGGTGGGGGAATGACAGAGGGACGATGGCGTTGTGGTGGAGAAAGACTTTTCCTGCAGAAAAGGTACATACCCTAGCAGAAAAGATACATACCACAGACATCGTTAAATGTGTCGCGACACATGGTGTGTTTCTTATCTTGCATACATAAAATATCAAAACAATTATCGGCAATAGTTTCTTGTAGTAATAAAGTTTTAAAACTCTATCTCATAGTAGTTCCATAATAAAAAACGTGTATATTTCCTTTTTTTGCATCCAGGAAAAAATCAGACGTAGGTGTCGCAAAAATCTATAACGCACTATGGCATGTACCACAGGCAAAAAGGTTGAGAACCGCGGCCTTACACTACGGCCAAGGACGTCAAACATACACTACTGGCCATCAAAATTGCTACACCAAGAAGAAATGCAGATGATAAACGGGTATTCATTTGACAAATATATTCTACTAGAACTGACATGAGATAAAGTTTCACGCAATTTGGGTACATAGATCCTCAGAATTCAGTACCCAGAACAACCACCTCTGGCCGTAATAACGGCCTTGATACGCCTGGGCATTGAGTCAAAAAGAGCTTGGATGGCGTGTACAGGTACAGCTGCCCATGCAGCCTCAACACGATACCACAGATCACCAAGAGTAGTGACTGGCGTATTGTGACGAGCCAGTTGCTCGCCCACCATTGACCTGACGTTTTCGATTGGTGAGAGATCTGGAGAATGTGCTGGCCAGGGCAGCAGTCTAACATTTTTTGTATCCAGAAAGGCCCGCACAGGACCTGCAACATGCGGTCGTACATTATCTTGCTGAAATGTAGGGTTTCGCAGGGATCGAATGAAGGGTAGAGCCACGGGTCGTAACACATCTGAAATGTAACGTCCACTGTTCAAAGTGCCGTCAATGCGAACAAGAGGCGACAGAGACGTGTAACCAATGGCACCCCATACCATCACGCCGGGTGGTACGCCAGTATGGCGATGACGAATACACGCTTCCAATGAGCGTTCACCGCGACGTCGCCAAACACGGATGCGACCATCATGATGCTGTAAACAGAACCTGGATTCATCCGAAAAAATGACGTTTTGCCATTCGTGCAACCAGGTTCGTCGTTGAGTACACCATCGCAGGCACTCCTGTCTATGATGCAACGTCAAGGTAACCGCAGCCACGGTCTCCGAGCTGATAGTCCATGCTGCTACAAACGTCGTCGAACTGTTCGTGCACATGATTGTTGTGTTGCAAACGTCCCCATCTGTTGACTCGGAGATCGAGACGTGGCTGCACGATCCGTTACAGCCATGTGGATAAGATGCCTGTCATCTCGACTGCTAGTGATACGAGGCCGTTGGGATCCATCAGGGCGTTCCGTATTACCCTCCTGAACCCACCGATTCCATATTCTGCTAACAGTCATTGGATCTCGACCAACGCGAGCAGCAATGTCGCGATACGATAAACCGCAATCGCGATTGACTGCAATGCGACCTTTATCAAAGTCGGAAACGTGATGGTACGCATTTCTCCTCCGTACACGAGGCATCACAACAACGTTTCACCAGGCAACGCCGGTCAACTGTTGTTTGTGTATGAGAAAACGGTTGGAAACTTTCCTCATGTCAGCACGCTGTAGGTGTCGCCACCGGCGCCAACCTTGTATGAATGCTCTGAGAAGCTAATCATTTGCATATCACAGCATCTTCTTCCTGTCGGTTAAATTTCGCGTCTGTAGCACGTCATCTTTGCGGTGCAGCAATTTTAACGGCTAGTAGTGTAGTATGTAAACACCAATCGAGTAAGTCTGATCTTATGAGATCGCGTAGAACTGTAACTACCGTACAGCCGTTTCCACTTCCGTAAGCAGTTTTGGTACGGTTGCTAGTGGATCGCGCGAAGCGCCATCTGCAAAATTTCTTTTATCTCGTCTATCGTTGCAAATCTTCGTCCTTTCAACGGGGTTTTCAACTTTGGCAATAAAAGGGGTCCGGTCTGGGGAGCTTTTTGTGCAGTAGACAGGCCCCAACAGGGATGAGTATGGGGATGCGTTATCGTGATGGAAGGAGCCATGCAGGAATTGCCTCACCACACTTCAGGCCGTTCCCTTCCCACATTTTCTCGCAGGCGCCGCAACACATCCCGATGGTACAATCGATTATCAGTTTTCCCTGTGTCACGAATTCACGATGAACTAATCCTTCAAAGACAAAGAAAACCATCAGCATGGCTTTGGCTTTTGACCTGAGCTGAGAGAGAACGTTCCTCGACCTGTTGTGAAGATTGAACCTTGGTCTCAACAGCATAACCGTAGACCCATACCTCCTCACCAGTTATGATGCTCTTGGGGCACATCTCGTCCTCACTTGCGAAATCCAAGAGCTCTTCACAGATTGCGAGCGAAAGTCTGTTTGGTCTTGATTCAGGCGCCACGGGACGAACTTAACGGCAACACGACGCACTCCAAGATGTTGGGTCAGGATTTCATGACATAGTCCGCAAAAAAGTTACATTGATGTGGACTCTCTCGGGCAGTCAGTCTTCGATTGGCACGCACAATTTCGTTGTCGTTCCTGGCATGAGTGTCGTCCATAGACGACGAAGGGCGTCCTGAACTGTGGTTATCTTTAACTTCCCTCCGGCCATTTTTAAACCGCGTGAACAATTCCTACAACAACATCTGGTACGGCTTAAGCGCTCAACACCGTATGCTTCCTGCATCATTTGGTGTGTTCCTGTAAAGATTTTCTGGAGTTTCACGCAGAATTTAATGCGAACGCGTTGCTCCTCTACCTCCTCCTCCGGTAACTCTTATCTCGAAATTCGCAAACTGTGCGACACAACGTTTTGTACTCAATACAGCACTGAACAATAAGTAACAGACATACGACAATGAAACTCCCGGCAGTTACACATTAAAAACAGATGTGTGCAGGAATGCCAACCGCATTGCGCTCACCGAGCGGGGTGGCGCAGTGGTTAGACACTGGACTCGCATTCGGGAGGACGACGGTTCAATCCCGCGTCCGGCCATCCTGATTTAGGTTTTCCGTGATTTCCCTAAATCGCTCCAGGCAAATGCCGGGATGGTTCCTCTGAAAGTGCACGGCCGACTTCCTTCCCAATCCTTCCCTAATCCGATGCGACCGATGACCACGCTGTCTGGTCTCCTTCCCCAAACCCACCAACCAACCGCATTGCGCTCAAACACACCATTGGCGCGATATTACGAATGTTCCGGAATTTTTGAACAGACTTCGTAATACACACTTCATATAGCCAATCGGAACATGGACCGCTTGGTTCGCTAGTGTACACGCAACTTTAAAGCATCGTCCTTGACAATGACTTCGTGCGTTCGAGTCGCGATTTGGCAAACAGCTGTAATTTGTCGTGAAGTTTCAGGACACTTCATGCTTCGCTACACTGTTAACGAGTCATGTGAAAGTCAAAATTTTCATCGAAAATGTTCAATACTGATTTTTCCCCCTTGGATATAAAAATCGACAACCTGCGTGGTTCAGCTACTAAGTACTTTCATATCTCTTAAGATCTTGTCACAACATATCGAGTTTTCGATTACGTTGCTTCCTTTTACATCTTAAGTCAACAAAAACTACATAAAAAATTAGATGAGGACTGGGGGAAGGGGGTTGTGGGACGGAGAAGGTGAATGAGGAACATAGTACCTTCCAACTGAGTGTAACGGAGGGCCTCTTATCAGATGCCCCTACTTTCGACAGTCTTAACTAACTCTTACACACCACCGGTCTTGCACTACATAACGCATACTCGTAACTACACTCATACTCATAAATTAATGATAACTGCAGAATGTGGTGCCACACAACGTGGCACTACACAAGACTGGCGCTAATAGCACAGGCACATGGGGAACACACTAAACAGATCTGTAAGTCCAAGGTATTGGTGATAATTTGAAAAAACCGTCCCGATACACATGTGCTACAGAACGCCACTGTTTCCTGCGCATGTACCCCGACATCAATATGGAATATGATCACCATGCACACGTACACAGGCCGCACAACGGGTTAGCACACACTGGATCAGGTGGTCGAGCAGCTGCTGGGGTACAGCCTCCCATTCTTGCACCAGTGCCTGTCGGATCTCCTGAAGCGTCGTAGGGGTTTAGATCTGGAGAACAGGTAGGCCATTCCGCGCGTTATCATCCATCAGGAGGAAGGTGGGGCCCACGGCACCCCTGAAAAGGCGGACATACTGGAGCAAAATGACGTTCCGATACACCAGACCTGTTACAGATCCTCTGTCAAAGACATGCAGGGGTGTACGTGCACCAATCATAATCCCACCCCCCACCATCAAACGCGACCTCCATACGGGTCCCTTTAAAGGACATTAAGGGGTTGGTATCTGGTTCCTGGTTCACGCCAGATGAAAACCCGGCGAGAATCGCTGTTCAGACTATACCTGGACTCGTCCGTGAACATAACCTGGGACCACTGTTCCATTGACCATGTACTGTGTTCTTGACACCAGGCTTTACGGGCTCTCCTGTGACCAGGGGTCAGTGGAATGCACCTTGCAGGCCTCCGGGCGAATAAATCATGTATGTTCAGTCGTCTGTAGACTGTGTGTCAGGAGACAACTGTTCCAGGAGCTGCGATAAGGTCCCGAGCAAGGCTACCTGCAGTACTCCCTGGCCGTCTGCGGGCACTGATGGTGAGATATCGGTCTTCTTGTAGTGTTGTACACTGTGGACATCCCGTTTCGTAGCGCCTGGACACGTTTCCTATCTGCTGGAATCGTTGCCATGGAATCGTTGCCATAATCTTGAGATCACACTTTGTGGCACACGGAGGGACCGTGCTACGGCCTGCTGTTTGACCAGCCTCCAGTCGCCCTTGTATTCTACCCCTCATAACGTCATAAATATGTGTTATCTGAGCCACTTTCAACACATAGTCACCATTAGCACGTCTGAAAACGTCTGCTCACTTACTCGCTGCACCGTACTCTGACATGAACCAACACACCTCTGCGTTTGTGGACTGCTGCCAGCGCCACCGTGCGACGACCGCAGGTCAAATGCACCGCATGGTCATACCTCGAGGTGATTTAAACCCGCAAATCGCCCACCTGAGCGTTGTTTCACCACGTATTAGCATTATCCTTAATTTAAGGGCATGAGTGTAGAAAAGCCAAGTCTTTATTATGTTGAAATAGGAATTTCTGTAACTTATAATAGAAAACTTTCGTTACAAAGTCAACAGGCTTCCTTATAAACAGTCTCGCGTTCACACGTACACTCTCCTCACAGCCACAAATATCCTAAAATTGTTAATACAGTATTTGCTTTAAAATATGTTTGTTTGTGAAAAGCCGCCTCACTAAACCTAAATCGATATCCCAGGAAGTGAGGTTGGCCCATGTGTTGCAAAATAAACGAATGAGCCAGCCACTTAGACACGAATAACAAATATGTACAGCACAAGCACGCACACTGGTGAGTCCTTCCAGCGGAGAAAGAAACCATACAGCACACGGCTGCGCTCTATCTTGTGGCGCATCATAAAAGCACTTCATCTCGGCTGAGTGGCCGGAGGGGAGAATGACACGGCCGACTAGCTCGCTAGCTTCACTGACCACAACTTGTCTCCTGTACCACATGGAGACTACAGACCTGTAATGAAGTACGGAAACACTGCCAATTCCCACAGGCGCTATAGATTGGCGCCAATGTAGCCAGTTCAACCCCCTCCAGCCCCCCCCCCCCCACGCCCAAAAAAAAAAAAAAAAAAAAAAAAAAAAAAAAAAATTCGCGATTTCCTGTCTTACATCTGACCCTGACACTACCGCGTGTGCAGGTTTTCACTAAGCATCAATATAATCTAATGCGCTAAGTGAGCCCATAAAAAATACTAAGAAAAGCCAGTCAGATTGTAAGGCACACATCAGCTGTTAGAAATCTCAGGAGGTCATGTGCTGCGAGGTGCTCTTTTCGTAATCAAACCCTCAGGTATATATGTCAACATAAGAGCCATCTCATTATTTCACTGTCAATTAGGCAATTAACTCCAAAAGGTGGTTATCAAAATGGATTTCTGTGAGACATTATCAAATTAGAACCTACAGCGAGACCAAATAAAGGACGAGTTTAAAGTTCTGTCGATTGCTGTCACTTTTCTCGTATAGCGCTCTTCAGCTCACACACGGCTTTAAATTGCCTTGCAAGCATTCCCCAAAGGTTTTCCACGTAGTTGAATCCAGGATACGTGGAGGCCAGGGCAAGACACCAATATATTTATCTTCAAATCACTTTTTTGTTGTAGCAAAAACATGAACAGATGCATTATCTTGTTGAAACATACTTTCGTCCACTAGGTCCTCATACATACTAATCCATTCTGTATATTACATCTCAGTGTGCGTGTTAAGATTTCATTCTAGCGTTTCCCCAAGCAATGCCTGATTTACCTATACTGCAGAAGGCTGCCCAAATCTTGACACTTTCACCACCAAATTTCTGCTCGTTCTTACCTGCTCCTCTTTTCTGAGCTCATGCCAATAATACTGAAATCATCTAAACTAAACTTCTTCTCATCATTGAAGGTCATTTTATTCCATTCTCAAGTCCATGACATATTTTCGGCAAATTCCAATTTAGCCTATTTATATGTTAGAACAAGTTTCTGCAATTGTTTCTCGAATGCAAGATACCTGTCATTTGACAAAATTTGTCGTATACGTCTGGCAGTTACTGGAAACCATAAACCAGGAACAAGTTACCACGAAACACAGTTTGTGGCCCTTGCTTTGCGCCAAAGTAACAGTTTCGATGTCTCACATAATTTTCTACCGAGCGGATATTTTCCGTTCCGTCCATTCGTGCGCCAAATCTATAAATCACTCTACTTGAACGATTCAACTTCTTGCTAGTTGAAGATTAGAGTGTCTCATTTCGTTCTACGCTCCGATTTTTGCTTTTTCATCATATAATAACTATTTTCCGCTGGCACAGTCGTGGTTTACGAACATAATATGCACTGTCACTAAGAGTTAGTGTGTGCGTACACCAACACAGCAACGGAAGCCCAGCATTGTCGACGTCCACTGCGTTGTCAGCGACGCTACGTAAAGCACTGTACCTACCAATTGCCAGTAAGCAGTTGCAATACTGGAACGTTTTGTTTCATGTACCTTACAAACGGCAACGGAAGTAAAATTTCAGAAATTTTACGTAATTGTTGTAGGAGATAGAGATTGTGATTTTCTATCGTCCCGAAGAGTAGAGCGCTGCGACGGTTGCTTATAGACAGTACTTGTCGCCTTAAAACGCCAAACGCCAGTTAATTTAAATCAGACCCACGGTCTTATCACTATGCCACCAGCTTCCGTAGCACACGCTGATAACGTACTTGAGCGGTGGCACGCAACTCAGGAGGTAACCGCCCTGGAATCTTGTTAGAGGACGAAAATTTCATCGTCTGTATTTGGCCGCCAACAGGAGGAAATATACTGTTCAGACATCCGACTTCCCTGCCGCCCAATGGACATCTATCCATATTGCCAAACGGTTACCCCAGCGCACAATGCACGGTCCCCGTGTCGGGCTGCCTATCTAAAGGCTTCAAAGGTAAAACAAAATTTTATTTTCAATATTTCATACAATTGTTGACGAAATTTGAAAAAAAAAAAATGAAATGCTGTCGAAATCTAATCTTTAAGATGTATAATCTTACGTTAAAGGTTTAAAGCAATAATACAAGTGAGGGAGCTATTTGGAAAGTTCATGGAATCATAACCAGATGTCAGCGCTAGCGCAACGAGGTTCCCGCGTAATACACTGATACGACAGAAGTCATGAGACAGCAATATGCACATATACAGATGGCGTAGTATCGCGTACGTGAGGTATAAAATGATGGTGCAGTGGCGGAGCTGTCACCTGTACTCAGGTGATTCATATGAAAAGGTTTCCGATGTGATCATAGCAGCACGACTGAAATTAACAGACTCTGAACGCGGAATGGTAGTCGGAGCGAGACATTCCATTTTGGGAAATAGTTTGGGAATTTAATATTCCGAGATCCACAGTGTCAGGATTGTGCCGATAGCACCCAATTTCAGCATTACCTCTCACCACGGACAACGCCGTGGTCGACGGCCTTCACTTAACGAGCGACAGCAGCGGCGTTTGCGTGGAGCTATCATTGCTGATATAAAGCAACAATGTGTGAAATGGCCACAGAAATCAATGTCGGATGTACGAAGAACATATCCGTTAGGGCATTGAGGTAAAAATTTGGCGTTAATGAGCTATGGCAGCAGAAGATCGACGCGACTGCCTTTGCTAACAGCACACCGTCTGCGCGCCTCTCCTGGGCTCATGACGATAGTGCTTGGACCTTAAACGACTGGAAAACCGTGGCCTGGTCAGATGAGTCCCGAATTCTGTTGGAAAGGGCTGATGGCAGGGTTCGAGTGAGCCTCATACACCACGAAGTTGTCAACAAGATATTGTACAAACTGGTGCTGGCTCCATAATGGTGTGAACTGTGTTAACGTGGAATGGACTGCGTCCTCTTGTCCGCCTGAACGGATAACTGACGGGAACGGTAATGTCCGGTTACCTGGAGACCATTTGCAACCATTCACAGACTTCATGATCCCAAACAACGATGAAATATTTATGGGTGACAATGCGCCATGTCATCATCCCACAATTGTTTGCGATTGGTTTGAAGAACATTGTGGACAATTTAAGAGAATGATCTGGCCAGCTAGATCGCACGACATGAATCCCATCCAACATTTATGGGAAATAATCAAGAGGCCAGTTCGTGCACAAAATCCTGCACCGGTTAAGACTTTTGCAATTGTGGCCAGCTATAGAGGCAGCATGATTCAGTATTTCTGCAGGGGACTTGTAACGAATTCTTGAGTCCATGTCACGTCGCGCTGCTGCACTACGCCGGAAGACAGGAGTTCCGACACGATATTTGAAGATATCCCATGACTTTTGTCAGCTCAGTGTATAACCATTTGTGTGCTTTGAATCTTACTGAAACGAATACGTTATCTACAACACCAACAATGGATCTTCCCGCAGGACCTAACGCTCCAGAAGGAAGACCTGCTAACTGAACACCGAACGCATTCAGTTTGCTTAATCGACTGGAAACCTGAGTATCTACAGGAAGAAAACTTGTCGATATATCGGCAGGATGGGGTACTCGCTAGGAGTAGCAGACTGAAGACTGCATTCCCTGATAATTAATGACGATCTTAGGGAGAACCAACACTGACAAAACTTTTCCACTTGCTAAAAGACAACTGAAATACGCTCAGACTTTGAGGAGACTATAGCGTTTCCTACTCCAAAGAAGGCAGATGCGAACATGAGTGAGTTTTTAATTGAACTGGTTTAATATGTAACTGACACGATTCATTTACAGAAGAATTCAGCAACTGGTAAAAGCCGACCCGAGGAAGGTCAGTTTGGGTTCGGGAGAAATGTAGGAACACGCGAGGCAATACAGGCCCTATGACTTCTCTTAGAGAATATGTTAAGAAAAGGCAAACATACTTATATAGCATTTTTAGTCTTAGAGGAAAACTTTGACAATGTTGGCTGGAATGCTCTCTTTGAAATTCTGAAGGTAGCAGGAATCAAATACAGACAGTGAAAGGCTATTTACAGCTTGTACGGAAGCCAGACGGCGGTTATGAGTCGTGGGGCATGAAAAGGAAGCTGTGGTTCAGAAGGGAGTAAGACTGTTGTAGCCTGTCCCCGGTGTCATTCATTCCGTACACTGAGCAAGCAGCGAAGGACACCAAAGAAAATTTGGAGCACGAATTGAAGTCCAAGGAGAAGAAATAAAAAGTTTGAGGTTTGCCAATAACGCTGCAATTCTGTCAGAGACAGCAAATGACCTGGAAGAGCAGCTGAACAGAATGGAACTATCTTGAAATAATGGTGTAAGACAAACATCAAGGGTAATGGAATGTATTCGGATTAAATTAGTTGGTGCTGAGGGAATTAGATCACGAAGCGAGACAGTAGTACATAGGTTTTGCTATTTGGGCAGCAAAATAACTGACGATGGCCGAAGTAGAGAGGACACAAAATGTAGACTGGTAATAGCAAGACAAAGTTTCTGAAGAAGATAAATTTGTCGAATACAAATTTAAGTATTAGGAAGTCTTTTGTGAAAGTATTTCTTTAGAGTGTAACCTTGTACTGAAGTGAAACGCGGATAACAAACAGCTCAAGAAAGAAGAGAATAGAAGCTTTTGAAATAACGCTGAAGATTAGGTGTGTGGATTGGATAAGTAGAGACAAGAAATTTATGACACTCCTCTCAAAGAAGGTTTCAGTTGATTGGATACATATTAAGTCCCATAGTGCTCAGAGCCACTTGAACCATAGTAAGACAGTTCAAATGAATGTAGGCTGCAGTAGTTCTGTACACAGAGATAAGCCTAACAACAACAATAATAACAACTAAGCAAGTCACAGTATAGTGCATGGTGGTGGAATGGAGGGTTATTTGTACTAATATTGGTGACTTCCTGTAGTAATCCATTTGTGGCTGCAGCAAGGGAAAATTACTGTGTGTTACAAGCATTGTGTGTGTTATCTGAATTTCGAGTGAAATTTTGCTAGCGGTCATCAACCCAGAAACGGAAAATAAAAGCCGCCGTCCGGATGTCCGCTCGTAGTTCGTGTCCCACCACCAGAACAATGAGGTAACGGAAAGCAGCGCCCACACACCAAAACTCGTACAGTTAACGTCGTCCCACCTGTTACGCCTCGTCAGATTCCACATAATCATCTCACGTGATCTTATGACGACGTCGTGAACTATTGCAATTTGTTATAAACTTTTATTCATATCTTGACAGGATTTCGAAGTAGTGTCAAGACTGCCAACTTGCTCTAAATGCTCAGAAATGTTAAATTATTAATTTCATGGTAGCGACAGCGGCTATTCTGGGCACAACCAGGATTGTGAATTAAAAAAATACCAGCTTTCAACATGCCTTTCTCGGATCTAGGATTTTTCCGCCATGTGTTTTTGTTTTTCCTTTTCTCTATTTATTTGGTCTTTGATAATAGTCATTTAGAGCCATGCCAGGGAAGTAGGTAACTACAAATTTTATTCACTGTCACCAAGGGTATCAACAATGGCATTTTAGAATGAAATTTTCTCTTTGCTGTGGAGTGTGCGCTGATACGAAACTTCCTGGCAGATTAAAACAGGGTGCAGACGGACTCGAACTCGGGACCTTTGCCTTTTCCGAGCAAGCGATTTACCGACTTTTTTTTAATCTCATTTTGTTCGTTGCATTATGATTCACCAGTACCTCATCTCCAACCTTCCGAATTTCACAGAAGTTCACGTGCGAACCTGCAAGCCTAGCACATCTGGAAGAACGAATATTGCGGAGACATGGCTTAGCCACAGCCTGGGGGATATTTCCTGAATGATATTTTCACTCTGCAGTGAGTATGCGCTGATATGAAACTTCCTGGCACTTTAAAGCCGAGTTCCGAGTCTAGGTCCGCACTAAAGATTTAATCTGCCAAGAAGTTTCAAGGGCATTTTAAATTAGAGTAATACAATTTAAATTCGAAGATACAATTTTTTTCAACTGAAAGTCATCTTTTTTTTCACTGTCTCGAATATCAAAATAACGCGTCTGCCACGTCATTTATGGGAGGATAGCAAATAATCGTCGGCTAACCAATTGTAACATCGGTCAAATGTGTCACTTGGCACTCAATGCTAAATTTGTAAGCAGTCTTATCATCCTGGATCATCGACTTCATTTCTGCTACCCACAGGTCTTAAGCCAATGATGAGAGAAGTTCATGAACGAGTGCAAGTGTGTCTAAAAACCGTAGGCGTCCAATATGTGTCACGGTGGCATCCTTGCGTGGATAATACAAAATTTACGGGAAGTGGAATAATATCCCTGATTCAAGCACCACAAAAACAGTATAAAAATGATACGAGCGTTTGACATTCTATTAAAAACGAAAAGTCATCAGAGGCATTACCACAGTTACATGGTCAGTCCCTTTAATCTCCCAAACCAACCAACCACAGTTACATGTACAGTCCGCAAGCCACATTGAGAACTGTGACAGTAGGTATTTCTGTTCCACTCACTCATGAATGGTGTGTGGGAAGGGGTACCGTCCATTAACCTGCGTAGGACTATAATTTCTGATTTCCTCGCAGTGGTCACTGGCATAATACGTTGATCGGCTAATCTTGGTATTTCAGCAGTAAACTTCTCCGTGATGTCAACGTCTATTTCAATGTTTTTTACTGTATCATCTCTGTAATGCTCTCACGCTTGCTGAACGATCCCATGACTAAACGTGCCGCTCTTCATTAAACCTTCTCTGTCTTCTAGTGAAGCAACCTGGTAAAGGTCGCAGCCTTGTGAACAATACGCAAGAATCTTACAATTTGTCTGTAACGCATTTCTTTCATGGATTGACACTCTGTGTCTCAGCTTGTGATATCCATTGCCTACTAGTAGTTTTAACGGGTAATTCAACCTTATATCGTTCCTTAGGGTTCCTTCTAGGTATTTTACAGTTGAATCCTTTCATAATATAACAGCAGCGGATTTCTTGGGCTATTCATGTGTAAAAAAATTACATTGATTTACGTACAGGGTCAACTGGTACTCCCTGCAAGTCATCGATCCTCCGCAGAGCTTCCTGTAATTCGCTAGTCTTCTGGCATTGCTACCTTCTTATTGACAACTGCACCATCTGGTAAGTCTCACTAAGATCCTCACGTTCGTCACTACATCATCATCATCATCTAAGACTGATTATGCCTTTCAGCGTTCAGTCTGGAGCATAGTCCCCCTTATAAAATTCCTCCATGATCCCCTGTTCAGTGCTAACATTGGTGCCTCTTCTGATGTTAAACCTATTACTTCAAAATCATTCTTAACCGAATCCAGGTACCTTCTCCTTGGTCTGCCCCGACTCCTCCTACCCTCTACTGCTGAACCCATGAGTCTCTTGGGTAACCTTGCTTCTCCCATGCGTGTAACATGACCCCACCATCTAAGCCTCTTCGCCCTGACTGCTACATCTATATGGTTCATTCCCAGTTTTTCTTTGATTTCCTCCTTGCCATTGTTCCTATCTACTGGTACCTGCAACCATCCTAGCTACTTTCATATCCGTAACCTCAACCTTATTGATAAGGTAACCTGAATCCACCCAGCTTTCGCTCCCATACAACAAAGTTGGTCGAAAGATTGAACGGTGTACAGATAACTTAGTCTTGATACTGACTTCCTCCTTGCAGAAGAGAGCAGATCGTAGCTGAGCGCTCACTGCATTTGCTTTGCTACACCTCGCTTCCAGTTCTCTCACTATGTTGCCATCCTGTGAGAATATGCATCCTAAGTACTTGAAACATTCCACCTGTTCTAACTTTGTTGCTCATATTTGGCACTCAATCCGTTTATACCTCTTTCCCACTGACATTACTTTCGTTTTGGTGATGCTAATCTTCATACCACAGTCCTTACGTTTCTGATCACTACATCACCAATACAAATTTTGAACAGTAAATGTCCTATAACACTCCCTTGGGGTATTGCTGAAATTATCTTTGCATGTATTGCTTTAGTCTTATTAAGAACGACTAGTTCCTATCGGAGAGGTAGTACCCCATCCTGTCACATCTTGGGTCCGACATTCAATAAGTTCGTATTTTATTCGTTGAACGATAGTGTGGAACTGTATGAAGGCCCTTTCGGAAGTCAAGGAATACGGTATCAAACTGGGCACCGATGTCTATCCTCCTCTGAGTTCTGTGGACGAACAGAGCGGACTGAGTTTGCAATACACAGGGTGTTACAAAAAGGTACGGCCAAACTTTCAGGAACCATTCCTCACGCAAATAAAGAAAAGATGTTATGTGGACATGTGTCCGGAAACGCTTAATTTCCATGTTAGAACTCATTTTAGTTTCGTCCACCTACGCTCAATGGAGCACGTTATCATGATTTCATACGGGATACTCTACCTGTGCTGCTAGAGCACGTGCCTTTACAAGTACAACACAACATGTGGTTCATGCACGATGGAGCTCCTGCACATTTCAGTCGAAGTGTTCGTACGCTTCTCAACAACAGATTCGGTGACCGATGGATTGGTAGAGGCGGACCAATTCCATGGCCTCCACGCTCTCCTGACCTCAACCCTCTTGACTCATTTATGGGGACATTTGAAAGCTCTTGTCCACGCAACCCCAGTACCAAATGTAGAGACTCTTGGTGCTCGTATTGTGGACGGCTGTGATACAATACGCCATTCTCCAGGGCTGCATCAGCGCATCAGGGATTCCATGCGACGGAGGGTGGATGCATGTATCCTCGCTAGCGGAGGGCATTTTGAACATTTCCTGTAACAAAGTGTTTGAAGTCACGCTGGTACGTTCTGTTGCTGTGTGTTTCCATTCCATGATTAATGTGATTTGAAGAGAATTAATAAAATTAGCTCTAACATGTCCACATAACATATTTTCTTTCTTTGCTTGTGAGGAATGTTTCCTGAAAGTTTGGCCGTACCTTTTTGTAGCACCCTGTATATGTTTGGGAAAGCCATGTTTATTTTCACGGGGGTCTTCATTTATCAAAACAGTCATGACACTTTAGTATATAACTTATTCCACAATTCTGCCACAAACTGACATCGACGATAGCCGATAGGTATTTGCATGTCTGACGACCCTTTTTGAAAACGAGAATGGCCTGCTTTTTTGCCCCCAATTCGTTGTTCGAAGGAACTACACGGTCCAGTCACATTAATGTGACAGACAGCAGGTGGCTGCATTAACAGTGGCGCTGGGAAGCAGAAAACACTGCAGTCGTTGTCTTAATGTGGAAAAGGAGCGATTTCTCTATGTCCATAACGGCATGATCACTGGCTTTCGAGCCAAGAGTTGAAGCACTTCCGAAACGGTTAAGTTTGTAAACTGTTCTCGTATGGCGCAATCCAAAACCGGTGAAAATGTGGTGCAACAAGGGCCATATACGACAGAGGTGAACGACAGCTGCGTAGATGTGCACTGGCGAATAAACGTGCAACTGTTGAGCAACTGACCGTCCAGATGAACCGACAGTGTCTCAACAACCTCTCCGCGAACGTAGGCCTCATGCTGACTGTGACTGCTGTCCATCGGCGACGAAGGCTGGAATTTGCACATCAGTACCGCAAGTGGACGTCCACTGTGTCGTCACGTGGCCTTTTCATATGAAGCATATTTTATACTCCATGGGACAGATGACCGTTGGCGTCTGCGGCGTGAAAGTCTGAAAGCAAACAACCCTGCAGCAATAGTCAAAGGGATACAGGCCGGAGAACGTTCCCTGAATCGTTTCGTCATTCTGGAATGCATAGTGGATCAACGTAAGCATGCAGCCTTCCTTGGGGACAAAGTCCACTGCCACATGCGGTTTGTTTTTCCTCGGCACAATGGCATCGACCAGCAGGGCAATACAACGTGTCACACAGCTTGCAGTATAAATGTGTGATTCGAAGAGTACCAGGATGAACTTATCGCAGTCCTGTGGCCACCAACCTCCGCGGGTTTAAGCGCAATCGAAAATCTGTGCGACCACTTCGATAGAGCTGTTCGCGCCATGGATTCTCAACCGAGAAACCTTGCTCGGCCGACCACGGCGCCGGAGTCGTCATGGCTCCACCCTCTTGTTGGTACCTTCCAGAACCTCACTGCCACACTTCCTGCACGCTTCTCATCTGTCCGCGCTGCATACTTGGGTCACTCTGTGGTGCCTTCAAGAACGACGAAATGACTCAGGGAATGCCGTCCATCTTGGACCTTTCCGACGATTGTTGCAGGGTACGCTTTCAGATGTTTCACGTCGTACACGATAACGGCGATCCGTCCGATGGAGCATAAAACGTGATTCATCTGAAAAGGGCTTATTACTTTTCGGAAAAAGCAGCGGACCGTGGATGGACTAAATTTTCTTTTATTCGCTTATTTTATTTA
The DNA here is from genome assembly GCF_021461395.2 of Schistocerca americana. Lineage (NCBI taxonomy): Eukaryota > Metazoa > Arthropoda > Insecta > Orthoptera > Acrididae > Schistocerca > Schistocerca americana. The sequence goes on from NC_060119.1 coordinate 222,846,767, forward strand.
ATATTGTGATTCTATTTATCTTTAAACTGAAGCAATCAAAATTTTCCAATCTTTGCTCGATTTCTACGTTATTACAGGAAATCATAGGAATAAAATACCGAAAATCCATTATTTAAGAAACCGGTTATTTTGAGCGGTTTTAAGAGTCCGATTAAACTGGCGTTGAAAAAACCGAAACCTGGTTTTTCGATCCCTACAAGAACTGTACTGTTAGTCCCCCCCCCCCCCCCCCCGACATTCTTTATAAGCTGTGGTCAGATTAACGTGACTGGTCGTATAGCTGACAAGCTGGGTTTGAACAAGGATAGCGAAGGAAACTTGCCATGTCATTTACAGAGTAAGCAGATGATCTTTGCTTCTGCTTTCGCCAATTTAGAGAAACTACTTAAGACCAAAACCTCGGTGGCTGATAGAAGCTATCGTAAAGGCATTTCCCATTTAGGGTTACTCCCGTCAGCCACCTCACCAGTGTCAATTTGGTTCTGCGCGGGCAGTACGTGTAAACAAGTCACTTGTTCCGGCATATACACTTTCAGAAAAAAATATTTGTTAGCCAACTAATAGTAAACTTCGTAGCACAGCTCTACTGTCTATGTCATAAATCTCGGTGAAACTTCTTTCACGAAGTTGTCAAATGAGTTACAATGAACGGTGCAGCAAGCATTGCCTTACGAACTGCAATGGTTTGGAAAATTGTTCCAAATGGCTTATGGGATTGCAAATAATCATTTAATTATCACCAAAAAAGTCGGAATCTCTTATTCTACTCTGATTTTTAAGACTTCAAAAAGACAAGGTTTAAGAACGAATTATAACTGGGAAGAAAGCAGATAGTACTTGGCATTTTACTTGAGTGGTTTGGGGAAACCACGGAAAAGCTAGATCTGAACTGTCGAACAGATATATGAACCGCCGTGCTCCAGAATATGCGAGTACATTCACATTGATTTACCATTCTGACGACACCGTCAGCGCGGAAATTGGTCACTAATTAATTTTGTCTTACCGCAGTGTTACCTTGACTGTCGTGCGTATATTCAGTTCCATAAGCACGACGAATTTGATTTGACACTGACAGTATCATGCTACTGCAACAAACGTTGCTTATTTTCGTAATTAGCCATGTTTGTTTTCCAATGAACTGCTGATGTAACCCATTAACGACTGCGTCTGATCCTGCACCTTTACATTTGCCATATTGTTGGCACAAGTGAGCACACTAATTTGACAACAGAGGCCATCAAAGCTCATGTACATTGTAGTCGCTGAACCAGCTGCAACACTTTAAATCCATTCTCAAACAGGTCCTTCTGCATACTGACACAGCCACAGGCAAGCAGTGATGTAACTATTGATAATGATTTAAGCGACGAAACGGGTTTAACAAAAATAAATTCGAGCCTAGACTGATAACCACTGGTTTTCTTGTTATGACTAGTTCGGGAATCAAACGATGCTGCCATCGGCTATTGCACTGAATAATAAGGACTCCAATACTCAATTCTGCTCTTTATTTCCCATTTATGCATTAAAAATCACCCAAATATTTAATGCCTCGCCAATTCGTAGACCTATATCAAATGCCTAACGATTTTCCTCTTCCTCTACTATTCTCGCTGAAATCTTTGACGTGGGCAAAGTAATTTTATATAAAACTGTCTTCTCTCATAATACATTTTCTTCCTTAGTTAGTGAAGTACGAGAAATTAAAAAAAGATGGTTGTGGCCTATACTAAACATTAACTTAAACATTTATAACTACATGTCACTTGTCATTTAAGCACCTGCCAATACAAATTCGTCTCTCAGCGCAGAATGTGTGTGATGCATCATAAATTCTATGTATAATCTCATAGTCTTAACACTGGCGCAACAATTAGGTTTGCTTTTCGCGTCCGAAGATCCAAGCACGCCTTCATAGCTGCTCAATGAAAAACAGCTCACAAGTACTGGATTTTCAAGACAGAATTTCCAAACAACGCGTTGTTCAAGAAAGTGAGTGAGTGAATGATACAAGCAGAAAACGAGATAAACTGTGGTGACAGTTGCGGCGCATTCTGGAAAGCCCTCGTCCGAGTTCTGTATCATATGACTTACTGTACACCAGTAACGCAATTTGTGGAAAAAAAGTTGTTGGTCAACTGTAAAATAAACATTTAGAAGTAAACACAGCTTTTTGATAGTCATTTAATGCAGACTGGCTCGCTATCCATGTTCTGGTTCACACAAAAATGCTTCCTCGCCGTTCACGGTTACATTTCACTGCTTCACGCTCTTATCATTTGAAAATTAACGATTGTTCAAACTTGTACGCAACATACTGCGTGGAAATTTATATTCCAGTCGCGGCTGTCTTTTTAATCCTACCAAGGCTACCATATTCCCGAAATATTGTTTTTGAACCGTCACTCGCAACTCTACAGTGCCTACTTTGTGTCATTTCGTGCAGAAAAACGAAATACGATGAACGCCAAGATGATCAAAAATGACCTGGAACTACCACGAGTGAATGTAACTAACACAAGGAAAGAACCTCATTGTCAGTACAGCGTACGTTAATACACAATATAAATCCTTAGTGTGATTACAGTCAAACTCCCGAAGGAAATAATACACCGCTCTGTATCTACAGACTTACTGAATTACTTTTTGGGCTAAAAAACAGAAAATTTGCGAAAAGAGGTGGCATAGTTCGTTGACAATGTCAAAGTACTGCAACGTTTTTATGTACACACACAAACACAACTTTAATAGAAACATCGTAATCGGTGGCTACACTTCGTAGCCCATATGAATATATCCCGAAAGTTTATTACAGTCAATTATATGGTATATTCATTGCATTAAAGGCGGTAGTTATCAACAATGTACAACGAAATTTGTATTGTCAAATATATGTGCGTCTCATTCGGGACAGAGGATCCCCATAATAAACCTGTCTCTGGACATACATTGCTCTACAAACAAATTAAATAAAACAGCGTTTAAAAGCACTTGATATATCACAAAACAGTTATAAAGTTACAGTACTTGTTCGTGCAAATACTTTTCCCCAAAAACATCGCACGGTATCCCTTAACATGCACAAGAATTGTCACAGGGTAAATAAACACAGAAACACCACTGACAATTATCAGCAATATTTTGCCATAAGTCTAACGTTACGCAAGTCTGAAGTTAAAAACTACACCGAAGTGCGATTAAACAATTATACTCCAACTATTGGATAAATAGAAACACCTCCGTATTGGACATGCATAAATAGGGGGGAGAAGGTACGCTGTCTGGATTGCCATGTGATAAGACATGGCATGACGTTTATAGTTGTCATATGTTCAGCGTAAACAAACACTGACCGACACTTAACCTAACTTTCTGACACTCGCGGCAAAAGTGAGCAAATTACTGAACACTATACTGGGATTTTAAGAAACGCTATAAAATTATCACTTACCTTCATTCTCCTCGTCTATTTTCAGAGCTTTGGAGATGAACTCGAAAGCTCTTCGATGATGATGCTTCTGCTTGGCTAACAGAGGATCTCCTGGCCCAGGCCCCGGTCCTGTTGGATGTTTATGTGCAAGCTGCGACATGTCTTGTGGGTTGTCTTGTGCTTCTGTTTCACTTGTCGCGACAACTATTTCTACTTTGCAGTTCGAATTTGTCTTTGGACGGTGCACTAGTTTGGATGTATTGACATATAAGTACTTAAATATTACGAACAGCTGATAAATTAACGACCGGACGACGTTGAATAAAAATATTAGAGGGAAAGACACAAAATATAAATTTCTTTTATGGACAGATGTATAGTCTTGCTTCACAGTTCGTTCCTCGACTTTCCGCGACTTTTTCGGGGACTTAGATGCGCCTTTCCGCTGCATCCGTCCGCCATCACTAAACGACATGCTGCAATGTGACGTCATGGCAGACGAACCATTCGTTTTTAGCGGCATTCGAAAAATCACTGCCCGCGAGATGATTACAATTGCTTCGCCCCATCAAGAAGGCAGTGACCACAGATATTAAATTGTTGTGAATTGTTTACATTATTTTGTAGTGCGAGAAACATTTATCAAGCGACACAAAGACACGAAAATGCATTTTTTTTCAGATTCTTAGCCAAAGAGACAAATAAATTCCTTTCGGACGCTTCGTGAAGTACATCTCTGACTGCCATTGCATCTTTGGGAGCAGGAGAAGGGGGGAGGGTCGGAATTCGTCTGTTTTGACTCTACGTAACTTTAAATTATAAAACAGTGGCTTCCATTGTGAAATGGAATGCACGGAACTACTTTAGTGATACAACTCCAATAATTGATGTAGAGCGGATTATTCACGTGATGAATGACATGTTCTTTGCCTGTGTGTCAGTACGGTCCTTTACAATGAAAGTAAATAAACGATAATCATCACATAAGTTATTCAGAAAATTCACACCGTAACCCCGCCCGTGTTCCTCAAAAATTGGCCGGCCGGTTCAAGGCGCTACAGTCTGGAGCCGAGCGACCGCTACGGTCGCAGGTTCGAATCCTGTCTCGGGCATGGATGTGTGTAATGTCCTTAGGTTAGTTAGGTTTAATTAGTTCTAAGTTCTAGGCGACTGCTGACCTCAGAAGTTAAGTCGCATAGTGCTCAGAGCCATTTGAACCTCAAAAACTGTTTGTTTCAAACTAGTGTTGTGTTGAATTATTTCACCACAGATTACCTTCTCGATTGTTTTGCCGCTTCGTGGGTTAAAAAACTTTATCAGAAAATGAAATAGCTACCAACACACTGCGTAAATAATGACAGATTTTAACCTCTTCACACCAATAGTTGCACACACGTAGACATGAAAACAAAACATTTTTTTATTGTCTTAGAGATACAAGAAATGAGGTACAGTATTAAAAAAGAAAAAAAACTTAACTGTGACAAGGTCCTAATAGGAAGTGTCATATGTGATACTTTACCATACATATGCACAATTACAGCTGTGTGTGAAATCTGCTGAAGCAATTTATACCATTGTTAAAACAATGAAATATTTCACAAGTGTCAGTGAGTTGAGTTGCAGCCTGAGAGTCAGCACTTTGATCTGTTTTTCTGCTTTTTTGACATATTTGCAGGCAAATGCTTTGCAGTCTTTTCTCGCAGCCATATGTGGTATTGGGGCCACTGTTCTCTGTCTTGGCATTTGTGCAGCTTCCATTTGAATAGCCTATTCCCCTGAATCAGTCTGAACTGAGGAATCAGCTTTTGTATGAAGATGATGTTCTTCATATCTACTCTAAACGATGTAGTCCATAACACCTTTTCTCTGAAACCAACTGGTGACATGCTATAATTTGTTCATCAGTGCAAATGTAGATAGATTGTGGGGGTGTTCAAAGAAGAGTCGCAAATAATATTTAGCATAGGTCTCACATTACAGAAGCAATCATATTGCCTATCCGTATGAGAGTCAGCATTGCTGCATAGCAGGTGTAAAACAAAGCTTAGGGCTGTGGATAGAGAGATGCTGAATGAAGCATGTTTGGAGCAATGTGTGATGCAATCGATGACTTCTGTGGCAGAATATTGTCATATTATGTTTCAGAAAACCCCAAAAAAATTTGGTTGTATGTAAAGGCTGTTAGTGGCACCAAAGTTAGTGTCTAGTCCCTAGTGAATGAGACAGGAACTGTAATTGAGGATAGCAAAGCAAAAGCTGAAATGCTTATTTCTTGATTTCTGAAAAGCATTTGACACTGTACCACACCTACGTTTATTGTCAAACGTACAATCGTACAGGATACCAAGTGAAATTTATGACTGGATAGAGTACCTCTTGGTAGGGAGGACACAGCATGTTATCTTAGATGGAGAGTCATAGTCAGATGTAGAAGTAACTTTGGGTATGCCCCAGGGAAGTGGGTTGGGACTCTTACTGTTCATATTGTATATTAATGACCTTGCAGACAACATTAATAGTAAAATCAGACTTATTCCAGATGATGCAATTATCTAAAATGGTGTACCATCTGGAAGAAGCTGCATAAATATTCAGTCAGATCTCAATAAGATTTGAAAGTTGCTTGAAGATTGGCAACTTGCATTAAATGTTCAGAAATGTAAAATTGTGCACTTCATAGAATGAAAAAATGTAGTATCCTACGACTATAATATCAATGATTCCCTGTTGGAATTGGCCAACGCATACGGTTACCTGGATGTAACACTTTGTAGTGCTGTAAAATGGAATGATAACATAGGCTCAGTAGTGGGTAAAGTAGGTGACAGAGTTCAGTTTATTTGTGGAATACTGGAGAAGTGCAATCTGTCTACAAAGGAGATTGCTTACAAATCACTTGTGCGACTGGTTCTAGAATATTATTCATTGTGTTGGACCCCTATCAAAAAAGACTATCAAGGGATATTGAATGTGTACAGAGAAAGTCTGCACAAATGCTCACAGGTTTGTTTAATCTGTGGGAGAGTCATCACAGAGGTGCTGAAGGAACTGAACTGAAAGGCTCTTAAGGTAGACGTAAACTGTCCTGAGAAATTCTATTAATAGTTTCAAGAATCAGCTTCAAGTGATGACTGTAAGAATATTCCCCCAATGTATCGCTCACTTAGGGATTGTGAGGATATGATTAGAATAGTTACTGCACATACAAAGGCATTTAAGCAGTCATTCTTCCTGCACTCCATGTGGGAATGGAACTTGAAGAGACCCTAATAACCAGTACAATGGAATGTACCCTCTACCATGCACCTCATAATGGTTTGCAGAGTGTATATGTCGATGTATGGCTTGAAGAAGGAAGAACCTGTTTCTGGAAACGTCTGCTACCTTCAGAATTCTCATGCATTGAATGTATTCACCCTAATCGGTATCAAATGATTGTCCTCGATGTTCTACAACCCTAAATTAGCAAACTCACTACTTTCACAAAAGAATGTCTTTTAGATGGTCTTAAAAGTATTAAAATAGCTTCAAAAGGTTATGATTAGGCATTGGCTGTGTTGTAATAACTTGTGTTTGTGAAAAGCTGTTAAAGAAAAAATATCCTTAATTTCTACAGTCTATTATCTCAACAGTGTAGTTCATCATTATTAAAACAAAAAGTGTTGTTGGAAGAGTTCTAAACTACCTGCAAGAAGCTTATTCATTTCCTCTCCCTTGTGGTTTAAAATGTTGCTGCAGCTGACTAAGATGTTTTGCATCTGGAGTTCCCCAAGAAGCGTTACTATTTTCCTGAATACATCTGACATTTATTTCAAATTTGTCTTCACTATCTTCAAACTCAAAATCAGAGAGTTCTGGATGTATCTACTTTATTAGAGCCAAAATTTCACCTAGCTTCACTGAAGAAATAACATTCTGTGTACCTTCGTTTCCCCTTGCAGCGTGGCAGAAGCACACATGCTACATTTTACACTGAGCTGACATCTTTCAGCAAAGTGGTAACATTTGGAGCAATTATCAGTCAAGTTCTGCATGAAGTACCACTTGTGACATTGTTGGTTCCTGAGACATATGTGCTCTGAGTATATGGAAAATTTTGAAAGTGAGGTATAATATATGGTACCTGGGAACCGAAGAGGTTAATCCAGAGTAATATTAACACATACAATAAAATTTTAATTATTGAAAGTGCCCCCAATTTTTCCTTTGGATTATTTTAGGAAAGAATGTGGTAAATAAAGTTGATCCACAAAAGAAAGTCCTCAGTGACATAAAGTTCAATATATCTATTGTCCCTAAAAGCTTTAGGCTCTCCTTCCATTTTCGTGGATGTGGAGGAATTTGCTCACACAGAAGAAAATTATGGAACTCATACAACTCCTGCCATAGGGACTTACTGGAAGAAAAAGGGAGGGTATTCCAAGTTTAACTCAATGTGGAATATTCCAACCCAGAAAATGTACTGTATAATCACAGAATTCTCTTACAGGATTCATTTTTAACATCTTCTTACCCATCCCAAGGACTTACTCTCCAAATTAACCTTGAGCTTCAAAAACTCCCAAGTGTTTTAGCACAGAGCTGCACATTGGCTGGAGCCATCCTTATTTTCTCAGCTTACACTATTCTTTAGTGTGGAAAAGGGGCACTATTACTTCATACTACTGTAAAATGAGAAGGGTTCCTTGTATATGAACATTATAAGGGGTGAACCCATTTGCTGTATGAAACATAGAATGAGGGAAATGGTGGTGTACGAATTCTGTACACTAATATTTCATGCTCATCTTCTAGATTGTAATGTCTCACATAGTGAATTCATTTACAAAATGAATTACAAAAGCATAATCAGAGAAAATGGAAGATACAGAACTTGAGTTGCTTAATCCATCAGTGAACATATATATACTTTATTATAAAGTATTATCTACCTTTTAGCATGACTTTTTCTATAATGGAAAGAGTAGCCCAATATTCAGCTACAGCCAAATTGTGAACCAAAACAAATATCTCCTTTTCTGTTGACAGAGGCTGAAAGACATATGAAAGTCACCAGATTCAATAGCTTATGGGACAACGAATAATGACTAGTTCTAAGGTTTAGTTCAGAGCTGCATTAACTTCAGTCATTTATTCACTGTGTTGTGTGCATCAAATCATGATGGAGAATCTTCAGGGATGTGGAATGAGTCAAAGTACACATAAGAAATGAAACAGCTGTTAAAACTGAAATGATACTATTGGTGTTTATTCAAACTACATTTTTAATGTCAAAATTATCAGTATAACCATTACTTAGATTGTCTGAAACTGTTCCTTATTTAATTATTTGGCTTTGGATGGGGGCTCCATTAACAAGTAACAAATGTTAATCATTTACATTCTGCTAGAACAGCATAAATGTGAAGAGGAGTTAGATTAATTGACAAGTCATTATAAATTCTTCAGTCACACCATATACTCAAAGGTTGAACATATTGCAGAGAGCTTTGATAGAGGTTGATTGCAGAATGTCATTCTTTAGCATCTTCTGAAGAAAAGTTCTTACAGCACCTTGTATTTGGAACATGAGAGTTACGTGGCTAATGTCTTCTGAGATACAAGTGCAATCACAGAATGGGGAATCTATTAGATGAAGTTTATGTAAATAAGTTTGCAACCTGCCCTGGTTAAATCTTACTCAGATGGTAGTGGTAATTGCTTTACACTGAAAGTTGGTTCTGTATTTTTGCGTAGCCTCAACCTTTGTACAGACTGAACAAGTTACATTTATCTTCTAACATTCTGAGAGGGGTTGGTCAATGTAAAGGGTGGCCACTCTTGAGACTGTCTCTTTCATCTGTGCATTAGCTTCTTTGTTTTGCTCAGGACATGACTGTTCCCATTTTGAACAAAGAAGATCATTGAGACAGGAGTTGAATATGTCATGAGCATTACAGATATTAGATTCAGAAAAGGCTATTGGCTGCAAAAGCGCAAATAGTTGCATTCATAAATGGGCATTAGTTTTGTTCTATAGACATAAGAGTGTATACTGTTGCAGTTTTCATAAATTATTAGATCACAGATTTTGTTTGGTGTACTTACTGTCAGCAAAGAGTGATAGAGTTGGTAGACAAGGTGATTATTTTATGAAAGTTGTTTTAGAATGCAACATGCCATAAGCATCTTTATTTTGATGTTGCCTGAGACTGCAGTCATGCGTGTGTTAGTTGTGTTTGCATGAGTGTGTGTCTGTCATCTACACTCCTGGAAATTGAAATAAGAACACCGTGAATTCATTGTCCCAGGAAGGGGAAACTTTATTGACACATTCCTGGGGTCAGATACATCACATGATCACACTGACAGAACCACAGGCACATAGACACAGGCAACAGAGCATGCACAATGTCGGCACTAGTACAGTGTATATCCACCTTTCGCAGCAATGCAGGCTGCTATTCTCCCATGGAGACGATCGTAGAGATGCTGGATGTAGTCCTGTGGAACGGCTTGCCATGCCATTTCCACCTGGCGCCTCAGTTGGACCAGCGTTCGTGCTGGACGTGCAGACCGCGTGAGACGACGCTTCATCCAGTCCCAAACATGCTCAATGGGGGACAGATCCGGAGATCTTGCTGGCCAGGGTAGTTGACTTACACCTTCTAGAGCACGTTGGGTGGCACGGGATACATGCGGACGTGCATTGTCCTGTTGGAACAGCAAGTTCCCTTGCCGGTCTAGGAATGGTAGAACGAAGGGTTCGATGGCGGTTTGGATGTACCGTGCACTATTCAGTGTCCCCTCGACGATCACCAGTGGTGTACGGCCAGTGTAGGAGATCGCTCCCCACACCATGATGCCGGGTGTTGGCCCTGTGTGCCTCGGTCGTATGCAGTCCTGATTGTGGCGCTCACCTGCACGGCGCCAAACACGCATACGACCATCATTGGCACCAAGGCAGAAGCGACTCTCATCGCTGAAGACGACACGTCTCCATTCGTCCCTCCATTCACGCCTGTCGCGACACCACTGGAGGCGGGCTGCATGATGTTGGGGCGTGAGCGGAAGACGGCCTAACGGTGTGCGGGACCGTAGCCCAGCTTCATGGAGACGGTTGCGAATGGTCCTCGCCGATACCCCAGGAGCAACAGTGTTCCTAATTTGCTGGGAAGTGGCGGTGCGGTCCCCTACGGCACTGCGTAGGATCCTACGGTCTTGGCGTGCATCCGTGCGTCGCTGCGGTCCGGTCCCAGGTCGACGGGCACGTGCACCTTCCGCCGACCACTGGCGACAACATCGATGTACTGTGGAGACCTCACGCCCCACGTGTTGAGCAATTCGGCGGTACGTCCACCCGGCCTCCCGCATGCCCACTATACGCCCTCGCTCAAAGTCCGTCAACTGCACATACGGTTCACGTCCACGCTGTCGCGGCATGCTACCAGTGTTAAAGACTGCGATGGAGCTCTGTATGCCACGGCAAACTGGCTGACACTGACGGCGGCGGTGCACAAATGCTGCGCAGCTGGCGCCATTCGACGGCCAACACCGCGGTTCCTGGTGTGTCCGCTGTGCCGTGCGTGTGATCATTGCTTGTACAGCCCCCTCGCAGTGTCCGGAGCAAGTATGGTGGGTCTGACACACCGGTGTCAATGTGTTCTTTTTTCCATTTCCAGGAGTGTATTTTTGACGATTGGATTACAGGCCAAAAGCTTTATTTGTGAGAGCCCATTTGTTGTGCCTATATGCGATTCAGCATCTCCATTATATGGTGAATGGCCACTTTCCTTGTCATAATATTGCTACATAGCATCCCGCATTTTCCTTTGTTTGATTTCTTGTAATGTGTAAGACATGTCACATGCCTCCATTAATAGGAATTTGGCAGGAGTGGATTTCATGGTCTTAACCAATGTCTGATGCACTGAAACTGCATTCTGTGTACCATTTCAAGTTTTTAAACTCTGGCATTACCATATAGAGTGAACCCAATCTCCACTGACAAAAGTATGATGATTGTTCAGGGATATTTTCTGAGTATTTTGGCGCAATTGACTTTTGGTCTCCAGTTGCTTGTAACAGGGTAATAATGTAATTATGATTTATTTGGTTTATTTCCCCAATTACAATTGTTTTCGTGAAAATTGTTTTGTAGCAGTGAAAAAAACCTGTAATACGCAATTCTCAAAATATAAAACAGAAAATACAGATTTGTGTACAGATGTAACAGTACTTTGATGTTGCCGTCACTGCAAGGACAACTCGGCGTAACATAATCATGCCACTTTGTTATCGCATTAAGTGAACTCATACATTAGTAATCATATACCGTACTGTCACTGTTAAATTACAACTAACACTGTCAGAAAAGCAAATCCAAGACAGAAGTGACATCTTAATAGGCACTAGTAGGACATGACAAAGAGCCTATAGCAACAGAGGAGATGATAAAGGCTTCAATTGTATGCTACTAGGAGTGATAGTATCCACAAACTCTCCAGTCCATTCCAATTTAGGAATTTGTTGACCTTCTTTCCATATTTTCATATTGAAGCTTATCTTGTCTAGGGAACTGCAAAAGTTCATTCAGCTGATTTTATACGCTTTCGTGAGCACCTTTTGGTTTCACAGCTTTTTGCTCATATTGCATACAAGAAGTAAAGTTCAGGTGGTAGCAGTTTTCCGTATGTGCTGCTTTCTGTTCCTCAATCATAACTGCGGCATCCAATATCTTTGACATCCATTTGTTGTACAGTTCTGAACTCAAATTTAATTATATATCTGAGCAGTAAGATCTCCTCAATGCCAACAAGCATGGATTCTGGAAACATCAGTCATGAGGAACCCAATGCATACTTTTTTAACATTACATCCAGAAAGCCTTGTATCAAGGCAGTCAAAGTAGGTATAGTATTTTGTTTTTATTTCTGAAATATTTGATTCACTACCATACCAATACTTATTCATGAAAGTAAGGTCATATAGGGAATCAAATGAAATTTGTGACTGGATTGAGGATTTCTTGGTTAGAAGGACACAACATATTATCTTTGATGGGAAGTCATTGAGAGATGTAGATGTAACTTAAGGCATGCCCAGAGAATGTGTTGTGACCCTTGCAAATAAAAAAATTAAACAATATGCAAATGCAAAGTTGGTTCATATGCATAAATTACATGCAGAGAGATGGATGAACACACACACCACCACCATAAAGATATAGCACAAGAAAAGAGACGAAACAAATTCTGTAATTTCTAAAATGCTTTACTGTTGACTGCAACAGTTGACAATAGTACAGGGCAGCAACATGAACCTATGATACCATAAAGTCCCTCAAAATAGTTTCCTAACGAATCCATCACACACTACCAACATTGTGGAAGGTGAATTGTCTAATCTCACATGTCACTGCTCTGGCATTATCTTCATGTGTTCAAAAGCATATTTCATACAATGGCTTTTTTCAGTTTTGGTATGAGGTCGAAGCTGCAAACTGAAAAGTCTGGCAAATATCGTGGACGCTCCAATACTTTCCATCCCCATCACACGAACAGATTCTGCACAAACACAGCCATATTCATTCTCATGTTGTCCTGAAGAATTAATGCATTTGTAGACGTTCAGGACATTTCTCCCAAATAGCCTGTTGTGGGTGTCGTTGCAAGAAGGTGCAACAGCAGTGCAGTGCATCAACAGTTTGTCCATGTGAAACGAAATTGTACAAAATCACTCTTCTAATGTCATAGGCTATGATGACCATTAGATTGACAGGAGAGGGATTGTGATGAAATTTCTGCCTATGTGCTGAACCTGGATGACACCATTCCGTTGACTGGCATTTCAATTCTGGCTCATAGGCCCTGGCCCAAAATTCATTTATGGCAACGATTCTCACATGACAAGTTTCATAACATGTCCACTTAGTCCTTCAGCATCCATCTTCTGTCATTCTCCAAGCATTGGATGATCTGGGTATGAGCAAACACCGTACACACACTGACAGGCTGCCCGGATCGGTGCACATTAGTTGTTGCAGCTCTGCCACGCTTGAATGCATCCACTCAGGGAGTAACTGTTTGGTATGGTATAGCAGTATTTCCTACTGCTTCCACAAGCTCCTCATGGTATTGTTGCACATTCCTTTTATGACAAACTGCAGTCTTTATCTAACATTGCTGTTCAAGTCAGGTAACATCCATCCCGAATGGCTGCTCGACTCACGTTGTTGTCTCTCTTCACGCTTTGTTCTCCTGGAAAGGACTACCATCTAGCACCATGTCATGTTACTGTGGCTTCTTGGGGAGACTCCTGATGCCATGGAATGGGCATAGTTTGTAATTTGCTATTGTGTCCTCTTGCAATTGTCAGTAAAACACATTTGCAACAACAAGTATTTTTTCGTCTTTTTTTCTCAAGCTGTATTGTATCTTTATGGTGATGCGCATCCATCTCCCTACATGTAATGTTTACAAATGAACTGACCTTCCATTTGCATATTACAGAATTTTTTAATTCGTTACCATTTTTGAGACAAAAAATAGTTGCCATGACCTTTGCAATGACACTCATAATAACCTCACATCTTTTTGCAGATGGTGCTGTTATTTAAAATGAAAAACTGTCCAAAAAAATCCTGCTCAAATATTCAGTCAGATCTTGATGAGATAGCAGAGTGGTGCAATGATTGGCAACCTGCTTTAGATGTTCAGAAAAGCAAAAGTGTGCTCATCAGAAAATGAAAGGGGAAAAAAACAACATTGTGTGCTATGACTACTGAATCAATAAGTCACAATTACACTCAGTCAACTCATACAAGGATATGAAATGAAGTGATCACATGACTCAACTATAGGTAAAGCAGGTGGCTGACTTCAGTTCATTGATAGCACACTGGAAAGTGCAGCCAGTTTATAAAGGAGAGTCCTTATGAAATACATGTGTGACACACCTTGGATGTGTGTATGACCCATAGTAAATAGGACTATCAGAGGACTTTGGACTTCTACAAAGAAGGACAACATGTATGGTCAGAGGTTTGTCTGATACATAGGATGTATCTCTTAGATGTTGGAAAACCTGAACTATAAGATGCTTGAAAATAGATTCCATTTATCGTGTGAAAGACTGTTTAAAAAGTTTCAAGAATCAGGATTAAGTAAGTAATTTAGGAACGTATTGCAATGCCCTATGCATCCCTCCCACAGGGACTACGAAGGCAAGACTAGATTAACTGCAGAGTACAAAGAGATTTTTAAGCAGTTATTATTGTCACACTCCATATGCAAATAGAATGAGAAGAAGCTGATATGTGATCCAGTGGGAGATACCTTCTTCCATAAATTTGCCAGTGCTTTGCAGAGTATAGGTGTAGATCCTCATTCCATCAGACAAAAGATGGTTTTTTAACTTCTTTGACTGATTTTTGTTTAAGTACACAGTCCTCTGCTGCATAGTAGATAACATTTGTGATGTACTTTTAGAGAGCTGTCAGCTGTTGGTCAGAGACTATTACTCTAAATTAATTTACTTATATGTTTTTGTATTTTGTCTTGTCTGGTCTGTCAATTTTTCATATAGTATTTATATAGACAGTGGCCCTAATTTCTGTTTTTAGCTTTAACAAAATATCTATAGCACAATTATCTGATCCCAGAGTACTGTTTTTAACTGCACAAAATGATACTAAACTGAAACAGCCAGATCCAAAGGGAACATCTGTGGCAAGTCTTCTCCTCCAGGAAGCTGATGTGTTAAGTTGGGAAACCATTGTTAAGAAATACCAGTTTACAGTCATCCACGATTTTTATCCATCTGCACACAACTTTATCTGAAGTTACACATCCCCACACTGTAGCATGAGCATCTGTCATCACATATGGTGATTGGTTTTGGTAATACACTTATTAAAACACATAAACCTTCACAGTATTGGTGGCTATGCAGTGGTCTTTAGACTGATACAGGGGAAAAAAGTTCTATTTATTTTAATATTAGCTGTCACCCCTCAGCATAGTTTAAATTCTGTAACTGCACATACTTTTATCGGATCCAATTGTAGATGAGAAGAACGAAATTGCCATCTGTCTGATCAAATAATCATATCTCCTTTATATGTATAGGGTGAAGAAAAAATGCCGCACTTTGAGGTCGGCTCCTGATTTCTCATCCAGATTAAAGACAAAAGTTTATCTAGCAAAGTCAGATCAGAAGCATTTTGGAAAATCTATGAAAACAAGGATCTGGCAAAACTGTCACATTGTGCAGTGCATTGGAATGTACAGAGGAATGTGTATCATCCGCACTACCTTACCAGTAATTGCAGCTCACTCAGTAGACTGATGGGACGTCAAACCCATATCAGCCATGGATATATGAATCATTGTCAGATTCCTTTTTTATTTTTTAGGCGATCATTCCCAAATTCTCGTTGTTTATAAGCAGGATGTCATTTTGTCACATGACAATAGCCTATCACATGGCAGTGGGATCCAGTAAAATACATGCATATGTTTACTAACCACACAGTGCACAATCACAACTAATCGTCAAGTTCATGTAGGGTGGCTTCCTGATGGAGTACACAAACAATGAATACATCAATTTACCTTTGCTGCTGGGTGCATCTGATAACCA
Organism: Schistocerca americana; assembly: GCF_021461395.2. NCBI lineage: Eukaryota > Metazoa > Arthropoda > Insecta > Orthoptera > Acrididae > Schistocerca > Schistocerca americana. Next base: position 222,862,824 of record NC_060119.1, read on the forward strand.
AGCTGCTGCTGCTCATGCATATGCTGCATGGTACCCTCAAAGACGGCATACTGATAAGAATGGTTTTGATGCTTGGAGCAACACCTTCCACAAGTAGTGGACAGAGTATGTCCAAGGGATAGACGAACTCCACAAACAGAGGACATGATTCTTGAAACCATTCACCAATTACCTTAGCTAAGTACCTGTAATATTGCAAGTCAGTTCCAGATGTGTTAAAGACTAGTTGCTGAAGTGTTGCATGATGAGGAACTGCATCCATGTCATCACATGTTAATTCAACACCAGCAGCTAGAAGACTGCATTTGACAAATGCAGATTTGTGACTTGCTTTTGCATCAAGTGGAATATAATGAACATTTTATAAATAATGCGATACGGACTGATGAATATAGCTTCACTTGCAAAGATATTTTGAACCTCCACAACAGCCATTATTGCTTGGAACACAACCCACACGTCACCCATGAATGTGGCTCTCTGGTACACTTTGGTATGAACCTATGGGCTGGAATCTTGGAAGGAGTGCCTTTAGGCCCTTACCTATTGCTAGACAAGTTGAATGCACCCCTTCATCCTATGTTTCTTTGCAATATATTGCCTGGCGCATTAGAAAACATTTCACTTGGAGTTTTGATGACAGCAATGGTTTCAGCATCATGGTGCACACTGTCAAACTTTGTAATGAATATGTGTAGCTATTTAAATGAACCATTTCAATGGAAATAGATTGAGCATGGAAATCCAATGTTCTGGCCTCCACATTCCCTGGACCTTTATCCACTAGATTTATATTTATTGAGACACTGAAGTGAACAAGGTTATAGCACTCCACCAATGAACGTACACAACCTAATAGCTTGCATGCAATGGTAGATGCAGGTGTGTTGCATAGGGTCTAGCAAAGTGTGATCCAACAAGTGGTGAAGAGTTTGCAAATGCAAGGTGGCCCTTTGAACATCTTCACTAAAGTGAACGTTGCTCGTACATATGTGTACCAGCTCTGTGAAGTTAAGCATGGACATCAAACATAGAGAATGGAATTATTGTGTGCAGCATAATGTGAAATAAAAGTGTAGCCTACCTATTTCATTTTTGGACCCCAGTGGATACGGACATTGTTACTATACACACTATCATTCCCTAATGACTGTACTTGTGTCTTAGTCAAAATGAATAGTCATTTACATCCGTAAGAAGTTCATGTTATGTCTTAATGTTTAAGTAGTGGTAACAGTAACAGAAAGAAATACACAAGATACTGCACTGTGAAAGTGTGAATTGTATATAATTTGATGCTGCGGAGAGGGGGGGGGGGGGGGGGGTAACAGTTTGCCACGAACACGATGCGAACATCAGCAAGATTGTATATCCATTATCCACACCATTGCCTTGTTTCTCTGGGCTAATGGGACACCTCTGGCATAGTGCAGATTTCATGCTACCTATTCTTGACCACACTGCATGCAGTGACAGCATTGCCATAGACTCTTTTTTTAAATTGCATTCCTATTAAACCTATTGGTGGGACTATGTTTTGCTACATACACTTTTGTCTTGAACTGGGATAAGGAATCGCATACCAACCTCCAAGTGCTGCATTTTTTCTTCATCCTGTATAATCCACGTCTAGTGTAAGCCTGATTTTGCAAACTACTGCCAACGGAAATTTTTTGTCATGTAACACACACAAAAGTGTTCTCTTTTTGAATTGAGAGATATAACATTCCACTGTAGAATTTTTATACCCATATTCAAAATTCTTGCTTGGGGAACTAGTTTTCCAGAGTTCCACTTTTGAGATGATTGGCCATTAAATTCAATACACCTGAAGCAGGTAAGTCTTTTTAAAGTCTCCGTAGGTTCAGTTTCTGCTTTATTCTCAATGCTTGTATTAAGAGCGACTAGTTTGTCTAAGATTAACTGAGATCCTAATTGGTTGGTGATTCTCTGGAAGATTAATTGAGCATTCTGGTAGATTTTGTTGAGAGTCAGGGACTGGCTGATGACACACTGGATAAAATTTGCATTTAAAGATATCTCAAGGATAGATTTGACATGTCAGTCATCTAGAAACACTATCATACTAGCCAAAGAATTACAATTTTATTTAAATTGAAAGTGATTTTTTAAATCTCCTTAGGACTTATAGTTCTGAGAACAATATTTTTGTTGATGGTGTAATCAGGGTCAGAGTAAATCCAATTTGATTGTTTAATGGTAGAAGCAGTGTTTACTATCAGTGAGAGGGAATAGTATTTGAAACTGACTGCCAATAATTTTCACATGTCAGCACTTCTACCACTGCTGATATTTCAGACCACAATTCTATTTGCTTTGTTGAAATGTTCTGTGTTGTTTTGCTTTTTTCTTGATTGTTTCCCTTTTTGCTTGGTAAATATCTTTTGCCTTTTATGTAACAGACTGAATGTTTGTAAGAGAGTTATTCAAATTAAACTTTAACTATTTATTATTATGGAAATTAGGCAATCTATAAAAATTATAGATACATAATTTATCCCCATGAAGTGTAATGCATGAATACCTCATGAGAAGAATTCTTTTGGGTGTAAATGTAGCCACTCGTACAAAGCAGTTTTCACTTATTCATTACTTCTGAAATGCTTGCCTCATAGCACTTATTTGAGCCACCTCAACACACAAAAGTCACCTGGGGCTAGGCTGATGAGTAAGGTGGGTGTTTGAAACAGTCATATTTCATCTCCAGTATTATTACTATGGCTGAATGGGCAGTATGGGAATGAGTATTGTCATGTTGCAACAAAACAGCTGCAGTCAGAAGTAAGGGTGCCCATGCTCCAGGGCAAGGAGGTGCCATGCTTGCCCTCCCCAGCTCTCAGGGAAAGGAAAAAATATAGTGTTGTCAGGGTTTTTCTTTCAAGAAAAGATTTAAAAGTCAGTACTATGCAGGTTTTTAACAGCCTTGGAACTGGAACTTTTTTAAGACTACTTACACATTGCTATTCATCTTCCAAAATATTAGAAGTACTCTGTACGTCCAGGTCTAGGACTCCCCCTCCCCCAGGGCTCCCCACCCCCACCTTTTATCTCAAAAGAGAATGAGCTTAACTTTTTGTTCCAATGGCTGAATTTGAAACTTTTTTTTCTGGGCAAAGAGTTATGGTGCCACATCTTGCTCAATCTTTTCATTTCAGTTTGGTCATATTTCACTCAGGTTTCATCTTCTGTAACAGTTCTGTCCAGAAATCCATTATCTTCAACCTGGAAATGATGCAAAAGTTCTTCTCGGACACTAATTCAACAGTCAGCTGACATGTCACTCATCTTGAGGACACTTTACTGAATTGTAGCCCATCATGGGCAGTACTGTGTGCTGAACCAACACCAGTATCCAAAACAGTGGCTCTTTTGTTTGCAGTAATATGCCTGTTTTCCTTCACAAGCTCTTCCACTGTGGCACTGGTTTTGTTCATCACTGTTGATGTACCTGGCTCAGGTGCCGAGCATCTTGACAACTAATGCACTTGGTGCAGCGACTCACATGAAAAAATATACTGTGCTTTCATCCTGTGATACATTTCCACAGGTTCAACAGCTCCACTGCTAAAAAAAAAAGTATCACTTATCACTGCTACTATGCGGTGCAAGTCGACAAATCAGTGACTGCATCTTTGCACTGACACTACTTCCTTTCCTGTGCTGCAACAAGAGGCTGCCAACCATTGGTCATTTGTTGCAATGCAAAGATAACTCCTGTCAACTAAGAAACTGATAGTACCACTTTCAGTAATTGTATTGCACTTTTAAGGTTTTTATTTGAGCTATACCTACAACACCTGTGATAATGGAGTTACACTATTGGTTACATCTGGTCTTTTATGTACACCTGTCCATTGTCTCCACTTTTCTTCAGTAGTGTTCTTGTTTGTTTCTATGGGAAACAGGTCTTAGAAGGCTGAAGAAATACATTTAAGAAAGGATTTAATTATTCATTATTACTTTCTGCTCTGTAAATATCTTCTCAGTGCTCTTAATATGGGTTTCCTCAAAACATTGTGGCCAAGTCTCTGGTAAAGTTTCTCTTGTATGCACTTTTTAAGATTTTTCAGGTCTGCTACATCTAAATTCAGAAAGTACTGCCACACTCACTCACAGACTCTTCTTATATGGGATTTTGTGAGTTGAATGTCCAGTGATGTGGAGCGTGGATGATTAACATACTGTGACAGTTGGGGTGAGCACCAACTTCCCTTTTCATAGTATTGTTAGATGTTAAATTGCAACATAAAATATACAGGGTGAGGCAGCTAAGTCATAACATCCCTTGTATCTCCCCAACCGTAGTAGATACAAAGATGCCGTTTGGACAGTGAATTGCAGGGACAGGGGCTACTTGAATACACACATTTCACGTTTGTGCTATTTTTTATTACAGAGATATGAGGCCATCTTTGTTTCTTTTAAATGGATCCCTATGTTAAATTTTAGCACAACATGATGGGCTAAAAAAGATGGTTTCAAATATGTGTATATCATAATATTTAGGCAAATAGTTTTTGAGACACAGATATGCTCTCGTATTGTGTTCATCCTTTGAAGCAGCGCTGTCCAATGCAACCTTTCCTGTTGACCACTGAGGAACTTAACAGGGAAGGCATTGTTTTCCTGCTTCTGGATAACGCCACAAGGTGACGCACGAGGTAGCTGGAGAGAAGGGTATAGATGTGCTGCTGGGGTAATGAGACATTGCATTTCCATCACAGTTTCTTGGAGCAGACATGTACACCAACGGAGAAAAGTTAGATGTGCTTCTAGTGTATGGTGAAAGCAGAAGAAATGCTGTTAGAGCAATAAAGCGACATGGAGAGCTGTATCCTGATCGTGAGTGCCCTATGCGCCAGCTTCTTGCACGTATTTGCAAGAAACTACTTGAATCAGGATCATGGAATGCCATACAAAGGACAAGGCAGAAAACTGCAACTGGTGAGGTACATGAAGAGGGCATTCTAGTGTTGGCGCATAATGAGCCTACTGTTTCGTCATGACGTATCGCCTCGAAATGTGGTATAAGTCAGATAAGTGTTCTACACATATTGCAGCGGCATAGATTTCACCTATTTCACCTCTCATTACATGGAGCACTCTCCGGTGTGGATTTTGAATGGCACCAGGAATTTTGCCGGTTTGCTCTGCAGCGCCTACAAGATGATCCAACATTTTTTCAACAGGTGCTTTTTACTGATGAAGCGACTTTCACCAACCACAGTAATGTGAATTTGTATAATATGCATTACTGGTCAATAGAGAAACCTCATTGGCTTCGACAGCTACAGCATCAGCAACCGTGGAGTGTTAATGTGTGGTGCAGCATTATCGGAAATGTCATTGTGGGGCCGTAATTCATTCCGGGTATACTGAATGGCAATAACTATGCACAGTTCCTGCGAAACGTTCTGCCCATTTTGCTGGAAGAGGTACCACTAACTACGCGTCAGTGCTTGTGGTTCCACCATGATGGCTGTCCTACTCACTTTTCCCATGTGGCTACAGAGCTGTTAAATGAGAAGTTCCCAGATTGTTAGATAGGACGACATGCTGAAGTAAAGTGGCCATCCTGGTCTCCTGATTTGACCCCTCTTGATTTTTTTATTGTGGGGAGCAATCAAACATAAAGTGGATGTTCAAATACCAACTACACCAGATGATATGAAGCAACATATCATCGAAGCGTGTGCTGATATCTCACATGACAACCTCACAGTCGTTCACAAATCATTCGAACAGTGACTAAAAATGTGCATTGCAGCAGAGGGGAAGCATTTTCAGCAAATGCTTCAGTAAAGCTTTGTACCATGTACAGAATGTATTTTGCATCTTTGTGTGTATTTGATTCGTATTGCGATCAATAGTAAATATTTGCAAATAAAAAACAAATTCGTACAAAACAGTTGTGACCAATAAGGGCCTCCTCATTTACATTTGTATTTCTGTTACTTAAAATATATTAACATCTTGTAGTATTTTAATACTATATGTTGTCTACTATTTTGGTATCACAGTTGTCAAATAACTGAATAATATTTGCCTGACATCATCAGTTAACTTTTGCACAAAATATCACAGTATATATTACTATTGTCGAGTAAGTGGCTGTGTTTGTGTAAGGACAGACTCGCAACATTTATCATGGACTCTGCTCAACAGGAAAGGTTGCATTGGACAACGCCGCTTCAATGGATGAACACGATACGAGAACATATCTGTGTCTCAAAAACTATTCGCCTAAATATTATGATACACATATTTGAAACAGTCTTTTTAAGCCCATCATGTTATGCTAAAATTTAACATAGGGTTCCATTTAAAAAACCAAAGATGGCCTCATATCTCTGTAATAAAAAATAGCACATACATGAAATGTGATGTATTCAAGTATCCCCTGTCCCTACAATTCACTGTCCAAATGTCATCTTTGTATCTATTACAGTTGGGGAGATACAAGGGGTGTTATGACTTAGCTGCCTCACCCTGTAAAATTCACTCTTATGTACATGTAAAGTGTATGCTGTTATCTTTTGTGGTGCATTTACTGTACCAGATGGCTATTAAAGTATAGTTACTCACAGCATCCAATGCTGGCCATAATTGTTGTATGGGAGATAAACTTGGTAATATTTTAATGCATTAATGTGTAACCAATTTGTGCTGAAAAAAAATTAGTTCAAGTTTTGGCCAGCATGTGCAAATCTGGCAGTGTACACTGCCTGCATGATGGTATCGCATCCACACTGTCGTTTGGCAAGCCCTAACATGGGTGAACAGCATGGCTATCGAGAAGAGAGACTGGACATTGTTAACAAAACTGTTATATGTGAGCATCAACAATTATAGTGCTGCATTGAGAGAATATCACCAACTGGAAGATCTTAGGAGAGACCCGATGTCATTAAACAGTTTAAAGATTATGATAGGGAAACTTGAAAACATATGAGCTGGGTGTGGCATCTGGAAGAGGAAGGCATCCTATCTCAGCGGAAGTTACTGACGAAGTTGCTGAACTGACCATGAAGCATGTGTACTGGGTAATGCTAGCATTTGTGCAATGTCACGAGAATTTTCCATTCCTTGGTCAACAGTACTGAAAGTTTTCAGTCTGTTTTATATTGATATCTATACAAGATCTAGACATGCTGCAACTGATATCTCACGATCCACACCAATGTTCTGAAATTATTCTTCAGCTTCTGGCATGGGGTGAAGTTGATGACATGGGGCTGGATGATATTCTATGGAGTGACAAGGCACATTTTACACTTCAGAGGCAATGAAGGCACAGAACTGCCAAATTTGCTGGACTATTCAACCACGTGTTGTGCACAAAGAGTCTCTGTACTCGCCATATATGACTGTGTGGTGTGGATTCACAAGCACCTTTATTGTTGGTCTGTTTTTCTTTGAAGAAAATACAAACAGAGGCCCTGGTGTACCATGACATCTGCACATTATCGAGATGCGGGATGCAATTCCTGCTTTTGAAGAGCGGAACTGTGTAGAAACCACTGTTTTCATGCAAAATGAGGCAGTACCTCATGTTGTTCGCCCAATGAAAGATCTGATTAATGCAACCTTCCACAAACGTGTTATCTCCAGAGGTTTTATAGATGCATGGCCCACAAGATCACCTGATCTGAACACATGAAGCTTTTGGCTCTGGTAAAATCTGAAAGAATGCATTTACTGGGGACACATTTGATTTCCACCTGATATGAAGGCCAGTATATAGGAAAACATTGCTCAGATTCCACCAGAATTGCTGCGAGCAACTGCTGCTCACATCGTTTCACGGGTGCAGAATCTCGCCGACATCTGGTGGTTAATAATAGAATCAACATTATGCCTTTCTCATTTGTTTGACATTTTCTGCCCATGTCCTAGTCCTAATATGGAAACATTTATATACGTCTTTCTTGCATTCACAGTGCCAAATTTACACCTGGTGGGCAAAATTGGAATGATTTTTTTGCCAGCATAAATTGGTCCACTTTAACGCATAGAAAATCTGCAATGTTCCGCTGTCATATGATAGTTGCAGCTACACTGGATCTCTGTGAGTAGCTGCACTTTAATTATAACCAATCAGTATGTATGTAGTATTTAAGTCCTGATATAATGTAATAGGATAAACACAGTCAGAACAAAGATGTTGCATCAGTCTTAATCTGTCTACTTGTAAAATTGTATGATACACCCAATACTCTCATCTGAAAATAACCAGTTACAGTCCAGTTTAGTTAATAACACCGAGTAGGGGCAAATGCTATATTTGAAAGTTCTTTATTAAGAATAGAGAGAGTGATATTTTTTGATACTGCCTTTATTGTTCCTCATCAGTCATCTCCAATATCACTATGCTATTACAGAAATGTGTGGTTAATCTTAGGATTTCAAGCTGATTCCACACAAACAATTAATGAAAGTGAAGGCTGTAAGTTGCAGCATTCACCTTAGAACTTGATCATATGACTGGACTGAAGTACGGCTTTTGGATCAACAAAAACATACAGAAGGCACTAGAAATCTAACTTTGGTCTTGAAAGCACAAATAATTTAAATTCCATGAGGCTGCCTAAAAGTGAACAGCCACCCTATCAAAATCAAAAGCAGTCTGGTAATAAATACAAAGTATGTTAAGAGTCATTAAATAAACAATTAGGAGACCAAAAATATGTTACCATTAAGTGGCAATCATTGAAATAGCATGACATATTTCATACAAACCTGCAGATGTAGTGAATGAAAGGTAAAACATTTTAAGTGGAGGGATCAGTGATGTCAAATGATCCAGACACCTAGTGGAATTGATTTGATACAAAACATCATGCTGCAAGAGCATCATTTGATGGGAAAAAAACTAGTAGAAATAAAAATGAACAACCTAAAATTATGGTAAAATATGAAGTTTTATTCAAGTATCATACACTTCACGTGAGAAAAATTACGAAAGAGAGAGAGAGAGAGAGAGAGAGAGAGAGAGAGAGAGAGAGAAGTGTGTGCTTTAAATAATAAGTTTATTATCCCCATATTTGTATTCCACTGTACTGGGTGACAATTTCAAAATCTTATAAAGGTTCCTCAAACAACAATCTACTTTTCCAGTTGTGTTTAGAGAGTACTACAAAAGTGTTGACTGATATCATCAGTAATCAAGAGATATAGCTGGATCATAGAAGTGTTTGATGACATCATCTTTTGCGCTTACAGATTCTTATGCCTTTCGTCAAGAGTGATGAAGATTAGAACATATGCTGTTGCATCATGTTCTGCAGATGCTCTATAGAGGATACCTCTAATGACCATGCTGACCAAGGACACTGATGAGCACCCCTTAGGCTATCGGGATGCATGAACACTTCTCACTGTTGTGAGAATGGCAATGGAGTTGAATAGATGGTGCTCTGGAGCATAAGCTCCACATGCAAAGTTTCCTCAGGAAAGAGGGTAGAGTGTAACTACCTGTACTGTGATGCAGACTCAGGAATGACTGGTGCCACCTGAAAAAAGTAAGTAGTTGACTCACTCTTAGCCGACACTGCAGTCATAAACAACCATCACTGATGCTGAGCAGAAGTTGCTCTCATCACTAAACACTACTTTACTTTATTCAGCTCTCAAGATATGTCCTTCACTATATCATCAGTGGCTGCAGTATGATGTGTTGTGGGGAGAAGCACAGTGAATAGTACCCTTGGTTGCAGACCATGTCTAGCAAACAGTTCCTAATGGAGAAGTCAACACTCTGTGCCCAGCATTGTTCCTAATTTGTGCTGTAGTTGCCAATCAGCAGTTGCTGCATGCTGATGCAGTGGCTCAGGCATGAATTTATATGTTGCAGTTGCTGGGAACCAAGACGAATAGCAAGTGGACGACAAGCACCAACACCTCACATCCATGTTGGTCAATTCTTTGGAAGGACTATCCAGTTTCCCCACAAGCACACAATACCATCTACTGAATTTCAGTGAACTATATGAGAAGCCCATCAGTACTGTCCCATTGTCGATCCAGTACAATACATGAAACAATGGATCAGTTCTTTTTGGCAGCATGTCTAATGCAGCTTTTCTGGCCTCAGTATTTTCAAATTTAGTACATAATTCTTATTCCGTTCACAGCATGATGCACCGACTCATTGCCTGTTCTGTTTCCTGTTAGTGCTCCGTGCAAATATTTTCATCATTTATTTAAAAGCTGTCACTTCTCATTATACAATAGTTCAGTTTGGACCACAATCTCTGTTGTGAAATTGATGAAGATATCAAGTACAACAAATGGGAATGATTCTCATATTGGCTTAAAGAACACACCTCTATGAATGGTATGACAAAACCTACATTCTGATTAAAGCAGCTTGTTCTTTATCATTTATCATATGACTAAAGTGTTATCGCATCAATTGACAGCTGTGCATGTCACAGCCGAGAGTGATTTCCCAGTAGAGACAAAATGCTTTAATGCCCACTGCTGCTGACGACAGTTAAAAGTGTTGCTGGGCAGTGGCGGATAGTGTATTTGCATGTACACAACGTTCCTTGTAAACTACAAATGAAATTATGCTTTGTTGTGGCACTGTGACAAAAGTGAACAGTCCATTTGTGGCATTTAGAGATCTGACTCGAAGTTCAGTCTATAAATTAATGTATTTATAAAAACAATAGGCCTATAAGGAAAATGACAGGTTGCTACTCACTGTAAAGATGACACATTTAGTTGCAGACAGGCACAACAAGTGTGCTTACTTCTTTGAATGAATGTGTGTGTCTTTTCTTTTGTGAAGAAGGTTTCCCGTGAAAGCTAAATGTGTAACAGTATTTTCATTGTGCCTGTCTGGAACTCAACATGTTACCTTTGGAGCAAGTAGCAATTTATCTTTTTCCTTATATTGTTGATATTCCAATCTGTAGTTTTCATTGTTTGTTTTTACAAAAAGTTTGATTTTGCTTATACTAGTAGATGTCTTCATCTTCATAAGAAAGCTTCTAGTAAGAGGCTACTTGCATTACAAACTGTAGAAAGAATTGTCTGGCAAAAACTATATATTTCTCTTGAACCATTTTAGTGTGAATCATCTTAAAAGATGAGACTTTGATTAAATTATAGTCGCAACCAAGATAGCTCTAGCGCCCTAGTACTTTATTAAGAGAAGTCCCATTGCAAGTGATATGCATTTGCCTTCTTCCAGCCTTTGACCTTTTAACTGACTGACCTTGCCAGTCGTAGGGGGACCTAAAGTTTAATGTAAAGTCCAGACGACATTGAGGCTCAGCATTTATCACATTAACAAATATTGTCAGTGGTGGAACGCGTGGTAAATCATTACAAAAATCCAAGAATGGGCAGGGGACCAGACAAGTCATTAACATCCAATACTGAGGAACGTAATCTTATCAAAATTCCCTGGAGTACAGCTGCAATTACATGTGCGTTTTTGTAAGTTTGTCCTCATTAACGTGCTATATTTTGCCTGTAAGTAAGTTATCAACCCAGCTTCAGATCTGGCTAAATTTCGCATACAAAAATATACATGTTGCCAAAAGTCAGGACAGTGAATGACTTGTATGTGACGATGTGCTATACGTCCATGCGCTCATAAGTTAAGCAAAACGCGTCATTATTACGAGTATGTTTGCCATCAGAATGAGATATCACAGATAACTGAATTAGTGCAGATGGAAATGTTACATTACAAGTTCGGGCATTCCGTCAGACTGATGTCTCATTTACATCCGAGCATTCTCTTGGGTGTAAACAATAGGCGAGCTGGAACAAACGGCATTCGGAGTTTCGGACGTGCTAGGTTCGAATTTCGATGTGCTCTCTCGTGTTAGGGCTAGTTATCGGTCTTTCAGGGAGTCATAACAGGAAGTTTACACGCCCTCCACTTCGGCGCTCGTGCGGCTGACACTGACAACATTCGCAGTCTGTTGTTTTTCGCGCGTGCTATGGTGTTCCTTTGTTTTCGTTATTGAACGTGAGTGATGTTAGCGATGGAGTGGTTAGAAGACGATGTAATGCTATTAATTGAAGAGTACAGACACCACAGATGCCTGTGGGATCCAAGAGATCCAGAATTTAAAATGCACACCAGAAAAAATGAAGCTTGGCAAGAAATTGCGGAAGCACTGAAAGTGCCATCTGAGGAAGTGAAGAAGAAAATTAACTCCCTACTTGCTTCCTTTAGGAGAGAGAGAAGGAAAGAGGCCGCAACCTCGGGAATGCCTGCAGGCAAGAAATACCGTTCCGGCTGGTTTGCCTTCAAATCGATGTCATTCCTGCTTGATAAAGTTGGATGGACAAAAGGCAGATGCTCAGAGGTGAGGGAATTCATTAATCTGTACGAACAGTACTCCAGTATTTATTTTCTTTAATTACAGAATTATAAATGCATTTAAAACGTCAGTAGCAGAGTATATGCTCAGCAGTACTTCCATTGTCATTTGACCCGCCCATTGTACGAGTTAAAGCAGTGTGTGAATTAGTTATCACAGCAAATGTCTTCGACGATATACAGTCGTGGAGAAAAAAAAGTTGATACTCTGTTGTTCACTTAGAATAACTATTTTTCGAGCTGAAGTTTACAACCAGAGATGTTATTTGGCAAACTAACAGTATGGGGTTTCCTTCCCAATCTGCACATGTAAAAGGATTAACTAAATTAGCCTTCTGCAGTAAGTAATTAAATATTCCTTGTCAAACAGTGGGCAAAAAAGTATTCATTATACAAAAAAAATACACCGCACATAAAAAGTATAAAGACGATGTTTGTACTCTGAAAGTATTATTCCTCCATGTATCACTTTTATTATCCTCTTTGGAATGAATTAAACCTGTTTAGCGGTCTCGGAGGTAGTATTTTCCCATTACATAACTTTGCATTCGTGGTGTCGTTATTTCAGGCCGGTCATACTTCGTATTTTATGTTTTCTGACCAGTCTTTCTAGCTTATTACAGAGATCTTCAAGTGGATCAAGGTCTGTTCTCTGAGCTGGAAGGAGAAAACATGGGGCATTCTGTACAACAACCATAGACGAAAAATTCGAGCTGTATGCTTAGTGCCAGTGTCTTGTTGAAAATAGTAAGCGCGGCTAAGTCCAAGCTAAAACACTTTTTTTGTAGATTTGCTGGGATATTTAAATATTGATATCAATTTATATTAGCTTAAACAAAAACAAGTTGGCCAACTCATCGGATGTAGCCATATCATATCCCTCCATCATCGTGTGCTACTGTGGGTTGGATGTGTTTGGGTTACAGCTCAGTACTTGATCGTCTCCACACCGAAGTCTGCATCGTTTACCAACAAATGATGGCAGACTTTTGGTGGGAAGATGACCATATACTGAGCTGGATCCCACACACAATCAACACACAGTAAAGAACGGTGGAGGAGGATCCCATACACAATCAACACACAGAAAAGAATGGTGGGTGAGGAATTACGGTATGGGGATGTATGGCTGCATCTGGTGGCGGACATCTTGTTTTTGTTGAAGGTAACACATGTCAATATTTAAATATCCTAAAGGCAAATCTGCAAAAAATGGCGTTGCTACCTTGGTTTTAGTCACTTATTTCTACTTTCAGCAAGCCAGTGGCCCGAAGCATACAGCATCTGTGGTTGTTGTACCATACTCCTCATATTCTCAAATTTCCAGCACAGAATGCAGACCTTAATCCACTTGAATACCTTTGGAATACACCTGCAAATGGTCAGACAACATGAAGTAAGAATTCTGTGAAATATTGTCTACACCATGAATGGCAGAATATTACCTCAGACTACCAAAACAGCTTAAACACTATTCCAAAGAGGTTAACAGAAGCATTACATAGAGGAGGAATCCCTACAAAGTACTAATGTTGTCTTTATAACAATGTACATTATAATTTTCTTTGTATGTATTAGAACTTGTTGCCATCTGTGTGACCCCAACCAGTACAGAATATTTCTTTGCTTTTTGGAGAAGGGTAATGTAGTCAATCCTTTTATACATATAGTTTAGGAATGACACCCCATATTGTTAGTTTACCAAATAACATCTCTGGTTGTGGTCTTCAGTTCTATTAAATACAGTTATTCTAAATGAACAATGGGATGTGAATGCTTTCATTTTTTCATGACTGTGAGGCACAGATCTTGAAGGCAAGAATGATCCATTAGAGCATCTTCCTTCCTGACAGCTACTGGAAACCAGATTTTCTCCATCTCCTGTTTCCTAAATGTTCCTCTACCACTGTGCTCACTCTTCTCATTCCATAGCTGAACACACACTCGTCACAACTTCACTGATGTTCTCCAGGGTATGGAGTTGATAAATGTTAGCAGAAATCAAATGAGTGCTCGCTGATGAATACATCGGGTAAATTACTTTTTCTTTTCAGTCAGGCCTCCATGTAATATACCTAAAATGTAGCTCTATGGGTTTCCAAAAAGATTTGTTTTTCATCCTTACCATCTGAAATTAGTTTTTTCAAACCAACAATTGTGTACAGAAAACAATAGAAAGCACTGGCAACCCGTAATAGCACAGTTGTGGAAAACTTAATTCATAATACCACAGATTTGTTCCACAGTGCTTCCTGTCACAACTCCAAGGCATTTTGGGAAGTTCTGCAGTGCCATGTGCAATTTTTAGTGGTTTATTTGCATGTTAGGGAAACTGAAGGAACAAGGTATATTGGTTTATGTTACTCTAAATAAATGACTAGGTAAATTCTTTACAAATCTTAAATATGTTCTAGCAAAGCGATCCACTAATTGTGGGGTGCCACAGCTGCATCATATTATGGGTATGTTAATATTATGTAGAAAATAATGCTTCTAGCTTTAAATTACACAGATTTTGTAAGCTTTTTTTCTTTTCATTCTCAGGAGAACACAGTTGAAGAGGTTGATATAGATGTGACAAGTTTGGAAGGGTCTGAAGATGAGGGAACAAGTAATGACATTGTCCTACAAACAGAATATCCTGCATCAGATGAAGTACAAGTAGGGGATGTAGAAGAACCTCCAAGAAAGAAGAATAAGTGTAGAAAAGGAGATGCATATGATGAAGCTGCTGCTGATCTGAACATGATCATAAATATAATTGACACCATCAGAAACAAAAAACAAGCTACAAACAACAAGAAACAAGAAAAAAAGTCACCACGTGACATATTTTCTGATTATGTGGCATTTAAATTGAAAACCTACAATAACCATGTACAGAACATAGTGCAGTTTAAAATTCATGAAGTGTTCTTCCAGGCAGATATGGGCAATTTTGACAGCCCCTCTACCACAACAAACCAGCAAACTGAAATTATTCAGCCCTCTCCATCTTCTTCCACCATAACTATTGACACAAACGATACAAAACATTCCGATACTGTGGTACACACACTTTTGCTATAGTTTTTATTTCCTACTATAGATATTTTCATATACTCAATATTTAATTTATTTAAGAGAAGACAGAAAAATAAATATCTTTGAGAGTAAACAGGTAATATTGATTAATACGAAATTAGAATATGTTAAAGATCTGATCATCATCATGACATATGTTTCAAGTGTTTGTAATTATGTCACATTTTTGCTATCATTTTATGAGACTTCATTATACTAATGAAATGAATAAAAATCATTCCCTCCATTGTGCTACCACCCATCTAACAAACTGTAAAGCACGTGATATCAAATACCATGTAAGACGATGTGCCTCCACAACTCGGTGCATCTGGCTGTCTTGCGGAAGACCTGGGATTGATCACCAGTACTGCCAGGGATATTTCCTTGGTGGGAGGA
Organism: Schistocerca americana; assembly: GCF_021461395.2. Lineage (NCBI taxonomy): Eukaryota > Metazoa > Arthropoda > Insecta > Orthoptera > Acrididae > Schistocerca > Schistocerca americana. The sequence goes on from NC_060119.1 coordinate 222,878,653, forward strand.
CAGGGACAACATGCACTAAGCTTTGTGATGCCAGTTGAGGAGTTACTTGATTGATAAGTAATGGTTCCAAAGTCAAGAAATCCAGCAGCAGCTGGGAGAGCAGTGTGCTGACCCCATGACCCTCCATACTACATCCAAATGACACCATTGGCAGAGAATGACATGGCGGTTAGTAGCCCCTGATTGGGTTGTCTGAGCCAGAACCTGGATCTTCCATTTGCTATAACAGAGGTCTTATAAATTTTTACATTACATCAGTAATTTTTATTGATATTATTTCTTATATTTACCTTAATGAAAGCTTAGAAAGCTTCATTTATGGCACTGCAAACAGCAGGAATTATCTTAGACCTAGAAACAGTTTAAATGCGAAATAAATACTGGAGACAAGCAAAATTGTCTCATTGCTAGCTGTCAGTATGTAAAGGTTACCCACTTTTTAGCTGACATAACTTGTCAATAATTTGTACCCAGCTTTGCAGTCTTTTACTTAATTGGAGTGAGAAGCCAGTGAAAATAGTCTGATGATGAAGGTTGGACCTGCAATTCACTGATTGGAGATGAGTCACCATGTGTTTCACAGTTTACTAAACATGCAGGCAATCATGTTTTTCATTGTCTGCTAGTTTGCTCACCATACAAAACAATCCAGTGTGATTGCCAATGTTTTGGCATCGTATCTCAGGACTAACAATTTTACTGCTAAAGAACAAAAACTTATTCATAGTGCTTATATCTACATCATAAGTCCATATTCTGCAAACCATAGCAGCATTGGTTACTAGAGTAATAAATGCATCAAGAAGGCTAGGAGAATTTTTATGGAGATAATTGAGTTTCAGTATGATGGATGTATTGAAATTGAGGACAGAGTTTAAACTATTTTAAGTCCATTCTGGAGAAGTATGTGCTGAGTAAGTGGATTAAGCACAGAAAATACCCACTGTGACTTACTAACAAAATTCAGAAAATACCGAGGAAATGAGAGTTGCATTTTCTATTTACAAAAAACAAGTACAGAAATGCTGAAATGCAAAAGTTAGTAGAAATATGGGTGTATAAAAGATCGGTACATGAACCATACATAACTTCCAACATGACGCGTTAGCAAAAGATCTTTCTGAGAAACCAAAAAATTTCTGATCCTGTGCAGAATCCCTAAGCAAGTCAAAGGCTTTCATTCAGTGAGTTGGCAACCTGTCTGGAGTGGCAATAGAAGAAAGCAAAAGAAAAGCTGAAGTTTTAAATTCAGCATTAAAAACTGCTCATGCAGAACAATTGTAGACACACCATTGTTTGACCATTGCACAGACACACATATGGAGGACATAGAAATAGGCATTGCTTATGTTGAGGAGTGATTAAAAGAGTTGGAATCCCAATTTTAAACAGAGTACACTGACACTGGCCCCCTACTTGACTTGTTTGTATCATATGTGTCCTGTTCAGCACAGGGTCCCAAGCAACTGGAAAAAAGGTGCAAGTGTGTCCCATGTATAGCAGGGTAAAAGAACAGACCTACAAAATTACGAAGCAATAACACACTCAGTTTTGTGCTGAATTATTGCGCACATTCTAAGTTCAAATATTAGGCTTCTTTCTGCATATCAGCATGAATTTAGAATTACTAGCATGGAACTCTGATTTCCCTTTTCTCACATGATGTTCTGCAACCATGATAAAGGACAGTAGGTAGAATCCAAATTCCTAAATTTCCAGATGAGGTTTCGCACAGTGCCCCACTGCAGATGTAACAAAAGTCAGAGCATGTGGAATAAGGTCTCAGATATGTGAGTGGCTTGAAGACTTAAGTGCTAGAACCCAATACACTGTCTTGGATGTCAAGCGTTCATCACAAATTAGGATATCATCAGGAGTACCCCAGGGAAGTGTGATAGGATCAGTCTTTTACTCTACACACATGAACGATCTGACGGATAGGACAAGCAGCAGCTTTCGACCAATCATACAATGTGAGCTTTCACAGCTAGCACTGACTTCACTTGAAACTTCTGGGCTGACAAACGACGGTCGATGCCTGGCGAGCGCTGTGCCCTACAGTCAAAATAAGAATCAATAAAGAATAATGGCTGCCGAAAGGGAAAGTTTTCCTTCCATTCGCTAGTACGATTATAGAGCGCATTGGGAAAGCGTTGAGCAAGTATGTGTGGAAACTACCTTCAGACCCCCCACCAAGATGATAGAATGTTCAACATCAGCAAAAGATATAAAACACCCTTTGGTAACGGTGAGTGTAGATAATATTCCTTGTAGTTGTGGACTGGCTCATACTGGTACTGGATAAATTGGCTGTAGTGTAACATGTTTACTAAGAGGGTGTTCATGAAATAAAATTCAGCGAGAGGAGTGTATTCTCAAAAACACTGCAGTATCATGCATGCATGTATTGATGTATAAAGAAGCTACAGAGATTTGTAAACACCACAATAGTTTGAACAGGAAAGAGGAACATGTGACATTAGATAAAATTTGGATGTCAGTGTTGCACTTTAAGAATGATAATCAATTTCTTTCAAGTAAGAATGCTGGCATTAACACCTATACAGGGTGGTCCATTGATCGTGACCGGGCCAAATATCTCACGAAATGAGCGTCAAACAAAAAAACTACAAACAACAAAACTTGTCTAGCTTGAAGGGGGACACCAGATGGCGCTATGGTTGGCCCGCTAGATTGCGCTGCCATAGGTCAAACTGATATCAGCTGCGTTTTTTTAAGTGGGCACCCCATTTTTTATTACATGTTCGTGTAGTATGTAAAGAAATATGAATGTTTTAGTTGGACCACTTTTTTAGCTTTGTGATGGCGCTGTAATAGTCACAAACATATGGCTCACAATTTTAGACGAACAGTTGGTAACAGGTAGGTTTTTTAAATTAAAATACAGAACTTAGGCAGGTTTGAACATTTTATTTCGGTTGTTCCAGTGTGATACATGTACCTTAGTGAACTTATCATTTCTGAGAACACATGCTGTTACAGCGTGATTACCTGTAAATACATTAATGCAATAAATGCTCAAAATCATGTCTGTGAACCTCAATGCATTTGGCAATACGTGTAACGACATTCCTCTCAACAGCAAGTAGTTCGGCTTCTGTAATGTTCGCACTTGCATTGACAATGCGCTGACGCATGTTATCAGGTGTTGTCGGTGGATCACGATAGCAAATACCCTTCAACATTCCCCACGGAAAGAAATCTGGGGATGTCATATCCGGTGAACGTGCGGGCCATGGTATGGTGCTTTGATGACCAATCCACCTGTCATGGTTACAAGGATGGTTTCCGGGGGTAACAGACTGGGTAAGGATTCTAGGCGTTCGAGGAAGTGATTGGTGTCTTTGATGAAGGATGGGAGACTGCATGCAATGGGTTGAAGGTGTTGATCTACGTAGGCAGAGATACGTTCTGTGGGGGCTTGGTAACCAGCTACAATGGGGCGGCCGGGAATGACCAGCAACAAACTGTCCATTGACATGAATGGACACAGGCAGACAGTGTTTGTTGGTAATGAGGATCACCCTGTGGCTAAACATGCCTTGGTGCACGGCCAGCACATCTTGGCACAGTTTTACACCGTCCGGGTTATCTGTATACTTCCCACTACCACCAACCTGTCAGAACTCCGGAGATGGGAACTTGCCCTTCAGTATATCCTCTCTTCTCGTTATCCGCCAGGCCTCAACCTCCGCTAATTTCAAGTTGCCGCCGCTCATACCTCACCTGTCTTTCAACAACATCTTTGCCTCTTTACTTCCGCCTCGACTGACATCTCTGCCCAAACTCTTTGCCTTTACAAATGTCTGCTTGTGTCTGTGTATGTGCGGATGGGTATGTGTGTGTGCGCGCGCCCGGGATTGGAATGACTCCTTACCCTCTCCCTTAAAACCCACATCCTTTCGTCTTTCCCTCTCCTTCCCTCTTTCCTGATGAAGCAATCATTTGTTGCGAAAGCTTGAATTTTGTGTGTATGTTTGTGTGTCTATCAACCTACCAGCGCTTTTGTTTGGTAAGTCTCATCATCTTTGTTTTTATATATATTTTTCCCACGTGGAATGTTTCCCCTCATTCCAGATAACTGCATCATCTCCTTTACCCCTTTCACGTGCTCTCATAAGTTTTGAGAAGGTAACCTAAAACAGAATATTGACCCAGCTATCCAAGAATTGCCTTTTATGATAGCAGACAGGTTTTGATTACAGCTTCCATATGAACAAACAACCCTATTACCTCTCAAGCTTTGTTCAGGTAAACTAAATAGTAAAAATAACCCTTTTGGCATTTTTTGGGATCTTGTCATTGCTGTATAGATCATGAAGTTTTACTGGAGAAATTAAAATGCTATGGCATTTCCCTTCAATGGATGGGATCTCAACAATAGAAATCAGAGGGTTACATCACTAAGTTTTACACCAGGAGCAAGACAAATTCAGAAGGGGAAACATTAAAAACGGTGCCCCACGAGGTATGGTGCTTGGCACGCCCCTGTTATTGACCTACATAAACATAGTGGAATAAAAGTGTGTTTCATGGATTTAAGTCGGATTAAAGAATGTAACTACTATACAAATAGTTTTAGGGTTGCACTGGTTACTGCAATGGTCTACAAATATTTGAAAGTAGTACTTTCATGCTCACATTTTAACCTGAGGTAGACAGTCTAAAACCTGTTTTAGTACAGCACTAATTAACAGAATAAAAAGAAACTTGTGGTATTTAACCCATGCATGCAGAATAAATCCTTATGGATATGAAATTGTGTTGATCACTGTTGCAAATTTGAGTATACTTAGAACATTGCCTTGGAGGACCAGATTTTCCTGAATGAACTAGTCTGATAGGGAATGACTGACTAGGTAGTGGAAAAAATTCTTCCAAGGAAGGACTTAATAAGAATATGCAGACATCATCTCAAACCAAATTTGCAAGTTGACAAAGGATGCAGTATATCCAAATGGTGACGTACGTCTTTTCCAAGTGAGAAAAAACGCCTGCCAAATGGTAACATAGGAAACACTTTTAAGATCATCACTAGTAAGATTACATTAATGAGGTTTGAGGGATACCATTCGAATCCACATTGGTATGGGCTCAGGATGTTAATGGATTTGAGAACCTATACTGAAACAGTGGTTGACCATTTGCTCAAGTCTTTATACCTGGTTGCACTCTGGTAACTTTAATTTGGGACTATCTGTGCAGGTTGCAGTAGAAAAGTCATGATGTCTCTTCAAGGGTCAGGATACTGTTCCTGAAGTGGGATTTTATTGTAACAATTAAAAAAGATTGTTAGTACTTGAGCATGTATGCCAAAATCTATTTGTTATGGTCCAGGGACTGTTTCTCATGCCACGAACAGATCATATTTCATGGAGAAAAAGTGGTTACACATTTCCTCATTCTTCAATTAGCAATTAAAACCTCTCCACTCTGGATCTTGTACACATTATGGAACACTAAGAGTGTATTTGCGTGAAGCAGTGATGTTAAGAAGGTGCTTAAAAAAAAGCGACAGTAAATTGTGATTGCAGTTGGCATACGATTATCAAGACTGGACTGTGAATCAATGGAAATGTGTTGCCTGGTCAGATTAGGCACGTTTCTTGTTACATCAGGTCCATGATTATGTCTGGATACAGTCATAATGGCAAAAAGCTGCTCAAAATGTGCAACATGTCACAAACTCGGGCTGGTGGGGGACAGTATTACACAATGTGGGACATTCACCTGGGCTTCCATGGGATGTGTGTTAGTAATCTAAGGCACAACATTGGGGATGCAGTCAGATGCCATGTCTGCCACCCCAAAACCATCATCCTGTAATTTATAGGAAATGTGTGTGATGTGTGCGCAGACATCTGGTGCCACGGACCTCCTGAAACCTACCAAAGACCTGAATTCATGCTGCGCAGAATTGCTGCTGTATTGTGTTCCAAGGGTGAACTGACACACTATCAAGCAGTTGGTTATATTGTTTTGGCTTATCAGTGTATTATAGCTGCAAGATTTGTCTTTATCCATTCTTTATGGCAAGTCCAGGCTGTTGGAAAGTGTCCTATGAGACAAGGTTTCCAAATCACATATGCGTAACTCCACTTCGGGGATGCATCTGCTCAATATAGATTTCTTCTTCCATACTCTCAGTTCTTTAGTCTACACTCTCCTTTTGTTGGAGAACAGTTGAAGTGGTGACATACTGCTGTAATTTGATGAATGTTCTATGCAAGATACTTTTATTATTTGAGTAACTTTTTTTGTAATTTGTAGTATTTCCTTGTGTCTATGTACCACTATGTAGTACTTTTGATGGTTGATGTTGAGGGCAGAGACAAACATTGAGGATTTCGGTACACACTATTCATTTGAAATCTTACTTCTATTTTAACTGTACAAATAGGATGATCCTTGCTCTACAATGAGCAATGACTACAGCAATTTATGCAAAATAGGAGTTCCTTGGGGTCTCCCAGATTCCCATCAAATACCTCTGAACCTATCCAGATATGACTCTCTCACTCACTTTATAGCAAAAAATACATTTGAGACACTTGTGTCCTGTTACTCCTGCTTTCTTGTCTGAATTTCTGGTGTGTTTGTACTCACTAGTGATCCTCCCTCTTCCCTGGGAGTAGCTGTTTTATCAGTAAGTCCCATTAACTTTTAATGACCATCAAGAGAAAAATGTGTTCACTCAATAGTCATGCACAAATGAGGTGTAACAGCACACCAAATCCCATTTCCTCTTCTACATGCTTCCTAGGCTACTTCATCTGCTACATCTTTTCCCCGTATCACGTCCTGGTACCTGCCAGAATATCACATATTTGCTTTACCTTTGGTCTACTCTAAGTAATTTTAGACAATTATAATTATTTATACTGGATACATTTGTTGTACAGATTGCAGGCCACAAGTCAGAGCAGATGAGATACTGTTCCATCCCTGGCTCCTTACCCTGAATTCTGATATATCCACATCCACAAGATATTACTTAGTAAGGAATCCAGATAGCTTGGTATTATGTGATAGATTGCTGATCATCCACATCACACTAAATGTCCATGGCTTAAGCTATGCTAATATCCTTAAGGCTATGCTATGATAGGCCCCTTTTGGTAGCCTTACACCCACATGTGAACAGCATTTATCATATTATGGTAGGAAGATCATGCTTTCTCATCAATAATGTCATATTCTGACTAGTGTATCAAAAGGTGCTTGTCTGCACACAACACTTTGTCCACTGTATTACCTGCAGCTTCTGTGCTTTCAGCAATGACAGTGACTCACTCTCCACAGCAGGAATGTCTTTCGCAAGGTTCAAAAATGGGATGAAAGTGATACCGACAATCACTCACTGTATAGTGGTGGCATTCAGTGATGGATTTTTGCAGGTGCAGTGCACTACAAAATATTTTCAAAGAGAAAGCATTAGGATCCTATCTCCATACTATCAAAAGAAAGTTTTCAATTTCTTTCTTCCTTTAAAATGTTGTTCACCAATCATCAGTTTACTTATATGGTGATCTAATTAATTAATCAATTTATTTCTGGGCCTCATCTCCAGTGTTCATCCCTAGTTGCACTCCACAACAGAAGAATCCATTCCAGATCCAGTCTTTGACCCTTGCTCATAAAAAAAAATAAAGCCACAGCACCAGAAGAGTTAAGTTTGTGCACGAGCACATACCTTTACACATTTAGTAGTTTGCATTCCATCCAGCATTATCAAGTAGGATTCAGATATGGCAACTGAAACTGCTGATGTCAAAAGTCAATAAAACAAAATCTCTTATTTATCATTTTAATTCCTTACTGTTTCTGCATGACTGGTGCTGAATACACCGTCAAGTGTAAAGGATCTTTGGACAATCAGTATAAACACTCGATTTTAGAATACTCATACAGAAAAAAGTAACAAGTAGCTAAATTGGGTGGGTGTTCCATTCACCCCTCAAGATCAGGTGTGCGGGGAACTTTTCTACCGAACACTCATTGCTGTTCACACTGTGTGTCGTGACCCCATCTTGTTGATGCTATACATCCTCAACATCAATTTGTTCAATATTGGGGGAAGAAAGTTCTCAATCATGTTGGCACATGGCCGAGTTACTCCACTTGTTTTCTTCAGGAAAGAAAGGACCAATGATTCACACTCTTCACAATCCACACCCAGCTGGTACACAGAGGCCTCTTGTGGTGTTCTAGCACACCAGTACAACAAGTTTTGTATATTCACGCAGTCAGACAGATAAAAATGTGCCTTAGCACTGAATAACACCAGTGTGTCATGATACAACTCTCAATCTGCTCTTCACATGTATTTTGCCGAGCAATAAAATCTCTTTCACCGAGTTCTTGCCCATCACAGACAATTTATATGGGTAGAAACTCGGGTGGTCAATTCATCTCTTAGAATGATCAGAAAGCCTTTATCAGCTGCATCCTAGTGCACCTTTATGCTCAGAAAGCTTCGATCAACTGCATCCTTGTATTCCAAAGTCAGAGGTGATTGCAGAAATAACTGCTCCAATGTTTTGCAGCCTCAGGGCCATGGTAAAGAAGCCTCCTTTGTTCATTTCCAGTTTACCTGAGTGTGCCCACCCACAAAACAATTGAAAGTCAGAACAGGACTTAATCTGTGAATGTTCAAGTGTGCACTAAATGCATATCAACAACAACTAACCAGACATTAGAAAAGGAAGCACACATTACTCATTCAGCCAATGCACTGTCACTATTGATGGTAAATGGAACCCCTTGATCCACAGCTTCGAATGGATATCTCCAACAGCCAACAGAGGACCCCCTCACAGTGCCCTGTTAAAAATCAAGTTTTGTTTGCAGCAACTTACACTAATGGCATTATCTTAGTCAAAAGATGGATGTTGAAAATAATTAGACGTAGGTCATTATTATTTCGTATTCCACCTTGCTTTACCTCAACTTCATAAATGATTTGTGAAATAAAAAACAACTGCAGTCTTGTATTAGTTTGCCAAGCTGAAAAATGCCAATGTTTATGGACAATCTCAAGTGGCTACATGAAATCATTCACCATGTGTGTTACAGTTATTAAAATACTGAGAGCAGGTCAAAGTTTAAATACTATGCTAGCGTACAAATAAATTAAAATCCACTGTTTTAATGACAGTTGTCAGGTTGCATTTAGGAGGTCAGCTTCGGAACAAAACTGAGAACCAATGCAGCTTTTGCAGGCAATGGAACTTCATCAGTATCTATCTTTGACCTGAAAAAGAAAAAGATCTCATTTAGCTGATCAGGATACTCCAGAAATTTTCTTCACAACTTCATTTGAAACCACCACAATATTAGAACATTACCCGAGTTGGACAAAGAGTCACTGGAGTGTCCTTTAGAACCAGTTTTTGTGGCCATAAAATTAATTTGTTTGAATTGTACTACCAAAAAAATGCACAATTTCTCGCAATAATTACTGTTCTGTACATGTGTATCTTAGCAAAACAAAAAATGTGTACTAATAGACAGGGTGTTTCAAAAGGAATATATGTATTACAGAGTATTATATTGGCAAAACTTAGATTGCTGCACCACAGCTTGGTTATTGGAGGAACAAATACAGGGTTATTACAAATGATTGAAGCGATTTCACAGCTCTACAATAACTTTATTATTTGAGATATTTTCACAATGCTTTGCACACACATACAAAAACTCAAAAAGTTTTTTTAGGCATTCACAAATGTTCGATATGTGCCCCTTTAGTGATTCGGCAGACATCAAGCTGATAATCAAGTTCCTCCCACACTCGGCACAGCATCTCCACATCAATGAGTTCGAAACGGTAAGGCTTCTGCTTTAGCCTTTCCCGTAAGATTTTCCAAACCGTCGGCTGTGGTACGTTTAGCTCCCTGCTTGCTTTATTCGTCGACTTCCGCGGGCTACGCGTGAAACTTGCCTGCACGCGTTCAACCGTTTCTTCGCTCACTGCAGGCCGACCCGTTGATTTCCCCCTACAGAGGCATCCAGAAGCTTTAAACTGCACATACCATCGCCGAATGGAGTTAGCAGTTGGTGGATCTTTGTTGAACTTCGTCCTGAAGTGTCGTTGCACTGTTACGACTGACTGATGTGAGTGCATTTCAATCACGACATACGCTTTCTTGGCTCCCGTCGCCATTTTGTCTCACTGCGCTCTCGAGCGCTCTGGCGGCAGAAACCTGAAGTGCGGCTTCAGCCGAACAAAACTTTATGAGTTTTTCTACGTATCTGTAGTGTGTCGTGACCATATGTCAATGAATGGAGCTACAGTGAATTTATGAAATCGCTTCAATCATTTGTAATAGCCCTGTACATTGTCTAGTTTATATTCATTGCCACTAGATGTCACTGACTTCTGTTTGCTTGGTTACTGCCACCTGCAGCAAAGTAGCTACTCCACACAGTTAACGGTCAACAGTATCTTGCTATGTTACAAAACTTTTCGTTTCCTAGCCTGAACAAGGACAACTTCATTTTTCAACAAGATTGGGGTACCACCTCACTGGAGTTGTCATGTGCATGAATAGCTGAACGAAACACTGCCGAGCCATAGGATTGGTCATCAAACAGCTGGTGACTTAGTACTTCTCAGCTGGCCTCTACCATCACCGGATTTGACTCTTCTGCACAGTTTCATTAAGGATAAGATTTATGCACTAACTCTACCATAAGGAATTCGAGTATCGATGTGATATTGTTCGTGTTGCTAGTGGAGAACATACTGAACATCTGTAATTGAAACGGGAGAGATTCTTAAATGTGTCTCCCAAGTTTCATAAATATACACTTTTTTTTGGGAACACACTGTACTATACATTTAAAATGCTGGGTTCTACTTTCGTGTGCTGCTTCAGTTGTAGCACAAAACATTAACTTCTCTGGTCATTTTTGTACCGGACATAAAAATATTCATAAATTAGTGTTTTTTTCACATGGATTTAAAATTAAGTTAGAAGAATATCAGAATGCAACACTTACTGCAAAGACTGACAGCTACATTTTTGTGCACTCTTATTGGCTAGAGATTATATATACATATTCGCAGTAACAAGCAACACTGAGAAAAGGTGTCAGATTTACATAGCAACAAGTTGTTGCAGGTACATACAGTCACTCTTGATTCAGATCTTATGTTGCCATCAACTTTTACAAAGAGAATTCACTTTGGAAATTACCTTTACTCTTTTGCTGCTGTACCAAAACGTCCATTAAAGTGCTCTTGTTGCCTTTATATAAATTGAAACAAACAGCTCTGAACCCACAGTAAATGCTTTAAGAAAGCCTAAAAATAAATTTACCAGAAGGCTAATGCAAGAATATGCTGTGATTAAGCATCACCATGTGGTTTCAAATGCATTCTGCACTAATTTAAAAAAATAAAATTAAAAAAAAATCTGCGCCTGAAGGTGAACTCAACATTTAATTTGCAAACAATTCTTCCTCCTAATGACAAGTTTTATCTAATAGAAGACAAACACCAATGCAGCCAAATCCACACATTATTACCATTGGTTCTTTTTATGGCATTTTTTAACCTGGATATACACCTGCGATAATCTTTGTGGAACATGCCTACCTCAGGACACCATACATTTGGTGCTAGTGCATTAAATGGAATTTAAATGTCTAACTTGTTTGCTTAGTATACAGTGAACATTATTGATAACAGCTACAGGCAAAAATGGTATCAAACGCTCTTTATGAGATTATTAAAATTCCCACTTGTCATTTAATTATACACTGCAGCAACCATAGCACTATAGCTAATGTATTCTAGAGTTGGTTATAATTATTTCACACTTTCGTTCTTTTAAAATAAACATGTTCTTGCTGCCCTATCATATGGAAATGTTGCAAGTTTGTTTTAATTCGCATCTGTCAGTTCAGTTTCAATAAATTACAAACATTCGGATGTAGAAGTTACTCATTACAGTTTGAATAAAATAACTTTGGGACTGACAGATTGCAGTGGTTGAGGATGGGATGAGGTGGGGGCCATTGTTAAACTAGCCATGCCTGACCAGTCTTTGGGTGAAACTAAAAGAACAGGCAACACAGTGAGCATAGCTCACTTGAGAAATAACTTACTAGCTGTTCAAAAAGATTTCGGGCTTGCAGCCGGTCATTGTAAACTTCATTGCATGATATTTCGTGCTGGACAACTGCCAGCCATCTTCAGGTGAGCCGAATGAGGACTGACGAAGACGTTCTCCGCTCCGTCTTATATAGTGCGCTGATGATACTACCGCACATAAGTTGCAGTCAGTCATGGAGACAGAAGGACCACACTGCCCAGCGACAGCGCCCTCGCTGGTGGAACTTCAAGACTCAGCTGCTGTCAATATTGTCGCTGGCTGCAGCTATCTAAGTCTTCTGGTGTCTTTGTCTCAAGCAAATTTCAGAGACGACGGGATTCCACGCATTATTCAATTGGTACCCACTGTCACGGTTCATTACATTTTCAGTGATGCGTATTTCAACGGATTCTTTGATAATGGAGTCCCAAAAAGTTGTTGCCATGGCCGAAATTGAAGTTTTGTCGTACTCTGTTGAATGTCCGTCGGAAATACAATGTTCCACAACTGCAAACTTATTGCGTTGTAGTAGGCGAGTGCAATGTTGATGTTCCGTACAACACTATTCCACTGTACGCGTGTCTGCCCTACATAGCCAATACCACATTGGCATGGTGTTTTGTAAATTCCTGCCTTCCGCAGTAACAAATCATCCTTCACCGATCCCAGCAAATCCAAAATCTTAGAAGGTGGACGAAAAACCACTTTCACATGAAAATTATTAAGAATCCTTGCTATTTTGAAGGAGATATTTCCAACGAACGGAAGAATAGCTAGGGACTTGGCTGGCGCATTCTGTCTGCTTCCCGGTTCCTGGCTCTAGTTGAGAAGGCCCTGTTAATTTGCTGGGTCGCGTATCCATTGTCTCTGAACACCGTCCTTAAATGTGCAAGTTCCTTTGGTAAATTCTCTGCATCAGACACAGTATGTGCCCTTTGCACAAGGGTTTTAAGTACACTTATGGTTTTGGATGGGTGACTGAACCTTGAAGAATGCAAGTACAAATCAGTGTGAGTGGGCTTATGATAAACAGGATGTCCCACTGAGCTGTCACGCTTCTGTTTAACCAAAACATCCAGGAATGAGAGGCAACCATCTTTCTCTAGTTCCATGGTAAATCGAATATTCTCCTGAAGTACATAAAGAAGGTCTGCCTTCACGACCTGTAGTGAGTAATATTGATACAACCACATATGATTTAGCCAAACATCTAGCTTCTTTGCCGAGACCATTTGTTGGCAAATGTTCACATCATATATGGAACTTCGCTGATTTTATCAACAGACTGGGGGCTCTCCACGTAAGTAGTTCGGATCTCTTAGTGAGTTTTGATGTAGTTTCCCTTTTCACAGAAGTACCTCTTGCGGATTTCTTGACACTAATTGGTCAACAGTTTGAATCAGTCATCACTGCTTTGTTTTGGCATGCTCTTTCCTGAACTTATTTTATGTTTAACCAGGAATATTTTGAACAGTCTGACAGTGTCGCCACGAGCAGCCCTCTGTCTCCTCTGGTGGCTAACCTTTTTATGGAGGATTTTGAGGAGAGAGCACTTGAATCAGCGGTCTGTAAACCAACTGTTTTTTTGGAGATGTGTCGAAGATACTTTCCTAGTGTGGCCCCATGGAGAAGAAAAGTTAATGGAGTTTTTTCATCATCTTAACTCAATCCATGAGAATATTCTATTTACTATGGATAATGGAATGTAGTCAAATTAAGTCGGGTGATGCTGAGGGAATTAGATTAGGAAATGAGACACTTAAAGTAGTAAAGGCGTTTTGCTATTTAGGGAGTATAATAACCGATGATGGTCGAAGTAGAGAGGATATAAAATGTAGACTGGCAATGGCAAGGAAAGCGTTTCTCAAGAAGAGAAATTTGTTAACATCGAGTATAAATTTAAGTGTAAGGAAGTCGTTTCTGAAAGTATTTGTATGGAGTGTAGCCATGTATGGAAGTGAAACATGGACGATAACTAGTTTGGACAAGAAGAGAATAGAAGCTTTCGAAATGTGGTGCTACAGAAGAATACTGAAGATAAGGTGGGTAGATCACGTAACTAATGAGGAGGTATTGAATAGGGTGGGGGAGAAGAGAAGTTTGTGGCACAACTTGACTAGAAGAAGGGATCGGTTGGTAGGACATGTTTTGAGGCATCGAGGGATCACAAATTTAGCATTGGAGGGCACCGTGGAGGGTAAAAATCGTAGAGGGAGACCAAGAGATGAATACAGTAAGCAGATTCAGAAGGATGTAGGTTGCAGTAGGTACTGGGAGATGATGAAGCTTGCACAGGATAGAGTAGCATGGAGAGCAGCATCAAACCAGTCTTAGGACTGAAGACCACAACAACACTATGGAACTAGGGAAAGATAGTTGCCTTCCTTTTCTGGATGTTTCAGTTAAAAGGAAGAGTGATGGCTCAGTGGGACATTTTGTTTTTCGTAAGCCCACTCACACTGATCTGTACTTGCATTCTTCAAGGTTCCATCACCCATCCCAAACCATGAGTGTACTTAAAAGCCTTATGCAAAGGGCACATACTGTGTCTGATACAGAGAATTTGCTTAAGGAACTTCCCCATTTAAGGACAGTGTACAGAGACAATGGATACTCGACCCAGCAAATTAACAGGGCCTTCTCAACTAAAGCCAGGAACCGGGAAGTGGATAAAGAGGAGAACACGCCAGCCAAGTCCCTAGCTTTTCTTCCCTTCCTTGGAAATATCTCCTTCAAAATAGTGAGGATTCTTAATAATTTTCATGTGAAAGTGGTTTTTCATCCACCTAGGATTTTGGATTTGCTGGGATCGGTGAAGGATGATTTGTTACTGCGGAAGGCGGGAATTTACAAAATACCGTGCCAATGTGGTATGGCCTATATAGGACAGACAACGTGTACAGTGGAAGAGCGTTTTACGGAACATCAACATTGCACTCCCCTACTACAACCCAGTTAGTTTGCAGTTGCGGAACATTTTATTTCCGACGGACAGTCTATGGAGTACGACAAAACTTCAATTTTGGCCACAGCAACAACTTTTTGGGACTCCATTATCAAAGAATCCGTTGAAATATGCATCGCGGGAAATCTAATGAACCGTGACAGTTGTTACCAATTGAATAACGCGTGGAATCCCGTCATCTCTGAAATTTGCTTGAGACGAAGACACCAGAAGACTTAGATAGCTGCAGCCAGCAACAATACCGACAGCAGCTGAGTCTTCCAGTTCCACCAGCAAGTGCGCTGTCACTGGGCGGTGTGGTCCTTCTGTCTCCGCGACTGCAACGCATGTGCGGCAGTACCATTATGTGCGGCAGTACCATCAGCGCACTACATACGACGGAGCGGAGAACGTCTTCCTCAGTCCTTGTTCGGCTCACCTGAAGATGGCTGGCAGTTGTCCAGCCAAAATATCACGCAATGAAGTTTACGACAACTTGCTGCAAGTCTGAAATCTTTTTGAACAGCTGATTCGCCAGGAAAATTTCAAATTTTACAGCTTACTAGCTGATGGCTAATCCCTACTACTTGACTCACTGGAGCTGCAGTCAATGTTATTTTAATCCAAATATAAGGCAGTCCTACAGTGACTGGAGCAACATTTACATCCCAACCATGGACAGACGCATCCTCATTAGTAAAATGATAACTTTAAGATAGCGACAAGGCGTTACTTACTTCAGTCTGACGGTATCATGCACAAAATTAGAGCTTTGTAACTGCACAGTCAATTCTTCTGATATGTTATCAATACTGTTCAAATTGACAGTAACATTGTTACTGCTGGGGTTGAAGGCAACCAAGATTCCCGGGTTGCCACTTTTAATTCTGAAACAGCAAAAACATAGAAACAAATCAAGCATACCGTTAACAGTTGAATTACTGCATAATCATATGTTAAAAATAAATCTACCAACCAGTATCAAATTACAGTAGCTTCATTTGAACACTCAGAATCATAGCATATATTTTTTAAACATTCTTTTGCTATGGGCAGAAATGCTGTGAAGCTGTTAACTGTGCCCTTCCACTGCTCATACCTCTCCTCCAGCTCAAACTTTGCAATATTTTAGTTGTGTTTGGTTTCCATTAGCACACTAAGTCATATTAAACAATGGAAAGTACAGGACAGAAAAACAACAGTATCATAAAAGGATAGATTGCTACACACCATATAGAGGAGACATTGAGTCTTAGACCTGCACAATGGAAAGACTGCTGTACATTTTAGCTTCCTGCGAAAAGGCCTCCTCCTGAAGTACAAAACTCATTCACACTAGCACAAAAAAAATGGTTCAAATGGCTCTGAGCACTATGGGACTTAACTTCTGTGGCCATCAGTCCCCTAGAACTTAGAACTACTTAAACCTAACTAACCTAAGGACATCACACACATCCATGCCCGAGGCAGGATTCGAACCTGCGACCGTAGCAGTCCCGCGGTTCCGGACTGCGCGCCTAGAACCACTAGACCACCACGGCCGGCTCACACTAGCACAACTCACATACACAACCACTGCAGGTTGTATACACAGACAAGGAAAAAAATTCCTGCCCTCAGATTTCCTAGTTAAAAATACACTCTTCCCCTGCTGAAACACACTTTTTCTGTGTTAAGCAACAGTATACTTTCCCTCAGAACTGTAAAACTTTGAATTGTTAAGATTTCACACACTGGCATAGAACGTGTTGTCCATAGTGATTGTGTGGAGCCAGCTTGGTCACCGAGTATGAGTCTGAGGGACCTATTTGCACTGGTATTCACAAACAGTGGTGACTGTTTTTAGTTTGGTGGCTAAAAGGCTGTTTGAAGCATATGTGTGAACTACAGCTGGGTCACAGTATTTAGATATTTTGAGCTTTAATCAGAGTTTCTTTTACTCTACCATTATGTAAAGATTAGTTGGGTGGATGATCACTGAATTGTTTATAATTCTAGTATGAGTAAAAGGCTGACCCTGTTGTTTCTCTTGAACTAAGGTGTTTGTGAACTAGCTGTTGACATACTGTGCGCATGTTGAATATGAGTACCTGGCTTAAACTGTTAGTACTGCTGTTAATCCAGAACTGTTTCATAAAGTCAAGCTCTTATTTGCACTGGTCAAATAGTTACTTTTTTCTTGGAGTGTCGAAGTTATTCAAGTTGTTAATTTGGTATGAGAGGGAGTAACTATCTATTGGCTTAATTCACTGATGGGCCTGTGCTATCAGGTTCATGTTGCAGGTATCTTAAGTTATACGAAGCAGAAGGGTCAAAATATGGGCTATTACAAAGAGAAAGCCACCAAGTGCACTGAAGGACCTACCATTTGTAAAATTAATACCATGCCAATATTATGGTTCATAAACCCACTTTCCCACAAGTTAAGGACTGTTGTTTATCCCTTGGTTGTCAATAGATTCACAAGAATTGTATCTCTTGTTTAGTTACTGTCGAACGATTTCTCGATCCAGCCATTTATTAAATTTTGAGATGTAATTACTGTTTTAAGGAGAAAAAGTCATTCCTGTGGATTCTGTGAGTTCTTTGTACATATTGTTTATTGTCATTATTCTACTGCAATGTATCCTACATTCCCATAATCCCCCTGGTTTCAACCTTAGTCCCTGTCCTCTGCTTACCTATCCCCTTTCCTGCTCCCATTCCAGCAGAACACAGCCTTCTATTCCACCAACGCACCCTCTAGTCCTTTTCCCCTTCCTTTTCTGATCTGCTTCCCAACCTCCTGAAAGTACCTAGCAGTCCCTATGCTGTCCCACTTCATCCCTGCGTGCTCTGAGAAGCAACACTACCCCTTCCCCACCCCCCTGACCCAAGCTGCCTCTTTGTCCCCAAAATCTGATTGTTGCTCCCGTTAAGCACAGTTATGACTCTGGCCACAATGGGCAGAGACTGTGGTCATCTGCATGCAAATTGTTCAGAAGAGGCCTCTGGACTGAAAGCTAAAAGGCACAAAGGGCTTTTTGTGCCTGTCTGCGCCTCAATGTCTTCTCTATATGATGAGTAGATATCTAAGTAATATCATTTACACAACTCAAGCAGTTATCTTTCTCAATTTAAATATAATTTTGGCCCTGCTTTAACTGGCATTTAAAATTTGAGCAGCTTTATCTTATGAAGTGAAAGCAAATATAAACTTTCAAAAATTATAGTACGTACCGTATCCTAATGCAGCAACAAATGAAAGAAACGCCTATGTTAATATAGTTCAAGTTAAATAAATGCTTTTCAGATCAAAAGGGTGAAAATAAGTTAACATACCTTGTCATGACAAACACTGTGCCATTTATGACTGATGTGTCACAGGAGCCATACATTATAGATGGTGACTCACGCTGCTTCACTAAGTCTTTATACAGGTTCAAGTGACTTCTATCAGTCAGCTGAGATGATGCAATGGTATCAGAACTAATGCTACCAGTATCACCTGCAGAAGGTGCCTGTGAAGACCCTGTGTGAAGGAAAGTATTTATGTATTTAACAACAATCCAGCAATAACAATTTAAATAATTTCATTGCAAACAGAACGGTATGGCACAAAGCATAGTGCTTTTAACGTTTTTTGCAAAATGTCTTTGGCTGCTACTGACTTGAGCTACTTCTGCAATATTTAAAGAGGAGACAAATATTTTACAATTACTGTAATGTGTGTTTCATGTGGTGTATAATGCCTGTCTAAAATTTCATTGGTCATATTATCAAAGTAAAGATACTACAGTTCAGATTTAGATTCTTTGTTCACTACTGACCACACACAGTGGAATAGACTCAGCACAGTATTTGCCCAGCCCACTTCACTTCAACAAATGCTTTGTGAAGCCAAGTTACTTTGTCTTGGTGCACTCAGCCAAAAGTGCAGTTTATCAGCAAAAGTAATCAGTTTTTGAAAATATAATTGGATGGATAAAAAATCTACTCATCAAGCAATGGCAGGAGAAAAGACCTAAGAGTTAAGGAAATGGGCAAGCTTTATGAGCAGAAAGGTTGAAGCAGAAGGAACTTTTAGAAAATAAGGAGACTTACGGAAAAGTTGCCCAGAACGCCATGTCAGGAGAGACTTACCAAATGAGATGATGAAGTAAGACTGACTAGTGGGGACTGAGTTTCAGAATTTTCGGGTTAAAGAAGATAGCACATAACTCAACCTTCTTTCACATTTCCTATTTTTTTAACATTTCCTTCATTTACGTAATGTACAACATTGCAGATACTGGAAATTTAACTAGCAAATCAGAATTTCACAATATTTGTTGTGTGTATTATTTGGTATACAAAGGAAGGATTTAATTATGAAACACCGCAAAGATAAAATTAAAAATATACATTATTTGTAATTTTACCGGTTTGTGACGAGTTGTTCCAGGGCATTGATATGTTTCTTGCTCCTTCAATTGCTAATTCGTCTCCATACAGGGTAATTGGTGTTCCCGGCAATAGCATAACAAGCATGGTAAGGCCATCCACAGCTTCTCTCGAAACACGTGTAGCAATACGTTCGCTGTGTCCACCCGATAACTGCCAAAGAAATTTTCATTTTCATACATTTTAAACAATGTTATCAGCAGTATGTAAAATCCAGTTCTGAGGGCAACAAGCAAACACCTGCTAACATCTATTATATTCATAGCCTGAAGAAATATTTGAAAAATTATTAGGCTTTACTCAAAAGTAAATACCCTTTGTCTTTGGCCTAAAAAGGCTACAGGAACAATATATTACAGCTTTTGAAGAAAGCAGTATTTTGCAAATTTGAAAGATTCTACAGTAGTTTGTGGACTACAGAGCAGTATGTTACAAGGAATAAAATCCAACAATTTCCTCCACAAGAGTACTATCCATAATTCACAATTGCATACATGGTTATTGGATGCACAGGAAATATAATAAATAACCCTTTTAGTCACAATTATTTTTTCTTTTTAAGTTATCTAATCTATTTAGGTCCCTGTGGCACTCATGATGAGGTGTAACTTTATTTGTATATTGATTCTCTTGCACTTTAACTAGTTGAAGTTGTCAGAACTGCATTCTTGTTACAAGAATGTTAAGTATTAAATCAATTTTAAACTCTTGAATAAAAGGAAACAGAAAGAAGACTAACATGAGCAAGCAAGAGAGACTTACCAGCACAGCTGAGAGGAATAGTCCTTCACATTATATCGGCATGTAATGTTCAGTACTCCACTTCAAAAAAACTAATTGCTTTGCTCGAAGTGCACAACTACATATCAATCAATTCAAATATATAGTATGTTAAGAATTTAGGTGTTTCTTCTTATTCTGAGAATTTATTTCTTGACATACATGTAATTATACTATTTTATTGTGTGTTTTAGAGTAATTTGTACCCAACATCCTAAACACAGAATGATATTTAAGCCACCCTGAGTAGCTCAGAGACTGCAAAATTCCGTATGTGTGTGCCTAAGGTACAAATTTGCCACATGCATAGCATTTCATCAGTGTAAGTTATCGATTCCATAATTTGATCATCAGCTTGTGTATCTACAGTATATGTTCCTGAGCTGAGAATAAATACTCAAAGCAGCAATATATTTACTATAGTAATTTTTGAGAGTTATTCTAAATGTGTGAGCGTGTAATATTATGACAATGTTAACTATCAATATCAACATATGGTTTTACTCTGACACTGAATAAAAAGTTAGTCAGATTTAACTTTTGCTATACTGTATCTTTGACTTGTAAATGTGTGTGCCTTAAGCAAAGAACATGCTGTTTTTGCAGTTCAGCTCCTAACATTAAATGCTAATATAACACCAACCAATGTTCCATAAAAGTAATCAGAAAGTTTCCCTTGCTTTTAGTCCAGTTAAAATTACAATATGATTGGCAGATTGGAGTGGTGGGGAGCAATGTTGCTGGCATGGAGGGCAGCCATGCTTCATAAGGTACTGCGTGTACGTACAGAA
Organism: Schistocerca americana; assembly: GCF_021461395.2. Classification (NCBI taxonomy): domain Eukaryota; kingdom Metazoa; phylum Arthropoda; class Insecta; order Orthoptera; family Acrididae; genus Schistocerca; species Schistocerca americana. The sequence continues at coordinate 222,899,712 of NC_060119.1, forward strand.
CAGGTAACAACGAGGACATGGGTGATGGGTGGCCCGTACCACTTGATTTACTGAAACATCAATCACTAAGTAATTTTAATCTAAGTGGGGAGAGAAGGGGAGGGGATAGTATCTCAAGACTGCACACGAAACTGTCAGCCAGGACTGAGGAGACATAGTGCTGCAGTTAGTGATGGGACAACCAACTGGTTTTAATAACTGATTGGCCAGACAATTGTTTTTTTCATTCAGTCTCTTTTTCCAGTTAAATGTAATAATCAAATTAACCTAGTCTCTTCAATCATGACAGTTTTTCAAGCTCACTTTGGGTTTAATAGATTTCACTTGCATACTTCATCGGCCTTTATGTTACACATAAACCGTAATTAGGGTTGCCGAACTTTTTTAGGGATGAAAAACATATATTATTTCAAGGAAAGGTACAAAGAAGTATATTTCTAAATAAAGGAAATACTGTCGAAGTATTTATTTATTTAAATAAGAATTTTTGTACTTCTGGCAATAAGACGGATAATCAGTTGTTTCTAAAAGGTTAATAACTGATGCTACATATAAGTTTATATTTAAATAAGTGATCAAACAATTTTTGATCAAGTGTTTGAGCATAACAAAAACATTACTTCCTATAAATTACACAATGGGTTTTTGCCTGAATTTTCATAGCCGCATGAAGAGTGGGAAATGGACTAACAGGCGAGTCAAATTGACCTGCGTGATGTCTAGTTTCTTTTTCTTTGTGTGTGTGTGTGTGTGTGTGTGTGTGTGTGTGTGTGTGTGTGTGGGGGGGGGGGGGGGGGGGGGGGGAGGGGGAGGGGATTTGCTTGAAGTAATCAGGGTAATTAAGAAAAACTTAACGAGTAATTTGAGGAAAAACTGAAATCTTTCTACCAACAGCTGGTGATAGCTATGTAAATGAAGTGTCAAAGAGTCTCCTTTCAAGGCCTACACATTTTGTGCATAAAAAGTTACACTATTGTGACATTAGATTTCTAAACTTGATTCCTTCGAATCAAGTGTTAAGCTCAAGAACAAAACTTGTTTTGAAAGATGGTAAATGTTTTTTGGAATCATTTGTATAAAAGTAAGAATGATGCTCAAAACCATCTAAGGAAAATAAGGTGCCAACTGAGATCATGCATTCTTTCATACTGAACTATAAATTCTCAAATGGCACCTCATTTGCTGTACAAGATTTCTTGCTTCATTCAAATGTGTGTTGAATGTTATTTCTTACTTTTAAACGAATTATTTTGTAACACATTTGACCTGTTGAAAAAACTTATTTATTTAAATTTATTGAAGCTCCGTCTTTCTCTTCCCACTGGTTTGCATCCATCACCAATGGTTCTCTTTTGGTAAACACTCAGTGATGTGAACATAAAGATTATCAGATAAACTTTCTTAATTGTTTGGTGATTTAAATCACTTGCTTTTTAAGCATGTACTGTCACTTGTCACAATTTTTTTCTCCTAAGAAATATTTTTCATCATTCATTAATTTTATTTGCTCTGTAATTAATGTATTTTCATACTGTGAATCACCCTTGCAGATACTGTACACCACATTGAATTTCTCTTTAGGATAAATCGTTATTCAGTCACACTCTCTTTTCTATTCTTACACTTGTTAGCATTTTGATCCAGACACAAAGTTCTTTGTTAAGTAAATGCTAATTATAAACATGGACAATAACTGAACTGAAAGATACTTATTGGAACTAAATAAGAAAGCAAATATCCAAATGACAATAGCAGTGGCAACAGGCGATAACAGTGGGCAGTCAGCAATAATGAATTAACAATGCCTAAACAACGAAATATTTCTGCACAGAACTGAATGCAACAGGGGCCAGTCAACTACAATTGTCCTCCCAGCTGTCCTGAGGGATGAAAATGTGGCTACATACTGCTTACAGTGATGGCTAGAGATAGGCTTAATTGTGAAATTCGAGTATCAGTGTGTGAAGGAGAATAGTACTTCTTCATGACTGGTAAATACTATATGTGATAGTTTTCGAAGGCTCTGAAACATAAACAGATTCATGCGCACGGGTATGAATTATGCGAATGTAGCTGGTAATGCAATTTTCTGCACCATATTTACCTTCCACCACACACACACACACACACACACACACACACACACACAAAGGCTCAGTAAGTGTTCAAGGGCTAAATTAAATGATTTTTAATTACGGGGCATCATCACAGCTTTTCAGTAAAATTAATCACAGAAAGTTGGCACTGCTCCTTTCTTTTTCACATATTCCTAAGGAAACTTTTTGATCAACTTCATACTCCCATTGATACATCAGCTGAATTAGATACATTTTAATTGCACCTGGAACAACATAATCCACAGCAATATATTAATCAGCTTTAACTGATGACAAGAACAATTGTTATATTCAGTACATAATCAAATGAATATGCTTATACTAACTTTATCATACCCCCACAGATGCCTGTGTGTGTGTGTGTGTGTGTGTGTGTTTTTCTAACTAACCTCTAGGGTACATGAACCCCAGCTGTATACCAACAGCTAATGGAATTGCTACAGTACAGCACTAAAGAATGGTATCGGCTTAAAGGGCAAACAGTACATGGCTCCACTGACAGAAGACCTACAGACTGGTTTCACTCAAGAAGAAAGTGTCGACCATTTTCACTTGAAAGAAATGAATGAACTACAACCGACAATCTGTTTTCACTCTGTTGCTTCCATCACTAGCTGCTGTCTCTAAGTAGTATTGGTTTAGTTTGTACTTTTTGCAGTTGTCCCTTTTCTAGTGAAAACTAGAGAGTGTCAGAAACAGTTGAGAGATGGTATCACTGTGCAGCTACTCATTATAGCTACATTGCCTATAAAACTTAGAATGTTACAAATCATTTCCCAAAAAACCTTACTATTCAGCACATGTTGGCATCTCAATGCAAATAAGTGGAGATAAAATAAATGATGGTAGGGCAGTGACATTCCAGAACACTTTCCCCCTAAGGATAACCTGTGGAATTGATCAAAAATGACCTATTAGGTCTGCCTCAAAATACAGAGAAACAATCACTGCCCCTTCACAGACAATATCTAATTGGGAGATAAAACTGCTATAACAGATTCTACCAATTCAAGAGACAAAGAGAAATTAATTTCTCAATTATGTTAAAGGATAAACACTTTCTTATGTTAAATCTCTCTTTCATATTTCATACATTTGTGATTTGTGAATACTGAATATTATTACTTGTTTGTATTTTCTGCAACAAGTTACTGAGAAATTTATGTCTTCTGTTGGTGTGAATCTGCCTCTTGTTTTCTATAATGATTGACACCTCATCCTGTATGGAGTGCAGATAGCTTTACATCACTTGATGTGAAAATTGTGCAATACACTTTTTATATACATGATGGTTTTTCCTCAAGATTTTGGCATAACATAGCTCTGTTTACGGCATACGTACACAGATGGAGCTGTTGTGTAAGACTGCACTATTAAATTTGGTATCGTTTTTTGATTTAATTCACTGCACAAATTTTTCTACATGCATGTAAACACTATACACTTAATACAAAATGGTCGCCTTGCAGCATTCTTCCGCTTGTGCCTTAGTCCCCCCGTTTTCGCAGGGTCGGCATGGTTACAATCCGATTTGGCATGGTTAATTAGAATGGGTGGCAGGATGCCCTTCCTGCGCCGCCAACCCGGAACCCCCTCCCCCAGCACGTAATCAGTGTACCCCAGCTGTCTGCATCTAGTGTAAATCATGAAATAGTGCGAACGTGTTTCAAATGACAGAGCCATATACTGAGGCGGGACATGGGGACCAGCCCAGAATTCACCTAGTGGGATGTGGAAAACCGCCTAAAAACTACATCCAGGCCCTCGTCGTTAATCCGCTGGGCAGATTCGATCCGAGTCCAGGAAGCAGCGCATTAGCGCTCTCGGCTAACCTGGTGGTCGGTCGCCATGCAGCATGTGCACGAGTATCGACTGTTGCATTTTACAGTGAAATTTTGCACTGGTATATTAAATATACAGCATTAGAACTGGCTTAAGACTGCTGAAGATTTCGGAGTTTTTGAATTCTATTACCACGTTAAGAATATTATTTATTATTAAAAAATATTTCCATTTTTCCCATGACATCCACTCTTTTACTTCTGATTTTGTGCAAAATTTCCAGGTTGTCATCGATTTTCAAAGGATGGCCTGCGTCTATTGTATGCTGCTACTGCTGATTTGTTACTTTTATCCAGTCCATGTGTTCTTCATACAGAGTTCTGAAATCTTTGACTGTTTAACCTACATAACACTTGTTGGATTGGCTGCAGGTAATTTTCTAAATGCCAGACGCATCAAGATCTGAACACTATGTTTTTGAACTTTTACTTGTTATTAATTGTGTATTATTGAGAATCCATAATCCATAAACATGTGCTAATGATTTACCTTCATGTGTTAGTCATCAGAGGAAGGGAGCTCTAGTTGGACAGCCAGCCGGTGTGGCCGAGCGGTTCTAGGCGCTTCAGTCTGGAACCGCGTGACCTCTATGGTCATAGGTTCAAATCCTGCCTCGGGCATGGATGTGTGTGATGTCCTTAGGTTGGTTAGGTTTAAGTAGTTCTAAGTTCTAGGGGACTGATGACCTCAGATGTTAAGTCCCATAGTGCTCAGAGCCATTTTTTTCTAGTTGGATACATGACAACATGCCTTTACAATTTCATATTAACGGTCTCTGGAGAGGGGAAACTGACCTGGTTATTAGTACTGAATCTATTCCATATTCAGCCATATCAGGATGAGCTAAGTGAAACAAGGACATTTGGAAACAACTAGCGACAATTAAGCTACGGCAAATGGCCTCACCACATCTTACAGAAGCCCAAAACTGAAACAAAAAAATTGTTTGAAATGATGTGCAGGCTATTTTGAGCAAGTCCACATCAGGGTATAGTCAGTGGTTGTTAAGAAAGATGAAGTGTGTTATGTGGAGCACTGTGACAGAAATCTGATTTTGTGTTATTTTGCTAAAAATCATTAATTTCATGGGTATCATTTTCATAGAATTTTCCTGCCCCTACACATTGGTTATTATATTTATTTTACAGTCCCTAACAGAGGAGCAAGTCCAATAGAAAGAAATGCCTTGCAACTAGTAATTGCAGCATGGAGCTAACACAAACTTATAGCAACTTAAACGAGTGACACACTCAAAAATATGAGAAAAAATTGTTAATAAATTTGTTCATTAACTTACTATAAACAGGCAATTATATGTCTTTACCAATGATATATTTAAATTTTTGTTTTGATGAAAGGTGCAAGGTTTGATTTTTCTAACATTTTAGTCTTACTGACCAGTAAATCTATATCTATACTCTACAAACCACTAAATTGCATGATCAAGTATACTCCCCCCCCCCCCCCTACTGTACCACCATTGCAGTTTTTCCCCATTGCATTTGCATATGGAGTGCCTTCTAATCCTGTCCTCACTGTCCTTACTGAAGTGATGCACAGGATGCTGTAGTACATTCCCAGATTTCGTTCTTGTAACTGGTCCCTGAACTAAGAGATTCACACAATAGTTACATGCCTTCAACTGTCTGCAATTCAGATTTTTTGACATTTCAGTGTGTCTTCCATGGCTCAATCAAATCCCATGAAACTTTGTCCAACTCTTTTCTGAAAATGTTTGATATCTGTTAATCCTATTTAACATGTGTCCCACACATTTGATCAATATTCTCAGATGGGTTGTATGATTGTTTAGTAAGCAATCTCCAACGAACTGAAATCTTCCACCTGCTCAATCTCTAACTAGACCTGCTGAGCCACCAAAAATTGTTACATCCATGTATTTGTATGAGGCCTTGCTGAAAAGTACTGTGTCTGAATTTTTATGTGAAAGCTCAAAGTTTTTTTAAATAAAATCAACATTAACATTCTACTTCTTTATTCTTCATGTCTCGTATTTCTCAACCGTCATCTTGGCAACTGCACAACCTCATCTCTGCCTACACTGCTTCACCACTATCAAAGTGAAGTCCCTGAATGAGTTCCTTATGTTCTAGAAACGGATAAAAATCAGATGAGACCAAGTTGGGACACTATTGTAGGTGATCAGTGACAGTGAACCCAAGAGGCTGGATTGTTGCAGGTGTCGCAGCATTCATGTGTGGTCTGGGTTTGTCATGTTGAATGGAGGTGCTCCATGTGTGGGTGAACACACTAAATTCAAAACACTATTACCAAAAACTTTAGAGAAAACCTCAGTTCACTTGTATGCAAGTTCCCCAATCATACTGTAATCATTGGTGGAGACTTTACTCATACAACAATTAACTGGGAAAATTAAAATTTATCAGTGGTGAGCATGGTAGGACATCCTGTGAGACAATACTACATGCCTTCTCTGAAAACTACCTACAACAGGCAGGTTGGAACATCACTCACGATGGAAACATGTTGGATCTAAAAGCAACAAATAGACCTGACCTCTTTAAGGATGTCCACATCGAAACTGGTATCACTTACCATGACACTGTTGTGGCAACAATGATTACCAACACACACAGATCAACTAAACCAAGCAGGGAAACGTGTGTTCAGTAACCTACATAAAAATCAGTGGTGTCATACCTCAATGAGGAACTTTAAAATTTCAGCAAAGGTCAGGAGCATATGGAGGAACTCTGGCTCAAGTTTGAAAGAATAGTTGAATGCACACTGGATAGATATGTATCCAGTAGAACAGTCCATAATGTGAGGAAACCTCCATGGAATTCAGCACTGTAAAGAAACTTTTAAAGAAACAGCGACTATTGCATAATAGGTGTAAAACAAAGCATAGGGCTATAGATGCTGAATGAAATACATTTGTCTGTGAAGACAGCAATGTGTGATGCTTTCAATGACTACCTTAGTGGAACACTGTCAAATGATCTTCCATTTAACCCAAAGAAATTCTAACCATATTTAAAAACTGTTAGTGGCACCAAAGTCAGTGACCAGTCCCAAGCAAGTGAGACAGGAATTGAAATTGAAGGTAGCAAAGCAAAAGCTGAAATGTTTAACTCAATTTTCAAATATATTCCTTTACAAAGGAAAACCCAGCAGAAGTGTACCAATTTAATCCTTGTACCACTGAAAAGATGAATGAAATAAGTATTGGTGTCAGTATTGTTGAGAAACAGCTGAAATCATTAAAACTGAACACAGCTCCAGGGCCAGATGGAACCCCTGTCAGCTTCTATACTGAATTTGTGGCTCAGTTAGCCCCTCTTTTAACAATAGTCTATCTTAGATCCCTTGGGGAGGGGGCAAAAAAAAAAAAAGTGTCCAGTTTTTGGAAAAAAGTTCAGGTTACACCTGTCTACAAGAAGGGTAGTAGAAGTGATCGACAAAACTACTGTCCAATCTTTTTGACATTTATTTTTTGTACAATCTTCGAACATTCTCTGAGCTCAAACGTAATGAGATATCTTTAACTGCACGATACCAGTGCCAATCAGCTCCGATTCTGAAAACATCGAACACGTGAAACCCAACTTGCACTTTTCTCACACGACATACTAAAAGCTTTCGATCAAGACAATCAGTATTTCAAGATTTTAAACATGGCTGCAGCAGCAACTGTTAAAATTCTTCACAATAAAGGATGGCAGCCAAAAACAGTTGCAGGATAGAATTTTTTTTTATTAAAATTCTTTACCAAGGTTTCGGTAAATATAAACATACCTTCATCAGAAGTACATTTCTAAAATTACATCATGCACTGGAGAATAATGAAACAATTATGCCAAAAGGCGTCGTCAGTAATTAAAATATCATCTCCATTTGTACGACATGTGTAATGGGTACAGGATCAAAGCGAACAGTTTAACAATGTTACTTCAGTAAGATTGAAGTAACATTGTTAAACTGTTCGCTTTGATCCTGTACCCATTACACATGTCGTACAAATGGAGATGATATTTTAATTACTGACGACGCCTTTTGGCATAATTGTTTCATTATTCTCCAGTGCATGATGTAATTTTAGAAATGTACTTCTGATGAAGGTATGTTTATATGTACCGAAACCTTGGTAAAGAATTTTAATAAAAAAAAATTCTATCCTGCAACTGTTTTTGGCTGCCATCCTTTATTGTGAACAATCAGTATTTTTGATTTCCAAGAAGTATTTGACTTAGCACCACATCTATGCTTATTGTCAAAAGTTCAGTCATACGGGGTATCAAGTGATATTTGTTACTGTTTTGACAATTTTTTGGAAGGGAGGATATAGCATGTTATCTTGGATGGAGAGTCATTGTTAGATGTAGAAGCAACTTCAGGTATACCCTTGCTGTTCATGTTGTATGTTAATGACCTTGCAGACAATATCAGAAGTAACCCTTGCAGACAATATCAGTAGTAACATCAGGATTTTTGCAGATTATGCAGTTACCTATAATGAAGTACTATCTGAAACAAACTGCATAAATACTTGGTCAGATCTTGATAAGATCTGAAAGTTGTGTGAAGACCGGCAACTTGCTTTAGATGCTCAAAAACGTAAAATTGTACATTATATATGTAAGGTATCCTATGATTATTATATTAATAACTCACTGTTGGAATTGGTCAACTCATAAATATCTGGGTGTTATGCACTGTAGAGATATGAAATGGAATGAGCACCCAGGCTCAGTCATGGGTTAAGAAGGTGGTAGACTTCGATTTATTGGTAGAATACTGGAGAAGGGCAATCAGTGTACAAATCACTTGTGCGATCTATCCTAGAATGTTGCTCAAGTGTGTGGGACCAGTGCCAAATACAACTAACAGGGGATACTGAGCGTATATAGAGAAGGGCAGCACAGATGGTCACAGGTTTGTTTAACTCACGGCAGAGTGTCACAACATACTGAAGGAACTGAACTGGAAGACACTTTGAGATAGACAAACTATCCCAAGAAAGTCTATCAACAAAGCTTCAAGAACCACCTTTAAATGATGACTAGGAATATACTAAAATCCCCTACATATCGTGCACATAGAGAGTGTAAGAATAAGACTATAATTATTACTGCACACACACACACACACACACACACACACACAGTAGTCAAACAATCATCCTTCCCGCACTTCATATGTGAATGGAACAGGAAGAAACCCTAATAACTGGTACAGTGGGACGTACCCTCTGCCGTGCAGCTCACAGTGGTTTTCAGAGTGTAGAGGTAGATGTAGATGCTATTTCATGTATTACGCATTGCCATGTTGTATGCTACAATTCAGAGTGGCAGAGGGCTGCAAATATGTGGACTTGAAGAATGAATGTGCAGAATGTTAACTCATTTATTTGAAAAGCTGTATGAGTTTTCAACAAAAAATTTGGAGGCAGTACTTTCCAGCATGACGTCATATGTGTTGCCTATATCCAACTGCGACTCACTGATCTTGCCATCATAGGATTTCTATTTTGTGAAGAGCACAATTTTTAATTATTGTATATTTAAAGGAAGTTTCAACTCTTTCAACCAGTTTGAAATCTTATCAAGATCTGACAGAATATCTGTGCAGCTTTTTTCAGATAGCACTTTATACAGATAACTGCATCTTCTGCTAAAGTCTGACAAGAGAATGGTTCAATCCAATATGTCGAAACCTATCCAGAAATTTTTCACGCAGGACGAATGCACCGAAAGAAATACAGTGTCAAAATTTTAGCTGTTAAGAAAAGATGTTAAAGTTACTAGTTTTTGCTGCATGAAGGATCACTTATAGCAATTGTTTGTACAGCCCTTCCTGCCTAGGACATAAGTCAGCGAATAAGCAGATGCAGGCATGACAAGAGGGCATACGCCATGTAGCATAAAGTCCCAAGTGCACACATGTGGATTTTAGGCACTTAAACCATACAGAAAATGTCTCAAATCATTAATTTTTAGAATAACTTTCACTTCATATCAACAGCTAAGCTGCTGCAGATGTAATTGTTATACATGTGAATAGCAGGGGAAAGAAAGAAAGAAAATCAAGGCAGTTATGATGTTCCATCAATCAGGACTAAGTTGTGGACATTAAATATTTCATAACAGTTCCTGTAGCACTGTTCTTATGATAATTTTTCACTAATGTATATTTTGCTAACAATGAAGAAGTTTCTTGTTTATTCCCAGTAGTCACCACAAAAATGCTAAGTGTTTATTGAGTGATAAAAACAAACATTTTCCTTGTGTCAGGTACATCTGATAAAAGAAAAATTAATGCATTAAGGCACTTCATAGTAACTAATAGTTTTATTTAGAGAGATCGTGAATGCAATTAGGAATGACAAGGGTCACTGTTCTGCATATTGTGCTGTGTACTAGGCATACTTTATCAATTTTATAAAATGTGGTGATGCAAACTGACAAATCAGAAATGACTAAAATCTAAAAATACTGTTCTGCTGATAAACTGAAATGAGAAAGAGCTATTGGAAACTGTACTGACAATTTTCTGAAAAATGCCTTACGCTGCTGAAAAATGTTATGAAGATTTTTGGATGTAACATTGACAATCATTTTCTCCTATTTTTCCAGGTTTTGCTGCATCAGTTACACGATTTTTGCAAGTACAAACATCCTTTGTTTTAATTTTTGCTTCTAATTTACCTTGATGTTCCTGAGAGAGAGAGAGAGAGAGAGAGAGAGAGAGAGAGAGAGAGACAGTGTCTGCTGCAGAAACAGTAATCCAGGGATGTTTATCACTGGCATTCATGTATACCAATGTGTCACAGGATTCTACTGCAAAGCAGCTGACTTATTTCGTAATCATAAAAGTGTGAACTGCACAAAAGCTGACTGACTGGCTTTATACACAGCTTTTAGAAGATAAGAAGCTTCAGCTTTATGTCAGCTACGAATTTCTCGATAATTTCCTGAATCTCTTTAACGAGGTCGAGGAAGCCTGGAAATGGTAATCTCACATACAATTCAGATCATGTAGTCTCCTAGATCTCCCTCGGTATGGTGCATTTACTATCACAAGCACTTATAAAGCTTTTGAATAGTTTTTCTTTCACATTTTTTTTTCCAAGTTTCACTATGGCGCATATTTTTACTTCGTGTAAACATTCAGATTTTATTAAATGTAACTGGTTTTGCACATTTAAGTGCTTTCTCTCTTCTTCGTTTAACCAAAACATTACAATCTTTTTTCTCACAGAAAGTTATTAATATACATGTTTTCTTTGGCTAGGAAGGTATTGTATTGTTGTTCCTGACTTTAATTAGCACAACAATCATTGTAGAGATCACAACTCGTGGAATCATCTGAATTATTTCCTGTTTCTTCTAACATTTCTACAATTTCTAATGAAATTGTTGACCTCATTGGAATGAATGTCCAAGAAATTGACTAGTAAAGAACACATATATAAGTCTTATGGAAAATTAAGCAATTTCAATTGCATACCGTGTTTCATTGTATTTCATCTTTGCAAGGTTGAAAACATTATTGGATCCCAGATTATTGTGAAACTTTGGGACTTGCACAAAGACAGATGTTATTATGAAGCATCTACGACGGGAACAGAAACAAAATTAAAGGAAGAAAGATTGGAGTTTGATTTCCTGTCAACAACCACATCATTACAGACTGATCAGAAGCTTAGATTAGAAAAGGATGGTGAAGAAAAATCAGCTGTGCCTGTTTCAAAGGAACCATCCTGGCATTTGCCAGGAGCAATTTAGGAAAAATCACAGAAAATTTAAATCTGCATGGTGGGACCGGGATTTGAACTGTCAGCCTCCTGAATGTGAATCCCATGTGCTAACACTTAGCGATACTGCAAAGGCAACTGCTAATTATTACTGACATTTAATGAGTAGCATATTAGAGCAAATTGTAACTGAACAATTTTATTAGACAAAAACTACTAAAAGAAACTGAAATCCACTTTATAAATTAGCATCACATTTTGCCATGTTATCTGCTTACCAATATGCCATCAACCAAAGATATGTGCCCACCAAGTTGCGAATGCATTGTCTGCTACAGCTATGGCGCGGGTGTACAGTTATCCAGCTGCCTGACAAACTATGATCTTGGCAAATATTTACAACAAATAAATACATTAATTTCAGGGCAGGTTTTGACGTGTGACTAGACAGTTTCATTGTGAGGTTACAATTAAATGATAGTTATCACCTCACTTTAGACAAGATTTAAATACAAGATGAATATTGAAGCCTTCACACAAATAGAAAATTACCAAAAGATAAACATGATATTTAACAATAAAACAAACAGGACACCTCTGGACCACTGTCACACCGAATAGTAGCACCCACATCCTTCACCACGAAAAAAGGTTTAACATTTCTTACTTTTAAACACATTGTGGGAGCGAACAATGATCAATGTGTTACAAGTATTTACTATCAAAAACAGTCTTGATAATAATTTATCATGGGGACCGGTTTCAACCACTACTGTGGTCTGAAGATGACCGCAATAGTAGTCAAAACCGGTCACCGTAATAAATAAATTGTGATCAAGACTGTTTTTTGACAGTAAATATTTTTAACATTTCTGCCTATTATAAAATTCCTTGCTCTTCATGAATTGGCTATATGGTTAACAGTAATTTAGATTTGGTATATACCACATGATTTTTTTTTCTAATTTTTCCTGTCACTTCAGAATTTTTTGCTGTATTGTGCATGTAAAAAATGCCAAGGAGCATAATGGATTTAAGTTCACGTGAAACAGTAGGTCTTCCAATAGCTGACTGGTAACTTCAAGTCAAAGAAATGGAAGGGTGTATCCTGTCGTATAGTACTACCTCAAGTAAAGAACTTGTTGCTGACATCTTATGAGTTGAGAAAAACCTTATAATTAGCTATGTCATAGATGATGTTTCACATATGCTTTGATAATATTACATTAAAGCTCCAGCAGTATTTGACTTGAGAAACACAGATATTATGCTTTATTATATTCATGCAGATATCTTTCAGATTATTAACTTCAGAGAAAAAAAGTAACCATCTATAAAGTAATTATCAGTACCTGCCAGACAGGACGTCCGGTATTACTGCTGTCCAAAACTTTCTTCACAATGTCATTCAAATCATCAGCAGTAAATCCTTCCTTCAGAAGAGTGAAAGTTTCTGTCGGCTGTACCAAATCCACTAAATCTGTGCCATTATTTTTAGCGTATTGATGCAGTGCATTCTTTGACGCATTTCCTTTGACCATAAGAATCCTGTTAAAAGATAAGTGTTTGAAAGAGACTGGATATACAAATCTGTGTTACACTGCTTTGTGTTACAAATTATCGACAACAATAACAGTTAAATAAGATTACTGTCAACTCACTAATGACGACAGATCAATTATAGAACTACTATGGCATTCATATATTATTCAGGAAGCTACCATTGAAAGCTCTAAATGGTTACATTATGGCTTCCTCTAGTCCTAGTATGTTTCATAATTTGGCATATAGTATATACACGTAACAGTGATCAAAACACCCAAATTTCCTCTTATATAACATAACATTCCTGAATTTACAAATAACTAAAATTGCAAGGTAAAGAAAAGAAAATAACTAATACCAGAGTGAACACTGGCAATGACAAATCTAGTACTTTTCTATGTAAAATTTCAGTGTCGCCGCATTCTAGGCTTCAGGAGAGGGGAGGGGCAATATCACACTTTATGAAAAACCCACAGTTGACATGGTTATACTCCATCTTTGTCCAATAACCCAATGGAAAATCAGGTACAGCATATGTCACCTACTGAACATAGTTAAGAGGAAGAGATGGCAAATTGTAGTGATGAATTTTTATAGTAGGCAACGAGTGACGCTGCACTGTACTGTCCAATAAAAAAAGTTATACAATGTACTGTTGCTTATTAAATACATATTAAGACCAAAATGAGGTGTTCGATTCTGTTTCTGGTATCTACTTGTTTCAATATTTTGAGAATCTAGCTGTATTATCAGATTCTGACTTGATAAATCAATATACAAGCATAACCTACAATAGCAAAAAAATTAGCGAGAATATTTTACTTTCTGTTATCCAAACAAACTACAAAATAAAAATAAAAAAAAAAAAATTGCATACATACTTTTGGGTTACTGAAAGGCATAACGTACACACACACACACACACACACACACACACACACACACACACACACACACACCCTTTGAGGCATTTCGGCAGGTGAAATACGTTGTGTCAAGTGAGGTTACTGCCTCTGCAGTCACCGGTGAGGAGTCCTGGGTGGCTAGCAGGAGGCAGCCAGATTTCTGGCTAGGAATGTGGGAAGGGAGGGGTGCCACGTGCACAGGCTAAGCATGTGATGCATGGTTGTCGGAACCTTCGTAAGCAATGCATGCTGAAGGTGGCACTGTGACATGAATTTGGGAGGGGGTGACAGGTCGGAAGAAGGGGAAACTTGACTGGAAGGGGTGGAGACACTGGGCTACTGGAGATTGAGGCCAGGATGATTATGGGAGTGAATGATATGTTCCATGGAGAACTCTGTGTACTTCAGAGAAGTTGGTGGTGGAAGGAAGGATCCAGATGACAGAAGTTGTGAAGCAGCTATTGAAATGGAGCATGTTACACTCAGCTACCGTTGCACCACAGGGTGGTCAGTTTTGTTCTTGGCAACAGTGTGGTGGATGACCATTCATCCTGGTGGACAGATGGATGATAGTCATACAGACCTAAAGAGATGTGCAACATTTGCAGCAGAGTTGGAATACGACATGGCTGCATTTGCAAGTGGTTCAGCCTCTGATGGGGTAGGATGGATAAGCCTGTGATAGGAGTGGAACAGGAAATGCTTGAGTGGGTTGTGCAGGTCTTTTAACTGTCTTCACAGAAATATGATCCCTGTGGCAAGGGGTTGGGAATGGGAGAGGTTTAGGGAAGGACTAGGATGTTGTGCAGATTGGGGGGCAACTAACACCACTTTAGGAGGGGGTGAGAAGGATTTTGGGTAGGGTTTCCCCTCATATCAGGGCATAATTAGAGACCATCAAAGCCCTGATAAAGGATATGATTCAGTTGTTCTAGTCCAGGGTGATAATGGGTGGCACAAGATAGCTCCTTTGTAGCTGATTCTGGAGGGTGGTCGGAGGACTGAGTTGTGTGAGGCCAACATCCAGGAAGGTGGTCCGTTGGATTGAGGAGGACCAGGTGAAAAGAATGGGAGACATGTTGAAATTGTGAAGGGATGAGGATAGGATCTCTTGGCTTCAAGTCCAGATGACAAAGATATCATCAATGAACCTGAGCCAGACTATAGGCCCGTCCACACGCAACGATCTGTCTGTGCAAATCACATCTGCGCAGACAGATCGTTGCGTGTGGACAGAAGATTTGCACCAACCTGAGGTTTGAGCGAAACCTCTCAAATCTGTGGGTTCAAACCACATCTGCGCAGACAAGTTGGAGCGTGTGGACAGGAGATTGCCGCAAATCTGGCACGAAACAGCTGTTTGCTCAGTCTAGTGTTTGTATTTGTGCGCATAGGGCATTAAAATGGCTGATACTTGTCAGTGTTCTCGAGAGTTTGTAAGTGAATTCATTGAAATATATAGAAACCACCCACGTTTGTGGAAGATTAAAAGTAAAGAATATAGTGACAGAGACAAAAAGGCAGCAGCATACAATGCTCTCATTGAAAAATTGCGGGCAGTTGACGCCTTGGCAAACAGAGAAACGGTAATTAAAAAAAAAAAATAAAAAAATTAAAAAAAAAAAAAAAAAAAAAAAAAAAAAAAAAAAAAAAAAATAAATTCGTTGCGAACTGGCGAAATTATTTGCGGATGGATGTTGAAACTTATAATTATCTCTTAAAGCTTGTAACCCCTCATATTATGAGAAAAAAAATACTTGTATGAGAAGGGCAATTACTCCTCATGAACGGCTGGCGGTAACATTAAAATTCCTAGCAACAGGAAGGAGCTACAAGGATTTGGAATTTTCAACTGCAATATCGAAACAAGCATTGAGTAAAATAATACCCAACACATGTGAAGCTATTTACGCTGTCCTGAAGGATGAGCTCATGAAGGCAAGCTAAGTAAATTAAGTCTGTCAGCAAACTATTTACCGAAAAGAGTTATCCAAAGTTCAGAAATCTAGAAGACCTGGTGTAAGAGTAGATCAAGTATACCAGCCAACGTTATGGTATTGCTTTGCTTGGCTTTCTTAGTGATCAAGAAACGCCGAGACCACGCAGGAGTACAATTGAAGATGAAATTGAAGTGTCAATGTGCCAGGAAATGTAACACGAGGTAATGTAAAACAAAACAGGTTCGCCCTGCAACTCTCGCAGTAAATGTACGTGAGAAAACTGCTCTCGCTTTAGCAACCACTGTCTACACCATTTTGACCGCCTTCTCTGTTTCCTGCGGTTGGTCTGAATGTTTTTTGCAACACAAGTTGCGAACACAGATCACAACAGAACTTCCTCCATTTCTATATTTCAAAATAACTGAATTAAATTTTTGACATTTACTGGGAGCGTAGTCGCTTGCCACGGATTTTTCTTTTCTACACCGACAGATGGCGGGCGAGTAGTAGATTGGGGTTTGTGTCGTGTGAACACACCACATTTGCACCGATCTTTTGCATGTACAGACATCTGCGCCAATGTCTGCGCAGACAGATCATTGCGTGTGGACCGGGCTTATGGGCTGGGATTTTTGGAAGGCTAGGAAGGTTACCTCTACATGGCCCATAAACAGGGTGCCTTGTGGGTGCCCATGGCTGTGCTTTGGGTTTGTTTCTATACCTACCTTTCAATTGCAGTAGTGTGTCTTGAGATAGTTGCTAAGATGTATAAGGAAAGAAATAGTGGCTTTGGAGTTGAAAGGGCACTGGGAGAGCTACAGTTTCACAGCGAAATGATTAATATCTTTGAAGTGCAAGACTAGGTTTTGGGTAAATGAATGGGGGTGTTTGTCAGCAAGGTGGAAATTCTTTGAGTGGGAGCACAATAGCCAGCTACAGTAAATATCCTCGGAGTAGTGAAGCAACTTAAATCACTTAATAAAAGCAAGTCTTCTGGTCCAGACTGTGTACCGATTAGGCTCCTTGCGGACTATGCTGATGCATTAGCTCGATACTTAACAATCATATACAACCGTTTGCTCGATGAAAGACCCATACCCCAAGACTGGAAAGTTGCACAGGTTACACCAATATTCAAGAAAATTAGTAGTAGTAGTAGTAGTAGTAGTAGTAGTAATCCACTAAATTATAACCCCATATTGTTAACGTCGATATGCAGCAGGACTTTAGGACATATTTTGTGTTCGAACATTATGAATTACCTTGAAGAAAATGGTCTACTGACACACAGTCAACATGGGTTTAGAAAACATTGTTCCTGTGAAACACAACTAGCTCTATTCACATGAAGTGTTGAGTGCTATTGACAAGGGATTTAAACTTGATTCCATATTTCTTGATTTCCAGAAGGCTTTTGACACCGTACCACATAAGCGGCTTGTTGTGAAATTGCGTGCTTATTGAATATCGTCTCAGTTATGTTACTGGATTTGTGATTTCATGTCAGAGAGGTCACAGTACATAGTAATTGGCGGAAAGTCATCGTGTAAAACAGAAGTGGTTTCTGGCATTCCCCAAGGTAGTGTTATAGACCCTTTGCTGTTCCTTATCTACATAAACGATTTGGGAAACAATTGAGCAGCCATCTATGGTTGTTTGCTAGTGATGCTGTCGTTTATCGACTAATAAAGTCATCAGAAGATCAAAACAAACTGCAAAACAATTTAGAAGAAATATCGGAATGGTGTGAAAAATGTCAGTTGACCCTAAATAACAAAAAGTGTAAGGTCATCCACATGACTGCTAAAAGGAACTCAAACTTCGGTTACACGATAAATCAGTCTAATCTAAAAGCCATAAACTCAACTAAATACCTAGGTATTACCATTACGAACAACTTAAATTGGAAGGAACACACAGAAAATGTTGTGGGGAAGGCTAACCAAAGACTGTGTTTTAGTGGCAGGACACTTAGAAAATGTAACAGATCTACTAAGGAGACTGCCTCCACTACGCTTGTCCGTCCTCTTTTAGAATATGCTGCGTGGTGTGGAATCCTTACCAGAAAGGACTTACTGAGTACATCGAAAAAGTTCAAACATGTTTTGTATTATCACGAAATACGGGACGAGTGTCACAGAAATGATACAAGATTTGGGTTGGAAATCATTACAAGAAAGGCATTTTTCGTTGCGACTGAATCTTCTCACGAAATTCCAATCACCAACTCTCTGCTCCGAATGCGAAAATATTTTGTTGACACTGACCTAAATAGGGAGGAACGATCACTATGATAAAATAATGGAAATCAGCTCGTATGGAAGCATGGTATAGGAGATTGGAGTAATAGAGAATTGTGAAGGTGGTTTGATGAACCCTCTGCCAGGCACTTAAATGTGATTTGCAGAGTATCCACGTAGATGTAGATATACAATGGGCTGTCCAGGATTGTTTGATTTTGGGGAACATATAAAAGGTGTGTGTGTGTGAGGGAGAGGGACTCGAGGGAGAGGGACTCGAGGGAGAGGGACTCGAGGGAGAGGGACTCGAGGGAGAGGGACTCGAGGGAGAGGGACTCGAGGGAGAGGGACTCGAGGGAGAGGGACTCGAGGGAGAGGGACTCGAGGGAGAGGGACTCGAGGGAGAGGGACTCGAGGGAGAGGGACTCGAGGGAGAGGGACTCGAGGGAGAGGGACTCGAGGGAGAGGGACTCGAGGGAGAGGGACTCGAGGGAGAGGGACTCGAGGGAGAGGGACTCGAGGGAGAGGGACTCGAGGGAGAGGGACTCGAGGGAGAGGGACTCGAGGGAGAGGGACTCGAGGGAGAGGGACTCGAGGGAGAGGGACTCGAGGGAGAGGGACTCGAGGGAGAGGGACTCGAGGGAGAGGGACTCGAGGGAGAGGGACTCGAGGGAGAGGGACTCGAGGGAGAGGGACTCGAGGGAGAGGGACTCGAGGGAGAGGGACTCGAGGGAGAGGGACTCGAGGGAGAGGGACTCGAGGGAGAGGGACTCGAGGGAGAGGGACTCGAGGGAGAGGGACTCGAGGGAGAGGGACTCGAGGGAGAGGGACTCGAGGGAGAGGGACTCGAGGGAGAGGGACTCGAGGGAGAGGGACTCGAGGGAGAGGGACTCGAGGGAGAGGGACTCGAGGGAGAGGGACTCGAGGGAGAGGGACTCGAGGGAGAGGGACTCGAGGGAGAGGGACTCGAGGGAGAGGGACTCGAGGGAGAGGGACTCGAGGGAGAGGGACTCGAGGGAGAGGGACTCGAGGGAGAGGGACTCGAGGGAGAGGGACTCGAGGGAGAGGGACTCGAGGGAGAGGGACTCGAGGGAGAGGGACTCGAGGGAGAGGGACTCGAGGGAGAGGGACTCGAGGGAGAGGGACTCGAGGGAGAGGGACTCGAGGGAGAGGGACTCGAGGGAGAGGGACTCGAGGGAGAGGGACTCGAGGGAGAGGGACTCGAGGGAGAGGGACTCGAGGGAGAGGGACTCGAGGGAGAGGGACTCGAGGGAGAGGGACTCGAGGGAGAGGGACTCGAGGGAGAGGGACTCGAGGGAGAGGGACTCGAGGGAGAGGGACTCGAGGGAGAGGGACTCGAGGGAGAGGGACTCGAGGGAGAGGGACTCGAGGGAGAGGGACTCGAGGGAGAGGGACTCGAGGGAGAGGGACTCGAGGGAGAGGGACTCGAGGGAGAGGGACTCGAGGGAGAGGGACTCGAGGGAGAGGGACTCGAGGGAGAGGGACTCGAGGGAGAGGGACTCGAGGGAGAGGGACTCGAGGGAGAGGGACTCGAGGGAGAGGGACTCGAGGGAGAGGGACTCGAGGGAGAGGGACTCGAGGGAGAGGGACTCGAGGGAGAGGGACTCGAGGGAGAGGGACTCGAGGGAGAGGGACTCGAGGGAGAGGGACTCGAGGGAGAGGGACTCGAGGGAGAGGGACTCGAGGGAGAGGGACTCGAGGGAGAGGGACTCGAGGGAGAGGGAGAGCGGGGGGGGAGATGGACTCATGGGAGAGGTTCTGTGAAGGGCCTTTGAATTTCAGCAGGGACTGGGATGGGATCACTCTGGCAGAATTTGGAGGTCGAGGAGTCAAGACAGCTGGCAGAAGCCTTCTGTCAGGTAGTCACTGCAATTCAACAAGACACTGGTGGAGCCTTCATCTACAGGGAAATCATTTGGTCAGGATTGATTTAAAGTTGTGTGTGGTGATTGTTTCCTCTGCTGAAAGGCTAGTGCTCTTAAGAACTGATGAGAGGAAGGATAAGAGGCCAAGTTGGAATTCCTGGAAGGGGACCAAAGGGTATCTGGAAAGTTTAAGGACATTGTGAAAGGATGGTGGGATCTAGAGAAGGGGACTTTTATGATAAGGCCATGGGGGGGGGGGGGGGGATTCCATGGCTTAGGCAGCATTTCTGAAAAGGATATGAGGCTGAGTTTTAGCCAAGTAAAGGGATACTTTTATAAACCGTTACAGATAGATGGAGCAGGGATCCACAGAGTAGGAATGGGGTTAGGGAATTGATGTAGGAAATGGACGAGCAAAAGCATCAGGCAGTCATAAGGAGAACTGGATACCAGAGCCCAAGTTTGGGGAGTGAAAAGGATGGAATAAACTGGGCCGAGGCCAATGGGATAGTTTTTTGACGTCTTAAATTAAAGAAAATGCATGAAACATAACAACAAAAACAATTTTTGACAAAATAATTGAATTCGATAGATAAAAATATCTACTTACCAAGCGGCGACAGACCCCCCCCCCCCCCCCACACACACACACACAAAAGAAGGTTATATTAGGTGAGCTATAATTAGCCAGTTCAGAAGAAGGCTTTTTGGCTGAAAGCTTATTTGTTTAGCAGTCTTTTGTTATGCCTGTCTGGGACTCAACATTTGCAAAATATAGTTAGTAACAATCTATCTTTTTCATATGATCATCATCAATACTGTATTCTTTATGCAAGAAGTTTACCACCACATTACTCATTTTCATACACAACAATGGGCTGTTTCATTTTATTCCTAATCCTATACCACATTATTTACATTCATTACGGAAACATGCATTCACCGTAGCCAAACTGCAATCCCACATACTTTTCCTTCAGTCCTGCTTAACCTCTTGAATTACCTCTAAAGGACTTAAAAGTTACCATCTCTGGGTGCTATCCCTCCTTCCACCAGTCTCTCCTGGACTTCTAGAACCTTCAATCATTAGCCCTTACCCAACTTGTCCTTAATCTCTACACTACTTCGTGTAACCATCACTCCCAACAGCTCCTATCTCTCTTCAAAGTTCTCCACCTCTCAAACCCCTGCTTGGAGAACACACTCAGGAACATCTTCCTAGAAGCCAGCTGTAAACTTGAGTTCCATGCCACACACCACCTGAAAAAACTATCCACAGTACTAGTGCAACACCTACGAAGTGGGGTCCCTCCCCCTATCCCTCACAAATACCAACCACAACAGCACCTTCAACAACCCCCCCCCCCCCCCTCATAGCCAACAACAAACCTAGCCTAGTCACCCTACTCAATCTCCCAATCCCAGCACACAGACCAAATCTCAACTATAACCACAGTCAAATGCCACATATCACCAGTCCCAATTCAGTTCTAAACCTCTCATCCAGATCCCTCTCTCCTCCAGAGACATCTGTTCTATCAAAAGGCTTAACCTTTAGCCCCACACCTAAATTCAACCACACTGCCATGGTTAAAGATCTCCTCTCACTCACCCGGAACCTCAATTAGAAAAATCATTTCACCACACAAAAACAGCCCCCAAATACTAGACCCAGTGTTGAACCCTGTCTAGAACAGTTCCGACCGCCTTCTCAAAGGGATCCTCCTCCCCTCCCCCAAAACCATCCCTTGCAGACATTTCAGGAATTCCTCACATCCAGTGTTGCCTCCCAGTCCTTCTTGAAGAACATCCCGACAACCCCCAATATTACCCCAGTTGAATCCCGTACCATTAAGGAGCTGAAAACAGACTGCTCTATTGTCATCCTCCTGCCGGATAAAGGCTCCACAACTGTGATACTTGACCGTGTGGAGTATGTGGCAGAAGGACTGCGTCAACTCTCTGACACCTCCACCTACAAAGCTGCACCCAGGATCCCATTCCCTCCAAGCAGACTGAGCTGCAGAAAATCCTAAAAATCCAAGGTCCCTCACAAGGCCTCACAACAGCTTCTACAATCCTCCTCACTCCACCTGAGGCACGTACCCCTATCTTCTACCTATTTCCCAAAATCCATAAAGAGAACCATCCCGGCCATCCCATTGTGGCAGGCTTCAAAGCCCCAACAGAATGTATCTCAGCTCTAGTAGACCAACACCTCCAACCTATCACCTGCAGACTCCCTTCCTACATCAAAGACACAAACCACTTCCTAGAACGCCTCAAATCCGTCCCCACTCACCTCCCACCTGAAACCTTTCTTGTCGCCATAGATGCAACATCCCTTTACACAAACATCCCCCATACCCATGGTCTCCCTGCCCTTGAACACTACCTCTCCCAATGCCCACCTGAAGATCTTCCAAAAACCTCGTTCCTTATCACACTTACCAACTTCATCCTCACCCATAATTACTTCGCTTTTGAAGGACAGACCTACAAGCAAATCAGGGGAACGGCCATGGGAACCAGGATGGCTCTATCCTATGCCAACCTCTTCATGGGCAGCATGGAAGAGGCTTTCCTGAAGACCCAACAGCTGCTTCTCCTGGCCTGGTATAGGTTTATAGATGACATCTTTGTGGTCTGGACTCATGGCGAAGAAACACTCCTGAATTTCCTCCATAACCTCAACTTCTTTTCGAATCTGAATTTCACCTGGTCCTTCTCAAAAACCCAAACCACCTTCCTGGATGTTGACCTTAATCTTGTTGAAGCTCACATCCACACCTTGTCCACATCAAACCCACAAACAAACAACAGTACCTTCATTTTGATAGCTGCCATCCATTCCACATCAAATGCTCCCTTCCCTACAGCCTACGTATTTGTGGCAAACGTATCTGCTCCAGTGACGAATCCCTCAACAAATACACCAATAACCTGACCAGTGCTTTCCTCTCTCGCAACTATTCTACAGACCTTGTCCACAAACGGATCTCCCGAGCAATACATTCCTCCCCGTACAACAACAATGTTCCTACCCCCAGACCACACAGAAGCATCCCCCTTGTCACCCAATATTATCCTGGCCCCGAATACATCAACAAATTACTCCACCAGGGATATGATTTTCTCAAGTCAAGCCCTGAAATGAGATCATCCCTTGACAATATTCTCCCAACACCTTTTGTTGCCCCCCCCCCAACCAACATAACATCCTTGTCAAACCCTACAATATTCCCAGAACACCTTCTCTACTCAGCGGTTCCTACCCCTGTAACTGACCCTGCTGCAAAACCTGCCCCATGCATCCCCCCCCCCCCCAACCACCTACTCCAGCCCCACTACTGGTAAAACATACACAATTCAAGGCAGGGCCACTTGTGAAACAAGACATGTCATTTATCAGCTGACATGCCTGCATGCACAGCCTTTTACATTGGTATGACGACAACTAAACTGGCTGAGCGCATGAACGGGCACAGACGAACTGTCCGCCTAGATGTCCAGTACCCAGTAGCGGAGCATGCCCTCCAGCATAATTCTAGGAACCTGCTACACCGTATGTGCCATTTGGCTTCTCCCACCCAACACCAGTCCCTTGGAACTGCGGAGATGGGCACTTGCACTCCAACACATCCTTTCATCCCGTCATCC
Organism: Schistocerca americana; assembly: GCF_021461395.2. Taxonomy (NCBI): domain Eukaryota; kingdom Metazoa; phylum Arthropoda; class Insecta; order Orthoptera; family Acrididae; genus Schistocerca; species Schistocerca americana. The sequence goes on from NC_060119.1 coordinate 222,923,585, forward strand.
CCCTGGACTGAACCTACATTAACCAACCTCACTCCGATTACTCTTCAGTCTTCTCCTCTTTCCCTTTTCTCTTCAGCCATTCACACTACTTTTCATCCTACATAGTTGTATTTATCTTTATACTATATACCTCTTTACTTCTGTATGCATCCTCTTTGGTTTGAAGCTGGCACAGTACTTCCAGTAGAATATCTTTGGCTTCCCTCTGACACCCATGCCTCCATCTTTGCTACCCTCTTTGTTTACCTTTCCCTGTTGCTTCATAACCTGGGTTGTGAGTAACTGAATCCACTTTCCCTTCTTCCCCTTTAACCCCCTCTCTCCCCCAACGAAGGAACAAAGTTCTGAAAGCTACGATACGTAAATTTTCTGTTCTGTTTTGTGTATCTATCGGCTGTACTGAGCTAAGTACTGGCCAGCCCCTCTGTCTCTATGTTAGTATTTATTCAAATACAGAGATATGTAAACAGGCAGAATATGGCGCTGTGGTTGGCAACACTTACATAAGACAACTTTTTCCTGTACGACCATTTCATGAGTGTACTGTGAACATCAGGAATCCAGTAAAACATCAGAGCTTCGATATCGCTGTGGACGGAAAGAGATCCAGCAGGAATGGAACCAAGGACAACTGAAGAGAATTGCTCAGTGTGAGAGAAGATCAACCCTTCCGCAAATTGCTGCAGATTTCAATACTGGGCCATCAACAAAAGTCAGCATGCAAACATCAACAAAATATCATCAATATGGGCTTTCGGAGCTGAAGTCCCACTCGAGTACCCTTGACTGCACGACACAAAGCTTTACATCTCACCTCGGCCAGTCACCTCCAACATTCGACTGTTTATGACTGGAAGCATGTTGCTTGGCCGGATGAGACTCATTTCAAATTGCATTGAGTGGATGGACCTGTACAGGTATGGAGGCAACCTCATGAATCCATGGACCCTGCATGTCAGCACTGGACTGTTGAAGCTGATGGAGACTAATTGTTTGGGGCATATGCAGTTTGTGTGCCATCGGTCCCTTGATATGTCTAGATATGACCCTAAAAGGTGACATGCACGTAAGCAACCTGTCTGGTCACCTGCATCCATTCATGTACATTGTGCATTCCAAAAAACTTTGGAAATTCCAACAGGACAATGTGATACTCCACACATCCAGAACTGCTACAGAGTGGCTGGGGGAACAAACTTCCAAGTTTAAACACTTCCACTGGCCACCAAACTCCCCAGACATCAACATTATTGAGCATATCTGGGATGTCTTGCAACATGCTGTTCAGAACAGATCTCCAAACCCTCATAATCTTCGAATTTATGGACAGTCCTGCAGGATTCACAGTGTCAGTGCCCTCTACCACTACTTCAGACATTAGTTGAATCCATGCCACGTCATGTTGCGGCACTTCTGCGTGCTCATGGGGGCCCTACATATTACACAAGTGTAGGCCTACCTTTTTTTGGTTCTTCATTATAGAAAGGACAATGTAGGTACATTACACATAAATGAAATTATTTTCCTGGGAAATAAAGAGACATATGTACTTTTTCACTGTAATAGCCTGGCCATATTTTTAGCAATTTTCAATCAGTTATTAGATACTTAGGTACAGTTTAGTAATACTAATTAGCGTTTAAGATTATCAATCAGCAATCAGGTACAAGTTATACATTTTGTACTAAAATTTAAGATTTCAGAGCATTAGGACAAGGATGCGTACATGGCAAACAATATTCAATAAGCACTGCTAACACAAGCCACGTCCTTTATATATCCTTTGGTTTTGTTTTTACTTGCCTCGAGGGCCAAGTGGCAGGTCAGCAAGTTAGAAGCGAGAGCAGATAATACTTGCTTTTCTTTTGGCGTAAGAAGAGTTACACCAAATGGGATGAAAATATATATTTCTATAATGTTTTATTTCTAGGAAACTAGGAACAAATATTACTGAACGTATTTTGTTTCTTGTTTAAAAACTGGGACACTTACATATTGCGACTGATTTTCTTGGGACACCAGGACATTTATGTGAAAACTAGGACAGTCCAGGCAAAACAGGGACATCTGGTCAGCCTAGCATTGCTGGGTTTGCTGGTATCAGTATACAAAGAATTACACCTTTTTTTTCTTTCAGAGTTTCACACATCATAACTGTGAAACATGATTATATTGTAGATGGTCTTCAGATTTGTTTTAATCGTTGCAGCCATTATTAAAATTTCAAAATTTGTGTGTGAAACACAAAGGTTACAAGTGCTAGGGAAATTAGCCACATTTTCGAAAGCCAGTTCAAACATCAAATTTGGTTGCAGTGTATAGCAGATGTTCATGTCGAGGGGGGTGTGTGTGTGTGTGTGTGTGTGTGTGTGTGTGTGTGTGTGTGTGTGTGTGTGTGTGTGTGTGTGTGTGTGTGTGTAAAAGGGGAGGGGGGGGGGGGGTTACTTTTGCTTGGAAAAGAGCAAGAGCTTTAAAACTAGTGTGAATGTTGTTTTCCATTTTGTTTCTCTCTACTCCTCACATCAGTCCACTATACGTGAGTGGTTGCATTTCCCTTATTTTAAATACATATGACTTATTGCATGGATTGCCTTTTCTTAATTATCTGTTTTTGGCACTTACAGGTGTTGCTTTTACTGATCTATATTTACAACATTTCTGCACTGTCTTTGTTGCAATATTAATGATTTCATCTCAGACAGAATCTACATTATGGTGACGATCTGCAGTGTACCCAGAGGTCTAGGTTACGTTAAAAGATAGTTTGGTTACGAGTTGCTGAAGCTAATAAATGGGAAAGTTAACCCTTGGTTTTGATGATTGAGTGATCTTTCCATAACCAGAGGCCCACATTAGCATGGAAGCTGATAGTTTCATTTTCCATTACTTTCTGTTTACTTGCATATGGAGTCCTTCAGTATATAGTTCAATAACAAACACAAAGACACAGCAAAAGCAGAAAATAAAAAAAATCTAATGTGAAATTAGTCATTACATATTTGTGTGTATTTTACCCCCTACAAACTAAGTGTTTTTATCCGAAAATGAAGTTTTGTTGCACTATAGCAACTTTTCCATTAAGGTGATTGTTACAGTAAGCACTTAATTTTTCCCAACCATCGATACAAAAATTCCACATGTGATCAGAAAGTAATGGGAATTTTTTTATCTTAAAGAAACTATTTATTCATCAACATCAACTTTGTCCCCTGCAAAGTAATCCACCTTAGATATACGATCGCGCCAGCACTTTTCGAATCTTCGAACCACTTCTGGAACTCTCATTTTATTATGGCATTTAGCTAAATCAGCAATTCTGTTTTTATCTCATCAATGGTATCAAATCTACGTCCTTACCTGGTTCCCTTCAGCCTCTGACATAGAACGTCGCAGGGCGGCCATGTCCAGCAAGGCAAAATAATGCTTTTGTTTTTTGCCAAAAATCACAAAAAGTATTAAGGTGTGAGTGGAAGCCTTATCACGATGCAGTTTCAATGAGTGGTTTTGCCCTAGTTCTGGTCGTTTTCTTTGGATTGCTTCATACAAATGGCACCTAACTTACAGGGATAGTATTCCTTACTGACTGTACGACCATAATGCAGCAAATCATGATGCACTATCCCATTGTGGTCTACAAAACCAGTGAGAATAACCTTCACAAGTGATCAAATTTGTCGGTCTTGGCTCTTCAGGCAGTTTCCATTGGGACAAGTGAGCCTTGGTTTTGATGTCATACCTGTATACTCATGTTTCATCACCTGTTTTAAGCTGCTTCAGAAGTTCTGTATTGTTGTTGACTTCACCTAGCAATATGTGAGCAATGTCCATGTGACATCATTTCTAGCTGAATTTCAACAGTCAGGAACAAATTTTACTGCTACACAAATTTTGCTGATACACATTTCATGGCCAAAACATCCGAAAAAAATTGCTTGACATGAGAAAAGGATATACCAATATCATATGCCAAATGAAGACATTATTGATATCCTTGGCAGTCACTTGCACACTACAGCCGCTGGATATCTGTGTTTGCTGCTGCTGTTGTATTTGAAATGAGCTCAAAACAATATGAAAGTGTACTCTCATTAAGAGTACATTATAATGTATAAATCCTGGCTTGGACTGTGGGATGTTTGGGGCAGATGAGTATATAAACAAAAATGTTAATGAATTGTACGATATTTTTTTGCTCAGAAAATACAATCGACGATGACAATGTTTTAAAAACTGATTAATGCAAAGTTAAAAGGATATACAGATATTTTCTTGTGTGTATACTCCAATAAAAGACTTTGGCACACTATTAGTCTGCGGTAGCAAGTTATGGCGCCATAGAAAAGTGCTGACTTTGTGGAAATATTTTTTATTTTTTTTTTAATCATGGGTGTAAGTATGTCTTCAGAAATTTCTCTGGCAGCAAGGAGGTGAGAGAAGGCGTGGGTGCAGGCCAGCATCAGCGGGAGACAAAAAAAATGGCTCTGAGCACTATGGGACTTAACAGCTATGGTCATCAGTCCCCTAGAACTTAGAACTACTTAAACCTAACTAACCTAAGGACATCACGCAACACCCAGTCATCACGAGGCAGAGAAAATCCCTGACCCCGCCGGTAATCGAACCCGGGCGTGGGAAGCGAGAATGCTACCGCACGACCACGAACTGCGGACAGGGGGAGACGAATTGCTATTTTTGGTGCAACTGAGTTGGTAAGTCTTCAGATCCATTGAGCCACCACAACTAAATTTTATCATCATCATCATCATCATGTTATCTGCTATATTAGCAGGTCCTTTGCCTCTCCATTTTCTGCGATCCATTGCTTCCTTCTTAAGGCTGCTGTATGTTGTACCGTCCATCATGTCATCCAGTATCTGGAATCTCTTCCTTCCTCGCTTTCTTTTCCCTTCTACATAACCTTCTAAAACTGTTTTTATCAATCCGTCATTCTTTCTTAATATATGCCCAATCCAATTTCTTTTTCTTCTCTTTATTACATCTAGTAACTGCCTTTTCTCTCCCACTCTTCTCAGTACCTCTTCATTTTTTACTCTGTCCATCCAACTTATTCCTTCCATCTTCCGCCATGTCCAGATCTCAAAAGCCTCCAGCCTCTGTCTTTTTTCCTCATAGTCCATGTTTCAGCGCCATATAGAAGAACACTCCATACAAGACATTTTATGAGTCTCTTTCTGAGTTCTCTGTCCATACCGCTGCAGAAGATTCTCCTTTTCTTATAAAACGCCTCTTTTTCCATTGCTATCCTTGTTTTAATTTCTGTGGTGCACTTCCAGTCGGTGTCTATCCTGCTTCCAAGATACTTAAAATTTTGCACCTGTTCTAGTTTTTCTCCATTCAGCACAATTTTTAGTTCCTTATTTCCTCCTATTGCCAATACTTTTGTTTTATAAGTGACAACATCAATTATAGATAAATTACACTGAATACATAAAACCAACAAACAGAAACTTATGTGTGGTATTGGACTCCCCCTGAAATTTCGGTTGAGATGAAACACTGATCTGTAGTGTAGGCCTTATTTAATCTCATTTTGCCATATTTAATCCACTTCATGTTTCAAACCTATAACGAAATGGGAAATTCAGAAAATGTACATTAGATTGCCCTTTTATTCATTCATTTTATTTATCACTTATATTTTGCTAAAAGTTAAGTATTAGATCTCCTTGCATTTTCAGAGTTTACTTAACATTTGTATACATAATATGCATCAAAATACTTGGAGACTTATCTAATATAAATTTTCTGAATTTCCCATGTAGTTTTAGGTTTTGGGATATGAAGTGCATTAAATATGGCAAAGTGAAATTGAATAAGGCCTACACTACAGATCAGTGTAAAAATTATGGAAATCTTTCTTCAGTTTTAATTCTCTCAAGTTTATGTGGGTAATGTTTGTCGCTCCTTGAACCAATTTTTCAATCAAATTTTTTCTGCTTCCGAAACATCAATTACCATAGCAGAAGGATCTTTAATGTCCAATATTCTGAACCACAATAATGCTGCATATTATACCTACCATCTGGGGGGGGGGGGGGGTGCTTCAGTTTTGGACTGCTGATCTAACAGACTCAGTAAGGATATAATACCCAAGATTACTCAACTTTAAAATACAGCAACACACACTACAGACTAACGATTCAGGTTTCAGTCCCCAGTGTTCCCCTATAACTAGATTTTCAGCTTTCAACTATCAAGTGCTAACAGCTATGGGCAAAAACAATACCATACTTGTCTTTAGAAGTGCAAATAAACTGTTGCCATAGACACACATACAAAATTGTGATATGCGATTGGTTGAGGTAGATGTGCAAAACAACTATGCCATGCTCACTGCAATTCTCAGGCATCTTTTGTACATTAATCCTTATACACCACCACCACCACCACCACCACCACCACCACCACCACAACATGTTACTAGTTTCAAAGAAAAATGCATAAAGTGAAACTGAGAACAGCAGCATTGTAAAAATGGGAACAATCTTATAATAGGTTAACAATGAACAAGGGCACAGAAATCAAAACAAGAGTAATAAATACCTGTCATCACCATAACTTGTAATGACTTCCTTCCATTGAGTGAGTATATCTACTATCCCAGGAAGATTAGTTGTATGGAGATGTGTGTAGAAGTCCCAATCTAAATGGGTGGCATCACTTGGAACAGGTAATGGAGTTTCATTTTTCAGCTCTTCATCTTCTAGCAAGAACTCCACCTTTTCTAACTGGAATCCACTAACACCAAGTTCCAACCAGAACTGCAGCACTCTCTGGAAATTAAAAAAAGAAAAACAATTTGTGCCTTCAAAGTAACAACTTTCACAGTGATTCTATTAGTAACAATCATTAAGAGGACCATAGTTTAGATCAACAGCAAGATACAAGTTGCAGAGAAATATGCAGCTATAAGCAAATATCCAAATTATAGAATGATACCAACCCTTAGCTGTTATGACACACAAGTAAAAGTGGAACTACACTGAAGAAACGTGAGATCCAAATAAAATTAGTGATGTAAATGCATAAAAGCGAAGACAGAGGAGCGATAGGAAGCACGGGTGAATTAACAGAGATGGAATCATCATATGATAAGAACAAAAATTAATCACACACAAAAAAATGGGGGCACATGAGAGGGGGGGGAGGAGAGGAGAGGGAGAGGGAGAGGGAGAGAGAGAGAGAGAGAGAGAGAGAGAGAGAGAGAGAGAGAGAGAGAGAGAGAGAGAGAGGGGGGGGGGAGGGGGGGGAGACTTTCTGCTTAGAAAGGTAGGGGGGGAAAAAAAAGGGGGGGCAGGAAGCTGTATATAAACTACAGCTGAAAAACATCTGTACAATAACATAATGAGCATCCTTGGGAATCACTGAAGTGTTATATATAAAACATTTCACACGACAATTTTCAGTGTTGCCTGTTCACCATATCTAACTGATGAAAGAACTTATTTAAAAAGTAGCCAACCTCACTCACTCCCACAAATGCAAACATTTGTACTGGGCCCTAAGCAAGGCAAGAAGGCAAAGTTGTGTAATTTAAGTATTGTACAAAATATAGCCTACTTTACTCCATTTAGACCTTACCTTTATTTCAGCAACAACTTTCGGATTCCTCATGTTTAGATCCGGCTCATCTTTACCAAACTGATGCAAGTAAAACATCCCTCGTTTGCTGCTCCATTCCCATGCTGATCCACCATTAACACTGACCTATCCGTTAACAAATATTGTTGTACTATTAGAAAGTATGTCATTAAGAAGAGATCTATCATTTTATCTGTAATTTAGAGTAATTTTTATAGTACACTATAAGAAAAATCTCACCCATGTTTATAGGGCAATATCTGAAACTATGTGCTGCTAGTAGCTACACATCACACAAAGAACCGTGTGAAACATTTCAGCTTTTGGTCACATCAAAATAAAATATTACAGGATCATCAGTTAATGTAAGTTACTTCTAGTTTACAAATTTATGTCCAACAGCAATGTAAAAGGGATGTAAATATTACAGGTAAGGAACTAATGTAAAATTTTAAAAAGCCATGAATCACACTTAAATCATTTGCACACAACTAGATAACAACTGACAACAACTTCTGATACTAACCCAATTATTAGGTGGTATTTCTCCATCATCATTCTGTCCTTTGCTTGGAGCCCACACGTAGTAATCACTGTAGATGTCACTACCATTTTCTGATGCAATAAACCAAGGATGTTTCTTGCTGGTGTGATTCGGTATAAAATTTAGTACCAAGTGCAAACCTGAAAAAATTAGTCAGTGGAGTGGCACATTATGAAAGTAGTCTTTTATATTACAAAGGAAATCTACCATAAATCTAGTACTCACTCCTGTTCTTAACCGCTGATAGGAGTTCTTTAAAATCTTCCAGTGACCCATATATTGGATCTACTTCTTTGAAACTTTCAACAGCATCGGGATCCTGATTATCTGACTTGAAAATAGATGATAAAATTATGCCTGTGCTATCCAGTTCGTCAACGTACTTTACTTCTGAAGTCACACCTGCAATGTGATACAGGTGTTCATTAGGCACAAACGTTTACTAAATCCAACCATTAAAAGCCTGGGGACACGCCCCTATTCTAACATATGATATGCAATAGAAGTCGTTAGTCCTCAGGAATTTATTTCAATTTTTTTACTTACCTTTGAGGTCCCCTATACCATCCTGGTCCACGCCACCGTCTTTGTATGACCTGACGTAAATTTCATACAGCGGGCCTTCTTCCCACCATTTCAGTGGAGCCGGTGGTGCACACTTCGGGGCCATCACAATAATCGCAATCGCACCTGCTAGCATAGCTACCCATAAAAGCCAAAACAGGACGAAAAGCAGCCATCTCAAACGGATCCAAAAAGGGTCATTTGCAAATTTCATCAATTCTTCCTTCGTCATCCCAGTGAAAGCTAGCTTTAGATTTTCAATGTCAATCTTCGCGTCTCCATTCTGTGAATCTGCCGACAAGAACTTTACTTCGGAAGCATCTTTATTGGAGTTAATTTTTTCATTCGAGACTAGCTTTTCCGTCGCTCCATCGTCTTGCTCAGCGCCAGCTGGTTTCGCTTTTTTTGCTGTTTCTAAGGGCAAAACTGTAGGACGTTTTTCTTCTTCCAAAAGCTGTGTGCCAGCATCATTCATATCAGAAGCAGATTCCATTTCAGTTGCCATTTCTGTTCAACACACCACTATAGATTCACAATAACCAACTGCGGCGTTAACGCACAACCGCCTTGGCTTGCGCTCCCCGGATCACTGAGACGGCTTGCTCTTCAAATCTGACGAAATAAGGCCGCTATTGACGTCACAGAGCAGGGGTAGGGTTGCCAACACCGCGGACGGAAAACGGCAGCAATTTTATTAACGTTGACATTAAAATCCTTAGAGCCACTGCCCATCAAATTATCGGGTCATCTACAGTACGCCCTGCGTTACTAGAATCTGTTAACCTATTCTGCTTTAAAGGTTTTCGTCCAATCTCATTTAGTTGTTCTGCTTATCTCGTCAAGATCTCTCGAGTAGCACTAGCGCTTAAAAAAAATCCTGTAAGATTTCATGAATGGAATTTTAGATTACCAGTCGATTTAACTGCTTGACTATTGATTTTTGCCGTAATGTCTTGTTGTGATAAGTCGAGGTACACAGCGGGCAGCATACAGCGATAACGAATTTCATTAGACATACGCTATTTAATGTGCGAAACAAGCTGACACAATCCTGAAATCCTGTTGTTAGTTCCGACCAGTCTATTCATTTCGGTAGAAAAAAAAAATAAAAAAAAAATAGCTGGATGTACGATGTAAAGTGGTTTCAGAATGCAATGTGTAATTTTTCTCGTATGGCCGTAACGGTAGCTGCTCCTGGCTAGACGCAATAAATTATTGTTTCACGTTATAGACAAAGAATTTATTCACCGAAGAAGTTCGTACTTTCCGTATGTTGTGGCATAAATCCTTAGAAGGCAGTGTAAGGACTGTGTATCGTAAGACATTTCTAACAATAAGATACGAATATACAATATAATTTTTTTGTGTTTTAAAGCTTAATGTTGTATGTGACTGCAATTATTGTATGGGGGGGAGCAACTAACTAACTTTTACTGGGAAGCCAATGACGTACCAGAGTTATGAGAAATTAAACTTCAGGTCCACGTTGCAGTTTTAAAATTGTTCCTCTTGCAATGTGCACAAGAATCCGAAAATATAGGGAACAATTTCTAAGAGCATTTAATAATCAGCAATCGCTACACTCTATGTTCAGTACTTGCTTCTGACGTGCACTTCCGATTTGAAGGGAAGACAAGGCTCCAAGTGAAACCGATTCCTTCAGCCCAAAAGCTTTGATGACATGACCCAGTATCAGCACAATAACAAACTAGAAGGTATCTGGTTCCAATTTCTTAACATTTCTTAACAAATTAAAATTTCTCAAAAAAAAAAAAAAAAAAAAAAAGTAGTTCAGTGCAGTCTGAGGTAAGAGTGGTGAGCAACATTTCAAGAATAGAACAACAAAACTGGTTTCTGCTGTAAGCCGATTTCATTGGCGCGTTTTGAATGAGCTTTTTGTGACACCGTTACTGAAATCAGTTTGTTCTCGGATAATAACAATATTTCCGCGAAACTGGCCACCTGATCACCGTAAGAATATACACGTACCACATTTCGAAAGCAAAGGCGCTACACTTGTTTTAGAGGAGGTTGAGATTTGTCGTGCTCTAAAAAGATCCCCTAATTCTACCCTGAATGCGCAGACAGACCTGCTACGCAAGGGTCTTTTAGCGAAGTGCGAAGTTTGACTGTTTAAGTAGAATAGGCACTATTTTATCATCATAGGTCTTTAGCTTCCCAGACTATCTTGTTGCGTCTTTCCACTAACATGGTATTATATCTGTGAATGACGGAATTTGAATTACCACTCAGGCTTCAGCAATATTTTACAATTTAAATATCCACTTCCAGTGTTATAAACGGGTATCAGTTTGTTCTATACTGTTACATGATCTTAATAACTTATACACACAGTATTAATGGTACACAATAATATTTATGTACTGGTTCGTAATGAACCGACTTTTGGCTTCTTAGGCCATCATCAGATAACTTAATACTAAACAGATAGACCACACAACTTCAGCGAGAATTCATATACCTGAATAGACTCTGGACAAATAAATATTATATTACAGTACATTGAAATATTAAAACTATATGAATGTATAGGCAAACATTGTTGTACTAGTGAGTAATGGCACAGGCTGCTATGTCATATCGACAAACTGATGGGGGGGGGGGGGGGGGGGGAGTCTAAGGAATGTGGGTGTGGAACAGTTATATCCAGTGTTGAGAGAAATAATAACTGGCTGCTGCTGCTCTAATAAGGGTGAGTAATGGAACTGTGTTTGGTCATTAAGGACTAGGTCAGGATTCTTTGATTGGTGTTTATTAATGGCCAGAATTTCAAGTAATGTTAGTCTTCTGCCTTTATAGAGAACATCACATTTCACATCATATGAATATCAGAGCATGTTAAGCAAAGGTGGAATCTTTCATTCAGAGTCTCCAATTCCTTTCATGCTCAGCCGGCAGCGGTGGCCGTGCGGTTGTAGGCGCTTCAGTCCGGAACCACGTGACTGCTACGGTCGCAGGTTCGATTCCTGCCTCGGGCATGGATGTGTGTGATGTCCTTAGGTTAGTTAGGTTTAAGTAGTTCTAAGTTCTAGGGGACTGATGACCTCAGATGCTAAATCCCGTAATGCTCAGAGCCATTTCAACCATTTTTTCATGCTCAGTCAGTCTAGTAATTTTCTACAAAGGTGTTATAGTTTTAACATTTGAATATATTATAATATAAAATTTATTTTTTCACTTTCTCCTTAGGTACTACATTATGATTGTGTTTTGTATCGATATAGTCATAAAATGTCATATATCTGTATACAACGTTCTTTATACAGCTACGAATTCTCGCTAAAGTTGTGTGAACTGTCTGTTTAATATTGAGTTAACTGGCAATGGCCTAAGAAGCCGAAAGGCAGATGATAAGGAACCGTTTAATAAATATTATTGTGTGCCTTCAAGTTATTAACATGTCTTTGTTCCTTCAAGAAACGACGGAATATTCCATAAAAATTACATATGTTTTAAGTAGTTTAATTCATGTTCAGCCGGCCCCCACCCTTCAGGCTTTCTACAGCGGCGGTTTTGTTTTCATCGCCTTCGACGCCACCAGTAAAACATACAGAACGGTCAGAACTACCTTGCCTACCACCACTCAGCCACGCTTCTGCTCATGGCATAGTTCCATGCCGTCCCCTGCATTTTAAATATGGACTATCGATTTTAGCGTTCTTGTTTTTATAATTGGACGTGAATGATAGCGCGTGGCTGAAAGGCAGTTGCCATTGCAATATGAGTTGTTAAATAGAATCTCTATCACCTGATGATGCGTCTTCAATTGGCGCGAACCCGGTCGTGACTTTTCAATAAAAATATTTTGCAGCCACTGTGGATCGTTTCATCAAAATCGTGGAAGTTTGACTGCGGTTGCCCGCAATTTAAAATGACATGCGTACTGTTACAAAATGCAAAACACTCTCAGAAAGTAAATGGTATAACGAAACAAAGAAGGTATAAGACACAAGTAAACACCTTTACACATACTAAACACCTTTTTCCAAAGCTGTTTCACAGAGGAAGACCACACTGCAGTTCCTTCTCTAAATCCTCGCACGAACGAAAAAATGGCTGACATCGAAATAAGTGTCCAAGGAATAGAAAAGCAACTGAAATCACTCAATAGAGGAAAGTTCACTGGACCTGAAGGGATACCAATTCGATTCTACACAGGGTACGTGAAAGAACTTGCCCCCCTTCTAACAGCCGTGTACCGCAAGTCTCTAGAGGAACGGAAGGTTCCAAATGATTGGAAAAGAGCACAGGTAGTTCCAATTTTCAAGAAGGGTCGTGGAGAAGATGCGCAAAACTATAGGCCTATATATCTGACATCGATCTGTTGTAGAATTTTAGAACATATTTTTTGCTCGCGTATCATGTCATTTCTGGAAACCCAGAATCTACTCTGTAGGAATCAACATGGATTCCGGAAACAGCGATCGTGTGAGAGCCAACTCTCTTTATTTGTTCATGAGACCCAGAAAATATTAGATTCAGGCTTCCAGGTAGATGCCATTTTCCTTGACTTCCGAAAGGCGTTCGATACAGTTCCGCACTGTCGCCTGATAAACAATGATAAACAAAGTAAAAGCCTACGGGATATCAGACCAGCTGTGTGGCTGGATTGAAGAGTTTTTAGCAAACAGAACACAGCATGTTGTTCTCAATGGAGAGACGTCTACAGACGTTAAAGTAACCTCTGGCGTGCCACAGCGGAGTGTTATGGGACCATTGCTTTTCACAATATATATAAATGACCTAGTACATAGTGTCGGAAGTTCCATGTGGCTTTTCGCGGATGATGCTGTAGTATACAGAGAAGTTGCAGTATTAGAAAATTGCAGCGAAATGCAGGAAGATCAGCAGCGGATAGGCACTTGGTGCAGGGAGTGGCAACTGACCCTTAACATAGACAAATGTAATGTACTGCGAATACATAGAAAGAAGGATCCTTTATTATATGATTATATGATAGCAGAACAAACACTGGTAGCAGTTATTTCTGTAAAATATCTGGGAGTATGCGCACGCAACGTTTTGAAGTGGAGTGATCATATAAAATTAATTGTTGGTAAGGCGGGTGCCAGGTTGAGATTCATCGGGAGAGTCCTTAGAAAATGTAGTCCATCAACGAAGTAGGTGGCTCACAAAACACTCGTTCGACCTATACTTGAGTATTGCTCATCAGTGTGGGATCCGTACCAGGTCGGGTTGGCAGAGGAGATAGAGAAGATCCAAAGAAGAGCGGCGCGTTTCGTCACAGGGTATTTGGTAAGTGTGCTAGCGTCACAGAGATGTTTAGCAAACTCAAGTGGCCGACTCTGGAAGAGAGGCGCTCTGCATTGCGGTGTAGCTTGCTGTCCAGGTTTCGAGAGGGTGCGTTTCTGGATGAGGTATCGTATATATGGCTTCTCCCTAATTATACCTCCCGAGGAGATCACGAATGTAAAATCAGAGAGATTCGAGCGCGCACGGAGGCTTTCCGGCAGTCGTTCTTCCCGCGAACCATACGCGACTGGAACAGGAAAGGGAGGTAATGACAGTGGCATGTAAAGTGTCCTCCGCCACACACTGTTGGGTGGCTTGCGGAGTATAAATATAGATGTAGATGTAGAAGTACTCTTTGTGATTCCTTAGCCTCTCCTAGCGTACTTCATGATGGAGCAGTTCACGCGTGAACAGACACAGTTACCGGCAAGCAACCACGTTGATCATCAGGAGCTCTTACGAACTGATCACTTGGAGAGAAGGAAAGAAAGGAGTCTTCCTAAGCCCACAGTAGTGTTGTGACCATCGCAAAAAGTTCTTCTGTCACCTCTGAAAAAGGTGTTAGTATGGTGTTTCAATCGAGGAGTTGCAGAATGAGGGTCTGTGACTTTGTCCGTACGTCTGGGTGAGATCATCCACTAATGTTGGTTCATCAAGAGATAGCAGATAGAATTTGAAGGATAGTGGTTTAAGGATAGAAGGAAAAAAGTATCATGGCAAGCGCCGAGGAAAGAAAAGCCGTCTGCCACTGACAGGGCGTGTTGGAAGATTTGCTCGGCGTCTGTGACATCATGCAAGGATAGGGTTATGTTAGTAGCAGGTATCGCGCAATTGCCGGACGTCAGTGTCATTGACCGCGTTCATCATAAAGATGACAGTTCGAATCGATGTGGCAGCTCTATGCCCCACTATTAGGCCAGTAAAATTACCTCCAAAAAGGGAGTCGCCTTGTAAAAATTAGTAGAATCCTGGAAACTATTTTAATCACCCAAGCAGACCTCTGTTATGAATAAACTAAGGTTGCCTCGATTTGTGAGTAGAGCTTCAACAGTGATAACAAGAAGCCACAAAATTCTCGGACTTTTTCAAATTTCTCCGAAACCAAGCGTTTAACTGAAAAAAAACGAGCTTACCGAAAATGTACAGTATTAAATCCTCCATCGATTGAATAGCAAACTTTTGCTGTTTCATTAAATTTTCCTATAAAAAAGCTACGTCAAAAACGGTAATTTTTCACACTTTTCGAAATACAAGGTGCATTCAAGTTCTAAGGCCTCCGATATTTTTCTCCGGACTGGAAAGAGATAGAAACATGCACATTGTTTTAAAATGAGGCCGCGTTCATTGTCAATACGTCCCAGAGATGGCAGCACCGTACGGCAGATGGAATTTTACTGCCAGCGCCGAGAATGAGAACTGTTTTAAATACTTAAAATGCCGACGTTTTCCTTACTTGAACAGCGTGCAATCATTCGTTTTCTGAATTTGCGTGGTGTGAAACCAATTGAAATTCATCGACAGTTTAAGGAGACATGTGGTGATGGAGTTATGGATGTGTTGAAAGTGCGTTCATGGGTGCGACAGTTTCATGAAAGCAGAACATCATGTGACAACAAACAGAAACAACCTCGAGCTCGCACAAGCCGGTCTGACGACATGATCGAGAAAGTGGAGAGAATTGTTTTGGGAGATCGCCAAATGACTGTTGAACAGATCGCCTCCAGAGTTGGCATTTCTGTGGGTTCTGTGCACACAATCCTGCATGACGACCTGAAAATGCGAAAAGTGTCATCCAGGTGGGTGCCATGAATGCTGACGGACGACCACATGGCTGCCCGTGTGGCATGTTGCCAAGCAATGTTGACGCGCAATGACAGCATGAATGGGACTTTCTTTTCGTTGGTTGTGACAATGGATGAGACGTGGATGCCATTTTTCAATCCAGAAACAAAGCACCAATCAGCTCAATGGAAGCACACAGATTCACCACCACCAAAAAAATTTCGGGTAACCACCAGTGCTGAAAAAATGATGGTGTCCATGCTCTGGGACAGCGAGGGCGTAATCCTTACCCATTGCGTTCCAAAGGGCACTACGGTAACAGGTGCATTCTACGAAAATGGTTTGAAGAACAAATTCCTTCCTGCACTACAACAAAAACGTCCGAAAAACGTCCGGGAAGGGCTGCGCGTGTGCTGTTTCACCAAGACAACGCACCCGCACATCGAGCTAACATTACGCAACAGTTTCTTCGTGATAACAACTTTGAAGTGATTCCTCATGCTCCCTACTCACCTGACCTGGCTCCTAGTGACTTTTAGCGTTTTCCAACAATGAAACACACTCTCCGTGGCCGCACATTCACCAGGCGTGCTGTTATTGCCTCAGCGATTTTCCAGTGGTCAAAACAGACTCCTAGGGAAGCCTTCGCCGCTGCCATGGAATCATGGCGTCAGCGTTGTGAAAAATGTGTACGTCTGCAGGGCGATTACGTCGAGAAGTAATGCAAGTTTCATCGATTTCGGGTAAGTAGTTAATTAGAAAAAAAATCGGAGGCCTTAGAACTTGAATGCACCTCGTATACTCGTTTGTCGCTATTAAATGAGCAGTACCTGACAGTTGGCTAATTTAATGCAAAATTTCAACAGAAAAAATTGTAGAACTTCAAACTGTATTTTCACAAAGTTAAAAAAAGTGACAAAAAACCTAGCTGGAAATTAATTTTTCCTTATTCATTTATATGTAAATCACATGGTTAAAGACCAACAACAATTTCCAGAATGAAATTTTCACTCTACAGCAGAGTGTGCACTGATATGAAACTTCCTGGCAGATTAAAACTGTGTGCCAGACCGAGACTCGAACTCGGGACCTTTGCCTTTCATGGGCAAGTGTTCTAGTTGTAGAGCACTTGAAGGTCCCGAGTTCAAGTCTCGGTCCGGCACACAGTTTTAATCTTCAGGAAGTTTCACCAACAACAATTTTTTACTTTCAGTTGATTTTTTTTTCCAGTGTTCACTCATGTCCGTTTGTGCAGGAATTTGGTCTGACATGACAACTGAACAAACCTTAATGTGCTCGAGGAAAAGGAGCCTCATCGTCCCTCAACATTTTTCTGCTGAGGTCAGGAAAAGGCAGATAACGCGAAGTTGTTCACAGCCTCCTAAATTTCAAGTTTCCTCGAATTTCGAAAGGCAACATTCTGTTCCTACATGCCTTCAGCGGTTGCGATACGACTTCGTCGTTTTTCAGCAAAGGAAAACTGCAGCTCTTCATGGCATTGGGGACGAAAAACAATCCACAGAGCAACAGAGTAATTCAGCAATTCCAGTGTTACCGCCGATGAGACTGATAACGCTGCGAAGATAAACGAAACCATTAAATGTGTTTCGCTATCACATCTTTGAAAAATGGATTTCAAAGTCATCATTCGGCATCGCCTTTTTGCCACCTACATAAGCACCTGCCCGGGAACGTTCCGTGAGGACGTATTTCAAGTGCAAGCTTGGAAAAATAACCTACTATAATGGAGCTGGAAGACTTCAAAATACGGCCTTTTGCAAATCTACTACTGTCTATACAAGCTGCACCAGTGGAACTCTTTGGAAACCGTTTACTGCACGTATGGGACAGGATACAATGGAGGTTGTCCCTGAAGTAAAAACGGCATTAAGTGTACTACCATTTGCAAAACATGCAAATGCTAATGCTGTACCAATGTTTCAGCTGAAAGCCCCTGTTACTAACACTGATGACTGTGACATAGATGATGGCATTTTGGAAGAAGGAAGAAGAGACCACACAAAGGATGTGGATACAGAAGAAATTAAAGAACTACAGTTGTGTTATTTGGATCCTCATCCTCCAAGTATGTAAAGAGGTGATACTGTAAAATTGAAAAGAAGATTGTACATAGCCGAAAATTAATTTTAGGCTGAGTCAATATACTTTTATTGTGTTACTTTAATACAATTTTATATAATCGTAAGTAACTCAAGAACAAGTTGTTTGAATTACGTTTCTTTATTCTTAATAAAACAATAATAAACGTGACACATTTCTTTTCACCAATACCTCAGTAAACAAATCTTTTGTCCTTTATTGTCCTGCTAATTTCACAGTTTTCGGGACTGTTACTTTGATAATGTGTAGGACAGGAATCATACACCATTAACAAAAATAAAAGAAAGTGAATATTGGAAAAACCCATTGAATAGAAAACAAAAAGCTGAAGTAAGTCGTTAACCAGGAGATTTACGTATAAATGAATAACGGCGTTATTTAGATTAGATTTACTTTCATTCAAGTTGATCCGTAGTGAGGAGGTCCTCCAGGATGTGGAACATGTCAGAAAAACAACAATACATGACAAATATTTACAACTAAAACAAATAAGCTGATGTAACATTCCACAGGTCCCAAGTGGAATGATCGTCATTTTTTAATGAACACTATATGAAAGTCATTTTAAAAATACTAATGCACTGAATTTCAAATAAAAAAGTTTTTTATTTATTTATAAGGTAATAAACATGTAATACAACTACTATAATACTTGTTTACAATGAACACATTACTGCACTGAAATGGTGCAGAAGTTAGATTGTACTTACACACCCACACACACACACACACACACACACACACACACACACACACACACACACATTTACAATGAACACATTACTGCACTGAAATTGCACAGAAGTTATATTGTACTTGTATATACATATACACAAATCAGTTGGTTTTACTGAGAAATTCATCAATGGAGTAGAAGGAGTTGGCCACCAATAAATCCTTTAGGCTTCTCTTAAACTGAATTTCATTGGTTGTTAAGCTTTTTATGGCTGCTGGCAAGTTATTGAAAATGTGTGTTCCTGAATAATGCACACCTTTTTGTACAAGACTTTAAATCCTTGTGAAGATTATTCTTGTTTCTAGTATTGATTCCATGAATTGAGCTGTTGGTTTGAAAAAGTGATATATTTTTAATGACAAATTTCATTAAGGAATAAATATATTGGGAAGCAGTAGTTAGTATCCCTAGTTCCCTAAACAGGCTTCTGCAGGATGTTCTTGAGTTCACACCACATATAACTCTTACTGCACGTTTTTGTGCCTGGAAAACTTTAGCTTGGCTAGATGAATTACCCCAAAAAATAATCCCATATGACATTATGGAATGAAAGTAAGCATAGTATGCCAGCTTTTTCATTTTTATATCCCCTATGTCTGACAAAATTCGCATTGCAAACATAGATTTGTTAAGACGCTTCAGCAGTTCTGTGGTGTGCTCCTCCCAGTTGAATTTATTATCAAGCTGTCCACTTCTTCTATCTTCTTGTCACCGTATGTTAGACCTATACTCGTGGGACACCCCGTAAAAGTTCTGAACTTCATGTCGTCTGTTTTTTCAAAGTTTAGTGACAAAGAATTGGCTAGGAACCAGTGATTAATGTCCACAAATATTTTATTAGCTGATCTTTCTAAGACTACACTTGATTTGCTATTTATTGCAATGTTTGTATCATCGGCAAACAAAATGAATTTGGCATCTGGTAATGTTACTGATGAAAGGTCATTGATATACACAAGAAAAAGTAAGAGCCCCAAAATGGAACCTTGTGGGACCCCACATGTAATTAGTCCCAAGTTGGATGATGCCTGACAGCTTGGTACATGTCTCTTTCTTAATAACACCCATTGTGTCCTGCCAGAGATATAAGATTTGAACCATTTTGCAGCATTTCCTGTTACACTATAATACTCTAATTTACTTAAAAGGATATTGTGATTTACACAGTCAAATGCCTTTGACAGATCACAAAATATACCAGTTGCCTGCAATTTTTTGTCTAATGAATTAAGCACATTTTCACTGTAAGTGTAGATAGCCTTCTCAATGTCAGAACCTTTTAAAAATCCAAATTGTGATTTTGACAGTATGTTATTTGAGATAAGATGGTTATAAAGCCGACTGTACATTACTTTTTCGAAAATTTTCGAGAATGCTGGTAACAGTGAAACTGGACGAAAATTTGATGCTATTTCTTTATCTCCCTTCTTAAAGAGTGGCTTAACTTCAGCATATTTCAGCCATTCATGAAATATTCCACCGATAAATGACTGGTTACACAGATAGCTTAATATGTTACTTAGCTCAGAACCACATTTACTTACCAGCTAGGTTTTTTTGTCACTTTCTTTGACTTTTGTTTGCTCTGCAACTTTTCTCCTAAGAATTTATGCTTTAAAATGGCCAAGCGTCAAATGCTGCATGCTTTATAGCGACGAAACGAGTATTTTCGAAATGAGTGTGAAAAATTATCATTTTAGGACACAGATTTTCTGCAGGAAAATATAATCAAATACAAAGTTTCGGTAATCTATGCAGAATTTAATGCTCTGCCTTTGCTTTCCCAATTAAATGCTTAGTTTTGGCAGAATTTGGAGAAAACCGCAAAAAGTCTGAAAATATTGTAGTTTTCTTTCCATCACGGCTAAAGCTCCGCTCCCTTTCCTGTTACAGTCGCGTATGGTTCGCGGGAAGAACGACTGTCTGAAAGCCTCCGTGCGCGCTCTAATCTCTCTAATTTTACATTCGTGATCTCCTCGGGAGGTATAAGTAAGGGGAAGCAATGTATTCGATACCTCGTCCAGAAACGCACCCTCTCGATACCTGGACAGCAAGCTACACCGCGATGCAGAACGCCTCTCTTGCAGAGTCTGCCACTTGAGTTTGTTAAACATCTCCGTAACGCTATCACGATTACCAAATAACCCTGTGACGAAACGCGCCGCTCTTCTTTGGATCTTCTCTATCTCCTCTGCCAACCCGACCTGGTACAGATCCCACACTGATGAGCAATACTCAAGTATAGGTCGAACGAGTGTTTTGTAAGCCACCTCCTTTGTTGATGGACTACATTTTCTAAGGACTCTCTCAGTGAATCTCAACATGGTACCCGCCTTACCAACAATTAATTTTATATGATCATTCCACTTCAAATCGTTCCGCACGCATACTCCCAGATATTTTACAGAAGTAACTGCTACCAGTGTTTGTTCCGCTATCATATAATCATACAGTAAAGGATCCTTCTTTCTATGTATTCGCAATACATTACATTTGTCTATGTCAAGGGTCAGTTGCCACTCCCTGCACCAAGTGCCTATCTGCTGCAGATCTTCCTGCATTTCGCTACAATTTTCTAACGCTGCCCTCCACCACACACCGTTGGGTGGCTTGCGGAGTATAAATGTAGATGTAGATGTAGAAATCGTGGCAAACTCTGATTATTCATAACAGAGGCCTTCTTGAGTGATTAAAACAGTTTCCAAAATTCCACTAAGTTCTAGAAGGCAGAACTGTAATTTTCTTGGCCTACTTGGTGGCCTTCGTGCTGTGCTTTGTCAGTGTTGACCGGGCACAGCAACAGGCCTAGGTTGGTTGTAGCTCCCCTTCCGTCGCTGGCGGCCGATTTAGTGGGGGAGCTCCGTCGAAGTGGGTCGGCATCCCTCCGAGACGGCACCTTGGGCGACTGTTCGACGTGCCGGAGTGAATGCCGGATAATTGCCACGCCGGACATTTGCCACACTTGCCCCTTCACGAAGTAGCGATCCCTCAGGTAAGGGACGCCCTTCCTCGTACTTCTTCTGTCTGCTTTCAAACTGCCGTCTCCACATCTTACTCGATACAACCATTACGTAAGGGACCTTCTTCTTCGACATCTTGGCCAAATGCAGAGCTTCTTTTCCGAAATCGAAATATTTATAACTTTTGGGAAACGATAGCAATCCCAATGATTATGTCAGTATGTAATTAGTTCAGCCAAGTATATAGATTCCTCTGTCTGTACGGTAGCTTCCTTTCACGCTTACTGATTGTGATAGAAACAGTCCATCGCCATGGGAGCAACAAGAAAGGAATGATGTAAACAGAATGCGAATGTACGCTAATCATTTCTTTTTGATCACTGCAATTTGTGCCTACTTTAATTACTACAACTGCATGCCCAAAAGACAAGGAAAGAAGAAATGGGTATGGGAATGTTTGAAAAGAAGAACGACATACTCCATATTAATTTACTCTCTAAAATGCGATATCCCTTGCGTTGAAACATTAGTTAATAAAGTGTAGCGGGACAATGTTCGAAACATGACTGAAAATACGTTCACTAAATAGAGATAAGAATATTTATGATTGACATGTCACCTAAAGTCGACATACAATTTTAAAATGTTAGAAATAAGGAAATGAAGTAATACAGAATGCTATGCTAGTAACGTACGTTGTTGTTCTACATTGTTTAGCTCTGGTGTTTACAGGGTCACAGAGAAAGCATTCTAGGTTTTGGAGGGAAAAGCCGTAATTGCAATGATCTCCACTACAACAGAAACAAGAAGCACAACTTAAGGAAAAATAATGTAATGTGTGTTACAGCTCACAAGCGACATTGAAGCAGATAGTTCCTGTGACTTAGTATGGGCAGAGGTTGTATTCGACAACCGGAATAAATTAATAAGTGGCTCCTTTTACCAACCCCAGGTCTCAGAAGAAACAGTTGCTGAACAGTCCAAAGAAAACTTGAGTGTCATCACAAATAGGTACTCGACTCATACAATTATAGTTGGCAGTGACTTCAATCTACCTTCCGTATGTTGACAGAAATACATTTTTAGACCCTATTGTAGCTAGAAAACAACTTCCGTAATTGTTCTAAATGCTTTTTTAAAATTATTTTGAAGAATTAGTTCACGAGGCCATTCAAATTGTAAATGGTTATGAAAGCACACTTGACCTCTTAGTCACAAATAATCCTGAGCATCACGACGGATACAGTGATTAGTGAACACACAGCCGTAGCGAGGCTCAATTCCGTAACAAAGAAATTCACCAAAACTAATCGCGAAATATATCTATTTATAAAAGTAACTAAAAATTCGGTTGACGTCTTTCTAAGAGACAGACTCCAATCCTTCCAAACTATGTAAGTGAAGACCATATGTAGCTTAAGTTCAAAGAAATAGTATCGACAGCACTCGAGAGATTCGTACCAAATAAATTAATAAGAGACAGAACTGATCCCCCATGGTACACAAAACACGACAGAAAGCTGCTGCAGGAGCATCGAAAAAGGCAAGTATAATTTAGACGAACGCAAAATCTCCAAGATTGGCGAAGTTTTACTGAGGCTTGAAAGTTGGTGCGGATTTCAATGCGAGATGCATTTAATAGTTTCCACAACAGAATTCTCTCTAGACATGTGGCGGAAAATACAAACAGAGTCTGGTTATATGTTAAGTAAACCAGCGGAAAGGATAGTAAGTACCTTTACTGCGGGTCGGGCGGCAGGTGAGGAGAAGGAGGAGGAGGAGGAGGAGGAGGGGGAGACAAGGAACCCAACCCTTTGGAGCAGGTAAAACCGTGGCAAATGTCCTGCGTGGCAAATGTCCGGGGTGGCAAATGTCCGCACACCGCTGAAGTATTCTGCCGCAGACTTCGTCCATCATGACATGCTGCCTCCACTGGATGTTATGCACTGTTTGACTCTGTGTGACTAGTGACAAGGTTGTTGGTTGCTGGGACTGTCGGTTGGGTGGCGAAGGTGAAGGCAGGCGTCTCCTGGTCGTTAGTTTCCTTTACCCTTTCCGCTCCGTGTAGTGAGAACTGAAACGACACAGAGTGTCGCACTATCCCCACCACGTCATATCAGCTATAACCAAGCGACCATTGAAAAGTCAGAACTGGAAAGTCAATTGTAAAACGCTGTGTTTCACCCCCGTGCAGGTTTATATTCGCTTTCTTACTAAAGCTGTTTTTGGCGTATTGAAGATTTATCACAAATATATCACCATTGGTAGGTTCAAATGTGTGTGAAATCTTATGGGACTTAACTGCTAAGGTCATCAATCCCTAAGCTTACACACTACTTAACATAAATTATCCTAATGACAAACACGCACACACCCATGCCCGAGGGAGTACTTGAACCTCCGCCGGGAACACCAATGGTAGCGTCTCTTATAATTAAATATCAGTTGACGACGCATCGACGGAAAAAATCATCAGGACATTTCAACATAGGCAGTAACTTCAATGCCTGTGCATCATATTTAGTACAGCCATGTCGTTAAGGGCTTCATAGGGGTGTGTCAATAGTTACAGGTTCGCCACTCATTGTATGAATTTTTTTTTTTTTTTTTTTTTTTTTTTTTTTTTTTTTTTTTTTTTTTTTGTAACGGATCCTGAGACCAGCAATGATATTTGTATTCTTACTTCTCACAAATATTTGACCGTCTTTTTCGACGATGTCGCGATTTCCATGGGTGTGGTTTGTCGGGAACCTAAGACTACAGCTTAAATTGCTGTGAGTGAACGAGCAGCAATGACATTTAGAGACGAAAGTGCGTAAAAGAGGACTCCCGTTTCGTTTTTACACTACTGGCCATTAAAATTGCCACACCAAGACTAAACGCAGATGATAAACGGGTATTCATTAGACAAATATATTATACTAGAACTGATATGTGATTACATTTTCACGAAATTTGGGTGCATAGATCCTGAGAAATCAGTACCCAGAACAACCATCTCTGGCCGTAATAACGGCCTTGATACGACTGGGCATTGAGTCAAACAGAGCTTGGATGGCGTGTACAGGTACAGCTGCCCATGCAGCTTCAACACGATACCACAGTTCATCATGAGTAGTGACTGGCGTATTGTGACGAGCCAGTTGCTCGGCCACCATTGACCAGACGTTTTCAGTTGGTGAGAGATCTGGAGAATGTGCTGGCTAGGGCGGCAGTCTAGCATTTTCTGTATCCAGAAAGGCCCGTACAGGACCTGCAACATGCGGGGGTGCATTATCCTGCTGAAATGTAGGGTTTCGCAGGGATCGAATGAAGGGTAGAGCCACGGGTCGTAACACATCTGAAATGTAACGTCCACTGTTCAAAGTAAAGTACCGTCAATGCGAACAAGAGGTGACCGAGACCTGTAACCAATGGCACCCCATACCATCACGCCGGGTGATACGCCAGTATGGCGATGACGAAACCACGCTACCAATGTGCGTTCAACACGATGTCGCCAAACACGGATGCGACCATCATGCTGCTGTAAACAGAACCAGGATTCATCCGAAAAAATGACGTCTTGCCACTCGTGCATCCAGGTTCGTCGTTGAGTACACCATCGCAGGCACTCCTGTCTGTGATGCAGCGTCAAGGGTAACCGCAGCCATGGTCTCCGAGCTGATAGTCCATGCTGCAAACGTCGCCGAACTGTTCGTGCAGATGGTTGTTGTCTTGCAAACGTCCCCATCTGTTGACTCAGGGATCGAGACGTGGCTGCACGATCCGTTACAGTCATGCCGATAAGATGCCTGTCATCTCGACTGCTAGTGATACGAGGCCGTCGGGATCCAGCACGGCGTTCCGTATTACCCTCCTGAACCCACCGATTCCATATTTTGCCAACAGTCATTGGATCTCGACCAACGCGAGCAGTAATGTTACAATACGACAAATCGCAATCGCGATTGACTGCAATGCGACGTTTATCAAAGTCGGAAACGTGATGGTACGCATTTCTCCTCCTTACACGAGGCATCACAACAACGTTTCACCAGGCAACGCCAGGCAACTGCTGTTTGTGTATGAGAAATCGGTTGGAAACTTTCCTCATGTCAGCACGTTGTAGGTGTCGCCACCGGCGCGAACCTTGTGTGAATGCTGTGAAAAGCTAATCATTTGCATATCACAGCATCTTCTTCCTGTCGGTTAAATTTCACGTCTGTAGCACGTCATCTTCGTGGTGTAGCCATTTTAATGGCCTGTAGTGTATTTAACAGGTAGGAAAGAGTAAAAAATTCTCTAAAAGCAAGTAATATTTACTTTATAGTGATATGCACTATTTACATTTTAGTATTAGGAAATACACGAAAATTTATTATGAAAGACATTTTTAAAAACTTCACAATTAGGTAGTTCCAAAAATAGCTGCCAGAATCGGATCCCAAGTACAAATAATCAGAATAACACTAAACAAAATCAGAACACATCTTAAACTGGAGATAACGTAATTTAGTTGCAAATTACGTATAATACAACATCCCCCAAAAAGTTGTAGAATCGCTGTGTGTTTTCTTTGCTGAACCAAAGAGCCCTACTATGGGATTTCATGTAAGATTTATTTCTGACAGTTCAGTTTTGTATCGTTATGAACTACCCACATTTTCCCAGCAATTTAGTCTTTCAAAGGGTGTTCAATGTTATTTCTCTCTGCCAGTTGTATAGCCATCCTTCACAAGTCATTGCATGTAGCATGAAGAAAGAAGCTTCCATAGCAAGACAATATTAAAGCAGCTCTTCTTCAAGATCTTTACCCAAAAGTGTAGGGCTGGCTCTCTTTGCTTTTGCTGCTTCCTCAGATGTACTGTACTTCGTGTTGGACATCCCCATAATAGTTGTTTTTGGGACATTAAACTGCTCACTGGCCTTCTTCCAACTCACCTATTTTTGAACTACATCAATAGCTTTAGTCATTTTAGACAGACAGCACTTTCTTCGAGCAACCCTTCCTATTACCCTCTTGGAATCTTGTGTACCATGCCACGTGTGAATACTGTGTCAAACACTAAGACGAAAAATAACAACTTGTTTACAACGTTTCTAAAATAACTGCACTCTCCGTCTTCAGGCCACGAGTGGCCTACCGGGACCATCCGACCGCCGTGTCATCCTCAGAGGAGGATGCGGATAGGAGGAGCGTGGGGTCACCACACCGCTCTCCCGGTCGTTATGATAGTAAAATAACTGCGCTTCATATAATTTATTTGGCGTCTATTTGATAGCCTTCACGATGTATGGCTTGTTTTTACGAATGCACTGTAAACTACACCAAATATTTCTGGTAAAACTATTCTAGAAGTTCAGATTTCACTTCATACACGCACAGGTTATCTGATTTCACTATACAGCGATACGAAAAAGACATTACTCATAACTTTCAGAAACAAATACAATTATCGCAGTAAATGCAATTTTTAGAGGAAACTTTCTCACACATAAGTACGCAAATTTTCAGAGAAGCAGCAGTGCCTTAGATGGTCGACAAAAACCAGCTGTTTGCAATCTGGAAACTAACTTACTCTGCAAGAGCGCTGTTGAAACATAGCGCTTTCCCACTGCTCTTCCAGTTCTGACTTTTCATTGGTCGCTCGATTAGAGCTGGCACGAGTGGTGGGGATAGTGCAAAACCCTGCGTCGTTTCTGTTCTCGTGCTCCATGGATGAGACGGTGGTATGGGCGGGCTCGTTTCGTTCTTCAGTACGGAGGTCGTGTACAGGTCCCGCACACGTTTGCCGCAGCTGACAGCAGGATTCCTCGGTCTTTGCAGTTAGTACCGTTCTGAATGCTGCCTCTCTGCCGCCACGACCCCTTTGAAGGCCACAGTTATCTCGCCAACGGCAGCGCGAAGTGAGGTGCGCGTGAAGTCGTTCCTCTGTTGTTCAAATGTGTGTGAAATATTCTGGGACTTAACTGCTAAGGTCATCAATCCCTAAGCTTGCACACTACTTAACCTAAATTATCCTAAGGGCAAACACACACACCCATGCTCGACGGAGGACTCAAACCTCCGCCGGTACCAGCCTCACAGTTCATGACTAGACCGCTCGGCTAATCCCGCGCGGCTTCCTCTGTTGCATCTTCGCGGCCGCGGGCAGCGTTTTCCGCCTTTCCGTTTGCGGTAGGGATGGCTGTTATCTCTGAAACAATCGGTTTTCGGTTATATCGGTTTTTCTCGACGCCAGTTAGACCTGTTACAACCGCTCAAAACAACCTGTTTCTAAAATAACTGACTATAGGTTTTTTGTGCCTATTATTTCTGTAATAAACGCAGAAATCCAACAAAGATTGAAAAATTTTGTCTCAATCAGTTTCAAGATACATAGAATCAGAATATTAAATTAATTAGGCAGATGAAAGAAAATGTATTCCGTCCACCTTCGCTGCTTTTTTCGGAAAAGATAAGTGATTGAATACTACAAAAATCATCATATTTGTTTTTGACATTGTGCTCAAAAATCATGCTGTAATTAAGGATTGTACCACTATTTGGGCATTATGAATAGTTAGTGCTAAAGGGTGAAAACTGAGGTTGAAGAAACTATGTTTCGTGTTAATTTGTCTGTTTTCAAAGGCCCCAAGCAGATAAAGGCATATTATGCAGACATAGGCAGCAGGCCAGCTGCTTTCTATTTTTAACGTACGCTATGAATGAATTGTTAAGTCTTAAGTTTTCTCCTCCTACGATGTCACAAGCTTGTTGTGGCTCCTTCCGTTTTAACATTGTATATCACCAGTACTGCACTTTTGCAACGCACTACCAGACTGTACTATCTTGGTGGCCACTGTAGAGTCTTGTACCAGGGAGGCAAGGGAGAGGATGTTATGGGTCGTCGGTATCCTCTTTCTACAACACAAATGCACACGTGGATTAATACGGTTTTTTATTTGAAAGAACAGAAAGCTGCTTATGTTGGATAGATGTGTTGTGTTACAAGTTCAGTAAGAATAGTCCTCTTGCAGATTATATCGGTAGTCTTGCTATAGACACAAAGCTAGATGCTATGTACTGGCGTAACCTGTGCTGAAGTACGCTGCTCCGCAAACAAATGACAGACTCCAGCTTGGAGTAGTGACTCGAGTCAGTCCATCAGTGAGCTAGTGACTGAGACCCTCCAGTCAGCGGCGGCAGCCTAAACACTTGCAGTCGAGAGGGCGTTGGCGGATTGTTACTTGCGAGTCTGTCCCTGGTGTCTCTCTCTCGCCTGATCGAGTGCTTACTATCGATCTTCGCGCTAGATCTTTGCCGACCGGTGTGCTGGCGACAGGCTACACCAGCACACAGACTAGGAAAGGTGCCATTCTATAATGCAACTGATGTCTGACGACGACAGTGAGAAACTTCCATATAGACCAGATGGGGCAAGTCTTCCACATTGATTGCACACATGTACCATCGAATAGGCTGTGACATGTGGTAACATGTATAGTATTGTCTCAGCAACGCTTTACCAATTCTTACACCACGTTTTGGTTTCTGTAGGCATTGTTATTAAAATAGCATTGATTGATTTTCCCATTTTCTGTTATAATGCAATGTTTCAAAGTAATGGAAATTTTACAAATAAAAATTACTCGTTTTTGTAAAAATGTTTATTTAAAACAAAAAAATTAGCATTGCAACTATGGCTAGCTGATATTTCGGTTTTTTACTCAGTTATCGGTAAAAAATTAAAAAAACACCTGTTATAACCGAGCCCAAACAAATGCCGAAAAATACCGGTTATTCAGAAATAAAATACTGGTATCAGTTTTAACCCAACAGTGTTTCCTGTCCCTAGTTTGCTGACGGGGTATTGCAGCCGTTCGCGGACAGAAGAACTGCCGCTGGTTCTTCTCTCTGCTGCACCGGCTTTGGGTCTATCATTTGGCATCGTCTCCTCCTTTGCCAGGGTGGTTGAGATCGCCATCCTGCCCTTGGTCTGGCTGTCGCTTGAGAAAGCCTGACAGCCTTGCCAGTTGGCAACATGGGTCCCACCACTGCGTGCACACATAATTGTTTCGTCTCTGCCCCTGTCACAGGTGTGATTGGCATGCTCACCAGGCGTTACGGTAGTGTTTCACCACATGGTCTTCATCCTGGCAGCCGGAGCATTGGGGATTAGGGTCTAGGCCAATTGGGAGAACCTGATAAGGAAACCCAGGAATTTCCATAGCATGAAGATATAGCTAGGATTTCTGTTAATACCAAACATGGAGTTTGTTAATGTAATGACCAGAAGCTTTTCTATCATTTGGCATCGTCTCCTCCTTTGCCAGAGTGGTTGAGATCGCCATCCTGCCCTTGGTCTGGCTGTCGCTTGAGAAAGCCTGACAGCCTTGCCAGTTGGCAACATGGGTCCCACCACTGCGGGCACACATCATTGTTTCGTCTCTGCCCCTGTCACAGGTGTGATTGGCATGTTCACCAGGCGTTATGGTAGTGTTTCACCACATGGTCTTCATCCTGGCAGCCGGAGCATTGGGGCTTAGGGTCTAGGCCAATTGGGAGAACCTGATAAGGAAACCCAGGAATTTCCATAGCATGAAGATATAGCTAGAGTTGCTGTTAATACCAAACATGGAGTTTGTTAATGTAATAACCAGAAGCTTCTCTACCTCCTGCGTAGGAGTGAGGGAGGATTCTAAATGTGGTTGGCCAGAGGCGTCCCAGAGGTTCAGAACGACTCGCCAAGCTGGTCGAAGCTTGTTAAGTGCCAGTTAATTGGTGGGTCGACTATGGGAAGGGAAAAACATACGTCACCCGATTCTTTAAAAACCCATGTTTTTGCATTGAGAGAGAGAGTTCTCAGTGAGAGCGCTGGGGCGCCGACTCTGTGTGGCTCGTGTCCAGTCTCAGTGAGCTCCGACATGTCTGCTTTTCTTCCTTGGTGTGCTGCTCCAAGTTCGTACTTAACGTGCTGCTAGTGTTCGCTACTTCTGTTAGCACCCACCCTGTGGCTTCAGATACTGACCTCTGTTGTGCAACCAGCTACCTCTTTTGCTTTTTCTAATGTTCAGAATTAACCTGCAGTGTAGTAGTTAGTCTGATGGCAAATAAATAGTGTTAATCAGACCATTGAATTCCAAGAGTCTCCTGCTACAAGTATCCCGTTGAGTCCTAGAATCCGTGCCTCTCGTAGGTGCCCTGTGAAAGTGTCTGGCGCTAATCCAAGTCATCAGCCTGCCTTCACTAAGAGTTTGTCTTCCTGAATTTGCTCCTCACCTCTCGGAAATTGCAGACTGATCTCAGATCCCCTGTCTTCCTCTATCCTGTGTTAGGACACGACAGTACACCTCTTCAGCTCTCTTTCAGTCTCAGCAGCAGAGCATGCAACAGCAACAGTGCGTTTGTACGGCTGCTTGGACTGAACTCATGACTGCTTGGCGACTGGTGTGATGCTTTTTTCTCTCCTCCCCTACCCCCTACCTCGTCCTCCGATCTGCCGTTCTATACGCTATTCGCGCACAGCCTCATTGCCTCCCCCCCTCCTCCCCACTCATCCACCAACACTCCGTTCTAGGTTCGCACTCAGTACTACGTGCTGGCACCACCTCTGTTGTTTCTCCACCTGCCCCTGACGTCAGTTCGTTGTGGAACTGCCCCTGACGTCAGTTCGTTGTGAAATATCTCCTTCCCATTCTTAATTAGACCAGATGCTGGTTCCCAAGCCTTACTAAGGATGTAGTTACTATCACGATTGATCAGCGGTTCCTTTACTCGAATCTCAATAGATTCTTCAATGACACAGTCCCAGAAGTTGGACGTGTCAGAATCTTAGTGTGGTCGTAATTCATTCCATATGAGTCCGATAGGCAACATTCCGTGACTGCCAACTTTTTCGGCTGTTGCAATCTGGGGTGCGTTTGGTGTTCTGGGCAATTGTCTTTGACAGTATACATTGTCTGACCTATACCGTATATACTTTGCCATATTAGCAGGATATCTGATAGACCTTGGGTTTCCATAGTCCGAGGTCTTCTTTGACACTATCAAGCAGTGACCATGTTTTAGCTGGTGGGCAGAGAACCATCTTCACTTGGTGTTTCTGGAGAATTTGTCCTATCTTACTGGATAAAGCGCCACAAAACAGAATAATTGGAAGTTCCTCTTCTGTTTCTGGCTGTTGTACGGTGGGCATAGGATGTAGTACTTTCCAAACTTGCCAAGCCTTGTAGCTGTTCCTCTGGATCAAAATCCTCAGATGTTTAAGTTCTTGGTAGAGACTTTCATTGGAAGGAAGGAGAGGCGCACAGCTGTCAGTCGCAATCCCATTAGTTTTTATTATGCTTGCAAATCTAGATTTCGGCTACAAATAATCTTCAGTGCATTTCCATTTCAATGCAACAGACTCGCGGGAGTTCATGTCACCACATATTCATACAGGTGTACACGTAGAAGGACAATAGATCTAGATCTGCAAGTATATTTAAAAATAATGGGATTGCGATTGACTGCTGTATGCCTCTTCTTCCTTATAATCTACGGTTGCTGTGCACAACGGTTGCTGATGGAATCAAAGTTGGTTGAGACTTTCACTGTCAGAGACAGTGCGAGTCCTGTGTACCAATGTTTTGAGCATGCCATTCCTATGTGCCAGTTGGTGGCAGCTGTTCACATGTAGTTGTAGGTCGGTGTGCGTTTTTTCCAGTACACGCTGTGGCTCAAAGTGCCTTCTGCTCTCCTTTTTACCAGGCACTCCACAAAGGGGAGCACTCCATCCATTTCGACTTCCATGGTAAAATTGATGTTCTGATGTACTGAACTGAGATTTATGAGGAAGCCCTATAGGTTGTCTCTTCCATGTGGGCATATGATGAAGGTATCATCTGTATACCGAAAGAAACAGGTGGGTTTCTGTTGGGATGAGGAAAATTTCTGCTTTTCATTTCAATGGATTTTTCATGATGGAACGCGTCTCACTTGATTTACAAGCAAGTATTCCCTAAAAAGTCTTAATTTCCCACTTGTGATAGAATAATAGGTTTGTAGCGAAAGCCTTGCCAGTAATAGTACAGTGGGCATTCCAGGCCAGTCTGCATTATCCTTCCCAAGGTCAACTTCAAGGTCACCCCTCCCCCTCCCTTCCTCCCTCACCAACAGCTCCAGGACAGTTGAGTGAGTTAAAAGTGGCAGGGAAATAAAGGGAATGCTGTCTTATTGGTCAGGAAAGCTAGCTCAGGCTGCATGGTTGCTGGAATTATCCAAGATGGTGGTTCTAATTTATTGCCATTATTAATGAACTCAGCCACACCTTTCTACATTATTGCTACAATTTATTACCCAGTTGTTGTAACTGATGACCTGTCACACCACCCAAAAATGGCGGGAAAGAAGATGCAGAATACATGGTTGCCAGATTTATCCATTATGGCAGTTAAAAAAGTAGAGTTGGGGCATTGTCCTATATATCCAATTATTATGCTTTCAATTGTTACCCAATTAATCATCCCTATATATTATATAGCTAGAAATGCACAGGTGCCCTTAACATTATATAATTTATCACCCAATTAGTTTGATATAATTTACTGTCTAGAATATTATACCTGTTACTGTGATTTATTAGGTTGGGGCAGTAACGATATGCGAAAGATGACTGGTGTGCAAATAAACATTCCTAACAAATCAATTCTATTTTGCCAAGATTGTACATTTGCCAGCCGCGATCATAAGAATAGGATAAGAGGGTGTAGGGCGTGTACAGAGGCATGTAGACAATCATTTTTTGTCGACCAGTATGTGACAGCAGAATAGGAAAGGAAATCGATAATAATGTTGCAATACACACTCCATCATGCATTGTACAGCAGCCTGCAGAGTATGTGTTTAGATGTAGATGTAGGATGTTTGCAGATGGTATGGTAGTCTTGGAGCAGTATGTGGTCTGCATTTTGGCCGGAAAACACACCCCCTATTACTGTCTGCTACTAGATGTCCAGATAGCTCATGCAAAATGTATATCACACTGCACATTACTAGCTGCTAATATGGAAGCAAGTTTGCGCAAGTGCACTGGAGTATGTGGCAAAAACAACTTCCACGAAGGAAGAATATAAAGTGTTGGTGGAGAAAGAATAGGCCATTGAGGGCTGCAAGCAAGACTTGCAAATTACTTTCCATGTGAATGGAGCAGGGACAGAGGTTAAATGAATCTAGTACTCTACACCACACATCAAAGGTAGTATGTGGTTGTCATGCATTTGATTTTCTGTACAGTCCTCATAAAGGTAATATCATCATCTGGAAAAGCTAGTACATATAAATTTATCTGTTTTACACCATATAGGGAGTGCAGGTGTTGATTAGCTAGTTTTGGAGAGGTAATCAGTAGTGTCTTTTCTTAAGAAATCAGTTTAGTTTTCAGTGTTTTGTTTTCTCATTGTGATATCAGTCTACATAGCCAGCGATAGGTTGGAAATCAAGACAGCTTTCTGTCTAATGGACAATGCAAACAATAGCATTTATAATGCTGAGATGAGAAACCAGTCTGAGAACTGCATGCACATGGATGTCAAAACAACTCTCAAATCGATCTTTGTATAGCAGACATATGGTCACAAATTCTGTGCACATGTCTCCTAGAGGATCTAATGTACATGTTGTTAAATAGCTGGACATTAACCATATTCAGAGCGAGATGTAAGTAATGGACGAGTTTATAAAATAACTTTTTCTACCGCTTTCCACGATTTTGTTTCTTAAATATGAACTAAATAGCAATGGCAGACGCATTATACATCACATTAAATAGTGCTTGAGTCGAATAAATTATGTACGCACTTGCTGACAAGTAACATTGTGCTACAATATATATAAAGGAGATGACAGCACACATATCTATACTTTAATGAAGTTTTTCCACCGTCGAGTTTATTACTGTTTGTCGCACATACGCACTGTCAGGAAAAGTTTTGTAATTAGTATATTTCTGCGTTGTGCTGGCATCTAATGGGGGGATGTAGAATGAAGCTCTGTCTGTATACACCTGGATGCCTGACAAAGAGGGAGGAGCTCAGTGACAAACCACAGCAGCCTGTGCTTGGAGGAGAGACCCTTGGCGTGGAGTCACATGTCTGCAGAGGTGCTTGGGTTCCTCGCTGCTTGTGGCTGGCGGCCTGGTATCAGTTAGAATACTTTCAACAGCGATGGCTGTGGTGTGTGGGAGTTGCTCGCACAAGTCACTGTGATTGTTATTGTTAAAGACATTGTCATTGGTCCATTCCCTCCTACCGCACAGTGAAACAGGATAAAAAGAAACCTGCAATAATTGTTTATCAGTGATCTAGGGGCTGTCAGTGTAAGTTAGAGATCTCTTGTGCTTGATATGTAGTGCAATTGTTTTGTGGCAATAGTGTACTTGATAGGCTATAAAGGGTTTGTGTGTGCAGGCAGCGGTATTGGAATTCGAGCTACCTTTACTTCAGGTGTGTGAAGATATGCGGCAGTAATTGTTTTAGCAGTCAAAATCTCAGGATTTTTTAAATTTATCACCGTTTTTTCAATTTTTTGGATTATAAATTATTAAGCGATGTCTCTTCTGCGCTCTATAGCGTGTTTTTAACGTATCACCTGTACATACATGCTGTACGTAAGCTCCTTACAGTAGTTACATTTGTTAGGTTTAAGTTTTCCAAAAGTATTCTCAGGTGTAGGTATTAGGACAAGGGTGTACGTAAGGAATGCGATTTCTCAAATCTAATCACTTTGACAGAACTGCTGTTCACAGATTAAAAATACAGTTCGCCTGTTCATAGGTATATGGAAGATTGAGACGTACATCAGGTGTGCGTGGGCATAGGACATAAGTGCAGACAGGAAACGTGACTCATAAAATATAAAAGTCCCTGTTTGATGGAAGTGATTGTAAAAATTGTTTCTTAGAACCCAGTGGATTTTTTAAATGTCCTACCATTTTAAATGTGGAACAAGTAAACTTAATTGGGCTGTTTTAATTTTCATTTGAACAGGCAAGACATCTTCAATTTTCCAGTTATTTTTGAATCTCACACCAGAAACAACTATTTCGAGAGAGAAATTCTTGGCAGTCACATTTTAGGGTCATAAATAATGCTAACTGGGAAAGAAATTATAATGATGAGGATAATAAAATGTGTAATACATTATAGGAAAACAATTGGATGATATACTAGGCAGTCCTAATTGAGTAATAAATAGGGAAAATAAACTGGCTAATAAATAATATAAGAATAATTGGGCAATAACTAACAACCAACTCCAAGGTTTTAATCTCCCACCAACTGACAGCCATTTTGGACATGTCTGTCTTCCTCAAGCAGGCTGCACCAGAATCTCTGCTGTTTTTGGGTCATAAACCGTAGAGGGTAGTGTGGCAGTTATCAGTAATAATAATTGGGCGATAACATTGGAAAGGTGTGATGAATGTGACTGGCCACTAATAATGCTAATAAATAAGATCTGCCATCTCACATAAATCTGGCAGACATGCAGGCTGAGGCAGCCTTGCTGGCCAACAGGATGATGATGATGATAATAATAATAATAGTAATAATAATAATTTTCGTGTGACTCAGTGGCCTGGTGCAAGTCTTTCGGTTGAACACCACTTCGGCGACTTAGGTGTCACTGACCCACCCCAGTTATCATACTGGGGAAAGGGGACCAACAGTTGAACGTGGTATCCCAACCATGTGTCGTTTCTGGAAACTCCTCACATCTTTGAAAAATGAAGGCTGCATTAAAACACAGACTGCAAAATCCAATGCCGACCAGGACTCGATCCTGCAACCTTTTGTTTTCCAGTTGAACTTTTTATTGGTAGACCACCAGCGACGACTGACCAATAGCATAACGCCACTTTAATTGTGTCACCATTTTTAAGTTGCCCCATTGGTTTGAGGGGAAGGGGACAGGGGAGGGAAAGAGGTGACCATGACCTCCCACTTGGGGGAGATCTGGTAATAAGCAGACTGGCCTGGAATGCTCACTGTCATATTACTCTCACCTTACCACTGTTTATCACGGTCTTATCATTAGACAAACATGCGCACCTGTCTCAAGAACATTAGATTGAAAAAATGTGAGTGCGTATTTGCCACATGAAGTCAATGCATGACAGCTTGTGAAATGTACCTGACAGTTCAAAAAAATCTTGGAGAGGCTCTGATATCATACACAGGGAATTCAGGAAGAAAGTTATACATGTCATCCCACGTTAAGACATTCTCCAAGAGTGACACATCGGCAGAGAGAGCACATGTTCCGTGTCTCCTGCAGGCAGTGTTTTGCTGTGGTACGAATAACAAGTGCATCACAGTGTCCAACTGAAATGGTGCAGTAACTGAAAACACACTTGTGAGTTGATATATGCGAGGTAGTAGCAATCTTATGGGCAAAACGTCTAAAGTGCACACAGATTCAGCGTGAAATTTTGTGGTATATGGACTATTTTTAAAAATATCCGAGATGTCCATATTTAAAAAATTATCGTTATCGGCCGTCGATATACAGAGGAAAGTATCGATATATCGGTACATCGACAGAAAGGAGTATCGATGTACTAGCCTATAAAAATATCGGTTGCACATTGTACATATACTGCCGGTTCTAGAGCTGTATATTTAAGACTGATTTAGTATTAGATATGCTGTACCTCAACAAGCTAGCAGCCTGCTTATCCCTCTTAGAGCAAGAATTTAACGGAAAGCAATGCATGTTCACGCTTGGCGATAACAACTTTGCTAAGAATGGTAACTGCACGTAAGTGGCACAATAAACGGTGTCCAATTTGGGGGGGGGGTCCATTGTCCGGAACACTACATGTCAACTACCCTGTTGTTTTTTTTTTCATTTCTTCAAACGCCAGCTACGTAACAAATGTTGTGTCAAAATTGGGAGTGAAGTTAAACGTAGCAGTTTCTTTTGGTAGCGCCGAGCACTTATTACGACAGCGTTAGCTTTTCCCCTCACACGTCTTCCTCCGCCCACTGCAAAGAGCAACCTTGTCATTTACATTTTTTTCATCATTTTCAGCAAATGTTTTTGAAGAATGCCGATGTGAAGAAATAGCACACTAGTTGCGGTAAAAATTGGTTTTTAACGCAGCTGATGTGCTATTTCTTCACATCGGAAATATTGTTGTTCTATTCACACCGCCATGCCCCAGTACAACCGGACTGCTTCTTTGTGCCACCTATACTTGCCTCACACATCAAAGAAAAAGACTGGACACGATGAAAGCCAAAAAAATAGCAAGACTTTTTCACACAGTGAAAGTAAAACTGTTCCACTGCAATTTAAAACAAACAATTTGAAATATTTACCGTTAATTGCGAAAAAATAAAAATATTAGCACTCGATATGGCCATTTTGACGTCAGTATATCGATATATTGGACTGATGGACGTCGTTGATATATATCGATACTATTCGGTTGAATCCAATCTCGATATATCGATATATTACCAACAGCCTTAATATGAACGGTATGTAATGCCGCATCAGCAGTAGAGAAAGGTCTCCAGCAACTTGACGAAGGATGCACAGACGTGGATGACGCTAATACGGAAGAAAGATCATCGACATTTGCCACAGACGGCAGTGTCCAACTAATCGAGGAACTGATTCACAGGAATCGTAGAGTGAATATCGCAGGTATTGCTCAACAGATGTGCGTCTCAGTAGGCAGTGCTCGTTCCACTGCCCGAGATCGTCTGCATATCTGCTCTGTGATCACAGTCAGCTGCACACAAAGGTGCAAAGTTTGTGGTGTCTCTGGCCTTCTTCGAATGTTAAGCCTTGGAAGGCAATGATTTCCTAGCCCGCATCATTGGGGGCGAGGGGATTTGTGTCCATCATTTCACACCAGCAATGAGGAGAGTGTCCATGGAACGGAGACACACCAGCCCGCCTCCACGGGAGAAATGCAAAGTTACGTCATCAGCAGGGAAGTTCATGGCGACTGCTATATTCGACTATAAATGAGTTGTGTACACAGAGTTATTGACAAATGATTGTACCACTGATGGCGACTCGTACTGTGCGACACTGACATCGCTGCGCAACACAAAAAAAGGAATAAGGGGCGTGGGAATTAAGCAAAGACATTGTTCCCTGCACGACAATGCAACACGCCATAGGCTACGCACAACAAAAGCTTGGCTTCAACGTTTTCAATGGGAGCTTAGAAAGCATCTGCCATACAGTCCAAACGTAGCACCATTTGATTTTCATTTTTTGGAATGCTGAAAGAACATTCACATCTAAAACTAAATATATGTTCTGCAATTCGCTGTGCAGTGCATGGCAGAGGGTACATCCCAGTGTACCAGCTATTAGCTTTTCTTGTCATTTCATTCACGTGTGGGGCATGAGAAGAATGACTGTTTCAATGCCTCTCTGCGTGCTGTAATTAATCTAATATTGTTCCCATGATCCCCATAGGAAAAATACGAAGGGGTTTGTAGTACAGGGTGATTCAAAAAGAATACCACAACTTTAAAAATGTGTATTTAATGAAAGAAACATAATATAACCTTCTGTTATACATCATTACAAAGAGTATTTAAAAAGGTTGTTTTCACTCAAAAACAAGTTCAGAGATGTTCAATATGGCCCCCTCCAGACACACGAGCAATATCAACCCGATACTTCAACTCGTTCCACACTCTCTGTAGCATATCAGGCGTAACAGTTTGGATAGCTGCTGTTATTTCTCGTTTCAAATCATCAATGGTGGCTGGGAGAGGTGGCCGAAACACCATATCCTTAACATACCCCCATAAGAAAAAATCGCAGGGGGTAAGATCAGGGCTTCTTGGAGGCCAGTGATGAAGTGCTCTGTCACGGGCTGCCTGGCGGCCGATCCATCGCCTCGGGTAGTTGACGTTCAGGTAGTTACGGACAGATAAGTGCCAATGTGGTGGCGCTCCATCCTACTGAAATATGAATTGTTGTGCTTCTTGTTCGAACTGAGGGAACAGCCAATTCTCTAACATCTCCAGATACTGTAGTCCAGTTACAGTAGCACCTTCGAAGAAAAAGGGACCAATAACTTTATTGGCTGAAATGGCACAGAAAACGTTCACCTTAGGCGAGTCACGTTCAAACTGAGTTGTTTCCCGCGGATTCTCAGTGCCCCATGTACAGACATTTTGACGGTTGACTTTCCCGTTAGTGTGGAAAGTTGCTTCATCACTAAACACAATCTTTGAAACGAAAGATTCATCTGTTTCCATTTGAGCAAGGATAAAATCACAGAAATCGATTCTTTTAATCTTATCAGCTGCAGACAGTGCTTGAACCAATTTCAAACGATAAGGTTTCATAACTAACCTTTTTCGTAGGACTCTCCATACAGTTGATTGTGGAATTTGCAGCTCTCTGCTAGCTCTGCGAGTCGATTTTCCTGGGCTGCGAACAAATGCTTGCTGGATGCGTGCTACATTTTCATCACTCGTTCTCGGCCGTCCAGAACTTTTCCCTTTGCACAAACACCCATTCTCTGTAAAGTGTTTATACCAACGTTTAATACACCACCTATCAGGAGGTTTAACACCATATTTCGTTGGAAATGCACGCTGAACAACTGTCGTCGATTCACTTCTGCCGTTCGCAATAACACAAAAAGCTTTCTGTTGAGCGGTCGCCATCTTAGCATCAACTGACGCTGACGCCTAGTCAACAGTGCCTCAAGCGAACAAATGTACAACTAAATGAAACTTTATAGCTCCCTTAATTCGCCGACAGATAGTGCTTAGCTCTGCCTTTTGTCGTTGCAGAGTTTTAAATTCCTAAAGTTGTGGTATTCTTTTTGAATCACCCTTTATATTCGTAGAGACATCATTTAAAGCCGGTTCTTCAAACTTTGTAAGAAGTTTTAAATGTGGCTGCCTAGTTCAGTGACCGTTTACATATTCAAATTGGCCTGTAACGTAAGTACAAATTTATGGGAATTTTTTTTAATATAAAAGTGTAAGTACTAACACTACAAGAAAGAAACAGTACTTACATGTCACGTATTAGATAAATATCAAGCGAGAAAGGCTTAAGTCACAATTTTTTTTAAAAAGAATACATGGAAGGCGAGCCACTATGGGCTGCTCATACCAATAAAGCCACAGGTAGCAACAGACTGAGGCGCCCGCGTTAGCAAGTGCGGGCAGGTGAACGTTACACCAAGAGCGCCATCCAGTGGCAGTAAATATAAGTAGGCTACTTAACATTTAAAATGTAAACAGTTGAATATTAAGTACAGCAACTAACAGGCAAAGTTTTATTTGACAACAGCAAACATGGTAACTTTTTGTTTATGTAAAAGTTTAGAAATACAGTTAGAAGACTGAAAACTGATTAATAGTGCAAAAAGAAGCAATACTTACACGTCACGTATAAAATAAGCATTAAGCGAAAAAGCTTTAGTCACAATTTTTAAAGTGAGTGGAACGCAAGCCACTACGAGCTGCTCGCATATGTCGAGCTACAGGTAGCATCAGACTGACAACAGACCTGTTAGATGAAGTCGTCGTCAAGATCTATTAAACTGTGTGTCCCAGCGTGTGGGTGAGCACAAAATCACCGAAATGTATGGCAGACAGGTAGCAAACATGTTTTCCAGCCATGTTTTACGGCGGGATGACTTCACTTAACGAAGTCTAATTATACCCAGCAAGACCAAAATGTTGATAGTAATATAAAATAAAGAAGTTTGTACAGTCAAATGGCTGAAGTATCATTCAAACTTCTACTTTAAATTTCGAGTCACCGCCACTACGAGATATAAGGATGCCAGACCGTCCTGCCATTCACGGAATTGCCTCCACTTCGATCCCTCCAACTTCTGTATGAAGATGGCATCTGTTCTTTCGGACTTGTCCGAAAGAACAGATACCATCGGTGACCATGCAGCTCTCTTAGAATGAAATGATAATTAAATCAAGACCCTAAGCCGTCGACAGACGTTGATATACATCAACGGGGACAGTTGAAAATGTGCTCCCCCACCGGGACTCGAACCCGGGATCTCGTGCTTACATGGCAGACGCTTATCCATTTGAGCCATCCGATGGTATCCGTTCTTTCGGATGTGTCCGAAAGACATGTCCGAAAGAACATATACCATCGTCATATAGTTAAGGCTAACCGGCCATTGACCTTCTTCATCTGTGCTGGATGCACACGCATTGCCAGAACTCTTACGGGACTCGGTAAGATTGTCTGCCGCGAGAAATGAGTGTAATGGGCAGGGGCACTACGAATGTAGTGTGCGTAGATTAAGTTGGGAATGTGGATCTCACAGGGAGCGTGCAAGGGATAAATCCTTGCAGTTGCACTATCCTCTGTGCCCTCGGTGGCTCAGATGGATAGAGCGTGTGACATGTAAACAGGAGATCCTGGGTTCGAGTCCCAGTTGGGGCACACATTTTCTACTGTCTCCGTTGATGTATATCAACGCCTGTCGACAGCTTAGGGTTTTGATATAATTCTCATCTCACTCCAACTCCTGAGCTGAGAGTTCAGTCTGTCGCTGCCCAGAACAAATCATAGTGGCCACCCTTGTTAAGTTGACCGAGGGATCCTCCTCCTACTGACAAATGCCTACTGTGGTGTGGCGTCCGAATTGTCAGAACTAAAGTGAGATGCTTTGCAACCCCACTAAGTCACAATTCTGTGACTTTGTGATCAGCAATAATGCGTGTGATGGTGCCATTTTCACGTCTGTCTGCACGTTTCTTGTAATTGGTAGCCACCAACGACCGTGCAGCTCGTGTTAGTACTGCCTTTGTTCAATAATACGGCTCGTAATAATTTCGGTCGTGATTTCTTAGTGATGCCTCCACTAGCATCTTGATCAATAGATGCGATGATGCTATCCACGCTTCCGCCACAAGTGAATTTATGCTGCCCCTGCCTGGGCTTGAGTCAGAGCAGATGTCTTAGTTATTAATTATTTCCAGTGTAACTCTCAGTTTGCTTTCTTAAAGCGTTATTAACACCCATTAACAAGTATTCAGCTAGTTTTATTAATTTGTATTGACTTGTAGTAAGACGTTGTTCGTGTAAAGTTGTTACTTTGCGTTATGTGTGGAGTAACTGCTGTTAGAATGTAACAGGCTACCTCACATTTCTTGTGATTATGAGCCACATGTTCGAATTTTTATCAGGTGTGCGCTTCTTCTGGTCTGTAGTATTCCCCTGTTGCCTCACGTAAAAAGTTCTATTTAGCTGCCACAAACCCGTGTTAAACGAAACGGAGTCCTGTACCACACTGGTAGAGACAACAGCAGGATAGCACGTCAGACCAAGTGTTCCAGCTAATTGGGAACCTGGCGCAGACAGTTTAATTAACCCCACAGCCGTTCCTTTTATCATTTTATTTTCAGCCAACAACGACACAGAAAGCAGCATCTTCAAATCGTATTCGGCCCACTGAAATGCTGGCAACTAAGTAAGATAGGTAAAGACATCGACGAAGTTGTTGTAGTCTTGAAACGACGATCGCTTCAAATAAAATATTACAAGTTTGATAACCACTATTGCATGTTAAAACTAGTGCTGTTTTTATTTACACTGCCGCAGAGGAAACAGATGAAGAAATGTTTGTTATCTGTCGACAGTCTGATGGTTTCTTCTAGCTTCCACGTGTGAATGGAATGGGAATGGGAAGTGCAGGGTCGAGCAAAAATTTGGAAACACCAAAAAGGCAATAGATTACCATGCCCGATACGATGTTGGTAAGCCATTGGCATTCAAAAAAGTTTCTAGATGTCTCGAAATGGAGAAATACGGATCCTGTATACTTCTCAAGGGAATATTGTACCATTATTCCTGCAAAATAGCCGCACGTTGGATAACGGTGATGGGGGTGGATAGCGATCACACGCCCTTCTCTCCAAAGTAGGCCCCACCGGCTCAATAATACTGAGATCTGGTCACTGTGATATCCAGGTCTATCTATCTATATCCGGATCCCGCTCTAGCTACTGCCGGGTCTGGGTGCTGACAAGTCCTGTCCATTTGGCTCGGTCCTCCCACCACTTTTCTTCCTCCACTTGCTGCAAGTTCACACCTCTCCTTTCCAGATATTCTCACTCCCATTTTCCACCGTGTTCTTGGGCGCCCTATAGGTTTTTTCCCATCCATATTTAGTTTTTCCATAATTTTGGGGAGTCTCTGCCCATGTATCCTCTTAACATGCCCATACCATTTTAATCTCTTTTTTTCAATTTCTTCTCTCATACTTTCTTGTTTAAGGTCCTTTCTAAACTCTACATTTCTTACTCTGTCCATTCTTGTTTTTCCCTTAACTGCTCTGAGAAATTTAACTTCCCCTGCTTGCAGTCTGCTCCAGTCCCTTTCTGTCATTGTCCATGTTT
Organism: Schistocerca americana; assembly: GCF_021461395.2. NCBI lineage: Eukaryota > Metazoa > Arthropoda > Insecta > Orthoptera > Acrididae > Schistocerca > Schistocerca americana. The sequence continues at coordinate 222,967,542 of NC_060119.1, forward strand.
CTCCATCATAGGTGACAATAAGGAAGTAATAATTCTTATACACAAGTTTTGCTTTTTCTGCAACTTCCTTGCTCCAAATCAGGTGTTTTATTTGTTGTGACTTGGCAAGACAGCCAAGCCACTATGAGATAGCCGAAAGGCACGCGTTTAAGCTCACGCAGGCTGGCGTGAGGTCTGGAACAGTTAAAGGAATAGAGTCTAGCAAAAAAGGTACGTAGCTTCTGGAGTACTTAACTTTAATCCATAATTGGTGAACATCGGTCTGGCGGTACATGCATCACACGATAAATAGCAAATGATAATGGCGCCTTGCTAGGTCGTAGCAAATGACGTAGCTGAAGGCTATGCTAACTATCGTCTCGGCAAATGAGAGCGTAATTTGTCAGTGAACCATCGCTAGCAAAGTCGGCTGCACAACTGGGGCGAGTGCCAGGAAGTCTCTCTAGACCTGCCGTGTGGCGACGCTCGGTCTGCAATCACTGATAGTGGCGACACGCGGGTCCGACGTATACTAACGCACCGCGGCCGATTTAAAGGCTACCACCTAGCAAGTGTGGTGTCTGGCGGTGACACCACATTATTGTTTGGTAGAAATTTCCTCCCTTCTGTAACTTCCTATAAAGTTCTTTAGTTATTCTTCCATCCCTAGATATTTCACTCCCTAAATAAGTGAAACTTTCTACCACTTTTAGGGGTTCTCCATTCAAGGTAATATTTCCGTTGATCCTTTTCTCTCTTCCAAATACCATTACTTCACTCTTATCTTTATTTATTTTTAATCCATACCTTTTCATTATTTCCTTCCATGCATCAAGTTGTAACTGTAGATCTACCTCTTTATCACCCCAGATTACCATATCATCTGCAAAAATCATCTTTTTGTCTTTTTGTTTTACTCTATCTTTAACTGCCCTATTCATTCCCTCCATCACAACATTAAAAAGTGTAGGGGATAGAATACTTCCTTGCTTAAGTCCTTATCTTATTTCGAAGCATTCAGAGTTCCCCAATGGTGCTCTAATTCCACAATTGTGTCCTCTGTACATTGTTTTTATTACATTTGAACTGACGAGTGACCTTGAATTTCAGGTCACCATGCAATTCCCTGCCTATGGAGTTCCCTTCGTGTTATTTTGGTGCTGAGAGGATTCACAGGTGCGACATTCATTTCTGCAGTTACTTCTGCGGATGTTGTCCTCTTATTCTTCGTCACATCCCTCTTCAGTGACCGCCTGTCGTCATCACTCAACACACACTTTCGTCTGCTTTCTGACGTAGAAGGTGATGTTTTTCCGCTTTCCCTGTATCCGGTGTGAATCTTCGATATGGCACCTCCTGAAACACCAAACACATTGGTTCCTTTGGTTACGGAAGCACCTATCATACGCCCACCAACAATTTGCCCACGTTCGAACTTACTTAGCTCCGACATAAGGCACTCACAACTACACTGAACACTGTTCTGAGAGCGACTGACAATTGTAACGTGTTAAATACATTGAACAAGTGAAGTTTATTGACCAATACAACAACAAAAAATGGTTCAAATAGCATTGAGCACTATGGGACTTAACTTCTGAGGTCATCAGTCCCCTAGAACTTAGAACTACTTAAACCTAACTAACCTAAGGACATCACACACATCCATGCCCGAGGCAGGATTCTAACCTAAGACCATAGCGGTCGCGCGGTTGCAGACTGTAACGCCTAGAACCGCTTGGCCACAGCGGCCGGCCCAATACGACAGCACAACCTGCAGGCTTGGTTAGCATCTACATCAATTTTGAGGTATGCATTTCTCACTTGTTTCCATAGTTTTGCCCAACACCTGCAGTTTTTAGTAGGTCGCACGTGGGTGTCAGACTGTAAGGTCCATGTTTCGATTTCAAGTCGATCCAAGGATTCTTTCTGTCACCACTTCCACATACGGCAATATTTTGTTAATTCGGAAAAAGTCAAGATTGACTATGGTTTGGAGTCCATGTTCAACTGTAGGTCACTTCCATAAATGGCGGTACAGAGGATGGAAGAAGGTAATAGCGTACTATCACACCAGGCAACTGAGAAGAATTATATGAAAGTGCGGTGTCTGTTCTTTCGGACATGTCTGAAAGAACAGACACCACGCGCAGTTCGGAGCTGTGATACATTATACGTAAACTGAAGGTGAAGGGGGGGGGGGGGGGGGGAGCAGAACGGTTCAAATGGCTCTGAGCACTATGGGACTCAACTGCTGAGGTCATTAGTCCCCTAGAACTTAGAACTAGTTAAACCTAACTAACCTAAGGACATCACAAACATCCATGCCCGAGGCAGGATTCGAACCTGCGACCGTAGCGGTCTTGCGGTTCTAGACTACAGCGCCTTTAACCGCACGGCCACTTCGGCCGGCGGGGCAGAAAGGAAAAGAAAGGGAAGGGATTACTGATGTCAACTGCCTCGGGACAACATGCGGAATCAGCGGCGACGAATGAAAATGTGCACTGAACCAGGATTCGTACCCGGGATCTCCTGCTTAGTAGGCAGGTGTGTTGACCGCTGCGCCATCCGGGAGCCGGTGTTATCGCAACTGAGCAGACAGCTGCGGCACGCGCCACGGCCGGCTCACATCCCACCGTGCACCACCTACACACAGTCGCTGTTCGTTCCCTCCATGCTCGCTACTCTGAGATTCCGGCAGGCGGTCGATCTCCTGGTGCGTCTGCACTGAAGAAGGTGTATCCGTTGCCCATCTAAGCGAATCATTTGTATGAATGCGTCTTATCTGTCCGAACGTGTCCGAAAGAACGATCACCAGCTTCCGATTCCATAGGATAATACGAGAACTGCCATCACTTTATAAAGTTTCATGATGGCCTCTTTTTGTACTTTACGGTCCAATGTTCTGATAATTGTACCACAGACGGCTTGGAATGTGTGTATTTTATTTTCAATATCAGAGACAAAATCAAAACTTATAGCGCAGCTTAAATAAGAGATTTGAGAGACTTCTCCTAAAGCTGAATCATCCAAAACAATTTTTAACCTGACTGCAGATTTTCCTCGGAATGCCATTATTTTCGTTTTCGTTTTCTTTAAAGTTATATTTCTTAAAAGTTAATAACAAAAATATAAAACTGTAATTGGATTTAACTTTATCAAAGGTACCTAATCTACTACGGTCAGAAAGACTGCTCACATTTAAGATTTGTAAGATTGTCGCTTTCCATACATCGGTCCTTTCACATCGATATTTTTCTTAGAACATCGATGTATAAATACATGGATGTTTATCATAGTGATGTTTGCGTCCCTAGTTGAAACCAACCTTCGAGTTAGTGACAGCTTTACCTTAACAATACCTAACGTGTACAACGTATTACAACTACTTAGATGCGCCTTGTTATTCACACCAATTGTCCCACGCAGCACTTCACTGTCGCACAGTCAACGATGTCGACCAAATGTAAATAAATGGAAATGTCGTGTGGCTAGGGCCTCCCGTCGGGTAGACCAATGTAAAAAATATTGTAGTCTCCATGCGAGTAAACGAAAATACAATGACGGTTGAAATGTACGGAAAAGCAGCGGGAGAGGTGCAGGTGGATGTGCTGCACACTTGTCGTAGTCAAACATGGAAGTGACTTGCCGAAACTGTAAGTGTTTTGTGTCGTTTCTGATCAGAAAGTTTACGGGCCTTTCTTTTTGCGGAGGGAACAGTGACAAGTGTCGTACCTGCACGTGCTGCAAAATTGGTTGTTTCCTCAACTTCACGAACATTCCAATGGTTTCAGTTTTATGCATGACGGTGTCCCGTCTCACTAACCTTGGGACGCGGCGTTGTCTTAACGACACCATCCCACAACGTTGGACTGGAAGAGGTGGATAACAAGATTTAGTTCATTGCTTTTGGCCTCCTAGGTCACCAAACTCACACCCTGCAATTTTTTTCTATGGGGGTACACAAAAGACACAGTCTTTGTCCCACCTATGGCAGCCAGTCTTCATAAGCTGAGATATTGAATTGTTGCAGCCATCGATTCAATAAACAGAGACCTGTTGATTCGTGTGTGGAACGATGTAGACCACTGTTTCTGTTTCTCGAGTAACGCATGGTGCTCATGTTAAATGTACGGTATAATGCCTTTGCGAAAATAAAACTTTGAAGCTTCCTCTATCCAGTGACGTGCACAATGTGTTACTATATTTCACAGTTCGTCTGTAACAAAAATTGAAATGTGTTCTTTGCTTTTGAATCATCCTATAATAGCTATAACGTAAGATTATACCTCTTAATGAGTGGATTGTGACAGCATTTTAAATTTTAAAATTTGGTCAATAATTATGTGTAATACAGAAAATAAAATGTTTTGTTGCCCCTGGAAGCCGTTAGATAGACAACTTGAAGTTGAGACCGAGTGAGGTTTTCAGCCGTTCAGTAACATAACTGAACAGCCAAAGAAACTGGCACACCTGTCTAATATCGCGCCGCCACGATCACGCATAAGTGACGCGGCATGGACTCGAATTGTGTCTGAAGTAGTGAATTGATACCATGAATCCTTCAGGGCTATGCATAAATCCGTAAGAATACGAGGGGGCGGAGATCTCTTCTGAAGAGCACGTTGAAAGGCATGCCAGATATGCTCAATAATGTTCATTTCTGGAGAGTTTGGTTGCCAGCGGAAGTATTCAAACTCAGAAGAATGTTCTTGGAGGCACTCTGTAGCGACGGAGGGGCTAGCCGAGCGGTTCTAGGCGCTACAGTCTGGAACCGCGCGACCGCTACGGTCGCCGGTTCGAATCCTGCCTCGGACATGGATGTGTGTGGTGTCCTTAGGTTAGTTAGGTTTAAGTAGGTCTAAGTTCTAGAGGACTGATGACCTCAGAAGTTAAGTCCCATAGTGCTCAGAGCCATTTGAACCATTTGAACCACTCTGTAGGAATTCTGGACGTGTGAGGTGTCGCACTGTCCTGCTGGAATTGCCCAAGTCCGTCGGAATGCACAATAGACTTGAATGGATGCAGGTGATCAAACAGGATGCTTGCGTACGTATTATTTGTCAGAATCATATCTAGACGTATTTGGGGTCCCACATGACTCTGGAACAGTCCCTTGCTGACACGCAGGGTCCATGGGTTCATGAGCTTGTCTCCATACCCGTACACGTCCATCCGCTCGGTAAAGTTAGAAACGAGACTCGTCCGTCCAGTTAACATGTTTCCAGTCATCAACAGTCGAATGTCGGTGTTAACGGGCCTAGGCGAGGCGTAAAGCTTTGTGTCGTGCAGTCATCAGGGGTACACGAGTGGGCCTTCGTCTATCGACGATGATTCGATCAATGGTTCATACGCTGACACTTGTTAATGGCCCAGCATTGAAATCTGCAACAATTTGCGGAAGAGTTGGACTTCTGTCACGCTGAACTATTCTCTTCAGTCATCGTTAGTCCCGTTCATGCACGATCTTTTTCCGGCCGCAGAGATGTCAGAGATTTGATGTTTACCGGATTCCTGATATTCACGGTACGCTCGTGAAATGATCGTATGGCAAAATCCGCAATTCATCGCTATCTCGGAGATGCTGTGTCCCATGGTCGTGCGCCGACTATTACGTTCAAACTCAGTTAAATCTTGCGAACCTGCCATTGTAGCAGCAGTATCCGATCTAAAAATTGCGCCAAGCACTTGTTTTCTTATGTAGATGTTGCCGACCGCAGCGTCGTGTTCTGCCTGTTTACATATCTCTGTAACTGGATACGCGTGCCTATACCAGTTTTTCTGCCGCTTCATTGTAGAATGTAAGACAAAATTCATTGGACTGTGTCGATACATCGATTCTCCAGAAACACAAGAGCCATTGGTAGGGGAGAATAATGAATGGAAAGATGGGTGTTTATTTCCGAGAGAAATACGGCGCATTTTCAGTGCAGTTTCTGTAAATAAGTTTTGTTTTCGGCGAGTGACGCGTAAGTAATGCAGAGTGCTTTCAAATGTGTCATATAGCATGTTTTGCAAATACTAACAGTAGACAGCACGAGCAGTTTCCGGTAGAAACGTTGGTACTTTGATTTGATTTTGTGCATTATCAATGTTTTTTTGAAAGCTTGTGCCTCTGAAAACACTGGTTTGCTTATAAACAACTTTTCTGCTACCAGTCACAATTTTCTTTTATTCATATTTTACACGACACGTTTCGGGAAATGATTTCTATTTTCATGTAATTCTTTGTACTATGCCATTTTTATGCAATGTTTTCGAGGTGTGAGAATCGGCTTTGTTTTGTTTATTTTACTGCAATTGCAGTCTCGCACATGTGGAGCATCTGGATTTGTGGGTTATCCGTGTAGTCTCGGGTTCGAATTTACCCGGATGATCGGGAGTTTACCGTGTGTGTTCTTATAGGCCCAGCCTCCATCCCCCCCCCCCCCTTCCCCTCCTGTACTTTAGCCTTTCTCCGCGCCTTGAACGATGAGGTTGACTGGAATCGTATTGCATCTAATTTTCGAATAGGGGATTTCCACGCATCACCATACATTTAACAGAAGGACTGACGTCACGAGGAGAGTGCATTTCTCCGAAGACATGCCGATTACCTCACCTTCGTGAAAAGGAAACCGGAGTACAGGTACTCGCGTTGCTGGAAACGGAATTCCTCGAATATGCTGGCCTCCACGAGTGCTCATGCGCGGCCAAGGGCATCTAGCTGCACGTCCTTGTCCAGCACCAAGTTCCGTTGCAAGCGTGTGGAAGAATCAAGTTTCCAGTCACTGATGTCGCATTGAGCTCCACGCAGAAACATATGTTTCAGCACCAACACACTGAGTAGCCACTTCGCAAACAGTTACATGGAGAAATACGTATATATATATATATATAATTAACGATCCTCGCAGCGTTTCTCTTGTCTGTACATAAGGATAACTTCAGGAACTATTGTACATATTTTGATACGTTTCTCACTAATAAATAGAGTGATTCACGAGGATGTTTCCGCATCGACGCCGATTCGCCGTGGTTATTAACGGATTTCGCATGTTTAATTTAATGGGTGGGCGGATGCCCCTTCTGTCTCCATTCCGTTACACCCCTCTCCCGGAACGAAATACGTATATCAGAAATGACTGAAACAACTGGTTTTCGGTTTTTTATATGTTATTTCCTGCAATAAGCGTAAAAATAGGAAGATTGAAAATTTTGACACTCTCAGTTTCAAGAAACATGAGACCAAATTATTAAACAGACAAGTAAAAGAAAACAGTTCGTCCAGCGTTCGCTATTTTTCTCGCAGAGTGATAAGTGGTTGATTAGTACAAAAAAATCACGTGTTCTACTACTCCGATTGTAGTTTTTTGAATTCCTGCTCAAAATTCGTGTTGTACTTGGAGATCATACCACTATTTGGTAATTACGAATGGTCATTGCTAAAGAGTGAAAACTGAGCTTGAAGAACTCAGTATTTCGTGTTGACTTGTTCGTGTTCACTGGCTACAAGCACGTGAAGGCATATTACGTAGACACAGGCAGAAGATCATCTACTTTCTATTTTTACTGTATACGTACTATGAATGATCTGTTGTTAAATTTTTCATTTAGTACTATTACCACAATTTCTTTTCTCTTTTATAATTTTGTATAAATTGTAGGAAAATATTTAATATTTTAAAGCAAATGAAGCATTGTACTTCATTACTACGCCACTTCGTAAAGATATTTAACAGACAAGGGTGGGTACCATTCTGCAGTGCAACGGATGCCCAGCGATGACAGCGAGAAACCACCGCATACACCAGGTGGGTCTTGCATACTGCAAGTACATGGGTACTTTGAGCCACGACACACGGCAACGGGAACATTGTCTCAGCAGTGCTGTTCCAATTCTTATGCCATGTGTTTGTTGTTCGTTTCTGTCGGCATTGTTACTAAAATAGCACTGATCCCTGTCCAATTTTCTATTATAGCAGAATATTTCAAACCAATTCTAATTTTACGAATAAAAATTACTCCTTTTTTTAAAAAAAACAAGGTTAATTTAAAAAAGAACGAAAAATTTTAGCACTGCTGCTGTGGCTAATTGACATTTCGGCTTTTTATCCGTTTATTAGTAAAAAACATAAAAACGTCTGTTACAACCGAGATCAAACAAACGCCGAAAAATACTGATTACTCATAACAAAAATACCGGTATGGGTTTTTCCCATCCCTAACGTATACCTCAGATGTCTGCGGACTCTGTTATGCATGTGAAAGTGAGCAGTGAACGACGGTTTCCTAAGTGTTTGCCAATCGTGTAACTGAGGCAGGACTTAGGTACCAGCCCGGCAGTCGCTTAGTGGGATGTGGGAAACCTCCTAAAAACTACATCCTGGCTGGCCGGTGCCCCAGCCCTCGGCCTTAACCAGCCGGGCGGATTCGATCCGGAGCTGGCGCATCTCCCTGTCGCGGAAACGGCGCTTTAACACGAACGTCTATCCGGACGTCGTAACATTATCTACACCTACACAAATACTGCGCAGGCCACTGTACAGTGCATGACGGATGGAACATCGATCCATTATTATCCATTTTCTGTTCTGTTCCATTGTTCTCCAGATTTACACAATAGGGTTTCACGAGCTCTACGTCGTCTTCCTGCCAACGATTCCCATTTAAGTTCCCCGATCATTTCTGTTACACTTTTGTACAGGACATGAAGACCTTTTATGATCCCATCGTCGATCTTCCGAAATCAGTGGGTATCTGTTGTCGTATCTACTTCGTACGGATTCCAAGAACCGGAACAGTACTCTAGAATTCCTGGCAGTAGCGTCCTCGATGCGATTCCCTCTCAGATGAATTGATGGACCGACAGTACAAGCGCTTGTTGAAGCAAACTGAGTAAGTGACCCGGATGGATGGATATTTTTCTCACGTGCCAATAATGCGCCCTCTTGAAACTCACTGATTTGACGGTAAGGTCCGCGCGTACGTCTCCGAGGCATCCTGCGCGTCACCTCAAGTCATACTCAACCATAACCTTTCGGGTTATAGAGACAACGAGAGCCGCAGGCGTATTTTACCGGTAGGTAGTGTTGCGCCGAGGTATCGATGTCGACCTTGAACACGCTGGCTGACGTAGTTCAAATGCTTATCATTTCTGCAGAACATTCTAATGTACATGTCCTGTGAATATGAACGTCCTATCTCTAGTCGTTCATGGTGTATTTTAACTAGAGAATTATAGTCACAGAAACCATCTCTCTCTCTCTCTCTCTCTCTCTCTTTCTCTTTTCCTGTGCTGTTGAGCGAGAAATGGCAATATCGCAACGGTCTTTGTATTTTGCAACTGATAAACATGGCTGGATTTTCAAATGACGTACACCATGGCTGTCTGTCTTCATGAAGTAACAGTTTTTGTCTGAAAGCTTTAATGTTTGTCCAAAGATCGCAAATAATGCTGTGCTCCCCTCTAAGGTTTTCATTCAATCATTCAAATGAAGAGCAACATCAGCCAAGAAAGCTAGTATCTAAAGTCATCCTTTGTCCGACAAGACTTCCAAAGATTATTTTTCTCATTCAGAAATATTTCAGTCTCTGTCCTCTAAGAAAATAGGTTGATAAATGTTACCAATTATTCGAAAGAAAGAAAACTTGAAACAATAACACAGCAAACAAGACCGGAATGTCACAGTCAGCTGCAGGCAGAGGGTTCCTGGTGGCATCTCTGTTATTTATGATCTAATGAAAGCGACGTCCCTTAGATTAACGAGTGGGAATAATCACGTGCTACTTTCAAAGAAATAATCAAAGCACGAGTTGAAAGAAATGTACCAGAAAATGGACAATAATGCACAGAAGGTAGGGCTCAAAGTGAATCGAGACAAAGCAGAGTTCATGCAATTAGGAAGAAGACAAGAGCAAGTAGAATTTCTTGAGATAGATGGCAAGAGGTTCAAGAGATCAGACCAGTTCAAATACTTGGGATCTTGGTTTACCACAGACAACAACATAAAAATGGACATCAAGGATAGAATAGCATGCATGCATTCCCTCAGAGAGAAGCTCGGCTCTAAATCTATCTCAGTGAACACTAAGATGAAAATCTACAACACATTGATATGCTGAGCAGTAATGTACGGTTCAGAAACATGGAGCATGACTAAGCGAGAAAGGGACAAACTATTAATATTTGAAAGAAGAGTAATGAGGAAGATATGGGGACCAGTTTTAGATAACGGAGAATGGAGGAGGTGGAAAAACGAGGAAATCTACGATCTGATGCGACAACCAACTATCCTACAGAAGATAAAGAGCAAAAGAATACAATGGGTGGGCCATGTAGCCCGTATGCCAGATGGAAGGTGGCGCAGTGGTTAGCACACTGGACTCGCATTCGGAAGGACGACGGTTCAATCCCGCGTCCGGCCATCCTGATTTAGGTTTTCCGTGATTTCCCTAAATCGCTCCAGGCAAATGCCGGGATGGTTCCTTTGAAAGGGCACGGCCGACTTCCTTCCCCATCCTTCCCTAACCCTATGAGACCGATAACCTCGCTGTTTGGTCTCTTCCCCCAAGCAACCAACCAACCAACCAACCAGATGGAAGACAGGCCAAGATGGCACTAGCGGGTAAACCGAACACCGAACGCCCCATTGGACGACCAAGACAGCGCTGGATGGACGACCTGGCGAAGGACCTAGCAGCCCTGGGAATTGAAGAAACTTGGTGGAACCGCGCACAAAGGATGTGGAAGCAGCGCGTGGTCTGCAGGGCCTATGATTGCTGAATATCTATCTATCTAACTTTCAAAGAAATTTCGTTCAAGCGCCGGCCGTTAACACAATCCCTTCGTGAGTCAGATGCGTCCCAGGCCGTATTTTTGATCACCCTGGTGTAGGCAGCTGAAAAGAATGCTTGCGAACGGCGAGGAAGGAGCAGGTGGACAGTTCTTCCTCGCTACCTTCCTTTCGGCGGAGTCCACTGGCCAATGGCATTGGTCGTCCAATAAACATTATCCTACTGTAAGACTTCAATGTCAGCAGAATTTAACACAAACAAATGGAGTACTACAAAGAAACCCGATCAGTCCGACTCTGTTCAACATGATGACAGCAGACGCCACACTTCTCATTATGGACAGCTCAGCAACGCTTATACTTTATGCGGACAAAGTGGTAATACGTTCAGAAAATAAAGAAGTGCTACAAAATGTGCTAATCAGACTTACATTATGGACCCTAGAGAGTGACCTACAAATAGGTTCAAATGTGTGTGAAATCTTATGGGACTTAACTGCTAAGGTCATCAGTCCCTAAGCTTACACAGTACTTAACCTAAATTATCCTAAGGACAAACACACACATCCATTCCCGAGGGAGGACTCGGACCTCCGCTGGAACCAGCTTCACAGTCCATGACTGCAGCGCCTTTGACGGCTCGGCTAATCCCGCGCGGCGACCTACAAATAAACCACAGCAAAATCAAAAAGATGATTTTTAGAGAAGGTGGTAGAGTCACGCCAAAAGACATACCTGCCCTTCAAAATAAACCTCTGGAAGTGGTAGCAAAATTCAAATATCTCTTGAGTTACTCTGCAAGCAGCTCTGGCGTCATTCAATACCCATGCAATGAAAGAGCAAAACATTCAACAGCTTCAGAAACTCTCAATAAAAAAGGCAATGACACTATTTAAAATGGCCATAGCACCAATAGTAACTCATGGAATGCATATAATCTGGGATATACTAAAAGTCAATGACTTCGTAACATTGGAGAAAGTTACATCTTAACGAAAGAAACCTTCTTCATAGAAATAGATGACATTAGAATGCAGATGCTCCTGCCAAACACCAAGGACCACGAAAGCACACGCCGAATACTCATAGAAAAACACAGTTCTAACTGGAAAGACTTCTACTCAACCGGCGACACAACAACGGAAGAATGGATACAGGTGAAATGCGAACTCCGACATGCTGTAAAACGATCGCAACTCATGGTTTTCTCCACAAGTTAAGCCAAAACAAGTGATTCCACCAGCCAAATGAAGACTCCGTTTATGAATTGTGCGATTAATACTATGAAAGATATCATGCACAAAAGCACGGAAAAAGACGAGTGTCGATAATGAAACTAGGACAATGAAACCATCCCTTTGCTTAGGGCGTTGATTCCCATACATTTTAATAAAAATATTGGGAAAAATTTCGGAAAAATAGATTTGTTTGAGATATTTGTACAAAGCCTCAAACTTCTTCAAAGCACAGCCCTTGAGCGACGACACACATTTCCCAACGGCTTTTCCACGACCCAAAGACTCCCAGGTAAGCGGATTCCAGAAGGTCCTCAAGCGCATGTGTGCAATCTTCTTTGATGACACTTAGGGTCCCATGGTGGTGTCCTTTGAGCGAGGATTTCACTTTTTGGAATAGGAAATAGTCTGCTGGTGCAAAGTTGGAACTGTAAGGGTGTTGGGGGATCGCCGCGATGCTGTTTGTCGTCACATAGTCAGTGACCTTAGAGCAAGTATGATTGGGCAGTGTCGTGACTCAATTTCCAACTTCCGGCGATGGCTCGCCTCACCCAGTTGAGCCTTCTCTACAGTCTTCTTAGCACTTCCAAGTAAAATCAACATTCACTGTCTGACCTTCAGGTACAAACTCGAGATGATAATCCCTTTGGAGTAGAAGAAAATGATGGCATGGCCATCACTCGGAATTTGCACATTCGATCCTGTTTGGACTAGCTGATGTAGCAGTGTGGCACTGCGAAATTTGCCGCTTTGTTTCTAGTTCGTATTCGAATGTCCAAGTTTCGTTTCCCATGATTCTGGTGTCCAGAAAGCCGGGGTCTTCTTCAACGCATTTCAGAAATTCTTCGCAAGCAGACAGTCGCCTTTGCTTTTGGTCATCTGTCAACCCATTCGGGACGAATTTAGGGCAGATCTTATGCAGTGCTAATGGTGTACACAGTCATCTTATCAATGCCAACTGCATCTGCGACCTTGCATAAACTTAACCGACAGTCTGAATTCAGCACTTCACACACACATTTCACGTTGTCATCGGTTCTTGAGATCAATGGCCGTCCAGTGTGGGGCTTGTCCTCCACAGTCTTTCGGCCATTTTTGAAGAGCTTGTGCCACTTAAAAGCTATAGTTTCATCCTAGAAAACTTGGCGAATCATGGCCAACGTCTCCGTACCCGATTTTCGCGATTGACAAAGGAACACCCGACACCATGGTCAGTCTGAGAGACATCAGTGTACACTAAGGTACTATCGCAAGGTTCCATGCGACGGTCGTGAAAGTGAAGGCGACAGAGCGAGGCTGGAGTAGTGTCCTTAGTAAGCGAATGAAGACCAAGGTTAACATGGGCCACTTTACGAAGCCAAGGTGGTGAAGGGTTCACACCCACCGGGAAAGTTGCAGGTAGTGTGAAGTTAAGCCATCGTAGCAAGTGCCGAAAGCGGACTCCAGGAGGTAACAGAGAAGAAGGACATGCCCCATACCGGCGATCAAAGGAATCATCGCAGAAGGAAGCGTAGGATGGGTGGCCACGCATGTCAGACAAACGGCATGCAAAGATGCTGAGGAGAAAGTCACAGCGGTAGGACAGTGGTAGTTCAGCAGCTTCAGCATACAGTCTCTCACCTGGGATGGTGTAAAAGGCCCCAGTGGCAAAACGGATGCTACGATGGTGGATAGTGTTGAGATGGCGTAAGAGGGACGGACAGGCAGACACATTAACGAAGCACCCTTAGTCTAGTTACAAATGGACAACGGACCGATACAAACGGAGGAGGGTGGTTTGATCTGCGCCCCAGGAAGTACAATTGAGAAAACGTAGGACATCGAGGGACCACGTACACTGGGCTGCCAGGTAAGACACATGGGAGGACCAAGAGAGTTTCCTAAAGAGCATGAACCCCAGGAATTTCGTAGTTTCAACGAACAGAAGAGGAACAGACCCAAGATGTAAAGATGGTAGGAGAAATCAACTGCGCCGCTAGAAATTCATACAGGAGCAGAGAAGATCAAGACATCGGTGAAGACGCCGCTCAGTGAGACAGATCTGTGGAGAACTGCAATAGATGAAAAAATCGTCGACAAAAAGGGAGCCAGAGACGAGGCACACCAGTTTCCTGGATAAAGGTGTCCGACAAGGCAGAACCCACACGAACCTTGAAAACATGGTCTTTTCAAAATTCCTGAAGGAAATGGGACAGGCGGCCACGAAGCCCCACGTGTAAAGAGTACAGAGGATACCAGTTCTCCAGCAGGTGTTATAGGCCTTCCCCAAATCGGAAAACACGGTCACACTCTGGGATTTCCGCAGAAAACCATTCATGATATGAGTGGTCAAACTAACAAGATGGTCAACTGCGCGCTCGAAATCCACACTATGCAGTCGTTAGTAAATTGCGAGACTCGAGCCACTGTACCAGCTGTGCGCGAACCATATGTTCCTCCTTGTAAACACAGCTGGTGAGAGAGATGGGGCGGTAGCTAGAAGGAAGGCTTTTGTCCTTACTGGGCTTAGTGGCTTCATGCCAATATCCGGCAAACTGCCCATTTGCTGTTGTACATATCAGGCAGCAGGTGCTTGCCCACAAGAGAAAGGTGCTACAACATTTGAATGTGGACAGCGTCTGACCCTGGGGCAGAGGATGGGTATGAACTGAGAACGTGATCGAGCTATGTCATAGTAAAGGCGACATTGTGCAATCACGATTCTGAGAAGAGAAGGATATCAACCAAGCCTCCTCCACTCATTTCGATGGAGAAAGGCTGGATGATAGTTGCAAGAGCTCGAAATTTCGGCAGAATGGCGGCCCAAGGTGTTAGCAACACAGTCCACAACGACATCGCCTGCTTATGTCAGGCCAGAAATTGGGGAAAGGATCTTGGACCCAGAGAGCCATAGGAGGTTGGCCCACACGACAGTGGGAGGGGTGGAATTGTTAAAAGAACTAGTGAATGAAATCCAGCTAGCTTTTTTGCTATTCCAAAAAAATGCGATGACACTTCACGCACACCTGTTTATAGTGAATGCAGTTTGCCATTGTAGGATGATGGTTAAAAACGCGGAGAACACGTCTCCACGAGAGAATTGCGTCGCGGCATGCCTCAGTCCACCAAGGGACTGGGACACGGCGTGGTAAAGAGGAATTGCGAGGAATGGAACGTTCTGCAGCAGTAAATATAATATTTGTGAGATATTCCACCTGGTCAACACAACTGGGGAAATCTTGGTCTTTGAAGGTCGCCAGGGAGGAGCAAAGCTGCCAGCCATCCTTAGTAAACTGCCATTTGAGTGTGCACGCAGGTGGGGTGGGAGTTATCAAACGGATAGCATATGGGAAATGGTCACTCGAGTAGGTGTCAGAAAGAATGGACCACTCAAGACGATGGGCAAGCTGGGCAGTGCAGAAGGATAGGTCCAAATGGTTATAGATGTGCAAGGAGTCGGAAAGGAATGTAGATGCTCCAGTGTTAAGGAAGTAGAGGTTGAGTCGATTAATATCAGGCAAGAGAGCACCTCTCTGACAGGTTCTGAGAGAACCCGAAAGGGGATTATGCAGATTAAAGTCACCGAGTAACAGAAATGGGGGAGGGCGTTGCCCGGTAAGCTGAAGGAAGTCTGCCCTGGTGACATCGAATGATGGAGGGATATAAATAGCACAGAGGGAAGTCAAGTGAGGAAGGAAAAGGGGAACTGCAATAACTTGAAGATGGGTAGCCAGGGACGTGTGTTGACTATGAACGTAATCCCATATGAGCAGCATGAGATGGAATGCCGACCTCAGGGGGGAAGGTCAAAAGGAACCAGGAAGAAATGTGAAAGCTCAAAGCAGTTGTGAGGACTCAAATTTGTTTCCTGAAGGCAGTGTGCAAGGGGACACTGTGATGCTAAAAACAGCCATATATCCTCTTCGTGGGACTGAAGGTAACGAACGTTCCATTGGAGGAGAATCATGGTGAGGAAGAAATCGAGGGGTGTCACCTCGGTGGCTGTCGAGTGACAGCCTGCGAAGACTCGCTGCTGCAGGGCACAGAAGCAGGAGGATCCTGCTCAATGAGGTCTACAGAAGCATCGGCTTGCTTGTGTTGTTGGTCTGCAGAGTCCAATGCAGAAAAACGCTTTTTGGTGCACACCGGCGACATGGAGGCCGTCCGAGCTAAGGTATCATGTGGCAACACTATCGAAGAGGATCTTTGAGTTGGTGAAGGAGAAGACCATTTGCCTTTGTTGGGCTTCTTCAAGCCTTTCTGGTTAGGAGAGGAAGACTCAGATGTTGGTTGGCTGGAAGGACCTAGGAAGTCTTCATGGGTGTACTCCTTCTGTCCTTTCCAGCCTGCCGGTTGTGTAGCTGGTGGCTTCGCCCCTTGAGACGAGAGTTTGATGACTTGTTGCACAGCTGGATTAGGGGATGCCGATGCTACCTTGACACTGGCCGATTTCACAACCTCAGCGCTGAATTTGAGGTCGCATGTCTTCATGTAGCGAGAGGTAGCAAGAACAGAACTGTAAGTGCCACACGAGAGAACACAGGGTTTGCAACTTGTGACTGGGTAAGGCACTTTTTCCTTTACCCAGATTTCCTGGACAGTCCACTCATCAAAATACATGGGGTAATCCTGAGAGGAGGCGGCATGGCCACCATTGGAGTTGATACAGTGTGAAGAAGGAGGCGGCCGATCACTCTTGTGCACATCCCTACCATTGGGCTGGGTGTCGACAATACATTCTAGTGTCATTGAAATGATGACACTGGTAGCATCGCATCAAGTTCGTAATGTGCAGTCAGACTGTGATAATTTCATAGCTCGCTTTGATCTTGGACGGAAGCACTGCTCTATCAGAGGTGAGGAAAAGATTGCAGGTGGGCACTTTTTTTAAAGAAGGAATCTACCTTTTCATCACCCAATGGATGGCAATGACACCCTGATCAGAGAGGTATGATTAATTTCGGCCTCGGCCAGACTGTCGAGCAGCTATGTGTAAATAACACCTCGGGAAGAATTCAGTGTTCTATGGACCTTGACATGAACAGGATAGCCATGGAGAAGAAAGACAGCAAGCATTTGTTGTGTTTGAGAATCAGAAGTAGTCTCCAAAAGCAAAGTGCCATTCCATAAACAAGAGCAAGATCTCACAGGGCCGACAATTATATCAGTATTTTTCTGGATACTAAACGGATTTACCATTACAAAGGACTATCTTCAGTATGTGAAACAACGAGGAGCTGTGGTGCAGCTGGAAGGGTCTTTGAATCGTTAGCCTCATTCCGTTTATGTTTCATAGACATTGATTGGCTCACTGCGAGAAAATCCCCTGTGATTGTCTGCCCTTGGATGGCGCACTCCTTCCAACTGGAGACCCCCTTCACAAGGAGTGATCGTTCACACATCAGGTCGCACCTTCTGAATACCTGACAGAGGGAACAACTGGCAATCTGGGAAGGTAGCATCTCAGGCAATCACCCCTCCCTGGGACTGGCCTGTTCCAGGGGGTATGTGCAAACCGTACCTGTCGACCCAGAGCTGGGAATTACACGTTATCCAGTCACCCGTTACGTGTCAGACCCGTGGGCCATCTGTCAGGAGCACACAGGGAGGAAGAAGAAAAAGAGGAACCTCAAATGCCGAAGCGGAGGAATGAGAGGAGAAGGGAAACAAAGAAAGGAAAAGGGAATGAAAAAAAGAGGTGAGACTGTTCTTATGTCAGCGATGGGCAATGCGGATCATTCCCAATAACACCCCAGACATGTTCCCCAAGGGAGAGGAAAAGGAATAGCAAGAGGAGAGACATGCAGCACAGAATGAAAAAGATGCTGCAAAGGTTGTAGCCCCATGGTGGCCAAGTACCCATGGGGGAGCATAAAATTTGATGGCATACTGCTGCTCAATCATGTTTGCTGTATTTTGTGCTTACTCTGACTCACTCGACAGGGTTCCTCGAAAAAACGATCTCGCCTGAATGACTGCTTGCAGGTGACTGGTGCGTGTTGAAGGTCACATGTCTCCGCCAGTCAGTATGCACAGTGTGAGTGTGCTGCAACATACTGTCACATCAACAGATTGTTCGCAACACTTTTTTTACAGATTTTGTATGCTTTTCCAGCCTTCCTGTTTTGCACCCTCCTGCGGCGTCATTGATAAAATGGCAAAGGGTCCCTCTACAACACCCCTTCAGTTGAGCACTTCTCACATTCCGCAAGCTCGCTAACAGGCGCTAGAGTAACAGTGTAGTGCCACTCACACCCAAACCTTCAGATGTCAGAACTCAGATCGGTACCAAACCTTGTGTGTCAATGGAGTATCGACCAAAACACTGATTTAGTTCGTGCTGTGCGCTGTCGTCCAGTAGAAGATGCGTAAACGGTAATTAAAGAACTACAGAGTATAGGGAAATCATATCTGTGATCTCTGAATGTGCAGATCTCTGGTAGGGGAATTGGCTATTTGGCATGGTAGCTCAGCGTGTTTGGTTAGAGAGCTATCTGCTCTCTGTAATAAAGAACTGAGTGAAAGAACCAGCAACGAACTTCAACGGATGTGATGCGACGTCCGCTTCGACCAAATACAAAATAAATAAATAAATAAATAAAAAATAAAGAAATAAAATGTTGGAATAGAGTCAGATCGTCGTCCTGAAGGTCACGAGTTCGAAACCCATTGATGGCGGTTTTTTAAATAGACTACGCATGAAATTGTTACATGGGAGAACATTTTTCTGCCATGTAAAAGGACGTTTCAGTGTTTGTAGCAATGTTCTTGTGGCAGTCTGCTTTTGCTTCATTAATTGAAAGTAGCAAAGGCAGACTGCCAAAAGAACATTGCTACGAACTCTGAAGTGTCCTTTCACGTGGCAGAAAAATGTTCTCTCATATAAGTTTCACGTATAATCTGGTTAAAAACCTCTGTCAGTGGGTTTTGAACTCGGGACCTTTAGCATGACAATCTGACGCTCTATCAGCTCACCTCCCATATACCTCCGCATTCAGGCTCCACGGATATGGTTTGCCTATGCTCTGTAGTTCTGGTATTACTTTTAATTACCGTTTATGCATCTTCTACTGGGCGACAGCACACAGCATAAATGAAATCGGTGTTTTGTTTGATACTCTATCAACACACAACGTTTGGTACCGATCTCAGTGTCTGACATCTGGAGGTTTGCGCATCAGCTTAAAGGTGTCAAGGGGTTGTGTGCCTACAGGCACCTAGGAATCCATCAAGGTGTGCAGGTGGTGTCGACAGTGTTGCCAAATTTAGGGAACCTTAGAGGGACCCTTTGCCATTTTATTCATGCTTGTGTCACACACATCCCCCTCTCCCCCCCCCCCCCCTCCACCCCTGGCGATCACGCCACTGCAGTGTGCGCAACAGAAAGGCTGAAAAAACACAAGCACCCTTTACTGCTTTGGATCACATTCAAATTTCGTCGAGTGCTTTTAAACGGTCCTTAGTGATTCCACCCTGTACACTTGAGCAAAAACTGCAGCCACACTAAATTCTAAAGTGGTGTGATCACAATGAAAGGAGCTGCAGGATCAGAATGTCTTTACGGCTTGAATCATCCGAGATGTGTCAGCAGCGTCAAAGATGACAAGAACATCAACTTGCTCCTCATAGCACTGCAAACTGTCGTTTTCAACTACAAAATGTGTGGAAATCAATGCCCAAAAGGAAGGGGTGGTTTCATTGACGCTCATTGTGTCGTCCCCTTAGCCATTTTCCTGTTTATTCTGAGCGGAAGTGTGTTCCAAATATTTTTCTCGGCAATCCATAAGAAAACCGCGTGATTTCAAAGCTGAGCGTCGCGTTTCTGACCTCTATCACACAGACTTAAAAAAATGGTCAAGTTTTCGTAAGAGGGGGTGTGACGTCCTTCCATCGTGTGACATGTCCATGGTGCAATGGGCAGAATTGTGGCGAAATGTTGGGCCAATGTGACATCATTTACTTATCTTCCACATCACATGACCTTCTGAGCTGTGACCTTTTTTGTCGCATGTGTTGACTCCTTGCTGTTTGAAACGTCGCCGAAACTGAGGGTAATGTAGACACGCATTTGCATTGTTACAGAGGAGGGCTGTAGGCACCTTTGAGCCAAATATCAAACATAAAAAATATCAAGGGATACGTTACCTAGCTCATAAAATTCACATTTACATTGTTTGGCTTGCAAATGACAAGCTATCAGTGCAGCACATCATACATATGGTCCTGTAAGACCACATCATGTAAAGTCAAGGTAACAACAGAAACGAATAAATTCGGTCTTTAGGTTCATTTTGTTATACCTGTTACAACCTAAAATGTGTCCAGTAAACAAAACCTACTGATGATGGCATAGAGGTGCTGAAACATGTTTGGGTAACAAGAAAAAACTTGTTTTGTATAAAAGGTGAAATCTGTATCCAATAATTTTAAGTGCAAACACGGAAGAAATACAAGAGCTGAAAATCCAAAATACGAATAATTTCACTTCGACCACAGATATTAATTCCAGGTCGTAAATATACAGTATTTGTTATCGAAGGTGTCGTGTTGAAAAGATGGGAGGAAGTAGCCAGAAAAAAGATGTGATCTTCAGACTTTTCCCCAGATGAGAAGGATTTTTTCTGGAAATCGCATTAGATCAATATAAAGACACAACAGAGGCTAAAAAAAAAACATTGATAAGTTTTGCTATTACAAAGAAAAAAAAGTGTGGAAAGAAGTTACTGTTGACTTTAATTCTCTGAAGGTAGGGGCTAACTGTGACTGGAAAAGTGTCGTGATAATATTACGAAGAGAAGCTAGAAAGCATTATTTGTGCATGACAAGGTGTACCGTTAAGATGCCATCTACAGTTATTACATTTCATCTTTTCGTAGTTTTATTAACTGTGTAAAATGGAGGAAAAACAGCGTCAACACTTTTCATTGAAATGCTTAAAACTGGAGTCGGAAGTATCGCCAGGCCTGTTTTTGCAGAAAATGGACAGAAGTTAGTTGCAGACCTGAGGGCATACTTTATTCCTATTTCTAACCCCTACGATGACGATGCACGTTGTCAGCCCGACGTTGTGGGATGTGGTTTATATGCATTTTAATACGCTAGGATAAATTTTTTGAAACAAATTTGCTGCATAAAAAGTAGCTTACAAATTTGTTCGTTATGTTGTTGTTCATTTTTTGTTCTGATAGAGATTTAAATAACACTGAAGGTTGCAGTTCATTCATATCAGTAAATGATAAATGAAGAGATGTCTCTAAATCCAAATGAACATATTTTTCAAGTGGTTGATGACACTGGAAATGGAGGCGATGGACAGAATGTTTACGTTGAGCTGGGAAGAACGATAGTATAAGTGAACTGTGACAGCAATACATCGCGCAGGTTGAACTGAAAGTAACCTCTAATTGCATGCAGATATACAAAATGCAAGCCAGGATTCTGTTACGGAACCTGTAGTGTCAGTATCGCGTCTCCCCACCTCCACTCCCCAAAAAAATTGTTCTCTATTGAAATATCAACATTAGAGCCCCTTGAGCGCGAACATAAAATTCAACTATAGGGCATGCTTGTGGGACGTGAAATAAGAATGGGAACACTGGAGGTAAATAGAGAAAATAAAGACAAACGAAAAGAAGTGCAACGAAAATCATGTTTTAAACTGACTTTTGTGAATTTATTTCAGTTTTGTAACTGTTTCTATTTAAATAAAGCGGTAGTAAATGCCACCAACACCTAAACAGAACAGCACTATGTTTGTAATATTTTACATCCATTGTACACAAATTTGTAAAAAAAAAAAAAACCATGTGTTCCATGAATTTAATAATGGAAGAACATAGAATTTACAGTTATGAGTATGTCAAAATTATAAAATTATGGACAGTAAAAGTATTTAATTTTCAAAATGATATACATATTTCATATTATTAAAATATGCGATTTAAGGACAACTGAGATATTTAAATAACGTTGTGGTCCTTGCTGAATCATGGCACCGCTGCTACTTCTACCCTAAACTAAATGTGAATCCATAACAGTACAATTATAGGCATCAATGTTAAACGTGGATAATTCTGTGTATCATTACACACAGTTCTATCAAGCAGTGTGAGCAACAATGAACAGGAGTGAACAGACTCATTTAAATACAAACACGTCTTATTAATGAGTATCTACTCTAACAACTCAAACTAGATTCTATTGCAACAACAAAAAAATGCATAGTACTGTGGGACAAAACGGGAAACAAGAGAAGAAAATATAAAAGCTACAGTCTGTAAATTACACTTGTGGGATCATTTCTGCCAAATATATAACTTACAAAGTGCAAATCTATATAACATAAATATAGAGAGTGGTGCACATAAAAATATTGGACATAAGCACCACATTACTTAAATGTCATATTCATGAAACATGAATTACTGCCACCAAAACTAGGGATAATTTTACAATTTTCCACAGATACACAACTATTCTGGTAAAAATTATATTCGCATTAATAATGATACATATACTTCACATAAATTAGAGTACACTACAAATGCAAATATTTTATAACATCACAGCTAAAAGTCTCATATTTGCATTTGCTATAAAAGCCAACATTACTTTGTTCCAGTAAAAGAATTACTTCCTTTATTAGTCTCAGTACTGACAAAGAACTGAATAATAGACAACAGGGATGAAGAAAGTAGACAACTCAGAACCTTTTTGTTTTTACAGAAACCATCTAACATATCTAGCTAGTAGATCAAATAAGTCAGTGCTATTGAAGTATTATACACAGCTAGAAAACAAACACAAATAAACACACACACACACACACACACACACACACACACACACACACACACACACACACAAAGAGAGAGAGAGTTTAGTGCATTATTACTGAATTTTTAACAATTGTTCATTCTCTCCATTAAGTTTAGTATGATTGTCAGAAAATATCCTAGTGACTGGGATTAGATTGGAAATTGTCATAGATTTATTAGGCCCAGTAATTGTTCCTTTATTTCACTGAACTGTTTATGCTGACTAATATTAAATGAACTCTAAACAGGCCTAAATAGCCAAATGATGCCCTACAAAATTTGTCCAACATGCAGACACCATGGTAAAAACTTTACTTCTCAAGCTATGCACGCAACTGTGGAACTGGCTCAGTTTTCTAACTGTTTTCAGACAGTTTCAACTTAAAGAAATGGCAAGGAGGACACAGATTTCCTGTCACCCACTACCTTAAAAAAGCAACAACAGAGCCCTGATATACATGGCTGCACACAGTACATGAGTGCAAATGTAGAGAAAATAAATCATAGTGGAAGAAAAAACCATGGACCTAAAGGCTTCACGTATTTTGCAATCATTTCAACAAGTCTGATGAAATGAAATTATTATCTATGTGTTTACTTACTAAATGACGTGTACAAAGGGTCTGAAATAACGAATAGAGAGAAAAACAACTGGCTCTTCTTCGTATCTCTGCCCAACACAAAACAGCCAATAATGAGAGGAGGATTGTAAAGCAGCATTACAGGTATTTTCATGCATAACAAAATTTTGAGGCACTAACTCCACACTAGCTAGCATCTAAATCTACAATTAATGTATGACGAATTCAAAACGGTTTGACGAGAACTTGAGAAAAAGAGAGAATGTAATAAAATTCAACACAAGAGACAGCTAACAAACTTTGATTTTGTGCGTGTGTAGGGGTGGGGGGGGGGGGAGGGGTGGACGGCAAGGAGGGGAATACTAAGATAGTTATCAAAAAGTAATTTAGATGTTTAAAAAATTTACAATAATGAATCAGTGACAGAAAGAAATCTGAAGCAATGGAAGTTGACACTGTAGTAATGGCAATGTAACAATTACAGACACATTTCCAATGGTGCACTTGTAATAGATCTTGTACAACACAGATTCATACTGTGGTACTGTCTTCTGGGTACAGTAAATGTGAATCATGCCACTTTCCTGTGTCATCGAAATTACAGACAAAATTATAACATAAGCAGAAAGCACATATTACAAACTGTAGGGTGAAAGTCATATCACATTGTTTTAAAAATGTGTGTGTTATAACTTAGTTTTTCTTTGGATGTGGACACTGCAGAATCTGTGTCAATCATTTTAATAATTTATATAAACAGTGCCACTGTAACATAGCAAAATGTAAATCTTATACACAGGACCATTGTATGTTCACAACGCTTTCTGAAACATTTGACAACAGAATAATAAAATATTTAAAGTTATATTTACAACACAAATAAATCTGAAAGGAAAGAGACCCTGTACTACAATATGACAGCATTTTTCTAATGAATTTGCTGTTAATGAAGCAACACAAGGATGGAAGAAATGGTTCAGACACAAAAATATTCATTTAAATTTTGATTTGTGTCTGACCTTTTTGCTACAGTTGACATGGGAAAAGAAGTCTGAAATCAATGAGTGGCTGACCACTTCCCCCAACTGCTTGGTAACTATCATCCTCAGCCATTTGGCTCACCATCTGTCCTAACTGCTTGCTAGTTAGTGTCCTCAGTCACTTAAAATGTAGAGATTAGTCAAGGAGAAGTCACAAATTATTCACCGAAATTTGTATTTGCCTGGAGATAGGCCGAATTGCTTGATGTAAGCCATTACTTAGATAATCAAATGAGTTTTCATTATTGTATGCTGATTAATAGGCTAACAACTGTCGTAGCGCTTTCCATTTAAAGTTACAAAAGGGGCACTGTGAATTTAAAAAGAGCACAGCACACACACTCACATATATGCACACACAAAGTGGCATCTTGCAGTCAGCACATTATATCACTTCTCGTTAAAACAGCTTGAGGATAATTGTACCACACCGAGATAATATTGCACCTGTTCTAAGATTCATCAACACACTCCATATTTGGCCACCACTAGACACAAACTTAAGTCATGACAAAAACACAGTGTGTAGACGTAGTTTCGCACCATAGTTTTATCCTGCACTCTGATTCATCTTTCATATGAAATCTTTCCATCTGCTCTGAAAGGTAAGTCTTAGAAAGTAATCTGGAAACACAGTTTAAATGTGGTATTCTATTTACTATTAGGACTGAAAAACCACATCTTTTTCCTTATGTTTACGAGCAGAGGACATAAATTCATGTTCCAGGAAACCTGTGCTAAGTAATATGCCATCATTAAAACTGACAGGGAGTCCTACATGAACACAGCTACTGGTGTGTATAGAGTACCATCTGTTAACTATATGAAAGTATTTCCAAATTTAAAATGCCATAACCCATTAAACATTACAACATTCAGCCATATGTAAAATTTCGTTCTTTTACATATAACAATCTTAAGAAACATTTATCCTCGATTCAAACACAAAATTACCCTAGAATTAAACACTACAAGTCTTCGTCACAGAAAAGCGTCGTCATTTTACTGTCAAAAATATTTCGACATACTTTACTAAAGCCTTCCTTCTAAAGTATCCAGGTACTCGACTCAAATTTCACCTAATACATACGTCGTTATCTTTTTACAGGCACTATGCACAACAAATTCAAGAATTTTCATCGATTGTTGGAAGCCAAAATGCCATATTTGTGCACGCAGAAGCAAGCATCATGTACTTCGGGTTGAATTGCACGCACTGGACAGGAGCGGGGTGATCTGCATTAAGGACACAAACTTTATACCCAGTATCTGTGTTCCACACATGAACTCTGCCATCCGTCGAACCACTGAAAATAAATTGCGAGTCTGGACTGTAAGACGCTTCTATGGGAATTCCTTTGTTGTTTAAATGACCGGTAAACGTCTGCAACGGCGTCCCGTAGAAGGCATCAATCAGTCGGATAACTGATCCATTTGTAGATATCAAAATTGTTTTCCCATCACGACTAAATTTTAGTCCAGTCCAGTCGCACTCCTTTTCTTGACTTAGTTTAAAAGTTATGAATGGCCCTTTATCGAATGATCTTAAATCGTACAGTTTAATGTGTTCAGAGTTCATTCCAGCTGCAAAGATGAGTCCTTCAGGATCGTATGCTGCAACTGGTCTTCCTGACAGATGCATAAGTCCTTGGCAGTTCGGTGACCTAAGATCCCACAACCGCAATGTTTTGTCCAACGAACCTGAGAGAAAAGTATCTTCCACAGGGGATATGCACAGCGAGACAACTTTCTTCGTATGTCCCGGGAAGTAACGAATATACTTATTATCATGAAGGGATAAATATCGTATAGTATCATCTACTTTAGTTGAACTGTGAATTGCTGTGTTTCTAGCATGCGTAAAATGAATGAGATCAACTCCATATTTCTTGCTGTTCACTGTTCTCACCTGCGTCCCCTTCTCACAATCATATATCACAATTTGATCATCCTCACTGCAGGAAATCAATGTGTCTCCACTCGACGAAAAGTCAATGCTACTTATCTTATCTGTATTCTCTCGGAATACTTTCGCTACCTTAAAACTTCGAACAACGTGGTCAACTAACTTCATGTTTAGAGCAAGCTTAACTGAATATCAAACAATATATGCACAATCCAACAACGCTTCGTAGTTTCACCGCAGCACAACTGTGAGATAACAAAGAAGAAATGCCGATCAGAGAGAATCAATGTTCATAAAAACACCTATCCCCACTTCACCGTCGTATGTAAATAATACCACTGTCAACTGTTAACAAAAACACGGGTTCTGTATTATTGCTGAGCAACCGCCTGGTAATTGCTGACAGACTTACATAGACTTCTAATAGTTTTCTTCATCAACTTAGAAGTAGTTGTTATATTAGTTCAACCACTTGTTTTGTAGTTAAAAATTTAAGACGAATTACGTAGTTACTGCTGTTCGAAATTTGTCAGAGGTGTTCAGTCGTTATTGGCTGCTGTCATATTTCACTTACTTACCTTTTCGCTGCAAATACCCCGAATTTTCCTCTCTCGCATTGCCACTAATAGTCGATAATGATTAAACTAACTACATTAATTACGAGGCGTCTCCAAGAATTGTTACGAGATCAGTAATTACCACCACCCATTACTTACATAGCCGATGATTTCCTTAACCTAACCTTGCAGATCGAAATAAATATTTCGAGCTTAACCAGTGTGAGAGTGGCATTTTCACGTATTTGCTGGAAACATTCGTGTTAATAACAACTTATTCTTTTGCAACGCATATTTGTGCAAAACAAAAGCGTTGTTATGTAATATCACCAGGTTGTGAACTGGAATTTCGCCAGTCAAAGATGACACTAGATCACAGCGATATTGTCTGAGATAAACGTTTATACATGCGTTTATACACCGCAGATTTTGGAGTCGAGATTGATCTGAGATAATTTTCTGTGTAAATCTAAGGCCAACTGCGTTATACAGTCGGTCCTGAACGAGCTAGGAAATTTCATGTTTCATATCAGCACAAGCTCCATTGCTGAGTGAAAGTTCATTCTGGAAATACACTATCTGTCTGCAGATACTCATACAACTGCACTTTTATTTTCACAAGTACGTCTTGATCACATAGATTTGTTTACACTTTATGACCGGATTCGGCTTATCGCCATCTTCGGATCGTTAAAATATTCGGATATAATTCATCCTCAAGTTAAACATGTGGGTTTAACTGTTTATATCAGAACCATCTTTGACATTCGTATGTTTGTAAACACTGTGTATATATCAAAAGATGTGGTACATGTTAGAAGTCTGTTCTGTGACTAAGCTGAAGTGCTCAATGATACAAATTTACGTGTGCAACGATAGAAATGTGGTGAAAATGCATTCAGTGACAAATCTGAAGCGCTCAATATGCAAGTACACTCCTGGAAATTGAAATAAGAACACCGTGAATTCATTGTCCTAGGAAGGGGAAACTTTATTGACACATTCCTGGGGTCAGATACATCACATGATCACACTGACAGAACCACAGGCACATAGACACAGGCAACAGAGCATGCACAATGTCGGCACTAGTACAGTGTATATCCACCTTTCGCAGCAATGCAGGCTGCTATTCTCCCATGGAGACGATCATAGAGATGCTGGATGTAGTCCTGAGGAACGGCTTGCCATGCCATTTCCACCTGGCGCCTCAGTTGGACCAGCGTTCGTGCTGGACGTGCAGACCGCGTGAGACGACGCTTCATCCAGTCCCAAACATGCTCAATGGGGGACAGATCCGGAGATCTTGCTGGCCAGGGTAGTTGACTTACACCTTCTAGAGCACGTTGGGTGGCACGGGATACATGCGGACGTGCATTGTCCTGTTGGAACAGCAAGTTCCCTTGCCGGTCTAGGAATGGTAGAACGATGGGTTCGATGACGGTTTGGGTGTACCGTGCACTATTCAGTGTCCCCTCGACGATCACCAGTGGTGTACGGCCAGTGTAGGAGATCGCTCCCCACACCATGATGCCGGGTGTTGGCCCTGTGTGCCTCGGTCGTATGCTGTCCTGATTGTGGCGCTCACCTGCACGGCGCCAAACACGCATACGACCATCATTGGCACCAAGGCAGAAGCGACTCTCATCGCTGAAGACGACACGTCTCCATTCGTCCCTCCATTCACGCCTGTCGGGACACCACTGGAGGCGGGCTGCACGATGTTGGGGCGTGAGCGGAAGACGGCCTAACGGTGTGCGGGACCGTAGCCCAGCTTCATGGAGACGGTTGCGA
This sequence comes from Schistocerca americana, assembly GCF_021461395.2. Taxonomy (NCBI): domain Eukaryota; kingdom Metazoa; phylum Arthropoda; class Insecta; order Orthoptera; family Acrididae; genus Schistocerca; species Schistocerca americana. The sequence continues at coordinate 222,996,205 of NC_060119.1, forward strand.
ATGGTCCTCGCCGATACCCCAGGAGCAACAGTGTCCCTAATTTGCTGGGAAGTGGCGGTGCGGTCCCCTACGGCACTGCGTAGGATCCTACGGTCTTGGCGTGCATCCGTGCGTCGCTGCGGTCCGGTCCCAGGTCGACGGGCACGTGCACCTTCCGCCGACCACTGGCGACAACATCGATGTACTGTGGAGACCTCACGCCCCACGTGTTGAGCAATTCGGCGGTACGTCCACCCGGCCTCCCGCATGCCCACTATACGCCCTCGCTCAAAGTCCGTCAACTGCACATACGGTTCACGTCCACGCTGTCGCGGCATGCTACCAGTGTTAAAGACTGCGATGGAGCTCCGTATGCCACGGCAAACTGGCTGACACTGACGGCGGCGGTGCACAAATGCTGCGCAGCTAGCGCCATTCGACGGCCAACACCGCGGTTCCTGGTGTGTCCGCTGTGCCGTGCGTGTGATCATTGCTTGTACAGCCGTCTCGCAGTGTCCGGAGCAAGTATGGTGGGTCTGACACACCGATGTCAATGTGTTCTTTTTTCCATTTCCAGGAGTGTATATGTGTGCAGTGATGTGAATGCGGCTGAAACTGCAAACGTTGTCTGCTGCACGAAAACTATGAAAACAAGTGCTCCAAACCGACATTTCACGATACCTGATCAGTAAAAAACGTAGCACATGTTGTAATGAAAGCATGAAACCCGTCTGACGATGAATCGTAATGATTCGAAACCGGAAACGGTACCTTTTGAATAAAGGAACTTAACATAAATTTGTGGCTGGTTGCTGTCTCAACACCGTCAACATTTAAATTAAGAAAGCTATGTCGAGTGTTGTAAAACACAGTATAAAATATATGATTATTTGAAATATAACAAATCAGGATACAGTAATGAGAAGTGTCGCATACCATCATTGTCAGTACTACAGATCTTGCCTTCTGTAGATACGAAGACTAACCTGGGCAAGTGGCATCCCATAAAAAGCACAATCACAGGTTCAAGTTGGCAGCATAGCCGTCTTCGCCGAAGACGGGCCCACGACCGACGAGCTGTCTTCTGCGCTGGGGACAAAACTTTAGAAGACGTCAGGTTGATGTAAAGAACGGTTAGAGACTCTTATTCAATCTCTGCAGATCTCTCCAGCTTCCAGATCTGACTTCCAAAGGACACGCATAATTTATACTAGCTAGAGGATACGGTTAGCTCGCGATTAAATCAGAGCTTCCGGCGAGTGTGCTGCCTGAAGTTATCTACAGCACTGTCGTAGGAGGTGACGAGTAAACGCCATTTGAAGAAAAATGCGTGCTAGGGTAAACTTTGACATAGAGAGAAGCAGATACTTTGAAGTTTGTATAGATTTGCGGGTTACTCGTGCAAAAGTGCTTCAACTGAGTATGTAATCGAAAAATAAATATTTTTTTGTTGTGTTGAAACACATACCGGATTTATGACAATTTTTTTGAAAGAGCGGTGACGAAGTTCTTGTCACACACACTGCCAGAATGGGGACAGGAAAAGAAGTGAGACTTCAGTCTGATTGCAGTTATTACAAAATGGCTCTGAGCACTATGGGACTTAACTTCTGAGGTCATCAGTCCCCTAGAACTTAGAACTACTTAAACCTAACTAACCTAAGGACATCACACACATCCATGCCCGAGACAGGATTCGAACCTGCGACCGTAGCGGTCGCGCGGCTCCAGACTGTAGCGCCTAGCCGTCCCGCGGCTCCACACTGTAGCGCCTAGAACCGCTCGACCACTGCGGCCGGCGCAGTTATTACAAAATCGAGTCATATTTACGGATAACCATCCTCTTTGGCCTGGATGCTCGCACTTACTCTGGTCGGGAAGGGTGTCAACAACCGATGTATCATTTCCTTAAGCAAGCTGGCTCAAATGGTTCAAATGGCTCTGAGCACTATGGGACTTAACATCTATGGTCATCGGTCCCCTAGAACTTAGAACTACTTAAACCTAACTAACCTAAGGACAGCACACAACACCCAGCCATCACGAGGCAGAGAAAATCCCTGACCCCGCCGGGAATCGAACCCGGGAACCCGGGCGTGGGAAGCGAGAACGCTACCGCACGACCACGAGATGCGGGCTAAGCAAGCTGGCCCACAACTGTTGTAATAGCTGTTGTTGACGTCCTAGGTACTGACAATGTGGCGGAGTTGAGGTCTTACATGATACCACACACGTACTGTCTGGGACAAATCTGGATATCTTGCTACACACGGGAGTTCTGTGATGTAGCCGCCAGACACCACACTTGCTAGGTGGTAGCCTTTAAATCGGCCGCGGTCCGTTAGTATACGTCGGACCCGCGCGTCGCCATTGTCAGTGATTGCAGTCCGAGCGCCGCCACAAGGCAGGTCTAGTCTAGAGAGACTCCCTAGCACTCGCCCAGTTGTACAGCCGATTTTGTTAGCGATGGTTCACTGCCTGCATACGCTCTCATTTGCAGAGACGACAGTTTAGCATAGCCTTCAGCTACGTCATTTGCTACGACCTAGCAAGGCGCCATATTCAGTTACTATGTATCCTGAACAGATAATATTGTGAATCATGTACCGTCAAGAGCGACGTTCATCATTAATGGATTAAAGTTAAGTATCAAACTACTTACGTCCGCTTTCTGAATTCTAATTCCTTGTCATGTTCCAGACCTCACGTCAGTATAGTTCTTCCCTCCTCACGCCAGCCTGCGTGAGCTAAAACGCGTGCATTTCGGCCTCCTATAGTAACACGGTGTTGGCTCTTCGGCCAACACAACAAGTTCCTCAATAGCACGTAGACAGTGAATTGAGACATGTGCCGTATGTATCCGACAATTTTCTTGAAAAATAGCACCACAGTACTGTCGCATGAGAGGTAACACGCGAGGATGCAGGATGTCTGTGACGTAATGTTGTGCTGTCAGAGTTTCCTCAGTCACTACCAGCCGTCACCTGAAGTCGTACCCGATGGCTCTGCACATCACGACTTCAGTGTGCCTCTTCATGATATTGGAATAATGCGGCCTCTGCCCAGTTATACTCGCCTAAGATCGTCATCATGCAGAACCGCAAATCATCACTGAACACAGTCAGACGGCATTCGTCAACAATCCATGCTTCCCGGTTACAGCATCTCTGCAAACGCAGCTGCTCGTGTTGTGTTAACGGCAGCCTATGCATGAGGCAGCAATTCTCTAGTCTTGCTACCACTAATCTCGACCACTGGTGGGGGATGATACAGAATGTCGCAGGGGGCCCATTGCCTGTTCTTAGATGGCAAGTGCAGATGTGTAGGTGTTCGATATGTTTGGTACAGAGTACAGTGATCCTCCGTTGTGTTGGTAGAAGTAGTCAAGTCGATCCTTGATGATGGGTATACCTGCCCTCACGTTCCCATGATCTCCTTCATTGGGCCATTGTCACATTCGAATGCCACCACATCTGAATTAAAAAAAAAATCGTGATTGTGGCGGTACTACTCAGTCAAGATGCTCCTCAATTGGCCTTACAAGGGCTGAGTGCACCCCACTTACCAAAAGAACTCGGTAAACCCAGACGGTGACCCATCCAAGAGCAAGCCCCTTTCAAATTCTGTCAGGTACTGATGACGCTGTCTCACATAAGTACGTGGCATTCCTGCACCCTTCACAATGATCACTCAATATACCCATATGATTACATCCCTCAGATACTCTACTAAGCCTGATAGCAACACTAAACCTCAACAAGGCATACACACTGGTGGCAGTTCTGCCTCTCACAGCTCATGCTCTGCTCTAATAATTTACATAGCTGCCGATGATGTGTTCAAGACATCTGGCCATTTCTTTTGGGTGCTTCACTTTTTTTGTCAGGTGGTCCTATGTCAAAGTACACAGCGATGAAACAATTTCGTAGGATAATAAAAATATACTTAAAATTAGTTCTTCCTGCTGATAACTATGACTCGTTGAAGCCGACCCGAGATTTTATGCTGCTCTTAGGAATTCAATGCGTCACAGAGACTGGAGATACTCAAATCAATGGCATATTGCTCTTATGAAAATTTGAATGGCATTCAATGGAGTCCAAGTTGGTGTAGCTCATGTGTATCAAGACACTTGAAGGCTACTTAATGTTTGTAAAATAGTTCAACTGTAGCATTATTAATTTGTAAATGTTTTCAGGTGCACATTGACTTTTGTTGATGAAGAACTAGCTGAGCTTGCATAAGGAGTAACAGAAGTAATTTAGAAATGCTAATATAGAAAGAAAAATTGCGTAATTCCAATCGGAAAAAACCTATTTCGTACCTCCATCTCAGTGGTTGATAAGACTACAATACGCTGTTCGCTACTTTATGAGGCCAAAATTACTATTCAGATGTTTATCTCATCCGTTTCTGCTTCAGGAGTTGAATTAGGTGTGATGCAGCGCAATTATTAGGTAGCAATTCGAAAGGAAACATAACAAAACATCCATTTATTACTTATGCGCAGTTGTTTGTAATAACACTTAAAATTACATGTTTACATTATACCGAAACAAAAAAAGAACGCAGTATACTGGACATAAAGAACAGTACTGAAGCATTACAACAACGGCTCGATGAAGCGCCCACCAACTTGTGTCACCGACATTGTATTTACGGAGCATATTCTGGTGCACACTCTCTATCCCACCTGGTGTCTCTTCAGTTTCTAGCATAGCGGCCAGAACTCGCGCCAGCAGATTTTCCTCGTGTCTACACGCGTCTCGTAATTTAAACACTGCATGCATCTGGTGACCATCTGTCGTAGTATATGTCATTTTGTCTGTGGTATTTCATACCATGACACATCTCGTTCCTTCAGCACTCGTGAACGCATTACACATCTGAACTGAAACCGTCGTGGAACGGAAACGGTAGTTTCCTATTCAAAATATTATGTACCCACGCCCCTCTACCAGTCCTAGGAGTTTGTAACGGAAATTTCCAAACACCCTGTAAAGTCATGAAGATTAAGCGGTAGTTAAGTACTATAAGTACTGTGCATTAGTAGCATATTAACAGATAAAATGTGAGTGTATGTATTAGCTAAAAATAAAGAAAATAAAAAATTAATAAGTATTAATACTACACTGATAAAATTATACAGTAAGACGCATTTTAGACATGGCTCTAAGTACCAATAACAGGGCTACGAGCTGAGAGGAACAGCTAGAGTGAATACCATCACTTTATAAAGTTACTAGTTTAGCGCCTGCTGCTTCTCTCGCATAGATTGTATGGCCTTCAACGTTATTATTTTGTTTTTATTAATCAAATCTTTATGTTGTTCACCAATTGCAGCAGCTTATAAGCTTCTCACGCTGATTAAGGCCATATACGAATGATCTTTTCCGAATGTACTTCTGACCAAAAATCTATTCTGGTAGCTGGAGTCCAAAGTTTTCGTTAATCGTTCCATTTGCATTTTTGTGGAGATATTTCCATAGCAACTTTCATCTTCCAAGAAATATTTCTTTATATTCAACCGATAAGTGAAATACCAATTTTCATAATATTAGCTTTAACTTTTCTTTAATGTAACGAAATGTTTTCTTACAAATTTTCATCGCCTATTGCATTCCCTTAGGGGCTGAATTTCCAGAAACAATGATACGTTTTTTCTTTTTTTAATTTCTAACTACTAAATACCAGTTACTACAGATATAACCTTAAAAGTCCTTTAGTAGTTCTTAAGTAATCATTTTCAAAAAAACTTTCACCCACTATTTTATTTCCTTAGTGGTTGAATTTCTAAAAATTCTGAAACACGTGACTTTTAATTTCTGAGTGAGAAACCAAATACCAGTTTTCGTAGTTATAGCTTCAAAATTCCCTTAAGAGCAACAATCCCTTCTTAAGCGATGTCTAAAGTATGAGATCCAAAACCTCTCCAAACTTCAAGTTTCCGTCCTTAGCAGTTTGGGCTGGGCGATGAGTCACTGAATCAGTCTGACCCTATTTCACCCGCTTAGGTGTTGAATTTCCAAAAAACAGTGTAACCCGTGATTTTTCATCTCTAACCGAGAAGGCAAACATCAGTTTTCATGATTTAACTTTAAAAATGCTTTCACAATGAAATATTTACATAAAATATTTCATTTTCTATTTCACCCCCTTAGGGATTGAATTTCCAGAACCAGTAATATGTGCATGATTTATTTCTAGCAGTAAAGCCAAATACGAATTTTCATAGATTTAGCTTCAAGAATGCTTGTACAGCGAAATATTTCCATAAAAATTTTCATCCCCCATTTCACCACCATAGGGGTTGAATTTCCAAAAACGTGATTTATTTCTAGCAGTAAAGCCAAATGCGAATTTTCATAGATTTAGCTTCAAGAACGCTTGTACAGCGAAATATTTCCATAAAAATTTTCATCCCCCATTTCACCACCATAGGGGTTGAATTTCCAAAAACATGATTTATTTCTAGCAGTAAAGCCAAATACGAATTTTCATAGATTTAGCTTCAAGAATGCTTGTACAGCGAATTATTTCCATAAAAATTTTCATCCCCCATTTCACCACCATAGGGGTTGAATTTCCAAAAACAGTGAAACACGTACTTTTTTATTTCTAACGGAGAAGTCAAATTTAAATTTTCGTAGATTTAACTTTAAAAATGCTTTCGTAATAAAATATTTTCATAAAAATCTCATCTCCTATTTCACCCACTTAGGGGTTCCGTTTCCAGAAACACAGATACACGTTTTTTTTTTTTATTTGTAACCAAGAAGTGAAATACCACTGTTCATAGATCTAGCTTTAAATATATTTTAGTAGTTCTTTATTAGTGATATACTTTCGAAAAAAAGCTTTCACGTACTATTTCACCCTCATGAGGTTAAATTTCTAAAAATGCCCAAACACGTATTTCTTTGTATCTGGTTGAGAAATCAAACACCAGTTTTCGTTGGCCTAGCTACAAAATTGCCTTAATAGGGCGATTCTCCGAGAAAAACTTTATCCGGTATTTCACCCCCTTAGGGTTGGAATTTCGAAAAGTCCTCTCTTAAACGACTCCTACAGCATAAGATCCACACCTTCTCCAAATTTCAAGTTTCTATCCTTAGCTGTTTGGGCTGGGCGATGATGTATCAGTTAGTCAGTCAGCACATTGCCTTTTATACACTATGTGATCAAAAGTATCTGGAAACCTGGCTGAAACTGACTTACAAGTTCGTGGCGCCCTCCATCGGTAATGCTGGAATTAAATATGGTGTTGGCCCACCCTTAGCCTTGATGGCAGCTTCCACTGTCGCAGGCATACGTTCAATAAGGTGCTGGAAGGTTTCTTGGGGAGTGGCAGCCCATTCATCACGGAGTGCTGCACTGAGGAGAGGTATCGATCTCGGTGGGCGAGGCCTGGGACGAAGTCGACGTTCCAAAACATCCCAACGATGTTCTGTAGGATTCAGGTCAGGACTCTGTGCAGGCCAGTCCATTACAGGGATGTTATTATCGTGTAACCACTCCGCCACAGGCCGTGAATTATGAACAGGTGCTCGATCGGGTTGAAAGATGCAATCGCCATCCCCGAATTGCTCTTCAACAGTGGGAAGCAAGAAGGTGCTTGAAACATCAATGTAGTCCTGTGCTGTGATAGTGCCACGCAAAACAACAAGGGGTGCAAGCTCCCTCCATGAAAAACACGACCACACCATAACACCACGACCTCCGAATTTTACTGTTGGCACTACACACGCTGGTAGGTAACGTTCATCGGGAATTCGCCATAGATACACCCTGCCATCGGATCGCCACATTACCAGTATGTACCGCGATTCGCCACTCCACACAACACTTTTCCACTGTTCAATAGTCCAATGTTTACGCTCGTTAGACGAAGCGAGGCGTCGTTTGGCATTTACCGGCATGATGTGTGGCTTATGAGCAGCCGCTCGACCATGAAATCTAAGTTTTCGCCCCTCACGCCTATCTGTCATAGTACTTGCAGTGAATCCTGATGCAGTCTGGAATTCCTGTGTGGATAGATGTCTGCCTATTACACATTACGAACCTCTTCAATTGTCGGCGGTCTCTGTCAGACAACACACGAGTCGGCCTGTACGCTTATGTGCTATACATGTCCCTTCATGATTCCACTTCACTGTCATATCGGAAACAGTGGACCTAGGGATGTTTAGGAATGTGGAAATCTCGTTACAGACGCATGACACAAGTGACACCGAATCAGCTGACCACGTTCGAAGTCCGTCAGTCCCGCAGAGCGCCCGATTCTGCTCTCACGATGTCTAATGGCTACTGAGGTCGCTGATATGGAGTACCTGGCAGTAGGTGGCAGCATAATGCACCTAATATGAAAAACATATGTTTTAGGGGGTGCCCGGATTCTTTTTATCGAAGATGGATGAATATTCACAGCCTCATCAAAATCATCTGGACCCCTCCGTAATGCGGAGTTGGTCACTAAATGTCACGAGAAGAGTGGTCTGCTGTAAAATACTTTTTGACCAAATAGTGTTAATGTTCTGGAATGGCGTAAGAGCACGTTAACGTTCCGTCTCTAATCTAAATTTTTGTGTTAGAAAACAGCCCCGGGAAAGCTTTGGGCTGTTTTTACGACACTGTATTACACTGGATGTGTTGTGCATGTTCCTGTGACGTGCAGGTCCTCCTAATCGCCGGTGGGTGAAACTGGATATAGTGGCGGAGTGGGACTGATGTGGCTCTACCGGTTCTGCCTGATGTGTCGCTGTGAGCCTGGTTGTACATGCAAAGTTTCTAACAGAGCACTCACATTCATATGGTCCACAATACTAAATGCACTCGACAGCACATTGCTATTCACATTCACGCTACTATGACAATGCTCTGCGGCGTCTCAGGACTTCTGAAAGTGTCGTTCTCTGGTATATTTGTCTTTCTCATGTCAGGGGAGGTGCCTGGGGGCGGGGGGCAGGAATGATGCTCGCAAGATTTTCTACTCATGATTTCTTAAATTTTTTGTATAGAAGTTGTTAGTCTCGATAGGTTCCCTGAGTCCATTACGCCACAGCTAAAGATGACATAATGAGATGTTGTTGAGGATAGTCCAATCTATTAGAATCTGGATTCCTTTATGTCTCTTAATATTGACAATTGCTGGATTACCATTGTCAGTAGTCAGGTCCTTTAGAGTCTGCATTCTCTGACGTCACTTGAATAATTACATCTTAAATGCGTGTGGTAGTCTTGTTTATCTGGTTTCGGCTGACTTTACCATATACGACGTGTTAATGGTCTAAGAACTTTTAGCATTGTACTCGATAATAGCGTGAAAGGTGGCTACACTGAGCCACTGCGCCAGAGATTGCGCCAAAGAGTATTATTAAGCCGCCTCCACAGTGCTTGGAGAGAGCTCGTAGTACTCAGTGCCTGTTAAGAACTCGTAGAAGTCAGTGCTTGTCGAGAGCTCGTAGTAGTCAGTGCCTGTCGAGGTCTCGTGGTAGTCTGTGCTGAGATGTTGTAGCAGAGAGTGTTTGTTGAGATGTGCTATTAGGCAGTGCTTGCTGAGATGTGATATTGGAGAGTTCTGGTTGAGATATAATGTAAGGATTAGAGTGATTTTCATCAATATAAATGAGGTAATTAACTCAGTTTGTTTTTATTTTAGTGTCCTAAATAATGCGTCATTACAGGTTCAGTCAACAAAGCATCTGGCGTGTGTTCTTGTATTAGAGTGTAATTCTACTTTCCTTGAGCAATTATGGTATTTCTAATTTTCTTTTATCACGTCAGTATAATTGGTATTTAAAAATTCTTGTCTTGTTGAAGAAGAACCGTGCCAGATGTGTACGTTGAGTCACACTCCCACACACAGAACAATTACATTTGTGCTTGGGTTTTGTAGGTTTTGTAGTTGCTGGGGACTTAATTAATTAACTGTGTTTACGAAAAATTTCATTTCATTCTTTGTTGTTGTTCTTTGCAGTCAGCTAGCGTAATAATTCTAGTCAGGGCCAACCGTTTACGAGACACAGCGTAATCGGACATACAGCTACCAAAAATAAAAAATATTTTCAGTCATATTTAATGAAGCCCCCATGCACGTGGCGACCAAAACCCAAGCACAAATGTAATTGTTCTGTGTGTGGGAGTGTGACTCAACGTACACATCTGGCACGGTTCTTCTTCAACAAGACAAGAATTTTTAAATACCAATTATACTGACGTGATAAAAGAAAATTAGAAATACCATAATTGCTCAAGGAAAGTAGAATTACACTCTAATACAAGAACACACGCCAGATGCTTTGTTGACTGAACCTATAATGACGCATTATTTAGGACACTAAAATAAAAACAAACTGAGTTAATTACCTCATTTATATTGATGAAAATCACTCTAATCCTTACATTATATCTCAACCAGAACTCTCCAATATCACATCTCAGCAAGCACTGCCTAATAGCACATCTCAACAAACACTCTCTGCTACAACATCTCAGCACAGACTACCACGAGACCTCGACAGGCACTGACTACTACGAGCTCTCGACAAGCACTGACTTCTACGAGTTCTTAACAGGCACTGAGTACTACGAGCTCTCTCCAAGCACTGTGGAGGCGGCTTAATAATACTCTTTGGCGCAATCTCTGGCGCAGTGGCTCAGTGTAGCCACCTTTCAAGCGTAAAAGACGAAATCTAGAGTGTACAGAAGAAAAATACAGTTATATATAGTCAAATGGCGGTGTCTTCTCCCACGCTCAGAGGTATTCCATGTGTACTTATAGTTTGTACATTGAAAGTCACTAATAATATAGAGGATGACACAGCTCAGCTATTCACCTAACACATTACATGAACCGTCTAAGCCAAGGGTGGGCAACCAGCGGCCCCCGGGCCGGATCCGGACCACGATTTGTTTCAATCCGGCCCCCGAAAGCAATTCGCAAAGTTACTACTAATTATATATGTGGCGCTCGTTGTTTTCGACAAATCCAAAAGAACGGACAACATTTTGATCCTGCAGCTACTATGGATCAAGATACAAAGGAATTAAAGGCATTAGCTGTAAGTGGGTATCGATTTATATCAGTGCGGTAAGTTGAAAATTTGCAACATACCAGGATTCAAATCCAGGTCTCCTGCCAGCTAGGCAGATATATATATATATATATATATATATATATATATATATATATGGTGTCTGTCCTTATGGACATGTCCTGCAGCTGCTAGGATCAAGACACAAGGCAATTAAAGACTTAAGCTGGCAGACTGAGACTCAAAACCATGTCTCCTGGGCAGATGCGCCGACCACTACACTATCCGGACATACAGGTCACCATAACCGCACGGAATACCCTAGCACGCATTCCGCAGACCCAAATTGTCAAATTACACCATACACTACTGATGTAATGCTCTTCCTCATTAGCGACACTTATCGCGGTTTCCTGCCGATCCCCATAAGAGTCAGCACATCTGCCTAGTAAGCAGCTGACCAGGGTTCAAATCCCTGTCCGGCATAAATTTTCAACTGGCCCCTTTCATATGATTCAATACTCACTGGCAGCTAATGACTAATTCCCTTGTGCCTGTACTCCAAACTGTTTGTCAATTGGGATTACCTATCTCATTACTGTATTTTGTTTTTCTGTTCTTTGTCGTATTAACATCGGTAAATCATTCTTGTCCATCGTAGATGCAATTAAAATACTGCAACTGTTGAAACTGGAGGTAATTCATATTGCGTTATCTGCAATCAGTTGCTTGTATAGGCGTTAATTTGCCATGATGACGTTTCAAGATACCTAACAATCCACCTTCAGAACTCTCCATTTATTTGCGTATGGTGAACAGTGTTCGCGACACGTAAATAGATGTACACATCAGAAGGGATTGGGGGGGGGGGGGGGGGGGGCGGCGGCATGGAATGAACATACTCTCAGAAAAACGTGTTTTAAGGGACAATTTGTTGGCGTGTCGTGTCGGTGAATTACCCCGCAAATATTAACGTCATGAAGGCTCGACTTTTTACTTTATGCACTACATCTATATGACTACTCTGCAATTTACAATTAAGTGCCAGGCATAGGATTCTTCGAAGCATTTTCACACAGTTTCTCTACCGTTCCGGTCTCTCAAAGCGCGGGAGAAACGAACACTTCAAATTTTCCGTGCGAGATCAGATTTCTCTTATTTTATTACAACGATCATTTCATCTATGTAAGTCGACGCCAAGAAAATATTTGCGCAATCGGAGGAGAACGTTTGAAATTTCGAGAAAAGATCTCTCGGCAACGAGAAACGCCTTTGTTTAAATGATTCCCACCCCAACTCCCGTATCATACCCATGACACTCTGTCCCCTATTTCGAGATAGTACAAAACGAGCTGCCCTTCTATGAACTTTTTCGATGTCCGCTCTCAGTCCAATCAGGTAGGGGCCCCATAGTTGAAATTTAACGGATTTGTTTTAGTACTCATGTAGATGATCTCACAGTTTTCACTATTCAGTGTCAATTGCCACTTTTCGCTCCATTCACATATCTTGTCTCAATATTTTGCAATTGGTTTCAATCCGCTGATGACTTTACTAGACGATAACTGACGATATCATCTGCAAGCAGTCTAAAATAACTGCTCAGAGTGTCTTCTAAATCGTTTATATAGATCAGGAACAACAGAGTGCCTATGACATTTTCTTGGGGAATGCCAGATATCACTTGTGTTTTAAGCGACGACATTCCGTCAGTTGCTACGATCTGCGATCTTTGCAACAGAAATCACGAATACAGTCGCACACGACGATACTCCATAGGCATACAACTTGATTATACGCCGCTTGTGAGAGACGATGTAAAAGCCTTCCGGAAACCTAGAAATATACAATCAATTTAAGACTCCCTGTCAGTAGTACTCATTATTTAGTGAGAATAAAGATCTATTTGTGTTTCACAAGAAAGATATTTTCTGAAAATGCTGACTGTGTGTCAACAGATAGTTTTCCTCGAGGTAATTCATAATGTTCGAACACAGTATATTTTTCAAAATCCTATTGCAAATCAACGTCAATGATATGGATCTCTGATTCATCGGATTACTCCTACTTCCTTTCTTAATTACTAGTGCGACCTGTATGTATGTGTGAGCTATTAAATCGGCGTACTCTGAAAGGAATCTAATTGACATAGAATCTGAACCGGAGGACATCCCTTTATTAAGTGATTTAAGATGCTTTTATTCACCGAGGATTTCTATTTATAAGTTACTCATGTAGCCAGCCGTTCTTGATTCGAAATCGGGAATGTTTACTTCGTCTTCTTTGGTTCAAAATGGTTCAAATGGCTCTGAGCACTATAGCACTTAACATTTGAGGTTATCAGTCCCCTAGAACTTAGAACTACTTAAACCTAACTAACCTAAGGACATCACACACATCCATGCCCGAGGCAGGATTCGCACCTGCGACCGTAGCGGTAGCGCGGTTCCAGACTGAAGCGCCTAGAACCGCTCGGCCACACCGGCCGGCTCTTCTTTGGTGAAGAACTTTTGGAAAACTGCATTTCGTAGCTCCACTTTGGTGGCACGGTCATCGGTAAAATTTCCTTCTCTGTCGCGAAGTGAAGTTGTTGATTATGTCTTTTCGCTGGTGTACTTCACATACAACCAAAATCTCTTTGGATTTTCTCTGATTTCGTAACAGAGTTTCGTTGTGGAAACTAATAAAAGCATCTCGCATTAAAGATCGCCCTAAATTTCGAACTTCTGCAATACTTTGCTAATCTTAGAGATTTTACGTTCTTTTACATTTGGCATGCTTTTTTCATTGTTTCTGCAACAGTGTTCTCGCCTCTTCAGTGTACCATGGTGGGTTAGTTCCGTCTCTTGCTAATGCATTGGTATAAATCACTCAATTACTGTGGATACTATTTCCTTGAACTGAAGCCGCATATGGTCTACGCCCATATAGTTAGTTCGAAAGGAATGGACACTGTCTCTTAGAAGGACGTCAGACGAATTTTTATCTGACTTTTTAAATCGAAGTATTTTGCTTTTATTTTTGGTGTTTTTACGTGTTGCGGTATTCAGTCTCTCTACAGTATCCTTTTGGTCACTAATCCCTGTTTCTGGCATAATGTTTCCTATTTGCTTGAGGTTCTTTGTTGCTAAGAGGTCGAGAATGTTTTGAACCACTTATACGGTGAGTGGACTCCTGAAATAACTGGTCAGAATAATTTTCGGAGAACGCATTTACTACGATTTCAGACGATGCTTTACGCCTGCCACCGGCATTAAATGTGTAATTTCGCCAAGAAATCCAGTCGCCACCAAATATCATTATATGAATGGGGTGTCTATTTGAAATGAGATTCAGGTCTTCTTTGAACTGTTCAGTGACTGTATCATCTAAGTCTGGAGGTCGGTAAAAGGAACTAATCACGAGAGGCCTTCGATAAATAATGCTAAACTTTTTTTACCTGAAAGCAGTTTTCTTTTCAAGATTCCAATCCACCATATTAGTCCCCACTCTTTTTGCCACAAAATCCTATTTTTCAATACAAACTTCATTCAGTGCGACGCTCTTACGCAACATTACTGTGTGTGTGTGTGGGGGGGAGGGGGGGGGGAAGGGTGGGGGGCTCTATACCTCCATGGTACCACTCTACTCAAACTTCCTGGCAGATTTAAATTGTGTGCCATACCAAGACTCGAACTCGGAACCTTTTCCTTTTCCAGCAAGTGCTCTACAGACTGAAGTGACCATGCACGGCTCACGAACCGTCCTCACAGCATTATTTCCGTCAGTACATCTTCTCCTACCTTGTAAACTACACAGAAGCTTTCCTACAAAATTTGGAAGACTAGCACTCCTGGAAGAAAGGGTATTGTGGAGACATGACTTAGCCACAGTCTGGGGGATGTTCCCAGAATGAAATTTTCACTCTGCAGGATAGTGTGCACTGATACGAAATTTCTTTCTGGAAACTTTACCCAGGCTATGGCTAAGCCATGTCTCCGCAATATCCTTTCTTCCAGGAGTGCTAGTTCTGCAAGTTTCGCAGGAGAGCTTCTGTGAAATTTGGAAGGTAGGAGACGAGTTCCTGACAGAAGTAAAGCTGTGAGAGGGGGGGGGAGGGGGGAGGGGGGGAGGAAGATAGTGAGTCGTTCTTGAGTAGCCCAGTCGGTAGAGCACTTGCGCGTGAAAGACAAAGGTCTCGAGGTCGAGTCTCGCTCTGACACACAAATTTCATCCGGCAGGAAGTTTCATATCATTACACACTACATTGTAGAGTGAAATTTTCATTCTCCCACTCTACTAAGCCGGCCGCTGTGGACGAGTGGTTCTAGGCGCTTCCGTCTGGAATTGCGCGTCCGCTACGGTCGCAGGTTCGAATCCTGCCTCGGGCATGGATGTGTGTGATGTCCTTAGGTTAGTGAGGTTTAAGTAGTTGTAAGTTCTAGGGGACTGATGACCACAGATGTTGTCCCATAGTGCTCAGAGCCATTTGAACCATTTTGAACTACTCTATTGTTCGACATGGGAGCAAACGTGTTGCTGCATCAGTAATCTCCCCATCATCTATGTACTGCTTTCCGCAGAGTGCATCCTTCATTGGGTCAAACAGATGAAAGTCGGAAGGTGCGAGATCCGGGCTCTAGGTTGGATGAGAAAGAACATCCCAATGAAGATTTGTGAGCTCCTCTCGGGTAGACAGACTTGTGTGAGCCCTCCCATTGTTATGGAGAAGAAGTTCGTTTGCTTTTCTGTGGCACCGAACACGTTGCAGTCATTTCCTCATTTTCCTGATGGTAGCACAACCGTGTGCTGCCGGGCAGTACGCTGGAGGTAGGACGGGTTTACGCGACCTTGTTGCTATGACGACAGAAGCCTCGCCCAACGACCCACCGTACTTTTGTTCACTAACAGGTCTGAGTGGACATTCTGCAACCGCCTATGAATACCAGCGACACTCTGGTTTTCCGCCAAAAGAAACTCTACATCTACATCTACATCTACATTTATACTCCGCAAGCCACCCAACGGTGTGTGGCGGAGGGCACTTTACGTGCCACTGTCATTACCTCCCTTTCCTGTTCCAGTCGCGTATGGTTCGCGGGAAGAACGACTGTCTGAAAGCCTCCGGGAGCGCTCTAATCTCTCTAATTTTACATTCGTGATCTCCTCGGGAGGTATAAGTAGGGGGAAGCAATATATTCGATACCTCATCCAGAAACGCACCCTCTCGAAACCTGGCGAGCAATCTACACCGCGATGCAGAGCGCCTCTCTTGCAGAGTCTGCCACTTGAGTTTATTAAACATCTCCGTAACGCTATCACGGTTACCAAATAACCCTGTGACGAAACGCGCCGCTCTTCTTTGGATCTTCTCTATCTCCTCCGTCAAACCGATCTGGTACGGATCCCACACTGATGAGCAATACTCAAGTATAGGTCGAACGAGTGTTTTGTAAGCCACCTCCTTTGTTGATGGACTACATTTTCTAAGCACTCTCCCAATGAATCTCAACCTGGTACCCGCCTTACCAACAATTAATTTTGTATGATCATTCCACTTCAAATCGTTCCGCACGCATACTCCCAGATATTTTACAGAAGTAACTGATACCAGTGTTTGTTCCGCTATCATATAATCATACAATAAAGGATCCTTCTTTCTATGTATTCGCAATACATTACATTTGTCTATGTTAAGGGACAGTTGCCACTCCCTGCACCAAGTGCCTATCCGCTGCAGATCTTCCTGCATTTCGCTACAATTTTCTAATGCTGCAACTTCTCTGTATACTACAGCATCATCCGCGAAAAGCCGCATGGAACTTCCGACACTATCTACTAGGTCATTTATATATATTGTGAAAAGCAATGGTCCCATAACACTCCCCTGTGGCACGCCAGAGGTTACTTTAACGTCTGCAGACATCTCTCAATTGATAACAACATGCTGTGTTCTGTTTGCTATAAACTCTTCAATCCAGCCACACAGCTGGTCTGATATTCCGTAGGCTCTTACTTTGTTTATCAGGCGACAGTGCGGAACTGTATCGAACGCCTTCCGGAAGTCAAGAAAAATAGCATCTACCTGGGAGCCTGTATCTAATATTTTCTGGGTCTCATGAACAAAGAAAGCGAGTTGGGTCTCACACGATCGCTGTTTCCGGAATCCATGTTGATTCCTACATAGTAGACTCTGGGTTTCCAAAAACGACGTGATACTCGAGCAAAAAACATGTTCTAAAATTCTACAACAGATCGACGTCAGAGATATAGGTCTATAGTTTTGCGCATCTGCTCGACGACCCTTCTTGAAGACTGGGACCACCTGTGCTCTTTTCCAATCATTTAGAACCCTCCGTTCCTCTAGAGACTTGCGGTACACGGCTGTTAGAAGGGGGGCAAGTTCTTTCGCGTACTCTGTGTAGAATCGAATTGGTATCCCGTCAGGTCCAGTGGACTTTCCTCTATTGAGTGATTCCAGTTGCTTTTCTATTCCTTGGACACTTATTTCGATGTCACCAGTTTTTCGTTTGTGCGAGGATTTAGAGAAGGAACTGCAGTGCGGTCTTCCTCTGTGAAACAGCTTTGGAAAAAGGTGTTTAGTATTTCGGCTTTACGCGTGTCATCCTCTGTTTCATTGCCATCATCATCCCGGAGTGTCTGGATATGCTGTTTCGAGCCACTTACTGATTTAACGTAAGACCAGAACTTCCTAGGATTTTCTGTCAAGTCGGTACATAGAATTTTACTTTCGAATTCACTGAACGCTTCACGCATAGCCCTCCTTACGCTAACTTTGACATCGTTTAGCTTCTGTTTGTCTGAGAGGTTTTGGCTGCGTTTAAACTTGGAGTGAAGCTCTCTTTGCTTTCGCAGTAGTTTCCTAACTTTGTTGTTGTACCACGGTGGGTTTTTCCCGTCCCTCACAGTTTTACTCGGCACGTACCTGTCTAAAACGCATTTTACGATTGCCTTGAACTTTTTCCATACTCACTCAACATTGTCGGTGTCGGAACAGAAATTTTCGTTTTGATCTGTTAGGTAGTCTGAAATCTGCCTTCTATTACTCTTGCTAAACGGATAAACCTTCCTCCCTTTTTTTTATATTCCTATTAACTTCCATATTCAGGGATGCTGCAACGGCCTTATGATCACTGATTCCCTGTTCTGCACTTAAAGAGTCGAAAAGTTCGGGTCTGTTTGCTATCAGTAGGTCCAAGATGTTATCTCCACGAGTCGGTTCTCTGTTTAATTGCTCGAGGTAATTTTCGGATCGTGCACTCAGTATAATGTCACCCGATGCTCTGTCCCTACCACCCGTCCTAAACATCTGAGTGTCCCAGTCTATATCTGGTAAATTGAAATCTCCACCGAAGACTATAACATGCTGAGAAAATTTATGTGAAATGTATTCCAAATTTTCTCTCAGTTGTTCTGCCACTAATGCTGCTGAGTCGGGAGGTCGGTAAAAGGAGCCAATTATTAACCTAGCTCGGTTGTTGAGTGTAACCTCCACCCATAATAATTCACAGGAACTATCCACTTCTAATTCACTACAGGATAAACTACTACTAACAGCGACGAACACTCCACCACCGGTTGCATGCAATCTATCCTTTCTAAACACCGTCTGTACCTTTGTAAAAATTTCGGCAGAATTTATCTCTGGCTTAAGCCAGCTTTCTGTTCCTATAACGATTTCAGCTTCGGTGCTTTCTGTCAGTGCTTGAAGCTCTGGTACTTTACCAACGCAGCTTCGACAGTTGACAATTACAATACCGATTGTTGCTTGGTCCCCGCATGTCCTGACTTTGCCCCGCACCCGTTGAGGCTGTTGCCCTTTCTGTACTTGCCCAAGGCCATCTAACCTAAAAAACCGCCCAGTCCACGCCACACAACCCCTGCTACCCGTGTAGCCGCTTGTTGCGTGTAGTGGACTCCTGACCTATCCAGCGGAACCCGAAACCCCACCACCCTATGGCGCAAGTCGAAGAATCTGCAGCCCACACGGCTGCAGAACCGTCTCAGCCTCTGATTCAGACCCTCCATTCGGCTCTGTACCAAAGGGCCGCAGTCAGTCCTGTCGATGATGCTGCAGATGGTGAGCTCTGCTTTCATCCTGCTAGCGAGACTGGCAGTTTTCACCAAATCAGATAGCCGCCGGAAGCCAGAGAGGATTTCCTCCGATCCATAGCGACACACATCATTGGTGCCGACATGAGCGACCACCTGCAGATGGGTGCACCCTGTACCCTTCATGGCATCCGGAAGTACCCTTTCCACATCTGGAATGACTTCCCCTGGTATGCACACGGAGTGCACATTGGTTTTCTTCCCCTCTCTTGCTGCCATATCCCTAAGGGGCCCCATTACGCGCCTGACGTTGGAGCTCCCAACTACCAGTAAGCCCACCCTCTGCGACTGCCCGGATCTTGCCGACTGAGGGGCAACCTCTGGAACAGGACAAGCAGCCATGTCAGGCCGAAGATCAGTATCAGCCTGAGACAGAGCCTGAAACCGGTTCATCAGACAAACTGGAGAGGCCTTCCGTTCAGTCCTCCGGAATGTCTTTCGCCCCCTGCCACACCTTGAGACGACCTCCCACTCTACCACAGGTGAGGGATCAGCCTCAATGCGGGCAGTATCCCGGGCAACCACAGTCGTAGTCCGATCGGGGGATGCGTGGGACGAGCTGGCCGTCCCCGACAAACCCCCATCCGGACCCCCCACAGTGATGCCCATTGGCAACAGCCTCAAGCTGTGTGACCGAAGCCAACACTGCCTGAAGCTGGGAGCGAAGGGATGCCAACTCAGCCTGCATCCGAACACAGCAGTTGCAGTCCCTATCCATGCTAAAAACTGTTTTGTAAAGAACGTCTGGACTAATCTACAGAGAGCGCAAACAAATCGACAAAATTTAAACGGTTATTAAAATACAAGATTGCCTAGTAAATGCAGTAATGCTGCTACTTGCGCACTGCTGACACACTGCTCGGCGGCGGAAGGAGCCTACGCGAATTTACACTATTCAGGTAGTAAAACGCGATGCTACAACTCTCAAATACTATAATACGCCCGAAATTTATGAGTTAAACAATGCAAGTACCAAAAACACGCAAAGAAATTAAGAATTAAACTATGTAACAAATGAGTGAGCTAGGAGTATACGACTTGCTGCTGCAGCTGCTTATCCAACGGCGGCAGGGAGCACACTAACTGTGACCAACCAACACTGGCCGTTCAAAACAAAAACAGAAGACAAACGACTACGCGAATTTACACTATTCAGGTACTAAAACGCGATGCTACAACTCTCAAATATTATAATACGCCCGAAATTTATGAATTAAACAATGCAAGTACCAAAAACACGCAAAGAAATTAAGAATTAAACTATGTAACAAATGAGTGAGCTAGGAGTATACGACTTGCTGCTGCAGCTGCTTATCCAACGGCGGCAGGGAGCAATGACAGTTATCTGCTTGATTCGCACCTCCATTATAGACGCCATTTTGAAGGCTACGTATAATGCTGCCACCTACTGAACTTCATGAAACTTAGGAGCTGAAGTAGGAATATTCAACGATGCCCACAGCAAATTCAACATTTTTTCTAGCGAAATCGGCCAAGAAAAAAAAAGGGTTGGCTTACTTACTGAGCGCTACTCGTGAATTTGCTACGGTTGTAGAGTGCAACCTCTGCCCATTCTAACTCACGGGAACTATCTACTTTAATTTTGGCACAAGATAGGCTACTTATAAAGGTGCGTTTACACTGCGATTTGTATCGGCACATGTATGAGATACATGTATATACGACTTTGCGACATGTATCGCGACTTGTATGAGTTGACAAGTATCAACCTCATACATGTATGAGCGTGCGTTTACACTGGTTGATATGTATCACTGTGCGATAGCTTCCGACGACGATTTGGAAGTTTTCACATTTTTATGTGCTGATACACTTGCTCTTTTGGAAAATGATAGGAAGAAAAGGCGGAGGAAGCGTAGATGGTGGCATAGAGAGTTACTCGCGAATTAACGCCATATTTTAGAAATTATGTTAGGATGAGTATGGAGGATTTCCGCGGTTTGTTATCACTTGTGGCTCTTCTTGTGTCCAAAACCAACACAAACTTTCGGGAAGCGATTCCACCAGAGGATCAGTTGGCAGTAACACTCCGTTTTTTAGCCACTGGGGATTCCTCGTAAAACGAAGATTTCATGACAAAACATTTGCATTGTCGCGCGATTGCTAATGCCGACGTCTCACACACGATTGTCGGCATCCGTTGTCAACATTATCACGCGAGGCCGCCGGAATAACAGCAAAACATTGATATACGTGCCAGATGCATGAAAAAATTATTTAATGTATGACATACTCTGATATATATAAAACTTTTACCTTCACTTCTTGGGATAAAACTTGCACAATGGCCTCGCAAACACGAAGAATAATGTTGCATATGGCACTTTTTGATATTTTATGCAGATACATTAACGTCGAAACGACAGTCGGCACCTTCAAAACTCAAACAGCCGCCAAAGAGCCTGGTACTACGCATACGCTAATCGTCGAAATAAGCGGCAGTCGACAAGACGACAGGAAATGATAGTACTGCGCATGCGCGAGTTCTTCAAATGTCGCTCATACATGTCGCGTATATGGCCAAAAAGCGATATACAAAATGTATACGCGACATGTATGAGCTCGAGGGTCCGCATACAAGTTCCGTGAATTTTTGTATGAGGTGATGTATCGCGACATGTCAAATTGACATGTCGCTCATACATGTCGCGATACATGTATCCCAGTGTAAACGTACCTTAACAGCAACAAACACACCACCACCAACGGTATTTGATCTATCTAGACACCGTTAGGTTCTTTGCAAAAATTTCGGCTGAATTTATTGCCAGTTTCAGCCAGCTTTCAGTACATGCAACGATTTGTGCTTCAGTGCTTTCTCCTAGCGTCTGGAGCTCTATTTCTTTCCCAACACTGCTACGTCAGTTTATTATTATAATATCTATGGCTCCTATGTCAACTCTTGTCCGATGTTAGATCTGCACTGTTGCAGACTGAAACCGTTTTTGCTCTTTCCCAAGACCCTCTAACCCAGAAAACCACCCAGATCTCTCCACACAGCCTCTGCTAACAGTGTAGCCGCTTCCTGTGTGTATTGAACCCGTGGCCTGTTAAGCGGAATCTGAAAACGCACCACCCCACGGCATAAATCCGGGAATCTGCAGCCTTCCCTGTCGCCGAACTGTCTGAATCTGTGATTCAGAACCTCCTCTCGGCTCTACATCAAAGGATCACAGTCACTCATGTCGACGATGTTTGTACATTGTATAACGTATAACGCTACATTGGAGCATATTCTTCAACGAGTTATTTTCATCTCGGGTATATTATATTTTATAATTTTGACGTTGGATTTCCCATAAGAGGTCTGCGCGGATAAGAAAAGTGCAATCCGCATCCGCAAGGTCTTAATCCGCAACCGATTCCGCAACCGCATCCACATCCGCAGCAATTAATCCGCATCCGCAAGTTCCTTATCCGCATCCGCATATATTTAAGTTTTGAATGAGTAATTAATATTAATAGACAGTAGTACTTAGAATTATGGTATGTAATGACATAGTTATTGTTTGGGTGCCATTTCTGCGACAACTTAACTACTTTTGACTTCCTAAATCACAGGAAATGCTCTATACCGACTCTAAGGCAGACCATTTCAAACAGGAAAGCATTGGCGCTCCTGAGCACACACAGTAGCGGCTCGGATCTCGTGAGATTGGAAACGCTATTAAAAAAAAAAAAAAATTCAATGTAATAGTATTAAATGATGAAAATACGTGTATAGAAACAATTATATTTCGGTGCTCTTGTGCCAAGGCAGCTGAAAATCACGATGGTTTTAAACTGTTACTAGCACATTGCATCATTTACCGACAGTTTTTTGTACCCACTACTTGGATGTGTCAAATTTTGAAGCCATTCATGTCAGCTGATGATTATCTTATAGCTTACGCGTTCAGTCCTCGTCATTTCCAGGTAAAAATATTTACAGTATTAGGCCTACACTGCAAAACGCTGGCGCACCTATGAAAAAGTTAAACTGCCAGCATTAATTGACTTTGTCTGGAAGAAATAACTCGTCTTCCGAAGAGTGACAACAAAATCAGTGGTTATAGAAATTAGGAGTCCATTTAGCTTTAGCTAAAAATACGATTGAAATCTCGAAGACCTAGCGATAAATGAAATGTCTGTTTCATTCTCAACTAAACAAAGTTTTTCACACTTTAAAACATCCTCAACATTGGTCTAAATTACCAAGACAAAATTTGAAGTGGATTTCGCAGTTAATACTTTCAATGTTAAAAAATAATTTTTTTTCAGAGTTTAATGGAACTGCAAACGATTTCACGATGTCTATATAAAAACCACTGCCCCCTAGCTTCAAATGTTAGGCACTGTTTCCTATTAAGCAATACCGAGTTACAGTTAAAATGTTCAATTTTGTTACGATTTCAGCCTTTATCTTTACTAATTGGCTGGTAAATTAAAAGACACATTACTATTTTGGATGATTTGAATATTTTGTAACTTTTCAATGTGATCAGGATAATCTTTCACGGGCTATCGCAGTCACGGCTTGTTGGTCGTGAGCCGTAGTTTGAAGTCCCACTTGTACTTAATTACAAGGCCCGCCGTACCACCGTTCCCGCCGGGCTGTTTCACTGTTCACAAAGAGCGACAATGTTCGGCGGCTGCAAATGTTTCTGTTTGTTGTTGTTGTGGTCATCAGTCCTGAGACTGGTTTGATGCAGCTCTCCATGCTACTCTATCGTGTGCAAGCTTCTTCATCTCCCAGTACCTACTGCAGCCTACATCGTTCTGAATTTGCATAGTGTATTCATCTCTTGGTCTCCCTCTACGATTTTTACCCTCCAATACTAAATTGGTGATCCCTCGATGTCTCAGAATATGTCCTACCAACCGATCCCTTCTTCTAGTCAAGTTGTGCCACAAGCTCCTCTTCTCCCCAATTCTATTCAATACCTCCTCATTAGTTATGTGGTCTACCCATCTAATCTTAAGCATTCTTCTGTAGCACCACATTTCGAAAGCTTCTATTCTCTTCTTGTCTAAACTATTTATCGTCCATGTTTCACTTTCATACATGGCTACACTCCATACAAATACTTTCAGAAACGACTTCCTGACACTTAAATCTATACTCGATGTTAACAAATTTTTCTTCTTCAGAAACGCTTTCCTTGCCATTGCCAGTCTACATTTTATATCCTCTCTACTTCGACCATCATCAGTTATTTTGCTCCCCAAATAGCAAAACTCCTTTACTAGTTTAAGTGTCTCATTTCCTAATCTAATTCCCTCAGCATCACCCGACTTAATTCGACTACATTCCATTATCCTCGTTTTGCTTTTGTTGATGTTCAACTTGTACCCTCCTTTCAAGACACTGTCCATTTCCTTCAGCTGCTCTTCCAAGTCCTTTGCTGTCTCTGACAGAATTACAATGTCATCGGCGAACCTCAAATTTTTATTTCTTCTCCATGGATTTTAATACCTACTCCGAACTTTTCTTTTGTTTCCTTTATTGCTTACTCAATATACAGATTGAATAACATCGGGGATAGGCTACAACACTGTCTCACTCCCTTCCCAACCACTGCTTCCCTTTCATACTCCTCGACTCTTATAACTGCCATCTGCATTCTGTACAAATTGTAAATAGCCTTTCGCTCCCTGTATTTTACCCCTGCAACCTTCAAAATTTGAAACAGAGTATTCCAGTCAACATTGTCAAAAGCTTTCTCTAAGTCTACAAATGCTAGAAACGTAGGTTTGCCTTTCCTTAATGTTTTTTCTAAGATAGTACTGTACTGCACGCTAAAATTTAGGTAGGCACTTATATGAGATCATCATTACCTAGTCTAATAATATTGACGTATTAGCTGTTGAATGTTCTTGTTGCGAAGAGTAAAAACTTAAAATTGTGCTCTTTAATATGAAAATTACAGCAAAACAAATTGCTTGTTAAATATTTCCTTCTTTTACCTAATGCTACTTAATTTTTCTTGTTGGGAATAATAAATATACTAACAATATGTCGAGGAAATTCTTTACCATAAATATTATAATAAAAATTCATAGCTTCAGATTAAATATTTTCCTCTTCTGCTTGCTTCTGATTCAAATTCTGTAAAAGAAAGAATCAGATGAAAAAAATTGTAACTAATTCAGATAAGCCCAAAAAATATAGTGGAGTAAGAGAAGCTGTACAAGTACCTTTTTACTTTGGAAGATTACTAAGCAGGAACATGATGTCATCAATCGTCTGTGGCTTCAAAGACGTGCGTCGGTCCTGCATTATTTGTCCCGCAGTAGAGAAGTTTCTCTCAAATGGCGCGCTGGACGCTGGAGAATGCAGTGTACGAAGTATGCGAGTTTGGGAAGACGCGGATAGACGTTTTCACGTCCATGCCACCAAGCTATCAGGTCGATGCCTTCCGAAAATTGGACTTTATCATTCGTATATCTGAGAATTTCATCTGACGCAAAGTCAAGATCTCTCGTCGATTCATCTTCTGAGGAATCTTCAAAATCATTAAAAAGTACGTCAGACTTCTGTTTTTTTGCAGGAATTCCAGATGTTGTTTCCTCCTTATCTTTTAACTGTGGACAATTTCTCGCAACATAATTTTTCGCTTCCTTTACAACTTCATCTTTTTCGGCACTGCTAAGAAATTTTCGGTTTTTATATTTTGGATTCAAAAACGTTGCAAGTTTATGGGTTACTGTTATGTCCCATTTGCTGATTAAAATATATTTGGCTGTACTCTTTAAATCTATCAGAAATGGGCTGTCGCCATCTTTTTTTTCAAGGAAGGAGAGAAGTTTTAACTTCCACAACACACATAAATAAAGCGTCGGGGTTTTGGAGGCTTCGAGATCACAAGAAGCTATTTTAAATGGTGTCAAAAAGGTTATTATATCTTCCAACATCTCCTTGTCTCTAGAATCAATCAAATTATCTTGATTTTTGTCTGACAAAATTGACAGAACTTCAAACCATTGTGAATTAATAGACTCAAACATATCCGGTTTACTGTTCCATCGTGTGTCTATTTCTCCTTTCAATGACTTCTGAAGGCGATTCTGAAGACCAGATCTTTTAAAGAAAGTTGTGATAGCTCGACAGGAATTTATTAACCGCTGCACGTCACTCTTCTCATCATTCGCGTCTCCTCGAGTCGTGTGCTCCAGCACAGTATTAAGAATGTGTGCTGAGCACGAGAGCCTCTTGTATTGGCGAAAGGCTGCCACAATATTTGAAACTCTATCCGTAACGAGCACGATATTATTCACAGCACTGAATAAATCGAACGACTGTAGTATCTTAATTAATTCAAGTTTAATGTTGTCTCCTGTTTCTTTCTTTCTTTTTTTTTTTTTTTAATCTCACTCTCAAAATTTCTGGTGCGGAACACTCGATCCTGAAGTTTCACTTCTTCATAATTAACATAATGTGCAGTCACTCCCATATAGTTTATTTTACGGTACGAATCAGTCCATAAATCGACAGTTAGTGCTCCACCTATATCTGAATATATTCTTCACTTCTGCGGAGACAGTTTCACGCAGACGATCGGCCGCTTCCTTCAAATTTCTGGATATGGTGGTTGGATGAGGTAGCAGTTCCTTAGCACTCACTGCACCGTACGTGGCCCCCACATCAATAAGAAACTGTGCTGTCTCGAGAAACCCAGATCCACACGCAACTTTGAATGGTAAAATGTCTTTGCTCACAAGATTGATAAGTTTTTCTGTCGCGGCTGTTTTCAAATTTGGCGGAACTTCAGGAACTTTCACGTCTCTCTTGGTATTTAACTAAGTAATTATGCTACTTTGTCCAGCCTCACACGAATGTTTTAGCAAATTTGAAGTTCCATTTTTGTGTCCAGTGTAGAAATATACTTTTTTACATGCAAAACAAACCACTATATGAAACTTCCTGGCAGATTAAAACTGTGTGCCCGACCGAGACTCGAACTCGGGACCTTTGCCTTTCGCGGGCAAGTGCTCTACCAACTGAGCTACCGAAGCACGACTCACGGCCGTTACTCACAGCTTGTAAAGTTTGTAAAGTTTGGAAGGTAGGAGACGAGGTACTGGCAGAAGTAAAGCTGTGAGTATCGGGCGTGAGTCGTGCTTCGGTAGCTCAGTTGGTAGAGCACTTGCCCGCGAAAGGCAAAGGTCCCGAGTTCGGGTCTCGGTCGGGCACACAGTTTTAATCTGCCAGGAAGTTTCATACCAGCGCACACTCCGCTGCAGAGTGAAAATCTCATTCTTGAAGCCACTATATCTTTTATCTTTTCGTTGCCATCAAATACGTACCCAATTTTTTTTTTTCCAAATTGGCGATTTCAATTTGTTTTCCTTCACTAATGTAAAATCACCTTTTTCACCTTACACGAAATTGTATCCATCGATATGGTGTTCATTTGAAAAAAAAAACTCTCACTGATATTTGCTAATGATGCACGTTGTCACTCGGTCACTACAAAGCACTAACTGAAGGCAGCGGAAAATTGCAGCGGGCACCTGTCTGGTAGACAGTGGGCAGGTTTGCCACCCAGAGAGCACTTCACAGGCCACACAGAAGACACGGAAACGGATTAGGCGCAGCTCTCTTGGTTACAGCTACGTCGGTCGTAGCCAGGGGCTGAGGACAACAGACACTCGCTCTACCCAGGCCCTGCAAGATTCCAAGAATGTCAACAGACTTCGAGTGTTTAACTAACATTGCAACATACGTACTGGGCAGATGCCTTGCTCATTATCCGCAGATGACCCGCGGATATCCACGCCGGTCGCGATTTTATCCGCCAAGTAACTAATACCGCGGATATTCGCATCCGCGCAGACCTCTACGGGCCATAACCGTTTTTACTTTTGTTATAGTTGTTCAGAAATATGCCCAGGACTAAATGCCAGTGCATTACTGTGGCACAGTGGTCTGTGTATGTAGACAGTATGTAATATGTGTATTAGAACATCTTTTTATAACGATTAACGATTATTAGACTGTAACTTTTATAACACTTTTTCATATCTCAAGAAGTCTGCGATTTAGGCAAATAAACTTCTCTAGTAAGAAGATTATATTATTCACATACAGAGGTGTCCAAAAAATGTATCCACTGTTTAAAAGTCCATAACTTGCAAACTAAATGGTGGAGTTGTCTCATTTTTGGTGAAAGTGTAGCTTAAAGTCCAACTTAAAGATATCACTGTAGGTGTTCGAAATGGTCACCATTAACACCCACACACAAACGATGCCGCCGAACTGCAGCACGAACTAATTACTGCAACGTGTTCAGTTGGATATTTGCTCATGAATGTACGATGGATTCTCGAAGTTCATCCAATGCGCGTGGCTTTTGTCGATAAACGACGTCCTTTAGGGTTCTCCATAGGTAAAAGTCCAGAGGAGTTAGGTCTGGGGAACATGTTGGATACTCCACAGCACCTCTACGGCATATCCATCTTCTTGGTAGATTTTCGCCGAGATACGCCCTAACACGATTTTGGTAGTGGGCTGCGGCACCATCTTGTTGAAAGTAAACTCTTCCGTCTCCATACAAGTCTTGGATGGCTGGTAAAATGG
This sequence comes from Schistocerca americana, assembly GCF_021461395.2. Lineage (NCBI taxonomy): Eukaryota > Metazoa > Arthropoda > Insecta > Orthoptera > Acrididae > Schistocerca > Schistocerca americana. Next base: position 223,024,909 of record NC_060119.1, read on the forward strand.
ATGTCTGAAGCTTCTTAAGGTACACCTCACCAGTAACTGTGCCGTCCAAGAAGAATGGCCCAATCAAGCCCCGATAAGACAACCCACACCACACATTTACTCCTGGCAAATTCACGGCTTTGCCTACATGGACGTTCGGATTTCCGGCGTCCCAGTAGATGCAATTGTAACACTCCGCTGCAGAGTGAAAATCTCAGTCTAGATGCAATTGTGTCGATTTACTGTACCATTGAATTCGAACTGTGCCTCATCAGACCACACAATCATCTCTGCAAACTCTTCATCGTTGCGCACCATGTTAGTAAACCACTCGCAGTACTCCATTCTACGATCTGGGTAGTCCTCGTTCATTGCGTGTAGCAATCGTGGGATGTAGCACCTCCACTTTGCTGTCTTCAAAATTCGCCCAACACTTGAGCGACTCACTCCAGTTTCAAGGGCACACTGTCTCACAGACTTCTGTGGTGAGCGAGTGAATTGTTGTAACACACGACGGGAGTTAGCTGGACTTGTTACGGTTACAGGTCGTCCAGATCGTTGTTTGTGTACATCTTTAACACAGCCTTCGGCTTCAAATTTGTCTCGAATGCGACAAATCGTTAAACGTGTCGGTGGCTCTGTTTGATATTTCGCCATTGCCGTTGAACCTCATTAATGTTTTCGTACTTAAAATACCACTTCAAAACTGACTTCCTTTCATCGAATGTAAGCCTTGCGCCAGCCATGTTTACTCGAGTAACTAGGTGCAACTAAGAACAAAACACTGAGTACCTGGCGACTGTCATCTGACAAAACAAATCTACGCAATACAAAGCTTGTGTGGCGATTGCCGGAACTACAAACTATTGCACTACCAAAGATGAGACAACTCCGTCAATTAGTTTGCCAGTTATGGACTTTTAAACAGTGGATACATTTTTTTGGACCCCTCTGTATTTGTTACTGTTTTGTATTCTGTCGTCTTTGATCAAAAGTTGGCCACGTCCACTGCAAACTGGGTTAGTCGTGGGTAGATCCTTCATAATGGATGTAACTGAATGCAGCTCATACTGCAAGAGATAAGTGGCAGTATGCAGATGTCCAGTCACACGGTGTCTGTATGTCCACATGTTTTCTTTGGATCTTGCAACATTTTAGAGCATTCTGTTGTGAGACTTCCGGGTCGTTCACTCTACAGTGTTGCGCGGAAGGGGTCCTTCTGTAGGTGTTTGGGCAGCCATGAGGGGCACGGTTCTTTCTTTCCACAAGAGCAGTCTTGTGCGTTGCGGTGTAAAGGTGAAGCTCTACGTTGTGCACAGAAAAATTTTGCTAGGTTTAAGCCGTTGATGTGCTAGTAGCTGGCCGTACAGTGGCGCCGGGGTTAATGCCTCAGTTTTCTCTTTTTTTGCCGTTATTTTTAGTCTGATGTCCAGAGGAGCAATACCGGCAAGACAGTACAGCTAAAGATGTAGATGTAGTTACGAGTAGGCATCCAGTTACGCCACAAGATATCGATCGAAATCACATACAGTATCCCGTGTTGACAGTCAGTACAAGTGCTTAATTGAGCGTGAAAGATACACGAGAACATTCCTTTATCTGTCAGGCGCGTTGAGTAACAAACGAGGACCACTACAAAGTACCTGTAAACAATAAGCAAACATTTGTTGAAACTGTTTGAATTAACTAGCACAAACAGCAACTGGTACGTGCCATTCTATACAGTGCTGTAAAACCTACAGCGAAACAGATGATGAGGCTCAGCACACAGGTCAAGGAACTGGGAGTTGGAGTTCAAGATACCGACACACGTAATAGCGCAGCTGCTACGCAGAACGTCGTCATATGAAACGGCTCGAGATAAGTGCAGCACGATAAACCCCAGTATAGTGGCAATGAAGCCTATATATCTTTCGAAAAATCTTACTACGAGACTCGGTCTCGGTACAGCACACAGTTTTAATCTTCCAGGAAGTTTCATATCAGCGCACACTCCGCTGCAGAGTGAAAATCTCACTCTGGAAACATCCCCCAGGCTGTGGCTAAGCCATGTCTCCGCAATATCCTTTCTTTCAGAAGTGCTAGTCTTGCAAGGTTCGCAGGAGAGCTTCTGTAAAGTTTGGAAGGTAGGAGACGAGGTACTGGCGGAAGTAAACCTGCGAGGACGGGGCGTGAGTCGTGCTTGGGTAGCTTAGATGGTAGAGCACTTGCCTGCGAAAGGCAAAGGTCCCGAATTCGAGTCTCGGTCCGGCACACAGTTTTAATCTGCCAGGAAGTTTCATAGGGGCGCTTGTTTTGTGTGTTCACATATCCAGAATGGCTTTATGGTTTCACCTATCCAGAGAGGCTGAAGCGTAGTCTGGAAGCTTTAACTTATGCACAACGGGAAATTTGCACCGTTGAAAGATTCAGTTTTTGTCTGTTCTTGGCGTATTTTGTATTCTATTCCTCAGGTATTACCCTTTTACGTGGCCCCTGTAGTTAGTGCACTGGCACTCCTCAACAATCACTCCCTGCTCAGTGCCAAACGATCATGCAGTTGTAAACTATTCAGTCATGGGCCAGTTACGGCACTATCTTTGATAAATCACGCTGCTAAGATTGCGGAGTTACTGGGTACATAGAATGTGCATATTAAGTAAGGGTACAAACATCTGACAGCAAAAGGAACAAAAAAGTTCACATTAATATGTGTCTGGAGAAGACCGATTAATTTGCAATAAAGCGATTAGTACTGATACACTACAGTACAAATTAAATGTCATTCGTTCCTTCCATGTTAAGAAAGATGCTCAAAGTTACCTCTGTCGGATGCCACGCAGGCAATCATACCTCGCACCATAGATTGCCCCACTCTTTCGTATGTTCCAGTCTGTAGCAGAACAGGCATACGCCGTTCAATAGTCTGCGCATCACAACTGGTTCAGCACACACAACATTTTTCAGATCCCTCCAAAATTAAAAACCAAGAGACCTTAATTCCACCGATCGAGGTGGCTAGACCCAGGGCCATCCTCGTCCTGTCTATCTCCTGCGGAAGATGTACATGAGGTGTTGAACAAGGATACGGAAGAGGGCTGGTGCTCCAGCATGCATCAACTGCATTGCCTGTCGTATTGCTAAAGCACATTGTCGCTCCACCAGTAAAAAACATGCAATCCCATTATGACGATGGTGTATTGTCATTAGCGTCAAAACCTTTCTCGTGGAGGGATATCAGTTGCACACGTTGTAGGTGGTAAGAACAGTGTTGGTTTTCATGCAGAGTACACAACGCCGTCGTTTGGCTTGCTGCATGCTGGCGGGCCACGTGTTTGGAACTTGTATTGGGGTAGTCCCATGGTCGTACAAACGCCGAAAAATGGATACAAAGGCTTCGTGATGTGGGTGATGCTGTCCATCGGGTAAGTATCTCTGTGAATCCATGTAGCCTCTCGACCGCTGCCACGTGTTTCATTCTGGACAAAAACCGCCTCAGCATGCTACTGGAATGAATAACGGACCATTTGCTTGGACTTAGCTTAAATCACACAGCCTACAACACAGAGAATAATGATGTTCAGCAGTGCCATTTACGTTGGCAAATACGGATTAATTTAATAATATTGGGAACTCTAGGTTGGAATATCAACAATGTAGGAAAAGGTATATTGCTACACGTTAAGTAAGAAAAACATACACCATTCATTCACACAAGGAAGCACACGTCAAGCACACATGTCCTCCAACTCCGGCAGCTCGGCCCAGAATGCCGCACGTACAAAGTACAAAGAATGTTTCTTGCGGGTGGACTGTGAGGAAGACGCTCATACATTTGTTTCACAAGCCGTAGCCCCACAACATTATGTCATACGTTAATGGTAGCTTTTGAAAAAAAAGTAATTATCGCTAACTTATGTAATCAATATTACTAAACTCCGTCCGAACAGGCCATGAAGGCCAAACGGCAGGCGTGTCATCCTCAGCCCACAGGCGTCACTGGATGCGGATATGGAGGGCATGTGGTCAACACACCGCTCTCCCGCCGTATGTCAGTGTACGAGACCGGAGCCGCTACTTCTCACAAGGGAACCTCCCCATCGCACCCCCCTCAGATTTAGTTATAAGTTGACACAGTGGATAGGCCTTGATAAACTGAACACAGATCAATTGAGAAAACAGGAAGAAGTTGTATGGAACTATGAAAAAATAAGCAAAATATACAAACTGAGTAGTTCATGGGTCACATAGGTAACATCATGGACTATGTGAGTTCAGGAGCGCCGTGGTCCCGTGGTAGCGTGAGCAGCTGCAGAATGAGGGGTCCTTGGTTCAAGTCTTCCCTCGAGTGAAAATTTTACTTTCTTTATTTTTGCATAGTTATCATCTGTCCGTTCGTTCACTGACGTCTCTGTTCACTGTAATAAGTTTAGTTTCTGTGTTTTGCGACCGCATCGCAAAACCGTGCGATTAGTAGACGAAAGGACGTGCCTCTCCAATGGGAACCGAAAACATTTGATCGCAAGGTCATAGGTCAACCGATTCCTCCATAGGGAAACACATCTGACATATTTTATACGACACTGGTGACGGCATGTGCGTGACATGACAGGAATATGTTGTCGACCCACCTAACTTGTACACTTGGCAAATGGGTAAAAAGATTCTTCTACCTTGCCCGATTTAGGTTTTCTTGTGGATGTGATAATCACTCCCAAAAAAGTGATGAAAACATAAGAGTTTGTCACATAAACTGAAAATAAAAAATTAAACTTTTCACTCGATGGAAGATTTGAACCAAGGACTTTTCGTTCCGCAGCTGCTCACGTTACCACGAGACCACGGCGCTCCTGCGTTCCCAGTCTCATTGATGTTGCCTATCTTCCCATGAACTACTCAGTTTGTATATTTTGTTTATTTTTTCACAGTTCCACACAACTTCTTCCTGTTTTCTCAATTGATCTGTGTTCAGTTTTTCAAGGCCTATCCACTGTGTCAACTTACAACTAAATCTGAGGGGGGTGCGATGGGGAGGTTCCCTTGTCAGCAAGTAGCTCCTCAGTTTGCCTCACAAGTGCTGAGTGCACGCTGCTTGCTAGCCAGACGGGATGGTCACCCATCCAAGTGCTAGCCTAGCCCGGCAGTGCTTCACTTCGGTGATCTGACGGGAACCGGCGTTATCACCGCGGCAAGTCCGTTCGCCAGTCAGTATGAAACTCTTACTCACCGATCTTCCGGCGTTACCCACTAGACCATTGTGACGGTTCACCTGCCACGACCGACAGTACGTAATATTAATCCTCGTGTTCAGTGTAAAGGTAGCATATTTCATCGATCAATGTTGCTGAGCGGCCGGGCGATCTGTAAGTGGGGCTTGTATTTGTGCTAATGTTAGTGAAAAATTGCTGCAGAAAGCTCTTTACTGTAGCGAGCTACGCAGTATCTAGTGGTACTGACAAAGAAGAAATTACCCGCCACACGCCTTTGTGACCAAAGACAGCAGAGCAACAGTACCGGAGCCAAAGAAAGCCAGGATGCCATTGCTGCTGAACAAGAAACATAAAGAAGAATCTAATTACGTACATTCAATCGGTGTAATGTATTCTCGATAGATTTACGTGGATCACTCATTTTGCGCTAGGCCAGTTTTGATTAAATTGTTGTTGGTTTTGACTTACTTGAATTATTTAAAAGATAGCTAGGAACATGCGAGGCGCACTGATTATACTGTTTTATGGACGGTATATCGAACCTGGCCTACATCAGTTTACTGATTTTTCTACGAGGGTAAGTCAATTATTATCCGCAATTTAGTTATATTTTTGTTTATTTTGGTAGTTCTGTCGTTTTACGTTGATGACGCATGCTTTGTTTATTTGTTGTTATATCTTTGCAATTTTCAAGCTACTAGGTTAGTTTCGTTGTCGCTGCCGTGCTGTAAATTGTGGCTGCTCCGCTGCCTATTTGCACCAAAGAAGAGCAACGTTCGGTGATCCGTTTTTTGAGGCCTAAATTCATCGAAGACTTTCGGTACAGTGCGGGAACAGTGTTTTGCCACAACGGAGTGTCTAAGAATGGATTGAAATATTCCGATATGGTCGCACACGTGTTACGCACGACGAAGGAGCGTTTACCGCCACAAATGAAGAAACCATTGAGCGCTCACGTGAAATGATTCTCTTCCGTTAAACTCCAAATTCGCCGTGCAAGAAAAAGTTCAAGACCCAACCGTCAGCAGGAAAACCGATGCTTATGATTTTTTGAGACGCACAAGGTCCAGTACTGGAAAATTACGGGGAAAGGGGCACGACAATAAACAGCGTACGTTACAGTGAGATGCTTACTGCCAGGCTAAAGCCTGCAATTCGAAGCAAACGTCGAGGACTACTGTGAAAATGTGTATTGTTGACGACAATGCCCGTCCGCATACTGCTGCCCACACTGCTGGAACGCTCCAGAAACTCAAATTTGAAGTCCTGGATCATCCTCCATATAGTCCCGATCTTGCCCCTTCTGACTATCACTTGTTTGGTCCACTCAGACAGGCATTAAGGTTCAAATGGTTCAAATGGCTCTGAGCACTATAGGACTTAACAGCTATGGTCATCAGTCCCCTAGAACTTAGAACTACTTAAACCTAACTAAGCTAAGGACATCACACAACACCCAGTCATCACGAGGCAGAGAAAATCCCTGACCCCGCCGGGAATCGAACCCGGGAACCCGGGCGCGGGAAGCGAGAACGCTACCGCACGACCACGAGCTGCGGACTGGACATTAAGGAGCCGTCGATTTGCCTCGGACGAAGCAGTGAAAGATGCGGTGCATTCCTGGCTCGCAGCTCAACCGAGATAATTGTTTTATGAGGGCATCAGGGAGCGTGTACAACGATGGACCAAGTGCGTTGAAACGCAAGGTGACTATGTCGAAAAATGGCGTGTTTTAAGTTTCCTATTTGATTGCAATAAAATTTTGTAACTGCTTTGCGGATAATAATTGACTTACCCTCGTACGTAGCTCGACGTGGTTGTCTGTTGAATCAGAACTGTGACTTTAATTTATCGGTTAATATTGTCCGAAGCAGTTGATTTTACTAGAAAATGGTTACGAAGGCTGTAAGACAGTTACTCTTTGGAACTCATAATGATTCTTAGACAACTGAGACTTTTACATTTCGCATGTGGGCACGAACTTTCATTGAACGTAGTCAGATGCAGAACGTTTTAGTCAAGGCCATAGTTTTTATTAATCATTGCACACTCACTGGGAATTTATTTTAGGCCCTCACTACAGATGATCTCTCCTGGACTGTACTTAAGAGGGGGATGCTACTGATAATGTAAACATTTCCTTAAAAAGTCTATACAGCCACAGAGATTGGGACTTTATATATGATGTAAAAGGGCTCCCCTGCGAAACTTCCGCAGCGTAGTCGGAACAACCTTGGCAACATGTTCGAGGGCATTATACTGCAACAGAATGAGGCCGTTCATCAGCATTCCTGGATGTTTGGTGTTGATGGCGCGATTCAATTTTTGCAGTGTATCCTGTCCAGTGCGGCTGTGCGTTAATTGTGGCGCCATGTTTGTTAATGAGTAGCGGGCCCTTGAAGTCAAAGGAAAAGGCCATCATGACTTACTCGGAGCTGACGTGCACGGCTTACGACTTTTCGGTGGGAGTGAATCCATGTGCTTTCATTTGTGAGTAAGACGCCTGCTCTCTGACTCAAAATATGACACCATCTCCCGCGACAATACGGGACAGGAAATTATATTCTCCATCGTGATTCCGATCCAGGAGCTGCAATGATGTCGACATTCTGCTCAACTTCCGCTTCTCCGTCAAGCTGTGTGAAACACCCTGCGCACAGATTTTCAGGAACATCCGGTGCTCTGTCATGACACGCCCAACATGAAACGAATATCTCCCACCATCATCCGGAGCAATGAAAATAATGTTAATGTCACGATGAGCCTGTCCTGGCCGACTACTGTCTTTCAATCACACCCAAAGTTCTCGAAATCTTTTATTCCGCGCATACAAACGCGCACGTGAGGTATTGTGTTCGCCATACGCAGCAAACATACGGACGTGAATTTCACTACCGGACACTCCTCCCGTAGCCAAAAACCATACTACACCTCGTTATTCCTCCTTCCCGGCCTCCATGGTGAAGTCGGAAACACACGCGAGTCGCTGACCACACGTCGAGCACTTCTAAAGACAAATGGCACAGCTGTGAACGTTCGGGCTGTTCCTTCCTGATTTCCAGTAGGGGGCACTTCTATACACGCACCTACCTGCGTTACCAACGTCCGCGCCATGCTCGTCTCGTTTTCATTCGAGTGCCCCTTATAATCACCTCTACATCTATAGATTTTATCCCGATCAGAGCAACGTATTGGATTCTATTTCTTAGCAAGCCCGGAATTCAGTCACAAATGTGGTGCAATACTCGGTAAGCCAATATTTTTCTCACTGAACGACAGCGGACCAGTGTCGGACGGCTTCCAGAAGACGAGAACACGGGATCGATTTGGGCTCCATAGTCTACCGCACACTGGTTTTCATGGACGAACAGAGTGAGCTGTGCTTCGCAAGATCTGTGTTTACGGAACGCGTGTTTGTTTTTGTTGTTGTTGTGGTCTTCAGTCCTGAGACTGGTTTGATGCAGCTCTCCATGCTACTCTATCCTGTGCAAGCTTCCTCATCTCCCAGTAACTACTGCAGCCTACATCCTTCTGAATCTGCTGGTGTATTCGTCTCTTGGTCTCCCTATACGATTTTTACCCTCCACGCTGCCCTCCAATGCTAAATTGGTAATCCGTTGATGCCCCAGAATATGTCCTACCAACCGATCCTTTCTTCTAGTCAAGTTGTGCCACAAACTTCTCTTCTCCCCAATTCTATTCAATACCTCCTCATTAGTTATGTGATCTACCCATCTAATCTTCAGCATTCTTCTGTAGCACCACATTTCAAAAGCTTCTATTCTCTTCTTGTCTAAACTATTTATCGTCCATGTTTCACTTCCATACATGGCTACACTCCATACAAATACTTTCAGAAACGACTTCCTGACACTTAAATCTATACTCGATGTTAACAAATTTCTCTTCTTCAGAAAGGCTTTCCTTGCCATTGCCAGTCTACATTTTATATCCTCTCTACTTCGACCATCATCAGTTATTTTGTTCCCCAAATAACAAAACTCCTTTACTACTTTAAGTGTCTCACTTCCTAATCTAATTCCCTCAGCAGCATCAGACTTTAATTCGACTACATTCCATTATCCTCGTTTTGCTGTCATCGGCAGAACTAGTTGGCATATAAACTTGTACTACTGTAGTAGGCATGGGCTTAGTGTCTATCTTGGCCACAATAATGCGTTCACTATGCTGTTTGTAGTCGATTACCCGCACTCCTACTTTTTACTCATTATTAAACCAATACCTGCATTACCCCTATTTGATTTTGTATTTATAACCCTGTATTCGCCTGACCAAAAGTCTTGTTCCTCCTGCCACCGAGCTTCACTAATTCCCACTATATCTGACTTTAACCTATCCATTTCCCTTTTTAAATTTTCTAACCTACCTGCCCGATTAAGGGATCTGACATTCCACGCTCCGATCCGTAGAACGCCAGTTTTCTTTCTCCTGATAACGACGTCCTCTTGAGTTTGTTTTTATAGATGCGATTTTCGTTCTCCAGAAATGCCATAACGCATGAGCACAGAACTTGACCAATAATTCTACAATAGATTGACTTCGACGATACAACCCTATAGCTTTGCGCGTCTGTCCGACGATCCTTCTTCAAAACGGCAATGATCTGGCTTCTTTGGTTCCCTTCGTTGTTCCAGCGACTTACGATATACTACTTTTAGAACGGGAGCAAGCTCTTTCTATAATCTCTGTAGAACATCACAGGTATCTCATGCAGTCCAAATGCCTTCCCACTACCGAGCGGATTTAGTTGATTTTCTACTCCGCGATCACATATCTCAGTGCCTGCCAGTTCGGCGTTCGTGTGATGATTGAAAGGAAGGCCTTACCGCGCTCTTCTGCGATAAAACAATGGCGGAATAGTCAGTTCAGTATTTCGGCCATCTCTCTGTCATCCTATGTTACGGTGCCCTTATGGTCAGTGAGGGACTGAGTAGGTATTTATAAGGAACGATCAAAAAGTTTCCGTTTGAAGACAATACAGTCCAGAATCTGTATACCAATGTGGCAAAGCCGGAGTGAGGCAATCATCCCATCAACGCACCAAATTGAAGATACCCGTTTGATAAGACACTGTCTCTTGCTGCATGAAAAGTCTGTAACTGCCTGCTACACATCCTCGTCCGACAGGAATTGTCGACTCTTCGCGACCTTTTTTAAGGGACGGAAGGCGTGATATTTGCATGGGGAGAGATCAGGGCTATAGGGCGGGGATCGAATGTCTCCCACTTGAGTTTTCGAGTTGGGACTGGCTTCCCGGATCGACTGTCGTCTCGAATCGCGATGAGCACGGAACTTCGTGCACCATTCCACAATGGTGGTTGTCGACAGACATGCTGCTCCATTCCTGATTCTCCGACTGATGTCTATCGGTGTTGTCTTTCGACAGTCAAGAAAAGAATAACAGCACGTTGGTACTGTTTGTACACATTTGGCAATAACCTCGCCATACGTCACATTTTCGCATTTACAGCGAGCACATGTTGCATATACGCTGCAGCAACGCCCACAAATGGTAACTTTTTGATCGCCTTTACAAATCCGCTTACTGACTAAGATAATTTTTAGTCTGGTCACTTGGTAAAATTTTACATCCGATTTTATTTGACTGGTCAATTCGAACAAATAGCTTGGTGTAAGAATTTGTAGGGATATGAAATAGAATGGTCACATAGACCAAGTCATAAGTAATGCAAATGTCTGATTACGGTTCACTGCAAGGACAGTGGAAAAATGCAGTCAGCCTACAAAAGAGGTTTTTTACAAAACATTCGTATGACCATTCCTGTAATACAAACTGCCTGTTGGCTTCTGTCTCGGGTTTTTCGGCCGACGTTCGTCTAATGATTTTTTTGGCGTTTCGCCAGCACGAGTGGCAGGCATTGTCAAAGCTTCACCCTCCATTGCTGGTGATGGACAGGAGCCATGCTCGCGGCCGCAAACTACACTACTGGCCATTAAAATTGCTACACCACGAAGATGACGTGCTACAGATGCAGAATTTAACCGACAGGAAGAAGATGCTGTGATACGCAAATGATTAGCTTTCCAGAGCATTCACACGAGGTTGGCGCCGGTGGCCACACCTATAACGTGAGGAAAGTTTCCAACCGATTTCGCATACACAAACAGCAGTTGACCGGCGTTGCCTGCTAAAACGTTGTTGTGATACGTCGTGTAAGAAGGAGAAATCCGTACCATCACGTTTCCGACTTTGATTGTAGACTGTCGCGATTGCGGTTTATCGTATCGCGACATTGCTGCTCGCGTTGGTCGAATCCAATGACTGTTAGCAGAATATGGAATCGGTGGGTTCAGGAGGGTAATACGAAACGCCGTGCTGGATCCCTACGGCCTCGTATCACTAGCAGTCGAGATGACAGGCATCTTATCTGCATGGCTGTAACGGATCGTGCAGCCACGTCTCGATCCCTGAGTCAACAGATGGGGACGTTTGCAAGACAATGACCATCTGCACGAACAGTTCGACGACGTTTGTAGCGGCATGGACTATCAGCTCGGAGACGATGGCTGCGGTTACCCTTGACGCTGCATCACAGACAGGAGCGCCCACGATGGTGTACTCAACGACGAACCTGGGTGCACGAATGGCAAAACATCATTTTTTCGGATAAATCCAGGTTCTATTTACAGCATCATGATGGTCGCATCCGTGTTTGACGACATCGCGGTGAACGCACATTGGAAGTGTGTATTCGTCATCGCCATACTGGCGTATCACCCGGCGTGATGGCATGGGGTGCCATTGATTACAAGTCTCGGTCACCTCTTGATCGCATTGACGGCACTTTGAACAGTGGACGTTACATTTCAGATGTGTTACGATCTGTGGCTCTACCCCTCATTCGATCCCTGCGAATCCCTACATTTCAGCAGGATAACGCACGACCGCATGTTGCAGGTCCTGTACGGGCCTTTCTGGATACAGAAAATGTTCGACTGCTGCCCTGGCCAGCACATTCTCCAGATCTCTCACCAATTGAAAACGTCTGGTCAATGGTGGCCGAGCAACTGGCTCGTCACAATACACCAGTCACTACTCTTGATGAGCTGTGGTATCGTGTTGAAGCTGCTGCACCTGTACACGCTATCCAAGCTCTTTTTGACTCAATGTCCAGGCGTATCAAGGCCGTTATTGCTTCCAGAGGTGGTTGTTCTGGGTACTGATTTCTCAGGATCTATGCACCCAAATTGCGTGAAAATGTAATCACATGTCAGTTCTAGTATAATATATTTGTCCAATGAATACCCGTTTATCATCTACATTTCTTCTTGGTGTAGCAATTTTAATGGCCAGTAGTGTACCTGGCGCGCCAACGCCCAAGGGCTTCTCCGCGGTCATTTCCGTTGCGGTTCTCTTGCCACCTGCGACGGTCGTTCGCTGCAGCACGGGAAGCCACGATCCTTTTACCTCGAGGCTTTCTTCTTTCTTGTTGAAGCTGTTCTCGTGTTTATGTATTTCTATAGCTTTTCCAAACAAGCGAATGTGATAGTTCTCCTGTAATATTGCGCAAGTGTGTGGGACCCACACCAAACAGGCCTAACAGCGGATATTGGACGTGTGCACACAAAAAAAAGGACAGCAGGAATTGTCTCAGGGTACAGGGAGACGCTTGAAGATAGACACAATCGATCCCGTGAAAGCATATTTACAAAGGTTTAAGAAACATTATTAAATGGGGAATTCACTCATTTTATAAATATCTACGTATGTTCCACATCTCCTAAACCACTGGATTGATGTCAACCAAATTAGGTACACATATCTCTTACGGTGAGCCGTGGCGTGAAGAACTACCTACCCGTCATAATTCAGGAGGTATGACGTCATAAAAAATGGCATGTGTGAAAAACTACCGCATCACGCATGACGTTTAAATTTATAACTTCTTTGCTAATGACTATATTCACAATATATTTCGCAGACAATATCCACATTTGCTGTTGAATGTACCTACACAAATATACCATTGTACGACACATATTCAAAAGATACGACGTCTTAAACACTGAGATGCATGAAAAACTGTCGCATCATGCGTAAGTTTTTATACAAGTACATTTACTCTTTAGTACTAAGATACTCCTGCAGTCAAGCCAGATGAAGAAACCCCTGATATCTGGCAGCGCTTTTAACAGCTTTCAACTGCGAAGCGCAAATGGCTACAAGCGAGAACAATAGCCGTCTATAGACCCATGAAAAGGCGTTGCCATGGAGACGTTTACAGAAAACTTCGATACTGTACTTATACATTTGTACATTAAGCGTATTTCTTTGTACAACTGTTTCACAGTTTCAAAGAGGTTTTCATGAACACTTGGAAATGAAATTTTGTCGATGTTAGACTACAAATAGTTCATTTTCTGTTTCCGTTCCTAATAGAAAATTGGTAAAATGAAAACCCGTGTACAGTCGGGTTTTTCAGTTAGTCTCAGCTGTCTACGTATCGCTCCCGTGGGGCTGCTAAGATAACCTTAAACAAATTACAGTGTACACAGCGGTATTTGAGCAATTATTCTCCCTTGTGAAGATGGAACAGGAAGTGGTAAAATGGGAGATTCTTCCACCATGTAGCTCACAGTGGTTTGAAGAATATGAATGCGGTTGTAGATCATACTCATTCCGTCGGTGTGGTACCACAATTAGCCTTGTAGAAAAAAAATAAGTTTAAAGTTATTCAGAACAGATTGTAGATGTAGCTTCACCGTGGCGAGTCTTAAAAGGAACGTGAGTGCAACTGTTGTTTCAACGGGCTCTGCAAACAGCGACGGCGCACAGAATATCAGAGCAAACTGCTTGCGATATTCTTCACAGTGACGGCCTTGTCCCCGGAAAACGAGAAAGGTCATCTTGTTCCATTGGGAACTCTATTTTCTCTCACTGGCTTGTTTACGTAACACGTAACGTATGTTGTCACCAAGCAGCCTGCTGCATGTGTTAGGGACTCGTTTTGTTTCTTTACTTGTCAAAGAGGTGTCTGCGAGAAGCATTTTACGCAAGGTGTCATCGCTGCAAATAATGCTTAATATTATCTTTGCTAGAGTAGAGCAAAATCAATTAAACACTGAAGCCGACCGAGCGGGAAAGCGCAGTGGTTAGCACACTGAACTCGCATTCGGTTCAAACCCGCGTTCGCCCATTCTGATTTAGGTTTTCGGCGATTTCCCTAAATCACTTTAGGCAAATACCGGGATGGTTCCTGTGAAAGCGCGCGCCCGATTTCCTTCCCCATCCTTCACTAATCCTATGTGACTAATGACCTCGCTGGTGGTAAAGGAACTAATAAAGTATATATAAACAATATCGAGACTTTGTATGTCATTATGATTTGATAGGTAACGTTTCTCACTATAGTGTTCTCTAAATCGTTTAAGAAAAATAAAGGGGTAATACTTTTACGTTGGTTCTGGGCCATTTCCTTTACAAAGTGCCTCGTCAGAGGTGGTTTGTCTCTAATCACTTCGTTTCGTTGGAGCATTAAACCTTAAGCTACTCTTTATTACGTAATTTTATGCATTTACGTTTCTGCTATATGCTAACAGGATGTCGATTATGGAGGGCGCTTCGAAAAAATTTAGCAGATTTCACAAAACAAAATCTTCTGCATGAATGGACATAGAAAGTAAGGATTAATTTAAACTTACGCATTCGACTAAAAAGTTTTTATCTTCAAAAAATCATCCGATTTCAGACGAGTATCTCTCTTACACAGACTCGAATATCTTGGGTACCTTTTACAGTTACACGTAGGGTCAAAGTTTTCGTTTACCTTCCACAAATGTTCAATGTGCCTCCACCGGACACAGAAGAAACATGCAGACTATAGTTAACTAGTCCCATGCTCTTGCGAGTGTGCCTTGGCGTAATGCATTCCCTGTTGTTCCTATTAGCGGCTGCACTTCACCCGAAATCGTTGAAAGGGGATGCACACTAAAAGAGCTGTGTCGTCTTTCTTCCTACGAGCTTTATTAATTAAGAGGGGCAAAATCTACCTCCTTATGACGGCTACTGTAATCTTTTAAATTATCTGTTATTGGCGTATAGCATGGATTTATGTAAATAAACTAATATCTCAAAAAGGAAGGGAGTAATTACTCATATTCTTTCCTATGGTTGTCCCTCATTGTGTGTGCAGTGTCGCGCAACCCAGTAGCAAGATTTGTTATCAGGCCCAGAAGTTTAGAAAGAATATGTCTTTTTGAACTGAGCAATGGAGATCGTTAAGGCTTTGCTACGACTGTACAGTGAAGATTCACACAATGGGATTATTGTATTGCACATCGGAACAGTACTACTTTTTCTGAAAATCTGTCTGACAAAATAACCTCTTTAAAACTTTGAATGCTTTGACTAATGATCTCTTGGAGAACCATAAAGGAAGGTAGATAGGGGTGGGGGTGGGGGGTGGGGGTAGAACAATGTATATGAGTAAGTGGAGGTTCATTTCTGTCAAATTTTGATTACTATACACGCACTCCTGACACGATATGGATTTTTGAATTTTGAATTGTCTCTCAACACATGTTGGGCGTCGTTAATTACTACTCGAGTATAAATATCAGCAGGTACATCCCACAAGAGGATTAGCGTACGGACTCCAAGAATCTCTAACGGAAGAATAATTCTGTCCCACAGCTCACGTAATCACTCGTACGAAAGGCGTTACAGAAAGCTTCTGCCCACGATCCCAGACTAGGAAATCTTCATGACCTGCAAGAGAGGAAGCAACATTAGACGGAAGTTCAGTTCAGAACCTTCTGGAAAAAATTTTATTAAATTTGATAGGTTCTGAGTATTGAAAACACCTCCATACATGCAGCAGTTCGTTTTATTCAGGACAACTTTCTCCGTCGAATGGAATTGCTGTCCAACAAAAAAAGACATGGATTTCGTTGCACATAGTGATCGATCGACATTTGGACCAGCTCATAATACGGGAAAAATGGCTGTGAAACAGCGACAAAATTAAAAATAACACACACGAATACTACTAATAAACTGCTGAGAGCAATTACTGAACTGATAAGAACTTTTCAGGGTTTGAACACAGCACCAGAGATCGTCACTAAAGTCATACGAATCTGAATATATTACGAAAATTTCTTTGCAGTCACTCACTCCAATGAGTTTAATGCCTCGCGACCTGCTGCATATCAATAATTGCGGTCAGGGAAAATCACTCAGCCAACAAACAAAAGTGCTGAAATGGCTGGCTCTGAGCACTATGGGACTTAACATCTATGGTCATCAGTCCCCTAGAACTTAGAACTACTTAAACCTAACTAACCTAAGGACAGCACACAACACCCAGCCATCACGAGGCAGAGAAAATCCCTGGCCCCGCCGGGAATCGAACCCGGGAACCCGGGCGTGGGAAGCGAGAACGCTTCCGCACGACCACGAGATGCGGGCAAGTGCTGAAAGCCTGCAGTCAGATCTGGGCTACAAACAAAGTACAATTACAAGCCCATACAGTGAAAGAGAATAATCAGATAATACTGCGATGTAAACCAAAAACATTTCCGAGCGCGTAGTCGCGACAAAGAAGTTGTTTCCTAGCTGTTGTAAGTAGGCTGTTTATGTTTTCTTATTGGCAATGTTACGTAGCACTCTGTATGAAAATCACTGGCTGTGCTGTGTGCAGTCTGTGGCTAGTTTGCATTGTTGTCTGCCATTGTAGTGTTGGGCAGCGGCAGCTGGATGTTAACAGCGCGTAGCGTTGCGCAGTTGGAGGTGAGCCGCCTGCAGTGATGGATGTGGGGAGAGAGATGGCGGAGTTTTGAAATTTGTAAGACTGTCATGAACTGCTATATATAATATGACTATTAAGGTAAATACAGTGTTTGTTCTCTATTAAAATCTTTCATTTGCTAACTATGCCTATCAGTAGTTAGTGCCTTCCTTAGTTTGAATCGCCCGCATCTCGTGGTCGTGCGGTAGCGTTCTCGCTTCCAACGCCCGGGTTCCCGGGTTCGATTCCCGGCGGGGTCAGGGATTTTCTCTGCCTCGTGATGGCTGGGTGTTGTGTGCTGTCCTTAGGTTAGTTAGGTTTAAGTAGTTCAAAGTTCTAGGGGACTGATGACCTAAGATGTTAAGTCCCATAGTGCTCAGAGCCATTTGAACCATTTTTTCTTAGTTTGAATCTTTTATTTAGCTGGCAGTAGTGGCGCTCGCTGTATTGCAGTAGTTCGAGTAACGAAGATTTTTGTGAGGTAAGTGATTTGTGAAACGTATAGGTTAATATTAGACAGGGCCATTCTTTTGTAGGGATTATTGAAAGTCAGATTGCGTTGCGCTAAAAAATATTGTGTGTCAGTTAAAGCGCAGTCTTGTATAATTCTTCAAAAAGGGGACGTTTCACTGTAATCAACATTTAATCTTCATAAAGCAACCTGAAGTTACATCGAAACTAAATTTTGAAGAAATGTGACACCTGAGAGTCGGCGCTAGCAACAAGATACACTTGCGTCTTAAAAAAAACCGCCAACGATCCCTTGTTAGCGGGCGGAATCACCTTTACAGCATGGTGGGGATGATTTCCGTTGCTAGAACTAGCCAATGGCACGAACTGCACTGAAGCGCCAAAGAAACTGGCATTGGCATGCGCATTGAAATACAGAGATATGTAAACAGGCAAATACGGCGTTGCGGTCGCCGACACCTATGTAAGACAAGAGTCTGGTACAGTTCTTGCTGCAATGGTATGTTACCAAGATTTAAGTGAGTTTGAACGTGGTGTTGTAGTCGACGCACGAGCGATGGGACACAGCATCTCCTAGGTAGCGATGAAGTGAAGATTTTCCCGTACGACCATTTCACGAGCGTACCGCGAATATCAGGAATCCGGTAGAACATCAAATCTCCGACATCGCTGCTGCTGGAAAAAGATCCTTCAAGAACGGGACCAGCGACGACTGAAGAGAATCGTTCA
The DNA here is from genome assembly GCF_021461395.2 of Schistocerca americana. Taxonomy (NCBI): domain Eukaryota; kingdom Metazoa; phylum Arthropoda; class Insecta; order Orthoptera; family Acrididae; genus Schistocerca; species Schistocerca americana. The sequence continues at coordinate 223,043,048 of NC_060119.1, forward strand.
ACATGACAGAAGTGCAACCCTTCCGCAAATTGCTGTAGATTTTAATGCTGGGCCATCAACAAGTGTCAGCGTGCGAACCATTGAACGTAACATCATCGACATGGGCTTTCGGAGCCGTTGCCCACTCGTGTACCTTTGATGACTGGACGACACAAAGCTTTACCCCTGCCGGAGTCGGTTAACACCGACTTTGCACTGTTGATGAGTGGAAAAGTGTTGCCTGTTCGGGCGAGTCTCGTTTCAAATTGTATGGAGCGGATGGACATGTACGGGTATTGAGACAATTTCATGAATCCATGAACCCTACATGGCAGCAGGGGACTGTTCCAACTGGTGGAGGCTCTGTAATGGTGTGGGGCGTGTGCAGTTGGAGTGATATGGGACCCCTGATACGTCTGGATACGATTCTGACAGGTGACATGTACTCAGGCATTCTGTCTGATCACCTGCATCCACCGACCGTGGTGGCCACGTGGTTCTAGGCGCTGCAGTCCGGAACCGCGCGACTGCTACGGTCGCAGGTTCGAATCCTACTTCGAGCATGGATGTGTGTGATGTCCTTAGGTTAGTTAAGTTTAAGTAGTTCTAAGTTCTAGGGGACTGATGACCTCAGATGTTAAGTCCCAGCCGACCGAAGTGGCCGTGCGGTTATAGGCGCTGCAGTCTGGAACCGCGAGACCGCTACGGTCGCAGGTTCGAATCCTGCCTCGGGCATGGATGTGTGTGATGTCCTTAGGTTAGTTAGGTTTAACTAGTTCTAAGTTCTAGGGGACTAATGACCTCAGCAGTTGAGTCCCATAGTGCTCAGAGCCATTTGAACCATTTGTTAAGTCCCATAGTGCTCAGAGCCATTTGAACCTGCATCCATTCATGTGCATTGTACGTTCTGACTGAGTTGGGCAATTCCAGCAGGATAACGCTACTCCTCTTACGTTCATAACTGCTACAAGCTGGCTCCAAGACCACTCTTCTGAGTTTAAACACTTCCGCTGGCCACCAAACTCTCCAGACATGAAAATTATTGAGCATATCTGGGATGCCTTGCAATGTGCTGTTCAGAAGAGATCTCCACCCCATCGTACTCTTACGGATTTATGGGCAACCCTGCAAGATTCATGGAGTCAGTTTCCTCCAGCGCTACTTCAGGCATTATTTGAGTCCATGCTAGGTCGTGTTGCGGCATTTCTGCGTGCTCGCGGGGGCCCTACACGATATTAGGTAGATGTACTGCTTTCTTTTGCTCTTCAGTGTAAAAAACGGGGAAAAATCTGAAACGATAGCAAGACGCACTACTGGACATCCATGGAGATCTGAAACTGATACTATCTTACTCTGAACAAGCGAAACTTCTCTCGCTATTACCGGTACATTCAAAATCACTCAGCCACGCATCCACTCTTTGCAGTAATTTTTCAAGAGAAGGTGGGGTAAAGAGAGAGGCTGCTGATATCAAGATGAAATAGAAAGTTCCTCAAACTCATTCTTTCTTCAGCTAATTAATCAGATAACAAAAAAACATATAAGAGACATTTTAATAAGATAGCTAGACATGATAATTGAGAGGGATGGGAAAGAGTGCCATAACATATTCCTTTCAACATAGATGGAATCTTCCACAAACACCAGAAAAATTGACAAACAGTGAGATTTGGCAACCTTGCAGGCTAATAGTGCATGAGTTACCCATAATGACTAATCGATCATTGAGGTAGCTCATTGTTAAGAAACGACCTTACATGCCAGTACTGTGGTGCTTCACTTTTAAAAAATACAATTTTCGGTATCTTCACACGTGTGAAACAACCCATCGCACTGGGTAAAACACAAACAAGCGAGATAACTGCACCAGGTATACCCCTACTGACATCTACATGAACAGCGAACCTTTAGTTTAGAAGCATAAATTACAGTTTACCGCAAGTTTCTATCTTCATTCATACGGTAGATGCACTCATGTGAAATCGGTTTAATCATTTTCAAGCACACTGTCCGCGGATTCCATGAAAAGCTGATTTTAAACAAAGTCAACTACTAAGAATCATGGAAAAACAATGCACTGGATGTCCTCAGAAACAGTACGAGTTGTATCCAAATTATAGCACCTCCGATTTTTTTCTCAGGACCGGAAACAGAAACATGCGTTTTTGAGAGAAAATACGGGTGCACTCGGTGTGAATGCCTGACAGACATGGCAGCACAGAACGGCACGCAGACCTCTAGCGGCAGCGCCTAGAATGAGGAGTGTTCTCAATACTTAAAATGGCGTCGTTTCCATTACAAGAACAGCGTGAAATTATTCGTTTTGTCCATTTGGGTGGTTTGATACCGATTTAAAGTCATCGCCATTTTTATTACATATTCGCGTAGTACGTAAAGAAATATGAATGTTTTAGTTGGACCACTTTTTTCGCTTTGTGATAGATGGCGCTGTAATAGTCACAAACATATGGCTCACAATTTTAGACGAACATTTGGTAACAGGTAAGTTTTTAAAATTAAAATACAGAACGTAGGTACGTTTGAACATTTTATTTCGGTTTCTCCAATGTGATACATGTACCTTTGTGAATTTAGCATTTCTGACAACGCATGTTGTTACAGCGTGATTACCTGTAAATACCACATTAATGTAGTAAATGCTCAAAATGATGTCCGTCAGCCTCAATGCATTTGGCAATACTTGTAACGACATTCCTCTCAACAGCGAGTAGTTCGCCTTCCGTAATGTTCGCACATGCATTGACGATTCGCTGACGCATGTTGTCAGGCGTTGTCGGTGGATCACTATAGCAAATATCCTTCAACTTTCCCCACAGAAAGAAATCCGGGGACGTCAGATCCGATGAACGTGCGGGCCATGGTATGGTGCTGCGACGACCAATCTACTTGTCATGAAATAAGCTGTTCAGTACCGCTTCAACAGCACGCGAGCTATGTGCCGGACATCCATCATGTTGGAAGTACATCGCCATTCTGTCATGCAGTGAAACATCTTGTAGTAACAAGGTCGCTGATGTTCCACTTGTCGCAACCATCGTGGATTTTCCGTTGCCCAATAGTGCATATTATGCCGGTTTACGTTACCGCTGTTGGTGAATGACGCTTCGTCGCTAAATAGTATACGTGCAAGAACTCTGACATCGTCCTGTAATTTCTCTTTTGCCGAGTGGCAGAACTGTACATGACGTTCAAAGTCGTCGCCATGCAATTCCTGGTGCATAGACATATGGTACGGGTGCAATCGATGTTGATGTAGCATTCTCAACACCGACGTTTTTGAGATTCCCGATTCTCGCGCAATTTGTCTGCTACTGATGTGCAGATTAGCCGCAACAGCAGCTAAAACACCAACTTGGGCATCATCATTTGTTGCAGGTCGTGGTTGACGTTTCACATGTGGCTGAACACTTCATGTTTCTTCAAATAACGTAACTATCCGGCGAACGGTCCGGACACTTGGATGATGTCGTCCAGGATACCGAGCAGCATACATAGCACACGCCCGTTGGGCATTTTGATCACAATAGCCAACACGATATCGACCTTTTCCGCAATTGGTAAACGGTCCATTTTAACGCGGGTAATGTATCAGGAAGCAAATACCGTCCGCACTGACGGAATGTTACGTGATACCACGTACTTACACGTTTGCGACTATTACAGCGCCATCTATCATAAAGCGAATAAAGTGGTCCAACTAAAACATTCATATTTCTTTACGTACTACACGATTATCTAATAAAAAATGGAGGTTCCTATTTTTAAAAAACGCAGCTGATATCCGTTTGACCTATGGCAGCGCCATCTAGCGGGCCAACCATAGCGCCATCTGGTTTCCCCCTTCAAGCTAGAAGAGTTTCGTTCTTTGTAGGTTTTTCATTTGATGCTTATTTCGCGAGATATTAGGCCCGGTCACGGTCAATGGACCAGCCTGTATAATTCCCAATTTTTCTTTCTAATTGGCTAAGCTACAATGAAATGAATTCACTTGACACTGTGATAACGGTGCCTTTGCCACCCAACGGTTAGTGGCGAAAAGGCCTCTTGACTACCCCACTGACAGTCTATTCCTACTACACATACAGCATCTGTATGTTTCAGAGCACGTAATTGTTGCGGCATAAAGTCAAGCGCCGGCACGCCAGTCGTGAACGATGGATAAAATAAGGCTGTGAGAAGTCAGCCAATCGCAGACTGACCGGACCTCCCACCAGGACGACAACGCGACAACAGTGGCCTCTATGTGAAGAGGACATAGCGCCACGACCGACAGGTGAGTGGTGACGGCCTAGTTCAGTAACATCTTCAAGATTAGCGAGTTCTATAGCAGCGTCAACTCTAGCTACTTCGCTTGTACTCTCTATGTATCACAGACTTGGGAATTTTCTATACTGCAGAAGATTGCTTATTTTGTATGTCGCCCTTTGCTTTCAACAGATCTGTGTAGTTGCGAAGGTTAAGTATTGTATCATTTCATTTTGTAATATAACTCATTAACACGCTTTATTTGAATGTTCTTCTGGCGAACCGAGTAACCAGACTTCCTAGACACCGCAGTAATATAGGTAAATGATGCAGCACTGCACTTCCATTGTTTGAGACGATATTCCGATATCTCATAAAATTTCCATTGAAGCGTTCCATAGAACAATTCAATATTCGTCAAACAACAATAGCCCTATGGCGGCCTGCACTGTTTTCTTCTCTGGAGATTTCCGTCAAATCTTACCAGTAATCGCTACAGGGACGAGAACAGACGAAGTCAACGCATCTGCAAATGCCAGTTTGTGTAGCAGGTTAATATAAGACCAAAATTAATAAAATAAATGTAAAATTACAATTGTCAACACGAGATTAACTAAAAATTAAACTTAAAATAAAAAAAATCTTGAAAGTCTTGGAACTCCCGGGACCGATATCTTGCGAGTATCGATATCGATAACAGACACAAATCGTAGAGATGTTCGATTGCAGGTATGGATGAATATATACTTATAATCAAGTTTGTATGGAACCCTCGGTGCGCAAGTCCGACTTGGACTTATCCGGATTTCCGGATTTTTATTCTATATTTCCACAGACTTGAGTGACAAGGTGACTAACACGAAATGAACACTTAAGGTCATTCTCCTGTTCGCAGAGAGCTTTCTGTGGCACTGAGAGAACTTTCACTCCGCTACGAATTTTGTCCTTCGCATGACGCACATTGTCCTTGCATTGCCTTCCCTACAGCAACGTTCAAGCGTTACGTGCTATCGTTTCGACAAATGTTTGGACTGCCGAGTGGTTGCTCATTTAGTGTGGTTTTCGATTCGTTTCCACAAAGAGAAAAATTCTGTGGTGTGTCTGTGGACTGCTGCAAAATGGTTCAAATGGCTCTGAGCACTGTGGGACTTAACTGAGGTCATCAGTCCCCTAGAACTTAGAACTACTTAAAGCTAGCTAACCTGAGGACATTACACACAACCATGCCCGAGGCAGGAATCGAACCTGCGACCGTAGCGGTCGCGCGGTTCCAGAATGAAGCGCCTAGAACTGCTCGGTCACACCGGCCGGCCTAAACAACATCTACTCAGACTGCTGCAATACGAACAAATGTCATACTGCTATCTGTTAACCCCCAATATGCCATGTCGATATAAAGTCACTGTAGGTGTGTTAGAAGGAAGCTGAATTAAAATTCAGTTTGGCTATCCCGATTTCCCTAAATTACCACAGGCAAATGCCATTAACATTCCTCAAAACCGCGACGGCACTATCTTCCGTCATCCTGAGCCAACCACAGCGCACCTCTTATTATCTCATCGTTGACGAGATGTTAAAATCTACACTTCCTTTCTTCTTGTTGCAACGTTTACAGCTCTCTACCCAAGGTTAACAGGAGATATTTTCAGCTGCTGTTTTTGCTTTGTGCAGGTAGTATTTGCAAAAAGATGTCGAGGTTGATCTTGTTTTGAGTACGGTGTGTACCTACCGCATCCCTTCAATTGTGGCACGTCGTACATCTGTCAAGCCTTTAGAACGCTAGGGGTTCGTTGTATGAAGCACAACTGTTCACACACACTTACGACTACCCGGAAACATACGATTGCATAACATTGCCTAGGTATTGTCGATTAGATGGAATACTGTAACACATCCATTTACTGAGATTGCGTTATTACGGAAGCTGTTGAAATTAAATTACTAAGAAATCCTATAGAGACGGGAGGTCTTTGTTTAAATTCAGTTTGGATTCCTGTTCTCTTCCAGGTCAAACAAAAAAATGGCTCTGAGCACTATGGGACTTAACATTTATGGTCATGAGTCCCCTAGAACTTAGAACTACTTAAACCTAAGTAACCTAAGGACAGCACACAACACCCAATCATCACGAGGCAGAGAAAATCCCTGACCCCGCCGGGAATCGAACCCGGGAACCCGGGCGTGGGAAGCGAGAAGGCTACCGCACGGCCACGAGCGGCGGACCCAGGTCAAAGGACAAGGGGACACAGCTTTACTGTCAATGATATCGGACGTTAATCATACTTGGTTGCGTTGTAGCGTTGCGTTGTAGCGATAGTTCAGTTGTTTGCGTTGTGTATTGTCTTTCTGTACGTCTTTTGATTTCCTGTCTGGCTTAGCGCCGTGTTTAAATTGCCAGTCAAACAAGACTCTATTTTTTTTGTACCTTGAAAATGCAGGGGTACTCACCCGTCGAAATATCGGTCATTTTCGAGACGTCACCCTGCAGCATTCCTGTAAAGTATTTAAACAGTCAGTGCCCAGGAAGAAGTTACAAGTTTCACAGAGAAAGTGTGGTTTTTTAAGTCAACAGAGAATTCTGAATGTACTGAGCGCAGATGTGATGTGTGACCAGAAATGAATAAATACAAAGGGCGTTGAGAAAGTTTTGCAGAGTCGTCTCTAATTTTTTTTATTTTTTGCAGGAGGGCCGCGCAGGATTAGCCGCGCGGTCTGGGGCGCTGCAGTCATGGACTGTGCGGCTGGTCCCGGCGGAGGTTCGAATCCTCCCTCGGGTATGGATGTGTGTGTTTGTCCTTAGGATAATTTAGGTTAAGTAGTGTGTAAGCTTAGGGACTGATGACCTTAGCTGTTAAGTCCCATAAGATTTCACACGCATTTGAACATTTTTTTGCAGGAGGAGAATGAAATTTATTGTGAACATGCTTGGAACATTTAGCTATACATTCACCCTACACAATGTAGCATCCATCGGCTGTGACGCATCTGGCCCAACGTTCTTTCCCTGACGTAAATGCCGGCCACTGTGGCCGAGCGGTTCTAGGCGCTTCAGTCTGGAACCGCGCTGCCGCTACGGTCGCAGGTTCGAATCCTGCCTCGGGCATGGACGTGTGTGATGTCCTTAGGTTAGTTAGGTTTATGTAGTTCTAAGTCTCTGGGACTGATGACCTCAGATGTTAAGTCCCATAGTGCTTAGAGCCATTTGAACCATTTGAACCTGATGTAAATACACTTTGGGGTCTATCTCACTATCAAATGTTTTACCGTGCAGGTGGGCCTTCAGACGACCAAAGAGGTAAAAATCAGACGGAGCGAAGTCCGGACGCTAGGGAGGATGAGGAACAATTTTCCAAGCCATTTTCCTGATTTTCTCCTACATCATAATGGCTGTATGAGGTTTGGCATTATCATGGTGTAGTCTGTTGAGCTGACTCTGAAGCTGTGGTCTTTGAGTCTTGATGGCACGTCGCAGCTTGTCCAGTGACAAACAGTAACAGCCCCGGTTAACTGTGGAGCCAGGTTCCAAAATGTCAATGAAAATGACACCACACTGAGCCCAGAAGAAGAAGGCCATCGCCTCTCTGTCTGCTGTTCGTGAAAGTCCTGGTTTCTTCTTCCGATGGGAACATGGATGACGCCACTCGATGGATTGGGTTTTGCTCTCAGGTTCGGACAAAAACAACCATGTTTCATCCTGGGTAATGACGCCGTCAAAACACTCTTTCCACTCTTCAGTAAAGGTCTTCATGAGACCCTCACACACATTCTTTCTCATCGTTTTCATTTCTCCTGTCAACAATCTAGGCACCCATCGTGCACAGATTTTTCTGTACCCTAGTGACTGTACCAGTGACACCACACTATCCAATGACAAACGAGTCATTTCAGCGAGTTGTTGTATCGTCACGCATCTGTCATTTTGGATGATTTGATCAATGGTCTCCTTATTCACATCACTCACTGCCGTCTATGGTCTACCGCATTGGATTGTCCAGTAGAGAGAAATCGCCCTCTTTAAACCTCTGCTACCACCGCTGGATACTGCTGTGGCCCCACTGTGTCCTCCCCATTAACAGGGAGTGACTTCCTGTGAATCGATGCGACAGAGTCATCGCCGGTCTTGAAGAGGAACTCCACCACCGACCGTTGTCGCAACCTGACATCTACTTCACGGTCCATTATGGCTCACCTGTAAATAAAAGAAAATACTTTTATGTACCAACTTGTAGCTAAATGTTCCAAGTATGTTCACAAAAAATGTCATTAGAGAGGAATGTGCAAAACTATTTGAACGCCCTTAGTAATAGATGCAAAATTTTTTAAATATAAACAGTAAAGGAAACAAAAGAAAAATTCGGAGTAGGTATTAAAATCCATGGAGAAGAAATAAAAACTTTGAGGTTCGCCGATGACATTGTAATTCTGTCAGAGACAGCAAAGGTCTTGGAAGAGCAGTTGAACGGAATGGACAGTGTCTTGAAACGAGGATATAAGATGAACACCAACAAAAGCAAAACGAGGATAATGGAATGTAGTCGAATTAAGTCGGGTGATACTGAGGGCATTAATTAGGAAATGAGACACTTAAAGTAGTAAAGGAGTTTTGCTATTTGGGGAGTAAAATAACTGATGATGGTTGAAGTAGAAAAGATATAAAACGTAGACTGGCAATGGCAAGGAAAGCGTTTCTGAAGAAGATAAATTTGTTAACATCGAGTATAGATTTAAGTGCCAGGAAGTCGTTTCTGAAAGTATTTGTATAGAGTGTAGCCATGTATGGAAGTGAAACATGGACGATAAACAGTTTAGACAAGAAGAGAATAGAAGCTTTCGGAATGTGGTGCTACTGAAGAATGCTGAAGATTAGATGGGTAGACCACATAACTAATGAGGAGGTATTGAATAGAATTGGGGAGAAGAGGAGTTTGTGGCATAACTTGACAAGAAGAAGGGAACGGTTGGTAGGACATGTTCTGAGGCATCAAGGGATCACAAATTTAGCACTGGAGGGCAGCGTGGAGGGTAAAAACCGTAGAGGGAGACCAAGAGATGAATACACTAAGCAGATTCAGAAGGATGTAGGCTGCAGTAGGTACTGGGAGATGAAGAAGCTTGCACAGGATAGGGTAGCATGGAGAGCTGCATCAAACCAGTTTCAGGACTGAAGACTACAACAACAACAAACTGTAGCATGTCGAAAATTCCTCTACGTCGAGAGAAAAATTGATTACTGATGGCCGAAGCAAGGAATAATGCAAAGAACTTGTACGCTGCATATAATTTGACTGCGTTACCGTCTATTGTGAAATGTGTAACCGCCCGTGGGTATCATTCTTGAATGCAGTACCGATGCTCTGCGAATTGAAGCTGACTGACAAAGTAATTTATGAATACCCCAAAATATGGAGAGACGTGTGTCTTAGGATATGTCGTGGTGTTCTAGAGTCACCGCATTCTATCGGTATTGAATGTAATCATAATTATTGAACAACGCATGTAAAGTACAAAAATACAAGGTCGTTATAATTGAACTTTCCTGCTTGAGAGTGCCTCCATGAAAAACGAGTGATGGTAGGAAAATAAAACTTTGTGGAAACATTTGTAAGGGCATACGGAAGAGAAACAAAAAATAAAACATTGAAAGAAACACATATTAGTACCCGCACGAGAGGGTAACATGTGTTAATTGCGTACATCTACATCAACATGGATACTCTGCAAATCACATTTAAGTGCCTGGCAGAGGGTTCATCGAACCACCTTCAAATTCTCTATTATTCCTATCTCGTATAGGGCTCGGAAAGAACGAACACCTATATCTTTACGTACGAGCTCTGATTTTCCTTATTTTATCGTGGTGATCGTTTCTCCCTATGTAGGTCAAAGTCAACAATATATATTCGCATTCGGAGGAGAAGGTTGGTGATTGGAATTTCGTGAGAAGATTCCGCCGCAACGAAAAACGCCTTTCTTGTAATGATTTACAGTCCAAATTCTGTATTATTTCTGACACTCTCTCCCATATTTCGCAATAATACTGCTCTTCTTCTACATCTATACTCCGCGAGCCACCTTACGGTGTGTGGCGGAGGGTACTTATTGTACCACTATCTGATCCCCCCTTCCCTGTTCCATTCACGAATTGTGCGTGGGAAGAACGACTGCTTGTAAGTCTCCGTATTTGCTCTAATTTCTCGGATCTTTTCGTTGTGATCATTACGCGAGATATATGTGGGCGGTAGTAATATGTTGCCCATCTCTTCCCGGAATGTGCTCTCTCGTAATTTCGATAATAAACCTCTCCGTATTGCGTAACGCCTTTCTTGAAGTGTCCGCCACTGGAGCTTGTTCAGCATCTCCGTAACGCTCTCGCGCTGACTAAATGTCCCCATGACGAATCGCGCTGCTTTTCGCTGGATCATGTCTATCTCTTCTATTAATCCAACCTGGTAAGGGTCCCATACTGATGAGCAATACTCAAGAATCGGACGAACAAGCGTTTTGTAAGCTACTTCTTTCGTCGATGAGTCACATTTTCTTAGAATTCTTCCTATGAATCTCAACCTGGCGCCTGCTTTTCCCACTATTTGTTTTATGTGATCATTCCACTTCAGATCGCTCCGGATAGTAACTCCTAAGTATTTTACGGTCGTTACCGCTTCCAATGATTTACCACCTATGGCATAATCGTACTGGAATGGATTTCTGCCCCTATGTATGCGCATTATATTACATTTATCTACGTTTAGGGAAAGCTGCCAGCTGTCGCACCATGCATTAATCCTCTGCAGGTCCTCCTGGAGTACGTACGAGTCTTCTGATGTTGCTACTTTCTTGTAGACAACCGTGTCATCTGCAAATAGCCTCACGGAGCTACCGATGTTGTCAACTAAGTCATTTATGTATATTGCAAACAATAAAGGTCCTATCACGCTTCCCTGCGGTACTCCCGAAATTACCTCTACATCTGCAGATTTTGAACCGTTAAGAATGACATGTTGTGTCCTTTCTTCTAGGAAATCCTGAATCCAATCACAAACCTGGTCCGATATTCCGTAAGCTCGTATTTTTTTCACTAAACGTAAGTGCGGAACCGTATCAAATGCCTTCCTGAAGTCCAGGAATACGGCATCAATCTGCTCGCCAGTGTCTACGGCACTGTGAATTTCTTGGGCAAATAGGGCGAGCTGAGTTTCACATGATCTCTGTTTGCGGAATCCATGTTGGTTATGATGAAGGAGATTTGTATTATCTAAGAACGTCATAATACGAGAACACAAAACATGTTCCATTATTCTACAACAGATTGACGTAAGCGAAATAGGCCTATAATTATTCGCATCTGATTTATGACCCTTCTTGAAAATGGGAACGACCTGCGCTTTCTTCCAGTCGCTAGGTACTTTACGTTCTTCCAGCGATCTACGATAAATTGCTGATAGAAAGGGGGCAAGTTCTTTAGCATAATCACTGTAGAATCTTAAGGGTATCTCGTCTGGTCCGGATGCTTTTCCGCTACTAAGTGATAGCAGTTGTTTTTCAATTCCGATATCGTTTATTTCAATATTTTCCATTTTGGCGTCCGTGCGACGGCTGAAGTCAGGGACCGTGTTACGATTTTCCGCAGTGAAACAGTTTCGGAACACTGAATTCAGTATTTCTGCCTTTCTTCGGTCGTCCTCTGTTTCGGTGCCATCGTGGTCAACGAGTGACTGAATAGGGGATTTAGATCCGCTTACCGATTTTACATATGACCAAAACTTTTTAGGGTTCTTGTTTAGATTGTTTGCCAATGTTTTATGTTCGAATTCGTTGAATGCTTCTCTCATTGCTCTCTTTACGCTCTTTTTCGCTTCGTTCAGCTTTTCCTTATCAGCTATGATTCGACTACTCTTAAACCTATGATGAAGCTTTCTTTGTTTCCGTAGTACCTTTCGTACATGATTGTTATACCACGGTGGATCTTTCCCCTCGCTTTGGACCTTAGTCGGTACGAACTTATCTAAGGCGTACTGGACGATGTTTCTGAATTTTTTCCATTTTTGTTCCACATCCTCTTCCTCAGAAATGAACGTTTGATGGTGTTCACTCAGATATTCTGCGATTTGTGCCCTATCACTCTTGTTAAGCAAATATATTTTCCTTCCTTTCTTGGCATTTCTTATTACACTTGTAGTCATTGATGCAATCACTGACTTATGATCACTGATACCCTCTTCTACATTCACGGAGTCGAAAAGTTCCGGTCTATTTGTTGCTATGAGGTCTAAAACGTTAGCTTCACGAGTTGGTTCTCTAACTATCTGCTCGAAGTAATTCTCGGACAAGGCAGTCAGGATAATGTCACAAGAGTCTCTGTCCCTGGCTCCAGTTCTGATTGTGTGACTATCCCATTCTATACCTGGTAGATTGAAGTCTCCCCCTATTACAATAGTATGATCACGAAACTTCTTCACGACGTTCTGCAGGTTCTCTCTGAGGCGCTCAACTACTACGGTTGCTGATGCAGGTGGTCTATAGAAGCATCCGACTATCATATCTGACCCACCTTTGATACTTAACTTAACCCAGATTATTTCACATTCGCATTCGCTAATAACTTCACTGGATATTATTGAATTCTTTACTGCTATAAATACTCCTCCACCATTGGCGTTTATCCTATCCTTGCGGTATATATTCCATTCTGTGTCTAGGATTTCGTTACTGTTCACTTCCGGTTTTAACCAACTTTCCGTTCCTAATACTATATGCGCACTATTTCCTTCAATAAGAGATACTAATTCAGGAACCTTGCCCTGGATACTCCTGCAGTTTACCAATATTACGTTGACTTTTCCTGTTTTTGGTCTCTGAGGACGGACGTTCTTTATCAACGATGATAATGTCCTCTCTGGTAAGCCGTCAGGTATTTTATCGTTTCGCCCAAGGGGGGGTCCCTCTAACCTAAAAAACCCCCGTGTGCACGCCACACGTACTCTGCTACCCTAGTAGCTGCTTCCGGTGTGTAGTGCACGCCTGACCTGTCTAGGGGGGCCCTACAGTTCTCCACCCAATAACGGAGGTCGATGAATTTGCAACCATTATAGTCGCAGAGTCGTCTGAGCCTCTGGTTTAGACCCTCCACACGGCTCCAAACCAGAGGACCGCGATCGACTCTGGGCACTATGCTGCAGATATTAAGCTCAGCTTGCACTCCGCGTGCGATGCTGGTTGTCTTCACCAAATCAGCCAGCCGCCGGAAGGAACCAAGGATGGCCTCAGAACCCAAGCGGCAGGCGTCATTCGTTCCGACATGTGCTACTATCTGCAGCCGGTCACACCCAGTGCGTTCAATAGCTGCCGGAAGGGCCTCCTCCACATTACGGACGAGACACCCCGGCAAGCACACCGAGTGCACACTGGCATTCTTCCCCGACCTACCCGCTATTTTCCTAAGGGGCTCCATAACCCGCCTAACGTTGGAGCTCCCTATAACTAATAGGCCCGCCCTCTGTGACTGTCGGGACCTTGCCGGAGAGTCGGTCACTGGCCCAACAGGCGAGGCATCCTGTGGTGGCTCGGAAACGATGTCATCACCACTAGGAAGCACCCCGTACCTGTTGGAAAGGGGTAAGGCAGCTGCCACGCGGCCAGATCCCACCTTCGCCTTTCGGCCAGGCACGCGCGAGCGCACCACTGTCCGCCATTCACCCTGGAGTAATGGCTGACCGGTAAGATCCTCACTGCCGGAAGACGCAGCGACATCAGGGGTTCCATGCAATTCCAAGGCCACCGAAGTAGGCATAGGTCTCACCACAGTTGCCCCAACGCCACTACGAGCCGACGCCTGCGCCTCGAGCTCGATGAGCCTAACAGACAAAGCCTCCACCTGCCCCCGAAGAGTGGCCAATTCTCCTTCTTTGAACTCTTTTCGATGTACTCCATTAATCCTCTCTGGTAAGGATCCGACACCACTCAGCAGTACTCCAAAACATGATGGACAAGCGCAGTGTAGGCAATCTTTTTAGTAGATCTGTTACGTTTTCTAAGTGCTCTGCCAATAAAACGCAGTTTTTGGTTCGTCTTCCCCACAACATTTTCTGTGTGTTCCTTCCAATTTAAATTGTTCGTAATTGTAATACCTAGGTATTTAGTAGAATTTACGGCTTTTAGATTTGAATGATTTATCGTGTAACCGAAGTTTTACAAATTCCTTTTAGCACTCATGCGAATGACCTCACACTTTTCGTTATTTAGGGTCAACTGCCAATTTTCGCACCATTCAGATTTCTTTTCTAAATCGTTTTGGAATTTGTTTCGATCTTCTGATGACTTTATTAGTCGATAAACGACAGCGTCATCTGCAAACAACCTAAGACTGCTGCTCAGATTGTCTCCCAAATCGTTTATATAGATAAGGAACAGCAAAAGGTCTATAACACTACCTTGGGGAACGCCAGAAATTACTTCTGTTTTACTCGAGGACTTTCCGTCAATTACTACGAACTGTGACCCCTCTCACAGGAAATCACAAATCCAGTCACATAACTGAGACGATACTCCATAAGCACGCAATTTCACTACGAGCCGCTTGTGTGGTACAGTGTCAAAAGCCTTCCGGAAGTCCAGAAATACGGAATCGATCTGTAATCCCTTGTCAATAGCACTCAACACTTCATGTGAATAAAGTGCTAGTTGTGTTTCACAAGAACGATGTTTACGTTCCAGGTTACAAATAAATATTGCTCAAGGTGACGACCGTCTGCATCCACGACTACCTGGAACTGTACTAGAGATTCCATTGCACAATTATTCGCAGCACTTTTCGAACGGTGGACCATGGAATATCAGTTGTTTGACACAGCTCGTGAACGGTTTGTAGAACGCGTCCATGGCAACAGTAACATTTGGAATAACTGCGGTCTCCGAGGCCTAAATCCTAATGCGTCGATACTCGCAGCAGTATTGCTGTTGTTTCGATGAAACAGCTTTCTCACCTCGTCCAGGCCCACTTTGACTGTCTGCAGCTGTAACGCACACTGACGCTTCTATTTTAACCGTACGTCGCCATATCAATACCAGCGCCTAACGACAAATCACGACACTAATGTTACTAGCAACACAAATCGCCGGCCGAAGTGGCCGTGCGGTTAAAGGCGCTGCAGTCTGGAACCGCAAGACCGCTACGGTCGCAGGTTCGAATCCTGCCTCGGGCATGGATGTTTGTGATGTCCTTAGGTTAGTTAGGTTTAACTAGTTCTAAGTTCTAGGGGACTAATGACCTCAGCAGTTGAGTCCCGTAGTGCTCAGAGCCATTTGAACCATTTGAACAACGCAAATCCTGCAGCGTGCAGTCTGAATATATCATTCGTGTGGCGTTGGGTAGCCATACGGTAAACAGTTTTATGTTTACACTGACTCAAGTAGCTAAAGTTTAATTATAACCATACCGCATAATTCTGAAATGTAATTGGCTGTCCTTAACGAACGTAGATTTGCATGCAATGCTCTAGGAGACATAAAAGAAAAACACTGACTGTAAAACAGATTCCCTGTAAGAAAAAATAGATAACAAAAATACTGCCACTAAAATGCTTGCAGCAAAAAACTGGCACAAATTGACAAAATTCCCTCTTTATCACTCAGTCACAAAGGGATGGCAGAGAAACTGTTACAGATGGACTGAAGACACGGCAGACGTCCATGAGCTAAGCAAATCTTATTTCTCGAAAGAATACGTTGTTGCTATTTGAAGTACTACTTTATATAAAAACTTTATCTTTCATGTAATGTTCAGTAGGAACCTGTTTTTCGCTAGTATGTGCCCTTTATTTCATTTTTTGAATAGCTGAAAGTCTTACGTAAATCTTTATAAGTCAAGAACCATATAATGTAAAACTAATCGCAATAGTATATTCCAGAAAATCAGCGATACATATGGATGAAGTTTTTCTTTTGCCTTTTGGTAAGCGCATAGCTTTGCATATTTTTCCTGTTTCCTTCCTCTGTTTGTCTTAGTGAGCAGACGCGTATTGTAACTGAATAGATGTTCGCTGGTTTAAATGTAAAAAAAATCCTGTTGTTCTTACTAATAAGTTCTCCTAGCGTGGATATTTACATGTTTCAGTACGAGCTGACATCTTTTCAGATCGCCATGGCTGAGACGGCGAAGTGGGCTGGTCAGTGTGGAGAGAACGTACACTGCTTTCAGAGATTAATTTGTCATTGCTTCTAGCAAATCGCGGCCATGAGATTATATGCTGATCATTTTAATGTATCTGCTATTATTAGGTGCAAGAAATTATTGCGAATGATTCGGTCGTTCGTCTCTGATCAGTGATGCTGTCGGACTTCGATCCCGTTAGATACTGGCCTCGCTAAATAATATTGACTGGTGGTCGTTGATGGCAATTGGCTCGGGTATTTGTTAGTAGCATACCTATTACTTCTTACTAGGCATACCACGTGGTCATAACACACACAATAGCAGTACGTCATTAAGGCCATATTCCCACCATTTAAATGATGTGTTGCTCTCTCTGGCGATGGTTGCCTTTTTGGTGAAAAATTTCAACACTTTCAATTTCCATTAAATTAAACTGATCATCTCATTTGAGAACATCAAGTTCAAATAAAAATATAACTAACCTATATAGAGAGACAGCAGAGTAACGAATCATATTGCTGTTGTCATTGTTGTTGCGGTGGTGGTCTTCGTTCTCTCTTTTGATGCGGCTCTCCACATAAGTCTGTCCTTTGCAAGTCTTTGCATAACTACTACAAACTACATTTATTCGAAACTGCTTCAAGCCTTGGGCGTCCCTTTGCCATTTTTACCCTCCACACTTCCCTCTGTTCTTTGGTGCTTTAGGTTGTGTTCTGTCAACCGATCCCTTCTTCTTAGTCAAGTTACCCCAAATTTCTTTCTCTCCGATTCGATTTAATATCTCCTTATTAGCTATCTGATCACATGGGCCACAACACCTGGCGTGGGAATATGGCGTGATTTTGTGTACACAACACGATCACCACTGATTTGCAGTGCTGGCAATTTGGATAGCAGCTGCTACATTTCTGACGTATTAAGACCGGTGGCTATACCGGTGACGTTGTCTTTCGACAAGACAATGCAAGACTGCGTGTTGCCCATGCTGCCCTGACGTACCACGATAAAGAAGACATTTCCGCTATTGCCCAGGCTAGTACGCTTCCCACATCTCTCACCCACTGAAAACATCTGGCCCTGTATTGTCGAGACAGCCACGCCATTCACCAGACACTACGACTGTGGCACAGAGCTGAAGCAGCATTGAATGACGTAGCCGTACCTGTCATCCGAGGTCTATTCAACTCGATTCCCGATGACCAGCCGGGTTAAACCAGTTGCTGTTGTTGCCACAGATGACGGCTTTGTCTGCTATATTTCCCACACTGTGTATCCCCAAATCTCTTACGATGTCGAAGTTGCCGAGAGAATTTGGCGCTGAATTTGAATTTTGTTCGCTTTCTCTCTCTCTCTCTCTCTCTCTCTCTCTCTCTCTCTCTCTCTGCGTGTGTGTGTGTGTGTGTGTGTGTGTGTGTGTGTGTGTAAGTTCCTTTAGCTGTGTGTGTTGCCTTTTCTGTAAAGTTCCTTTAATGTATTAAATAATGTGCCTTTACAGAATGGTTTTCATTTAAAGCTTGTTTGCCTTCTGCTATTGCTCTCTGTATGTGGAAGCTCTCGTCTATTGCTATTTTGTAGTACAGGCTGTGGCTGCATTTCAGTATTTTTAAATCTGTTGCTTTTGTAGTTGGGTGGTGGTTATGGGCTTTTAGGTGGTCGGCAAATGTGCTATGGGTTGCTTTTTAGGGCTCTGAGGTGGTCTCAGTATCTTGTTTTAAAGTTCCTGCATGTTTGTCCTATGTATACTGGCAGGTGTTGGCAAGTGTTGGCAAGTGTTGCATGCGAGTTCATATATTCCTGAGCTGTTGAATTTATCTGCGGGTGTCTCTTGTGTCCTGAGTTTTTCTGTGTTGTGTTGTCTGTCTTGTATTCTATTTGAAGTCTCTGCTTCTTCAATATGTTGCCTATTCTGTTGACAGTTTGTAATATAATAAAAAAATTTTTATGATATATGGAATTAACGAGATTATTTTTTCGAATCTCGGACAAGCGCAATAAGCTGGGCTATGCCTGTAAATGGATTCATATTAGTTCATATTAGTTCTACATGGACGAAATATTCTTTTTCTTGCTGTAGATTTGTGCTTACCAATTAATAATACTACGTCCGATCGCCGTATCGACCTACAAAATTTTGACCGTGTTCATGTTGCGTTAACCGGATCTTCGTGAGTACTCCGAAGTACACAGGTGGGCTTCAGTTCTTCTTATTACAGTACTACTCGGAATAACGACTCATACAATCTTTCAGTTATTAAAATAATACTAATTCTTTTCTTCGATGCACATAAAAAATACAGACTTTTCACTTATCCACATAACTAAACTGGCTTCCTCTGATTACGCTCTAAAATAACGTGCGTCTACCTTCGTTCATTAGCAGAGAGCGAGTCCTTCCTCTTACCGAGGAACAGGAAAAACAACTTACCTTTTTTAACATTTGAAAATCAAGAATACATGATGGTAGGCGCAGACCCTACGTTGGGCTACCGCTTCACCTTTTCTCTTTGCCTTTAAAGAAAACGAAAACATAAAAGCAAGAAATGCAAAAGGTACATCACAAGTTTTGTTATTATAGTTGAGTATGTGCCATTTTGTTTTGTGTGTGACTTGTTACACTGTTGTATCTCGCGTGGTCATTGTTTGGATGTTGTGTTGATCTGTGTTGTGTCAGTAATTTAACTGGAAACACGGAAAGAAAGACAAGAGCTGCAGATCCAAAAGATGAATATTTACTTCGAGTTGTCCAATGGCATCCCAGAATGTGACATCGGTGTTTACCTGACAGTCGCAATAAGACAGTATACAGGGGAAGACCGTCACCAGAATCGGATAGTTAGTGCCTTTGAACAGTACCGTTGTACAAGATGGTCGAAATGTCGGTATTTTAGACGTTTTTAGTTTTTCGTTATAACACGGCCTAATACACAAAATTATTTTATTCATCTTCGCCATTTGCTATCCTTTGTGATGTTGCAGTTTTCATGGCGAGCAGTGTACCGCACTTTCATCCGCCAATGTACATTTCCCAGTCGCATTGTTCCTGCACCGTTTCTACCCTCTGCGTCACCTGACGCGCGCTGAGCAGAGCTGCATATGTGACTTAGTGGCTTGTGTTTTCTGTGATGAGGAGGTGGTTGAGCAGTTGTCCAGCACTGAATCGCTGAATTATTTGTTTCAGTGTCTCGTCTATCCCCTGTTCTGTGATACCCAACGACGATCTCTGTCAGCCGGCCGGAGTGGCTTCTACGCACTACAGTCTGGAAGCGCGCGACCGCTACGGTCTCAGGTTCGAATCCTGCCTCGGGCATGGATGTGTGTCCTTAGGTTAGTTAGGTTTAAGTAGTTCTAAGTTCTAGGCGACTGATGACCTCAGAAGTTAAGTCCCATAGTGCTCAGAGCCATTTTAACCATTTTTGATATCTGTCACCACCACATTATTCTTCACAGTAGTTGACTCTGTCAGCGGCGGATTTCCAGGAATCGAGATACTCAAGGCTCCCACCGAAGCGACAGCAGATGGAATGCCTGCTGCGTGCGCGACTGTAGATACGTCAGATGCCCACGAGTTGAGGTGATAACGCCGGTCTGGCATGTCCTGCGTTCCACCGTCGAGTACCAGCATCAGGTCTGGAGACATTCCTGCCACGTCACGCGATAATCATTCCACTCGACTTGTCCGGAGCGCACTCTCTCTCTCTCTCTCTTACGAAACATCTGTCTGTGATTCAACTGCTCATGACAGTAAGTTACTAAAATCTTTAAGAGTGTTTCTTTGGTACATTGCACTATGCGCTGCTATGTAGATTTCTGACCGATTAAAACTGTTCACCGTTCTCAAACTCAAACCCAGATCCACTTGGCAACTGAAGTAAGCTCACCGGACAAAATACAGTGTATAGAAACATATATCAAAAACTTTAGGGAATTATTCTTGATATCAAAACATTACAAAGTTAATTCGTATAAACACGTGCCCGAAAATCCTTCATTGGAGAGGTATGAGAGGATTCATTGTTCATGGCTAAAACTCATACGTTTACCAAACATGTTTGTATTTACAATAATTGTTATATCCTAGCCAGTAATGCCACCCGAGCCCGCTGCCAAAAGGTTGGCAGCATCAAAGTCCGGACGCCGTCCGCATAAGCAGCGCCAGCGAGACGGCAAATCGCCGCAAGTCTGCGCGCGCCACCGCTGGCTTCTGGTTTCTTAAGCGCTGGAGTCGCGAGCGCAGTTGTATACTCGCCACCGAATTGTGTACTTGCTAGTCAGTTGTGTGTTCATCGCAGCAGAGTTGTCGTTTGTAGTCAGCCGACGCTGACCTATCCGCTCCGACTCGAACTAGACAGATCTCTGTAGACACGGAGTTCACTATTGTGTTTCTGTATCTTCATCAATAAAGGTAAGTACCGACTTTTATTTAATCAGAGTGTTTGGGTTTTCATCTTTCTGTTCACTGTTCCAGCGGACCGGTCGGCCCGCTATTAAAAGTGTGGTGGTGACTTCGTAAGCCGTTTCTACCGCGAATTGTTTGTCGCTACGAACACCGCCACAAAAATAATAGCTCGAAATGACCACCTCCAGCTTGGTTGTATACCCTGAACCTGCACACCAGACTGTGCCATGCACTGTGCAAAACTCTTGGTGTTTTCCGTGTCTGGTGAAATCCGTTTTGGTTACGCTCCCTCAGAACATCGATCTTGGGTACAGGAGTCGATTGTATCAAGGATTTAAATGTCCCAAAAGATGTTCCAGATCGTCATGTGATAACGTCTTCCCTTCTCACAACCCTATTTGTAAAAGTTATGGAGTTTCATTCATGGTATGAATAACCCATTCTTCAAGCTCAAGCCATCGTACAACGCATGGTATTCCACCGTCTGCAACTGTCTTCTCAGATGAGCATGAGTCTCGTGAGTGTCCCTGTAGTGGCACAAACGTTCCTGCACAAGGTAACCACCTCCCAGGGTATCGTCCAGCAAAGGACTGACGTGTCCCGTCCACATCCCCTTCTGCAAGGTAGTATATATAGTGCGTCTCTGTCAGTCCAGTCATTGATTAAATCGTTGTGATGTGTTTTGATGGAAGTTACTCTACAAGAGAACAAGCTACAGTCAGACAAAACAAAACAAATGGCATAACCCACTGCAAGCAAAGAAGCGAGTAAAAATGCACATTTGTGGTAAATTACACAACGAGTAGTCACTAAAAGGCATTCCTTTAATAACTGCATAACGAACTTTTTGTAGTATTTTGACGTCAGTAACAAATCACTAAAGTTTCTGACAAATATTTAAACATTCATCAATAGACTCCCCATTAAATAAGCATACTAGTCGTTTTGTAGGGCTGTTGATGGCGTAGCATCTGGTCCCCTGTTGTCATGTGACCCTCCTTTACCGACCTACGTCATGCCAATGACGTGGTGTGTGGACTTGTCTCATCGTGAAAGAAGTTGCCGATTTCTTAGTATCAACGTAGACGAGAAACCACCGAGGTGATCC
The DNA here is from genome assembly GCF_021461395.2 of Schistocerca americana. Taxonomy (NCBI): domain Eukaryota; kingdom Metazoa; phylum Arthropoda; class Insecta; order Orthoptera; family Acrididae; genus Schistocerca; species Schistocerca americana. Next base: position 223,064,945 of record NC_060119.1, read on the forward strand.
TACGCCCCTGGCAGAACTACCAAACCTGCGCTCCCCATCCCCATCCCTTTGTAAAACTATCTTTCCAGAAATTTTTATGCGCAGAGATAACAAATTCTATAATTTCGCAATTTTTAATAAAGGTGGAGCATCATTGGAAGATATTACTTAACTGTAGTATTCTGATAAAAAATATTACACACAACAAATTAAGTATGTCACTGCAGTTAATAAATTACGAATAGTATAAACTACCTAGAAAATTATGAAGTAAAGCCAAATCTATATCTAATTGATTACGGCGGCTACAGTACATTAGTTTTAGTAAGATGCATAGATTTTATTTGCTCCTAATTATTAATAGAGTTTAAACTACTGACCGAAAATTAAAGAAAAGGGGCTCTAGTTAAGAGCTGAGAAAATATCACTTTCAAGAAAATTGATTTTTATTATAATTTTACTTTTCATTTCCTTGCTTTGAGCAGAACGATTAAAAACTCACGCAATATTATTAATCAGCCTGAGCAGGATTACTGCTGAACTTTTTCTTTTTATTTATACACCAGATCGTATCAACCACAACGTGACCGCACCAAAATAAGTCGCTGAAGAGACAAAAGAGTTATACAGGATGAATGACCCAAAACTTTCACCCCAAATATTGAGAAAATGGAAAGTGCTATTCAAGTACGGTTTTCTCAGAACGGTTTGGTAGACAGGGGCTCGAATTGTTAGCCAATAAACAGATTGTGATAACAATTAGAAAGTGTATATTTTATGCAAATATACACCTTTTTTAAATGCAACAATGCCTGTTGACATTAACAAACTGAAACTACAGCAAAGCAGAATGTCATTATTGTTTGTTGCAGGATTCTAGTGCGAGTCATTCACGACATTTCGTATTTTGGAACGTTCCCACACCGAGACGTGAAGAATACCTGCGGTTGCACACACTAAACAACAACAGAACTGCGCACACAAGTTACGTGAATTCTGACCAGTAACGAGGCAACCGACCATCACAGGTTGTGTTCAAAATGACCACCGGCAGCGGCGGTGCACCCTTCCAGTCTGGTATGGAACTGCTGCTGCGCACGTGCTAGCATTTCAGCGGAGATGTACGAGCAGGCCGCAGTGATGCGTCGTTGCAAATTGTCGTGTATAGTTGGTATGTCCTTGTAGACAGCGCCTTCCAGCTTTTCATACAGAAAAAGAGGCTCGAGGTGTCAAATCCAAAGAGCGAGCCGGCCAAGGCACAGGTCCAATCTCACGGTTTACAAACAATCCGTGAAGACATGCAATAGTACGTCATGCAGTATGGACCGGACAGCCACCATGTTGGTGCCACATCTGCAGAGGAACGTCTTCTAGCATCTGCGGAAGATGATCTGTTAGGAGCTGCGATACATTGTTTTTTCAGTGTTTCGTCTATGAAAAATTATCCCGCAATACACGTTTACACTGAACGGAGGCTGACATTCCACCTGATGAATCCAACAGGGAAAGTCAAATACCAATAGTGCATATTTTAGCAGTGTACCTGACCATGATTGGTAAATGTGTCTTGGTCACTAAAAAAAAAAAAAAAATACGTGATGCATCTGGAGTATCCTGTTTTGATGCCCATGTACAGAAGTTAGCACGATTCTCATACTCGTTTCCTTGTAGCTCCTGACAGAGAGAGATGTGATAGGGATGGAACCTATTCGATGCAGAATGCCTACGACGCTTGGCTGACTCATACCACTTCCGCGGTAGCTAACGTGCGGATCAACTACAACTGCAACAAGAACATTAATTTCTTCTTCTGCTGTCAGCACTTGTTTCCTTCTCTTACGTTGTCTCGGTGTAACTTTCACGTAACTGATTGAAGAAGTGATAAATAATTGCCGAGATGGTTGATCTCTATTGGGATATCTTGCCGCATACACCGTACAAGAACGAACTACATTCATCCTACATCCCCCATACAAAATGAGCAAGATGGCCTCTCTCTCTCTCTCTCTCTCTCTCTCTCTCCCCCTATTTTATTCCACTGGTAATTCCGATCGTCCATTCATAGCCTGTCGCTTGGATTGTCACACACCAACTGACTAGCAAGTCGCAATGCACTAGCACACTGTAAGCAAACATGACATCGTATCTAGGAACTATGCAGGTTGAATGGCACAAACAAGTGTCAGTATGGAAACTTTTGACAATACACTATCTCGTAAACGACTCGATTCAGAATCCTGCAGCAAACACCACGACGTTCTAATTTACACTTAAAATGGCTCTGAGCACTATTTCAGTTAACATCTGAGGTCATCAGTCCCCTAGACTTAGAACTACTTAAACCGAACTAAGCTAAGGACATCACACACATCCTTGCCCGGGGCAGGATTCGAACCTGCGACAGTAGCAGCAGCGCGGTTCCAGACTGAAGTGCCTAGAACCACTCGGCCACAACGCCCGGCCTAATTTACTCTACCTTTAGTTTGGTAATGTGAACAGACATCTCTCCATTTGAAAAAGTGTATATTTGTATAAAAAACGCACTTTCTAAGTGTTATTAGACTCTGTTTATTGGCTAGCAGTACGAGCCCCGGACTACCAATACATTCGGTGAAAACCACACATCAGTGGCAGTTTCCATATCCGCAATATTTGGGGTGCAAGCTTAAGGTGATCCATCCTGTATATCTCCTCCTCTTTCCTGCTTACTACCTCCTAGACACACTTTTGACACCACGTTAGTGACAGACGTCCCTCCGGTAACAGTCGTATCTTTAATGTAATGACAGAAATGGCACTGAGAGAAAATCTAACATTTAGTGTCGGGGGGCGACTGAAAGGCTTCTTCTCACGGGCAGAAGATAGGAATAAAGTGGGAGGGAGGGAGGTGGGAGGTAGGAGAATTGACGCACCTCTCCCAGATCATTCTTTAAAAAAATGGTTCAAATGGCTCTGAGCACTATGGGACTTAACTTCTGAGGTCAACAGTCCCCTACAACGTAGAACTACTTAAACCTAACTAACCTAAGGACGTCACACACATCCATGCCCGAGGTAGAATTCGAACCTGCGACCGTAGCGGTTGCGCGGTTCCAGACTGTAGCGCCTAGAGCCGCTCGCCCACTCCGGCCGGCTTCATTCTTAAACTGTCTCTTTTTTTATTATGAGTTCGTGTATCTACTTTGTAAGAGCGTCCTTGGCGGGAGTTCGCCTCGCCATCCCCTCGATATGGTCAAAATGTTTCAAGTGGCTCTGAGCACTATGCGACTTAACTTCTGAGGTCATCAATCGCCTAGAACTTAGGACTAATTAAACCTAACTATCCTAAGGACATCACACACATCAATGCCCGAGGCAGGATTCGAACCTGCGACCGTAGCGGATGCTCGGTTCCAGACTGTAGCGCCTAGAACCGCACGGCCACTCCGGTCGGCCTCGATATGGTCCTGAAGCGGACTGTACAACGTGTCTGCAAGGAATGGTACATAACTCATACTGTGTGGAGGGTATAATTCAGGACAGCTGTTGTTCTGTGATGTTTCGGACGTCTCTCTCGGACCAAGTCACCGTGAAAATGAACTAAGACGTTATTACAACACATCCAGCGACCAAGTCTTGCCGTTTCTTCCACATCTTCGTGTAGAGAATTCTGTATTCTGTCTCGCGAAATGAAAACACCTGTGTTCACTGGACTGCTTTTATTCCGGGTTTGGTGAACACTCAGGCACCCCAAACGCATCTCGCCTGGTCCGCTAACCCACCCGATCATAGTCCCTTACTGTTATGGTTAGAGTCGCCAATCGATATGTTCCGAGGAACCAAATGTTGCGTCCACGTTGTTAATGATAAGTGGGCGTAAGGTGTGTGTGTGGAGGGGGGGGGGGGGGGTTGGGTTGATTTGGGGGAAGAGACCAAACAGTGAGGTCATCGGTCTAATCGGATTAGGAAGGATGGGGAAGGGAGTCGGCCGACCTCTGTCAAAGGAACCATCCCGGCATTTGCCTAAAGCGATTTAGGGAAATCACGGAAAACCTAAATCAGGATGACCGGATGCCGGATTGAACCGTCGTCCTTCGGAATGGAGTCCAGTGTGCTAAGCACTGCGCCACCTCGCTCGGTTGAAGGTGGCCAAATGGATCCGTCGCCAAAGGAATATGAACAGACAAGCAAAATATTAGTGCCCTGTGAATAAATATACATTGGGGTGGCAAAAGTTATAGGATAGCTATAAACATTCATGCAAGTGGCTATAGTATCGCGCACACAGGATATAAAAGGGCAGTGCACTGGCGGAACTGTCATTTGCACTCAGGTCATTCATGTGTAACGGTTTCCGACGGGTTTACGTCCACACGACGGGAATTAACAGACTGCGAACACGGAATAGTAGTTAGAGCTAGATGCTTGGCACATTTCATTTACAAAATCGTCCACCCCAATAGCTGAGTGGTCAGCGTGACGGCTTGCCGCCCTACGGGCTGGGTTTCGATTCCCGGCTGGGTCGGGGATTTTCTCCGCTCAGGGACTGGGTGTTATGTTGTCTTCATCATCATTTCAACCCCATCCGGCGCTCAGGTCGCCCAATGTGGCGTCGAATGTAATAAGACCTGCACCAAGGCGGCCGGACCTGCCCCGTAAGGGGCCTCCCGGCCAATGACGCCAAACGCTCATTTCCATTTTCCGTTTCCAAAATCGTTAGGGAATTCAATATTCAGAGATTCAGTGTCAAGAGTGTGCAGAGAACACCAAATTTAAGGCATTACCTCTCACCACGGGCAACTCAGTAGCCGACTTAATTGATAGCAGCGGCTTATGATCAGAGTTGTCAGTGCTAACAGACAAGCAACACTGCGTGAAATAACAGCAGAAATCAATGTGGAACGTACGACAAACGTTTCCTTTAGGACAGAGCGGCGAAATTTGGTGTTAATGGGCTATGGCAGCAGACGATCGATGCGAGTGCCTTTGCTAACAGCACATCTCCTGCAGCCCCTCTTCTGGGCTCGTGACCATATCAGTTGGACTATAGACGATTGGAAAACTGTGGCCTGGTCAGATCAGTCACAATTTCAGTCGGTAATAACAGGTGGTAGGACACGAATGTCGCGCAGCACCCACGAAATCATGGACGCGAATTGCCAACAAGGCACTGTCCAAGATGGTGATGGCTCTCTAATGATGTGGGCTGTGCTTGCACAGAATGTACTGGGTCCTCTGGTCCAGCTAAACCAATCATTGATTGGAAATAGTTATGTTCGGCTACTTGGAGACCATTTCCAGACGTTCATGGACTCCACGTCCCCAAACAACGATGGGACTGTCACCAGGCCACCATTGTTCGCGATTGGTTTGAAGAACATTCTGGACAGTTCGAGCAAATGCTTTGGCCACCCAGATCGCCACACATCGAACATTTATGGGACATAACTGAGAGATCAGTTCGTGCACAAAATCCTGCACCGGCAACATTTTTGCAGTTATGGACAGCTATAGAAGAAGCATGGCTCAATATTTCTGCACGGATTTCCAACGATCTGCTGACTCCATGCCACGTTGAGTTGTTGCACTACGCCCGGAAAAGGAGGTCCGACACGATCATAGGAGGTATCGCATGACGTTTGTCACATCAGTTTTATTTTACTAAACTTGTTGCTGAAGAACCACTGCACTGCTGGCAACTAGTGGCAACAGTAGTTAGCTCTAAGCAGAAACCCAACAAGGAAGTGCGTCTATGTACACTCAACATGTGCCTGTACAGTTAGCTATCAACAGCTCAGTGTAACGTTCGACACAACCAACCAACACGAAACTAATTTCGAACTAGAATAAGGTGCCCAGATGCCCGCCGCTTATACACTACTGGCCATTAAAATTGCTACACCACGAAGACGACGTGCTACAGACGCGAAATTTAACCGACAGGAAGAAGATGCTGTGATATGCAAAGGATTAGCTTTTCAGAGCATTCACACAAGGTTGGCGCCGGTGGCGACACCTACAACGTGCTGACATGAAGAAAGTTTTCAACCGATTTCCAATACACAAACAGCAGTTGACCGACGTTGTCTGTGAAACGTTGTTGTGGTGCCTCGTGTAAGGAGGGGAAATGCGTACCATCACGTTTCCGACTTTGATAAAGGTCAGATTGTAGCCTCTCGCGATTACGGTTTTTCATCGATTAGGTCACCCTGTTGGTGGCGATGTTCAAAATGCCACTCGCTGCCCCCGCAGAAATCTTCATTTTGGCGGCGGCACCAGCAGTATCGATAAGCTACGATGCTACACTCACTATTTGTAACATTGGATAAAATGCAATAATCAACATCTCTTCAGTTTGGTCCTGGGCTATCTAAAACGTACCAGTCGATATTCCCACCATTTAATAACTGTACAGGATTTATCATCAACACGAGGCTTCAGGTGGATACTACGTACCTGAAAAATCTTTGGTCTGTCTTCCTCTCTTAATTGATGCCATTGTCAAGGCTACATGTGTGTCAAACGGCATTGGCGAGATGTCTCCTGGCCGGAATGACTAATTTTTTGTACGGTTTGTCTATTGAGGCGGAACTACCAATTCACCTCGTAGCTTTTGTCTTCCCACGTAACTCTCCTGCCTTTTAACTCATAAGCCTACACTGTTCATAAGTCTTCTCCTCAATGTCGCCTTCTCCAGGAGTGTTTGTCCAGAAATGTGTACAGAAGAGTTTCTGAGGAATTCAGAATGTTGAATAGAGGTACTGACAGATGTATATTTTGAGACCGGTCATGAGTCTGTCTTCGATGGGTCACTCACAATGTACAGCTACTCTCATGTGACGTGTCTTTATTCACCCCTGACACTTTTGAAAAATATCTTACTAGCTACATGATAGGAGAACCACAATGGTCAGAAAAGTCAATTCATACAAGCTACATCAAATGTCTTTTTCGACGCTTTACAACATTTTTTATAGAGTACAGTTACATAGAAAAATCCATAGCTCGGAATATAACTATTATAAGTTATGCAATGTGTTACATCAACAGAGTATAGACAAAACTGAAGCCGAACATGTGCAAATGGTTCAAATGGCTCTGAACACTATGGGACTTAACATCTGAGGTCATCAGTCCCCTAGAACTTACAACTACTTAAACCCAACTAACCTAAGGACATCACTCACATCCATGCCCGAGGCAGGATTCGAACCTGCGACCGTAGCAGTCGCGCGGTTCCGGACTGAAGCGCCTAGAACCGCTCGGCCACCGCAGCCGGCCCGAACATAAGCAAGGAACCAGATGAAGATGGCACAGAATGTTCGCAGATTACTCTATGGCACAGGGTAATAAATTCGAAAGATGGAGGCAGGCTTCAAGCTTGGAATAAGACTCTATCCTTCACCAAAAGTGCGCTCAACGTAATTTCTCTTTTACGCACAGACAAACCAACCTTTGGTAACAGACAAGACAGGATGTAGCAGTCATAACGAATGTTTCAACACAGACGTGTATTCCAGAAGATGTTTTGTTCACAGACTAGACCTTCCATCGGCAAATGAAAAATAATATGCATTTTTGTATACTAGTGAACTACACATGGTATTCGACCAACAAGAAGATGAAATCCTTCCAGAAGATGACTGATATAATCTGATTTTGATCATCACAAATTGCTACAATACGGAAATTGCGAAGGCCATTTTTAAAATTTTCATTCGCAATTTTGCCATATTAAGCCACGAAACATAACAAAATATGAAACCAAGGTTTCGTTTTATCCCATTTATCTCACTCTCTAGTTGTATCTTACTATTAGTGTCATGAAAATGAATGAAGCACATTAAAGAGGAAGAATCTTTGGCGGTCCGCGGATCTGATAATGGGTTATGCTTACTAAGCTAGCGGGTAACCTCGTCACGTTACGTGACAGCAGCGCTCTTAGGACCTAAAGCCAGAACTGAAGCGTCCGCGACGTTAATGTTCAGGAGGTTATTCACCGTTATGAACAGCGTCCCTTTCCCGACGCGCCACACCCACAAATTATGCCTCGAAAGACTTGTTTTGAGAGTACGTTCATTTAAGGTTCACCCCATCTTCAGCTGTTTACATTTATTTAAGAGCCATGAACAGTTTTTTTAGCTACGATGTTTTACAACAGTTGCCTTAAAAGCTTTCGTTGCAAAATTCTGCAACGCATTTAGTAAAGAGAAAACTTTCACGACATGTAAATAAACGTAAACATCCGAAGATGGGATGCCAAGCATCTTGAAATGTCATCATGAAAAAATAAACGTCTATAAAAGTAACTGGTTGCAGCTAATTTACTATGAATTACCTTTAATTTCAAGGTAGTGCTGTTGTAATTCTGGACAAGACTGATTTACCATGTCAATACGAGAAAGAATAGAGAAACAAAATACGGCTGCAGACAGGCAATCCCAATCGACAAGCAGCCAGGAGCAACTTTGAGATTTTTTGCCACATACAGGGCATTAGAGTGTTTGAAATTTAGTGTGCAAATATCCACAAACACCATAGCAGCATTTTCTAAATATTTGTCAAAAAATACTATTAATGACTGACTACACCGACGTGGGTTGTTTCTGGACACTTAATAAATTACGCCATCATTTCATTGTTCATATTAAAAAGTTTACAAGTCTAAATCTCTTGAACTTAGCATATACGGGCTGTGTTATAGAGAAGCCAATGTGGAATAATACGAACAATAGACCGGTGAATATTCGAAACTGCATCACGGGTGGAGTACATTGCGAGCGACTCGTACTCCCTCCCACGAATTTCCTTTAGGGGCTGGACTTAAATCAACCGTCGGTTGCCCACCCGTGCTGTAGAAGTATAGAAAAAACTAATTATAGTGTTGTTTTTCTTAACCACTGGAGTGATACATAGAGGGAGAAACGTATCAATCCTCAAACAGACTTGTGTGGTCCTTTTCTGATAACCAGTGAAACGGCACACACCTGCCATTTCCTCTGCTCGTCATTCTGTTGTTGTCGCCTCCACATACAGTACTTTGTCGGCAATTGATAAGTGACCTGCAGACAAACTAGAAGCTTGTCGAGTCGTCCGCTTCCTCAGTACATAGCTGTAAAGTTTGAGTGGTACCATTATTGACCCCACGACACCGTAACTGTTTCTGTTTATTATGTGTTCAAAACTTATCAACTAAATATCATTTTGACTTAATTAATGTTTACGTTTATTTTCAGTGTTACTACGGGTTCGAGATCTGATTTACCTATATCAGTTATTCATCCAAATTTTCGTGACTTAGTCAGAAAACATTAGAATAAGATGAAGGTAGAAACGCAAATGATATCAGAGACGAAAATGACCCTTCTTACAATACAGGAAATGAAACTGCTCAGAACAAAGCTGTGACTCTAGTGAATCAGAAAATGAAGAGAAAAATGAATACAGAGAGTAGGCAACTAATTTCTATGGCAGAAACATAAGTTGTCGGCTGTTCAACTTCAAAGGAGTCGGAGAACACCAGTCCACAGTTTGCTCATGAAAGTTCCTACACTGAAAGGCTCTGCACGCAGATTGGGAGATCTATGCAACCCTTTGGAAACGTGGGATTGTCTTTTTTTTTAATTTTTACCAGAGATACGTTAAAAGAAATTTTGACAAATCTGTCGCTCAGTGATGAGTAATGAGTGTGGAGAGGAGAACTTGGGTGAATATTCAATATTTGTAAAAACTGTGAACCCATTCGTATGAGAAGTTCATTAAATGCTGCTAATTTTTCACATCCTTTATATTTATCTTGCAACAGTCTGTTACTGTTTCGCGTTATTTTTAATACAGGAAACTACTTTGGATCTTTGTTTCATTTCACTTCATTGTCATGAATCGTTACATAAACTTGATTTCCTTTTGTGATTTATTTTGAGTTTTTTGTGTTAAACTTATGTTTTGCATTCTACTATATGCTAATATGAAATTTATGAATATATATTTGTGATCGAATTAAAATAAATTACTTTTCATGGCTAAAACAAAGGTATTCTTTTTGGACCCCACAGTACGATTTGTGACAAAAAAAGCCACAACTCCATTTGAGGCTTAGGTAGAATGTGGGCAACTACATCCACCAAAAAAAAGAGTTCCTGTCCGTCAAAAAAAAGTTTTAAGAAATTGACCCTTATAGTGTACACTACAACAATGAAAATATAGCCGCGCGGGATTAGCCGAGCGGTCTAAGGTGCTGCAGTCATGGACTGTGCGGCTGGTCCCGAAGGAGGTTCGAGTCCTCCCTCGGGCATGGGTGTGTGTGTTCGTCCTTAGCACAATTTAGGTCAAGTAGTGTGTAAGCTTAGGGATTGATGACCTTAGCAGTTAAGTCCCATACGATTTCAAACACATTTGAACATCAATGAAAATAGAGACCAGACACGCCAGAAACGATTGTCATGATATGGGAACTGTATTTGTAGTGATGTGTGTTTGTGTTAGTTTAAAGGTTTGTTCTTTAATGAGTGTAATATTTCCTCCAGAGCGCGTGAAGAATAGGACTACAGTTGGTGTAAGTAAAGTGTTGAGGTTTCCTGCCGGCAAGTAGTTTTAATGTCAGGCATATCTTCTAGATCTTTTTATAATAACGAAATGATAAATGCGCCAACCTGCCAGACACGTTATGCAGTAGCACGGGAGAAGAGAGAAGAGAGAGAGAAAACGGAAAGAGTGAGATAAAAGAAAGAGAGGTAAGGACAGTAAACCAGAGGACAGGTACATTTATAAACAAGGCGGGATTAACGTGTTTGCTTGTCCTCTAAAAAATATCTTCGTTGCTACAGGCACTGTCAAGCTCGCTGGAATCCAATAACCGCAACCCGGCTTAAGCTAGGATCGTGGTGTGTGGACTTAGCGGCTTATACTGGATTTAGGGGTCCTTTGTGTAGCAAAGCCGCCGCTGGAAGCTGCTATGTTAACGCTAGAGTCTCTGGTTCCTGACGTAACAATAGGCGAGCATGTTATGAGACTTTGCTCCACTATTCTCGTTTTCAGTTATGACGGTCCGGTAATATTAGTTTTTCTTGACGTTGACGAAATTTTATTTTCTGCGTAATTATTATTCATACAAAGATGCTATTCTCAAGTGTCATAAGTTTTAAGCACATCTGCTATCCACTGTTATGGAGATAACTAACAATGATTTATTTTAGAGTGGTTCCTTTGCAGGACCTTTTTTAACTTTTTAAAAATATGAACATTTCCGGAACGTTATTCGTGGAGTAGCAAACCACTTTGTGGCTCATAAAATGTGATCACACCAGATTTTGTCTGATGACCACTACGATTACACGTCTGCATGCATGAAAATACTCTGACACTTTGCAGACTATCATAGTAGCAAAGAGTCAAAATGAGGATGAAAAAGGAAAAAATGGAAATAAAATGCACTTTATACAGACGTAGACGAAAGTGACAGCTGTTTAGCATGGGTGCTAATGCAAGTAATAATAATAATAATAAGAAGAAGAAGAAGACGAACAACATCAGGAAGAACATGGCAGAATACTAAACTGTTGGAGCTTTTGTGGGCACTTGGAGTACTTCCTGTTGGCTTCTCCTGGCGTTCCCCCAGCATGGCATTGTCAAAACTTCACCCTCATTTGGTGAGTGTCCAGAATGCGGCCAGAGATTACATGTAGCTGACGCACGAACGTCTGAAGTCTTTACCTCGTCACAACCGCTGCGGTTCTCCCTTTATTAACTCCAGCAGACGTCTGCACCAGCAAGGGAATCTAGACTACGTTTAAGAGCAGTTGGAACGCTCTATCCCGACAATGTTAAATTTAGTGACTTGGCTTCTTTGTATTTCAGGAACCACTGTAGCCATTGACATGAAACTTTTACAGGATATTAAAATGTATGTTCTCAGTCTACTAAACCACAATAATTGCATTTCAGCCACTGCTTGCGGAAATAAAATTGTTTAATTACATAGTTAAAATTTTGTCTACTTTTTTGTACGTTATCCTAAATAATTTCAATTGTGCGTAACATTATGTTCTTCTTTTAGTTCAGTAGACTCAGGATAAGTATGTTATTACTCCCTGAAAATTTGAATACTCTACTCGAAGTGGTTTCTGAGATTTAGGGAAAAATGCAACAGAAAATATAAATTTTTGGGAACAGCTTCCAAAGTTTCAAAAGACTGTAACTCAATATATGCTTAATTTTTTATTTTTAGTCACTCAGAAGCACCCTGCACCATACTGTACATCATCCTCTTGATCTTTTTTCTTCTTTTCTTCTTTCTGGACTCCTTAGTGGCCAAGTGTGCTGCATACTCTGCTTTATCAATTCGAACCTTGTCCATCCGTTCAAGTTCTCTAATGCTGTTTGCTCAGGATTAATTCTCATAGCAATTTCACCCTTCCAATGTTGCCATCATTATAAGCAATAACAGCATCACTGACCCCCCACTTTAGTGTCTTCATTCCAAGCAGATGGCATGTTTCATTTCATTGAGAGAATACTGGGAAAATGCGGTCAATCTACAAAGGACATTGCTTAAAAATAATTTGAGAGTCTGATCTTAGAATGTTGGTGAGGCGTGTGTTAGTCATACTCAGTCATTTTTCCTCATGGGGTAAGGTTAATGTATAATCTTAAAATTACTTCATTTTCCTCATAACGAACTACGATGTGACGTCAAAAATAACTCCGACATTGCCAAAAAAATCAAATCTGGCAATAAAAACACAGAAATTGGCAAAAAATAATAAAGACATTGGCAAAAAAGACTTATCTTGGTAAAAAGATACACGAAATTTGGCACAAAATTAAGTCAAAAAAGAGGTAACAACGAGTCTGGCAAAAAACGTTGAACCGGAGATGGTAAAAAATAAAACCGAATTAGGCCAAAGTAATACCAAAATTGGCAGAAAATAACACCAAAATTGGCAAAGAAACAGTGCATTTGGATAAAAAATATCACTGGGTATAACAAAAAAATAAGACTAAAACCAAAAAAGTAGCACCGGAATTGAAAAAGAGTAGCACTGAAATTGGCAAAAAATAGAAACTTTGGCAACAAAATAGCGCTGAATTTGATAAATAATAGCTCGGAAATCGGCAAAAAATAACTCCGAAATAGACAAAAAACACTGAATGAGGGCATAAGAGAAACGATTTTTTCCTGTCCCTATCAACAGGGGATATTAGGCGTATGCAAAGAAGAGCCGCTCCAAATTCTCAGAAAACATTTTCACTCAGCAGCGGAATGTGCGCTGATTTGAAACTTCGTGGGAGATTAAAACTTTGTGTGAAACAGGGACTCGAACCTGGAACATTTGTCTTTCAGTGGCAAGAGATCTACCGAGTCGTGCTTGGATAGCTCATTCGGTAGAGCACTTGCCCACGAAAGGAAACTGTTTTCGGTTCGACTTCCAGTCCAGCACATAGGTGTCAAGAAGTTTCGGTCACAGTTTTGTTTGAGTCACGGGAGAATGTCATGAAAATGTTGAGGAACTGGACTGGAAGAAGCTTGATGATATAGTTTGGTTACCCCTCGAAAGCTTACTTACATGGTTTGAAGAACCAGTATTAAGTGAAGAATCTTGAGATACTCTTCATCCCCCTATTTATAGATGCCGTAGGGTCCGAGAAGACAAGATGTGATTAATTACCGCTGTAAGTAGGCTGTTTAGGTTTTTGTTGGTAACGCCACGTAGCGCTCTATATGAAAATCACTGACTGTGCTGTGTGCAGTCTGCGGCTGGTCGGCATTGTTGCAATATTTGCTATTGCAGTGTTGGGCAGTTGGCTGTTAACAGCGCGTAGCGTTGCGCAGTGTTGCCAATTTAGCGACTTTGTCGCTAGAAATGGCGACTTTTGCCTTCGTCTTAGCGACAAAAAAAACTTTTTAGCGACAAAAATTATTTAGCGACTTATCTGGCGACTTTTGGACTACTAACGACTTTTGAAGTACAAATCAAAACTATTTTGGGCCAGTATTTTCATTAACAAAACTAAGATTTTGACTATAGAATGGGTACTACACTGACTTTGTTCTAGATTTAAGAAGCTAAATTAAGTTCTTAGCAGATCATGTAGCATTGTTCAGCATTTAGTAAACCTGAATGTGGGAATTGCCTACAGAACAAGAAAACCTCGACTATAGAACAATACATTAATCATTACATACTAGCCTGTTATCGTCGATAGCGTATAGATCTATAGTTCTTCAACTTTCGAACTCCTTTTATTTTTCAAATTGACAAAAAACATATGTAATATTAAGTACAATAAAATACATTTCTGTCCAGAAACCTCTAATTTTTCGAAATGTTAACTAGCAGTGAAATTATTACCACATGCACAGTGGTAACGCAAGAACAATTCGGTGGGGGTACCTCAGACATTATTACATTTTAAACAATGAACAATAGGACTGATATCGAGTTACCGAGTGAGTAGATTGTTTCATGACTTCTAGTTCGCCTGAGTTTTGATATATTTTCAGTGATTATAAATTGATGAAACTTATGTTGTGGTGACTTACATATTGGATTTACCGCAGAAGAAGAAGCAGTACGCTCAAAAATATCGGGATGCGTGGGAACCAGAACCTGAATTCAATGGGTGGCTGAAACCAGAGTTGGAGACTTATCCAAGGCAAGATGTCAAGTATGTGCAACAGAGTTTTATGCTAAATTGTGTGATATTAGAAACCATTCGAAAACTATTAAGCATAAACAAAAAATTGATTTAAAAAAAACACAAACCACCTTACCTGTGAAAATTGTTCCGGAAACTACAGTTGGAATAGCAAGCAGAGTGGAAGGCGCCTTTTCTTTATTTATTGCTGAACATTCTTCTATTTTAGCTGTAGATCATTTAGGAATACTGTGCAAGAAGGTGTTTTCCGCTGATGAGGGCGCTAAAAACATGCAATTACACCGTACAAAGTGCACTAACATTATAACTGAAGTTTTGGCTCCATATTTTACACAATCATTGGTTGAAGATATAGGCAACCAAAAATACAGTGTACTAATAGATGATTCCACAGATGTATCAATATCTAAAATGCTAGGTATCATTATACGGTACAATAGTGTAAAAAACCAAACCATTATATCAGCATTTTTCAAACTCGCTGCCGAAGGAAACTGGAGATGCAAGAAATCTGGCTGCTGTTCTTGTGAATTCTTTGAAAGATCTCAAACTTCCAGTCGCTAATATGGTAGGAATTGGCACAGATAATGCAATGGTTGAAATAAACAATAGGCTTTTCGAACAACTCAAGAGAGAATATGTTTTGAAGCATTTGGTATTGATCCGTTGCATTTCTCACTCTCTTCAGCTTGCAGTTTCGCACGCCTCAGTGAATACCATACCTAGAAACATAGAGTTTCTTGTACGGGAAAGCTACAATTGGTTCTCCATTTCACCCAAAAGACAAGAGGAATATGGAAATGTTTATGAGACAGTAAATTGTGGAAAACAGCCACTGCAAATTTTGAAGGTCTGTGCAACACGTTGGCTTTCAATTGAACCAGCAATACGAAAAATTCTGGAGCACTGGGGAGAACTAAAGCTACATTTTTCACTTGCCATGGTTCAAGACAATTGTTACACTGCCGATCTTTTGTACAAGATGTATTATGACAACTCAAATCATCTTTACATGTTTTACCTTAAACATGCTTTAAAAGACGTACAAATAGCAATAATAGGTTTTGAAGGAGAAGACAATGACCCCACTAAATTACTACATACACTTGTATTTCTCATGCAGTCGCTCGGATAAAACATAGTTTTTCCAACTGTTGACAAAACCAGTTCCAAGCGAATGTATGAACGCAAGTCCGAACCTTGGCTTTATGTTTGAACAGAAATTGTCTGAGTCAAGTTTGTCTGAAGAAAATGAAGTTTATTTGAAGAAAAGATGCATTCAGTTTAGTCTGAAACTCACAAAACAAATTCAACAAAGACTGCCAAGTAACGTTATGATCCTGAAAAAAATGTCAATGCTGAATGTTGAAGAAACACTAAAAGTGAATAAAAATAATGCTGTAGCGGATGTAGCCAAAGAATTAGGTTTTAGTGGCGATTTCATAGGCGGTATGCTGCAAGAATGGCATAATATCAACTTCATTAGGTGGAATAACACTACTAACACTGTTCGATTTTGGAGTGAGGTTTTGCAGTATAAAAATGCCGCAGGTGAGAATCCTTTTTCTTTGATTTCACAACTAGCAATGACTGTTCTATGCATACCACATTCAAATGCAGAAGTGGAAAGAGTATTCAGTTCTATGAACATTATAAAAACTAAACAACGTAACAGATTATCGTTAAAGACAATTATTGCTTTGATCATATTGAGAGACCAGTTGAAGAAACAAAATAAAGATTGTGCATCTTTTGACATACCATCAGATGTACAAAAGTTACTCTTTTGCGACAAAACCAGTCGAACTGCAACATCATCTTTTGAGCGATGTTCAACCCTCTACATCAACAACAGTTCTGTCAGAGCATGAAACAGAAGAGTTATTCGATCTTCTGAGTGACGACGATGAATAGCTCACATACCAGTATGTATATATTTTGTAACCTAATTTGAGTTCTTGCTTTCTTTTGTTACAAATATAGTTGTATATTTCCAGTGTATTTGACTACTGTGATTGAAACAACAATTTATGTGTTGTGTGAATTATGATAACATGTTTAATTAAATGTTAGTGTATTTTATATGTATGTTGTTGCAAGCGATGCGTCATTTAATTAAGACCATATAGCAATTACGTATGAGACAATTTTTATTAATAATTTATTACCCCCCCCCCCCCCCCCCCTCCCCACTGGCTTATTGCACCATTCAAATTTTCAGTACAACTCTAGTAAAATCAGTTTTAGCGACTTTTGATATTGAATCTAGCGACTCAGGTTTTTTAGAGTTGGCAACACTGGCGTTACGCAGTTGGAGGTGAGCCGCCAGCAGTGGTGGATGTGGGGAGAGAGATGGCGGAGTTTTGAGAGCGGACGATCTGAACGTGTGTCCATCAGAGACAGTAATTTTGTAAGACTGGATGTCATGAACTGATATATATATTATGACTTCTGAACACTATTAAGGTAAATACATTGTTTGTTCTCTATCAAAATCTTTCATTTGCTAACTATGCCTATCAGTAGTTAGTGCCTTCTGTAGTTTGAATCTTTTATTTAGCTGGCAGTAGTGGCGCTCGCTGTATTGCAGTCGTTTGAGTAACGAAGATTTTTGTGAGGCAAGTGATTCATGAAAGGTATAGCTTATTGTTAGTCATGGCCATTCTATTGTAGGGATTATTGAAAGTCAGATTGCGTTGCGCTAAAAATATTGTGTGTCAGTTTAGTGATGGTCAGAATAAGTAAAGAGAGAAATGTCTGAGTACGTTCAGTTTTGCTCAGCTGTTTGAAAATCAAATAACGTAAGGAGTTTACCAGCACAGTAATTCATAAATTTTTCTAAGGGGAGGTTTCACCGCGAGTACAAGCGCATTTAAGCAGTCATTCTTTGCTCGTTCCATACGTGATTGGTATGGAAAGAAACCCAACATGTAGAATGAAGGCTTTCACGACCGGATGACATAGCTGCTAGTTAACATTTCGGGATGTAGGGTCAGGTCCAAGAAGCTCTTCTGTTCCTGACGTTTCATCCAGGACTGAGCTGTTGGCAAGACTCAGCGGAGGAGCGCCTCTGAGGGTGTCCAGCGCAGTCCTGGACGAAACGCCAGGAACAGAAGAGTTTCTTGGATCACGATCCTACATCCCGAAATGTTTACCAGCAGCTAAACCCAACATGTGCTACCACGCTAAGTACTCACTTCCAAGCACTTCATGGTTGTTTGTGAAGTATGTACACTGCTGGTCAAAAGTTTTCGATCGCCTATCACAACTATGGGTTTGTGTTTAAAACACGGATTTCCTGTTGAATGATCTAACATATCCGCGTTCCGATAACAAAATAAGTATAAACATACAAAGACTAAGGGCCTCGCTTGTGTATTTGACTGGTTCTTCGTACAGAGGGACGTTGATGAGTAATCACAACAACACTAACGTGCCTTTATCTATGACGGTTCCATTTGAATGGGTCTCATTCTTTCGGCTGTCTGTGTTGCAATCAGTTCACATTAGTTTAGAGGATATCTGTACATATAGTAGTGTATTTTCATCCCTCATCAGGTTCGTATCACATTACCTCGTAATGGGACGGAAGCAGATGACCGGAATTGAAAAACGTGCTGCAATTATAGCTCTGAATCAGGATGACTATTGTAGTAGGGCAATAGCAACAGAAGTTGATAAAATCCAAACTACAGTGGTGTAATAATTGTAGCGGATCAAGCAAACTCGTGCCAACCAGGTGTTTCGCGGTCTGGAAGACACCGAGTAACATCACACAGGGAAGATCAGTTCATAAGTGTACAAAGTAAATGACAGAGCACTTGTACTGCGCCTGAAATTCGCGAGGAAGTAAACAGTACTCGAGCAGCTCCAGCCAATGTCTCAACAGTGCAACGTCGTGTTTATGAACAAAGGTTAAAGGGTTGCATAGCGGCCAAGAAACCTTTTTATGCAAACAAAATAAGTTGCGAAGATTGCAGTGGGTACAGTAACACAATAACTGGAGCGTGCAGCAATGGTCCAAGGTCAAGGACGAATATAAGTTTGAAATATCTGGAAGCCATCGTCGAATGTTTGTTCGTCGACTTCGTGGAGAACGTATGAAGAGTAATTGTGTGAAGCCAATTTGTGGAGCATGGTAGAGGCTCGGTCATGGTGTGGAGACGTTTTGCTGGTAATAAAGCCGGTGATCTAGCGGAACGTTAAAAAAGGAAGAATATTACAGGATACTGATCAACAACTCAATTTTATTTTGTAAAAGACTCACCGGTCGTGGGTTTGTTCCGCAGCAGGATAATGATCCCAAAAATACTTCTAAATTGTGCATCTGTTGACGCTTCAACTTGGTACTGGAGATGAGAGTGAGTCTCAAGGTCACCTTCCTTACCAGTAAGTTTGGCAAACTTTTGTTAGTGGTTCAGTCACAAGTTTCTTGGCGATAATGGATTTCTTTCCTCCAACAGTTTTATTATTTACAAAAATTGAACAGTTAATGCAAAGAAGTCCCTTTTTAACTTGTGAGAACACCAGCCATGGATTCTGTTAAAAGTGCACTTGTCTGCGTTCAACCCGTCCTCTCTTGTTGTGCTCGGAAGTAGGAAAGATATAATCTTTTTCAGGTTTCCTTGGAGCTGTGAAAAGCTTGTGTTTTATATCATCACTAATACGTCAATAGAAAATAGATGGAGAACTGAAGAATATGGTTTGGCAAAGTCAGTCACCCGACTTAAATCCCATTGATAACTTAGGGGATGAAATTGACAGGAAGTCAGAAAACTGAGGTCACCTAATGTTGAAGATATATGGAGCAATTTACAGACGTGTTGGACTGCAATATCTGCATAAACACAGCAAAATCTTATATCCCAAAAGCCAAGAGTTTGTACAGCTGTTCTGAAGGCAAATGGCGGGTAGTTTGAAAATCCTAAAATTTAACTCATATTGTATTGTACTTAATGATAAAGAGAACAAATACTTATTATGTTGGTCTCTTTAGTTTGTAAAATGTGTTTGTACGTTAAAATAAGGTATATAGTTTTTGTCATGGATTATCCAAAACTTTTGACCGGTAGTGTATGTAAGTGCAGGTGTAGACGCCGTAGTACCCTCAGTGATTCCGTCTCATCTCCTCCACTGTATGAAATCTTCGGCCCTCGCTCAATTTGCGAATGAAAGAGCAAAGCGAACGACTCTCAGTGGTAGGAAGTAGCCCTTGTCATGCACTCCACAGCCGATTGCGGAGTATGTAAGTAAATGTAGATGTATCACTGTAGGATAGAACACAAAAGGCCGAAACATACACTCAAATTGCACCTCGGGAAATGTAAATCAGAAGCTCAAAATCGTGTATGTATTATTTTATTTCAGTAACCGGTTGTTGCCTTACGAGGCCACCATTAGGCTATAAATATTACAATCTGATGATGGCAAAAGCTGGTTAACGGAATAAATTAATACTGTAGAACGTACACAATATTGTGCTTCTGTCGTTCTACCCAAAACGAGAGAAGAATCAGTTAACACTCATCAGGTTCTTAAAAGTATGTATGTAGAAGTAATTTTCCTTAGCTAGTCTACATCTACATTTACATCTTACTCTGCAAGCCACCTAACGGTGTGTGGCGAAGGGTACTTTCAGTACCACTATCTGATCACTCCAACCCTGTTCCACTCGCGAATAGTGCATGGGAAGAATGATTGACGGTAACCTTCAGTGTTGGCTCTAATTTCTCGAATTTTCTCCTCGTAGTCAATACGCGAGATGTATGTGGGGGAAGGTAATATGTTGTTTAACTCCTCCTGAAAAGTGCTGTCCCGAAATTTCAATAGTAAATCTCTCCGTGCACAACGCCTATCTTGTGACGTCTGCCAGTGGAGTTAGTTTAGCGTTTCCGTACCGCACTCTCGCCAGCTAAACGATCCCGTGACGAAACGCACAGCTCTTCGTTGGATCTTCTCTATCTCCTCTATCAGTCCTACCCGATAGGGATACCAGATAGATGAACAATACTCAAGAATCGGGCGAACAAGCGCCTTATAAGCCACTTCTTTCGTGGATGAGTTACATTATCTTAAGATTATTCCGATGAATCTGAGTCTTGTGTCTGCTTTTCCGCTCTGGATAGTTACGGCTGGATATTTTACGGCAGACGCGGCCCCAGCTATTTTTCACCAATAGTGAAGCTGTACAATAGTGGATTTCTTTTCCTATGTATGCGCAATATGTTACATTTATTTACGTTCAGGGTCAACTGCCAGAGTCTGCACGATTCATCAATTCTCTGCAGGTCGTTCTGCAAATTCTTACTATCTTCTGGCGTTGCTACTTTGGTATAAACAACTGCATCATCTGTGAGTAGCCTTAAAGAGCATCCGACGCTTTCTACCAGATCATTTATATATATTGTGAACAGCAACGGTCGTATCCCACTTCCCTGTGGTACTCCGGATATGACCTTTACATCTGTCGATTTAGTTCCGTTAAGAGCGACGTGTTGAGTTCTATCTGCAAGAAAGTCTTGAATCCAACCGCTGGCCTGCACCGATACTCCATAAGTTCGAATTTTATTCATTAAGGGACGGTGTCAAATGCCTTACTGAAGTCTAAGAACACGGCATCAGAATGAGCGCCGTTGTCCACTTCACTGTGGATCTCATGGAGGAACAGACCGAGCTGAGTTTAGCAGGAGCTGTGTTTGCGGAATCATGTTGATTTTTATAGAGGAGCTGTTCAATTTCCAAAATCGCCATAATTCTTGAGCATAAAACATGTTCCATTATTCTACAATAGATTGACGTCAACGATATAGGTCTATAATTGTATAGATCTGTCTTAGGACCTTTCTTAAAAGCGGGAATGACCCGTGCTTTTTTCCAGTCGTTAGGTACCTTTCGTTGCTCAAGCGATATACGATAAATTACTGCTAGAAAGGGTTCAAGTTCTTTCGCATAATCCTTATAGAACCTTATGGGTATCTCATCTGGTCCTGAAGCCTTTCCACAACTAAGCGATTGTAGCTGCTTTTCAATTCCGCGATCGGTTATCTCAATATCTGTCATTTCAACTTTCTCACGACGATTGAAAGGAGCGACGATCTTCCGCGGTGAAAAAACTTCGGAAGACCGAATTCAGTATTTCGACTTCTCTCTGTTACCTTCCGTTTCGGTGCTGGTGTGGTCGCTGAGAGAACGAATTGATGATTTTGACCCACTTACTGATTTTACATACGACCAAAATCTCTTAGGGTTTTTACTCAGATCGGTTGACAACGTCTTGCTTTCGAAATTATGGAACGCTTCTCTCATTGCTCTCCTTACGCTCATTTTCGCTTAGTTCAGCTTTTGTTTGTCAGCTAGGTTTTTACTTCTCTTGAATCTGAGATGAAGTGCTCTTTGTTTACGTAGTGCTTTTCTAACACGGTTATTAAATCATGGTGGATCTTTCCCGTCCCTTAAAACCTCACTCGTAACATACTTGTCTAGGGCTTATTGAACGATGCCTTTGAATTTTTTCGATTTGTTCTCCACATCTTCGTCCTCATCGCCGAATATTTGATGCTGACTGCTGAGATATTCTGAAATTTGTATCCAGTCAGCCTTGCTGAGCAAGTATATCTTCCTACCTTTCTTAACGTTCCTTGTAGGAGCCGTCGTCATAGATGGTGTCACAGATTATGATCACTGATACCTTCCTCTACGTTACCTGATTCGATACGCTCAGAGAACAAAATGTGGGGTGGTACAGCTCTCGATGCATGCCACCAAGAACGTGCGTCTCTGGCCAGCAATGCGGCTGGGCGGTTCCTCTTCCCGCAACGCGCCAATCGATTGGCAATAGGGCGTTGTCGTTTGAGCTGCCAGCGCTAGTTCTTGCTCCATACAGAAATTATCACACTGATTTCCTGTAGTGGCAGCAAACAACAGCTAGTAATGTTCAAGAAACGCTCTTTACGTCATTAAATAAGAGACAATTTGCTTACAAGCACTAGTAAAAGACGTACAGTCGCTCTGTTGTGAGTGAATTTCTGATAACTGACGAAGTCGAGCAAAACTGAAGACTTACCAGGAAAGTACTTGGGCTCGAACAAACAGATCTGTATGAACATTTGGTCACAGGACCATTATGTATGTACCTCTGAATGTGTTGGTGGGTGTCGTTTTTCTGCAAAACTCTGCAGTCATGCTCTATACAGGGTGGTCCCGAATTCATGGTACAAACTTTAATGGTAGGTGCAGGACATTGTAACAAGGATATATTGTATAGGAATGTATAGTCCCAGGTGACGCGGTGAGGCGTAAACAGGGGAAATAACGGCAGAAAGGAAAACGAAAGATTTTATTGAAATCGTTGTTGACAAGTGTCATGTTTACAGTAAGTGTTCAAAATTGCGTCCACCATGAGCGATACATGCTTGACAGCGTCGGTGCAGCGATTGGCGTACACGTTCAAAGATGCCTGGTATTTCACGCACACCTGCAGCAGCTACAGATATGCGAGCAACGAGATCCTCATCTGAGTCAACTGGAGTCTCATAAACAAGACTCTTAAGATGTCCCCATAAAAAGTAATCGAGGCAAGAGAAATCAGGAGATCGGGGTGGCCAAGGGACTGGTCCACCACGCCCAATCCATCTAGCACCAAACGTGGCATTCAGGTAATTCCGTACAGCAGTGCTGAAGTGTGCTGGCGCTCCATCGTGCTGAAACCACATGCGGTTACGAATGGCGAGCGGAACATCTTGCAGCAGTTCTGGTAACACTTCTTGCAGAAAAATAAGATAGCTTTCGCCACAGAGTCGCGTGGGTAGTAAGTATGGCCCAATCAAAAAGTCGTTCACAATACCAGCCCACACATTAATACCGAAACGTTGTTGATACGCATGTGGACGCGTTGCATGTGGATTATCTGTTGCCCACACATGGGAATTGTGCGCATTAAAGACACCCTCGCGTGAAAATGTCGCTTCATCTGTAAATAGCACATGACCTACGAAATCCGGCTGCAACGCACATTGCTGCAACAACCACTGGCAGAAGTTCATGCGAAGAGGATAATCTGCCGGATTCAATGCTTGTACTTTTTGAAAATGGAAGGGGTGTAAGCGATTTTCATTTAACACTCTGCATACAGTCTGATGACTCACATGTACGTCACGCGCAACAGTTCTTGTGCTTGACTCGGGTCTATCAGCCACTATGTTCAAGATGCGTTCTTCCAGTCTTGGAGTGCGTACAGCTCTTAATCGACCAGCGTCATGTCTGTTGACGTCGAACGTACCTGTTTCACAAAGTTGACGATGTAACCGTTGAAAAATTCTATGATCCGGCATTCGTCGATTAGGATACTCCGCGCGATACATTCGTAACGCAGCTCTGGCGTTACCATTTGCACGGCCGTACATGTAATGCATGTCTGCTTTTTCTGCATACGTAAAGTCACCCATCGTCTACGGCAGCACAATTGTGAATGGCGCTTGTCCCTACTGCGATACATCATGTTCATCTACTGCCCTCTACCGGCAGTGACACCAACCGATCACTCCATTTCTCTTTCCCCTGTTTACGCCTCACCGCGTCACCTGCGACTATACATTCCTATACAATAAATCCTTGTTACAATGTCCTGTACCTACCATTAAAGTTTGTACCATGAATTCGGGACCACCCTGTATATCACTGTAGATGTAATTGTAGACGCCATACGCAACGCAGCAATCTTAACTATAAATGTAAATGCGGAATGTCAATAAAATGCTCCGAGCAATACAAATGACTGCAAAACGCACAGTGAAGAAATGCAAGTTGATCCCATGGCGTATTTGAACAATCTATAATATCAGTGTTG
Source organism: Schistocerca americana (assembly GCF_021461395.2). NCBI lineage: Eukaryota > Metazoa > Arthropoda > Insecta > Orthoptera > Acrididae > Schistocerca > Schistocerca americana. The sequence continues at coordinate 223,089,405 of NC_060119.1, forward strand.
ACCGCCACGTCAATGACACTTTTGAAGTTGTTCACTGGTTTACCAATATCGTAGCCACCGTTCTGCCACGCGTAATGTAGCATTGGTCTGTATACTCCCGCAGATAACTGATTGTAAATGACAGAATGCATATTCATGATAAAGAATCTGTCGTGCAATTTCGGCTGATTATTACTGGAACGTTGTTTAATGAAGTCTGTTATTCTCTTGGCATATATTTTATATTGCCTGAAGAAATACACATCCAAAAGTTGTGCATATTTTGTAGTTTTAGGCGGAATGATTTTTAAATCTTTATGTTTTCCGCCAGATGCTTCCAGTAGTACTCGTTCATCCTTATGTCCAGACCAGGAGTCACAAAGTACTAATGACTTTCTCGAAAAATGTGGATTCAAAACTGACAGAAAAATCGTCTTCAGATGTTGTTTCGTCATCTTCCTACTCACACTTGCATCGACGACGACATTTGGAGGGCACCGCGTTTCTATTTCCTTTGACACGCGGGGTCCAAACTTTCCACTGGATTCTTGGAAGCAAATATAGAGTTTGTCTGTCAATCGTCCGTCCATTTATATAGCAACATCGATCGTGCAACTTGTTGCACAGTTAACTGATTGCAACATCGCGATAGTGTTTCTCTCCCCTTTCATGGATAGTGCTCTCTCACAAGAAAGTTCATAGTTGAACTGACTCTGATCACAGTTCCATACAGAACTAATATCGATGTTTTCTCTCGTGATATGCTCACTGACGTCTGCAACAAACGTTTGAGCTCTTTAAATCAGCTCTTCCTCGTCATCCTTATCTTTTCGTGGTTGTAGCATAGTGATACGGCGTGATGTTATCCCAAACTCCTTTTTCAAATTAGTAATAAATCATAGTGAAGCTGTAAAGTTTGTACACCCGAGATTTCTGGCTACGTCCAATGCCCAATGTTGTAAATGCCAATAATGAACGGCGGAACCGCATTCTCGCGCTTCATCGAATTTCGCCATTACACGCTCCTTGATGGTCTTGAACAGCAGTGTACGATTTCCTTTGAAAACTGTATTTCCTTCTCTTTTTCTTGCCACGTAATCCAGTACGTTTTTAATATTGCTTTTAGACTTCAGTTTAGGGTATCTTGTCAGAAGCTTGTCGTGTGTGTCGAAAGCTCTTACGTAATAATCATCGTACATGTTCTCCAGTGTGTTGTCATCAAAAGCCGTGATGATACTTGCAACTTTAACCTTCTTCTTGGGAGACGGTTGGTATTCACTGTCACTGCTTCCATCGCCTCTTCCCGCACTTGCCGTAGCACTACCGTTTGCAATGAGTTGTTCGTCATTATCATCCCTATCATCATCATTATGTGTTAGTGTTACAACAGTATCTGTTTGTAACTTATGCTCATATTTCTGCACTACAATAGATACCAGAAAACTTGTGAATGATTCGTCTTCTACACCAATACCATCTTCACCAAGAAGGGTTCTTCGTATCTTCATCTCAACCAATCGCAATACATTAGCAGGATTGATTACCAATCGCCGAGCCATCTGACGCTTCAATACACAAATAATGTCACAAAATGCAACTTCAGAGGCACACTGCACCGTCCCTACTGGTCCCGACTGGCGTACAGGCAGGTCGGTGTGCAATGCACCATGGCATACGCAGAGGCCTCTAACGGACGACTGCAGAGTTTTGCAGATGCGGGAGTATCACTAGTGCAATAAAAGACCTTTACATTATTTCTCACACTATTTTGGTGTATTTGGGTTTGTTCGAGCCCAAGTACTTTCCTGGTTAGTCAGAGACATTGAACGAAACGCAGTTAGTTTCATACATGTAATAACGATTATTCAGGGTGAGTCGGTAGGAAAGATACGTGATTTGAAGGCTCACAGCACAAGTGATCCTGAACAAAAAGAAAATCGTATGAACATATGTATGTCCTGTTCTTAACAGCTTCCGAGGAAACTGATGAAAACAGTTGGGAAAAGCACAAATGTAAGTGATAGTAAATGAATCACTGTGATCTAATGTTTTGCTTAATTGTGTACATTTCCTCACAAAGCTGTTCAAAAAGTCCACCTGCAATGAATTTTACAACTCTTGTAGACAACTTGATCTGAGCTCATTCAGGGAGGTGAGCCTGTCTTGGATCGAATCGAGCCTTACTTGAGCACACGCATGTAAAATACGAGCGAGACGTTCCTCCTTTGAGGAGGTTGTCAAATTAAACGCCTTTCAGCCGTGAATTTCCATCCTTATTTTATTGGGCAACCAGTTTCAGCGTTTTACTACGCTATCTTCAGGCCCCCGACCGACGTATAGGAATAATCTACCTCGCTTGTGACCAAAACAGGGGCCAGCAATATTGGTATCAGTAGATATTTGTTGCAGTGACCACTTCAACCATCACCTGACGATTGTTACGATGGTGAGTCAAATGAAAACCTTAAATATTATTTTTAAATATTATTTATTGTGCAGAAGTGGTACAAAGCTGTATCACTTTTCAACATAATCTCCCCCACGCTCAATGCAAGTCCTCCAGGGTTTACAAAGTGCATAAATTCCTTCAGAAAAACATTATTTTGGTAGTCCGCGCAACCACTCATACACCGCGGGGTACTTCATCATCAGAACGGAACTTCTTTCCTCCCATTGCGTCTTTGAGTGGTCCAAACATATGGAAATCACTGTGGGCAAGGTCTAGTGAGTATGGTGGATGAGGAAGACACTCAAAACACAAGTCTGTGATTGTTGCAACTGTTGTATGGGCAGTGTGGGGCCTTGCATTGTCATGTTGTAAAAGGACACCTGCTGACAGCAATCAACGTCGCTTTGATTTGATTGCAGGCCGCAGATGTTTTTTTAAGAGAACTGTGTATGATGCACTGGTGACAGTGGTCCGTCTAGGCATGTAATGCTCCAAAATGACGCCTTTTTCGTCCCAAAAGAGAGTCAGCATAACCTTCCCTGCTGATGGTTTTCTTCGAAACTTCTTTGGTTTTGGTGATGAGGAATGACGCCATTCCTTGCTCGCTCTCTTTGTTTCTGGTTGGGGGAAATTAACCCAGGTTTCATCCCCAGTAACGATTCTTGCAAGGAAGCCATCACCTTCTCGCTCAAAGCGCCGAAGAAGTTATTCACAAACATCAACACGTCGTTCTCTCATTTCAGGAGTCAGCTGCCGTCTTGCAGACACTTTGTGAAACTGGTGCACATCATGCACAATGTGGTGTGCTGGCCCATGACTAATCTGTAAACTTGCTGCAATGTCATTCAGTGTCACTCGGCGCTTTTCCTTCACTATGGCTTCAACTGCTGCAATGTTCTGTGTTGTCACAACTCGTTGCGCCTGACGTGGACGAGGAGCATCTTCCACTCAAGTCACACCATTTGCGAACTTCCTACTCCATTCGTAGACTTGCTGCAGTGACAAACATGCATCACCATACGGAACCTTCATTCGTCGATGAATTTCAATAGGTTTCACACATTCACTACGCAAAAACCGAATAACCGAACGCTGTTCTTCCCTCGTGCAAATCGCAAGTAGGGCAGCCATCTTCATACTGATACTGCGATGGTATGTGTGCATCTGCACTATGATGCCACCTACAAGCCATTCTGCACACTGTTTGTAGCACGCTTACTAACTTACAGGACAACGGCGCGAAATTTCGATTTGTTAACAAATTTAAGGTTTCCATTTGACTCATCCTCGTAATCACAAGCGAGGTACATTATTCATACACGTCGGTCAGGGGCCTGAAGATAGCGTAGTAAAACGCTGAAACTGGTTGCCCAATAAAATAACGTTGAAAATTGACGGCTGAAAGGCGTTTAATTTGACATGCTCTATCGAGATGGACATACAGAGTTCCTCCTTCGTGTTCATTCTGCGGTTGCAGATGTCGTCCGTAAGCCAACTCCACAAATCTAATGAGGTAAGATGGGGTGACGCTGGTGGCCAAGAAATCAGTCAACGCTCTCGCCGTTAATCCACGAGCAATGAAATAGTAGAAATGGTTCGTATGGCTCTGAGCACTATGGGACTTAATTTCTGAGGTCATCAGTCCCCTAGAACTTAGAACTACTTAAACCTAACAAACCTAAGGAAAACACACACATCCACGCCCGAGCCAGGATTTGAACCTGCGACCATAGCGGTCGCGCGGTTCCACACTGTAGCGCCTAGAAGCGCTCGGCCATCCCGGCCGGCAATGAAATACACTACTGGCCATTAAAATTGCTACACCACGAAGATGACGTGCTACAGACGCGAAATTTAACCGACAGGAAGAAGATGGCTACGGTTATCCTTGACGCTGCATCACAGACAGGAGCGCCTGGTTCTGTTTACAGCATCATGATGGTCGCATCCGTGTTTGGCGACATCGCGGTGAACGCACATTGGAAGCGTGTATTCGTCATCGCTATACTGGCGTAGGAAGATATTAGTGTTTAACGTCCCGTCGACAACGAGGTCATTAGAGACGGAGCACAAGCTCTGGTGAGGGAAGGATGGGGAAGGAAATCAGCCGTGCCCTTTCAAAGGAACCATCCCGGCATTTGCCTGAAGCGATTTAGGGAAATCACGCCATACTGGCATATCACCCGGCGTGATGGTATGGGGTGCCATTGGTTACACATCTCGGTCACCTCTTGTTCGCCTTGACGGCATTTTGAACAGTAGATGTGTTACGAACCGTGGCTCTACCCTTCATTCGATCCCTGCGAAACCCTACATTTCAGCAGGATAATGCACGACTGCATGTTGCAGGTCCTGTACGGGCCTTTCTGGATACAGAAAATGTTCGACTGCTGCCCTGGCCAACGCATTCTCCAGATCGCTCACCAATTGAAAACGTCTGGTAAATGGTGGCCGAGGAACTGGCTCGTCACAACACGCCAGTCACTATGTAAGTAGGCTGTTGATGTTTTCTTATTGGCAACGTTACGTAGCGCACTGTATGAAAATCACTGGCTGTGCTGTGTGCAGTCTGTGGCTAGTTTGCATTGTTGTCTGCCATTGTAGTGTTGGGCAGCGGCAGCTGGATGTGAACAGCGCGTAGCGTTGCGCAGTTGGAGGTGAGCCGCCAGCAGTGGTGGATGTGGAGAGAGAAATGACGGAGTTTTGATATTTGTAAGAATGGATGTTATGAACTCCTATATATATTACGACTTTTGATGACTATTAAGGTAAATACATTGTTTGTTCTCTATCAAAATCTTTCATTTGCTAACTATGCCTATCAGTAGTTAGTGCCTTCCGTAGTTTGAATCTTTTATTTAGCTGGCAGTAGTGGTGCTTGCTGTATTGCAGTAGTTCGAGTAACCAAGATTTTTGTGAGGTAAGCGGTTTGTGAAACGCATAGGTTAATGTTATTCAGGGTCATTTTTTTTGTAGGGATTTTTGAAAGTCAGATTGCGTTGCGCTAAAAATATTGTGTCAGTTTAAGCACAGTCATATATAAATTTTTAAAAAGGGGACATTTCATATGGCGACCCTGCCAGGATTCGAACCTGGAATCTTCTGATTTTTTCTTGTAGTTTGTGTAATTAGTGTAGCTATTGTTTATTGCTAGCACGTAATTATAGAGAGAATTTCCTTTGTAGTTGCAGTCTTTCATTGTTGTACAGTAAAACAGGTGTGGCACGCATGTAGATTTGCACCAAGTATTTCGCAGCTGCAATTAACTAGATATTATTTTCAGTACTATGTTAATGTGTTCTCTTATTTTTGCTCTTCAAATTGTGCTTTTCTGTGTTGTCGTGTGAAATATTGTGACAATAATGGAGTGTGAAAAACGTAATACTAGACTCCAAAGTAAACTGAGAAATGACAGTGAAGACGAAAGCAGTGTGTTAGTGCCACTGTGTAATGAATTAACTAATGTTCAAAGTAGTAATTTGGTAATTGTGCATAGGGAAATGGAGCGGGCGGCAAATAATGGCGTAGATAGTGAAACAATTAGTGAACAGGGAAGCATTATCGGTCGATCGGTCGGCAACAGCTCGCCTCAGGAATCCGAAATGACAGGACACAATCTCGCAAATACTGTAGATTCAGGTTTTGGGTCCTCACCGTTTTCTCAAATAAGTCAAGACACATTTTCTGCTTGTCAAAATGTGAATGTTGCCGGTGCAAATTCACTGCCGAAAAGCACTAAGGAACATGTTTCAGACACCAGTGCATTGTTATTACAATTAATGCAACAAATGGGACAAAAGCTTCAAAAGTTAGACACAATGGAACAACACCAGTGACAAACACAGCAACAGTTAGACACAGTAGAACAAAATCTTAAAAAGTTAGACACAATGGAACAAAATCTTCAAAAGTTAGACACTACGCTTGAACAAACACGTGAAGATTTAACTACTGAGTTACATAACATTGAATCGAAATGTCAAAAAGTCTGTAATGACGTAAAAACACAAATTTGTGAGCATTTTCAACCTATTTTTTCGCGGCATGAAAATGCATTACAGAATCACTAAGCAGCCATAAAAGAACTGCAAACTATTGTTCATGAAAATCATGAGACCTTGCAAGCTAAAATTGACTCAGTTGCATCTACCAATTTGGTTACGCAACTTGCAAAAACTCAGGAAAACTTAAAGGACACAGTAGATACTCTGAAAATTGGTTCAGAAAGACACATGGAGGAAATTAGTTCATTATCAGAGAAAGTAGTTGAACTTTCGGATCAGCTAAATAATTTACCTACGAAGGTAGATGATAATCTGAATGACACAAAACCGGTAGTCTTTAATGACACAGAAGAGTGCGAACAAATTAGAAAATTCAAACAAAATCAAAATCAAATCAATACACAGTACAAAAGAGAAATCCGGGAAGTACAAGATCATCTGACACAGTTAATACAAGAATTACATATTTCAGAGGACACTCGCGCCCCAATACGGGAAGAGGGACATAGAAATACGGAACAGCCACAAAATAATAACACAGGGCATTTCGGAAGTTATGAAAGAAATTGGCAATGTGCACCGAATTTTGAGATTGAACCGCCGACACGACGTAACAATGACCGACATGCGACTCGCCGACATTATGATTTTGACTATAAGCTGTTCATTACTACACGTAAATTCAAAACGTTTAAGAATTCTGGCAACGACATTCATCCACAAGCGTGGCTCCATCAATTCTCTCATTGTTTTCCTCCCAAGTGGTCATTAGAGCACAGATTAGAATTTATGTGTGGCTATTTAGAGGATGAACCAGCTGTAAGAATGCGATCGGTCATTCACGATTGTCACAGTGAAGGAGAATTTTATAATGCCTTCCTCTCAGCATATTGGTCTCAAGCTACGCAAGACCGAGTAAAACATAGCATCATAATGATGAAACATTTCGAACATTCTGAATTTTCCAGTCTTGTGAAATATTTTGAAGACATGTTGCACAAGAATCAGTACCTGTCAAACCCATACAGCCCCTCAGAACTCATCCGCATTTGCTTAATCAAATTGCCTGAACATTTACGACATATTATTTTGGCAGGACGTTGCAAAGACGACATTGAAGCTTTTCAGGGACTCTTACAAGAATTAGAAATTGACACTGACAATCGCGGAAAGCGGAAACAGGAACACAACAATTACAGGTCATATCCGTCGCAATTCCACGATGAAAGAAATAATAACTGGACGCGACAAGGCTATTCTCACAACACAGATCGTGACCAAAACAGACACCACCCGTATGACAACCGTTGGCAGAATAATAGTTACAGAGAAAGATCGCATTTCCGTAGTAATGAATATGACAGAGATAACCATAGAAACAGACAATATGGTAATCAGAACTATTATTATCAAGGGAGACAGAATAATTTCAGACGCAACAGTTCAGCGCGCAGTTACGATTCAGGGAGAAATTCTCCACCACGTGACCGACAAGAAAGAAACTGTGTAAACTACCGACAAAACGACAGACCTGAATTCCATCAGAACTGGCGAGCTTCAAACAGTGCAGGGCCTTCTCGTCAGAGTGAATGTGTAGAAGTTAGGTCCCCTAACCCCAATAGCGGCGCGCGCCAACAAAGAGACAGACAATGACTCGCACAGCAGGCAGCCGCGTGCGCACGCTGGCTCCGAGAAAAATAACATAAGACGCTAGCCTGGAGAAAAATTTTAGCATTCTTTACCGATGTATACAACATGATAATTGCTTTGAAGTTGAAACTCTGTGCACTAGGAAGAGTAAAGGGTTACACCACATTTCACATGTAAAACCGTTTATTGAAAAATAATCTGCTTTTTAACTTTGTCTTTGCCATATAACTTTTCACTTTACATTACTAGTATGCTTTTGTCAGACTTAGAATCTGTTAATATGCAACAATGTTTGAAGTTAAATATCCAATCAAGAACCAAGAGAACTTATTTAAACAGAAATTACGAATGCATTGTTATAGTGAACAGACGTCACAGTGTCATTGTGTGTGTACATTCTTGCGTGTTAGTTGCACGATTACGTAATGACTATAAGGCTTACATACTTAGAACATTTACCAGTACTGCTAATGAGATTTTAATGCAACATTTTGGTTTATTTGAAAATACATTCTGAATTTAAAGTACTTTCTGTGAGATACCAGATGACACAGTGGTTAGTTTATGTGACAGCTACACGATTTTATCACAACGCTACTAATGAGTGACAATATACAATGTTGCTTTTGCAGTGTTTCTGTTTTATTTCTGCGCAGTTCTTCTGTATTATTCTGGAAAGTAAAACATGTTTTAGTAGTAACTTTGGTTGTATAGCTACAAAGAGACAGCCTTTTTCGTAGCACAACAATACGTTACGTTATAGTGCTTTCTTGATCACGGTAAGGTACGTAATAACGACGGTATCCATACGCAAAGCATTTCACTTTCATTTATGATGAGGTAAGTATATTGACTTCAGCAGAACTTTGCTTACAGAGGACGATAACTACGACACTTCCACAGAATTATCTTAACAGCAAGACGCACATTTAGCGCTACAGGAGACGCATTTGAGAAATTAATTTTGTACTTAAGCCATTTATTTTTCGAGATTTTTGAATTACAAAGAAAGTTTTCCATGATACATTTCATTCCATTGCTGTAATCTGTAACACCTGAGGGTATAATTACATTAATCCTCAGGGGGGGGTACACGCTTACTTTGTGTACCATGTGTTAAGCAAGCACAAGGAGCCCTAGCTAATATGGTATTTGCTAATACAACTTTACACTTCGGTACCATATTTCTCTAACACATAAATTACACTGCTATCTGATCATTTAACTGAGAGACAAACTTTTTTTTTACCACATCAGTGACACATGTTTAGCAATTACACAGTTGGATAACTTCACACTTATGAAATTGTATTTCGTCTGTATTTTGTGAACTGTTCATATTTTTTTGGAACCATTGTGATACTATGAGAGCTTTGAATGATGTATTTGGTATGGGATCATGATTTTTAAAGTACGTTTGAGCTAGATGACACTATTGAAATGAGCAGAGAATTTTCTTTAGGTTTTGAAATTATTGCAGGAAGCTACGACGTTTTTGAGATTTGACTGAGGTGTTATGATGTTATTATTACGGCGACGATATGTATTATGCTGCTGAGGTATGTTTATGATCAATAAGCTGATGCTATATGAGTTATTTGAGTATGCTACATATCTGTTATGATGAAATATTGAAGAAGTGTCGACAAATAAGGTAAGGAATAATGAGTAGTGGTTAGGGACTCTGGTTTGTGAAACAGGTTGTTGGAAACCAAGAATCGTACTTTAAGAATTATGAAATGTATGTAAATGCGTGAATGTATTACAATGCCGACGAAAATTTTTTGGACTCTGTTATATCAATAGGATTTTGTTTCTACACACTTGTAACGCAAATTCTTGACCTGTGAAATATTTTTATATGAGACTGTCACTGTAGCGGAAACTGCTGTCGTAAATATTTCCGTAAGAAAGTTAAGTGACCACCTGCACGTATTGCGTCGTGGGCACCCAGATGGGCGACAGTCGCCTGGAAAGAAGTCATTAGTGAGTGCCTTTCAGAGGCACAGGTGAAAAAAAAAAGGGGGGAGGCCATTATCCTCGCTATTGACATTCCTTTGTAGAAAGCATCGCAAAAAACGACACGGTCGAACTTGAAAACATGATTATACTGTGGAGCTCTTAATTTATGATATTTACTAAAATGCCTAATGAAACGATGAGAAACATTTCACGACTATTGTCTTGCTAATTGAGAGAAATGCCATATGGCTTGCTTTACGTATTTATTTACTCATTTTGTTTAATATCTAGTTTCTAGCTGCACTGCAGCGTTGGTTAAAATAAAATTTTATAGATGTACTAATATAAATATTTTCTGTCTACAGATCGAGTAAATAATAATTTTTTTTCAAAAAAATAAGGGAACACAAAAGGACATTTACCTTCACAGGAACTGCATTCATAATTTTCTTTTCAAGTACTTGGTAATTTCTTTTGTAGAAATAGTTGTGGTGCACCACTTTAATTACATAGATATTAAGATGTGAATAGACATTTCCCTTATCTGCATTGTTGTCTTTAGTGTACTATTTTTTCTGCTTGAGCTTTGTCATGCTTAGGTATAAGTTATAGCATTTACTGCTGCTGTTTGCCAGGCATAGTGTTACTAAATTTCACTTTGTATTACTCTTTTAAGCCAGTTTTACTACGAATTTATTTTTCTTGTTTGCTGCACAGTGCCTTATATTAGTTGCAATATTGCAATTGCTTTGCCAATTTGAATTTTTTGTCATTGATGTTTGTGTTAATTGTTTTGTGCTACTGCATTGCCTTGTCCCTTAGTTTAGCATCTGAGCTCAGTAGATTTAAGTTAGCTTAAGAGGTGGTAGACTGTATAAGAGAATGAGTTATGACGAATTGGAAGAAATGCATTGAGAAGCTATAAGAAAATGGTTTGGCCAAAAAAGTAGTGTAAAGTGGAGAAAAACTATTTTTGAAAGAGGATATGAACAAAAAAGTAGGGTTTAGGGACAACAGGTTTAGGTAGGATTTTCTTGGAAATAAATGATGAGGTAAGATAATGGAAAATAAATAATGAGGTAAGAAATATGATAACATATAAATACAGAAAGCAAGCTTGAATAGGATTTTTTTTGGTGGAAACAAATGTTGAAATAAGACGAAAGATCTATGGAATGAAGTTTTGGGTTGGACTGCAGTACCAAATGTCACACTGAAAACGAACCCTGTCCTTTCCTTTTGTATTATTCCGCTATGTGTTTATGTACCCTTGTGTATTTATCTTTTTTCTGTCTTTATGTGGTTAGCTAATAAGATTTATGTTGTAGAATTTTTCAAATACTATGTTATTTTCTTTGTAAAGATGTTTAGACATTGTTTATTCTGTTTTGTTTTAATGCTCATGTGTGAAGTTAATGTTTCAAAAGTTATTCTGATCTTTTGTGTATGTACTTATGTCATAATTCCTGTAACACTGATGTATATGTTTATTTCTATTCTTTTGTAAAGCCCCTATTACTACAAATGTTATCTGTATTGTTATGTTCTTTAATGATGTATTTTGTACCTTTGTTATTGCATTTTTATGTTATCAAATTGTAATTGTTACCAGTTCTTCAAATTAAGTATCATTTCACTGCACACATTTCTGTTGGCCATGATATATGCACAATATGTGAGAAGTTGGGACTGTTAGTGTTTGCACGTGTGTTAAAAATTCAGCAAGGGACTGGATAACACCATTGCTGGTTCTAAGGACATTTCAAAAAAAAATTTTTGTGAGTGCACGAGTGGTGGTTTATGGACTTGCTATATTGTCCGCAAGACTCTTCGATGGTGATTGTGTACCTGCACAGTCGCAACAGATGATTGCTGGCCGTCTCTACAAGGACTACAGTGGGTCTGCATTTTTGATGGCCCACCAATACCATTATTTCTACAAGGACTGCAGTGGGTCTGCACCTCTGGTGGCCCACCAATACCACAATCTCTACCAGGACTACAGTGGGTCTACTCTGTGATGACCTACCTACCAATATTCTTCAAAACTTCGATTGACTCTGCGGTGGGTTTGCTCTGTTGTGGTCCATTACCTGTCTGCATGTCAAGAGTCAGCACTGTCTTTCCGTTGGAAGGACAACACTACTTCCTCAAGACTGCATGGAAATCCACTACTTCCGTGTGCATTTTCTTTTACTGCTCAGACTTTGAGAAAAACACTGCAATTTTACTGTGATGAATGATCAGGACTGTCTTTATGGACTGTGAGAAAATTTTAGCTTTTGACCAACAATGTATCAATAAGTGTGTGCATTTGATATCTTTGTTATTGTAATTATGAAAAATTTTATCAAATCATTATTGGCCACTGCCCAAAACAATTTGTAAAATTTTTTGTGGGGAGCATGGGGGCTATGTAAGTAGGCTGTTGATGTTTTCTTATTGGCAACGTTACGTAGCGCACTGTATGAAAATCACTGGCTGTGCTGTGTTCAGTCTGTGGCTAGTTTGCATTGTTGTCTTGCATTGTAGTGTTGGGCAGCGGCAGCTGGATGTGAACAGCGCGTAGCGTTGCGCAGTTGGAGGTGAGCCGCCAGCAGTGGTGGATGTGGAGAGAGAAATGGCGGAGTTTTGATATTTGTAAGAATGGATGTTATGAACTCCTATATATATTATGACTTTTGATGACTATTAAGGTAAATACATTGTTTGTTCTCTATCAAAATCTTTCATTTGCTAACTATGCCTATCAGTAGTTAGTGCCTTCCGTAGTTTGAATCTTTTATTTAGCTGACAGTAGTGGCGCTTGCTGTATTGAAGTAGTTCGAGTAACCAAGATTTTTGTGAGGTAAGCGGTTTGTGAAACGCATAGGTTAATGTTAGTCAGGGCCATTTTTTTTGTAGGGATTTTAGAAAGTCAGATTGCGTTGCGCTAAAAATATTGTGTCAGTTTAAGCACAGTCGTATATACATTTTTAAAAAGGGGACGTTTCAACTACTCTTGGTGAACTGTAGTATCGTGTTGAAGCTGCATGGGCAGCTGTACCTGTACACGCTATCCAAGCTCTGTTTGACTCAATGCCCAGTCGTATCAAAGCCGTTGTTACAGCTAGAGGTGATTGTTTTGGGTACTGACTTCTCAGGATTTATGCACCAAAATTGCGTGAAAATGTAATCACATGTCAGTTCTAGTATAATATATTTGTCCAATGAATACTCGTTTATCATCTGCATTTCTTCTTGGTGTAGCAATTTTAATGGCCAGTAGTGAAGTAAAGACAACAGTACGCAGCCTAATGTCGCTGGGGCTGCATTCAGATGTGAGTGCTGGCGAAGGACAAGCGACTGACACCCGTGTTTTTCAAACAGCTGTATGTCGGATACAGTTAAGAAAAGGGCGTATGTTCATTTGAAGCTATTCATTCAGAATCACCAATAATATCATCCCTCAAAACTTGTACCTTTCCTCCTGTATCACCCTAGACACGCATTTGCAAAACTTAAGGACGAAAGTAACTTCCGCATGATTTGTCACTGCCAAGTAACATAGCTCTATGAAACGTGGACCAATATATAAAAAACTGCTGCAGAATCATATAGAAGGTAACTGAAAGAAATCCGCAATGAAACGATCAGAAAGTACAGTATTATTTAAATACAATAATTTTACTGAAACCACAGCGCGTAATTTTTGTTTGTCTGCAAGGCTTTGGCTATGTTTATGTTTGCTGTGAAGTTCCCTTTGCTTCTGCAGCAGTTTTCTAACTCGGTTGTTGTACCACGGTGGCTCTTTTCCATCTCTTACGATCTTGCTTGGCACATACTCATCTAACGTATATTGTACGATGGTTTTGAAGTTTGTCCACTGATCCTCAACACTATCTGCCTTTTGTCACTTTTGCTAAACAGAAAAATCTCCCTACCTTTTTTAATATTTCTGTGTACGGCTGAAATCACCGATGCCGTAACCGCTTTATGATCGCTGGTTCCCTGTTCTGCGTTAACTGTTTCAAATAGTTCGGGTCTGTTTGTCACCAGAAGGTCTAATATGTTATCGCCACGAGTCGGTTCTCTGTTTAACTGCTCAAGGTAGTTTTCAGATAAAGCACTTAAAAAAATTTCACTGGATTCTTTGTCCGTGCCACCCGTTATGAACGTATGAGCCTCCCAGTCTATATCCGGCAAATTAAAATCTCCACCCAGAACTATAACATGGTGGGAAAACCTACTCGAAATGTTTTCCAAATTATCCTTCAGGTGCTCAGCCACAACAGCTGCTGAGCCAGGGGGCCTATAGAGACATCCAATTACCATGTCTGAGCCTGCTTTAACCGTGACCATCACCCAAAACATTTCACATTTCGGATCACCGTCAATTTCCTTCGATACTATTGCACTTCTTATCGCTATAAACACGCCTCCCCCTTCACTGTCCAGCCTGTCTCTGCGGTATACATTCCAATCTGAGTTTAGGATTTCATTACTGTTTACGTCTGGTTTCAGTCAACTTTCTGCCCTAATACTATTTGGGCGTTGTGACCGTTTATTAATGAGAGCAGTTCTGGGACCTTTCTATAGACGCTCCTGCAGTTTACTATTAGCACATTACTATTGTTATTCCCTGTTGCATTTTGCCTGCTCCTACCTTGCCGCGTCTCAGGAGGCGTCTTGTCGGGCCTAGGGAGGGAATTCTCTAACCTAAAAAACCCCCATGTGCACTCCACACGTACTCCGCTACCCTTGTAGCCGCTTCCGGCGTATAGTGCACGCCTGACCTATTCAGGGGGACCCTACATTTCTCCACCCGATAGCGGAGGTCGAGAAATTTGCACCCCAGATCTCCGCAGAATCGTCTGAGCCTCTGGTTTAAGCCTTCCACTCGGCTCCAAACCAGAGGACCGCAATCGGCTCTGGGAACGACACTACAAATAGTTAGCTCTGATTCCACACCGCGAGCGAGGCTTTCCGCCTTCACCAATTCCGCCAACCGCCTGTACGAACTGAGGATGACCTCTGAACCCAGACGGCAGGAGTCATTGGTGGAACAATTTGCAGTCGGGTGCACCCAGTGCTCTCTATCGCCGCCGGCAGGGCCTCCTCCACATCTCGGATGAGACCCCCCGGCAAGCAGACAGAGTGAACACTGGCGTTCTTCGCCGACCTTCCCGCTATTTCCCTCAGGGGCTCCATCGCCCGCCTAACGTTGGAGCTCCCAATAACTAATAAACCCCTCCCCCCGTGTGCCTGCTCGGACCTTGCTGAAGGCGCAGCCACATGTCCACTCATAGGCAGAGCGGGCGATGCCACACGGCCAGCCTCCACATTTACCCTCCGCCTCGAGCGCCGCGAACGCCACTGAACCCGCCACTCCCCTTGGGGAGAGGGTGGCCCAACCGCGCCCGGAACCCGCAGGGACAGTAACACCTGGGGTGTACCATGCGACGCACCAGACTCCCCACTGCCTCTACACTCCGAGGCAGCAGCCTGAAGACGGCTGACCGCGGCCATCAACTCGCTCAGCTGTTCGCGAACAGTGGCCAGCTCCTCCTGCGTCCGTACACAGCAGTCACACATCCTATCCATCCTAAGAAATCAATTTACTGTAGAGAGTTAATCAACTTTTAACTAGACTGCTAATTCACTAAAGGCGGCTGATTGTTGACTAAACTGTGGTTGCTAGTCACTTCTTGTAGAAAACAATGAAAATAGCACTAACTGTCTCTGGACTGTATTGAAAACAAACACTAGCACTACTGGCACTATGGCTGACTAAAGGGACTCTCTCTGACTGTATTCAAAACAAACACGAAATCTATGGAATACTATTACTAGCACTCGCCAATTAAAGCTTCCTAAAAGCAAAAACACACGGAAGAAGAAGTGACAAGTAAGAAAAATACAGTTAATACTTAAATTAAGGTAGCTCGCTGCACAGCAGACGTGAAGCAGACGGCAGTTACGACGACACTGACACTACTGGCACTATGGCTAACTAAAGGGTTTAAACAATGCATAACAATGAAAGAAAAGCTGTCAAACTTACTAAAATTCAGCGGACATTTTGTCCCTACTTTTTAGGTGGCAAAAGCTCAGCCATTGTTTTTTGGCGTAATGAAGACAGTCTGTTATATAACACATAGTTGCGCCATCGTCTCATAAACATCAAATCAGCAGGTGTATCAGTGGGCTGTTGCTCGAAATAACGTAGCGCGAGGTCAAGGGCTTCTGCTGCGCCACTGTGTGGCATCAGCTCTCCTTTGTCGCTTTCGGGCTCATTGTCACTTCCGTTACAGCAGACCACTTCTTCCTGGTCTTGAGTCACAGCAGGAACTAAATCAGCGTCAGTAAGGTTCTCCACACATGCCCCATCCGCTGCCATCCATTCATCTATGTCTCCTTCACTAGCTTCTTCACGTCCACGGATTTGTAGTAGATTTTCCTCTTCATTTACGACTAGGTTGTCCTGAAGTTCAAGAGATGTCCACAGTTTTCCCCACGATTTTCTCACAGTATTTTCTTAAATATTTTGCCATGCCTCAGCGGCCCAATAAACAACACCCTTCACATTGGTCTTTTTTATTTTGCCCATCAAAGGAATGCTGTGATCTTGGATCGGCATTCTTAAAAACTTTTTTCTGTAAATCAGTTTTAATGTTTGCAGTACGCCCTGGTCCATCGGCTGTAGAAGTAGCGTGACATTCGGCGGCAAAAACTTCGACACAATTTCATATAATTTCTCAGAGCTGGGGTAAGATGGTGCGTTATCAGTCAGAAGGATTGCACGGAGAGAGAAATGATTTTCCTTAGAAAACCGTCGAGCAGAGAGAACAAACTAGTCGTGAAACCATTCTTTGAAGAGCTTACCATCCATCCATGTTTTTTCCTGGTTGCGATAATATGCGGGCAGGGACTTCACGTTCCAGTTTTTAAAAGCTCTGGGCCTAGCAGATTTGCCGATAAGCATTAAAGGCAGCTTGTAAGTACCAGCAACGTTGCTGCACGCTAATGAAGTCACACGATCTTTGCACATTTTAAAACCAGGAGCATGGTCTTCTGCTTTTGATGCCAGGCTTTTTGTTGGCAATGCCCTAAAGTTAAGGCCAGTTTCGTCAGCGTTATAAATTTGTTGGGGAGAATACTTTCCCTCTCTTATCATATTCCTTACTGCGTCATGGTCAGAAGAAAGCTTCTCTCCAGTAACTTTTAACTGACGGATTCCATCACGTTTTTTGAATCTGTCCAAGCAACCTGTACTCGCACTAAAAGACTCAACACCATTCATTAACTTGTTCAGGTGAACAGCCTTCTCCTGAACCAGTGCTCCACTCAAAGGAGTTCCCCTTTTTCTTTCCTGTGTAAACCAAACGGAAAAGCCGGCCGAGGTGGCCGAGCGGTTCTAGGCGCTACACTCTGGAACCGCGCGAACGCTACGGTCGCAGGTTCGAATCCTGCCTCGGGCATGGATGTGTGTGATGTCCTTAGGTTAGTTAGGTTTAAGTAGTTCTATGTTCTAGGGAACTGATGACCCCAGAAGTTCAGTCCCATAGTGCTCAGAGCCATTTGAACCATTTGAACCAAAGGAAAAGAGCTTCATCCACTTTATCGTACTGGTACTGTTTAAAAGTCTGCCAAATTTCGTGTGTTTTTCCCGAAGACGTTGCACAGGACTGTTCAAGCTGCACTCGGTTCTTCCTCCAATCACAAATGGTTGCTTTTCCAACACCCAGCCGGCCGAAGTGGCCGTGCTGTTAAAGGTGCTGCAGTCTGGAACCGCAAGACCGCTACGGTCGCAGGTTCGAATCCTGCCTCGGGCATGGATGTGTGTGATGTCCTTAGGTTATTTAGGTTTAAGTAGTTCTAAGTTCTAGGGGACTGATGACCTCAGCAGTTGAGTCCCATAGTGCTCAGAGCCATTTGAACCATTTTTGAACCAACACCCAGTTCCGTTGCCAGTTTAGATACATTCTCACCAATCTCTATCCGCTTCAAAGTATGCAGTTTCCGTTTACTTATGACGAAAATACGTACACTATGACACCCGAACGAATACAACTGTTAAGCGTGCCAAGGATCGAAAACTTAACATTACCAAGAGGTTTGCGAGCCAACTGGCAGTGCTCTGACCTCAGACACTACAAAGGTCCCAATAATGCGCAACAGCAATGGCAGGGAGTGAGAGTGAACCATTGTTCCCACACTTGTTCCCATTTGTTACCATGGTGAACCTACTTATCTGCTTGGTATACTTCATTCTAGAAACTCATCACCGTAATTCCGGCTAATCCGAAGAAGTCCGGTCCCAGTTAGTTCGGATTAACGGGACTTTACTGTATTTACTTTTCTATCACGTATTGCTTGTGGTGGTGCGTCTGAATCGACATGAGTTCAGCAGCAGTTAGTGCAAGCTGCCTGTCACACTTGCAAACTCAAAACACTATAAACTCAAGAAGCAAATTTTACGTCTTGTGGATTTACAAAGCAACAGAATAACTTTGGCAATGATAATCACTCACGCTGCTCAGTCCAACATACAGCCGAAACAACGCCACCTGTTTTACACTGGAACGCCGACACAGCGAGACCACAATTCAGTCATATAGAACCGGCAGACGGTATTTAAAAAAATTAAAGGGTCACCCCATCAGACAGTTTCAAGACAAAAACTATCATACTGAGGCCTTCAAAAATTAAATATTCATTTATTGATCTTCAAAAATGTTTCTCATCTTAAGATAAACTACAGTTACAATTCTCTTTATCAAGGATAAAAATTAATAAGTGCGAAATTACAAAAAAAGTTACCAGGATCAATACTGCGAACAAATTCAAATCAATACTGAAGGCACGGTACAAATACAAAAATCACCTGAATGCTAGTCGAAGACTGCTGCTGAAAAGTCAAACGACTTTTCGAAGTCTGAACAGCTCGCAAATGCAAGAACAATGGAGAATATCGACTCACGAACCCAGTACTAAAAATTAACTGTAAAAAGCAAACTCATGTTGCGGAATAAATTCACAAATTTTGCGCTGCACAGAGGAAAAGCAGCGCAAACGCTAAACGTGGCACTTACACACACAAAAATAAAAAAACACCGGAAGAAGCGCCAGGCTGTGGCTGGACACCCGGCGAGATCTCTGCGACAAACCGTCAACACGCGGTCCCGAGCACCAAGTATAGCGTTCTCTCTACGTTCCACACCGCTTCCAAACGGCACCTGTTGGAGTGGAGAATTCGCAAGTTTTGCCATCGTGACAACCGCACTTTCCAAAATGCAGGGGAAGCCCGCAGATTTTTCTCAGCAGGCCTTTGTTGTATTTCCGTAAACTGACTAGCAGTTGACACTGGACGGACTCTCACTTCGATTTACTTGAATCATGATAATTAAAACCAAAAGCTGTATTGCAATCCAACGTCGTCTATTCGAAACATACTACCAGTTTTGACACCGAAAAGCATCATCAGGCCCCAAGCGTATTCTTCATCAGAGTGCGAACCACAGTGACAAAGACCAACGGAGTCTATAAATGGAAACAATAAACTTATAAAGCATGTTACGCCAGCATGTGTAAACAACAAAGTCGAGTGTAGCGGGGCCAAAATCAGCTGGATTCTGTAACTTCCACTGAGCGAGGTGGCGCAGTGGTTAGCACACTGGACTCGCATTCGGGAGGACGGCGGTTTAAACCCGCGTCCGGCCATTCTGACTTAGGTTTCCCGTGATTTTCGTAAATCATTTCAGGCAAAAGCCGGAATGGTTCCTTTGAAAGGACACGGCCGACTTCCTTCCCCATCCTTCCGTAATCCGATGGGACCTATAACCTCACCTATAACCCCGCTGTACTCGACTTTGTTGGATGCACGCTGTGGCATAACATGTTTACTAAGATGTACTGTTTGCATTTGAAGACCCCGTTGGTCATTGTCATTGTGGTTCGTACGTTGATGGCAGATATGCAAAGGTCTAAAGATGCTTTTCGGCGTCAAAACCGGTAGTACGTTTTGAATAAACGACGTTGAGTTACAATAAAGCTGTTGGTTGTAATTATCATTATTCAACTACTTCATGCCTATCTGCTGTCCCATTGTCCTCTGCGAATTACCAGAGACTCACCTTGATTGGCTGAAAATTTGCCTGGACACGAAATGCAGCTCATTTCCTCTTTGCGGTACCCCGGCCTGGGATCACCGTTACGTGCAGCTTTCTCGCGCGACAACACCGTCATTGGTGGAATTCGGGGAAACCTCACAAATATCCGCTACTTAACCATCCAAAGTCTAAAGCTTGCAGCTGACCTCTCTCACCACTTTTCAGCAACGGGAAATTTTGCTACCTCAAATTCCAGTCTTCTCTAGTCCTGTTCCTCCACCCACAAAATTTAGGATAGTACAACAGTAAAGAATTTATTTACTTTCGCTTAGCGACATGTGACTAAACAGTTACGTCTCAGCTTATTCTCACTATCCCCTCGTAACATACACGATAGTGGCAGCATAATGGTAGCACATCCATTTTCGAATACAGGTTTTCCAAATTTATCCAACGCGGTTTCATGAGAACTACGTCGTCTTTCTTCCAACGATTGTCATTTACTTTCCCTGAGAACTCTTGTCACATTATCGCATCAGTCATAGCGGCCTGTTACGATCCTACCAATGAGTCTCTGAAATCTTTTGATGTCTGTTGTCATGCCTACTTAATTTCCTTTACAGAAACATTGCATTTTCGCAGAACTCTTCCAACAAATTTAAGTCCTCCATTAGCCTTCCCTAATACTGATTTAAAGTGCTCATCTCATTTCATGAGGCTTCTTAGTTTTGTTCTTAGGTTTGTTTAAAAAATGCCAGAACTTTGTCCACAAAATTTTTCTACCCTTACCATTTTCTTACTGTGCATGATCTCCTTCGAAATACTCCCTGCACGATTGATACACCGCTCCTAACGCCGTACCCGCTTTCGGAAGTAGTCTTGGTACGCCTCTTACTGACCGCGCGAAGCGCAGTGTGTGAATTTTCTATATGGTTTTCAGGACACCAAATTTCTTGGAGTACCAATACTGTATTATATGTTGTTTGGTTCTTTATTATGGTATAATGTCATTTGTGCCAGAAAACGAAAATGTGCTCTTGAAATTGAACGAAACTGAAACTAGACAATAGTCGAAATGAAACACTTCGTTTCAAATAAATTGACTTTCTCGGCGGAAAAGATTAATATAAGCAAATTTCTCTACCAAACCGACAAAAATAACTTCATTAAGACAATTAATGGTTGATTGTTAATAACGTGGAGATAATACAAAATCAGAAAATTCAAACTACTAACTTATTTTAGTCTTCCATGATTACGGGAATGAATATTAATTCACTGACCGTCCGGTCTGCCGAGCACTGTTGGCAAGCGGGGTGCACTCAGCTCTTGTGAGGCAAACTGAGGAGCTACTTGATCGAGAAGTAGCGGCTCCGGTCTCAGAAACTAACATACGGCCGGGAGAACGGTGTGCTGACCACATGCCCCTCCATATCCGCATCTAAGTGACGCCTATGATCTGAGGATGACACGGCGGCCGGTCAGTACCGTTGGGCCTTCATGGCCAGTTCGGGAGTAGTTTTTTATATTAATTCACTAGATGGCTCCCCGCCATAGAAATCTGTTTTGTTTTTATTTGACGTGGAGCTGTAAAAGAAGAGAGAACAGCAATATCACGACACATACACGGGTCAAGTGGAGATTGTGACTGTGAGACTGAAAAAACTCAAACGCGCAATTCTGAACAAGAGAAGAGGAATTTTGAGCAAGGGCGTACACATTCTCCATGACAACGCTCGCCCACACATCACTCGGTGAACCGCTGCTCTCCTGCAACAGTTTCAGTGGAACATAACCACCCACCCACCCTATAGTCCTGACTTGGCGCTCAGTGACTATCACTTGTTCCCTAGGTTAAAAGAACATTTGGCCGGAAAGCGATTCAACTCCGACAACGAGGTGAAAGAAGAGGCTCATAACTTTCTGAACAGCATGGCGGCGAGCTGGTATGACGTGGGCATACAAAAAATGCCACAGCGTCTACAAAAATGCATCGACAGAAATGGTGATTACGTCGAAAAATAGCTAAATGGTCAAGCAGTAAACTGATGTAAACCACTGTAGAAATAAACAGGTCTGTTTACTTATAAAAAAATAGGAGACCTTACTTTTGAGATTACCCTCGTACCTTCCTCACAATCTTTAAAATGTTTCTCAAAAATTTTGGCGGGCAACCATATTCGCGCTTTTCTTAAACACGCAACTCACTTCGATTTCCGACAAGCTCCTCTAACCGTAACTCACTCATACACGTAAGATGATCGCTGCACATCGCTCGTACCCATCCACTCCCAGTTCCCCTCTCTCACTCACTCGCTCATTCAGCCCAACTCTTTTCCTAGCGCTGTTCTGTCACTGTCAACTATGTTGCGCTGCCACTGCGTTCCTGTCTTTCTCTCACACTGCCATTGTCTTCTTCCCTCTTTCTGTAACACAACCACCGTCTTCTACCTTTAAGTCTTTATTAGTTTTCAGTCTCTTTGCCACTGGCACTGTCCTCTTCTCCCTCAGCATAAAAAAGCGCGAATATATTCGCAAGCCAAAATTTTTGGGAAATTTTTTAAAGGAGATGAGGACGGTAGTATGAGGCAGTTAGTAACTCACTTTTCACTCAGAGTCTTTTAAAAAACAGGAACACACTCGCATTTTTTGTGCTCCAATAGAAGCGTTTTACCACTGGTTCCCTTCTTTTCCCTTCTGCAGCAGAACATGTCACTCATATGAAATGAACCCTATTGTTCAGTGAAATTTTGATCGATTACTTACGTGAAATTGAAATAAGGCAAAATTAATTTTACACCCCAGACCTGATTCTGCGTGAAAAAAAAATCGCATCTGCTTCATTACTACAACAAGGAGTTCCAAATGATAACGGAGACACTTTACAGCATATTTATCCGACTTATGTCACTTTATAAACTATGTTTTCGCCTCACACCGGATTTTACATGTACAATTAGAGTAACTTTGAACCTCTGTATCTCGGAAACGGATAAAAAGTGTCGAAAATTTTCAAGGCTATTCGAGATCAGGATTACAGGAATATATCGTAAAAATTTCAACTCTATGGTATGCATAGTCGTCTTTGAATCCTCTGTTGAGTTTTGGTCCGTCGGTGACGGCAATAAATAATAAAGAAATCCTTTCTTATCGTTTTCCGAGGAACCCCCCATGAACTAATGGTGCCTCCAAAGACTATGTGATCAAAAGTTTCCGGACACCTGGCTTACAAGTTCGTGGCGTCCCCCTCCCTCCCCCCATCGGTAATGCTGCAATTCACTATGGTGTTGGCCCACACTTAGCCTTGATGAGAGTTTCCACTCTCGCAGACATACGTTCAATCAGGTGCTGGAAGGCTTCTTAAGGAATGGCAGTCCATTCCTCGTGGAGTGCTGCACTGAGGAGAGTTATCGATGTCGGTCGGTGAGGCCAGGCACGAACTCGGCGTTCCAAGATATCCCAAAGGTGTTCTATGGGATTCAGGTCAGGACTCTGTACAGGCCAGTCCATTACAGGGATGGTATCGTCGTGTAACCACTACGCCACAATCAGTACATTATGAACAGGTGCTCGATCGTGTTGAAAGATGCAGTCGCCATCCCCGAATTGCTCTTCAACAGTGGGAAGCAAAAAGGTGAAACTTCCTGGCAGATTAAAACTGTGCGCCGAACCGAGAATCGAACTCGGGACCCATGCCTTTCGCGGGCAAGTGCTCTACCAACTGAGCTATCCAAGCACGACTCACGCCTCGTCCTCACAGCTTTACTTCTGCCAGTATCTCGTCTCCTACCTTCCAAACTTTACAGAAGCTCTCCTGCGAAACTTGTAGAACTAGCACTCC
Organism: Schistocerca americana; assembly: GCF_021461395.2. Lineage (NCBI taxonomy): Eukaryota > Metazoa > Arthropoda > Insecta > Orthoptera > Acrididae > Schistocerca > Schistocerca americana. Next base: position 223,113,381 of record NC_060119.1, read on the forward strand.
TGAAAGAAAGGATATTACGGAGACATGGCTCAGCCACAGCCTGGGGGATGTTTCCAGAATGAGATTTTCACTCTGCAGCGGAGTGTGTGCTGATATGAAACTTCCTGGCAGATTAAAACTGTGTGCTTACTTTACAGAAGCTCTGTAAAGTTTGGAAGGTAGGAGACGAGACACTGGCAGAAGTAAAGCTGTGAGGACGGGGCTTGAGTCGTGCTTGGGTACCTCAGTTGGTAGAGCACTTGCCCGCGAAAGGCAAAGGTCCCGAGTTCGAGTCTCGGTCCGGCACACAGTTTTAATCTGCCAGGAAGTTTCGTATCAGCGCACACTCCGCTGCAGAGTGAAAATCTCATTCTGGAAGCAAGAAGGTGCTTGAAACATCAGTATAGGCCTGAACTGTGATAGTACCACGCAAAACAACAAGGGATGCCCCTCCATGAAAAACACAACACCATAACACCACAGCCTCCGAATTTTACTCTTGGCACTACACGCGCCGGCAAATGACGTTCACCGGGCATTCACCATAAGCACACCCTGCCATCGGATCGCCACATTGTGTACCGTGATTCGTCACTCTACACAACGTTTTTCCACTGGTCAATCGTTCAATTTTTACGCTCCTGACACCAAGCGAGGCGTCGCTTGGCATTTACCGGCGTGATGTGTGGCTTATGAGCAGCCGCTCGATCATGAAATCCAAGTTTTCTCACCTTCCGCCTGTCATAGTTCTTGCAGTGGATTCTGATGCAGTTTGGAATTCCTGTGTGATGGTCTGGATAGACGTCTGCCTATTACGTTCTACGACCCTCTTCAACTGTCGGTGGTCTCTGTCAGTCAATAGATGGGGTCGGCCTGTACGCTTTTGTGCTGTACGTGCTCCTTCACGTTTCCACTTCACTATCACACAGGAAACAGTGGACCTAGGGATGTTTGCCGGCCGGGGAGGCCGAGCGGTTGTAGGCGCTTAAGTTTGGAACCGCGCGACCGCTACGATCGCAGGTTCGAATCCTGCCGCGGGCATGGATGTGTGTGATGTCCTTAGGTTAGTTAGGTTTAAGTAGTTCTGAGTTGTAGGGGACTGATGACCTCAAATGCTAAGCTCCATAGTGCTCAGAGCCATTTGAACCGTTTTGATGTTTAGGAGTGTGGAAATCTCGCTTACAGTAGTATGATACAAGTGACACCCAATCACGTGACCTCGCTCGAAGACCGTGAGTGTTGCGGTGCGCCCCATTCTGCTCTCCCACGATGTCTAATGACTCCTGAGGTCGCTGATATAGAGTACCTGGCAATAGGTGGCAGCACAATGCACCTAATAAGAAAAACGTATGTTTTAGGGGGTGTCCGGATACTTTTGATCACATAGTGTAAATCCCATCAAGCCCACCATAGACTATGTTGTTGTTGTTGTGGTCTTCAGTCCTGAGATTGGTTTGATGCAGCTCTCCATGCTACTCTATCGTGTGCAAGCTGCTTCATCTCCCAGTACCTACTGCAACCTACATCCTTCTGAATCTGCTTAGTGTATTCATCTCTTGGTCTCCCTCTACGATTTTTACCCTTCACGCTGCCCTCCAATACTAAATTGGTGATCCCTTGATGCCTCAGAACATGTCCTACCAACCGATCCCTTCTTCTAGTCAAATTGTGCCACAAATTTCTCTTCTCCTCAATCCTATTCAATACCTCCTCATTAGTTATGTGATCTACCCATTTAATCTTCAGAATTCTTCTGTAGCACCACATTTCGAAAGCTTCTATTCTCTTCTCGTCCAAACTATTTATTGTCCATGTTTCACTTCCATACATGGCTACACTCCATACAAATACTTTCAGAAACGACTTCCTGACACTTAAATCTATATTCGATGTTAACAAATTTCTCTTCTTCAGAAACGCTTTCCTTTCCATTGCCAGTCTACATTTTATATCCTCTCTACTATCAGTTATTTTGCTCCCCAAATAGCAAAACTCCTTTACTACTTTGTGTCTCATTTCCTCATCTAATTCCCTCAGCATCACCCGACTTAATTCGACTACATTCCATTATCCTTGTTTTGCTTTTGTTGATGTTCATCTTATATCCTCCTTTTCAAGACACTATCCAATCCGTTCAACTGCTCTTGCAAGTCCTTTGCTGTCTCTGACAGAATTACAATGTCATCAGCGAACCTTAAGGTTTTTATTTCTTCTCCATGGACTTTAATACCTACTCCGAATTTTTCTTTTGTTTCCTTTACTGCAGAAAGAACCAACCTTTGTCTGATTTGCCTAAGCAGGAGGAACTGTGTAATATTCATACTTTGAACTGTAGGATAGTGAGACTAAGACGATACTCCCGCTGGGTCTACAAATCGTCCCTAGCCGAAGGACCATTCAGACCCTACGTTTTTATCACCGAGGTATGTGCACCGGAAAATCCTGTTTTTATGAGTGGCGTTTTGGAATGTATTAGATACGCATGCTGTTGCATGCTTACCGACATATAGTAGATTTGAACGAAGAAGAAATGAGAGAATTCATGCAAGTGGCTCGTCAGCTACTGTGACGCATGACACTCGGTGATAGAGTGTGTTTTCTCGGCGCTGCCAGGCTCAGCGAGTTTGCAGTCGACTCCGTGCAGTGTTTGCCGTGCCCTGGATCTCTTGCCGCGGTGTCCTTCGCCCAGACAGCGGTGTCTGGTAGCGCAGCGGCGAACCGACCGCGCCAATCGCCAGCTATTGAGCTCGTTAGCCCTCGGCCCGCTCCGCTCCTACCATCTCACAGAGCTAGCTGCTAGCTCTGACTCACAGCGGCTCGCGCGCTCATTGCTTCACAACAGGAGGAACGCCACTCACATGCTGTGGTATATCGAGAGGCTGTAACAATGGAAAATTGTACTGAAATGCAGGAGGATCTGCAGCGAATTGACGCATGGTGTAGGGAATGGCAGTTGAATCTCAATGTAGACAAGCGTAATGTGCTGCGAATACATAGAAACAAAGATCCCTTATCATTTAGCTACAATATAGCAGGTCAGCAACTGGAAGCAGTTAATTCCATAAATTATCTGGGAGTACGCATTAGGAGTCATTTAAAATGGAATGATCATATAAAGTTGATCGTCGGTAAAGCAGATGCCAGAATGAGATTCATTGGAAGAATCCTAAGGAAATGCAATCTGAAAACAAAGGAAGTAGGTTACGGTACGCTTGTTCGCCCACTGCTTGAATACTGCTCAGCAGTGTGGGATCCGTAACAGATAGGGTTGATAGAAGAGATAGAGAAGATCCAACGGAGAGCATCGCGAAAGCGTTACGGAGATGAAAGGTAAACTCCAGTGGAAGACTCTTCAGGAGAGACGCTCAGTAGCTCGGTACGGGCTTTTGCTGAACTTTCGAGAACAAACTTTCACTGAGGAGTCAAGCAGTACATTGCTCCCTCCTACGTATATCTCGTGAAGAGACCATGAGGATAAAATCAGAGAGATTAGAGCCCACACAGAGGCATACCGACAATCCTTCTTTCCACGAACAATACGAGACTGGAGTAGAAGGGAGAACCGATAGAGGTACTCAAGGTACCCTCCGCCACACACTGTCAGGTGGCTTGCGGAGTATGGCTGTAGATGTAGATGTATTCGTTACTGGGTAACGAGTATTCCACGAGACACAGAGTACCGTTTCGTTACGGCCTAGAACTTTTCGTTACTCGCAAGTTCTTCGCCGCACACAGTCCGTGCTCTTACCATTGTGCATGGTCTCCTAAATACTCTTCTCCACAATTGATACATCGCTCCCAACGCCGTTTTCACTTCCGGAAGCATTCTTGGTACCCCTCTTGCTGTATTATGCGAAGCGCCGTCTGCGAATTTTCTTTTATCTCGTCTATCGTTGCAAATCTTCGTTCTTTCAACGGGGTTTTCAACTTTGGAAATAAAAGAAGTCCTTACGTGTTAGGTCTGCTGAATACGGAGGATGAGGCAGAACATTGATTTCGTGTTTTGTGCAAAAGTTGAAACGTCCCCTTAGAAAAATTAATGATTGACTGTGCCCATAAACCTCTTACATTATTTGATTTTCAAACAGCTGAGCAGAAATGAACGTACTCAAACATTTCGCTCTTTACCTATTCTGATCAACACTAAGCTGACACAATATTTTTAGCGCAACGCAATCTGACTTTCAATAATCCCTACAAAAGAATGGCCCTGACTAACATTAACGTATACCTTTCACAAATCACTTACCTCACAAAAATCTTCATTACTCGAACTACTGCAATGCAGCGAGCGCCCCTACTGCCAGCTAAATAAAAGATTCTAACTACTGAAGGCACTAACTACTGATAGGCATAGTTAGCAAATGAAAGATTTTGATGGAGAACAAACAATGTATTAACCTTAACAGTGATCAAATGTCATTGTATATATATATATATATGAGGATATATATATATATATATATATATATATATATATATATATATATATATATATCCATGCTCCCCACAAAAAATTTTACAAATTGTTTTGGGCAGTGGCCAATACATATTTGAAAAAATTTTATATAATTACAATAACAAAGAAATCAAATTCACACGAGCGCTAGGTGGCGTTACCAACGCAAAAACCTAAACAGCCTACTTGCAAAGTCACGTACCAACAGGGATGAATGTGCGGGTGCATTATCGTGACGCAAGAGCCATGAATTGTCTCGCCACATTTCCTTCTCACGGTCCGCCACGATAGCTGAGTGGAGCCGGCACGGTAGCTCAGCGTGTTCGGCCAGAGAGCTGGTTGGCCTCTGTAATAAGAAACTGAGTGAATGGATCAACAACGAACCTGAACAGATGTCATGTGACCTCCGCAACGACCAAATACAACGATCAACAAAAAAAAAAAAAAAAAAAAAAAAAAAAAAAAAAAAAAAAAAAAAAAAAAAAAAAACGGGCATGTAATAAGACCTGCACCAAGGCGGCCGGACCTGCCCGTAAGGCCAATGGCGCCAAACGCTCATTTCCATTTTTTCCTTCTCACTTTTTCTCGCAGGCGTCGCAACACGTCCCGATAGTACCATCGATTAACACTGTGTCCCTACGGCACGCATTTATAAAGAACTAATCCTTTAAAGTCAAAGAAAACTATCGGTTTTTGAGTTCTAACCAAGCTGCGGGCCTATGGGGTATCGTCTCAGTTGTGCGACTGGATTCGTGATTTCCTGTCAGAATGGTCGCAGTTCGTATTAATAGACGGCAAATCATCGAGTAAAACTGAAGTGATATCGGGTGTTCCCCAGGGAAGTGTTCTGGGACCTCTGCTATTCCTGATCTATATCAATGACCTGGGTGACAATCTGAGCAGTTAGGTTGTTCGCAGATTATGCTGTAATTTACCTTCTAGTAAGGTCATCCGAAGACCAGTATCAGTTGCAAAATGATTTAGAAAAGATTGCTGTATGGTGTGGCAGGTGGCAGTTGACGCTAAATAACGAACAGTGTGAGGTGATACACATGAGTTCCAAAAGAAATCCGTTGGAATTCCATTACTCGATAAATAGTACAATTCTCAAGGCTGTCAATTCAACTAAGTACCTGGGTGTTAAAATTACGAACAACTTCAGTTGGAGAGACCACATAGATAATATTGTGGGGAAGGCGAGCCAAAGGTTGCGTTTCATTGACAGGACACTTAGAAGATGCAACAAGTCCACTAAAGAGACAGCTTACACTACACTCGTTCGTCCTCTGTTAGAATATTGCTGCGCGGTGTGGGATCCTTACCACGTGGGATTGACGGAGGACATCGAAAGGGTGCAAAAAAGGGCAGCTCGTTTTGTATTATCACGTAATAGGGGAGAGAGTGTGGCATATAAGATACGCGAGTTGGGATGGAAGTCATTAAAGCAAAGACGTTTTTCGAAGCGGCGAGATCTATTTACGAAATTTCAGTCACCAACTTTCTCTTCCGAATGCGAAAATATTTTGTTGAGCCCAACCTACATAGGTAGGAATAATCATCAAAATAAAATAAGTCAGAGCTGGAACAGAAAGGTTTAGGTGCTCCCTTTTCCCGCGCGCTGTTCGGGAGTGGAATGGTAGAGAGATAGTATGATTGTGGTTCTATGAACCCTCTGCCAAGCACTTAAATGTGAATTGCAGAGTAATCATGTAGATGTAGACCTGTCGAGCTTTTTTTGGTCTTAGAGAACTTTTGCCAGCCCGTTGCGTAGACTGAACCTTGGTCTCAACATCATAACCGTAGACCCACGCCACATCGCCAGTTATGATTCTCTTAAGGAACATCTCGTTCACATTTAGGCGGTCCAAAAGCTCTTCATAGATTACCAGGCGAAGGTCTTTCTGGTCTTGACTCCTGAGCCATGGGACGAACTTCTGTGCGCATAAAGATATTTCTTGGTTAGCAAATAGCGCGCCACGTGGTCACTCCAAGTACGACGAAAACTAAAGAACTAGCGCTGCGTATTATGCAACGATTTCAAACTGTTCAATGGCCAATGGCGCGCGCGGGCAGGTGAGACAGTTTGTAGTCAGAGATCGCTGCTCAAAGAAACCCAGAGCGAGGTATTCGGTGTCGGAGGGGGCGAAGCCAGAGAATAGCGAGGACAAGCTGGTGTTGCCTGACTGTGTGGATCCCCCCCTATCACAGCCACCACTGCCAAGGTCAACCTCAGAGGAGCGCTATGTTGCCTGCTCTCAAAGCTTTTAACAGTTCCCAGAAGCCTGAGCCACCCTCGAGGAAACCTGGTGCTCTGCTCCACGGCTTTCAGACGCTGTGCGTCTGTGGCACCCGCGTAGGCCGGAGGGGGGGGGAGGGACTAAAACGTACTCATGTAGTTGTATAAAAACAGACCGAAAACTACTTTGACGCAGGGGTCGTTTAAACACAATTTCACGTTACTGGATAGGATTCAAACAATAAAACAAAAACTAAACAGTCCAGAGCTCGTACATGTGTAGAACTACAGCGGCTTGTAAATCAAAGAACATTACCTGCTTGAACTGCGAATCAATGATACGAAAAAGATGCATATATGCGGTCAGATACACCTTTAGAACATTTTCGGATGGATTTAGCCTTGTTGAGGAAAACTTATTACATAGTCTCCAGCATATTTATTTGTTAATGAATCGGCTTGGTCGTTAGGCCATTGAGTTCAGTTTTTCATCATTTCTATCTCTAAAAACTAGAGTGCGCTGAAAGTTGTTATGTATCGTCTAGTATGCTTGAGAAGCTTCTAAAAAGTCCACTGCCACTGTCTGAGCTTTGTCATTGAGTATATTTTCTCCATGTTTTCTGTTGTGAGTGAAAATTTGCAGTTCTTCATTAATTTTTGGCCTTTGTTTACACTTTGATAAATGGATTATCACCAATGCTGTCAAAGGCATTCTTGTGTCATTAATGTGTATAATTGTGGTAGATTTATTTGGAGTATTGTACCCAAAAGCATTTATATTTTCCTTGAAGTTAACGTGATAACTCTGTATGCTGCATTTTGTCTTCTTGGTACTCCAATTGGAAATTTTGCCTTTGTTAAATTTTATGTTAATTTTTATTCCTGATGGAAAATATGGGCAAAATATTTGTTTATTTATTTATTTATCTACTTTGACTACAGATATGTTGTGAATCACGTTATAGTTATCGCTCACAATTTTTTCTATAATTTATCTACTTTGACTACAGGTATGTTGTGAATCACGTTATAGTTACGATGAATTTAGAACACTGGAGCGCATTTTAAAATTGGCATTTATGTAGCTTTATAATGCTTGCTGGAAGCAATAAAGCAATATCCATAAAGTATGTTGGTGGCAATTGTTACCTCAATTTTCGTAACTGTGTCAGCAAACAGGAGAAATCAGGCGCTAGCATCTGATTACAGTCAACACTAGAGGCTGTTAAGTTGTTTTCCGAGGGTTTATACCAAGAAGCGATGTTAAATGAAATGAACACGTCTGATCAGTAGCAGGGTAGGCGAGTCGAAGACAGGTGTGTTGCCAGGTATCTGTGAATGACAGCATACATCGTGCGATTCCTCACACGATGCTAGGATCCTAACAGGTCTGTGTAAACCATACGTAAGTGTAACAGGGATGCTATGGGAACTTAGTTACCAATGAGACAGAAGTGATTCTCTCGAGAAACTTGGGTGAAGTTATAGAAACAGTGTACAGTGTGCAACAGGTCTGTTGCATTTCTCGAATATCTAACATGGGATCAGTCAGAGACTTGGGGTCGTACAGAGGCATCCAGACATTTTCCGTTAGTCTCTTCCCAGGGGCAAGTATCGGTGCGAGAGACCAGGGCAGTATGACAATGTTAAGGCTTAACATTTTTTAATAAATTAATTTTGTAATTTTTTGTTTATGTGTTAATAGAAGAGCCTTTTATTATATTGTGCCTAGTTGTATTAGTTTTATTTTAGTACAATAATATTTATTTTGCCAGCTTTATAAACGAATCCGAAGGTGTCGTCTCGCCCAGGAGTAGAGATGGCGTGAATAAGACTCACCCGCAAAGACATAACAGGCGTCATCGCTAATATCTTAAACTGAATATGATGATGATGATGACGAAGAATTATAGTCAAATGTTCTTCTTAAAAAATCTGAGCAGTTTTCATGCCGCATTGTGTGATATTTGCAACACTTTTTTCGCTAGTGGGAGCACCATTTTTTGAATGTCGCGGTTCTTCATTTCGCTCTACTAGCCGAGTCAAAGCTGACTAAAAGAGTTATAATAGGTGATGAAATTCGTATCGTCGGATATTTTCGTACAGTGGTAGGGCGGAGTGTCATGAGCAACTTGACACCTCCTACCCTGTGGCGTCATGGTTGAGGGGCAAGGGCGGGAGGACGTTTAAAGGTCACTTTTAATGTTTTTCTTGAAAAACTTGAAAACGGCGGCTAGTAGTGAAAATGTTTCCCAGTACAATATTAAACTACATTAGACATCCTACAATAAAGGTCCGATTCATGTGTTTTCTGGAGCTAATAGTTTCCTCATTGCAGGGGGAGCAAAAACTGCAGATTATTAAAGATAGTGTTTTAATCCTATAAGATTAACGTTTATTGTTAAATGAAGTTGGTTAAGAACAAGTGTTAAGTGTGTATACCTCATCTAAGTACAGTAGAGCCGTACTAATAAATAAATAAATAAATAAATAACTTTTGAGTTCTGAAGGCCTGGAAAGGGGGGGGGGGGGATGCGACACTTGTGAGAAATCCGGTATACTGAGGGACCGTCACAGGGTGTGTCGCAAATGCAGCACCACTACCTGCGCGGCCACTACCTGCTGCCTCTTGGTGTGACTGAGCGCTCGGCTTGTGCCGGCCCAGGCAGCTGCCGAGGGACATTCACACTCCTCCAGTGCAGCCAGGTCACATTATTTCAGATGTTTTTGGGCAAGGAAAAGTAGCCTTAGTCAGATAAGAAATTGGAGCTGATTTTCCCCCACGATATCATGTCAACCATTAGTTGCAGCACAGTTATGCCTAAGGCCTTTTTCATTGGAATTTTTGTTGTGATTACTCTTACATGGGGCATAATTTTCGCTCAACCTCATATTTAACGATGTATTTTACAGAAACTATAGAAACCGAAAATGTTTTCCATCTTTCAAACCCTCACCCAAAATCTGATATCATAGGAGTGGCAGCCTCCTACCATGTATTAAGAGGAGCCAACTAAAGAATTTGGTCCTCGGTAGAAACTTTTTCCTTTAATTATTTCGAAATAAACATCAATTTTCCCATACCACGCAGGGAAGTGTACTGAGGTCTAATGTGAGTCCTTCTAGCAATTAGCGTTAAGGAATGCAATTTATGTCTTGAAGCAAAATGTATTCAATGTCCACTCAAACAGACATTGTTTCTAACATTCTCTACACAATAATACTGATTGTTAGAAAAGCTATGACTTTTCAGACTTCTTTAGTGTATCTTTTACCATTTGCAAGAGACATTTAGCCGACTTTGTGACGCTTCTAGTGAAAACCACACGGAGGTAGTCTCTCTTCGTCCCTCATTATATTTATTTAAAATATTTACAGGATGATTATTTATTTACAATTTTTACAATATGGCGATCGGCGTGAACTGAACCCCTTTTCAATATTTACAAGTGTTGCTGTAGCTTCAGCCATTTCCTTTTCATTGTAATTTCTGTGCATTGGCCACGCAAGTAAGAAATGATTTTATACTGCCGTCAACTTGGAGTCTTGTAAGGGCCTTAGAAACTATCTCATCTGCCTTAATTGCGGACTTCTTTCATCTTTTCCCACCTAGATTTAAAACTAGTCGGTCAAATTGGTGCGCATGATATTCTGCGTCCTCTCTGAGAATTTTTACTAAGGAGTAAAGTTTGGATGAACCTTCGAAATTAATGTATTTATCCTCCGATTACATCCTTCTGAAACACTGTTGGTGCGGTGACGCCTTCCTGCGCAGTTCCATATATCCATCCCTTGGCATGCCTTCATTATCCAGCCGTTGTTCAACAAAATAGTCGTAAAAATCCTGCCGTTTTTCATTATCTGGCGTTCTCTCCTGAATGCATAGCCACCCATCATCTAACATGTCCAGGGGAATGTGAGCCAAAGCGGAACACAATCGCCGGCCTTGGTGGACGAGCGGTTCTAGGCGCTTCAGTCTGGAACCGCGCGACCGCTACGGTCGCAGGTTCGAATCCTGCCTCGGGCATGGATGTGTGTGATGTCCTTAGGTTAGTTAGGTTTAAGTAGTTCTAAGTTCTAGGGGACCGATGACCTCAGATGTTAAGTCCCATAGTGCTCAGAGCCATTTAAACCATTTGAACCGGAACACAATCTTATGTGGAAACGAATTTCTTCGTTTTCCTTGTAGGCAACAACAAGGCCGCAATTCTGCACTTGCCTCCACAAGCACTGTTTGAAATGGTAGTTGCAGCCTTAAATATTTGCATCAGGAAACAAATGGATGATTGCAGCTCCAAAATCCATCATCATAGCTATAGGATTCCATCCAGGTATGTTGCTCTTAACAGCTGTGAAAAAGCGGTCGTACGTTTCTCGCTCTTTATTGGGTAGCAAGGCGTACACGGTTGGAACCGTGTTCGTTTTCTCCTCAGAAATAGAAATATCGGCATGAACAATAAGTAACTGCCCAAACTGCTTTCTGGAGCTTTTGAACGTTTCATCGACAAAGAACGAATTGCAGTCTGTTTCCCCTTTCGCTGGCGAACACCAATATCCTATCATTTGGTCCTCTTCGTCATCTGCAAGTAAATGTTTGCTCCAGTCATTCATTAGCAAATGATGTTCTTGCAGAAATATTCCTGCAGCATCGGTCGGATCTTGTGCAGATCACATGCTCTTTGCCTGATGCGTTGCAGTGATCGTTTTGCACTCCTGTGTGACGGCAGTGATGTGACGATGTCGTATCCTTGATTGAACAGCGGCCCTACTTCTTCGGTGCAAACAGAAGAAATTTAAGTGTCCGTTTCTTTTGCACGCCTTTAGGCGTTTGCCATGTGTTTACAACAGTAGTACTGAACTGCGGTGAGCTACCTGTTTGGTGTCCATAGCAGTACTGAACTGCGGTGCGCTACATGTTTGGTGTCCCTGTTCAGCCGGGTCTCCTCACAAATGTCGCTCCTCGCAACTGTCCCAACCCCGCGTCAGGGAACACACCTCCGACTCCCTCCTTTATATGTAAAGCGAACAGGCGATTGGGACAAGGGCCAGTTGTACAGTCTCAGGATGGATCCAGGGATAGCTAGTCGAGTAATAGGCTAGCCACACGTTAACCTATATTGTACGACGCCATTTTATCCCCCGCTAGTTGTCCTGGAATTCCCATCCAGTTAGGTGAGAAACGACTGAAGAGCAAGCTGGGTATTTTCGTATATATCATTTCATATTTATTTAGACGTCGTCTGGAGAAACAGCGTGCCTAAAATGAGTGATAAGTGTCCCTTATCGCAAAACTATTCGCTTGAACATACTTACAGGCTGGTCGATGAGTTTAAGAGTGCAGTAGAGACGAAAACTGATGTGGTCTCATGCAGTGAAAACATTAGTGCAAAATACTTAACTAAGCTTGTAAGGTACTTGTATGAATAACGTAACGATCTGTCTTGAAATTAGTTAAAGGATCAGGTATTTGTTGTTTGACCAGTAAACGATCTTTCTAAATTTCCGAATAAAGCGTGGGGAAACGTATACAGGTATCAGTTCACAAGAAAATTCCCATAGAACGACAGAGCACCTACAAAAAACGCACGATGTTTCCTTTTTTGCCGGCCAGAGTCGCCGAGCGGTTCTAGGCGCTACAGCTTGAAACCGCGCGACCGCTACGGTCGCAGGTTCGAATCCTGCCTCGGACATAGATGTGTGTGATGTCCTTAGGTTAGTTAGGTTTAAGTAGTTCTAAGTTATAGTGGACTGATGACCTCAGAAGTTAAGTCCCATAGTGCTCAAAGCCATTTGAACCATTTCCTTTTTTGTTGAAGAAAGAAATACGTAAATATTATGATCGGAAGAGGTCGCAAAGGCTACAAATTGTTGATGCCCCACACATGCACTGTAGTTGTGTACAATAAAATACACTATGTGGTAAGGTTGTCAAAAGAAGGATGGCACAGTCAGTTCGATTCAGATGTAACATTCCTAGGCAACAAAATATTCCATCAAACGTAGCTGTATGGTACATGATGAATTGTAAGTAGGCACCTACACTACTGGCCAATAAAATTGCTACACCACGAAGATGACATGCTACAGACACGAAATTTAACCGATAGGAAGAAGATGCTGTGATATGCAAATGATTAGCTTTTCAGAGCATTCACACAAGCTTGGCGCCGGTGACGACACCTGCAAAGTGCTGACATGAGGGAAGTTTCCAACCGATTTCTCATACGCAAGCGGCAGTTGACCGGCGTTGCCTGGTGAAACGTTGTTGTGATGCCTCGTGTAAGGAGGAGAAATGCGTACCATCATGTTTCCGACTTTGGTAAAGGTCGGACTGTAGCCTATCGCGATTGCGTTTCATCGTATCGCGACATTGCTGTTCGCGTTGGTCGAGATCCAATGATTGTTAGCAGAATATGGAATCGGTGGGTTCAGGAGGGTAATGCGGAACGCCGTGCTGGATCCCAACGGCCTCGTATCACCAGCAGTCAGATGACAGGCATCTTATCCGCATGGCTGTAACGGATCGTGCAGCAACATCTCGATCCCTGAGTCAGCAGATAGGGACGTTTGCAAGACAGCAACCATCTGCACGAACAGTTCGACGACGTTTGCAGCAGCATGGACTATCAGCTCGGAGGCCATGGCTGCGGTTACCCTTGACGCTGCATCACAGACAGGAGCGCCTGCAATGGTGTACTCAACGACGAACCTGGGTGCACGAATGGCAAAACGTCATTTTTTCGGATGAATTCAGGTTCTGTTTACAGCATCATGATGGTCGCATCCGTGTCTGGCGACATCGTGGTGAACGCACATTTGAAGCGTGTATTCGTCATCGCCATACTGGCGTATCACCCGGCGTGATGGTATGGGGTACCATCGGTTACACGTCTCAGTCACCTCTTGTTCGCATTGACGGCACTTTGAACAGTGGACGTTACATTTCAGATGTGTTACGACTCGTGGCTCTACCCTTCATTCGATCCCTGCGAATCCCTACATTTCAGCAGAATAATGCACGACCGCATGTTGCAGGTCCTGTACAGGCATTTCTGGATACAGAGAATGTTCGACTGCTGCCCTGGCCAGCACATTCTCCATATCTCTCCCCAATTGAGAACGCCTGGTCAATGGTGGCCGAGCAAATGGCTCGTCACAATACGCCAGTCACTACTCTTGATGAACTGTGGTATCGTGTTGAAGCTGCATACGCAGCTGTACCTGTACACGCCATCCAAGCTCTCATTGACTCAATGCCCAGGCGTATCAAGACCGTTATTACGGCCAGAGGTGGTTGTTCTGGGTACTGATTTCTCAGGATCTATGCACCTAAATTGCGTGAAAATGTAATCACATGTCAGTTCTAGTATAATATATTTATCCAGTGAATACCCGTTTATCATCTGAATTTCTTCTTGGTGTAGCAATTTTAATGGCCAGTAGTGTAATATAGTGGCAATTGTGAAGTTCGGTCTGCTTTGTGAAATAGCTGGTCTTCTCAGTCTCCAAAAAACTTCTTGGAGATGGGTGATTTACTGACAATTCTGAGAGGTATTGCTGACTAGCTTGCTGTCGTATTTACATCTTATAATGATCAATTCATTACAGTAGCAATGGGCGTTCTTCAGAAATTACTTTTGCTGAATTATTAAACAATCTTTATGCATCCATTTTAGCAGTTCTTGGGCATATATAACTCCTGTTTCTAAAATGTGAAGATTATTAATAACTGTATTGGGGACATAAATGAAGAATAAGATGCAATGATTTGCAATGAACAAGCAACCATACTCTTTTTTATTCTGCTGGAGTAGAATTCTACCCATGGCGTAGGTCCAAAGTTGAGGCTGTTTTTGTTGTATCTCACCCTAAATGTTTGAGGAACAGTGACTATTTCATCCATTATTTTAGATTGTGCAGTCTTCTCTAGCTGCAGAGTTTAATCAGGGTGGAAAAGGGAAGTGAGTGGAGATGTGACGCCTACACAGTGTTCCCCCTCCTTTTCTACAATGATCTCAGCTTAAAATTGTCAATTTTGTTTTCAGAATAAAAATACCCAATCCCAAATGTGAAAAAGTTAGCAGGGCTGCAGATGGTGATGCTTTAAAAGTAGCACCAGAGAACAAAAGTAGAACCAGAGAAGGGAGGAAGAACTGTACTGGCGAAGAAGAAGACCATAACCCATAACCCGCAAAATTAGGATTGGAAAATTAAAACAAATTATTTCCGTATAAAAATATTCGTTTATTTTATTTTCATTTAATTACATCAGAGAACTAAAATAGTTAACAAAACTGTTTCTTGTGCTTGTTGTTCAGTGTCGTACACACCCTTTTAATAATCCACCTCTCTGTTCCCTTGCTAGTAACAATGAAATCTCCAATGGACAGAAGTAAATCACCAGAAGTAGCTGGTTCATTAGTGCAACAGACTCGTTTCTGAAAGAAAGAAAGGAATGACATGAGACAATTTATGTGACAGATCAAGAGAAATTTAGTAACGTAACTTGCCAGCCATTCCTTCCACTGTTATGATTATGTAGATTCAATAACTAAAAATTTCTATTAGCAGAATGAGAACTACATGTGCTCTTATAACACACAGATAACTATTATTTTATGATACAGTAGATACGGATGTGCTTAAGGGTTGCACTAACAACTCAGAAACACAATAGCTATATTCAACAACTTTTTTAAAAAAAAAGCACAATAATTTACACGTTGACGGAGCTAATGCTAGCTGAGAGCCAATTTCGTTGCTCTGAAACAGCAATGGACCTGTGGTCCTAACATTTTCACTAAGAGATGTACAAGTTGTTCTCACAAGGGCAGAGGAGTGAGCAATATTTTCCGCTACGGATGTGGCTACCCGTGTGGAGTTGCTAGTCTCCCATCGGGCGCCTCCCCAGGTGGCGGATTGGAGAATGTTCACCAGATATGGTGGACACCGGGGAAATAAAATACCCGGGGCGGACCAAAACTAGCAAAACAATAACTGCTGCCTTGCAGTTGGGAGTTGGTTCTCCAAAAGGTTAAGGGAAGAAAACCCTGATTAAAAATCACCCGTCCCCTGGTAGGGGTTGGACGCAGGGTTGACAGCCTGTTCTGTAAAAAACAACCGTTGCGAAACTTCTACAAAGTAAAGTCGGACGTATGAAGGAAGACGGACCTGGCATGGAAAAGGACAAAGAGGATGGAATACAAGTAGTAAATGAAGGAGGGAAAATTAGGAAGAAGAGAAATATAAGGCGTAGATCAAATCTATATATTGGTACTCGGAATGTGAGATCCCTATATCGACCAGGAGCACTGAAAGTAAAGCTGGATCAAGTAATGAGTCTGAAGCATAGTAGCACTACAAGAAATTAGATGGGTAGGGAGTGGAGTTTTAGAAAAGAAAGAGGCGAACATATTCTATAGCTGCAGTGAAAGAAATCACCAGCTGGGGACAGGATTTGTTGTACACTATCAATTATAGCATTTGGTAATAGGGTTTACACACATTAGTCCAAGATTATCAACACTCAGGATAAAGGGGAAATTCTTTTTAACTAATCCATCATTAATGCCCATGCACCAACAGAAGAATCGGAAGAAGAAGAGAAAGAAGTATTCTATGAATCTTTGGAAAGAGTATATGATGAGTGCCCAGGGCATGATATTAAAATAATAGCTGGAGACCTTAACGCTCAGGTGGGGAAAGAACAGATTTATAGACCAATAATTGGCCCCCACAACAAACACGCAACAAGTAATGATAAAGGAACAAGGCTTATACTATATATACGAAGACAGTAACTTGTTCTCGAAAGAACAGTTACTGTTGATGACTGTGCAGCTTTTCCCTGGAATAAATGATGACTAACTGAAAACCTCAGCTGCCGACAGGTGTTGTTGATATACTTCGATGTGGACAGCTGAAAATGTGTGCCCTGACCGGGACTCGAACCCGGGATCTCCTGCTTACATGGCAGACGCTCTATCCATCTGAGCCACCGAGGACACAGATGAATAGCGCGACTGCAGGGACTCATCCCTTGCACGCTTCCCGTGAGTGGGCAAATGTCTATAAGGTACAATACATATGTAGAATTGTGGACGGTTGGGAATGTGAGTCTTCTCCTTCGTCATTCTGACAAATAATTCTATCAAAATTCGGTAGACACTGTCTAAGTCTATCACTATTCTTGCCATCGTCAAAACTTATTCTCAAGTGAAACTGGGCCCGAAATCGCATGTTAAGTTACCCAGATTTTATACTCCGGTTAGACGCTATTCCGGGTTGGTACAACGCGTTCCTCGCACTATTCCGATAATAGAGGTTAACCAGCTGCTAACAGGAGCTTGTACAACAGGCCCTCTATCCACCCCACTACATCACAAGAAAGAACTACAGTGTGTTTCACAAGTTACCTGACCCTCCGCGGCGCGCCTTATGAATCAGTTCCAACGCACTGCGCAGAGATGTCCGAGTATTGTTATTTTCCACAAAGTACATTGAGACTATATGGAATGCAGATTTCAGTATCTAATGATACTAACAGAAGATACGCATATGTAGAGAATCTATGTTAGTCTCTGCACACTCTTCTGTACTGCTAGAGGAGAAATTGATTCTAAGCCATGCTTTCAGTTGTAGCGTTGTTCCAGGAAATGTGAATTCTCATACCAAGGGTGCTGCCCGTTTTTCGGTTTGGACAGACTATACCTTCCCAGCCGGCGGGGGTGGCCGAGTGGTTCTAGGCGCTACAGTCTGGAACTGCGCGACCGCTACGGTCGCAGGTTCGAATCCTGCCTCGGGCATGGATGTGTGTGATGTCCTTAGGTTGGTTAGGTTTAAGTAGTTCTAAGTTCTAGGGGACTGATGACCTTAGAAGCATTTGAACCTTCCCAACATTTGCTGTCCAGTTCCCCTTTGTGAGTAGACAGCTTCATTGAGCTCGTGTTTATATAGTGGAGTAATTTTCAGTTTACTGAATATTTATTTGCACTTCTTACGTGAACTTTTAAGTAAAATATATTTCAATAACAATGGCTGAGACCTGTTTAATTTGTAAGTGTGATGATGTCAGTGACCTAACTAGTGTTGCAGGGAGAGGGATTAGATTGGAAAATGTGGCACGCCCCGGCTCCCTTTCATTAAGAGTGTATTATAAAGCTGTGTAACTGTGTTGTAGTCACTTGATGGTGAGCTAATGAACATCATTTGTGTATGTTAATGATGATCATGATGTTTGGTTTGTGGGGCGCTCAACTGCACTGGTCATCAGTGGCCGTACCAAGACCCGGTTTCTTCACAGTCCAATTTTTTACACAGTCCAATCTCTGTGTATGTTAAGTCAGAGTAACATGAGATGCGCAAGTTATCTACACTGTATTCACCCAGTATTTGACGACGAGAGAACACAACGATTTCCAACGAGCTTTGCAGTTTACATATAATTTCAAACCTTTTCTAAACTTTTTTCTCGCTGAAGCCCTTCGCTCCTCCCTCCCCCACAAAAAATATTAAAGAAGGAAAAAAAGTACCGCTCACTATGTTTTCATTGTTCCTGCAGTAAAACTGCTTCATCTGGCATGGCGTTTAAGTTTATTACTTCTTTACTAATCACTCTATCAATAACAGATTCCGCAGACCGTATTCGTATGTACTACTGAATGTACCTGCATAATGATATCTTTGTACGATACATAGTTCAGGATATAATACAACATAAACATTGAGATGCGTGAAAAACTTACTGTATGATTCATGGGAGACGAGCCTTTAAAAAATTGGGTGGTGTTAATGGCGAATTTAACTAAATGATTAGCCATCTTGTCCCGCCCCTCAATCTGCTCCAGTCTCCCCTGCAAAATATTCTCAGTCATGCACTCTACAGTAGCACGTGTAGGTATATGTAGAAGTGATGGAGAACTGCGTTATGGTAGCCAAAAGAATGGTGGCTTAAAACAATAACGAAGACGTTTTTGTCCTGAAGTTACTATAATTAGTACGTAGGCGCCATGTTACACACTTCTCCCCGACGCTCCATTGTCCTGATCCAACGAATGCTGTGCTTCCATCGTTTAACCAGGACCAGGCTTCGTCTTTCTGAGATTTTATTTGCTGTTAATGTAACTCCCAACTTGAATTTCTTAAGGGGTAATACCGCAGTAACGGCCTAAAAAAAAGCGTGATAGAGAAGCAAAGGTGATAGAGAAATAACACTCGGGGTAGTTTTGAGCATATACTGTATACAAGTACATTACAACAAATGTTTGTCCGAAAATATTACAAAATGGCGACACTGCAGCAATTCTCTCGAGACATGCTGAATTTGAGGCGAACAGCGGCACGTAGGATAAATAGTGCCAATTTGAATCTGGAAAAAAGAAAAAATCTATGTAATCTAAATAGCTAGAGACACAAGTAGGGGATTTTAAAATATTGATTTTTGTGTAATTAGCGACTGTTCGATTTTCGCTGAAAAAAGGTCAGTCATTTGTTAACAAATATTGTTTAAATTAACTAATCGAAAATCTCCGACGTGGTTCAATTTGAAATGTCGTTTGATAGTTGTGGCTAAATTTTAAAATAAATCGTTCGAGTTATGTTTCGTGCCGTTTTGAAACATCATGTCCCGAGAAAAAACCGGTTTGAAGTTTTCAAAAGTCTTATAGACATGAACAAATTAAAAACTTCTACTTTTAGAAAACTCTTACCATTAAACTGCTATTCCAGAACTGGATTGTCGTATTGTTGCCGTTGCTATCGAAATCGCATGCACTATGTTATCGAAGAACGGTTGAAAAGTCGGTCATGGGAACTTCGTTCTTGCAACGTGATGTCTTCACTGCACACATTTTACATTTAACATGTTGAGAAATAATAGAGAACACGGCAAAAAAATTTATAATCCTATATCTCAATCCTTGTTGTTGTTGTGGTCTTCAGTCCTGAGACTGGTTTGATGCAGCTCTCCATGCTACTCTATCCTGTGCAAGCTTTTTCATCTCCCAGTACCTACCGCAACCTACATCCTTCTGAATCTGCTTAGTGTATTCATCTCTTCGTCTCCCTCTACGATTTTTACCCT
The DNA here is from genome assembly GCF_021461395.2 of Schistocerca americana. NCBI lineage: Eukaryota > Metazoa > Arthropoda > Insecta > Orthoptera > Acrididae > Schistocerca > Schistocerca americana. The sequence goes on from NC_060119.1 coordinate 223,133,136, forward strand.
CCACGCTGCCCTCCAATACTAAATTGGTGATCCCTTGATGCCTCAAAACATGTCCTACAAACCGATCCCTTCTTCTGGTCAAGTTGTGCCACAAACGTCTCTTCTCCCCAATCCTATTCAATACTTCCTGATTAGTTATGTGATCTACCCATCTAATCTTCAGCATTCTTCTGTAGCACCACATTTCGAAAGCTTCTATTCTCTTCTTGTCTAAACTATTTATCGTCCATGTTTCACTTCCATACATGGCTACACTCCATACGAATACTTTCAGAAATGACTTCCTGACACTTAAATCAATACTGGATGTTAACAAATTTCTCTTCTTCAGAAACGCTTTCCTTGCCATTGCCAGTCTACATTTTATATCCTCTCTACTTCGACCATCATCAGTTATTTTGCTCCCCAAATAGCAAAACTCCTTTACTACTTTAAGTGCCTCATTTCCTAATCTAATTCCCTCAGCATCACCCGACTTAATTAGACTACATTCCATTATCCTTGTTTTGCTTTTGTTGATGTTCATCTTATATCCTCCTTTCAAGACACTGTCCATTCCATTCAACTGCTCTTCCAAGTCCTTTGCTGTCTCTGACAGAATTACAATGTCATCGGCGAACCTCAAAGTTTTTATTTCTTCTCCATGGATTTTAATACCTACCCCGAATTTTTCTTTTGTTTCCTTTACTGCTTGCTCAATATACAGATTGAACAACATCGGGGAGAGGCTACAACCCTGTCTTACTCCCTTCCCAACCACTGCTTCCCTTTCATGTCCAATTTTTTAGCGGGGACGCTGACTCCCTTCGAACTGCTCTCAGCCTCGTATACATTCTCTGGACGCTTTGATGACATACTGTTTCGGCACCAAGTTCTATACGATGTTTTCGTACCTTTTCTGACCGAGTACACTTTCTTACCACTCATTCTTACTTGAAACGCAAAACTGTTTAGTATAAGATCACAAATAAATTATCAAACGTCAATACAGCACACAAAAATCAAGATTCGAAGCGTAATAATTGTCTTCTTCTTACACGATACAGGCTTGCTGACGCCAAGATAACGTACTGAAATGCTTCTAACTATACCCAGACATTATGGGAGTAACGAGTTGTCGCAGATAGGCCGTTTCGGGTCATCCGAGGCGCTAGAGCAGGAGGTCGATATTCTATAGAACAGCTTTTTTTTAACGGTTTAGACGTTTTGCCTCAGGTTTTAGAAGGCTCAAAGCATCTTTTAAGCTAATAAAAACTATGTTTTGAAAATCCTACAGTGGTCTTACTCCTTGTATATGTCACTAACAAGATATGAAATACACTCCTGGAAATGGAAAAAAGAACACATTGACACCGGTGTGTCAGACCCACCATACTTGCTCCGGACACTGCGAGAGGGCTGTACAAGCAATGATCACACGCGCGGCACAGCGGACACACCGGGAACCGCGGTGTTGGCCGTCGAATGGCGCTAGCTGCGCAGCATTTGTGCACCGCCGCCGTCAGTGTCAGCCAGTTTGCCGTGGCATACGGAGCTCCAACGCAGTCTTTAACACTGGTAGCATGCTGCGACAGCGTGGACGTGAACCGTATGTGCAGTTGACGGACTTTGAGCGAGGGCGTATAGTGGGCATGCGGGAGGCCGGGTGGACGTACCGCCGAATTGCTCAACACGTGGGGCGTGAGGTCTCCACAGTACATCGATGTTGTCGCCAGTGGTCGGCGGAAGGTGCACGTGCCCGTCGACCTGGGATCGGACCGCAGCGACGCACGGATGCACGCCAAGACTGTAGGATCCTACGCGGTGCCGTAGGGGACCACACCGCCACTTCCCAGCAAATTAGGGACACTGTTGCTCCTGGGGTATCGGCGAGGACCATTCGCAACCGTCTCCATGAAGCTGGGCTACGGTCCCGCACACCGTTAGGCCGTCTTCCGCTCACGCCCCAACATCGTGCAGCCCGCCTCCAGTGGTGTCGCGACAGGCGTGAATGGAGGGACGAATGGAGACGTGTCGTCTTCAGCGATGAGAGTCGCTTCTGCCTTGGTGCCAATGATGGTCGTATGCGTGTTTGGCGCCGTGCAGGTGAGCGCCACAATCAGGACTGCATACGACCGAGGCACACAGGGCCAACACCCGGCATCATGGTGTGGGGAGCGATCTCCTACACTGGCCGTACACCACTGGTAATATGGAAATGTTGTGTGGCTAGGGCCTCTGGTGATCGTCGAGGGGACACTGAATAGTGCACGGTACATCCAAACCGTCATCGAACCCATCGTTCTACCATTCCTAGACCGGCAAGGGAACTTGCTGTTCCAACAGGACAATGCACGTCCGCATGTATCCCGTGCCACCCAACGTGCTCTAGAAGGTGTAAGTCAACTACCCTGGCCAGCAAGATCTCCGGATCTGTCCCCCATTGAGCATGTTTGGGACTGGATGAAGCGTCGTCTCACGCGGTCTGCACGTCCAGCACGAACGCTGGTCCAACTGAGGCGCCAGGTGGAAATGGCATGGCAAGCCGTTCCACAGGACTACATCCAGCATCTCTACGATCGTCTCCATGGGAGAACAGCAGCCTGCATTGCTGCGAAAGGTGGATATACACTGTACTAGTGCCGACATTGTGCATGCTCTGTTGCCTGTGTCTATGTGCCTGTGGTTCTGTCAGTGTGATCATGTGATGTATCTGACCCCAGGAATGTGTCAATAAAGTTTCCCATTCCTGGGACAATGAATTCACGGTGTTCTTATTTCAATTCCAGGAGTGTATGTGCTGCTCTGCAAACTGTATATAAGAGAGCGACCTTTTCTTCGTTTGTTATAAGGTGCCTGTATTCCTCTGCATATACACTCTACAAATGCAGACATGTGTGAGCAGTGCACTTGATCACGTAACTAGCCTTGAGACTACACGCCGGCCGCGGTGGTCTCGCGGTTCTAGGCGCGCAGTCCGGAACCGTGCGACTGCTACGGTCGCAGGTTCGAATCCTGCCTCGGGCATGGATGTGTGTGATGTCCTTAGGTTAGTTAGGTTTAAGTAGTTCTAAGTTCTAGGGGACTGATAACCACAGCAGTTGAGTCCCATAGTGCTCAGAGCCATTTGAACCATTTGAGACTACACGACTCATAAAAACAATGTCGTATGGCTTACAGCCTCTAGTCTTACGACATGACGCCACTTCTCCGTCATATGAAAACAAATTCACAATTCTTTTCGCATTAAGCTTGCTTGCCTAGTAACATAACTGAAGAAGAAGAAAAAGAAGAAGATATGAAGGGAGATGGATGTAAGAGAACGTCCGTACATATTTCAATAAAAGCAAATGGTTATACTCTATTTTCTGCAGTAAGAGTAGGCATTTTCCACATATAACCTCAACGGACAAAAAATCAAGCCTCTACATATGACGCAGCGGTCGAGTCACGTGCTCAACCGCTGCATCTACTTGAGAATAAGAAAGTAGCGATGAGTGAGACATTTATGTTTCAAGACGACATTGTATGGGAACATGGGTAAATGTCAGTACGTGACAGAGTGGCAAAAAAGGGGCAATCGTGTTTGGTCGTAGCCAGGCCATACGATGTGTGAAGTTGTTAGATTTGTTGCTGTTTCGTGATGGACAGTTCGAAGTCTCTACAAACAGTGGTGTAATACGAAGACGAAACACGTCAGAATGCGATCGGAAAAGAATCCTGACAGAGGGACCAGAGACGTGTTTCACGATTTGTAAATCACAATCGCTTCCAAATCTGACAGGAATTGCTACAGGCAGTGAATAAAGCTCCAACCAAACATGTTAGCGAGAGAGCATTGGGACGGGAACTTCATTGGACATTTGGAGAGACAATTATTCTCACAGGAACATAAAGCTGCGCATCTTCAACGGGCTATAAATCATTGAATGTGGACAGTAACTGATTTGAGATACGTAATATGGTCTGACGTAGAACGTTTTTGCCTATATTCAAGTAAAAGACGCTGTCGAGTGCCCCGAAGGTCACATGAAGCATTTAATCTCCTGAATGGGTGCTAGGTCAGGTTCAAGTTGGTGGTGGGTCTGCGATGTTTTTGGGTTGTTTCCTTGTCATAAATTGGGCTGCTCACTGAGGAGACGAGTAACATGAATCAGTATGTTTGTTTAAACATTATGAATGATCAGGTGTTGCGTTTCAGTCAAGATCTGCTTGGTGAGTATGGTATTGATAAACCCTATTTTTCAAGACGACAACATCATTGGACTGGAAGAATGTGGCTGGTTTTTTGAACACTTCCTCGCACTATTACACCTCAATAGGCCTGCAAAATCACCTGACTTGCACGTCGTAGAAAAAATGCGGGACATGTTGAAACACAGGGTAAAACGCCGGCATTAGTATCCTCACAATTTGGTGGAATTGCGAGATGAAATCCTCAGAAAGAGGCTTATCCTGGATGTGATGGACCTGTTGTGTGTAAGGATTTCTCTAGGGGTGACTAATTTTCTTTTCCCTTGAACTTAGTTGACTAATTGCTGTTTACTCTGCTTATAGTTATGGAAACGGACGATTGAGTAAATGTATGTAACTAAAGAGAAATGGTTTTCATGCCACTGCAGAAGTATATAAATCATCTCTGAGCCGTGCGTGGCTCGTGTTTCCGCCATAATGTATTTTACACCCTGGTTTTAACGTATTTCGACCTCACTACGTTAATTTAAATTCCTACTGTCACTGAGTTGCTGCTTTGCGTGACCGTGAGCAGCGCTAGCAGCGCGTATCGATATATCCCCTCTCGTAGTATCTTTCCTCGACTGCTATTACTTCCCGGTCGTTGTCTGTCGGGTGGAAGTTCGGGTCGCGAGTTCGGACGGCCAGTCAGTTGGAACGCGTCTGGAGCGCAGTCCGGACCTGCCAGTCAGGGAGTTGCAAGGCGGCACTAGTGGAGACAGATTGGAGCAGTGAGGTCTGCGTCGACATGGCTCGCCCGACTCTTGCCGCCACACTTCACTTGAGTCGGGCCACGGTCTTGGTGAATCGTCGGTCGGTCGTCCGGACGACGCGTTTTGGTTCGCCGATCGTTCATGAGTCGGCTGTGTGTGTGTGTGCGCATCGACTCCCGATTTGTCTTCTTGTGTGCTTAGTTACTATATTCTCTGCATTCTGATGGCAGTCGGTCGGTTGTTGCGGACGAGGGAAGTTATCTCCGCGCGGTGCAGTCGGCTGGGTCCGCTGGCAGCCCCTGCGCAGTGTCGGAGCGTGTGTGGAGCTGTCCGACAGCTACGAGCTTCGTGGTTCACCGATCCAGGACGTCAAAGTTGAGTAGTGGTTTCAACTACCCAAGCCACGTCCATTCTTGTTGTGGTGGTTCGTTTCGGAGGTTTGCTGTTGGGGAGGTTTTCCTGTGAGCAACATTGAGTGTTTCTACTGCTGAAATTTAGCCGCCATGCGGTGCAATTAACTATTTTGGTTGACTGCAATTCGAGTGCACCAGTGGAATTTTCTGCCTTGTGGCCTTTAGTGTTCTGGTTACCTGCCCTGGACACTAACGTAATTTCAGGCAGTGTCCTTTACTCACCATGTTGTCGCTGTTTTCTATTTGAACGTTTTCTATTTGAGTTCTCATGTACTGATTGATGGGAAGCAAGTCATTGTGTCGGTCGGTCCGTGGCTGTCCCCTAGTTGGGTTCCGACGGATCAAGTGTAGTTGGGCTCAACACCTGTCTCGCCTAAGTGAACGAGGGCAGACCGACCTCCCTGGAGGCTTCTGAGTGCCACCAGTGTTTAATTATCCGTTTTAAGCTACTTAAAATTTAAGAATTATGGTTATTTTTTCTTGAAAATTTTGCATAATTAATTCTTAAATTTATCTTTCAAGCTTAAACATTGCGGCCGACTCCCTTTAAAAGATTACGGACATATTTAAAAATTTTGGAACTTAATTGTGGTCTTCAGCCATTGGTACTGCACCTTGCATATGTTTATTCTATCTGCTTTGGCTTGAGGCTTTCCACTTAGCTGTGATATGTTTATTTATTTATTTTATTTGCATTCCAACGGACTTGGGCAATTTGCATTGTCATGCGACACGCCACACTTCCAGAATTGCTACAGAGTGGCTCCAGGAACACTCTTCTGAGTTTGCCTTCAAACTCCCCAGACATGAACATTATTGAGTATATCTGGGATGCCTTGCAACGTGCTATTCAGAAGGGATCTCCACCCCTTCGTACTCTTACAGATTTATGGACAGCCCTGCAAGAGTCATGGTGTCAGTTCGCTCCAGTACTGCTTCGGACATTAGTCGAGTCCATGCCACGTCGTGTTGCGGCACTTCTGCATACTCACGGGGGGATATTATGCAGGTGTAGCAGGTCTTTGGGTCTTCAGTGTAATTTGTTGATGCGAAATACATTCGTTGAGGATGAAACACATCGTGTCAAAACAGCCGATCGTTTCATTTGAAGTCTAACTACTGGCTATATTAATCTGCGGTACAAGAGCTTTCTGATCGTTTTATTAACATCATGAACAATTTCCAGAATGTCAGCACTGAAATGGTGTAAGACGTCGTGGTCTCATGACCTTCATTGCTTACATATTCCGCCCTCACAATCATATTCCGCACATCAAGACGCTTCATTCGAACCCAAACTCGATAAGATAAAGTCAATGTTGTATGAATTCATGTAAACGATATGCAAATAACAAGTAAGCGCACCATGGTTGAAATACTGGAGGCTGGCGTACACACATACATTCCAGACACGATGGTCACAGGAGCTTTTAGTTTTCGGGAGAGAAACTGCACAAAGGGACGCTGGTCCCTTCAGAGGACGACCCAGTCAGTTACCGCCCATGGAGTGGACAGCGTGGGCCCGAGTGAAAACAGGGAATGACCCCGTGTTTGGCTTAAAAGCAAATTCCGCTACATTGTGTGGGAGCGCCCAGCCTACGCATTCTTTACACACAGCACACAGTTTCAGAGATTTTCACAGGGAGACAGCAAATGCCAAACGCCAATGCTACAGGTTTCCGGATTGGTCGCCTTAAACGAAACGTCATTCTCCCGTTTTAGAAGAGCAATGCTGATTGGCGGATGATATTTCTGACGCCTTGAGTTGAAGGAGTAATGGAAGAGACCGAAAGATATACCCCTTCACGTCTGATGTGGAGAGGCGCCGTTCCATTGTCGCTCTTGGAGCGAGGAACAAGTCTTTCCTCAGTACTTCACTGGGAGAGCACCTCTGTCGAGAGCGAATCGAAGTGCGACTCCATATTGACTCCTTGCGATTAAGTGGTGTTCATTGTGTTGGCCGACACACTTATTGTGCAGTGTGAACAGACAGAGTTATAGTTAAGCGCCCGCGAGCGAATTTTTTAGTGGCATCGCGGTGGACTGGCTATCTGACCGGTGTACCACGCCAATAGTTAAGACTAGGGGCGAATAGGAATCCTTGGCTTCATCAAGGCATTGGGAGAGTTTGATTGGCGAAGGTCAATCCAGATAGAACGAGAGTTATCTTATTTGTCTGCTGCAAACGGCGCAGACAGCAATCATCGCAGCTTACGGTATTGTGCACTACACCTATTGTGAGCCCCATTATTTCCTCCGCAACAGTACACTTCACTGCATTTCACACGCGACAGCCTCGACTGTACCTAACAACATTCTAAAGGATAATTATTCAAGTTGAGTAGGCGCACCTCTCAGCCATTCTGCCAAGTCAACAACCATCTTAAACTTTGTACAGAAATTTCATTAGCGAATCCTATTCTTGAGAGGTAACTTCACATTCCGAAAAGAACCAGGATATAGCTTGTTCAATTCATGACTAAAAGTGCCATTGTGATTTCTCAGAATTTTTGCAAAATAAATAGTAACTTTCGTTAGTTTCATGTTTTTCTTGCACTAACTAGCACTACTCCAGTACCCAAGTATACCACTAGTTACGTAAGAAATTTTGTGAATTTTTGTGTCGTTTCCTTACAGCGGACGACTCCAGAAGATATTTATTGCTCAAAGTTTCTCAGGCATTTCTCTTTAGAACGTTAGGAGCGTCTGTCTGACTTCTGTAGTAGTGTGGGCGTGGAAATTGTATCTTGCAGGAGCCACAGGGTAAAGGGTACATCTCAGCTTAATCCATTGCGCAGAATAACAGAATCTCAGATCAACCGCATGTTCACCACAATGGTGCTTTTTTTGTCGGAAGAACACCACGTCATATGAAAATTGTTTAAGCTTAGGTGCATTTCAGCAATCCTGTTAAAGTGAAAGACGTACATTCAGTGTCAGGTAGAACCTGTACCTCTCTCAGAGACATTCCTCCACCCGTTCTAAGAACATTTGTGTCATTCTGTACATTACCAATTTCGTTTGACAGTCTTGCACCATCAGGAATATACATTTCAGTTATGATTTTTAACTTACATTACAATCACTATTGCACATTCATTCAGTTGTGTGTACTATAAAGGGAATTTCAACAACAAATAAGTTATCCCCTTACATAATCATTTTATTTACAACAAAACGGTATTCCTGTCGCTTTTGTCAGATCCAGAAGCTTAAAACTTGCTAACCAATGTACTTTATCAGAAACCTAGTTCATTGTAAGGACAACTTGCGCCTAGCTTTATTTGTCGGGTCAAACATTTTCAGCATTCTCACTACATGAGCCATAATAGACCATGAAATATCACAATTTCCGTAGGAAATACAGAACATGTTGTGTTGCCACAGTGAGATGATCACTTTTCACTTCCACCTGACATACTCCTAAGCAGTGAAATGGTCTCTTCATATATATAGTTGTTCATTTGTAACGCCGTCATAACGTCATTCAAATTACTGTTCCGCTGTTGTAGGTGATAGTTTGTCTGCTGAAGAAAGGTACTCCTCCTGTACTGCATGTGTAGTTCACACAGAATGTTCCACATTCCCTTCACACGAACAGCAGTATCATGAGACGGTATGGCTGGACTGAGGGGAGTTTGTTTCGGGAACACTACAAAAACAAACAAGTGCATAAAGATTAGCGTTACATTTCATGTTTTTGATGCACAGAAACTGTTACTACTTTCAGGAATAGAAGTTCCCGAAAAGAAAAAGAAAAAGATATTCCGACGTAACACTTAGCAAACAGCACAATATATGTACAAAATAAGGAACTCACGTGACAAAAATTGTATGTTAATGATTTGTTGCCAAATTACAACTCACTGTGTTATCTCATAGGTAAACACTGAAGTAAGATATATTATGCATGGACAGCATCTGTGAAACGAGCTGTCAGTACCAAACGAAAACAAGTCTAACATCAAATTCTGTTAAATAAATAGTTATCATACACTAACACATTACAATCATTGGTGCAACTTACATTCTGTATGTATGAAAAATGTTGAGATGCGAACACTTGACGTCGAAGTTCGATCCGTATCAGCTTTACAGAGGATGAGAACGTAGTGTGCTATATATTGTTTGTTACTCGTGTTTTCGACTTATTGGTCTGATCCAGACGCTTTTCATGCGCTGTCGTTCGTGAACCAACATATTATAAACATGAAGTTTTGAAGCCAGTGAGTGTAAACAACGAAACAAATTGGCCACATTGAAACTAAACTACAAGTTTAGCTAAAGTATACTACTGGCCATTAAAATTGCTACACCAAGAAGAAATGCTGATGATAAACGGGTATTCATTGGGCAAATATATTATACTAGAACTTACATGTGATTACATTTTCACGCAATTTGGGTGCATAGATCCTGAGAAATCAGTACCCAGAACAACCACCTCTGGCCATAATAACGGTCTTGATACGTCTGGGAATTGAGTCAAACAGAGCTCGGATGGCGTGTACAAGTACAGCTGCCCAGGCAGCTTCAACACGATACCACAGTTCATCAAGAGTAGTGACTAGCGTATTGTGACGAGCCAGTTGCTCGGTCACCACTGACCAGACGTTTTCAGTTGGTGAGAGATCTGGAGAATGTGCTGGCCAGGGCAGCAGTCAAACATTTGCTATATCCCGAAAGGCCTGTAACATGCGGTCGTGCATTATCCTGCTGAAATTTAGGGTTTCATTGGGAACGAATGAAGGGTAGAGCCACGGGTCGTAACACATCTGAAATGTAACGTCTACTGTTCAAAGTGCCGTCAATGCGAACAAGAGGTGACTGAGACGTGCAACCGATGGTACCCCATACCATCACGCCGGGTGATACGCCAGTATGGCGATGACGAATACACGCTTCCAATGTGCGTTCACCGCGGTGTCGCCAAACACGGATGCTACCATCACGATGCTGTAAACAGAACCTGAATTCATCCGAAAAAATGACGTTTTGCCATTCGTGCACCCAGGCTCGTCGTTGAGTACACCATCACAGGCGCTTCTGTCTGTGATGCAGCGTCAAGGGTAACCGCAGCCATGGTCTCCGAACTGGGTTCGTGCAGATGGTTGTTGTCTTGCAAACGTCCCCATCTGTTGACTTAGGGATCGAGACGTGGCTGCAAGATCCGTCACAGCCGTGCGGATAAGATGCCTGTCATCTCGACTGCTATTGGTACGAGGCTGTTGGGATCCAGCACGGCGTTCCGTATCACCCTCCTGAACCCACTGATTCCATATTCTGCTAACAGTCACTGGATCTCGACCAATGGGAGCAGCAATGTCACGATACGATAAACCGCAATCGCGATAGGCTACAATCCAACATTTATCAAAGAAACGTGATGGTACGCGTTTCTCCTACTTACACGAGGCAACACAAGAACGTTTCCCCAGGCAACGCCGGTCAACTGCTGTTTGTGTATGAGAAATCGGTTGGAAACTTCCCTCATGTCAGCACGTTGTAGGTGTCGCCACCGGTGCCAGCCTTGTGTGAATGCTCTGAAAAGCTTATCATTTGCATATCGCAGCATCTTCTTCCTGTCGGTTAAATTTCGCGTCTGTAGTAAGTCATCTTCGTGGTGTAGCAATTTTAATGGCCAGTAGTGTATTTACCTGCACAAAGTGACACCTTACTTACTGCTTTACCGCTTCAGTTTGTACATCCGTACGCAACACAAGCAACTATCTTTTCGCATATTTACGTTACAATTTCGAAGAACAACACAGCCATACAGCTACGCTGCTCACAATGTTTTTATCTCCACAATATAGCGGAGTGGAGAAATCGCTGGCAGCACATTTACGGCGTTGGAGAATCTCCATAATTTCTAACCACCTTGACTCTAGTTTCCGAAGTAGAACTTTGCTGGGAGATCGTGACTTCTCTGGTGGTAGGCGCAGATGTGAATGGATTACGAAGTGCTTGATACACAATGTGACGATCCTCCCTCATGGTTGTGAGACGTGGTCAACCGAAACCAGGACGACGAGTCTGTCATCAAGTTCCTATGCCACTCAGCATGGGGCCAGTTTCACATCCAGTAGAACCACAAATCTGGATATTGCACGATTCGAAAAGCAGACCACACAGAGATTCACACTGTGGCCCCTTCAAACTGACTGGTGCTGATAATGTGGTCGCACACGGCATCTCCATGTCCTTCACAGTGAACAACCACGTGACGTTGCCCACGCCCATTAACTAATGTAGCAGATCTGGTACAACACTAAACACGACCCACACTAGTACCCTCTGGTGGTCGTTCTACCTGTCAGACAATTGCATCTCTATACCGATGTGACAAATGTCATGGGATGCCTTTTAATACCGCGTCGGATCTCCTTTTGCTCGGAGTGCGGGAAACTCGACGTGGCGTGGGCTCAAGAAGTCGTTGGAAGTCCCCTGCAGGAATACTGAGCCATGCTGTGTCTGCAGCCGTCCATAATTGCGAAAGTGTTGCCAGCGCAGGATTTTGTGGACAAACCGATCTCTCGATTGTGTCCCATAAATGTTCGATAGAATGCATGTCCAGCAATCTCGAAGCAGCTGAACATCCAGGAGATCCAGTACATTCCATGTAAACACAGCCCACAATCGAACGTAACCATTAATTAGCTCTTACAAGGGAACCTCCCCATCGCACCCCCCTCAGATTTAGTTATAAGTCGGCACAGTGGATAGGCCTTGAAAAACTGAACACAGATCAATCGAGAAAACAGGAAGAAGTTGTGTGGAACTATAAAAAAATAAGCAAAATACTCAAACTGAGTAGTCCACGCGAACATATGCCACATCAAGGACAGTTCAAGCTCGGGAGCGCCGTGGTCCCGTGGTTAGCGTGAGCAGCTGCGGAACAACGGGTCCTTGGTTCAAATCTCCCCTTGAGCAAAAAATTTTTCTTTATTTTGCAAAGTTATGATCTGTCCATTCGTTCATTGACGTCTCTGTTCACTGTAATAAGTTTAGTGTCTGTGTTTTGCGACCGCACCGCTAAACGGTGAGATTAGTAGACGAAAGGACGTGCCTCTCCAATGGGAAACGAAAACATTTGACCGCAAGGTCATAGGTCAACCGATTCCTCCACAGGAAAACGCGTCTGATATATTTTATACGACACTGGTGACGGCATGTGCGTGACATGACAGGAATATGTTGTCGACCCACCTAACTTGTACACTTGGCGAATGGGTAAAATGATTCTTCTACCTTGCCCGATTTAGGTTTTCTTGTGGATGTGATAATTACTCCCAAAAAAGTGATGAAAACATAAGAGTTTGTAATATAAACTGCAACACATGAATCCAAAAGTCTCACAGTCGCACACTTTTCCCTGTGCTCTGTCAAAACGTATGTTTTTAACGTTTTCAAATTTTTCCGTGTGTAGACCGTCAAATCCTGCATATGTCCAAGCAAATCTGAACATGTCCTGGAATTTTGGAGAGCGAAGTTGATTATGTGTGAGTGCCTGAACTTTGATAATTGTCTGAAAATAAAAAATTTAACTTTTTGCTCGAAGGAAGACTTGAACCAAAGACCTCTCGCCCCGCAGCTGCTCACGCTAACCACGGGACCACGGCGCTCCTCAGTTCTGGCTATCCTTGATGTTGCCTATCTTGCGCTTGGACTACTGAGTTTGTACATTTTGCTTATTTTTGGAATAGTTCCACACAACTTCTTCCTGTTTTCTCGATTGATCTGTGTTCAGTTTTTCAAGGTCTATCCACTAAATCTGATGGGGGTGTGATGGGGAGGTTCCCTTGTTAGCAATAGAAATCGGGACTCATCTGACCAGGCCACGGGTTTCCAGTCGTCTAGGCTCCAGCCCATTCGGTTACGTGCCCAGGAGAGGCACTGCATCTACATCTACATTTATACTCCGCAAGCCACCCAACGGTGTGTGGCGGAGGGCACTTTACATGCCACTGTCATTACCTCTGTTTCCTGTTCCAGTCGCGTATGGTTCGCGGGAAGAACGATTGCCGGAAAGCCTCTGTGCGCGCTCGAATCTCTCTAATTTTACATTCGTGATCTCCTCGGGAGGTATAAGTGGGGGGAAGCAATATATTCGATACCTCATCCACAAACGCACTCTCTCGAAACCTGGACAGCAAGCTACACGCGATGCAGAGCGCCTCTCTTGCAGAGTCTGAGACTCGAGTTTGCTAAATATCTCCGTAACGCCATCTCGCTTACCAAATAACCCTGTGACGAAGCGCGCCGCTCTTCTTTGGATCTTCTCAATCTCCTCTGTCAACCCGACCTGGTACGGATCCCACACTGATGAGCAATACTCAAGTATAGGTCGAACGAGCGTTTTGTAAGCCACCTCCTTTGTTGATGGACTACATTTTCTAAGGACTCTCCCGATGAATCTCAACCTGGCACCCGCCTTACCAACAATTAATTCTATATGATCATTCCACTTCAAATCGTTCCGTACGCATACTCCCAGATATTTTACAGAAGTAACTGCTACCAGTGTTTGTTCCGCTATCATATAATCGTACAATAAAGGATCTTTCTTTCTATGTATTCGCAATACATAACATTTATCTATGTTAATGGTCAGTTCCACTCCCTGCACCAAGTGCCTATCCGCTGCAGATCTTCCTGCATCTCGCTGCAATTTTCTAATACTCCAACTTCTCTGTATACTACAGCATCATCCGCGAAAAGCCGCTTGGAACTTCCGACACTACAGGCGATGTCGGGCTGTTAGCAAAGGCACTCGCGTCGGTCGACTGCTGCCACAGCCCATTAACGCCAAATTTCGCCGCACTGTCCTAAAGATATGTTCGTCGTACGTCCCACATTGATATCTGTGGTTACTCCAGGCATTGTTGCTTGTCTATTAGCACTGACAACACTACGCAAACGCCGCTGCCCTCGGTCGTTAATTGAAGGCCGTCGGCCTCTGCATTGTCCGTAGCGAGATGTAATGCCTGAAATTTGATACTCTCAGCATACTCTCGACACTATCAATCTCGAAATATTGAATGCGTTCAGCTCCAACTACAACATTTCCGCGATAAAAGTCTGTTTATTCCCATCGTGCGGCCATAATCACGTCGGAAATTTTTCCACAAGAATCTCCCGCGTACAAATGACAGCTCCGACAATGCTCTGCCCTTTTAAACTTTGTGTACGCTATACCATTTGTATATGCGCGTATTGCTAGCCCATGAATTTTGTCACCTCAGTGTAATCGTTTCCATATCCGTCGGTGTCTTCTGGATGCTGCACTTCTTTGTCAGGTAGTGTAATTTGTGTTGAAAGAACGTGAATAATACTGAGTACCATTGAGTGAATGTGAAAACGAAGTTGAATTGGAATGTTTTACGTCGGAGGAAAACTGAAAACAAATGTTCCAGGCTGTTATTTCATGGCAGCCCACCAATATATCGCGTGTTTTTATAAAAAATTACACAAACCGTCTGAAGAGGAGTGTATAAATTCCGAACTGGCAATGGTACCTTTTGATTAAAATGAACCACAGCCAAATTGTAGCTGGTTACTGCTGTAGGCAACAAACATTCCGAATCACAGAACAGCCGCAGTTCTACAACAGTGTCATTATTTGACAAAACGGCATTTTGGGGAAAACTTCCCCCTTGCTCATTGCGGCTTCATATTTCATTCTTGTCTTTTCCCTAGTCCTCCTCTAGTTACACTGTCTTTCGGATTTTGTAACGCGAAAAGTTTCGCTAGACGGCAGTAACCCGTTACGTTATTTCCAACTGAGTTTTCCATTTTTGATGACGATATATAGGCTAAATAAAGACAAACTATAAACAAGCATATTCCATACCAGGCCATCTGACGGACAGCAACACCTAGGGCGACGGTGATGAACTTGACCATCACGCATCATTCACAAGGTCGGTGTTAGCTTAGTAATTGCAGTTTGACGTAACAAGTACTTTCCTTTTTATATGGGTCTGAAACCGTGAAGGTATGCGGAAATTGAAAGGGGGTTTTGTTAGCTTTATGTGTGAAATGTCTGAATGTTTCTTAAAATGGCAGTGAAATGTATGAACCTGTAAATGTAGTAATATTTTGGTCATCTTGTGGTAGTTGAATTCAGTTCTAGGATATTCTGGGATTTTTATCTTCTTTAAAACATTAGGGTCATAGACATTTAAACTGACCAACATCTCGCCCTTAGTGAGGAAAGAAGGTTGGATAAAATTGACTGCTAGAATTCTTTCTGGCTATAAATATATGTTGTATATATTTTGTTCAACACAACATTTTATCATCTTTAGTTGTCAGTCACGAATCAGATTTAAGAAGATATAATCTTTAGTGAAATTACTGATTATTTTTTATTTTAAGACTGTAATGAAGGTGTGAGCTACACCATTGAGCTATTCGAAGACTATTTCAATTTGCTTATTGATTTACTACCGCTATATTTCATCGTCAGACGATTCCAATATCTGTTCGACTGTTAGAGAGCTGATACACACACTTTTCAAACTTAAGGATATTTTCCTCAGTAATTGGGTACGCAATACGACAATGGACTTGGTCTGCTTGTCCAGTCGTATTCGTAACAAGTCATTTAGTGTTTCTGGTTTAGCCTATTATGTTTTTTAGTTTTAATGTCTGCCATTATGGAGAAAGCTCATCCGACATCTGCATTCAACTAGTATTATTTTTTCTACTTTGGCAAACTTTCTGTTTCAGCTAGTGCCCTGAAGCATTCGACGCTATTCTTTGTGCCTAACGTCTCTTTTTCTGTTATTAGTAAAGTACACCTTGAGTCTGTTTAACCCTCTACGGCTTCGTGTTCATCGACGTTCCTTTCATACTTCTCATTAAGGTATAATATATCACATACTTCGTATGAGGACTAGGGCAATTTTTGGATTCACAAATGACATGTTCTTGTATAAACTGATGTTTTACTAAAAACCTCTTGTAGGTATCACTAACATACATTTTGTAAAATTTCACACAAACTAGCCTGAATTGCTCTTTGACTCTCTCACTATAGCTCTCAGCATTGTTCCTCCACAGTAACGTATTCAACAACACGTTAGGATTTTTGCAGTAGTTGAATCCTCGTAACTCAGTTTGTGTGTCTCTACAATATGCTGCACTGAAATGAAACTGAATTTATAAGCTGCAACTAACAAACTGAATATTATATCAACCAATGCAAACATACTCTTGTCCTCCATTGGTTTAAATATCTGAAAACTAAATAATATACTGTAACAATGAGCTCCTCCAACATTGACATAAATAATATTAATGTGTTCTGTATTCCTATGCAAAGTCTTATACTAACTGAGAAACTCAGCAATTCCCAGGTATTCATTTTGAAATTTTCTTTTAGAAACGAAAACAAAAAAATGAACTTTTTTATTGTAATACTGAAAAAAAAAATCATCGTCACCTATTTGTGAAAACATCGTTGAAATTGTGAAACATACATGGAAATATGCGTAACATACAAATGTATAAGCACAGTATCAAAATTAAGCAAAATAGTATGCAAAATACAAATTCTCTGTAAGGGTTATTTCACTCATAACATGATTATAATCTATATTTTTAGTTAGATATCCAGGAGTTACAACGCCATTTTGTAAACATCTCTATAGCAACGCTTCTTCATAGCCGTTTTCGCTTACAGCCGTTTGCACTTGGCTGTTGAAAGCTGTCAAAAGCGCGGCCAGTTTTAGAGATTTCCTGCCGTTGACTCGGCAGTAGAAGGGTCTTAGTGGTAAGGAATAAATGTATTTAAACGTCATCCATGATGTCGCGGCTTTTCACGCACATCAGTATTTATGACGGCATATCTCGTGCTCTGCAGAGGCAAACAAAAGTCTTCAGACACTGGGAGTAATCAAAGAAGTAAACCTTAAATGTGTTTTTAACTCAAAACTCATATCTTATTCTTTAGAAACGTGTAATACACGTGTCAAGCTGAATGTGTGCAGAACAAGTAACAAAACACGCCTTATGTAAAAAAGAAAGAAAATCGAAATATACAATGGGCAAAAATAATCAGACACTCAGCAGTCAGTATTTGGTAATGCGTCCCTTTCTCTCTATTACAGCCCTCAGTCTTTGTGGCATGGAGTAAACAACCTTTTTCGTTGTATCCGAACCGATATTCACACAGTCAACATGGGTTTAGAAAATATCTTTCTTGTGAAACACAACTAGCTCTTTATTCACATGAAGTGCTGAGTGCTATTGACAAGGGATTTCAGATCGATTCCGGAACGCTTTTGACACTGTACCACACAAGCGGCTCGTAGTGAAATTGCGTGCTTATGGAATATCGTCTCAGTTATGTGACTGGATTTGTGATTTCCTGTCAGAGAGGTCATAGTTCGTAGTAATTGACGCAAAGTCATCGAGTAAAACGGAATTGATTTTTGACGTTTCCCAAGGTAGTGTCATATGCCTTTTTCTGTTCCTTATCTCTTTAAACGATTTGGGAGACAATCTGAGCAGCCGTCCTCGGTTGTTTGCAGATGACGCTGTCGTTGATCGACTAAGAAAGTCATCAGAAGATTAAAACAAACTGCAAAACGATTTAGAAAAAAATATCTGAATGGTGCGAAAAGAGGCAGTTGACCCCAAATAACGAAAAGTGTGAGGTCATCCACATGAGTGCTGAAAGGAACTCAAACTTTAGTTACACGGTAAATCAGTCTAATCTAAAAGCCGTAAATTCAACTAAATACCTAGGTATTACAATTACAAATAACTTAAATTAGAAGAAACACATAGAAAATGTTGTGGGGAAGGCTAACCAAAGTTTGCGTTTTATTGGTAGGACACTTAGAAAATGTAACAGACCTACTAAGGAGACTGCCTACACTACGCTTGTCCGTCCTCTGCTGCGCAGTGTGGGATCCTTACCAGATAGGACTGACGGAGTACATCGAAAAAGTTCAAAGAAAGGCAGCATGTGTTTTTTTTTTGCTATCGCGAAATATGGGACGAGTGTCACAGAAATAATACAGGATTTTGGCTGGACATGATTAAAAGAAAGGCGTTTTTCGTTGCAACAGTATCTTCTCACGAAATTCCAGTCTCCAACTTTCTCCTCCGAATGCGAAAGTATTTTGTCGACACCGACCTACATAGGGAGGAACGATCACCACGATAAAATAAGGGAAATCAGAGCTAGTATGTGCGCTATATGAGATTGGAATAATAGAGAATTGTGAAGGTAGTTCGATGAACGATCGGCCAGGCACTAAAATATGATTTGCAGAGTATCCATGATGTAGATGTAGATTCTTCTTCTATCAGTGCAAGAAAACGTGTCAAACTGCTCACATGTCGTTTGTGTAGTCTCGTTTTCAGTTCATTCCAAATGTTTTCGATGAGACTGAGGTCCGGAGACTGCGGTGGTGTAATGAGGTGATGAGGCATGGTCTATAGTATCCACATTTTGACCATTTCCGCCGTATGCTTAAGATTTGTTGCCGGAAATAGATGTCACATCCGAGATCGAACTTCGCAGCACTTTTCGTCAGATTTTGTTTGACTATATCAAAAATGGTTCAAATGGCTTTGAGCACTATGGGACTTAACATCTGAGGTCATCAGTCCCCTAGAACTTAGAACTACTTAAACCTAACTAACCTAAGGACATCACACACATCCATGCCCGAGGCAGGATTCGACCTGCGACCGTAGCGGTCGCGCGATTCCAGACTGGAGCGCGTAGAACCGCTCGGCCATTCCGGTGGCTGAGTATGTCGAGATAGACTAATTTTTCCATGGTGTCTTCAATGAAGACAAGCTCGCCAACACCTCTGGAAGACATGCATTCCATCACACTGTCGTCTCCATGTTTGGTGGTTGTTTGCATGTTTTTGGGCTCCTTCTCTGTGTTTACTTGACGCCACACTAAATTGCGGCCATCCACGCGGCTCAAAGTAAATTTGCATTCATCACTTCACAGTATCTTGTCCCAGAAGTTCACATCCTTGCGAACAAAATTCTTCTGCAACAACCATCCGCTTTTTTGCATTACACTTACTGACGAACGATTCGCGCCTTTGCACTCTGGCATTGTACCTAGCACTGTTCAGGCATCTGCCCACTTTTCTGACACTAACTTTGGTACGAATGCCTCCTGCCAGTTCTGTAGCCATAGCAGGGGCCGTTGTTCGCGGGTCGTTTTTCACCATTCGATCTTCCTGTTGTCTCTGTTCGTGAGTTTCTGAGGACGCCTCTGTCGTGGGCGATTGACGAGAGTTTTTTCCTCTTTCCATTTCCGGACGATACTAAATGCTTTTCTCGGCTTCGGTTGCCTATTTCTGCATAATATTTTCTCTCACTATGCAGCCAATAAGCCTTCGCTCTCCCATTGCCGTTTCCCTACCTTTACGGGTCATTTCGCTACGTTGGTCTTTTTTGGCGAGACCTGTGCTTTCCTGTAGTGTCTTTTTTGCCGAGACCTGTGCTTTCCTGTAGTACAAAACAGCTGCCTTGCGTACACTGACTGCTTGCTGCCTCCGGGTTGTTCCTTCAGACTGCGGTTAACTTGGTCAAGCGAGGCTGTGTCTGATTACTATTGTCCCGAGTGAAACACACGCCGGTGATGGTAACACAGAACTAATCGTTCCAGGTAGAGGGTACGGTGACATTTGCACAGTCGATCTCTTTCGAAATAATCCCTGCATTATGGCCCATACGCAGATACGAATTCCGTGTATGCATCAGTCACAATTGACCGTGAGATACGCATGTGACCTGTATCTGAATACTTTTGTCCGCCTCTGTATGTGCCACACAGTGTTATAATTTTGTAGGCACATTCAGCGGTGTATGTGGATACGGTCTGCAAAATATGTTGCGAGTATAGTCAGTAGTAAAGAAGTAATAAATTTAAACGTCATGCACAATGCTGCAGTTCTTCACACATGTCGTCGTTTTTGACGCCATACATCTTGAACTATGACGGGTAGGTGATTCTTACCTGCACAACGATTGTTGCCTGACACTAAGTACCATGTTTGGCTGAAATCAATCCAGTGGTTTAGGAGGAGATGTTGAACATATGCACGTACATGCATCTATGTTTATAAAAGGTATGGATTCGAAATCTGGCTTTAAAGTTGAAATCCATAAAGTACAACTTTAATGACAATAATAGTGCAATAGTAGTATCCATTGTCTAACTGGTATGAATCAAAAAATATCTTCTTTGTGGCAAATACTTCTTGTACGACCCATAGCTTTCACGTTTGTCTTGTGTCTCAGGCTTCCGAAGTAGTTCACGAAGTTGCATCGTTTTGCACCTAGAACTGTAGTACGCATTTCGCTTTGTGTCGTCATCACTTTATTTAACCATTTTTTCACATAATAATTGTTACTCAATTTTTTTCTCATCTCGCGCAAGTGCATCCCAGCAGTCCGTTTTCTTCTGTGTTGTTGAGCAGCTGGGTGTAGCAGTTATTATTCAGTAGCCTTATTCCTTTAATGTTGCCATATCCAGTTCACACACGTCCAGTTCACATGACATGTTCTAATGAATTGATTTAATAATATGTTTTATTGTCTCGTGTGTCAATTAGCGCTTTAATTTATAGTTTCGTTCATTACAGTCGACTGCCAATTGTCGGCGGCATCATTCAGTGTATGTGAACTCTTAAATGTCATCGTCTCATATGTCATCAGATGATTCATCTCCGAAAGAATATGAAAGCGTGCAGATTAAACTGTAAGTAACAAGCACAGTACATGTTAAATCTGTATTAATCTGTAAATCACCAAAGTATTAAAATTATCTATACATTTTTAATAGTTGTAGAATTTCGCCGCTAGGCCGTGAAGGTAAAGAAACTCTGCTAAGCGTTGCAGATTTCCGCTACGGTTGGCGACCCTGCCTCCAAGTGAACACAACAAGGAACTAAACTGTATGCCAGCGACAGTGCTCCTAGATTTCGTTCAATGTCCTCGGATTACACGTAAATTCTTTTTGTTGTGTGTGTGTGTGTGTGTGTGTGTGTGTGTGTGTGTGTGTGAGAGAGAGAGAGAGAGAGAGAGAGAGAGAGAGAGAGAGAGAGACAGACAGAGAGAGAGAAAGAGCGCAAGTTTACCGAAAACACAAGCACCGTTCGAGATCTTCCAGAGTCCCGTTTCTTCCCGACGTCCAAGACTGGGGCCTACCTGGGCTATACCCTCCCATGGGAGAGGAGACATCCCTAACACAGGTAATTTTCACTCAGAACAGCAGGACGCATTCTGGAGGAAACCAATATGCAGTATAAGACGACTCCAGTTCTTAAGGTGTGTTTACACAACGTAAGACGTGTCTCGCGAAATTGTTGCGGGTTGCTTTTCGCCAAGCTTAAACGCTGCCCGCCACCCCTGCACCGTTGTGTTGTCGAACAACCAGAAACGTCCACAAACACCACTGTAGACCGCTGCTGTGCAGGCGCCAGAGTGTATACACAGCTTTGGGTGGGCGTCGGCCGCGACGGACTTCGAGACGAAAGCACAGATAAGTTTGTTTTATACGACAACAGTCTCTGCCGGCGAACTTTTGAAGTGTACCGCTATGTTGTGATCTCAGCGTTGCCGTTCAGTACAGCTAAAACCAGCTTCTACACACTGAAGCGCACATACAGGATGTCCCATAATAATGTATACACTCTTTGAAACCGAATCTTTCTTTAATTAAAGCAGTTAGAAATATTGTGGTAACCATTCAGAAGGCAGTGAAAAACTTCGTTATGGTTTGAAGAACGGAGTGAAAGCTGAAGTTATACAGGAAAACAGAGAATGTAAGTGAGGTTCGACGGCGCTACAAAGTTGAATTTAGAACACCACCACTTTCACGCTTAATACTGCAGCAATGAGTGGAAGAAGAAATCTTTTGTTGTTTCGAAGGGAGATGCTGCTCAGACTGCTTCACAGACTACTCCAAATAAATGTGATAGAACTTCTTCCAGCAAGAAACTGTGTGACATGTGTATGGGGTAGCTTGATATAGGTCATCATCAGTGTAATTAAAGATTTAGTATACGATTATCATTTTAACACATAAAATTAATTTACTAATTGTACAATGGCTGGGTGTAAAGTTGATCATTTTTATCCCCGGAAAGGTCTGAGAGACTGGAATCAGAAAAACCAGTGTTCACAGAACTTTGCGGACTGAAATATGGATAGGATTGCCAGATTTCGCGATTTCAGATTAAAACAGGACTGTAATATCTAGCTGGGACGTCTTCGGGGTTCTCTGAGATGGAGGTGCAGAAATGAAGTACAAAAATTTTATGTAATTATTTTTTATTTAGAACACAACTGCACGGAACTAATTGAGGCAGAAGTAGTTGGTACACCGTATTTTTCAGAAGATTTCACTTTTTTATCAATTCCTTTTCTCATTTACGTATTTATGAAACTCAATCCGAGTCAGCTTGTAGTTAAACTGGCACCGTAAGATTGATCCGACAGTCCCTGGCAGCAGTCGATTTCTTTCATCAGTTCAATGCGCCGATAACTGTGCAAATACTCTTTCCACAGTGGCGTTGTGTACCGGAATAGAAAACAAACACTCGCGTAATGTTGGCATTTGCGTTCCGGATTTTCGGTTCCCTTAAGAAATTAAAGCCACCTTTCTTCCACGGAGTGTTTAGACATCCAATCTTCTGAGTCGCGTTTAGTTTCTGAAAAGCTATTCAGATACATGTTTTCCTGACAGGAATTGTCGCCTGAACTCTTCTCACCATTTATAGTCAGGTATGTAACAGTGTTTCCCATCATCGCCCTATTTGGGTTTCAGACAACGTCATCCAGTTAAATACTTGATATTTATTAAAAGAAACAGGCCATTTCTCTAAGTAATCAATGCTATGGTATAGGAAGCCACTGTCTCCTTCTCAAATTTCGAAATCAAATTAATTATTTCTTGGTTAGGGCTCTCATTGTTTAATTTGTTCAAATTCATCTTGGTTTTGCATGCCAATAAAATTGGGAGTCAGTCTTTTATTCAGACATCTTAGAGTGTCGATTAATATATTTCTTATTTCAATTATCGACACTTTTATTTTTCTTCTGCACGCTTTTTATATTTGCGGGCATTAACGGTAGCGATTTTGTTTTTGAGTGAGATAGAAGAGCCTGATGAATGACATTAACGTGTAAGCAGAACTCTTTCAGCTTCTCTGTTCTTACCGTTTATGTTGAAAAATATCTAAATATTTTCATGACGATTATTTCAATGTAGCCAGTTAAAACTCTGCCAGCGTTTGATATAGTATTGCGGAGAATATGGGCAGGGGCATCCAATTCCTTCTACACTTTTTTCCTTGTTATTCTTTAATTTGGTGAAACACATTCCGCTGACCACGTCGATCAAGCCCTCCGAAGTTGTTATTGGTATTGATATTGATATTGTTTCCACATACAAAAAAATAAAACGATTAATTTATCTAATGGAATTTGCAGTTGTCTTAAAGAGTCTAGACAAAACCTTGCAATTGTCTCCCATGTTTCATTACTCAGCGAATCAAACTTCTACAGCTTCTGTTGGATTCCGGAAACTTTAATCTTAGTGAAATGCTGAATTTGAAATATTGAAAATGAATCTAATTGAAGCCAAAATAAACTGTGTACTCAGTGAAAACTATTTAACGGAAACTCAACACTGAAGTACTTTACGAAAGTCACGAAATATGAAACGCATATCTGACTTGAAATATCTGTTTAACGCGGAAGAAAATAACTGTTGAACATAACCTATGCTGTTCACTGTAAATTAATCTGCTTACTTAGCACAACACCTGAAAACTCTTATTACGTACTGTTTGCTCATAAGAAGGCAAAGTGAGATCTGCCCTGAAAGAATAGTAGCTTAACTCTCGCTCAGCAACTTATTTTTGTCTGGTGTACTGACGTTTTCGAAAGCAAACTGGAGTCAGCAAATGCAGCAGTTAAAGAAAAATATTACTCATTCCTAAACTTTTCTTTGTTTGGCAGGCCGGCCTTAGTGATCGAGCGGTTCTAGACGCTTCAGTCCGGAACCGCGCTGCTGTTACGGTCGCAGGTTCGAATCCTGCCTCGGGCATGGATGTGTGTGATATCCTTGGGTTAGTTAGGTTTAAGTAGTTCTAAGTCAAGGGGAGTGATGACCTCAGATGTTAAGTCTCATAGTTCTTGGAGTCATTTTGTTTGGCAGAAGCAATCTGTAGCAGCGTGTGGCGTAAGATGCAATGCACACACGACAAAATATTTAAAACTTTACTAAGAATGATAGAGGAGGGTTTTACGTTGAAGAAAAGCTTTCTTGAAAAATTAAACTCAGATTATTGTCAAAAAAGACTTACAAACTGGCTCTGAGCACTATTGGACTTAACAGCTAATGTCATCAGTCCCCTAGAACTTAGAACTACTTAAACCTGACTAACCTAAGGACATCACAGGCATCCATGCCCGAGGCAGGATTCGAATCTGCGACCGTATCGGTCGCGCTGTTCCAGACTGAAGCGCCTAGAACCGCTCGGCCACATCGGCCGGCAGACTTACAACATAAGACGACTAACAGTTACGAAATTCATTCATTGCAAAAACTACAGACCGTTAAAGAAGTTGCGTTATTTGAAGTATAATGAAAACGAAGAGATAAAATGAATCCTTATGAATGATATTAGTTATCTAAGTGACAAAGATTTCCTTCAGTTAATAATTCTGACAAACATCTCATTCCTGTGTGTGCACTGTTTACCTTGAAATACTGTTTGATAGCGTAGGGGAACGATGCTGGAGACCCGCACCGCCGTTCTACGCAAGGTCCTAATGGAGGTGGTTTGGCGTTGCCTTCCTCCGACCGTGATGGAGATGAATAATGATGATGAAGACGACACAAGACCAAGTCATCTCGAGGCAGGTGAAAATCATTGTCCCCGCCGGGAATCTAACCCAGGACCCCGTGCTCGGAAAGCAAGAACGCAACCGCGAAACCACCTTGAAATATTCCTCAGAAAATCTTACCCATCGATCCAATCAAGAAAATATCTTTACAAACGAGTTTTCATCTCCTTAATAAAGTACTCCAGGTAATTTACAATGGCAGAAAACATACGAAAACTTTACAATCATTACGTGTTTACTCGTAAGTTATGAAACAGACCACCTGCAGAACAAGAAGACTGTACATTTGGAATGTTAAATTAATCAATATTTTTATATTCTTTTTGCAGTTACAATAAAAAAAATAAGGACGGTATCGTCTCGTGGCCGCTGATTATCGACTATTGGTGATCAACACGAAACAAAAAATTAATTATTTCATAAAATAATAATGTATAAAACTCCTTACACTTTAAAAGAAATGTGTATATTCTTATTTCGCTAAGGCGGCTATCAAGTCAGCACTACATGTCGATGGTATGTTCTCCGCTTTTAGTCATTTTGCTCAGCCCCAAGTCGTGAATTTTTCGTTCACACCTGTGACTGAGAGAATTTCCTTTGTCAATGCGCCACTTGACACTACAACTGGTGTCCAGCGGTGATGGCTCAGAATGTTTTTCGAGAAATCTTACCTCGAAACAACATTGGTGACTTTTCTGATGTAATCAATCTGTAAAACTGTAACGGGCTGAGAGTTCTTTCTTGCTTTAGTTCATAATACAAAGTCTTTGCCCATTAACGCAATTTTTTGTGAAAAGTATAATTGCTCTTGAACGAATTAAACAAATTTGTTGCTCTAGTTTTTCTCCCGTTTCACTTCAGTACGAGTTTTGATGATTTTTTCTTACCATATATGACTTTGTATCAGACAAACGGTAATTGATGAAGACCAACTATAAATAAATGAGATTTCCTAGTTAATAAACATTTGCTCATGGAGTATGATGCCCCATATTTATTTGCACAACACGGTAGCAAATCGATCATCTTATTTATGTTTAATTATTTTACATTGGAGGCAATACTACCATTTAGAAGTGTAAATTAACATTCACATTTTGACATTAAATGGTCATTCACAATAAGAAACGAACGTAGTTAATTTATTTCTAGGTAAAGCTTTTTTTCCACAGTTCATTCTTTTCTGTGGAGCAAATTCAGTATGTTCCAACACGTGTTTCAGGACTCCGTCGTCTTCTGGATATGGCATGGTCTATCACTCCGATCTTCTAGAGATGCGCAGGGTAACACGTGTGCCATCCCAATTCGTATTGTCCACGTACCATATCTTCATGGAAGATGCCTCCGGTTATTCCATAGTCTTGCTGGTATGGCGAGGCGGACTGATGGTTAGGTATACCTCTTTTTTATGCTGCCATGCTTGGCACTTGTATTCCCATTGCTGATGTTCCTCTTCTTAAAAACGTGGAGAAAGTCAGAAAACGGAAACTGTATAAGCAGTGGTTTCCATTCTTTGACGCTGTCTTTTGCGAGACCTATTGTTTTCAGAAAAACGGAAAGGCTGGTAGAAGTTTGGTTGTCGGAAAAGTTTAGGCAATACTGACTGTATGGGTTCCATTAGAAGACACATTAAAGGAAGAGAAACCATAGTTTATAGCATTTGTAATTGTAGATGAAGCTTTTGACGATGATTGGAACACGCCCTAAAATTTTGAAAGTAGCAGGGGTAAAACTGGGCGGAGAGATAGGTTACCTACAACTTGTACAGAAACCAGGCTGCAGTTGAAGGATATGAACAGGAAGCAGTTGTCGAGAAGGGGGTGAGAGTCGTAGGCTATCCCAGATGTTATTCAGTCTGTATACTGAGCAAATTGTGAGGAAAAGCAAAGAGAAGTTTGTAAAGGGAATTAAAGTTCAGTGAAGAACGAATAAAAATTTTGAGGTTTGCCGACGACACTGTGCTTATGTCAGTGGCAGCAAAGAACTTAAGAGCAGTTGAACACAATGAATAGCTTCTTGAAAAGTAGTTATAAACAACAAAAGTAAAACAAGAGTAATGAAATGTAGTCAAATAAAATCAAGGGATGCTGGGGGAATTACATCAGGAATTAAAACACTCTAAATAGCAAATGAGTTTTGCTATGAAAAATAAGACAGACGAAATAGATATGTAATATGCAGACTGCAGATAAGAAGGGAATACAATAAATTATTCTGTTGTGCTACCAGTTGAACATGTTCGGAAGCGCATAACAATTACCGTATGTCCTGAAACTTGAGCTGTGATTGGCTCTTCCAAGGTCACTCCAGGAGTGCCGTGTTTGACCATCGCAGCCTAGAAACAAAGCCTCACAACGCCTGCTGTGACGTAACTGCTCTGCGGCTGAGTTCAGAAACTAGCACTCAAGTAGCGTAAGGGAATGCACATCCGCTATTTAACTAACGATAGAAGTAACGAAAACAATTAAACCTACCACTAAAGGAGTACTGCATACTGTATCGCCTAGTTCGTAAATGATAAATTGTGGCTTAACACGATCGAGTGAAAAATATTTATATAATTAGGCGTTGGGTTGACTGCGTTTTTCGGGGCCTATACGCAGACAGTTGTGACAATTCAATAACCAGAGCTATGAGTGACAATTTTAAACAGATAATTCGCCCATTTCCACTGTCAGGACAAAAAAAACGAAGTTGCTCTTAGCCTTGTTTTTATACGTTAATACCTTAAAATAATTACTATTCGTAAGAGCTATGCACAGTTCTTTCAAAGTAGAGATAGGGTCGATCTGAAGCAT
This sequence comes from Schistocerca americana, assembly GCF_021461395.2. Lineage (NCBI taxonomy): Eukaryota > Metazoa > Arthropoda > Insecta > Orthoptera > Acrididae > Schistocerca > Schistocerca americana. Next base: position 223,161,177 of record NC_060119.1, read on the forward strand.
GTAATTATTTACACCTTGTGGTACTACACTTTCTCAGAACTACAAAAGCGTATAAGTCAAACTTAGACATAGAAACACCTATAAATGTAATTATACTTTGTAGTATCTGCCGTTTTTCATCTCCAACTACAAAGGAATTAGGTACAATATTGGAAGCTTTTATTATAGTCCATTCACAGCAAAGTCTTCCTCGTCCTGCCTTGGAATCCTTCCATTTTTAGCACTTTCTCTTGAAAATTCTCTTTCTGTTGCATCTTTTTCATTTATGTTGTTTCTTTCCAAATCTTTCCTAACTTCTTGAATCCAGGCTACTGTTGACTTCTTGTCCCAAAGATATTTAAAAATCTGTTTGGTTAACCTGTTGCTGTTCATTCTGTATAAGTGTCCGAAAAATAGCAGTCGCCTCTTTCATAGCATTTCGTTTATGTTTTCTAGGAGGAGGAGATTAGTGTTTAACGTCCCGTCGACAACGAGGTCATTAGAGACGGAGCGCAAGCTCGGGTTAGGGAAGGATGGGGAAGGAAATCGGCCGTGCCCTTTCAAAGGAACCATCCCGGCATTTGCCTGAAGCGATTTAGGGAAATCACGGAAAACCCAAGTCAAGATGGCCGGAGACGGGATTGAACCGTCGTCCTCCCGAATGCGAGTCCAGTGTGCTAACCACTGCACCACCTCGCTCGGTATATGTTCTCTATGTTGCGATAAACTTCATTAGTTCTTAATTTCCATACCTCTGTATTTTTTGGTGGCCCAAGTATTTTTCGAATGATTTTTCTTTCTAGGCCTTCAAGTTTGTTTAATTTGTGGTTCAGTACTAAACATTCACTTGCATAGAGGCATTCTTGTTTTACTACTTCAAATTTTTAGACAGAAACCTTTTGTAGTAGACATTCCTAGTTATTCCATAAGCTCTCCATTCTATGTACTTTTCTTCTACAGCGAATTTTTCTAAGCCATTACCTTGGATAATTTCTCCCAAATATTTAAAATTTACCCTCTATTTGGCCAATATCCGTTGCTAGGGGTTCCGGGGCATTTTTTATATTTGTCATAAATTTTGTTTTTTCTACAGATATTCTTAAACCTGCTTTGTTGGCTATTTCTTCTAAGAGATTGATTTGTATTCGAGCATTTGTTAGGTTTTCAAAATGAATGGCAAAATCGTCCGAAATTGCTAAACAGTGAATTTCAATACCTTTGTTTTTAGTTCCCAATCTGATTGGTGATAGCCTCTGTTCTTTTAGTTTTTGATTCCATTCTCTTACTATTTTCTCTAGTAAGCAGTTAAAGACGACTGGAGACAGGCCATCATCTTGCATTACACCTGTTTTTATGTTGAATGCCTTCAATATTTCACCCCAAAACGTTACTTTTGATGTGGTGTTTGCGAGCGTTTCACGAGTAAGGTTTGCTGATTTAGATTTGATGCAAAATTCTCTGATCACTTTGTCTAGTGTCCTATCAACCGAGTCAAATGCCTTTTTAAAATCTATAAATGTTACAACTATATCTTTGGAGTTTATAAGTCTGTGACGAATTATGGACTTTAGGTTGAAAATCTGTTCTGAGCAAGATCTGCCCTTTCACCACCACCACCACCACCACCACCACCACCACCACCACCACCACCGATGGAAATGCGGGAACATCACGTCAATTGCAGTTAGGCTCAAAATGGCTCTGAGCACTATGGGACTTGACAATTTCGGTCATCAGTCCCCTAGAACTTAGAACTACTTAAACCTAACTAACCTAAGGACACCACACACATCCATGCCCGAGGCAGGATTCGAACCTGCGACCGTAGCAGTCCCGCGGTTCCGGACTGTAGCGCCTAGAACCGCACAGCCACCGCGGCCGGCTAATTGCAGTTAGGGGAACAGCGTAATTCGAAAACGAACATTGCACAGTTATGAGTGTCGGGATGAATCATGCAGAACAAAAACTGTAAGAGGTGATGTACGTTAGTTGGAATAGCCCGCTGCGACTAATACGTGTTTATACTGATGCTTTGTTCACCAGACATGGACTAGTACCTAACGGAGTAATGCGCCTATGCCATACTCCACGTTCATTCGTACAAATACCGTATTTTCTTCTTGTGTTATTCTGAAACATAGTGGCAGACTTAAGGCACACACGAGCGATGAATATGTGGATATGCTTCTGGTCCTTGGTGCGTCTGATAACCGGATTGGTGTTGCCGCTCGTGAATATGCTGCTAGATATCCCGGTCGACGTCATCCAGATAAAACTGTGCTTCGTCGTATGGAGTTTCGCCTTCGGTAGAGAGGTTCTGTCCTTCGATCATCGCGTGACAGAGGTCATCCACGGACTCGCCATACGCCAGGTACTGAGGAAGCTGGTCTGAAGGTCATACGCCAAGAAACCCAGCGAGGTGCACGTAGCGCAGCAAGGTTACAGTGTGTCTCGCAACGCACGTGCTGCACGAGCATGGGCTGCAGCCCTTTCATTATTATTTTACGCAGCATCTGCAGCCTGCAAAAATGGTTCAAATGGCTCTAGGCACTATGGGACTTAACATATGAGATCATCAGTCCCCTAGACTTAGAACTACTTAAACCTAACTAATCTAAGGACATGACACACATCCATGCTCGAGGCAGAATTCGAACCTGCGACCGTAGCAGCAGCGCGGTTCCAGACTGAAGCGCCTAGAACCGCTCGGTCACAGCGGCCGGCTGCAGCCTGCAGACCGCCGTCTGCGAATGCAATTCTGTGAACGGTCCAACAACAACAGGAGGTAGGGTGAAGCAGCGATCACTTGTGAGGGTGTCTTCAATAAGCACAATGCAAACCATTAGTTTGACATTGACCCGCACGTCACCCGCAACCGTGGATATCAAATTCGCTCTGCCATCAACGTGTGCGCCAGAACATTGGGTACAGGATTTTGGGTCCCTAGTTGCTGCTTGACCAGTTGACTGCACTAAGGGTTCATTCATTCCTCTCAAACTATTTGCCTGACGCAATGGAAGGTGTTCCACTTCATGTTCGGCAGAGGTTATGATACCAACCTGATGGTGCATCTCCACACTTTTGAATTCATATGCGAAATCGATCGGGCGGAGGGTCCAGTTGTATGGTCCCCGCGTTCACCTGTCCTAAATCCCCTGGATTTCTTCCTGTGGGGACACTTGAAGAATCGTGTGTATTCTACTCCGCCGACCCATGTGGAAGAAATGACAGCGCGTGTGCATGCTACTCGTGCATCTGCGGATGCAGCCCTATTGCGAAGAGTCCAGAGCTGTATGATCCAGAGGGTCGTGCACTGTTGAGACGTGCAGGGAATATGGCTTGGAATATCTACTCTGAGGACGACGTATTCATTTGTAAACGTCATGTGGTCATTAATATGGAAATTATTGTTGTCATTGGCTGCTAAAATGCTACATTTGACTGGACGCACTATGTGTAGTAAAAATGAGTAGTAGATGTTGAGTTGTGTTACTGTGTAGTTATATTTAGCGTCTAGAAATTGATATTGTCCTTATAGTTATTCTGCGTATTAGGTATCATTTGTTTCAGCTGTCCAGTTCTGACTTGTTTGACCGCGTTTTCGTTATGCTGGCCGCTACAAAGCACTGTACTACGTAAATGTCGGATACGAGTGGCCTCAGATACTGTTTATACTACACTATTGTATGGCGGAATGAAATTACCATTAAAAACAAAAACGCCTGGACCGAGACTCGAACTCTCGACCTCCTGCATGCTAACCCAGCAGTACTCCAGTTTGCTGACAAAGTTGCCGTACATGTGACTAAAGTGTAACTAGATTACCAATCTTTAACGTCCATTGTTGGGGGAATTACACGCATGTGGATAATCCCACGCAGGCTGATTTACGCAGTTTGAATGGCGCAAGCTGTTCGCAGTTGGTGCCACACCTTGCCGGCAGGAGTAACAACTACTACGCGCCTCACGCCAGCCATTTTCCAGTGGCATTGTTGGAGCAGTGAAGTATTGTTTATTTTCGTCGTGCCTCATGTAATTTTGGTTATTTTGCAAGGTAAGTGCTACTATAAGCTGCTTTAATGTAATTCTTGCGTATCAACTACTAACCCTAGATGAAACCTTTGATTGTAGATTTGTCACGAAATTTGAATTAGGTGCCGAGTTATGCTTAGGTAAGTCATCGAACTCACAGTGGGGTAATGCCACGCAGCTGCTGAAGTGCTTGGTATTCCCCCTTACAGGTTATATTTTCAATACTACGAGGTTTTTTTTTTATTTCAGATGTGTAGATATAATAAAAGAAAAACCCAGAAAGCAAAATGGACGCAAGAGGAACTTCGTAAGGCTCTTGATGCCATCAAATCTGGAAGAAAAATAAAGCAGTATCAAGAGCTTTAGATATTCATGAAGCTACTCTGCAAACGGGAATGAACGTTAAAAATACCGAGAGTCCAAAACTTGGAAGAAACGCAATATTTTCGACAGAACAGGAAAATGAAATTAGGGATCATGTTATTACAATGGCCAAGCTGTTCTATGGCATTACATGAATCCAGCTGCGAAAGATTGCATTTGAGTGTGCAGAGGCTAACAACATTGCAAACAATTTTGATAAGTCATCTAGGTTAGCTGGAAAGGATTGGCTAGCTCTATTTTTGAAAACACACCAAAGTATTAGCATGAGAAAACCTGAAGCAACTAGCATTAACAGAATACAGGCATTTAATGAAGAAGAGGTTAATGCATATTTTAAAAATTTAGAACATGTGTTTGAAAAATATAAATTTAAAGAGGGGCGAGTGTTCAACGTCGATAAATACTGTACAAAAGCCCGAGAGAATTTTGGCTCCTAAAGGTGTTAAACAAATAGGTGGGGCCACGTCTTGGGAAAGGGGGAAAAACGTGACTGTGATATGTTGTTTCAGTGCTGCTGGTACCTACATCCCCCCGATGTTTATCTTCCCCAGGAAGAGGATGTCAGATTTCTTAAGTAAAGGTGGACCAGTTGGAGCAATATATGGTTGTTGTGTCAATCGCTGGTCCAATGGGTCATTTTCCGAATGGATCCAACATTTTCAGAACAATGTAAAATCAACTATTTATGACCCTGTGCTGCTGATTTTAGATAATCACAGCAGCCACATTTCACTTGATATTTTTGAATTTTATAAAAAACATTTTATTGTCATGGTAACCATACCTCCACACACTCCTCACAAGCTGCAACCACTAGATGTTACATTCTTTTCTTCTTTGAAATAAGCCTTCAATCGTGAATGTGACATGTATATGAAGTCACAGGTGTATCAAAAAATTACATCATATGAGTTAGCAGAACTTTTTAATAAATCATATATTAAGGTCGCTACCATGGACAAAGGGCAGTCAGGGTTTAAGGCATGTGCGATTTGCCCTTTCAATCCAAACAAATTTCAGCATGACTTACAACAATGTGAGATCTTCAGAGATGTTGTCCTTGAAGATGAAGAGGTTCGGAAGCCAACAAATGGAAATGAAGTGGTTGCATCTACAAACGAGCCACATATCCCCAAAAGGAGTCAAGAACAGATTCCTGGATCTTCAACAGATGATGTTCCACATCTAGTAGGCCTAGAAGAGGTCACAACATCAAGTAAAAATGCATGCGTCAAGCACGTTAGTATATTTGACATATCTCCTGTTCCAAAACAAAAACAAGTTCTTCCTAAGACGAAACAAGCCAAGGGAAAGTCAGTGGTCCTTACAGCAACTCCAGAGAAGAATAAACTGCTAACGGAGTTATCAATAAAGAAACAAAAAGAAGCCACGAAAAAGAAAGCTGAAGGAAACAAGAAAAGAAATCTTAAAGAATAAAGCAGATAAGTGCAGAAATCTGCAACTTAAAGTCTCGAAGAAGAAACAGACATTATATAAGAAGAAACACCACCAAGAAAGTGAAAGTAGCACCGAGGATGACCTAAATCTGGACTTGCAGAACATTTGTGATGACGATGAAATGGATGATATTGATCCATTGGCGATTTCAGAAGATGTCTTAAGTTTGTGGAGAGTTTGGGAAAGATGCAGAACTATGGTACCGATATATTTCTTGTAGCAGATGGGGTCATTAAGAATGTAGTGGCTGGAAAAATACAAAAGGTTACAAGTGCGATCTTTGCTGTATGAGAAAATGAACTCTTTTCACATCAATAAAAATGTAAAAAACGAAAATTATAAGAGATGTTTGTAGAATTACATTATTTCGTTCTTAAATATAATGTTTACTATTTGTAGTAACTAATAAGCAAATAAAAATAGCAAGTATTGTACATTTTTATGGTTTGTTTGTTTTACGTGTTATTACCCAGTACTTTGCGTGTCATTACCCTCAGGGTGGGGAATACCACGCATTTGCACTTTTTTTATTTTAATGTTCAGAATTAAGGTACTGTTTATAACTATTTACAGACGATTGGAATATGTTGAGAAATGTCCATTGTATGGCATGTACTTCTTTTCGTAGGTTCAAAATGGCTCTGAGCACTATGGGTCTCAACTGCTGAGGTCATTAGTCCCCTAGAACTCAGAACTAGTTAAACCTAACTAACCTAAGGACATCACAAACATCCATGCCCGAGGCAGGATTCGAACCTGCGACCGTAGCGGTCCTGCGGTTCCAGACTGCAGCGCCTTTAACCGCACGGCCACTTCGGCCGGCTCTTTTCGTAGGTTTTAATGACGTAACGAATGGCTCACATCGGTTTTTCCTTAGGTAAGTGTATTTCCCCCATTCTTCCCTACTGCCGGAAATACGCACAGGACGAAATTTTGGAAGAGAGATTTTCGTATCACTAGCATGTAAGGCATGGCACAGGAGTCCGAATGTGCGAATTTTTCTTCACGCTGTATAAGTCGCATTTACTTCTGAATGGAAACATTAGTGTCACTATCAGTTCATAAGCTTTTGTGTACTTTTAGCTACATTTCACTAGCAATAATGTATAGGGTAAGAAGTATCTAACAGTAAACTACCCGATGTCAAACTTTCTCACTATAAGATTACCCCTTACAATTGTCGTAGAACGTCCAAACGGCAGATATTGAGATAACCAAAAGGGAAACAGAAAAACAACTACGAGTGTTTAGTAGTGGAAAGCGTCAGATCAGATGAGATACCTATAAGATTCTACAAAGATTATGCGAAAGAACTTACTCCTCATCTAGCAGTAATTTATCGAAGATCGCTCGAGCAACGAAGGGTACATAGCGACTGCAAAAAACTGCAGGTCATTCCCGTTTTTAAGAAGGGCCGTAGGACAGATGCACACAATTATAGACCTATATCGTTGACGTCAATCTGTTGTATAATTATGGGGCATGTTTTACGCTCAAGAATTATGATGTTCTTGGAGAAGGAAAATCTCGTCTATAAAAATCAACATGAATTCCGCTAACAGCTCGCTCTATTCCTCTACGAGATCCAAAGTACTGTAGACAATGGCGCTCAGGTTGATGTGTTCCTTGACTTCCGGAAGGCATTTGAGACCGTCCCGCTCTGCCATTCAGTGAAAAAAAGTACTAGCTTATCGAGTATCGGAGCGGATTTGCGACTGGATTCGAGACTTTTTGCAGACAGAACTCGTCGCGTCAATCTTAACGGTACAAAATCGACAGATATAAAGGTAATTTCCGGTTTACCCTAAGGAAGTGTGATAGGACCATTACTGTTTACAATATACACTCCTGGAAATTGAAATAAGAACACCGTGAATTCATTGTCCCAGGAAGGGGAAACTTTATTGACACATTCCTGGGGTCAGATACATCACATGATCACACTGACAGAACCACAGGCACATAGACACAGGCAACAGAGCATGCACAATGTCGGCACTAGTACAGTGTATATCCACCTTTCGCAGCAATGCAGGCTGCTATTCTCCCATGGAGACGATCGTAGAGATGCTGGATGTAGTCCTGTGGAACGGCTTGCCATGCCATTTCCACCTGGCGCCTCAGTTGGACCAGCGTTCGTCCTGGACGTGCAGACCGCGTGAGACGACGCTTCATCCAGTCCCAAACATGCTCAATGGGGGACAGATCCGGAGATCTTGCTGGCCAGGGTAGTTGACTTACACCTTCTAGAGCACATTGGGTGGCACGGGATACATGCGGACGTGCATTGTCCTGTTGGAACAGCAAGTTCCCTTGCCGGTCTAGGAATGGTAGAACGATGGGTTCGATGACGGTTTGGATGTACCGTGCACTATTCAGTGTCCCCTCGACGATCACCAGTGGTGTACGGCCAGTGTAGGAGATCGCTCCCCACACCATGATGCCGGGTGTTGGCCCTGTGTGCCTCGGTCGTATGCAGTCCTGATTGTGGCGCTCACCTGCACGGCGCCAAACACGCATACGACCATCATTGGCACCAAGGCAGAAGCGACTCTCATCGCTGAAGACAACACGTCTCCATTCGTCCCTCCATTCACGCCTGTCGCGACACCACTGGAGGCGGGCTGCACGATGTTGGGGCGTGAGCGGAAGACGGCCTAACGGTGTGCGGGACCGTAGCCCAGCTTCATGGAGACGGTTGCGAATGGTCCTCGCCGATACCCCAGGAGCAACAGTGTCCCTAATTTGCTGGGAAGTGGCGGTGCGGTCCCCTACGGCACTGCGTAGGATCCTACGGTCTTGGCGTGCATCCGTGCGTCGCTGCGGTCCGGTCCCAGGTCGACGGGCACGTGCACCTTCCGCCGACCACTGGCGACAACATCGATGTACTGTGGAGACCTCACGCCCCACGTGTTGAGCAATTCGGCGGTACGTCCACCCGGCCTCCCGCATGCCCACTATACGCCCTCGCTCAAAGTCCGTCACCTGCACATACGGTTCACGTCCACGCTGCGCGGCATGCTACCAGTGTTAAAGGCTGCGATGGAGCTCCATATGCCACGGCAAACTGGCTGACACTGACGGCGGCGGTGCACAAATGCTGCGCAGCTAGCGCCATTCGACGGCCAACACCGCGGTTCCTGGTGTGCCCGCTGTGCCGTGCGTGTGATCATTGCTTGTACAGCCCTCTCGCAGTGTCCGGAGCAAGTATGGTGGGTCTGACACACCGGTGTCAATGTGTTCTTTTTTCCATTTCCAGGAGTGTATATTGATGACCTAGTAGAAATCGTCGGATGCTCTCTAAGGCTGTTTTCGCAGATGATGCGGTTGTCTGTAACAAAGAAGCAACACCGGAAGATAGTAACGATTTGCCAGAATGACCATAGCCGACCACGGTGGCCGAGCGGTTCTAGGCGCGTCAGTCCGGAACCGCGCGACCACTAGGGTCGCAGGTTCGAATCCTGCCTCGAGCATGGATGTGTGTGATGTCCTTAGGTTTAAGTAGTTCTAAGTCTAGGGGACTGATGACCACAGATGTTAAGTCCCATAGTGCTCAGAGCCATTTGAACCAGAATGACCACCAGAGAATTGATGAATGGTGCAGGCCCTGGCAGCTGACCCTGAACATAAACGTAACAGCCTGCCCATGCATAGGAAAGGAATCCACTACTGCATAGCTACACTATTGACGACAAACCTGTGGAAGCAGTATCTGCCGTAAAATATCTAGGAGCGACCTTAAAAAGCAAATAGTGGGGGAGAAGCGGATGCCAGACTCAGATTCAAAGGAAGAATCTTAAGGAAATGTAACTTATCCACGAAGGAAGTGGCTTATAAGACGGTTGTTCGACCAATTCTTCAGTACTCTTCATCTGTCTGCGGTCACCACGTGATATGACTGATACATGAGACAGGGAAGATCCAACGAAGAGCGGCACGTTTCGTCACGGAACCTTACAGTCGGCATTACGGAGACACTCAACAAACTCCACTGGCAGACGCTACAAGAGAAGCGTTGTGTGCATCACGGAGAGATTTACTATTGAAATTTCGAGAGAGCACTTTCCGGGAAGAGTCGGACTTGTTACTTCCTCCTTCATACGTCTCGCGTAATGACCATGAGGAGAAAATTCGATAAATCAGATCCAATACAGAGGCTTAACGACAGTGATTCTTCCCATGCGCTATTCGCGAGTGGAATAGGTTGGAAGGTTCAGTTAGTGGTAGAAAAAGTACCTTCTGCCACACACCATTAGGTGGCTTGCGGAGAATGATGTAAATGTAGATTCGTAAATCAAGACGACGTGGTTGGCAACTAGCGTCATTTCACAGTGGGTGGTATGAATTATGAAAAGGAGTTTAATAAGAAGCTACAACGCTGCACTACCATGTATACAAAAATCACATTTTTAACCGCATATTTTGTTTTTTAAAAACCTATTGACAAGCGTTACGGAACTTAAACACGCGAAACGGAAGATAGGATTTTTATTTATTTATTTTTTTTTCACAAGGAAAGCAGAGTGTTTAAGGACAAGATTAATTCATAAAACGACGTGGCGTGGTCTTACATACCGACAACAGTTTTTACAACTGGAAATTGGAGCAGTTTGTTTCTCCTGGCACCACACGCAGCATAAATGCAAGGCACCCGGCGAGCAGCGAGATGCAATATACCAGCCGCCAGCAACGCGGCGGCAACGTCAACGTAGGTGTATCAGTGCATACGATTCAGATTTACTGAACCTAGGATGCAATGATATGCAGCCATAATTCAAAATCTGTACCAGACCGGACTCGAACCTGGATTTTCTGTTTACCGCGAGCAGTGGCTTTAACCCTGGCCACGGCCTGAGCGTACCGTGGCGAGAAGCGTGCAGGACGTTTCATGGTCTCAAAACACGGGCCAACGCTGTAGTGTCCTGAGCAAAAGTTATTTGTTCAGCTGTGTGTGGTAGCGTTCTGCAGAGATCGGACAACAATGGAGTCGGACGTATAACTGACCGATTTGATATTTGTAAGGTGCCTCTTACGTGAGGAATTCATTTTTACCAGTTTTAATAAATTATTTTCTCTTATTGATGTATTCACGATAGTTAGGAAGTGCTGTAGTCCGTAGCCCGCCATAAGTCGGAGAGCATTTCCCACGCTGGCTGGGTAGGTGACGAAGCGACCATATGTCGCGCGTAGTGGGGTGGGGCTCGGCGCTGGACCGTAGCAACAAGCGTCAGCCTGGAAATATACATGACGGGAAGTACCGCCACCTTGGCGCCAAAGTCACCGATTTTGTTTATTTATATTTAATAATTAAAGTCATTTATGACAACATGAATACTAGGAGGAGCCTCTAGATGCTTAAAACTATTTATCATAATTTTGCCTCGTTAAAATTCACACCCGTTCATTAACAAATGCATATCCTAGTAAGTACGAACTTGATCGAAAATCCACAAACTGTGACGAAACTAGTAAGAGATATGGACTGCGCGCCAAAGTCGGCAGTCAGCGTTAAGAGCTGTTCCTGTCTTGTTCGATGGAAGCCATGCTCTCGGTTACGGGTAGTTTGTGACCCGACTGTTTCAGAATTGATTTAACAGGAATAAAAGTGATATTACGGAATTTCTGAATGTTAATTTCGAGTAAACAGATATCCCAAAGGTGATCGACAGCAATTTCAGATAATTAGCTTTCACCGACAGAGACATCCAATGCGCCAATGAAGAATCTGCACGGGACGACATTTACGAGAGCTGCACCGCGCACAGGTAGGAGGAAATCTGACGACACGACCCACCAAGGCGGATCAAGGAAGGTCCGACTTACACCTGCAAATTCCGGGTGCAAATGCTGACCAGTTATATTGTACCTGACCAGTTATATCGTACGTCACATATACCACCCTCTACAGATTCGCGGCTAAGCTGAGTAATAACAGTATCAGTTTAGAAGTGAGGGGATCTTGCATATTGGAAGAGAATACTTTTCTGAAAGTGTACTTCTTCAGCGGAAGGAAAGTTCCAAGCACTCTAGGAAACAGAGAGAATTGTTTTGAGATTCGTTGGTTGGTTGGCTTGTTGATTTGGGGGAGGGGACCAAACAGCGAGGTCATCGGTCCCATAGGATTGGGGAAGAATGGGGAAGGAATTCGGCCGTGTCCTTTCAAAGGAACCATCCCAGTATTTGCCTGAGGCGATTTGGGGAAATCACGGAGAACCTCCCGAATGCGAGTCCAGTGTGCTAACCACTGCGCCACCTCGCTCTGTATCGTTTGGAGAGTTTAATACACTGCATGGGAGTTTACAGTCAGATCCAGATACATTCCATGAATACAGGAGAATGTCTGTCTCAACATCTGAGTATGTTTAGAAAGAGATTGATACATGCTTCGACTATATCACAAGAGGAAAATCTTTGTTACCTTGAGTTCAGTAAAACTGAATTCAACAACTCTTTTGGTTTTTTAAATTTTATTTTAATTCAGAAAATTACATAGTTTAAACAATTGCATTTAACATGTAATGACAGTAACAGCATACATGGAATTAAATTTGTTAATGGACTAATTATATCTTGGTAGGGAGAAAGCGGCAAAATGTGTTGTGTGGAGCGTCGCTGACTAATGTAGAAGCAATTTTAGTGTAACGATAGGAAGTGTGCTCTTCACGTGGTACGTTGATGGCCTTACAGACACCTAATATTTAATAGTAACATCAGATTTTTTTTGCAGGAGATGCAGTTCTCTACTATGAATTCTATCTTAAAAAGGCAGCACAAATATGAAGTGAAATATTGATAAGATTTATAAGTGGTGCTAAAATCGGAAATTATTTTAATGTTCCAATCCTCCAAAATGTTCACAAACTCCAAAAGTAGTATCTTTTAACTACCATATCAAGATACAATTACAGCAGGTCATTTGTGAAATAATTTCTACTGCTTTAGCCACTTTTTTACTAATATTCGATAATCTAATTGCTAATAAAACATTAGTAAAAAGACGATAAGCAGCAGAAATCGTCATGTATCAAAATTCAGCCTGCATATGTTTATGCCCACAAAACTCTAAAAGTAATCAGTCGATTGACTGGATACTTTGACAACGTTGCATTCAATACGTGCGGTTTTACAAATATGTAATATATAAAGGTGAAACGCTACCAAAAGTATCAAGAAATATTTAACCGATTTACTTCCAATTTTAAACGATACTCTACTAAACATTCAGACACTATATTCTTTTAAACTACAAATGTACAGGGTTTCTGTTAAACTGATTATGAGAAAGAAAATGCTCTACTGCAAATATGCGTGGTTTTATAGGATATGGATTCCGCTTTATGCAATATCCATAGTTTAACTGCGAATGCGGGAAGAAGGACGAGAGCTGCAGATCCAAAAGGTGAAAGTGTGCTCCCTTTATGCAGCAGTTTTAACTACGATAGCGTGGCATTTCACCCATTAAGAAACAATGTTTCCCCATATGTATACAACGAAGAGTCAAAGAAACTGGTACACCTGCCTAATACCGCGTAGGGTCCCCGCGAGCACGCAGAAGTGCCGCAAAACGACGTGGCATGGACTCCACTAAAGTCTGCAGTAGTGCTGGAGCGAACTGACATCATGAATCCTGCAGGGCTTTCCACAAATCTGTAAGACTACGAGTGGGTGGAGATCTCTTCTGAACAGCACGTTGCAAGGCATCCCAGATATGTTCAATAACGGGCATGTCTGGGGAGTTTGGTGGCCAGCGGAAGTGTTTAAACTCAGAAGAGTGTTCCTGTAGCCACTCTGTAGCAATTCTGGACGTGTGGGGTGTCGCGTTGCCCTGCTGGAATTGCCCAAGTCCGTCGGCACGCACAATAGCCATTAATGGGTGCAGGATGCTTATGTACGTGTCACCTGTGTACACAACAACGTTTATTTTTCTTCCTCAGAGTCAGTTTCCACATAAAACAGGGAAGTTGTATTTCTATCGTATCGGCATATGGTTGGGATAATACTATAAATCTGAATTTGCAATAGCAAAAGACTCCTGAAGGTGAGAGATGATGATATGGGGGGGGGGGGGAGAGGGAGAGGGAGGGAGAGAGAGAGAGAGAGAGAGAGAGAGAGAGAGAGAGAGAGAGAGAGAGAGAGGTGGAAGAAAATGGACAGAGAGCGGGAGAGTAGAGTATGGACGGCAGAGAATAGGATTAGCCGTAGTAGTAGGAGGAGGAGGAGGGAGGAGGAAGGGGGAGAGGGGGGGGAGGGAGGGAGAGAGAGAGAGAGAGAGAGAGAGAGAGAGAGAGAGAGAGAGAGAGAGAGGTGGAAGAAAATGGACAGAGAGCGGGAGAGTAGAGTATGGACGGCAGAGAATAGGATTAGGCGTAGTAGTAGTAGTAGTAGTAGTAGTAGGAGGAGGAGGAGGAGGAAGGGGGAGAGGGGGGAGAGAGAGAGAGAGAGAGAGAGAGAGAGAGAGAGAGAGAGAGAGAGAGAGAATAGGGACAGGTACGGAGGAGGAGGAAATTAGGACGTATATCTAATTCCCCAACATATTATAACCTTTGTGCTTTTTTCTTTCTTTTCCAGTTTACCATACTGAGCCACAGTAACGCGTGGCTGGGTGTAGCTAGCTATTTCACAGATTTACAATACAGCCGTAGCTCTCAAAACATTTCATGTAACATGGACAAATTGAAGTAGAGAGAATAAAATTCGTGTGTGTAAATTTGTGGAATTACGAAATAAATCATCGTATCGGCTCAGTCGTAGGAAAAGCAGGCAGTAGACTTCTGTTTCATAGACAGGCTACCGAGGAAGAAAAAAAAAAAAAAAAAAAAAAATCTACAAAGGATGCTCCTTACCGAACACTATCGTGACCCATCCTGACATATTGCTCAGGTATGCGGGAACACTACCAGATAAGACTAGCACTGGATGCAGGAAGTGGTGTACGAATGCTCTGTTTCATTTTGCTCACGAGAGAGCGTCATGGGTATGTTGCAAAATCTGAACTGGCAGACGGTTAACTGAAGACGCATTATACCGCGAAGGTTTACCTATAAAATTCCAAGAAGCAGGTTTCGTGACTAATTTTAAGCTATAGCTCCCTAAATATCTTTCCAGTAGGGATCACGATTACAAGATCTCGTCTAATGACTACATTTAAAGGGTGCTGACAAAAACGATGTTGCAAATGCGAAGTACATTTGTTATGGATACGTAGAGGCGTTTCTTACCAGAGTAGCAGCCTAAATGAGCTCCAGAAATAGAATCACGTAACCTATTGTCATTCACAGCACAATATATACGCCACAACGTCAAGCAAAAGGTACGTAGAGAGATACTTCGATAAAACTACTCGATGTATTTGGAAGTATAACCTTACGGATGATAGTAGACTATTAAATATCAGTGAATCGCACACGCATTCATGTTAATTTCAGACCACATTATGCAATATTTTAGTGTGATATGCGTCTAATAAGTGAATCTGCGAAGTCGGTAAACTCATGTCGTCTTGAATTTGCGCGAATAAATTTTCAGTTGTTCTAGCAAAACTCGTTTTTTGCTCTTAACTGTGGTACGGAGGATATAGTGTTTTGTGTGGTTCATGCATTTCGTAAACTGTGTCCCATATGTTTGTGGGGCTACATATGATTTTTAAAGTGGCTCTGTTTAAACGCGTCGAGACGTTACTTAAAGCATTGCTGAAAGTTTGCACTAGTCTGACACAGATTAGTGTTCGCAGTAAACTCTGTGTACTTCACTTACGTTTGTTGTTTCATGTGGTGCATGGCATCTGATTTCTGTCAGTGGCGTATAATGCTATAGCATCATTCATTTCCGGACAAACTTTGTAAAATTTTCCTAAGAGCTTGGAAAACGAGGTTATTTTGTCATATTCTCTTCGCTTACTGCTGTTTTTCCGGAAGTAATACTTTCTATTTGTTATGTTGTCGACCGTTGTTTTGAGCACCTACTGTGGAGCACAACACCAAATACTGCTCTTGAGCGCAAAGTGGGTAGATCTGGCTATTCGCAGATGGGCAGTGGTCCTGTGCGAGATGGGCCAAAGCGGTGTATTGGGAGAGGACAGGGCAGGAGAAGGGGAGCTCCGTGTTTGCCACGGACAAAGGACAGAAACCGTTAAGGGGAGGCCCGTTCCCAGGTAGCGTGGGCTCTTGGGCTCATGGGAACTGGAGGGAAACGTCTGTTGAACGAGTGAAGAAACATTTTGCTGGGTGAGCACCGTTAAAACAATATTAGGACGAAAGGCGCGCAGTTTTGCGTAAACATAGCGATGGCTGGCAGTGATATCCTTGTAACTCGATTTTGTTAAATTTTGCAGATGAAGCAAAAACAGTTTATTAAGAAATAATGTAAAGCGATGAAGTTGCTACATGTGTAACTATATAGTAGAAGCCTAGTTATTGACAGAACTCCATACACTTTCAGATACCTCTTAGACTACGGAGTTGCTGGAATTACAAGTTCGCACATACACGAGTTAACGAAGTTATTGCCTACAATTTGTCTGTGCTAATGTACGCGCGGAGAGCAATCGCCAGCAGGTTCGCGTGCCCGAAAGATTCGATATCTGCTGTCGGCCTGCCACCTATGGATGAACGCGAGAACTATCAGCTTCACAGCAGATTATCAAACGTAACAACCTCAAACCTACCGCAGTGTAACTACTGCATCGGTATATCGACTATTTCTCAGGAGAAACAGTGATGTTACACTCAATATTCTTGCAGTTTGTCTTGTGAAAGAAGAACAAACAAAGCGTCTGAGGCGTAACTCTTGAGTGATGAAACTGGGTATTACTAACGCAGCTTCTACTGTGAAGTTACTGTACAGCAACGTAATTTACTTCCTACAACTGCTGTCAGTATACCGTCCTCAAAGAACTTATTTTCTCTGTCGCTGCCTAGTTGTCGAGGAGTTAATAACCTCTGTTTTTTATGTTATTCATTCTTCAACAATGAGTACTGTATAATGAAATAGAACTTCATATCTGAGTGCCAACAGTAGTAAGTCATAATCTCAAAACATTCTCTTGAGATACGGAAGTACCTGAAAAAAAAGAAAACAACCTTTATTAGACGAGTTCAGGACACAGTCTATAGTATTCCCCTAAGCTTTCTCTCTTCATATTTATGTCATACAGACAACAAACATTCTCTTCTCGTAGCGCTAATAAAAGAAAGAGTTGGTTCTCGACTGAGCTATTTCGGCACAAAATTTGTTAACAAAAATAGAAAATCAAATCATACTAAACGAACATACTGAATCGCTAAAACAAAGACATCGCTTCCTGAGTGACGCCAAACCGTCTACCGCCACAACACGTGCTACCGGTAAGGTGGTTTCGGCCGCTTCCATACACTACGTTCACATACGACACATCTTCCGAAAGACGAAAACCGAGTTTTGGAAACAGGTTTTGGCTGTCGTGTTTTCATGCTGAGGTCTGAAGCGGATTTGTTAGCCCAGTTAAATATGTCGCCTTAAAGATAGCATTTTCAGATTTTGATTTAGTCAGCCCAATCGCTATTTCTCTTCAACTAGATGAGTGCAAAAAGCTTCAACCAAATACCGGTACTTATTCTTCACTGTACAAAAAGCCACCCCGTCCATATTACCCGAAAATCTTTAAAAGCAAGAAGACCTCTGACAGTCCAAGCACATTTCAAAACCGGTTGCGTTTACGTGGGAGCGAAAATCGATTGCGGAATTGGAAAACCGCCAATTAGAAGCGTAGTTCCACAGTCGATTTTGAAGTGTTTACATGACCACCCAGAAGCAGTATTGAAAATCTGTTTACGAAATCCTGTTTTGGGAGTCCCATGTAAACGGTGTGATTGCGAGACAGCTGTCGCAGCAACTGCAGTTGCTGTTCGCTTGCCTGCGGTGTTGGCGAATCAGCCTTTTTAGAGCTAATTCTGGCTCCTTTTTAATACCATTTAGCTAGCAAATGAGTGATTTAGCTGCGATCCGGAAGTACGTTTTCACAATCATCTGCCTGTTTTCTGCCTTTGTTTTTCTTGAGACTAGGAAAGCATTAAGTCATGATGATTAAAGGAAAATTATATGCATTTAACTAATATTTCAAAACACGTTTTAATAATCCCTTGAAAATTTATTACTAGAGGGAATTAAAAAGCGTAACAAAGAAAACAAAGTGTGTTCTGGGCTCGTCAAAGTACACACACTGCTATAGAAGAACAAAAATGTAACTGCAAAAATATAAACAGTTGAGGGCGTTACTGGAAACGCTGTTGCACCACAGCTGACATCAGCAAAGTATCACAGCTTCACAATTATGAAGGAAGCTTTTCTAAACAAAGCAGAATTTGCTTTATGCATTATGAATAAGACGACCTACAATTCACAGCTGCAATATACCGGGTGATCAAAAAGTCAGTATAAATTTGAAAACTTAATAAACCACGGAGTAATGTAAATAGGTAGAAATTGACACACATGCTTGGAATGACATGGGGTTTTATTAGAACCACCCCATGTTGCTAGCCCGTGAAAGATCTCTCGTGCACGTCGTTTGCTGTTGATCGTGTGCTCAGCAGCCACTTTCGTCATGCTTCGCCTTCCAGATCCCCAGACCTCAGTCCGTGTGATTATTGGCTTTGGGGTTACCTGTAGTCGCAAGTGTATTGTGATCGACCGACATCTCTAGGGAGGCTGAAAGACAACATCCAACGGCAATGCCTCACCTTAACTCCGGGGCCGACCGGATGGCCGTGCGGTTCTAGGCGCTACAGTCTCGAACCGCGTGACCGCTACGGTCGCAGGTTCGAATCCTGCCTCGGGCATGGATGTGTGTGATGTCCTTAGGTTAGTTAGGTTTAACTAGTTCTAAGTTCTAGGGGTCTGATGACCTTAGAAGTTAAGTCCCATAGTGCTCAGAGCCATTTGCTTTACAGTGTTGTTCACAACATTATTCCTCGACTACAGCTATTGTTGAGGAATGATGGTGGACATATTGAGCATTTTCTGTAAATGACATCATCTTTGCTTTGTCTTACTTTGTTATGCTAATTATTGCTATTCTGATCAGATGAGGCGCTATCTGTCGGACATTTTTTGAACTTTTGTATTTTTTGGTTCTAATAAAACCTCATGTCACTCCAAGCATGTGTGTCAATTTGTACCTCTCTATCTACATTATTCCGTGATTCATTCAGTTTTCAAATTTATACTGACTTTTTGATCACCCGGTAAAATGTGCAAGTGACAAATGAGGAGAGGAACAGCGAACTTCTGCTCAGTGCTAAATACAATGCACAAATGATTTGTACGAAGCAGTACTAAATATATGTTTCGTTGACACAAATTAAGGTTCAAATTAACATTTATAGAGATGCAAATCATCCTTTTGGAACTTTTGAAAATGCGAGCCTATTGTTTCTGCGTTATTAAGGATATGTAAGTCAAATGTTATATGTTCATAGTTAATTATTTGTATAACTGTAATGATAGCAATTCCAAATTAAGAAAATAAAGTCATACTAGTCTGTTAACAGTATAATTATTGCAAAATCAATCTGCACAGAATACACCTTACTTTATTTCAGTTTTTTCCTCGCTTCTTTCGTTTTGGAGAGTTGGCAACACTGCTTCCCTGTGAAGCGTCGCAAGGCAGCGTTCTGTATCTGCATCATCTAGCAGTACTCCGCAAGCCAACTGACGTTGTGTGTTGGGGCGTACTTCTGGTACCGCTGATTTATTCTCCCTCCATCGTTCCACTCGCGAATGGCGCGTGAGAACATTGATTGTCGATACGTCTCTGCATTAGCTCTAATTCTTCGAATTTTCGTGAGATGTTATGTGGGATAAAGTTCTATGCTGCCCGACTCTTCCACGAGTCTACTTCCTCAACATTTCAGTAGTAAACCTCTCCGTAACTCACAACGCCTCTCTTGTAGCATCTGGCACTGGAGTTTGGTTCAAATGGCTCTGAGCACTATGGGACTCAACATCTGAGGTCATGAGTCCCGTAGAACTTAGAACTACACATCCATGCCCGAGGCAGGATTCGAACCTGCGGCCGTAGCGTCTCTCTCTTACAAATTATATCGTGTAAATACATTAAATGTTTTCGCAGTTGCGAACTGGATAACCATAATCTGTGTAACGGAACAACAACAATGAAAATTTGAGCCGAACCAGGACTCGAATCTGGATTTCCCGTTTATCGCGAGCAGTAGCCTTACCAGTTGGCTAGCCGAGTACGACTCACGGGTAGACCCAAACCTCCATATGTCGTCCACCATCTGTCTACAATCTGCATTCTTACATTCATTACGTGTATTGTTGTGCAGAGGAGATACTTTCGAAATAGTCTTGCCCGGTGTCGGCGGATAAATACCCTATTGCAATGCCTGTGTTGTTCTGAATTACGATGCAAATGTCCGCCCCTGGTAGCTGAGTGGTCAGCGCGACAGAATGTCAGTCCTAAGGGCCCGGGTTCGATTCCCGCCTGGGTCGGAGATTTTCTCCGCTCTGGGACTGGGTGTTGCGTTGTCCTAATCATCGTCATTTCATCCGCATCGACATGCAAGTCACCGAAGTGACGTCAAATCGAAAGACTTGCACCCGGCGTACGTTCTACCCGAGGGGAGGCCCAAATGCAAATTTCCTTCGAACAAGCATGCATGCACCGTATTCGGGATAACACAGGCACTGCAGTATCGTATCCCGTAAGTGTCCCAGATTGACGAACAATATTCAAGAATTAGTCGAACAAGCGCCTTGCAAGCCACTTCTTTCATGGATGAGATACATTTTTTTTTTTTTAACACAACTACAGACACGTGTCTGACACCACACTGTCGGGTATTTGGGGGTTTCAACTTTTAGTACTTCCGTTAACCGCACCGTACTATTAGTACCTTCAAACAAATCCTTCCTCACCCTGCTTGTCGAGACCCATGACCTGTTTGTTAGTAATTTATTTATTGCTAAATTCAGCGATGCGCTTTACGAAGCCAGTTTGACTAAATTATCTGACATTGCACGAGAAAAAAACTTACGCCTTATGCCTTAATTTATATACTTTGAGTACGATGTTAATTATTAACCGCAATAAAATCTCTCTGAATCTTTAAACCTCGTATTCGCTAGGAAGAGAGAACATTAATCACGAAAGTTCTTGGCAAAGAAGAGGAACAAACAGTATCAGATGGAGATAAGCTGGTAGCTAGAAAATATCGCTATTGTCCCAAAAAACGGAAAATCTCCACAATACGTAAATGTTGTAATGTCTAATCTGTGGACAGTGCTTGTGGGCTGTGTGTCAATTGTTTTTGTCATAAAATTTTTTCTACAAGAGAACTATTTTATTTATATGTGAAACAATGAAGAAGAAAGCTTATTATTTTCTAAGGAATGAATAAGTCTGAACTTTAAATTACCCTCTGAAAACTGCATAATTTTATAACTCAAGCGGCAGTTTTAGTATTTTATGAATACTTTAGTGTTAAATGTGAGTTTAATTTACTAAATGTAATTTTCTTCCCTAATTCTTCCAAACTCCCCTAATTATGCATAAAAAGTGCTGATAGTGAAGAGCAGAAGACAAACGGAATATACAGAGTGAATTTAACTCCATGAGTGTGGTTGTCGCACGAACTCACGTCTGTAGGTCTTCCTATGAATCTCAGTCTGCCATCTACTTTTCCTATGTACGCGTGTACGTATGTGTGTGTATTGTTGACAAAGGCCATCGGCCGAAAGATTTAAGTGTGAAAATCTTTATGTTGTGCCTATCTGCGACTCCGCATCTCCGCTGTATGGTGAGTAGCCACTTCACATCTCAGAAGATTGTTACATTCCATCCTGGATTTTCCATTGTTAGACTTCTTACTATTTGTTTTATGTGATCAATCCACTCACGATCGGTCTGGGTAGTTGCTCCTAGATGTTTTACTGTAGACACTGTTTCCACCAATTTGTCAGCAATAATGTAGTTTTACAGTAGACGGTTTCTTTTCCTATGTGTGCACAGTATGTTACTTTTATTTACGTTCAGAACCAACTGCCAGAGCCTGCGTTATTCATCAATCCTTTGTAAATCATTCTGCAAATCGATACTGTCATCTGGAGTTTATACTTTCTCATAGGCAATCGCATCATCTGCGAACACTCTTAAAGAGATTCCGACTCTTTCTACTACGTATGTTATTTACATACATTACAAACAGTAACGGTCCTACCACACTTCCTTGTGGTACTCCGGAGGCAGCAAGCAGTGCAACTTTACATTCCCCTAAATAGTCATAGTAAATGACAGCCTATGACGGAATCCGCACACCGACACAAAACGAGACAAAGAAAATGAGCGTATTTAAATAAAATGTTGCGATCGCGTTTCGGTAACCCAAGTCCAGAAACTGTACTCTAAACTTACAGAGCATTCGTACGACCAATCCCAGACTACTGAGCATGTCTACTGACAGCATGGGGACAACAATGTAAGTGTTGCAGTGTTCGAGCGCCAAAATTTAAGGATAGCCGCAAGGTTACATTATACCACAAAAACGAAATAATATATATCAAGAATCCTCTCAGGGGTTGCGACAACTCAGAAACCGTAAAATAATATCTGAACAGAGCTAGAAAAGATGACGAAAGACCAAAAATACGGCCGTCTAGAAATTCTACATGAAGTTTACTCTCATCTCCAAGATTTCAGAGCTTTCTCCATTAAAAATAGTTCCCTAAAGCCTATAAATAAACAATTGAACGAACGTCGAAAATAGTGACATGAGTGCATAAACATTCCTTCCTTTCAAAGATATGTTACAGGATAGTGAAGCGAAGTGCAGTACATTGTCTACAGTCACAGCTAGAAAATCCAGCTTTTACCCCACGTAAACTATTAAACCAGCAACATAGCAGACATATATTTAGGTCAGTGAAACGAAAGATGTGTGGACCAATAATATTCCCAAAAAATACAAGCTAAGAAAGTACTTAACCTAGAAGTAGTACAACAAACAATAACCAGAGCTTTGTTTTTGGCAGTACGCAGCGGATGGCAGTGTCTTCACGAATAAAATTGCTGGTTTTATTCGTTGTAAGTTGGGACGACACTTTTTTTCATATATCGGCATCTTGCATTTACTTCATCTGATTTTGTAAAAAGTCTGAAAGAAGCGGTTGGAAAGCAACTGCTTCGAGGTGTTGATTTGCCTGAACGCGTTAAGATTTATGACACCAAGTATCTGCCAGAAAATCCTGGAAAGCATCTGGTATTTGGTGAAACCAAAATTAAGTTAGCCCACAAATTTTGCTTAAATGAAGGAGTTAAGGAACTCTTGATTTCCGTGTACATCTTCAAGAAAATAAATTCCCATGTACAGTACTTTCCCATAAACATGGTTTGGATACAATTCCAATATCTTCCAGTGAATGTGAAAGGGGTTTATCTCAAATGAATATTATAGTTACATCATCTACGTCATCTCTGCTTCCACGAACTGCTTCTGCACTGGATGTGGAATTCAACCACGCGAAAGGAACATAGATAGAAATACATAATGAAAAGAATAAGAACAAATCAGTAGGCAGGAACCCCTAGCAATTGATAAACTGTGCCCTAACAGAACAACATTCCTAAACCAAGGCTGATACGGTCATCAATGTCTTACGTGGCTGCCATTTTCTAAATAAAGTAATTGCATTCCATAGCGGCGCCATTCCACCTCTTTATTCGTGCTTACATCGTGCTGAGAAACCAAACAAGCGAGCCGGGGAATATTTAGTTGTGTAACCTACGCCTGTCGACATTCTCAGTTTATTCATTCAATGAAAATACTATTGGAAAGCAATTTAGGTAATAAGTACATATTTCGAAATAGTAAATATGAATGTCGGTAGATGCTAGCCGTGTGCATTACGTAAAAATGTACTACCCAAACGCCTACACCTTTAAGTAATTAACCTCTATAGGTATACAGATGCCCAATGAACAGTAAACTATCATTTGTTAAGCAAGAATTTTTTTATTGGCGCTAAATTATGACCCTATATACTTTAAAATGGTGGTAGAATAGTGACACTAATTTAACTTTGTGACCAGGTGAGAGACGTGCAAATGAAAGTCCAAGTTACCGTAAGTTCTATTGTTTATTATAAACCTTGTCACAAAACGTGTGCAGTAGCTGCAGTGAAGTACAACACAAGCACGTTTAATAACATTCCTAATCACTGACAAATCATCACAAAAACATGAAACAGTTACAAGTAACTAAGGTTGAGAGAGATTCAAGACAAGGAACCGATAGTTAGGTTACTGTATTATTAGCATACTGATCTGTTTCCGTGATCTGACAACGACTGCCAAACTGAGTTCGTAAAACTATGTATGCTAGTAGGGTATCTTCCTCCTACTCTTAACACTAACGTTTACTGAGTGCAATGCGACCTATACACGCCGAAGCCGGTTGTTTATCTTACCTTTTTTTACGGCGTCAGTGTGTTGTCTGCCAGTGCTGCTGTCGGCGGACATTGTATCGGACAGTGCCTGTGAATCCAGAAAAGCTATCTAATGCAAACTTTACAGCATGCTCCAGTTCGAGCTGCAAAGTGAAATGACTACTACTCACACGGAATTCTGTAAGCAGAATTCGAAATGATTCTCTCACTAGCAGTCTAATTGTCACCATAGTTCCTCTTGCCTTCCCTCCTAACATTCGCCTCTTGTCACAAGCAGTCATCCAATGAATGTCATTTCTCCTGGAGTGTGCTCCACATCAATAATTTTCCAAAACTACTACATCAGGTCTTACTGACCAATGAAATTCTCGCATTTTCGCGCCTAGAAGCCTACAGCTAAAGAAAGGGGCCAGTCATATACAGGGTGTACATAAAGCCCACGAACGCTTTCAGTTATTTATTTCAGAAGAACTAAACATTGAACAGATATACAGGGTGTTTCAAAAATGACCGGTATATTTGAAACGGCAATAAAAACTAAACGAGCAGCGATAGAAATACACCGTTTGTTGCAATATGCTTGGGACAACAGTACATTTTCAGGCAGACAAACTTTCGAAATTACAGTAGTTACAATTTTCAACAACAGATGGCGCTGCGGTCTGGGAAACTCTATAGTGCGATATTTTCCACATATCCACCATGCGTAGCAATAATATGGCGTAGTCTCTGAATGAAATTACCCGAAACCTTTGACAACGTGTCTGGCGGAATGGCTTCACATGCAGATGAGATGTACTGCTTCAACTGTCCAATTGTTTCTGGATTCTGGCGGTACACCTGGTCTTTCAAGTGTCCCCACAGAAAGAAGTCACAGGGGTTCATGTCTGGCGAATAGGGAGGCCACTCCACGCCGCCCCCTGTATGTTTCGGATAGCCCAAAGCAATCACACGATCATCGAAATATTCATTCAGGAAATTAAAGACGTCGGCCGTGCGATGTGGCCGGGCACCATCTTGCATAAACCACGAGGTGTTCGCAGTGTCGTCTAAGGCAGTTTGTACCGCCACAAATTCACGAAGAATGTCCAGATAGCGTGATGCAGTAATCGTTTCGGATCTGAAAAATGGGCCAATGATTCTTTTGGAAGAAATGGCGGCCCAGACCAGTACTTTTTGAGGATGCAGGGACGATGGGACTGCAACATGGGGCTTTTCGGTTCCCCATATGCGCCAGTTCTGTTTATTGACGAAGCCGTCCAGGTAAGAATAAGCTTCGTCAGTAAACAAAATGCTGCCCACATGCATATCGCCGTCATCAATCCTGTGCACTATATCGTTAGCGAATGTCTCTCGTGCAGCAATGGTAGCGGCGCTGAGGGGTTGCCGCGTTTGAATTTTGTATGGATAGAGGTGTAAACTCTGGCGCATGAGACGATACGTGGACGTTGGCGTCATTTGGACCGCAGCTGCAACACGGCAAACGGAAACCCGAGGCCGCTGTTGGATCACCTGCTGCACTAGCTGTGCGTTGCCCTCTGTAGTTGCCGTACGCGGTCGCCCTATCTTTCCAGCACGTTCATCCGTCACGTTCCCAGTCCGTTGAAATTTTTCAAACAGATCCTTTATTGTATCGCTTTTCGGTCCTTTGGTTACATTAAACCTCCGTTGAAAACTTCGTCTTGTTGCAACAACACTGTGTTCTAGTCGGTGGAATTCCAACACCAGAAAAATCCTCTGTTCTAAGGAATAAACCATGTTGTTTACAGCACATTTGCACGTTGTGAACAGCACACGCTTACAGCAGAAAGACTACGTACAGAATGGCGCACCCACAGACTGCGTTTTCTATATCTTTCACATCACTTGCAGCGCCATCTGTTGTTGAAAATTGTAACTACTGTAATTTCGAAAGTTTGTCCTCCTGAAAATGTACTGTTGTCCCAAGCATATTGCAACAAACGGTGTATTTCTATCGCTGCTCGTCTAGTTTTTATTGCCGTTTCAAATATACCGGCCATTTTTGAAACACCCTGTACATATTGCATTTTGAAGAGAAACTCTTAGTGTCTTTTTTTTAAACATTCTATATCCGAACCTTGACTGACCCGGCAGACGTGAATAAGGCAATCGAATTCTTGCCATACCCGTCCAAGCAAGGCTTCGTCGACTGTGGCAGTAGCTTTGCGTACTCTCTCCCGGAGCTCTGCTACATCACGTGGTAGAGGGGGTACGTACACCACATCTTTGTGTCCCCACAGAAAAAAGTCACACGGAGTGAGATCTGGTGATCGGGGAGGCCATTTGTCGAACTCCAACACACAGAAAGCTCACTCCGCATCGGAACTCGCCATATTTGCGACTAGCATTGAATATCGGCAAATTACCAAGCTATGCTGTGACGGTATACATAACAAAAAAACTTTCAGGGTTGCTCTTCAAAATGATTTCTGTACAATATTTAGTTATAGTGCAATAAACAATTGAAAATGTTCCCGGACTTTATGTACGCGCTTTATATATTTTTGGGCAACATACACTTTCAGAACCATCACACCTTGCCTGCCGTGTTCTGCCGAGACAGAGCCATTAATATCTACAGCTTTTACACAGCCGGCGTAGTGTCCACCTGCCGAGAGACAGTCGCCGCCTTCTCTGCTTCTGCGCCGAGGGCTCATTGTTGGCAATCTTCCGGGATCTTAATTACAACCTGCGTTAAGATCATGGTGCCTTTCGACCAACTTTTATTTACTGTCTGTCAAATCGTCAGCCAAATATAATTCTCGAGAAATAAATGCCTACAAGTACCTCATGTATTGGCAATAACTATCGGATAATCCTTAATAAAATAAAGGATTACGCTATATATCGATACTATGAAAGTCGACAAACTGTCAATTTCGCCATCTTTCAACTACACTTACAAGGCTAAGCACCGGCCCCTAGTCTATTTTGAAATTTAGTATCTTCAATAATCGCAAAACATGCAGTTCTTTGTTGAGCATGAGAGTCGTCTTCATGATCCTATAAAGATTTTTTTAATATTAAGGATAGTTCGTCGATGAGCTTATGAGTCGTTCAGGAAGCCTAATAATGAAACCTTTTCTTTAAAAAAAAATGCAATCTGTTTATACTGCACAGGCGCAAAGATGCACGTAACACTGAATTTCCTTGCTCGGTTACAAATGAGAACTGTAAACGTCATGGAGCTTACAACTATCATTTCTCCAATTGACTGTTTTTCCACAAACCTGCAATTTCACTAAATATGCACTGCGTAGACGTTTAAGTGTGTGATGAGAAAAGCATTGTAGCTAAAGGCGCTAAGATGCGCGCCAATTTCAAATGTTTCAGTGAGTATTTAAAATGCACACAACATTCACACCCGCCTAATCGAGAGCCAAAAGGCTAGGTAAGTGTGCAATGTGGCACGTTGAAGAGTCAAGGAAGTTTTTAAGACATTGGGTTGAGTTATGATAACTTCTCGAATTAGAAACTGTAAGGAGAACTTGTACATTGATTTTTAGTGTACCTAATACAAATTTCATAATATAAGGGAATATGTACTTAAAGTTACGTTTCCCCTCTTCTTTCTCTGCGCACTTGTCTCATGTCCCAACTTTTAAGGTATCTCCACACTGAAGACCAACTCCAACAAACATTGACAAATTCTGAAGTGTTGTGAGTTCGGTAAACTTACAATTCTCAACTGTTGCAAAATATTGTGAACAGTTTCAGACTAAACACCCACGTTTACTATTACTGTTACTATCATTACAGAAAAGAAACCGGATTCTGGCTGAAGATGCATCACGGAAATAAATCGAAAAAAGATGCGGTGTGGTCCAGAAAGTTTGTTAAGAAGAGAAACCCACGGAGCTTATTACTCTGCACTGGAGGAGCTCTATAAATAAGGCAGGCAAGGTTTCAAGGATTTTGTCAAAATTGGATGGGGGCAATTCGAAGAATTCTTGAGGGTAGCAGCGCACACATTGAACGGAGAGAGAAAATTTAGAGCTGTCGGACCAACGGCAGAAAAATTAATTGTAAACCTTTGATATTTGACGACAGGTTATACAAGTTTAATGTACTCTCATCGAATATCACTCGCGAAGACTGTTGGGTTATCGTGAATATACTCAAGGATTTTGTAGACGTACCCAGGAGTCGTCATTTACAATTACAATAAAGAAGCGTAGCTCTGTACAGCGCATGTTCAACCGAGCAAGGTGGCGCAGTGGTTAATACACTGGACCCGCATTCGGAAGGACGACGGTTCAATCCCGCGTCCGGCCATCCTGATTTAGGTTTTCCGCGATTTCCCTTAATCGCTCTAGGTAAATGCCGGCATGGTTCCTTTGAAAGGGCACGGCCGACTTCCTTCCCCGTCCTTCCCTAATCCGATGAGACCTCGCTGTCTGGTCTCCTCCCCCCACAACAACCCCAACCCGACAGTGCATTCTCCAGCCACTGAACTCCGCCGTGTTTTTTCTCACCATGAACTACCAACTCGAGACAACTTCCCTGAACTAGTGTTTCAAACTCCCGATTTCAAACAACTCTTGTCAACAGCTGAAAACTAAGTCAAACTTCGAGTTGAAAACAGTTGTCATCCGAATTTGTGAATGTTAGTTCAGGTTGCTGTCTAGCGGACTTTATTCCGCTAGTGCTTCGGTCCCGATTGAATCTGGCAACACTATCCTTATTGCAAATGCTACAGGCCGCGCAATCTCAAGGTTCCTGCATGCACTATCTTTTCGGGAAGGGAAGAAATTAAGTTAATTTTTGATTGGATGTAGTAATAAAGTTATGTGTACATGGTTATGCGGTATTTTTTAAAAACTACAAATTATAAATCTTTGACATAAAATTGTATTTTCAAGCACTTTAGGAATACGTTCGACATAATTCCATTTTATTGAACCATATTTTACGTATTACAGATTGCCACAATACTTTTTATTTTCATTTTCTATTCCACTATGGTCTGCTTAGTATTGTGACGCACTTGTACTATTAACTTGTATACTGCCTCACAGTGTTAACAAAATTCGCCTAAAACTCTTATTGATGTTCCTTGGTACTAAACCAGCTGAGCCGCTTAGTGAAACATGTTACTATCAGTCGGACAACCAATATGAAAATAAACGAAGAAAAAGATCGGCGTATTGCACCCAGACTCACTCAAAAACATCCGTGAACCAAGTAGAAATTACTGGGTATCGCTGTCTGTTGCAAACTTTCACTGAGCGGACACACTGAATATATCTGCAGGAATCTATCATGTATAACAGGAGATTGGAAAGAGTAACTTCATATCAGTGTCTGATAACTACATACCACGTCCTATTCCACAGCCATATTGCTATGGTCTGAAGGCAGTAAGAATTAACACATCGAGGTGCCCTGCAGGACAACAACAACAACAACAATAATAATTAGCACGAGGATGTAAAGAGCAACTGATAATAGATGCAGAGGTGACATATCAAGCTAAAACCAAACAAAGGTCGCTACACTACGCATACATTGATTACCAAAAAGCTTTTGATAGTGTACCCCACTCATGGTTACTACAAATATTGGAAATATACAAAGTAGATCCTAAATTGATACAGTTCCTAAATATAGTAATGAAAAATTGGAAAACCACACTTAATATCCAAACAAATTCAAATAATATCACATCACAGCCAGTACAGATTAAGCGTGGAATATACCAAGGAGACTCATTAAGTCCTTTCTGGTTCTGCCTTGCTCTGAACCCACTATCCAACATGCTAAATAATACAAATTATGGATACAATATTACTGGAACATACCCACACAAAATCACACATTTGCTATACATGGATGATCTAAAACTACTGGCAGCAACAAATCAACAACTCAACCAATTACTAAAGATAACAGAAGGATTCAGCAATGATATAAGTATGGCTTTT
The DNA here is from genome assembly GCF_021461395.2 of Schistocerca americana. NCBI lineage: Eukaryota > Metazoa > Arthropoda > Insecta > Orthoptera > Acrididae > Schistocerca > Schistocerca americana. The sequence goes on from NC_060119.1 coordinate 223,191,416, forward strand.
GGAACAGACAAATGTAAGAAAAATAGCATAGTCAAGGGAAAACACACTAAACAAGAAGATTACATATTGGATAACCACAGCGACTGCATAGAAGCGATGGAAAAAACGGGTGCCTATAAATATCTAGGATACAGACAAAAAATAGGAATAGATAATACAAATATTAAAGAACTAAAAGAAAAATATAGACAAAGACTAACAAAAATACTGAAAACAGAATTGACAGCAAGAAACAAGACAAAAGCTATAAATACTTATGCCATACCAATATTGACCTACTCATTTGGAGTAGTGAAATGGAGTAACACAGACCTAGAAGCACTCAATACACTTACACGATCACAATGCCACAAATATAGAATACATCACATACATTCAGCAACAGAAAGATTCACATTAAGCAGAAAGGAAGGGGGAAGGGGATTTATCGACATAAAAAACCTACATTATGGACAGGTAGACAGTTTAAGAAAATTCTTTCTAGAACGAGCAGAAACTAGCAGAATACACAAGGCAATCACTCATATAAATACATCGGCTACACCACTGCAATTTCATAACCACTTCTACAACCCTTTAGATCACATAACATCAACAGATACGAAGAAAGTAAATTGGAAAAAGAAAACAGTTCATGGCAAGCACCCATATCATCTAACACAGCCACACATCGATCAAGACGCATCCAACACATGGCTTAGAAAAGGCAATATATACAGTGAGACAGAAGGATTCATGATTGCAATACAGGATCAGACAATAAACACCAGGTATTACAGCAAGCATATTATTAAAGAGCCCAATACCACAACAGATAAATGCAGACTTTGTAAACAACATACATACAAGTATACACCACAAAATGTACTGGAGAATGATGAATACAAATTATACTGGAACAGAACCATTATAACAGATGAAACAACGCCACATAACAAACCTGACATCATACTCACCAATAAAAGGAAGAAATTAACACAACTAATCGAAATATCCATACCCAATACAACAAATATACAAAAGAAAACAGGAGAAAAAATTGAAAAATACATCCAACTGGCTGAGGAAGTCAAAGACATGTGGCATCAGGATAAAGTTGACATCATACCAATTATACTATCAACTACAGGAGTCATACCACACAATATCCACCAGTACATCAATGCAATACAGCTACATCCAAACATATATATACAACTACAAAAATCCGTAATTATTGATACATGTTCAATTACCCGAAAGTTCCTAAATGCAATATAACACATACCGTACAGTTAAAAGGAAGTGACGCTTGATCAAGGTCCGCGTCACTCCATTTTTAACCGGACTTAACGTCTGAGAAAGTGAAGGAAACAATAATAAATTAATAAAATTGGGAATAATGACTTTACGCCCATTATATATTACTGTGACTCCACGTCAAGGACAAGTTACAAATTTAGTAGAATTGAAATGCTTTGTTTTGAAATGAGTAACTCAAAGGAAATAAAAGTCGCCAGTTACTAATTAACAAAATTTTATTCCAAGCAGAAAATCTAGAATCTCGTTGTGACCTGAAATTTTCAGACAAACGTTGTCAACACTTTGTATTTCTCTTACCTCTGTTTATATACTTTATCTACAGTCGCCCTTTCATCACAAACACAGCACAAGCTTCCAAGCAAAGAAGAGGATTCATAGCAGACTGCTTGTGTAATAAGGCAGTGCGTGGACATGGAACGCCCACACGTACATGCGTTTTTTCCACAAATTTTTGTGCGTGTCCTTTTATCGCCGTGCGTCTGCGATTGTGCACGACGAATCGTGTGACGTACCTTTAGTATTTAAATTAGTGAAATAAACCCTTATTTGCCATTACCTTCATATGTTACACGGAACTGTCCCATTTATTTTGACCTCCAAATAACTTTTTATCCAAAAGCGACGAAGCAAATGTTAGCTACCAGAGGGACATTAACCAGCGTGATCGTAAACACTGGTTTTGACTGTACTACATAAAAAACAGCGCAGACACCTGAGGTAGACCTAATCTCTTCCTCTTGATGCAGCCAACAGTAAACAAATGAAAACAAGGCAAATGCACGTTGGTCATTCAATCAACAGTTTCCACTTTAAGGGTTGAAAGTACCACAGGATTGTACCACATCTACTCCTAAATAAAATATTGCAATTCCTGTCCTAACTTACATTGCCCATAATGTGTAGCTTTTCTACGTTCTCTTGAATAAGTGACAGGTTTGCATTTTGCTTGTTTCAATTATTTTTTACTGTCTGCTCCAGCAAGTGAACAAGTTACGTTGCCATAGGTACCTGCACTTCTACTTTTGTAATAATGTCATGTTTACGTGACTGGTACACAGTGATACGTTTTTGAATAAGTCTTTAACAGAGGAAGTATTACCAAATCATATAGGACGCTATTTTAAAACGACGTAATGTTATTCATATCTTCGTGGCTAACAAAGTTATTAGAAACGCTATTATGATAATGTTCCCCTGCTAGCTAAACATTTGCTTCAAACTTTTTTTTTTTTTCTGGACAGCAAGTCACCTGGAATAGTCGCGATGAAAGAAACCCCACACGTAAGTAAAGTATTACATTAAAAGAATACGTATGTATTACCTTAAAGCGGCCTGTGAGTGAATTACGCCTAATAGTTGCTGTCATTGTTTAACTTTCTCGGCTAAGAAATAAGTTAATTTTAAAGCTTTAAACATTTTGTCAAGTGGAGAGACGTAGAAAATAGAACTGCCTTGATCCACGATGAAGACTTCATAGGAAAATCCGCAACTTTTTTTTTTTTTAGAAAACATAGGTGGCCAAAGAACATAGGTGGCCAAAGAACATAGTTTCAAATCGAAATGACGTAGAAAAGAAGCAGTTTTACAAGTCATCACGCCATGTACCCCGAAATTACGAATACTACCTATATAAAAGGAAAAGAGAATTCGCCCAGCATCAGTAAGATCACCTGTCCCAGTTACCTCCTCAGACAATTAATTGTAAGCCCTATATACTTTACGAAACATTATTAGCAACAGCTATGAACTTGACCAAATTTCAAATTTTAGACCTTGGTATACAGTACCTTCTGACACCTGCATTACCAGATGTTGGAAAATTGTTTACAAAATGTTTCGACTAATGACTTTTGTGAATTGGACAGACAAAAATCTTAGTTTTAAACATGGCTGCTTAGTTCAGTGACCCATTCCTAATTAAATAAATAAGCCCTCAGTCACAATTTTTTGTCGTTTGACCAGATTTCAACACTTATGAGTGCCTTCATCAGAAATTAAATATTCAAAATGGCATGTCACGTATAAAATAAATATCAAGCTAGAAAGGCTTCAGTCACAAAAATAAAAAAAACCATAAAGGCGAGCCACTATAGGTTGCTCATACCTATAAAGCCACAGGTAGCAACCATGTATTTTTTTTAAATTCTAAAGCCTTTCTGGCTTGATATTTATCTTGTACGTGACATGCCATTTTGAATAATTTCTCATGACAGCACTCATAGAAGTGTTGATACCCGGTCAAAAGACTAAAAATTGTGACTGAGGGCTTATTTAGTTTGAGACTTGAATATTGGCTAATAACTTACAAAACCGATCGATGAAATTATACTAGTAGCTTCTGGAGGTTTTTTTTCCCCCTCCTTTGATTTTGACACGTTTAGTGACCTATTGCAGCAAATTGAGAGTTTCACTGTGGTTAATAATGTGGCTAGCACTAATGCACATTTCTAAATGCCTTTGAAATTTTTCCAAAAAAGAAAAAAACATGGATGTTTTATTATAAAAGGTAAGTCGATGGAGCAATAATTTTGTTCCACGGGAATGAGAGAGGTAACAGACCAATCACTATAGAATTGTGTACCGTTCCCACTGAAGTACAGTTTGCTTAAGAAATTGAAAAAAATAAACCCTCAATTATCTTGATTTAACTGTATCAAAAGCCAGTAGCTAACAAATTCAGCGTGTTTAGGAAACAGACACGCACGAATTATTATCCATGTGAAAGTGTGTCGTCCCAAACTGAACAAGGAAACCTACTTTACTTCAGTGTCGTGTAGGACGTTACATCGGCCGTTATCGCAGGACAAGGATGGTAATGGAAACGAGAGTGAAACAGATTGTGGGAGTAAATCGATACGGTAGTCTACAGTTAAACGTATACACAAACTGAAACGTACGCAAATCTAAAAGAATGTCACGGCGACATATCGTGGCACTACTTGTAATAAAACTTTACGATCCGTACGTAAATCAAACAAAAATTGCCTTTAGAACAGTAAATACTATAGCACATAGGATTCGCCATAACATCTCACAGAGAGAAGGAAAAAAAAAGTATTTGCACACCGATGTTTATAACGTGTAATTACGGCCAGAAAACTGTATTGGGCTGTGTCGAACATTTGAAACTATAGCTCCAGTGAACATGTCCTTATACAAAGCAAAGCCGCACTAGCTACAGGTTTATCAACACAACCTTAAAATAACTGATATCGACAACAATATCAAGGTAATGCATAGAGCCAATATTGGCGGTATCTTTATGTGCCTTAAGAGCTGGAATTTCATATTGCCACGGGAAATGACACTGACAACCCCCAATCAACAAACATTTTCCCGCAATTATTTTAATAACTGCGATGATATTCTCCAGTAAACGTACAGTGCTGCTTCATTCCGCCAACACGATCGTGTTTACCGTGTCAGCTAACTGTGGATGGATGGGATGGCGGTCGGCGTAGGCGATGACATGCAGAAACACACTGCTGCCTCATTCGTCACTCATCCTGCTATCGTATGTGGCGCAACCTAGTGGTCACTCCAAAGGGCCATTCACACGCAACAACCGCCCGACCGACCGACAGACAAATTGGACGTATAGTATGTAGGCATTTAGAAGGACCGATCGATGAACTTTACTTGCCGGTATACGTATACCAGACAGGTAGGATCATTCAACAGCCGACTCCCCTCCCCCCCCCCCCCCCCTACTCATTCCATCCAACAAATTGCGCCGTCGTGCCATCTGCGTGCGGTATTAAATATTATAAATAATGGTGCGCGAGGCGGCCGAAATTTTCAGGACCGAGTTTGTGGAGAAATTTAAAGACTGTAGACGTTTATGGAACACGTAATGCAAAGAGTATAGTAATACAGATGCGAGAAATGAAGCAATATTTTCATTTTTTTTTGTCTAATCCATAATGATTTCGCGTGGCACATAGAGACAATAAAAGTGCATGGAGCTTCTGTATTTCTGTCTTTATGAAGAGCAAAAAGGCGAAATTTTTTATGTTGGTTCAAAAATGGCTCTGAGCACTATGGGACTTAACTTCTGAGGTCATCAGTCGCCTAGAACTTAAAACTAATTAAACCTAACTAACCTAAGGACATCACACACAACCATGCCCAAGGCAGGATTCGAACCTGCGATCGTAGCGGTCGCTCGGCTCCAGACTGCAGCGCCTAGAACCGCACGGCCACTCCGGCCGGCTTTTTATAGTTCTAACAATTGCTAGATGCTTCATTTCTTATGTATCTGTTATTGGATTTATTAGATTATGTGCACCACCACCATATTCAGTCTTCCTTCTTCGAATTTGAATTGAGTTTCTTAAACTCACAGGTCATTTTTAAGCTACATACATTAATAAATCAACAACGTTTTATTTATTTTGCTTTACCATGACGTATTTTTACAATCAACTATAAATCACGTTGCTGGTTTCAGGAATCATTTCAGTTAACAATTGTGGGGATACAACAGCACTGAATTTGAGGTCCTAACTTCTGCCAGAGGCCAGGTATCCTAATATAGCTAACAGCCTCTCCTCGCGGTCTACGGCCTCTCTCATGACTGTATTATTTTTCGTTAAGAATGGTTTGATAATATTTAGCAGCTCCGTAATGCGTGATTCATCCGTTCTTAGACAATTACGAAAATCGTCGGTTCGCAACTGCTAAAGTAACAGAGCGTGGATGAATTTCTTTCCTTGCGCTAGGCACTTCTTTGCCACTGCTTTCTCTCGGCTTTTTTCGTCTTGTTACCTCTAAAATATCCAAGGCAAACCACCGTTTTTGTTTCTGTGCAAAACCAAGCGGGATTTCGTGAAACATAAACTCAGTGTACTGAAAGCATAGAAATAACAATAATAGGGTGGCGTTGCAATCGTAGAGTTCAGTCGATCGGGTCGTGTCGTGTGTAGGCTGCCACGAAAATGATCGGTCGGTCGATAATATGGTGCGTGTATAGGGCGCTTTATTTGGCAATCCCATCCTTAATACGTAATAATGTCAGCTGCTAATGTGTTATAGTGATTTTTGTAACCAGAATCCTTTCGCCATTTTTATCTTAAAGAGCCCTGACTATTTTTAATGAAAATATTTTTATTTTCTTGAATGTTTGTTTTGATGGAAGAATCTTATTTACAGTGTAGCAATGTACTGGTCATTAATGTGACTTGTACACGTGTCAAGTAATTTGACTACGCGACATCTCCCATAGCATCCTCAGTACTATTTTTTACGCAGTTTTATGTTGCATTGTTACCACTAATGACCCATTGTTCTTTGCAACACTGGGTATGAATAAGTTCAATGTTTTTGTGTTATTTGTTGCATCATTGTCGGTGCTCACTTACATAGTTTTTATATTGTCACTCCTCATTCTTCTTTTTCCCAGCTTAGGTCTGCGTATAATTTTCTACAATCAGATTGAAACAAGTCGTCATTAATTAAACAAAATTGTGATCCAGGAGGTGGTTTTCATTCATTATGAAAAAGTTATTATTCATTAATCGAACGAGTGGACAGACCTGGGAAATACGGTCGTTCCACATCACATTTTCGCAGACAAATCGAATAGTGTAGATCAGAAATTTACACAGATTTGAAATGTGTGCACTGTGCGATGTCGAGTTTTTAAGTCTGCCCGCGCTTGACGCCAAAGTTGGCAACAGACCTGGCATCGTGCGCGCGTCGCTTCAGCCGAGCCGAGCGGTAACGAAAGAATCCGACGGAAGCCGAGGCTGCCCCTCCACTGCCCCAGGACACACGTGTTGAGCAGTTCAAATTGGGCGAGCGAAGTCGATAGATGTGTCTTGCTTTACTGACAGCGGAAGAAAAAGTGTAACAGTTAGTGTTCATCATGGGCAAGAACAGACGCGGTAGACGTGGAAAGAAGTCGAATAAACCAAAGGGACCTACAAATGGTGAAGTGTGCAGTTCTGTTGTGGAGCACTACCACAGCAGCGACGACTGTGATGAAACAGACATAGCCTGTTATGTCTTCACGGACGAAGGGTTTTACATGACGAAAGATCCGAAGGTAATTGCGCAGAACAACCGCGATATGGAAACTCCCGCTCCACCTTTGTACATAAAATGCAAGGGGAAAAAATGGCGAGACCTCCATCAAGAGCTCAGGTTTAAGGCGGTATTTGAGTTCACTGTTAAGTGTCTGGACGGTGACAGATTGCTGGAGTTACAGCTAAAAAACATGTACGACTACAAGGCCGTCAAGCCTAAGATAGCCAAATACATTGTCCCTGCACCAGAGATCGGGGAAGAGAAAAAGCTGGAGAAGGTGAAGTTTGAAAAGAGGGAGAAGATTGAGAAGACTGAAGAGAAAGAGAAGACTGAAGAAGTGAAGACGGCGAAGAAGAAGACAAAGCCAATTAAAGCGCTGCTCCGAGGTTTGCCGTGGCTGTGTGACGAAGAGGGTGTACGGGACGGACTGCTGTACGAAGGATTCGGGGATGTGGCAGTCAAACTGCATAACCGAACAAATAAAAAGAAACCGCCGATTTTTATTTTGGCCGTTGACACGGGTGAGGACTCGCGACGGAGGAAGGACGCCGACAAAGTGTTCGAGTTGACTAAGCTCTTGGGCTTCGAAGTTACGGTGGAGCCTCTTCCGGAAGAGTTCGATCCAAAACCTCAGTGCTTTAAGTGTCAGCAAGAGGGGCACGTGGCAAAATATTGTCGCAATCGGGCAATATGTGTCAAGTGCGCCGGATTCCACGACAGTCGCACATGCCCACTGAAGAAAGAGGATCAGCCGACATGTGCGCGCTGTGGCGGGCCGCACGTTGCAAGTTGGCGCGGCTGCGAGGCATTTCAAGGCCACACTCTTGCTGCTGACGAAGATGAAAGCTCGGACCAGGCGGATTCCAGTGAAGAGAACGACGAAATCGCGGAGCAGTTGGAGTGTAGCGAGAAGACGCAGGACGAAAATAGCACGGAGCAGGAGAATTGCGGCGTTCAGTGTGTAACCGCGAAGAAGAGACGGAGGAGGAGACTCCGAAAACCTCCGTGCGTTTTGCTGGCGCAGAAAGCGTCCGCGCAGCAGGACGTTCCTAATGGGGAGGAACAGGGCGAAACGTCGGAGCAGGCAGAAGGTAGTGAAAAGCCGCAGGACGAAACCGCAGAGCAGGCGAGTGCTGATGATGACGTCGACGCCAAGAAGAGGAGGAAGAGGAAGAAGAGACGCGGCAAACCTGCGAACGGTCTTCCCGCGCAAGGCGAAGGCGAGTCGGCAACGGCTGCTTCCCCTCCACGCGATCTGCCGGAAGATCCCGCCAGCGGCGGTGGAGGGGGTAACCGGCCTCTGAAGCAAGAGCAAGTAGCTGCCGTGACAAAAGGAGAAAATATGGTGTTGGACAAAGACCTACAGGCCGAAATCGCTGCCGCTGTGACGAGACTCGTCACCCAACAGCTGTCGGCCAAGGTCGCGGAGCAGGTGCAGGCCGCCCTCAAATCGGCGAAATAAGGTGGCGAGATAAAAAGCTGTGGCCAGGGCTTTTTCGACGTTTTCCTGGCCGTAAGGCGAATCTCAGAGCTGTCCCCCAAATTAGTTCCCCTCCCCCTTCTTGTATGATTAAATAAACAGTGTCACAACAGAATTACTATTCCTAAACCAAATAGAGAACAGTGCGTGCAAGCACTACTTCCCCCTTTAAAGGGAAGAAATAAAAATATTGAAGAAATAAAGATTGAAAAAATAAAAAAATAAAATAAAAATAAAAATGTTATTAAGGTCGGTCCACGTGCTACGATTTGTCTCCGAAGGCAGAATTTAGCGTGTGGTCTGAAAATCTGCGCGGGGGCGAAGTCGATCACGGAACCGCAGGGTTGCTCGATGCGTGTGCGTGCGCAGATCACATCTGAGCAATCCTGCGGCTCTGTGTTCTGACTTCGAGCAGTTCTCACGTCCGCGCGAATTTCCGGTTCACACGCCAGATCTGTCTGTGCTTGTCGACTCGACCACACGGACGAGCGACACGTGCGTTATAGGGCGGCGCCAGACGCTGCCGTATTCGCAGAGCACCCAGCGAGTGCTCGCCGAATGTCGAGCACTTGCTACAGGCTGACAGTTGCTGCTTGTGGAACGCCGTTGGGTGCTTTTGCTCGCCCTTTTCCCGCGCCGTGTCGGTCTTCCGTGCCGCATTAAGTGGCCGACTATACGCATAGACGTGCTCGTTTCGCTGTCCACACCTTGGCTCCGCCCGCACTCTTTGTTGGGCGCGCAGTCGTTGACTAATCCAGTTATTTGGTATTTTATTCACTCTCCTGAGAAAGTAATCGATACGTTTATGCAACAAATAGTGCCATTAAATTCATCATCTATATTTCACCAGTTGTGTTTTATTCTTTCATTGATAATTTCTTTCTCTTTTGAAATGATCATTCATCACTCAATGATACTTCACTTATCTCTTTTTTTTTAAATCGACATACTCATACTTCGCTTTTCATTGCGCAGTGTATGGCGTATGTGTCTCTCCGTTCTGTTGTACTCAGATAGGGACTGAAGAAAAACATCCATTCTACGTTCCTCCTTGCGATTATTTATTCTAAAAAAATTACATAAAGGTTAAAAATATACTTTGTTCTGACCAAACTATTGCTCTGAATTAAAAAATGTGGATTAACAGGCGGTTTTATGATTATTATATTGTTTCACTGTGGGTGGTTTCTGTGATATAGAGCGCATTTTTTAAATAAGAAATGGTATATATATTTATGTATTTTACAATTCTGAATATGAAGACGTTACGCTTATTGGGGCTTCCTGGTATTTATAATTATTGGATTCAATAAAATCGGTTCTTCTTATCGTGGACTTTTATTGCAAATAGCACTCACATCTGACCGATTTTAGCTAGGAAGAGAGAGAGAGAGAGAGAGAAAGCTCGTAAGTAGCCCTAATATGCTTCCATGTCGTTCTTTGTTATCATTCAAACCATCATCTCATTTTTTTCTTTGCAAATGCACTGGCATTACGACGCGATGTTACAAGTTTTGGAGTTGCACCAAACTGAACCGGTAACATTGAATGGATGTTCACCGGACTATAAAATTAAGAATGCCGTATACGATACCTGAAAATGGGTAGAGCTCAAAATAGGTCTTAAATACAACGTTGCGTAACTGTAAAATGAGAAAGATTCGCTAGTGCTATAGTTTAGAATCTTCTTCTCGGAGTTTCTTTTTTCTTAACATACCACTATATGACAGCTGAACCAATTACGACTTGCGAATCGCTTTCCGTTCCGTAGAGCTACAGAACGAAAAATATTCGTTGTTCGCGCTGCCTTTAGAAAGGTGTTTTGCTAACAGTCCACGTGTCCAAATTTTCGTTCGTGAGTTTGTTAAAGGTATGTGTGTAATGAAAATCGGACAACGTAGAGGAATTTTGCCAGGGAAGCAGATACTCTAAAGACAATAACAACTGTCCTGTGGCTGTCAGCTATTTGACGCCTCTGCTTCGCCACACTGTATATTTTATCGGGCGGCTTCCCAGTTCCCGTTTCGGATCTTCCCACAAAAGAAAAATTTCAGGTGATTACCGGCAACCGAATCTGTGTCTATCACGTTAGTAGCCAGCGACGCCAACCAGTACACCGATTTTTCTTCTTGTGTTTGTGTGAACCGGCATTCTCCGCCATTTAATGGCCTTAAAATAAATCTTTCTTTCTCGAAACTAAAAAAAAATTTTAAATTTCAGCTAAAATCTGTCTTCGGAGACAAACCGTAGCACGTGGACCGACTTTAATAACATTTTTATTTTGTTTTATTTTATTTTATTTTATTTTTATCTAAATTAGTGATTTTTCTTATTTCTAACTTGCAATTTTTTTCCCTTTTAACGTAAAGTTTTTCTTCTCAATAATATCAAAATGTTGCATGTTTGTAGAAGTCAAGTTCTTGCTTCTTTAGAAATAATGAGTTTTTATTTCCCTCTACATGAAAACAGAAGTGGAAGAAGTCAGTTTTTCATTGGCTTTCCAAACAATTTTCCTCATAATATTAAATGTAAATTTAAATTACATAATCAGTCTTCATTATTCTCTTAAGTTACATGCATGTGTTTCACAGAGAGTGAAAAGGAAAAAAAAAATACTGACGTTAATTGTACTTTCATTGTTGCTTAATCCTTCCATTGTTATTGCGAAAAGTATCGTACTGAAAAGTAATGACTGAAGCGAGCAATGAACCTGATTTGTTTAGATTTCATAAATAGTTTCCAATACGGTTGCAAAATATCTTTTATGGATGCCGTTGGTGATGTATTAGTCATGGAGTAAGGAGCAATTTAGCACCCGCCTGCCAACGTGCTCTGCATAACGTTTGCGCGTGACTGCTACGGTCGCAGGTTCGAATCCTGCCTCGGGCATGGATGTGTGTGATGTCCTTAGGTTAGTTAGGTTTCAGTAGTTCTAAGTTCTAGGGGACTGATGACCACAGATGTTAAGTCCCATAGTGCTCAGAGCCATTTGAGCCATAACGTTTCCGTGCTTGATTGCAATATGATAGGGGTCAGGGATTTTCTCTGCCTCGTGATGGCTGGGTGTTGTGTGATGTCCTTAGGTTAGTTAGGTTTAAGTAGTTCTAAGTTCTAGGGGACTGATGACCATAGATGTCAAGTCCCATAGTGCTCAGAGCCATTTTTTTTTGCAATATGATAGGCTGACAATGGGGCCGTACGAACGTACCCATTGATCTGATTCATATAAACAGGGTGCGCAGGGCACGACTAGCAGTTCAACATATGTAAACAGGAAGCTTGACTCAACCGTTTTCGAGAAAATCTAGTTTGAAAATTTTAGGCATCCCTACATACTTTGTATGGTTGGTAAGGTTTAACGACACCATAGCCCAGCGATTAAGTGCTCAGTTTCATAAGCGAAAGGTCCCTGGATCCATTTCCATTGCCGGTACTGCTTTTGTTTTCCATTCTCACTAAAACTTTTCAAGATGGAGATGTTCTGCCAAATGCAGTGTTTAAGTAATTCCTCCAAAATGTACTCCGCTCTGCAGCCTTACGCCTGTTTATTTTTCATGCAGACGAATAAATGTAGGAAAATGTAAGTTAATTCGGAGGGGCACGCAAAACAAACCCGTAAAGTTCAGGTACAGTATTAATGTTGTCCTGTTTGACACAGTCATGTCGGTTAAATATCTGAGAGTAATGTTGCAACGCGATGTGACATGGAAGGAGCATGTGAGGATCGTGGTGAGAAAGGCGAGTGGTCGACTTTGGTATATTGGGAGAATTCTGGGAAAGTGTGGTTCATCCTTAAAGGGGACCGCATATAGGACGCTAGCGCGACCTGCTCTTGAATACTTCTGGAGTGTTTGGGATTCGTACCAGGTCGGATTAAATGAAGACATCGAAGCAGTTCAGAGGCGGGCTGCTAGATATGTTACTGGTAGGTTCGAACAACACACAAGTGTAACGGAGATGCTTCGGGAACTCGGTGAAATGCATCGATATGCCGTGAAATTGTGTGATGATCAAGACCCGTTTATGAATGTAAACCAAGTTTATTTTGCAATAGAAAAACCGTGCACATGCAGAAATTCGGCTTTAATTACATGTGCTGTATGTCGCAATAATTATTGTTTTCCATCTTTCTGCAATCAGTTTCATGCTGATCACTGCAGTGATCGGTAGCTTACAAGTTATATTTGTTACAAATGTAGATACAGTAAAACAAAATTACTATACTCATCTTTTTTAATTTCCAACCTCCTTACAAAAATTTGTTTTTCTTCTTTCTTGAGGATAAAGATTACGAAAATAATAAATATTTTATTAGATATTGGTATCTGCATACTCATAACAAATCAGTTATTAGAATTACTGATAGTGAAGAAAAAGTACCAGCAGTGAGGTTAGACGCAGAGACCTCTCATAGACGAAGCTATCGACCGCTTACTTGTCGGATGCGAACGACCATGCAAAGCTTGTAAGTAAGCCTAAAATTTTCAAACTGGATTTTTTCGAAAACGGTTGAGGGTCGCGTCTTCCTGTTTGCATATGTTGAAGTCCCTACACACCCTGTTAGCACAGTGTAACTTAACAGTCGCGACATTCCGTCTCGTTTTTGTTACGCCCAGCGATAGCAGAACCTCAAGCGGCCAGCAAGCGACGCTTCTGAATAAGATATCGAATGAGTGTGAATACTAACATTTTTATTGATTTGTAACATGTTTTTAAAGTATGGAATGTGTGTAGTGCCACAAAAATCGATAATAATTAAAAATTAAAAGCAAATAAGCGATTACATAGTTTCCTAAGGACCCTGGGAGATACGAAACTGTGCGTTACAGGACAACTTATTTACGATTCTCTTGTCAAGAATAGTTTTTACGACGACATTGGGTTGCGCCACTCGTTGTGTGGAATGAGTTGCTCACAAATGGTTTCTTATTTGACTGTAGACATGGCGAAACTAGTATATACTTCAGATTCGTCGTTTTGTGGGCTCCTGAGTCGTGTCTGAAATGAAAGTTTTGGCAGCTGCACGTCGCACGAGTTGTGTTGGAGTTAAAGCTTGTTGCGTGGAATCGCTGCATAATAAAAAAATAAGAAACGTGTTTCGATTCGTGGCTGGATGGAAAAAAGACGTCAGCTCGGTTGCTCAGCATCCTTGCTGGAAGATCCAAGGAATTCTTTTAAGTATCTTAGAATGTCACCAGAACTGTTAACGTTTCTTCTAAATAAATTATGCGATAAGTAATAAAGATATTGTAATGCATGAAGCACTGTCGCCATAACTGAAATTACATATCACATTGCATGCACTCGACATGCTATAAGATGCAGTTTTTCATTAACACTAATAATTATTAACAGTAATAATTATAAACATTAACAGCAGTAATTATTTGAAGCAGGCTGCATTAAGAAGACAATGGTTTGCAAACTACTCTCTTGAAGATAGGTATGTACAGTGGCAATATTTCAAAATTCAAACATTTGTGAATAGGGAGCACTGCTGCGATGTTTTAAATAGATATAGATGAATATTGAATAAAGAATGTAGCTTCTTGATTTGTGTAGCCTACCCTTCTGTCAACACTATTCCTTAAAAAAAGAAAAAAAAGAGTGGGCCAACTCGAACGATGGGATTTTAGTCTGTAGAAACGGCATTTCTACAGCTAGAATTATGTTTGCTTGTATTTTTCTTAATTGAGTTGCATATGTGCTCCTAGTTCAATAAATTTTTCCCTGCAGCTCAGATATTGTCAAACTATGTTCAGATAGCACATGGCGGTCTCAGGAGCAGCAATATGTTGCTTGATTTTGTAACTAGCATCACTGAAATCCCACAAACACGTATGCAAAGCATAGATATCCAAAGAGCGAACTTTATGCTCCGTTACCCAAAAAAAAGTGTTTAGTTTCACCAACGAGTTGCGCAAACGCGCGGCCCGCATGCGCTGCGGCCGGTAACGCAGTTGCTGCTTTAACCTAGTGTCGTCGTGTAAACTAGGCTTCACGTGCAGACATTTACTGAATAATGTTGATAACGAAATATTGCTAGTAAACAATAGAAGATCTGACCTTTTATAGAAAGACGTCAAAGCAAAATTTTGTTCATTACACATTAAGCGAAATAAGTGAATGTAGAATGTAGGAAACATACAGAACATAATACCTTCATTATTTAACGTAACAAATAAGCCATCACTGCTCTAGCTTAAAGGGAAAACCACACAGACGTGATAATAAATTTTCAAAGGCAATAAAACTGTTTCCCAACACAGAAGAAACCAGCTCCACAAATCGTTGTATCTGAGCCACAAAAGGCAAGAATCGGCAACAAATTCGCTTTTGAAGCAAAAGTAATATCATTTACTTCGTATATTAGGAACTCGAGTGAAATAAAAGGAAGGGTGAGTCATTGGACTCCATAAGAAATGTTTAAGAAAAATGTGTCTAAGAAAGTGCCTTTGATACTGCCTACAGACTACAATAGAAATATATGCTTCTCACGCATGGTTCAAATGGCTCTGAGCGCTATGGGACTTAACTTCTGAGGTCATCAGCCCCCTAGAACTTAGAACTACTTAAACCTAACTATCCTAAGGACGTCACACACACCCATGCCCGAGGCAGGATTGCAGATTGTAGCGCCTAGAACCCTCGGTCACGACGGCCGGCTTCTCACGCATGAAATTTGTTTATATTCTCTTGCTTTCAGTGGAATAACCTGCAAATGTAGACATATTCGAATGTTTTCTTCATGAATAAGTTGTAAGTTTCCCATTGAAACCGTGTAATTTGGCTGTTTTTACATGTATTTCAAGTTAATTCATTTCTCTTGGTAGCTTATTAACGCATGGAACGTAAAAAATAACAACTATTCTGTTAATTAAGTAGAAAATAATAAAAAACAAACTTTATCCTTACGACGCATATGACCGTGTGCTTTCTCACCGCTTGGAGCGCTAATGTCGCTCCAGCTGTCAAAGTGTAAGAACTTCCGCACCAGAGTTTTTATTACACTACTCTGTTAGTATGAATCAGATTGGTGCGAGGAAGTTCGTATAGTCCCCTTGTTGAGTGATCAGAAAAATAACAGTGCCACATCTTACATGTTTGTCCATTGTTGAGAAGAATCTGTTGAACGTAAATTCTGTCTGAACTGAACTGCTCGCTTATGAAACTTTATATCTCATAGGTGATGGTCTTGGGGTTTCTGACCTTCTACGTATCCGCAATTCGGTAGCTGAAGTTTACAATTCCTTACTAAGATTTAAGGTTCAGCCTCTGGCCTTGTTTGTACAGGACACAGCTTAAGTCTCCATCCAGTGTAATCGGAATGTGAGGAGCTGTTAGAAGCTCAGATATTGCTTCAGCATAAAATTCGCTCCTCGCGATTTTGGCATTGGTGCCTGAAGGCGCGTAAAATGTCAATTAATTGGACATCGTGAAATTTCATGGTTACACCTCTCCTCGAAGGCAGGATATGGTTAAATGCTTTCACACAGGCTGTGTTTTGCGGAAATAGGTGACCGCTGTAGTGTTGCCGTTAACATTGCTGTAATCCACCAGCAATATTGAAGAATGACCGGGCAATATTGCAGATAGAGTAGGCTGTTGTAGAAACTTGCCACGTATGGCGAGGTCTTGCCATGTTGTCCTCTATTTCGTACGAGGGTGCCGTTATGTACTACACGCACAATCTAAGTTGATACTCCGAGCGGTGGCTGATTGGAGCGACCATAAACGCATTTTCCATTTACAAGCGGCCCCATCATTAACCACACGGAGTGTCAGCTTCGTTTCCGCGAATATTACCTATGTCCTCGTCGGTAAATGATCCCCTCCCCCCCCCCCCCCCCCCCCCACCCGCTCAGCCTTGCTTTGTCTTTCTCACGCCGAGGGCGCTGCAGTCCAAAGCCGCGTAACCGGAGCGAGGAAACAATATTATCTCGCTTCATTTCGAGTAGTTGGCGCGCGTTTTTAAGAAACGTCCGATTTGTTTGTTACCAACAAGAATGTAAACATAAGAACATAAATTTAATACGTAGATCTAAGTCCAGAGCTACGGAGAAAGTAACGTATACAAAGACAGCAGTCTGAAGAAGGAAGTCCCTGCTGCTTACCGTTGCAGTAGGTGATCTGCAACAGTGAGCCACAATTCAGTTTTGCGTCGGATAAGTCTTCAAGCTTTCTTAAACTTCGTCACGTGTATTTCGTGTTCACGGACTGTGCTCGGCCGTTACGTTTGACTGAGCTTCTGGACAGTGCTGTCCTCTCTGGAGACATTTGTACATGAGGGACAGTGGTCTGTGGGCTATTCCTCCAAGGGCGCCAAACAGTACACCCCCCGCGGCTAGAGCGAGATTTGAGAGTGGTGAATGGGTTGTCGGTCGAGCGATTGCCCTTAGCTCGGCAAATATGTGTACTTTGATTGTTAACTTGCCTATGAAAATAAGTGATTATCTCAATTCTCGTGTTTCATTATAGTCTGAATGGATTCGAACCATTATACAGTCCCCTTCAATTCGTTGCCCTTCGGTACATTTACGTTTTCGCCTGCGGACGCTAACAGGCTGCAACTTGCCAACTGTCGTTTTTTAATTTATTATTTTCGCATACATTACTTTTCATGTCCCATAACACAGGTTGGAGATGTATCGTGTTTATGAAATTCATAGTTCTGTTCAAGAAACAGTCATACCAAAAAGTGATGTAGCTCGTGAACAAGAGTCAGAAAAGAGGATCGAATGCTCCAAACTTTTGGGTGTACATATTGATGAAAGCTTTAAGAAGCATGTTACTGAGCTTCTCAAACAATGGGTGTACATATTGATGAAAGCTTCAAGAAGCACGTTACTGAGCTTCTCAAACAATGGGTGTACATATTGATGAAAGCTTCAAGAAGCACGTTACTGAGCTTCTCAAACAATGGATGTGTGTGATGTCCGTAGGTTAGATAGGTTTAAGTAGTTCTGAGTTCTAGGGGACTGATGACCTCAGATGTTCAGTCTCGTAGTGCTCAGAGCCATTTCAAACATGAGTTGCAGAGTTAAACCTTCAGAAGTACTTCACTTGCTTAAAATAGAACGCATCCACAAAGCCCGATTTATCTTTATCTGGCTAACTTTTTTCCTTTCGGAATGCAAATGCAGAAAAGCCGTACTCACTTTCAGTAGCTCCCTTTCATCCATTTCGCGGATATACTCTGCCCCGTATAAACACTTCTGTCTCGGAAATGTATTGCCACAAACATTTTCGGGCAACGTTGGCGACATGTGACTCCCGTTAGTGTTGCGAGGAAACGTCGCCGCTTTGTATTGTAGGTTGTATGCAATTATTATCAGCCACGTAAAAGTACCTTTAGATACAAATTCAATTCCTTCGCCGGCCGGGGTGGCCAAGCAGTTCTAGGCGCTACAGTCTGGAACAGCGCGACCGCTTACGGTCGCAGGTTCGAATCCTGCCTCGGGCATGGATGTGTGTGATGTTCGTAGGTTAGTTAGGTTTAAGTAGTTCTAAGTTCTAGGGGACTGATGACCTTAGAAGTTAAGTCCCATAGTGCTCAGAGCCAATTCCTTCTTTACGTTATATTTCGGTAAGTCCTTCTTTTCTTGCCTGTGTAATTGCGTTGTTGCCAGAGATGACTGTCAAACGAGCAGCATTACCACATCAGTTTGCCACATAAACACGGTGCTGAGTACTTAATTTTTTTGAATACGTGCACATTCTATTTATATTGACGGTATATAGCTACTGCATAAATCTGTTTCATGGTAATAGGGCAGACAAAAATTTATATCATCTGTGCAGTCTAAGTGCGTTCTTCCTTCCGGACTACGTCTACCCTAATACTCTGCAAGCCTCCTAACGGTGTGCGGCGGAGGGTACTTATGGTACTGCTAACTGATCCCTTCTTCCCTGTTCCGTTCGTGAATAGCACGTGGGAAGAATAATTGTCTGTAAGTCTCTGTATTAGCTCTCATTTCTCGAACTTTCACGTTGCGGTCATTTCACGAGGCGTATGTGGCAGGAAGTAAAAGTTGTCCGAATATTCGGAAAAGTACTGTGTGGAAATTTCAATAGTAAACTTCTCCGTGATGCACAACGCACCGCTCTTTGTTAGATCTTCTGTGTTACGGCGTAAAGTCAGCGCCTGCACGCCAGTCGGAAACGACAGAGAATAGACGGCTATGAGAAGTCAGCCAATCGCATGCTGACTGACCTCCCTCCAGGACGACAACGCAACAGCAGCGGCCCCTACTTGGACATAAGCGCTGCGCCCGACTGGTGGCAATCCTGTTTGACAGCAGTGTCAACGTTAGCCACTTCTTTAGCTGTTCTATGTAGCACAGACTTGTATTTGTCTATGCTGAAGAAGACTGATTATTTTGCATATATGCAGATGGTATCTGTTCTTTCAGACATGTCTGAAAGAACAGATACCATCTTCATATAGTTAAGGCTTACCAGCCAATGATCTTCAGTGCGGATGCACTCACATTGCTCGACCTCTTAAGAGAATCGGTAGATTGACTGCCGCGAGCAGTGAGTATAGTGGGAAGGGGCACTACGAATGTACGGTGTGGACAGTAAGTTGAGAATGTGGGTCTCACAGGGAGCGTGCCAGAGATAAGTCCCTGCAGGCGCACTGACCTCTGTGTCCTGTGGCTGAGTCGGATAGAGCGTCTGCCATGTAAGTAGGAGGTCCCGGGTTCGAGACCCGGTCGGCGGGCACATTTTCAACTGTCCCCGTTGACATTTATCAACACCTGTAAGCAGCTAAAGGTCTGAATTTCATTGTAATTTCATGATTGTTGTACATGTCGCCCTTTTCTTGCGACGCATATCAAAGTTAAGTAATCGTAATTGTCTTTTGTAATAAAAGTCATTAATACGAGTTGTTCGATTGTTTGACTATCCATTCTACCTGGCAAGAGTCCCAGATTGATGAACAGTACTCAAGAACTGATCGAGCAAGTGCCGTTAAGCCACTTCTTTCCTTAAGATTTTTCCTGTGATCTGTCTGGCATCTGCTTTTCCTAATATTTGTTTACCAAGTAAGGTCGCTCCAGATAGATAAGCCAAGATATTTCACGTTAGTCATTGTTTCCAGCAATTTGTCACCAATAGTGTAGTTGAACAGTAGTGAATTTCTTTTCAAACGTAAGGGCAATACGTTACATGGGTCAATGCCAGAGCCTGCACCATTCACCAATCTCCTATAGGTCCTTCTGCAAACCGTTACCGTCCTCTAGCGTTGCTATGTTCTTATAGACAACCGCATCATACGCAAACTTTTCAAGAGCTTCTGACACATTCTGCTAGATCATTTATATACATTTGCATAGCCCTATCACACTTGTGCTGCTGAAGTTACATTTTCATCTGTCAATTTTGAGTTCTGATATCGATTAATTATGTCCTACCAGTGTTACTTTAATTTTTGGTCTGATCGGTGACATCTTGGATGGATTTGTTGGTATCTCCTCCTGCCCGTTATCCACCTGATTTTCTCTTAGGTTTCCACGTTCGTTGTAAAAGATACCCACGTTCTGTATCGCCGGCTTGAATTCAGAGAACGCTCTGGACTCGCTAGCCTGAGTTTGAGAAAATCTGCTAGAACTAACAGCAGCTCCACGGTTTGGGTAGACACAAGGTTGTGTTGCACTGGCACCGAAACAGTTGCCAGATTCCGCCGCCAGATGTTGTTCGATAACATCGGCCAACAGCTTTGTCCGATCCCCGTCGTCAGTTTTTGGCAGGGTTTAAGGAGATTAGCTTAGGTTATAATCTATTCTATCTATGAATTAGGTTAGATTTTAGCCTAGGGTGGGATTAACTGGCGTTTTCATCCCAGTGGGGTGGTGATTTTGTTATATGAAGTGATTTTCGAACGTGATGTACTAATTGTTTCCACTTTTCAGTGCTTTAGGTGTTCAGACTATCTTCTTCTAAACTTTATGGTTTTTTTTTCACACGTATGCTGAATGACAGTCATTGAATGTCAATTGACGTTGGCCTATGTCTCACACCTGTAAATAATTACAGCAGAAAAAAGTGTTTGTAAACTTGCTTTTCAACTTCGCCTAGGATTGTCTCGAGTGTGTAACAGAACGTTTCTCCGGTCATCGCGTATATTCGTAAAACTTGTTTGGTTATACCGATAACTGAGAGCAGAGTGTACAGTACTCGCCATGTCCTTTTCGAGACAAATGTAGCTTCATTCACATGGATTCGGCGTTATTTTTATAGCAAAACCCACAGTGCAGATATCACCTTCGAGCACAGAGGCGTCGTTGTATCGTGACCACAGAGTAGACAGTATACAGAAAGGGAAGCATAGGGCAGTTCCTTTGATGTGTAGGAAGTCAAGCGTTGCGTTCGACCCCATATTGAAACCAAGTAAAAGCAAAACGATACAGGTAACTGGTTACTACCACGGCTCGAACTGGACATTCTTACGAAACAGAAGTAACTTAACCGACTAAGTGAAAACTTTTACTAAAGATAACGCTGATGAAACAAGTTGTGTTACATGTTATAAAACCTAATAAAAAGTCATCACGTAAGCTTTTAGATTCATCACAGCTTACATATGCAAGCTGTGAACTGTTGTTGTGGTCTTCAGTCCTGAGACTGGTTTGATGCAGCTCTCCATTCTACTCTATCCTGTGCAAGCTTCTTCATCTCCCAGTACCTACTGCAACCTACATCCTTCTGTATCTGTTTAGTGTATTCATCTCTTGGTCTCCCTCTACGATTTTTACCCTCCACCCTGCCCTCCAATACTAAATTGGTGATCCCTTGATGCCTCAGAACATGTCCTACCAACCGATCCCTTCTTCTAGTCAAATTGTGCCACAAACTTCTCTTCTCCCCAATCCTATTCAATACCTCATTAGTTATGTGACTACCCATCTAATCTTCAGCATTGTTCTGTACCACCACATTTCGAAAGCTTCTATTCTCTTCTTGTCCAGACTAGTTATCGTCCATGTTTCACTTCCATACATACCTACACTCCATACAAATACTTTCAGAAACGACTTCCTGACACTTAAATCTGTATTAGATGTTAACAAATTTCTCTTCTTCAGAAACGCTTTCCTTGCCATTGCCATTCTACATTTTATATCCTCTCTACTTCGACCATCATCAGTTATTTTGCTCCCCAAATAGCAAAACTCCTTTACTACTCTAAGTGTCTCATTTCCTAATCTAATTCCCTCAGCATCACCCGACTTAATTCGACTACATTCCATTATCCTCGTTTTGCTTTTGTTAATGTTCACCTTATATCCTCCTTTCAAGACACTGTCCATTCCATTCAACTGCTCTTCCAAGTCCTTTGCTGTCTCTGACAGAATTACAATGTCATCGGCGAACCTCAAAGTTTTTATTTCTTCTCCATGGATTTTAATACCTACTCCGAATTTTTCTTTTGTTTGGTTTACTGCTTGCTCAATATATTGATTGAATAACATCGGGGAGAGGCTACAACCCTGTCTCACTCCCTTCCCAACCACTGCTTCCCTTTCATGCCCCTCGACTCTTATAACTGCCATCTGGTTTCTGTACAAATTGTAAATAGCCTTTCGCTCTCTGTATTTTACCCCTGCCACCTTCAGAATATGAAAGAGAGTATTCCAGTCAACATTGTCAAAAGCTTTCTCTATGTTTACAAATGCTAGAAACGTATGTTTGCCCTTCCTTAATCTAGCTTCTACGATAAGTGGTAGGGTCAGTATTGCCTCACGTGTTCCAACATTTCTACGGAATCCAAACTGATCTTCCCCGAGGTCGGCTTCTACCGGGTTTTTCCATTCGTCTGTAAAGAACTCGCGTTAGTATTTTGCATCCGTAACTTATTAAACTGATAGTTCGGTAATTTTCACATCTTCCAAGACCTGCTTTCTTTGGGATTGGAATTATTATATTCTTCTTGAAGTCTGAGGGTATTTCGCCTGTCTCATACATCTTGCTCACCAGATGGTAGTTTTGTCAGGACTGGCTCTCCCAAGTCTGTCAGTAGTTCTAATGGAATGTTGTTTACTCCGGGGGCTTGTTTCGACTCAGGTCTTTCAGGACTCCGTCGAACTCTTCACGCAGTACGGTATCTCCCATTTCATCTTGATCTACATCCTCTTCCATTTCCATAATATTGTCCTCAAGTACATCGCCCTTGCAATAGACCCTCTATATACTCCTTCCACCTTTCTGCTTTCCCTTCTTTGCTTAGAACTGGGTTTCCATCTGATTTCTTGATATTCATACAAGTGGTTCTCTTTTCTCCAAAGGTCTCTTTATCACGGCTTTTAGCTTTAGATGACAATGAAGATGCTTCGTTTTGTAAATATCGGTTTTTTTCTTTATAGCAGTTTTATTTTACTTCTTAATTTTTTTCTGGGACTTTGAGCTGATAAATAACTTCACTGCCAACAGAAACAGCTGTTATGGGACACACTGCAGGAGTTTCATCAGTACTGGAAATTTCTTTTCTGTTGTCAACCTGAAAGTAACACGTAGGTATTACTTTAAATGGAAACAGCAGACTGCATTAAAATTTAATTTATACATACGTTTTGAATTAGGCCCATACCTACAAGTTCACTCTAACATATTATGTAGTATGAATCATATTCGATTAATAAATAACAGCTGTCCGCCCCCGGTAGGTGACTGGTCAGCGCAACGGATTGTCAATCCTAAGGGCCCGCGTTCGATTCCCGGCTGGGTCGGAGATTTTTCTCCGCTCAGGGACTGGGTGTTGTGTTGTCCTAACTATCATCATTTCATCCCCATCGACGCGCAAGTCGCCGGAGTGGCGTCAAATCGAAAGACTTGCACCCGGCAGTAGGCCCTAATCACACAACATTTACAATAAATAACGACTGATGTGTCTAGTGATGAAAAGAAGCTTTTGTCAAGTTTTGCCCTAAATGTGAGATGTGTTTCAGCTTTCCCATTACGTAACTGTTGGTGGTTCGTCATCTTCTTTCAGCGGTAAGTACAAAAATAAATCCTAATGGCTAATTTGAGAAATGTGCATCTACTTCCACAAGGCACCGTCGGCGCGTCAATGAACCAAAAGTGAAGTAGCCAGCGACAACAGTTTTCACTGCAAATTCTTCAAATTTTATGCTTCAGAGTACTTGGAAATTAAGTATGACAGTAACTCTGGCCAATATCGAAAAAACAGACACATCGTCAACGAGCTGTGATACGAAATTATAAGATACGAAAGAAATAAGTTATGTGCGCCAATTTGTTTCGTCAGAATCGAGTGAGATGAACTAATAAACAGTAGTGAAGAAAACGTGCAAAAGCAAAACAAGTTGTTTGTAGCTGAAACGGAGAACCTCTGCTGAAAACTTAACTCCAGAGGTCGAGGTACTTTTGCTTCATTCACATACAGTATTTTTTACCGTTTAATGAGCTATAATTGTTTACAGCAAGAAAATCAAAAAACTCATTTTTATTATGTGCTGCTACCAGCCACTTTGTGGGAACTGCTCAATTACTGTCCTGTATGGTCTTTTCTCGTACTACTGCTCATTATCATTTTTCCAACTTTAGCAGTGCACCAAACAACTGTTTATTCGTAGGTAAGCACAGTAGTTAAAATGCATAGTTAATAAAATACACAAAACATATCTAATCACCTTTGGCCTTAGATATAGCTGTTTACTCGCTTTCAATATGGCAAACTTTGCGGATGCACACTAAATTTTGACTCATGGATTGCAGCCGAGGTTCCACTATGGTACACTGTATTCTGTGCTGTGCCCAAGCCGTCGCCTCTGGCGGCGGCGTCTGACGACCGTTGCCGGTGCCACTGTGAAAGCAGCCCAAGGTGGGTATCGTGAACGATTCAGTGTGTTCTTCGTTATCTCTTGTTGATTCTAGAGCTTGGGCTGGCGGATCTCTCTCTATTCGCGCTCGTGTCCTGGAATGCGTTTCTGTGGTGAGAGGTTTCTTTCCAGTGCGTCTGTCATTCTCTTCATGTCTTTTGTGCCGTTATTGATGTTTTGGGTCTCGAAAAAATTTCAAATGTGTGAGGTACTTTGCTGGATGTTCCTGTATCTTGTATCGTGCTGGGCTTTGCTCACTCTCGCAGCCGACTGAGAATGACCCTGAAGGTAGTCCGGCCGCTGTGACTGAGCGGTTCTAGGCGCTTCAGTCTGGAACCTCGCGGCTGCTACAGTCGCAGGTTCGAATCATGCCTCGGGCATGGATGTGTGTGATAACATTAGGTTAGTTAGGTTTAAGTAGTTCTAAGCCAAGGGGACTGATGACCTCAGATGTTAAGTCCCGTAGTGCTTAGAGCCATTTGAACCATTTGAAGGCAGTGGCGTGTCTGTTTGGTGTGAGCTACGTCGATGGGGCACTGCAGCCTGCTTGCACTGAGTGATCATGTGACATGTCCTGTGCTAGCCACCATAAACAGCGAAATAGTAAACGGTTGTGAAAACACACTTAACCTCTTAGCAACAAATAAGAGTTAATAACGAGCATCAAAACCGATTCAGGGATTAATGAACACAGGCTTGTCGTAGCGAGATTGAATATTATAACCCCCAAATCCTCCAAAAATAAACGAAAAATATACCTCTTCAAAAAAGCAGATAAAAATTCTCTTGACGCCTTCCTGAGAGACAATCTCCACTCCCTCCAAATTAATGATATAAGTGTAGACCAGATGTCGCTTGAATTCAGAGAAATAGTATCGGCAACAATTGAGAGATTTATACCAAATAAATTAACAAACGACGGAGCTGATCCTCCTTGATACACAAAACGGTAAGAACACTGTTGCAGAAACAACTAAACAAACATGCCAAATTTAAAAAGACACAACATCCCAAAGATTGACGATCTTTTTTTACAGAAGCTCGAAATTTAGCACGGACTTCAATTCGAGATGCTTATAACATTTTCCACAACGAAACGTTGTCTCGAAACCTGGCAGAAAATCCAAAGAGATTCTGGTCGTATGTGAAGTATGTTAGCGGCAAAAAACAATCAATCCCTTCTCTGCGCGACAGCAATGGAGATACTATCGATGACAGTGCTGCCAAAGCAGAGTTACTAAACGCGACCTTCCGGAATGCCTCCTCATAAGAAGACGAAGTAAATATTCCAGAATTCGAATCGAGAACAGCTGCCAACATGAGTAACGTAGAAGTAAATATCCTCGTAGTAGTAAGCAACTTAAATCACTTAATAACAGCAAGTCTTCTGGTCCAGATTGTATACCAATTAGATTCCTTTCGGAGTATGCTGATGCATTATCTCCATACTTAACAAACATACATAACCGTTCGCTCGATGAAGATCCGTACCCAAAGACTGGAAAGTTGCACCGGTTACACCAATATTCAAGAAAGGTAGTAGGAGTAATCCACTAAATTATAGGCCCATATCGTTAACGTCGATATGCAGCAGGATTTTGGAACATATACTGTGTTTGAACATTATGAATTACCTCGAAGAAAACGGTCTATCGACACACAGTCAACGTGGCTTAAGAAAACATCGTTCCTGTGAAACACAACTAGCTCTTTATTTTCATGAAGTGTTGAGTGCTATTGACAAGGCATTTCAGATCGATTCCGTATGTCTGGATTTCCAGAAGGCTTTTGACACTGTACCACACAAGCGGCTCGTAGTGAAATTGCGTGCTTATAGAATATCGTCTCAGTTATGTGACTGGATTTGTGATTTCCTGTCTGAGAGGTCACAGTTCGTAGTAACTGACGGAAAGTCATCGAGTAAAACAGAAGTGATTTCTGGCGTTCCCCAAGGTAGTTTTATAGGCCCTTTGCTGTTCCTTATCTATATAAACGATTTGGTAGACAATCTGAGCAGCCGTCTTCGGTTGTTTGCAGTTGATGCTGTCGTTTATCTACTAATAAAGTCATAAGAAGATCAAAACAAACTGCAAAACGATTTAGAAAAAATATCCGAATGGTGCGAAAAGTGGCAGTTGACCCTAAATAACGAAAAGTGTGAGGTCATCCACATGAGTGCTAAAAGGAACTCGTTAAACTTCGGTTGTACGATAAATCAGTCTAATCTAAAAGCCATAAATTCAACTAAATACCTAGGCATTACAGTTACGAACAACTTAAATTGGAAGGAACATATAGAAAATGTTGTGGGAGAGGCTAACCAAAGACTGCGTTTTATTGGCAGGACACTTAGAAAATGTAACAGACCTACTAAGGAGACTGCCTACACTACGCTTGTCCGTCCTTTTTCAGAATACTGCTGCGCGTTGTGGGATACTTATCAGATAGGACTGACGGAGTACATCGAAAAAGTTCAAAGAAAGGCAGCATGTTTTGCATTAGCGCGAAATATGGGAGTCACAGAAATGATACAGGATTTGGGCTGGACATCATTAAAAGAAGGGCGTTTTTCGTTGCGACGGAATCTTCTCACGAAATTCCAGTCACCATCTTTCTCCTCAGAATGCGAAAATGTTTTGTTGACACCGACCTACATAGGGAGGAACGATCACCACGATAAAATAGGGAAATCAGAGCTAGTACGGAAAGATATAGGTGTTCATTCTTCCCGCGCGCTATACGAGATTGGAGTAACAGAGAATTGTGAAGGTAGTTCGATGAACCCTCTGCCAGGCACTTAATGTGATTTGCAGAATACCCATGTAGATGTAGATGAAAGCTTTCTGTCCTTGTATGCTGGGTGCCAAAATCTAAATTCTGAGCGAC
Source organism: Schistocerca americana (assembly GCF_021461395.2). NCBI lineage: Eukaryota > Metazoa > Arthropoda > Insecta > Orthoptera > Acrididae > Schistocerca > Schistocerca americana. The sequence continues at coordinate 223,218,953 of NC_060119.1, forward strand.
TGATCAAATAATGGTTATCTCGCACGAGGTTGTTTTAAATTAAAAAGATGCACTGAATTTGGTTATCATCTTTGTACATAGTTAATCGGATGTTAGGTGACACAAATCGATGATATGTACCTCGTAATTCCAGTAACCAGTAAATCAATAGTCAAAGAGAGATTTGTAATTGCGTTGATTTCTCTAATTTGTCAATAACTGGGTTTTTACAGTACAGTTACACATGTAGCAACTTTCTGTATCATTTTACATTATTTTTTTAAGAAACCGTTCTTCTTTCACCTGCAAAATTTACGGAGTTACGAGACTTTCATTGCCGACCATCGAAATACCATTGCCAGAAAATCGTACTGAAGACCAGGCACCTGGCTTTCGCGCAGTTTTATCTTATTTACTAATCAATATTCGATTGTGTAATTTTTTATCCTTCTTGGCAATACGGAGAGCTGAAACACAAAGTATTTCTTTTGATCACTGATTCTATATTTGCACAAGTTTATTACTCGCACTCTGGTGCACTGAGGTTCGCAACATTCTACCCAATAGGAGTCAGGGATGCCAACTAGCTCTGCAGATGAGGAAGAAATTGAAGAAATGTATGAGGAGATAAAACAAATCATTCGGATAGTGAGGGAGACGAAAATTTAGTAGTCATGGGTAACTGGAATTCGATAGTAGGAAAAGGAAGAGAAGGAAACGTAGTAGGTGAATATGGATTGGGGGTAAGAAATGAAAGAGGAAGCCGCCTGGTAGAATTTTTAACAGAGCATAACTTAATCACAGCCAACACTTGGTTCAAGAATCATAAAAGAAGGTTGTATACATGGAAGAACCCTGGAGATACTGACAGGTTTCAGATAGATTATATAGTGGTAAGACAGAGATTTAGGAACCAGGTTTTAAATTGTAAGACATTTCCAGGGGCAGATGTGGACTCTGACCACAATCTATTGGTTATGAACTGTAGATTAAAACTGAAGAAACTGCAAAAAGGTGGGAATTTAAGCAGATGGGACGTGGATAAACTAACAGAACCAGAGGTGGTAGAGAGTTTCAGGGAGAGCATTAGGATACGATTGATAAGAATGGGGGGAAGAAATACGGTAGAAGAAGAATGGGTAGCTATGAGAGATGAAATCGTGTAGGCAGTAGAGGATCAAGTAGGTAAAAAGACGAGGGCTAATATAAATCGTTGGATAACAGAAGAAATATTGAATTTAACTGATGATAGGAGAAAATACAAAAATGCAGTATATGAAGCAGGCAAAAAGGAATACAAACGTCTCAAAAATGTAATTGACAGAAAGTGTAAAATGGCTAAGCAGGGATGGTTAGAGGGCAAATGTAAGGATGTAGATGCTTATCTCACTAGGAGTGAGATAGATACTACTACTACTACTACTACTACTACTACGTGATCAGGCCCAGTGGACCGCACGCATCTACAAGTTTCCTCCTCCACTGTTTTCTGTCCATTGCTGTTATCCGCCATTCCTCCACATCTATTGACCCTTGGTTTAAATCTTCATGGAGTCCATCCCTCCAACGCTTCTTGGGTCTCCCTGAGGGTCTCTTTCCTGTAGGTGTGAAATCCAGGAGCTTCCGAGGCCATCTGTGATCCTCCATCCGGGCCACATGGCCGGCCCACTGCATTCGTTTGGCTTTGACGGTTCCTGCTATGTTGGGCTGCTGGTATAGTTCCTCAAGCTCTTGGTTGTATCTGATCCTCCATTCCCCTGTATCTGCATCCAGAACCGGACCGAAGATCTTCCGAAGCACTTTTCTCTCAAAAACAAGGAGCTTATGGAAGTCCTGTTTCCGGATACTCCATGTCTCACAGCCATATAGAACAACAGGCTGGATCAGGGTTTTGTACAGTCGAATCTTGAACTGCCTGGAAAGATATTTGGACCGAAGCAGTTGTGCTAGGCTGTGGTAAGATCGGTTTCCTGCTTGTATTGTGGCATTGATCTCTGCTTCACATGACGAGTTCTCAGTGAAAAGTGCCCCTAGGTATTTGAATTCTTGCACTCTCTTGTAGGAATGGTCCCCAACCTGCAGTGATTGTAGATGATCCGCAGTCTGACAATGACCACGCGTCATAACGAGGTACTCTGTCTTGGCTTCGTTTATGTTTAGCCCAAATTTGCGGGCAGCCTCCTTTAGTGCTTTGGTCATTTGCTCCAACTCCTCTTCCGACCTAGAGAGTAAACAGATGTCGTCTGCATAGGCTAAGTACGCCAGTCTCTTTCCTTCGATTTCAATCCCTTCGTTCTCTTGGAAGGTCACGCGTACGATCTTCTCGAGGGCAAAGTTGAACAGGATAGGGGACAACCCATCCCCTTGCCTGAGCCCTGTCACAATTTCAAACTCCTCAGTTACGCGATTTCCCATCTTCACCTTTGCACGTGTTTCGTTCAGACACATCTTTATCAGATTGATGAGTTTCTCTGCTATGCTAAACTCCCTTAAACAGTTGAGCAGGCTCTTGCGATGTATGCAATCATAGGCCTTTTTAAAATCAACGAATAAAATATGCAAATCTTTACCATATTCACCCAGTTTCTCAGTGAGCTGCCGGAGACTGAACATGTGATCTACTGTTGACCGTCCTGGCCGGAAACCTCCCTGGTACTCCCCTATCACCGATTCTGCCACTGGCTGAATTCTATGTATGAGATACTGCCTACAGGAAAATTAAAGAGACCTTTCGAGAAAAGAGAACCACTTGTATGGATATCAAGAGCTCAGATGGAAACTCAGTTCTAAGCAAAGAAGGAAAAGCAGAAAGGTGGAAGGAGTATATAGAGGGTCTACACAATGGCGATGTACTTGAGGACAGTATTATGGAAATGGAAGAGGATGAAGATGAAGATGAAATGGGAGGTATGATACTGCGTGAAGAGTTTGACAGAGCACTGGAAGACCTGAGTCGAAACAAGGCCCCGGGAGTAGACAACGTTCCATTAGAACTACTGACGGCCTTTGGAGAGCCAGTCCTGACAAAACTCTACCATCTGGTGAGCAAGATGTATGAGACCGGCGAAATAGCCTCAGACGTCAAGAAGAATATAATAATCCCAATGAAAGCAGGTGTTGACAGATGTGAAAATTACGAACTATCAGTTTAATAAGTCACAGCTGCAAAATACTAACGCGAATTCTTTATAGACGAATGGAAAAAACTGGTAGAAGCGGACTTCGGGGAAGATCAGTCTGGATTCCGCAGAAATATTGGGCAAGGCAATCCTACGTTCCTAGTATTTGTAGACCTAGAGAAAGCTTTTGACAATGTTGACTGGAATACTCTCTTTCAAATTCTAAAGGTGGCAGGGGTAAAATACAGGGAGCGAAAGGCTATTTACAATTTGTACAGAAACCAGATGGCAGTTATAAGAGTCGAGGGGCATGAAAGGGAAGCAGTGGTTGGGAAGGGAGTGAGACAGGGTTGTAGCCTCTCCCCGATGTTATTCAATCTGTATATTGAGCAAGCAGTAAAGGAAACAAAAGGAAAATTCTGAGTAGGTATTAAAATCTATGGAGAAGAAATAAAGACTTTGAGGTTCGCCGATGACAATGTAATTCTGTCAGAGACAGCAAAGGACTTGGAAGAGCAGTTGAACGGAGTGGACAGTGTCATGAAAGGAGGATATAAGATGAACATCGACAATAGCAAAACGAGGATAATGGAATGTAGTCGAATTAAATCTGGTGATGCTGAGGGAATTAGATTAAGAAATGAGACACTTAATGTAGTAAAGGAGTTTTGCTATTTGGGGAGCAAAATAACTGATGATGGTCGAAGTAGAGAGGATATAAAATGTAGACTGGCAATGGCAAGGAAAGCGTTTCTGAAGAAGAGAAATTTGTTAACATCGAGTATAGATTTAAGTGTCAGGAAGACGTTTCTGAAAGTATTTATATGGAGTGTAGCCATGTGTGGAAGTGAAACATGGACGATAAATAGTTTGGACAAGAAGAGAATAGAAGCTTTCGAAATGTGGTGCTACAGAAGAATGCTAAAGATTAGATGGGTAGTCACATAACTAATGAGGAGTTATTGAATGGGATTGGAGAGAAGAGGAGTTTGTGGCACAACTTGACTAGAAGAAGTTTCGGTTGATAGGACATGTTCTGAGGCATCAAGGGATCACTAATTTAGTATTGGAGGGCAGCGTGGAGGGTAAAAATCGTAGAGGGAGACCAAGAGATGAATACACCAAGCAGATTCAGAAGGATGTAGGTTGCAGTAGGTACTGGGAGATGAAGAAGCTTGTACAGGATAGAGTAGCATGGAGAGCTGCATCAAACCAGTCTCAGGACTGAAGACCACAACAACAACAACGAGTCAAGGCTCCGAAGTTGCCATTTTTTATGTAACTGATTCGGGGAGTTTTAGAACGTCCTGCACGCTATATGTTTCTGCAAGAAGGACACAAAAGTTTTAGTCTCAAATGGTTTATTGTTATCCACTCATTATGTTGCTGAAGATAGGATTGTTATCCACTCATTATGTTTTTGAAGATAGACAACTCTGACACCGAAAAGCTAAGATTAGTACATTGTTGTAAATATAGATGGCACCTTTTCGATTTAACAATCTGTAATGCGATCTTCATATGATTAAATCCTCCGTATCCAGCGAGTTAGGAAATAAGAGTAGAAAATATTTGCAAGAGCTGTTTTTAATCACACAATACCAAGTGTTTGGTTGACAGTGAAAATTAAAAATGTATATAGAAAAAATTACATCCCTTCATGTAATCCTATTGGATATTAACAAGAATAACGAGCAAAAACTGCAATATTAATAAAAACTCACACGTAGCACATATTTAACACTTTATTTGCTTACCTGATCGTGAAATGAAGTGATCGTATGGCATTATTGGCCGGGAGACCCTGTCTGGGTTAGTTCGGCCGTCCAGTGCAAGTCTTTTTATTTGATGCCAGTTCAACGACTTGCGCGAAAATGATTTTGCAATTATGATGAGGACAACGCAACACCCAGTCCCCGAACAGATAAAATCTCCGATCCTGTTGGGAATCGAAACCAGGCCCCAGCATGGCATTCTACTGAGATTACAACTTTTAAAAAACTTTATGTATTTTTTTAAATTGAATTTATTCAGCAAGAGGAATTACAAAACTTTTACATTGACTTTAAATATAATATTTACATAAAAATTATAAATGGTAAACTCTTTTCTCTTTTCCATTTATTGTTGAGGATTTCTTGTTTTTCACGAATGATTTATTGTTTAAAGTTATTTATAGATTTTCTTTCCTCGTTGAAGAAACAATCTATCAATACAAACCATGTCAGTGTTCTTATGTTGAACGGTGGAAGCGCTTTGATGTCTATGGACATTATTTTCTTCGTGTTTATTTAGATAACACACGTTGAGAACAATCCCGCCGACTTAAACTTCATCCGTTGCCACAAACCTGCAGTTTTCTTGCAACCTACTGTTCGGCGTATGGCAGAATCAACTATTCCGTAGTACTGGCAGCAGGGATAGTTAGCCAGTTATATTCTGCGACATCGCGCAGCTATCTGAATTAAATCATTTATAAATGTGTAAGCTGCTTATCGCAATCTTGAAATTCTAGATGTGTCTACAAAATTAGACAAGATTTTCCTTCAGTTTAAGTCTTTGATTTGGTTTGTTGTGGGATATGGATTTTTTTCGCTATGGTATTGATGATTTTCTTTGTCGATTAGAATCTTATGTTGGTAGTCTTCTCTAAAACAGGTGTTGCTGGTTTTCTCCTGTCACCTCTATTTCCAGTCGGGCAGCTACGGAAGCGTACACATCTGATCATGATAATGCTTTATTACATTATTTTCACGGCTTCTGTTTTTCTGTGCTGACTTGCATAATAAAGTCTGAAGGAAATGTGTTTTGAAAGCTTAATTTTTTTGGCTTCTTGGGATATCATGTGACCTGGAGCCTGCATTTGACGAGATGAAACAACACGCAATTTACTCAGCAGACCGACGTTTTAACAGCCTGGAACTGGACCAAGACAGTCTCCATCTCCCCAGTTTGACACAATGTGCAGTCTTGTCAGCCAGACTGATCAGATCGTAATTCTATGACTGCATATTGCTCTCTATTGAAAAGATTGGACGTTGTTTCGGAAATGTTCTGGGCTCGCCTCCGCCAAGATTGCAAAGAATGACCCAAATGCCCGCTACGACAAGAAAACGGTCAGTTTACTTCGAGTAGCCAGACAACCAAACAGAAGATGTTATGGTAGAACTTCTTAAAATCACATTGTTTCCTGTTGCACTTGGTAACGCTAAATCTGCGGTTGGGCAGCATCATAGACTTTCTCGATATGTATAAGAATTCTGTATTGAAATTGTAACCCAGAGTCCAGGAAAGGCAAGTTCACCTTCCTTTTCTCGCTTGCACTAGCAGATGGCCGGGCGAAACAGTTGCCTCCCCGCTTCTCGGTGGTGTTCGAACTGAATAAACACCCTGTTTGCACATGCACCTGCCTTGGTGAATCTTTGCAGCTGCCTCGTGCTAGTCGTTATTTTCTCTCACTCCGGCGGCTCGCTTGCTTTACCAAGCGGTTTCTGTTCTCAGAAGCGTTTCCACACCGCTTCTCACAAGCAGCTGCACATCGCCTATGGAATATCGTCTCAGCTGTGTGACTGGATTCGTAATTTCGTGTCAGAAAGGTCACACTTAGTATTAACTGAGGGAAAGCCATCTAGAGATACCGAAGTTATAGGTAGGGTTTCTCAAGGAAATGTTTGAACCTCTCTGCTCTTCTTAATCTATATATTAAATAACGTGGGAGACAATATGAGGAGCCGCCTCAAATTGTTTGCAGATGATACCGTCGTCTGTCGTCAAGGTCAAGTAAAGTCATCAGAACATATAAACAGGTAAAAAATGATTTAGATGAGATACCTACATGGTGTGAAGCGTGACAGTGGGTCCTAAACAATAAGAAGTGTGAAGCCCTCCACATGAGTTCTTTAATTCCGTTAAATTTCAGTTACGAGATAAATAACGGAGACTGCAAGATAGTTGATTCAACTAAATAAGAGGGTAGCTGGAAAAGTAACACGCACATGCTTGTAGAATACGAACAAAAGCAAATAGGAAGATCAGGAAAAAGCGTATTAAAGAACAGTCCTTAAGTTTCAAAATAATATATTTATGTTTCAACATAGTTACCGGTAAGAGTACAACATTTCTCTCAAAGTGAAACAAGTTTGTTTTTTTCATTCCGTCAGTGATAAATGCTTCCGACTTTTCTCGAATCCAGGACTTGACAGCAGTCTGCACCTTATCGTTTGAGGTGTAGTGATTACCCTAAGGTCTCTTTTGAGTGTTGTTGTTGTGGTCTTCAGTCCTGAGACTGGTTTGATGCAGCTCTCCATGCTACTCCATCCTGTGCAAGCTTCTTCATCTCCCAGTACTTATTGCAACGTACATCCTTCTGAATCTGCTTAGTGTATTCATCTCTTGGTCTCCCTCTACGGTTTTTACCCTCCACGCTGCCCTCCAATGCTAAATTTGTGATCCCTTGATGCCCCAGAACAGGTACTACCAACCAGTCCCTTCTTCTTGTCAAGTTGTGCCACAAACTCATCTTCTCCCCAATTCTATTCAATACTTCCTCATTAGTTATGTGATCTACCCATCTAATCTTCAGCATTCTTCTGTAGCACCACATTTCGAAAGCTTCTATTCTCTTCTTGTTCAAATTATTTATCGTCCATGTTTCACTTCCATACATGGCTACACTCCATACAAATACTTTCAGAAACGACTTCCTGACACTTAAATCTACACTCGATGTTATCAAATTTCTCTTCTTCAGAAATGCTTTCCTTGCCATTGCCTATTCTTTCGAGTAGAAATCGCTAGGCACAATATCGGGGGAGTAAGGAGGGTGTGGAATCGGTACAAACTTAGGTTTCACAGAGCCTCTTCAGTTGCGCGCGAGGTGTTGCAATATTATTATTGTTCAGTAATGGAGCCGATACGTTCCTGGGTTATTCGAATATGGTTTGCGATACACAATCGAGCGATTCGCCGGTCATTTTGAATCAAGCGATGTTTATCGTCTGTAGCAGTGATTGGACGTTCACTGCGTGTTTCATCAACGATTATGTCTTTGCGAGGTTTAAAACTGCGAAAATTTACTACCGTTCGATTTACTGTTGACCTATCAACAGTATCGTCACCATAAACATCCTTTAAAGGACAAGAGTAACTTTTTCAGCCGTTAAAATTCCAATAATAGCTCGCTGTTTAACCCTTTCAGGTACATAAGAAAACTAAAGTGCTAGTGATTAAAATTTTTGTATCTCCGTGGTACCTGGAGGATTTATAAACAAAATATGTTATTATTTCAAACATTTTTATTTGTACTGCTAAAAAAAAGCTGCGACGTATTTGTCCCTGTGGTCCTTAAAGGACAGTTACAGGACACATTACACTTAATACATCGAAAAATTACATGCGCTGTGTATATGTCGTCTATTTGATGTGAAATTCTGCCAAACAGTTTCTGCTTGAAGTAAAGCATAAATTAACACCACACTATTCACATATATTGTAAGTGCGATTTTCAACACACTTTGAAGCACAATGAACACATCTCTTCCTTACGTCTGATTTTATCATTCGGTGCTCTGAACTCTTTGGATTACAACTGGTCTGCAACCTTCTTGATGTTTTCACAACTGTTGATAAATTCCTTTGTCGACTTGAATAATTTCCAGTTAGATTTCTCGCAATGCATTGTCTGAACTCTAGGGATGATAGTGTTGATTTGAATCCTGATTCTTCTGCCAATTTTGACTATATTACATATGCATTATTTACACCAGTGTCAAGAAGATCAAATTAAATTCTCAGGTAATACTTAATCTTTGCCTTCCTGTCGATGTCATAAGTCAGTTTCTTCTGGTCCATAAGGTCCACCCCTCCCATCCACTTGTTGTACTTTCTCATTGTAAGAGGACACTGAACATTGATCCTTTCAGAAGAACCAGACTGACGCCTCTTCACTGTCATATATGGTATTGGGGAAATAAAATTAGTCAGTAGAAAAACTGGTTTGTTATCCATCCATTTGAGGATTGTCAGACCATTGCTACTGAGACTGTATAAATCACCTCTTTTCATTTCCTTGTCTGGAGGGAATGTCTTTGGGATGTTTTTACGATTGGTGTGCACTGTTCCACATGATCTGATATTTTGTAAACCAAGGTAATGCTGCAAAGCTGGAGAGTTAAAAAAGTTATCTATGTAAATTTCACATCCCAGTCCGGATAGTGATTTTGTCAGTTGCAGAACTACTGACTCACCAAGCCCTACTTCAGGACCTGAGTTTTTTTTTTGCTAGTGTATAAATCGCACTCAAATAGGTAGCCAGTTTCCGAATCACATATGCACCACATTTTGAAACCCCATTTGACTGGCTTATTTTTGACATACTGTCGCATAATATTATGTCCTTTGACTCTGATCATATGCTCATCTACACATTGAGCCCTAGTTGCACTAAGAGATTCCTGGAAGATTTTGTTCAAATGGGTAATTACAGGTCTCATTTTGTATGTGTGGTCTTCCTTTATTGACTGATCTGCATTGTTGGAAAAATGTAAGTACTTTCGAATCTCTTCAAACAGATGTAGTGACATAATCTGAGCTATATAAGGAACACCTAAATCGGGTTCAGTTGCCCAGTAGCTTCTAAATGTAGGCAAAACATGGTACCCCATTACCAGGTTCATGCCAACAAATGCCTTGATTTCATCTTCCACTTGTGCTGAATGCATTGCCTGATTGTTCTGCGTACCGAATACTTTCAGGAATAGATGTATCATGCATCAAATCTTTTAGGCCAATAGTGGAAGAAAAAATTTGAAATGGCTGTGGCATTTCACAATTTTCACTGACACTAAACAAAAGCACTTTCCCAAATTCATGATTCATGTTATCACTGAACTGTCTTGGTTGGTAAGTTCTGGACCATTTAAATTCTGGTACATCTGGAAGTGATATTTCGTCTGTATGCCTTCTTTTACTAGGTGGGCTACGTATTTCTTTTTCAGGATCTTCTATAATAACATGTCCTCTTTCATCTTCCATATCTACTTCAAGAAAAATTTTATCTCCTTCACCCAGTAACAGATTATCTTCGTCATCACTACTGCAAGCCTCCAAAATCTGCATAACACTTTCATCAGTGATGAGAAATTCTCTTTTTCTGGAGCACATGACCTAAAAGCAGATTTGAAATTATACCAGTACAAATTTTTTCCGCTTATTTAATAAAATGAAAGATATTATATTTTCAACCGAATTTTAAATATCATTCTGCTCGTTTTTCTTACGTAATAGTAACGATTTCATGACATTCAAAAACAAGTACACAAATTACCATTGAGGTACATTGGGACAACTATGTCACAAAGAATGAAAATAAAGTTTTCCACTGATGAAATACAGTCGTTTTGTAAATTGATGGTCTAAAGTAAGAGAGAAACTTACTTGAATATACTTTCAAGCTTTGGCAGTAAAGGCAGAGAACACGATACGCACACAATAAGTGAATAAATTTGTGTCTCAGCTCAAAAGAGAACCACCAGCAATAACCCACGACTTTTGGTAGTTATAGTAATTGTTGCCACCAAAGATGTACACTATTAAAGAAAACAAATATCTCTGCTTCAAGTAGAGCTTCTGCAGCACATCAACTGTGGTTACAGTCCAATCAGTAAGGTGATTTATATGTGGGACAAATGTGTCCCATGTACGTGAAAGGGTTAACTGGAGTTGACATAGCACTAGAACTCATCTCTATGTTTCCGCTACTCAAAATACATTGCATGAACGCAACGCATTCAAACTGCAAACCCGTATAGAGGGGGAAGTTAAGTTCCACGTGCCACCTGGCGCGTTTCTCAAGGTCATTTCGTTCGCGTTCGAGAAGTATCGAAGCATGTGTAAGTACTATGCAGCCAACCCTCGTACCTAGAGATTGCAGCTACGAATAAGTTAGATCATAGCCATCGCATAGGAAATGTGGGAAACACGAAACGGACTGCGTTTTATTTGCAAAACACCCAGATGGTGCAAGAAATCGATTAAAGAGACCGCCTACACTGTGCTTTTTCGTCCTCTTCTCCTGTATTGCTGCGCAGTGATGGGTCCTCAAGCAAAATTTGTACAGCATGATTGGTTGAGAGTCCATGAAGAGCGGTGTTCAGCCGTTATTCAACCAGAAACTTTTTCCTTCGAATGCCAAAACATATTGCCGACTCCCGTCTACATAGAGAGTAATGACCATCGTGATAAAATAGTTTTAGGTGCACACCTTTGCTGTACGAGAATGGAATGGCGTAGTAAACTGGTCTGAAAGTGGTTTTCTGCACCCTCTGTCAAACACTTAAATGTGAACCGCAGATGTAGATGTAAATGTGGATTCACAGGGCTAAGTGAAGGTTGTTCCAGACCTTTCCACTACTGAAAAATCTGAGATAGTCACTGACAGTTGAATATGCAATAACACCTAGTTCAAAATGGTTCAAATGGATCTAAGCACTATGGGACTTAACATCTGAGGTCATCAGTCCCCTAGACTTAGAACTACTTAAACCTAACTAACCTAAGGACATCAGAAAAAACCATGCCCAAGGCAGGATTCAAACCTGCGACCGTAGCAGCAGCGTAACACCTAGTGACACCCACCTCGACAGCAGGATGTATGAAAAAGAATCATGCGATTTGGCACGTCTGTATTTCTGAAACTAATAAACATATACAATGCATTTTGTTTTTTCATGAACGGGAAACTCAAAAATGTTTTGCATACATTTTTATAGGTGTTCGAGATGCCCCGCTTGAGATGCACGGCATATATCAATGCGGTATTCAAATTGTTACCACACTGCAGCGAGCATGCCTTGAGTTACACCGAGCGAGGTGGCGCAGTGGTTAGACACTGGACTCGCATTCGGGAGGACGACGGTTCAATCCCGCGTCCGGCCATCCTGATTTAGGTTTTCCGTGATTTCCCTAAATGACTCCAGGCAAATGCCGAGGATGGTTCCTCTGAAAGGGCACGGCCGACTTCCTTCCCCATCCTTCCCTAATCCGATGAGACCGATGACCTCGCTGTCTGGTCTCCTTCCCCAAACAACCCAACCCAACCCCCAACCCTTGAGTTACAGCTTCCACAGCTGCTGTTGTGCGATGTCTCAGTTCATTCATTGTTTTTGGTAACGGAGGCACATAAAAAAGTCTTGTATAAACCTCCACAAGAAATAATCACATACTGTCAGATCCGGCGACCATGAAGGCCAGTAATGTAATACTGAATCGTTTGATCCAGTGCGGCCGAACCATCGTTCAATAATCTTTTGATTTAAAAATTCTTGCACTTCCAGATGCCAGTATGACAGTGCCCCATGTAAAACTCGGGAAGAAAGGAAAGGATGTCAGATGCGTCGGGACATTACGCGGAGTACAGCTGACATCAGTAATCCTTTTCTTTCTCCCCTTCTTCACCTTCAATTTATATATAATGTGTCACAGCTGCGGATTCCGAGTGGTGTCTGTTCTTTCGGACATGTCTGAAAGGACAGACACTGTGCATTCGTATAATACAGGGTGTTACAAAAAGGTACGGCCAAACTTTCAGAAAACATTCCTCACACACAAATAAAGAAAAGATGTTATGTGGACATGTGTCCGGAAACGCTTAATTTCCATCTTAGAGCTCATTTTAGTTTCGTCAGTATGTACTGTACTTCCTCGATTCACCGCCAGTTGGCCCAATTGAAGGAAGGTAACGTTGACTTCGGTGCTTGTGTTGACATGCGACTCATTGCTCTACAGTACTAGCATGAAGCACATCAGTACGTAGCATCAACAGGTTAGTGTTTATCACGAACGTGGTTTTGTAGTCAGTGCAATGTTTACAAATGCAGAGTTAGCAGATGCCCATTTGATGCATGGATTAGCACGGGGCAATAGCCGTGGCGCGGTACGTTTGTATCGAGACAGATTTCCAGAACGAAGGTGTCCCGTCAGGAAGACGCTCGAAGCAATTGATCGGCGTCTTAGGAGCACGGAACATTCCAGCCTATGACTCGCGACTGGGGAGATCTAGAACGACGAGGACACCTGCAACGGACGAGGCAATTCTTCGTGCAGTTGACGATAACCCTAATGTCAGCGTCAGAGAAGTTGCTGCTGTACAAGGTAACGTTGACCACGTCACTGTATGGAGAGTGCTACGGGAGAACCAGTTGTTTCCGTACCATGTACAGCGTGTGCAGGCACTATCAACAGCTGATTGGCTCTGAGCACTATGCGACTTAACTTCTGAGGTCATCAGTCGCCTAGAACTTAGAACTAATTAAACCTAACTAACCTAAGGACATCACACACATCCATGCCCGAGGCAGGATTCGAACCTGCGACCGTAGCGGTCGCTCGGCTCCAGACTGTAGCGCCCAGAACCGCACGGCCACTCCGGCCGGCGCAGCTGATTGGCCTCCACGGGTTCACTTCTGCGAATGGTTCATCCAACAATGTGTCAATCCTCATTTCAGTGCAAATGTTCTCTTTACGGATGAGGCTTCATTCCAACGTGATCAAATTGTAAATTTTCAGAATCAACATGTGTGGGCTGACGAGAATCCGCACGCAATTGTCCAATCACGTCATCAACACAGATTTTCTGTGAACGTTTGGGCAGGCATTGTTGGTGATGTCTTGATTGGGTCCCATGTTCTTCCACCTACGCTCAATGGAGCACGTTATCGTGATTTCATACGGGATACTCTACGTGTGCTGCTAGAACATGTGCCTTTACAAGTACGACACAACATGTGGTACATGCACGATGGAGCTCCTGCACATTTCAGTCGAAGTGTTCGTACGCTTCTCAACAACAGATTCCGTGACCGATGGATTGGTAGAGGCGGACCAATACCATGGCCTCCACGCTCTCCTGACCTCAACCCTGTTGACTTTCATTTATGGGGGCATTTGAAAGCTCTTGTCTACGCAACCCCGGTACCAAATGTAGAGACTCTTCGTGCTCGTATTGTGGACGGCTGTGATACAGTACGCCATTCTCTAGGGCTGCATCAGCGCATCAGGGATTCCATGCGACGGAGGGTGGATGCATGTATCCTCGCTAACGGAGGACATTTTGAACATTTCCTGTAACAAAGTGTTTGAGGTCACGCTGGTACGTTCTGTTGCTGTGTGTTTCCATTCCATGATTAATGTGATTTGAAGAGAAGTAATAAAATGAGCTCTAACATGGAAAGTAAGCCTTTCCGGACACATGTCTACATATCATATTTTCTTTCTTTGTGTGTGAGGAATGTTTCCTGAAAGTTTGGCCGTACCTTTTTGTAACACTCTGTATATCTTAAGTAACATAAATATCCTTTGTAACGAACTGTTTTTTGGTGCAGAAACCTAGCTAGATTGTAAAAATGTTTCATTACAGACCACTGATGATGTTTTATTTGATGACAAATATACGCATTTTGTTGTAGTTGCAAAGACGGATTTAAAATACCTTCAGTAATTTCTGAAATGATCTCAGAAAGGTGTAGCTTCCTAGAAAGAAGAGTAAAAGAGGGGGATGGGTTGTATACGGCAACACAATAGTAAGCTCCAATAAAATGCTGTTTGTACTATGTTCATGTAGTCTATTATGCATAACTGTGTTATGTCCATTATTTAACAGGTATTACAAACTACTATACTTTACAAAGGCTCAAACAGCCAGCGACTGCCACAATTTTCTTCCTAGCATCGTTCATAGTTCCTCTCCAATATATAAACTACTTTCAAAATGCGAAAATGTGCTACAATAAACGAAATTCCTATAAAACGTCGCACTGTACTAGTACTTGCAACGAGACACAGTCGCGACTCCTGCAGTTAGCGACCCGTGGCCTCTGGCCTGTAACGCATGCACGGCAGTCCTGGGATATATCCGCGGGGATATATCACGAAAAGCTGCCGATTTGACCCCACACACGACCGGACCCGGCCTCCAGACAGTACGGAGAGCTGGATCTGACGGGCTGGGAGTGGGAAAATACGGACCTCAGATCGGTGGGTCAGGTCCGGAACTGGTCCGTGGTTCTAGCAGGTCGCGGAAATCCGCCCGTGTATGGCCAACTAGTGATGGGGTAGGGCCACTTTTTGAACCACATAAGAGTGGAAATAAGAACACCGATGTATCATAAATTACACATTTTGCTTC
Organism: Schistocerca americana; assembly: GCF_021461395.2. Classification (NCBI taxonomy): domain Eukaryota; kingdom Metazoa; phylum Arthropoda; class Insecta; order Orthoptera; family Acrididae; genus Schistocerca; species Schistocerca americana. The sequence goes on from NC_060119.1 coordinate 223,234,232, forward strand.
ACTCAGGTTCGGTAATTCTTAAAAAAAGCACATTTCTTTTTAATTTGTCAGTTAATTTTCACTTCCTTTTTTCGCTCACAAAGGATGTAAACATGTCAATAAAAAATGGCTCTGAGCACTATGGGACTCAACTTCTGAGGTCATTAGTCCCCTAGAATTTAGAATTAGTTAAACCTAACTAACCTAAGGATATAACACACATCCATGCCCGAGGCAGGATTCGAACCTGCGACCGTAGCGGTCCAGCGGTTCCAGATTGCAGCGCCTAGAACCGCACGGCCACTTCGGCCGGCAAAACATGTCAATAATTAAATAAGATGGTTACGCCTCTGGAAATGCAAAATATTTTCGAGTCGTCAAAGCCACAAAGCAAAGATCTACACTTCAGTTGCGGAACTGGGACGTCATAGACAGCCATGGATTACCAAAACGTAACTTTCGCTTCAACACTTGACCGTGGAGATTTGAATACCGAATCCAGTTTTTTTAAGCAAAATTTTTACAAGTCACCCTCAGAATAGCGAAAACAAGAGGTCGTCGGACTTTTCTCTAAAAATAAAAATGCCAGCTCGACGTCAGATGTACTGTACTAAAATGGCGGCCTTGTCCTGCTAAATCCGGGCTCTTAGATATCCCTTAACTCACGAGGTGTGGTCTCTCAGACAGCGCGAAAATTTTCGAACTCGCTCTCCAAGGTCAGTTGTGGTGGCATGCTTTTATACTCCCTCTACCCTCCTTAAATTGGCAAGCCTACGATGTTTTGTTGTCGGTTGTGCTATCGCCTTCTGTATTTATTGTTGACACGTGTTATTGATGGATGTTGGAGTCTCCTTAGACCACGCCTCGTAAACTACGTACCAGTTTTCTTCAGTACGGTGTCGTATAGCTCAAAATGTGTTCGCACGAATGTGTCAGTTTTAACTTTCCCGAGTTTGATGAAATTGTTTGTTGGTCTATAGAGGAAGGTGTCAGTGATATAGATCAACAAATACGCAAAAGAAAAGGCGACGATGTTACATTAGCCAGTGAGCACAGTTCTGCTATCGAACAAGAGTATCATTCAGAGGAAGAACTTCAGGAAAGTTGTGATGGCGATCTGTCTGTTTTATACAATGAAATACTTAAAGTGTCTGTTAAAATCGAATGTGTTCTGAGTGGTGGTAAGAAAAATGTAGTTTCCAGCAATGAATGCCAATTTGACAGACTTTCTTTTTGTACCTATCGGGTGGAATTTATATGCGCAAATTTAAAGGCTGGAATTTAGTTTTATTCGGAAGTTTATTTTCTACAGAGATTGTATAATTTCCCAGAATGTAAAATTCAGTACCCTAACAGTTCATTTATGTGTACTATTTAAAAGAACCACACAAAATTATGTGCTTTTGTGTGATGAATAGTAAAATGCTGCAGGCTTTGTTTAGTGCAATAAAATAAACTAGAAGCATTTAAAAAAAACTTAAATAATTGTAAAAGTAAATGTTATACAGCGTAAGTTACAGATTTCAAATGATTTTTGCTATAAATCTCGGTTTAAACATAGGTGTCCCAGAGAGCCCACTTCGTGGTATACGTTACAGAAAAGTCACCTCGTGAGTTACGTGATATGACTGCTGCACCAGACCGCGACAAAATGCCGCGAGTGGCATTGTGGAGCTTTTCCTCGTAAGTGCGTATAGGAAATAAAAATTGAAAGACAGACAGTTGATGGACTTTTATTCATAAAACACACACAGTAGATGTGTCCATTTTCTTTAGTTTCAATTCTGTTTCTCTGTGGACACACATAACAGGAGATTTAAAACCCCGACAAATGCCCAGTGTCATAGTCAAGACGGCGTTAAGTAGCTACCTAATAGTTCTTAGCGCAGTTGCCAGCTTTCAACTACGAAGCGCTAACGGCTGCTGGCGTTAACAGTAGCCGTCTACAATACTGTGACAACACTGAGGCGTTTCCATAGAGATGCTTGGTTGAGGTAGCCCCGCGAAGATGTCGCGCCCAGCGAGAGAGTGGCCATAGGTGAAGTTGCCCGTGATTGGTTGATTAGCTTTGGCAGAAAAATGGCGCCAAACGTCCCTCGCGCTTCCTATGTTCACCGTGCTTTTGAGTTGAATTGAAGTTCAGAGGACTTTTGGAAACGATTAAATGGTATTTGAATTATTGAGAGACTTGTTATGCGTTGTGCATGCATGTTCGATTTAGTTGCACGTCGTTTTTAGTACGTAGTTAGCGTTTGCGATCTTAAATACGAGTTGAAATAATGAAGCGTTTTGTGATGAAATCGGTAGGCCTACATGTTTGAAGTAAACACCATAGTAATTGTACAATATTGTTTTTGACATCTGTAATTCGTTCTGCAGACGTTCGTAAACGATGCGAGGTAGTGCTGGATTTGGTTGTTCCAGTAGAGGCGAAGGTGGATTTCGCATGTTAGCATTTCCACACAATGAAGAAAGACGAAAGCAGTGGGCAGTCGCAGTCAACAGGGCTGACATAAATCAAACAGTAGCCTTGTGGAAACCAACCAAGTACTCTTATCTACGCGAAGTAAGTCGTTTTTGCTTTTTACTACATATAAAACAACTTGCAATATACATAGTTAAATTTGAAAACAGACCTGTAAATTAGCCGGCCGGTGTGGCCGAGCGGTTCTAGTCGCTTCAGTCTGGAACTGCGCGACCGCTACGGTCGCAGGTTCGAATCCTGCCTCGGGCATGGATGTGTTTGCTGTCCTTAGGTTAGTTAGGTTTAAGTAGTTCTAAGTTCTAGGGGACTGATGACCTCAGATGTTAAGTCCCATAGTGCTCAGAGCCATTTAAACCAAGACCTGTAAATTGGCTGTGTGAAATTTATTATAACACACTATTCTTATATACAAAGGCATTTAACGAATGATTTCGCCATATTGTCTTGTGCTTTTGATTCGGTGAGTGTGTACTCCACTACTCCATTACTGGCCATCCAAAAGTCCAGCCCGCAGTTTGGCAGAAAAATGGCCGCCGTATCGTCCGGTTGGCCACTCTCTCCCTATACAGGCTCTCTAGCAGGCTCTCTACCCCGCGAAGGTGTCGCGCCCAGTGCACTGCAACTGTCAGGGATCAACTTACCGCCGACTGAACTACAGACGTGAAACAGGAAATGTGAACTCCGCGTCGCGGATACATCACATGATATCATTTATTGCCTTGAAATTGCCGTGTGGATGTGGATGAAATTACATGAGTTCACGGGAAATAAAGTTATCGTATTGCCTGTCACTTCTTTTCTTCATGTAAAGTAACTTCCACGTTGACAACTAGCATTTACTTTGAGCGACCATCTACGAGGAAAGTAAGACGCTTTGTATCAGTGTGACGGTTTCGCACTGTTCGTCCTCCCGAATGCGAGTCCATTGTGCTAACCACTGCGCCACCTCGCTCGGTTATAACCTGTGCATGCGCGGTAGAGCAAGTTTGCAAACGCCACTGTCCGAACATCTCCATTAAGTGCACTGTGAATAGGACTCAGGAGCGCCCAATCGCAGGTAGGTCAGAACAGCGCATCCGCCTGTTCACGAGACCGCTGAGGCCTTATCTTGTGAGCAGCGTCGGCACGCGGTGGTGTGGCATTGTGAGGGAGATACCAGTTCTGTACCTGCGCCTCGTTAGCTGCTGCATTGGCGCGCGACCATGTGTGGTTCGATGCGGACTAGCAGTTTTCGTTCTCTCTCTGGTTCGGCAACGTCGTGAGAAGAGTGAAAAAAGAATAGGAATTTTGGACGTCTTTTGTATGTATCACGAACAGACGTGTTCAAATGGAATCCAAAGGCTAAACAAAAAGCAACTTTCGTTAGCTGTTACCCCATGTTGTGGTATTTGGTCTGAAAACTGGTTCGATGCATCTCTTCATGCTAATCTATCCTGTGAAAGCTTTTTCACCTCTGTATAACTACTACAGCCCCCATCTGTTCAACGTGTTTACTGTAGTCAACCTTTTTTCTCCCTTTGCAATTTTTAATCGCCCCCCCCCCCCCCACTCTCCTTATACACACACGGTAGAACTCTATTACCAAACAGGTTATTCCTTCATGCTTCAGAATGTGTTTTACCAAGCGATACTTTCTTTTAGCCAAGTTGTGCCATACATTTCTTCTCTTCCCTAATTCGCTTCAGTGAATTACCGTTAGTTAACCCATCAGCTATCACATGCTGAACACCTGGCGTGATGCTATGGCACGCCACTGGCTAGACAACACTTCTGTAACAACACATTTCGAAACATTCTATGGTTCAAAAATGGTTCAAATGGCTCTGAGCACTATGGGACTTAACATCTATGGTCATCAGTCCCCTAGAACTTAGAACTACTTAAACCTAACTAACCTAAGGACAGCACGCAACACCCAGTCATCACGAGGCAGAGAAAATCCCTGACCCCGCCGGGAATAGAACCCGGGCGTGGGAAGCGAGAACGCTACCGCACGACCACGAGCTGCGGACAAACATTCTATTCCCTACTTGTTTGTACCGTTTTAATGTCCACGTTTCAGTTCCAAATAAAGCTACATTGCAGACAGATACCTATCATTTAAATTTATGTCCAGGCTCAGCATATTTCTCTTGTTCAAAATGTTTTTCTTACTATTACCAGTCTGCATTTTATATCCTTTCTACCTCAGCTACAATCATTTACTTTGTTGCCCAAATAACAGAACTCACTCACTACTTGCAGTGTCTTTTTTCATACATAATTCCTAAGCATCGTCCAATTAATTCGACTATATTGCATTACCATTATTTTTTTGTTGATGTTCATCTTATAACCTCTCTGGGTGGGGGTGGGTGGTTTTGGGGGAGGAGACCAGACAGCGAGGTCATCGGTCTCATAGCATTGGGGAAGGGCGGGAAAGGAAGTCGGCCGTGCCCTTTCAAAGGAACCCTCCGGCATTTGCCTGGAGCGACTTAGGGAAATCACGGAAAACCTAAATCAGGATGGGCGGACGCGAGATTGAACCGTCGTCCTACCGAATGCGAGTCCATTGTGCTAACCACTGCGCCACCTCGCTCGGTTATAACCTCTCTTCAAGACGCTATATATTACCTTTAACTGCTCTCCCAAGTCCTTTGCTATCTGAGAGAATTACAACGTTGTTGGCTAATCTTATAGTTGCCGGCCGGTGTGGCCATTCGGTTCTAGGCGCTTCAGTCTGGAACCGCGCGACCGCTACGGTCGTAGGTTCGAATGCTGCCTCGGGCATGGATGTGTGTGATGTCCTTAGGTTAGTTAGGTTTAAGTACGTCTAAGCTCTAGGGGACATGACCTCAGATTTTAAGTCCCATAGTGCTCAGAGCCATGTGAACCATTTTTTAACCTTATAGTTTCTTCTCCTTGAACTTTAATTGCCTTTTGAAATTTTCCCTTCTGCTTCGATTTCACGTTCTTCAATGGCAGTCTGACTTCTGTACAAGTTGTAGATAACCTTTTTTTTTCTCAGCATGAAAACTAAGAGTCTCGAAAGTGACAAGGGGGTTCTATATATAAATCCCAAGCTACGTTTACAGGCTACTGTTGAATTGTTCGTGTAGGGGTCTGACGACATGTATGGTCTTACGACGTGGCAGGCAACTTTCGAGACAGGTGAAGATGCTCAGTCCCAGTCTGACAATACCTGCAATAACACCAAATTAGACGTGGTTCAAAAATCCACAAATAGTACCAACAAAACACAGGAAGTTTATTATAGGAAAACAGCAAATAACGCGGTGGCATAAGTTGTAGCCTTCGGATCTGTGTTTTCAGTCGCTGTTGTAACCGCACAATTGTACGGCCGCAGCGGACAGCGCCAGAGTCGCCGCGCTGTGCCCGTATCATGCGGAATGCTGACGGGAAATGCAATCTGATTGGTTGGTTGGTTGTTTTGGGGAAGGAGACCAGACAGCGTGGTCATCGGTCTCATCGGATTAGGGAAGGATGGGGAAGGAAGTCGGCCGTGCCCTTTCAGAGGAACCATCCCGGCATTTGCCTGGAGTGATTTAGGGAAATCACGGAAAACCTAAATCAGGATGGCCGGACGCGGGATTGAACCGTCGTCCTCCCGAATGCGAGTCCAGTGTCTAACCACTGCGCCAGCTCGCTCGGTGGATGCAATCTGAGTCGCGCGCCGTGGCGTGTACACAGCCACCGGCTACGAAGAACAGCAGTCTTGAGACCGGCCAGTTACGAACATGTATCGCTCTCGACACAGTGATGACGGGTTACCAGACGCGCGTAATGCATTGTCGCACCGTCTTTATTAATAAACGGTAAAACTAAATTTTCCGTGTTCCACATTCTGCACTACCCGGAACTACCGCCCACGCATCCCATCATAACAGCAAATGGACGCACTAACATTTTACTCGGCCGTCCAAAAGACACTGTTAGACTGTGCTAAGTGAAATACTGATAATGCTGAGGGCCCACTTCTATTTTATATCGTGCAAATTATGACGTCAAAGTTGTGAGAGTTTATTACCACTATAGTTCTTAAATTAGCTGGATCACGCATGTTGTTCTCAGATTTTCGAATGCTTTTCACATGATATGTTTCTCTAAAATGCAGTTTCTTGGATGTTGTACCAAAGCGACATACTAGGTACTGACGTAATCGAATTATTATCACATCAAAATTATTTTAATTATTTTATTGCGGTTTGTTATTAAATTCGCAGGGCGCGTTAAAAGTGTGTGTGATGGCAAGTGTAGGGGAGGGGAGGGGGAAACCAACAAAAAGTGACCTATCCCCGCCCCCCCTCCCACCCCGTCCCTGGTTTCCCAGGACCAAACCCTGGCTCCAGATCGCTAAATGAGAAGTATCCACGTGTTACAGAAAAAAAAAAAAAATGACGATGGGCCCTGCCCGAAATGTGTAGACAAAGTTCCTTTTTTTATATATATGTATATATATAACAACCAGGTTGAGATTCATGGGGAGAGTCCTTAGAAAATGTAGTCCATCAATAAAGGAGGTGGCTTACGAAACACTCGTTCGACCTATACTTGAGTATTGCTCATCAGTGTGGGATCTGTACTGGGTCGGATTGCCAGAGGGGATAGAGAAGATCCAAAGAAGAGCGGCGCGTTTCGTCACAGGGTTATTTGGTAAGCGTGATAGCGTTACGGAGATGTTTAGCAAACTCAAGTGGCAGACTCTGCAAGAAAGGCGCTCTGCATCGCGGTGTAGCTTGCTGTCCAGGTTTCGACAGGGTGCGTTTCTGGATGAGGTATCGAATATATTGCTTCCCCCTACTTATACCTCCCGAGGAGACCACGAATGTAAAATTAGAGAGATTCGAGCGCGCACGGAGGTTTTCCGGCAGTCGTTCTTCCCGCGAACTATACGCGACTGGAACAGGAAACAGAGGTAATGACAGTGGCATGTAAAGTGTACTCCGCCACACACCTTTGGGTGGCTTGCGGAGTATAAATGTAGATGTAGAATGGAATTCATCTTATTTAAGGATCTGGGCAGCGTTAATGGCCTGCCATTTAACATTTAGTACTGTATTGTACATATCTGTATCCTGTCGGGCCTGGTGGTCAGTGAAGAATAGAACAAGACAATCAAGGAAAAAACCGAAAGTAATTATTTAGAGGGAAACAAAACCTCAAACACGTGTTATTCGCTGTTCTGGTGTTTCTGTGTTCTGTTATTGTACACCACAGATGGAATATTTTAGCTGGTTAGAGGAACTTCAATTTAGTCTCATTAACTACATGGTTACATCTCTCTATATATAAATTCAACTCGCCTCCTCGCGTCGTCTGCATGTGCACGCTAATCTCAGCAACTGCTGTAGGGATTTTGATCCGCTTTTTATTAATAGATACGCTGATTCACGAGGAAGATTTTTGTGTTCAGTTTATAAAAATTTCTTACAAATTATCTGAATTATCATGAATTAAAGGTAAAGTGTGAAACCATGCAACTGCCACCAAGGATACCCATACGATACTTCGTAAGAGGTGATCGATGGGGACTAGACCTGGAGATATGAAATATTTTTAATATCTAGCTAGACGAATGGCGACTTATAAGTAGCCTTAAAATGTTCCATTTCCGACCATGTTAAAAATTTACGTAATACCGACTTGTAAATCATTTTTCTTGAAATGAAAACACCTGACTATACTATATTTTACTCTCAGCCTGAGAGCTAAGTGATAAGGAGGGGACTGCCTTCTAGCGAACAGCCGCCACAACTCAAGAGAACACTATAGGATTGAGACAACAGAAATCGTAGCCAGATTTGTTTCTCGTGTGATGGTCTCGTGGTAGAGCGTTTGGGGTGGGATCGAGTCCCGGTTGCTTCACTTATCGACGTTGCTCGATTTCCACATTACGCTGCAGCTCCCATTTCCTCGTTGGATCACTGGTTAAGGACATGCAGTTAATTGCAATCGTTCCAGAACAACTGCGTAATGAAAAAAAAAATTGAGTGCAAAACATGCCGTTTTAATTACCTATGCATCGGATAAAACGCACTATGGGATGCAGCTTTACTTCGTTTACATAAAGAAATTTTTGCAGCAGTATAGAAGATGACTCAGTATTCAACTTTCCGTTTTCCTTGAGTCAAACACAGAAGCAAACACGATTCCCTGCGTAGTGGTGGTTGTTTGTGGTGAGTTCCTATGGGACAAAACTGCTGTGGTCATCGGTCCCTAGGCTTACACACTACTTAATCTAACTTACGCTAAGGACAACACACACATCCATGCCCGGGAGAGACTCGAACCTCCGACGGGGAGAACCGCGCGAACCGTGGCAAGGCACCCGAGACCGCGCGACTACCCCGCGCGGCTCTGGGTAATGGGGTGAAAGATATTATGTGTCTGGACACTACCAAATTTAACAGGAAAGTAGCGAACGATTCTCCACTCGCGATACAGAGATTTAGGTCTTTTAAAGATCATACAGACATGAGCACGACCTTCTTGTATGGGGTTCAGAAATTTCTCGCAGATGACTACACTAAATTTCGAAATACTTATGCCGTTGGTCATTTCGCAATATGATGACAATTTCAGACTGCCAATTTCTGCTTCTCTTGCGTTACCAGTCACGATTCGCATCCTTATTCACTGCAAATTCTTCGAACAACGGACGGTGAGTTACTCAACTTTGAAGACTCATAATGAATAGGACCAATAACGAAAAGACAGTCTCACCTTATCATCAGGCTCTGAAGTCAGACGTACAATTGAAATGATCAAATATTTTTAACCAATAACTTCCTTGCAATCGTTTGAGAGCAACTGCACAGCGAAAAACATGCGAACCCAAAACGTGAGGTGTTTAATTATTTCTTCTATAAATAAAATGTTTTCCAAAAAATTACTTCAGCAACTTCAGAAACTACGCTTCGTTTACATATATATGTTCTGTCAGCAGCGCATCAGATGACTCAACTTTCTTCTTTCCTTGAATCAAATCTAGATGTGGACACGATTCTTTACGTGGCAAGGTGAAGAAGTCTGCTATAAAGAACCCACGACAAAGAATTGCGGCAATGACTCTCAGTAATGTATCACAGGGCGTAGTAAGCTTCACAAGAGGAGTGCTATAACACGAGCTAATCATGTAGATCATGTGTGTTTTTCCCTATTTTTCCTTTTAGTTGTGCAACCACAGTCATCTTCCGTTATATGCTTATCACTCACACATGTACATACACCCATATACAATATTTACATAGTTGTGTTTCCATCATTGCCATGAGGTGTCACTTCAAACGTCAATTATATACAGAACATACAAGAGTCGTGCCTCCAGACATCTTTCCTGGCGTCCACTGCTTGCATCACGTAAATTTATACGAAAGTGATGGTATTTCAGTTAACGTTGTTCTCTGAATTTTATTCGTGGCCCCCAAACAAAGTACGCTATGCCAATCATGTCGTCTGGTCGTAATTAGATACTTAATACTACTCGTGCGAAGCCGGGGCGGACCACTAGTATCTTCATAACTTTCCCAACAAAAAAGGAAAGTGACTTTTATTCATTTGGAAGCTAAATCTTTCATGATTGTCAACTACGGAAAGTTGCTTTTATTTAATTAGAAGAAATAAATTATTTCAATGCAAATACGATTAATTTCTTCCATATTTTCCAAAAAAACGTGTGAAGAAATGCATTTTATTTTGTCCAAAGCAGTACGTGCAAACTTTTTAGTTTGTCATTTTCGACTAAGGGGTTTCATTTCTTTCTGAAGTCGGTAGAACGACTGCGTTTTCTCCTTTTGTAGTTTCAACAGTGGGGGCTAAAACCTTCAACTCAGAGGGTTTCTATGTTATTATTTCACTACGGACAGATGCAAATATAGTGACAATGGTGCTGAAGTCCGGCCGATGAAGTCACATTTGGTGTGGGCAAGGAAGGGTTGTAGGCGAGGGTGGAGGCCCGATTAAAAAAACAGGACAAAGAAAAGGAAAAGAAAAGAAGATGGTCTAATGGCACAGCACGTGCTTGGAAACTGAGAGGTCGCAGGATCGAATCTGGGTCGGAGCATGGAAATTTTCAGCCTCTCATTAATCTAGTCTTCACCTCTCAAAGATGAGAGCAGTCACCAGGAACGACCGGTGGTTCCGATTCCACCATAAACTGTTGGATCCTTTTCCGCGATATGACTGGTATAGCTTAGAGGCCCGCGAGTTGCCGAAGTGGCGTCCACTTGAAAGTCGTGACCCAGCTTTAAGCCATACGAAGTATTCAGAGTCTAGATTACGTGCAGTCACCACTAATATGCAGAAGAAATCTGAACAATGACCCGAGTGAGATAACGATGTACTCGTAATAATTTAAGTAAATCCTCTTGCAGCTGTTGTGTCAATATTAGCCGCTTCCTGGTATGCGGCTTTGGTGTTTCTTTTGGGTCTTTCAGCAGACTGCTGTTTGACAGTTTTTCTGTCAAAGATCTGTCCTCCATTACTGGTGGCGAGCTGAATCGAGTCCGCGGTCATGAGCCCACACCGACATTTCCTGCAAGTCTTTCATCACTGCAGACATGGTTTCCGGCTTACTATCAGTCATTGCAGAGGGGAAATCCAGGCTCTTTTTATTTTGCGGCTTTCCTCTTTCTTATTTTAGCTGTCGTCATGCTGGTGAATCAAAAGTTTCACTGAATAAAGCGTAAGTTCCTCTCCACAATTAGTTCATCTGAGTCTTTGAATTTTATCCACGATCTCACATAAACTGTTGTGACTGATTTACTGCTTCCATCCGCTAGGCACAGCGTTCGTTGTCCTATTAACTGTTACACTGTAAGGTATGCCCAATTGGAAAGGACACCTTTGCTGTAGCAGCGTTGTATGTAATCCCAGTGGGTGAATGTGTTTGCCCAGAGATGGCGTGGTGGTATTCCCAGTTCCGAATGTTTCTACGTCCAGTATCATCCAAAGCAGTGCACCAAATCTTCTTGAAAATTTAAGCGTAACAGTAAAATACAAGAATTAATAATTTATATAACAACGAAATATAAGAATATGAGAATTTAAAAAGTTCGTAATCCCTGAAAATACCATGTTGTTGTTGTTGTTGTTGTGGTCTTCAGTCCAGAGACTGGTTTGATGCAGTTCTCCACGTTACTCTATCCTGCGCAAGCTTCTTCATCTCCCAGTACCTACTACACCCTACATCCTTCTGGATCTGCTTAGTGTATTCATCTCTTGGTCTCCCTCTACGATTTTTACCCTCCACGTTGTCCTCCAGTACTAAATTGGTGATCCCTTGATGCCTCAGAACAGGTCCTACCAACCGATCCCTGCTTCTAGTCAAGTTGTGCCACAAATTACTCTTCTCCCCAATTCTATTCAGTACCTCCTCATTACTTATGTAATCTGCCCATCTGATCTTCAGCATTCTTCTGTAGCACCACATTTCGAAAGCTTCTATTCTCTTCTTGTCTAAACTACTTATCGTCCATGTTTCACTTCCATACATGGCTACACTCCATACAAATACTTTCAGAAACGACTTCCTGACGCTTAAATCTATACTCGATGTTAACAAATTTCTCTTCTTCAGAAACGCTTTCCTTGCCATTGCCAGTCTACATTTTATATCCTCTCTACTTCGACCATCATCAGTTATTTTGCTCCCCAAATAGCAAAACTCATCTACTACTGTAAGTGTCTCATTTCCTAATCTAATTCCCTCAGCATCACCCAATTTAATTTGACTACATTCCATTATCGTCGTTTTGATTTTATTGATGTTCATCTTATATCCTCCTTTCAAGACACTCTCCATTCCGATCAACTACATCTACATCTACATCCATACTCCGCAAGCCACCTGACGGTGTGTGGCGGAAGGTACCTTGAGTACCTCTATCGGTTCTTCCTTCTATTCCAGTCTCGTATTGTTCGTGGAAAGAAGGATTGTCGGTATGCCTCTGTGTGGGCTCTAATCTCTCTGATTTTATCCTCATGGTCTCTTCGCGAGATATATGTAGGAGGGAGTTTTTTACTGCTTGACTCCTCGGTGAAGGTATGTTCTCGAAACTTCAACAAAAGCGCGTACCGAGCTATTGAGCGTCTCTCCTGCAGAGTCTTCCACTGGAGTTTATCTATCATCTCCGTAACGCTTTCGCGATTACTAAATGATCCTGTAATGAAGCGCGCTGCTCTCCGTTGGATCTTCTCTATCTCTTCTATCAACCCTAACTGGTACGGATCCCACACTGCTGAGCAGTATTCAAGCAGTGGGCGAACAAGCGTACTGTAACCTACTTCCTTTGTTTTCGGATTGCATTTCCTTAGGATTCTTCCAATGAATCAGATAATTTATGGAAATAACTGCTTCTAGTTGCTGACCTGCTATATTGTAGCTAAATGATAAGGGATCTTTCTTTTTATGTATTCGCAGAACATTACACTTGTCTACATTGAGATTCAATTGCCATTCCCTACACCATGCGTCAATTCGCTGCAGATCGTCTTGCATTTCAGTACAATTTTCCATTGTTACAACCTCTCAATATACCACAGCATCATCCGCAAAAAGCCTCAGTGAACTTCCGATGTCATCCACAAGGTCATTTATGTATAATGTGAATAGCAACGGTCCTACGACACTCCCCTGCGGCACACTTGAAATCACTCTTACTTCGGAAGACTTCTCTCCATTGAGAAGGACATGCTGCGTTCTGTTATCTAGGAACTCTTCAATCCAATCACACAATTGGTCTGATAGTCCATATGCTCTTACTTTGTTCATTAAATGACTGTGGGGAACTGTATCGAACGCCTTGCGGAAGTCAAGAAACACGGCATCTACCTGTGAACCCGTGTCTATGGCCCTCTGAGTCTCGTGGACGAATAGCAGGAGCTGGCTTTCACACGATCGTCTTTTTCGAAACCCATTCTGATTCCTACAGAGTAGATTTCTAGTCTCCAGAAAAGTCATTATACTCGAACATAATACGTTTTCCAAAATTCTACAACTGATAGGCGTTAGAGATATAGGTCTATAGTTTTGCACATCTGTTAGACGTCCCTTCTTGAAAACGGGGATGACCTGTGCCCTTTTCCAATCCTTTGGATCGCTACGCTCTTCTAGAGACCTACGGTACACCGCTGCAAGAAGGGGGGCAAGTTCCTTCGCGTACTCTGTGTAAAATCGAACAGGTATCCCATCAGGTCCAGCGGCCTTTCCTCTTTTGAGCGATTTTAATTGTTTCTCTATCCCTCTGTCGTCCATTTCGATATCTACCATTTTGTCATCTGTGCCACAATCTAGAGAAGGAACTACAGTGCAGTCTTCCTCTGTGAAACAGCTTTTGAAAAACGCATTTAGTATTTCGGCCTTCAGTCTGTCATCCTCTGTTTCAGTACCAATTTGGTCGCAGAGTGTCTGGACATTTTGTTTGGGTCCACCTACCGCTTTGACATAAGACCAAAATTTCTTAGGATTTTCTGCCAAGTCAGTACATAAAACTTTACTTTCGAATTCATTGAACGCCTCTCGCATAGCCCTCCTCACACTACATTTCGCTTCGCGTAATTTTTGTTTGTCTGCAAGGCTTTGGCTATGTTTATGTTTGCTGTGAAGTTCCCTTTGCTTCCGCAGCAGTTTTCTAACTCGGTTGTTGTACCACGGTGGCTCTTTTCCATCTCTTACGATCTTGCTTGGCACATACTCATCTAACACATATTGTACGATGGTTTTGAACTTTATCCACTGATCCTCAACACTATCTGTACTTGAGACAAAACTTTTGTGTTGAGCTATCAGGTACTCTGAAATCTGCTTTTTGTCACTTTTGCTAAACAGAAAAATCTTCCTACCTTTTTTAATATTTCTATTTTCGGCTGAAATCATCGATGCCGTAACCGCTTTATGATCGCTGATTCCCAGTTCTGCGTTAACTGTTTCAAATAGTTCGGGTCTGTTTGTCACCAGAAGGTCTAATATGTTATCGCCACGAGTCGGTTCTCTGTTTAACTGCTCAAGGTAGTTTTCAGATAAGGCACTTAAAAAAATTTCACTGGATTCTTTGTCCCTGAAACCCGTTATGAACGTTTGAGTCTCCCAGTCTATATCCGGCAAATCAAAATCTCCACCCACAACTATAACATTGTGGGGAAATCTACTCGAAATATTTTCCAAATTATCCTTCAGGTGCTCAGCCACAACAGCTGCTGAGCCAGGGGGCGTATAGAGACATCCAATTACCATGTCTGAGCCTGCTTTAACTGTGACCTTCACCCAAATTATTTCACTTTTCGGATCTCCTTCAATTTCCTTCGATACTATTGCACTTCTTATCGCTATAAAAACACCTCCCCCTTCACTGTCCAGCCTGTCTCTACTTTTCCAGGTCCCTTGCTGTCGCTGACAGAATTACGATGTAATCGGCAAATCTCAAAGTTTTTATTTCTTCTCCAAATTATTCGTCTGTATAGAATTCGTGTTAGTATTTTGCAGCCGTGACTTATTAAACTGATCGTTTGGTAATTTTCACATCTGTCAGCACCTGCTTTCTTTGGGATTGGAATTACTATGTTCTTCTTGAAGTCTGAGGGTATTTCGCCTGTCTGATAAATCTTCGTCACCAAATGGTAGAGTTTTGTCAGGGTTGACTCTCCCAAGGCTATCAATAGTTCTAATGGAATGTTGTCTAGCTGGCCCCGGCGGAGGTTCGAGTCCTCCCTCGGGCATGGGTGTGTGTGTTTGTCCTTAGGATAATTTAGGTTAAGTAGTGTGTAAGCTTAGGGACTGATGACCTTAGCAGTTAAGTCCCATAAGATTTCACACACATTTGAACAACAATGTTGTCTACTCCCGGAGCCTTGTTTTGACTTAGGTCTTTTAGTGCTCTGTCAGACTCTTCACGCAGTATCATATCTCCCATTTCATCTTCATCTACATTCTCTTCCATTTCCATAATATTGTCCTCAAGTACATCATCGTTGTATAGACCCTGTATATACTTGTTCCACCTGTGTGGCCGGCCTGTGTGGCCGTGCGGTTCTAGGCACTTTAGTCTGGAACTGCGTGACCGCTACGGTCGCAGGTTCGAATCCTGCCTCGGGAATGGATGTGTGTGATGTCCTTAGGTTAGTTAGGTTTAAGTAGTTCTAAGTTCTAGGGGACTGATGACCACAGATGTTAAGTCCCATAGTGCTCAGAGCCATTTGAATCATTTTTGAACCACCTCTGTGCTTTTCCTTCTTTGCTTAGAACTGGATTTCCATCTGAGCTCTTGATATTCATATAAGTGGTTCTCTTTTCTCCAAAGGTCTCTTTAATTTACCTCTAGGCGGTATCTGTCTTACCCCTAGTGATGTATGCTTCCACCATACACGCACATATATTACACTGACGGAAAAATATCTCAATTCCAAGAAAAAGTAGATACGACGTAAACGAAAGCTGGTAGACATATTTCGGCATCTGAAAGATGATGTCTATTCAGATTCCGCGCCACTCTTATAAAGAGTGGCGCTTGTGGTGTGAGTAAGAGGATGCAAATTAGGTTTGCTTTAAATACACGCATTAACGGTCGTGAGTGTTAGTTCTCTTTGAGAATGGATGTGGGGCATTGATTTTAGCCAAGAACCTCTTTAAGACGACAAAGACGGCACTGTCAACACTTCACTGAATATGAACGAGGTCGTGTAACAGAGCTACAAGAAATTGGATACTGCTTCTTCGCGAATGCAGAAACATTTGGCAGGAATGTACCCGCTATACATGATTAGTCGCAACGGTGGTCGCAAGAATGTACTGTCACAAGAAGAGCGGGCTCCGATCGGCCAGGTGGCACTACCGAGAGGGAATACCATCGTGTTCGGCGTGTGGCTCTGTCGCATCGTATTCCATCTGCAGCAGGAATCTGAGCAACAATTGCTTCCACAGTGACACTGTTGTGGCGTAGGAAGACAGCCACGCCACGGAAGTAGCCGGAAGGCACGCGTTTACTTTCACGCAGAATAGAGATAGGTCTGCAACAGGATACGTAATGAATGCTATAAAGAAAAGTACGTAGCTCCTGGAATATTTAACTTTAATCCATACTTGTTGTACATCGCTCTTGACGATACAAATGAGACTCTGTAGATACATGCAATGTTACTAATGGCGCCTTGCTAGGTCGTAGCCATTGACTTAGCTGAAGGCTATTCTAACTATCTGCTCTGCCAGTGAGCGAGGCTTCGTCAGTGTGCATCGCTAGCTACGTCGTCCGTACAACTGGGGCGAGTGCTAGTCCGTATCTCGAGACCTGCCTTGTGGTGGCGCTCGGTCTGCGATCCCTGACAGTGGCGACACGCGGGTCCGACATGTACTAATGGGCCGCGGCCGATTTAAAGCTACCACCTAGCAAGTGTGGTGTCTGGCGGTGACACCACATTCCTCCCCCGCAAATCGGCGAACGGTCGTGTTATAAGGCTTCCGCCCGCCGTGGAGAGGACCCCATGTTGACGTATGCGATGAGGTGGGGAGCCTAACAGGCGAGGCTGTGCCACCCGCACCCGGCCATTCGGTCCGAGGGGATCTAGGAAACGCCGGAAAACCTAGTCCAGGGTGCACGTCAACATGCGGTGTATGCGCCCGTAAAGAAATTATTCACAGATAGAGAAAGAAGCTTTGGCTCTCGTGTTTGGTGTTACAAAGTGCCATGATTTCTTGTATGGTCGTCACTTTACCATCATCACAGACCTCACGCCCATCTGCGTGAGCTTAGCGCGTGCCTTTCGGCTACTTCCGTGGCGTGGCTGTCTTGCTACGCCAGACACAACAAAGTTTTACAAATCGGTTACTTCAAGAACAGCTCCCAGTTAGATGCCATGTAGCGTGCATTCCGCTGACCCCAAACCACCGCCATTTGCGACTTCAATGCTCCAAACGACAGCTCATTGGAGGTTTGTTGTATTTTCTGACGGAAGATGGTTCCGCCTCGGTGCCAGTGATGGCGATGTGTTTGTTGGAGAAGGCCAGTTCAGGGACTGCAACCAACCTGTTTGTGTGCTAGACACTCTGGATGTATGGTCTAGGGTGCGATTTCGTACGACAGCAGAAGCACTCTCGTGCTTATCCCACGCACACTGACCGCGAATTTGTACGTCAGTCTGTTGATTCGACCTGTTTTGCTGCCATTCATCAACAGAATTCCAGGGGGTGTTTTCCAACGGGATAACGCTCGCCCACATACCGCTGTTGTAAGCCAACGTGCTCTAGAGAGTGTCGACGTGTTGCCTTGGCCTACACGATCACCAGATCTGTCTCCAGTCGAGCACATTTGAGACATCATCGGACGACAATTCCAGTGTTATCCACAGCCAAGCATTCACCGTCCCTGTATTGGCCGACCAAGTGCAACGGGCATGGAACTCCGTCCCACAAACTGACATCCGGCATCTCTACAACAGATGGCGCGCACGTTTGCATCCAACATTATAGCGGTAACACGGGTTATTAACAAACCAGCATTTCACATTTGCAATGTCTTATGTATCTCGCGCGTCCATTAACCTGTGATCTTGCAATTTTAATCACTTAAATATGTTACCTAGGCAGAGGCATTGCCGAAGTTACATAAATAATTTTTTGGAACTGCGATTTTTTCCCATCAGTGTGTTTGGGAACTTATAATAAATGCATGACATTTGTTGTGAAGCCCATTTGTATATTTACAGTTAATAAAACGCCTTTGTATGCCCTAACTTGATAAAAAAGCTTTCTTGTAATAACGTTCATTGACACGGGTAGTTAAAAAAAGTAAAAGAAAATAGTAATCGAGTTTGCAACATGGAGCGCAAAAGTGAGAGAAACTAGCGACTACACCACCAGGTGCGCTGATGTACAGGGTTATTACAAACGGTTGAAGCGATTTCACAGCTCTACAATAACTTTATTATTTGAGATATTTTCACAATGCTTTGCACACACATACAAAAACTCAAAAAGTTTTTTTAGGCATTCACAAGTGTTCGATATGTGCCCCTTTAGTGATTCGGCAGAAATCAAGCCGATAATCAAGTTCCTCCCACACTCGGCGCAGCATATCCCCATCAATGAGTTCGAAAGCATCGTTGATGCGAGCTCGCAGTTCTGGCACGTTTCTTGGTGGAGGAGGTTTAAACACTGAATCTTTCACATAACCCCACAGAAAGAAATCGCATGGGGTGAAGTCGGGAGAGTGTGGAGGCCATGACATGAATTGCTGATCATGATCTCCACCACGACCGATCCATCGGTTTTCCAATCTCCTGTTTAAGAAATGCCGAACATCGTGATGGAAGTGCGGTGGAGCACCATCCTGTTGAAAGATGAAGTCGGCGCTGTCGGTCTCCAGTTGTGGCATGAGCCAATTTTCCAGCATGTCCAGATACACATGTCCTGTAACGTTTTTTTCGCAGAAGAGAAAGGGGCCGTAAACTTTAAACCGTGAGATTGCACAAAACATGTTAACTTTCGGTGAATTGCGAATTTGCTGCACGAATGCGTGAGGATTCTCTACCGCCCAGATTCGCACATTGTGTCTGTTCACTTCACCATTAAGAAAAAATGTTGCTTCATCACTGAAAACAAGTTTCGCACTGAACGCATCCTCTTCCATGAGCTGTTGCAACCGCGCCGAAAATTCAAAGCGTTTGACTTTGTCATCGGGTGTCAGGGCTTGTAGCAATTGTAAACGGTAAGGCTTCTGCTTTAGCCTTTTCCGTAAGATTTTCCAAACCGTCGGCTGTGGTACGTTTAGCTCCCTGCTTGCTTTATTCGTCGACTTCCGCGGGCTACGCGTGAAACTTGCCCGCACGCGTTCAACCGTTTCTTCGCTCACTGCAGGCCGACCCGTTGATTTCCCCTTATAGAGGCATCCAGAAGGTTTAAACTGCGCATACCATCGCCGAATGGAGTTAGCAGTTGGTGGATCTTTGTTGAACTTCGTCCTGACGTGTCGTTGCACTGTTATGACTGACTGATGTGAGTGCATTTCAAGCACGACATACGCTTTCTCGGCTCCTGTCGCCATTTTGTCTCACTTCGCTCTCGAGCGCTCTGGCGGCAGAAACCTGAAGTGCGGTTTCAGGCGAACATAACTTAATGAGTTTTTCTACGTATCTGTAGTGTGTCGTGACCATATGTCAATGAATGGAGCTACAGTGAATTTATGAAATCGCTTCAATCATTTGTAATAGCCCTGTATAGTGCACTGAAAGGCACCTGAATTACATGAAAACTTTGACGGTCGTTTTCTCGGAAACGGTCTAGCGTCTACGGGTAATACGAGACACGCGTTCACTTATTTTGGCTCCTCTTCCTTCGAGCAAATTTTTTGGGAAATCCGGTTATGGCACTTGTCGTGTTGCCCTCGTAAGTTTCCACAGTTTTAATCAGCCAGGATGTTACAAATTAGCGCTAACTCTGCTAGAGAGTGAAAATTCATGGCGGAAACACTCACACAGGCTGTGGCTAAGGCATGTCTCCGCAATCGCTTTCTTCCATGTTTTCTAGTTCTGCCAAGTATGCAGGAGAACTTCTGTCAAGTTTAGAAGGTAGGAGATGAGGTACTGGTGGAAGGAAAGCTGTGCAGACGTGGTCCTTAGTCGTACTCGGGTAGCTCAGTTAGCAGAGTACTTGCCCCCGAAAACCCCGCGTTCGAGTCCGCTCCGCAAACAGTTTTAATTCGCTGGGGCGTTTCAGGTAACTAAGTTATTAGTTTGTCTCCGCTCAGTTAAGTTTTGTGAAAGGAAATAAAATTAAGTCCTATTTTCGGTTGTGGAATTAACTGGGTAAAATCAAAACTGGCGTAATAAGCAAACTGCAAATCTAAAACTGGCGTCGAAGTGTTTTAACTTTGTTTAATGATTATTTTCAGATGAAACTCTAAGGAGATACTGGGTGACAGTCAGGTAACTGAAAAGCCGAGGTCCATAAATCCATTTTGCAATTGACATGAAACTGCTCTGAGACGAAGTGGCCATTTGGATGCACTTTAATAACTTTTCTTATGTCTTGACCACACTTTTTTTTATTTCCATAAACAACTTACACGTTTCGACATTCCGTCATTTTCACTTGTCTCGTGATTGAGAATGTTGACGTGATGCACTTTATATAAGGAACAATTTTGTACGATTGACATAACAGTGCACCGAACGAGGTGGTACAGTTGTTATCACACTGGAATCGCGTTCGAGAGGACGACGGTTCAAACCCGCATCCTGCCATCCTGATTAATGTTTTCCGCGATATCCGTAAATCGCTTTAGGCAAATGCCGGGGTTATTCCTTCGAAAGGGCACGGCCGACTTCCTTCCCTAAGCCGATGGGACTGATGACCTCGCTGTTTGGTCATTCCCCCAAATCAACTAACCAGCCATAACATTGCTTTGGAAATGACTGAATGTCGAAACGCGTAAGGCGTTTTTGGAAATAAAAAAAGTGTGGTCAGGACATAAGAAAAGTTATTAAAGTAAACCCATTTTATTATACCTAAACAAATGATTCACTTACAGAAAATTTGAGACATGCTATGAAAGAGGTTTGATCACGTATTATAGTTTAGCGGAAATTGAATCCCCTGAGAAGCGTTTGAATAAGGGATGGCGGTTATCGTTGAAACAACCGGTTTCCGGTTACACGTTTTTTTCCGTCTCCAGTTTAAACTGACTCTCTCAAAGTAACCGGTTTCTGAAATAAGTAATTTTCGGTTTCTTATTGTACTATTTTCAGCAATAAACATTGGCGTTGCGCTAAGTTTGAAAAATTGTACCACTGCCTCAGACTTTTACATTATATCTTTCAAGATTCATAGAATCAATACATCAAATAAAATAGATATAAATGAAAGTATTTGTAGTCCGTCCAGCGTTCACTGCTTTTCTCGAAAAGTAATCAGGATGTGAATACTACAAAAAATTCGCCAATATTCTCTAAGTGATTCTAATTTTTTAATCTCTGTAAAAGTCACGTTGTAATCAGGGATCACATCACAACTTGGGCATAGGAAGAGTCAGTGCTAAGAGTGAAAACTGAGGTTGTATAAATCTAATTATCGTGTTTAAGTCCTACATTTCAAAGGGACGCTAGCATATAAAGGCATATTATGTAGATACAAGGAACAGATCAGCTAATTTCTATTTATATTATAAATTATTAATGAACTGTTTACTCTTGCTACAACTTCCTTTCTCTTTTATTATTTCATAGAGGCAGACAAATAATAAGCTTTTTGTGTAAAATTTGTAGCGTTGTGTTTCTTTAGTTATTTCGAATTGCCGTGCGTTGTGGCCGAGCGGTTCTAGGAGCTTCAGTCTGGAACCGCGCGACCGCTATGGTCGCAGGTTCGAATCCTGCCTCGGGCATGGATGTGTGTGATGTCCTTCGGTTAGTTAGGTTTAAGTAGTTCTTTGGAAGTTCTAGGGGACTGATGACCTCAGACGTTGTTCCATAGTGCTCAGAGCCATTTGAACCATTTTATTTCGAATAGGTTTCATACCCGGTTATCAGTAAAAAAGAAAAATATCTGTTATGACCGAGACCAAATATCGAAAAATACCGGTCATTCAGAAGTAAAATACCGTTGTCGGTTCTAACCGGTCCATTCATAGTTTGAACTCTATTAACAGGATAGGAAAAATTACGGGTCAGTACTGATTTTCCACGACTGTAGAGATGACATTATTCTGAAGTGGCGAGTCGAGTCAATTCCATACGCGGCCGTTGCACCTCAGCGCTGGTGAACAATATATCTTACTTCGGCTTCGCCTGGAAACCACGCCAGCAGCCATCACTCGCTCTGCAGCGATGTTTTGTTGAGGGGAAAGTGCGAAATTCCAGAGTCGTTGACCCACTTTTACCCCGAACGCTAGCTTTGTTCCGCGGTCGTTTTGTTGGTCACCTGTTGAGCAGGAATTTCCTGCTCCATTCGGTGAATGAACTGCTCCGTACAGTGAGACAGCTGCTCCACTTAGAAAATTAAATTTTATGCTTTCTTTCCATGAGGAAAACACTTCTCCAGAAATAAATTCGATGCAATAACGAAAACTGCAGGATTATTACTACAATATTTTTTGTTAGTAATTGTAGTTAATGTTTTGTTAGTAACTGCACACCATAAGGGATCAGTTACACTACCATCATGAGTGGGTTGTCTAACAAACAGATAATTCTCCGTAATGACATACGCTAAGGTAACAAAAGTCATGGGATTCCTCCTAATACCATGTCGAACCTGCTTTCGCCCAGAGTAATGTAGCAGCTCCATGAGTCATCGAGTCAGAAGTCTCCTGCAGAAATATTGAGCCCTACTGCCTTTGTAACCGTCCTAATTAGGAAGGTGTTGCCAATGCAAGATTTTGCGCACGAACTGACCTCTCGATTATGTCTCATAACTATTCGATGGAATTCATGTCGGGCGATCTGGGAGTCCAAATCATTCGTTCTAATTGTCCAGAATGTTCTTCAAACCAATCGCAAACAATTGTGGTCCGGTGACATGGCGCATTGTCATCTATAAAAATTCCATTTTTGTTCGGGAACATGAAATCCATGAAGGGCTGCAAATGATTTCCAAGTAGCCGAACATAACCAGGAGCCGTTCATTCCCATGTAAAGACAGCCCACACCGTTATGGAGCTACCCACCAGCTTGCAAAGCGTCTTGCTGACAACGTGGGTCTATGGCTTCGTGGTGTCTGCGCTACACTCGAACCTTACCATCAGTTCTTACCAACTGAAATCGGGACTCATCTGACCAGGCCACAGTTTACCAGTCATTTAGGGTCCAAATGGTACGGTCACGAGCCCAGGAGAGGCTCTGCAGGCGATATTGTGCAGTTAGCAAAGGCACCCGCGTCCGTCGTCTACTGCCATAGCCCATTAACACCACATTTTGCCGCACTGTCCTGACAAATACGTACGTGTACGTCTCTCATTGATTTCTGCGGTTATGTCACGCAGTATTTCTTGTCTGTCAGCACTGACAACTCTAAGCAAACGCCGCTGCTCTCGGTCGTTACGTGAAGGCCGTCGGCCGTTGCGTTCTCCATGGTGAGAGGTAATCCCTGAAATTTGCTTTTTTTGTCACACTCTTGATACTTTGGAAGCCGGAATATTGAATTCCTTAACTATTTCCGAAATCGAATGTCTCCATGGGTCTAGGTCCAACTACTATTCCGCCTCCAATCTGTTAATTCCCGTCGTGTGATCACAATCGCGCCGGAAAGCTTTTCCCATCAATCAGCTGAGTACAAATGACAGCTCCGCCAATGCACTGTCCTTTTATATCTCGTGTACGCGATACTACCACCATCTGTATATGTATATTTTACTATCCCATGGCTTTTGTCACCTCCGTATATAATTTCCATGTACACTCATCGACATTAAAACTGCAACACCGTAGAGGCGTCTTGCAACCAACTTCAAACTGGGCTGCAGTGTTCTACATGCTTGGATAGACAAACTGTTAGCATTTCAATGCAACTGCACAAACTAGGTATTATTAATGCCATGAAATTAATGCCACGAAATTAATGTATCTGTGAAAAGATTATCCGGTGTGTTTTCGTAAACTGGCATTACTTTGGCGCAGTTTTTGGCTGTCTTTTTATATGTGACAGGAAAACAAAGAACAGGAAGAAAATTTGTAAAACATTTATCTAGTGCTGTCAAAGACTTGTACCATCAATTAAAAATGGTATTAAACAAAATACGTCATATTTGTTGCTGTGGTACCATAATAAATGTGGACCAATGTTACCTGCACTCGGCTTGATCTCCCCCCCCCCCCCCCCCCCCAGTCACTTCTTCATGAAAATGTGGTAATATAAAGTTGGGACAAAGCAAACTTGATGAATATAAAGTCTGGGAACACTTTCATTATTTATTGCACTAGAACTAAACATTGTACAGATGTCATACATATTGCATTTTGAAGAGAGACTCTGAAAGTGTTTTTGTGACCCGGCAGATGCGGTAATCGAATTCTTGCCATACCCTCCCAGCATGGCATCGTCGACTGTGGCAGTCGCTTCACGTATTCTCTGCCGGTGCTCTGCTACATCACGTGATAGAGACGGTACATACACCAGATCTTTAATGTGTCCCCACAGAAAAAAGTCACACAGAGTGAGATCTGGTGATCGGGAAGGCCATTTCATGAAACAGCTGTCCCCTTCCGTATCACGACCGATCCACCGATGCGGTAGCTCCGTGCTCAGGTACCCACGAACTTCACGATGAAAGTAGGGTGGAGCCCAATGCTGCTGAAAGATGAACGGAGAGTCCGATTGCATTTGAGGCATCAGCCAGTGCTGCAACATGTCCAAGTAGGAACATCCAATGACAGTGCTCTCAGCGAAGAAGAATGGCCCATACAGTTTTCGTCGTGACAAGGAACAAAAAAGATTTACATTTGGGGGATCACACTCAAATCAATACATTCGTGTGGACGCTTTGAAACCCAGATTCGACAGTTATGCCTGTTTCCTTTCCCATTGGTGTCAAAAGTGGCTTCGTCGCTAAAAATTAAGCGATCAACAATGCCATCCTCATTTAATTGTTGCAACTGCGAACAAAACTCAAAACGCTTGGCTTTGTCGTTGTCATTGAGCTTCTGCACTAGGTCCAGTTTGAATGGTTTCATAGACAGCTTCTGTCGCAGGACTTTCCACACTGTCATTGCAGCCATTTCGAGTTCACGGGATGTACGACGCACCGATTTCTTTGGACTCCTTATGAATGTCTCTCGTACGTGCTCCACATTCACTTCGTTCACACTGGGATATCCGCTTCTCTTTGCGGTCACAAACAACCCGTCGTAATGAATTTGTTGTGCCAGTGGTAAATGGTCTTCCTTGTTGGTGGCTTCCTACGAACTTGGCCCTAAACATCCGCTGAACAGCTGTAGCACACTTGTTTTTGTCGAACTCCAACACACAGTGAACTCGCCCCGCACCTGAACTTGCCATGTTTGCGACTAGCTCTGACTATTGGCACATTACCAAACTACGCTGTGGCGCTATATACGAAAAAAAAAAAAAAACTTTCAGGGTTCCTCTTCAAAATGAGATATGTATGATATCTGTACAATGTTTGGTTCTTATGCAATAAATAATTGAAAGTGCTCACGGACTTCATGTAACCCTCTACGTAGCGTAGACTTTCAGGGACATGAGGAACAAATAAAAAGCTAAATTTTGAAAGCAAGGACAGGAAATATTAAAATTCATCTGGAAAGTGATACAGTAAATATACAAGTGTAACACATTTCAACAAGTGACCAGTTAACATTCAAGTTACATTGTACACTGTGGTAACTGTATGGAAAGAGATTATAGCATATGTTTAGAATGCTGTACGGTATGCATATGAGCATTATTACACAAATTGCTGAAGCCCTGATACTTGAAAGTAGCCACGTTTTGCCAGTCATGTTGGACTGATTATTCTTATCAAATCCTCCCAAGGATAAAACAGTCTATCTTTTTGTTCTAGCCATTTGCAGTAGGAATTCGTCTTTTCCATACATTTCACTTCAGCACCCTCATTACTCACATCAGTCCAAACTTCGGAATATTCTTCTTTGTCGTATAAAACTATAGCATATTGCCCGACAGCTAATTTATATTTCAACATTTTATTGTGCTAGACATCATATTGCACATTAGAGAAACATTCAGAATCACCATCAGATTCTAGCATCACTTCATCTTCATCGTGGTGTTACTTGGCCCGGGCTAAAGTAGCTCAATATTTTGCAGAAATGTGCACCATTATACAGAAGTGTTAAATAGACTGTTTAAATTGAATGTCGCATAAATGACAGTTTCACACCGCATTACCTAATACTGACATATTGAAAAATTACCTTAACCATATTTTTAGCGTAACTGATGTGAACCCTGCATCCAGAATTTAGTGGAGTGCAATAGCTGTTAAAATACAAAGACGGGAAAAAGATCGCAACAGCAAAAAATAATTAATATAGGGCAATGAAATTACGGGAATATACAGGGTGTCCCAGCTATCTTGTCCACCCAAAATATCTCTGGAACAATAACGCGGCAACCCCTCAGCGCCACTACCATTGCTGCACGAGAGACATTCGCTAATGATATAGTGCACAGGATTGATGACGGGGATATGCATGTGGGCAGCATTTGGTTTACTGACGAAGCTTATTTTTACCTGGACGGCTTCGTCAATAAACAGAACTGGCGCATATGGGGAACCGAAAAGCCCCATATTGCAGTCCCATCGTCCCTGCATCCTCAAAAAGTACTGGTCTGGGCCGCCATTTCTTCCAAAGGAATCATTGGCCCATTTTTCAGATCCGAAACGATTACTGCATCACGCTATCTGGACATTCTTCGTGAATTTGTGGCGGTACAAACTGCCTTAGACGACACTGCGAACACCTCGTGGTTTATGCAAGATGGTGCCCGGCCACATCGCACGGCCGACGTCTTTAATTTCCTGAATGAATATTTCGATGATCGTGTGATTGCTTTGGGCTATCCGAAACATACAGGAGGCGGCGAGGATTGGCCTCCCTATTCGCCAGACATGACCCCCTGTGACTTCTTTCTGTGGGGACACTTGAAAGACCAGGTGTACCCCCAGAATCCAGAAACAATTGAACAGCTGAAGCAGTACATCTCATCTGCATGTGAAGCCATTCCGCCAGACACGTTGTCAAAGGTTTCGGGTAATTTCATTCAGAGACTACGCCATATTATTGCTACGCATGGTGGATATGTGGAAAATATCGTACTATAGAGTTTCCCAGACCGCAGCGCCATCTGTTGTTGAAAATTGTAACTACTGTAATTTCGAAAGTTTGTCTGCCTGAAAATGTACTGTTGTCCCAAGCATATTGCAACAAACGGTGTATTTCTATCGCTGCTCGTTTAGTTTTTATTGCCGTTTCAAATATACCGGTCATTTTTGAAACATCCTGTATATTGTGCATGGCACCAGAACACTAGCCAAAACTAGTGCCGAGTGAACTGTGTTGGATCATGGGCCATAAATGACAGGTGTGAATGATGGCTGCGCAAATACGTACGGGCGAATAGACATGCAACTGTTAAATAGCTGACCACTCAGATGAAACAAGGGGCTACTAACAGTGTCTCCTCAACGACCGTTAACGAAAGTTGCTGCGTGTGGGCTTCCGTAGCAGATGCCTGGTTCGTGCTGACTGCTGGTCATCGGCGATGAAGGCTGGAATTTGCAATCCAGTAGCCGGCCGTTGTGGCCGAGCGGTTCTAGGCGCTTCAATGCGTAACCGCGCTGCTGCTTCGCTCGCAGGTTCGAATTCTGCCTCGGACATGGATGTGTGTGATGTCCTTTGGTTAGTTGGGTTTAAGTAGTTCCAAGTCTAGGGGACTGATGACCTCCGATGTTAAGTCCCATAGTGCTCAGATTTTTTTTTTTTTACGTCCAGAAAGCCCACGCCATTCAGAAACATCGGCCAGGCCAGAGGAGGGAGCGTTACAATCTAAGGAATGTTTTCGTGACATTCCTTGGTGATCTCGTCATTCTGCAGGGCACAATGGATAAACACAAGTATGCATCTATCCTTGTGGACATGTCCAAATCTACATGCAGTTTGTTTTTCCTCGGCACGATAGCATCTACCAGCAGGACAATACGACATGTCACACAGCTCGTAGTGTACGTGCGTGGTTTGAAGAGCACCAGCATGAATTTACTGTACTTCCCTGGCTACCAAACTCGCCGGATTAAGACCAAATTGAGACTATGTGACTCTCTTCTGCATGTGTCACAGCAGTCTTCGCTTCAAAATGCGGTTATTCAGACTTTTCACAAGAGGTCACATTAATATGGCTAGACAGTGTATAATCTCCTCCCAAGTTAAAAAAAAATCAGTACGTTAGCTACATTTCGTACGCAGCAATGTATGACGCCCCGCACCGACTATTATTTTTCTTTGTTAGCTATTCGAATTTCCCGCACTGGTTTACTTAATTTCGAAATATCTCATCATCTATGACTGTTAACGGAAACATAGGACGTTCATCATGGACTTGTAAGATCCGAAAGAGACATTTTTTTAACGAATAATTTCTTTAAAATCGTTAGAGAAAGACTGCAAAGCAGCCGGTGTGCTCCCTGTCTTTCCCTCAATGTAGAGAGGCAGTTCGGCTGTAGCTTGACTAGCGGATTATTCAGAGTCCTCTCCGTGCACCTGCAGACACGTAATTTGCTCTGGATCACGCTCTCTGACGCTAAGGTCCCTTCCACTCGTGAGGTCGTACATGCAGTTGCAGAGAGCCGAAGCAAATTTCGTTGAACCTTTTGCGTCACTTCCCACACGAGACGCAGAACTTCTTGATGTGTTGAATTTCCGCTACTCGCTTTTCGCGAAGCCAGATCGGAGGCAGGGAGCAAACTTGACGCCAGTCGTGCATGGTACTTCTCATGGCAATTCAAGCCTAGTTTCAGTACATCTCGTCAAGTTAGGTCTTCAATGGTACTGGCCATTACCAAAAAATCGAAAATACATCGGATAATTAGTCAATTCCGAGCACTTTAGAACATTGCTGTTCCCATACTGTTAATTGATATAATCTCTCGATAGCTAATAAAACTTGGTAAAAAGACTCTTTCGATATCAGGTCTTGTATGTTATTCGAAGTATATGGGTTTGTAAGAAGTAACCTATTACATTTCAAACAACATTTTTCATGATTTTGCTACAAAGAAGTTTATTTTGCGCTCTCCTCAGATACCCTCTCCTCCACGGTTATATATTCCCTGATCTTGACGTTCACAAATTGAAACAACCATTTCACTACTGTACAGGGCTCGTCAAATGACATCAGTGACATGCAATAGAAGTTGGAATATTTCTCAACATGTGCTCGAGTTGTTTCTTGAAGGCAATGAAAAACACTTTCGCTTAATAGAAAACTAGTTTTTGCATGGAACAAATTCTTTCTTCTCCTATGCTGCGTTTCTTTGCAGTGACAACAGTTAGTAACCGCAACTGCTTCCTCTGTGGGAACCGCGTAGTTTCGCAATTCGCCAACAGCGGTATGTCAGTTCCTCAAAAATCGTTCAAATGGGTCTGAGCACTATGGGACTTAACATCTGAGGTCATCAGTCCCCTAAACTTAGAACTGCTTAAACCTAACTAACATAAGGACGTCACACACATCCATGCCCGAGGCAGGATTCGAACCTGCGACCGCAGCAGCTGCAGCGCGGTTCCGGACTGAAGCGCCTAGAACCGCTCGACCACAGCGGCCGGCATGTCAGTTGCCACATGACATAACAGCTAAAGTAACAGCGAGACTTCGCACTGTGCGAGGTGGCAGCTAATTGCAGTCAGGCAAGCCCTCAACTGGTCATGCTGCATTCACATTCAGGACGATGAGGTTGATACCCGCGTCCGACTATCCAGATTTAGATTTCTGCAAATCGCTCCAGGCAAATGCCAGCGTGGTTCCTTTGAAGGGACACGACCAGTTTCCTTCCCCATCCTTAACACCATCCGAGCCTGTACTCCATCGATAATGTCCTCGATGTTGACAGGATATTAAACAGAATCTTTCTTCCTCAACTGACTTACGTCTAACCAACATACGCCCATTACTAGCAATGAGGTAGTACCAGCTTTCATCAGTAAACAAAACAGGCCTTCACTCTCCCTCCAATTATCTCTCGCTTGACGCAACTGAAGTCGCAAATGACGTTGGTGAGGGGTCAGTGGAAAGCACGCTAAGGGGCATCTGGCTCGGAGCTATCCTTAAAACAACAGATTTGTAACAGTATGTTGTGTCACTTTGGTGCCAACTGCTGGTGTAAATGCAGTAAGATGCGCCAGGGCTATATGCCAAACACGTGGTCTTCTGTCGCCAAAATGCCACACGCCTGTCCGGAATCGTTTCATCTTGCAACGTTACACTCTCGTGACCACTGCTGCCAGCAGTCATATACAATGGCTACATTCCTGCCAAACCTTTCTGCAATATCACTGAAGGAATATCCAGCTTCTCGTAGCGCTATTAGACAATCTCGTTCAAACTTGGTTAGGTGCTGATAATGGCGTCTGTGTCATCTTATAAGCATTCTTAACTAAACTCTACTCACTATGTCCAGTCTCAAACGTAACTAATGCTCATGATAGTTAATCCACGTATTTAAAGGAAACCTTATTTGTATCCTCGCAGAGGCGCTATTAGCACCACTCTTACACAACTGCCACGAAATTTGAATAGACATCATTTTTCAGATATAGAAATATGCCTGCCAACTTTCGTTTGTTGCACAATTACTTCTTGGTGTAGCGATTTTTTTCCGTCAGCGTATAACAAAAACTGATAAGAGGCGGGAGGCCACATGCCCTTCTGCATCTTCATTGGGTGATGCCTAAGTGCTGAGGATGACATGACAGCCAGTCGGTGCCCTTGAGAGTTCAAGGTCTGTTTGGAAAGGGAAACATTCCACGTGGAAAAAAATATATCTAAAAACAAAGATGATGAGACTTACCAAACAAAAGCGCTGGCAGGTCGATAGACACACAAACATACACACAAAATTCAAGCTTTCGCAACAAATGGTTGCTTCATCAGGAAAGAGGGAAGAAGAGGGAAAGACGAAAGGATGTGGGTTTTAAGGGAGAGAGTAAGGAGTCATTCCAATCCCGGGAGCAGAAAGACTTACCTTAGGGGGGAAAAGGGCAGGTATACACTCGCACACACACACATATCCATCCGCACATACACAGACACAAGCAGACATTTTTTTCTGCTTGTCTGCTTGTGTCTGTGTATGTGCGGATGGATATGTGTGTGTGTACGAGTGTATACCTGTCTTTTTTCCCCCTAAGGTAAGTCTTTCCGCTCCCGGGATTGGAATGACTCCTTACCCTCTCCCTTAAAACCCACATCCTTTCGTCTTTCCCTCGTCTTCCCTCTTTCCTGATGAAGCAACCGTTTGTTGCGAAAGCTTGAATTTTGTGTGTATGTTTGTGTGTCTATCGACCTGCCAGATCTTTGATATTTCCTGTATCTAATTTAGTCGTAGGGCTAGGAAACACCACTGTCAACACACTGCTTTCTGCTGCAGCATCAGTGGAAGTCACAACAGTGTTCACTGTGTTAACAGTCTGTGCACTCTCTGAGGATACTTATCTTGCTATCAACAAACGTATTTTGTGACTCAAGGTGTATGATACAGGTCTATGATACAGAACTACTGAGCAATCAATATCCTCTAGGGCAATAGATGTGTGGAGCCACTGAGATCCTGCATGGCAATGAGTATTGCACTCCTGAACCCCTCGATTCCATTTTGCGTGAACTGAGCAGCAATGTCATGGAACAACAATCTGCAGGCTCAGTAAGCCATGATCATTGCTGTTGAGTTTCTGTCATGTAGAAACCCTTTTCATTTAGTAGCAATGTTTGTTTGTGTTAGATACATTTATTATGTGCATGTAATGGTAAATATTCTTACCTACACTGTGTTCCTACATGTAGGTTTAGCTATATCTATCTTTAGTGCCTGAAAAGTATTATGTTGGTGTACTAACTGTCTTAGGCTCTAGTTGTTGCTATTTTCCGTTATTTGCCAAAGGCAACACTACATAAAATAAAATTTTCCTGGGTTTTGTGTGAGCTACAGACTACAGTGTGTATGAAACATACATAAAATGCATACTAGACCAGAGTAGTATAGAACACATACATGAAACTCCTGCTATTGTGTACTACGTAAGACATGATTTAGTAAGGCAGAATTACAATGAAATGAATTCTTCAAATATTGTAAAATACACACAATTTTACATCAGTGATATATTATTTACAATGCTTTGAAAATACTGCACAGTCATGGACAAATAACCCCTATTGTTTTCAGTTCAAAACCATTAACAAGTTATTTTTACGGGAAAAAGCTGGCGGTGCAGCTGCAGGAACCCTGGTGCCCATAACATGTGCCATGTGGATAAAGCGCTTCAGGTATCTGAAGCAACTGATCGAATATCACAGTAATGCCTGATCCCAAATGCTTGTCATCAAGGTAATTAACAGTGTGTCCAACTGTATTGTGATGTTTTCCATTATGCCCCTGGTGTACTTACCACTGCCATGTTCTACGGTTGTGATTTGTTCTTCTAGAAACCAACTTGTATGAATGATTTACTGAAGTTTTTAATATGATAATGAACACCAGAACAATAGCATGCCAATGGGAATGATGACAAGGTAAGATGTGGATACAGGAATATCAAGTAGACCCTGCCTGCTGAAATAGTTGGTTCTTACATATGAACACAGAGGACCTTTTTATATTTTTTTAAATAGGAGCAAAACAAATAAAATTGTTTTGCAACTGTCAAAAATGATTGTTTTTCTTCATGATGATAATTTAAGTCATTGCTAACATCGAATAAATGTTACAAAGATCACTCTCAGAGATCTCTGCATTTGTCACATGAAGTGCACTCACATTTGCAGTTCATCACTGTCCCTTCAAGTACCAGTGTTTGTGGCACATGGAATATGTTTGCTCAGTCAAGCTTTCTACACTCATCAAACATGTCCATTTTAATTTTTCAATTGCATGCCCAATTTGGACCTTATAAAAACATTGTTAATTATTCTGTGAAGTGAAACGTGGACGATAAATAGTTTAGACAAGAAGAGAATAGAAGCTTTCGAATGTGGTGCTACAGAAGAATTCTGAAGATTAGATGGGTAGATCACATAACTAATGAGGAAGTATTGAATAGAATTGGAGAGAAGAGAAATTTGTGGCACAACTTCACTAAAAGCGGTTGGTAGGACATGTTCTGAGACACCGAGGGATCACCAATTTAGTATTGGAGGGCAGCGTGGAGGGTAAAAATCGTAGATGGAGACCAAGAGATGAATACACTAACCAGATTCAGAAGGATGTGGGTTGCAGTAGGTACTGGGAGATGAACAAGCTTGCACAGGATAGAGTACCATGGAGAGCTGCACCAGACCAGTCCCTGGACTGAAGACCACAACAACAACAATTACTCTGTAAAGTTCGCCCCTGCTGGATCATAAATTGAGGTTCTTTGCCTCCATTCGGCAGGATTAACAGTGCTGTAAATTTAGTATGAGTGTTGTTCAGCAGGATTAACAGTGCTGTACATTTAGTATGAGTGTTGTTTGGTACTTCCCTTTTTAAGTTTTTGTTTATGGTCCAGGCTTTTCCTTTACAATGCTCAGGTTTATCCAAAGCTTTTTCTAGTAGCTAAGCATTTTATATAGTCAACAGAATTTTTATAGCCAGCAATCTGTTGATAGTCAAGTTTAAGAATCTTAATGAAACTTTTCTGCACAGGACTCATTCATTATTGTTGTTATGGCATTTTGGAGAAAGTCTTACCCCCTCTTGAGTAGAGTAATGTGATCCATGTAAATAATTTACGTAAACTGCTTTCTGTTTGAATGCTGTGTTATTACGTCTAAGAGTTATCTTGTGCTCCTCAGTGATATACTTTTATATGTTTGTGGCAAGTTTTGGCATTACCTTTTAAAGGAAAAGATTGTAAAGATTTGTTGACTTATTCCAAATCCACAGCAACCAGTTCATTTAGGATCTATGGAAGAAACATTAACATATCTCTTTGTTGTTTAACATCCTAGTATCAAACTATAAATGCCTTACCAGACACCATTAAACACATAATCTAAATTGAAGTCGTACTTGGTTGATGACTGCTTTTACACAGTAAGTGAATACCTACAAAATTAAATTTTTCTATGTTAACCCAATGTAGTCTTATTTAGAAGAACATTTGTATTTTATCTCTCTGTATATAGTGAAACAACATTTATTTAAGTAATCATTAATTGATATATTAATGTGTGTTATTATGTACTACAGTATATTATATGTAAAACTGAAACTTTCTGGAATATGTAAAACTGTTAATATTAACATAAAAATCCAAATATCTCTTGCACATTGTGCAGCTGTAGATAAAAATGGATCAATAAATCAGTAACACATCTCTTTGTCATTTATTAAAAAAAAATGTTTTAAGTATTCTTTTCTTGTGTGTTCTGTGTCCCTGAGGACCTCCTCACTACGAATTTATGGAACAGAAAGTTAATCTGATCTGACTTATCTCTTGTGAAATCTGTGAGAGTTTCTAAAGACATAATGTTCTCATTGATGCATCCCCCTCTGACTTACACAGCAAGTCAGTAACCAGGTCTGCACAGCGAAGTGCTGTTGGAAATAATATCTCATGACTTTGAGTTGTGGACTGTTACAGTGGCTGATGTGTTGGCTCATATTTTCCAAAATTGCATTAGAGATGCATTCACTCAAACTAACCTTTGTGCTTATTATTTCTGATAAATTTACCTGTATGATACTGCTTACAGTTCTGGTTTCTGTTCAATGACTGCTCTTTATGTATCTATGTCAGCACTTTTGTCATGTTCAGTATTGTTCACTTTGTGTATTTCTTCTCCTGTTTCCAGGAGGCATTCAGTGTATTGTGATTTACTAATAGTGGTATATTTCTCCTTTTGTGAGAAGTTGCTACATGAGCCATCCTGTTGAAAATTCAATTCTACAACAGTGTCACACAGGTGCTGCTTGCAGATCTGTTCAGACACTCTGCTGCTATCTTGTTAGCATAAAAATGGGTATCTTGTTCCCATCATAGTTCAACTGATCCACACAGGGGTGTATTTTGTGTACATGCACTACTGGCCATTAAAATTGCTACACCAAGAAGAAATGCAGATGATAAGTGGATATTCATTGGACAAATATATTATAGTATAACTGACATGTGATT
Organism: Schistocerca americana; assembly: GCF_021461395.2. Classification (NCBI taxonomy): domain Eukaryota; kingdom Metazoa; phylum Arthropoda; class Insecta; order Orthoptera; family Acrididae; genus Schistocerca; species Schistocerca americana. The sequence goes on from NC_060119.1 coordinate 223,269,525, forward strand.
ACATTTTCACACAGTTTGGTGCATAGATCCTGAGAAATCAAAACCCAGAACAACCACCTCTGGCCGTAATAATGGCCTTGATATGCCTGGGCATTGAGTCAAATGATACCACAGTTCATCAAGAGTAGTGACTGGCGTATTGTGATGAGCCAGTGGCTCGGCCACCACTGACCAGACATTTTCAATTGGTGAGAGATCTGGAGAATATGCTGGCCAGGGTAGCAGTTGAATGTTTTCTGTATCCAGAAAGGTCCGTACAGGACCTGCAACATGCGGTCATGCATTATCCTGCTGAAATGTACGGTTTCGCAGGGATCGAATAAAGGGTAGAGCCACAGGTCGTAACACATCTGAAATGTGACGTCCACTGTTCAAAGTGCCGTCACTGTGAACAAGAGGTGACCGAGACGTGTAACCAATGGCACCCCATACCATCAAGCCAGGTTATACGCCAGTACGACGATGACGAATACACGCTTCCAATGTGCGTTCACCGCGATGTCGCCAAACATGGATGCGACCATCATGATGCTGTAAACAGAACCTGGATTCATCTGAAAAAATGACGATTTGCCATTCGTGCACCTAGGTTCGTCGTTGAGTACACCATCGCAGGCACTCCTGTCTGTGATGCAGTGTCAAGGGTAACCACAGCCATGGTCTCTGAGCTGATAGTCCATGCTGCTGCAAATGTTTTCGAACTGTTCGTGCAGATTGTTGTTGCCTTGCAAACATCCCATTCTGTTGACTCAGGGATCGAGATGTGGCTGCACAATCCGTTACAGCCATGCAGATAAGATGCCAGTCACCTCGACTGCTGGTGATACGAGGCTGTTGGGATCCAGCATGGCGTTCCGTATTACCCTCCTGAACCCACCTTTATCAAAGTCGGAAACATGGTGGTACGCATTTTTCCTCCTTAAACGAGGCATCACAACAATGTTTCACCAGGCAATGCCAGTCAACGGCTGTTTGTATATGAGAAATCGGTTGGAAACTTTCCTCATGTCATCATGTTGTAGGTGTCGCCACCAGTGCCAGCCTTGTGTGAATGCTCTGAAAAGCTAATCATTTGCATATAACAGCATCTTCTTCCTGTCGGTTAAATTTCGCATCTGTAGCACGTCATCTTCATGGTGTAGCAATTTTAATGGCCAGTAGTGTACTTAAATATAAGTTCATTAAGTGATATCTTTGCTCTATGACCATGGCATCTAAATACAGTTCACAGTATTCAAACATTGTTATAACAATGACCTTACTTAGAGTAACTGCGGCGTCCTTGGAGTTTGCCACACTTTTTCCCCTCTATTCATAATGAATATATGAAGTGAAGATATTCCCTCAAAAATCTTTTCTTTTTCTCCAGTTCCTTATGAATATATAAAGTGAAGAAACTCACTTTCAAATGGCTGTGAACCATGAACTCTAATGTGCTCTCCCAAGGTACATCATGATAAGCTTGTTCAAAATCCAATGTTTATGTTATTTTTTTGACTGTCGCAGGATACGGGACTTGTATTCCAGAGAAGTGGAGTTTAGAAGTAAAGTTTAGCATTCTTGAAACTGTATCGTGAAGTGGTTCCCTGAAAAAGTCATTCCAGATTTCCTTCGCCACCATATCCTAGTCCAAGTAAGAGATCTACTTTTCTTTTTTCCTTTACTATCTTAATGTAAAACTTTCTCTAACAGACTGCAGAGATTTCACAGCAGTAGGCAAAGCACTTGCAAAATCCCATTGGCACATGCATAGTGTACTTGTGAGTCACTGTATTGTCAGGGTCTTAAGTAGAGGGGTACTTTTGCCAGTAAGCATCTGAAGGTGATGATTTATTTATTTATTCCATGTGATCTGTTGGTACACAGTCTGCTGCAGATGTCAGAAAATATCAGTTAACATTGTTTACATATATTAACATATAGTATCGTAATGTATGATATTGCAAAGATTGGTCAAGTTTACTTCACTACAATTGCTCAGTGTTTTCAATTTAACATAAATAGCAAGATTAGTATTCTAAGTATTCATTTATAGAGTAAAAACGGTGACACAACAAATACGACTTCACAGGTTTGCTAAATTTTATGTTGTCTTCGATGGACTTAACACTAATTGGAAGATTATTGAACAGTTGGAGACCCCTGTGGAAAACTCCATTTTTACACAGTTGTGTGTTTGTGCATAAAACATGCAGATTTGAGTTTTTCCTGGTGTTGTGTTTATGTATTTCATTATTTTTTATGACTCTGGAGTCAGTTGGCACTATGTGGTTTCTGAAAAATTTTAGAATCTCGAGAATGTATAGGCAAGGCAGTGTAAGGATTTCCAACTTTCTGAAGATGGCTTTGCAGGAGTCTCTGGGTTTGCTCCCAGGAATAATACTTTGCTCTCTTCTGGATTTTGAATTTGCTCAGGACAGTTGGGGAATTTCCCCAGAATATCACACCATATTTTAGGTAGGCTTGTATGTAAGTATAGTATGCGCTGGTTAATGTTTTCAGGCTAGCACATGATTTCAGTACACTCAATGCATAACAGCCAGTTCTAATTCAGGCATATACCTTTCTTGTATGTGTATTCCATTGCAGGTTATCTTGAACCCACAGACCAAGGAATTTGAAAACAGTGTCAGTATCTATTGGCTGGTTATTTACAGTGGCAAGTGTGAAAGTTCATGGAAGCTGTCTTTTTGGTGTTGATAGTTAATCTGTTGATTTTAGCCCAGTTGCTGAATTGTTCAGTGGCCTAGATCACAGCTTTTTGCACAGCCTCTGTATTCTCCCCTTTGAGGAGTACAGTTGTGATGATGAAGATTCCCCTGCAAGTTGCCAACATCTAGCAGTTCTCCTGAAATTTTATGGAATTCCTGAAATTGAAGCAAAATAGAAGCTCAGCAGCTGAACAAGACACAAATAACATTTATTTGAAAAACATTGGTGGACAGTATTTTGAATTCTGGTGCCAGAATACTGATTAAAATTTATTGTCATCATTCTAGTAACAGGACCTGGATGTGGCAGTGATTGATAGAAGTAGGTAATATAATCTTGTATGTGGTGACTCTGGTTATTAAGTAAACATACAGCTGGGTTTCCACAGGCAAGAATCACTCAGCCAAAGTTTACTACTTAGCTTCAGATAAAATTTGCTTCTCCCATATTTGTACAAAGCAATGCTTCTACTGATGTTGACATAGAGAAACCAGATGTACAAGTGTTGCGTATGGAAATTGGTATATTGCAGAAATTGTTTGGAGACATCCACTATGTTAATAAAGAGACCTATCTGCTGAGGATTAAAAATCATCTTCGAATGAGTAAACTTAATTTGGAATCCCTTTTGAGCCACATTTCTTAATTTGGAATTCCTTTTGATCCACATTTCTGGTTATAGATTGTAAAATGCATACATAAGTTGCTATTCCAGCTTGCATTAAACTACAAGAAAAACTGTGGTATCTGACAATTGGAAAGACAGGCAACATTGCAATACACATGTCACATTCCAAAGAGCACTGTTTCTACATTTTTATGTCAAGTACTTGGATGCAACATACAATAAACTAAAGGTATATGCAAAAGTAAGGTTTTTGTCTCGATTCTTTGCTTTGCTTTTATTTTTAGAGTTAGTTGAGCCTCTGTTAGGTTGCAAGTGACATAAATATAGTGTTTCCTTTACTGGTTACTTAATTTTGTAATCCAACTTTGTACTACTGGACACCACAGTCACTACTCAGTGACTGCACCAATAATATGAACCCCAAAAGTCCATGCACTCAACTAGAACGTTTTTTGAATCCGTACATCACTTCAAATAATAGTGTCCTGCTTTATGAGTGTAACAAATTGACAAGTGCTAGAATGAGATTCCTGTTGTACAGGGTAAGAACATTTTGCTGCTTTACAAAGGATTTATTTATTTAGTTGAAGGCTAAGCCCATTATTTGGCCATGATGCTATCTATTCACATGCATAAACAAATGACTTGAGATGTGTACTGTCCAATGAATGAGTGCAGATCTACACAGTGGCAGTTACTGAAGCTCACTGGAGATAGTGGGGGAAGTGACTTTCATACCTTACATACAAGTTGCAAGTTGAATTAGGGGAGTGCAGTGGGGGCAAGCACCTATAAGCAATTCATGCCTGTGGAAACCAGGCCTAAATGTATCTAGTATTCATTAATATTAAATCTGTATGTGCTGTAAAGTGACAAATATGCAACAAATTTATGCAGGACAAGAGCATAATATATTAACCAAATTTGTCGTGCTTAAAAATGTATGATGTGTTCAGTATTCACAACTGAAAGCTGTTAGAGAATAAAAAAAGCACATTTAGATATCTGCATCTGCTTATATACTTGGCAGACCACTACAAAGTACATGTTGTTGTTGTTGTGGTCTTCAGTCCTGAGACTGGTTTGATGCAGCTCTCCATGCTACTCTATCCTGTGCAAGCTTCTTCATCTCCCAGTACCTACTGCAACCTACATCCTTCTGAATCTGCTTGGTGTATTCATCTCTTGGTCTCCCTCTACAATTTTTACCCTCCACGCTGCCCTCCAATACTAAATTGGTGATCCCTCGGTGTCTCAGAACATGTCCTACCAACCGCTTTTAGTGAAGTTGTGCCACAAATTTCTCTTCTCTCCAATCCTATTCAATACTTCCTCATTAGTTATGTGATCTACCCATCTAATCTTCAGCATTCTTCTGTACCACCACATTTCGAAAGCTTCTATTCTCTTCTTGTCTAAACTATTTATCGCCCATGTTTCACTTCCATACATGGCTACACTCCATACAAATACTTTCAGAAACAACTTCCTGACACTTAAATCTATACTCAATGTTAAAAAATTTCTCTTCTTCAGATCCGCTTTCCTTCCCATTGCCAGTCTACATTTTATATCCTCTCTACTTCGACCATCATCAGTTATTTTGCTCTCCAAATAGCAAAACTCCTTTACTACTTTAAGTGTCTCATTTCCTAATCTAATACCCTCAACATCATCCGAATTAATTTGACTACATTCCATTATCCTCATTTTGCTTTTGTTGATGTTCATCTTATATCCTCCCTTCAAGACACTATCCATTCCATTCAACTGCTCTTCCAAGTCCTTTGCTGTCACTGACAGAATTACAATGTCATCGGCGAACCTCAAAGTTTTTATTTCTTCACCATGGATTTTAATACCTACTCTGAATTTTTCTTTTGTTTCCTTCGCTGCATGCTCAATATACAGATTGAATAACATCGGGGAGAGGCTACAACCCTGTCTCACTCCCTTCCCAACCACTGCTTCCCTTTCATGCCCCTCAACTCTTATAACTGCCATTTGGTTTCTATACAAATTGTAAATAGCCTTTCGCTCCCTGTACTTTACCCCCGCCACCTTCAGAATTTGCAAGAGAGTATTCCAGTCAACATTGTCAAAAGCTTTCTCTAAGTCTACAAATGCTAGAAACATAGGTTTGCATTTCCTTAATCTAGCTTCAAAGATAAGCTGTAGGATCAGTATTGCCTCACGTGTTCCAATATTTCTACGGAATCTACTGATCTTCCCCAAGGTCAGCTTCTACTAGTTTTTCCACTTGTCTGTAAAGAATTTGCATTAGTATTTTGGACCCATGACTTATTTAACTGATAGTTCAGTAATTTTCACATCTGTCAACAGCTGCTTTCTTTGAGATTGGAATTATTATATTCTTCTTGAAGTCTGAGGGTATTTCGCCTGTCTCATACACCTTGCTCACCAGATGGTAGAGTTTTGTCAGGACTGGCTCTCCCGAGGCTGTCAGTAGTTCTAATGGAATGTTGTTTACTCCCGGGGCCTTGTTTCGACTCAGGTCTTTCAGTGCTCTGTCAAACTCTTCACGCAATATCATATCTCCCATTTCATCTTCATCTACATCCTCTTCCATTTCCATAATATTGTCCTCAAGTGCATCACCCTTGTATAGACCCTCTATATACTCCTTCCAACTTTCTGCTTTCCCTTCTTTGCTTAGAACTGGGTTTCCACCTGAGCTCTTGATATTCATACAAGTGGTTCTCTTTTCTCCAAAGGTCTCTTTAATTTTCCTGTAGGCAGTATCTATCTTACCCCCAGTGAGATAAGCCTCTACATCCTTACATTTATCCTCTAGCCATCCCTGCTTAGCCATTTTGCACTTCCTGTCGATCTCATTTTTGAGACGTTTGTATTCCTTTTTGCCTGCTTCATTTACTGCATTTTTATATTTTCTCCTTTCATCAATTAAATTCAATATTTCTTCTGTTACCCAAGGATTTCTACTAGCCCTCGTCTTTTTACCTACTTGATCCTCTGCTGCCTTCACTACTTCATCCCTCAAAGGTACCTATTCTTCTTCTACTGTATTTCTTTCCCCCATTCCTGTCAATTGTTCCCTTACGCTCTCCCTGAAACTCTGTACAACATCTGGTTTAGTCAGTTTATCCAGGTCCCATCTCCTTAAATTCCCACCTTTTTGCAGTTTCTTCAGTTTTAATCTACAGTTCATAAGCAATAGATTGTGGTCAGAGTCGACATCTGCCCCTGGAAATGTCTTACAATTTAAAACCTGGTTCCTAAATCTCTGTCTTACCATTATATAATCTATCTGAAATCCGTCAGTATCTCCAGGCTTCTTCCATGTATACAACCTTCGTTTATGATTCTTGAACCAAGTGTTAACTATGATTAAGTTATGCTCTGTGCAAAATTCTACCAGGCGGCTTCCTCTTTCATTTCTTAGCTCCATGCTACTATGCAGCTATGTTTCCTTCTCTCCCTTTTCCTACTACCGAATTCCAGTCACCCATGACTATTAAATTTTCGTCTCCCTTCACTATCTGAGAAATTTCTTTTATTTCATCATGCATTTCTTCAATTTCTTCATCATCTGCAGAGCTACTTGGCATATAAACTTGTACTACTGTAGTAGGTGTGGGCTTCGTGTCTATCTTGGCAACAATAATGCGTTCACTATGCTGTTTGTAGTAGCTTACCCGCATTCCTATTTTTTTATTCATTATTAAACCTACTCTTGCATTACCTCTATTTGACTTTGTATTTATAACCCTGTATTCGCCTGACCAAAAGTAAAGAGGACGCCATCATCATTAACCATACAGTAATCATCATTAACCATACAGTAAAGCTGCATGCCCTCGGGAAAAATTACGGCTATAGTTTCCCCTTGCTTTCAACCGTTCGCAGTACCAGCACAGCAAGGCTGTTTTGGTTAGTGTTACAAGGCCAGATCAGTCAATCATCCAGACTGTTGCCCCTGAAACTACTGAAAAAGCTGCTGCCCCTCTTCAGGAACCATGCGTTTGTCTGGCCTCTCAACAGATACCCCTCCGTTGTGGTTGCACCTACGGTATGGCTATCTGTATCGCTGAGGCACGCAAGCCTCCCCACCAACGGCAAGGTCCATGGTTCACAGGGGGGACAAAGTACATAGCAGGTGATATATACTGTGGTACCACATTTTTTCTATGTGATGGGAACAGTGTGAGAAAATTAGTAAATAGCCTGCCAGAGATACTAGTGCTGAAAGGAATCAACGCAGAGTCATGTCCCAAAGAAATAAATAAAGGACTTAAAGATATGAGTCCACTTGCAAATCAAACATTTAAAGCCAGCATTATAGGACTAGAAGACAGAGAATCATGGAGGGCTATGCAGTCACACCTGCCGCAAGGCAGACAACCCAATGATGATCATAGGACTAACTTGCTGAGAAGTGTACAATACAGACAACTTGAATGACAGATATAATACATTTTTGAAACCTGCATCACTTTCTTCAAAAACGTGCAGCCAATATGTAGTACTAATAAGTAGCCGATTTGGATAAGTAATGACATTAGAATATCATTCAGGAGGAAGTGGGACCACATCACAATATGAAGGAAAGTGATTTTTGCTACAGACAATATTGCAAAATGCTGAGGAATATTATCATACATGTTAAAACAATGCATCACACTAAGAGAAAGCTCTCAGAACAAAATCAAAACTATACTGTCAATTGTAAAAGAGGTATTGGGGCAGAATGTGGGAGTTCAACATACTACACCTCTCTTGTGTGAGGCTGAAACAGTTAGCAAGCCACCAGAGTTGCCCAAAATATTTAATAATCACATCTTGTGAATAGGCAGTAAATTCAATCAAAACTGTATGGTACAGGTAAATATGTAGGACATTTGAAAGCTGGTGTTCCCTGACAACTACATCACACACAACTACAGGAAACAAGCAAAGGCGACACTGAATCAGTTATTACATTATTAAAGAGTAAAGACTCCCATTGCTATGATGTAATTTCAAACAGGATTGCGAAGACCAGTGCACCAAATATTATTTCTGTAATGTGCAACATGTCTTCCAGGTGTGGTCAGTTTGCTGACAGACTGAAATACACATTAGTGAAACCACTTTATAGAATGGGTGTAAGAGATAATGTAAACAATAACTGGCCAACTTCTTTGCTATCAGTGTTTTTAAAAGTTTTTTAAACAATTTATAGGAGAGTAGTGGCACATCCCACTCCACATAATTTGCTGTCAGACTCTTTGTTTAGTTTCAGGAAGAGTGTATCTGCAGAAAATGCTATTTATTCTTACATGTGGAGGCACTAGAAGGACTAAATGATAGGCTGAGAACAGTAGGTATCTTTCTTTTTTATTATTATTATTATTTAAAACAAGCATTTGATTCTGTGGACCATACAAAATTTTTATATAAATTGGAAGATTATGGGATTAAGGAGAAAGCTTGACAATTGTTCATTTCCCATCTGGAAAATAGGAGGCAGAAGCTTGTCCTCCAGTGTGAATGAACATGAAAGAGATATGTATCTGAGTAAGGTCAAGTAAAGTGGGGAGTGCCATAGCGTTCCGTTATGCGTCCATTGCTTTTAATTATGTATATCAACAATCTGCTACTACTGCCATCCACCTTCTTCACACTCAGTGTGCTACTATGCTTGATAGATGACAGAAAATTTTTTCTGTTTGCAAATGACCCAAGTATTATTATGAGATATGTAGAATCTAATATAAATCATGTAGCTAATCAGTAACATCAACACACAGGTTTTACAGAACAAAATGCAATCATACAGTTTATGACACAGAATTCTTGTAAAAGTGACATTTCATTGTCCAAAGGTGTTCAAACAGTCAGTAAACTCAACTATTTTAAAGTCTTAGGACTGAGGATAGATGGAAGGCTTTCTGGGAAGCAAAAGTCACATTCAAGATATTGTGAAGGAACTAAATGCTGCTATTTTGACTATAAAAATGATCTCCACTGTCTCTTGACATTGGAACATGAAACCTTATTTACTTTGCTTACTTTCACACTGTTGTCTTTGTACGGTGTTTTATTTCTATCATGGGATTAGCTGTTGACAATATTGACTTCTTCAGATGGTACCATAACATTCATTCAGTGAATGCTAGATGAAAAAATGATACACTCTTGGATGAAACATCCTTAAGCATTGTACATATAGGTGTGCACTATTCAGCAGGTTTTATTTTCAGTAGGCTTCCAGCACAATTGAAATAGTTGGGTAGCAAACCACAACTATTCAAATTGAAACTGAAACATTTCCTTGTGGCATACTCCTTCTCTTTTGTACATGAGTTCCATGCAATAGCTGAGAACTTTTCTCTGTAATGTAATATTTATTCATATATTCTCAATTTTTTGTGTTTTAGTAATTCTTTAATACTTCATTTATAAATTTTCTAACCAGCATTCTGTAAACTAAGTATTGGCTTGTTCCATGACCAGGTAGCTTTGGCTCATACTGTTGCATGGAATCTGATTAACAAACAAATAATAAAATAAAATAAAGAAATTTTGTTTATACCTGTCCATCATGTCTGGAGTGTGGGAAGAAGGACTGTTAAAATGCTTTGTACATGCCATAATTAGTATGATCTTGTCTTTATGGTCCCTACTGACACATAACATAGGGAGTTAAAGAATATCTCTATATTCTTCAGTGAGAGCTGGTCCTTGAATACATGATAATTGTGTATTGACGAGTCTGCCAATTCAGGCTTCTGAACATTTTCGTGGCACTCTCTTGTGTGTCAAACAAAGCAGTGGCCATTCATGCTGCCCTTCTTTGTATTCCCCTTAACGTCTTATTTGGCATGGGCCCCACACACTTTAGCAATATTCATGCACAAGTAGTTTGTAAGTAATTTCCTTTGTAAAATGATTACATTTTCCAGGTATAGTACGAATGATCAATTGACCGTATGTAATCATTCCACTTCAAATCTCTATATTAATAATGTCTGCCTGGACATTACTATACACATGAACAACAATGGTTCCAACAAATTTCCCTGGCATACACTAGAAGTCACTTTTGTCAATGATTCTCCATCCAAGATGACATGCTGCATCCTCCCTTCCAAGAAATGTTCAACCTAGTTGCAAATTTTCTTTTATTCCCCATATAATAAATGGGTGAGGTGTACATTACATATCAGAGACAGCTACCCGATACCTGACTGTGTGTGGCATGCACACAAGGGTTTTTTTAGATTAGGCGACTCTCCATTCAGTCCAGATGACTGCAGCTGCCCTACAACTGTTATTATTGAAGCATTTGCAGAAAAGTGTCAGAGTTCGAAACACTCCAGAAAAGCAGTGAAGCTTACATATTATCAAGTATAGAAAGCTGGTTAAACCCCAAAGTTGATAACAGTAAGATTTGTGGAGAAAATTTAAGTGTATATAAAAAGGACAAGGTAATGGGTAATGGAGGCGGTGTAGTTGTCACAGTAGACAAGAAACTGAAATCCATGATGGGAGAAAGGGCAGCATTAGTCATAAGTTTTTAATCTGTTTATTGCAGATCAATTTCAGCTACTGTGTAGCTATCTTCAGTGCTACATGAATACAAGAACATAATGAGATTCAGGCATGAAAATATAAATGAAAACTATATCACAACTATATCAACTTCTACAGTGGAAATTTACATACCTTTGTATCCAAGTCCTGATGAGTTATCAAAAATATAATAGCACACCATATCACTTGACATTACAGGTAACAAACATAAATTAAACTAGGCTTGCTGCCTACATTTCCATGCAGAGAACCTTGGAATATGATTTCAGCTGTAACTAGGGCCCTTGTTATTACTAACAGTTGTTCTACATTTTTTTTAAAATTATTTAAAAGATAAAATATAATAAAAATTCATAAAATTGCAACAGTCTCTGTAACTATTAAAATATATCCAGTAGTTATTTTAAAACATGAGGAAGAATCCACCTGCAAGTGGCACAAGTTAAAGTACTACTAAATTTTCTTTTATGAAAACTAAAACCAGTTGTGATATTAAAAAACAAGATACATGTTATGAGTATATGTCATACAGTGAGTACATAATTATCTTGTCCAAATTGGCTTTCATTATGAAAATAACATACAGTATATAGTTACAAGTATAAACCATTGTTATGATTTCATGGAAAATGTAATTACAAAATGACTTATAAACTCTTATGTTTGTACATATATAGAAACTTATGTAACCTGGTTTGATGTTAACAGTAATACCGACACATACACTGTCAGTTATTATTGGGAAAATGGTTTGGTTCATGAGCTATGAATTTTGTTCTCAATGAGCCGTCTCTTAGCACCACATAGAGCTGTATTTATGAGGTGGTGTGTGTCCCTCTTTAGACATTTAAAAGCCCTTTCTTTTTATTAATGAGATGGCTTTTGAAAATCTTCTAAAACTGGGTGCTTCTTATTGCCAGCTGCTCACTGAGCAAAGTGGTATGAGGAGATCTCTGATAATAAAATATCTCCATCTCCTCAAGAAGATCGAAAAATATGCCTGTATCACCTCTATGTAGGAGCTTCAATTGCAAGGTCTTTCAACCCCATGATGTTCTGATTAAACAAACTAATTTTACCTTTCTCAAAACTGTTATACATTTATTTATTTTTTCATTCATTCATCCAGGAATCATCTTACAGTGATATAGGTTTTTCATCATAATATAATAAAAGTAAATAGCTTAAAAATATACATCTATACACTTTTTGAGGACAGGATGGGTGGTTGGCTGGGCTCTTGGTGAAGGAACCTCTTTGGCATTTACTTGAAGTGACTTAGGAAAACCTGCAGATAACATACACTTGTTTAAAATCCAAAATTATTGCTTATCTGGTTTTCACTGTTGTACTGACCATAAAGATGGAGGAGTGGCTATATACCTGAGAAGAAATAACTTAATAGAATCTTCTGAAAATATATTCTGGATAAAAAAGTATTCTTTTGATTTTCACTGTGAAATTGGTGCTATTAGGGTGAAACTCTTGTCTGTTGTATACTGTATCCTACCATTGTATAGATCACCAAATGAAAATGTTGAATTATTTATGAATTCCCTTGATATGGTTTTATTTAAATTAGAGTCTAAGCAGAAACATATAAATGTTATACTATTAGGGGATATTAATGTTAACCTTTTACAAGATTCTCAAGAAAGCAAATGGTTTAAAGACTGTTTCTATTCGTAAGGTGCAAAAGATCTGTTTGGAGATGTGCCACCTAAAATCATTCCAATCAGTTTAAGCTCTATAGACCATGGCATTTCCAACTGTGGGATTATTGTTACAGCTGTTGTTGTAAAAGGTCACATCTCTGACCATCTAGGCCAACTATTAGTGCTAAAGGGAGGTCCTGGTATAAATCAAAAGAAAATTTATGACTATAAAAGAACTCTCTCTGTTACCAACATTGCCAAACTGAGAGAGAGCCTTAGTCAGGAATCTTGGTATTTAGCATTACAAGCCCAAGTAGAAAATAATACATGGGATGTCTTCCTATGTATATTATCTTTTCATCTAAATAAGACTATTACTACCAGAAAGATACATATAAATCAGAATAAGTCACTGCAGTCAAGACCTGTAGAATTTTATAATTTTACTAGAGAACTGAAAGAAAAAAATGGAAGAAATGTATATGATAGAAAGAGTGACAAAAGACAAGGAGCACTGGGATAAATACAAACAATAGAAGTACCAGTTTTGTTAGCAAGTCAAAAGATTGAAGGCTGTAAAGATTAACTTAAAAAAAAACAACCTCAGATTGTATCTCAAGGACCTGCTGGTCCAAAGTAAATGAAATAAGAGGCAACAAAGCAAAACTAAAAATAACACCAACATACCAATATCTAATGAAAATATTGTCACCAATCCTCAGGATATAAGTAACATTTTTAAAGACTATCTTATAGATATTCTAGAAACTGACTTTTGTACTGCAGATAAAGTACATTTTGGAAATAATGCTAAGGTCAACTCTGAACCTGATCATCTCCCTGAACTCAAGGATATTTTGTTGCTCATCAGAGGATGTAAAAACAAAGAATCTGGTGGCTGGGATGAAATTTCTCCATTTTTACTTAAACAATTCCAACATAAAGTAGCATATCCTTTAATGCATCTAATAAATAGTGTATTAAAACAAAAACTGTTCCCCTTTTTGGTTTCCAAAAAGCATTTGACTCAGTACTGCACATATGCTTATTGTCAAAAGTATGATCATATGTGGTATCAAATTAAATTTGTGACTGGATTGAGGACGTTTAGGTAGGGAGGACACAGCATGTTATCTTGGCTGAAGAGTCATTATCAGATGTAGAAGCAGCTTTAGGTGTGTCCCAGGGAAGTGTGTTGGGACCATATAGCCCACCCTCGCTGTAGCTGCTAAGGGTCACCCCACTGTTTTGCGATTGTTATGATGTCCAATGCTCCATAAGTGGATGGAACAGGAAGAAATCCTAATAACTGGTACAATAGGATGAATCCTCTGCCATGCATCTCATGGTGGTCTGCAGAGTATAGACGTAGATGTATATATCAAAGGTTTTTGATAGGGTTAATCATGATATACTCCTGTCAAAATTGGCCAGAGATGGCATCAGTGGAAAACTTTTGCATCTTATTATAATGAGCAGTGTACTGCCGTCACACTCAGTAATGATGGAGAAACATTAAAAAGTTACACATTGAGGATCAAGAATATTAAATTCAGTGTGCCTTAGGGTTCAATAATTGGCCCATTCCTTTTTACTTGCTATGTCAGAAACTTCCCAAATACATTTAAAATGATATCTTCATTACAATATATGAAGATGACACTTCAAGCCTTTGATGGGAAAATGATATGTTTAATCTAAGCATAGACGTAAGAAAAAATTTATAGATATGGCAAAGGCCAAGTTTCAAAATTGACACTCTAAAAGTCAATTTACAAAAAACAAATATAGTTTCCTTTAGTATTGGTAATTTGCAAAATTGTTTTGATTGTCAAGTTAGTGATATATTAGGGAAAATATGCAGTGAGTGTAAATTCTTAGGTGTATGCATGGATAGCAAACTATTATGAACACAACAAATTGGTAATACATGTATGTGTGTGTGCGCAAGACTAACATCTAGCTTATATGTTTTGAGAAGAACAGCATATGTCAACACCCAAACAATGAGGATGATGTGTTTCAGATTAGTACATCCCTTTGTTGCATAGGTCTTATATTATGGGGTGGGGTTTCCAAAACTCATATAGACCAAGTATTTAAACTACAGAAAAGAGCTCTGAGAGTGTTAGGCAAGAAAGATGCCACAACATCATGCAAGGAATTATTTATAGATTTTAAACTTATGACTATCTTTCTGTGTATATGTTTGAAACAATAATACTAGCTGTAGAAGATAAGAAATATTCATGTTGTAATGCAGAAATTCATGAACATAAAACTAGACAAGTACAAAATTGTCATACGATAAACAGGAGACAGAAAAAAAAACTGCAGTCAGTCTATACATTAAAGGAGCAAAACATTTTAATGCACTACCTAGGGAATTGAAACTGTTAACTGGTTAAAAATTCAAAAATATCTAACATCATGGTGCATTGAGCAGTGCTACTATAGCCCACCATAGAACCTAAATTCTAATTTATTATTGTGTAAAATAATTTAGACTGCATACTTTAGTACTATTATAAAATAAATTTAGATTGTGTGCTGTTGTGTCTATTGTACTACCAATTGTTATGCATGTAATTGCATGTTTCATGCAAACCAATTACGAAATTACCTAAATAGGATGGCAAGACAGAGCAAGCTCCATCCTCCTGAATGTGAGACAACCATCTTTACAGCTGCAGTGTCTCATTCGGTTGGCCCCTAATGTACAGTGTTCTTTCATATAAACACAGTCTTACTCTTCATCAGTGCACACATTGAGGGCACCTACTGATGACTCTGGAACAATGATCTCTGTGGAATTTTTACTACATCTCTTGCATTAACTCCAGTCCATTTGCAAAACTGACTCCATTCCATTTGCAAAACTAACACAAGTCCATTCAGAAAACTGACTCCAAGTTGGTAAACATGCCACTATTCCCTATGTCTGTCTTCAGATCCTCCCCTCAGTCCATCTAAAAAACTAAATCAGCACTCCACATGATGCATGAAACATTGAAATCAGAAGAATGAAAAGACAGCTACACAGACTATAAATTTTGGTACACAATTTTCTTCTGAAAGCATTACAGCACTGTAATGTGACAAGGTGATGTAGTTATCCTCTTTCATTTTTAATCACAACTCTGGATCGTCTAAATGATCTTTGATTGTGTTCTTATAGTCAAACCTCAATGTATCGAATGTGTAGGAAAGGCGAAATTCATTTGATACATTGAGGGTTCGATATAATGAGGTTTCCGGAAAAAAAGGAAGGTTTACAACCCACGATTTTTTTACTGTACTGTGATTTATTTATTTATTTTTTTGCATTTCTATGTGATATAGGCCTATGTGTAGTTTAGGTAATATAAAAAAAGAAATCAAGATAGATTATTATGCATATTGTTTTATTTCTTCTGAAATAAACAGTTTATGAGTTTAAAAGAAAATATTTTCATCATAAAAAATTAAATTCAGTAAAAGAATATGCAGTATGTCCATAAATTTTTTAGAAATTATTGGCTTTAAAATAATCTGTAATTTTGGCATGCTTTAAACTTTTGATCACCTGTGAGCTAATTTCATTGCCTATCATTATGAAGGCTGAGAACACATTATCTTCTACCTCCCCACACTTCTCCATATACACTGTGTTACAAGCCTCTATGGCCTGTCTGGTTGTCACTGTCAGTGCTTCTTCAACCTCCCCCTCCTCCTCTTCCCCTTCCTCTTCATTATTGTTGCCGTCTTCTTTTTAGTTCACTGTCTTCATTGAGTCAACAGTCTCAGTTTCTGTTAGTGATCCTGCTACTGTGACATCGTTATCCACATCCAAAAAATCTTCAAAACAAATGTGAGTGGTGTTAAAGTGAGTCTCCACTTTCATCCATTCAGACTCAAGAATACTGACGGGGGTGTCTCCTATAAGTACTGTATAAAATAAAGCCTTTGATCAAAATTCCCATAAACAAGTGTCAGAATCAAACTAAGATTTTACACATGTTCACACCCTCACCTATTTATTAGTAATGTTGATATCTATTTTGTAGTCTGGTTTTTGTATAGAGTGAGAATAAGTATTCTTTCCAATATATTCCAATTTTATTCAGTACCCTAAATAGTACCCCCATTCCACAATGTCAAAAGTCTGCTCAGTGGATGCACCATACATTTTCCTGTCCATCTCAATTCTTGTTTGAGAGTTAATTGGTAATATTGTTATAGCTTCCCTGGTTCCTTTTCCAGGCAACAGCTTTAAAATTTCTGTGCAATTGGTGACCCCAGTCCTAATAATGGCCTATGTGCAGGTATGGTTCATTCTACACAATGGAAAATCGAGGAAGGAATGTAACAATATTATGAAAAATATATTTGCTACTCACCATATAGTGGAGATGCTGAGTTGCAGATAGGCACAATAAAAAGACTGTCACAATATAAGCTTTCAGCTGAAATGGCCTTTGTCAAAAACAGACACACACAAACACACACACACACACACACACACACACACAACTGCAGTCTCTGGCAGCTGTAGCCACACTGCGCGAGCAGTAGCAGCAGTGCACGATGGGAGAGGTAACTGGGTGGGGGTAAGGAGGAGGCTGGAGCAGGTAGGGAGAGGGATAGCAGGGTAGGGGTGGGAGGATGGTGAAGTGCTGCTGGGGAGCATGCAGGGATGATGTGGAGAGAGGGTAGGGCAGCTGGATGCTGCAGTTGGATGCTGTCGATGGGCAACAGAGAAAGGGGGGGGGGGGGTAAAGGAGAGAAGTAAAAAAGACTGGATGTATTGGTGGAATAGAAAGCTGTGTAGTACAGGAATGGGAACAGGGAAGGGGCTGGATGGGTGAGGATAATGACTAACGAAGATTGAGGCCAGGATGGTTCCAGGAATGTAGCATATGTTTCAGGGAGAGTTCCCACCTGCGCGCTTCAGAAAAGCTTGTTTGGTGGGAAGGATCCATATGGCACAGGCTGTGAAGCAGTCATGAAATGAAGAATGTTGCCTTGGGTGGGGTACTCAGCAACAGGGTGGTCCACTTGTTTATTGACCATAGTTTGTCGGTGGCCATTCATGTGGACAGGCAGCTTGTTGTTTTGTCATGCCCACATAGAATGCAGCACAGTTGTTCCAGCTTAGCTTGTAGATCACATGACTGGTTTCACAGGTAGCCCTGCCTTTGATGAGATAGGTGTCGTTTGGACTGGAGTAGTTGGTGGTGGGTGGATGTATGGGACAGGTCTTTCTAGGTCTATTACAGGGATGTGAGAGATGAGGTAAGGAGTTGGGAGCTGGGGTTGTGTAGGGATGGACGAGTATATTCTGTAGTTTTGGTGGGCAGCAGAATACCACTGCGGGAGGGGTGGGAAGAATAGTGGGCAGGACAGTTCTCATTTCAGAATATGGCGAGAGGTAGTCGAAACCGTGGCGGAGAATGTAATTCAGTTGCTCCAGTCCTGGGTGGTACTGAGTTACGAGGGGAATGCTTCTCTGTGGCCGGACAGTGAGACTTTGGGAGATAAGGCACAGGCGATTTATTTTTATACAAGGTTGGGAGGGTAATTACGGTCTGTGAAGGCCTCAGTAAGACCCTTTGTGTATTTCAAGAGGGACTGCTCATCACTGCAGATGAGACAACCACGGGTGCCTAGGCTGTGTGGAAGGTGGTATGGAATGAATGGCAACTGTTGAAGTGGAGGTATTGCTGGTGGTTAGTAGGTTTGATATGCACAAAGGTACTGATGTAACCATCTTTGAGGTAGAGGTCAGTATCTAGGAAGGTGGTGTTGGGTTGAGTAGGACCATGTGAAGCAAGTGGGGGAGAAGCTGTTGAGGTTCTGGAGAAACGTGGACAGGGTGTCCTCACCCTCAATCCACATCACAAAGATATCATCAGTGAATATTGCAGCCTTACACAGCTCTCTATTCCACCAATGCACCCAGGCTTTTCTCTTCTCTTCCTTTTTTCTGCTTTGTACTACTACACCCCTCCCCCCCCCCCCTCGCCCCAACTCTCCCTAGCCCTTCGTCTAACCTCCCTACTGCATCTAGCTGCCCTACCCTCTCTCCACCTCGCCCCTGCATGTTCCCCAGCTGCACTTCACCATCCCTCACCCCTACTCTGCTTTCCCTCCCCCTCCCAACAACAACCTCCTCTTTACCCCCACCCAGTTGCCCCTCCTATCATGCACTGCTGCTGCTGCTAGCTGCTCACAATATGGCTTCAGCTGGCTGAGACTGCAGTCATGTGTGAGAGTTGTGTGTGTGTGTGTGTGTGTGTGTGTGTGTGTGTATCTGTAATTTATTTTTGATAAAGGCCCTGTTGGCCAAAAACTTAACGTTGTGACAGTCTTTTTGTTGTGCCTATCTGTGACTCAGCATCTTCATTCCACACATTACTGGAGATATACCATATCAGTCCCAACCAAGCACTGGCTGGATAAAGGGCACCAGAATGGATGGATGGAGTATGAGAAGTGGAAATAATTCCCATATAAGCTGTGCATCCCTCTCTAGGGTTCAGAAGGAAGTTTTATATTCTGGTGCAAAAGTCTGTAACAGATTGACAGTCTGAGTAGCACATAAGGAGTGGTAGTAGATTCTTTCATTGTAGCTATTGTTCTCTTAACATACTAATATAAAGTAAACTATATGTAATTGCCATAATTATCGGTTTGAGTCAATTAATGCTAGTCATAATTTCTTGTGAGTACACTTTACAGAAGTAGACAGCAGTGATAGCTTCTGCCTGTTAATGTATACCCTGACTTTCTGCACATCTCTCAGAACTCCCCTTCATGATGGGATCAACAGAAGACAGTGTATTAGTGACTGGCTAAATGAATGAATGACTGGATTCTTCAGCAAGAAATTCAAATATAATACAATAAGTTGTTGTTATATCTGTTTGCAGCTTGAATGACACTTTCAAATGTGAAAACTGATGTTGTTATGAAAGCACCTGTTCGCAACTACAGGATCCTCATTCTGCCAACAGCCTGCTCAAAAAGTGGATAGAGGTTCAGGACACCCTCTTGCTTCCAGGGGTAAACTGCTCTTAAATGTGGAGGAATCAGTAATGATGAATGCCAGGGGGAAGCAGAAACCAATTGTAACTACTGAATTAAAGACACATGATGTGTATCATTAGGAAATGTGACTTGTAATTGAAAATGTGTCATGATGATCTCTCCATTGGCAAAACATTTCAAATTAGCCTCACATTCAATTCTCTGTAAGCAATGGTGGAGGAGGTGATCATGAGAAAAAGACATAAAAGCCAACAAACAGGTAACATTCTATGACATGGATTGTGGAATGTCAGAAATGTGAATGTGGTAGGGGAGCTAGAAAACCTGAAAAGAGTAATGTAGAGGTTGAAGTAATCAGAGATGGTGAAGTGAGATAGAAAGAAAATTAACATATCCTTGTCTCAGAATCAAAGATTCAGCACATATAATTGAAAGAAAAGGTAAATAATTAAAACTATAGGCATACAGAACATAGTTTATAATCATTTCTCAGTCTTCATTTACTAAAAATGTTGCAGACTGCATTGGTATCTTAATTATGTTTCCTACATATCTGAAGTTTACAATTTCAGTTTGTGGCTTTGGAATGACTTTGCAAAATTTGTTTATTATTTTCCATGAAGTCTTGGCTATATCAGCTGATCAAGGTAGTCCACTACTGTATATATGTTGTCCTAGATTTAAATGCCCTTTCTGCAAAATTTAGCACATCCAAATCCTGAGTTTGACCATATTTTTTGAAAGCATCAGTCTGGTGCTTTTTACACCTTGGTTATGGGCTACTACCCTCTGTATTTCCTTAACAGGGCAGCAAAAGTTTTTAGTCTTAGCATAATATTACAGAATTTAGTTAATCTGTCATCTGATCTCTGCATAACTACTAAAGTTTACATGCATTTGAACCTTCTTACTACAGCTGAACCTTGGTACACCCCAATCTTTATCTCCCACAGTTCCCTCCATTAACAAATTGACAGTTCTTTGATGTCTCAAGATGTATCTTATCAATAAATTCCTTCTTTTAGTCAAGATTTAACATAAATTACTTTTCTCCCCACTGCAACTCTTTAGTATTCCATTCTACCCATCTAATCTTCAGCATTATTCTGAAGCACCACATTTCACATCTCCTATTTTTTTCTTGTCAGAACTGTTTGTCCTCCATGTTTCATTTCTACACAAGCCTACCCTCCAGAAAAAATCATAACACACATTTTTACCTGTTATAATGAACAGATATTTTTTCCATGGCTGGGAATAATTTGGGTCTGCAAGGGTTAACAGAATATACAGATCAGGTTTCTAAGCATGCTTTTCTTTTGTTAATGGGTACCTTGACTATATCCATGTAAGAGGAGGTTCGCTTTCTTGATGGGATCTACAATACATGATGTATGAACACAGTTCTGTGCTTCCTTATTTTTTTATAAATTATATTTGCATCCACTTAATATTCATACGTACAAACTGCTCTGCTCATTAATTTTTTCATCTATGTGATGTTCATATGTAGGAACTGCAAGTTCACCTTCTCCAGTGAAGATACTGAGAGGGTAAAATTTAGTGTTCTAGTCTTAATTATTTGATCTTCAATTTTCTCTAAGAAGTACTTGGTCAAAGTTTTTATATAGTGTGTGGCATAGAGTGAAATTTCTTGCCTCCTACTCATATACACAGTGTTTCAGAAGTGATAGTCAATATTCAAGGATATGACAGGAATAACCATTCAAAACAAAAAATTCAAGTAAACATGGGGTCTAAAACACACATCTTAAGAGCTATGAGCAATTCTTGATCTTCGATACTGTGAAACTAATTCTGCTACCGCAAGCTCTTTGCTTTCCATATTTTGGGAAGTAGTAGTATGGACTAAAACATGAAAAAAGTCCAGTAAACATGTGCCCTTAAATGCATTACTTAACAGCTATAAGAACTTGTTCATCTTCGCTATTTTGAAACACAACTCTTCTAATGAACAAGTGCTCATAACTTTTAAGGTATGCATTTTCGAGCACATGTTTACTGGGCATTTTTTTCTTGTTTTGGTCCATACTGCCACTTCCCAAAATATGGAAAGCAAAGAGCTTACAGTAGAAGAGATTTGTTTCACAGTATCAAAGATCAGGAATTGCTCTTAGGTATTAAGGTATGCGTTTTAGACCCCATGTTTACTAGACTTTTTTGTTTTGAATGACATTGCTGTTATATCACTGAATATTGACCACCACTTCGGAAACGCCTTGTATAACCTACCACAAGGTGATCAAAACACTTTTACCTTATAAATAATTTACTGTATGCTGTATTTTTTAGGAAACTATGTATACTGGGTTTCACCATTGAAATTCATATTTTTCCTCGGTTTGTCCTTGTTTATTATTCTGTACACATCAGTAAACAATTTGTACACTAAACCTAAGAGATTTCATCTAGTTCAACCACATACTAGTATTACATAGTAGTATTCTAATAAAGTGTATATGTAAACAGTTCCCTGGTGATCTGATCTGTTCTGGAGAAAGCAAGTTTTTAGTATCAAATAGAAAAAAGTAATGTTATTGAGGTACAAATGGTGTAAAGTGGAAACAAATTGAGAAATAACATACACAGAAAAATTTAACTCATTATGACAAATATAAACACTTACTTAATACACAGATAGAGAAATCCAACAGCAAGATATATAGGAAAATTTTATTGCAGCTTGTAGGAAAGAATATTCTTACTAGAAATAAGGTATCATCAGTCTTTTTTCATTTCGAAATGAAGAAAAAAGAAAAAGTTTCTGGAGACGAATTTTCAACTGGTGCACACACTCCACACACAACCACATGGGTGGCTGTTTGAAGCATGAATTCTCTTTGTGTCTTACTTTTTTATTCAGATGTAAGCAGAAATTTCACCCCCCCCCCTCCTCCCAACTCCCAAATTAGGTGGCAAACATTGGTATTGCAAAAAGGGAGAGCTACTGGTTTCTTAATCTCTGCGTAACACTAGAGTACACTTTGGGCGATGCTAGAAAGCATGCCTTTCTTATAATCTTCAGTTTGTTGATTTAACTATTTATTTATTTTGTAAAGTGCTGCTTCTGAAATGTTTCCAAGAAAATATATGAATATGTAAGTCCTACCTGTAAGGCAACTTAACACTCACCAAATAGGTAGTAAGTTACTGTTCTTCGTGTGTAAGAAAATATTGAAATAAGCAACTCCAATCACCTGAGAGTGAATTACTTTACATATGAACAGCATATATGAAACTCAAGGTGTTCCATAAAAAAATGTATCGGTTTTTTTAGTGGTGCCAAAACACAATATCTTTTCACCAAGCAGGTCACTGAAATGTATGTGGAATGCTTGCACAATATGATATACATGTCCATCGGGGTTTCCCAACACAGACGACAAAACCTTATCTGGAGGGGCTGGATAAACCACTCCACAATAGTCCGTTTCACATGCTGTTCACTCAGGTCGAGGCATTGACAGGGGCTGCAGTGGTGCTAGTTCCAAGCAACAGTTGCAGTAACGCATTCACATGTTTTGCGCCTGAAAATAGCATGTATCCTGCAAATTGCATCTCTCACTTGCTGAAGTAGCATTTCTCCCCTACTACCACCATCTGCGATGATAACTCACTATGATCACATTTAATGCTCACATTGGCTATGGCGTTCACAATAGAGTGCTCAGAACACTAATGAATGCTCATTGCCTGTCTGAGAATGTGTTATGTAGGTGTGCAGAACAAGCCTAAACTCAACTGCCATCATTTGTAACTCCAGCTATAATAGCTTCAGATTTAAGTTGCTCATAGGGTTGTAAGAGGCCTTCTTGTAGGAAATGTGCTGGCTCACAGTCACTCGTATTGCCATCTCGTGAAAATCGTTACTAATTATCTGCAGCAGAAGTGAGATATGATGTAAGTAATTCTCATAGTGTCAGAACAAAGGTACAGTTACTAACTTTCTCATCATAAATGAGAAAGTTTATGGGTACCCCTATTACCCTAGTTTTGCTATAAAGTATAGTTTTCATAACAAGTTATTCATGTTTCGTTATCTTGACTGTACCTTGATAGAGGAAGAGATGCTTTTCCAGAGACCACGCACCATACCAGTGAACAAAGATTATGGAGAACAACCTTCACAGAATGTTCGTTTGCACTGGTTACTTTTCCAGAAATTTCTGCAACATAAAGTGCTAAAACAGAAGATTAATATTGTTGACCATGAATATATGTTGTACAGAGAACAAAGTCACCTGGAGTTTCTTAAATCATTTTGAATTCAGGAAGCAAAAATGCATGTACAAACTTCTGAAGCTGAGTTTTTCCCTTGGGATTATTAGACATAAGCCAGAATGCAGTCTTCGGAAGTAGTTCTTCAATAACTGATCCAATATTGTTTATTTCTTTTTTCCTGGCAAAAAGTGAAGTGTTTATTTTTGTGTGTTTTTTCAACTTAAAAGTGAGTAGGCCTACTGAATTTTTCATATTGACGTTAATTAAAATGCATAACAGTTACGTTTGAGAAAAAAGAGGCAGTTATCAAAACAATATTAGACATAGAGCACACAATAATAACTGGAAAATTTCTTGAAAGCCCCATAGAAAAGCCAGTTGGAGGTCAAAGTCTGGCAAGCATACAGCTTCTGGTTGATTTAAGTACACGCACATGACAACACTACATTTGGCACACTCGCACTCTCATGCACTAGTAGCAGGATACAGCAGACAATGTTTTTCATAAAATGTTATACATGGACAGAAGGGAACTGTAACTGTACAGTGATGATGATGATGATGATGATGATGATGATGATGATTATTGTCAAATTGAAATGATAATTAACAAATATGGAAATATAATATTCTAATAAAACATCTTTTATTTTTAGTTACTGATTTCATCAAGATGCGAGTATTCATAATAAATTTAAATTTGTAACAAAAATGCCAAACATCAAACAGAAAATAAAATATTTTTTATTTCTATTGATTATGAATAAATACAAACATCCTATTAAAAACAAAATTATAGATATATTAATTTTTTCATTAACAATTAACCATTTCACATTTTTGTATTAAAATTTAATTTGATATTAATGCTCACCTTTTCATGCTATCTACAATTAAACATAAAGCCATGCAATTTTATCAAAAATTAAGGTACAGTATTTGTAACTGGCAGTTAAACTTCATAATAAATACAGAATTCAAATGAAAGTTATAAGAAAGGTTGTAAACTTCTTTAACAAACAACTAGACCTCCTGTAACTCCACCATATACCTGTCATATTTGCCTTCTTCAGCACCAGTTGAAAATTCGTCTCCAGAAACTTTTTCTTTTTTCTTCATTAAGCAATAAAACATATCATTCCCTTGGCAGTTCTATTATTTGAAAAACTGAACTTTTCTTTCTTGTGGGACAGAAATAACTTGGGGATAATGGTCTTCTTGGGTGTTAAATTGAACTAATAGTGTTATCTACTATGGTGAAGAAAGAAGCATAGAAATGAAATGCTTTAGAGGTGCTGGAAACGTGGCAACATCAAATATCAGTATTGTTACAGACATACACTGGCAATAAAAATGCAACACTTCCATTTCATACAAAAAATTAAACTAATTTTAATCTGTGACACTTTTATGACACTAATCCACTATGTTATGATGGAATACTGTGATACGGTCCCATCTAAGTTTCCAATAATGAAAAAAGAAACACATTTACAAACAAATTTAACAAATTAAGCCAGAGATGCACATTTCAAGGAAATTTTGAGTAAGCTCACTAAAGTAATGTACGTCTGTTTTGATGTTATACACTTCACTTTTTAACTTCACAGACCTCAGAGATGGTCTCGGCGACCTCTGCATACATCTTCAAATTGCCACTTATTGCACCAATGAGGGCATTCAACCTCACAGGCATGCTCCTGATTGATGCAGTAATATCCTATTGATGAATCAACCCCATTATTCCAGGAGTGTCCTGAAGGATCTCTGGATAGCACTGTGGGCTCTTCTCCCATGCAGTCCCAAACGTGCTCAGTAGGATTCAAATCAGGGCTTTGAGCAGGCCAACCCATAGCATGAATCTTTGTTTTGTCCAAGAACTCTTGCACAATTCTTGCAACATGTGGATGTGCATTGTCATGTATTAGTGTAAAATCATGATTAATCAATGGAGCAAATGGCACAACATGCTCCAGAAGGATGTCCTCCACATACCGATGTGTGGTAAGGCCCCCATGCTTTATGAACACCAAATCTGTCCTTGCACCTGTATTGATTCCTACCCACACCATCGCAGAACCACCCTGAAAAGGCTTCCTGGATGATAATGTGAAAGGAGAATACCTTTCCTCTGGCCTTCTCCAGACCTTCTTTCTTCCTTCAGGTGCTCTGAGGCCAAATTGTGCCTCATTGCTGAACAACACATAATCCCATTGCTGTACTGTCATGGCAAGGTGTTCCCTTATGAAACGTAGTTGAGCTCTGCAATGCTCTCTGGTGAGTTCTGGACCTGTAGCAGCAGGTCTTCTGGGCTGAAGACTGGATTCTCCCAGTGTTCTTCGAATGGTTCTTTCACTAACATTGACCCCTCGAACCTGACGGAGCCAATTTTGTGCTTCAATAGTGTTGGTGTGATGGTTGTGCAGAACTTGAAGTTGTAAGAAGTGATCATCTCTCTCTGATGCTGCTCTTTTTGGGCCTGTTCATAGTCTCCTTCCAAAGCCCCCAGTTTCCCCGTACCTTTGTACGGTTTTGGAAATCATGGAAGGTGTAGTCCACAACACTTCTGCAATGTAATGCATGCTTCAACTATTTTCCACCTAAGCAACAGCTTTTGCAGCTTGTTCAGGGCTTAATGGCATGTTTGCTCCAGAAAGCTGATTACGACAATCACAGAAAGATCCTACGAACTGCCAATCAATGGAGTTACATTCGTTGGACCCACTGAGCAGCATGTGTTACCTAAACTGATACAGTTCCTGCTGGAACAACCGCAACAATGGTTCACCATATTGGAACCTGTATTTTCAGTTGATGACTTCAATGATGATGCAGCAAAATATTCTGTGTTACTGTGTAACATCACAGAGAACGCTTCTATTATCAGCCATCTAATCCTGTCACCATCTGCCTTTTGCAAATTTTAGACAACTAAGGGTGGTCTTATTTCCAAGATAATGCAACTGACTTAAACAACAAATCCACCTGATGATTTTCTTAGGGCATTTGAATGGACCATATATGAACCTTAAAGCACATGAAATTATGAGGGTCATTCAGTAATTAAAGAGACAAATTGGTCTGGAGAAAGAAGCGATTATTTTTACAAAACAATACTTTTTCTACTTTTCAACATAATCTCCTTGAACATTTATGCACTTGTTCCAAAAGGGTACAAGCTTTTTTATTCTGGCTGCAAAGAACTCTTTATCTTGATGTTTGAACCAATTTCCCACAAACTTTTTCATGTCCTCATGGTCCTGGGACCTCTTCTCACACAATGTCTCCTTCCCACATAATGCATTGAACAAGTGGGATCATTGATGGTGACACCAACTCCTCTTCATAACAACATTATTCTAGGGGTAATGGAACATCACAGGTTGGTGACAGTGCACTCTGTGATAGGAACTTCGGCGAGTGTGTGATTAGTGCTTCTCAACTCCATACCCACCATGGCATTAAGGGAGATACTCTGAATAGGATAGACACTACCGAAGGACGAGTAGTCTTTGACAAACATGGCAGCTAACCCCTGCTGAATTACAGATAGCGAAAAGTGCCAAGGAGAATTATTAAAAAAGAGCAGCATACATTTGAAGGCAAACAGTGCATGTACTTCCTTGATATATTTAGTCTCCAAAATGGATGGTACATTTCAAATGTGTGGAGATTACAAAGCTCTCAGTGCATGGACTATACCCAACCTGTATCCTATACTGAATCTAAAGGATTTCTCTCATTCATTAGTAAGTGCCTCAGTCTTTAGTGTGATAGATTGTGAAAAAGCTTAGTTACAGATACTTATGGCTAAAGAGGGTATTACAAAGATGATTGTTATACCCTTTGGTTTGTTCAAGTTTTTGTACACATCAGCTTCAAAACCTGTGCAGATGTGACAGCACTTTATTGATTCCACTCTGGGCAAGCTTCCCTTACTGGGATAGAGTGTTAGTTTTTCCATCTTCACCTCAGTAACTTGAAGAGCACCCCAACAGGTCTTTAATATATTGAATAATGTGACATTGTGGTGAGGAAGGACACATGTCAATTATGCCAGCAGTTGGTGACATTTTTGGGACATCTCATGTCACAGGCCAGGATGATCCTGACAGAAGAGAGAACTGAGCTAATACGAGTGACATCTAGGCCTACCATGGCCCAGGAAGTCAGAGGGTTTACAGAGATGATACATTTTTACAAACAGTGTGTTCCACAAGCTGCCAAAATTGAAACCCTACTAACCAACAATCTGGCTATCAAAAATACAGGGTGAGTCAAAAGGGACTTTACTACTTTGGAGAGAGATAGAAATTTTTTGAGATAACTTAAGAATCAATAGATGTGTCACTTTGTAACAAACAACAAGTTTCATAAAACAGTATCAAGTGTCATTTTGATTCAATGTAACTACCATTTGTGATGTGGCAAACATTCCACTGGCAATCAATGTCTCCCCACACTCATTGCAGCAAATCAGACATAACTTGTGCAACAGCAATGTAGATTCAATTCTTCAGGTCAGCTAAATTTTTTATTAGGGAAGAAACATTCACACGACCTTTAATGGAACCCCAGAGAAAGAAATCTGGTGGAGTCAAGTCTGGGGAGCAAGGTGCCATGTAGTTGCCCCTTCATGCCCAATCCACTGATCTGGGAAGCAATTATCGAGGAAACCTCAAAATTGCATGAGGAAATGAGATGGTGCACCATTTTATTGATAGTAAACCATGTTGGTCATCTTCAAAAATCTGTGGAATTAACAACTTTTCAAGCATATCCAGATACACATGCAGGTGATCTGCTGATTTATCATGTTGCAGTCAACAGCCCATCTCAACAACGTTCTTGGGTCTAGAGTAAATTGTAGGCCTGCTTGAAGGTTCTTTAGCATATTTAATGCAAAATTTACACCAAGCAATTGTTGCAGAGTTCGTTTCATGAAACCAAAACACACAGTGAACATGCTCTGCACCAGTGAAAGCAGCCATTTTAACTGTGCACCACACTGGCACTCTTGGTTATGGAACTGGGTACTGATGGACTACATGAATCAAACTTGAGGTTATTTGCTTCAAAATGACCTACTAATCCTGTAAGTTATCTCAATATATTTATATAGGGTGGAGGAAAATGGTGTCAAGAAATTTTAACCATGGATAGCTGATGCTAGTAGGAACCAAAATTACTAATGTTGTGTAGGTCGACAACGCACCATTTTTAAACTTCAGAAACTTGGCGCCATGTGCTTCGATTGGCCATGGGATTGCCCTGTTGCCATTCATCAGTTGACAGGCAGCATTATGGATGTCAGTTCACACACACAAATGTCTTGCCCTGTCACTGCTCCAACGTGATACGCAGAAGTGTCGAATAGCTCTTGCTATTTGTCTCCAACTCACTTCAGAGGCATTCACATGTAAGCTTTGTTTCAGAGCACACACACATCACCTGCAATTTAGTCATACAGTAAGCATATTGTATTGTATTGTACTGTATTCATTTGAAGAACAATGAGATATGGTTTTTGTTTATGGGCTAGCCTATTGCAATGTGCATGAAGCTCAACATCTGTATTAGTAATGGTACCCAGGACACCACCTACACCCACAAATGTTTACAGCAATTCACTGGCGGCTTGACGAAACAGGCTCATTAGTGGGATGTCATGGTGATGCTGGAAGACCTCAAACACAATGGGATGCTGCGTTTGAAGAGACTGTTCTCAAGCACTTCGAGGAAGCACCTACGATAAGGACTCAAGCAGTTGGACAAGATGAGGGGGTCACTCATCGGTTACTCTGGGTGGTTTTGAGCGATGACAGGTAGTTTCCACCCTGTCCAAGACCTAAATCCTGTGTTGGACTATGAACACAGGCTAGGGTTTTGCGAGTGGTTTCTGTGACATGTTGCAAGAGATCCCGACTTCATCATTGTGTTGCTTAGCGACAAGTGCACCTTCCATTGGGATGGCCTTTACAATGCTTGAAATGTTCATTACTGGACAAGGGGAAATCCTCCACGGACACCAGGAACGATTTTCGCACAATATTTGGGCAGTCATTGTGGGTGATCATCTGATTGGGCCGATCCATCTATCTCCTCAACTTACTGGGGCAAATTACCTTCACTTTTTGCAAGAAACTCTACCCGGTCTGCTGGAAGATTTTCGCCTGGACATTTGCATGTGGTTGCAGCATGATGGGGCACCCGCACATAACAGTCGTGCTGTGTGCGGATATTGTAGTCATAGGACATGACTGCCATGATCACCAGACCTCACATCACTGGAATTTTTCCAGTGGGGATTCTTCAAGGTTCTAGTTCATCTACCCGGACATGAGCTACCTAGAAACAAAGAGGAATTAATGGATCACATTCAACATGCCACCACTCACATCAGGGCAATGCCAGCAATCTTTGAAAGACTTCAGCAAAACACCCTTCGATGTTACTAAGCTTGTGTCACATCAGATGATCATCAGTTCAATCACCTGCTTTAAGTAAACAATGTCCTAGCTACAAATAAGGCCCTTTTCAGAGCTGACACAATTTGTAAAAGACTTTCTGTTGATGGATTTGTTCCTGGTACGTCTTATCATGAAACTACAATGGATATTTTGGGACACTGGCAGACTTGCCCCCAGAGTGGAAGGCTGGCGCCGTACCACCGAGCATGCGGGCCGCCTTGGATACATCGTGATCTCTGGCAGCCTAAGTATTCACAGTCATGTGTTGTCCACAGCATCCAGCAACAGGGCAATCCTGTGGCCAATCGGAGCCTGTGGCACTAATGTTCTGTAGTTTAAAAATTGTGTGTTGTGGACCTACACAACATTAGTGATTTTGGTTCCAACTGGCATCAGCTATCCAGGGTTGAAATTTTGTGACACAATTTTTCTCCACCCTGTATATCATTCCAAAGGTGTAATGTCCTTTTTGACTTGCCCTGTACAAATGGGAAACATCGTTTACTTTGGACAACAGAAATGCTTTGTGCTTGCAAAGTGATTAAACAGATGGTTGACAGCATCCAATAACACCTATGGTTCTTTACACATAAGCTGACTGAGACACTACCGTTATGGTCAGCTTTAGAGCATTAATTGTTGGTGTTACATAAGGGAGAGATGTACTGTAGGAGGATGTAGAAGGCCGCACTCACTGTTTTTACCAACCATTGTCCTTTAGTTCATGCAATATATAAACCAAGTCAGAACAGTTCTCCCTGTCATTTCAGACACTTTGACAACATAGTACAATTTACAATTGACATTCAACACATAAACACGGCAGACAATGTCATCTCAGATTTCATGCCACACATTCACACATTTAGTGCACTGATTCAGTTTGGGGAATTAGCTACAGAACAGGCACAAGACTAGCAGTTAACAGCATTCTTGGAACACCTTCATATTCCCAACACTAACTTGCACCTTGGTGTGATACCTTGCAGGGCAGGCCTTGCCCTTTGGTTCCAGTAAAATTCCACTGATTCATCTTTGACAGTATGCATAACCTACTGCATCCTGCTGTCCATCCCATCACAAAGCTAGTAACTGAGCACTACTTTTGGCTAGGATAAAAGCTGATTGCAGAAAGTGGACATGCATCTGTCTTGTCTGCAAACACAGCAAGACAGGGTACCACATCTTTCCACCACAGGGTAGATTTGACATGCCAAAAGACTGTTTTCAACAGATTCACTTGGACTTGGTTGACTTGTTACCTGAATTGAATGAATTCCAATATATTTTGTCGGCAATTGATAGGACGACACAGTGGGTGTAAGCTGTACCCTTAAAGGACATGGCAACCAAGTCTACATCATTGTCTTTCATTAATATATGGATTGCTCATTTCAGGTGGCCATTGTCAAGAATGAAAGACAGGGAACGGTAGTTTTAATCACTTCTTTTCACTGAACTGTATACATTGTATGGTGTGGAATGTTTCCACACTACAGCCTACTGCCATCAAAGCAATTGCCAGGTTGAATGATGGCAGTGTACTCTGGAGGCCTCATTGATGTGTCATGATTCACATTGGACTGAATCATTACTGTGGGTAATATTGAGAATCTAGACCACTTACAAAGAAGATGAAATATTTCCTAGCTAAAACATTATATGGTGAATGTTTGATGGTCCCTGTGGACTTCCTCTTGCCACCTGCAGTGGTGGCAATGTAGGAGTTACAGTCTCTGGTTGACAAGGACAAACAATGTATAGGTCATATCTGTATGCCGCCTCCTCAAGCTTACAGCATATGGCTGGTTTCTGTACATAAATCATCGAGGGGCTGTACCCATGTGATACTCTGCAATGACACTATATGCTCAGACATTCAAAAACTTTATTCAGTCTTCCACAAGGTGCTCCACCATTGTGACCAAACATTCTCTGTCTTGTTCACAAAGAATCAACAATGGTCTCAGTCCAATGCTTCAACCCAGAGGAATCTACATCTGTATCCACTTCAGTCAAAGTGGAACTTCATTCCAGCTGTTCTTCTTTCTTGGAAGAATTCGATAACCTGCCACCATTACCAAGTAACGACAATGGCAGACCTCCCAATTCTCACTAGAGCCAAGCTCTCTGCCCCCCTGCCTCCCACCTTATCCGCCCCTTTATTGTAAGTGGAGGAGGGGAGGGGAGGAGGGGATTTTGTGGCACTATGCCCAGACCAATATAAACACATAGAATCAAATATTGTAAACATTATACGTGCATAATGCCATGTTTCTTCTTGTTTTCGTAGATGCTATGCTGTGTACTTATGGTGTTAACATGTGTGTTTTATATTGTACAATCAGGTATACTTATAAAGTGGTACATTTCATGGTATCAGTATGAACCTACTCACCACCATTTATCTACCCACAGAAATAACAGAATGAGCAACATGTACAACAAACTTTTGCAGAACAGCCCTTCTGGTTTACAAACAGCTAAAATATACAAATAAGAGAAATTAACCCCATGCTACCACTTTGTGTATTTGGTTAGCATTGTACTTCAATTAATCTTGAGAGTGCCTTTTATGATGGCATCAGTTCACACAAGACACAGAGGAAACTTATTTCCAACTTAGTTTCTCTTTCAGTGTGTGGTGTGACCTAATCATCGATATCTTTGCTATTTTGTAGAAACAAATGACAAAACAATCACTTTATACAAAATGGTACTACAGAGACGTGGGATTTTATTGGCATTAGACACATTCATTGCACGTTTTAATAGATTAGTTGAACAACCAGATGATGATTATAGATGAAAAGTGCAAAATTGTGGGTATTCCAAAAACAACAAGATGATTTTCTATCAGCCACATTGATGTAATGCACTTCTGTCATGGTGGCACTCTTATACATTGTACTGCAAGTACTTCCCCTAATTAGCATATCTGTCATGATAGTACCATTATCTGTCCTATAACATCTTGAGTTTTATTTATGGGACTGGAATACACATAAATCTAAAGGAAATTGTATATTGTATCCTCCTAGTTTAAGTACACTCCTGGAAATGGAAAAAAGAACACATTGACACCGGTGTGTCAGACCCACCATACTTGCTCCGGACACTGCGAGAGGGCTGTACAAGCAATGATCACACGCACGGCGCAGCGGACACACCAGGAGCCGCGGTGTTGGCCGTCGAATGGTGCTAGCTGCGCAGCATTTGTGCACCGCCGCCGTCAGTGTCAGCCAGTTTGCCGTGGCATACGGAGCTCCATCGCAGTCTTTAACACTGGTAGCATGCCGCGACAGTGTGGACGTGAACCGTATGTGCAGTTGACGGACTTTGAGCGAGGGCGTATAGTGGGCATGCGGGAGGCCGGATGGACGTACCGCCGAATTGCTCAACACGTGGGGCGTGAGGTCTCCACAGTACATCGATGTTGTCGCCAGTGGTCGGCGGAAGGTGCACGTCCCCGTCGACCTGGGACCGGACCGCAGC
Organism: Schistocerca americana; assembly: GCF_021461395.2. Taxonomy (NCBI): domain Eukaryota; kingdom Metazoa; phylum Arthropoda; class Insecta; order Orthoptera; family Acrididae; genus Schistocerca; species Schistocerca americana. The sequence continues at coordinate 223,303,313 of NC_060119.1, forward strand.
GACGCACGGATGCATGCCAAGACCGTAGGATCCTACGCAGTGCCGTAGGGGACCGCACCGCCACTTCCCAGCAAATTAGGGACACTGTTGCTCCTGGGGTATCGGCGAGGACCATTCGCAACCGTCTCCATGAAGCTGGGCTACGGTCCCGCACACCGTTAGGCCGTCTTCCGCTCACGCCCCAACATCGTGCAGCCCGCCTTCAGTGGTGTCGCGACAGGCGTGAATGGAGGGACGAATGGAGACGTGTCGTCTTCAGCGATGAGAGTCGCTTCTGCCTTGGTGCCAATGATGGTCGAATGCGTGTTTGGCGCCGTGCAGGTGAGCGCCACAATCAGGACTGCATACGACCGAGGCACACAGGGCCAACACCCGGCATCATGGTGTGGGGAGCGATCTCCTACACTGGCCGTACACCACTGGTGATCGTCGAGGGGACACTGAATAGTGCACGGTACATCCAAACCATCATCGAACCCATCGTTCTACCACTCCTAGACCGGCAAGGGAACTTGCTGTTCCAACAGGACAATGCACGTCCGCATGTATCCCGTGCCACCCAACGTGCTCTAGAAGGTGTAAGTCAACTACCCTGGCCAGCAAGATCTCCGGATCTGTCCCCCATTGAGCATGTTTGGGACTGGATGAAGCGTCGTCTCACGCGGTCTGCACGTCCAGCACGAACGCTGGTCCAACTGAGGCGCCAGGTGGAAATGGCATGGCAAGCCGTTCCACAGGACTACATCCAGCATCTCTACGATCGTCTCCATGGGAGAATAGCAGCCTGCATTGCTGCGAAAGGTGGATATACACTGTACTAGTGCCGACATTGTGCATGCTCTGTTGCCTGTGTCTATGTGCCTGTGGTTCTGTCAGTGTGATCATGTGATGTATCTGACCCCAGGAATATGTCAATAAAGTTTCCCCTTCCTGAGACAATGAATTCACGGTGTTCTTATTTCAATTTCCAGGAGTGTAATATAATTTTTTTAATATATGAGATGTGGTAGAAAAGTAATGGAAATTTCTTAATTTCATGGAATTTATGCATCCGATTTCCAGTTTTTTTTTACCTTGTCAGTATTTATGTTCCTGACGTATATTTGCATTTTCAGCTGTTTTGAATAATCAGTTTATTTTTGGCAGTCAAAAAGGTTGTATGTGCTTTCGAGTGCTTGGAGAATTTTTGCTTTTTAAAAAGATGCCTCAAAGAATATGCAATTTAAGAAAGAGAGAATTGAATTCCGAGGCAGCAGAGATACCCATGTAGAAGGTTTTCTTAACTATGTTGGACACCTCTCGCACACTAAACAGGGATATAGATGTTTGTTGGTGATTTTTTATGCATTTTCTTGATGTTGTTTCGGAGTAAAGCACGTATTTCCAAGATCAGGACACATCTGTCTAAGGCCTTCTCCATTTTTTGGTACACATCGGATGTTAGTGAGTCATAATGCTCAGGCACACTTATCCAGAGATTTTAAAAGGTTTAGTTTTGGGCGTGTCATCCACCACGTTGGTAGTCTAGTATATTTGAAAAATTTTTGGGCACAGAGCAAAGTGCCAATAAGGTTAAGTCAAAGATGATGACATGTTTTTTGAGGCCATATGAGATCATCAAGGTGCTGCCTCCAGTCACATTCGTGGATCAAGAAACACCTTGTGGAAGGTAGTAAGAGCATATATTAACAAACTGAAAGTTGTCTGTAATAAGGGTGTGCGAAAGCACTTGTGTAAGTGTTGTTACTCCACCATCCCCAAATGTCTCATCTTAAGGGAGTGGGGGGAGGATTGAGCCGTGCATGCTGGCTTTGTGGTCAGAGTAGTTCCTCTCTAGTTATTGATGATTGACTGTGGTTTAGTCTTCCGATCTGAAATGCTGGTCTGTGGGTTTTTGACTGGAAGGATATTTAAGTGCACAGCATGTCGGTTGCCCTCGAGTCTTTCAAGTATGGTTCCATGGTGGTGCAAGGATACGCCACAAGGTGGCAAGGGTATTAAACTCAAGTCTCTGGGACCAATTTTCACTGGTGTTCACAAAAATGGTGACCATTGGTTGGTTTGATGCCTAAAGGGTGTTTAAAGCATTAGTGTGTCCGACAGCCAGGTTACAGTAGAAGTGCAAGGACAGTACACTATTATATGCCATTGTGTGACTGGTCTGCATTACTGAGGATATTTGTTACGAAACAGCTGGTTGGTCTAAGTGATTTGATGTTTGTAATTTGTGCATGTTTTGCTGTTCAAGTTTCTTTTGGACATTAAGATATCTGTTAACTTAAGTTAGCTATAGCTTAGTACAGGGTTCATATTTATAGAACAATCATCTGCTGTTGTTGTTTTACTGTGCTTTAGATATTTTGCACTTTAAAGGCAGTTGTCTTTACTCAACCATTAGTAAAGATTAACTAGGTGGATGATCACTGAATTGTTTATAATTCTAGTGTGGTTAAGTGAGCTGAGCCTGTGGCTTCTCATAAACTGAGGAGGTGTTTTGAGCTACCTACTGACTTACTGAGTGCGTGTGGACTATGAGTACTTAGCTACACCATAATAATGGTTCTGAAGTAGGTAGGCATTAACAACAAAACAGCTGAAATATCTTTGATATTTTGATGTCACAAGGTAGTTTGTTGTACAGATTGTTTTCTGTTGGGAGCGGCCATTTTGTTTTTGTGTTGGGTGGTCATATCCTGTTTTTTTGCTGTGTTACATGAGTGAGTACTGAATACCCAGGTGCTGTTTATTATCACTAAATGGTTTGGGAGTAAAGGAGACCTCTCACTGAGCAGCAGAAGTGTCGAGTTGTCAAAAGCACACACACAAAAGAAAAAAAAGACTTGATAGTTTCAAAATAAATCCTTTGTTGAGCTACACACACACACACACACACACACACACACACACACACACACACACACACACACACACACTTTGCCTCTACATTACTTGTAAAAAATATAAAAAAGGGCAATGGAACGACTCAAAGTTCTTTAAATAAAGGCTTACTTGAGTTTCTGGTTGTTGTACTTTCCATGGCATATGCGACCCCCTGTTGGGCCATGAAACAACTTTGAATAGCTTTTGAGTTTGCCCAGAAATTACTCCACATCACAGTAGGGGCTCTATTTTACAAAGTATAAATTTTTTTATTATTCTCTTGATGTGCCACTTGGGAGAAGTTTTATACAGCAGCGAGTGATATTCAGTTTATTGGTTACATACTTTGTATGCTGAGCCAATCTCAGATTCTCTTGGATTCAGGCTCCAAAAAACTTTGTAGCATTTATGTATTCTTTGTTTCCGGTGAATAACTCTGTGTATTTGGTATTAATGGATGTTTATTCTGTACTGTGTGGTGATTCATAGTAACCGTTTTTTATGTGTTTATTATTAGATTGTTGCCAGAAATCAATTTGTAATGTGTGAGGTGCATATTTTGATTTCATTACATAAGTTTTGTTCAGTCATTTTCAACATTAGTATGTTTATATCATCGGCAAATACAATGTACTTGTGATGTGGGCTGGTTGGTTCCAGCACATTTATAAAGTGCAAAAACAAATCCAATCACAGAATGAAGTCTGGTGATACACTATACTTATTACAGTCTTTCTGAGTAATAGGATTTTATGCAAGTTCAACTATTCACTCTATTTTTTTGTAGTTATGAGTTTTAACTGCCATTGGCTGGTTCCACAATATGTGCCCACTTCAGTTTCGTAATTAAGTTGTGGTGCATTATAATATCAGATACTCTTGAGAGGTCTAGAAAAACTGCAGAAGCTACTCACCTCTACATCTACACTCTGCAAACCACTGAAGTGTATGGCAGAAGGTACGTTCCACTGAACCATTATTAGTGTTTCTTCCTGTTTCACTCACATATAGGGTGCAGGAAGAATGAGTGAATGCCTCTGTACATGCTGTATTTATTCTAATCTTGTCCTCAAGATGTCTATGTGAGCAGTATGTAAGGGGTTGCAGTATATCACAGAATAATCATTTAAAGCTGGGTCTTAAAACTTTGTTAGTAGATTTTTCATGGTGGTTTATATCTATCTTAAGGAGTCCTCCAGTTCAGTATCTTCAGCATCTCTGTATCACTTTCCCATGGGTCAAACAAACCTGTGACCATTTGTGCTGCCCTTCTCTGTATACGTTCAATATCCCTTGTTAGCCCTATATGGTATGGGTCCCACTCACTTGAGCAGTATTCTAGAATCTGTTACACGAGTGATATGTGAGCAATCTGCTTTGTAGACTGATTACACTTTCCCAGTACCGGTATTCTACCAACAAACTGAAGTCTACCTACCACCTGCTTTGTCCACAGCTGAGCCTATGTGGTCCTTCCATTTCATATCCCAACAAAGTGTTACACCTAGATATTTGTATGAGTTGGCAGATTCCAGCTGTGACATTGACAGTACTGTCAGAGTATACTATATTTTTTCATTTTGTGAGGTGAACAGTTTTACATTTCTGAGCATTTAAAGCAATTTGCCAGTCTTTGCACCAGTTTTAAATCTTATATAGCTCTGACTGAATGTTTAGACAGCTTCTTACAGACATTACTACCTTACAGATAACTGCATCATCTGCAAAAAGTGTGAGGTTGCTATTAATATTGTTTGCAAGATCAATAATACACAACAAGAACAGCAAGGGTCACAAAACAGTGCCATGGGGCACACCCAGAGATATTTATACATCTGACGATAGCTCTCCATCCAAGATAACATGCTGCATCCTCCCTACCAAGAAGTCCTCAGTTCAGTCACCCCACATGATCAAACTTTTGGCGATAAGCATATGTATGCTTTTCATAAATCAATAAACGGTGCATCCACCTGATTAACTTGGTCCAAAGCTTTCCCCACCAAACCAACTCATGGTCACTGCTGTTTGTGAACACCAGTGCAAATTGGCCCCTCAGACTCGAGTACAGTACCCTCATTGCACACTTACCCAGTGACTACACTGGCTCCGCAGAGTCACAGCAGACAACTCTCCCTCACTACACTGTCTGCTCACTCTCTCCCTCTGACAGCAGCCGTGTGACCTGCCCCCTTGTAGAGAGTCCTTGCACCACCATGGAACCAAACTTGAAGGACTTGAGGGCAATCGACATGCACTTAAATAGTCTTCCTGTCAAAGACCCTCAGACCAAAATCTCTGAATAGAAACTAAACAACAGAAAACCAACAGTAACCAGAGGGAAACTACTCTGGCCACAAGGCCAGAATGCATGGCTCAATCCTCCCTCCCCCCCCTCCCCCTTAATATAAGACACTGGGGGTTGGTGACATAACAACCCTTACACATGTGTTTTTGCTTATCCTGGTTACTGACAACTTCCATCTGATTAATATATTTTTTAGATTTTGATAAAATATATAGTACGATGGGCAGTAAGGGGTAGAATTCCTTATACAATTTTATCACAAGTAGTATGTTGAATTTTTTGTGATTATCATTTATTATACGAATAAATGAAGAAAGGGTACAATAACAATTTCCAGTTATTGTAATGTTCATTTTATTTATATTTTAATGAAGATGAAACAGGAGATATGATACTGCGTGAAGAGTTTGACAGAGCACTGAAAGACCTAAGTCGAAACATGGCCTCGTGAGTAGACAACATTCCATTAGAACTACTGACAGCCTTGGGAGAGCCAGGCCTAACAAAACTCTAGCATCTAGTGGGCAAGATGTATGAGACAGGTGAAATACCCTCAGACTTCAAGAAGAATATAATAATTCCAATCCCAAAGAAAGCAGGCATTGACAGATGTTAAAATTACCGAATTATCAGTTTAATAAGCCACGGCTGCAAATACTAACACGAATTCTTTACAGAAAAATGGAAAAACTGGTAGAAGCTGACCTCAGGGAAGATCAGTTTGGATTCCGTAGAAATTTTGGAACACGTGAGGCAATACTGACCCTACGATTTAACTTAGAAAATAGATTAAGAAAAGGCAAACCTACGTTTCTAGCATTTGTAGACTTAGAGAAAGCTTTTGACAATGTTGACTGGAATACTCTCTTTCAAATTCTGAAGGTGGCAGGGGTAAAATACAGGGAGTGAAAGGCTATTTACAATTTGTACAGAAACCAGATGGCAGTTATGAGTCGAGGGACATGAAAGGGAAGCAGTGGTTGGGAAGGGAGTGAGACAGGGTTGTAGCCTCTCCCCGGTGCTATTCAATCGGTATATTGAGCAAGCAGTGAAGGAAACAAAAGAAAAATTCGGAGTAGGAATTAAAATCTGTGGAGAAGAAATAAAAACTTTTAAGTTTGCCGATGACTTTGTAATTTTGTCAGAGACAGCAAAGGATCTGGAAGAGCAGCTGAGCAGAATGGACAGTCTTGAAAGGAAGATATAAGATGAACATCAACAAAGCAAAATGAGGATAATGGAATGTAGTCGAATTAAGTAGGGCGATGCTGAGGGAATTAGATTAGGAAATGAGATGCTTAAAGTAGTAAATGAGTTTTGCTATTTGGGGAGCAAAATAACTGATGATGGTCGACGTAGAGAGGATATAAAAAGTAGACTGGCAATGGCAAGGAAAGCGTTTCTGAAGAAGAGAAATTTTTTAACATCGAGTATAGATTTAAGTGTCAAGAAGCCGTTTCTGAAAGTATTTGTATGGAGTGTAGCCACGTATGGAAGTGAAACATGGACGATAAATAGCTTGGACAAGAAGAGAATGGAAGCTTTTGAAATGTGGTGCAACAGAAGAATGCTGAAGATAAGTTGGGTAGATCACGTAACTAATGAGGAGGTATTGAATAGGATTGGGGAGAAGAGAAGTTTGTGGCACAACTTGACGAGAAGAAGGGGTCGGTTGGTAGGACATGTTCTGAGGCATCAAGGGATCACAAATTTAGCATTGGAGGGCAGCGTGGAGGGTAAAAATCGTAGAGGGAGACCAAGAGATGAATACACTAAGCAGATTCAGAAGGATGTAGGTTGCAGTAGGTACTGGGAGATGAAACAGCTTGCACAGGATAGAGTAGCATGGAGAGCTGCATCAAACCAGTCTCAGGACTGAAAATCACAACAACAACAATGTTGCATTATTTATTTATGAATTAAGTATACATGGCAAATTCATATAGTAGAATCAACAAAATAACTGTACTGCATTACATGAATAAAGTAAGACACTGTAATAATAAAGGACAAATGCCAAAAATAATTGCTTATTAGAAAACTTAGTCTTCTTAGCATTGGTGATACAAAATGAAACATCGCTTTGTATGGAGTCCCACATTGCATTTTACACAGTGAAATTTTGTGCATTTACCACACTTTTCACACCATCTTTGCATGCTCTGCTCATGAATCACGTCTCCAGCATTATCAAATCTTATATGTTTTTGCACTTGTGACAGAAATCTTGGCGTCACACCTCTTGACTTTTCAGAGTTGGGTGAAGTCAGAATTGAAAGTATAATATGTCTGATAAATTCCAGTAAGCTTACTTTGTTATTTAGCTGCCATTATATGATCCACATATTCTTAATAGCACCATTTAGGCAGAGCCTGATCATTGGGCAGTACCATTTCTTTGATCTGATTAAAATGTGGTATAGAATCCGTATCTTGTCTAAAAGATCTACCCCTCCCATGTGGTGATTATATTCCCATACAAGGGAAGGCTGTGGTATGGAAACCCTGATTCTCTATTCCACCTCAAGCATGTACTTCCACCTAATACGCCTTCATCCAATAGATTTGTTCCCAGAGTCACTTGACTATTGTCATTGCATCTTACAAGTGTCATAGAATTCTCTGTATCACGTAACACATGAGTAGTATCGCGTGGCGCCGTCTTTATTTCTGGCATGGGTGTCTTTTCCAAGCGGTTATTTCTCAGGGTTCCTGTGGATTTGATTCCCTATAAAGTAAGATATTGAAGTAGGGGAAAAGGGTTAAAGTAATTATCAATGGACACTGTGCTGTTCCGAGGGATGTAACCCACACAGAGCTTTTCAACAACAGAATGTCCCAGTGGCTTATGAGGATCTCTTTGACTTGCTCCAATATATGGCTCAAATTTGATGAGATATCCATTAGATGTAGCTAAACACCACCATTTGAAACCATAGTGAATTGGCTTGCCTGTTATAAGCCATTTCACAAAGTGGTGGACATAATAAGGCTCCATGGCCTCATCAAAGGAGAAGTTTGACCCTAGAGGCTCTATGATGCCTTGAAATTTCTTATTTAAATGTGCAATTAATGGCTGAACCTAGTAAACTTTATCTTCTTTTTCAATGCTGTCATTATAATTGACATGGAAAAATCTATGAATTTTGTCAAAAGTATTTCTGGAGATAGAATTCGAAACAAAGATATTGTATGTGTCAGGTCTGGTCTCCCAGAGCATATGTTTATGCATGACCTTACAGTATCTAGGTAACAGCAAAATAGTGATGTATTTGTACATGTCATAATGACTTATTTGTATGTTGTGTTCCATTTGAGCAGCATATTTTACTGTATCTCTCATCAGAATCTCAACCAAATCAGCATCAAAAACTTTACGACAAATATCTATTGGAACTGAGTTTGATGTGTAGAGATGGTCTATTATATCAGGTGTAGAATCACAAGATACCTCAAATTTTTGTGAAGAATGTAGTCTTTTTTCTATCCAGTGTCTTGTTTTTCTAACTTAGGACTGCCATTGTGATTTGGAACAGCAGGGATTTTCCTCTTGAGTGGATAAAGATGTAACATTTTCAACAAGGCAGTATTTACTGATCTTATCTCTGCAGTTTGTCCCAGAGTCTTCTTCTCGAAACCAGCAACAATGGCGGGTTGTACTTCTGCATCATCTTTTATCAGTGTTCTGACTGTCATTAGGTGGAACAATTACAAATTCAAGCTTCTGACATGCATCAAATATGTGAGACAAAGTTTCTTTATCTTCTTCTGTCAAGAACAGGATATTTAGAACCTCTTTGAAGTTCTTCTCCTTTTCCAAATTATATATTAAATAAATCAGACAAACTGCGAGAAAATGACCCCTTACTGCCCATCGCATGATATTCCATACGTGAAGATATAAGCCAGTACCGCAACAAAGCAAATAAGTACTCCTTTCCAATTTGTGCTTATATTTTCCATTTAAGTATTCAAATTACTAATCTGTAATAATATGAGCGAAATTATGATCCTGCAAATCATAATTTTATTATTACTTACCGCATGCCCATGACGAGAGAAGCAGCAAAGTCAATAGCACTAAAACAAATGCTTTCCACCAGGAAATAAACAATCCTGATCTCCACTCCTACTGTTAGTTTCAACAATTGACTTTCAAACTAACAATGAAACGTACAAGAAATATTTCAGTTGAAACTTCCTGGCAGATTAAAACTGTGTGCCGGACCAACACTTGAACTCGGGACCTTTGCCTTTCGCGGGCAGATGCTCTACCATCTGAGCTACCCAAGCACGAATCACGACCCGTCCTCGCAGCTTCAATTCTGCCAGTACCTCGTCTCCTACCTTCCACACTTCACAGAAGCTCTTCTGCGAAACTTGCAAAACTAGCACTCCTGGAAGAAAGGATACTGAGAAGATATGGCTTAGCCACAGCCTAGGGGATGTTTCCAGAATGAGATTTTCGCTCTGCAGCGGAGTGTGCGCTGATATGAAACTTACTGGCCGATTAAAACTGTGTGCCGGACCGAGATTTGAACTCGGGACCTTTGCCTGCCCGCGAAAGGCAAAGGACCTGTGTTCGAGTCTCGGTCTGGCAAACAGTTTTAATGTGCCAGGAAGTTTCATATCAGCGCACACTCCGCTGCGGAGTGAAAATCTCATTCTGGAATATTTCAGGTGTTTACAAAGAGATTCTGAAAACAAATATGCCTGAGAAGAGCAAGCGTATGATAAAGCATACGATGGGATGTAATGGGTTGATTAGCCCTAACTTCGAGTCGTTCTTTTGCTCATTGCCCAAATTATGAAACAATTCAGATACTTCGCCAAGAATAACTCCGACAAACGACTCACCACCCGGATCAAAAGCTGCCTCCTCGGATTCCTCCTCAGGCTGAAACATACGTCTTGGTTGTCAGTGACTTGGTTCTCAGCTCCCCTAATGTGTCGAAGTTTAATCGAAATGCAGACATATCGCAGCGCCCATGTCGCTAGCCTCCCTGTCTTTCGCAGACGCGTCAGCACCCAGGATAACGCTTGGTTATCCATTTCTAATAAAGACCGGCCTATGTTCTAAACAGAATTTAAACTTTTCAAGGCCAAGCAAGACGGCTACAATTCGAACTCGTGCACAGAGTATTTTCTTACAGCCTGAGATAGAGCCCAGCTGGCACAAGCTGTGGGCTTTCTCTCCCTCCCTTCCACTTGCTGTAAAACAGTAGTAATCCCCGAGTTCGATGCATTCGTTTGCAACATAAATTATGAAAATTTGGAACACCCAACACTGGAGCGTTAGCCAACGCTGCTTTTAAAGCCTCAAAAAATGCCTGTTGCGGAGGCCTACAGAGGAAAGCTTACGCCGCGAATGATTAGGTGTAGCATTCAGTTGCGTAAAATTCGGAACGAATTTTCGAAGGAAATTCGCCATTCCAACGAACCTCGCGATCTCTCTCTTACTTTTGGGCGCAGGAAACCTGTGCACGGCTACAGTTCGTTGCTGGTCAATACGGACTCCCTCAGCAGATGTTATATGACCCAAAAATGAAATTTCCTTACGCAACCAAAACAACCTGGCTTGACCGTAAGTCTCGCCTCACGCTTCCGCACATGTACCTGGGCAATATGCCGCAAATGATCCTCAAAACTGCCACTATAAATAACCACGTTGTCAAGATAGTTGTACACACTTTTGTACATCAGATCGCCAAACACAGCATGTCACAAACGATTCAATACGGCAGCTCCCGTAGCAAGATCATAAGGCACCGGCTGTATTCGAATAAGTTCCAGTCCGAGAAGAATGCAGTCGGCTGATTCAAATCAAGTGTAGAAAAATGCTTAACACCAGAAAACCATGCATTCCTAATTATGTAGATCAGGCAGCGGAACCGATTCAAGCGCAACCTTTTGATTGAATGACCTGTAGTCCACTACCGGTCGATGGCCTTGTCCCTGGGGTTTCTTTACTAAAAACACATGTGAAGCATAAGATGATACAGACGGTCTAATTACCCCTTCAGTAGGCATCTTATCCACCAGATTCCTTAATACTCTCATCTTAGGAGGAGGCAGCCAATATGGAGACTAACGTACAGGAATCTTATCAGGCAGTTGAATGGTATATGCAGTACAGTCCGCAATCCCCAAATAGTCCATAAGTACCTGAGGAAAATGTTCTAATACCCTTAGTAAGGCCTTACTTTGCTCCGGATCTAAACGTGATGTTTCGAACTTGGGATTGCTAGCCTGACAGTTATACATTCTCGGTCGACACTGATGTTGACACCACAAAAACTGAAACCCTGGACGAAATTGAAACTGGACAGCAGCGTTAGCATACTGTAACAGACAGCCGGTTTTCTTTGGAAAATCACCGCCGAGAATGGCACGCATAGCCAGCCTCTCAATAGGCCAACTCAATTCCTGAATTTTAACACAAAGAACAACCTTTCCTGCCACTGGGTAAACCTCCCCATTGACACTACAACTAAGTAAATGAGACCTCCGAACCCGGGGAGCCTTGAATATACGCACAAGATGTTCATACAAGTTTTCTTCAATAAGAGAAAGCTTGCTACCAGAGTCTAACAGCGTACAACGAATCTCGCCATGAATAGTGGTACAAATAAAAGGCAGAGTGGTGTTGAACCTTGTCCGACTTTATGCGTTTTTCTAATTAACGCCGTAGTATTATTGCACCACTGTACTTATTTCTGGCATCAACTGTCACTAGCTCCACTCCGTCCCTTTCTGCATTCACGCGCGAAACGCCCTTCCTGATTACACTTAAAACGGTTCTCAGATCGATTTTCTCTCTTACATGGCACTCTGTCACAATCACACATGATATGCTCTTCTTTATTTCATCAGAAACAGACGGGATTTGTGGCAAGACCAGTTTTATGATCAGCTTGCTTCGTCACTGGTTTCTACCCCGTCGCAATTAACACATACCTCCCCTACATCACGTTTCTCATCACTAAACCAAAATCGTTCAATATACGAAACCAACTCATCCGACTCCGCGAACGTTTGAGGTTTAAGAAAAATACAGCCCGTGACCGATCTTCCACGCGAATTCCTTGCACTATACTCTTCATGGCATCTGCTCCTTCAGGACATACAGCTTTACACGGAATCAGAAACACTTGTCGTTACTGGCGACGCATCTCACCGTTGAGAGATGAAGGCTGGATTAAAACTAAGACTGAAAAATCCGTGGTCCGACAGGGATTCGATCCCAAAACCTCTCGGTTTCCAGGCAAGCACTTTACCCCATTTTTATTTTTTTGCTCTCCACATTTGGTCTGGGCGGACATCACATGACACCGCTTCAAGTTCTTCGTTGAATGGTTCACTCAGTTTTTTTTATTACAGAGGGCAGCGAACCCTCTGATGGAACATGCTGGCGCCGCTAGACTACCAGACTAGTGACAAGTGAAATAAACCTACGAAGTTATATGTAACCTACGAAGTTATATGTGAAGGTGAAGAGGGGAAGAAAGGAGAGGCCGGCCGCTGTGGCCGAGCGGTTCTAGGCGCTTCAGTACGGAACCGCGCTGCTGCTAAGGTCGCAGGTTCGAATCCTGCCTCGGGCATGGATGTGTGTGATGTTTTTAGGTTAGTTAGGTTTAAATAGTTCTAAGTCTAAGGGACTGATGACCTCAGATGTTAAGTCCCATAGTGCTTAGAGCCATTTGAACCATTTTGAAGAAAGGAAAGGAAATGGAAGGGATCACTGCTGTCAGCTCCATTCGGACATTATGCGGAATCAGCAGCAGTGAGTGAAAATGTGTATTGGACTGGGTTTGGAACCCGGATCTCTCGCTTGCTAGGTAGGTGCGTTGACCACTGCGCCATCCAGGACACAGTGCAGTCCCTGTCCATATCCTCGGTGATCCATACTCTGAGATTCCCACAGGAGGTCGGACGTATTTGCGCATCCGCAGTGAAGAAGTTGGATCCATTGCCCAGAAAGGCCAATCAAGTGATAGGCGGCACTTGATGGGAATGTGGTTCGGCTGTGAGGCATGCTGAGACAGTCCGTGAAGTTGTGGCAACATTGTGTCCTGGATGGTGCAGTGGTTAACGTACCTGCCTAGTAATGAGGAGACCCGGGTTCAAATCCTGGTCCGGTACACATTTTCACTTGTCGCTGTTGATCCCGCGTAATGTCCCGATGCAGCTGACAGCAGCGATCCCTTCCCTCTCCTTTCTTCCCCTTCCACCTTCACTTGACGTATAATGTATAGCAGCTGCGGATTCGGCATCGTGTCTGTTATTTCGGATTTCGCAGTGGTTAATGCACCGGGCGCAGAAGTTGAGCTACCTGCTCACGTTTTGTCATTCTGAGATTTTTCCCATTCATTATACAATCAGCTAACGGATTTAATGGTCACTGACTTACATAGGATATGTAATCGTTACACAGCGTGTAATTTGCCGTGGAATATTCTCGAAGGAAGAACAGATGGCTTTGATCTGTTTACATATTTCTTTTAGTTTGCAGCTGGCACGACTTACTGGCGGGTTGCATTACCGCTTGGCACTGCAGTCTTCAGGGAGACGCCTGTTAACTTCTGTCCGCGGTGAAATGCACCAGAGACGTGCAAATGCGAATACACACCTGCTCGTTATTTCAGCAACTTACTCCAAAATGGAAGTGTCAATCAGACCGGATATTGTTCACTTGACGTATTATTCTAGTTCTGGACATCTTAGGCAACCGATGTCTGATTTCGTAACTTGAGACGAATGGCAAAATAATTCGGAAAATTACAGAACAAGAGACTACTTTACCAGCACTTCAGTTCCTATTTTATTCTTCTGTGCCCGCAATAACATTTCGTTCTTCACTTTTAGCAAATAAAAAAAAATCTATCACACATGTTCAGTACACGAGTAAACCAATATGTTGTAACGTAGTGTTTCATTTATTGTATTTCTTCTAAAAATGACAACAGCTTTTCTGCCCACTCCCGATACAAAAGTGTAAACCATAAACAGAGCAAGTGTCGCCGTCGCTGCACACTCAGTGTACACCAATACTGAAAACAAGTTAGTCCAGACAGTCCCGAGCGGGAAGACGTGCCGGTCCCCGGCACGAATACGCCCGGCGAATTAGTGTCGAGGTATGCCGGCCAGCCCGTGGATGGTTTTTAAGGCGGTTTTCCATCCATCTTGGTGAATGCGGGCTGGTTTCCCGCCTCAGTTACACAGTGTCGGCGATTGCTGCGCAAACACCGTTTCCACGTACGCGTACACCATAATTACTCTACCACCCAAACATTTGGAGCTACACTCGTCTGGTATCAGATGTTCCAGGGGAGGATCCACTGGCGGCCGAACCGCACAGTAACCCTGGGTTCATTGTGGCGCGGCGGTGGGGTGGGGTGGACTGCTGTGGCCTGTTGTGGGCTTGTGAACCACTGAGGGCTACTGCGGGACGAAGCCTCTCCGTCGTTTGTAGGTCCCCGGCTTAATACAATACAATAGTCCAAACAGCACTGGATCTACGATATTTCCGAATCAGGGCAAAAACTTGATAGTGGCGCCAACCCCCTCCGCCCCCCTCCTCGAGCGTTTGAGATAGGGCGTCAAAAATTAAAAAAAAAAAAAAAATTAAAAAATATGTAGAGCGCATCTTTCTGAAGGAAATGTAAGACGTGTTATTTGGTCTTAAGTGTGCCAAAGTGCAGTGCCACGCCTCTTCACACAGCATTCTTCTATTGCACGTCACTGTATTTCGCTCTGTCAAATCCAAACGTGCATACTTTATAATGGAAGCCATCAAACCCATATTCAGGACAGTGGAAATTAAAATCTCCTTCTGTGGTGCCTCTCCTGCTCTTAGTCGGCTGGTTTGACGTCCAACAACCCCCCTCCCCCCCCCCACCCACCTTAAAAAAAGACCCTCACAATTAAAACTGGATGCGATTATTTGTAACCAGAGAATACGAACTCTTCAGAAAATTTGCACTCTTAATTGCCTGTTAGCTAATAACGTTCTCTTTTGTGTGACATAAGATTAAATGTAGGAAATATAAAACCAGTACAGACAAGAGACAGGCAAGACAGTACACATTGCTTCAATCGTTAGTTCCAGCATTTTTTTCCTCTCTGATCTCGCTGCAGCTTTACACGGCGCGCTTTCCTTTCTGTGAAAGAATCATATACCCCATCAAAGTTCGTCAAAAGTTTTCCGACATGAAAAACAAAAACGTCGTTGTCTAATAGTGAAAAAAAGCTATTAATACGAATAGTACCCAAGACTGGTGTTGGTTCTCGATTTGATTACGTGTATTTTGTCACTGTCTGCCAAATAAAACGAAATTGGCCTTTCTAATATTGCAACAATTGTAACACACGCCAAATAAGCGAGACTTTTGTGGCACAAATGGTCATTTTTATGTATCTCATTTCCATAAATAACACGACAGAATATAATACCAATACGAAATGCCTATTAGGCCTACTACAAGCAAAAGATTTTATGTTACGAAATAGTTCAAAAGTGTGTAAAATCTTATGGGACTTAACTGCTATGGTCATCAGTCCCTAAGCTTACACAGTACTTAACCTAAATTATCCTAAAGACAAACACACACACCCATGCCCGCGGGAGGACTCGAACCTCCGCCGGGACCAGCCGCACAGTCCATGACTGCAGCGCCCTTGACCGCTCGGCTAATCCCGCGCGGCAGGAAATAGTTACACATTTCATTCATATGCTCCAGTTTCTGAAGCATGAAATAGAAAATGGTAGTACGAAATTTTTGTACAAATTTGGAATCGTCATATTCGTCCATATAATCTCTGTTACGTCCCCGTTTCTTCTCTTTCCCCGTTCTAACAAAAAATTTTATCATCACTAATTCTGTAACTATTCCTGCCATTCTCAAAACTTATTCTCCGGTTAACCTCGCTAACCCTGCCAGAATCACCAGTTTAGTTATCCCGCATTTATTCTCCGGTTAGGCGTTATACGTATTCGTACAACACGTTTTCCGCGCTATTCCGAGAATAGAACTTAAGCGGCTGCTAACAGGGGACTGTACAATGATGTAGCGATCTGACAAAAATTTTTTGTCAAAAATTTCATTTTCTTGGATAAACAAAAAAGATTAATATGTAATCTTTCCTGCCTGTTATTCCTGCTAGTAGTTTATTTCCACTCTGGTACTCTCAACCCAAAACGCTAATAATTATAACAACACTGATCATTTGCACACCCAGTTAACCACATAAACAAACAGTGATTGGCATTCACCCGTTAGGGTTTATTCTGCTCAGCTCGTATAGCTTCGTCCCCTTTTGTCTGGCCAGCCGCTGTGGCCGAGCAGTTCTAGGCGCTTCAGTCCGGAACAGCGCCGCTGCTACGGTCGCAGGCTCAAATCCTGCCTCGGGCATGGATGTGTGTGATACCCTTAGGTTCGTTAGGTTTAAGTACTTCTACGTGTAGGGGACTGATGACCTCAGATGTTAAGACCCATAGTGCTTAGAGACATATTTAAACTTTCGTCTGAGGGAAAGTTTTTTATTTCTAGATAAACGGGGATTCCCTTGGCAGAAAGATCACTTACACTGTGCACACATTCAAAATTCGACTTATGAATCGTTCAGAAATCAACTTAGAATGTGTTCAAAAATCTTCAGAAACAAACAGTGATGCGTTTCAAAATCATATGAATACTCGATAAGACTATCGTGCGCTGGATGCTAGGCGCTTCGTGAAAGATGGTAGAAAAAAGACACACCACGAAGGAATTATCCGAATGGGACCGAAATCGGTAGATGTGATGTTCCTGTACAGGCAAACAAATGACTACAATTTGAAATTTTCCCGGCGAATCAAGTGTTCAAAGGGTTTTCGGGCTTGCAGCCGGTCGTCGTAAACTTCATTGTACGATATTTCGGCTGGACAACTGCCAGCCATCTTCGAGTGAGCCAAACGCGGCAGTACCATCAGCGCACTATATAAGACGGAGCGGAGAACGTCTTCCATCAGTCCTCGTTCTGCTCAACCGAAGATTGCTGGCAGTTGTCCAGCCGAAATATCGTGCAATGAAGTTTACGACGACCGGCTGCAAGCCCGAAATCTCTTTGAACAAATGACAACAATTTCAGAAAAATTTAATATTAATTCAAGTGGAAAAATCTTCACAAATTGAGCAAGCCAATAATGCGTTAGTCCACCTCTGGCCCTTATGTAAATAGTTATTCGGCTTGGCATTGATTGGCAGATTTGTTTGACGTCCTCCTGAAGGATATTGTGCCAAATTCTGTCCAATTGGCGAGTTGTCAAAATACCGAGTTTGTTGAAGTACCCTGCCCATAATGCTCCAAACGTTCTCATTTAGGAAGAGATTCGGCGACCTTGCTGGGGAAGATAAAATTTGACAATCACAAAGACAATTAATATAAACTGTCGCCGTGTGCGGACAGGCAATATCTTGCCGAAATGTACGCCCAGAATAGGTTGCCCTGAAGGGCAACAAAACGGGGCGTAGAATATCGTCGAAGTATCGCTGTGCTGTAAAGGTGCCGCAAATGACAACCAAAGAGGTCTTACTATGAAAAGAAATAGCACCCCAAATCATCACTCCTCGCTGTTGGGGGCAATATTCAGGATGGAATCCTGCTGCTGTCCAGGGCACCTTCAGACATGCCTTTGCTGGGCATTAGGGCTCAGTTCGAAGTGTGACTCGTCACTGAAGACATTCTACTCAAGTTGATAGGATTCCAGGTCGAGGCGATGTCTGGAGACGCCACAGACGGTGGTGTGATGTCATCCTGACTGTCGCTCGACAACCAGGAGCGATGGACTGGGATGCCATTTAATTTTATAGCAGCTTTGGTCTTTATGTGGGGCACCCTTACAGCACAATGCAGCATTCTCTTGATTAAATAATCCAGTTTTTCTGTAACCGCACTCATCTGTTTGTCTGTAATGTGCATCACATCTACCGATTTCCGGATAATTCCGCAAATTCGATTTTCAGATAATTCTTTTGTGGGGTGTCTTTTTTTGTAAATCCCCCTCTAATCGGCAGGTAGGGTCGAGAATGGCTGGATTTGTCCCATTGCTGGTGTAGCAGGGTGGAAGGGGTAACTGGGCTGCTCGCCAGTAGATAGAGCAGCATGGTCTCTTCTGGACACACTCTGGTCTACTTATCTGCTTGCTTTCGAATGTGTAATGAGGGTATAGATTGTACCAGTGAGTCGGTGGCAAGGCATGGTTGATAGTTGCCAGATGCCAGGTTGCTTGTCAGAGGTGGCCGCTAGGATGGGTTGGGGATGCTGTTGGTGACTGCTGTCACAGCCAAAGCTGGTTTCGGTGGCAGGTCATGAGATTGTGAACAGTTGCGATATCAAACAGCTGACACCTTCTGCGGCCTAAATGACCTCTTGGTCCCCCTAGGGCGCCAGCTGATGTGCACACCCAGACACAGGTACCCTAAATATGTAGACCTGATTTTAGGCTGTGCATCTTGCACAGGCCACAGGACGTCTAGCAGGGTTCGATGGCTGTACCCATGCAATATTTCTGCCGAACTGCCCCAATTGACGCTGATGGACTGGTGCATTGTGATGAAGCTGTGGAACAGTCCTCGGTCAGCGTCACCAGTAAGGCCTTACACAGCTGAGCTTGATGTGATAGTCTCATGGGGTACTGTACAGGAACTAAAGACATTCGGATAACCCCTTCATCCTGAATCTGGCGAAATATGATCACAACCACAGGTGGAAGTATAACCGCTCAAAAACACTTTTCCTCAGGGAAAATAAACACGTTGCAGGTGCAGCACACAAACAACGCTTTGTTGGCGAATCTTTGTATCACAGCAGATCTGACTGGCACCAGCAGCTGTACTCATAAAGCAAATTAGACGGTTTCAAAAGAGAAGCCAAATGCACGAGACATAAACATACCTCAGACAACAAATGGCCAATTTTACAATCAAATTGACCACTCAGGTGACCGCTTAGTATGTTTTAGGTACACTGTCTTCGTCAGAGACCAGATATAACGGTAATACCTCTCCATTAACATTTTCTAAGACCCAAGCATGAACTGTCGCCACTGGCGTAAACCCATCAGCCCTGCTATCTGCCCAGAGTAAGACAGAGGGTTTTTTCCCTGTGGTACCTTCCATTGCACTTTTTTCCTCTCTGACCTTAAAGCTGCTACGCTTCAATCGCTTTCTGTCTACTGTCTCCTAGATGAGACTGTATTAGTGGGTGATCACACCCAGACATACAGACAACATTACAGACCTGTATCCTGTGAAGCCTACAGTGTGGAGGTGACAACATAACTTTTTGTGAAGGTCATCAAGCTAGTACAGGCCTGGAGGGGCTCCACTTCTTTTTAAAAAATGAGCATTAAGCATCCCAACATCCACTTGATCTCTGCGTTGGAGGCTAGGTGGAAGGGGACGGTGGTCAGGTGCTCAATGCCGCTGCACCGACAGAAAGCCTCGAACTGCGATGATGTGAACTGTGGACTGCTGTCATACACGGATGATATGATAGCATGAGTGGTCGACGACATCCATGCCACATAGGGAAGTTGGAGAGAGCATCGATCATCATCAAAAACACATAGCTCCCTGAAATAGTCTGGCAAAATCGGTGTGTACACCCTCCTGTGGGTAATCATGGAGTGGCTATTGAGAGCAATGTTGTGCTGGGACCACCTAGTTTAGGCTGCAGGCACGAAAGCAGAGGCACATGGGGTCGATTTCAGCATCAATACTGGGCCAGTATACTTGCCTCCAAACTAAAGCCTTCATGCACGTCGTCCACCAATGTGAGGCATGGAGTAACTGGAGGATGCAGGGCTGGAAAGTGGTCTGTGGCCAATGTTAAGATGCTGTTTGTGGCGTTGAGCCTATGACGCATCACAAAATAGTTACGAAATGCCAGTCTGCATGGTCTGATACGTGGTCTGGCCATCCGAAATGCGCCGTTGACAAAACTTTGCACAGGACTAAGTCGTGGGCGAAGGCTTCTGCTGTCAGCAGGAATTGGTCCATGGTTTGTGGTAGGTGCTGATCGAGCGTGAAACAAACCACATCCTGGCGATCGAAGTCTGTGTCAAGGCCAATGAAAAGGCGGTATGTAGCGTCTGCATTGAGATGTTGGAAAAAAGTGAATTTCATGGTTAAACCCACTTAAAAATAATGCCCAACACTGTGGACGCTACGCTGTGTTTTCCGTGAGCTATGACTCGTGCTCAAAAATCGATATTTTGTGATCGGTTAATAAGTGGAATTTGCTGCCATACAAATACACATGAAACTTCTTTATACCGTAAACTATTGCTGGAGCCGCCTTCGAAATTTATGAATAGCATAGTTGCGCCACTGTTAGTGTTTTTGAGGCAAAGGCAATTGATCTTTCAAAGTCGTTCGACAATTTGTGGGACGAAAGCATCGCAGTCCCTTTCTGGGACACATCCATCGTGAGCGTCAACCGCACGTCCGGTGTATGCAGCATTATGCATTGCAGTGTTCTCAGGAATTCTTAAGGCGTCGAAATGACTTGGCAGAAAGCTGAGCACACAAATTTGACGCCATTTTTGTGCAGTCGATTGAGTAGGTATGCGATGTGCGCTGCTTAGGGTATAAACTTGGCACAGCAAGTCGTTTTGTTGAGAAATGGCTGTTTGAGATTAGCAGGCGAAGTCATGTTTGTTATTGTGTCAACGTGATCCCATGTGTGGCTGATACTTTTGCTGTTGAGGATGTGCCCCAGCTAAAAAATGAAAAACTGCACTTTTGTAATTGACAGCCTGTTATCCAAGAGCCATTTGAAAAGGGATTTAAGGTTAGTGTGGTGTTCCACATGCGACCCCCTGCTACAATTACATAATCCAAATAATTGACGCAAAGTGGAATACCGTGAATCAAGAGCTTTAAGTATTTCTGGAATATGGCTGGGACACTAGCAGCCCCAAATGGTAAACTATTACTGGTTCAAGCCGAATGGCGTATTTAAGACCACTAACTGTGGTAATTCGCAGTCTAACAGAAATTTGAGAGATGTTGTCGTGGTCTTCAGTCCTGAGACTGGTTTGATGCAGCTCTCCACGCTACTCTATCCTGTGCAAGCCTCTTCATCTCCCAGTACCTACTGCAGCCTACATCCTTCTGAATCTGTTTAGTGTATTCATCTCTTGGTCTCCCTCTACGATTTTTACCCTCCATGCTGCCCTCCAAAACGAAATTGGTGATTCCTTGATGCCTCAGAACATGTCCTACCAACCGATCGCTTCTTCTAGTCAAGTTCCGCCACAAACTCCTCTTCTCCCCAATTCTATTCAATACCTCATCATTAGTTATGTGATCTAGCCATTTAATCTTCAGCATTCTTCTGTAGCACCACATTTGGAAAGCTTCTATTCTCTTCTTGTCTAAACTATTTATCGTCCATGTTTCACATCCATACATAGCTACACTCCATACAAATACTTTCAGAAACGACTTCCTGACACTTAAATCAATACTCGATGTTAAGAAATTTCTCTTCTTCAGAAACGCTTTCCTTGACGTTGCCAGTCTACGTTTTATATCCTCTCTACTTCGACCATCATCAGCTATTTTGCTCGCCAAATAGCAAAACTCCTTTACTACTTTAAGTGTCTCATTTCCTAATATAATTACAGTAGCATCACCCGACTTAATTCGACCACATTCCATTATCCTCATTTTGCTTTTGTTGATGTTCATCTTATACCCTCCTTTCAAGACACTGTCCATTCCGTTCAACTGCTCTTCCAAGCCCTTTGCTGTCTCTGACAGAATTACGATGTCATCGGCGAACCTCAAATTACCGAACTATCAGTTTAATAAGTCACAGCTGCAAAATACTGACGCGAATTCTTTACAGACGAATGGAAAAACTGGTAGAAGCCGACATAGGGGAAGATCAGTTTGGATTCCGTAGAAATGTTGGAACACGTGAGGCAATACTGACCCTACGACTTATCTTAGAAGAAAGATTAAGGAAATGCAAACCTACATTTCTAGCATTTGTAGATTTAGAGAAAGCTTTTGACAATGTTGACTGGAATACTCTCTTTCAAATTCTGAAGGTGGCAGGGGTAATATACAGGGAGCGAAAGGCTATTTACAATTTGTACAGAAACCAGATGGCAGTTATGAGTCGAGGGACATGAAAGGGAAGCAGTGGTTGGGAAGGGAGTGAGACAGGGTTGTAGCCTCTCCCCGATGTTATTCAATCTGTGTATTGAGCAAGCAGTAAAGGAAACGAAAGAAAAGTTCGGAGTAGGTATTAAAATCCATGGATAATTTTAGATAAGCGTCTTTCAAAACAATTTTTGGTTCAAAAAATGGTTCAAATGGCTCTGAGCACTATGGGACTTCTTCTGAGGTCATCAGTCCCCTAGAACTTAGAACTACTTAAACCTAAGAACATCACACACATCCATGCCCGAGGCAGGATTCGAACCTGCGACCGTAGAGGTAGCGCGGTTCCAGACTGTAGCGCCTAGAACCGCTCGGCCACTCCGGCCGGCTAAACAATTTTTGAATAATATTGTTCGCCGGCTAGTTTGGTTAACAAATTCTCTGGGCATGGCACAGTAGAGATCAATGTTTGATTGAGCATTGATAGTTGCCTCAAAATCGTAAAAATACAGAAAGACCCGTTAGTTTTTTCAGTGACAATCATAGGCGTCGCCAATTGAATGATCGAAACCGATGGGATGCCGCCTAGTTCCTGAAACCTTGCGAGATCAGCCTAAACAGCATCTCAAGCACGAACGGTAAGCGATCGAGCACTAAAAATTTTTTGATACCGCTGATAGTTTCATACATGTACGGCAGTAAAATTAGAAGCGTAACTTAGCGATTGCTCGAAAATCTCTTTGTATGTGTTACAAGGAGAATCTACATCAGATGTTTCGTACATTAAATTTATATGCTCCACTATTTTGAAACCAAATGCTGTAAAGGCATCTAAGCAGAAAATGTTAACAGCGTTAGGCGACTCCGCCATCAAGACTGATAGTAACGGGGTGGCGACAAGAAGGGCATCCGATCGCCTCAATGAAATCGCTTACATCTAAAAGGGGATAAACCCTCAAATATTGAGAATACGCAGATTTTGTCGGTTTTGATTTGCTGAGACGTAGATGCATCGATTGGAACTAAAACGGGATGCACTCAATGCCTGTCATTAGTAGACAGTGGACTGAAATTTGCAGTTGTTTTTAATAGCGGACGACTCCAGAAGTAGTGACGTTTGAGAAATAAACGTGTCACAGGCCTGGTATCATGCTGAACCAATTGTGAGTTGGTTGGCTCTGAACACTATGGGACTTAACAGCTGTGGTCATCAGTCCCCTAGAACTACTTAAACCTAACTAACCTAAGGACATCACACACATCCATGCCCGAGGCAGGATTCGAACCTGCGACAGTAGCAGTCGCACGGTTCCAGACTGCGCGCCTAGAACCGCGAGACCACCGCGGCCGGCGAATTGTGAGTTCTGTTGTGAACTTTGATTAACTATTCCGCAGTTAATATCTGAATGAGCAGCTCAGAACTTGAAGTTTCAAGTAACAACGAAAAAAAACGAAAGGAAGGTAAGCTTGATTACTTTTTAGCATGCTAAATTGTTCAGAAAATAAAGGGCAAGTAGATGCTAACTCCTTTATCGGAGGGCTCGAAGCCCATACAGTTACATAAGTGAACGCCACTACCCTTTTTTCCCAGTACGTGCTTCAGGCTACCTCAAACAGAAGTAAATGTCAGGAAATTTCTCTTAACAAGGAGAAGAAGAAAGATGATATGAAGAAATTAGTGAAGTACATTACAGATCTACAGAAGCAAGTCTTTTATAATCAGCTGAAGACATAGCCTACAACAGAAGTGCCATCTTTTGTAACACGTTATGTATTCATTTATGTATGAATTTTTGTTCTGTGAACAAGTGGCCAATCATTTATTCTAACATATTCTGCGTTCATTTTTGTGTGAACTTATGACAGTTTCCTGAACACTAAAGAATTATATAGTTAATAATGAACATATTTAATGTTTTAGGTTCAAAAGTATTGAGAAACAGTAGGCCACTTTATTTGGTTCTCATATAAATGTACTTAATCACATAATTGTGTATGCTAATTGCACTGATCGACTGCTCCGTCGGTTCTTGGTAGAATATTTTATCTTTGTACCTGATAATGGCGTAACAGCCGGACACGGGCTTGTGAAATAAGTAATAAATATGTAGTGTATGACACCAGTGTTGTTTGTGTTTGCATTCATAATGTATAGTAATAATTCATTTTTCTGTGTAATAATACACTCAACACAGACATATTATACTGTATTGCATTTATTAACACTCTGAATACTTTCATTCAGTAATTATGACTTCTTACTTTCACATAGTTTAAATAAGTGCTTAGGAAGGGCATCTGGCCACCCCTTACAGTAGCCACGAAAAGTCCGTAAATAACCACGCCGACCCTGCACCGATGCGAGGCAAAGGCACAAGAAAATGAAGAAAAAGAGGAAGAAGAAGAATTAAATCGGCGGAGCAGTATGTTTCGTAATTTGTCTGGAGCGCCGTACATCGCCAGGTGCTTGTGGGTTCTGACCACGACCACACGTGCGGTACCACGGAAGCGTCAAGGAAGGGACGAAATGAACAACGAATGTATCAGTGGTAACGTTTATTTACATTAACACTTTAATCTCCCTTTATACGCTCTCCAGAATCTGTCGATTTATTTTTTATGTAGTCCTTTGTCTGCAGCTGATACAGTGTCAGTGTTCTATAACTAAATGAACTGTGAATGCCTGTAAAATAACCTTAAACCACTGTGCAATGTCGAGACATCTCGTCTTTGTTATTCGGAGCCTCCGCAGCGTCTGGCGAAGACACGCTCACAGAAGAAGCCTGAACCTACGGACTCTTGGCAATATGAAGCGCACGAGGCAAATTACACGTCGTACTGCGCCACGGATTTAACTGGACACGTTTATTGGTAGGCCCAAATTATTTCTATGCTCTGCTCAACATATAAGAGGGCTTTCCAAACGGTATACGACTTTTATTTATAAAACCAATCTCTATTCGGATACACTTGTTTCACACAATTCATCTTCAAAGTAGCCGCTCTCAGCTTCTACACACACGTATCACGAAGCTGCTGCCACTGCTGCGAGTATCGCTAGAAAGCTTCGATGTGCAGCTGCTCCGTCGAATTATGCGTAATATCTTCCGTGTTAGGAAATCTGGTCCATTTTAGAGTCTTTTTCAGTTTAGGGAAAAGCCAGAAGTTGAAATGTCCCCTTAGAAAAATTATACATGACTGTGGTTAAATTGACACACAATATTTTTTAGCGCAACGCAATCTGACTTTCAATAATCCCTACAAGAGAATGGCCCTGACTAAATTAACCTATACGTTTCACAAATCACTTACCTCACAAAAATCTTCGTTACTCAAACTACTGCAATACAGCGAGCGCCAATACTGCTAGCTAAATAAAAGATTCAAACCACTGAAGGCACTAACTACTGATAGGCATAGTTAGCAAATGAAAGATTTTGATAGAGAACAAACAATGTATTTAACTTAATAGTGTTCAAAAGTCATAATATATATGGCAGTTAATGACATCCCTTCTTACAAATGTACTGTTTCTGATGGACACACGTCCAGATCACCCGCTCTCAAAAATCCGCCATCTCATTTCCCACATCCACCACTGCTGGCGGCTCACCTCCAACTGCGCAACGCTACGCGCTGTTAGCAGCCAACTGCCCAACACTACAATAGCAAATATTCCAACAATGCAAACCAGCCACAGACTGCACACAGCACAGCCAGTGATTTTCATACAGAGCACTACGTGGCGTTACCAATAAGAAAACCTAAACAGCCTACTTACAAAGTGACTCGGTGCTCGGTCGCGGGAACAGGAAGGTTGACAAACCACAGCCATGTTGTCTCTGGTGAAAAATCTCTGAATTAATGGAGAACAATGCGCGGGTGCTTTATCGTGGTGAAGGTGCCAACTATCCGCTGGCAAAAAGTCCGGCTGTCTATGGCTCACTGCTTTATGAAGGCGATGCAGAACATCTTGGCAGTATTCCTTATCGACAGTAGTCCATTCTGAGCCATACTCGTGACAGGTCACACCTTTGGAGTTAAAAAAGACTGTCAGCACGGTTTCCACATTGCAGTGGATCTGCTTAGATTCTTTGCGTCACGGGGATGATGGATGCTTCCACTTCAATGACTGGAACTTTGTTTCTGGGTCGTACCCATAAACCCAAGAGTCATCACCCAATGATCACTGAGTTAAAAAAGCTGGTATTACTGTTCACATTATCCAGCATGTCCTGTGCTATTTCCAAACGAAGTTCGGCACAGTTTTTCCTGAGATCCTCCTGAGGTCCTAATATTGCGTTAAAATGGACTGAATGGATCAAATACTAATTTTAACCTCGTTCACAACTTCCCTGGTTGTGATTCGTATTTTCTGCATCACCTGGGTCCTTATGTGGTCAATACCAACATCATTTGTGGATGTCTACCTGAACGTGTTCCGTCCTTCACTGATGATCGCCCGGCTTTGAAGCGGTTGTACCATTATTTTATATTTGTGGAACCCATTGCTTCGTCCCCAAACACTTGTTGCCTCTTGGGATTGTTTCAACTTGAGAATCGGCAAGCTTAAAATAAAACTTGTTGCAATAATGTTATTCCATTTTTTCTGCCATTTTGCTCACAACAAAAAATTCTACGGCTATCATTTACACGTGTTCAGTTGTCAACGCCTAGGCAGCGACTGATTGTTTCCGCAAGCGTGAAAAAAAATCGAGCATACCTATTTATGTAGACACATAAAAAAATCATAAGGGTTTTTATGTATCTGCGTGTTTCCAGGGGATTAACGGAAGTAATTTGTTTAGACCATATGGATTTATGTAGACCTTCGTGTTACCAGTCCACGGTAGCGTTTTCACTTACCGAGCACGGGGTCCGGGGTTCGATTCCCGGCGGGGTCTGCCGGCAGCGGTGGCCATGCGGTTCTAGGCGCTCAGTCCGGAACCGCGCAATTACTACGGTCGCAGGTTCGAATCCTGCCTCGGGGATGGATGTGTGTGATGTCCTTAGGTTAGTTAGGTTAAAGTAGTTCTAAGTTCTAGGGGACTGATGACCTCAGATGTTAAGTCCCATAGTGCTCAGAGCCATTTGAACCATTTTGAACCGGCGGGATCAGGGATTTTCACCTGCCTCTAGATGACTGGGTGGTGTTGTATCGTCTTCTTCATCATCATTCATCCCCATTACGGTCGGAGGAAGGCAATGGCAAACCACCTCCACTAGGACTTTGCGTGGTAAAGCGGTGCGGGTCTCCAGCAACGTTCCCTACGCTCTGTTAAGAATTACGGGGCTTCATCATCATCAGAGGATTGCCGTGATGTAATTTGTTTAGGCTCCACCATCTATTGTGGACTTGGATCCCTATGTCCGGCTGAGTTACGTGAGTACAATTTTCTCTACCTTATACGTTTTTAAAAGTTCTTTAAATTTTTTCATATTAGTGGATATTTTGTTACTCTAGCATGATTCATTGTTAAATTGAAGCCACCTGAGGATGTGGTTTTCAGTGCCACGAAACCGTTTGTGATCTGATGATAGAATGATTGAATACAGCTGAAGCGGCTTCTTAGTCCACAAGAGCCTGTAGGAGTGGCCGAGCGGTTCTAGGCGCTACAGTCTGGAACCGCGCGACCGCTACGGTCGCAGGTTCGAATCTTGCCTCGGGCATGGATGTGTGTGATGTCCTTAGGTTACTTAGGTTTAAGTAGTTCTAAGTTCTAGGGGACTTATGACCTCAGCAGTTGAGTCCCATAGTGCTCAGAGCCAATCCACAAGATGGTTAGTCACAGCTGTGGTTACCCTGTCTACAAGGTTTTCTGCCAGATATAGAAACACTTGCACGGATCGTGTTATATAAAGGGGACGTTAATCAGACAAGCAAGAAATTATTGGCCTGCATCTGTCACTGCATGAGCAACGTTGCAGAAACGTCTAAACACTATTCACTCGATGGTTTAAATACCTCCACTCGCGAATCGAAGAAAACTAACGGAGTCACTGGCGTGGAACTGACTAAATCATGGCTCTCCATAAAATGCCTTCAGCGTCTAGAACGGCCACTCAAACTTACGTACATTCTATCCAGCGAAGCAGCGCTTACCAAACGAAGGTCGAGGCCATAGTCTGAAGGCAGCGTTCTGTGCCCTTTGGAATTTGATGGCAGCTTCTTCCTCCGCTGGAGAAGGAACCGGAGAGCCCGCACACCTCGGAATGTGATACTAGAGTACCCCAAAATCTTCGCTTCTCTCCTCTCCTTAGCGCCCCAGCAGAGAAAACTGCATCTAGATTTGGTTTGGTTTGGTTTGTTTGGTGCCACCGGGCACCCAATATCTAAGAACGCTAGCCGGCCGGTATGGCCGAGCGGTTCTAGGCGCTTCAGTCTGGAACCGCGCGACCGCTAGGGGCGCAGGTTCGAATCCTGCCTCGGGCATGAATGTGTGTGATGTCCTTAGGTTAGTTAGGTTTAAGTAGTTCTAAGTTCTAGGAGACTGACGACCACGGTTGTTAAGTCCCATAGTGCTGAGCCATTTGAACCATCTAAGAACGCTAATACTACACGGTCCAGTCACTTTAATACTACCACACCTGTGTTCGAAGTCGACGTGCTCATAAATAACGACTCACAGACGTCAGGTGGCAATACTAGCAGAGGAAGGTATTTAAAGCGTCTTGGTCGGCGGGAGGGAGGGAATAGTGCAGTGGTTGTCGTAATGCGGAAACGGATGTCCAAAAGAGCATGGTCATTATGTGGCTTGCGGAGTACAATGTAGATGTTGGGCGAACGGTGGAAGCATTTCCGAAACCGCTACGCTTGTAAACTGATCGCGAGCCGCCGTGATTAAAGTATACCCTGCATCACAAAATGGCGCTAACCAAAACCGGCGCCGAGGCAACTGTTTTCCACCACGGCCCATAGCTGACAGGGGTGAACGATTGCTGGGGTGATGTGTACGGGCGAATAGACGTACAACTGCTGAGCTACTGACCGCCCACATGGACCAAGGGGTTACCAACAGTGCCTCCTCAACGGCCGTTCAGCGAACGTTGGTCTGAATGGGCCTCCGCAGCAGGGGTCTGTTCACGCACCCTGACTGCTGTCCGCCAGCGACGAATGCTGGAATTTGTACGCCAGTACCACAACTGAACGTCCAATGAGTGGCCACAGGTGGGCTTTTCAGATGAATCACGTTTTATGTTCAATCGGCGTGAAAAATCAGAAAACAGGCAGCCTGCAATCGTCAGAAGCGTCTAGACTGGAGGAGGAGGTGCTAAGGTTTCGGGAATGTTTTCACGACCCCTTCCCAGGGTAATCTTGTCGTTATGAAAGGCACAATGGATCAATACAATACTCATCTATCCTTGGGGACCATGTCCACTGATACATACAGTTTGTTTTTCCTCACCACGATAGCATCTAATTGCAGGACAACGCAACGTATCACACAGGTCGCAGCCGGCCGCTGTGGCCGAGCGGTTCTAGGCGCTTCAGTCCGGAACCGAACTGCTGCTACGGTCGCAGGTTCGAATCCTGCCTCGGGCATGTATGGATGTATGTAATGTCCTTCGGTTAGTTAGGTTTACGTAGTTCTAAGTCTAGGGGACTGATGACCTCAGATGTTAACTCCCTTAGTGCTTAGAGCCATTGGAACCATTTGAATACAGGTCGCAGTGTACATGCCTGATTCGAAGAGCACCAGGATGACTTTGCCGTACGCCCCCGGCCACTAAAGTATTCGGATTTAAACCCAATCGAGTATCCGTATGACCGCGTTGATCGGACTGTTCGCGCCATTGATACGTACGCTATGTTATGTTAACCGGGGACCTAGAAACGACGGAGAGGCACCGTCCCCGCCGCAGCCGCAGTGGTCCACAACCCCACGACGACTACCGCAGTCCACTTCACCCCTCCGCCGCCCCACACCGATCCCAGGGTTATTGTGCGGTTCGGCCCCGGTGGATCCCCCAGGGAACGTCTCACACCAGACGAGTGTAACCCCTATGTTTGCGTGGTAAAGTAATGGTGGTGTACGTGTACGAGGAGAATTTGTTTGCGCAGCAGTCGCCGACATAGTGTAGCTGAGGCGGAATAAGGGGAACCAGCCAGCATTCGCCGAGGCAGATGGAATACCGCCTAAAAAACATCCACAGACTGGCAGGCTCACCGGACCTCGACACAAACCCGCCGAGCGGATTCGTGCCGGGGACCGGCGCTCCTTCCCGCCCGGAAAGCCATGCGTTACACCGCACGGCCATCCGGGCGGGCCTCATTGTTACGTAACCGAAAAACCCATCACAACTGACCATTGCGCTGAAGTCGGCATGGATACACATCCCTGTCGGTACTTTCGAGAAACTCATTAACCATCTTCCTGCACGTCTCTCAATGCAGGTGGTCACATTAACGTGACAAGACAGTGTATTTGCAATGAAAGAATGTGTACAAGAAGTGAACGGCTAAATCCTAAGTGACGATCGTCCGTACGCTTTCTAGGCAGTGCACGGAAATGTTTGTAGATACTCTGAAAAATAGTGACCAGTAGTAATCAATGTGCACATCAAAATGTTAGAAAATCGTTGGTAGCTAACGCTAAATCGCACTGTTTCAGACATGGGGGCGATTAGTTGTGTTGGTCTTCAGAAATGTTCCCTGAATGAAACCTTGAAACACGCTTCTTTTTTCCTCAAAGGGAGTGTCGGAGTATAAGCTGTAATCGACACCGAGTTTTGTTTCGCCGCCGTAGCGCCACAGGATAGCACGCTTTATTGCAAAAGGGCCAGCACCGGACGTGCCGCATTTGAGTCGTTACGTAGTCGCGACGCTGCTCTCATGTTTGTTGTTGCAGTAACAAATGAACGCGCGGGGCTCGGTGCCAGGAACGCCAGATTCTGGCAGAATTTTCGGCAGAGGCTACTGCGGGGGCTGCTACTTTCTCATTTCATACTCATAGCGAAGCGGCGCGCCCGTCTCCTCAGGTGCTACTATTTTATCAAACACATATCAAAAACAGTTTTATCGTTTCATGCACGTTCACATACAGATTGCTTCGAGCAGGGTGATACAATCAGTTGCTATTTATTGGAAAATAAATTTGTCTGGGACATGCGTTACTCGTGATTAATTTTATGTGGCCATTCCACTTCATATCGCTCCATATACATGCTCCTAGATATTTTATGCAGGTAATTGCTTCCAGTGATGGTTCTGCAATCGTATAATCATACAGTAAAGTGTGTTTCTGCCTATGTATTCGCAATACGTTACAATTGTGTATGTAGAGAGTCAATTGCCACTTCCTGCACCAAAAGCCAACCCTCTGCAGGTCTTGCTGGATTTCGCTACAATTTTCTAGCGTCGACACTTCTCCGCATACAACATCATCCGCGAAAAGATGCATGAAGCTTTCGACGTTATCTACTAGTTCATTCACCTATATTGCGAAAAGTAATGGCCCCATACACTCTCCTGGGGCACGCCCGATGTTACATTTACGTCTGAAGACTTCCCTCCGTTCAGAATGATATACTGTATACTGTTTGCTGGGAGAGTGTCCCAGAGAACCTGACTGGAAGATGCTTGAAGAAAGAAGCGAACTACCACGCGAAAGCCTATTTGATAAGTTCCAATAATCAGCATTACGTGAGGAATGTAGGGATGTACTACTGTCTCCAACGTTTCGCTCCCGTAAAGACCGCGAGACAAGATTAGACTAATTGCAGCGCGAACGGAGGCATTTAACCTGTCATTGTTCCTGCGCTCCACACGGGAAGAATTTCTGGAAGAGGTCAGATGTGAAGTACCCCGCCCGTACTTCACAGTGCTTTGCAGAGAGTACATGAAGATGTAGAAGGACATTGCCATGACCGAGGAAATGTAGCTTACAAAGCACTCGTTCGGCCAGTACTTTAATATTGCTCGTCAGTATGGGATTCTCACCAAATAGGACTGATGGAGGAAACAGAGGAGATCCAAAGAACAGCAGCACGTTTCGCTACAGGTTCATTCAGTAAATACGAAAACGTCATTGTTTCTTCCTAAGCATAGCCGGCCGATGTGGCCGAGCAGTTCTAGGCGCTTCAGTCGGGAACCGCGCGACCGCTACGGTCGCAGGTTTGAATCCTGCCTCGGGCAGGGATGTGTGTGATGTCCTTAGGTTAGTTCGGTTTAAGTAGTTCTAAGTTTTAGGGGACTGATGACCTCTGATGTTAAGTCCCATAGTGCTCAGAGCCATTTGAACCATTTTTTTCCTACGCATATCTTGCGAAAAGACAATCAAGATAACAATAGGGAGGTTCAAACCCACACTCAGGCTTACCAGCAATCGTTCTTCCCGCGAATCATAGGCTACTGGAAAACGGAAATAGGGAAGTGCAACTGGTACACGAAGTATCCTCTGCCGCACACCGTGAGGTGCCTTGCGGAGTGTAGTTGTAGTTGTAGATGCAGAGTTGAAAAAGCTTGTGACCACTCGTGGCTGCCCTTCGTTGTATACGTTGCACTTCCCCTATTAGTTCTCTTTGGAGTAAGTCTCACGCACTTGAGCAACATCCTAGGATGTGCCGCACGAGTGTTGTGTTAGTAATCTCCTTTGTACACAGATAGTACACTCATGTTCATAAATTAAGGATAATGCTGATACATGGTGAAACAACACTGGTGGGCGCTTTGCGGGTTTAAATCACCTCGGGGTATGACCATGCGGTGCATTTGACCTGCGGTCGTCGCACGGTGGCGCTGGCAGCAGTCCATATACGCAGAGGTGTGTTGGTGCATGTCAGAGTACGGTGCAGGGAGTAAGTGTGAAGACGTCTTCAGACGTGCTAATGGTGACTGTGTGTTGCAAATGGCTCCAAGAACACATATTGATGACGTTATGAGGGGTAGAATACTAGGGCGACTGGAGGCTGGTCAAACACAGAAGGTCGTAGCACAGGCCCTCCGCGTCCCACAAAGTGTGATCAACATTATGGCAACGATTCCAGCAGACAGGAAACTTGTCCAGGCGCTACAGTACGGGACGTCCACAGTGTACAACACCACAAGAAGACCGATATCTCACCATCGGTGCCCGCAGACGGCCACGGAGTACTGCAGGTAGCCTTGCTCGGGACCTCACTGCAGTCACTGGAACAGACACACGGTCTACAGACGACTGAACAGACATGGTTTATTCGCCCGGAGACCTGCAAGGTACATTCCACTGACCCCTGGTCACAGGAGGGCCCGTAAAGCGTGGTTTCAAGAACACAGTACATGGTCATTGGGACAGTGGTCTCAGGTTATGTTCACGGACGAGTCCAGGTATAGTTTGAACAGTGATTCTCGTCGGATTTTCATCTGGCGTGAACAAGGAACCAGATACCAACTCCTTAATGTCCTTGAAAGAGACCTGTATGGAGGTCGTGGTTTGATGGTGTGGGCTGGGTTTAGGATTGGTGCATGTACACCCCTGCATTTTTTTGACAGAGGAATTGTAGCAGGTCAGGTGTATCGGGACATCATTTTGCACCAGTATGTCCGCCTTTTCAGAGGTGCAGTGGGTCCCACCTTCCTCCTGATGGATGATAAAGCACGGCCCCATCGAGCTGCCATCGTGGAAGAGTACCTTGAAACAGATGGTATCAGGCAATTGGAGTGGCCTGCATGTTCTCCAGATCTAAACCCCATCGAGCACGTCTGGGATGCTCTCGGTCGACGTATCGCTGCTCGTCTTCAAACCCCTACGACACTTCAGGAGCTCCGACAGGCACTGGTGCAAGAATGGGAGGCTATACCCCAGCAGATGCTCGACGACCTGATCCAGAGTGTGCCAACCCGTTGTGGGGCCTGTGTACGTGTGCATGGTGATCATATCCCATATTGATGTCGGGGTACATGCGCAGGAAACAGTGGCATTTTGTAGCACAGGTGTTTCACGACGGTTTTCTCAACTTATCACCAATACCGCCACGTTGTGTGGCACCACATTCTGCAATTATCCTTAATTTATGAGCACGAGTGTGTTTTCCCAGGATCCTATAAATGAACCGAAGTCCACCTTCTGGTTTACCAAAAACAGAGCCAATGTGATCACACTATTTCATATCAGTACAAATTGTTAGACCCAAGTATTTGTATCGGTTGGCTGATTAAAATTGTTTACCAAGAAAACGCCAAACAGCCGTATGTTTTGAGAAGTTATTTTACTTAGACAAACAGTTTCGGCATCACATTAATGCCTTCTTCAGACCCCTATGCACTCCATGTCCAGACAGTCAGATACATTGATACTTACATAACTAGAGCCAACAATATCTGCATTCCGTGAATTCGTTTTTCACTCCAGAAACAAGCTCACGAAATCCAGGTGATGGCTCCGTTACGCAGGTATCGATGTATCTTATTGTCTACACATGGAATGCGTAGGAGCCCGAAGATTGCATTAATGAGATGCTGAAACTGGTTGTCAAAATAATTTCTCAAAACATACAGCTGTTTGGCGATTTTCCTTGATAAATATTTAACCAGTCACTGTCGCGTAACCACTATGGATCAACTGTCTCACTGATGTTGTAATCATAGTTCAAATGTGTGTGAATTCCTAATGGATCAAACTGCTAAGGTCATCGGTCCGTAGACTTACACACTACTTAAACTAACTTATGCTAAGAACAACACACACACCCATGACCGAGGGAGGACTCGAACCTCCGGCGGGAGGGTGTAGTCATAGGACACAACTTTTCTTCGTTTTGAGAAGTGAACAATTTTACATTTCTAACTTGTTAGTTGTCCCATCACTTTGATATCTTAACACGGTCAGACTGAACATCTGTTAAGTTCTTTTTAGACTATACATCATTGTAGGTAGCTGCATCATCTAGGAAAAGTTTTAATACTGTCTGCCAGTTCATTAATATACAACATGAACTTCTATATTTCTAACACAATTTCCAGTGGCAAGCCAGAAGTTATTCCTGCACCTACTGACGGCTCTCCAACCACGAGAATGTGCTATCCTCCATACAAATAAATCGTCAATACAATCAACAGATTTCGCTGTAAGCCCCATGTGATCGTACTTTTGCTAATGAAAAAATAAGCTTATTGTTGACAGAAATGATAATGACAACTCATATAATAATTTTCCTTTCACCGTCTTCTTGAGGTGGTGATAACACTAGTTCTGCCTGTGTTGGTAGGGAGGCACTCTACTGATCAGTACATACCAGTACTGATATGTACCGTGGCACTGAGCGAAGACAACATCGTGACGTTGTCTATGCAGCTGTTATACGTACGGTTTCTACTCATGATTATCCAGATTGATTTACTGATTTGATACCGACAATGATCACTGGCTCGCGTTCTTCTCTTGATTGTGCCACTTTCTGTAGAGTAGCAATTATTGAAAATGACTCGAAAATTGATTGCAGCGTAACGCAATGGTTCATTGTTAAATACAGTTCAGAGATTCCAGTGTGTCTATAGTTAAAATTACTGGCCGTAGTCAACGCGAATAGCAGCGGGATAAATAATTAGCTGTCCGGTGACATTAGTTTAAATAACTAAACAATGAATTGAAATACAATGTACACTAGCACTTTTTTTTTGAAAAGTCGTGTTTTAGTTTCTTATAATCTAGTTCTTTAAAACAGATTCTTCGCAGTAAAATAAAAAAATCAAGATTTGGTCGACCCTCTACACCCACTTATTAACGTGTCAGTTGCAAATGATCCAGGTGAGAGACGTCTTCAAAGTTCTACTTAAGTATAGCTGTAAGTTTCAACGGCATTAAAAAGAGACTTTCTGAAATAAGAATATTTAGAAGAAAGTGGTTACTTTATGCCACACCGTATTTAACTACGGACAGCAAAGGTTGGCGGAGCACAAATAACCCCTCCTCCTGCCAGAGACGCAAGGTCTTTTGATGGTATACTCTGACAGGCAAGCCATTCCGTAAATAGCAGCTTGTATTTGACGTGAGCTTCTCCACGTGTTGATTAAACTTCTTCACGATGCCTTCCGAATCCTTACGAAGTGCAGTTTATAAGTAAAAGGAGAGCACAGAAAGGGGAAAAGGAATTTACCGATACCTAACACTTCTAAAAAAAAGGAAATGAAACACGAACACCAAGTTAACGGAAGAATTACGCAAGTGCAGCTACGTCGTGTCATTCCGTAGCTACGCGAAAAACGACAGATTTCGCTAAAATAGGTATGAGTAAAATATGGTGAGTGTCATTGCGAAAATGGAAAATAAAGCCATTTCGTCATCACTGGTGTGACCAGTGGCTGCCCTGGATACATAAGCTCTCCATGTCTGCTGTGACCCTCAGCTAGACGAACAGGTCATCGTTAAGTTGTTTAGACAAGACTTGCCAGTGTAGATTTGTGATAAATAATGTTCCGACAGTACGATCGAAGATCTAGGTCTCTGGGCTGATATGTATCCAGAAACACGTAAATATTTTTCTTGCGAGGCTCTTTACGACTGTAAACAATAAACATCGTTCTCCAGATATCTACAAGCGTGTAAAAATAACTGGCTCACAGTGTGTGCGTAGTCACCAGGGGTTCCAGATGTATCTCATTAAGAGAAGATACTCGTGCACACGCGTATCATGTACTGCGTACTGAAGATGTCACAGGCGACTTGCGAAAAGGGAAAGCAAGGACGGCAGTAATTAAACCTCTAATCGTCGTTGCGATCAATGGAGCTCGAGCACTATGTCAGTTGGACACGAAGGAGGAGGAAACCCAGCCCTGATGCCGATTAATCATCCTGCATGACGCAGTATAGCTGTGATATAACAGATGCATCACAATGTGGGAGAGAAATAGCGCAGCAACTGTAGACACTCCAAAGTTGAAGCACGCGTTTCAGTGAGATTCTTGTGGGCAAAACGTCTGGATTGCACAAAGGTTTACCGTGAAATTCTGGCGTTATACGAGGGGCGCTCGAAAAGTCTGTGCAAAAATATAAACTACTTACGTGTTTGAGGTAAACCTTTTTTATTTTTCGACATTGTCTCCTTTCAGACTTATACACTTCGTCCAACGCTGTTCTAATTTGTTGACCCCAACCGAGTAATAGGAATTGTCCAAGTCTGCAAAATGGCTATTATTTGCTGCAATCACCTCCTCGTTTGAATAAAATCTTTGTCCTGCCAGCCATTTCTTCAAATTGGGTAACAAATAGTAGTCCGAGGGAGCCAAGTCTGGAGAGTAGGGGGGATGTGAAACGTGTTGGAATCCTATTTCCATTAATTTTGCGACCACAACTGCTGAGGTGTGTGCTGGTGCATTGCCATGATGGAAAAAGACTTTTTTGCGGTCCAATCGCCGGCGTTTTTCTTGCAGATCGGTTTTCAAAAGGTCCAATAACGGTGAATAATATGCACTTGTAATAGTGTTACCCTTTTCCAGATAGTTGATGAGGATTATCCCTTGCGAATCCCAAAAGACACTCGCCATAACCTTTCTGAGCGAAGGAATGGTCTTCGCCTTTTTTGGTGCAGATTCTCCCTTGGTAACCCATTGTTCAGATTGTTCTTTGGTCTCAGGAGTATAGTAATGTATTCATGTTTCATCCACAGTGACGAAACGACGCTTAAAGTCCTGGGGATTCTTCCTGAACAGCTGCAAACCATCCTTGCAACACTTCACACGATTCCGTTTTTTGGTCAAGCGTGAGCAATCGCAGAACCCATTTTGCGGATAGCTTTCTCATGTCCAAATTTTTATGGAAAATATTATGCACCTGTTCATTCGAGATGCCCACAGCACCAGCAATCTCACGCACCTTAACTTTTTTGTCATCCATCACCATATCATGGATTTTACCAATTATTAGCCGGCCGAAGTGGCCGTGCGGTTAAAGGCGCTGCAGTCTGGAACCGCGAGACCGCTACGGTCGCAGGTTCGAATCCTGCCTCGGGCATGGATGTTTGTGATGTCCTTAGGTTAGTTAGGTTTAACTAGTTCTAAGTTCTAGGGGACTAATGACCTCAGCAGTTGAGTCCCATAGCGCTCAGAGCCATTTTACCAATTATTTTTGGAGTCGTAACATCCACAGGGCGTCCAGATCGTTCAGTATCAATTTGCAAAAAAAAAAAAAAAAAAAAAAAAAAAAAAAAAAAAAAAAAAAAAAAAAAAAAAAAAAAAAAAAAAAAAAAAAACTGTTTTAATCGGAGGTGCGTGCAGAGTCACCGTAATGTTTATCAAGCTTCTCTTTAGTCTCCTGAGGCGTTTTGCCTTTCGTAAAGTAATGTTTAATCACCACACTAAATTCTTTTTCGTCCATTTTTTTTACAGTCACTCGACCTTCTTGGTTCACACGAATGCCAAACAGATAGAAATAGACCAATATGGCTGAAACTTGGTGTGCGTTCTTTCCAAAGAGACTACTAACTAAACATGACCTCAATACGCGCCGGTGGTGCCATCTCTCGGACTTTGTAAGGACTTTTCAAACGTCCTCGTATGGGCCAAACGCCACGTCACATCCTGCAGCAGTGAAATGGTACCAAGAATTTGACTAAGGCTGCACGGATGTGGGTGATGCTGACCATGAGGCAAGGCCATCAACATCGTTCACAGATGACAATGGGCAGGCAATCGAAGAAATGATTCACAGCAATCGTAAATTTCCTGGCGATGGGGTAGGGATGGTGGCTATCGCTGAAACAACCGGTTTTCGGTTATATTGTTTTACTTCAACACTGGATTAACCGGAGTGTTAAAACCACTCAAAATAATCGGTTTCTGAAATGACCGACTTTCGGTTGTTTTTTCCTTATAGTTCCAGTAATAAACGTAGAAATCGAAGAAAGATTCAAAAATTCCGACTCCCTGCTTCAAGATACATAGAATCAAATTACTGAATTAAATAAGCAGATAAGAGAAAACCTGGTCCGTCGCTGCTTTTCGCTGCTTCTCACGAAAAATGATAAGTTTTTGAATACTACAAAAGATCACTAGTATTCTGCTATTGATTCTAATGTTTTGAACCTCTGCTCAGAAATGATGTTGTAATCGATGATCGAATCACTATTTGTGAAATGGATATGAGTCAGTGCTAACGAATGAAAACTGAAGTTGAAGAACTATATTTTTCGTGTTAACTTGTCCGTTGGCTACAAGCAGACAAAGGCATACTGAGTAATATTAACTAGACTTGTAAATAATAGAGTTCTGCTATCAGTTGTCCTTTTTAAATCTTATTGCCAGATCTAGATTTCGGGTAGAAACTAGCCATTCTCAATGCACTATCATTTTTGATCAATGTATGTAATGCCTGTTGGTCGGGCTTCATCCACAGTTCTTTGAATACTCAATGAACTGTGAATACTCAAGGAACGCTGTGAATACTCAGTGAACTGTGGATGAAGCCCGACCAACAGGCATTAAATACATTGATCAAAAATGATAGTGCATTGAGAATAGCTAGTTTCTACCTGAAATCTAGATCTGGCTATAAGATTTAAAAAGGACGACTGATAGCTGAACGCTATTATTTGCAAGTCAATATAACAGTCACTCAGTGCAACAGCCTTCTGAATGGAAGGCAACCTGATAATATTAATTAGACACAGGCAACAGTTCAGCTACCTTCAATTTTTATTCTAAACTCTGAATGAATTGTTAAGTTACAAGCTTTCTCCTTTGTTGTGGTTTCTTCCGTTCTTAAACTTTTAAAAGAACTGGAGAATTGTACTTCATTGGTACCGTACTTCATAAAATACTTCCAGACTAGGGATGGTGCCACTCTGAAATACAACTAATGTCCGAAGATGACAGCATGAAACTATGTACCTTATAGACCAGATGTGGCACACTGAATGAACACTGTACACGCGTACCATCCTATAGGCCACATTTCATGGTAATAGGTTCATTATTGTTTCAGCAAATCTGTACCACTTCTTATGCTATGTGTTTGTTGGTCGTTTCTGTTGGCATTGTTATTAGAATAGGACTGATAACTTTTCCCATTTTCTGTAATAACGCAAAGGAAATTTCGCGAATAAAAATTACTTACTTTTGAAAAAAAAATTTGATAACAAATATTTTTAGCACTGCTGCTACAGCTAATTCAATTTCGTTTTGTAGTCTGATTATTAGTAAAAAGAAAGAACACCTGTTATAATCAAGACCAAAAAAATTACCGAAAAATACCTGTTATTGAGAACTAAAATGCCGGTATCGGTTTTAACCGGTCGGTTTTTCCCATCCCCGCGCGAGGAGGTTCACACAGCGATTCTCGAACGACTCAGTGACCAAGCAGCGGATTTCTATCGCTGAGGAACATTCCGACCGTTCTTCACAGACACTTGGTGACCATGATCAGAAACCGTCTTGTCTCTGTGTGATTTTCAAATGAAGTGCAGCATTCAATAAAAGTTCTTGTGCAACAACAATCATGTGTGACTTACATTTTGAAATCCTCTCACTAAAACCCTCTACGTATCTCTCCCACGGGGTCCGCGATGACAAAAGTAGACTAATAACAGTACGGACACATGCATGTGTCCATTCTTCCTGCACCCAATAGGCAGGATTGCAACTCTCCGTTTTAGAACCGACAGTCCGGTTTTTAAATAAAACCTGTGATGTCTGATCGAACGTCCCGATCGGACGTCAAAAGTCCGGTTTCTGGACCCCATTAAATTAGGCTACATTAATATTTATTAATTTCATTTTTTAAATCTTTTTACGGAAGCCAAATAATGAAAATGGAGTCAGCGAAACTTTTCATTTTGATTATTCTTTGATTCAATATTTTGTATCAGTTTGTGTCACAAGTTGGGAGCATTGTGGATTTGTTGCCGCGAATTCCAATGTATTTTAATACAAGTTGGCTCTTTCATTTTTTCGGCAAGCCGTGCCAAAGAGGTTTTGTATTTTAATTACATCACAGTGTCCATTATTGCCCATTGTCGTCAAGTCATTTGAAGATCGCTCCTAAGAACGAACTAGGAAAGACTGCCAATTATAGCTTTGTATTTTCGTATGACATCTGCATGTCCCTTCCACGTGGACAATAAAGCAGAGTTACAACAATAACAGTTTATACGTATTTGTTCTTCTGCACAGTTATATAGCGGCAAAAAACAACAAACAGAACAGGCTGTGAAAATGTCGCATTTTCATTTTATTATCGATGCTCGCAATGAAGACCTAATTTTAAAATGAATACCGCTGTCAAACAAATGAACGCGCCAAATATACCCATTGTTGCGCGCGGCTGATCGATGTAGTGAAGTATTTTTGTCGTGGCTGTATTAGATGAACGTCACAGCATGCGTTTAGTTCAAACTGAAGAGTATAAGAACGGCATTGTAGTGACTGAGTGATATGTGTATGTATACAAAATCGAATTATAGTGAGCTTCTCAAATGCAGCGTGCTAAAAGCACCGTGAGTGTCATTTCAAAGACAAATGGCTACAAGAAACAGACATTACGGGGTGGCTTTCGAAATAAAATATCGGATGTTGTTAAACATGCCGTAAATGTTTTACATGTAATACGACTCAATGAAAGTGGTAAAGCATCATGCCAGTACTAAGGCTCATATTTATAAGGTGTGGGATGTGTCAAGAAACTACAGTGTCCAAAGGTATTTCGTGCCAGAGGGAACTAG
Organism: Schistocerca americana; assembly: GCF_021461395.2. Taxonomy (NCBI): domain Eukaryota; kingdom Metazoa; phylum Arthropoda; class Insecta; order Orthoptera; family Acrididae; genus Schistocerca; species Schistocerca americana. The sequence goes on from NC_060119.1 coordinate 223,345,286, forward strand.
CGAGGAAGAAGAAGTGTCAGCAACGGAACTCGTGTTCCGTCAATTACGAGAAATACCAATCTGTTTTCGTGGAGTTCAAAAACACGTTTGAAGCACCACATCTTATTGCAGGACATTGTCACATGCATGTACTGCACAATACTGCGAAACATGGACTAAAACTACTGTCATACGATGTTGACTCGTTAGTGGTTAAGATATTTAATGCGTTTTATCAAACGCGAAGAAGGTGAGTGAGCTGAAGAACTTTTTTCAGTTCCCGCAATCAGAGTACCCCAGCATGTCCCTACACGCTTTTTGACTCTTTTATTCTGTTGTAGACAGATTGCTTGGGAACTGTCGATTGCTGAAATCCTATTTTCTAGCCACTCTTTCACAATGGGCACTTCGGGCACTTGCCCAGAGCCCCACGATCGATATGGTCCCTCTAGTTCCTGCCAGATCACCAAACGACAACCGATATTTATTAACGAAAATCAAATTTATTTCGAAAACATCGAACAATGACTGACTGACTAAAATACGTACTTGCTTGTTAGCTTTGCGTAGTGCACAGTTCCGCACGGTGCAAATAGCGACGTAAAATTAAACGTGACCGACCGACTAAAATAAACCGACTCGACGATCGGGAATCCCCCTGTATTCGTCTGCGGTGTTGTGACGTTTGTTTTGTTTGTAGTTGTTACTGACTGTGCTGTGAGGTATTATTTGATTAAATCGTCGTTTGCCTGTTTTGTTTTGTGTTAGCGACTATTGTCGGTGTACAAATAAGTACTGAATTATAATGTAAGGTTTCGAAGGGTCATATTCCAGTGGATCTGCAAAAAGGAAAAATGCTGTACATCAAAAGGAAGTAATTGAAAAGTTACCAAAATTAACAGCATATTTTACTAGTACTACTGGAGCAACTTCTGTAAGTAAGAATCAAATAATAAACCTTCTACATGATGAGTCGTGTCGATCACAAATTGCGGGAATTTTTTAATCTTGATGCACACCAATTTCAGATTTCTACCAATTTAGGAAAAGAGATTGAATCAGAAAGCGACCGTCCCTATGACGAAAAAGGCAACAGCTTCGGTGACTTCAACACCGACAACTGTGTCAGTTGAACAAGTTTCCCAACCCAGAAGAAATATCACACGATCCCCCTGATTATTTTCATGAAAATTTTACGGAAGGAAATCGCGAAATTTTGATTCGTAAGGGACCTGTATATTTACAAAATAAAGATTCTGACTTTTCTGAGGATCCAGAACATACAAAGGTGGAAATAAATAAGTAATTAGGTATTTCAACAAAGCATTATTTATTCGCAAATTAAAGAAGAATGAAAACGTCGAAAGAAAATGGTTGTTGTACTCGCCTTCCAAATACTCTGTCTTTTGTTTTTCATGCTGCTTATTTAACTCCTCTGACGTAAATCTGTGCTCTCCGAGTGGATGTAATGACTGGAAGCACATTAATCACATTCTTTTAACACATGAAAATAGCCCAGCACATAAGCAATCTATGATAACTTGTGTGGCAGGAAGTAAAGCGGTTGGCAGAATAGATATAGGGCCGGCCACGGTGGCCGAGCGGTTCTATGCGCTTCAGTCCGGAACCTCGCTGCTGCTACTGTCGCAGGTTCGAATCCTGCCTCGGGCATGGATGTGTGTGATGTCCTTAGGTTAGTTAGGTTTAAGTAGTTCTAAGTCTAAGGGACTGATTACCTCAGACGTTAAGTTCCATAGTGCTCAGAGCCATTTGAACCATTCTGAGAATATAGCGGGAACCATCTTGAACTTTTTACACAATCATGTTATTGCAATATAAGATTGCAGTGAACAAAGCTACGACAATGCTGCAAATATGTCGGGGAAGTATACTGGTCTACAAGCAAGAATCAGGGGAGAAATGTGAATTTGACATCTTCATACTATGTGCGGGACATTCACTAAGGCCGGCCGGAGTGACCGAGCGGTTGTAGGCGCTACAGCCCGGAACCGCGCGACCGCTACGGTCGCAGGTTCGAATCCTTCCTCGGGCATGGATGTGTGTGATGTTCTTAGGTTAGTTAGGTTTAAGTAGTTCTAGGGGACTAATGACGACAGCATTTAAGTCCCATAGTGCTCAGAGCCATTTGAACAATTTTGAACATTCACTAAACTTGGTAGTTGCCCAAGCTGCTGTTTTTGCATCAGAAGCAACAAAGTTTTTTGAAATGGTTCAGACAGTGTACAACTTTTGACGAGCTCTACCACCGATGGAATATGTTGACAGAACATTTAGTTTAAAAAAAATAGTTAAAAATCTTACACAAACCAGGTGGTCAGCCCAAGCTGATGCAGTACGTGTCTTGAATGGTCATAAACAAATTATAGAAATTTTGATGTCCATTGCAGAAGATACAGAACAGGCAAGATACACTAGAGGCGAAGCCCTTAGTTTGTCCAGAAAAATGGGAAAGCTAGAATTTATTACACTAATGGAAATCTGGAGCTCTATATTGGAAACAATAGACAAAACTAGTAACTATCTTCAGAAAGAAACAAGAACACTGCACGTTGCAACTAATTTGTTCGCTTCACTTGAAGATTCGATCATTAACCTCACGGATAAATTTGATGACTTAGAATCGTCCGCCAAAGAAAGAAACCCGGCATCTGATTACAAGGACCTATCTCAAAGAACAAAACGTAGAAGCTTTCGCCAGAGTTTTCTTGATGGGTCAGTACCGTCAGTCAAACTGAATGGAAAAGAGAAATTCAAAGTAGAAACCTTTTTTTCCATAATTGATACCCTTAACGTTCCTCTAAAACAGCGACTAAGTTCGTCTGAGAACATTAGCCAAAGTTTTGGTTTATTTTTTCGCTTGAAAACTTTGAATTCCGAAGAGCTGAGACAAAGTTGCAAAGAATTTGCTGAAATTTATTATGAAGGCGTTAACAAGCAAGCGTTGGAAACGGACTATCTGCAGTTAACAGAATACTTGGAAATCGTTCGTAGGGAAAAATGGAGGAACTAATAGTATATTGGAAATATATCACCTTTTGAAAGAAAACAAAACTGAAGATCCATTTCCAAATGTAGAAATCGCATTGATAATCCTTTTAATCATGCAGTGCGGAACGCTCCTTCTCGAAATTGACAAGAATAAAAAATCAATTAAGAAGTAAAATGCTTCAAGAGAGATAAACCAGTTTATCGCTGATGTCCAGGGAATGTGATATGCTCAAAAATATAGATTTTGAAGAAGTGATTAACTATTTTGCCCATCTCATATCTAGAAGGGTACCTTTTCAATCAACATAGATATTTAAGAGTTACTTTTGTGGATTATATTATATTATCTATTCATTTAATTTGACTGTAAAGAAATAAAAACATATCTAGAACTTCGCTTTTCTACTTTCTATGTCTAGTCTAACAAAATACACTCCTGGAAATGGAAAAAAGAACACATTGACACCGGTGTGTCAGACCCACCATACTTGCTCCGGACACTGCGAGAGGGCTGTACAAGCAATGATCACACGCACGGCAGAGCGGACACACCAGGAACCGCGGTGTTGGCCGTCGAATGGCGCTAGCTGCGCAGCATTTGTGCACCGCCGCCGTCAGTGTCAGCCAGTTTGCCGTGGCATACGGAGCTCCATCGCAGTCTTTAACACTGGTAGCATGCCGCGACAGCGTGGACGTGAACCGTATGTGCAGTTGATGGACTTTGAGCGAGGGCGTATAGTGGGCATGCGGGAGGCCGGGTGGACGTACCGCCGAATTGCTCAACACGTGGGGCGTGAGGTCTCCACAGTACATCGATGTTGTCGCCAGTGGTCGGCGGAAGGTGCACGTGCCCGTCGACCTGGGACCGGACCGCAGCGACGCACGGATGCACGCCAAGACAGTAGGATCCTACGCAGTGCTGTAGGGGACCGCACCGCCACTTCCCAGCAAATTAGGGACACTGTTGCTCCTGGGGTATCGGCGAGGACCATTCGCAACCGTCTCCATGAAGCTGGGCTACGGTCCCGCACACCGTTAGGCCGTCTTCCGCTCACGCCCCAACATCGTGCAGCCCGCCTCCAGTGGTGTCGCGACAGGCGTGAATGGAGGGACGAATGGAGACGTGTCGTCTTCAGCGATGAGAGTCGCTTCTGCCTTGGTGCCAATGATGGTCGTATGCGTGTTTGGCGCCGTGCAGGTGAGCGCCACAGTCAGGACTGCATACGACCGAGGCACACAGGGCCAACACCCGGCATCATGGTGTGGGGAGCGATCTCCTACACTGGCCGTACACCACTGGTGATCGTCCAGGGGACACTGAATAGTGCACGGTACATCCAAACCGCCATCGAACCCATCGTTCTACCATTCCTAGACCGGCAAGGGAACTTGCTGTTCCAACAGGACAATGCACGTCCGCATGTATCCCGTGCCACCCAACGTGCTCTAGAAGGTGTAAGTCAACTACCCTGGCCAGCAAGATCTCCGGATCTGTCCCCCATTGAGCATGTTTGGGACTGGATGAAGCGTCGTCTCACGCGGTCTGCACGTCCAGCACGAACGCTGGTCCAACTGAGGCGCCAGATGGAAATGGCATGGCAAGCCGTTCCACAGGACTACATCCAGCATCTCTACGATCGTCTCCATGGGAGAATAGCAGCCTGCATTGCTGCGAAAGGTGGATATACACTGTACTAGTGCCGACATTGTGCATGCTCTGTTGCCTGTGTCTATGTGCCTGTGGTTCTGTCAGTGTGATCATGTGATGTATCTGACCCAAGGAATGTGTCAATAAAGTTTCCCCTTCCTGGGACAATGAATTCACGGTGTTCTTATTTCAATTTCCAGGAGTGTAGTTCTCTGTCAAGGTGATAGGGGCCCCATTATCCTAATGTGCCCTCAGGGGCCTCCAGTAGGTTCAAGACGGCTCTGGTGAAGACAATAGTGCCAAACTTACTTGGGCGTTCGTAACTTCTGAAAACGACACTCAAGTGGACGATGAAGTAACACTCCCAGAAATTTAGATTTATTTTGTCCACAATGTTATGTATTTATTTAATGCAATCATACAACACGTGGAAAGTGATTATATGCAGATAACTTAAATATATTCTGTGTTCCTGAAGTTCCAGAAATTATTAATAGGCAAAGAAATAGTTTCTTCGGATTCAAGGTATTACAAGAGCAAAAAAAAGTCTGCAAAATGAACAAGCAAAATTTGTTGGAGAAGCTCAGCAAGTTTATACTAGGATTCCGAGTAACTAGAAAAATGGTTTGACTTCTATATCTACATGATTACTCTGCTATTCACAATAAAGTGCCTGGCAGAGGGTTCAATGAACCACCTTCAAGCTGTCTCTCTACCGTTCCACTCTCGAACGGCACGCGGGAAAACGAGCACTTAAATTTGTCTTTGCGTGCCCTGATTTCTCTTATTTTATCGTGATGATCATTTCTCCCTATGTAGGTGGGTGCCAACAGAATGTTTTCGCAATCGGTTGAGAAAACTGGTGATTGAAATTTCTTGAGAAGATCCACGTCGCAACGAAAAACGCCTTTGTTTTAATGATTGCCACTCCAATTCACGTATCATGTCAATGACACTATCTCCCATATTTCGCAATAATACAAAACGAGCTTCCCTTCTTTGTACTTTTTCGATGTCATCCGTCAGTCCCACCTGATGCGGATCCCACACCGCACAGTAATACTCCAGAATAGGGTGGACAAGTGTGGTGTAAGCAGTCTCTTTAGTAGACCTGTTGCTCCTTCTAAGTGTTCTGCCAATGAATCGCAGTCTTTGGTTTGCTCTACCCACAATATTATCTATATGATCGTTCCAATTTAGGTCATTTGTAATTGTAATCCTTAAGTATTTAGTTGAATTTACAGCCTTCAGATCTGGGTGACTTACCGCGTAATCGAAATTTAGCTGATTTATTTTAGTACTCATGTGAATAACTTGACACTTTTCGTTATTCAGAGTCAATTGCCACTTTTCGCACCATACAGATATCTTATCTAAATCATTTTGCAAGTAGTTTTGATCACCTGATGACTTTACAAGACGGTAAATGGCAGCATCATCTGCAAACAATCTAAGACGGCTACCCAGATTGTATCCTATGTCGTTAATATAGATCAGGAACAATAGAGGGCCTATAACACTTCCTTGGGGAACGCCGGATATTAATTCTGTTTTACTCGATGACTTTCCGTCTATTACTCCGAACTGTGACCGTTCTGCCAGGAAATCACGAATCCAGTCGCACAACTGAGCCGATACTCCGTAGGCACGCAGTTGATTAGAAGATGCTTGCGAGAAACGGTGTAGAAAGCCTTCTGGAAATCTAAAAATATGGAATCAATTTGACATCCCCTGTCGATAGCACTTATTACTTCATGAGTATAAAGAGCTAGTTGTGTTTCACAAGAACGGTATTTTCTGAAACCGTGCTGACTATGTGTCAATAAATCGTTTTCTTCGAGGTACGGTACTTTACAATGTTCGAATACAGTATATGTTCCAAAAACGACGTTAGTGATATAGGCCTGTCAAGATTCAATTTTCAAGCTTATCTCTCACTTAAATTTTTAAGAACTCCTTACAATGGGGAACATAATGAAACAAACAGATTTTTTCAACATAAACAGTTATTAACTATTTTCTGAAATCTGTGCACTGAATCATGTCTTGCCATTCATTATGGACTTAGCAGACTCAAGTATTTCATACAAATGGGTGACATTTTTTAAGAGATGCATAGCATAGAACTTACTGCAAGTTGTTCAACATGTGGTAGCAGAGCCACCATCCACTGTGTTAGCTGAGAGTATTTTCAGTGTGATGCTAAATATCTAGAGCAATGAAAGAAAAAGACTGAAAGTGGAAATGGTGAAAGCTGAACTATCTGTGAAATTTAACGACTATATGAAATGTGCTGAATTTGCTAAATTTGTCAAATCCAACAACGGGAAAGAACTTGTTAATACCGTGAAGTCAGAAAAGAAGTATAACTTCAAAATATAACTAGCGTGAGTGTCGCGTGTTGTAGCAACTATAAGGTATGTCTTGTGTAATGTGTTGCGAATAGTAATGTCAATACATTTTTGAGTTGTCCGGTTTTGGCTCCAGTTAAAGTTGGCACCCTACCCGTAGGCTATTAGAACGAGAAGCAGTCAAATGGCTCTGACAAGGGAACCTCCCCATCGCACCCCCCTCAGATTTAGTTGTAAGCTGGCACAGTGAATAGGCCTTGAAAAACTGAACACAGATCAATCTAGAAAACAGGAAGAAGTTGTGTGGAACTATGAAAAAAATAAGCAAAATATACAAACTGAATAGTCCATCTGTAAGATATGCAACATAAAGAAAGTATAATCAAGGAGTGCCGTGGTCTCAGGGTTAGCGTGCGCAGCTGCGAAGTGAAAGGTCCATGGTTCAAGTCTTCCCTGGAGTGAAAATTTTAATTTTTTATTTTTAGTTTATGTGACAAAGTCTTACGTTTTCATCACTTTTTTGGGAGTGATTATCACATCCACAAGAAAACCTAAATCTGCCAAGGTAGAAGAATCTTTTTACCCATTCGCCAAGTGTACAAGTTAGGTGGGTCGACAACATATTCCTGTCATGTGACGCACATGCCGTCACCAGTGTCGTATAGAATATATCAGACGTGTTTTCCTGTGGAGGAATCGGTTGACCTATGACCTTGCGATCAAATGTTTTCGATTCTCATTGGAGAGGCACGTCCTTTCGTCTACTAATCGCACGGTTTTGCGGTGCGGTCGCAAACCACAGACACTAAACTTATTACAGTGAACAGAGACGTCAATGAACGAACGGACAGATCATAACTTTGCGAAAATAAAATTTTAGTCAAGGGGAGACTTGAACCAAGGACCCCACGTTCCGCAGCTGCTTACGCTAACCACGAGACCACGGCGCTCGTGTACTCACACTATCCTTGATCTTGCCTATCTTGATTGTATATTTTGATTATTTTTTTCATAGTTCCACACAACTTCTTCCTGTTTTCTCGATTGATCTGTGTTCAGTTTTTCAAGGCCTATCCACTGTGCCAACTTACAACTAAATCTGAGGGGGGTGCGATGGGGAGGTTCCCTTGTGAGTACTATGGGACTTAACATCTATGGTCATCAGTCCTCTAGAACTTAGAACTACTTAAACCCAACTAACCTAAAGACATCACACAACACCCAGTCATCACGAGGCAGAGAAAATCCCTGACCCCGCCGGGAATCGAACCCGGGAACCCGGGCGCGGGAAGCGAGAACGCTACCGCACGACCACGAGCTGCGGACTGAGAGAGAAGCAGTCAGTCAGATGTGTCTGTACAGTGTGGGACCCATGCTTTCTCGCGGATAGTGTGTGGCGTAGGAGCAGCCGGCAGTGTTGCGTGACGAGGGAAGCTTTCCAGATGGCCATTGTCAGTCGTCGTCGAGCCAACGGCAGCAGTGGTGCAAACCCCGGCGTGGCGTGCCCACGTGGCAGACCGCCCGCTCCCGCTAAGAATATCTGCCGACTCGTGACGTCACACTCGGGCCCGCGCAACAGGATCTGCGCTCGCCACGCGCTGCCGAAAAGAAATTTCATCTCTGTTGGACACCGCAGGCTTGACGCTAACCAACGGACATCCTGCTCGAAGGAAAGAGAGCTGGTCACATTTGATGTGATCGCTGGGACAGTAATCGGACTGCGCACGTGCGGTTATCTAGTATCCTGTTCAAGATCTGGGCACTGAAACACTCCCTATTAAATTTTTGTCCGATCACAACAGGAAGTTGTTTGGTTGCTCGGTGAGGTGGCACATTGAACTAGAACACATGAAATAATACACTGCTGGCCATTAAAATCTCTACACCAAGAAGAAAAGCAGATGATAAACGGGTATTCATTGGACAAATATATTATACTAGAACTGACATGTGATTACATTTTCACGCAATTTGGGTGCATAGATCCTGAGACATTAGTACCCAGAACAACCACCTCTGGTCGTAATAACGGCCTTGTTACGCCCGGGCATTGCGTCAAACAGAGCTTGGATTGCGTGTACAGGTGCAGCTGCCCATGCAGCTACAACACGACACCACAGGTCATCAAGAATACTGACTGGCGTATCGTGACGAGCCAGTTGCTCGGCCACCATTGACCAGACGTTTTCAAATGGTGGGAGATCTGGAGAATGTGCTGGCCAGGGCAACAGCTGAACATTTACTGTATCCAGAAAGGCCCGTACAGGACCTGCAACATGCGGTCGTGCATTATCCTGCTGAAATGTAGGGTTACGCAGGATCGAATGAAGGGTAGAGCCACTGGTCGTAACACATCTGAAATGTAACGTCCACTGTTCAAAGTGCCATCAATGCGAACAAGAGGTGATTGAGACGTGTAACCAATAGCACCCCATACCATCACGCCGGATGATAACCCAGTATGGCGATGACGAATACACGCTTCTAATGTGCGTTCACCGCGATGTCGCCAAACACGATTACGACCATCATGATGCTGTAAACAGAACCTGGATTCATCCGAAAAAATGACGTTTTGCCATTTGTGGACCCAGGTTCGTCGTTGAGTGCACCATCGCAGGCGCTCCGGTCTGTGATGCAGCGTCAAGGGTAACCGCAGCCATGGTCTCCGAGCTGACAGTCCATGCTGCTGCAAACGTCGTCGAACTGTTCGTGCAGATGGTTGTTGTCTTGCAAACGTCCCCATCTGTTGACTCAGGGATCGAGACGTGGCTGCACGATCCGTTACTGCCATGCGGATAAGATGCCAGTCATCTCGACTGCTAGTGATACGAGGCCGTTGGGATCCAACACGGCGTTCCGTGTTACCCTCCTGAACCCACCGATTCCATATTCTGCTAACAGTCATTGGATCTCGACCAACGCGAGCAGCAATGTTGCGATACGGCAAACCGCAATCACGACCTTTATCAAAGTCGTAAACGTGATGGTAGGCATTTTTCCGCCTTACACGAGGCATCACAACAACGTTTCACCAGGCAACGCCGGTCAACTGCTGTTTGTGTATGAGAAATCTGTTGGAAACTTTCCTCATGTCAGCAAGTTGTAGGTGTCGCCACCGGCGTCAACCTTGTGTGAATGCTCTGAAAAGCTAATCATTTGCATATCACAGCATATTCTTCCTGTTGGTTAAATTTCGCGTTGTAGCACGTCATCTTCGTGGTGTGGTAATTTTAATGGCCAGAAGTGTAGTTAACTTTATTACATAAATGAATAAAAGTTTACTTAACCTTGCCACAGTTGTTTGCCACAGGAGTTATTTGCATCTGTCATGGAGTAGGAATGCGTCACTCGATGCACTAATTAGCAAACTATGCTCTTGCAGTACAAAACGCAACGTCTATGGAGTACATTTCATGAGAAGGTTTAACTAGTCACTGGTCGTAGACTGTGATGTTGACTGCTCTAGCAAAGGTTTTGAGCTGCGCGATCTCTGGCATGATCGACTCTACATTGACCTCAGTGTGAGGGCGCTGCAGGGCTGATAGTGGACGTGTGGTGTTCAGGAGCGTCTCCCATGCGTCATTGTGGACTGCACTGAACCCTCATTAAGGTCTGTGGTATTGATTCGCATTACCAACTTTGATGTGGCAACATAACGTCCATATGATAGCACAATGTCGATTGTTAATAACCGAACAGCAGCCTGAGTTCTAATTATTACGTGACTGTGACCTAACAGACAAGGGTTAATCGTGTTCAGCTGTTTTGGGAGTCGTCTCTAATCAGAATGCTGCTGCTCGACAAACGCAATGGAGAGCGGGGTTTTTGCAGTAATCAATGTCAAGATATTTTACACTATTTGTAATATGAGGCAGACGCTACTTTCATCTTACACTTGTAATTACGGTTAATCACAACACAGACCAATAGTTTGGTATACCGCCACACGCTGAACAGTTGTTAGCACACACAAGCGGGACTACAATCCAGTGTAGCCAGCGCGGCTGAAGCGAACGCGGATTTTCAGCACGCTATAAACTTCGTGAATACTCGCCAGTAATATCACTTGTGATGAATAGGGCTAATGTTTTACCCCGCGGCGGTGGGGACACTCTCAGCCGATACGATATCACGGGATACTTTCCCTCACCATTCCAACCACGATATGCTCACTGACCGACTGTTATATCCAGGCTACTAAGATATTCACTCACCTAGCGCTCGCGGCAGTTGACAATCGATTCTACTTACTATCGACTGTGCTATCGACCTTCGTGAGGCAAAATGCGTTCATCTCTGATAAAGCGTGGACTCCCTACAGCATCGAGTCGAACTGAATTTGTATAACATATACAGGTACGTCATTCCATGCTGATTCAACACCGAGTTTATCTATCAAAGAGGCTGACCTGTGGTGCCGTGCCAGCTTCTGAGCAACCCGTGACCATATGTTTTCAGTGGGTGGTAAATCCGTCTGTCTTGCCTTTTCTTGTTGAAAAATAATGTGACAGACCTCAAAAAAAGATTATGGACACCGGCCTCAGGACGTCAGAAATGTTACTGCTACTGTCCAAATTATCACCTACACATACCAGAGGAGACAGTGTTGTACGCCCAGTGACACTCCATATCTTCACGTGAGACGTTAGGCCTGTATAACGATGGCGGGTGCAATCTGCCAACGTTCGTTCTCCTCGGATCTTCCTCAAGAGGAAACGGTCATCGTAATAGTGGGCAAAACCAGTTCGTCCCAAAAGCCGACGTGGTACCATTCCTGCATCCACCGCTGTTGGGCAAACAACTGTCGGCGCGTTGTTGCTGCGAGTTTTGTTGTTCAAAAAATGGTTCAACTGGTTCTGAGCACTATGGGACTTTAACTTGTAAGGTCATCAGTCCCCCAGAACTTAGAACTACTTAAACCTAACTAACCTAAGGACATCACACACATCCATGCCCGAGGCAGGATTCGAACCTGCGACCGTAGCGGTCGCTCGGCTCCAGACTGTAGCGCCTAAAACCGCTCAGCCACCGCGGCCGGCTTTTCTTGCGCACTCGTTGCCTGCACTCCGACCAGGTTAAGGTCGAGATATTGTGCATGAAATAGGAATAGGAACCCACGGAACACCCGGAAGGAAACCATGAAGCTAGGGATGGCGATTATCGCTGAAACAACCGGTTTCCAAAAATATAGGTCTATTTGCACATCAGTTGAACCTGACTAAATAACAGGTTTCTCAAATAACTGATTTTCTGTTTTTTATTCCTATTATTTCGAGTAATAAACGTAGAAATCGAACAAAAGTTGAAGAATTTTTACATAGAAAAAATGGTTCAAATGGCTCTGAGCACTATGCGACTTAACTTCTGAGGTCATCAGTCGCCTAGAACTTAGAACTAATTAAACCTAACTAACCTAAGTACATCACACACATCCATGCCCGAGGCAGGATTCGAACCTGCGACCGCAGCGGTCGCGCGGTTCCAGACTGTTGCGCCTAGAACCACTCGGCCACTTCGGCCGGCTTGTGATTGCTTATCGCAGTTTTCATGGTGGCGTAGATGATATGCTGCCTTCCTCTTTTATTATTTCATAGAAATGGCAAACAAATCTTTAATCTTTTAAGGCAAGTCATTGCTACGTCACTCCGTAAAAATAGTTTCAGACTAGGCTTGGTGCCAGCCTGCAATACAACAGATGTCCAGCTACGACAGCGAGAAATTACCATACACAGCAGATGGGGGCAATCTTGTCTGTTTTATTAAAATTATTGTTATTATTGTTATTATTATCGTTTTAAAATAACGCTGGTCGCTTTTTCCATTTTCTATAATAAGCTGTGCTTCAAACCAATGCAAATTTTATGCAGATGTATTTAAAAACGAAAAAATTTAGCACCGCTGCTATAGCTAATTCATATTTCAGTTTTTTACTCGGTTATTAGCAAACAAATGAGAATACCTGTTATCACTGAGGCCAAACCAATACCGAAAAATACCGGTTATTCACAACTAAAATACCGATGTAGCTTTTGTTATAATTAAATGCTCGTGTTTATGAAAAGATTGATTGATTCCACTTTCCTGAGCATTTTTAAAATTTTCCCAAAAATTTTGGCATGCGAACATATTCGCACTCTTTTTAACACGCACCTCACCTCTCTCTCCCACGAACTTCCGTAACTGTAACTCGCTCACACCCATTACTCCATCGCCACAATTCGCTCATCCACATACACGCCCCCTTGCCCATTCTCACTCACTGATTCAGCCCAACTCATTGTCATTATCTTTTTGTGTCTGTCTGTCATTGTCTCCTGTTACACAACCACAATCTCCTCCGTTCTGTCCTACTACTACTCTCTCCTCTCACTCTCTTTGTGTCCCTCTTTTTATTTCTTACTGCTGCTATCTCAATATCTTTCCACTGTTGATGTCTCTTCTCACTGTTGCTATCTCTGTCTTCCTCGTTGTCATTTCCATAGACTCTCCCTCTCTCATCATCACTAGCTTTCACCCACTTCCAGTGACTTCCTTTCTTTATTTCTCTCCCGCTAGTACTGTCTCCTTCACTCTTTTCCTAGCATTGTTCTGTCACTGTCAACTATGTTCCCAGAATACATGTTCTTTATACAGTCAAAGTACAGTTTCAATTATTTATTGCACAAGAACCAAACATTGTACAGATATCAATCATACGTCATTTTGAAGAGAAACCCTGAAAGTTTTTCTTTTTTTTCATGTATACCGCCACAGCGTAGTTTGTTAATTTGCCAATAGTCAGCGCTAGTCGCAAACATGGCAAGTTCAGGTGCAGAACGAGCTTTCTGTGTGTTGGAGTTTGACAAAAACAAGTGTGCTACAGCTGCTCAACGGATGTTTAGAATCAAATACTGTAAGAAGCTACCAACAAGGAAGGCCATTTACCACTGGCACAACAAATTCGTTACGACAAGTTGCTTGTGCCCGGCAAAGAGAAGCGGACGTTCCAGTGCGTCGTGCATCCCGTCAACTACACTCCTGGAAATTGAAATAAGAACACCGTGAATTCATTGTCCCAGGAAGGGGAAACTTTATTGACACATTCCTGGGGTCAGATACATCACATGATCACACTGACAGAACCACAGGCACATAGACACAGGCAACAGAGCATGCACAATGTCGGCACTAGTACACTGTATATCCACCTTTCGCAGCAATGCAGGCTGCTATTCTCCCATGGAGACGATCGTAGAGATGCTGGATGTAGTCCTGTGGAACGGCTTGCCATGCCATTTCCACCTGGCGCCTCAGTCGGACCAGCGTTCGTGCTGGACGTGCAGACCGCGTGAGACGACGCTTCATCCAGTCCCAAACATGCTCAATGGGGGACAGATCCGGAGATCTTGCTGGCCAGGGTAGTTGACTTACACCTTCTAGAGCACGTTGGGTGGCACGGGATACATGCGGACGTGCATTGTACTGTTGGAACAGCAAGTTCCCTTGCCGGTCTAGGAATGGTAGAACGATGGGTTCGATGACGGTTTGGATGTACCGTGCACTATTCAGTGTCCCCTCGACGATCACCAGTGGTGTACGGCCAGTGTAGGAGATCGCTCCCCACACCATGATGCCGGGTGTTGGCCCTGTGTGCCTCGGTCGTATGCAGTCCTGATTGTGGCGCTCACCTGCACGGCGCCAAACACGCATACGACCATCATTGGCACCAAGGCAGAAGCGACTCTCATCGCTGAAGACGACACGTCTCCATTCGTCCCTCCATTCACGCCTGTCGCGACACCACTGGAGGCGGGCTGCACGATGTTGGGGCGTGAGAGGAAGACGGCCTAACGGTGTGCGGGACCGTAGCCCAGCTTCATGGAGACGGTTGCGAATGGTCCTCGCCGATACCCCAGGAGCAACAGTGTCCCTAATTTGCTGGGAAGTGGCGGTGCGGTCCCCTACGGCACTGCGTAGGATCCTACGGTCTTGGCGTGCATCCGTGCGTCGCTGCTGTCCGGTCCCAGGTCGACGGGCACGTGCACCTTCCGCCGACCACTGGCGACAACATCGATGTACTGTGGAGACCTCACGCCCCACGTGTTGAGCAATTCGGCGGTACGTCCACCCGGCCTCCCGCATGCCCACTATATGCTCTCGCTCAAAGTCCGTCAACTGCACATACGGTTCACGTCCACGCTGTCGCGGCATGCTACCAGTGTTAAAGACTGCGATGGAGCTCCGTATGCCACGGCAAACTGGCTGACACTGACGGCGGCGGTGCACAAATGCTGCGCAGCTAGCGCCATTCGACGGCCAACACCGCGGTTCCTGGTGTGTCCGCTGTGCCGTGCGTGTGATCATTGCTTGTACAGCCCTCTCGCAGTGTCCGGAGCAAGTATGGTGGGTCTGACACACCGGTGTCAATGTGTTCTTTTTTCCATTTCCAGGAGTGTAGAAATGGCTCCAGTGACAGTGTGGATAGTCCTGCGGCAAAATCTGTGTATGAAACCGTTCAAATTGAAGCCAGTGCAGAAGCTTAATGACGACGACAAAGACAAGCGTTTTGAGTTTTGTTCTCAGTTGCTACAATTGAATGAGGATGGAGATGGCATTAATTTTTAGCGACGAAGCCACTTTTCACACTAATGGGAAAATGAACAGGCATAATTGTTGAATCTGGGGTTCAAAGCATCCACACGAATGCATTGAATTTGAGCGTGGTTCCCCAAAGGTAAATGTTTTTTGTGCCTTGTCACGTCGAAAACTATACGGGCCAGTTCTTCACCGAGGGCACTGTCACTGGATATTCCTATTTGGACATGTTGCAGCAATGCTTGAGGCCTCAAGTGCAATCGGACTCTTCGTTCATCTTTCAGCAGGCTGGGGTTCCACCCCACTTTCATCGTGAAGTTCGTGGGTACCTGAACACGGAGCTGCCGCATCGATGGATCGGCCGTGATACGGAAGGGGACAGCTGTTTCATGAAGTGGCCTCCCCGATCACCAGATCTCACTCTGTGTGACTTTTTTCTGTGGGTACACATTAAAGACCTGGTGTATGTACCGCCTCTACCACGTGATGTAGCAGAGCTCCGGGAGAGAATACGGGAAGCGACTGCCACAGTCGACGATGCCATGCTGGGACGGGTTTGGCAAGAATTCGACTACCGTATTGACGTCTGTCGGGTCACTCATGGTTCGCATATCGAATGTTTGTAAAAAAAAAAACAAAAAACTTTCAGAGTTTTTCTTCAAAATGCAATATGTATGACATCTGTACAATGTTTAGTTCTTGTGCAATAAATAATTGAAAGCGTTCCCGGAGTTCATGTACAGTCTATTAATCTTACAGGGTTTTGTAAGAACTATGCTGCCCTTCTTCCAAGGATTCCAATTTAATTTTCCAAGAGCTTTTGTTACACTTTTGTCCCTCTCTTTCTCGTTCTGTTTGGGAGTGCAACAGGAGAAAAATGAAACTGCTAGTAGTGTTGCAATGTGCCGTCTGACATACATCATATGGTGACTCGAAGAATATGTACGAGGGCAAAGTGGAAAGTAAGATATGATCTGTCGCGGAATGGAAACTACGATGAAAATAAAAAATATTTTATTTGCAAAAGTTAGCTATACCTTCCAGTTATTTCTCTACATAATTGTCGTAGAGATAATTGAAACTACACCCTGACTTCATGTACACCCTGTATAAAGAACATTTGTCGTAGCATTGTACCAACTTTCCAATATCCTCGCCATAGAAGGCAGCCACCTCCGCTTTCCGTCCATTCTCTACACTGGTCTACAGCTCGTTATCTATTCCAAGATGTTGCCTTATAACCAGCGAATCATGTGAGCAGAGATGAAAATCATCGGGAGCCAATTAAGGGGCTGTAATGTGGGTGACCAAACGCGTCTCATCGAAAACGCTGCAGGGGCATGTTCATTGCCCCGGCAGAGTGCGACCGATAACTGTCATGAAGAAGGAAACGTACGACAGTTATGTTATGTGGGCTGCATGACATCAGACGGTATCTCTCAACAGGCCCTCATATTTGGCGGGAGACACTTTGCTAGGTAGCTAAAAAAAATGGCTCTGAGCACTATGGGACTTAACAGCTGTGGTCATCAGTGCCCTAGAACTTAGAACTACTTAAACCTAACTAACCTAAGGACGTCACACACATCCATACCCGAGGCAGGATTCGAACCTGCGACCGTAGCAGTCGCGCGGTTCCGGACTGAGCGCCTAGAACCGCTCGGCCACCACGGCCGGCTGCTGCTAGGTAGCTCTACGTGCTCACTGTGCGCTCAGAACTGAATAGAGCTACGTGACGCGATCGACAGGCATAGCTTCATAGGATTTTCACTGTAGTTTCCATTTCGCGCCCCATCGGACCTTACTTTCAGAACAGCTCTCATATGTAGATGTTACGAGTGTTTCCAGCCATTGATCGCCAGTGTGCTATAATTAAAGAATAATGGGACTTCCCGCCAAAGTATGTGCTGCAATTTAAACCAAAAGGCTGCCCCTAAACCACTTCTCAGCAGGTCTACCGGCACTTTCTTAGTTTTCTGCGTAGCTGGTTTGAATCTTATTTGCAGAAGCAAAGTCACCATCAGAGATTGGTCGGCATGGGGAGGAGAGATGGTAGCGTAAAGTTTTTCCTCATCAGATTCTAAGCTAGTGTCGAATCCCAAAACTTTCCACAGTATCTCATGAACTGACGACATGTGAAACTATTGATGGTGTTCCATCTATCAGATGGAGCTACCAGGTGGCAGACCGCAGACTTTTTGATCATCATTGGTGTCGTAAAAACTTGGCCTCCCGTGGGTATTATGACTCAGTGTGTTGCACAAGCCTGGAATTTCCGAGGAGAAGTAATAATGTGAAATAGTATTTATTTGTGAGAAGGAATAACGAGTTAACTTTAGGGTCATTCAAAAAGAAACGAGCCGGAGGCTATAAAATGAGAACCGCTGAAGGGATCGTAATGCCATTACCTACAGAAGAAGGTGTTCCTGCAAGATATTAAAAAACTAGAAACCCGCCTCGATTGCGAAAAAAGCACCTAGTGTTAACCTAGGTTTCGGCGTCGATAACTACACCTTCTTCAGAACAATAAAACCCACAAGTGCCTAAGAAGACCTTTGTCAATGTTCTTTTAATCATTGACAAAGGTCTTCTTAGGCACTTGTGGGTTTTATTGTTCTGAAGAAGGTGTAGTTATCGACGCCGAAACCTAGGTTAACACTAGGTGCTTTTTTCGCAATCGAGGCGGGTTTATAGTTTTTTAATATATTAACCAACGATTGCTGACGCGCTGCGATGTTGAAGGTTCTTGCTGCAAGATCACGCTAGAGAGACACGGGCGTACAGCTACGCGACGAAAGAGCGAGCATGTGCCTGCCTCAACTGTCCACTGTGCTCAGTCGTGCTGGAGACAGAGAAATGAGGCTTCAAAAGTTTGAGCAAAGGACTGTAGTACCGTTCTGACAACGGAGGAAGTGCGGGGAACGGAAATTCATCGAAGAATGGCACAAGTGTAGGGAGAGCACTGAATGTCCGCCACAACTGCGACTCTCAGTTCGACTTCGAGGCAATGGCTGTCACTGAAACTTGACAGTTTTCAATAATGAGGGGCATCAACCTACTGGACAGTGGTAGTGCAGTCAGGCGTTCCAGATCGTGCGTCATCGGCCAACGACATCCATCCTTCCGTGAATTGCTTGTGCCATGCCTTGATCCATGAAATGGACATGAACTGATCTCCGTGCTCTTGTGCCATCCTTGATGAATTTCCGTTCCCCGCACTCCTTCCAATGTCAGGAAATGCGCTACACCCCTTTGCTCATCTTTTGAAGCATACTTTCATTTTATTTCACGGCCGGTTTCAGTTATAACTATCTGTATATTTCGATGTCTTGACCATTTTCAGTGCTACTTTCTGACAACCTACGCATCTACATCTATACTGCTAAAGCCAGATTACAGTTTGTGGCGAACAGTATTTTGTGTACCACTGTCTGTTCCCCCCTTTCCCGTTCCAGCGGCACATGGTGCACGAAAAAAACGATTGTTAGCAAATCTTTGTACCGGTTTTCATCTCTGTAATTTTAGCTTCATCGTATTATCGCGAAATATATGTCTGAGGTAGCAATGTGTCTTTTGTCTCTTCAAGGATTGATTTTTAGTAGGAAACACATCGTCATGCGCAACGCCCTTCTACATCCCATACTTTCCCCATTAGGCTGACCTTTCTATATATACATTTACGTTTACTTTAAAAATCTTCCTGCTCTCAGTTTTGAATTTTAGCTGCTTCCTGTGCCTTACAGTACATTCATGCAAAAGACTAACAAGAAAAGATGCTGGCTTTATAGCTACATTGGAATTATAAAGTTTGAATTCTTTACTCGAGATAAATCAGTCAACCATCATTTACTACTGAAGAATTTTGAAATGGCTGAGCCAGGAAATTTGCAACAAAAAGAGTACAGCTGCAATAAGGTAGTTCACAAATCATTTATCATGTCGACATGCCTGGCCACCCAGCTTTGGCAATTCGAGAGTGTCAAAAACTAAATGAGTGTCTTCCCTCAGCCGCCCTACTTCCCAGAGTTCGACCCATGGGACTCATCCTTTTAGCCACAATTAAAATCATTGGTTTGCTAAAAGTACGATCTTTCTACACTATTGATGACATTAAGGAGAATTCGTAATGGGCACTGAAGAACATTTCAAGAGAAGTTCTCGAGGTTGCCTCATCTGAGAATAAACATCTTTCCAGGAAGCTGGCATGCATATCAATACACTACAGCGTATCTGCAGCAAATTGTTGTCAGCGTGGTTTGTTGTTTGGTGTCAGATGTATCAGAATTTGCGCTTTGTAAGCAAACATACGAAGACTCTAGTATACATATTACACGATGCAATGTTGATTGAGGTACATCAAGTTACCTAGATGCTAGGCGAATTGACTTACATGGGCTTCTGAGAAACGTTTGTTTGTCCATTGTCTCTTCTGAAACTCCGTAACATGCACCGCCAGAATATTTCAGAACACTTCCTGTTGCCAGAAACTTCCTATACCATCCCTTAATTATTTTCACATCAGGTGGATCACATTCATACACACGACGATAATTTCTTGGCACAGTAATCGGCGATTTTGTTTCTGCAAACCACACTACTGCTTGCGTGCACTACTGTGGAGTCGCCATTTCCACTTCATGCGACCATGCTGCACTCTGGCGACGATACTTGGCACTTCTGACACGGGAATTTAAATTCTTTGACATACTCTACAATGTGGTGCATTTTTCATTGTCGTATCTACTGTGGTTTTTCTCTCCTGGGCCCTTGAAATCACGGAGGTTTGAGCGGGACACCCTGTACTTTGAATGCGACAAGTACTACATATCTGTAAGTTGGGCAAAATAAAGTTATATAGCATGAGTGGCCGGGGGATCCCGAGGGATGTATTCAACAGCTTGACTGTAAAGATTTTCTTCCTCCGCGAAGGGTGCGAGTTGCTTCTTAAGTGCTTCTTTTGAGTGTAGGTTATTATGATGGATAATAGTATGGTTTAGTGTTTGTGTTCTGTGATCATAAGAGAAGCGAGAGGGTGAAATACAGTGCCGGCACTCGACGTACTCACCTCAAATAGTTCCAAAGGGATCACTGGTTTTCTCGTCGCCATACTACAGACTGATCACTAGTAACAGTGTCACATTTTACTCTACATTATAAATCATTACCTAAAATGCTGCAACGAGACATATGTGCTGTCTCATTTCAGCCCTACATTCACTTTAAATAAAATAATAACGACTATGGTTTCAAAGTTAACAACAATAATAGTTATTACTATTACTACTACTGAAAGTACTACCATCACCATAAATATTAACACCGGTACTCCCACATCTATCTTCAGCATTGTTATCTCTTCTGCTATTATGCTGTCTATTTGTTTAACAATCTTTACATCGTATTCCTCGCAGTACATCAGTACAACTCCTACGTAGATGTTCACTACTGGTTCCTCGGATGCTGTAGAAGACATTGTGAAGGACCGAAATTTTCGTTTTATTTTAGAGTGGAGTCTTTGCACTTTTTTCCTGTGTTCTCTGGAGCTAAGGCGCTTTACTTTGTTCAATGTCGATCTTTGCTCCTTGACGACAAAGTGTTACTCCGGTCGCTAGGATTCTGTGGGTGTGCTAAGCATTTTACTGGCACTTCTGCTCCAGAGTACCGATTGGTTCGGATGGTGCCATTTTGGACACTGCGCCAGCAGTGACATCGAGGATCTGAAAGGAAGATTGGTGGTGCAGGATCTCCTTTACATCTGATATTCTACGCTGAGTCGGTTGTTGGCGTCCGGCACTGGCCACGTGGGCATACGGATAATGATCTCTGATTTGTGATGGAACAACAAATGGTTTTAAATACCGACTGGCCAGTGGATTGGTTTTTCATTTAGTCGGTTTCTTTAGTCGACTGAAACAACCGAGAGAAACTAGTCTCCACGGACGCGTCAGCTATATGAATGCAGGTTTGTGCCGTTAATTTTAATGTGAGACAACCGACTGATCCAAGTCTCTGACGGTCACGTCAGTTACGATGAAAATTTTCTCTCAGTCTCTGGATTTGAGTGATTTCACTTACATACTTTTTCAGCGTTTTCGGTGATACATGAACTGTGACTATGCTTGCCAACTTTTGCTAGACACAGATAACGTATCTCATATCAAGGAGAAGAATACTTCCAAAAATGAAGTACTTTCTAAAGTTAAGTATTTATTTACTAAAATAAAAATTTTTCATTCTTCTGACATTAAACATGGATTTAAAAGGTTAATAACCGGTGCTACATTATGAACTTACGTTTAAGTAAACGAGCAGTTACTTTTTTATTTTAAATTTATTGAAGCTCTCTCTCTCTCTCTCTCTCTCTCTCTCTCTCTCTCTTCCAGCTGGCTTGCACCCTTCACCTGCAATTCTCCTTCGGTAAATGCTGAAGTGGTGTTAACAAAAAGGAAATAAGGTACAAATTTTTAATTGTTTGATGAATTAGTCACTTTATTTTTAAGCATAATCTGTTACTTGCCGGAAGTATTTTTGTGCAGCGAATGTTCGTCATCATTTGTTAATTTTCCTTGAGTTTCATTAATTAATACAATTTCAGAATATCAATCACCATAGCAGGTACTGTACATCGGATTGAATTTATCTTGTGGATTTCCTTTTATCAGGTCATGATTTATTCCATTCCCATGCCACTGAGCATTTCGGCATTTTGATCCAGACACAAAGTACAGGATTAAATAACGCCTATTCATAACCTTGGGCTAAAAATGTATTAGCCTCAATAAAAAGGAAATATCGGCACTACAAAAACAGTGACGTGAGGCGTTAACAGACGTCAGTCAGCAATAATGATTTAACAGTCCCAAAACGATCGAATGTTTATACTCAGAACTGAAAACGCCGGAGATCACGAAGTCCAGAGGGGTGGAAACATGGTTATGAACCGTTAACAGTGGTGGCTAGAGATAAGCTTAACTGTGAAACTGATGTGTGAATGTGAACAGTACTTCTTCATGCCTGTGAAATACTATGACCAGTACATTTCAAAGGGTGCAAAATGTAAACAGGTTTGTGTGCACAGGTATGATCTGTATGTACGTACTCATATGTATGTAGCCGTTAACAAACTTTTCTGCACAATATGTTTACGTTCCACACAAACAAATGGCTGAAAAAATGTTTAAGTGCTAGATTCAATTAATTTAGAACTAAGGGTTACTTAACACCTTTTCAGTGAAACAGTTTCCAAAGTTTGGCAATTTTCCTTCCTTTTTCACATATTCCTAAGGAAATTTTTATGCTCAACTTTCTACTCCCAACAATAAATCAGTTTAAGAGTTGTGTGTTAACTGTATTTGGGACAACTTAATCCACAGTAATATATTATTCAGTATATATAATGCTTATTTTAACTTTGGCATACGCCCTACGGTGTCTTCACGTACCCCTGAGGGTATGGCTACCCTCCTTGGGTACTCCAGCTGTAAACCAGTGCTTCAGTTTAAATAATAAAAGTGCTACAGACCGGTTTCACTCACAAAAATAATGGATAGCTCAGTGAACTAAAACACTAACGAGCGGTTTCAGTTGAAAGAACGGACACACATGGCTCAACTGACAGAAAAATTACAGACTGGTTTCTTTTGAAAAGCAAGAACGAATAATTCAGTCAATTCCCAAAACTACAGTGAACTGCGTCGACTGTAGTTCAAGTGGTTCAAATGGCTCTGAGCACTATGCGACTTAACTTCTGAGGTCATCAGTCGCCTAGAACTTAGAACTAATTAAACCTAACTAACCTAAGGATATCACACACATCCATGCCCGAGGCAGGATTCGAACCTGCGACCGTAGCGGTCGCTCGGTTCCAGACTGTAGCGCCTAGAACCGCACGGCCACTACGGCCGGCGACTGTAGTTACTCAGCTGCTCCGACAGTTGTTTTCATTCATAAGAATGAAGAAGTAATTCGATATATATGTAAAACTACCAACGGCCTTGCGGCAGTGGTAACACCGGTTCCCGTCAGGTCACCGAAGTTAAGCGCCGTCGGGCTGGGCTAGCACTTGGAGGAGTGACCGTCCGGTCTCGCAAGCGGGGTGCATTCAGTCCTTGTGAGGCAAACTGAGGAGCTACTTGATTGAGAAGTAGCGGCTCTGGTCTCGTAAACTGACATACGGCCGGGAGAGCGGTGTGCTGACTACATGCCCCTTCATACCCGCATCCAGTGACGCTTGTAAGCTGAGGATGACACGACGGCTGGTCAGTACCGTTGGGCATTCATAGCCTGTTCGGACAGAGTTTAGTTTTGATTTGTGAAACTACAACCGAATGAGTCGACTGTATTCCAGCAACCGAGTGAACTGATGTCTTCATTCGTCTATTCCCATCACTACTGTGCAATACTTTCTTCTCTGCAGATAAATTCCTTCGGTTCTCGCCTTCTCGTCGTATGACAGCTGTAGGCGATTTAACTCGTCATGCTCTGCTACTCCCCAGGTACTGAGGACATCTTTAAACGTGGCCTCTGGGTTTTCCTTCAGAGTTATTGATGTGTTTATGCGCCGCTTTTCGCCAAACCTCTCTCTGCTGAGGTTGAGTTACTTCCTTATCTCTGAGAATAAGAGAGTTTTAAGTATTTATCATACCACATACATGGCAGTTTACGTGCTATCATTTGTGAAAAACCTCGTTTCCATATCTTGAACCACTTGCGAAATATGACAGTTATGAAAAAATGATTAACGACGCACAAGGATCGAAGTGGTCACGCCGCACATGACCATATGCCTGCAGTAAAAACCAGTAACTCAAGAACGGAACGAGATATCGTTCTGCTCTCAATTTTAAATAAAATTTCAATATCCTATCAATATTTCATACACGGCAATATGCGAGTTAAAATCAACAAACACAAAGTTTACACAATGCGTTTTTACCGCTGCAAATCCCTTAAACATTAGTGAAATGCTTTACTTAATCTGATGAAATACAGTAACTATGACGAGTAACTAAAGGAAATTCAGTCCTTTACTGAGAGAAGATATCAGACTGTAAGATGTAAAAAGGTTCAAATTTTTTCGGCAAACTTTTCTTAAAATTGAATGATGAATATTTCATAGCAGCCAAAACGCCGTCTCTTAGCAAGGACAGAAGCAGTTGGCAAGGAGCACAGAGGCAATGACGCCGCATTCAGCACGGAAAGCAGAGAGCAGTCAGAGGGGTAATTCGGTCATGGTACGCTGCAACGACGTTTGGAATTTAAAGAGTCAATAGTGACGTCACCACTTCTGCTAGTGCCGGCCGATACTGGAAGTGAAAATTTCTTCCACCATCAGAATTCTATAATGAAACGTGTTCGGTCGCTTAAGCGTGTGTGCCTAACCTAGGCCACCAAATTAAGGAAGGCGCTAACAGCAATCAGTAACCGAGGACTCTGATTACAGATTTAGTGTACGATTACACGACTGCAGAACAATCACTGGAAGCAGTTACTTTCATAAAATATGCAGGAGTATGCGTTCAGAGTGATTTTAAGTGGGACGACCACATAAAATTTATCGCGTGTAAGACAGACACCAGACTGAGGTTCATTAGAAGAATCTTCAGGAAATGTAGTCCATCAACAAAAGAAGTAGCTAAGTAGCTTTCAAAATACTAGTTCGATGAATACCTGAATATTGCTTGTCAGTCTGGGATCCTCACCTTAATGGTATTTTCGTGAGATATATGTAGGAGCAATTCATGGAACCAATACTAGAAATAAGAATAATCTTCACCAGGATTTAAAGTCACCTAGTCTTGTACAAAACGGTGTGCATTATTCAGGAACACACATTTTCAATAACTTACCAGCAGCCATAAAAAGCTTAACAACCAATGAAATTCAGTTTAAGAGAAGCCTAAAGGATTTATGGTGGCCAACTCCTTCTGCTCCATTGATGAATTTCTCAGTAGAACCAACTGATATATATAACTTCTGCACAATTTCAGTGCAGTAATGTGTTCATAGTGATAAGGGTGTGTGTGTGTGTGTGTGTGTGTGTGTGTGTGTAAGTACAATGTCACTTCTGCACCATTTCAGTGCAGTAATGTGTTCATTGTAAATAAGTACACTCCTGGAAATTGAAATAAGAACACCGTGAATTCATTGTCCCAGGAAGGGGAAACTTTATTGACACATTCCTGGGGTCAGATACATCACATGATCACACTGACAGAACCACAGGCACATAGACACAGGCAACAGAGCATGCACAATGCCGGCACTAGTACAGTGTATATCCACCTTTCGCAGCAATGTAGGCTGCTATTCTCCCATGGAGACGATCGTAGAGATGCTGGATGTAGTCCTGTGGAACGGCTTGCCATGCCATTTCCACCTGGCGCCTCAGTTGGACCAGCGTTCGTGCTGGACGTGCAGACCGCGTGAGACGACGCTTCATCCATTCCCAAACATGCTCAATGGGGGACAGATCCGGAGATCTTGCTGGCCAGGGTAGTTGACTTACACCTTCTAGAGCACGTTGGGTGGCACGGGATACATGCGGACGTGCATTGTCCTGTTAGAACAGCAAGTTCCCTTGCCGGTCTAGGAATGGTAGAACGATGGGTTCGATGACGGTTTGGATGTACCGTGCACTATTCAGTGTCCCGTCGACGATCACCAGTGGTGTACGGCCAGTGTAGGAGATCGCTCCCCACACCATGATGCCGGGTGTTGGCCCTGTGTGCCTCGGTCGTATGCAGTCCTGATTGTGGCGCTCACCTGCACGGCGCCAAACACGCATACGACCATCATTGGCACCAAGGCAGAAGCGACTCTCATCGCTGAAGACGACACGTCTCCATTCGTCCCTTCATTCACGCCTGTCGCGACACCACTGGAGGCGGGCTGCACGATGTTGGGGCGTGAGCGGAAGACGGCCTAACGGTGTGCGGGACCGTAGCCCAGCTTCATGGAGACGGTTGCGAATGGTCCTCGCCGATACCCCAGGAGCAACAGTGTCCCTAATTTGCTGGGAAGTGGCGGTGCGGTCCCCTACGGCACTGCGTAGGATCCTACGGTCTTGGCGTGCATCCGTGCGTCGCTGCGGTCCGGTCCCAGGTCGACGGGCACGTGCACTTTCCGCCGACCACTGGCGACAACATCGATGTACTGTGGAGACCTCACGCCCCACGTGTTGAGCAATTCGGCGGTACGTCCACCCGGCCTCCCGCATGCCCACTATACGCCCTCGCTCAAAGTCCGTCAACTACACATACGGTTCACGTCCACGCTGTCGCGGCATGCTACCAGTGTTAAAGACTGCGATGGAGCTCCGTATGCCACGGCAAACTGGCTGACACTGACGGCGGCGGTGCACAAATGCTGCGCAGCTAGCGCCATTCGACGGCCAACACCGCGGTTCCTGGTGTGTCCGCTGTGCCGTGCGTGTGATCATTGCTTGTACAGCCCTCTCGCAGTGTCCGGAGCAGGTATGGTGGGTCTGACACACCGGTGTCAATCTGTTCTTTTTTCCATTTCCAGGAGTGTATTATAGTAGTTGTATTACATGTTTGTTACCTTATAGATAAATAAAAACTTTCTTTTATTTTAAATTCAGTGTATTGGTGTTTGTAAAATGATTCTTTCATATAATGTTCATTAAAAATGACGATCATTCCACTTGGGACCTGTGGAATGGTACATTAGCTTATTTGTTTGAGTTGTAAATATTTGTCATGTATTATTGTTTTTCTGACATGTTCCACATCCTGGATGACCTCCTCACTACGGACCAATTAGAAAGAAAGGAAATCTAATCTAATGTAATCTGAATCTTCTAGGAACGTGCACTGTCGGAATTTTAACAGTAGACCGTACCGTGACACAGAACGCAGCACCTAGTAAGCGCGAAACGTTATAAATAAGCTCGTGGCAGACGCTGCGTTCTGCATCACAGTATCTCCCCCCCCCCCCCCCCCCTCCTCCCGAACAGGCCATGAAGGCTCAACGGTATCGACCGGCCGCCGTGTCATCCTCGGCCCATGGGCGTCACTGGATACGGATATGGAGGGGCATGTGGTCAGCACACCGCTCTCCCGGCCGTATGTCAGTTTTCGAGACCGGAGCCGCTACTTCTCAGTCAATTAACTCTGCAGTTTGTCTCACAAGGATTAAGTGCACCCCCCCTTGCCAACAGCGCTCGGCAGACCGTATGGTCACCCACCTAAGTGCTAGCCCAACCCGACAGCTCTTAACTTCGGTGATCTGACGGGAACCGGCGTTACCACTGCGGCAATGCCGTTCGTGCGTCACAGTATGGTCTACTGCTAAATTCAGAGAGTGCACGTTCCTAGAAGACTCAACCAATATATTGCACCTACATGTATCTCACGAAAAGACCATGAATGTGAAATTAGAAAGATTCTAGCCCGCACGGAGGTTTGCCGGCAATCGTTCTTCCCGCGAACCATACGCGACTGGAACAAGAAAAGGGGTGGAAGTTCCCACTGTGTGTTTCTGTATGAAATCTAGCCCAGATTTACCTCCCACTCTATAAAAAATCTACGGATTACCAAAACTATGTACTCACAAACAATTCCCTGACTTAAATTCGTATGCTAACCTTTGACTAAACAGAAACTAAAGTGGTCTGAATCCAGCTTGTCTTTATATTAAATGGGCAACTGAAGTAAAATAAGTATCTGGCCCTAATCAAAGTTTCCACTTGCCCCGTGTCTGGCAGCATTGTTGCAGACTTCACGAAAGCACAGAAGCAAACACCAAGCAGGCCAGCGACTAAGCTAGATT
The DNA here is from genome assembly GCF_021461395.2 of Schistocerca americana. Lineage (NCBI taxonomy): Eukaryota > Metazoa > Arthropoda > Insecta > Orthoptera > Acrididae > Schistocerca > Schistocerca americana. The sequence continues at coordinate 223,373,642 of NC_060119.1, forward strand.
TCTATTATTAAATAAAATTTCCAAGCAGTATTCAGACTGTTGCATGCCATATGGTGCACTGTGGTAATGCGCAATGATAAACCTTTTTTAAACGATGGGATGGGGAGAGTAAATATTCCTGTCATATGATATTCCATGACAACGATTTTAGAATGTAGTATGTATTCAAGAAGACAGAATAAAACTTAGCGCCGGCCGGTGTGGCCGTGCGGTTAAAGGCGCTTCAGTCTGGAACCGCGTGACCGCTACGGTCGCAGGTTCGAATCCTGCCTCGGGCATGGACGTGTGTGATGTCCCTAGGTTAGTTAGGTTTAATTAGTTCTAAGTTCTAGGCGACTGATGACCTCAGAAGTTAAGTCGCATAGTGCTCAGAACCATTTGAACCACCATTTTTAAAACTTAGCGTGATCTTCACACATAACATTGGTCTGAAGAGTACTGCGCTTAACATAGTCGACAATGATTTAAAAAGTGCACAAAGTTAACATAAAATTTCTATAAAAACTAAACAGCTTAATCAGTTGATTTGCAAATTCATGACTCAGGCAAGTGGGATGGTCTTTCTCTCAGCGCTAAGCAGGTGAACAATAATCATTCCGACAAACTATCTGCGCAGTGGCGCAGTAAAAAAAAAAGAAAAGTTCACAATTTATATTCTTTTCGCCTTTCAACGTATACATCATATTCATCCTTGCTGTCCTTTACAATAAATAATTCATCATATAACACATACAATAAGTACAGACAGCGCTACTGAATAAGTCCGTCACCTACAACACTTCAGCTAAGAATGTTATGAGACTCCGCAGAGGGAAAGATTGTGCCAAAACCAGACCAAAGATTGTTCAACAGTAAGGTAACATGTTCTCTCTCTGACGTACACATCGATAACGTAAAAAACTCAAAATGATATGGCCACCTAAAAAGGGAAGTCACAGTGGGAAACAAAGTGCCGTCCACCACAGGCCAAAATGGGTTTTTTTGAGAATAGATGTATATACAGATGTGGATGTAGGACCCTTTGCCGCCGGCCGCACTGGCCGGGCGGTCCTAGGCGCTTCAGTCTGGAACCGCGCGACCGCTACGGTCGCAGGTTCGAATCCTGCCTCGGACATGGATGTGTGTGATGTCCTTAGATTAGTTAGGTTTAAGTAGTTCTACGTTCTAAGGGACTGATGACCTCAGATGTTAAGTCCCATAGTGCTCAGAGCCATTTGAACCATTTTTGAATCCTTTGCCAATGAACAACCAACCGATGCATTTTTTATATTAATTTTATGTTGCGTTCCTTTAATTTTCAATTGCAGATTAACCGCTTAATATATGGCTAAATTTCGAGAGGAAGGAGGAATTATTGTAAGTACTGAAGAACCGAAGTCTGGAAACAGATTTCTGCTGTGGCCATTTTGAGAGAAGTTATTAATTTAGCCGACCGCTGTGGCCGAGCGATTCTGGGCGCTTGAGTCCAGAACCGCTCTGCTGCTACGGCCTCAGGTTCGAATCCTGCCTCGGGCGTGGATGTGTGTGATGTCCTTAGGTTAGTTAGGTTTAAGTAGTTCTAGGTCTAGGGAACTGATGACCTCAGATGTTAAGTCCCATAGTGCTTAGAGCCATTTGAACCATTTTTTATTAATTTACTCAAAATGACGGCAACCATTATAAACTCTAAAAGCTTTAAACGGTTTCTTCTTCTTCCATGTTGAGCCATAGGAAGGTAGTGGTGACTGGTTTTTCGGCAACTGAGACTGAACCAGAAAGTGAAACTTCTGTCGGTGGAACACGTGGTCAGCGCACTATGTTACAGCAGGTAGACTTCGGCCCCTGCTCCTCCACGTAAGTTAACAATGGCGCTTCTTTTTTTTTTTTCCCCCTCCTTCTCGAATGGTTTGAGGGTGGCGCCTCCGGTGTCACAAGGTCGAACTACCGACGCCTCAATCCTACTTGGTTGCAACTTAGATGCCGACCTACAGATGCAGTTTCGTATCCGTCTCGGACGCTTTTTGCTACGTGCAGTTACTGACTGGCGTTTAGTACCAGTTTAGATGTTCATCACCTTGAACAGTACTCGATAATATCGCACACGAGCCCTCGCCGCTAGGTTCGTATGACGAACGCGATCTTCTCACGCTACAGCCACAGACTAACGACAATAGCCATGCGGTAAGATTTTATCGTTATCTTCCACGTTTGTAGCCTGGATCGGTATTTTGTGCCTCATCACTCTTACTCTCTCTCTAGCTTAAGCAAATTCCGTATAACATTCTGCATTCACCACAGTACTGGCGTTTCTATAATGCAAGTAAATTTGCATCGATTTGTGTACTTTCTATGCACTTCAGCTAAGTTTTCTTTTCATGTACTCTTTTTTAGGAGTGCATAAGGAGAGTGATTGCTGCCTTTGGTTGGATATTGTGAACCTATAATCTCTCACTACATCCATTTTTACGGTTCCATAGCTCAATCGGTAGGAACGGACCCTTTATACAGGGTGTTACAAAAAGGTACGGCCAAACTTTCAGGAAACATTCCTCCCCCACAAATAAAGAAAAGATGTTATGTGGACATGTGTCCGGAAACGCTTCATTTCCATGTTAGAGCTCATTTTAGTTTCTTCAGTATGTACGGTACTTCCTCGATTCACCGCCAGTTGGCCCAATTGAAGGAAGGTAATGTTGACTTCGGTGCTTGTGTTGACATGCGACTCATTGCTCTACAGTACTAGCGGAGTTGGCAGATGCCCATTTGATGTATGGATTAGCACGGGGCTATAGCCGTGGCGCGGTACGTTTGTATCGAGACAGATTTCCAGAACGAAGGTGTCCCGACAGGAAGACGTTCGAAGCGATTGATCGGGGTCTTAGGGAGCACGGAACATTCCAGACTATGACTCGCGACTGGGGAAGACCTAGAACGACGAGGACACCTGCAATGGACGAGGCAATTCTTCGTGCAGTTGACGGTAACCCTAATGTCAGCGTCAGAGAAGTTGCTGCTGTGCAAAGTAACGTTGACCACGTCACTGTATGGAGAGTGATACGGGAGAACCAGTTGTTTCTGTACGATGTACAGCGTGTGCAGGCACTATCAGCAGCTGATTGGCCTCCACGGGTACACTTCTGCGAATGGTTCATCCAACAATGTGTCACTCCTCATTTCAGTGCAAATGTTCTCTTTACGGATGAGGCTTCATTCCAACGTGATCAAATTGTAAATTTTCACAGTCAACATGTGTGGGCTGACGAGAATCCGCACGCAATTGTGCAATCACATCATCAACACAGATTTTCTGTGAACGTTTGGGCAGGCATTGTTGGTGATGTCTTGATTCGGCCCCATGTTCTTCCACCTACGCTCAATGGAGCACGTTATCATGATTTCATACGGGATACTCTACCTGTGCTCCTAGAACATGTGCCTTTACAAGTACGACACAACATGTGGTTCATGCACGATGGAGCTCTTGCACATTTCAGTAGAAGTGTTCGTACGCTTCTCGACAACAGATTCGGTGACCGATGGATTGGTAGAGGCGGACCAATTCCATGGCCTCCACGCTCTCCTGACCTCAACCCTCCTGACTTTAATTTATGGGGGCATTTGAAAGCTCTTGTCTACGCAACCCCGGTACCAAATGTAGAGACTCTTCGTGCTCGTATTGTGGACGGCTGTGATACAATACGCCATTCTCCAGGGCTGCATCAGCGCATCAGGGATTCCATGCGACGGAGGGTGGATGCATGTATCCTCGTTAACGGAGGACATTTTGAACGTTTCCTGTAACAAAGTGTTTGAAGTCACGCTGGTACGTTCTGTTGCTGTGTGTTTCCATTCCATGATTAATGTGATTAGAAGAGAAGTAATAAAATGAGCCCTAACATGGAAAGTAAGCGTTTCCGGACACATGTCCACATAACATATTTTCTTTCTTTGTCTGTGAGGAATGTTTCATGAAAGTTTGGCCGTAACACCCTGTAGAATCACTCTGTTTTCCGTCTGTCTGTCTGTTGCTCTGTCTGCCAGTCTGGTTAGTTGGTTTAAAAGAGGAGGGAAGGGACCAAATTACGAGGTCATCGGTCTGTCTGGTTGTTAAGATCCCTTCTTCTCAGGAAAGAGTAGTGGTCTCAAGTTGAAATTTATGTCACGTTCTAATGACTACGGTCCCTTGGCGGCGTGAAAAATTTAAGCTTCGAAGTCAGTGCATTCAAAAGATACGGCCATTTATGTCATATATTTTGATACTCGCAAACTCAGTCATCAGAACCTATGCAGGAACTATCTGTATATATGTCGAGCCTGGTGGTCTAGCGGTAAAGCGCGTACGTGGAAACCGAGGGTCGCGGGATTCCTTGGAACGTTCCAAGGAATTTTCATTCCTCGTTTTAAACTAGCCATCACTTCTCAGTGATGTGAGGAATCACCAGAAACAACACGTGGTTCGGATTTCAACTTAAACTGAAGGTTAACGGTTGGATAACTGGGGTAGGTTAGGGACACTCAAGTCGCGGCAGTAGCGTCCAATAGAAATAATTGCGCCATGTTACTGAACCACACGAAACTATGATTATTAACTATACATGGTGGTCCATTGTTCGTGACCGGGCCAAATATCACACGAAATAAGCGTCAAACGAAAAAAAAAAAACTACAAAGAACGAAACTTGTCTAGTTTGAAGGGGAAACCAGATGGCGCTATGGTTGGCCCGCTAGATGGCGCTGCCGTAGGTCAGACTTATATCAACTGCGTTTTTTAAAATAGGAACCCCTGTTTTTTATTACATATTCGTGTAGCAGGTAAAGAAATATGAATGTTTTAGTTGGACCACTTTTTTCGCTTTGTGATAGATGGCGCTGTAATAGTCACAAACATATGGCTTACAATTTTAGACGAACAGTAGGTAACAGGTAGGTTTTTAAATTAAAATACAGAACGTAGGTACTTTTGTACATTTTATTTCGGTTGTTCCAATGTGATACATGTACCTTTGTGAACTTATCATTTCCGAAAATGCATGCTGTTACAGCGTGATTACCTGTAAATACCACGTTAATGCAATAAATGCTCAAAAAGATGTCCGTCAACCTCAGTGCATTTGGCAATACGTGTAACGACATTCCTCTCAACAGCGAGTAGTTCGCCTTCCGTAATGTTCCCACATGCATTGACAATGCCCTGACGCATGTTGTCAGGCGTTGTCGGTGGATGACGATAGCAAATCTCTTTCAACTTTCCCCACATAAAGAAATCCGGGGATGTCAGATCCGGTGAACGTGTGGGCCATGGTATGGTGCTTCGACGACCGATCCACCTGTTATGAAATATTCTATTCAATACCGCTCCAACCGCACGCGAACTATGTGCCGGACATCGAGCATCTTGGAAGTACGTCGTCATTCTGTCATGCAGTGAAACATCTTGTAGTAACATCGGTAGAACATTATGTAGGAAATCAGCATTCATTGCACCATTTAGATTGCCATCGATAAAATGGGGGCCAATTATCCTTCCTCCCATAATGCCGCACCATACATTAACCAGCCAAGGTCGCTGATGTTCCACTTGTCGCAGCCATCGTGGATTTTCCGTTGCCAAATAGTGTATATTATGCCGGTTTACGTTGCCGCTGTTGGTGAATGACGCTTCGTCGCTAAATAAAACGCGGGCAAAAATGTGTCATTGTCCCATAATTTCTCTTGTGCCCAGTGGCAGAACTGTACACGATGTTCAAAGTCGTCGCCATGCAATTCCTGGTGCATAGAAATATGGTACGGGTGCAATCGATGTTTATGTAGCATTCTCAACACCGACGTTTGTGAGATTCCCGATTCTCGCGCAGTTTGTCTGCTACTGATGTGCGGATTAGCCGCGACAGCAGCTAAAACACCTATTTGGGCATCATCATTTGTTGCAGGTCATGGTTGACGTTTCACATGTGGCTGAACACTCCCTGTTTCCTTAAATAACCTAACTATACGGTGAACGGTCCGGACACTTGGATGATGTCCAAGATTCCGAGCAGCACGCCCATTGGGCACATTGATCACAATAGCCATACATCAACACGATATCGACCTTTTCCGCAATTGGTAAACGGTCCGTTTTAACACAGGTAATGTACCACGAAGCAAATACCGTCCGCACTGGCGGAATGTTACGTGATACCACGTACTTATACGTTTGTGACTATTACAGCGCCATCTATGACAAAGCGAAAAAAGTGGTCCAACTAAAACATTGATATTTCTTTACGTACTACACGAATATGTAAAAAAATGGGGTTCCTATTTTTAAAAAAGCAGTTGATATCCGTTTGACCTATGGCAGCGCCATCTAGCGGCCCAACCATAGCGCCATCTGGTTTCCCCCTTCAAGCTAGACAAGTTTCGTTCGTTGTAGTTTTTTCGTTTGATGCTTATTTCGTGAGATATTTGGCCTGGTCACTATCAATGGACCACCCTGTATATCGGGTGTTTATAATTAAAGTGCAGTTATTCACAGTGGTCCAAAGTGAGCTGTAATTATCGTATGGCAGCGAAACTTAATAGATATTGTAATGCGTTAATGCGAAACTGATTTACAGTGAAATAAAATATGTGTGTGTTGATTCCTAAGGGAGCAAACTCCTAAGGTCATCGGCCTCTAGACTTACACACTACTTAAACTAACTTATGCTAAGAAAAACACACACACACACATGCCCGCGGGAGGACTCGAACCCCCGGCGGACGGGCCGTGCCATCCGTGACATGACGAGCGGCGTGAAATAAAAAGTTCCAGGTTTGGCCACCAGGTGAATATACAACGCTGTGAATGCAAGAAAGACGCACAGAAATATTTTCATATGTAATGGATTAGAAACGGGACGTTGACAGAAAAGGTAAAACAAGTGAGAAAGGCACAATGTTGTTTGTATTATTAACGGGAACTTACACAGTTTGTTCAATATGACCACCGGAGACTGCGACGAGATGTTAATAGCATCAGAGTTGCACATGGCGGCTAACATGGGTACTAATTTTTCCAGCATAAACAGGTTCCGCATTAACGCATCAGCATATCTACCAAGTATCACTATCATAAGATACACTACTGGCAATTAAAATTGCTACACCAAGAAAAATGCAGATGATAAACGGGTATTCATTGGGCATATATATTATACTAGAACTGACATGTGATTACATTTTCACGCAATTTGGGTGCATAGATCCTAAGAAATCAGTACCGAGAACAGCCATCTCTGGCCGTAACAACGGCCTTGAACGCCTGGGCATTGAGTCAAACAGAGCTTGGATGGCGTGTACAGGTACAGCTGCCCATGCAGCTTCAACACGATACCACAGTTCATCAAGTGACTGGCGTATTGTGACGAGCCAGTCACTCGGCCACCGTTGACCAGATGTTTTCAATTGGTGAGAGATCTGGAGAATGTGCTGGCCAGGGCAGCAGTCGAACATTTTCTGTATCCAGAAATGCCCGTACGGGACCTGCAACATGCGGTCGTGCATTATACTGCTGAAATGTAGGGTTTCGCAGGGATCGAATGAAGGCTAGAGCCACGGGTCGTAACACATCTGAAATGTAACTTCCACTGTTCAAAGTGCCGTGAATGCGAACAAGAGGTGACCGAGACGTGTAACCAATGCCACACAATACCATCACGCTGGGTGATACGACAGTATAGCGATGACGAATACATACTTCCAATGTGCGTTCACTGCGATGACGACAAACATGGATGCGACGATCATGATGCTGTAAACAGAACCTGGATTCATCCGAAACAATGACGTCTTGCCATTCGTGCACCCCGGTTCGTCGTTGAGTACACCATCGCAGGCGCTCCTGTCTGTGATGCAGCGTCAAGGGTAGCCGCAGCCATGGTCTCCGAGCTGATAGTCCATGCTGCTGCAGACGTCGTCGAACTGTTCGTGCAGATGGTTGTTGTCTTGCAAACGTCCCCATCTGTTGACTCAGGGATCGAGACGTGGCTGCACGATCCGTTACAGCCATGCGGATAAGATGCCTGTCATCTCGACTGCTAGTGATACGAGGCCGTTGGGATCCAGCACGGCGTTTTCGTATCATCCTCCTGAACCCAGTGATTCCATATTGTGCTAACAGTCATTGGATCTCAACCAACGGGAGCAGCAATTTCGCGATACGATAAACCGCAGTCGCGATAGGGTACAATCCGACCTTTATCAAAGTCGGAAACGTGATGGTACCCATTTGCCCTCCTTACACGAGGCATCACAACAACGTTTCACCAGGCAACGCCGGTCAACTGCTGTTTGTGTATGAGAAATCGGTTGGAAACTTTCCTCATGTCAGCACGTTGTAGGTGTCGCCACCGGCGCCAACCTTGTGTGAATGCTCTGAAAAGCTAATCATTTACATATCACAGCATCTTCTTCCTGTCGGTTAAATTTCGCGTCTGTAGCACGTCATCTTCGTGGTGTAGCAATTTTAATGGCCAGTAGTGTGATTACGACCGATACTGGACCTCCGTGAATAGTTACATTTTAATTTTAACCGTCCGGTATATAATTAAATTTGTGTGGAAGCTTCAGAGGGGATCCTACTCGGATTTGTCCGTTTGTTTCTGTTAAAACTGCTGTTGGTTTTAGTGGTGATTTTTGCCACCAATCTCCCTCAGTCTCTAAACTACAAATAGAACCGTTTTTGTTGCCTTACACGGTCGGTGGGTCGTTATTAGAATTCACTGCTGTTGTTTTTAGTGGTGATTTTTGCCACCAATCTCCCTCAGTCTCTAAACTGCAAATAGAACCGTTTTTGTTGCCTTACACGGTCGGTGGGTCGTTATTAGAATTCACTGCTGTTGTTTTTAGTGGTGATTTTTGCCACCAATCTCCCTCAGTCTCTAAACTGCAAATAGAACCGTTTTTGTTGCCTTACACGGTCGGTGGGTCATTATTAGAATTCCGGCGGCCTATCGATTACTACCGCCGTTGCAACGTGGGGCAAGCTGTTTTGATTCGAGCCTGGCCTGGAAGTGCTATTAAGAGGCAGCGAGGAAGGCAGTACAGTTCGAACCACATACGTCCGAGTGGTGCACTACAGCACAACCGTGCATCAGACAACTCGTCTATGCGAGAGGGTTGTAAATAAGGTAAAAACCGCACCCGAGGAAAGTTTGCTGATTTTCTTAAACAGATCTAGTAATTGTCTCATATTACTGGTTCCACTGCTCGGAAAATCACTGGCCACGTATTTCTCGTCACACAGGCGTAGAAATGCAGAAAGGATGCGGGACACGACTCTTTAAAATAACTTTTGATTAAAGGCGCGCTACTTGTTGGCTGCTTTCCAGGCGTCTTAGCAGCAGTAGGATTTGCTGTCGTAATGAGCGAGAGACTGTTCCGTTGCAAGAGGATTTCGGCAGAGGGCAGAGGGTTTCCTGAAATATGCGACCTGTTTATCTGCGGGCACCACTATACAGCACGTCGGAAAAATGATGTTTCCAATAAACAAAAAAACTGCGTTACTTAGTATTAAAAGCGAGCTTCTGACTGATCACTAGTCCTTCGAAAATTATCTAATAGAACTACGCTGTTATTTCTTCATGTTACAATTTATTCCGCACAGAATCGCTACCTCTCTGAAAAAAACCCTTTCATTACGATTGAAGCTGGAGGAAAAATCACACAAAGGGAACTCGCAAATATATTTGTATAGTATAAAACGAAAAAATCTCTATAATTATTAATCACGAAAAAGGAGACATACCAGACGTAAACCATAGGCTTACCAGCGTCTTAGTCATTAAACTTATCATTAACAGCACATAAAAAATATGAGTTTTTACTTGGGCAAACGAAAAAGCTGTGGCTTTTGAAGTAAATATACAATGGCTATTCGGAAGGTGAGGAACGATCGGTCGCGAAATGGAAACCACTGTGAAAATCCGACGAGGCTTTTCACAGACGTTTTGGGCGCTGTCTCTAGTATGCCTGTCGATCGAATCAAGACGCTCTTTTCAGTTGTGAGCGCATTGTCAGCGAGTAAAGGTGCCTAGAACAACAATGTCTCCCGCCAAGTGGGAGGGCCCACAGAAAGGCTTCGCCTTAATGAATGCAGCCCATCTAACACAACTGCCAGGCACTTCCTTCTTCATGGCAATTCACAGCCGCACTCTGCAGGGGCAGTGAAGACGCTCCTACAGCCTTTTCGATGGGAAGTGTTCAACCACCCACTACACAGCCCTAATTGGCTCGTCCTGAGTATCATCTCTGTTCACATGAAACGCCGGATACGAAGACAACACTTGGGCGCAGGCCTCGCGCTGTAGACCAGCGTAGACAATTATCGGAAAGCACAGGCGGCTGCCTTCTACGACGATGGTGTTGGAAATTTGGTACAACGCTCCGACAAATGTCTAAGTCGAAGGGGCGACTATGTAGAGAAGTGCCTGGAAGGTGTAGCTAAATGTGCAAAGGAAACAGCTTTGATTTTCACTGTGATTCCCATTTCGCGACCGATCGTTCCTTACTTTCCGAACAACTCTCGCATTATAATTTGCAATGTATGGAATAGACAAATCAATATCAATTCCGACTCTGTATAGTATTCGTAGATTTTGAGAAACATTTTGACTTAGTTTCACCAAGTCAGTGCTAACACACTTGAGAAACTGGGCATTGTCACCTACGATAGTGTACCGAAGAATATGCATCGTGAACCCTAACACCGTCGACAAAACTTCGGGGTTTTGGTATAAAGGAGACGTGGTCCCTGTGGCTCGTTGCAGATTAACTGCATTTCCTTTGGTTTCTTGCGCCCATTTATTCTTGTATCTGTATTGCACTGAAAATATCTGCGCAACAGGACCAGTGTTGACTGCACGCACTGTGCGTCTTGCGTGGATACATACTTGTTCCATTCACTCGCTGTACTTGTTGTTGACAACAAGAACATTCGATTTGCTCTTAGCCTTCAAGCTTGCATTCAGTAATGTTCAGTTCCGTCTTGAATATCTTTATCCTGCAGTGTTATTTGTCCAAGAACAGTGATTCAAGTAGTACGGATAAGTTTACTGAGGAAGAGTCGACGATCTGCACGTCGTGTATGGGTTCACTTCATGGGTTGGAAGCGTCACATCGGCGCTATGCTGAACCGCTCCCGAAGCGACTGCAACCGCACCATTCTACTGGCTCAAATGGCTCTAAGCACTATGGGACTTAACATCTGAGGTCATCAGTCCCCTAGAACTTAGAACTACTTAAACCTAACTAATCTAAGGACATCACACACATCCATGCCCGAGGCAGGATTCGAACATGCGACTGTAGCAGCAGCGCGGTTCCGGACTGAAGCGCCTAGAACCGCTCGGCCACAAGGGCGGCGCCGTATTATTTTGCAACGAGTCACGTGAGAGACAGCAGCTGTCTTATATCAAAACACTGAGGAAATATTGCTTAAAAAACTTATGGTTCATGCTGTGGGTTCCTGTTGTCATGTCCTAGTTCATGAACCACAGGCAACGTATGAGTGGCCAAGTAAGTGGTCCTGACAGTCAGGATACCAGTTACACTGGAATAAGGCTGGGCATCTCGGACATATTCTGAGTCGTGGTCACCTTTGTGCTCAGACGGCAAAGACTACCAAATCCACCGGTTAGTCCCTCAACCGTTAGGGGTAGAACCCAATGGGACCTGGGGCAAGTAAGGCTAGCAACCTGCTTCCCTGGTGCTTTAAATATGATGCTGGCAACAATCAGAGCAAAATGCCTCGGACCTTTGGAGGTGACGGAGTCCCACCTCTAACTGACAAACCAGGGACTCCTAAGATACGACTTGGCAAACAAATGGTAATGAGATGGGGAGCTATTAATATCAATGGGGGCTACTCTGGGAAGAAGGTAGAGCTGGCAGAGGCTGCAAGTAAGATGGGGCTGGACGTTTTAGCTGTTAGTGACATTCGGGTAAGGGCTGAGAAAGAAGAGGAAGTGGGAGAATACAGGGTCTACCTGTCAGGAGTCAAAGCAGGAATAGCACAGTGGGGTGTAGGGCTTTACATCAGGAAAGAAATGGAATCCAGCGTAGTTGCAGTAAGATACGTAAACGAACGACTGATGTGGATAGATTTTACAGTGTCTAACAAGAAAATTAGGATTGTGTCAGTATATTCGCATTGTGAAGGGACAGATCAAGATAAGATGGATAGTTTTTATGACGCACTCAGTGACATAGTTGTTAGAGTAAAGGACAAGGACAGTGTTCTGCTCATGGGTGATTTTAATGCGAGGATTGGAAATCGAACAGAAGGGTATGAAAAGGTTATGGGTAAATTTGGAGAGGATATGGAGGCCAACAGGAACGGGAAACAACTCTTGGATTTCTGTGACAGGATGGGCTTAGTAATCACAAACTCATTTTTTAAACATAAGAACATTCACTGGTATACTTGGGAAGGCAGGGGAACCAGATCTGTCATTGACTATATAATAACAGATCAGGAATTCAGGAAGGCTGTGAGGGACACACGTGTATTCAGGGGATTCTTTGATGACACTGATCACTATTTAATCTGCAGTGAAATTGGTATTGTGAGGCCGAAAGTGCAGCAGGTCAGGTCCATATGTAGGAGGATAAGAGTGGAGAAACTTCAGGATAAGGAAATCAGGCACAAGTACATAACAGTGATCTCAGAAAGGTACCAGTTAGTTGAATGTAGGCAATTACAGTCATTGGAAAAGGAATGGACAAGGTACAGGGACACAGTACTAGAAGTGGCTAAATAATGTCTTGGAACAGTAGTGTGTAAAGGTAGGATGAAGCAAAAAGCTTGGTGGAATGACACAGTCAAGGCAGCCTGTAAAAGGAAAAAGATGGCGCATCAAAAATGGCTGCATACTAGAACTCAGGTAGACAGAGAAAGGTATGTTGAAGAAAGAAACAAAGCCAAACAGATAATTGCAGCATCCAAGAAGAAATCTTGGGAAGACTTTGGAAACAGGTTGGAGACTTTGGGTCAAGCTGCTGGAAAACCATTCTGGAGTGTAATTAGCAGTCTTCGAAAGGGAGGTAAGAAGGAAATGACAAGTATTATGGACAGGTCAGGAAAACTGCTGATGAATCCTGTTGATGCCTTGGGCAGATAGAGGGAATATTTTGAAGAGTTGCTCAATGTAGGTGAAAATACGATGAGTAATGTTTCAGATTTCGGTGTACAATGGGATAGGAATGATGATGGAAATAGGATCACATTTGAGGAAGTGGAGAAAATGGTCAATATATTGCAGTGCAATAAAGCGGCTGCGGTGGATGAAATTAAGTCGGAACTCATCAAATACAGTGGAATGTCAGGTCTTAAATGGCTACACAGAATAATTGAAATGGCGTGGGAGTCGGGACAGGTTCCATCAGACTGGACGAAAGCAGTAATCACACCAATCTTTAAACATGGAAACAGAAAAGATTGTAACAACTACAGAAGTATCTCTTTAACCAGCGTTATGGGTAAAATCTTCTCAGGTATTGTTGAAAGGAAAGTGCGAGTATTAGTTGAGGACAAACTGGATGAAAATCAGTGTGGGTTTAGGCCTCTTAGAGGTTGTCAGGACTAGATCGTTAGCTTACGGCAAATAATGGAGAAGTGTTACGAGTGGAACAGGGAATTGTATCTATGCTTTATAGATCTACAAAAGGCATATGACCGGGTTCCTAGAAGGAAGTTATTGTCTGTTCTACGAGATTATGGAATAGGAGGCAAACTTTTGCAAGCAATTAAAGGTCTTTACATAGATAGTCAGGCAGCAGTTAGAGTTGACGGTAAATTGAGTTCATGGTTCCGAGTAGTTTCAGGGGTAAGACAAGGCTGCAACCTGTCTCCACTGTTGTTCATATTATTTATGGATCATATGTTGAAAACAATAAACTGGCTGGGTGAGATTAAGATATGTGAACACAAAATAAGCCGTCTCGCATATGCAGATGACTTAGTTGTGATGGCAGATTCGATTGAAAGTTTGCAAAGTAATATTTCAGAGCTAGATCAGAAGTGTAAGGACTATGGTATGAAGATTAACATCTCCAAAGCGAAAGTAATGGCAGTGAGAAAGAGATATAAACGGATTGAGTGCCAAATAGGAGGAACAAAGTTAGAACAGGTGGACGGTTTCAAGTACTTAGGATGCATATTCTCACAGGATGGCAACATAGTGAAAGAACTGGAAGGGAGGTGTAGCAAAGCTAATGCAGTGAGCGCTCAGCTAAGATCTACTCTCTTCTGCAAGAAGGAAGTCAGTACCAAGACTAAGTTATCTGTGCACCGTTCAATCTTTCGACCAACTTTGCTGTATGGAAGCGAAAGCTGGGTGGATTCAGGTTACCTTATCAATAAGGTTGAGGTTACGGATATGAAAGTAGCTAGGATGATTGCAGGTACTAGTAGCTGGGAACAATGGCAGGAGGGTGTCCACAATGAGGAAATCAAAGAAAAACTGGGAATGAACTCTATAGATGTAGCAGTCAGGGCGAACAGGCTTAGATGGTGGGGTCATGTTACACGCATGGGAGAGGCAAGGTTACCCAAGAGACTCATGGGTTCAGCAGTAGAGGGTAGGAGGAATCGGGGTAGACCAAGGAGAAGATACCTGGATTCGGTTAAGAATGATTTTGAAGTGATAGGCTTAACATCAGAAGAGGCATCAATGTTGGCACTGAATAGGAGATCATGGAGGAATTTTATAAGGTGGACAATGCTCCAGACTGAACGCTGAAAGGCATAATCAGTCTTAAATGATGATGATGATGATGATGAAACGTATCGGTGCTGTTCGGTTTCACCTCATATACGTCAGCGCTGCAGCTCGTATTAGCTATCATTAGGATAATGAAAAATCCAGAATTAAAAGAAACTTGAGGTAAGAAGATTCTATATCACCAAAGCTATTGTCTGGAACTCTAGACGAGATTTTTAAACTCCGAGATTTGGATGATGAAGAAGAAAAACGTATCTGTGGAACATATCTGAAATGCCCAGGTTTTACTGATAACGCTATACTGATTCCTACAACACAGATACACGCTGCCTTAAGTACCTTGAAACAATAATTTTAAAAGTAGGCTCGAAAACCAGTTTACAATAAAACGTAAATAATTTCTTGTTATGTTGTTGTTGTTATGGTGTTCAGTCCAAAAATACAAGGGGTGTCCAGAAAATAAGTTCCGATCGGTTGCGAAATGGAAGCCGAGTGAAAATCCGATAGAGCTTTGCAGAAATGTGTCGAGCAGAGTCAGTAAGCCCGTCGATAGCGTCACGTTGCACTTTGCCGTTCTGAGCGCATAGTGAGCACATGAAGTTGCCTAGAACATAGTGTCTCCCGCCAAGAATGGCCGCCTGCTGTGAGATTTCTCCAGACTTCACACAGCCAACATAACGTACCCGTCAGGCGCTTCCTTCTTCATGAGAATTCTTAGCCGCACATTGCAGGGACAATGACGACGCCCTTGGAGCGTTTTCGACAGGAAGCGTTTGTCACCCACCATACAGCCCGGACTTGGCTCCTTCTGATTTTCACCTCTGCTCACATGAACCGCTGGCCATGAAGAAAACAATTTGGCACAGACAACCAGTGTAGAGAACTGGCGGAATGCACTGGTGCGTGCCTTCAATAACGAGGGTATTGGGAAGTTGGTACTTTTTTTTTTTTTTTTGGTCATCAGTCTACCGACTGGTTTGATGCCGCCCGCCACCAATTCCTCTTCATCTCAGAGTAGCACTTGCAACCTACGTCCTCAATTATTTGCTTGACGTATTCCAATCTCTGTCTTCTTCTACAGTTTTTGCCCTCTACAGCTCCCTCTAGTACCATGGAAGTCATTCCCTCATGTCTTAGCAGATGTCCTGTCATCCTGTCCCTTCTCCCTATCAGTGTTTTCCACATATTCATTTCCTCTCCGATTCTGCGTAGAACCTCCTCACTCCTTACCTTATCAGTCCACCTAATTTTCAACATTCGTCTATAGCACCACATCTCAAATGCTTCGATTCTCTTCTGTTCCGGTTTTCCCACAGTCCATGTTTCACTACCATTCAATGCTGTACTCCAGACGTACATCCTCAGAAATTTCTTCCTCAAATTAAGGCCGGTATTTGATATTAGTAGACTTCTCTTGGCCAGAAATGCCTTTTTTGCCATAGCGAGACTGCTTTTGATGTCCTCCTTGCTCCGTCCGTCATTGGTTATTTTACTGCCTAGGTAGCAGAATTCCTTAACTTCATTGACTTCGTGACCATCAACCCTGATGTTAAGTTTCTCGCTGTTCTCATTTCTACTACTTCTCATTACCTTCGTCTTTCTCCGATTTACTCTCAAACCATACTGTGTACTCATTAGACTGTTCATTCCGTTCAGCAGATCATTTAATTCTTCTTCACTTTCACTCAGGATAGCAATGTCATCAGCGAATCGTATCATTGATATCCTTTCACCTTGTATTTTAATTCCACTCCTGAACCTTTCTTTTATTTCCATCATTGCTTCCTCGATGTACAGATTGAAGAGTAGGGGCGAAAGGCTACAGCCTTGTCTTACACCCTTCTTAATACGAGCACATGAAATTTATAGTTGTCGAGAACGGGATATTTATTACTATTAATATGCGAAAGCTCTATATGAACTGAGTTATTTCATTCTCTTCACTAATTGTAATCATCGAATTGGCAAGAAAGGAATGGTTGGAATTAGTGTGTACAAGATGGGATCAGACTAGGAATACACCATAAATACATATAAAATTGCAGTAAGTCATGTACACTAGAAGAAACAAGGAACTGTTACGTCAAATGAATTAATAATTGTATTGTCTTCAGGTCAAACAACAATGGATCCAAGCCACATGGGATTCTCACTACACACGAGACAATAATCGAAATTCTGTCCATCACAAATGTTGAAAATAAAATGTGTGTGAAATCTTATGGGACTTAACTGCTAAGGTCATCAGTCCCTAAGCTTATACACTACTTAACCTGAATTATCCTAAGGACAAACACACACACCCATACCCGAGGGAGGACTCGAACCTCCGCCGGGACCAGCCGCACAGTCCATGACTGCAGCGCCTTTGATCGCTCGGTTAATCACAAATGTTTAAGTTTTGTGTAGGGAGATTCGGCTGCCCTACCTATGGGTTTTATACAACCCACAATGCCTTCAAAAACCGCATTTGAGATTTCCATATTGTCTTGCTCGCTACGTGCATTTATTAGTGCGACAGAAAAATGAAAGGATATTTTTGTACTGGTATACCTATTCGCTGATGGACTCGGTTTTCGAGTTATTCAGCAAAGACGTGCTTGAACGTAACTTAAGTACGTTTTTCTTGAATAATTCGAGAACTACAGCCTGTAGTGAAAACTTACCCCAGAACAAAATCAACTACATTAAATTTCCTAAAAAAGGTCATGTTCATTTTTTCTTTAGGAATAATAATTTGCGCATAGTGAGCAGGACAATGTGACAATCTGCATTGTTGTATCTGAAGGCGTAGCGGGCTGCATTAAATTCTTAGGCAGGCGCTGCTGATTCACCCTGCATATGCGATTTCTACACAAGCATATAACAATCTAAAGTGCAGGAGCGAATGACAGAAGAGAGAGCTTAATACTTCGTACAATATGATCGTGTAACCAGCTTCCATCTTAACGAAAAACACAAAGTCGCTGAGCCGCGCGGGGTAGCCGCGCGGTCTTGGGGGCCTTGTCACGGTTCGCGCGGCTTCCCCCGTCGGAGGTTCGAGCCCTCCCTCGGGCATGGGCGTGTATGATGTTCTTAGCGTTAGTTAGTTTAAGTTAGATTAAATAATGTGTAAGCCTAGGGACCGATAAATTGGAAATTTGTGGTCAGTCCTCTGGGACCAAACTGCTGAGGTCATTGGTCTCTAAGCCTACACACTACTTAATCTAACTTAAACTAACTTATGCTAAAGACAACACACACACCCATGCCCAATGGAGGACTCGAACCTCCGACGGGGGAAGCCGCCCGAACCGTGATAATAGGGACCGATAACCTCAGCAGTTTGGTCCCATAAAAAAATTACGAAAAAAAAAACAAAGTCGCTGAGTCTCTGCAATACCTAGTGCCTAAATATCGGCTCACCTCCGGGATTCATCACTAGTTAAGCACACGAAATGATAGCAAAATAAACAGTGCGATACAGAAATGATAGAAAAATGAACAGTGAGATACAAATATCACACGAATTGAGTGACTAAAAACCTTGCATATTAGCAAACATTGGAAATAAATGGAACGATCTCACCAAATCTCCGACCTGCTCCCTCCGCTGCTGAACTTCCACAGCTCCTCGCACGATCACCCGGAACCAACTGAGATTTTGAGACTCGAAAATATGGCCCAAGCTAACCGCCGAACCCTCTCCTTGGTTGGAAACGTACGGAACTCACCGAAGGTAAGTATGGTACTCGGCAGTGCCTCAGACAGACACAACTCACAAGAGTCTTCACTGCATATCGATACTAGTTACTGAATGTCTTCGCGAAAGTTTGCGAGTATCAGATCGCGAGTTAAAGAAAACAAGCAAGAATTGACAGGGCCGTTTAACATGCAGTTTTCACAGTATGTGAAAACCACTCTAAAACCGAGGGTTATTCAGCATTCATCTTTAAAATTGCATGGAGAGACATAAAAACAACGAAATGACCGAGCGAGGTGGCGCAGTGGTTAGCATACTGGACTCGCATTCGAGAAGACGACGGTTCAAACCTGCGTCCGGTCATCCTGATTTAGGTCTTGCATGATTTCCCTAAATCGCTTCAGGCAAATGCCGGGATGGTTCCTTTGAAACGGCACCACTGACTTCCTTCCTCATCCTTCATAATCCGATGGGACCGATGACCTCGCTGTTTGGTCCCCTCCCCCAAATAACCAACCAAAGAAAGGCATTAGGAAATTAAGTGGAGAGGAAGATGTAATTATAACTTCAATGAAAATTGAATGGAGGTGGGCAGGTATGTTGTCACCTAAGTGGGTGGTAGACTAACTAAAGCTCTTTGCTGTATACGACATGGTAAGAAAAGACTGAGACGATGGCTTAATGGGAGATCAGTTGATGACGTTAGAAGGAAGGTTTGGCATTAACGTGGGCCAAACCAAAGATTTTAGAAGAATCCGTTACAATCAAGTGAAGACATTGGTTGCAAACACTAGTAAGGGACAGTCGATGAGAAACATGATACATGAGATGCTTGATTCATATTAGTTGCTTATTCCATGATAAACTGAGAAATGGCAGCTCTATTTCCACTTTCAGATCCTCACTAGCGGCAGCTTTGTCAGGATGTGTGCTCATGAATTGGTAAGTGCCAAAAAAATGCATTCCAGAAGTAGTAACTTTTGCAATTTCATGTCAAGAAAATGCTTGTCAGAGATCATTTGCACAAATCCGAGGATGATGTCAACAATTGTGGCCCAGATAAAGATCGAGAATACGTTCCTGATCGCAAATGTGATTCAAAAGTTGTTGGTACTCAGGTAAACGTGAATAATTATTTCAGCAAGTGAACAATGTTGTGTCCCTTTACCATAGTTTACGTGAATTTCCGCGAAAGTATGATGGCAGAGATTTAAGGGCCGTCCTTAATATAAATAACAGAAATGTTCGATACAACACTGAATGCAGTATATTTCAAGTTTTATTTGCAAATGTTCAATGTGGCCACCTTTTGTAACACAACAAATATCTCATCTGTAATCAGTTTCCTGCCAAATCCTATTAAGCCAGACTTTTTTTTCGCGGAAACGGAGGAACAAACTCTCTGCCTTTAATGTAACCCCATACACGGAAGTCCATCGGGGTTAAATGAGATGTGTCTGACAGTTTTCCCAATTGGCACAACCAATAGATTTGCCTTGCTACCACAGTTAAGTAAGGAAGAGGCTCCAGTAGAAGTAGATGTAGTTAAGATGCAACAGAATCTCACTAGGAAACCAACTGTTTCAAAAAAAAAAAAAATGTAGAAAGTAAGAGGAAAGTTCTGTAGCTATGTAGCAGCCATGGAAGAGATGTGTTCCAGATTTTGCAGGAAAAATTAAGTGACCGGTACCAGGTCACAAACTTTTTCAAGCCAAGTGCATGTCTTAGCCAGGTGGTAGAGGATATAGGTTCCTTGTGCAAGGGTTTCTCAAAGCAGGATCATGTGATGATAGTGGGTGGAGTGGGAAACAGCATTGATAGGGATCAGGGCTACAATATTGAGTGCGACCTGGTGAAAATAGCCTGTGCAACGACCCACACCAATGTTGCGCTGGTGTCTCCTTTCGTGTGGCATGATCAGCCCCAGTTGAACAGCTCTGTCCGGAGGGCAAATGTGGAGTTGGATCAGTTGTGTAGGGCGGCCAGTCTGTCAGACACTGGATTGGTTCCTGTCGAGGCTATTGATAGGGGGGATTTCACAAGGCGTGGCCTACACCTCAATAGGAAAAGGAAGGGTAAACTGGCAGGGTTGCTAGTCAAATCCTTTAGGGGGGACAATAGTACTCATGGATGTACCTCTTTTTTAGACTAATATCAGTGTCCAATGAGAAGTTCAGGCAGGCAGGTGCTAAAGAGTTCTAAAACTCACAAGATTCTCAAAACAGTAAAATAAATAATAATGTTACCATATTTAACCAAAATATTGGAGGATTAAAGAAAAATGTAGATTCTCACAAAAGTAAAGTAAAAAAATTATGTTACCATTTTTCACCAAAATATTCCAGGATTGAAGAATAAAGTAGATGAGCTCCTGGTTTGTTTAGACGACATTGAATCTGATATAGATATACTATGCCTGTCTGAGCATCACATTGTGTCTGATATGGAAAAGGTAAATATCAGTGGTTATAAACTAGCTGCACATATGAGTAGAGAGAATAAGGTGAGAGGAGGAGTTGCCATATATGTCAAAAGTTATCACTGTGTAAAAAGCTTAGATACAAAAAAGTTTTGTCTAGAGCAACATATAGAAGCATATGACTTTCGACTTAAAGTGAAGGAGGGCTCTTTTATAATTGTAACAGTATATAGGTCCCCATCAGGAAACTTTCATTTATTCCTGGAAAACTTGGAAGCCTTGTTGTGCTATCTGTCAGATAGGGGAAAGCAAATTATTATTTGTGGGGACTTCAATGTTGATTCACTGAAAGAGTGTAATAGGAAGAATGACCTGGAAGTCTTGCTCGGTTCTTTCAGTTTGACATCTTTCATTAATTTTCCTACTCGGGTAGTAAAGGACAGCAGCACATCGATAGATAACGCTTTTATAGACCAAGATAAGTTTAAAAACATAAATTCTTGTCCTGTTGAGAATGGTGTTCAGCGAGTTACAGTATATGACATAGCTCCAGTCAGTAATTCAAAACTACCGTCCAAAGTTGTGCGTAAATTAATGACTCAACAATTAGAAATTTCAGGGAAAATCTTCAGCATTTAGACTGGGATGAGGTGTACAAGGAACCTGATGCTAATTTAAAATATAACTTATTTCATGATACACTTGGAAAAGAAAGTAGTTAAATCTAATTATAAGAAACCATGCAAAAAGCCTCGGCTTACGAAAGGAATAAAAATATCTTGTTACCACTGTATCTAACAACAAGAAAGAGTAATGACCCAGAAACAGCCAAATATTATAAAAACTACTGTGCGAAATTAAGAAAGGTTATTAAAAAGTCCAGAAGCATGTGCATCATGTCTGAGATTAATACCTCTGATAACAAAATCAAAACAATTTGGAATATTATTACAAGGGAGACAGGGCAACCAAGAGTACAGGATGACAGCATTACCATGAAAGCGAATGGAAACTTGACAAACAACAAGCTGGAAGTCGAAAACATTTTGAATAATCATTTTTTAAATGTTGTAGAGAAAGGAGGATCTAAATGTTCATTAGAAGAAGCAAAGCAGTTAGTGGTAGAGGCCTTACCTACACAATCTGATAGAATTGAAATTACACCCACCTCTCCTTCTGAAATTAGGAAGATAAACTCTCTCAAGAATAATAGCTCACATGGAATTGATGACATTTCCAGCAGGATAATAAACGCTTGTTCCCAAGAGATAAGTGGGATTCTTAGCCACATATGTAATAGCTCTCTGAAGCAGGGTATTTTCCCAGATAGACTGAAGTATGCCATTGTTAAACCACTGCATAAATAAGGGGATACGTCTGATGTGAACAACTAACGCCCAGTCTCTCTTCTGACTGCCTTATCCAACATTCTTGAAAAAGTAATGTATTGTACAGTGGCCTCACACCATTGTAAAAATAAAGTTTTAGTAAAACGTCAGTTTGGTTTCCAGAAAGGTTTTTCAACGGAAAATGCTATATATACTTTCACTAATGAAATATTAAATGCTCTAAGTAACCAGAAGCCACCTGTTGGGATTTTTTGTGATATCTTAAAGGCTTTTGATTGTGTAAGTCATGGAATACTACTAGATAAGCTCAAGTACTGTGGTATGAATGGGACAGCAATCAAACGGCTTAAATCATACCTAACTGGAAGAGTGCAGAAAGTTGAAATAAGCAGTTCACATAATATGCAAAAAACTGGTGACTTCTCAAACAGGGGAACAATCAAGAATTGTTTGCCGCAAGGTTCGGTCTTGGGTCCTCTGCTGTTCTTAATATATATTAATGACTTGCCACACGAAGATGCAAAGTTGATACTTTTTGCCGATGATACAAGTATAGCTATCACACCCAACAGACAAGAATTAACTGATGAAATTGTAGACGATTTTTCTCAAAAAATCATTAAATGGTTCTTTGCAAATGGGCTCTCATTAAACTTTGACAAAATACAGTATATACAGTTCCACACAGTAAATGGAATGACACAATCAATAAATATAAACTTCGATCAGAAATCGGTAGCTAAGGTAGAACATGCAAAATTTCTTGGTGTATGCATTGATGAGGGGTTGAACTGGAAAAAAAAACACACTGAAGATCTGCTGAAACGTTTGAGTTCAGCTACTTATGCTATTAGGGTCATTAAATTAGCTTGCTACTCCTATTTTCATTCTCTGCTTTCGTATGGCATCATATTCTGGGGTAACTCATCATTGAGTAAATGCGTGTTCATTGCACAGAAGGGTGCAATCAGAATAATTGCTGGAGCTCATCCAAGATCATCCTGCAGACACTTATTTAAAGAACTAGGGATCTTCACTGTAGCCTCACAATATATATATATATATATATATATATATATATATATATATATATATATATATATATATATGAAATTTATTATTAACAATCCGAACGAATTCAAAAGTAATAGCAGTGTACATGGCTACAGCACTAGTAGAAAGGATGATCTTCACTACTCTTGGTTAAATCTAACTTTGGCTCAGAAGGCGGCAAACTATGCTGCCCCAAAAGTCTTTGGTCACTTACCTAATGGCATGAAAAGTCTGACAGATAGCCATTAGCATTTAAAAGGAAATTAAAAGAACTTCTGAATGGCAACTCCTTCTACTCATTAGATGAATTCTTGGATATAGTAAGTGGGTAATTTCCCCACGCCTCCCCCCCCCCCCCCAAATAAAAAAAATTAAAAATTATAAGTGTCATGTAATATTTTGTGTAATGTTAAGTCTTGTATAGACACCTTTTATTAATCTGATACGTTCCACATCATTACGAAGTGTCGTATTCATGATCTATGTAACAAGTACTAATCTTATCTAATCTGATCATGGTGGCCAGGAATTGTTCCACCACGCCCAGTCCAAGACGGCACATACAGTACCTACGGAGGCAAGCGGCAATTCACGATGGTTATGTGGTGGAGCGCTATCTTACTGACAAATAAATTCTGTGTCCATATCTTGTTACAGCTGACGTATTAGATACTGTTCAAGCATGTCCACCTACAATTGACTGCCGAACGTGTTCAGTTGCTGCGTCAGAGACAGCTGGCTGACCCTGACTCGGGGTCTTATGTGATACACATCTAGTTTCGGTGAAACATTTGTACCAATTACTAAAAGTTTGTCTTTGAGGTGCTGGGATGCGATATTTAGTCCTGAATTGTCTCTGAACTGAAGTAGCGGATCTAGATTCATGAAACCATAAACAACACTGCGCATGCTCTGCACCGTTGTACGACTAAATAAATGGTGATTGTTTGAATACCTCATTATTTACACATGCCACCTAGCGGGAACGACGGGAACTACCAGTGTTAGGTGGGAATAAAACTTGAAAATATACTGCAACCAGTGCTGTATCAAAAATGTTTGTAAGTTACTTGCCTTTTTCACAATTAAACGTTAATTTTGGATAACTTTTTTATGAACACCCTGTATTGTTTACATGTTGTAGTAAGGCGATAAAAATTAATTTTATGTTGTATTGATTCATATATTAATTTTTGAGGTTATCATCCTTTACTATGGCAAAAATTGGTAATGCGTATCTCAGTATAGTAACTGAAACAATTCGGGCCTTTTAAATTTGTAAAGTTTCACAGTGATGTTTCGTTTACCTGGACGGCAAGTAAACAGTGATAAGGATGCTAAACCGTTCACTCAGTATGCAAGTAAATAAATATGTAGTCAGTAGAAATATTTGAAAACAGTAACTTAACTGAATAATCCAATCGCGATGGATATAGCTGAAATACCTTATTTGTGAGATTTTATTGAAATTTTACTGCGCAATTTCTGAAAAGAATCAACTTGTCCCTAGCCACTGTTGACAGACGAGATCTTCAATTTATTCAACCCTCGCATTTATGTTTCCTATTACACATGCCGCTATTATTCTTTGAAATATAATTTCGCTTGCCCTATTTTCTGTTCTGACATGTTACTGCGCCGGAATCTTATGCCTCAATAAATCCGTCAAGCGGAATTCGTAACGGAACTTAAATTTAGCGGTCAGTTTCAGCGGTTAGATGGGCAGGAAAAGGGTCATAGCTGCTTCGCAACTGTGTCAACGCAGCCAAGAATAGCTTCTTGCCAATCGCGATGCCGCTCGCCATTCCGGACTCGGTGCTCATTATAACTCGTGTGGGCTTCAAGTCTTAGTCATCAACGCTCGTTACAGATGGAACACGTATGTATCGAACGATGGTCCCGTGTGCCAGTGCTGGTAAGGGCCAAGGTATGAATCCTTCTCTTTATACGCCAGAAGGAGACGAAGCTTCCAGAACTACACTACTGGCCATTAAAATTGATACACCAAGAAGAAATGCAGATGATAAACGGGTATTCATTGGACAAATATATTATACTAGAACTGACAAGTGATTAAATTTTCACGCAATTTGGGTGCATAGATCCTGAGAAATCAGTACCCAGAAAAAACACCTCTGGCCGTAATAACGGTCTTGATACGTCTGGGCATTGAGTCAAACAGAGCTTGGATGGCGTATACAGGTACAGCTGCCCATGCAGCTTCAACACAATACCACAGTTCATAAAGAGTAGTGACTGGCGTATTGTGACGAGCCAGTTGCTCGGCCACCATTGACCAGACGTTTTCAATTGGTGAGAGATCTGGAGAATGTGCTGGCCAGGGCAGCAGTCGAACATTTTCTGTACCCCCAAAGGCCCGTACAGGACCTGCAACATGCGGTCGTGCATTATCCTGCTGAACTGTATGGATCGAATGAAGGGTAGAGCCACGAGTCATAACACATTTGAAATGTAACGTCCACTGTTCAAAGTGCTGTCAATGCGAACAAGAGGTGATCGAGACGTGTAACGAATGGCAGCCCATACGATCACGCCGGGTGATACGCCAGTATGGCGATGACGAATACAAGCTTCCAATGTGCGTTCACCGCGATGTCGCCAAACGCGGATGCGACCATCATGATGCTGTAAACAGAACCTGGATTCATCCGAAAAAATGACGTTTTGCCATTCGTGCACCCAGGTTCGTCGTTGAGTACACCATCGCAGGCGCCCCTGTCTGTGATGCAGCGTGAAGGGTAACTGCAGCCGTGGTCACCGAGATGATAGTCCATGCTGCTGCAAACGTTATCGAACTGTTCGTGCAGATGGTTGTTGTCTTTCAAACGTCCCCATCTGTTGACTCAGGGATCGAGACGTGGCTGCACGATCCGTTACAGCCATGCGGATAAGATGCCTGTCATCTCGACTGCTAGTGATACGAGGCCGTTGGGATCCAGCACGGCGTTCCGTATTACCCTCCTGAACCCACCGATTCCATATTCTGCTAACAGTCTTTGGATCTCGACCAACGCGAGCAGCAATGTCACGATACGATAAACCGCAATCGCGATAGGCTACAATCCGACCTTTATCAAAGTCGGAAACGTGATGATACGCATTTCTCCTCCTTTCACGAGGCATCACAACAACGTTTCACCAGGCAACGCCGGTCAACTGCTGTTTGTATACGAGAAATCGGTTGGAAACTTTCCTTATGTCACCACGTTGTAGGTGTCGCCACCGGCGCCAACCTTGTGTGAATGCTCTGAAAAGCTAATCATTTGCATATCACAGCATCTTCTTCCTGTCGGTTAGAATTCGCGTCTGTAGCACGTCACCTTCGTGGTGTAGCAATTTTATTGGCCAGTAGTGTAGTTAGAGGAAAAGTACGATTAGTATCTCGTGGAAGAGAGACAGACTTATGTTTACTGGGGTGCCAATAGGATTGGCGTGAAGCGGTTGAACATATAACGACAGAAATAACACTCGTATCTACTCGGGGTGAAGCGCGCGATCAGCAGTTACAGTTCCCACTGTGCTCCTATTAGCTTTTATCTTTCACTAACAAAATTTAAATTACTCCACAGTGTCTCATACCAGTTAAGCTTGGTGGACCCACTGGAGCTATTTAACAGGTATAATAAATGTGCTACCTCCAAGTTTTGCCCTCTTCTTTTTCTCTCGCTGCTTGTCATCCAAACACAACCTCATCAGCAAAACTCCGTCATAGTGAGGGCCGGTTTGAGGCGCAAACGACACAAACAACGGCTTGGGGATGCCAAGTAGAGTGGGGCGTGTGAGGCGACCACGAGCAAAGTTTGTATATAGGGCGAAAAAGAATACAACTGAAAATTGATACTGGTGAAAATATATATGTTCGAGTGTGAGGCAAATGAAAACCTTAAATGCCGGCCTGTGTGGCCGTGCGGTTCTAGGCGCTTCAGTCTGGAACCGCGTGACCGCTATGGTCGCAGGTTCGAATCCTGCCTCGGGCATGGGTGTGTATGATGTACTTAGGTCAGTTAGGTTTAAGTAGTTCTAAGTTCTACGGGATTGATGACCACAGATGTTAAGTGCCATAGTGCTCAGAGCCATTTGAACCATTTGAACCAAAACCTTAAATTTGTAATAACAAATCGAAATTTCGCGCCGTTATCCTGTAAGTTGGTAAGCGTGCTACAAACAGCGTGCAGAATGGCCTGTAGGTGGCAGCAAAGTGCAGATGTACACATACCGTCGCAGTATCAGTATAAAGATGGCCGCCCCACTTGCGACTTGCACCAGGAAAGAACAGCCGTCTGTTATTCGGTTTTTGCGTAGTGAAGGTGTGAAACTCATTGAAATTCATAGACGAACGAAGGTTCACTACGGTGATGCATGTTTGTCACAGCAGCAAGTATACGAATGGAGTAGGAAGTTCGCAAATGCTGTGACTTCCGTAGAAGACGCTCCTCGTCCAGGTCAGGCATCCCGAGTTGTGACTCCACAGAACATTGCAGCAGTTGAAGCCATAGTAAAGGAAAACTGCCGAGTGACACTGAATGACATTGCACCATGTTTACAGATTAGTCATGGGTCAGCACACCACACTGTGCATAATGTGCTCCAGTTTCACAAAGTATCTGCAAGAGCGGTGCCACGGCAGCTGACTCCTGAAGTGAGAGAACGACGTGTTGATGCTTGTGAAGAACTTCTTCGGCGCTTTGAACGAGAAGGCGATGGCTTACTTGCAAGAATCGTTACTGGGGACGAAACCTGGGTTCACTTCCACCAACCGGAAACGAAGAGAGCGTGCAAGGAATGGCGCCATTCATCATCACCAAAACCAAAGAAGTTTCGAACAGAACCATCAGGGAAGGTTATGCTCTCTTTTGGGACTAAAAAGGTGTCATTTTGGAGCATTACATGCCTAGAGGGACCACTGCCACAGTGCATCATACACAGATCTCCTAAAAAATCATCTGCGGCCTGCAATCAAATCAAAGCGACGTGGATTGCTGTCAGCAGGTGTCCTTTTGCAACATGACAATGCAAGGCCCCACACTGCCCGTAGAACAGTTGCAACAATCACAGACCTGCATTTTGAGTGTCTTCCTCATCCATCATACTCACCAGACCTTGCCCCAAGTGATTTCCATATGTTTGGACCACTCAAAGACGCAATGGGGAGAAAGAAGCTCCGTTCTGATGAAGAGGTACGCCACGCGGTGCATGAGTGGTTGCGCGGACAACCAAAAGAAATTTTTTCTGAAGGAATTTATGCTCTTTGTAAGCGCTGGAGGAATTGCATTGAGCGTGGGGAAGATTATGTTGAAAAGTGATACAGTTTGTACCACTTCTGCACAATAAATAATATTTAAAAAAATGTTTAAGGTTTTCATTTCTCACCCTCGTACATCTGCATCTACATTTACTTTCATTCTTCGCAAGCCACCTTACGGTGCATGGCGGAAGGTCCCGTGTACCACTGCTAGTCCCTTCCTTTCCTGTTGCACTCGCAAATAGAGCGAGGAAAAAATGACAGTTTACGTCATGGGTTTCCAAATAAGGACATTTCAGGTGGAACGCTTACACGTAAACAAAATACGTACTGATATAAATGAAATTATTCTCTTACGTTATAAGTGAATGACGTATATGTTCTTTCAACAGAATATAAATTTGAAAACTGATTAATTACTGATTTTGAAGTCTGATTTACTGTAAAGTTTGATCCGATTCTGAATCTTTTGTTCTTAAGAGTCTAATTTACTATACTCCATGCTCTGTTTTGCACAACTGGTTTATAGTATTTGTGATGTAAAAGTTTAATAAATATTTTAAATGGCGTATCTCTCTTGCTCATCGAATATTTTTATCAGAAGAGGCTTCATTTAATTTCAAATTATTCAATACAATACAAAGAAGTACTACACATGAATATGAACGACTCTGTAAAGTATTTCCACGAAACCTCACTACTTATTATGACTTGATTACGACAATGATATGCCAGTTACACTGTTTAGAGTTTCATTGCGTGAATGATGACGAGCTTATTTCGGCATATTGTCATCGTAGGCTTTTTGTAAATACATTAACACGTGATACTGGAAACTGTAACTGTGATCGTAAAGATATTATACATTCGGTAGGTGTTTTTTACCTTAAGAATAATTTAGATGCTGCCATACGTTATCTTTGTTGGACGTCTTTGTTACCTAGACGTTCATTGTAGACGTACTGTTATATCAGATTTTTAGGTATAAATTAGTCAGTTATAGATTAGTTACTTTCCCTCTTGACAACTTGGATGCCAGTGGATCTGCGATATTACATATTTACATACTCGTAGTAACCATTAGAAATATGTGATGTTCGGAAATTCGGTTATGTTCTGATTATTTTCTTAAGTTTGGTCCTGATTATATCTTTTACCTGAAATTTCGTCTAATTTGTGTTGAGATTATTATGTTTTATTTTTATTTTTACGTAAAATTTTTGTTTTGGTTTGTGGTAGTTCTTCGTGTTGTATCTTCGTTGTATAGTGTTTATGCTGTTACTATACACTATGTGATCAAAAGTATTCGGACACCCCCAAAACATACGTTTTTCATATTAGGTGCACTGTGCTGCCAGATACTTCTTATCAGCACCTCAGTAGTCATTACACATCGTGAGAGAGCAGAATGGGGCGCTCCGCGGAATTCACGGACTTCAAACGTGGTCAGGTGATTGGGTGTCGCTTGGTCATACGTCTGTACGCGAGATTTTCACACTCCTAAACATCCATAGGTCCAATGTTTCCGTTGTGATAGTGAAGTGGAAACGTGAAGGGACATGTCAGCACACAAGCGTACAGGCTGACCTCGTCTGTTGACTGACAGAGACCGCCGACAGTTGATGAGGGTCGTAATGTATAATAGGCAGACATCTATCCAGACCATCAAACAGGAATTCCAAACTGCACCAGCACCCACTGCAAGTACTATGACAGTTAGGCGGGAGGTGATAAAACTTGGATTTCATGCTCATAAGCCACAAATCACGCCGGTAAGTGCCAAACGACGCTTCGCTTGGTGTAAGGAGCGTAAACATTGGGCGCTTGAACAATGGATAAACGTTGTGTGGAGTGACGAATCACGGTACACGATGTGGCGATCAGATCGCAGGGTATGGGTATGGCAAAAGCCGGTAAACGTCATCTGCCGGCGTGTGTAGTGTCAACAGAAAAATTCGGAGACGGTAATATTATGGTGTGGTCATGTTTTTAAAGGAGGGGATTTGCACCACTTGTTGTTTTGCGTGGCACTATCACAGCACAGGCCTACATTGATGTTTTAAGCGCCTTTTTGCTTCCCACTGTTGAAGAGCAATTAGGGGATGGGGATTGCATCTTTCAGCACGATCGAGTACCTGTTCATAATGCACGGCGTGTGGCGGAGTGGTTACACGACAATAACTTCCCTGTAATGGACTGGGCTGCACAGAGTCTTCACCTGAATCGTATAGAACGCCTTTGGGATGTTTTGGAACGCCGACATCGTGCCAGGCCTCACCGACCGACGTTCATGCCTCTCCTCAGTGCAGCACTCCGTTAAGAATGGGCTGCCATTCCCCAAGAAACCTTCCGGGAACTTATTGAACGTATGCCTGCGAGAGTGGCAGCTGTGATCATATTGAATTCCAGAATTACCGATGGAGGGGCCACGAGTCATTTTCAACCAGGTGTGCGTGTGTGTGAATTTCTAAGGGACCAAACTTCTGAGGTCATCGGTCCCTAGACTTACACACTACTTAAACTAACGTATTCTAAGAACAATACACACTCCCATGCCCCAGGGAGGACTCGAACCTCCGGCGGGAGAGTCAACCAGATGTCCGGATACTTTTGATCACATAGTGTAGAGCGCGGAATTAGCCGAGCGGTCTAGGGCGCTGCAGTCATGGACTGTACGGTTGGTCCCGGCAGAGGTTCGAGTCCTCCATAGCGCGTGGGTGTCTTTGTTCGTCCTTAGGATAATTTAGGTTAAGTAGTGAGTAAGCTTAGGGACTGATGACCTTAGCAGTTAAGTCCCATAAGATTTCACACACATTTGAACATTTTTGCCGGTCAGAGTGGCCGAGCGGTTCTAGGCGCTACAGTCTGGAACCGCGCGACCGCTACGGTCGCAGGTTCGAATCCTGCTTCGGGTATGGATGTGTGTGATGTCCTTAGGTTAGTTAGGTTTAAGTAGTTCTAAGTTCTAGGGGACTGATGACCACAGTAGTTAAGTCCCATAGTGCTCAGAGCCATTTGAACCATTTTTGAACATAGTGTAGATGTGTGTTACTTAGTATCTCTGGTTTGTTTATTTTGCCCGTTTTCCTGTTTTATGATGTCAATAAAGTTTGCAATATATTTTTTGTATTTGGTGTTGGTTTGTTCGCTGAGTAAATTTCAAAGGTTATTGTGTGCCGTGTGAATATCTTTCTGTTTTTTCAAAGATGTCCATGATTTCTCCCTTTTGCATAACATGGAGGATTCCCAGTGCTTCGTTTATGGACTTTACGTCGTATTTTTCTGTTTCCTCATGTTGAAAGAATGTGGTGGGTTCTTTTCACTGTCTCTGGTGTGCTCTTTGTCTCTAAAGTTGAAGTTTCTTTCGGTTTGTCATATACAGAATTTGTGACATGTGTTACATGAAATTTTTAAAAATACTGGGGTTGTTATGAATGGGAACTGTCGAGTTGCCTTTGTAGATTTTGTGTTTGAGGCTGTGTTTGTTTTGATATGCAAAGACGATGTTGGTTTTGTTGAAGAATTTGTTAATTTTGTTTGAGATGTTTCCTAGATAAGTTGTGGTTACGTATGTTGCTTTCTCCTTTTTCGTTGTGTGTGGTGTGTTAGTGTTATTTACTGAATACCTTACGATGGTAATGTACTGAAATGAACTTATTGTGATTTATGCAAGAAAACT
Organism: Schistocerca americana; assembly: GCF_021461395.2. Lineage (NCBI taxonomy): Eukaryota > Metazoa > Arthropoda > Insecta > Orthoptera > Acrididae > Schistocerca > Schistocerca americana. The sequence continues at coordinate 223,405,810 of NC_060119.1, forward strand.
CGTATAAAGAGCGGTGTAATTGGTATATGGTTATCGTAATCATGTTACGCAGTGACATATTTTGCACTGCAGGCCCCAAGGCGAAAGAATACATACTACTTGTATGTCACATTTCTAACAGCCATGTAGTTGTTGGGCACGACACAAAAACAGTGTGTGTGCTGTCAGTACTGAACAAGATGGCTAAAAGTATCCCCCGTACTGTTCCGGACTTCGAGCTAGTCTTCGCTTAACCTTCCGCACTTCCCCTCATCTCTCCTCCTCCCCCCCCCCTACCCCCCACCAACTCAAGAGTTCGTTAAAAAGTGAACAAGCTGCAATACCGAGCGAGGTGGTACAGTGGTAAGCACACTGGACTCGCATTCGGGAGGGCGACGGTTCAAACCCGCTTCCGACCATTCTGATTTAGGTTTTCCGTGATTTCCCTAACTCACTTCAGGCAAATGCCGGGATGTTTCCTTTGAAAGGGCATGGCCGACTTCCTTCATCATCCTTCCGTAATCCGGTGGGACTGATGACCTCGCTGTTTGGTCCCCTCCCCCACACCAACCTGCAAACCAACCAAGCTATAGTCGTACGTCCAAATTTCTAAAATTGGCGAGTGACACACAGTGATGGGAACCGCTGTCCTATACGCCTCTGAATACAATAACCGAAGCAAAAACATTCCGGTATACATGGAGCCGCAAACAAATTACGAATGTGTGTTTACGAGTTGCCACTGACCTCAGTATGAAATACTGCACTAGTAGATACAAATGAAATGTAATCTATTCTATTAAGTCCCCATCTACTCTGCGCAACAGAGTTAAACGGTCACTTTTTCGAGTTGCCTTAACTGGCTCTCATTGTGACGTAGAAGTTTGAAATTTGGCTCAAAGGTGCGTACAACCTTCCTCTCTAATGATGCAAATGCGTGGCGGTCTGCGACGTTACCGTCGGGGTCGGCGGCGCTTCAAACAACAAGGTGTCGACACGTGCGAAAAGAAGGCCAGAGATCAGAAGTTCAGGTGACGTATAAGATAGGTTAATGATGTGAGACCTGAATTTCTCCTGGCGTATACAGTTTTCAAATAACTTACGTGAATTCAGCCAGGTAATATTCACAGCGACCGCCGATATATCGGCGGGAGTACATCCCTCTATCGGGTGGTACACAAGGAAGGGGTTCCTTTCCGTTATATAGTGAGCAATATCGGCGCTCCGACATATCGCGTTGCCAAGTATCTTGCTTCTCTGTTAAACCCACAAGTTGGTCGGTGTGAACATCATATTCCTTACTCACTTGATTTCTTACGCCGTTTGGATGGAATGCGGTTGAATGGCTCTGATATTTTAGTAAGTTTTGATGTGGTCTCTCTCTTCGTCTTCCTCTGATCCGTTGCGGTTAATTGAGGTTAGGTTTGGTGTTCATTAACTAATCTCTTTCGACATGTGTTGACATCCACTTACTTTTTAGACAGATGAAGTTGCGACGGGTAGCCCGTTGTCTCCTGTGACTGCAAATTTGTTTATGGAAGACTTCGAGGAACGTGTATTCGAGTCGGCGCTTTTGAAACCCGTCAGGTTCTTTAGATATGTTGAAGACACTTTTGTTGTTTGGCCACACGGTAGGTAGAATTTGAATGCCTTTTTAGAACATCTGAAATCGATCCACCCGAACATTCGTTTTGCGATGGAGGAGGAAGAGGATGGTTGCCTACCCTTTCTTGACGTTTTGGTTCGGAGGAAGGTTGATGGATCACTGGGACATGCAGTTTACCGGGAACGTAATCACACTGACTTGTATTTATAGGCTGATAGTTGCTATCTTGAGTGAAAGAGAAGAAGAATTACATGGTCTACTGAACGGAATGAACTGTCTAATGAGTACGGTGTATGAATTGAGAGTAAATCGAAGAAAGACGAAGGTAATGAGAAGTAATAGAAATGAGAACAGCGAGAAACTTAATATCAGGATTGATGGTCACGAAGTAGATGAAGTTAAGGAATTCTGCTACCTAGGCAGTAAAATAACCAATGACGGATGGAGCAAGGAGGACATCAAAAGCAGACTAGCAATGGCAAAAAGGGAATTCCTGGCCTAGAGAAGTCTACTAATATCAAATAAGGGAAGTGAAATATGGACTGTGGGAAAAGCGGAACAGAAGAGAATCGAAGCATTTGAGATGTGGTGCTACAGACGAATGTTGAAAAATAGGTGGACTGATAAGGTAAGGAATAAGGAGGTTCCACGCAGACCAAAAAAAGAAGTTATCTTCACCCGGCTCAGCGTGAAGGGGGACTTCGTACCTTGGTACCCAGATCACATGTCGTTTCTGACACTGAGACTGCTGGCTGAGTTGGCTCATCTTGAAGCTACATTTCGTCAGAATGGTTATAGTGAAAGACAGATTCAACGTGCTTTGCGCTGTCGACAAACTGTGCATCGAGTGACTGATGATATTACTGAATGGACACCGAAGTCTACTGCGTTTTTGCCTTACGCAGGAAGCACTTCCAACAAGATCGGTCGTATTTTACGGAAATACGATGTGAAATTTGTTTTCCGACCTCCACCTAAAATTAGGGTGCTTTTGGGTTCTGTTAAGGATGATCTTGGTTTGCGTAAGGCGGGTGTATATCGCATTCCTTGTAGCTGTGGCATGGCATACATTGGTCAGAGCATAACCGGCACAACTGATTACAGCAGCGAAGTAGATCTGCTGTTGCCGAACATTGCTTGGATACTGGTTACCCTATGTTATATAACAATACCGAGATATTGGCATGCACGTCCAGCTATTGGGGCAGTGTTATTAGGGAAGCTGTTGAGGTTAAATTAGGGAACAACCTCGTAAACAGGGATGGAGGTTTTTGTTTAAACTCTGCATGGATTCCTGCTGTCTCCCATGTCAAAAAATAGCGGGACAGAGTCAATGTTACCTCAACTGCTAGCTCGTAGTCTTTGACTATGGATACCTCTGACTTTGGTCATCTTTGGTGGCACTAGTGTTCAGTGTGTGTGTGTTATCTTTCTTGAATTTCTCTAAGAATCGGGGTTTTAAATTTGCTTGTGCATCGCCTGTCTGTTGCAGTTTGTGACTTGAAAACGGCGGGGTGTACTCCCAACGATATATCGGCAGTCGCTGTAAACATTACCTGGCTGGATTCCCGTAAGTTGAAACTTCCTGGCAGATTAAAACTGTGTGCCGAACCGAGACTCGAAATCGGGACCTTTTCCTTTCGAGGGCAAGTGCTCTACCTATTCTCATTCTTCCCGTAAGTCGTTTGAAAATAGGTTCATGATGTCATATTGGCACCAAATTTCACCATAATGCATGCACCGCACCTCTCCGTGATCAGGTCACAGGAGGGCTGGAAAACCATACGCACCCTTTGCCACTTCGGATAACATTCAAATTTCATCGAACGGTTTTGAAAGGTCCCTAGTGGTTACACCCTGTACACCAGAGCATAAACTGCGGTTGCGATGCAGATGCAGTCCGAAGGGGTGCGATGGCTTGGAGGAACGTTTGATCGTCTGGAGGGTGTCAGCAGTGTGAATGGTTGTCAAGAACGTCGTCCAGTTGCCTATCACACTGCCAACTGTCGTTTTCGACAGAGAAATGTGTTGGAATCATCACCCTAAAGAAAGAAATGTTTTCATTGACGTCTTTTAATGCTATCCTGTAAGACTTTTCGTTTCAGTTCTGAGCGACAATTTGTGTGAAATGCTTTCCTCGGCCGCCCATAAGGAAAACACGTGATTTCAACGTTGTGTGTCGCGGTTCTGACATCCATTGCAGAGATGTCAAGAGAAGGGATGAAATGTGGGTAAGAGGCGGTGTCCCGACCTTTCCATCGTCTGACACGTCCACGGCGGCGTTGGGCAGAATTTTGGTCAACAATTCTGCAGTTCATTTACTTACAGGTGAATTAATGGAAGACAAAATTTATTGCCCGAGTACTTAACTGGGCGAAACAAATTGTACTCGATTCGCGACACTTTTATCGTGAGATTTGCATGGAAATGTGCCTCCGACAGGACGACAGACTTGGCGGTGAAAGGAAGGTTGTCGAGATAGAAGAATCCCAATTTGGGAAGAAGTTCGGCAGAGATGACGAAAGATCGGAAAATGGGTGTTTGGTACCATCCAAAGGCTGCAGCGACGGTGTACAATCCGAATCAATAAAATATGTTCCACTTTTTTTTTCTCGGTTTGCCTAGGTGTTCCAAACTAGTTCTATTAAGGCTCATTACGGACAATATTTTATCAGGAACCAGTATAATGTCAGACTGTTTCTCGTCCTACAAATTTCTACAGCACGAAATTTTCCAGCGTCTCACCGTAAACCATAAAGTGAAGGACCTCGACACAGATGCTCATACAAATGCCATAGAGGGCACACGAGCCGCTATTAAACGATCTCTCCGTGGCACTAGACAGTGTAAATCAGTTTTTGTTCTCATCGCTTTGAATATGTCTGGATTAAGCAGCACCGACTAAGTCACATTTATTGTCATGTTTCTTGTAGGCTGCAGCGACGGTGTACAATCAGAATCAATAAAATATGTTCCACTTTATTTTTTACGTTTTTTCTTTGTTAACTGTCGTTCCTAATACTAGTAAAAATTTCTTCGCTTTTGCTGGTTGTTGCAAATATCCCTCGATTTATCTCCAACATTCTATTCCGTTTTATTTCGAGTATTTCACTGTCCTCGAGGATGTTGTCAGGCAGGTAGCTAATAGCACATGTTTCATTGCTGTGAGTGAAAGGAGCAGCATTCCCACAAATAAACTCATTTGTCAGAAATATTTTGCAGTTTCCTGTTAGTTTGTCATGACTGTCGAGGATGTCGTTAGGCAGATTCCTAACAGCACAGTTTTAATTGCTGCGAATGAAACGAACACCAATCACATTGATAATCTGACTTGTCAGAATTACTTTGCTGTTTTCTGTCAATATGTCATGAGTGTTGAGTATATGGTTATTTAGGAACTTGTGAGTATAGCTTAAATTGTTACGAGTGAAAACGAGCAGCAGTCATATTTACACTGCTGCTTGTCCAAAATTAGTTTCTGTTTTCTACGAATATGTCCAGATTTTCGTGTATGTGACTATGGAAGAATCAAACACAACAGCTCAACTTTCTGCGAGTGAAACTGGCTTGTTATTACATAACTACGTAGGCTTCCGTGACCAGTGTCACGATGATTAAAATTCTTCTCGGTGTTGTACCGCGTCATTGTATAAATTACTTTAATTATAAACTAAAACCAATGTTTCGCTCGTATTACAACGACCTTCCTCAGGGCAAGACTGGTTTTGGTGGAGAATCTTCCTATTTATTGCAATACGTCATATTTTTGATGCTTTATTGACCCTAGAACATAACTGACTGCTCTGTTATACTTTGTGTACGCGATACTACCGCCATCAAATGACTTTTATCATCTCAAAGTATATTCTTATGGAACCTGTTCATTGCAAAAGGAATACTCTCCGACGGTTATGACAACAACGTTATGAGATGGCGACGAACGTCAACCGAAGTAAATCTTTCCAATTTTGCTTGATCCCAGGCACCAGGAAGCTTAGCAGCAAGAGACCATACAACGAGCATGTAAAACACAATGGCGCACTTACTTGGAAGGCAATTCGGAATTTTCTGCAGCTCACTCCCTGTGTAGCCTCTTGATACAAAATTAGAGACTGGGAGCTTATCATTAGCCACGTGGCTGGAAGTTCCCGCGTCAAAACCCCCAAAAGGTGGAGGAATAATTCTCCCATACTGATAGAATTATTAATAAAAGACATTACGACAGCGGTGGAAATTTTTAAACGGTGTAACTCCTGCAATAGATCATCTGTGGAGTTCGGCAATATACGTCAATGGTCTGGGTTGGAGTAGCGATGTGTTCCACAGTTTTAATCTATCTGGATGTCTCAGTGCAACAAAGACTATACTGGCGAGTGGCGGCACAATCCTCCAAGTTTTCCTATTGTCGCCTTCGTACTTATTTATAACCTGCTGACTGCTTCCCGTAACACGTTGCCAGCTTTGAGTGAAATGTTTGACTTTCAAAACGGCGAGGTGAGCCGGACTTGTTCACTTCTGTCAGACAGTACAACAGCATTTTTGGCACGTCTGTTGCTTTGGTATCGCTTTCGGGCGACTTTTTCTGTCGTCTGGACAAATTCTGGGCTGGTGCAGGCACCTGAAAGACTGAAGCAGTTGGATACAGAACAAAGTTACACGATTCATAAAGATTTGATACATACACACACATATAGTTTCAAATCTGCAAAATGCGTTCGCAAGACGATATTTTCAGTCACACGGGTTTAAATCTAGGTTAACAACAAAACATTTCATCGTGCCACTCAAATTTCAAAAGTGCACCAACTGGTAATTTAAGTAATGGATGATAAATTTTCGTGAGAAATGCCGTAACAACAAAATTTTTAAAACATTATGCACTCAATGTTTTAGATCAATGTTTTAATTTAGTTATGCATTTAACAAGATGTTTCGTGTATCAATATTAGGTGCATTATTCAAATTGCTCCCTGTTTTAAATTAATTGCGTTACATCTTTTATATAATATCTTTGTTACATTTTACTATGGCATAATATGAATGCCTTTCCTCTCTCTCTCTCCCACCTTCCCCCTTCCCCTACCCATCGCCCATACACATGGTTTGTACAATGCAAAATAGGTTTAGTAAAATGCTGGATGCCACTGAATGTCGTCACTCGTGTACTATAGGGCTGCTCCTTTCACTTTGCTGCTTATGACTATATTCTTTTTTTTTTTTAATTGACTTTTCACAACTCGTGATTAATTAGGTACAGTTTCAAGAATTTTAAATTTTTAAACGTTGTCACTACGTTATTTCGTTTACAGACGATCATTAAATCTGATCGAAGCTATCAGACGTGAATACTTGCAACTGAGACTATTACAATAAACATTAAAAAAATGTAACTTTATGTACATTGAGCGTAAAGGACGAATTATGAGGTCGAATTACAGGTAGTAGTGCTCTCAGATGCTTCAGCGAGTTCTATTCAGAGTGACAGCATCCCACTCATTGTAAGAAACTCATGTTACTGATATTATGGATCCATTTACACCGAGGTGACTGAATTCGAAATACGACATTTAACTGAGTATGGAATAGGGCGAGAAAGGTCATGTCATTCTTCTCCGATTCGAATGTCGGTCTATTAATTTTACGAAATATTATTGTAATTCGTCACTATTGTTACGTAAGCCACATTTCTTGGAATGGTAAATGAGTAGTAGTTTCCTGCTTTTAACGCAGAAATCGATTTAAGTGAAATCTCCAGGTCTTTGTAACAAAACACGAAATGAGCTGTGGTCCCTTTTGTTGCACTACATTTTTGGAATGCACTGGAATCAATTGTTAAAATTGCTGCACAGTGAATATACTATGTGTGCTACTAGCAGTCTGCTGATTTAAGATCACACCAATAAAAAAACACTGAACTAAATAGTACCTTTAGTTTGTTTATTGCAGGCTACCTCATCTTTTTTTATGAGCATCATGTTCCCAAGTATTTTGAGTCTTTTTTCTGATTAACTGAGTTCATTGTAATAAGATTTCTTCAGTTCTGCTGTTCATTATACATAGTAATTGCTGAGAATGATCTCTAAGACACAAACAGACTCAGTTTATCTTATGAGAGCTTTTCGTAGCGAAATCAGTCAAGAATTAGAATCGAGGCTATACTTCTTTTGCTCGAAGAATTTCCTTACCCCAAAGATTGTGAACGATGGACCCGAAATGGTTCTGAGAGACGCCACATACTGCAAAGAGCAAGAATATTCCGAATCATCGCAAAGCTTCGAGAGTCCAGATATTCTTGCAGAATCTCTTTATTCACAAAAAATTAATTTTGTCTAAGCGTATTGAATGAATAATGTGATCGACTTATAGGTATTATTTGTCTCAGTTATTTCAACCGTTCCCAATCAGAACGGGAACACGTTTGAAGTGCGTTTGAAATGCCACTAATTTTAAGGAAATTGAGTTTAAAAGCTTTAAGTATTATCTTTAACATCTCGTTTTCTGATATTTAAAACAATGCAGTATTAATTTTTTATTTGAACTGATTGCCATCTAAGCAGTACTGGGGGTTTCTTGTGGTACCAGTCCAGCGTAGTCACATGACTGTACCGCCATACTGTTGGAAAACATGCTTGAAAGCTATGTTATGCAGGTTACATAGAAATTGACCCAATCGCAATTCAACTTACTAGGATATTTTTGCGCTTGGTAGTACGCTAGTAGTTAGTCTATTACCGATGTAGGCACAGCCTAAGTTATTCAAAAACAAGATTAACATGGATTGTACTTGAATAGGATTACGTATTTGGTTAAACGATTATCCTCAGTTTAATCTCTTCCCCTTATTTTAGTATATCTTTAACAGTTTCATATCGGCAAGAAGCTAATGCAGCAGAAAAATATTTGTCAAAAAACAGTTCCCTTCCAGTATAGGCTACTGTGTAGCTCTGCAATCTACCGTCGGCCGCAGGTTACATTCGTATTGCTTATAGTTTGGAGGAGCAAGCCTTCGTGGCATCAGCACTACTCATAGATGAGGCTTCGGTTTTATTCTTAGACGATGGAACTACATGATTAACCAGCAATTAGTATTCAACTATTTTTGTTGATTTGATACGTACAAAACGTTCGGAAGAAGAACTTAATTTGGTCATCAGTCATATTTTACGAACTAACTCTTTCTACGTCGGAGAACTTTAGAAATCATTAATTACAATTGTTATATTGTTTCTTTTTATTATTTTCGTTACTAATTTTTATTAGTTTTTACTTTTATATATAGGGTTTTAATGGGGTATGAGAGTATAACAATTTAGTTTGGGAATTAATACCCACCGTGTTTTACAATCCTAGCCCAGAAAACAAAGACAACAAATCAGCATTTAATTCGGAGATGTTTATGAATACTATTGCTTGGTAAAGACTGCTGTTCGAAAATTATCTCAGGCAGTTACAGTAGGGAGCTGGGCTGTGATGAACCCAATAGAGCATTTATCAGTCCCTGTCACACGCGACACACACAGTTTCTGTGGATGCAGGGAAATAATTCATTCGACTCCTTATGTAGGTAATGGGGGAAATCGCTTTTTTAAACGATGACGACAACAGAAAGCACGGCTCTCGGATACCAGTTATCGTGGAAATTACAAGGCTAGTACTATCAGTTCCGACCTTTGAAGTAGAAACAGCTTCTATGGAAATGAAGAGAGGTAAATCTACTGGATTAGATTCTCTTTTATAGAATTATTTCAGAGAATGACAAGGCAAAAATGACAGATTTGTGTAAATCGATATACGAGCATGGCCAGAAGACTGTGTGAAGACAATAATGGTTCCAATTCCCAAAAATCAGGTACCAAGAAACACTCAGAATACAGAACAATAAGCGTCAACTCTCCTGCTGTGAAAATTATGTTGAGCGTATTGAACTGTACACTGGGAGAGAACAAATGGTAAGAGCAGTTTTGTTCGAGAAAAGGGAGAGGTACAAGAGACGCCGTTGGAGTAATTAGAATAATTGGTGGAATACATACAGGAAGTGGAAAAGGGATCAGTTTGTGTTCTTAGATCTAGAAGAGGCTTTTGACCGAGTGACATGGGACAAGAAGATGAATATCCAAAATTGAAGAAGGCGAAGGGGAAGGATAATAGACGAATTAAGAGTTATACACAGGGCAGAAGGCCACCACGAAGCTAAAACATGGTAAAAAGCTGGTTTGTAAACGGAAGAGGAGTAAGATAGGGTCGTTGTCTTTCAGAAACTCTTTTTACTATATGTACGAAGACGTATACCGAAGACTTGATAATGAAGACGCTAATACCAGAAGAGAAGCAAGAAGTAAGGACAGGTGACAGGAATTGCTGATGACATGGTACTTATTGTAGATAACACAATCTCTTTTCAAAAACCGTTGACAGACTTCAAGAAAGACTGCAAGAGCACGGAATGAAAATCAACACAACGAAAACTAAGGTGATCAGATTACATGGAAAAGAAAATATAAAAGTGAAAACAACAGAAGGTCAAATGGGAGTAGTTGCACAGCACAGATGTTTGGGGAGCATGCTGACTGGTAACTGGAGGAGTGAAAAAGAAACAAGATCAAGAAATGCAGTGGCAAATCAAACTCAGAAAAGAAATACTTTTGAAGCACCGAATTTATGAAAAAGTTCGGTTACATGCTTCGTGTTCAGTGTTTTTCTGTATGCTCCACAATTGTTCAAAAATGGCTCCGAGCACTATAGGACTTAACTTCTGAGGTCATCAGTCCCCTAGAACTTAGAACTACTTAAACCTAACCAACCTAAAGACAGCACACACATCCATTCCCGAGGCAGGATTCGAGCCTGCAACCATAGCGGTCGCGCGGTTCCAGACTGTAGCGCCTAGAACCGCTCGGCCACACCGGCCGGCCAAGTGTTCTAATTTGCTAGTCCTTCCCACAAACGGATGGGGCATTAACCCTGTTGATCTGGAATGTTATCGAGTGCAACACAGGCGACTGCATGGCTTATGCATAAGTATTTGATGTCCATATTTCTGGACATTGAAGAGGAAATAAAAAGACCAAAGTGAAGCAATCGAGATGTGGCTTTCTGTGGATAAAATGAAGAACAGTGAAGTACTGGAAAGGGTAAAGAAATAAAGAACTCCCCTATACCTGGGTAAGAAAAGGAAAGTATACTGACTGAAACACATGCTTTGAAGAAAAGGAATTCTGACAACAACTATTGAAGGTACAGTGGAAGGACAGAAGCAAACAGGAATGAGAAGAATAAAAATACTGACCGGACTACGAAGCAGTTGGTCTGGAACAGGACCAGATGGAGACAGCAGTTGTATCAGGAACCTGCCAAAAGGCATAGGATGTTGAGGGCGATATTCAGTTGCTGTCATCATTGTTATACACTTGTGAACAACACGTGAGAGTCATATGGCTAGCGAAAACATTAAACTGAGCCAGTGCAAAACTGTAGCGAAACGGGAAGGGGAGTACATTGTCCGAAAAATAGAAATGAGTTCCATGGACGTAAATCAATGCTTCCCAACGCAGAACGTCTATAATCTTAGTAAGTTTAGCCTTTCTCCAGAAGCATCGTCGGTCGAACGTTCTCATGCCTATGTTAACAGCCATTGGCAGAAGCCAGCATAAAATCTGTGTACTTTGTTAACGTTACTGCAGATCACTTGCATCCCTCCAGAAGTGGCCAGTGCCTCGCCTCCTCGGCTTGGTATTTTCAGCAGCACTGCCGTTTTTCTGCATTGCAAGTCCTTCCCACAGATGGGTGGGATATTAATCATGTCGATCTGGAATGTCGTCGAATGTAGCGCAAGCGATTGCAAGAGATCTGCACAAACATGTGATGTCTACATTTCTTGCCTTGTACCAAAAACTTGTAGAAGTCAGGGAATTGTTTACGTCCCATGGTCATACCAACAGGCTACAAAGCAGGCTATAATTATGTTCTGAGCTACCATAGCAGCTAAAGAAGCATACCGCATGTTGACGCCGTACATACCCTGGAACCAAACAACCTCCAGCTGTTCGACTTCATTAAGTAGAGGGAGTGAAGCGAAAATACGGCTGTTTCAGATTTAATGGTTGCTTGGAATAAACTAATTTCACAAAGAATGGGCAAATACGTCAGATCAAAAAATAAAACTGAGAAATTGATTGCTAAGCACCTTCGTAGTTGGCAGCAAACATTCAGATCTGATAACAGAAATATGGATAGGCTAAGAGCCGAAGGAATGATGGAAAGAAGGTTTAAGATTAACGGCTCGTCAATGTAGAGGTCGTTGGGGACAACCAACGAGCGCAGTTGGAGGTACGCGAAGGAAGTAAGCGATTGAGGTCTGTTTCATAAATCATACTGCCATTCACGTCAAATCACTTAATACAACCGCGACATACCGCGACATAGCTATATCAGAATTGCTCATGCGGGAATGTGAACCTTATTCCTTCTGGACAGAATCCAGTATCTCAACACCCGCGCTAAGCCTCTCGGATGAATAAAAACTTCTTTACAAACTTCGAAGGACGATAAAGTAGCCGAAAACGTGTTTGCTGTAGATAGGAGAATGATATGAAAACACTACTAGCTTTGAGTTCTCGGGCCTAAGTGTCTAAGTTGCAGAAGAGAGTGAAATTCTAATGCCAGTTGTTGCAATCTGAGTACGCTTTATTAATGGCAAGCCGACACATTCTTACGACAGTCCGCTTAAGTAACATTTCTCGAACGAATCTGGGTGTAGCACTTGCTGACAAGTGTATAGGAGAGGAAGACAGTTGGCTGGCCACCAAGATCACCAGATTGGGCACCGCTGGCCTACTTTCTGTGGGTCCACGTAATGAATTTACGCTATTCAAAACCTCGTGACCCTCATTTTAGCGGCTTTCGAAACGGCCAATCAAATGGGAGAAAACTGTGGTCAAGTCTGACAGTTTGTTCACATCAGATATGTACACTACCGCCCATTAAGTTTAATAAACCTATATTGCTTATGTTCTACAGGATAATTTATTGAGGTAACCGGTTAAGCAAAAAACTGGTTAACTTAAAACATTTATCTTGTAGAACATCAGCAGTATACTGCTTTTCATTTATTATGATGTTGTTCTACCAAGAAACGACGGAAGAATAAGTTGACATTCAAAAATTCTGTTAACTGACGTCTAGTTCCATGTAGAGAGCATATAATACCATTGTGGCGGTTAATAAGCAAGGGATTAGTAAAATATTGATAAACATGTCAGGATTGTGTGTGTGTTTCATTTACATGCACTATTACCCATAAGAGTGTTGTATAGTTACCTGAACTAGTGTGTGTGATTTTCCAGTGTGACAAATGAATGCCCACTCCACACTGTCCTGTTATTTCCTGTGTGTTGCGATGTTTGCAGTGTACTTCAATCTTCGGAATTGTATGGGTGACGTTTTTACGAAAGTTAGACGGTGTACCGCCAGACTCATACATTGTACACATCAACGTGAATAGTCGTTCTGTTGCTACTCCCCCCCCCCCCCCCCCCTCCAATGATTTTAGAAATTCTGATGAAATGTTAATGAATAACTCGATCTAAAATCTTCCAAAGCTCTTTTAAATTCTGATCCAAATACTAGATACCCTATCTCTTCTATACCGACCCCTATTTCTTCTTCTATTATCACGTCATCAGACAAGTCTTCGTCCTGATACAGGCCTCCAATGTAATCTTTCCACTTACCTGCTCTCTCCCCTTTATTTAACAGCCACTCTTGCTTTTAATTTCGGCAAAAGTTGTTTAGTCTTGATCTATTCTCATGACAGCAGATTAACTCCAGTTTACACTGGAACCAATATGCAGTCATTAGAATAGATCAAGACCAATCAGAACAAGTGAGAATACGACGTGGCGCCAGGCAGGGCTGTATAATATCACCGATACTCTTAACATGTATTCAGAACACATATTCAAAGAAGCCTCCTTACTTGACGTGGGAGAAGGAATCTCAGTGAATGGGGTCACACTCAACAATTTTCGTTATGGAGATGACACCGTGGTGTTTGCGGATACAATGGAAGGGCTGCAGAAGCTGATAAACAAAATTTCTGAAACGAGCAAGAAATACGGCTTGGACATCAACACAAACAAAACAAAATTTATGATCATCAGCAGGAAGAACATTCGAGGTGTGAATTTGTACATCAATGGCACAAGCATTGAGCGAGTTTCACGGTACCCGTATCTGGGCACCATCATTAACGAAGCGTGGGACAACTCGCAGAAGATAAAGTGTCACATCGGAAAGGCGAGGAGTGTTTTCAACTCGATGGTTCAAATGGCTCTGAGCACTATGGAACTTAACTTCTGAGGTCATCAGTCCCCCAGAACTTAGAATTACTTAAACCTAACTAACCTAAGGACATCACACACATCCATGCCCGAGGCAGGATTCGAACCTGCGACCGTAGCAGCACCGCGGTTCCCGACTGAAGCGCCTAGAACTGCTCGGCCACCCCGGCCGGCCCAACTCGATGGGCTCACCCTTTAAGAGTCAGGATCTTACCATGAACACAGAAATGCGGCTCCTCAAGTGCTGTGTGTTCTCGGTTCTCTTGTATGGTGTGGAAACATGGACCCTTACAAAGGCAACCACTGCCAGACTCCAAGCCTTTGAACTCTGGCTATACAGAAGAATGTTGAGAATATCATGGACTCAAAAAGTGACAAACGTCGAGGTTCTACGTCTAGTTAACAAAAGCCCAGAGCAGTTCAACATCATCAAGTGTCGCAAACTACCTTGGCCACTCCATGAGGAATTAAAAAAGATATGAGCTGCTTCAGCGTATCCTGCAAGGAAAAATCGAGGGAAAGAGACCTCCTGGTCGAAGAAGAATTTCCTGGCTCGACAACCTTAGATCTTGGTTTAATATTAGCTCGGAAGAACTGTTTCCCACTGCAACTAATAAAGACAGAATAGCCATGATGATCGCCAACGTCCGTAGCGGACAGGCACGCTAAGAAGAAGACTTCAAGAAGAAAGGTTGTTTTGATTTTTCTGTATGCTGAGCCAGTTCTTCCGACAATCATTTCTTTTTCGATTTCTTCACATTTTTCGTGCAGCCATTTTGTCTTAGCTTCCCTGCGCTTCCTATTTATTTCGATCCTAAGTGATTTGAATCTCTGTATTCCTGACTTCCGTCGCTCTACTACAGTGTTTTTTGTGTCAACTATGGTTTCTTCGCAGTTACCTTCTGAGGACCTATGTTTTTCTTTCCAAATTCTGTGACTGCCCTCTTTAGAGATGTCATTTCCTCCTCAATCGAACTGCCTACTGAGCTGTTGCTTATCGCAGTATCTATTGCCGGAGTGAACTTCAAGCGTCTCTCTTCATTCCTTAGTACTTTCGTATCCCACGTGTTTGCGGATTGATTCTTCCTGATTAGTCTCTTAAACTTCAGCCTACTCTTCATCACTACTAAATTGTGATCTGACTTTGTATCTACTACAGGATGCGCCTTACAATCCAGTATCTGATTTCGGACACTGTCTCACCATGATATAATCTAACTGAAATCTTTCCGTATCTCCAGTCCTTTTCCAAGTAACCTCCTCCTCTTGTGATTCTTGAACAAGGTAGTCCGTATTATTAGTTGAAATTTATTGCAGAACTCAATTCGTATTTCTCCTCCCTCATTCCTAATATCAACCCCATAAATTCTGTTTCCCCCATAACCGAATTCCAGTCCCCCATGACTATTAGATTTTCAGCTCCCTTTACGCACTGAATTAGTCTTTCAATATCCTCATATACTTTCTCTATTTCTTCATCTTCTGATCGCGTCGTCGGCATGTATATCTGAACTATTGTTGTCGATGTTGGTTTGCTGTCGATCCTGATGAGAACAATCTTATCACTGAACTGTTCACAATAACTCACTCTCTGTCCTTCCTTCATATTCATAACGAATCCTACTCGCATTGTACCGTTCTCTGCTGCTGTTCATATTATCCTATACTCATCGGAAATACTTGTCTTCTTTTCATTTCACTTCACTGACCCCCCCCCCCCCCTATATCTAGATTGAGCCTGTTAAGTATAAAGCAGGAAAATTGTGAAATTTGGGAAGAATAGCAGGTAAACAGCGCTTGGAATAGGAGCTGGCAGCTGACTCAGTACAAACAACTGTGTAGCTACGCTAGTAAGCTTGCGAAAACATCTTACATTGCTTACCTGCAACATTGACATAAGCTGTTAGAAAATGTCAGAATGATGTTATATTTACAATTTATTGTCTGTGGAACACTGAGGTGGGAGAACTACAGAAATATGGTAAAAAGAGAAGTGGTTGGTGTTGTGACGTAACAAGACTGTTACGCCACACTGAAGTAGCCGAAAGAAAGGCACGCGTACACACACGCCGACTGGCGTCAAGTCTGGAACAAGATACGTTATGACTGCTATCAAGAAAATACGTAGCTTTGGAATATACTTAACTGTATTTACTCCTTGTGATACATCTCTCTGGACTATACAAATGAGACTCGTAAGATACATGCACTGTTGCAATTGGCGCCTTGCTAGGTCGTAGCCATGGACTTAGCAGAAGGCTATTCTAACTGTCTCTCGGCAAATGAGAGGAAGGCTTCGTCCGTATTGTCGCTAGCAATGTCGTCGTACAACTGGGCGAGTGCTCTATCGTATATCGAGACCTGCCTTGTGGTGGCGCTAGGTCTGCGATCACACAGTGGCGACACGCGGGTCCGACATGTACTAAATGGACCGCGGCCGATTTGAGCTACCACCTAGCAAGTGTGGTGTCTGGCGGTGACACCACAGTTGGAAGAAGAAGAAGGAGGAGGAAGAGATTAGTGTTTAGCGTCCCGTCTACAGCGAGGTCATTTGGGACGGAGCACAATCTCGGATTACGGAACGATGGGGAAGGAAATCGGCCGTGCCCTTTCAAAGGAACAATCCGGCATTTGCCTGAAGCGATTCAGGGAAATCACGGAAAACCAAAATCAGGATGGCCAGACCCGAATGCGAGTCCAGTATGCTAACCACTTTTTTTTAACATCAGAGTGACGTGGTACTATCATGAAACTTCAGTAGGCCATAGTGAACTAATCATGTAATATAAGCTGCAAATAGGAGAAAAGATTAATTTTGATAACAGAATAATGAACAAAAAGAGAAAGGGAAAAAACCGAGAACATAGCCGACAAACCACCACAGAGCTCTCGTGATACGTATCAACAATTCGTATTTTCTTAATTTTATTTTCTATTTCTTATATTTATTATTTTAGTTTTTATATGGAATCGAAAAGCAGAAGGACATCGAAATTAGATTATATTCTAAATAGTAAACTAAGAAAAATTCGAATTTGATTACAACGATTGTATACGCTCATGTGTATATACTTCATCTATACACATTTTACAATAGAACTGGAGCGATACCGAGTCAAAACACAAAACAAAACGAGCAGGGAAACTAAGAGAGAACAAGCCGAGGCAAATCAGATGGAAACATAGATAACAAAGAAAACACCTATCATCAGAAAAATTAAATTAACGAACACATTGCCGACGAAAAATAAAATTCAACATGTTGGCGAAGAGGTCTCGATATCGAGGCATTCGCAAGAATGTCCAGTAGGCCGTGATCATGTACTCCATGAAGTTCATGTGATCTTCCCCCTCGCCTTCTACAACATTATGAACGAAGTATTCCAGCAACTATATAACGGTACGGGTTTTCGACCGTGGAAAGAAGAAAGAATCAGGGCGCAATATGATGTTCGTAGTATATACAGTCTCAGACGATCGAGTAAGGCAGGCCAATTGTGTCCTAATCCAAGACCAATTTGCCATATGACCTCCACAAATAAAGCAATGTCGTCTCGTATCTGTAGACGTACAACGACTACATAAATCCGTGTCGCTAAGCCCAATACGGAAAAGTCTCTCGTTCATTGGAATCAAGTTATCTACTACCTTGTACCACGAGGACCACAAGCGCGCATCGGCAAAATCGGAAGACTGATATTGAACCAAAGTGTCGTCCAGGTTATTTGCGGCAATTCTCTTTCAACGAGATTCGGGCAAGGAACTGCTTTCCAACGAGTCTTTAGGAATTTCATGGTGAGGACGGGTCTCCGTAAAATGTCAGCCTCTAAATAGCTCACCGAATGTGTTTTCACTTATTATTTATGCCAACAATGTCAATAGCGGTTACAAGATTAGCAGGACAAACACAGAAATAAACGAGACGTGAATGTGTGAGTTTCTTGAGTCATCGTCAAAACAGTACGTCGCACGTATAGCATCTGCGTCTTCTTTCGTATATTAACCAAGCTAAACCCCCCCCCCCCCCATTAAAGGAAAGTGACCACCTCATACCGACCGTAAGCGAAACATATACCTTTTCGATAAGAAACGACCTGACAATTGTTGTAGTTTCTTTGGCATCATCGAGGAAAGCGGATAAATTTGGGCCATGTAATGGAGGAGGAGGAGATTAGTGTTTAACGTCCCGTCGACAACGAGGTCATTAGAGACGGAGCGCAAGCTCGGGTGAGGGAAGGATGGGGAAGGAAATCGGCCGTGCCCTTTCAAAGGAACCATCCCGGCATTTGCCTGAAGCGATTTAGGGAAATCACGGAAAACCTAAATCAGGATGGCCGGAGACGGGATTGAACCGTCGTCCTCCCGAATGCGAGTCCAGTGGGCCATGTAATGAGCTTTGCATAAAACATATGTATACAGTATATGGACTTTCTGGAGCAGAGTAAGAGACCGCGCTTCATGTTCTAGTATCGCTCCCTGAATTTTTTCCGTAAGAGGCTTCTAGTTGAGCGTCACCATTTTAAGTGGACCCCGGTCAGTGATGAAACCGACAGACGTACGCCGATCTACTGCAGTAGCCCATGGAACAACCGCGTCATCAAAACCTCGCAAAGTAAGAAGCCTGCATTTACCTTTATTATTTAGTGCGCCTGAACTCCAACAATAATCATCGATTGCAGCCTTCAGTCGAGACATCTCTGCAGGTTTGCGGAGTAGAAACATCACGTCATCTGCGTACGCACGAACAGCTATAGTCCCTCAGGAAAGCGTCCAACCTTTCAGCTGCGATGGTAGCATCCGAAATAGGGGCACCAGAGACAACACAAACAAAGTCATTGACAGCGGGCTTTCTTGAGGCACTCCGCGACTGATATTTATCGGAGACGTCACTTGGCCACTAACAACCACCGAAGGTGAAACGCCCGTAAACAGATTTGAAAGCACTCGCCTTGCGTCAACAGTAAAACCTACTGCCTCCAGAATCCGAAGCAGAAAGTGGTGATTAACGCGATCAAATGCCTTATCGAAGTCTAGAAAAGCAAGGGCACAAGGAGCGAATGTTACAGCAGCAACCGAAACCACGTCACGACACTCGACTACAGCGGTAAGAATGGTACAATCAGGTACACAGCTTTGATGTTATGCAACAATCCTCTCCATCAGAGCCCACATCCTACTATTAATTGCTCTCGCCACAGTCTTAAAGTTTAACAAAGCAATTGGGCGAAAGCTATCAGGGGCAGCCGGTCCAGGGCGTTTCGGGATTAAAACAATTTTTCCCACTTTGAACGAGGTCTGCACTACTCTACCATGTAACACATCATTCAAAAGGGACGTAAAGGTAGCACCCAACAACGGCCAAAAGCACACGTAAAATTCTTTGGGAAGTCCATCCAGACCAGGGGACTTTTGAGAAGGCGATCCCACAATAAGTTTGTAAACTTCCTCAGGCTGAAAGGCAGCTAAGAGCGTTTCATTACGTTCAGTTGTAATTATCGTATCCAAGATGCTGACTAGTGCATCGTAAAACGTTTCACTGGACTCGTCGATGTCGAAGATGTGTCTATAGTATTGTTGTAAGACACGCACTGTATCAGCTTTGGCCATTACGATATGTCCAACCGTCGGCGTCGGGTATGATGCCGAAGCATATGACATAAGGAAGTCAATTCTTCCGTCACCAATGAACGTGCCTTGGATCGCAATTTCAAGCCTTCCATTTGTATTATCTTCAAGGTCAAAAATTTTGCCTTTACACTCATAACATCGGCAATTTGCAGAGGGGCGCCATCCGCAGAAGCATAAATTTCACGCAGGATGGAATAGTAATATTTGTAAGTTCTCCGAAAGTCTCGCGCTTTGGCAGCAAGGAAGTATCAAAGTTTGCCTGAGCCTCGGTTCTGCCAGCTGTGTCCGCCAGTCAAGGTAGGAAGAGTACTTCCCAGTGAACCGGAGAGTACGCTCCCACACGGCTCGCATCACGTCAACGAGAGAGAGGTCAGCTAGGTGAGCGATGTCTAACAACCACGGAGTGCGAAACAATTTAACTGGTTGCCGTTCAAATGGTTCAAATGGCTCTGAGCACTATGGGACTTAACAGCTGTGGTCATCAGTCCCCTAGAACTTAGAACTACTTAAACCTAACTAACCTAAGGACATCACACACATCCATGCCCGAGGCAGGATTCGAACCTGCACGGTTCCGGACTGTGCGCCTAGAACCGCGAGACCACCGCGGCCGGCTGTTGCCGTTCAAGATTGAGAGTTGTAGTCACAGCCCAGTGATTCTTAAAGGAAGCTGCGATGGCTTCAACATTAAGAATGCTATCGCGCAGGCAGTCTGATAAGTAAAACCTATCTAACCTGCTACTAGAAGTTGCAGTGAAGGGGGTAAATTTAACTAACGTCGGGTATTTACATATCCAGACGTCTTTCTGGAGTAAGGATCGGACCAATTCATGTAATTCACGATAGAAATTATAATTTGGAGATTGATTCGCAGGACGCAACATACAGTTAAAATCTGCACCCAACAGAAAACACTGAGGACTCTTACGTAAGAGATAAACAATTTTCTCTTTATAAAAACGCGAACGATCCACCGTGCGACCTGTGCCGGAATGGGCATATAAAAGAACCAAGGTAAGATTAAAAAGTTGATAACCGATGCCCCTGCCAGAATCCAACACGGCCACCTCACCAGTAGGAGCGCCTTCGTAAAAGAATAAGGCCATCCCCGTAGATTATTCGTGTGCTACATTAGAAATCACACAAAAACCAGGTAAGGAGAAATACCTAAATAACACCTCCTATAAGAATACTGAGACCGCACATGAATCATAAATGAACTGACGCAGCGAAGTCAATCGCAATTCTGATTCCACACGATTAACGTTTAAGGAAAGCAACGTGTACGCTTGGGTCGCTGATCACAGCTACTGAGGGATGTACGGAACGTACTGAGCAGAATTAGGTAGACAGCTGAGCGTCAAGATCCATTGCGGAGTCCACAGATGAATCAGACATGGGAGGACCAGAACCCCGTCATCGCAACCTTTTTTCTTAGATTTCTTACGTGCCACCGCACGGTTAGGTTGTACATCTACATCTACATTTATACTCCGCAAGCCACCCAACGGTGTGTGGCGGAGGGCACTTTACGTGCCACTGTCATTACCTCCCTTTCCTGTTCCAGTCGCGTATGGTTCGCGGGAAGAACGACTGTTTGAAAGGCTCCGTGCGCGCTCTAATCTCTCTAATTTTACATTCGTGATCTCCTCGGGAGGTATAAGTAGGGGGAAGCAATATATTCGACACCTCATCCAGAAACGCACCCTCTCGAAACCTGGCGAGCAAGCTACACCGCGATGCAAAGCGCCTCTCTTGCAGCGTCTGCCACTTGAGTTTGTTAAACATCTCCGTAACGCTATCACGCTTACCAAATAACCCTGTGACGAAACGCGCCGCTCTTCTGTGGATCTTCTCTATCTCTTCCGTCAACCCGATCTGGTACGGATCCCACACTGATGAGCAATACTCAAGTATAGGTCGAAGGAGTGTTTTGTAAGCCACCTCCATTGTTGATGGACTACATTTTCTAAGGACTCTCCCAATGAATCTCAACCTGGTACCCGCCTTACCAACAATTAATTTTATATGATCATTCCACTTCAAATCGTTCCGCACGCATACTCCCAGATATTTTACAGAAGTAACTGCTACCAGTGTTTGTTCCGCTATCATATAATCATACAATAAAGGAACCTTCTTTCTATGTATTCGCAATACATTACATTTGTCTATGTTAAGGGTCAGTTGCCACTCCCTGCAGCAAGTGCCTATCCGCTGCAGATCTTCCTGCATTTCGCTACAATTTTCTAATGCTGCAACTTCTCTGTATACTACAGCATCATCCGCGAAAAGCCGCATGGGACTTCCGACACAATCTACTAGGTCATTTATATATATTGTGAAAAGCAATGGTCCCATAACACTCCTCTGTGGCACGCCAGAGGTTACTTTAACGTCTGTAGACGTCTCTCCATTGATAACAACATGCTGTGTTCTGTTTGCTAAAAACTCTTCAATCCAGCCACACAGCTGGTCTGATATTCCGTAGGCCCTTACTTTATCAGGCGACAGTGCGGAACTGTATCGAACGCCTTCCGGAAGTCAAGAAAAATAGCATCTACCTGGGAGCCTGTATCTAATATTTTCTGGGTCTCATGAACAAATAAAGCGAGTTGGGTCTCACACGATCGCTGTTTCCGGAATCCATGTTGATTCCTACATAGTAGATTCTGGGTTTCCAAAAACGACATGATACTCGAGCAAAAAACATGTTCTAAAATTCTACAACAGATCGACGTCAGAGATATAGGTCTATAGTTTTGCACATCTGCTCGACGACCCTTCTTGAAGACTGGGACTACCTGTGATCTTTTCCAATCATTTGGAACCTTCCGTTCCTCTAGAGACTTGCGGTACACGGCTGTTAGAAGGGGGGCAAGTTCTTTCGCGTACTCTGTGTAGAATCGAATTGGTATCCCGTCAGGTCCAGTGGACTTTCCTCTGTTGAGTGATTCCAGTTGCTTTTCTATTCCTTGGACACTTATTTCGATGTCAGCTACGTGGGATGGCGGCCTCTGCTGACTGAACTGCTCCTCCACTATACACATAGAAAGCGATTATCGATTTTTTAAAATTCAGTAGGTTGGTAAAATGTATTTGCAATTGCGAATATGGCAACCTCCAACTGTAGAATGGAATGACGACATTAGAAATTTGTCCCGGGTCGGGACTCGAACCCGGATTCCCTCTTTTCGCGAGCGGTCGCCCCAACATTTCCAGCTATCCCTGCAAGCTCCAGGGGCTGTCCCAAACTTCCCTATGTCGTCGTCCATGTGTGATTAACCTACACTCGTAATGTAATTCCAGTATTGTGAGGCCATTTTATCGAAACTCACTAGTCTGATATCGACGGATAAATTCGAGGGCTATTCATAAAGCAAGGAACGATAGGTCCCGAAATGGAAACCACAGTGAAAATCAAAACTATTTTATTTTCAACGGTTAGCTACACCTTCCAGCTACTTCTCTGCACAGTCGCCGCTCAGACTTAGACATCTGTCGTAGCGTTGTACCAACTTTTCAATTTCCTCGTTGGAGAAGACAGCCGCCAGTGCTTTTCGACGCCAGCCGGTGTTGCCGTGCGGTTCTAGACGCTTCAGTCTGGAACCGCGTGACCGCTACGGTCGCAGGTTCGAATCCTGCCTCGGGCATGGATGTGTGTGATGTCCTTAGGTTAGTTAGGTTTAAGTAGTTCTAAGTTGTAGGGGACTGATGACCACAGATGTTAAGTCCCATAGTGCTCAGAGCTATTTGCTTTTCGACAATTTTCTACTCTGGACTGCAGCTTGTTGTCTGTGTCAAAATATTGTCCTAATAGCCAGCTGTTCATTTGATCAGAGATGAACTTCAGGGGTAGCCAATTACGGGCTGTATTGTGGGTGACCAAGCACTTCCCATCGAAAACGCTGCAGGAGCATCATCATTGCCCCTGCAGAGTACGGCCGAGAATTGCCGTGTAGACCGAACCGCATGACAGTTATGTCATGTGCATTGCATACCTTCAGGCGAAATCCTTCCCCGAGGTTCTCATACTTAGCGGGAGACGCTAATTTTTACATTCTCACTGTGAGCTCAGAATTGAAAAGAGCGACACGATGCGATCGACGGGCGTACTAGACACAGTGTCCAACGCATCTGTGCAAAGCTTCATCAGATTTTCACTGTATTTTCCATTTCGCGACCGATCGTTCCTTACTTTCCGAATAACCCTCGTACGATATTGCAGTGCCTGTGTTTGTAAGAAGTACGATGTAATGTTCCCTCGGACAAGCATGCATATCGGGATGAAAATCGCATCATACTTCTTACACAAACAGACACTGCAGTAGCGACTTTTTGATAAGTTTATGTGGATCGCGTATGCAGAGGACATTGTGAACGTCTTTCTAATTCAGTATGGACGGAACCGATATCATCTCAGGGCACAATGCCGCATCGACGATGCAGTCATTGTAAATGGAGCATACGTTCGAAGAGGGGAATGAAATCTTGGCATTGTGTTAAGCGAATCAGGTAAACCAAGGAAAAGCCGGCCGCGGTGGCCGAGCGGTCCTAGGCGCTTCAGTCCGGAACCGCGTGACTATTATGGGCGCAGGTTCGAATCCTGCCTCGGGCATGGATGTGGGTGATGTCCTTAGGTTAGTTAGGTTTAAGTAGTTCTAAGTTCTAGGGGACTGATGACCTCAGATGTTAAGTCCCATAGTGCTCAGAGCCATTTGAACCACCATTTGAACCAAACCAAGGAAAAAGTAAATCTGGCTGACCGAATAGACGTCTGGTCCACCGTCCTTCCCAGTAAAAACATAGTTTTCTGAAAAATCATCATTTAGTATAGTAGTCAAGAGAATATGACACTCCAGTTTGATCTTGTAGTTCACCCTGTCAACATCTTGCCTTGTGTATAGATCAGGTACCCCTGCATTCTATAATTTCGATGCAGTTAATGTACAAAGGTGTCTTAGATACAAATGATCGTGATTGAACACATGTCCTGTAATTTATGTCGTTTTCCGTTCTTGAATATGGCATGTTGTTGGCCGAAACTGGTAGTTTTCATAGGTATACAGCTTTTGAACCCAGTTACGAGTTTTCAAAATACATGGTGGTTGTAATTAAACTTTGGCTACTTGAGACAGTGAAAACCGTAAACTGCTTATCGTATAGGAGCCCAATTTTGTCGAGGGGATGCGGAGAAACAGTGTAATTGTTGTCGTAATAAGGAAAAGGGCCAGATTTTCTTATATCCAAAAGGGCATGATCATTGACTTTTGGACCAATACTAGAAGCATGTTCAAAATGGCTACGTTTGTAAACTGTCCGTGTGCCATCGTGGTTAAAGTGTTTTGAGCACGGCAAAATGGCGCTATCTAAAACCAGCGCCATGGGCCATAGATACAGGGAGCAACGACGACTACGGAGATGTGTACGGGCAAAGAAATACGCAACTGTTGAACAACTGACCACCCAAGTGAACTAGGGGACAGTCATCAGTCTCCCCTCAACGAACATTCAGCGAACGTTGCTCTTCATGAGCCTCTGCAGCATGCGTCTGGTTGATGCACCTATGCTGACTGCCATTCTTAGGCGACCAGGCTGGAATTTGGAGCAGCTAGCCACGGCAATGGAGGCGGAAGGCTTCAAATAGCTCTCGTTATCTTCAAGAACTCCCTCTTCCGCGGTCGGCGCTGCAAAAGGTGGTTATTCAGACTTTAGACAGGTGCTCACTTTAACATGACACGACCGTGTAGGAATAAATTAGAATTATACGAGGGCGGTTCAGAAAGTAACCTCCGATTGGTCACAGTGCGGGTTGTGGGGGGAGTAGCGACGCCATCTGTGCGTTCACGCACTCAACAGGTCAGTCGGCATCAAGCTGTGGTCGAGTGAACGTCGTACCTGCGCTAGTTTAGTTTTTGTGGCAGTTTGAAATGTGTGCTGCAATAGAAAACCCCGCCAAATGTGAAGTGCGTGTTGTCATAAGGTTTTTTACAGCCAAAGGATATTCTGCAGCAGCTATTCATCGTGAGCTTTGTGCCGTGTACGGACCAAGAGTTATGAGTGAAGGAGTTGTCCGTGAATGGGTACGTTTATTTAAAAGTGGACGAGAAAACGTTCATGATGAAGAGAGGAGTGGTAGACCATCATTGGTGACTGACGAACTCGTTCAGACAGTTGATGCAAAAGTTTGTGAAAATCGACGTTTCTCAATGTCGGAGTTGTTTACTGGTTTTCCACAGATTTCTAAGACTCTCTTGTACGAGATAGTGACAGCAAGATTGGGTTACTGTAAGTTCTGTGCACAATGGGTGCCCAAAATTCTTACCGACCACCACAAAACTCAAAGAATGGCCTCTGCATTAGACTTTCTGTCACGTTATGAGGACGAAGGAGAACCATTGTTAAACAGAATCGTGACCGGTGACGAAACCTGGATTAAGTACGTGAACCCTGAGACAAAAGAACAATCAAAGATGTGGGCACATTCAAATTCGCCTACCAAACCAAGAAAAGCCTCGCAAGATTTTTCTGCCAGAAAACTGATGGCAACGGTGTTTTGGGATGCCAAAGGGGTGTTGTTGGTTGAATTCATGGAACGTAGTACGACCATTAATCAAGACGTGTACTGTGAAACAATAAAAAAGTTACGACGGGCTATACAGAACAAACGCCGTGGTACGCTGACTTCCGGTATCGTTTTTTTGCACGATAACGCCCGTCCTCACTCTGCTCGCAGAACAACGGCCCTTCTTGAGTCCTTCAAGTGGGACGTTATCAACCATCCACCTTACAGCCCAGACCTGGCGCCAAGTGATTATCACCTCTTCATGCATTTGAAGAAATGGCTCGGGTCACAGCGGTTTGCTGACGACGAAGAGCTCTAAGATGCGGTCACAGGCTGGCTCCAGGCACAAGCGGGTGATTTTTATGCAGAAGGAATTTCAGAGCTTGTGAAGAGATACGATAAGTGCCTCAATCGCTATGGAGACTATGTAGAAAAATAGTGCAAAGATGTAGTTGTAAGATGTATATATTAAAATATTTTTATTTAACTTGGTGAATTTTTTTAAATCAACCGGAGGTTACTTTCTGAACGGCTCTCGTATATTAATACCTTCAGCTGCTGACGGACGTTGATATAAGTCAAAGGGCACAGGTGAAAATGTGTGCCCCGACTGGGACTCGAACCCGTGATCTCCTACTTACATAGCAGACGCTCTATCCATCTGAGCCACGGAGGGCACAGAGGACAGCGTGACTGCACGAACTATCTCGCGCAAGCCTCCGGCGAGACCCACATTCTCACCTTATATGTCCACACACTGCATGTCCGAAAGAACAGACACCATATCCATATAAGTATATAGTTCTGGCAATACCGGCCATGACCTTCCTCTTCTGTGCGGATGCACACATATTACCCGGACTCTTACGGGACTTGGTAAGAATGTCTTCCACGAGTAATGAATGTGTTGGGTAGGGACACTACGATTGTAGTGTGTGGACATATAAGGTGAGAATGTGGGTCTCGCGGGAGGTGTGCGCGAGACAGTCCCTGCAGTCGCGCTATCCTCTGTGCCCCGGAGGCTCAGATGGATAGAACGTCTGCCATATAAGCAGGAGATCCCGGGTTCGAGTCCCGGTCGGGGCACACATTTTCACCTGTCAGCAGCTGAAGATATTAATATAAAATTCTAGACGGCTGCAGGTCATCATTGGTGTCTGTTCTTTCGGACATGTCCGAAAGAACAGACACTGTATCCATATAAGTATGTAGAAATAATGTTCAGACCGTGAACTGCAGGATTTGCGTTGTTGGTAATGTTAATGTCCTGACTTGCCATTACGCGCAGGTGTTGGGTACGGCGACGCAGTGTTGAAACACAGCCACCCGGAGTGGCCGAGCGGTTCTAGGCGCTTCAGTCTGGAACCCCGCGACCGCTACGGTCGCAGGTTCGAATCCTACCTCGGCATGGATGTGTGTGATGTCCTTAGGTTAGTCAGGTTTACGTAGTTCTAAGTTCCATAGTGCTCAGAGCCATTTGAACCATTTTTTGTTGAAACACAAGCATCAGTCTGCATTCAAATGGTTCAAATGGCTCTGAGCACTATGGGACTCAACTGCGGTGGTCATAAGTCCCCTAGAACTTAGAACTACTTAAACCTAACTAACCTAAGGACAGCACACAACACCCAGCCATCACGAGGCAGAGAAAATCCCTGACCCCGCCGGGAATCGAACCCGGGAACCCGGGCGTGGGAAGCGAGAACGCTACCGCACGACCACGAGATGCGGGCTCAGTCTGCATTACAGTTACAGAAGTTGCAGACAGTCAACACGGGTCTGGACAAGGTGAGCAGGGCTCTACTCGTAAAGGTGTTTTATCAAAACAACAGCAACAGTGCTGCTGGCCTTTGCGACTATTGACGTGTTAAAGGAAACCGAAAGGGTCCCCTTTCCGCACATAGGTTGAAGAACATGATTCGGAAGTTCGAATTAACCGGCGATTATGGAATTACTACTGGGACAGACGGTTGACCAATTGCGCCACAATTTGTTGAAGAAGTTATTACCGCCATCTGTGAGAATGCTGGACGTTATGTGCCATCTGCAAGCGAAATGTGTCACCACAACTAAACATTGCATGGTCCACCATACGAAAAGTGCTGCGAACAATTTCGGAATGGTGTCCCTAGTGCCGTTCCAGTCTGTGGTGGGTGCAGGTGGTCGTTACATTGAGCAACGTTTGTAATCTACAACGTAAATATCGTACACAAATTTCAAATGTTACCCTCCCATATGGAAATTCAGATGCGTTTCTTTCAATGGTTTATTCGATATTTCTCTTCTGCGTGTCTTTAAAAATGTTTCCACAGAATTTCATTGTCCTTCGGTCACTCGTTTCTCATGAGGGGCTTTCTCAAGGCGTGAAAGTTTTAATTACAATAAAAATTTCGTGTGGCTGAGTGGCCTGGAGCATGTCTTTCAGATGGAAGCCAGTTGGCGGCTTGCATATTTGGTCGGGGTGGACGTTATATGACACCTGTTCTAGTTGATCGTTGAATGTTTCACTAAGTTTCTTCCATTTATTTGTGTTTTTTTTATTTTTATCGTTTTATTTATTATAATAGCTCTCGTCAAGTGCATGTATGAAAACTGCACATGCCAGATTTAAGGTCTGCTTTCAGATCCAATAGCAGTGAAAACAGGAGTTAAGCAAGGCTGCATGCTCTCACCGATACTTTTCAACACAGTACTTAATCTTTTAATGGCGCAAGCAATAGATAAAGTGAGAGGAATAAAATGGAGCAATGGGATACATCTAGATTTTGCAGATGACCTTTGCTTTCTATCCCACAGCCTCAACGACATGAAAGAGAAGCTAGAAGGTCTGAAATCTGCAGCGAAGGAAGTTGGCTTGAAAATTAACGCCCAAAAAACTAAAGACTTGCGAGCAAATGATAACAGCATTGCAAAGCTTAAGTTTGGGAACCAGATAATTGAAAATGTGGATAAGTTTTGCTCCCTTGGAAGCATGATTACACCAGATGGCGGTGCAACAGAGGACATTAACAGCCGCACCAACAAAGCAAGAGGAGCTTTTACAACTCTACGCTCTATCTAGAGATCGAATAAAATATCACTGGGGACCAAATTGCGGATATTTGAAAGTAACGTAAAATCTGTGCTCCTTTATGGATGTGAAACATGGAAAGTGACGAAACAGTTAATCCACAAGCTGCAGACATTCAACAACAGATGCCTGAGGAACATCCTGGGGATACGGTGGCCAGATGTCATCTCTAACGAAACTCTTTGGGAAAGAACAAACCAGAAGCCAATTGAGTGCAAATCAGAAGCAAGAAGTGGAGATGGTTAGGACATACTATTAGAAGACCAAATGAACATATTGCGAAAGAAGCACTCGACTGGATCCCGCAAGGACGACGGAGACGAGGCAGGCCCAAAATGACATGGAGACGGTCTGTTGAAGCAGAAGGCTATCAACAAGGAATAGGATGGGAAGAAGTGAAGATGCTAGCAGAAGACAGAACAAGATGGCGACCCTTTGTTGCAGCCTTATGCTCCACATGAGTTAAAGAAATTAATAATAAAATAATCTCTCCCCCCCCCCCCCCCCCCCCATGAACCATGGATCTTGCCGTTGGTGGGGAGGCTTGCGTGCCTCAGCGATACAGATGGCCGTACCGTAGGTGCAACCAGAACGGAGGGGTATCTGTTGAGACGCCACACAAATGTGTGGTTCCTGAAGAGGGGCAACAGCCTTTTCGGTAGTAACAGTGAAACACGTATGTAACGTAGCAGCGATGGTGAGGCATGATAAAATCTTTGACCAGAGAGCCATTTATCGTGGTTAGTCTGCGTTTGACCGCGCGAGTGTTACGAGCAGTACTCCAGTAGTCGTCGTGCAGTGCACTCTGTCGGTAGCAGTAGCTCAGTTCAGCTGCGTCCAGTAGTCGGTCGGTAGTAGTCGTGCAGTACAGTTGCGAGCAGTGTCAGTGGACAGTCTGTCGGTAGTGGCAGCCCAGTGCAGTTGTGTGTGAGGAGTCGGCGGGCGTCGACATGGCATTCTGGTCAAGATTCAGGATGAGGTATATTATTTTTTAAACAAGGTAATGAATCAGCAATGGCCTTAGTTAATAATGTAAATTAATTGTAACTAATTTGTGCAATAATCGCCCCAATAATAATTTTGATTTCGAAGCAATTTTTTTACAAAAGAAGCATTTAATTGAACCAACGATTTCCTTCCATTTCCCTTAAAGAAAAGTTTCAGTTAAATTTCAAAAAAAAAAAACAAATATTATTTGCAATGCAGTTCCTCCAAGCCGTGGCCAACAATAAGAGCAGAAATTTGACATGCAGTTATACTGAGGTAAGAAATTAATTATGATTTTTTGCACAGGGCCAAAGACCGATATTTCGGTTTAATTGAGTTATCATTATCACTGAAGTTTCATTAGCATTAAATTGTCTCTCATTATTTTCGTGAGAGTTTACACCTTGAGTCAGATTGCGATTCTCATTTTTTTATTGCCTTTGTCAGTACATTTCATGCAGGGAGGTTACGTTTGGTTCCCAATCATTTAAAATTTATATCTTTTAAAAATTCTGTGGGGAGGTTACACATGGCGACACCTAGTCCAGGATCGTATTTCGTTGAGAATCTTTTGAAAAACAGTCAGATATCTGCTCTTATTTGCTCAGATATAATTAGGATTTGGCGCAACGCTTTTACTAATCTTGTGACTCTCTTTCTACAGGTCAACGGCAATTCGTTGCTCTGTTGTATTTGTGTGTTGTTTTTGCATTTGTGCTTATTTGTTTTGTGAATAATTGTGACTATTGTGAAAATGCCGCGAAAGACTATGAATAGTGTATCGCGAGGTATTACGAACGAAACTACCGATTTAAACAACGTGACCGATAGTAATTGTGACACGCAGTGTAATGATGACAATTCTGCGTTCACTAACAATCAGTGCATTCCAACCACTAATGATGACTTTTATATTAATGATGAACAAACGAACTCAATTGTCTCCTCTGTGGATTTGATGACAATTGATGACGCGGGGAGCTCTATTGTAATGAGCGCTGCCCAGCATAACACACCCGATTTGGAAAATTCAAGTAACATACAGACAAATTTTTCGAATGAAAATGGTCAGTGTACTGAAAATACGACGGATTCATTTAATTCCGAAATAGTGACTGACAATGTACGTTCGAGTGACAGATCTTTTTGTAAATTACAGAATGACCAAATGGTCGCACAAAACGTGACAATTGTAGGTACGCAATCAAACAGCACAGATAATAGAGTAGAGGATATTACATTGGATCAAATTTTGGCAATATTACAACTAATGACTGAAATACAGAAAAACGGTCTCAAACGAAGTGAATTAATTAATGAAAGGTATAAACAATCGAATGAAGAACAAGACAACATTAATAAAAAAATCAAACAACTTAGTGAACCGAATGAACAGCTCGAGGAACAGATTAAAGCCATTGCCGCGCAAAATTATGATAATAGAGGACAATTACGTGTGAATACTAAGACTTGTGCTAATAACAGTAATGAAAAAGTTGGCACTGTTGCACAAGAATTAAATAGTACACGTGTAGGCACAACAGAATCACATAAAGACGAAGTTAATGCAGTCACTGAACAATGTTCAGCAAACGCAACACAGATACACGAAATTAATGCAGTCACCAAACAATGCCCTAAAAACGCAGTACAGATACGCGACGAGTTTAATTTAGAGCCACTGGAAGTTTCACACACTCTGAATACGGAAATTGTTAATAAAAGTGAACGACACAACAACCAAATTGGCGAAGATATTAAAGTAACAGAATTAAAAACTATTTCAGTCACCAATACGTCACAGAATCCGCCACTTTGCGAGCATTTGTCAGAGTCACGCAGCGTGTATAATGTGAACAATTTACAGAGACTACGCGAATTAAAATCCGAAAAGCTACGCGACTTAAAATCTGAAAAGCTACGCAACTTGAAGTACGAAATGACACAGACAAACAGATTCACATACAAACCCGAACGTGTTTACAAATTCAATGACGAGAACGTAGATTATGAGCAATTTTTATCTGCAAGAAAATGTAAAGAATTTAATAATGACAGAACACAGGTACACGCTTTGAGCTGTATGCGACAATTTATTTTTGTACCTTCACCGCTATTGCGTGTAATGCGGAAGCTAGCTTTGAACCTGATGCGACAATTTATTTTTGATTTTACGACAGCATTGCCTATAATGCAGAAATTGGAATTAACATGGATACAACTATTTGCTTTTGAATTTATACCGCCATTGCCTGCAACGCAAAAGTTAAAATTTATTTGCAGTGCGCAAATGACCTCAGGGGATTCATTACGCTTTAATGAATATGTGCCGTAGCGAGCATAGGGCCCCGAGCTGTAGTAGTGCTGTTTCATCTTTAGTTTTCTGCACTGCTGCCTTCTCTTCTACTATCCTTTATATCTATCAAAACTGCTCTTTAACTATTGCTCTACCTAGTATTAAGAAACGAGTAATGAAAACCCGATATGACAAATTTTTACCGAATGTGACAATTTTCAGTAGGCACTCCCGTAATGACAACTACGAGAACTTTAATAACAGATAAAATCGTAATCATCAGTATGTACAAAACTTTCGACAGTCGCAACCACATTTTTAGTAACAATAGACGTTTTTCACCACAACAGCATGAAAGTCAGCCGCTTAGCATACCTAACCAACAATGCAGTCTACAAGGTCAACCAAACTTTAATGTTTCGCCGCGTGCACGCATAGTCCCAGATCCAACAAATAGTAACGCACAGCAGCAAGGAAATAACTACGTATAGAAAACACAGTATTTGAATTCCTATCGCAATGCACCGTATAGAAGTGACTATCATGACCAACGTAAAAATAATGAGCACAATTTTCAGCGTACATTTAATAACAGTCGATCTTTTCAGCAGCAAGAACATCGGCAACAACACATTAACATGAATGATCCAGACAATAGGTGTCATCCATAGCGTAATACGTCAGGAAGAGTTAACAGAACAGTTCAAATAGTCGAAATGCCACAGCATCCTCCCGTAAATAATAACACGTACGATAGATTTTAACCAGATACAGCACAGATTGCATATTACAGTAACGCAAACATTACTTTTGACACGCAGAATTTTGTTCACGAGAATGTTATTTGAAACATGCTTTGTTGAATGCTCCACTTTTGTCGCACCCAGATCTTACTAGAAATTTTTCCATTGCCACCGACAGTTCGAATACCGCTTTAGGCGTACACATTTTCCAGGATATTGAAGAAGATGGTTCAACAGTAATTAAAAACATCGCATTTGCAAGTCGCATTTTGTCACCCGCTGAACAAAATTACTCTGTTACAGAACTTGAAACATTATGTGTTGTATGGGCTTTTACGAGATTTCGGCACTTTCTTTATGGCAGACATACCACCGTTTACACAGACCACAGAGCGATACAATTTTTACTTTCGGCTAAATTCACTCACGACAGATTAAGCAGATGGAAACTTTATTTACAAGAAATTAATTTTACAATAGTTCACATTCCCGGCACACAAAATGTTATAGCAGACGCACTATCGCGTTCTCTGAGCAACAATCAGCAAGACGTAGCAACCAACTTCTGCAAAGCAAATTTCAGTGTCATGTACATTCAGCAAGTAGCATTTGAAAATTTTATTTCATCGTCATTACAGGGCATAGCACAAGAACAAAATAAAGACAACGTGAGGAAAGAAATTAAACACCTTTGGCAAGATAAGAATAATGTTACGATTAGAAACCATTACACTGTACGCAATGACATTCTGTTTCGCCGCTCTCATCCTGACAGCAACAATTGGTTATTATGCATTCCTGACGAACTGGTTAACAAACTAATCTGGTACACTCATTTAAGTTACGCACATTACGGAGCACGAAAATGTTTTCTTATACTGAGACAGAACTGTTATTTTACCAACATGGAGAAACGGATACGACGAGTTTTAGCGTCTTGTTAAATTTGCCAGAAAGCTAAATCAGACACCACTTCACATATTCCTCCTTTATATCCCATTGTACCTGTTAAATTAAAACATATGGCCGCTGTAGACATTTTTGGCCCGATTCCGAGAACTAACAGAGGTTTTTGCTACATCTTTGTCGCTGTTGAGCTCACTTCAAAATTTGTTACTTTCACTCCGTTACGCAAAGCTACTGCTAAAACTGTTTCGAAAGCATTTGTAAAACATTTTCTATTTCGTGTAGGGCATGTGATGAAAGTAATTTCTGACAATGGATCTCAATTTCGTTCTGGCATATGGACACGCATGTTACGAGCTAGAAACATTTCTCCGATTTATATATCCAAGTACCATGCTTCTTCGAACCCTTGTGAACGGTTAATGAAAGAAATTGGTAAGCTGTGCCGAACATACTGCCACAAGAGACATATTGATTGGGATACACACATATTCTCATTCCAAGATGTAATTAATTCCATTCCAAATGAATCCACTATGCTATCTCCGTCTGTTATACTGAAAAACATTGAACCACCAAACAAAATTAAAGAATTAGTAAACGTCCCTACCTGTCGTCGACTAAGACACCACGAAATAATTGACATTGCGCTGAACAACATCAAACATGCCGCAGAGCGCCGGAGAAGACAGCAAAAACAGGTTTGTACACGCCGCGACTTTCACGTTGGACAGAAGATATTAGTGCGTACACACTATTTATCCAGCAAATTAAAAGGTAAGTGCAGTAAATTTGAACTTCTATACGCAGGTCCATATCGGATTCGCAGCATTCCTCATCCCAATGTTGTACACGTCGAAACTTTGAGAACCAGAAAATCGAAAGGCAACCACCATTGGTCAAATATTAAACCCTTTATTGAATGAAGACACTTTATGATTCAACACACTATGATGCCATTTACTTATGCAATTATATTCACGTAACTAATTACTGATGATTATCGTATTTTTTCTTGGCAAGTGCCCGGCAAGGTAAGGTTAGCAGGTCGCTTTTCTTGTCGTTACAGATCAGACCGTGCACATTTTCCATTTTTTTGTGGGTATGATTGTATTCCAGTTTTGTTTATATGCACTGTGAAATAGTTAAGATATAACACACACCAGTTGACTTTGACATTTTTTTTTTTGCCCTATGATATCTCAACATCGTGACTGTTTTACATTTTTCTTTTTGCTGCTGCATTGTGATATTCTCTGTACATTTTGCCTTTGAACACTGTCTATGCTTTTGACATATTACGTTTTCTGTCATGTTATGCTGTATACTTAATTATGTTACCATAAACCAGTCATTACTTAATGAGTATATGATTTAAATGTAAGACATTAATCTCTGTTCATCAATTTCAGAAAGAAATGATGCGTGTAAGAAATAAATTCAACAGAAATGGGAATTTCACCTACGGGATAAACGAAAGAAGATGCAATAACTTTATGAGGAAGAGTAAATGGATCAGGCTTAACAAGCATTAACAAGAATATACTATACTCATCATAGAATAGCAGTCTTAACTAATTTTTTCTTTCAGAATACAAGGTGATTGATGCAGGCTGTCAGACAGAACTACACATCTTAGTTTTAGTGATGAAATATGCTAGAGATAAGGAATAGTTGTATAATGAGTAATGAAGTGATTTTTTTTGCAGATGATAATGAATGCTGATGAATAATGATGAAGGATATGCTGTTATGAATAATGAAGTTTTTCTTTATAGGTGATGATAATGAAGTTTTTTTTTCTTTACAGATGAGGATAATGTTGAAGCTATGTATTTATGCTATGTAGTTATTTAAGTATTTGTTGCAGTTTGCTTTGACAGCAGGTGTTATATTGCATAGTAGGATGACGGAAAGTTTTGGAAAGGACAGCTATGGAACACATTTTTATACACATTTCACTACCTGTTAATTCGAAGTTCACTACTTTTCAGCATAGTATGTGTTTCTTCTTTCAGGTCAATAATCCATTTTGTATTTTTTTTTTCAGGAGAAGCATTTCATAATACTTACTAAACCTGTTACTTATTATACCTGTTCTAGTACTTGCATTTTTATTTTTTTTACCCATTTGTGTCTATCATTTATAACTGTGATCACATATACTGCCTTGTTACATAACCTTGCTACAGCTGACTCATGACAAATGGCGTTACCTATCCTCATTTGCAGCAATAGGTTAAAAGCAAATATTGTTTTGCCTCAGCAATTAATTATCGATCCCAACGCAATGCATTGCTAACAAAAAAATGT
Organism: Schistocerca americana; assembly: GCF_021461395.2. Classification (NCBI taxonomy): domain Eukaryota; kingdom Metazoa; phylum Arthropoda; class Insecta; order Orthoptera; family Acrididae; genus Schistocerca; species Schistocerca americana. The sequence goes on from NC_060119.1 coordinate 223,442,241, forward strand.
ATTACCAGTCCCACATAATGTCACTAGTTTATGATAATTCTGAATAATACTGATTAGCTCTGAATAGTATGTCACTTGAGTAATGACTTCTTAATGAGACAAAAAAAAGTATATATATAAAATAATGCTTTGTAACGGGCAAATAACTGCCACTGTTTATTGTAATGAGACTACTTATAATGCCCATGATTATTAATGCTATGATTATAATTAGCTGATTTTTAATAATGACTTCTTAATGATCTGAATAATACTGAATGATGAACAATGTTTTATTCTATTCAATACTTGCTGGCCACTGAGTGCCAATAATTAAGTCACTAAATGAATTATGTTATTAATTATGCCATTAATTAGCTCCTGTTTTCAATGATGATTTTTCATGTTCTATAACTGGCCACTGAGTGCCAATAATTAATGTCACTAAATGAATTATGTTATTAATTATGCCATTAATTAGCTCTTGTTTTCAATGTTGACTTTTCATGTTTTGGTAAATGGCCAATGAGTGCCAATAATTTGTATCACTCAATGTATTATGTTAATGCTAGGCCAATAATTGACTCTCCTTTTCAATTAAGACGTCTGATGAACATTATTCTGTCATACTAAATATGATTTGTGACTGGCCAAGGACGTCCACTGTTTATTGTAATACGATTACCCATGATGCCAATCATTTAATTTTATGAACATTATTCTGTAATACTACATACTTGGTACAGAAATGTTCAATAACTAGGCTATGAATGCCGCAAACTACTACTGTAATTCTCAATATTATGTGACTTAATGTCCTTCACCTTATGACCTAACTACCCTGAATTACTGCAATGTCCATTTGTCCTGTCCATCCTCATGATCATGGAGCACTATATTTGGTTTTTGCACTAATTCTACGTTAGTGTGCCTTGTAAGAGCGTGGTGTTGACACGACATGCTGTCCACCACCGTGAGCGACGAAGACGTTATTATGGCCCCACTGTTTGGTGTACCTAGTGTACTTCCAAAATGAAAACATGGAACATTACTATGACAGTTCAGTGTCTTGGCTACGCTGATAAATTCTGATGGGAAAAGAACTTTAAATTGTGTCACTTGGTGTTGTACTTCTGTGGAAAGATATGGACTTTCAGAACAGCTGTGTGCAATCTAAAGTGCTACAACCATGATGCAATCCTTCCCTTTTCCTATCCTAATGCTAACATCATTTATGTTCATGGGTTATACATTTTTTTTAGATTCGCTGAACTCCAGTGCGAGTACACTTATGTCACTTGTCAACATGATTTTTTGCCATTATGTTTATTTGTTGTGAAAATGCTAAAGACATTTTTTCGATTTGTTCTGAAGTACAGTATATGTGCACTCTTGTCTTTTACATTGTATATACATTTTTATTTTGATGATATGTTCTGAACTACAGTGCATGTGCACTTAGGTTATGTGTTAATATGTTTTCTACTGAACTTCAGTGACTGTGCACTTTTCTCATTTTTCAATATGATTTGTACTCATTCTGTATACCTTTTATGATTTCCTGATATGTTCATTAAGTACACTCATGTCACTTGTCAACATGATTTTCTGCCATTCTGTTTACTTGTTCTGAAAATGCTAAAGAATTTTTTCAGTGCGTATGCACTCTGTTATCTGTCAAATAATTTGTATATACGGTTTTCTGATTTGCTACTATGTTCTGTACTCACATTTTGTCCTTGTGGGAAATGTTTTGTACTCGGTGCATGTGCACAACATTTAATTCATGTATCTAAATAGTCTGTAAATTGTAAAAGTTCATTAATTGAAGAAAAAATTTTGCCGCTCTTGGCAAGTCCAAATGACTCACCATCGCTGCCAAATTTTTGCCCCCCCAGTGGAGGGTTATGAAACACCTATGTAACGTAGCAGCGATGGTGAGGCATGATAAAATCTTTGACCAGAGAGCCATTTATCGTGGTTAGTCTGCGTTTGACCGCGCGAGTGTTACGAGCAGTACTCCAGTAGTCGTCGTGCAGTGCACTCTGTCGGTAGCAGTAGCTCAGTTCAGCTGCGTCCAGTAGTCGGTCGGTAGTAGTCGTGCAGTACAGTTGCGAGCAGTGTCAGTGGACAGTCTGTCGGTAGTGGCAGCCCAGTGCAGTTGTGTGTGAGGAGTCGGCGGGTGTCGACATGGCATTCTGGTCAAGATTCAGGATGAGGTATATTATTTTTTAAACAAGGTAATGAATCAGCAATGGCCTTAGTTATTAATGTAAATTAATTGTAACTAATTTGTGCAATAATCGCCCCAATAATAATTTTGATTTCGAAGCAATTTTTTTACAAAAGAAGCATTTAATTGAACCAACGATTTCCTTCCATTTCCCTTAAAGAAAAGTTTCAGTTAAATTTCCAAAAAAAAAAAAAAAACAAATATTATTTGCAATGCAGTTCCTCCAAGCTGTGGCCAACAATAAGAGCAGAAATTTGACATGCAGTTATACTGAGGTAAGAAATTAATTATGATTTTTTGCACAGGGCCAAAGACCGATATTTCGGTTTAATTGAGTTATCATTATCACTGAAGTTTCATTAGCATTAAATTGTCTCTCATTATTTTCGTGAGAGTTTACACCCTGAGCCAGATTGCGATTCTCATTTTTTTAATGCCTTTGTCAGCACATTTCATGCAGGGAGGTTACGTTTGGCTCCCAATCAAATGCTTTGAAATCAAAATTATTATTGGGGCGATTATTGCACAAATTAGTTACAATTAATTTACATTATTAACTAAGGCCATTGCTGATTCATTACCTTGTTTAAAAAATAATATACCTCATCCTGAATCTTGACCAGAATGCCATGTCGACGCCCGCCGACTCCTCACACACAACTGCACTGGGCTGCTACTACCGACAGACTGTCCACTGACACTGATCGCAACTGTACTGCACGACTACTACCGACCGACTACTGGACGCAGCTGAACTGAGCTACTGCTACCGACAGAGTGCACTGCACGACGACTACTGGAGTACTGCTCGTAACACTCGCGCGGTCAAACGCAGACTAACCACGATAAATGGCTCTCTGGTCAAAGATTTTATCATGCCTCACCATCGCTGCTACGTTACATACGTGTTTCAACAGGGGGCAAACAGTCTGGATGATTGAGAGATCTGGCCTTGTTTTTTTTTTTTGTCATCAGTCTACTGACTGGTTTGATGCGGCCCGCCACGAGTTCCTTTCCTGTGCTAACCTTTTCATCTCAGAGTAGCACTTGCAACCTATGTCCTCAATTATTTGCTTGACGTATTCCAATCTCTGTCTTCCTCTAAAGTTTTTGCCCTCTACAGCTCCCTCTAGTACCATGGAAGTCATTCCCTCATGTCTTAGCAGATGTCCTATCATCCTGTCCCTTCTCCTTATCAGTGTTTTCCACATAGTCCTTTCCTCTCCGATTCTGCGTAGAACCTCCTCATTCCTTACCTTATCAGTCCACCTAATTTTCAACATTCGTCTATAGCACCACATCTCAAATGCTTCGATTCTCTTCTGTTCCGGTTTTCCCACAGTCCATGTTTCACTACCATACAATGCTGTACTCCAGACGTACATCCTCAGAAATTTCTTCCTCAAATTAAGGCCGGTATTTGATATTAGTAGACTTCTCTTGGCCAGAAATGCCTTTTTTGCCATAGCGAGTCTGCTTTTGATGTCCTCCTTGCTCCGTCCGTCATTGGTTATTTTACTGCCTAGGTAGCAGAATTCCTTAACTTCATTGACTTCGTGACCATCAATCCTGATGTTAAGTTTCTCGCTGTTCTCATTTCTACTACTTCTCATTACCTTCGTCTTTCTCCGATTTACTCTCAAACCATACTGTGTACTCATTAGACTGTTCATACCGTTCAGCAGATCATTTAATTCTTCTTCACTTTCACTCAGGATAGCAATGTCATCAGCGAATCGTATCATTGATATCCTTTCACCTTGTATTTTAATTCCACTCCTGAACCTTTCTTTTATTTCCATCATTGCTTCCTCGATGTACAGATTGAAGAGTAAGGGCGAAAGGCTACAGCCTTGTCTTACACCCTTTTTAATACGAGCACTTCGTTCTTGATCGTCCACTCTTATTATTCCCTCTTGGTTGTTGTACATATTGTATATGACCCGTCTCTCCCTATAGCTTACCCCTACTTTTTTCAGAATCTCGAACAGCTTGCACCATTTTATATTGTCGAACGCTTTTTCCAGGTCGACAAATCCTATGAAAGTGTCTTGATTTTTCTTTAGCCTTGCTTCCATTATTAGCCGTAACGTCAGAATTGCCTCTCTCGTCCCTTTACTTTTCCTAAAGCCAAACTGATCGTCACCTAGCGCATTCTCAATTTTCTTTTCCATTCTTCTGTATATTATTCTTGTAAGCAGCTTCGATGCATGAGCTGTTAAGCTGATTGTGCGATAATTCTCGCACTTGTCAGCTCTTGCCGTCTTCGGAATTGTGTGGATGATGCTTTTCCGAAAGTCAGATGGTATATCGCCAGACTCATATATTCTACACACCAACCGGAATAGTCGTTTTGTTGCCACTTCCCACAATGATTTTAGAAATTCTGATGGAATGTTATCTACCCCTTCTGCCTTATTTGACCGTATGTCCTCCAAAGCTCTTATAAATTCCGATTCTAATACTGGATCCCCTATCGCTTCTAAATCAACTCCTGTTTCTTCTTCTATCAAATCAGACAAATCTTCACCCTCATAGAGGCTTTCAATGTATTCTTTCCACCTATCTGCTCTCTCCTCTGCATTTAACAGTGGAATTCTCGTTGCACTTTTAATGCTACCACCGTTGCTTTTAATGTCACCAAAGTTTGTTTTGACTTTCCTGTATGCTGAGTCTGTCCTTCCGACAATCATATCTTTTTCGGTGTCTTCACAATTTTCCTGCAGCCATTTCGTCTTAGCTTTCCTGCACTTCCTATTTATTTCATTCCTCAGCGCCTTGTATCACTAACCAAAACGGCCTTGTTGTGCTGGTACAGCGAACGGCTGAAAGCAAGGGGAAACTACAGCCGTAATTTTTCCCGAGGGCATGCAGCTGCACTGTATGGTTAAATGATGATGGCGTACTCTTGGGTAAAATATTCCGGAGGTTAAATAGTCCCCCATTCGGAACTCCGGGCGGGGACTTCTCAAGAGGACGTCGTTATCAGGAGAAAGAAAACTGGAGTTCTACGGATCGGAGCGTGGAATATCAGATCCCTTAATCGGGCAGGTAGGTTAGAAAATTTAAAAAGGGAAATGGATAGGTTAAAGTTAGATATAGTAGGAATTAGCGAAGTTCGGTGGCAGGAGGAACAAGACTTCTGGTCAGGTGAATACAGGGTTACAAAAACCAAATCAAATAGGGGTAATGCAGGAGTAGGTTTAATAATGAATAAAAATATAGGAGTGCGGGTAAGCCACTACAAACAGCATAGTGAACACATTATTGTGGCCAAGATAGACACGAAGCCCATGCCTACTACATTAGTAAAAGTTTATATGCCAACTAGCTCTGCAGATGATGAAGAAATTGATAAAATGTATGATGAGATAAAAGAAATTATTTAGATAGTGAAGGGAGACGAAAATTTAATAGTCATGGGTGATTGGAATTCGAGAGTAGGAAAAGGGAGAGAAGGAAACATAGTAGGTGAATATGAATTGGGGGGTAAGAAATGAAAGAGGAAGCCGTCAGGTATAATTTTGCACAGAGCATAACTTAATCATAGCTGACACTCGGTTCAAGAATCATAAAAGAAGGTTGTATACATGGAAGAAGCCTGGAGATACTAGAAGGTATCAGATAGATTATATAATGGTAAGGCAGAGATTTAAGAACTAGGTTTTAAATTGTAAGACATTTCCAGGGGCAGATGTGGACTCTGACCACAATCTATTGGTTATGAACTGTAGATTAAAACTGAAGAAACTGCAAAAAGGTGGGAATTTAAGGAGATGGGACCAGGATAAACTGACTAAGCCAGAGGTTGTACAGAGTTTCAGGGAGAGCATAAGGGAACGATTGACAGGAATGGGGGAAAGAAATACAGTAGAAGAAGAATGGGTAGCTCTGAGGGATGAACTAATGAAGGCAGCAGACGATCAAGTAGGTAAAAAGACGAAGGCTATTAGAAATCACAGGGTAACAGAAGAAATATTGAATTTAGTTGATGAAAGGAGAAAATATGAAAATGCAGTAAATGAAGCGCGCAAAAAGGAATACAAACGTCTCAAAAATGAGATCGACAGGAAGTGCAAAATGGCTAAGCAGGCATGGATAGAGGACAAATGTAAGGATGTAGAGGCTTATCTCACTAAGGGTAAGATAGATACTACCTACAGGAAAATTAAAGACACCTTTAGAGAAAAGAGAGCCACTTGTATGAATATCAAGAGGTCAGATGGAAACCCAGTTCTAAGCAAAGAAGGGAAAGCAGAAAGGTGGAAGGAGTATATAGAGGGTCTATACAAGGGCGATGTACTTGAGGACAATATTATGGAAATGGAAGAGGATGTAGATGAAGATGAAATGGGAGATACGATACTGCGTGAAGAGTTTGACAGAGCACTTAAAGACCTGAGTCGAAACAAGGCCCCGGGAGTAGACAACATTCCATTAGAACTACTGACAGCCTTGGGAGAGCCAGTTCTGACAAAACGCTACCATCTGGTGAGCAAGCTGTGCGAGACAGGCGAAATACCCACAGACTTCAAGAAGAATATAATAATTCCAATCCCAAAGAAAGCAGGTGTTGACAGATGTGAAAATTACCGAACTATCAGTTTAATGAGTCACAGCCGCAAAATACTAACGCGAATTCTTTACAGACGAATGGAAAAACTGGTAGAAGCGGACCTCGGGGAAGATCAGTTTGGATTCCGTTGAAATGTTGGAACACCTGAGGCAATACTAACCTTACGACTTATCTTAGAAGAAAGATTAAGAAAAGGCAAACCTACCTTTCTAGCATTTGTAGACTTAGAGAAAGCTTTTGACAATGTTGACTGGAATACTCTCTTTCAAATTCTACAGGTGGCAGTTATAAGAGTCGAGGGGCACGAAAGGAAAGCAGTGGTTGGGAAGGGAGTGAGACAGGGTTGTTGCCTCTCTCCGATGTTATTCAATCCGTATATTGAGCAAGCAATAAAGGAAACAAAAGAAAAATTTGGAGTAGGTATTAAACTCCATGGAGAAGAAATAAAAACTTAGAGGTTTGCCGATGACATTGTAATTCTGTCATAGACAGCAAAGGACTTCGAAGAGTAGTTGAACGGAATGAACAGTGTCTTGAACGAAGGATATAAGATGAACATCAACAAAAGCAAAACGAGGATAATGGAATGTGGTCGAATTAAGTCAGGTGCTGAGGGTATTAGATTAGGAAATGAGACACTTAAAGTAGTAAAGGAGTTTTGCTATTTGGGGAGCAAAATAACTGATGATGGTCGAAGTAGAGAGGATATAAAATGTAGACTGGCAATGGCAAGGAAAGCGTTTCTGAAGAAGAGAAATTTGTTAACATCGAGTATAGGTTTAAGTGTAAGGAAGTCGTTTCTGAAAGTATTTGCATGGAGTGTAGCCATGTATGGATTTGAAATATGGACGATAAATAGTTTAGACAAGAAGAGAATAGAAACTTTCTAAATGTGGTGCTACAGAAGAATGCTGAAGATCAGATGGGTAGATGACATAACTAATGAGGAGGTATTGAATAGAATTGGGGAGGAGTCTGAGGCACAACTTGACAAGGAGAAGGGACCGGTTGGTAGGACATGGTCTGAGGCATCAAGGGATCACAAATTTAGATGGCAGCGTGGAGGGTAAAATTCGTAGAGGGAGACCAAGAGATGAATACACTAAGTAGATTCAGAAGGATGTAGGTTGCAGTAAGTACTGGCAGATGAAGAAGCTTGCACAGGATAGAGTAGCATGGAGAGCTGCATCAAACTAGTCTCAGGACTGAAGACCACAACAACAACAATAAAATAATAACTACAGTGGGCTTTCTCACCGAACATACTGAGCTACCGTATCTGCTGCCGTTAGACCACGAGTAGCGACGATTTTATTATAATGACCCTTTATTTAAAAGCTGTAAGTAATGGCTTCATTAGGACAATGTGTGCAGACCCAGTGTCTTAAGAACCGCTGTGCCACTTCTATGCGTGGGCCACACGACTTAGAAAGTTACACGTAGTGCCATTGAGTTAGCTGACGAAAAGAGCTACTCCTCCCAATTTGCGAGGTAGCACTCCAGAACATTTGCCTACGTGGTAACTCATTTTGCGACAGGGGCACGAATACTGCGCGTCCGTCGTTGTTTAAAGCTGCTCTGAAATCACTCAGAGATAGCATCGTTTGCGCGGCGGTCGGTGTCGTCACGGACCAGTTGGAAGCTGTCCGGATGCCAGGCCGTCGGCGTCGCCGCGTGCGCATGCGCGGCGGCCGCCCAGAGCGTCTAGGAGGAGCGGCGGCGCTGGCCCGCTGCAGTAGCGACCACAGCGGCAAGCCGAGTGGACCAGCAGACGACCAGCGAGAAACCAGCAGCGAGCAGCCAGCAGCATGGTGTACGAGTCGGACTTCTACACGACCCGCCGGTCCTACAGCCGGCCCAGCTACTCCACATACTCCGTCACTGTGAGTCCCGGGCCGGGCTGGGCCGCTCTGGCAAGCTGCTGGCGCGACACCGACGGGCACCGCCCACTGGACGCCACCTCTCGCTCTGTTGCCAATTCCAGGCTGGCCTTTATTGTCAGTTTTAAATCAATCACATTTAGTATCCAGCCTCAAAAGCGATGACGTTCAGAAATGACGGGCGAAGAATTGGGGCGTAGGCGACAGTATTAGTAGTCAGCGGTCCCGAGAGCGAGGTGTAAGTATCACCAACAAGGAATTCCGTAGAGGCCAAACAACTTACAGCAGTCTTAAAGTCCCTTCAGTTTGAGTCGATAATCAGTTAAGTACGACATTACCGAATTGGAGCACGCGATCTATTTTGAAGTTCTTTTCTTCACGGTTGTCTTCATCGCATTTGGTGAACGCTTTTATTCACAACTGCCTAGACCACATTGGGGCGTAGGTGACAGTATTAGTTGTCACCGGTCCCGAGGACGCCGTATAGGTATCACCAACAAGGATTCCGTAGAGACCAAACAATCTACAGCAGTCTTAAAGTCCCTTCAGCTTGACTGGATAATCAGTTAAATACGACATTACCGAATTGGAGCACGCGATATATTTTGAAGTTCTTTTCTTCACGCTTGTCTTGATCGCATTTCGTGAAGGCTTTTATTTACAACTGCCTTGACTGTTGGTGGTGGTCTTATGACAGTTTAACTCTTTCGACTGTCACGAGAACTAGTATCTAGTTTCAAAAGAAAAACGCCCAAGAGTCATCTAGCGTCCATTGTAGTCACTAGATCAAATGGTTCAAATGGCACTAGGCACTATGGGACTTAACATCGGAGGTCCCCTAGAACTACTTAAACCTAAGGACATCACACACATCCATGCCCGAGGCAGAATTCGAACCTGCGAGCGCAGCAGCCGCGCGGTCCCAGACTGAAGCGCCTAGAACCGCTCGCCTACCGTGGCCGGCCACTAGATCACTACTGGATTCTAAGTGACAAAGATGCGCACTTGATGACTATCTAATGTTTTGCTTTTACCACTAGCTACTGGCACTGATGATGATTCATGGCCGGCCGGAGTGGCCGAGCGGTTCTAGGCGCTACAGTCTGGAGCTGCGCGACCGCTACGGTCGCAGGTTCGAATCCTGCCTCGGGCATGGATGTGTGTGTTGTCCTTAGCTTAGTTAGGTTTGAGTAGCTCTAAATTCTAGGGGACTGATGACCTCAGCAGTTAAGTCCCATAGTGCTCAGAGCCATTTGAATCATTTTTTGATGATTCACGAGACTCCAAACCAGTAAACAGTCGTACGTCCACCTAATGCAGTCAAGGCAGTTGTGAATAAAAGAGTTTTTGACCACATTATATGAAAGTCTCTGCTGTAGTACTGTAGGACTGACTGTGCACAGCTCCCTTGGATTTGACTGTGGTGAGCACATTGTACACTGGCCGTTAATGCCAGGTTTCCCTTGGCGTACTCTGTAGTTCTGATTTCCAAGGTTGACAAGATTGGTAGAAGGTATATTTCGTAGTGCCCAGCAGAACTGACATTACTGGTCTTCTGATTGGCATCCAGAAAGCAATGACGATGAAGATAAAGAAGTAGACTCAGTCACTCGTCCTAGTATTGTGCAGTAGAAACGCTGACATTCGGAAATACAAGGGTATTCAGCTGCAACACCTTCAGAAACTATGTGCGAAATTTTCATGTTCTCTCGCTCACTACAAGTAAACTATTAGACCTAAAAACAAAATTGACAGAAACTTTCATAGGAAATATAATGTATTAAATTTTGTACTGGGTTACGTTTCGTCGGAGGCCATAGTTTTCGAGTTATTCAACAGAAACGTGTTTGAAGGTCACTTTTGTACGTTTTTCGTGAATAAATAGAAAAGTACAGGCTGTAGCGAAAACGTATCGCAATACATAATTTAAGTACATTGAATTTCCTTCAAAAAGGTCCTGTACTTTTCTATAGGACTAATAGTTTGCATGTAGCGAGCAAGAGAATATGAAAATCTTGTGCTTGGTATGTGAATATGTTGCAGGTTGCATAAAACCCATATATAGGGGCAACTGAATCACCCTGCATATGCTCTGCAATATCCTTTTTTCCAGAAGTTCTTGCCCCAAGGATATGCGGAAGAATTTCTATGAACTTGGGAAGAGGTGCTGGCGAAATAAGGCTGTGACAGCAAGTCGTGGTTCATGCCTGGACAGCTCAATCGGTAAGAACATTACCCACGAAATGCAAGATTCTGAGTTCGAATCCAAGCTTGGCACACAGTTTAAATTGGCCAGCAGTTTCAAAACAGCGCTCATTCCTACTGGATACCTTCAGTTCTTCATTTGTCGTCAGTGGCTGAGAGGAACCCTGTTTCAGACGACCTGCCACGCAAAATGCTGGCTGTGTCAGGAATCGAGCTACGCTTCTCTGTATGTAGATTGACTTTCTAACGGTGTAGGCACATAGACGGGCGTTTTTAGATCCCTTCTAACACTGATGTTTTTCTTCTATCAATTACTTGAGAAATTTCGCTCAATGAGCTGACAAATCAGGAGGTCACAGTACTTCGTGTCAAACATCGCTTGCTACAGATTGCACTTGCAATCCTCGTGATAGCAATGCTTGACGAGAATCTTCTACATATTCCGCAAACTCACAAAGGACCCTATCAATTTTTTTACTGATTGCTTTCTGCCGATTGTTGATTCTGAAGCGTAATGGCTCACCTTTTATTCAGTCTTTCAAAGAGATGGAGAAGCCAGAAGTATAAAGAGCGAGAGAGATATCCAGTGGGCGGCGTTCAGAGGCGTCGAAAAAATAAGACGCTGTCATTTATTCAGTACGCTCCTCCATATAAATCCATATTTTCGCATGGAAGACCTTATAAACTGTAGTTCCTCTTTCAGGAGGCATACTACGACTCTGGAAAGAGAAAAATTCTGAAATCATAGGATTCACTTCACCCAAGTTCTTTGACCTAAATCGCACTGAGCATTTATTTCTCATCTCAGGCTTGGTCCCATACCGACAAGCGTACGCCTATCACTGACTGCCGTAAAGCTGTATCTGGACGACAGTTCTATCTCATATTTTGGATTGAAATTCTGTCGTGAAAGTCGGTGAAATTGGAAGAACTACTGTATCCATCCTTCAGCGAGGTTGCTGGTCGAAACTTCCCGGTAACTGATACAGTAAAATCATTTCAATGACCATGTTTTTGAACTTCAGGGTGAAGCAGGGGAACAATATCATTGCTTGTAATGGATTCGCGGGTGTCGGAGCGTTGACTTGTTCGCTCCGGGCGTTGCCGCATTTGAGATCTGTATTTTTAGGACAGCATCTTATTTTTACGCCGCTTTATCTGGCCATGCAGTGCAGATCCAGGTGTGGCGACGTCGGCATTGCTTTGCAGCGACGGAGAGAGTCGAGGGTTTATTGTCTCACGCTCTTTAGATAGAGTCGCACCTGTTTACGCTAAACACTGCAGTGCACCATTTTCGGTGGGGCTTTGCAAGAGATTTTTCTCTCACTGCCTGCCAAGATCACGTGATGAAAATCAGGTGAAAAAGTGCATTCTATCCCAGTGTGATAAAAACTTACCAGAGCAAAACACGATTTCATTTTTGCTGCCTAGTTGACAATAAATCCTGTAGAGTTTCAAATGAACACTCTAACCAATTTTAGTGCCAAACGCTTTTAGCGTCTCCTATGCCACCAGGTGCGAATAAAAAAATAAGTTTTTGGACTTTCTCTCCACCGCTGCAAGAAATGTCGATATTTTGCGCACATCATCAAAAGCAAGGACCATTTCTTGTTTCACTGCCTGAAACGTATGAGCAGTAGCATTGTCGTAAAAGCCTTCGCAGTTCCAACTTCATGGCGAGTGAGAGGCCAGAAATTCAGTTCCAAAAATTCACAGTAACACTTTGATTCTAATTCAGGACAAGAAGGTATAAATAGCTAGATCCAGTACTGTACTTAACGTCGAGCTGCTTTCAACTTCTACATAAAAATTCCGTACAATTTCAGCATTTCTCTGCAGCAGTAGATAATAGGGATGCAATCCTATGCAGTTATCTAGTGTAGATTTCCCCCAATTATTCCGAAGACACAATTCTCTCAAGAAAAAGTTCATCGTTATTGACTTTCATCGCTATTGACTTTCAGGAACCTGCTAGAAATGTTCTATTATTACGGGCAGTAGGTATAGCGGAGATGGTTTCGGAAAATATAAGTTTCATTGGCCGTCAGTGTTCGATGCCAGATTTTGATAGTATTTTCACCAACATTGTCCTCCATAGAAAAAGAGTAATAGAAGAAAATCACATACTATTTCGTTATTGTTAAAGTAAATCTTTTCTTGTACACTGTGCCTCGTCATTTATTTGAAGAAGAGAGGGGGCGTTTTGCCGATGTATTTGAGATGCCAGATTTCCTCTAGCCCTTTTTTGGGAAATTTCATAAGAGATGTGGTTTCTCGCTCGCCAGTCCCAACAAAGATTTTTATTTGTGCTTGTTTCAGCTTTAAGTCACTTTTTGATAATTTTAATTTTTTTGCCTGTTTTCAGAAATTTTGCACTCTGTAATTTTTTGTGTAAGTTAAATAATGCACTATTGTTTTGTTTTTGAGAGTTTTTCTTGCTAGAAATTTTTGGCTTATTTACAGAATATATTTTTAATGGTTTAATATGCAAATGACGAGGGCGTCTGCGCGGCTTCAAGGTCTGTGTTGGTAAATATTTTGCAGAAATTTTTGAAGTGTTTTGATTTTTTTTCATTTTTATGGTTTCCGGGCCTCTCCAACATTTTGGGACAGTGTTGGATCTGCTTAATGTGTGTATCAGATTGGGACAGCAGCAGAAGTATGGTTGCGCAGTTCACCTAATCTGCAGTTAAAGACGAAACGAAATCAGTTTTCGTCACAAAGTGTTGCTTGACTTGCGAATATAAAACATGCAAGAATAAAAAAATTCAATAAGGATAAGTGTTGGCATATTAAATCACAAAATATTGAAGAAAAACATCTTTAGATGGAAATCATTTTTGTCAGCCTCCATCGTGACGTCAGAGAGATGGAAAATGACAGAAAGAAGTGTTGTTATTATCAAGTGCGCTGGAGTACAGAGCCTAAGAAATATCTGCATACATTCACGTAAGTTCTTTGACAGGCCATTGTTATTGGCTATAAATGCAACGCAAGTGAGACTCGAAACCCTAGGTGTTACGCTATTGCACGTGATTTATATGAAATCCTTTATCCAACCTATATTATCATCTATCTCCTACTATGACTAGCGATTAGATAAATCTCGCAATGAGTAATTTACTCCGCTACTTAATCTACATATAAAGTACTGAAAGTTGATGTTTTAGAGCTCTGGCATAGCTCCCCTGACTTAACAGTGAAACAGGACGAGAAGTCTCTCATCGCAGAGGATCAACATTTATCCAATTTCTCACCGCTTGTTTGATTTCATCTCTGGAATGCCCCTGCGACTAGTTTATGCGCGAGACTTATACTGAATCGAGAAACAAACTAAACGGTGTAGCTGCTTCGTGACTTCACACAACTGTTTAGCTTTGGTTGGAAGCGAAGTTCGACGTCGTGTTTAGAACGTATCCGTAGAGAATTCTTGGTCAGTAGCAACATTATTCAGTTTCCATTTAAAAGCATGTATATCGTTATGAGAGGGAATGAAAAGAGGCACATGGACGGACTGCTGCAAACGGCGCACTCTGTTGAAACAGAACACGTGGGATTCCCTCCACATTCTGATATGACTGACTGATCAGATACTCTTAGGTTACAACTTCCGGAGGGAAAAGAGCGACAAGTTCAAACTGATATGGTCTCTGAGTCATTCACGGATAGCATAGCTGGCAGCGCACTAGTCGCAAAAGATAAGGAGGTACATTCATATTCAGGTCCGACACACTGTTGACATTAATCGAAAAGCAGTCCAGTGTTTTTAGTAGTAAGGTCCGCTTCAATGACACAGTGTTGCTTTCATGCCCAGGATAATAAATCGTAGCCACTGAAAGATATTATTCTCTTTCAATTAACACGTATTTCTGTAAACGTGCTGACACGATTTGTACAGTTTTTACTGTGAATGCAACTTGAGCGCTTGAGAAAATAGCTTCAGAAAGAAAAATAAAACTGCAGCAGATCGAAAAAGATACCACGAAAATGCGAAACGTAAAATTCCATGTCACCAATAGGATCGAAAAAAATGCACATCCACACTACCACAGCACTACTGCCATATTTCAATCAGTGTTTCGTAAAATCATAAAAGAACGTTCATGCCCGTCGAGTGCTCCTCGAACCAGTTAGGTCCAATTCGAGAATGATGGGATGGTGTATTCTTTTCAAGATTCAAATAGGCAAACACCCAGAGGCTCACGACCAGTCAGCATGACCCTGTATCGTTAGCCGGTAAAAGGTGATGACAGACAAATCAAGAGGCTTCATTTCCCTACTCGGCAATATCTCAACACCTCTACCTGAACGGTGACCGACCGAGCTGACGCAGTGATTAGCACACTGGACTTGCATTCGGGAGGACGCCGGTTCAGACCCGTGCCCCGCCATCCAGATTTAGGTTTCCCGTGATTTCCCTAATCGCTTCAGGTAAATGCCGGGATGGTTACTCCGAAAGGGCACTGCCGACTTACTTCCCCATCCTTCCCTAATCCAATGGGACCCAAGACTTGCTGTTTTGGTCCCATTCCCCAAATCAACCAACCTGAACGGTGTCCCAATAGCAGGCGTAATGCTTCGTCTCGTATGGTTTTCGACGAATTTTTGCCCTGTTAGCACAGTGTACCTGCGCTTATCGGAGGTCACCAGCTCAGTTCTTTTCCCATGTATCGAGCCTCCAGTGACAGCTTTCAAGCGCTCATGCTAATCGTTGTGCATTTTGATGGGTGGTAAGGTGAGATACACTTATGGGGCGATGGTTTCTGCAGCCCATGTCGAGGAGGCGGTTCTAGGCGAACTCTATCGTCGTAATTGGTGACTCCTGTACTTTGGCCAGTTCGCACGCTGTAAAGAAAAAAAGCTGTTATGGTACTCTTGGTTGGGAAACTTCGAAGGATTGGTCAGCCGCCTAATGAGAAAGGACTTTTTCCTTCCTCTACGCTTAATCGCCAATTTTCCCGCTCTGTGTAACAGCCTTGTCTTAAGTGTACGCTGTGCAACAGCCTTGTCTTAAGTGTATCTGTTGAGTGTTGGTGCTGTAATGGGCGTGTGTACACAGTGGTGTCATGTTTCCAAAGAGGGGGTGAAACTCCAGTACCGGCATATAGCTTACTCAAATGGCTCTGAGCACTATGGGACTCAACTGCTGAGGTCATTAGTCCCCTAGAACTTAGAACTAGTTAAACCTAACTAACCTAAGGACATCACAAACATCCATGCCCGAGGCAGGATTCGAACCTGCGACCGTAGCGGTCTTGCGGCTCCAGACTGCAGCGCCTTTAACCGCACGGCCACTTCGGCCGGCCATATAGCTTACTCTTCTCGTATAGCACCAAGGGGACCACCGGTGTTAACGCCCCCATCCGACAGTGTGACATGTCCTTACTGCTTAAGACACTGCGGAGATGTCTGGAATTCAATCCGCGACAGCGGCGCAAAGTCCGGCGATGAAGAACTGTTATACGCTGTAACAGCCCGCAACAGTCGACGATGAGCTCAATCATCAACACGTTGTCGTCTACGGCACATGGCTCTTAAAATCTGAAACAGTCTTTGGTCGCCAATATCTGTACTTAAATTAATTGGAGTTTCCACCGTTACGATCATAATCAGATTTATTCATAAAAGAAATAAATGAGCAAACATGAATAAGAGCATTGTAGTGGGTTATGACACAATGACCTGAGAAGTATTGACGCATTTGATAAATAACATACGCCTTTCTCCTTAAGCTAAGTAAATAAGGAAATAAAAATTTTAGCCTTGATTGGCATCGTCACCAGATACGAAAACATGATAATACCGTGATGAACACTCACGATGCGTAATATAGGTGCGCTGCTGGCATACTGTGCTTACAGCTGCAACGCAAGGAATTGAGGAGACTTCGCCGCTAGGTGCTGCTGACTGTAACATATTTTGCAATGGTGATCACAAAGGCAAAGATAGTAAGTTAAAGATTATACATAAACCAATATGGGATAAGTTAATATTGCGATTAAAATTGAGATGGAGCGTATAATTAGATCCATTGTAGGATGCTACCTAAAATTTCCTTTCATACACGTAACTCTCGTATAGGGATCGACGATGTACAAAGTATATTAGGAATACCATCGTATTAAGAAGATCTATACAGTAAAGTGGACGCCCTTCGTGAGACGGTCGCTGGACTACAAACCATCGGCACCACAGCTCCACGGCGCTGGCACCGACGTCTCGTTCCGCTCACCATCCTGGAGGACTCAGATTCGGGCTATGACTGACGATAGGCCCAATACGACCACGTTTTCCTGTCCGTTTCGTACACTCACCAGCTGTTGCCTGTTCTCGTCCAGACACTTTTTTCCCTCACCGTAGAGTTGGCGCATTACTGCACCCCTCCTCTGTACTTCCACCGTCGGAGGGTGGCACGGAACTTAAAGTTCCATCGCCACACCTCCAAAGTGCTATGCTCGGCTGTTATTTAGCCGTTGTTTTGAGTCCCCCTCTCTTGTCCACCGAGACAGTTGTACCGGTCTGAGCCGATGACTATGTATAATAGTAAACTGCCACAAAAAATAAGAACATAATTTGCTTCGGTTACTAATTTTAAGGGGATAGATGTGTTATTTTATCAGACGCTTCCCAGGTCATGTTCATAAACACTACTAATTATACTATTAAAACCCATCATAATACTCTTGCTCAAATCTTTGCACGTTTGGTTAGATACGTAAATGTGATTATGATCACAATGATTTAAAACGGGAATTAATTTTAAAAAATATTCTCGATCAAAGGGGCAACGGCCTAGCCGCAGTGGATACACCGGTTCTCGTGAGATCACCGAAGTTAAGCGCTGTCGGGCCTGGTCGGCACTTGGATGGGTGACCATCCAGGCCGCCATGCGTTGTTGCCATTTGCCTCGTGATGCCAATTGAGGAGCTACTCGACCGAATAGTAGCGGCTTCGGTCAAGAATACCATCATAACGGCCGGGAGAGCGGTTTGCTGACCCCACGCCCCTCCTATCCGCATCCTCCAATGAGGATGACACGGCGGTTGGTTGGTCCCGGAGTGCTTTTTTTATTCTCGATCAAAGACTGTTTTAGTTTTTTATAATTCTTAAGCATTGGCTCACTGCAGTCTTCTGGGTGATCATGTCAGTTTTTCATCTAGCGCATTTCTCGAAATCGAGCTATTCACGATAAACACGTGACAATGAACCACGTGAGGAGAACAGTGTCCCCTTTCGTCGTGGCACCCACGATCTACATCTACAACTACATACGAGTACGTACTCCGCAAGCCAACTTACGGTGCGTGGCGGAGGGCAGCCTGTACCACTACTAGTAATTGTTTTTCCTGCTCCACTCGGAAACAGAGCGACGAAAAAACGACTTTGTATATGCCTCCTTACGAGCTCTAATTTCTCTGAAGAAATCTTCGCGATGCTTACGAGAGATGTATGTTGGCGGCAGTAGAATCTTTCTGCAGTCAGCTTCTAATGTTTCTCAAAATTTTCTCAATAGTGTTCTTGAGAAGAAAGTCGCCTCCCCCCCCCCCCCCCCCAGAGATTCCCATTTGAGTTCCTGAAGCATCTCCGTAATACTTGCGTGTTGTTCGAACCTACGGGTAACCTCTGAGTTGCATCGATGTCTTCCTTTAATCCGACCTGGTGCTGATCGCAAACACTCGAGCAGTACTGAAGAACAGATCGCACTGGCGTCCTATATGCGGCCTCTATACACATGAACCGCACTTTCCCAAAATTCTCACGGGTTTGTTTCTCCTACTCATCCGATTTAACTTACTTATTTTTATTTTATTTTATTTGATTTACATTTAGAGCTACCTGCAGTTCATCACACCAGCTAGAAATGTTGTCTAAGTCATCTAGCGGCGCTGATTACAAGCATTTTGCCCACCGCACCTCCGCATGCCACGCCGACAGAATAAGATCAGACGAACTCCTTGTCACATGACATGCCGCACTATTTCATTCGATATGATGACTGAAAATCTCGGACCTATCCTGAAGCTCGATGTCAAGGTGAGGTATTAGGAAACTTTCACTGACTGAACAGTAGGCTGGGAGTAACTACGTTGTACAATGTGGCAACGCTATGTGGACAGTCATCAAAACATTATCTACATTTAAAGATTGTTAAGGGAACACGCGGTGTGTTTAAAATACTTTCTTTCATTCACAAATGTCTTGATCGTATTTGACAGATATTTTACGGTTAACCAAAAATTCAGTATGTTGTTACGAAAGTAGCACATCAAGTCGTGATCAAGCACTCACTGTGGTCACTTAAATGACGACTTGACGTGTTACTTTCGAAACAAGATACTGGATTTTTTGTTCCAATAATGACTCAGTAGTGTCGGAAACACTTATGTGTAATGTATCTACCAAGTGTGGTCAAGACACCTGAAAATGAAAGAGAGAGGTACGAATTGTTTATATAATGCCGTCTAAGGCAATGAAATAAAGCGTCTCGAAAGTATTTGTGGCTGGTTGTTGTCTCCCTCATCGAGCTTTTATTAGGTAATAATCAAGAGTCCGATAAGATCCAGCAAGAATAAAATAATGTTCTGTACTAGTCACATGAACCGAGAATGGGACATTTCAATTCATAACTAGTTACATTGTAGTTGCGTTTCTCGTTTTAATGCCTCAGCTTCAAGTATTTTCACCTACAACGTCTGACATGGTCTCAGTTTCGGCTGTTTTTATGTCATTTTGACAAGACACCATAAAATTATGAAGTGTTAATGAAATCAATACATGTCAAGGATGCAGTAGCAATTTAGTTAATCTTCTTCTAAAAGTCAGTATTTCGACGTAATTCGTTTGTTCAATAAATTCATCAGTAATGACGTTTAGCTGAGTTCTCAAAAAGACGTATTTCAGGTACAAAATTAACTTATTTAAAATGATACATCAAATGAAGTTAGTCTGTTATATATTCTTCCCTTTTAAAAAACCACGCGACACTTTCTTTACACTTCATCAAACACTAACAGCATATTCCACAATGGTACACGACAGGTGAGTTACATTCTGTCTTTCCCCCATCAAACCTCACCACCAACCCTCAACTACTACAACTCGCAGCAGTGTAAACATAAACCAAAGACACATTTATATCAATTGCTCACAGAATATGATCCAGGTCGATTCTTAATTACAGATTACATTCATGTACAATAGATACGTTCAGATACAAAAACATTTTTTTTAATTTGAATAATCAGATGATTTTTTGAAAGAATTTGAGAATAAAAGGTAGTAAATAACATTGCATGAAAGTACATGTCACTAGAGATGGATATTAATCAATATTCTCACATCGAAGAAATATTCATTGCTAAAGTTACGAAATGTAACAGCAGTAGATGTATCGTGATGTACGGGTGATTGCAGCGGGATCGCCATCTACGGTACTCTAGGATTACTTAGATATGGCTCTGAGCACTATGCGACTTAACTTCTGAGGCCATCAGTCGCCTAGAACTTAGAACTAATTAAACCTAACTAACCTAAGGATATCACACATATCCATGCCCGAGGCAGGATTCGAACCTGCGACGTAGCGGTCGCTCGGTTCCATACTGTAGCGCCTAGAACCGCACGGCCACTCCGGCCGGCACTTAGCTATGGGCTAATTACAATGAGAGATGTACGAACACTTTTAATCTCTTTGAAAATTGCATTGGTTCTTCAATTTTAATTTTGTAACCAAGGAAAAATCATTTGGAACACATGGAATCGACTTACGGTTTGGCACATAACAGAGGCTCTGACCACTGAGCTTATGGTGGCATAATGCAGGGTCGATTCCTTCGCCGGATCTATGCAAGTCGAACATCTAAGACCTGTTGCTGCAGTGAATGGCGCGAGCAGCTTTGCTCTACGTCGAAGGCAATGACGCAAGACTGCCTGTTGCTGTTGGCCGGTGCGGACATTGTCACACACGCCGACACGCGTCGGTCTATTCTTGCGCCGCATTCTCTATCCGTGAATCCGCCGTCTGACACGGTCGCCAGAAAACACACACACACACATACGCTAATAACGATGTTTAATTGTGACGCCGCGGCTGTGCCAAGTGCGCAGCTGTGAGGGCAAAGCGCTCCTGTCTTAGCCGCACCGACAGCCGCCACGTGTTAACCATACTAGAATTCCATTGCGTCAACTCACACTGCCTTACACGCGCATCCTTGCCTAGGAAACTAACAGGAGTTGCGGAATCGAATGAAGTCAAAATGAGATCGAATGAAGCGGGGATGTGGTTAGCTCGTTGGACTAGCATTCGTGAGCAGACGATTCAAATCCGCGTCCGGCCATCCAGATTTAGGTTTTCCGTGATTTCCCTCATTGCTGAGATGGTTACTTTGAAAGGGTACCGTCGATTTCCTTCCCCATCGTTGATACACAATCCGAGCTTGTGCTCCGTCATTAATGACTACGATGTCGGCGGGACATTAAACCCCAAATCTTCATTCTTTCCGTGAGTAATGACATCAACTAGGAGAGGATGTTTCGTTTCATCCATATACACCACAACCAGAAATGACACGTGAAGTTAACGGTCTCTGAAATGCGATGTGCGATTAATCTTGAAACTGTATTATTTATTGATATTTTTGACCCGGGTTTCCCGGCTGTTTGGAGTTGGTAGTCGTCAATACCGGTTAACACCAATCGATATCTATCGATTTAGCTGCTTTCATCTGTGACCTCGTAGAAAGTCGAAGAGAGCACATATACAGGATGAGTCAGAGAGAAAGCTACTTGCTTTGAAGAGTGTAGTATTAGCTATTCAGAACAAAAGACCTCATATGGACATATGCCCTATTCCAGATGGCTTCCGGGACAGCGCAAATATAAGTATTTTGTCATGTATTTTCTGTATTATTCAAACACTGTCACTGTTTACAGCGTACCACAGTAGTATAGAGGAAGATGAGACAAACAATTTGGTACAAGACACTTTTGGGCTACAAAGTCTGGAATGTACGTCGGTATCCTACAAAAATTACCTAAGGTACAGAGCATGCGCGGGATTTTAAACATTCTCGTGCTCTCTTCGGACAAACTATTAGTCCAAGAGAAAAAATGAATAGAACCTGTAGGAAATTTAATATAGTCTAATTTTGAACTGCTTTACGTTTTTGCCGGAGGACGCAGTTTTCGCGTTATTCCAGAAAAACATACCTTAGTGATATTAAATGTGTTGTATGTCGGAAACCGCCCGGTATAGACCTTATGTCCATATGATGTTTATTGTTCAGAGTCACTAATACGATCATCCCTCAAAGCATGTACCTTTCCTGCTGACTCACCCTGAAGTATCTGGATGGGCTCTTAATTGCTCTTGCCCACTTTTTGCTAAAAATAAGTATGGTTTTGCAAAATATTTTCATGAGCTACATCCGCAATCCTGGTATGAAGCTTCCTAATTTTACGCTGTCTTTTGAGTGGGACCTACCGCGTCTATTCACGGTACATGTGAATGATTATTCCGCGACAGTTGAACATCAGTACAAACGTACGATTGTTGTTTAAATTTGTGGTAAGGTCTTATGAGATCAAACTGCTGAGGTCATCAGTCCCTAAGCTTACGCACTATTAACTTAAGCTAACTTACACTAAGGACAACACACACCCATGCCCGAGGGAGGACTCGAAATTCTGACGTGGGAGGGCGATGGAGGGAGGAGGCGGGGGGGGGGGGGAGCCGCGGGGACAGTGACAAAGCCCCTCAGACAGCGCGGCTACGATTGTTCTCTCGGAGACCTAGCAATTTTATGTAGTCTCTCTTGGTCTGATGCTAGGGAATCGTATAACAGTAGGAACCATCACCAGCAGTATGTCACGCAACATGTGCTGTCACATACATGACAGTGATGAATAATTCCGAAATCTACCATCGACCTTTCAGAATAACACGAGGAAACGATCTTCGACGACAGTTGCAGATATTGACGTAGTTGCATCACTTTTCGTTAGTCGCATCATTCTGACCCTATTGTGCGTAATTACGGGTTATTCTGACTCTGTCACACGTAATTAAAGATATAAACAGCTTACCTGAAGACGGTGAATATATTACCTTCGCTGGATTCTTTTCCCAGCTGAGCAAGTCATGATCAAATAGGAAGACTGTTCAACTGTCATTGCAAGCAATAGCTGGAACACGCTTTGCCGGCCGCTGTGGCTGAGAGGTTCTAGGCGCTTCAATCTGGAACCGCGCTGCTGCTCCGGTCGCAGGTTCGAATCCTGCCTCGTGCATGGATGTGTGTGATGTTCTTAAGTTAGTTAGGTTTAAGTAGCTCTAAGTCTAGGGGACTGATGACCTCAGATGTTAAGTCCCATAGGGATTAGAGCCATTTGAACCATTTCTTTGGAACACGCTTCACAGAAGAATATACATTACAAAATGGAAGAACTGGAAGAATTGTAAACTGACTTCTTCACTGCAGCAGACTCGCAAGTAAACACACCGAAGCAAAAACTATTCTGGTCACATAAACTGTATACGATGCAGGTATTTTGAACGTGCCGAAAGAAGTGAAGGATGCTCACTCTTTTGTTTTAAAATTTGGGCGACACTGTTGGGTTAGCACAGAGACGAACGTGGTCTTTTGCTCTCTTTTGATGGGAACAAACAAAATCATTATATTAAAAGCTCTAGTGCTTCGTGTTGTGCTTTTGCAAGCTTGATCGAATGACTCCTAAACATTGTTTGCATTGCGCCAAGTTTAACGTGTGGCAAATGATGTGTTGAATTTAAAAAAGTTCTCAAGTAATATGGGCATCTTTACTATTATAGAAGCTGTTCACAGTACCGAAACGATGTTTTCAGTAAATAAATTTCACAAAAGGGCGAGAATTTTGCTTTGTAGTCAATACGTGTTCGCCTTTTATCTGCCTACATACGGAAGAAACTTTTTTTATTGTTTATTTATTTTTTTGTGGAACGATGTAATTATTTCAATGGCATTCGACGGCTGGTCAAATAACAAGCAAATTGATACAGAGAAAGTCAATGCTAGTACATGTCAATATGAAGGGAAAAATGGCCGAATAATATACAAAAATGTCTTACAGATATAAATATAAAGCACAATACTCGTCCGTCTGCGTACAATCATTTGTCGGAATATCTTATCGGTATCTTGTTTGTAAAATACACTGACGGAAAATAATCCAGCGTCAAGAAACGATTAATGTAGAGTTATGAAATTTCGGGAATACATACTTAAGTGATTAACAATGCAAGATCACAGGTTAATGAAAGTGCGAGATAAGCCAATGAGCATGTCGAATGATGGTACATTAATCACCGTGTATCCGCCAGAACGTTGACTGCAAACGTGCAATAGTGCATGCATTGTGTTGTACAGGTGCTGCATGTGATTTTGCAGGATGGAGTTCTATGCCTATTGCACTTGATCGGCCAATACAGGGACGGTTAAAGCAATTTGTGGATAAACGCTCGATGTCTTCCACGATCTCCGATATGTGCTCGATTGGACACAGATTTTGTGATCGAGCAGAGCATGTTGGGTTACAACAGCAATACGTGGGCGGGCGTTATCCTGTTGGAAACCACTCCCTGGGATGCTGCTCATGAATGACAGCACACCAGGTCGAATCACCAGATTAGCGTACAAATTTGCAATCAGGGTGCGTGGGATAACCATGAGAGTTCTCCTGCTGTCATACGAAATTACACCCCAGACCTTAACTTCAGGTGTAGGTCCAGTGTGCCAAACACGCAGACAGGTTGGTTGTAGGCCTTCAACTGCCATCCTTTTAACTGACACACAGCATCACTGGCACCGAAGAAGAACCAGTTTTTATCCGCAAACGCAACAGACCTCCTCCCTGCCCTCCAATGAGCTCTCGTTTGACTTCACTGAAGTCGCAGACAGCGCAGGTTTGGGGTCAGTGAAATGCACGCTACAGGGCGTCTGACTGGAGCTGTCCTAGAAGTAACCTAATTGTAACAGTTCATTGTGTCACTGTGGTGCCAACTGTTGCGCAGATTGCTGCTGCATTTGATTTGCAGTACGATGCGCCAGAGCCATACGCTGAACACAACGGTCTTCCCTCTCGCTGGTGCCACGTGACTGGAGCCCAGTCTTCTTTCAGCCGTACATTCTTGTGATCCCGTATGCCACCAGTCATGTACAGAGGCTACATTCCTGCCAAGTCTTTTTGCATTACTGCAGAAGGAACATCCAGCCTCTCGTAGCCCTATCAAACGACCCCATTCAAATTCAGTGACGTGTCCCTTAGTGGCATTCTCGGTTAACATCAACTAACCACGTCCAATCTCAAAGGTAGCTCACGCTCACGACCTTGCAGCGCGTATTGAAAGCAAACCTGATTTGCATCCTCTTAGTGGCTCTACTAATATCATTCTTCTGCGACTGACGCGAAATACACTCCTGGAAATTGAAATAAGAACACCGTGAATTCATTGTCCCAGGAAGGGGAAACTTTATTGACACATTCCTGGGGTCAGATACATCACATGATCACACTGACAGAACCACAGGCACATAGACACAGGCAACAGAGCATGCACAATGTCGGCACTAGTTCAGTGTATATCCACCTTTCGCAGCAATGCAGGCTGCTATTCTCCCATGGAGACGATCGTAGAGATGCTGGATGTAGTCCTGTGGAACGGCTTGCCATGCCATTTCCACCTGGCGCCTCAGTTGGACCAGCGTTCGTGCTGGACGTGCAGACCGCGTGAGACGACGCTTCATCCAGTCCCAAACATGCTCAATGGGGGACAGATCCGGAGATCTTGCTGGCCAGGGTAGTTGACTTACACCTTCTAGAGCACGTTGGGTGGCACGGGATACATGCGGACGTGCATTGCCCTGTTGGAACAGCAAGTTCCCTTGCCGGTCTAGGAATGGTAGAACGATGGGTTCGATGACGGTTTGGATGTACCGTGCACTATTCAGTGTCCCCTCGACGATCACCAGTGGTGTACGGCCATTGTCGGAGATCGCTCCCCACACCATGATGCCGGGTGTTGGCCCTGTGTGCCTCGGTCGTATGCAGTCCTGATTGTGGCGCTCACCTGCACGGCGCCAAACACGCATACGACCATCATTGGCACCAAGGCAGAAGCGACTCTCATCGCTGAAGACGACACGTCTCCATTCGTCCCTCCATTCACGCCTGTTGCGACACCACTGGAGGCGGGCTGCACGATGTTGGGGCGTGAGCGGAAGACGGCCTAACGGTGTGCGGGTCCGTAGCCCAGCTTCATGGAGACGGTTGCGAATGGTCCTCGCCGATACCCCAGGAGCAACAGTGTCCCTAATTTGCTGGGAAGTGGCGGTGCGGTCCCCTACGGCACTGCGTAGGATCCTACGGTCTTGGCGTGCATCCGTGCGTCGCTGCGGTCCGATCCCAGGTCGACGGGCACGTGCACCTTCCGCCGACCACTGGCGACAACATCGATGTACTGTGGAGACCTCACGCCCCACGTGTTGAGCAATTCGGCGGTACGTCCACCCGGCCTCCCGCATGCCCACTATACGCCCTCGCTCAAACTCCGTCAACTGCACATACGGTTCACGCCCACACTGTCGCGGCATGCTACCAGTGTTAAAGACTGCGATGGAGCTCCGTATGCCACGGCAAACTGGCTGACACTGACGGCGGCGGTGCACAAATGCTGCGCAGCTAGCGCCATTCGACGGCCAACACCGCAGTTCCTGGTGTGTCCGCTGTGCCGTGCGTGTGATCATTGCTTGTACAGCCCTCTCGCAGTGTCTGGAGCAAGTATGGTGGGTCTGACACACCGGTGTCAATGTGTTCTTTTTTCCATTTCCAGGAGTGTAGACGTGTCGTATGTTACAATAAATGCCTCATATCAAAGTGGGTTGAGAGAGATTTATTTTCCGAGTTCTGAGGTAACATCATTAGCTCGTGTTGCTTCTTGTACACAGCGTCGGATTAGATGGATAACAGACTCACCAGTAGCAGTCCTTGAGCGGTGTACTTCATTGCTGATATCAGTGTAGGTGCCAATTGCAATTCCTCGTGCTATGCCAGATGTATTTGTGTTCAAAAGTGACTGTGGTTCCAAGTTGAAGCTTGTGCACGGTGGACAGTGGGAACTTTGAACAACTTATGCTAGATGTTGCGAATCATTAGAAAGTGCAGTAAATAATAAATACAGTGAACAATTGCTATTACTAACACTGTACGTGTAGTGATCTTAAGACACGGAGATAAATCGTGTTCACAACCCCCCCCACCCCCCGCCCTGATATGAGCTTGTCTCCTTACTGCCACGAAGAACCCCGTCTCTATGTATTGACACCACTTTCGGCATTGTTTGGCGTTATAAATGTATGCGAAAGGAGTAATACAGGAACGTGAGAAACGGACATGCATTAAAGTGATTTAGGGAAAAAAACATGAAAAAACATGAAATCGACCAGGATTTGAACCAGTTTCTGTTTAGATTTCAATTTCCTTTTTTGGTGGTGTCTGCAAATTGGCCAAGTCGTTTGCGGCAGCACTCGCGTTACGTTAACCAATTCTTCTATTATCTTTTGGTGCAATCTAAGGTCTTAGAAATATCAACTAGGTTTAAAGGATGTCTTGCAACTACGTATTTTCACATACGCCTCAAGCCAGATTTAAGACAATAATTTTCAGTGTCTACTATAGTCGGAACTTACTTATAAAATGCTCGAATCATACAGTCAGCACTCAAAACTGTTGTAATGAAGACTAACTAATGGTAAAGATCGTGCGAACTTAATCAGAAAGAAAGAATCGAATATGCGTAAAACTAAGGAACGAAATCTTTATAACGACAGTTCAATTAGTGCGTTTCTTCTCACAAGAATGTTTTTTGGCAACATTATAAAATTTGGTATACACCCTTTCCGATTTCTCCGCGGACAGTGAGACATTCGTCGTATCCAGATACCAGTTCAAGTAGACCATGATCACACTAGGCGGTCATCCAGAGTATCAGACAGTACCTGATGACATCCTGCAGGCCCTCATAACACGCATAATATTCATCAAGGATATGACCAGTGTCATCAGAAAGAGGCGAAACAGCGAATGTGCCGTATATAATGGTATAGCTACTAATCGGACACGCCATGATCCTCTATTTCAGCAGTTTCAAACATTAAGCGCCACTTCCGGAGGCCAGCCTCATTCGTAACATTTTCGGTATAGGCTGCAATAACTGAAATGGCAACGACATAGTCTCACATTTGGTGAGACATAAAAACAAAATTCATAACGGCCTGGACTTAACGATAACTGCGTTTTCGTAACTTCTCACACTCACTACGTAAGTGGGACCGCTATACTAACCGCAATTATGGAACCCGCTGCACTGAACACGAAAAATGAATAATTGGCTGACATGAAACAGCTACGTAGGATTTATAGTTAAATGTTGGTTACTCGCTTGAATCTTCTTTTTATACTCACCTAAAAACTCTAGTACATCGAATAAAAATGTCGAAAGGGAGGCACGTTGCTCTTAGAACCTAAGATTGTCAGAGAATGTGTACTTGATACCTATAAAGAAAAACTAATGACATGGCCCAATAACATTGTCCAGAAATTTCCGTCGATAAAGACAAGTATAATTATATTCTGGTTCAGGAAGATTAAATACTTTTATAGTAACATATTGACAGTGAATATAGAGTTGTTTTAACATTTCGCACAAAGAGGATTTGGCGCCTGCTTTCAATGCTGCTTGGAAAGGTTTGGTTTCTAAAGGCATACGGTTAAAATGTGTTGGATACCACTTACGGAAGTCAATGTCTAGGTAACGTAATATTTTATTAAACTGATTATCTGTTTCGGTTTTGCAGTCATCATTAGATCTAAAAATGAGAAATTATAAAAATTCATAGCAATAAATTTATCTAAGAAAAAAATGGGCGTTAAATGTGCGAATAAACTGAACAAATTACCTAAAAATTTAGCAGCGGCATTTAGGTCAGTACATGAAACAACAAGAGCAAATTTTTAAGTAACCTATTCATTTTATTCGCACAGTTAATATCCATTTTCTTCTATTGATAAGTTTATATTTATATTTTGTGATTATTAAATCTGGTGGCGGCTGCAAAGCGGAAACGGATAATAAATTTTAATAAAATATTATGTGACCAAGACACTGACTTTCTCAATTTAAACCATAAACTTCCTTTTTGTTGTAGGTTTTATGTCATCACCACACATAGGAATCCAAAGAAATAGAAAACTACGCAGGAAGAGTGCAACTAATACATGTTCAATCAACCAGTCACATTATTTCCGAAAATAAAATTTTATATGGAACTGAGCCGCCATTACATGACGATATTTCTGAAAAATTTGAGACCAATTTGAGGCATTTATGAGGGTCAGCGGATGATCTGCATGTCCATCATGTGAAATGCTACAACAGGTAAGAAACTGGACACGCAATCCGGAGAAGCAAATTTCAAATCCCTCTGGTCACTCACAATTTAATCTACCGTCGTTTGGGTAAACTGTTTAAGGTAATCGGGTGGTTCCTTCGAGAAGGGCAAGACCAATTTCCTGTCAGTCTTGTTCAGTTCCAGCATGTGCTCCGTCTTCAATGACCCGTCTTTGAAGGGACATTAAATTCGTTTTTTTTAACGAATCCTTAATGGTCACGCGTGGCAGATATATATACAAGGTGGCCAGAAATAGTCTGAATAGCTTGTAAGTGTTTGCTGGGGAAGCTGTGCTGAGAAATTATTGTCAAGAAAAAATTTCGATATGTTGCGCAGTTACCGAGTTGTTTACCATTGAAATTAGTCAGTTAGGTCGTCGCGCGCCCAAGTACAAGTAGTACGCCGCGCGGGATTAGCCGAGCGGTCTAGGGCGCTACAGTCATGGACTGTGCGGCTGGTCTCGGCGGAGGTTCGAGTCCTCCCTCGGGCATGGGTGTGTGTGTTTGTTCTTAGGATAATTTAGGTTAAGTAGTGTGTAAGCTTAGGGACTGATAACCTTAGCAGTTGAGTCCCATAAGATTTCACACACATCTGAACGTTTGAACAAGTAGTACAGTCGATGACTTTAATTCCTGTCATATAAATAAAATTTAAATCTAATATTTCTTCCTTTCAACTTGTCCGGACCAGAAATGAGCGTATGTTCAAATCAAATGTCTCTGAATACTATGGTCTATCTGAGGTCATCAGTCCCCTAGAACTTAGGACTACTTAAACCTAACTAACCTAAGGACATCGCACACATCCATGGCCGAGGCAGGACCCGAACCTGCGACCGTAGCGGTCTCGCGGTTCCTGACTGAAGCGCCTAGAACCGCTCGGCCACGCCGGACGGCTGAGTGTATGTGCAATATTGTGAGCAACTGATGGAAATTGGAAGCACGGAAGACTGTGTAGACACGACCCCACCTCTCTCTCTCTCTCTCTCTCTCTCTCTCTCTCTCTCTCTCTCTCTCTCTCTATCCCTCCCCCTCCCTTCCTCTCCCTTCCTTATAGGGTATCGGCATGTAGTCAACAAATCGCTCGCCCAGCCGACAGTGTCATCTTGCGAAACCAGAGCACCTACGTCACCTTCAGGTAATTTCCAAGTTGTCCTTAGGAGACTGAGGAACCACCTCATAGTCCTCACGGCAAACTAAGTTGCATGTCGGTACTGGAGATAGAATCAAATCCTCTGCGTGACAGTCTGATACGCGGGTTGCTGCTTTACGATCACAGAGAATAGTACTGTACGTTCATTCTAATGCGACCTCACAGAAAAACAAGCTGACTTCTGCAATTGTAACGTATGATATTTGTCAGATACATTCGCGCACCACATTTCGAGAAGACACTGTAATCATGTATTTGCCTGTTTGCAATTAATCATCGGTGTAGTACAGACCATCATTTCACTTTTAGTTGACTGTAGAGTTGTAAAATCACAGATTAGCATCTTCATTACCGACGTTGGATTTTTTTTTTTCGTAGAAAGTGGCCTACGCGTAAGTAGTTTTGAGAGAACGAGGTTTTGGGATCATTTGGTACGGGCGTTAGCCAACAAACTCTTTAGAATCTGAAACTTCCTGGCAGATTAAAACTGTGTGCCGGACCGAGACTCCAACTCGGGACCTTTGCCTTTCGCGGGCAAGTGCTCTACCAACTGAGCTACCCAAGCACAACTCAGGCCCCGCCCTCACAGCTTTACTTCTGCCAGTACCTCGTCTCCTACCTTCAAAAATTTACAGAAGGTCTCCTGCGAACCCTGCAGAACTAGGACTCCTGAAAGAAAGGATATTGCGGAGACATGGCTTAGCTACAGCCTGGGGGACGTTTCCAGAATGAGATTTTCACTCTGCAGCTGAGTGTGCGCTGATCTGAAACTTCCTGGCAGATTAAAACTGACGAGATACTGGTAGAAGTAAAGCTGTGAGGGCGGGGCGTGAGTCGTGCTTGGGTAGCTCAGTTGGTAGAGCATTTGCCCGCGAAAGGCAAAGGCCCCGAGTTCGAGTCTCGATCCGGCACACAGTTTTAATCTGCCTGGAAGTTTCATATCAGCACACACTCCGCTGCAGAGTGAAAATCTCATTCTTTAGAATCTGTTGTACCACGATAGTTTGGCTTCTTTGTCATAGTCGAAAGAAAGTAGAGCTTATGGGAGGCAATTACTGCTTCGCGAAGATATTACTGCTTCGGAGTGCGGGAATCGGTGCGCACGCGCGCGTCCGCACGCCCTGGTTAGGGTTTCCACCGCCAAATTTAGCCAGGGCGGCGGCCGCGTGACGTCACACTCCCACGCCGATTCCCACCTCCCCCTCTCTCCTTTCACCCCTCCCCCCTTCTCCGTGGTCGCCACGCCCCGCCTGGCCGTTTCTATTTTACCACCGACGCTTCTTTGCGATCTGTTACTGGTTTCCCCCGACGCTGAAATCGTGGCTTTTCCGTCGACCGAGGAGAGGTTGTCCAGCAGAGAATCTGGGACAGCCAATAATAAACAGTTTGGCTTTCCTCCTTGACACACAAGAATCATTGACAAAAACTATCGAAATGCCAACCCCACTGTGAAATAGCCTCAGATTTTTCCAAGATTTCAGAATACATCAGAAAGCAGAATCCTCAGTAACGTGATGTCCAAAACATACGCCTCATTTAGTGCTCGTCTTCGACTTTTCATTGCTCGTCTTCGACTTTTCATTGATTTTGCTGGGTAAAGGATGCTGGAATGTGTAGTGGGTAAAGGATAGAGGAAATTTATGCTGGCAGAGCGGTTCTAGGCGCTACAGTCTGGAACCGCGCGACCGCTACGGTCGCATGTTCGAATCATGCCTCGGGCATGGCTGTGTGTGATGTCCTTAGGTTAGGTTTAAGTAGTTCTAAGTTCTAGGGGACTGGTGACCTCAGAAGTTAAGTCCCATAGTGCTCAGAGCCATATATATATTTTTTGAAATTTATGCGAAGCGCTTTTTTTTTGTTGGTGGCGGGTGTGTGTGTGTGTATGGGGGGGGGGGGGGGAGGGGGCTCCCTCGTTCATGATCTGTCGGAAATCCTAAGAATCGATAGCAGCTTTTATGCATGGGTCCACAGCCGCTATAAACTTGTTAAACGAAGATATTTTCTTTTGTGCGGTTGCATTTTTGTTTGAAACAAACAAACTGGTTCATGATTATCGATTAACTAATTTCGCCCCTTTCAGTATTATCGAAATAGATCACTGGCTGTTCTTTCTACATTGCTATGCGGACCAAGATGCGCTGTAACAATAACATAATTTTTGTGGTGTAATGTAGTTTTATCGTGTTCTAAGAACCGGCTTGGTAACATTAAAGAAGTGAATTTCTTCTACAGCCATCTATCTTTCAAATGATTCTTTGCTATTATCCAACTCTTCGTATATTGTGCTGATTCATTCATCTCTATAGGCCTATCTACTGCATGAAACATAGACTTTTTTCCGCATCTATTCTTCTTAGTACTTCATTATACCGAGGTTTACCCATCACATAATAGACAGGTACGGATTTATACGTGTATTTCATCATCACATCGTAAAACTTGGAGCGCTTTCAACCAAACTTGGTACACATATGACTTACTTTTTGGTAATAGAATGTGTGGAGAGAGAAGGTTAAGGAGGGAGAGAGATACGGATACAGCTTACACCCCTACGTGTGGGATGAAACACCGAAATGGCAGTTGGGAGGACGACAGCTCAATTCCCCGACCGGTCACCCACACTTAGTTTTTCGGTGGTTTCCCCATATGATTTAAGGTGAATGCTGTGACGGCTCTTGAAAAGAACAGCTTTTGCTTGAGCTCCGTCCTTAACGATCTCGTCGTCAACTGGAGTTTACACTCTAATCTTGTTTTCTTCCATAAGATTGTGGTGATGGGGTGGGGGCGGGGGAGCTAAGAGGGGCGGGAACATATGGAGCACTTCCAACCAAACATGACGCACTAATGACTTACTGCGTGCCGGTGTAGGGATGTGTGGTGATAGCTAAGGAGTAATATGCAAGAATTGTAGTAGTGTTGAGTCGAAGGTATTCGTGGTCGCCAAGCTGATTCTTGAAGAACTTGATAAACTTTAATCTGAGTTTAGTCGCATAGAAGGGGAAGAATTCTGTGGAAATTTCTATATATTTTTAAAGAACCTTTTAGAAAAAAGAACCCCATAAGAAATCCTTTTCCCACGGTTTAACGGTGGAGAACATAGAATTAAGTAACCAGGTGATCAGCTAGTTTTTCTCTACTACTCGTTCCCATGTACCCTCATCCTGTTGGGTACTGGCCATGAACGTCTACCTCTGCGATATCATGAAACTGCATTTTGTGGTCCAGATGCCGTTTGTACAGGACACAATTCAATCTCTTCCGTGCGATCTTCCTCATTAGTGATGATGCCAGTAACTGCAGTTGTTAACACTGATTTCAACACGATCCGTAGAAAACATTCATGCACTCTCCAGCTTGGTATCCCTTGATGACAGTTGGACTGTGTTCAGCAAAACACTTCGTACCCTCAGTACATTAATGTTATAGGAGGAGGGCGTCCATTCAACGCCTAAATTATCGTAGCACCAATAAAGCATCGCCTCTTGGAGCATACTCCTCCTGCAGTCGATCGGTAAAGCCTTCTCTGGTATCAACGATATACACGTTTCTCACTAAATGATAAGAGTAATCAGGTACCAATGTAGAAATTTCATACATTCCTCTCTGTGAGTTTCTTGTAAAGGCGTTGATTTATTCTCAGTGCTTTAGTAAAATGCTTAATAATATTTTCGTGATATGAACATCTTTTTACACAGTTAAACATTAGAATGAAACACAAAATTACAACACTTACGACCAATACTCTGCAACATCGAGCGAATTCTATTTTCCTTACAACAGTTCGCCTTCAGTCCAAGAAGAAGGCCAAGATGAACTCTGGAGCAAACGATTCATAGTTTGGAGTTCATCACACTCGCACTTGACGTTGCGACCGCTAGGTTGGCCCTCAATCTTTCTTCTCCTGTCCTGTGTTCGAAGATTTCCCTAAGATCTAGTTTTGATTGGAGTCACGTGATATGGGTTCCATAGCTGTCGTCTGTCCTGGTACGCTGGAAACATTCGCTTTGCACGACTATTTCTTATCTTTTCATGTGATGCATTTAATTCCTGTCACATTCGCAGGAAGCTTTTCTTGAAATTTTTATTGGCTTTCGATAGTGGGCCAATACAGCTATCTCAACACTGAATATATGATCCTACAATTTGTTTTGACATTGCAGAGTATACATTAGTTGAAGTTGAACTCTGGTACGAAGTTACATAGGCTTAACAAAGGGCAAATTCCGACATAAAATAAATTTTACACCCACAGTATACTAAAATGTAAATGTTGTGTGACTAGGGCCTCCCGTCGGGTAGAGCTTTCGCCGAGTGCAAGTCTTTCGATTTGACGCCACTTCCGCGACCTGCGCGTCGATGGGGATGAAATGATGATGATTAGTACAACACCACACCCAGTCCCTGAGCGGAGAAAATCTCCGACCGAGCCGGGAATCGAACCCGGGCCATTACGATTGACATTCTGTCACGCTGACCACTCAGCTACCGGGGGCGGACCACAGTATACTGAAACGAGTAAACACGACGAAAATGTAACACATGATACACGGAGGTAGTGTATTATAAAAACCCTACCGGTAACACAGTAAAAAGATAAAACGCAGTTGGCAGACATTTGGGATATTCCCAGTTCTTTTCTTGAAGCTCGTCTTCTGAACTGGAGGTACGGGCCAGTGTAGTACGAATCTTTTCGCATTGTAATCTCGTCGCCTCCTATTCAGAGCTTTTCCTGTGCGAATACTAGTAAGGGCTATCCCTGCAAACTAATGCAGCTGTCGATTGATGCAGCTATCACGCATACTTTCTGGCAGATTAGAACTGTGTGCCGGTCCGGGACTCGAACCCGGAATCCTCGCCTTTGGCAGGCTTTGTTCCTACGGACTGAGCTATCTAGGGACGATTCCCGACACGTACTAACGACTATACCTCTACCTATACCTGTCTCCTACTTTCCACGCCTCATAGAATATCTTTTCTTGCAGGTTTGCTAGTCCGACAACATATTCACGAGAACTTCTGTGAAGTTTAGTAGGTAGGAGATAGGTACTGAGGGAAGTCGAGCTGTGACTCGCGCCAGGATAGCTCAGCTGATAAAAGCATTGTCCGTGAAAGTAAAGCATCCGGGTTCGAGACTCAGTGTGGCATACAGTTTTAAGCAGCCAGGATGTTTCAAAACAGCGTCACGTCGCTGCAAAGTGAACGTCCATACTGTAAGGCTTTAATGCATCCTGGTAATAACCAATAAGTCTCATGGAGGGTTGTGTCCAGTTGTGTCCCATGAGATGATGGATACTAACTTTAGCTTGCGTAATCTGCGACAGATTATTGGAGCGCCGTTGGTGATGTACGTATGCTTTACTTGACACCCCATTACTATCCAGTCCGTTTGTACAGCCAGATGCTCCGAACTGTAAATTGAAATTCTTAATTGTACAGTTATTTGTACTTACTAGTGTAACAGATTACGAGTCATGTAAACTTGTATTCCAGTGACGAAAACGTATGGTTTCCAGACGATGAAGGAGGGCGCGCTTTTGAGATTCAGTGGTGTTGGTTAGTGACGGATACGACGGACATGACGCAGTTCGACGGGAAACCAAACAAGTGTTGTGGGCGGCAGCTGCTAACACACGAGGTCTTTTCTTAGCCCGCTGCTGGTACATCCTGCGTCCGTGAATAGCCGTTCCGTGCCAGCTCTCCGTCGGAAACGGTGGCTCAGGTCCCTGTCTATCGGCTGTTTGCTGTCCAGAGCAGTTTGAGAAGGGAAAGATACAGCATGGCCGACTCTCGGTACTGCACTTTACAAAGACACCTTCTTGTCCCGCTAGGCTACTCAGTTCGTATTTTCATTTTATCTTCCACAAGAGTCTGCTAAAAAGTGATGCCTCCGAATTGACACACATGCTTGGAATGATATGGGGTTTTATTAGAACCAAAAAATACAAACGTTCAAAAAATGTCCGGCAGATGGCGCTTCATCTGATCAGAATAGCAATAATTAGCATAACAAATGGTTCAAATGGCTCTCAGACCTATGGGACTTAACATCAGTGGTCATCAGTCCTCTAGAACTTAGAACTACTTAAACCTAACGAACCTAAGGACATCACACACATCCATGCCCGAGGCAGGATTCGAACCTGCGACCGTAGCGGTCACGCGGTTCCTGACTGAAGCCCCTAGAACCGCACAGCCACACCGGCCGACAATTAGCGTAACAAATTAAGACAAGGCAAACACGATGTTCTTTACAGGAAATGCTCAATGTGTCCACCATCATTTCTCAACAACAGCTGTAGTCGAGGAATAATGCGAACAGCACTGTAAAGAATGTCCGGAGTTATGGTGAGGCATTGGCGTCGGATGTTGTCTTTCAGCATCCCTAGAAATGTCGGTCGATCACGATACACTTCAGATAGCCCCAAAGCTAATAATCGCACGGACTGAGGTCTGGGGACCTGGGAGGCCAAGCATGGCGAAAGTGGTGACTGAGCACACGATCTTCACCAAACGACGTGCGCAGGAGATCTTTCAAGCGTCTAGCAATATGGGTTGGAGCGCCATCCTGCATAAACATCGTACGTTCCAGCAGGTGTTTATCAGCCAGGCTGGGGATGATTCGATTCTGTAACATATTGGCGTACCTCTCACCCATCACGGTAAATTTGAAAACTGAATGAATCACGGAATAATGTAGATAGAGAGGTACAAAGTGACACACATGCTTGAAATGACATGGGGTTTTATTAGAACCAAAAAATACAAACGTTCAAAAAATGTCCGGCAGATGGTGCTTCATCTGATCAGAATAGCAATAATTAGCATAACAAATGGTTCAAATGGCTCTCAGACCTATGGGACTTAACATCAGTGGTCATCAGTCCTCTAGAACTTAGAACTACTTAAACCTAACGAACCTAAGGACATCACACACATCCATGCCCGAGGCAGGATTCGAACCTGCGACCGTAGCGGTCACGCGATTCCTGACTGAAGCCCCTAGAACCGCACAGCCACACCGGCCGACAATTAGCGTAACAAATTAAGACAAGGCAAACACGATGTTCTTTACAGGAAATGCTCAATGTGTCCACCATCATTCCTCAACAACAGCTGTAGTCGAGGAATAATGTGAACAGCACTGTAAAGAATGTCCGGAGTTATGGTGAGGCATTGGCGTCGGATGTTGTCTTTCAGCATCCCTAGAAATGTCGGTCGATCACGATACACTTCAGATAGCCCCAAAGCTAATAATCGCACGGACTGAGGTCTGGGGACCTGGGAGGCCAAGCATGGCGAAAGTGGTGACTGAGCACACGATCTTCACCAAACGACGTGCGCAGGAGATCTTTCAAGCGTCTAGCAATATGGGTTGGAGCGCCATCCTGCATAAACATCGTACGTTCCAGCAGGTGTTTATCAGCCAGGCTGGGGATGATGCGATTCTGTAACATATTGGCGTACCTCTCACCCATCACGGTAAATTTGAAAACTGAATGAATCACGGAATAATGTAGATAGAGAGGTACAAATTGACACACATGCTTGGAATGACATGGGGTTTTATTAGAACCAAAAAATACAAACGTTCAAAAAATGTCCGGCAGATGGCGCTTCATCTGATCAGAATAGCAATAATTAGCATAACAAATGGTTCAAATGGCTCTCAGACCTATGGGACTTAACATCAGTGGTCATCAGTCCCCTAGAACTTAGAACTACTTAAACCTAACGAACCTAAGGACATCACACACATCCATGCCCGAGGCAGGAGTCGAACCTGCGACCGTAGCGGTCGCGCGGCTCCAGACTGAAGCGCCTAGAACCACTCGGCCACAACTGCCGGCATAGTATGCAAATATGTCGTGTTTCTAACGTGAGTAATGTTCTTACTTGGAGGCTGCGCTCTTGGCAGGCTGTCGATAACAAGGTTTAGAAATTATTTTACTGTATTTTTCAGACTCTGGTAACACAGATGGTATCATAACCGGTTTTGACTTCTTAACAAGTCGTCATCAGATGATTTTAGTACGTAACTCGTCAAGGCACAGCTGAACAAGCTCCTCTCCTGGCCTGTGCAGTTATACTTTGATGAATTACTATGTAAATTATAAGGTATTACGTCATCTGAAGACGAATTGAAAATGGTTATACCATCTGTGAGATGCGAGTCTGAAAAGTATAATGAAAGAATTGCCTTTACAAGGCCTTCCTTCATGTTCTCGTAACATAGAATCCCAAGTCTGTGAAAATAAGTTTACGATTCGAGCATCGGCGGGTTCTAGCATATTTTCTCCCACTTACAGCTTCGCCTCTGAAAATGCATTCCGCGTGTGAAAAACTCCTGGTTGCTCTTTGATTCCGAAACCATATTAAACTATTGACGGCCGTGTAAGTGGCTGCGTAAGTTATTTCACAGATCAAGGAAACAAAGGGTGGTATCACCACTAATGGGGCATTGCATGGTTCAACAATGCGGTGTCCAAATCAACCTTCGGACTGATCACATCATTTTTCAAACATAAAGAAGGGTTTCTTTTCGATGGCCATTCGGCTTCTTTTTCACGTTCCGATTGATATTTGCTTATGGAATCGACACGCGAGATGTTTCTCTCAGTTATTGTAAAATTATGAGCAAATATCATGTTCCTTGTGATGGAATTAATGGTGCTCTCTGTAGTAACGCTCTAATTAGAGTATCATGCGTATGTTTTGGACTTAAGTGTGGTATTGGAATATTAACATGCAGCTTGGAATATGGTATTATCCGACAACTGTGCAGCTTTTATCTGTGAGCATTTGACGTCTTGTTGTGAAACCCAGCGCACCGTTCATCGCTGAAGAAGTGTCCCCATGGGCACAGATTTCAGCCGAACGAAGACCTCCAGCTCACAGATGGCGAACTACTCCGCCAACTGCCTACGGCCTTCTCTGCTCGAGGCGAGGATTTATCACAGTGGAATAACTGCGCTAACGTCCGCAGGTAAGTCAGTAAGTTTTTAGTAAAACTCTGGCTCGTTTTCATTTCAACTTTCCTCTCTTCTGTGATATAAGCCTGCTTACGAAGTTGACTGGTAACATCTATGACTTCTGTCATTGTAGAACTGAATAATTAGAAACACTGATTTGTTACGAAAGACGGAGTAATGAATCTGTCTAAATAGCAGTGCTTGTTACGCGTTCTGTTCCATTCTCGCTGATTTTACAGCTCTGTCGATAAATATCCTGTCATTCTTCGCTGCTTCTAGCACTTAGACAATTTTCCGTCTCTTCCTTCGCGTCTGGCGAACAACTGCACCCATGTTATGAGGTTAGCATAAGTTCAAACCATCGGTATAAAGTAGCAGTGCCGAATTGAAACGTATGTTGAAAAGCTATTAAACAAACATTTGATCCATTCTGCGTTCCGTGTAGGAAGAGCGGAGATGAATAATTAAAAGAGTAAAGGCGATATTAAGGTACAATTACAAAACTGGTTCAAATGGCTCTGAGCACTATGGAACTTAACTACTGAGGTCATCAGTCCCCTAGACCTTAGAACTACTTAAACCTAACTAACCTAAGGACATCACACACATCCATGCCCGAGGCAGGATTCGAACCTGCGACCGTAGCGGTCACGCGGTTCCAAACTGACGCGCTTAGAACCGCACGGCCACACCGGCCGGCGGTACAATTACAGCTTTCGAAGACTTGTGTTATAATTTTGATAGCTGGATAATACACGCAATCAAATATCCGAAAATATGGTTCATTGTACCGAAGGAATTATCAAAGTTTAAAGTCTCATTGACGTTATGATCTTTAGAGATGGAGCATTGTCTCAGTTTCGGAAGGAGGGACTAAGGAAACAGCCAAGACCTAAATGGCTCTGAGCACTATGGGACTTAACATCTATGGTCATCAGTCCCCTAGAACTTAGAACTACTTAAACCTAACTAGCCTAAGGACAGCACACAACACCCAGCCATCACGAGGCAGAGAAAATCCCTGACCCCGCCGGGAATCGAACCCGGGAACCCGGGCGTGAGCCGAGACCTTTTTGAGGAACCTCTGAGTATTCTCTTTATATGATATTGAGAAACCACCGCATCGTCATAGTAGTACACGGATCCCAATACCATTACGTGCCTTAATCAGTGCGCTACATAGCTCCGTGCATTATTATCAGCCGGTATTTGATGCTGATTTTCTAATTTTTTGCATATTGGTAATAAAACACCTTTCTGTCTCTGGTTAACGACCGTCCAAAGCAGTCCTACTATCTCCATTAATTCCTGCCTTTTCCCTGATACTGTAGTACATGTTTCCAACATCCTGTAGATTCCAGATATCTTTCACCTGAATTTCTAATTTCTCGTCATTCCTCAGCTTTTTACTTTCTGTTTACTTTGCACGGTGTATTATAGGAACTGCAATATCAATAATTTTAC
This sequence comes from Schistocerca americana, assembly GCF_021461395.2. Taxonomy (NCBI): domain Eukaryota; kingdom Metazoa; phylum Arthropoda; class Insecta; order Orthoptera; family Acrididae; genus Schistocerca; species Schistocerca americana. The sequence continues at coordinate 223,483,178 of NC_060119.1, forward strand.
CAGACTTATAGATTCTCTAGAAGATAATTGCGCCCAATCTGCTGGGCTCACTTGTCCTACTCGTCAACATTAGCCGACCTCAATAAAACAGGTGTTGAGCCTCTTCCACATCAATAACGTCATACGAAGCCACTTGCCTTTGTATTGGTCTACAGGATATTTAGATGTCATTTGTTGTTCATACGCGCTCACGTAAGGGGCCTGAGTGTTGCCTTAATTTTTTTTATGACTGTCGATGGAACATAACAATGACCTGGCGTATGCACATTACTTGCACAACCTCAAATGAACAGCTGTTTGTACTAAAAATGAAGCTACAAGGCTTCGAAACCGGTCTGAAAAATAAATACCAGTATAACGCTACTGCGTGCGAATCTAAACGAGTTAATGAGGGTCTGGATCCGCTAGATTTCCCTGAATTAAAAGTTAAAATATCTCATATCACGAAATAAAAAAGTTACAAGTAAAACAATTAATGACATATTATTTTAATCATCGCAAAAGGCTATTCGCTTCGTGTCTCGCTTCTCCTTTCAGTGATATAGCCCTTCACCTCACTCACACACTAAAGTACCATAAGTCAAAACCTGTCAATTCTATAATAACACTGAGAGGAAATTTTACTTCCAAAAGCCAAAAAGTTGACAAAAAAGTGGTCCTTTAATTCTATAAATTTTACGGTATAGTGATTCAGTATCAAGAAAACGTATTGTTTATTAGCTTATGTCACGACAAATTAAATCTCTACCCGAATCGCAAAATGATTATGAGGCACTGTCTCTGAAAGGAAAAGTTCTAGCTTTGGGTTCCGATCTGGTACGCAGGTTTAATCTATCGGGAAATTCCATGTAGGTGCACTATCTCTTTTGAGCAGGCGCCAGAGTTTAGCGTACTGCGAAGGCATGTGTAATGCACGTTGCAGAACACTTGTAATGTATCTGCTGAGACCTATCGGCTAGCTCCTACGTCAGCCATAATGCATTACGTTCACTGCCGAACTCTATCTCATTGTCAGTCCCACATTCCGAAAATTTTAAGCTGCGTAAATTAAAAATAGAAGATATCAGTGGGAAGGGGTTCGCAAATACGTTTGTGGCCAAAAGTCACGAAAAATCCGTTGCTGTTCGTCACAAAGGACAACTCCGTAGATAATAAGACCTTCTTTTGCTACTTTATACTCTTTAATCTTCAAGAGAGTCATTCCACTAAGTAGCTACGAATCGAAGCCGAAATGTGCTACCATTCTTTCTAAAGCAAAATTAATAGCCCTTAATGGATGTCTGAGTGAATAGATTTGCCTTACTACGTAGCTCGAATTGGTTCCAGAGATGTTTCATGGAGTTTACACGGTGCATTCTGTCAGGAACCACAGTCTAATGGTCCTTCTTTTATCAACAGGAACATTATCATTCTGATACATCAAAAGATTCCCAAGTATTGTCGCAATGTTAAAACATATTGTTATTTTTATAGACACCTGGGTTTATTCTATTATCAATCAAAACAAATAATCCGAATTGGAACTAATAAAAATAGTCGGAGACCATCACACCATCTTAACCGATTTCAGTACCATGATAAAACGCTCAATTAAGTAACAATCAACATATTTTTGTAAAAAGTTTTTCCTTGTTTTGGTGCGATAAACCCGTCTTACATGTCACTAACGGTGTTTCTGATACATCCTCTACTACATTGTGTGACCAAAAGTCATGAGAAGACATTGGGTGTAATGCCGGTCTTCGGCTGTCACAAAATACGACAAACTCACTTCCGAGAGAGAGCGCACTTTTGTTTACATAACATCGGATATTACAGAAAATATTTCCATTAATTTATCAAGAAAGCCCCACAAACGTTTTAAGAACCGCAAAGGTGAAAAAAAAGAACGTATGAAGCACCATGCGAACACAGTTCACATTGCTTCTTTAACTCAGACCCTCTACCAACTACGCTGCACTTACCTTCAAGAACAAACGACCTTACGATCTTCTAAAGGCTTTGATTGCCAATATATTATTAATTGACATTAATTATAACAAATCTTACCAAGAACGATGCGTTTTTTTATGAATCTTCCATGTGCTGTTGCGTTGAAACGGCGTACTTTCATAACACGTGTCTTATAACACGAAAATAAGTAAATATGGAATTTCTTTAACCACCAATATGAAGTTTCCGTTCTTTTATTACAACAAATCGTACCAACAACGACGGGTGTTCGAGAGATCCTCAATCTGTTGGTTTTAGAAGCAGTGTATATTCATCGGGTGTAAGATGTGACATAAAGCCCAACCAATATGCCCGGACCTTCAACTGAAAACGACAAATACAATGTGGGGTCTCGGATGTTTTGCTTGTGACGTAGAAGACGTTCTTGCCTCTTATTGGTCCAGTCTTTCTCAGTACATTGCCTGAAGTATCGAAGAACCTATTTTGTGTTTTGCGCGAGGTAACTGCTCCTCGACGTGAAATAGAGGCAGTGACGTCACAAAACCCTTGCAGTTCCACATTATCGTTAGCTAACTCATCCCGTGCCAGGACAACTTATTACCGACATGCGACGCACGAGACAAAATACGCGACGTGTTTGTTCTGGGTTGGCAGGAGAGCCAACCCAGGAATACTAGAGGAAGCCGAAAGGCACGCGTTTTAGCTCACGCAGACTGGCGTGAGGTCTGGAACAGGACAAGGAAATTAGAATTTAGAAAAACGGACGTAGCTGGTGGAATACTTAATTTTAATCCGTTAAAGGTGAACGTCGGTCTGACGGTACATGATTAACAAGATCAATAGCAATTGATAATGGCGCCTTGCTAGGTCGTAGCAAATGACGTAGCTAAAAGGCTATGCTAACTATCGTCTCGACAAATGAGAGCGTATTTTGTCAGGGAACCATCGCTAGCAAAGTCGGTTGTACAACTGGGGCGAGTGCTAGGAAGTCTCTCTAGACCTGCCGTGTGGCGGCGCTCGGTCTGCAATCACTGATAGTGGCGACACGTGGGTCCGACGTATACTAACGGACCGCGGCCGATTTAAAAGCTACCACCTAGCAAGTGTGGTGTCTGGCGGTGACACCACAGTGTTCCTCCACAAATTTACTTGGAAACGTGTGAGAAACCGGAGTAATTCTGCTACACGATTAAATGTCTAAATTATGACCGCCAGTCATACTCTGACACGCGAAACAGGGTTAAGACTATCACTGCCACCATACCATTAATAAATGTCTTGTAATTACTCAAATTCATTCAGAACACTCTTTAAATACGATCACTAGATTACAAAACGTACATCGCAAATAATAGCTACAGTGCCTCCAATCAATTAGTTTCTGTTTCTACATCTACTTACCTATTCCGCAAGCCAACGCATGGTGCTTGGCTGGGGGTGGGGGTGGGGGGGGGGTGGGGGGTGCTGTATACCACTTCCAGTCATTTCCTTTCTCATTCCACTCGCAAATAGGGCGACAGAAAAGGACTGTCTATGTGCCTCAGTACGAGCCCTAATTTCTCTTATCTCCGTGCTCCTTACAGAAAATGTCCGTCGGAGGCAGGAGAATCGTTCTGCAGTCAGCTTCAAGTGCCGGTTCTAAGAACGAAAGAACGTCTTTCTTCCCTCCAGGCATTCACATTTGAGTTCACGAAGCATCGCTGTAATACTCACGTGTTGAACAAACCTACCGATAACAAATCGAGCAGCCCGTCTCTGAATTACTTCGATGTCATCCTGCAATCCGACTTGATGCGGATTCCAAACACTCGAGCAGTAATCAAGAATGGGTGGCACTAGTGTTCCATATGCTGTCATCCTTTGTACATAAGCTACACTTTATCCTACAGTTTTTGGAGCAAACCGAGGTCGATCATTCGCCTTCCCTACTATTGGTCACTTCTGACTTTATATGCTCTTTCCATTTCATACCGTTTTGAAACGTTACGCCTAAATATGAAGTCGATGTGACTGTATCAAGCTGCACACTACTAAAGCTGTATTCGAACATTACAAGATTTATTTTCCTGTTCATACGCATTAACTTATATTTTCAAACAACTCTCACCGATAATATCCTTTATAAACGAAACAGGACAGCGCTTTATAAACGAAACAGGATGACGATTCAAAGTCAAAAAAGGAAAGAGACACACACAAAAACATCACAAGTTTCCATGTGAAAAACAAAATCTACTACACCTCCCCAAGGCCGCTTTGTACATTACGTACCATCTCCAGCTAGCTAAAGGCTCCAAACTACCTTGCGGCGTCTCCCTTTCGAGCACGTGTGCTATAGCAAAAGTGCAACAAAAACAACAGCTTTAGCGGAAATTCACACCACTGCTCCCGGCGCCCTCTGGATCTCTTTTAAAGCTTTCGTACTAGCAGAACAATTTTATTCGTCGCAGAGCATCACTTACGATTTGATAAACGCAACGCTCTCAAAACATCGAGCTCCAAACCCGCTCCACGAAATTGTTTTAATATCCAGGCCCGGTTTAAAGCACAAGCCGAGAGGGCCATCAAAGGAATTGCAACTTTAAGATTTCTATACCGAGCGTGTCACGATTAGTAGCAGCCGCTTAGGTCGTCAAGCTGAGAGGGGTTCCAGGAGCAAGTGCAAGATATGTATGCAGCGTGTATTGCAATTAGTTAAGTAACTCACACTGTACAAGTGTACACGTGAAGAAGGGAGGTGGGGAGGAAGGGAGTGGAGCGCCAAATAATAAGTAGCTAATGTGGAAAAATATTCTCGAACGAGCCCTGTTACCATCCTCACTTTTGTCCAATAATCTCACAAGCAGACTGCAGGCTTTTTCCTTGTACGTTTCCTTCTCCCATTACTAAAAATGGTTCAAATGGCTCTGAGCACTATGGGACTCAACTGCTGAGGTCATTAGTCCCCTAGAACTTAGAACTAGCTAAACCTAACTAACCTAAGGACATCACAAACATCCATGCCCGAGGCAGGATTCGAACCTGCGACCGTAGCGGTCTTGCGGTTCCACACTGCAGCGCCTTTAACCGCACGGCCACTTCGGCCGGCTCTCTCCCATTACTAGTTTATTCTCAGCTACGTACTGCTTCCTGCCACGGCTTTGAAAAGTTTATTTCAACAGGCTGTAAGCAGTCAGGCTGAAATATATGCGGTACTGCTTGAGGAAGAGAGTTTATGCTTTACGACTTCCCACCTACCTGCCGGCACAGACAGCTTTTTCCTCGTGACACCGTGACGACAACTAAGCTGAAATGTTCATTCAACATACGGTTCAATACGAAGGGTATCAGTGGATGCTATGCTACAAATTTATGTGATACAGTTGTAATGGAACCTCCGCTACCTTCTCAAGTAATTCTTTTTCAGGGTTCCACCATTCACTCACTACTTTTGCACAGGAATCTGAGTCTTTTACAATCAGCCACTCAAGTCTACTGACAATATTATTGTTATCTTACTGGTTCCTTCACGTGCCGCGCCCGATGCACATGGATCTGAGATTAAATCACGCACGATTCGGATTAACTTTTGCATTCCACGAACCGTCGGCGTTATTATGCGACACGAATGCGTACACGTGTCTTCAGTAAGCGCTTTTTAACACAAAATTTAACACTTTTTGGCGTCACATTCCGCCCAATGTCTCCGATGGGCGATCCAGTCACCTGCACACTCTTACGCGCCAAATGTCACAGCTTGCGTGCCAAAATAAATGTAACGCTGACGGCGCTAAAGTGAGTAGCGATAAGAAATGTAGTTATAAGGGGCTGGAAAACATCTTACATCATGTGACCATCACTCACAACTAAGCCAACACGTCCACCTCAGTTGCTCAATGACCGTATTGGCAACGGATGACACGGCGGTCGGTCGGTTCCGGTGTGCCAATCAGGACCAAAGCGCGGTGCCTTGCTTTGTTGAAGCCAGAATTGTAGGCTCCGACTGCAACCCATTTAAAATTACAGGGTGGTCATAATTAAAGTTTCGCTACTTGAGCTAGCGCAGGAAAACGATTTACCGTGTGGGTACCCAACATTATTGCAACAACATTGAGACGGTGCGCTACAGGATTTGCGTTTTTAGTAGTGTTAGTTTCATGACTTGCCGTTAGGAATCGGTACTGGTACGACGACGTAGGGTTGAAACACAAGGATCAGTTTTCGTTGCAGTTGCAGACAGGCAGCATGGCGCTGGCTGAGCTGAGCAGGTCTTTGCTCGTAAAGCTGTTTTATCAAAACAACAGCAATAGTGTTGCTGCTCTTCGCGACTATCGGCGCATTAAAGGATTACGGAGAGGTCCTCTTTTCGTATTAGGGTTGAAGAATACAGCTCGAAAATTCGAATTAAATGACGATTTGGGAATTGCTCCTGGGAGTGGTGGACGACCACATACGCCACAAATTGTTGAAGAAGCTGAGAAAGCTGGATGCAATATGCGATCATCCGCGGTCCACCACAGTTTCTGGCAGCAATAGAGCAGTCTATAGTGCAGCTCCATGTTGTCGTGGGTGCAGATGGTCGTCGCATTGAACATCTTTTGTAATATGGAACGTAAACGTGGTACGTAAGTAACAAACGATACCCTCTCATGTGGAAATTAAAATGTATTTCTGTCAATGGCATATTCGTTAGTTCTCTTACGCATGACATTACGACTGTTTCGACGAAGTTTCACTGACTTACGATCACTAGTTTGTCATGGGGATCCTGTGAAGAAGTGAAAGTATAATTATGAAAAAAGCGCTGCATCATCTCCAATATGGACAAAGCCCTATTCCGCGGGATACAGGAAACTGGCTTGAGCGGAGCGATCACGGTAGCAAAGCAGATGAGTCCTATCCCCTTCCCCTCCCCCCTCACTTTCCCCCATCCACTCTGTCCTGTGGCTTACGAATGCGGAAACGCTGTCTCTGCGATATTGAACGTACACCCTAGTCACAGCTGACACCGAAACCGCTAGTTCTTGTACACCACTGGCCATTAAAATTGCTACACTAAGAAGAAATACAGGTGATAAACGGGTATTCATTGGACAAATATATTATGCTAGAACTGAAATGTAATTACATTTTCACGCAATTTGAGTGCATAGCTCCTGAGAAATCAGTACCCAGAACAACCACATCTGGCCGTAATAACGGCCTTCATACACCTGGGCATTGAGTCAAACAGAGCTTCGATGGCGTGTACAGGTACAGCTGCCCATGCAGCTTCAACACGATACCACAGTTCATCAAGAGTAGTGACTGGCGTATTGTAACGAGCTAGTTGCTCGGCCACCATTGACCAGACGTTTTCAATTGGTGAGAGATCTGGAGAATGTTCTGGCCAGGGCAGCAGTCGAGCATTTTCTTTATCCAGAAAGACCCCTACAGGACCTGCAACATGCGGTCGTGCATTATCCTGCTGAAATGTAGGGTTTCGCAGAGATCGAATGAAGGGTAGAGCCACGGGTCGTAACATATCTGAAATGTAACGTCCACTGTTCAAAGCGCCGTCAATGCGAACAAGAAGTGACGGAGACGTGTAACCAATGGCACCCCATACCATCACACCGGGTGATACGCCAGTATGGCGATGACGAATACATGCTTCCAATGTGCGTTCATCGCGATGTCGCCAAACACGGATGCGACCATGATGATGCTGTAAACAGAACCTGGATTCATCCGAAAAAATGACGTTTTGTCATTCGTGCACCCAGGTTCGTCGTTGAGTACACCATCGCAGGCGCTCCTGTCTGTGATGCAGCGTTAAGGGTAACCGCAGCCATGGTCTCCGAGCTGATAGTTCACGCTGCAGCAAACGTCGAACTGTTCGTGCAGATGGTTGTTGTCTTGCAAACGTCCCCATCTGTTGACTCAGGGATCGAGATATGGCTGCACGATCCGTTACAGTCATGGGATAAGATGCCTGTCATCTCGACTGCTAATGATACGAGGCCGTTGGGATCCAGCACGGCGTTCAATATTACCCACCGATTCCATATTCTGCTAACAGTCATTGGATCTCGACCAACGCGAGCAGCAATGTCGCGATACGATAAACCACAATTGCGATAGGCTACAATCCGACCTTTATCGAAGTCGGAAACGTGATGGTACACATTTCTCCTCCTTACACGAGGCATCACAACAACGTTTCACCAGGCAACGCCGGTCAACTGCTGTTTGTGTATGGGAAATCGGTTGGAAACTTTCCTCATGTCAGCACGTTGTAGGTGTCGCCACCGGCGCCAACCTTGTGTGAATGCTCTGAAAAGCTAATCATTTGCATATCACAGCATCTTCTTGCTGTCTGTTAAATTTCGCGTCTGTAGCACGTCATCTTCGTGGTGTAGCAGTTTTAATGGCCAGTATATAATCTCCGACGTGCTATGGCCCACGAGCCTTATATTATCATCTCACCACGTTCAACGTGGTTTAACTCACGATTGCGAACATGTTTAGTACGGACCTGTCTGCAACATGCTGCTCCGACATGTCCATATTCGCGCCACACGCCGCGTCTAGACGCAACATTTGGACGTCAAAGGCAAAAATTTTGTGCTAAGTTCCTATGGGACCAAACTGCTGAGGTCATCGTTCCCTAGGCTTATACACTAAACTAACGTATGCTAAGGACAACACATACACCCATTCCCGAGGGAGGACTCGAGCCTCCGACGGGGGGATCTGCGCGAACCGTGGCAAGGTGCTCAAGACCACGCGGCTACCCCGCGCGGCTCGTCATAGGCGGCACATTTTCAAATCGGATAACATTCACGTGACTTTTGGCATTTCTGTTAGGCTTATTACTGTTCAGAGGGAATGCCGTAATTGGAAACTTTTGGCTACGTGGTGTAGCTTTCTAGTGCAACAATTTGATGTGACGTGTTGAGGGACAAATATTTTACAGGAAGTGTGCATGTACGAAACGTGTGTAAAAGCCCGATATGCTGGTGTGATTGTGTTTACGTGTTGTTTCGCAGAGACGGCGCATCGACTGGAGCAAGCACCCCACTGTGCCGCGACCCAGCCTCATCCCAGAACCGGTGACGGCTTTCGCGGCACGCCGACCGGCACCCCACACCCCGTCCGTCAGTTCAGCAGCAACCGTGGTGCGGGTACCTCTGCCCGTGCCCGTGCACCGCAGGGTGAACTTCCAGGGGCTGCCCGGCACCTCCATCATCCGCCGATACTGAACTCCAGCACCCGCCGATACTCAATATCTCCACCTCCTAATCTCTACTCTGCTCTTAATTTTTCTGTATCCCTCTTAACTGTATGGACAATCAACACAACATGTCTTGCCTGAATTTGTCTCTTCTAAATATAAACAACCATGCTCTGCTCTGTGTTAAAGTGTTTCTATGAAAAGTAAATCTTTATAAATTCACATGGAATGGTGCAAAGTAGCTAACGCTAGGAGAAGCTCCGTGCAGTACTGAAATATCACTGTGCTACGTCAAACTGAAAATCAGACAACCACACCATACAGCCAAAGAACGAACTTTCCTTTGTTCCTCAACATGATAAACACCTTGCCACTGTTAATGTTTTTTTTAGGAAAACGGCTTCCCGATATACTGTCATATAATGTACTACCATTTATTACTTAATATCGTGAAGCCTTCTGGCATCGTACATATTTTTCATGTTTTAATAAACGCTTCCTCCGATTTCTTACATTTTTCCACCACAAGAACAACATACACCACGGAAAAAAATATCTCAGGGTATTGCATTGTTTTTTAACTGCCTGCGTAGTTCTTGCAACATTGCACTCCAGTTTTTAATCCGTTAACATCGTTCACTAGTATGTCTAGTAATCACAAATGTATAACATTGTTATCGACATAAACTCGCATTTAATTCCCAGTAATTACAGGCCAACAAACTTAACTGACAGGTATTTAGACTATAAGGAAACCATGTATTTGTACATCCGTAACTAAACTAATCCGTTTCTGTCTCAATATGCTGTTGCACAATGCTTAGTTATGCAGTGTTTCTAACGTACGATTTCTTGTTCGACTTCGTTTGTAATAGTCCAGTGTAAAGGACAAAATAAATGAGTTAATGAACCGAATACTTGTGTCTGATTCATTTTATCACTGACAATACGTCCTTACCTTAAATCCTGCATAGCATTATTTCCTTTTGAATTTCATAAATGGTAGAAGTTAGTTTTCTAGAATAAGATGGTGCACACGACAGTAAATATTTGTATAATACGATAAAAAAAACATTTTACAACCAAGATCGCGTAAATATTTATTATCGACAATCGGTTTCGACAGGCTTTGCTAAAATTTTTCCTAGAATACGCGTTCATTGTGAGTTGGAACCTCATGCCAATTAGTCATATTAGTGGATAAAATGTACCCCATTATGTAAAGGTTTACCAGAAATAAAAAGTTTGCGATCAAAAAGCATCTTGTGCACATGGCCATGTCCGTACATGTAGCGCTGACAGATGATTGTTAAGCTTTAAAAAACATATTATAGAGTAAAATGTGCAATAGCACCTAAGATGGCGTCTATGTCGCAACTTATACGCCGTCGAAGGTGGTTGATCAATAAATGGAGCATGTCAAGCTAACGTAAACAGATGTGCTATTGTACTATATATTCTGTTTTTTTAAAGACCTAACATTAAGGAGTGTGTAAGCTTAGGGACTGATGACCGTAGCAGTTAAGTTCCATAAGATTTCACACACATTTTGAAGAAAGACCTAACAATAATTTGTGAGAGCTACATACATCAATATGGCCATGTGCACGAAGTGCTTTTTGACCGTAAACGTTTTATTTCCGACAAACCTTTGCATAATGTGCTACATTTTATCCTTTAATATGATAACTTGACACAATGAAAAAGCCTGTCGAAACTGGTTATCGAAAATGAACATGTATTTATGCCGTCTTGGCTGTAAAAAGTTCGTTACAATGTGAAAGAGATCCTTCTCCTCATTTCTCAGTATGAGAAATTTCGAGCAGTTTGTGTAGCAGAGTGAGGAAAATCACTAGGAATCAAGCAAGCAAGCAACACTTTGTGATCGACATCACTTCTGATTCGAAATTCAAACTTGTCGACGTAGAGATTGTTCCACAAAATTTCGGGAGAACTGTTGGGTGTTGGGAATTTGGTGCCACATTTTTTCGGTGCATAGTCTTCTGGCCATTTTTAGCCAGTATACACCTAAAGATAGCCAGAAGACTTTTCTGTGACCGACCGTCAGCAATGATCGGTGAGTCTTTGACAATGCTAGCAAGTCGTTCTGGAGAAAACCACAAAATGAGCTTCGCCCCTAGATCTCGAGACGAGCGCCAATAGGACATACCTCAAAAACTGGCCGCTAAAGACTCAACAGTTTTATAGTTCTCCCAAAATTTCATGGAATTCTAGCCCTAAGTTGAGAGGCTAGATGTTTTTGTTTTTTCTTTTTTGCGGCTTTCAAGCAGGAAGGTGAACGGCGCATCCAGAACGCGTTATGACATCTTGGCAAGCTGCCAGGAAAGCCAGCATGCAACGCGTGGCTGCCCGGCGCCTCGGTTGTTCGCAACACACAGTAGTGCCTAAAGCGAAATGTGGTTCGCTGCCGCAGTACTGTCCAGTGCTATGCCTCTCTCAGACCTCTGTGGAGTTGTTGCAGTGGGAGGCGACGGCTCAACGCAACAGCGGCGCCACAGACGGCGTAGCAGCTTGGCGCGCATCTTCACCCGGGGCAGACCCCCTCTACAACACCTCAACAATCCCTCCAGCTCTCCAGCTTCGCTTCTTTCCTTTCCGTTTATTCTAATCGCCTGACGACCCCATGCTCGTTTTGGTGCAAGGCATCTACGCTAGCGCTCACAGTTCACATCATTCACCAGAGTTTATTTGTACGAGTTGGAGCCTGCCTAAGCGATCACTTAACGTACTAAATCAGGTATACTAATGAAACAACTATTTATAGCCCCAATTGTACAAATTCAAGAAGATATGGGGGATATCTAAAACACCGTTTAGGAAAATATCGACATAGAAGGCTATAGAGAACAACAGGTCAATACAACACAAGCCGGCCGCAGTGGCCGAGAGGTTCTAGGCGCTTCAGTCTGGAACCGCGTGACCGCTACGGTCGAAGGTTCGAATCCTGCCTCGGGCATGGATGTGTGTGGTGTTCTTATGTTAGTTAGGTTAAAGTAGTTCTAAGTTCTAGGGGACTGATGACCTCAGCTGTTAAGTCCCATAGTGCTCAGAGCCATTTGAACCATTTTTGAACACGACACAACCATCTCAAAAAGAACGACAAGTAATTCAAATGGCTCTGAGCACTATGGGACAACATGTGAGGTCATCAGTTCCCTAGAATTAGAATTATTAAAACCTAACTAACCCAAGGACATCACACACATCCCTGCCCGAGGCAGGATTCGAACTTGCGACCGTAGCAGCAGCGCGATTCCGGACTGAAGCGCCTAGAACCGCTCGCCCACTACGGCTGGCACGACAAGTAAGTCAAAAAATATCTACAGATCTTTCTACTCTTCTAAAGCTAGTTGTACTCAAAAGTAAGCAACATGTGTTTTAATTTGTTTATAGAAACATTAGCTCAATCTATTTCCAGTCATGTCATCTACTAAGTAGATCGCCGGGGCCGAAAAGGAAGCGTTCGAAGGAGCTGTAGATAAAAGAGCAGAACACACGCACTTGTTCTTAACACAAATAATCACATTCCATAAGGTTATCTTCGGATATAAGTTTAATTACACTGTCCAGTCACATTAATGTGGCCACCTGCCGAAAGCATGAATAACCACATTTAGCAGAGCGGACGGCTGTGAGACGAAGAGGAAGAGAGTCAATGAGGTTCTGGAAGGACCGACAGGGATGTGGGGCCACGCCGAGTCCAGTGTTGTGGTGTCTCGGTTGAGGCTCCATGTGGCGAAGAGTCCGATCGAGGTGGTCCCGAGTATTCTCAATTGCGTATAAATCCGGGGAACTTGATGGCCAGGGAAGTACGACATACTCATCCTGGAGCTCTTCAAAACACGCAAGTACTCTGCGAGCTGTGCAACACGTTGCATTGTCCTGCTGGTAGGTGCCAACATGCCGAGCAAAAACAAACTGTATGTAGGAGTGGACATGGTCCCCAAGGATAGATGCATACTTGGGTTGATCGACTGTGCCTTCCAGAATGACGAGGTCACCGAGGGAATGCCACGAGAACGTTCCCCAGATCATAATAATCCTTCCTCTAGGCTGGATCCTTCCGATGATTGTTCCAGGGTCGTAATGCCAAAGGCCAGCTGTCCTGTAGAGCATAAAACGCGATTCACCTGAAACGGTCACCTGTCTCCACTAAGCAGCTGTCCAATTGCAGTACTGTAGTGCAAATACCAGACTTCGTTGCCGATGAACAACTGTCAGCACAAGTGCACGAACCAGGCGCCTCCTACGGAGACACATACACAGCAATGTTCGATGAACTGTCGCTGAGGTGACACTGTTGGCATCTTCTTGGTTCATCTGGGTGGCCAGTTGCTCAATATTCGCGCGTCTATTCACCCGTACACATCTCTACAGCTGTCATTCACCCCTGTCATTTATGGCCTGTGGTGCACGATTCTCGGCGGCAGTTTTGATTAGCGCCATTTTGCTATGACCAGTATACTTTAACCATGGTGGCACACCAACAGTTTACAAATTCAGCCGTTTCGGAAAAGTTTGCACCCTTGGACCGAAAGCCAAAGATCACACCCTTTTGGACGTTAGATAAACTGCTCCCTTTTGCATTATGACAAGACTACATTGTTTTCCGGATCTCTCCGACATGCTTTATACAGCCTCTACCTGCGCCCTGTGAGTGGTTATTGCACACTGACGTCAAACATAGGGTTGGCGATATTAATGTGAGTGGACTGTATAGGAAGAATGGCCCTGAGGAGGTTAACCGATCAGGCTCATGCAGCCTTGAAAAAGAAGATTACTAGACGCAACTGGTTTTCAAACAGTCTTAAGTAATTATTATCATCAAATTTACAGGGCCTCGAAGCAGTCAGGAAAGTCACACGAAGAAGGGGTGCAAGGAAGAAGACAGAATGACCAAACAACAGACATGCATGACACAATGAAAACACAAGGTGGGGGAGTTTTCTACATGGGTCGTCATACCTTTAAGTCTTCCTTTCCAACATTTCCACATTCCCTTCTCCTGAAATGGCCTGACCAACCAAAGTGAGTGCTTGGGATGACAACGGAGCATTTTGTAACTGACACCAGCGCTTCAGTCAACTCTGTGCATCATCCACCAATACTGGACATCTTCAGCACACTTCTCAACTCTCTTCATCAGTCTCCAATACTGAACCTCTACAGCAAGCTCCTCAACTCTCAAAATCAGTTGCTGACACTGAACTTCATCAGCGCACTTCTTAGCCCCTCACGCCATCTACCAATACGGAACCTCTCCAGCATTTTTCTCAACACTCTACACCATCTGCCATCACTGAACCTCTCCAGCATTTTTCTCAACACTCTACATCATCTGCCATCACTGAATCTCTTCAGCACACTTCTCATATCCCTATGCATTTGCCAGTACTAAACCTCTCAAGCATATTTCTCGAGTCTCTACATCGTACTGAACCTCTCCAGCACACTTCTCATCTCTGCACACCATTTGCCAATACTGAACCTCTTTAGCACACTTCTCAACTCCTTACTCATCCTCCAATACTGAACCTCTCCAGTACACTTCTTAACTTCTGCTTCATACTGAACTTCTTCAGAAGACTTTTCAACTCTCTACACTATCTGTCAATACTGAAACTCTCCAGCACACTTCTTTTTCATCCGAAAATACTAAACCTCTTCAGCACACTTATCAATCCTCTACAACAATTACTGATACTGAACGTCTTCAGCACAGTTCTCAGCTGCCTACGGATCCGCCAATACTGAACCTCTTCAGCACACTTCTCAATCCTCTACGCCAGCTACTGATACTGAACCTCTTCAGCACAGTTCTCAGCTGCCTACTGATCCTCCAATATACTGAACCTCTTCAGCACACCTCTCAATTCTCTACACCAGCTACTGATACTGAACCTCTTCAGCCACAGTTTTCAGCTGCCTACTGATCTGCCAATACTGAACCTTTTCAGCACACTTCTCAACCCTCTGTACCAACTGCCAATGCTGAACCTCTTCAACACACTTGTCAAGCACCTACGTCACCGCCAATACTGAACCTCAACAGTACACTTCTTAACTATCTAGAGCGTTCGATGATTCTGAACCTCTTGAGCACACTTTTCTTTACACCATTCGCCAATACTGAATCTCTTCAGCATATTTTTAAACTCTCTAAACCATCCACCGAAACTAAACATCTCCACTACATCTCTCAACTTTCTGCATTATCTGTCGATACTGACCGGGGAACCTCCCCATCGCACCCCCCTCAGATTTAGTTATAAGTTCGCACAGTGGCTAGTCATTGAAAAACTGAACATAGATCAATCGAGAAAACAGGAAGAAGTTGCGTGGAACCATGAAAAAAATAAGCAAAATATACAAATTGAGTAGTCCATGCGCAACATACGCAACATGAAGGAGGCCGTGAGCTTAGGAGCGCTGTGGTCCAGTGGTTAGCGTGAGCAGCTGCAGCACGAGAGGTCTTTGGTTCAAGTCTTCCCTCGAGTGAAAAGTTTACTTTTTTTATTTTCGCAAAGTTGTGATCTGTCCGTTCGTTCATTGACGTCACTGTTCACTGTAATAAGTTTAGTGTCTGTGTTTTGCAACCGCACCGCAAAACCGTGCGATTAGTAGACGAAAGGACGCGCCTCTCCAATGGGTACCGAAAGCATTTGATCGGAAGGTCATAGGTCAACCGATTCCTCCACAGGAAACCACGTCTGATATATTCTATACGACACTGGTGACGGCATGTGCGTCACATGACAGGAATATATTGTCGAACCACCTAACTTGTGCACTTGGCAAATGGGTAAAAATATTCTTCCACCTTGCCCGATTTAGGTTTTCTTGTGGATGTGATAATCACTCCCAAAAAAGTGATGAAAACATAAGAGTTTGAGTGCCTGAACTTTGATAATTGTCTGAAAATAAAAAATTGAACTTTTCCCTCGAGGGAAGACTTGAACCAAGGACCTCTCGTTCTGCAGCTGCTCACACGAACCACGGGACCACGGCGTTGCTGAGCTCACGCTATCCTTCATGTTGCATATCTTGCACATGGACTACTCAGTTTGTGTATTTTGCTTACTTTTTTCATAGTTACAAACAACTTCTTCCTGTTTTCTCGATTGATCTGTGTTCAGTTTTTCAAGGCCTATCCACTGTGCGAACTTATAACTAAATCTGAGGGGGGTGCGTTGGGGGGGGGTTCCCTTGTGAGCGAACGTGCAATTTGGGTTGTATCTGTTCCACATTGCACGGTACTTTTCCTCTGAAGAGGAGAATGACAGAGGCGTAAAAGTTGGTGTTTGTTGTGTTTTTTAATTACTCTGCATACACGGATATCGCCCAGCACAAGCTTGAGTTCGTTCTGCAGCTGCTCACACGAACCACGGGACCACGGCGTTGCTGAGCTCACGCTATCCTTCATGTTGCGTATCTTGCACATGGACTACTCAGTTTGTGTATTTTGCTTACTTTTTTCATAGTTACAAACAACTTCTTCCTGTTTTCTCGATTGATCTGTGTTCAGTTTTTCAAGGCCTATCCACTGTGCGAACTTATAACTAAATCTGAGGGGGGTGCGATGGGGGGGGTTCCCTTGTGAGCGAACGTGCAATTTGGGTTGTATCTGTTCCACATTGCACGGTACTTTTCCTCTGAAGAGGAGAATGACAGAGGCGTAAAAGTTGGTGTTTGTTGTGTTTTTTAATTACTATGCACGCACGGGTATCGCCCAGCACAAGCTTGAGTTGGTCGCGCTCCGGCTGCCCGCACGGCCCCCCGCTCTCGAGCCCCGACGCGCTTGCGCGGCTGCGGCGGCGCGCTGCCAGCGAGGTGACGGCGAGCGAGCGTGATGTGTTGCTGTTGTCGGTGCGGCAGACGCCCACGTACACGCCGGCGGTGCCGCGCCATTACGTGGTGCTGGACGCCCCCGACCGGCCGCGGCGAGCCGAGGAGCAGTACTCGTACTCGTACACGCAGACGAGCGAGCAGCGCCGCCTCGACGACGACGGCCGGCCCAAGCGCTCGTACAGCTCGGCCGTGGAGCGCGTGGAGCGCTCGACCGGCTCGGGCCCCGGCTCCTACAGCTACAGCACCGAGAGGTCGTCGCGCAGCAGCGACTACCCGGGCTCCTACCACTCCTCCTACTCCTCCTCCACCTCGGGCCGGCTGCCCGGCGGCACCACCTACCGCCACTTCTCCTACCGCGTCTAGGCTCCAGGTCGCCACGCCGACGACCGGCGCCTCACATCCACACCCCTGTCCCCACACCTGTCCTCTTCGTTACGTCTTGCAAGCCCCCCCCCCCCCAAATGCATACCTCCTACCCAGTTAACTAAAAAGTCACCTTTGTCCAGCCTCGCCTTGTGCTACGTCATAACCTCATAATCTCCGAGCTACGGGAATCGCATAATTGTGCAACTAACACCTTGACATCTTCTGGAGATTTTAGCCAGTCCCCTATCGAACTGGGTTTGCCATAACATCGAAACGCTTATATAGTACCTGCAAAAGGAGACTAGTCAAACCTACATAATGACAGCCTTACAAAAAATCACCCTACAGGGTTAAAACTTGATCTTTTGAAACACTCTACCCCTTTCCTGATTTTTCGCATTTTCCATATAATGTCCGCCGCATGGGTGAACGCGTCACGGTGTAAAATGTTCCAACGTTTCGGCCACTATTGCAGGTGGTCACCATCAGGTTGTAAAATGTTCCAACGTTTCGGCCATGCTGCGCCCGGTCATCATCAGGAGGGCAAAATTTTCCAACGTTTCAGCCCCGCCGGCAGGTGGCCGAAACGTTGGAACATTTTACATCCTGATGATGGCCATCGGCGATAGTGGCCGAAACGCTGGAACATTTTACACCAAGGCGCGCTTGCACAATCGGAAGACTTTCACTGAAACTTGCACCACTGCAGATGTGTTTAATACTGTTAGCAATCGGCGAGACAGAAGCAACTCGGTGCTTTGTAAGAAAAACACCTTTCCCTCTCTTCGCTTGCGCCTCTCGACGTGTCCTGACTGCCTTTGCCTCTCTCTCCCGCTTCTTTTACCCTATTCCCTCCAGTGACGCGCCGGTCATCGCGATTTACGAACGAATGGCACAAACCTCTAGATTCGTACCTTTTTTTTTATTACTCCGCGAGATTGCAAATTAACCGTTCTAATACAGCAGTTGTGCCAAAGAGATTAGTTACTAGCAGTGTTTAGACTGATTAACGTTTTGTACTCCCTCTAACCCGCGTGACTAAGCTAGGAGAGAAGTAGAGAAGTGTTGAGCGGCGAGAAGAGGAGGCTAGATGGAGCTGCGGCCGGTCGGGCGCTCGTCGTCACCCGCTGCAGCGCGAGCCTGCTGCCGCCCCCGCCTGTGTGTGTGCTGTGTCTTTCTCCTCTATTCTCGCTCACCTCTGTTTTATCCTTGCCCGGCCCGGGACCTGCGCCCTGCAGTACGAACCTGCCCATCTGTATCCGGGATACGGAAAGGTGAGTGCCGGCGCGTGCCTGTTGCCGCTGCTGCTATGGAAGGCGGATCTGCTGTGAGGAAGCCACGACATTCCACACTGACGTCACCACACGCTACACTTCCGCCTGGATCTCACAAGGTCTTGGGGTCTTACAAGAGGTAATGCCCAAAAGGCTTCCTGACCTATATCATTGACGTCGGTTTACAGTAGGGTTTGGAGCATATACTGTATTCAAACATTATGAATCACCTCGAAGGGGACGATCTATTGATACGTAATCAGCGTGCAAACAGAACACAGCATGTTGTTATCAATGGAGAGACGTCTACAGACGTTAAAGCAACCTCTGGCGTGCCACAGGGCAGTGTTACGGGACCATTGCTTTTCACAATATATACAGGGTGTTACAAAAAGGTACGGCCAAACTTTCAGGAAACATTCCTCACACACAAATAAAGAAAAGATGTTATGTGGACATGTGTCCGGAAACGCTTAATTTCCATGTTAGAGCTCATTTTAGTTTCGTCACCTACGCTTCCACCTATGCTCAATGGAGCACGTTATCATGATTTCATACGGGATACTCTACCTGTGCTGCTAGAACATGTGCCTTTACAAGTACGAGACAGCATGTGGTTCATGCACGATGGAGCTCCTGCACATTTCAGTCTAAGTGTTCGTACGCTTCTCAACAACAGATTCGGTGTGACCGATGGATTGGTAGAGGCGGACCAATTCCATGGCCTCCACGCTCTCCTGACCTCAACTCTCTTGACTTTCATTTATGGGGGCATTTGAAAGCTCTTGTCTACGCAACCCCGGTACCAAATGTAGAGACTCTTAGTGCTCGTATTGTGGACGGCTGTGATACAATACGCCATTCTCCAGGGCTGCATCAGCGCATGGGGGATTCCATGCGACGAAGGGTGGATGCATGTATCCTCGCTAACGGAGGACATTTTGAACATTTCCTGTAACAAAGTGTTTGAAGTCACGCTGGTACGTTCTGTTGCTGTGTGTTTCCATTCCATGATTAATGTGATTTGAAGAGAAGTAATAAAATGAGCTCTAACATGGAAAGTAAGCGTTTCCGGACACATGTCCACCTTACCAGGTGGGATTGACGGAGGACATCGAAAGGGTGCAAAAAAAGGGCAGCTCGTTTTGTATTATCACGTAATAGGGGAGAGAGTGTGGCAAATATGATACGCGAGTTGGGATGGAAGTCATTAAAGCAAAGACGTTTTTCGTCGCGGCGAGATCTATTTACGAAATTTCAGTCACCAACTTTCTCTTCCGAATGCGAAAATATTTTGTTGAGCCCAACCTACATAGGTAGGAACGATCATCAAAATAAAATAAGAGAAATCAGAGCTCGAACAGAAAGGTTTAGGTGTTCGTTTTTCCCGCGCGCTGTTCGGGAGTGGAATGGTAGAGAGATAGCATGATTGTGGTTCGTTGAACCCTCTGCCAAGCACTTAAATGTGAATTGCAGAGTAATCATGTAGATGCAGATGTAGATGTAGACTGAAATAAGTGACTCTCCCATAAAATTCTACTCTCCTCTCCTTCACCAGCTGCTTTTCACGTGGCTGGGACAGAAGTTCCACACTCGACTTTGTGTGGACGAGTACTAGCCGAGCGTGGCCCGACAAGCAAGTCGACCTCCCATCCAGCTATGGAAACCTACAGGGAGTGGACAAACATGTGGAAACACCAGAAACAGAACACAATGCCATGCCTGATACGGTGTAGGAGATCAGTTGGCATTCGAAACACATTCCAGTCTCCACGTGGATAAATACAGGTCCTGTATGGTTTTCAAGGGAACCTTACACCGCTCTTCCTGCAAAATAGTGGCAAGTTTAGGTAACGACGATGGAGGTGGATAGCGATGACGCACCCTCCTCTCCAAAGTATACCACATCTGGTGACTGTGGTGACCAGGGAGAATGGACAATTCATCCTCGAGCTCTCAAAAGCAGTGTTGGGCGATGTGAGCTGTGAAAACGGCGACCCTGTTGTCTTGGGACATAGCATCACCATTGGGCAACAAACACTGTACCATGGGATGGACTTAACTGCTAAGGTCATCAGTCCCTAAGCGTACACAGTACTTAAGCTAAATTATCCTAGGGACAAACACACACACCCATTCCCGAGGGAGAACTCGAACCTCCGCCGGGATCAGCCGCATAGTCCATGACTGCATCGCCTGAGACCGCTCGGCTAATCCCGCGCGGCCGATATAACGCACTGAAAACTACACAGAACGCTGTTATGACGACGACTGACACTTACAACGTATTGGAGACATTGCAGAGGTGCCGTTCGTGGTCAAATACAACAGCGCAACCAGAGGGCTCGGCTAGCTTCTGGATTTATGTTCAAGTACGCATTTGTCGCGGCGTTCCCATATTGTTGTTCACCCTCTGTACGTCACAATGCAGTGTGAAATATAGTAGTTAGTAAAGAAAGTTCATCACGCCTGTATACAATGCAACTTCACAAACTTCGCACATCTGAGTGAATGCTGCCTAGCCGTTCACACTGAGTACAAGCACACGGCAGTATCATAAGGCGAGGTGGTATCACTCATCTTCGGCAAATTCCGCCAAGCTAAACGAAGTTTAGTCACCTTCCCTCTCGCACATCGCAGACCACATGGATTGGCCACGTGGCTGAAGTTCTCTATTCCATACGTCGCCCAGTTCCAATATAGTAGGGAGACATGGTGGTCGGTTAGCATCACGTGGCATTCAGGGTGTGTTAGCATAGTTTCAGTTCCGTTTCGTTACGCGTTACACACTGTTTTCTGACAAACGCAAAGCCGCAAGCAAAGCTCCTGTTTCTGTCCCCCATGGGACAATCGGGCCGACCGACCGCCATGTCATCCTCTGCCAATGGCGTCACGGGATGCGGTGGGAGTGGCATGGGGTCAGTACACGGCTCTCCCGGCCGTTGTCGGTTGTTTTTACCTTGGAGCCGCTATTTGGCTGTGTGCACTCCTGTCAGACAGACGGGGACATGTAATGCTACGAAGTAAGCAGTGATCGGATTCCTCATGGAAAATTAAAAAGGGAAATATATAGTGTGTTCCTTTATAATACAGTAAATGTCCATAAACAGGTTCCTTCGGACCAATAAATTAAGAAATATACCGGGCGTACAGGATGTGTCTCTCCTAAGAGCCGTCAGGAGCATTTTCTGTGGTGTTTCGGCAGATATTTGTAATTTCGTTTTTGCGCTGTGTAGTCAGCTCACGTTATTAATGGTGGTCACGTGCTTTAGATGATGCCCAGTGTCTACATAAAGCATCGGTTTGTTTCGCATTACAAACAAAATTATTTTAAAGCTGAATTTTACGTCCCCATCCAACAGAGTGCTCGCAGTTTAGTCTACTGCGATATTTGTTTTATCGATATATATTAACAGATACAGCAAAACAAGAAGAATAAACAGCAATCCAGCAACGATTCAGTAGCGCTGCATGCTTGGCGATAGCAGTTAGGGCGGGCCACAGCAGTGTTATAGCTGCTAGATTCCTGGTTATTGTTCGATTTTACTGTCCCTGTTAACACATGTCGACAAAACGAACATCGCACTAATCTGGGCCGCTCTATCGAATGGGGATGCAAACTTCCACTTTAAAAATCATTTTGTTTGTAATGGGAAACAAACCTACACTTTCCGTCGACTCTGGTATCGCATGAAAGACGTGATGTGCGCTATTTGTTTGGGCTGACTGCAGCTGCATAATACAAAAACGAAGCCGCAAATATCTGCTGAAACACCAGAGGAAATTTGCCCGACGGTCTTGGGGGAGACACCCTTTACGTGAGTGCCACATTGTCTCAGATTTGAGAAAAATCCCCTCAGCCCTCTAAGGCTACCAACAAAGGGAACTATCCCAGATTCCTTGCAGTTCCGAGAGTTTGCCTAAAGTCTCAGCCAATGCTTGCCTTCGTCTTAATGGCGACGGCAGTCTCTAGCTTTGCACTTAAAATCTAAGTAAAGTCTGTGGCGCTGGCGCATATTACAACCCATACCCACACGTTACATGACAATCGTGTGGTTGTCTTCGTTCATGATGACGCCCCTTAACATTGGTAATGCACATTTTGCTAGTCAGTGTACAGGAGAAGGCGGTCAATTGTTTGACATCAAGCCTCAGTTTATTCAAAACCATGAACGTCTTTCTGTGGCATTGTCTTAAGTCGATGGCTTACATAACACCTGTCAGTAATGGAGCATCTGTTTCCTGACTTATGGCACCCTGTGAAACAATATGCATATTAAATAGTTCCTTCAATTTGTACTATGCATACACTCTCAAACTTGGAATCCATGAACAACGATGACACGAGTTTTTCTCTTATTTTTATATGAAGAATCCAATACCGAAGTATCGCCCACTGTTACCGATGCACACACGTAAAACAGACACCATTAATATTACGTATTTAATCCAGAATTTCGGTACAGTGTTCACGACCTATGATGGTACGTTAGAGAAATATCATTTTCCACTACAGACGCCACTCATAACATTTTCCGTCTAAGATTGTAAAAGTGAAACTATGTTATTCTTGGGTCATAAGAATATGATATTGCTGAAGTTTGCAGTGGAACGTTTTCATAAAAAGGGGGAAATATGATTAATTTAAAGCCAAAGACGACATTGTGAATTTTCCACCCTTTTGTCCTATGTTTACGCGGTAAAATAGGTGAAACTACTAGGTGTCCAGCAGCTCTTAAAATGATATTCAGTTCCTATACTGACTCTTTTGACAAATGTTTCATTGCACACATTAACATGTGGTATATCACTAGACACCGCTTATCTAGGAGTCTCGAATATTGCCGGAGAAAGTACTTGACCCGCTTAGGAAAGCCATGCTTGCTTCAGAATTTCTTAATACATAAAGGTTACGAGCATTGGCTACATAATACAAATACTGGCGTCTCTGTGTACCATTAGTAAAAGATTGTTTCGATTTACTGACCGACTGGTAGGACAAATTAGGGATGCCCATTCACTCGTACGTAGGGCCCAATGCAAATTTAACAGTCTTCAGGCAGATTTATTTATAGAAAAGCCGTACTGAAAGTTTATAAAGTAATGGCGTTATCAGATTCACTGTATGAGAGTGAAAACTGAATTTTAAGGATAAAAAAGACGACAAAGGAATAATAACTAGTGACATGAAATCGAGATAAGTAACTGTCTGAGGTTTAATGGATACCAAAGGAAACGAATATTTCAAACGGAATTAAAAATTCAGAGTATTTCTGAAATAATACATAAAACAATATCAGGTACTATACAAAGAACATATAGATCGAATCGCAAATATGAGTATAACGAACTTCATAAACAAAAGAAAATGGCTGGAAGAATGGCAAACATATCATCCAGATGAAGCGCAGCATCAGTGACAATGAAATTTTTTCTGCAGTGTGACGCATTTCTGTAATAAAGTATTAGGTAGTTCCACCTTTTCTGCCTCCTAATAATATAGCGGAAACTCGTCTGCGTCCTTCCACCATGACCTTAACAATTCCAGAATTAATACGCTCAATCCCACTCACTTGGAATACCGATTCTATTTCGCGGGACGGTTTTAAATATCACACACGATTCTCAGGAATCGATGGTGTAAAATGTTCTGGCCACTATCGCCGATGGCTATCATCAGGATGTAAAATGTCCCAACGTTTCGGCGCATCACTGAAGTCTCCATGCAATAGCACAACTAAATTACGTTAGCAAATACAGGTATGCATAGATACATGCATGGTATGGAGCATAACGTCAGTCAGGGCACTCGCAGCCCTAACAAACAGCGTGTGTTTAATCCTATGGCAGATCCGCCTTTCAGATACTGTGCATAATAAAGTAAATGCGTTTACCTAATAATTCTTTGATTCTTTAGTATCGAATTATGTTGAATTTCACTTTACAAAGTTGATAGTTTGCTGGAAATGTGCATAACTAATTATGAGCTACATAACCTGCAGAGTAATTGGATAGTTTAAAGATTTAGCTATAGTTCATCGATCTACATAATTAATTTAAGAATTATGCGAAACAGTCTTGAAGTATTCATGTACTATCCATGTGATGCATAAAAACTAGTAGGCCCCGTCTTACTAGCTCTTGTGTTTCAAACAGGCAGTGTCATTGCCGTGGTACTGTAACCAATATATATGTTACTTCAATATGAAATGTCTCGCAGACTACCCAGAAGAACATACAGTAAAAGTTATTTTATTTCGCAAAAATTTCATTATATGACAGAGCCTACTAGTTATAACTTAATGGAAGCAATTAACATTTGACCTTTAATTCAGTAATGCGCACTAACTGTGAACCTATTCCTGCAATAGTCCCTTCGGATAATTTCTTTCCTCCTCTACCCGACCTGCACTCAAAATACTCTCCGTAATGTATCACAGGAAAAGAAATAATCAGGACAGATTTGATAGTGGTACGTTTCTTCGTGTTCTATGCGCCAAATTCACTTTGGACTGACCATGCAAGATTCTAATCACTACAACACTTCTCTGTGATTAGCAGTGGCACTACCAAAGGATCCAATTCGAGGTGCAATTGCGTCTCTTGTCTATTACGTGAAAAGTGACTCATTCAGAGAGTTGTAGGAGAGACCTGCAGTTTGAAAAAAGACCTTTCAGTCGATGAGAAGGTCTTTAGAGATGGAGCTTCGATTGAGGAAGGAAATCGGTCGTATTCTCTCCAAACGAACCATTCAAGGCTTACGTTTTAGCTTGGAATCTGGATCCCAAACACGAAAGGGCATGTTTACATACACGAAGATTGAGTTAAGTGTCAGGATCTGAACTTGGATCGAATTCCTACTGCACAAATATAAAATATGACAGTTCCCTAAGGTGTGACCAAGCTGTTTACTAAGAAACGAAAAGCGACAAGGAATAATGAAACATACGTATAACAGAATCATTAAGAAAATATGAAACAGATTTTTCAGTAAAATATTAAACTCTTTTTTTTTTTACTTTTAATGCTTATAAGAAAAGGGTAAGATTATAAAGATTGACATAAAGACGTTCAATGACGGCTACTGAACACCATATTAGTTGTTCATCTTTTACCGTCATTAACGTGAAGTTCATTTACTGTCGGGCTTCAGCTCTGCAGAGATACACATTTTCTGCTCTTTCAACCACGCGTCGTTCTGTGTTATGGCAAAATTTAACCTGTTATCGACATACTTGCGATTTAGCGTGAATGTACAACTTGGCGTCACATTTTTCACATTCTCAAACAGTTCCCAAAGATATTAATTATGTGCAGTGGCCCAGATAAGCCTATAACCTACTGGACATTGAACCATCAACTTGCCAAACAAGAAACGATATTTATTTACTAGTCTCGAGTTAGAAGCACATGTGGAGTTTAAGCCGATGATCTGAGTAAACTGTCAGAGATAACTGCTACGACTAACAAGTATTTAACATCCGTCAGATTATTGTTAAAACAAATGATTAATTCTATCGGTTAATGCAACAGCAAGTCTCTGCTTTATAGCACGATCCAGGAATACTTTTAAAGGTGGAAGTAATCGATTGTAAGGTGTTACTGCTGCGTCAATTGATTACATGCGCTGGGAATCATTACTGAAGCGGTTCAACGTGTGTGACAACCACTCTGAGTTCAACGGGGACAGGAAAAATAGCGATTTCATGAATAAAAACAGCTGCTGTCACCAGGTGAATAGTTGCAAGTATGCTTCGTGGAGATTGTAGAGGCGTACAAAGGACCAAAAGCGTCACTACATAGTCAACTCCTGGAGTAGCATGTGAAATGTTGTGATTGAGAGCGACGAATCGTGATATATGAGGGTGTCATGATCCAAACAAGAAACCACTTAGTATCTTGAAAACAGATTCAAAGGTAGGGGAATATTATTATATCATGAAAGTGGAGACATACGTTCAATATTAAAGTGGCGATCTGGATATTGATTTCATCCTCATGGATGAATATGTCTATTCTCATTCGACCTCAAGTCAAAGTAACACCGTTCGCACGCCAAGAAAGCTTAGTAAAATCGCTATTTCTCAATACAGATAAAGGATTCATCACAGTCAGCACTATTAATTGAATGGTCGCTGACGAAGCTGTTATCTGTGGTAAAACACCGTAAGGAAATGTCGAACGACTCACACAGTATTTCCATTTGGCGAAGGGCCTAATTAATTGCAGCACTCTTTAGCTGCAGGTTCAGAGATAATGTTCATAACAAAAAGGCTCCCAATTGCATCAGATTGCACGATTAGTGATGAGTTCTGGAGAATTGTTTATCTCTTTCACTACCATTTTTTTTGAATAAAAGGCATTAATCTATGGTTATTTTAATTAATTTTGTAGTCAGAAACAACACGATGAAAAAAATTTCCCGTCATTTCGTTTTTCAACGCGGGGAGGGGTGGGACATACATGGATTTTTATAGGTATCTCCCGGTTTTCAGATGATTGCTCAAAAACTGAAAGACTTACAGAAACAGACACACATCAGTTGGCAGAGCATCCCTCCAAGTTTGTAGCTCATATACGGCCACCGTGTGTGACGCGGCAAACCTCAGTACGTGCGTGCAATTCATTAACACCAAGTGTCTGGAAAGGCGCTATACAAATCCGTTTATTTGGTTGCCTACTTGCAGGCGAGAACAAATTCGATGCTACAATACGGAGCGGAGGGGAATAATATATTGACAAAGAAACTTGAAAACAGCACAACTCTCACAGGTGCAAAGTGCAACTACAAGAATTCTGCAAAGCATTAGCAAGTTTCTCATTACTCATGGGGCTTTGATACACAGCAACAAAGAGCAGCAAAACCAGCTGGTTCTCTGATAACTTATCTTGTGACGCAAACGTGCAGCAAATTCCCATTGGGTCTGTGATAACGTATCGTGGAACACATACTTCCCAATGGTAGTGAGAGGGCTACACATTTAGGGGTAATGTTACCAACGATATGTAATAGGACCAGCACTTAATACAGCAGTGTGGAAGACGAATGGGAGACTAAGAACTGTGCGGTAGGAATCCAGTGGAAAAAAAAACATGCAGTACAACAGTGTGACAAATCCTGGAGAACTAATCAACTGTTTAGAGTCATTATGAGGTACACGTGTTAGCAGACATCGAACTAATTCGGTGATGCGCTGCTATGACCGTAACAAATGGTTGAAATGGCTCTGAGCACTATGGGACTCAACTTCTGAGGTCATCAGTCCCCTAGAACTTAGAACTACTTAAACCTAACTAACCTAAGGACATCACACACATCCATGTCCGAGGCAGGATTCGAACTTGCGACAGTAGCGGTCTCGCGGTTCCAGACTGCAGCGCCTAGAACCGCACGGCCACTCCGGCCGGCTGACCGTAACAGCTTAGTATAACTTATGTAACTGTGTAACGGAGTTGCTTGGGAAACGTAAAGACGAATCTGCGGGAAAATGCTGACCCCGTTTTCGTATAATTTTGTTGACTACATTTAGAGAATTAGCACACGAGAAGGCCTTTGGCCCTGTGTAAATGAAAACAATCTGTCTTGGTGTTCGAATGATCTGATTCTCTAGTGCTATTTTTTTTAAATAATAGGCAGGCATTGTAGTAATGAAGCTGTCAGCCGGGTCTCTTAAGTACTCCACTGCAGACCACCCTGGCAGTATGGGCTGGATGGTTCTGTATTTAGTATGGTATTTAAAATTCTGGAGACGGCAAAGAGCCTGGAACATCAGAAGGATGTTAAGCATAGAGAGATTATAAAATGAACACCAACAAAAGCAGACTTAGGGCAATTGAGTTAGTCGAATTAAATCAGATGATGCATATGGAATTAGATTACGAATTGTGGAACCAAAGGGTAGTAGACAAGTCTGACTATTTGGATACCAAAATAACTGCCGAGGGTAGAAGTAAGGAGGATATAAAATGGAGGCTGGTCACAACAAGAAAAGCGTCACTGAAAAAGAGAAATTTACTAACAGCTAATATAAATTTAAGTGTTAGAAAGTCTTATGTGAATGTGAGTATGGTGTTTTGTGGAAGTGAAACGTGGACGATGAACAGTACCTATAGGAAAAGAATAGAATCTTTCGAAACGAGGTATAACAGACTTCTAAAGATTAGATGGGTAGATCGTGAAAAGGCACCATGTCAAACTGGGGAGGATAGAGCACAGCTTGATTACTGCACCCTGACGCGTCAAGAAATACATATTCAATTTGATAATGGAGCGAAGTGTGCGGAGTGGAAGTCCATTAGTAGAATGGAATGATCGCATAGGCTCGGTACCAGTTAAATCTAGCGGCAAACAACGGTTGACTGGTAGGGTACTGGAAAAACGCACTGATTCTACAAAGGAAACGGCTTATACAGCATTCACGCTGGACATTCTAGAATGCTGCTCAGGTGTGTGGGACCTATACGAAATGGGACTAACACCAGATACTGAATGTATACAACGAATGACAATACGAATGATCACGGCTTCGTTTCGTTCCCGGAGAGCGTCACGAAAACGCTGAAAACCTGAACTGGCAGATGCTTGAAGATGGATGCCAACATGCTTGCATTATATGATATCCTGCTAAAGCCTACACACCAAATTTGAAGAACTAGTATTAAGTGTCCTCAAGTGTCGTTCCCGCAGGGAATGTGAAGACAACATTAGACTAACCACTGCACACAGGAGGCGTTATTCCTGGGATCCATACCTGAGTGGAACTGGAAGAAACTCTAATATTTTCTACAATGGGAAGTACTCTCAGCCACGAACTTCACAGTGATTTACAGAATATGGCTTAAGATGTAGAAAAATTGAAGAGGGAGACAAGGATGTAGTTTTTAGTAGTTGTGCAGAGATGAAGAGGGCTGAATCAAACCAGTCTTCACAGTGGAGACCATCACATAACGTCTTGGAGTTTGGGACTGTAGATTTGTAGATGGAGTGGGTTGACGAAGTAACAAATGAAATCCAATCGATAAACTCGCGTGGCACAGTTTGAACGAATACGTCACGCTATAGAACGCCGACTCAAAACTTCACCTGAAACTTCCGGGGTAATGGCCGTGGTCAATATATAAAACTTCCTCCTAACGTTTCATCCTCGACTGCAGCAAACATCTTCAGAGATAAAGCGACGAACTGCAATCAGAGCCTGGTAGCGCTGAATGCATGGGCAGTGCAGAAGGCACAACAGTCCATCATATGACGTTGGCTACGAGATTATCTCTGGTAATGCCAACGTCCTCTACTAAAACTAATCGATTGTCATTGTTACGGTGCAATGCCTTCTTCTTTTCCGTTAAAATTATTACGGTGTTTATAAACCTCAATAGTGTCTCTATACGTGCGCGCATGATAATGCGATGTTTTCGATATGACGTATGTCTCACTGAATTTTATTTCATGATCACCAACTTAGCAAACATGTTCCGCTACTGCCGATTTACCCGTACGTCCCAGGCCGTAATTCCTCTTGTAGGGATAAATCGGCGGTGGTGGGACAACAGAAAAGAGGAAATTGTTAAATGAGAAAAAATTTGGATGTCAACGTTGCACCGTAATAATGACAAGCGATTACTTTCAATCGAGAGTGTTGGCATTACCAGAGATAAATTTGTAGCCGACGTCACTTGTTGGAATGTGGTGCCCTCTACACTGCCCATGTATTCGGCGTCCTCTCAAGTCCTGGTTGCAGTTCGCCGCCTTACCTTTGAAGATGTCTCCTGCAATCGGAGATGAAACGTTGGGAGAAAGTTTTATACATCGATCACGGCCTTTTAGCCCGGAACTTTCGTGTGAAGTCTATACCGACCGTAAAAGCTTAATTTGGATGAGCCAACTCAAAAGTTCTTCGTCGCTTGTAGTATTAGACTATTTCGTAACACAGTACCTCCCAATGTGTAATCAAATCCACTTTTCCTTTCATCCTAATTTTGTCCGTGGTTCCCTCCTAAGCGTTTCAACAGTGGCGTTCTGATAAACAACGATTGTCTTGTGTGTTAACAGAGGCACCCCGTGGAGTGTTCCGCTGCTGGGGACTAGCTCGCTTGTGAATGCTGAGAATAACACGGTATGAAGCTAACCATTAACTCGGCTGCAATCTTCCGGAGCGTTTATTGGGGCAAATCGCCAGACACTCGCCCGCGCTGAGCGGCAAACAGTCCTGCCCGATTTAAACGCTCGGGAATATTTAGACTGCCAGATGGTGCCAAGAGACTAGAGCAGAATTTCCCGTCTCACATGATAAATGACTCATCCAAAATTACCACTCTATTAATAATATGCAACAAAATCAAACAGCTTCTCACAATTACTCAAAAAATCATCGTTTTAGGTAATATTTAAAATTACACTGTTTTGCTTTACTTAGTACATACAGACCCTAATGGTTCAGTTTCTCATTAATGAAGCTTCTAATATTTAATAACTTTCTTCTGATCTGTGCATCTTTTCAACTAACTTTGCATTTACACATATACAAGTAAAGGCTTTTGTTTCTGTTGTACGAGGATGTATTAGATAAGTCAAAGTCTAGCAGATATTCGGCTGTAGATGCTCATGAAACACCACAGCCTTCATAATATTACAGAACGACAAAGAAGGCTGTCGCTAAATTTTAAAAAATTAGCAAATACCAAAATTTTCACTTTTCAGTTCAGTGTTTTTGTCTGTATTCATAATACTGTGTCGCTAAAAAACTGAATTTATATGTTTGAAAAGTCTATTAAAATAGACAAACAGCCGAATATCTGTAGATACATTACTGATTAAAATTAGAATCGCGCCCTGCGGCCTCTGTCATTCCTCGCGGCTGAACGTTTGGTTCCTTAGAATTTCAACAAAAAGTTTATTCGAAGCTGTCTTCAAGACATGTAAGGACAGGAATTAAATCTGCCTCTCAAATAAGGCATGTGTATCGCAATATTGCTATTTTAAATATAAGAGAAGAACGGAAATGCATCAATTCGCTGAAAAACTGAAATGACCATAGTTATCGAACGACAGTAAACAGTAAAATTTGAATCTTTGGCAGTGGTAAGTAACTGCGGCACCGCGTTGAAAAGTTTTCAGTACGTCCATAAGTACACTCTACTATTTTACGAATAAACTGGAAAATGAATGACAAGAAAGGAACATCTCTCTAGGCATGGTGTTTGTATAATATTAAATTTGGAAAAACTGGCTGTATCTGTGCACTGGTGGTTAAGAATCTGGAGACGCGTTTTATCTGAAATCAGTACTCAGTGGACTGTGATAGAAACGTAAGAAGAAATAATGGTCCGTTTTTTTTTATTTTTTTGTACATAGAAAGACCCAAAAGAAATGAAAACGACTGAAACCATAAAGTAACTGACAAATTTCATTCCTATTTTCCTTCGATATTGCTCAACTCATAGCTCTAGACTATCAGCTCTCGAGAATTCTTTTCAGCTAATATTCGCTGTCAGCCATAAGAACTGATGTATCAACAGCTGAACATCGGGTTTTTTTCGTCGGCGGGAGTGCGTAGTTTAGTTCTAGATAACAAAATATTTTTCTTTTTATGAGACGAAAGACCAGATATTGTCTGTATATGCTGAGACTCGAAAATCGTGTTAGGTCTTTTTCTGCACCTCAGGTAGTACATAGCTGCCTGTTGTAGTTCATACTTCTAATGGTGATGCTGAATCCAACTATCTCTTCGGTTTTACTTGGTTGGCTCTAGTATTTGAAACACAGTACATTTTATAAAAAAAAAGTAAATGAGACCGAAAAATACTATAGGAAAAAAATCACTACTAAAAATAGCGTGCATGTGTTACCATGTCATTATAAACTCAATGTATGGAACCGCACAATAAAACTGGAGCCTACATATATCATTAGGTGCACAATTATTGCATTAGAAATCTCTATCTGTCTGATTTTCTCTTATGTGGATTACCAAGAGAGCTGTGTTGCAGGCTTAAACAGTAGTCCACTTTAGTATACCTGTCCCATCTAGCCTGATGTCTTTCATCCATCACTTTGGTATCCCCATGGGACCTCTTTCACTGTTCCTCACCGAAATCGCGAAGATTTTACTGGAAGTCTTTGTAAGTGGCTGTGGAGAAAGTGGAGACAGTTTGTAAATATGTTGTAGGTCAATTCTTCATAGTTGTGCACTTTACAGTTGCCCAAGAAATTCCTTACAACAGAGACATAACTGTTCCTGGCACATGCTTCATGTCTCTCATTACCGTCGTAAAATCTCAATTATTGATGAACATGAGAATTTGACGACATTCGAAGATCCCGTTTTAAGTTTTTCATTACTGAGGCCAGGAAAGGATCTGCAGATATATATGATAGTATTTCCATTTCTATCCAGTTGCTTCACCAGTTTCTCCATTAGAAACAGTTTAATGTGCAATCGCGGGAAATTTTTTATTTTCTGTCAACCAAAAGTTCATTTCTGATGTTTGCTACATCAACTGCTACGTTTTCGCTTGCAGGCCATGTTACTTTTCACCAAGCTCTACTAAATCCACATGTATATGAGACATGCGTTCTCTGTATAGCCACATAGCTGCACAAGCACGAAAATGACCGTCTTCATATCAACACAAAAAGACCACTTGTGCTGACGGCAACAAAGTATCTGCAGGACCATCCCGACAGTTTCATATTCCTCATGTAGTTATGTTGAAAGAGCAATTGGAATACATGCGTAGCAGTTGCCGTTATGTAATAGCTCACAATGCAAGCGTCTCGAGGATCTATATGCAAAAGCTTCGAATCCTATCGATACTCCGGTAAACCCATTTTGATAAGTACTTAAGCGTTATTTTCGCAGTACACAAGTTCACTTAAGTGTGGAAAAAACTAATTTTCTCCACACCGGTAAACTATAATCTTAGCTTCTGTCTTCGAATACTTGTTTTCTTTTAACCTAAATGCCAACAGTTAAGATAGTTTCTTAGACAGACTGAGGTCTAATATCTGACTGCTGAATTCTCCCTGGAAGAACTTCCTAGGGTGTTACAGCATTTACTTCTAATTCAAATCCACTGCTACTGACACCGCCCAAGTCTTCGATATTTGACGATGGAATTTTTTGCAGTTACAGGAACATTTATGTTTATGGCACAGGTCATGTTTCTGACTTTCCACTTCTTTGTATCTGCTGAAGCCATTTAAATTCAGTAACAAAAATGACAATCATCGCGTTGGTTTCTTGGCCCTCTTTCCTTCAAAAGTGAAACATTTTCTTTCCCCATTTGTCCACTGTCTTAGGCACTCCACAGTACTTTTAGGAGCAGCTTGCGAGGTTTGCAAGACATAATCGGTTAACAACTCAGCGCTATTCTTCCTGTTATTTTGAAGAATATATGCGTCACAAATATAACAGAACTCATCGGGATAATTTAAACAACCTGTTAGTGAAGAACTTGTTAGCGAAGAACTGCTGTCCCCCGTGAAAACAGAAACGGAAGAAATAAAAACACGATTAAAAATCTAAGCAAAATATTATTACACTTACATTATATTATGGAGAAAAGACAAAGAAAACTAACATTAAAAATAAAAAATAGCTCTAGATTTTGTGGAGCAGCTATCTACGGAGACGGAGAACTCCTGCCCCTGTAAAAACAGAAGCGGAAAATATAAAAACATGTTAAAAATCTAAGCAAAATGTAATATCAACTACTATGATATTAGAGAGAAAAGCCACAAAAAACTAACATTAGAAATAAAAAAAATAGCTCCGTGTTTTGTGGAACAGCTGTCTACAGATATGGAGAACAACAAAACGTAAAGATTTTCTGGATAAAAGCTTATACCTGAAAAACTAGAGCCAGTTTGGAAAACCAGAAAATAGATTTGGGTTCAGGATCACCGTATCATTGGAGTCAGTCCTGTAGACATACCCAAATGGTTTAATTGGTAAACGAGACTGCTTCCTGCCTGCACAAATTTTCATTTGCTACGTGATATTGATGACAGTAGTGTAAAAGAAATATGATGTAGGGGAAGCATGATATGAGTAGATGGGTGAAGCAACTTTGACATCAAAAGCAGAGTGAAATGTGAACGGAACAGCTGTACTCGTATCGAATGTTTCCTCGTAAATGAAGAAAACGTTTCTGAAACTGTGTATCTGGTACAATAGATTGAATGAAAGTGAAATAGGGAAGACGTAACAAGGAAAAAAGAATGCATTTGAAATGTCTTATTATAGAAGGATTTTCAAAATCATGTGTTTATATTACACATAAACTAGAGGTGTACAAGAAGGAGAGAAAACTCTATGGAAAACCACTTACCAGGATATGGACAAGTTAGTGGAACATGTGCTTAGACAATGATAAATCACTGGAAAGAAAAGCAGAAATGTCAGACACAAATTAGAAATGTGGGTAATAAATTACTTATAAGGGGAGTTCGGATCACTTATTTACTTTAAACTTTGTGCTCGTTTACTAGCCCATTAGGAGAAAATAATCTGCAAGTAGTATTCGCGAGAGAAGTTTTACGCTTCACTGGTGGGCGCTCGAACACTGTAACAGATGGATCGCTGGATCGAATCCCGCTCATGTTCTTCATTTAATTTATACGTTTCTCAATACTAGCCATGTTATTTCGTACTTATTACATTAGAAAGGTAATATGATGAAACGACACGTGTATTTCCATGAACTTCTATTGAATTTCCAATGTTATTTCGCTGTTTTTTAATTTTTCACGGTAAATGATAAGTGCCAAACAGTTGCAGGATAAAGATTTATTGAAATCCTTACCACGGTTTCAGTATAGCTAAATATACCTTCATCAGAAGCAAAAATACACTAAAATCACATCCTGCAGTGGAGATACATAAAACAATCTTGCCAAAGGCGTCGTCAGTAGTTTATCACGTCCATTTGTACTGCATAATTATGAATAGAAGGTCGATGCGAACACGGCATATCATCAGTACTTTGCCAGTGTTCATAATTATGCTGTACAAATAGAGGTGATATTTTAACTACCGACGACGCCTTTGGCACGATTGTTTTATGTATCTCCACTGCAGGATGTGATTTTAGTGTATTTTTGCTTATGATGAAGGTCTATTTAGATATACCGAAACTGTGGTCGGGATTTCAATAACTCTTTGTCCTTCAACTGTTTGGCTGTTATCATTTACCGTGAAGATTTTCTACAGTTGCTGCTTCAGCCATGTTTAAAATTTTGTCACTAATTTTTGTTATTACAACAAGTATTATGCGACTTTCATTTCTATAGCCAATTTCAAAGCTTTATCAAGCGCCTTCAGACTTGTTCATGTTTTATTGATAACGAACGAGAAATTGTTTATCGTGAAGATATTATTAAAATATATTCAATAGTGCATCGCCAATTTTCGGCACCGATATTTACGAAAATGTTGCGTTTCTTGTGGTTGCATCCAAATTGCTTTGTTTCTTAGAGGAAACTCTGGAGATTTCGTGTGCATTTGAGAAAATTGCATTCGTTCGCTGTAGTAAACGCCGTTTTAATTTTTTTTTCTATGTCTGTAAGAAAAAAAGCATTCTGCACCTTCTAACGTCAAAAGCGCATCCGACGATTAATCGTACATTATCCTCACATTTTTCCGTTTGTAACTCTTTATAGTATCGAAAAAAGTTACTTATACCTTTATTTATCGATGTTTGAATTGGGCTTTCCAAGCCTGTCCAGATGATTCAAACGGCTCTGAGCACTATGGGCCTTAACATCTGAGGTGATCAGTCCCCTAGACACACACATCCATGTCCGAGGCAGGATTCGAATCTGCGACTGTAGCAGCAACGCGGTTCCGGACTGAAGCGCCTAAAACCGCTCGGTCACAACGGCCGGCTCCATACCTGTCTCTCGTCCTTGAAACCTGTGCCTCGCAGATCGAAGCGTCCAGGTGCAAAGCAGTCCTCGGTACCTCACCCAATTACAGATCGATGGAATTTCTGAAATCACGACAGGCGCACATTTTCAGGAAAACTTTATACGTTTGGTCGTTTACATGTCAATGGTTACTAATATAATATTTGTTGCGATAATAAAAATTAGCAGACAACCAGACAACATTGGAAATTCAATAAAATTTCATGCAATAACATGTGTCTTTTCATCATATTACCTTCCAAATGTGATATGTGTAACATAATATGACTAGTGTTGAAAAAAATTGCGGGGCTTCAAAGATAGAGGCATGACCGCTACCATCTCGTGCTCAGGGTCGCTACGCACCGGCACATCAATGACGCGTAAAATTTCTGTTGTGATTTTCTCGACGTCGCCTAAGTAACTCGCCTTACTACTTGGACGTTCTAGCGCGAATTCTTTACAGACGGATGGAAAAACTTGTAGAAGCCGACCTCGGGGAAGATCCGTTTGGATTCCGTAGAAATACTAGAACACGTGAGGCAATACTGACCTTACGTCTTATCTTAGAAGAAAGATTAAGGAAAGGCAAACCTACGTTCCTAGCAATTTGTATACTTAGAGACAGCTTTTGACAATGTTGACTGCAATACTCTCTTTCAAGTTCTAATGTTGGCAGGGGTAAAATACAGGGAGCGAAAGGCTATTTACAATTTGTACAGAAACCTAGGGGCACGAAAGGGAAGCAGTGGTTGGGAAGGGAGTGAGACACGGTTGTAGCCTCTCCCAGATGTTATTCAATCTCTATAGTGTGCAAGCAGTAAAGGAAACGAAAGAAAAATTCGGAGTAGGTATTAAAATCTATGGAGAAGAAATAAAAACTTTGAGGTTCGCCGATGACATTGTAATTCTGTGAGAGACAGCAAAGAACTTGGAAAAGCAGTTGAACGGAATGGACAGTGTCTTGAAAGGAGGGTATAAGATGATCATCAACAAAAGCAAAACGAGGATCATGGAATGTAGTCGTGTTAACTCGGGTGATGC
Source organism: Schistocerca americana (assembly GCF_021461395.2). Classification (NCBI taxonomy): domain Eukaryota; kingdom Metazoa; phylum Arthropoda; class Insecta; order Orthoptera; family Acrididae; genus Schistocerca; species Schistocerca americana. Next base: position 223,520,784 of record NC_060119.1, read on the forward strand.
TGAGGGAATTAGATTAGGAAATGAGACACTTAAAGTGGTAACGGAGTTTTGCTATTTGGGGAGCAAAATAACTGATGATAGTCGAAGTAGAGAGGATGTAAAATGTAGACTGGCTATGGCAAGGAAAGCGTTTCTGAAGAGGAGAAATTTGTTAACATCGAGTATAGATTTAAGTGTCAGGAAGTCGTTTCTGAAAGTATTTCTATGGAGTGTAGCCATGTATGGAAGTGGAACGTGGACGATAAATAGTTTGGACCAGAAGAGAACAGAAGCTTTCGAAATGTGGTGCTACAGAAGAATGCTGAAGATTAGATGGGTAGATCACATAACTAATGAGGAGGTATTGAATAGGATTGAGGAGAAGAGAAATTTGTGGCACAACTTGACTAGAAGAAGGGATCGGTTGGTAGGACATGTTCTGAGGCATCAAGGGATCACCAATGTAGTATTGGAGGGCAGCGTGGAGGGTAAAAATCGTAGAGGGGGACCAAGAGATGAATACACTAAGCAGATTCAGAAGGGTGTAGGTTGCAGTAGTTACTCAGAGATGAAGAAGCTTGCACAGGATAGAGTAGCATGGAGAGCTGCATCAAATCAGTCTCAGGACTGAAGACCACAACATCAACAACTTGGACGTTATGTTGTCCTGATAGATTGCTAAAAGTGTACAAAGTTTGCACCTCGTGAGTGTGTTAGGTGTATGCAGTGATGAAAAGTATATCACAAGATAAGATGCGGAGCAGTATGAAACCACCTGAAAGACTGGTTACTTAATAAGAATAGGTGGGAGATCGGGGGAATTCCGAAGATGTGCGGCATAATGAGAAAATAAAATAATTTATACATGCTGTACCGGAGGAGGCGTTGGCGTTTTGGTTCCTCAACCTCCGGCTGTGCTAGGCCAAAGAAAATGAATTGCTAAACAAAATTGCCGGTTAAGGACCAAGCGAGCTGCTGGGTGACGTAGGCTGCAGGTCGCAGGGTGCGGTGTCGGCGGCGGTTAGCGTACAGCGGTGTGGTGGCGCAGGGCCAGACGTACCACCACATCATCCCGTACGCGGGGCACATGCGGCTGACGGCGGTGTCGGCGCCCACCTTCTCGACGCGCACCAGGCCCTCCGTCATCATGGCCGAGATCGACCGCATCAACCACCGCCTGCGCCCGTCTCTCGCCTACCAGCCCGCCGAGGACTTCCTCAACTCCAGATCCATCGTGGTAAGCCGACCTCCTCGTTCACTGTCTCGTCTCTAACCGCTCTGTCGCTTTTCCACCAATCTCTCTCGTTAGCTGACATGCTGCCATTCTAGTGTTAGGTGAATGGTGGGGTGATGCGCAGTAGCGTCCAAAAGTGTACCGTGGTTCCACGTGCCTTTTATGTTTTGGGGTGTGGGTTCAAAACTGAGTAAGCCTTAGGTCGCTAACGCTGGTTATATCTGTTGGTGAAACATTTTCACCCCAATACTTGGCCAGCAGGAGCAGGGGAGGTAGCGGCGTACAGTTCCTGAACACTGGATCTTACACCTAAGTCCGGGATCAAATGGTAAACCTATCTGCACTATCTTATGGAGGCAGGAGTTGTGACGCTGTTGATTGATGGTGAGCTGTCCTTCAGATGAGGACGAACTAGGTGCTATGCAGACGGCGATCCACTTTTTGCTATTCGAGACGAGTGGCCCACGTACTGGCAACTTCATCATAATCATTAACAACTCTAACATACCATTACACTGTACACATACTCATGACAATCTCCCAATCTCCTAGACGACACAGCCAAACTTAGTACACTTGCAAGACACGAAAAGGGCAAAAATTATATGGTTCAAATGGCTCTGAGCACTATGGGACTTAACATCTGAGGTCATCAGTCCCCGAGAACTTAGAACTACTTAAACCTAACTAACCTAAGGACATCACACACATCCATGCCCGAGACAGGATTCGAACCTGCGACCGTAGCGGTCTCGCGGTTCCAGACTGAAGCGCCTAGAACCGCTCGGCCACCCCGGTCGGCCAAGAATTATATGTATAAAAAGGTTTGTACCATGACGTAAGCAACACTCCATGTTAAAAGCAAAGGCCCCGAATTCGAGTATCAGTCCGGCATATAGTATTAAACTGCCACGAAGTTTCATACACTATTATAGTTCATCACCATGCACTCTTTTCTAAAATACCAATAAAAACAATCACAGACAGAACTAAAAAACTAAACTCCTCCCGAACAGGCCATGAAGGCCCAACGGTACCGACCGGCCGCCGTGTCATCCTCAGCCCACAGGCGTCACTGGATGCGGATATGGAGGGGCATGTGGTCAGCACACCGCTCTGCCGGCCGTATGCCAGTTTACGAGACCGGAGCCGCTACTTCTCAATCAAGTAGCTCCTCAGTTTGCCTCACAAGGGCTGAGTGCACCCTGCTTGCCAACAGCGCTCGGCAGACCGGATGGTCACCCACCCAAGTGCTAGCCCAGCCCTACAGCGCTTAACTTCGGTGATTTGATGGAAACCGGTCTCACAGACAGAACACCAGCTAAAAATTCTCGCTCTTTCCTAGCGTTCGGGCCATCGTAGTGTCCACTAGTATCATGATTCATTCTCAATGGAGAAAAGTCTTCCGAAGTAAGAGTGATTTCAGGTGTGCCGCAGGGGAGTGTCGTAGGGCCGTTGCTATTCACAATATAGATAAATGACCTTTTGGATAACATCGGAAGTTCACTGATGCTTTTTGCGGATGATGCTGTGGTCTATCGAGAGGTTGTAACAATGGAAAATTGTACTGAAATGCAGGAGGATCTGCAACGAATTGACGCATGGTGCAGGGAATGGCAATTGAATCTCAATGTAGACAAGTGTAATGTGCTGCTAATACATAGAAAGAAAGATCCTTTATCATTTAGTTACAATATAGCAGGTCATCAACTGGAAGCAGTTAATTCCATAAATTATCTGGGAGTAGGCATTAGGAGTGATTTAAAATGGAATGATCATATAAAGTTGATCGTCGGTAAAACGGATGCCAGACTGAGATTCATTGGAAGAATCCTAAGCAAATGCAATCCGAAAACAAAGGAAGTAGGTTACAGTACACTTGTTCGCCCCCTGCTTGAATATTGCTCACCAGTGTGGGTTGGATCCGTACCAGATATGGTTGATAGAAGAGATAGAGAAGATCCAACGGAGAGCTGCGCGCTTCGTTACAGGATCATTTAGTAATCGCGAAAGCGTTACGGAGATGATAGATAAACTCCAGTGGAAGACTCTGCAGGAGAGACGCTCAGTAGCTCGGTACGGGCTTGTATTGAAGTTTCGAGAACATACCTTCACCGAGGAGTCAAGCAGTATATTGCTCCCTCCTACGTATATCTCACGAAGAGACCATGAGGATAAAATCAGAGAGATTAGAGCCCACACAGAGGCATACCGACAATATTTCTTTGAACGAACAATACGAGACTGGAATAGAAGGGAGAACCGATAGAGCTACTCAAAATACCCTCCGCCACACACCATCAGGTGGCTTGCGGAGTATGGATGTAGATGTAGATTTGTCAAATTTTATTTTATTTCAACTTTGTGGGCGGATGGCCTCCCTTTCGCCACAGTCGTAAGTTAACCTAACGAAAGGAGTTGGTGTACAACATTTATCTGTGTATTATGCAAACTTTGTGTTATTCTACTCTATAATTGGCAGTCAAATGAATCCCGAATACCCCCCACAATGGGACCATGGAATGGTTTCATTCGAAAGTAATCACCATGCGCGTTAAGACATTTATGCTACTGGGAAACGAGACGATCAGTTCCTATTGCAGAGAACACGTTTGGCCGCTGACAGATCCACAATCGCACCCAATCTTGCACTTCGACGTCCGACTGAAACCGACATCCACGCAGGTCGTTCTTCAGGTCGCCAAAAATGTGAAAATCGCCCGCTGAAGAGCAAAGCTGTACGGAGCATGCTGCAGTGTTTCCCAACCAACCTGCTGAAGCGTAGCGTTCCACGTCCGAGGAACTAGTTTCCGTGTGACCGTCAACGTCCGTATAGCGAGCGGGCGAGGAATGCACGCCTCGTCTGCTACACAGCAGTCTGAAGGGTAGTCGAATCCTAGGCACTAGTTATTCGATATTATGACAGCTGAACGAAAACACTAGACCAGTCTGCCGATAACGAACGTCATAAACCGACACCTGCGTGCACCTGTGATGTGGCATTATGCCGTTCAACTACCACACTGGTGACAGTATCGTAACGTTACAACCGTGGAACCGCCTATCAGGTCAACTGATTGTTATGACAGGTGTTCGGTTTTCATTTGACTGCCTCTTGCAACTGTTTGCGTGTCTCATTCTTTAGGGCGGAGAAAGGGCTGGTTCAACATTTGCCTGAACAGACAAGGAAATGCACCTAAAACGATACTAACGGCAGCTGGTGTGTCCGAGCTGACGTCGTTAATCTGCCGCGCAGTTTCTACCGACAGCTGGCTGTCTCACTGGGAACACTGCACTTTAAGCTATACCAGCAGGTCAAACACAGTCGCAGTATAAGCCCAGAGTAGAGCAGAAGCACTGTAAACCAGAGCCTTTCCCCTCCCTCGAATAATATGATGTTCATTGTAGTCAGAGAAATGCAGTATCCAAGTCCGATCTCATCGCTGTAGCGATGTGATGATCTGTATGTATGTAGTCAGCGCAGTATTTACAAAGAGATCAAGAGGGCCTCAAGTTGCCTTGCTCGTATGCCTCACTCAACTAGACAGGTTGTGCCCAGAACACGTAACGTTACTGGGGGCATAACACGTGGCATGTGGAAGAACCATCGATAATGACCTTGTAACGATCTTTGTAGCCAGTATTACGGGGGTGTGTGTATGTCCGTTGGACGGCGCCTTCGTTATTGTCGAAGCTTGCCAGAAATTGGGATATGATAATTTCTTCCCGCGATGCAAGAGAAGAGTTCAAATGTGTGTGCAATCTTATGGGACTTCACTGCTAAGGTCATCAGTCCCTAAGCTTACACACTACTTAACCTAAACCATCCTAAGGACAAACACACACACCCATGCCCGAGGGAGGACTCGAACCTCCGCCGTGACCAGCCGCACAGTCCATGACTGCAGCGCCCCAGACCGCTCGGCTAATCCCGCGCGGCAAGAGAAGAGTCCTTGTCATTGCCGTTGGCGGATGTGGAAACCAATTCTGGTTCGGTTCCCAGTGAAGCTGCAGGACATTCGCTAATAGTTTCATGCTGGTGTACGTGTGTTGACTGTTATCTCGTTGTCATAGTGTTGTTTATGCATGACACAAAGGACCATTGTTCTTGTTTGTATTTGTATGTATTTTCCAAGAAACATAGACTGAGTTCTCACTTAGAGTATGTACTAGCGTTGCCAGTTGTCAGGATTGGGCAGCTGTGGAGAGAAAGACAGAGGGCAAGCTGGAGACGTCGGAATGTATTCTCTATATTGAGCTGCAGAGAACGCAGCTCTCTGCTCCTCATATACATACTCTTTGGGACATCTAACGTCTTTATTGCTGTCCATTTAAATTGCATTTCTCTGTTGTGCTGATCAGATTTTTATTGGTAGATTTTCTATGTTCGTGACATGCTAAATGTTTTGTTGGCGTTTTTAAGGCGTAAGTCTCCCTGATCGTCTTTTCATCAAAACAGAATCCCTCATTTGCACATTTACAAGGGGCGTTCGATAAGTAATGCAACACATTTTTTTCTGAAAGCAGGTTGGTTTTATTCAGGAATCCAACATACCATATTATTCCCTACTTTTTTGATTACAAAACCCTAATTTTTAACATAATCTTCGTTCAATACGACAATCTAACGCCACCTTACTGGGAGGGCCTCCATGAATGCATGGTACCACTGTATTGGTTGACGTCAGAGCCAACGTCTTGCTGCGTCAATAACATCCCCATTATGATCGTACTGCTCTCCACCCCGATAGCTGAGTGGTCAGCGTGACGGATTGCCGTCCTACGGGCCCGGGTTCGGTTCCCGGCTGGGTTGGGGAATTTTCTCCGCTCAGGGACTGGGTGTTGTGTTGTCTTCATCATCATTTCATCCCCATCCGGCGCGCAGGTCGCGTCGACCTGCACCAAGGCGACCGGACCTGCCCCGCCAGGGGCCTCCCAGCCAATGACACCAAACGCTTATTTCCATTTCCATCGTACTGCTTCCCGCAATGTCATCCTTCACTGGGACAAACAGATGGAAGTCGAAAGGTGAACAGACTTGAGTGAGGCCTTGCATTGTCACGCAGAAGGAGAAATTCATTTGCATCACCTCGAATGAGAGTGTCCGCACGTTCCGGCACTGTAGGAGTCACAGCTGTGTGCGGCTGGCCGACGCGTGGGAGATCGGACAGGAGCTTGTTGTGATGATGGCAGAGGCCTCACCCAACGACTCGGCGTGCGTTTGTTCACTGCCATGTCACACCAGACATTCTGCAAGCGCTTATGAATATCTGCGATGCTCCGGTTTTCCGCGAAAAGAAACTCAATGACAGCAATCTGCTTGGAATGCACCTCCGTTACAGACGCCATTTTGAAAACTACGTATAGCGTCGCCATCTACCTGTAAATCAAGAAACTACAGGGGCGGAAGTGGGAATATTCCACGATGTCTCACAAGAATTTCTGCAGTTTTGAACCGAAATTGGCCGAAAAAAAGATGTGCTGCAGGTACTTATTAAACGCCCCTCACATTTCAACAATCTTCTCAAAGCTGCATTTACCGAATAATGGATTAGAAGCGGAGTTCCTATTTGTTCATTTGACACTTAACCCAATAGTTTTTTACTGTGGGTAGGGGATACATACAACCATCTCATTAGAGGTGGACCAGGAATCTATGCAAGTATTATTATTAGCTGTTGTGACTATCGTAACACGCAAGGGGTATTTAAAAGGACGCTACAGTATCGGGAGACATGTTTCATCTCAGAACTCCTATGATCTCCATTCCCACCTTTCTTCTTGTCCCATTTTCATGGCTATCTTTGTCGCTGTGTACCAGCCGAGATCTCAGTTCGCTTGTGTCCTATCGTGTCTGTTTCACGTATATTTCTTGTAATGCGTATTTTAAATAAAATCTGGGAATCTAAGGGGGCGTCGTCTCAATGGCAGCGGATCACTAAACGAAAAACGGCAAGTAATGTAGCCACTGCGTTAGGCGAGTGGTTGCTAACGCCATTAGCCAATTGAAGCAGGGTCCAGTTCACCACTGTATCGTTCTAGGGATAAATCTTCCTGCAATTGTACATTACTGCCTGGTGGCTGTAGAAATAACGATATGTGATCTTTGGTAGGTGTACAAGAGAAGGTAGTCTTACTTTAGTTTTGTCATTCCTGTCACATGGCCCACCCTTAAATCAGAAGTCATACAATTGATGTTTATTTATTATTTCGTGTTTATTGTCATTATATCTGAGACGAAGCCTTTTCGTATTTAACTTAACAGCATAATTGTGTTTTCCGGTTCCAAAATTAGATTTAGCCTCTTTTACACAAAATCTGTGACAACGAAAGAATATTGCTTACAATGACGACAACGTCGTTAAATATTTTGATAATTGTAGCGAACCCGTTTTCTTAGCAGATCCATGTACCTTCATTACCGCCCGCGACGAAGTATTCAAACCTGTTAATGTAAGAGGATATTTTGAAAATGGTACAAAGGATTTTTGCTATATACTTCACCGGTGGTCAACATAAACACGCCATAGACGTCTGTGTGCAGCTTTCATTTACCAACCCATCAGTTGTGAACGGATTGTCAGCGATTGGAAGATATGTTGAGAAGAATGTGTAGCAGTATTCTGAACAAAGATTCTTAGCCAGTTGAACTGATAAAGGCATGTTCCCTCTAACGTAAGTTACATCGGATAAAGCGTATCAACACTTAACGCACATTTATTAAACGTATATTTGGGGACCACCTCCGTAGTTATTATACTCTATTAGTTTTAAGTGTAGAAGTCACCACTGTGCTACGTATTGCTCTGCGTTTGATGTTACGTCGGTGGTTTCCCGTTTTCGTAGAAGGTAGGCCGCGCCCTGTCGAGTAAATTGGCGTTCGATTACAAAGGTACTTTAACGCTGCAGCGGTACAGTTGGTAGGTCGCACGTCGCCTTGTTGGCGCATTTTACCTAAACCTGCGCTCACCTCTCTCACACTCCTGTCCCCTGAATCCAACGCCATCCCCATAAGGCACTGGGATTCGAGACCACGGTCAGTATTTATTGAGCAACAGTATTGTGTCACATATTGCGCGCACCACAATATTATCGCGCAATGTTTATGCCCGGGACGCGCTGTAGCGAGTGGAGTTATCTCTTGTTTAGAAGGGAATGTTTCAATGATCGCAGCTGTCATGTCAGTGAGACAGAAAAACCAAAGGATGACCGCAACACCTTTTCCCTATCAGACGGTGAGATCTTCCCTCACCTGCTGGTCTTCTGTCCCTGGTACGTAGACATCAGTCTTGTTCATCAACTTTCTGAGCGTTGTTGCCAAGTCGGTGATATAATTAATAAAAAATGGGCAGGGGAAAGCTAGCGTAAATGAAAGGCCTTCAGTGAAGTTAAACGTGAAAGTATATTTTAAAGCGGAAGAAACATAAATCAAGGTAGCCCTGTCACACAATTACATCTGTCCACTCCCAATTACAAAAGATTTATCGAGGTTCATTCCTGCACTTGACAAATACTTCCAGAAGTTCAATGGAGACAATGAAATCGAAAATCAGTGCCGAGAGAGAGAGAGAGAGAGAGAGAGAGAGAGAGAGAGAGAGAGAGAGACTTAAGAAAACTCGCCGTAAGAAGCGATTTTAATATTAACTGAATGATGAACTGGAAAAACGAAACTTCCTGGCAGATTAAAACTGTGTGCCGGGCCGAGACTCGAACTCGGGACCTTTCCCTTTCGCAGGCAAGTGCTCTACCATCTGAGCTACCCTAGCACGACTCACGCCCCGTCCTCACAGCTTTACTTCTGCCAGTACCTCGTCTCCTTCCTTCCAAACTTTACTACAGAAGCTCTCCTGCGAACCTTGCAGACCTAGCACTCCTGAAAGAAAGGAGTTCGAGTCTCGGTCCGGCACACAGTTTTAATCTGCCAGGAAGTTTCATATCAGGGCACACTCCGGTGCAGAGTGAAAATCTCATTCTGGAGCTGGGAAAATGTTTAACCTGTCCATCCGGTATTCCGCCATTCAGGCATGACAACGATGCTGTTTGTTGGCTGGAGAAAATTAGTTCTGATTCTCGAGTTTGATTTATCTCATAGGGAGCTTTTTAATTACGTAATTGATAGATGTCCGATTGGTACAAATAACTTCGTCATCTAGATTTTATTCATGCCTGGTCTCCAGCCAGAACATATCGTCATCTGGACACAACGTTTCGGCGGCCCACCTGGCCGGCATCTTCAGGTGAGTCAATGCAACAGCCAACTCACCTGAAGAAAGCGGCCAGGTGAACCGCTGAAATGTTGTCCAGATGACAATATGTTCCGGCTGGAGACCAGGCACGAATAAAACCTAGATGATGGAAATGAGCAGGCTGTCGCACGAACTCACCTGAAGATATCGGCCATGTGGACCGCCGAAACATTGTGTCCAGATGCCAATATGTTTCGGCTGGAGACCCGACATGAATTCAACCAATTATTACGCTGGGAAAGTTTAGGAGCCACAATTTCGTTATCTTGTCAGCGTAATGAACCTGTAATAGGGTTTTCTAGATTAATTTTATGATAGTAATTACTATAAGGGGAGTCAGGGTGGCTTCGCTACATGCTCTACCTATCCACGAGAAGTCTATGGGCTACAGTGTTAGTCACAACTGTACTTTCAGAGCGAACATGCCAGCATTCGACGATATGGAACTCGATGCAAAAATCTGGATGTAACACTTCGTACGGATGTGAAATGAAATGATTACATTGGTTCAGTCGTTCGTTAAGCAGGTTGTAGAACACTGGGGAAGTGCAATCAGTCTACAAAGGAGATTGCTTACAAATCACTCTTGCGACCGGGTCTAGAATATTTCTCAAATGTGTGGGACCCGTATCATATAGGACTAACACGGGATGTTGAAGGTACATAGGAAAGGGCAGCACGAACGGTCACAGGTTTGTTTGATCTGTGGAAGAGTGTCACAGAGATGCTGAAGAAACTGAACTGGCAAACTCTTGAAGATAGACGTAAACCATCCTGAGAAAGTCTACTAACCAAGTTTCAAGGACTGGCTTTGATTGATGACTCTAGGAATATACTACAACCCTTACGTATCGCTCTCAAAAGGATTGTGAGGATAAGATTAAATAATTACAGCATGCACAGAGGTATTCGCACAATAATTCTTCCCGCACTCCATGCGTGAATGGAATGGGAAGAAACCCTAATAACTACCACAATGGGACGTCCCCTTTGCCATGCACTCCTTGGTGGTTTTAGAGTATAGAGGTAGATGCAGATTACCTTGCAACTGAAAAAACTTTTGAAGGCCTCAAATTTCAACATTCACTGCACCAACTACTATCAGTTGTATTGTGATGGAAAACTGCGAAGCTATTTGCACCTGCTTGAAAAATACACCAAGGTGTAAAGCTGCAAAAGTGGATTTTGAGGGAATAATAAAATAACGAATGTATTTGTACTTACGTACATTACATTGAAGTTTACTGCTATTATTTAATTGGTACATTATCAGAAACTATAAAATTTGAAATGAATAATATACAAATTTGCAAAACATAGAGTAGCACCTTGTTGTGTAATTGCTTCAAACATTGGAAGTACTTGAGTAATTTGTTATTTGCAGAATTTCAGGAGGACATTCTGTGCTTCACATTTCAAGTCTCAGTCCTTATATTCAACAGATTTCATTTTCTACACTGTGGCCTATAGTAATATATTTTTGTCGAAATCTTCTACAGATAATTACTAGATGAGTATTAAATATGTAACCCAGGTGCTCACTTGAATACACTTTGACAATTCCTTTCCTCTGTCTTCCCTGGTGTATTCATACTCTTACGGCGTCACCGGATAAGTTGTTCATATCTGTAAATTACGAACTCTCAGCAGGAACTGGCGTGTTTTGAGCAATGCTACCCTTACACAGTACAATGTGTTGCGCAATATTTTGAGTAAGCAAGAGTATTTTTAAAGCTCTGCAGTATCCTTAAATATACTGCGGAAACCGTTATTATCCCTCTGAGATGGTCAATATCATTTTACAATACTCAGTAAGGCGCAATAAAAATTGATCGCGTGAGCACCCCTAAAGGGTTGAATTGCGCAATACATAGCTCTTTCTGCGGAGACCGAGCGAAATTCAGTTCGGTGTGAACGCATTTCCGCAACGAGTTGCAAAAACCTAAATGACAAATGATAAGGAAGTGGGTTGAAAGATGTATGTAGAAGCACTATTTGGTACTTCGAGAAATGAAATTCCTAATTGATCTGGAAACGCCAGATATCTCGTTGTTCACAATAGCAGACGAGGAAACTGAAGATCATGATGTCATGACACTAAGCAGAAATGTTTATTTGCTTGATGCAGTGCTCAGAACTGACAAATAAGATCAGGTCAGCTGTCCATTGAGCACATATATTTATTTTTATTGCAACAGCATGCTGTATTTCTCAGTACCGAGATAAAATCGTGTAAGCTTTCAATCAGTAGTCAGTAAATATTTTTTTATTTAGTTTGTGACAGTTGTTGCGGTAGAGACATACTTAGAAAACACCACATGTACACGAAAAACTACACAGTTCAGATTTTTAATTTGTGATTAATTGTTGTCTTTGTAGTTTACGAATGAGCTCCTAGTCGAGAACTTCTGTGAAGTTTGGGAGGTAGGAGACGAGGCACTGGCAGAAGTAAAGCTGTGCGGACGGGGCGTGAGTCGTGCTTGGGTATCTCACATGGTAGAGCACTTGCCCGCGAAAGGCAAAGGTCCCGAGTTCGAGACTCGGTCCGGCACACACTTTTAATCTGCCACGAAGTTTAAATCAGCACACAGTCCGCTGCAGGGTGAAAATCTCATTCTGGAAACATGTCCCAGGCTGTGGCTAATCCGTGTCTCCGTAATACCCTTTCTTCCAGGAGTGCTAGCTCTGCAAGGTATGCAGGACTAAAGCTGTGAGAACAGGGCGTGAATCGTGCTTGGGTAGCTGAGGTGGTAGAGCACTTGCCCACAAAAGACAAAGGTCCTGAGTTCGAGTCTCGGCCCGGCACACAGTTTTAATCTGGCAGGAAGTTTCGCATCAGCGCATACCACAATGCAGAGTGAAAATCTTATTCTGGAGCTCCTAGTCTATTGAAATATTCACTGGAAGCTTTCAGACTTGTTTCGCTCGTCCTGCTTTTGTTTTAAGGCTGAGTTCTAACTGACATTTCTCGGACGTCTGGATCGTATTTTTAATTAATATTCATTTTTAATTAATATTCAACGTTTTTGAAGCTGCATCATATGATGTTTGCTTTCAACGAATAACTCTTGCCCCACAATAGAGTTCCCGCGAAATATGATTTTATTTCCCAGCGGGGATTGGTTTCAGGTATAATCACTAGTCTCTCAACGTAAAAAATGATAAAAGGTCTTCAGCTAGCCATTTTTTGCTATGCGTCATTGCAAAGGAAGGCACTGTCGACACTCCTGAGACAAAGCCAACGGTTGGCTGCAGCAGCGGAGGCAGTCAAGAGTAGGTGTCTGCTATTTAGACCGGCAGATGGTATCTGGAGCAATTGGAAGACACCCAAGCCGACTGTCCTGGCAACATGCCTCTCTGAGGCAATAGGCGTTGCGCAAGGTAAACTTGAACCCCGTTTATCCTCAATGACTTAACGTCTTACAAGCACACTAGCGGTAATTTACACGGCTCTGCAGTTTATTTGGAATGGGTTAAGTTGCCTCAGAACATCTCCATTTGTTACGACGCAATTAGTTGTGGACGTCCTGGCAGCGGCAGGTTTTGGAAGGAAATGGTCTGCACATGAATCTTCGAACATTGAACTGCACGGTTTTATTTCAGGGAATGTATACGGATGTTGCTCTACAGCCCCTTTGCATACTCTTATACACAACAGTTATCGCTACCTATTTATGAAGAGCAAGAGCATCATAATAAAACTGAAACGAACTTCCTCTCGTTGTCGAAGATACCGTGATGTCGTGCGAAGCCTTATTGCGGCTGCAGCCGGAACACACCACAACGGAGTCCCATTTGACGTCGGCGCAACTGACATCTCAGCCTCTATAATCAAAGAGCGAGACGACCTATAAACACCACAAAAACTGATTATAATTTCACACTATCGTATGGGAATACATTTGCATATTTTTGTAGGTATCCTGTATACAAGAAAAAGTCAACTACTGATGACTAGGTTCCGACATCGAAACCATAACTCTATAGACACCAACTCTCTCACAGATCGCCCACAACTTCCCTCCTACACCCCAGAGGATTGCTGGCTGACACCTGGGTTTTGTCTCTCCAAAAAGCTTCACAAATTATTTAAACATAGAGGCTTTCAGCCACCTAAGTGTTAAGAGGGGAATGGTTGGCAGTCTCGTTGTTTATCATACAGTGATCATGTATTATTAATATTATTTATCCAAAAGATACTAACAACGTTAAATACTCAGCTTTTGATTGTGATGATGACATATACTGGGTGAACCCAAACTCCAGCGACATTTTGTTCACGGATATTTTCTGAGTATTCTTGTGTAATGCATCCATGGCTTGCAATAGCTCATGACAGAGTAATAATGCAATTATGATTTATTGTTTTTATCCCCGTTTCCCTTTGCTTTTACGAAAAGACATGCACAACAGTCAAAAAGCCTGTAATGAGTAATTACCACAAAACACAGAATAGTACAACAGCTTTTAGACTGATGTAAAACAGTTGTGATGTGGTTGGTGTTACAGATGGGTATAAATCAGCATAGCATCAGTGTGCTACTCTCCCACTGCATTCAGTAAACCTCACACGAGGTACTTATCACCCAATTCTTCATCAGTAGACCTATCAGTCCTGCTGCATATCATTGTTAATGAGCAACTAACGCTGCTGAAAATACAAACTCAAAACGGAACCGAATAGTGCTGAAACCAAGTTCGAAGGTGAAGAGTAAAGTGGACAAGTGTTGTCAACACAAGTACCATGAGTGAATGGAACAGTTTTGTTTCCAAACCAGACAAACAGTGCATATCATCGACATTTGCGCTATTGTGTAATACAGATACAAAGATAAATGAGTGTAAGAAATCAAACGAAATGCAGTTGTTCTGTAACGATCCACTAGAGACCATAGGTCCCTTATCCCAAAATACTCAGATAATATCCCTGAATAACCCCAGAAATTTTATCAGTGGAGTTCAGTTTCACCCTGCACACATTTATATATTTTTAAAAAAATAATGGCTTGTGCTTGCAATAGTGGATTCATGAATAAATAGTTTTAACATTCAAAGGTGATGATGATGTTTTTCAAAAAGTATTCTATCTCATTTACGTACAATGTAGGTAGAAGATACCTATTGTAAAGTGGTAATATTAGTAATGGGTATATGACAAAGGACTCGACAACTTTGAAAGCTCACACTGATTAATCCATTTAACTTACAGACGTGGTTTCGATGTCATTTTATACACAAATACATCACGTTTTCTACCTTATACCGAAACAGGCTCAATGTGACTTCCATTGGTTATGCAGCACACATCCCATCTGAATTTGATTTCTTGCCAATCTCGCTGCAGCATGTCAGGTGTGGCTTATTGAATTACGAGGTGGATTCTAGTTCTGAACTCTGGTAGAGAAGCTGGTAAAGATGGAACAAAGACAGTATAAAAGTTACGCCACTCATAAACAGCAGACCTACTGGGAGGTTCTTTAACACACTCTACGAAAATTACGTTGCACGATTGTCGCAGACTCCCACTCGTCAAACCAAAACACATAGTGGGCACACTCGAGATTTGTTAAAGCAGCCATCTTTGCTGTAACTGCCGCTAGCGCTTGCGGTGGCGTGATTCTGCACTAGTGAACCACGTGATGCAAGCACTTCATCTATTTTCCTTCAAGATGGCACCAAGCCTAAGTCTGTAAGTCGTATAAATAAGTTTGTACGAATTTTCAAAGTTGTACAGTTATTTTTGTGACACCCTGTATATCTAGAGAATTGTTTTGTAATAAACTGTCTTCGTTTTGTACGTCCGTCCACCTTGCACAAAACTAACATAAGTTTTCACAGATCTTGGGTACGCTGTTAGTGTGTATTGAGTGTGGTATCTTGTTTGACTGTCAGGTCGCTGCCCTGTTTGCAGACGGCCGTCGCTTCTGGCCCGCTCTCTTGCTGACCCGCTGTAGGCAGGACAGTTTCCGTTTGTTGCAGTCGTTCGACGACGAGGCGCGCGCCATCCGTGGCCAAGCGGCGCACCTGCTCAAGCGCATCCACACGCCGGTGCCCAGGGCCCTGAGGCCGCTGCCCGTCATCACCACGGGGTGAGTCTCTCTCTCTCCCTCCGTCTCTCTCCTTCCGTCCCTCCCTCCCCATTAAGGACGGTATTACACTATCACATTTCTTTGGCAAAAATTTGATCAAAGATATGATCAAATATTCGTCAAATTTGTTTGACAAAGATATTTGATGCCGCGCTAAAAAGAGGTATTACTAGGGTTACCAGATTATCTAATGGAAATGTAGGATACAATGGTAAAAAATGTAGGACATTTGTCAAGAATATAGGACATTATCGCTCAATGAAAAAAATTATGTATATTTCAAATTTAAATGATATTTATAATACCAACAGGCATGTACATTAATATATTATTGTTAATTCTGACACATACAATGTTAAATATGATAATCAACAGCAGTCAGTTATATTTCTCTGAAGAACTAATCCTGTGCAAAACATTTAGCTTGTTTGAAATATAATCAAAAAATTCCAAACAACTGAAGTTTTTAAAATATACTTTACAAAAACAATACCTTTGACCGAATCAACAGATAATCTGTTCCTTTCATCTGTCCACTGTGCTCTTATTAGTGAAAATACTCTTTCAACATTAGCATTATGTGCAGGAATAGCAAAAAAATACTGAATTAGTTTTAACAGTTCAGAATGGCAGTCCTCATGCTTGCTACCACTAAAATGTCTAATCCACTTATCATTAAAGGACAATTTATCAAGTTAAGAGCTATGTGCTGCAAAAACTGGTTCACATTACATATCTCATCACAGTACTTGACATCACCACTCAAGAACTGTACACACTTTTGTACATCATCCATGCATACTTTATCATTTAAACTTAACCACCTAAAACAACTGAGTTCTGAAAAGGCCGCAGACCATTTATCCAAATACCCCAGACATTCGTCATAGAACGAAACAGCCTCCTGCTCAAAATTGTCAGCTTCTTTATCAAGGCCCTCCTCCCTAACACTTATCAAGACCTTTTTCATCTTTAGTGACATGAAATTACCCTCTAATCTGTTCTTAAGAAGACAACGCACATTAACTAAAATTGCGATCTTCTCAACAATGGACGTTTGTTCACTTTGAAGTTGTTGTATCCCATGGTGGAACACAAACACCAGTGAATGTAAGTAATATAAATAAACCTTACTCAAACCGTTTTCAAAGAAAATCTTTAGAATACAGTGTAATACCGTATTACACTGTCGTCATATTTTTCATCAAATTTCAAGATGGCAGACAACAACCTCTTATTATGCGCTGCAGTTGCTAGGACGACAGTTGCATTGTGTGTGTATTTGGAAGAAAAGCGTCGGAAAAAAAAGGAAACATACTGTATTTCGATGAAGCCATAGGTATTACGTTGAGATAATAAAAGCATTCAGCAAAATGTGTCTCGAGAGCTGCTAATGGAGTACGTAAATTACTTACCAATGGGTGAGAGTGTATATCTGTATTTGCTCAGTAAAGTGGCTTCTCATGTTACAAAAGAGAATACTCTTTTTGAGAAATGCTTTACGTGCAGAAGACAGGCAAACTGTGACACTGGAATTTATTGACACAGGAGAGAGCTACTCTAGTTTACAACACAGCACTCGTCTATCACATTACACATTAACCAAAATAATTCCAGAAAGGTGTGAAGCGACAAAGCACTGAAGGGGCAATATGTGAATGTAAATAAATGTTTAGTACAATATATGAGCAATAAGAACTATTTTTATTTTTGAATAATGTAATTAGTGTTCCAACAACTACAAAATTAATAAAAAGTACGAAACAGATGAAGCGCTTTTTAACTTGTGGAATCTAGAGTTCAAGGATAAACAAAGTAGAATGGAAAGCTAAGAAAGAATTTTTTATTTTATATACTCTATTCCGGCTTGCTGAAAAGCTGCCTGGATGTTTCCAGATATAGAGGTGGATGGCTGTAGCTGTAATTGTGGACATGAAGTCACCTGCAGCACATTCTACTTGCCCATCAACACACAATTAATAGCATACACTGTGCCCCTTGCTCACTCCCAACCTTGACGAGGCAAGTTTATTAAAAATATTAAAAAAATGAATCGAAGGAACACACCAACTTTTAAGCCATATTTACAAACACACTACAGAGACGTCAAATAGCTGTGGCGACACCAACGCTCCAAGCGGTTACATTTCACATTGCAGTGAACAGAAGACAAACGACTTTTATGATTAAATCTACGGCGAGGCCCTAGATTTGATCATATTTATTTGACGACAGGCGACATTTGACAAAGTTCCTTATTACACGATCAAATTTCTTTGACATAAGTATTTGACATATCAACTTTGACAAAGAAATTTGATAGTGTAATACTGGTCTAAGAGCCGTAACAGTTGAGGTGGACTCGGCGCGGAAGGTCCGCGCTACAACAGCGACAAGTCACGTAACTCAGTATTGTTTACGTTTCTACGGTAACGCCTCACTATAGCTCGCGAATATGATTTCCACCTTGCGCTTGAAAGTTGGGACTATTGCTGCCACCTTTTAAAAGGACCTTCTTTCGTTGTTACGGTGCGTTTAAACCTTTGCAACTTACCGTGCGCTAAAGGTGTGCGTAGCCGTTGTTAAAACAGACTTTTGAGAATAATGGGTGCTCTAATACGGAAATAAATAGAGTTTTGCGACCGAATAACAAGGGGCCTAAGTACAACGATAGGACACAGAGATGGGAGAACACGGTTTCTCTACCCTTCATCAAAAATGTAACGGATCAAATCGGCAAGATTTTAAGGAAACATAACATCGACCGATTTTCAGACTAACTAAGAAAATAAGCCAAGCACTTAGTTCCATTAAGGATAAACATCCCCCTCTGTCTGCAAGTGGTGTATACAAGATTCCGTGTAGATGTGGTAGGGTCTACATTGGAACTACAAAGAGAAGTGTGAATACATGGTTGGAGGAACATAAAAGTCTTTGCCGACTAGGGAAAACAGACAAGTCAGCCATGGCGGAACATGCTCTTCAGTTGGGTGATCATGTAGTGAAATGTTCGGAAACTGAAGTTTTATGTACTATGACGAACTATTATCCACAGCTATATAGAGAAGCCATCGAAATTTATAAACATGGGGATAATTTTAACAGAAAAGAAGGAGCTATGAAACTCAGAGATACAAGGGCTATGCCGAAAGTTTTTAGCACAATGTGTGAAAAAAATTTATTTGCAAAAAACGTTTACAACTTTTCAAAATACTCTCCATTAGCATGTATACATTTTTCCATTCTCTGAAACCACTTAGAAAATGTGTCGGTCCAAGCTTCTTTTGGGATGTCACTTAGTGCGCTCTCGTACACTGCAATGGCCTCTTCATCTGATGAAAACTGCTGCCCTCTAATTTTTTCCTTAGTCTTAGGGAACAGAAAGAAGTCACAGGGGGCCAGGTCAGGTGAGTAGAGAGTATGGGGTAACACTCGCACTTTTTCCTTCTCCAGAAAGTCCATCGTTCTGGCAGCCCTGTGCACAGATGCATTGTTGTGATGCAGCAGAAGGTGCCCACTCTTGGACTTTGGATGCTGTGACTTCCATGTGGCAATGACTTTTGGAAGACAATCGTTCATGTACCATTCAGCATTGACTGTACAACGTTTGTCCAAGGTCACAGAGGTGAGATGCCCGATCTTTGTCAAAAAAGTTGCCACCATCTTTTTTCCAGAGCTCCAACTTCGAACTTTTGTGGGTGGTTCCTCCCCTGGAAAGCACCACACAGAATACTGTCTCTTCGTTTCAGGTTCATAATGGTAGACCCATGTTTCATCACTTGTGACGATATTGTTGGTGTCTTTGGACTTCCCTCCATTGAATTTTTCGAGCATGAAACCACACCAGTCCACTCTCGCCTCCTTTTGGCTTTCTGTCAGGGAAAGTGGCACCCGATGGGCACATCTCTTAGTAAGGCCTAAGTGACTATGGTCTATGCTGCTGTTGATCCAATATTTAGGGTCCCTTCAATGTCGCAAAATGTAAGATGTGGATCTTCTTTGACCATTTTCCTCACAGCTTCAGTGTTTTCAGGAGTCACAGCTGTTGCTGGCCGACCTGGACGAGGTTCATCTTCAATTGACTGCCGACCCCTCGAAAACTCGCGAAACCAATTTCCAACTGTGGCCCTGGAAGGGGAAGCTTCACCAAAAACACATAGCAAAGAAGAATGGCATTCCTTGGCACTTAAACCCTTTTTATAATCGTAAAAAATCATGGCGCGAAAGTCGCGGCGCGACAGCTCCATCCTGCGCCGTCTCTGACTCAGCACTGCCTGTGCTTTCTTACCGCCCTGTGGGGGGATCACCGCCAGCCAGGGGCTGTGCGCGCACGTCCCAAGGTCGAAAAACATCGCTCTTTCGAATGAAAACAACCTCATTGTCCTCCGCCTTACGGTTGAGGGGCTGCTAAAAACTTTCGGCATAGCCCTCGTATATGGACAGTGGCGCTACAGAATCGATGATAAGTTTTCATCTTTGACGTACTATAATCGATAGTTATATTTTATCCTTGACAAGGTTTATCTCTGCTGTCACGTGAAATCCAGACCACGCCCACTTTCCACAGTATTTAGGCCGTTCTTCGGCGTCCGATTCGTCAGTCGGCAAGACAGAGCACAACCAGGAGCACCTCTGAAGATGTCCAACGTAGCTTTGGTCGAATCGTCGGGTATAGAAGAGTTCCATGGACCACGGCCATATAACCCGGAAGAATTCTCGGCAGCTGAAACATCCGGTCGTGAAAGCCTTCATTGTATTATCATGAATACTGTTGCACAGCCACACACACCAACAGTTGTCTGTCCATTTTTAGCATAAAACGTGAGTCATCCGAAAAGGTCACATGTCGCCACTCCGTGTACATCCAGTTGAGGTATTGACGTGCAAATTCTAGCCTTCGTCGGCGATGAACCGCAGTCAACGTGGATGCATGAACCACACGCCTGCTGCAGAGGCTCATACGCTGAATGGTCACTGAGGAGACACTGTTGGTAGCCCTTGGTTCATGTGAGTGGTCAGCTGCTCAACAGTTGCATGTCTTCCCCCATACACATCTCTGCAGCTATCGTTCACCCCAGTCATCTATGGCTCGTGGTGCACTACAGTTGCCTCGGCGCATTCGACCATGCACGGAATACTGTCACCAGAGTGTCATGCGAAAAGTTTACCAACTCAGCCGTTTTGGAAATGCTTCCATCCTCAGCCAATGAACGTGGTCTTTGGGGCGTCAGATAAATCGCTCTGTTTCCGCATTTTGACAATGACTGCACTGTTTTTCGCGTAACCCCCCCCCCCCCCCCGACACGTTTTATATATTCTCCACTGCTAGTGCTGTCGCCTGCCACTTGTAAGTAGTTATTGCACCTGACGTCTAACATAGGCAGTGGTCACGTTAATGTGACTGGAGTGTGTATAACGAGTGAATAAGTCAGTGCTGTTGTCGGAACTCGCGTACTAAGGGGTAAAATGATCAAAACTAAAACAAACACAAATCTGCCATCCGAGAACTATGGTTTCGTTTTGACAACAGAAATGAGAACACATCCAAGAACTGAAAAGCGAGAACTGAGACACGGAAACCAAAAACCGCGATCTGGGAACCGAGGTCGGTTTTAGCAAAAATCGAGAACTCATTGGAATCGAGAACTACACGATCCGAGATGGTAACAGTTACAGAAAGTAGGAATTTTATCTTGGAAAGAAATTGGTGTGTATGTGTTGAGACAAGTGAGCCATGGCACCTTGTATTTAAGCAAAGGATCACAACGATCCATTGCATGCGGTCTCACCACTATCAGTTGCTTGCCTTGAACCTGCCAAGCTCATCTATACCTACATCTGTACTTCGAAAACCACTCTGAAGTGTGTGGCAGAGGATACTTCCCACTGTACCAGTTACAAAGGCTTTTTCCCTTTCCATTCACGTATGGAGCATGTGAAGAATGACCGTTTACATGTCTCTGTGTGTGCTGTAATTAATCTAATTTTTTGCTCACGATACCCATGGGAGAGATATGTCGGGGGTTATAGTATCATAGTAACGAAGGGAAATGTGCAGCACAATAAAAGTACATCCGCTTGGAATGGCTATAGGAGTAATTTCAACCAGTACTAACGCCACCATGTCTATAAGTTTTGCTATGGAAAATAAATTACTTCATTTAGTAGCAGTTACCGTTGATCTCCGTATCCCCACGAATACTTGCAGAACATAAATAAAAAACAACGAGAATTGTAATTTATTAAACTTGTTTTGTAATACCGTTCTTGGGAAATGTAGGTTACTTTACTGAATACATTCTGGACTCCAAGTGGGTTGTATGCTTCTTTATAGTATGGTAATACAATCAGTTTTTCGCTTTTTAGCTCTCATTTCCATTTTCATTCACTTTTCTTATAGTTTCATCATCATCATCAACGTTCTATCACTTGTTGATGTGACCTCTTTCAGTCAGCGTGCAGAATAGAATCTCTCCAGGTTCTTCCATTTCTACCAATCTTGAGTTTCCCATTGCCAGTTCACCCCGGCTGTCATTCTTAAGTCTCTGTCCCATCTGTTTGGTGGTCTTCACTGTGGTCCCTAGTGGTAAACTGGACTCCAATCTAGTACTTTTTTGACCACCTGCCATCTTTTCTTTGAGTGACGTGACCAGCCCACTGCCATTTCAAGGTATTCTACATCTAAATCTACATCTACACAGATACTCCACAAGCTGGTGGAGGGTACCTTGTACCACTAATTGTCATTTCCTTTCCTGTTCTATTTGCAAACAGAGCGAGGGAGAAACAACAGTCTATACGCCTCCCTATGTGCCCTAACTTCTCATGTCTCTTTTAGCAGTCAGCTTCAAATTCTGGTTCTCTAAATTCTGTCAATAGTGTTTCTTGAAAAGAACATCACATTCCCTCCAGGAATTCCCATTTGAGTTCCTGAAGCATCTCTGTAACATTTATGCGTTGTTCGAACCAACTGGTAACAAATCTAGCCACCCACATCTGAATTGCTTTGATGTCATCCTTCAGTCCAAGCTCGTACGGATCCAAAACACTGGTGCAGTATATAAGAATAGGTCACACCAGCGTCCTATATGGAGTCTCCTTTACAGGTGAACCACTCTTTCCTAAAATCCTCCCAATAAACCGACCTTTCGCCTTCCCCACCACAGTTCTCACATCGGTGGAACTGCCTGATATTTACTGGCAACCTGTTAGACGCTTTTGCACCAGACTATAAAACTTCAGTCTGAACCCTAGAGTGGAATGCATAGTCTATCTGAAAATTATTTTTACTTATCGTACTGTCGTTGTGAATTGCAGAGTTCATTTTAAATTCATTCTTGTTATTAACCACAGATGCCACGAGGAGTGGAGTCTATACGTATTGTCCTGTAAGTGCAAAATCTCTAGCTAAGAGGCTTCTACAAGGTGTTTGGTTGTCAGCATTACACAATGTTCTTTCTGCACGCTTCTGTAGACTTGCGCAGAGAGCATTGCACATTTGAGGATTTTCGTGTTGTCTGGTGGACAGGTATGAGTACGAGGAGCTGCCTCTGCCGCCGCGCATCACGTCTGACATGTACATCCAACGGCTGCTGGGTCTGCGTGACGTGCAGCACGAAGTGCTGAGCCGGTCCTACTACAACGAGCCAGGCTCTCGCGCCAACATCGGTACGTATCGTATCGCGCGTGATACTCGCAACAGCATGCTGCAGCGCTGAGGGACGCGCGTTCTTCGTCTTTGCTAAACTCTCTTCTGTCTGCTGTCACTCTCTTCTCTCAATTTCTCTGTCTCCAACAGCTAATGTCACTGGTACGCAGTCGTAAATCAAACGCCTGCGAGAAAAACCTATCTTGCCAACGGAAATGGTTTAAAGACGAAACTCGATATGTGTTTTAGTTTATTGCGTCTTAAAATAAAATAAAAATACTGCATACGACATCGTTTCTCAACTGGTGCGAATGCTTATGGCGTCGCTTGTACATTATTACACGCTGTAATAACCTGTGACAATTTAAAATAAATTCGTATCACTCGTACAGCAATGTTGGAAGACCTGGTGTTCGTAACAGGACACGCTACGGTATCGTCTAAACGCTAAAATACTGTGGTCCGTTGAAACAAGGGAGTTGCCCCCACCAAATACACACTTGATGTTCCGTAGGTTCCCTCCCTTAGGAGAACCCTCAAGAACGTGGAACGAGTCATTCATAATTTTTTATGGTTTCCACTCATTCCCGATACACATAAACTCAATTACGTTTTTTCAGGAAGAGGGAGGTAGCGGGCTTATCGTCATTTCTGAATGAAATTTTGTTTATTTCATTTTTTACTTTCCGGTACCGCTACATGAGAATTCTTCTGCAGTTTTCTGTTTATGGATTACGCTTCTTTGAAAACAAAACGTAATTTGGCCATGGCTGCACGTTTGGCATTCCTTTCGCATGCAGCTTCTATATTGGAGCTATTGCAAAAGCAACTGAAGTCATAGACAAATGAAAGCGTGCTAATTGGTTCGGTGAAACGAAAAGAAACCTACATTTTGTAGATCAGCGTGTGTATTTTTATTCATGATGGGGAAGGCTACTGAGTGAGGTGAGAGGTTAGCACTGTGCTGCTGAAGAGTAGTGAAAGCTTAGATATACCGGCAAATCATTACAGTTAGCGACGCCTCGTGTAAAATATTAACATTGCAAATCAGTTATTTTCTTACCATTTTTCAATTTTCTCCTGCAGTCCGAAATAATCAGCATTTTGTATCTTATCATACCAGGTTCAATGTCGCTCTTTCATCAATTTACTAACATGAAGGCTCAAATCTAGGGTGAATCGCCTAAAACTTGCACGCCTTATATTTTCTGAACGATTTGAAGTATGGAAACGATGTTTTTGACAAATGTTACTGTATTCACACCTTCCAAGCTGACACACTGCGCAGTGGCTGATAGGCAGCAACAAAAGTCGCAAGACTGTGTATGACCTGGAGCCGATATTCAATTGTTTCGCATGGTCACCAACCTTTCCCAGACATACATACAATACTGTGTACACAGGCATTGTTCATAATATTCTGTGTTGAGTTTTATTTCACGTATCGTGATCGAGTAATCTTTTTGAGGTAATCTTAAATTGAGTGATGCTGGTCCTCTGAGGGAGTTATCAACTGCAATCTGTAGGTACAATGGGATCAATTTTAGTTAGCCAGGCGCGTAAAATGATGATTAACCCCATCAAGTATTGACAGTGAGATGTGGAAAGCAATAGAGAGTTCCACTGCAGAGTTTATACAGCGACAGCCGATTCCGGACATTTGATTTCATTGTAGCACATTTATCGGATATTTTTGCTGAAAGTTTTAACACCAACATTGGCAGACATTATATCAACATACTTGTGTTTTCAAGAGGTTACGAATGCCGTTAAAAACTTACATCGCTCAAAAAGCAATGGAAAAACTTGCTTCAGTAATTTGGATAATCCAAGAGTTACAAGCGTTACTCATACAACAAAATTACATATCCCTCTTTTACTACCATTTATCGAAAATCTCGTTTCAATACCTAGAGCTGTTCATGCCTCAATAGGATGCAAGGTTGAGGTGATTGACCCTGTATGTCAGTGAAGTTCTTGACTGGGCAACCATATAAAGACAGCAATGAATAGCACTGGCAATTACGAGCCCATTTGTTTAGGGGAAAAAACAAAAAGTTGTCACAATCACAAATCAGCGGGGGCAGGGATGGAGCATCAGTGAAGCATGTTGAGGGCAGCAAGGCCGTGGGGCTATGCTGATCGGCGATGGCTTCTTGCAGGCAAAGGCCACCTGGCGTGCGTCACGTACGCTGGCGGGAAGGCCTTCTCCAGGCGGCGACCACTCGCTTCACATGAGAACAACGGGGACTACATCAGGAACAACGTCAAGATGCTGTCGCACTACGAGAGAATGCGCGAGGCCGCCAAGAGCCCAGTAGTCGAGGAAAAAGGTACATGAGGTCTCCACTCTTCAGGTGCAGGCTTGCCGAGATGCCCGTGATGCGAGTTCAGTGAGAGCTGCAGTACTGTTATTGTTGACCCATAATTTCCCTGTATGGATTATAATAAAAGGTGTTTAGGCGTCTGATTCACGTTGCATGAAATTAATACCCATCAGATCTTCTTTAGTTATGTAATAGGCCTATCCAAAAAACAGGACTATTTCCTTTTATTATTAATATGAAACAGCAGAATTTACCACATTAACCGTGAACAGTGGAAGGTGCTGTACATATCATATTTTGCTTCCATCAGTGTAGACGTAAGCATGTTCTCGCAATGAAACACCTTGCTCCCTGCAGAAATACTATTACAAATTCCGTTTCGGCAATACCGGGGTAAAGCTATCAGCAACCCAACATTTAGTTTGAACATAGTGCTTCACTAGGCATGATCATATTAGAGGTGACATACTGTTGCCTTCAGCAATTATATTGTCCAGTCACCTCTCAAAAGCCTGATTAAGCACCTTTCCAGATGGACTGCTGCAAGACATGCAGGATGAAAGTCAGTGAGGTGCTGGGAGGCACCAAATGGGATGTGGAGCTGTGCAACTCTAGTGCCATGGCCAGCTGCATTATGTTTCTTGGCTGAAGATCTGTGGTGTGAACAGCCTGATCAAGGTGGTCCCATAGATTCTCAACTGGGTTTTAATCTGAGGAGTTTGGTGGCCAGGGAAGTGTGGTAACTCATCGTGGTGCTCCCCAAACCACACATGTACACTGCGAGCTTTGTGACACGTTTGCATTGTCCTGCTGGTAGTTGCCATCAAGCCATGGAAAACCAGCTGTATGTAGGGGGACCATGGTCCCCAATGACAGACCCATACTTGTGTTGATCCGTTGTGGAATGACGAGATCATGCAGGGAATGCCAAAAACATTTCCCAGACCATAATGGCACCTCCTTTGGTGTGCACCCTCTCAATGATTGTTGCAGGGTGTTTGCTTTCAGACGTTCCATGCTGTATATGCCTGATGGGCTGTAAAATGTGATTCATCTGAAAAGGCCACCTGTGACCACTCAATGGACCTCCAGCTGCAGTAATGGTGTGCAGATTCCAGCCTTTGTTGCCAATCAACATTAGTCAGCATGAGTGCATGGACCAAGTGCCAACTGCAGAGGCCCATACGCAACAACGTTCACTGAGCGGCCATTGAAAAGACACTGTTGGTAGCCTCTAGGTTTATCTTGGTGGTCAGTTGCTCAATAGCTGCACATCTGTTCGCCTGTACACATGTCTGCAGCCATCTTTCACCCCTGTTATCTATGATCCGTGGTGCACCACAATTGCCTCTGCATCAGTTTTGGACAGCGCCATTTTGCCGTGCATTGCATTCTTTAACCACAGCGACACACAGATGGTTTAAAAACTTAGCCATTTCACAAATGCTTCCACCCTTGGCCCAAAAGCCAATGATCATACCCTTTTGGATATCAGCAAATCATTCTGTTTCTCCATTACGATGACTGTATTGTTTCCTGTGTCCCCTCAATATGCTATACATACCCTCCACTGCTAGTGCTGCCACCTTCTGTAGTAAGTGTTTATTGCACGTTGACGTCAAACATAGACAGTGATCACATTAATATGACTGGATCGTACATGTATTTATTAAGTATTGTTAGTGTACTAATTATTGGCAGTGGTACAGCCTTGGAGTGTTTTGTGGCAGCATTCATGTACAGAATTCTCTTGATGTTAAAGCCGTGTCATGTTTGAGTTATAACTCAAGCTTTTGAAAATATTCTCCAGCTTCACTATCAGAAAATGGCTGAGTTCTGAGACTGATGTGTGTATCTTGTTTAATAGTGGTCTGGCTTACTATTGGTGAAATGACATCAGCAGGATGTGCAAATGCAGGAAGCAGACAGTGAATGTCAGCATCCAATTTACACCATCTCCAATTCACAACTTTAGAAAGGGCAGCAACAGTAAAATTTAGACTTCCAAAAAGATGTAACATCTTCCCTCAAAATATGAAGACATTATCTCATAATTTATCTTCTTGGAGCTCTGTAAACAAAGAAGTAGTAGAAACATGAATGTGCATAAGTAAATTTAAAAGAGATAGCGGATTTTATCTTATTGACATCTGGGACTGGGTACTAGACACAGAGCACACACAGAAAATCAAAATTAAATATATAATTTAAAAGGGATAGGACACTGTTGTGTGCAACCTCTATATTTCTTCCACTCTGTGATTCTGTCTTGGGAGATAGCAGTTCACTCTCTCCACTGTCTGTTGGCCACACTTTTGCATCCAGATCTCATCCCAGTTGATATCACTCTACCAATAGTAAGCCAGATACTTCATAAAAGGCAAAACACATTGATCCTGGCAAATAATTAGCTCCTGACAATGAAAATTGTGATTATCTTTTAAAGTGCAAGCATGTGAAAGTTGCTGGATTTGGACGGGTTACTCCTGTAACTGAAATATCAGATCTGAAGATGGTTCTGAATGAACCAAAACCGGTCATATGAATAAAAAAATTTGCAATCAAGACAGATTTTAAGTAACATGATGTGTCTCAGATTTGAATAAATGTTAAACATTATCAGTAATATCTTGGCAGGAAGCAATATACAGTACATCTCATGAACAATAAGATGGTCTGTTGAGGACATCTCTGATACCTGTAGAAGAAGGAAAAAGAAGTAAATTAGGGTTTAATGTCCTGTGGTATTATTAGAAATGGCTTATATCTACAGAACACGCAAGTATTTTGTGTACCAAACTGTAATCTAGGGGAATAATAAATTCCACACTCGTCTTGAGAACAGCAACAAGGGACAGTATCCTCTTGAAGCATATGACATTTATCACTGTACTAGCTGATGTTAGGGTGGTTATAATTAACTGCCTCTCATATATACATTTTTACTGCAATCTGATTTTGAGATAGCACATATGTTAACAGATTAACATAATTTATTTTGATCTTACACTATTATGATTTTTTGTGAGGGCTATGGGAAGCTGCCTGCCATTTCCGCATTGTATTTAACAGTTTGCCTAAGACAGACGATAATTCCAGTGGTCCTTTATTGATGTAATACTCAGAATGGCCTCTGATTTTTCTGTTACCATGTTTTCTGGAATCATCACAGATGTATGCATAGATTGTTATGAAGAATTAAATTTGAATATATGACTCTGTAAGGGCACTGATCTAGCTGATGACAGTTACTGCAGCTCTCATATGAATATTCTTTTCGGTTATGTTATATATTATGCATGTTCCATCTCTTGAAATTGACAGGTACAATGGCTGTGTTAAGTAATCATTTATCGATAAACAAGGACTCTTTTTGGAAAGTTCTATTAGGAGTGAACATTTGGAAAGCTCCTAAATTAATATAAGACTTAAGAATAAACAATAAACTAGTTACCAATGAAATCCTTAAGAAAAAATTGTTAAAGCATTTCAATTTATCTCATTTGTTACTAAAACAGTACACTCTATTTCCTAATTATCTTCCATTGTTTAAATTAAAGTTATAATACTAAGAAATAAATAAAAAAACTAATTTTGTTGTGATGTTTGTGTTGTGTGCTGTGCTCTGTGCTTTGTTAGATGTGTGTGTTTTGAACTAGTTTGTAGAAATTGAGTTAAGATACTGCCTAAGTTAGTGCATTCCCTAATGCCCAGAGAACCTTTATACTTTGCTCCTGTAATATGTTGTATTGAATATCGAACAGTCTCAATGCAGTTCTTTAAAAACCATTGCCTGGCAATCTTTGTTTCATGCAATGAAAATAATATATAAGACCAAATTATTAGACTAAGTACAGTTTTATCTTTTATTTCCTTATTTTTATGCAACACTGTGAAATTAATATTTTAGACTCCCAACACTTAGTATAACACCCTTTGCATGAATGATGGACTCACTTTGCCAGTGCCTGAACTCTGGAGCTTATGCTTTATGGCATTACTCATGATCCAAATCATTTTTATTGTTCTGCCCAAAATTTGTTCATTGCTTTCATATCAGGGTCATCTCATATTGCTTAAGTTGCTCTGTGGGTTTCCTCTTGAGAAGATTGACAACTTTTTGCACACATAACGTTTTTACAATACAACACTTCTCAGGTGACACTAACTTTGTATACTTTTTAAGTTTAATTCTTAATTGAACAATGTATATTTCCTCACAGCCTTGCCAAGACATCAGACTCTACAGTTTGTTCACATCTTCATGAATGACAGCTTCCTAGAACTGGATCAGATGAATCCAATAGGAGTTGGTTGGTTGAATTTTTGCTACAAGTGTTTTGTGTCTGGCTGTAGCCTACATTAGCAGTCTCATAATTCAGTACCTCTGTGTGCAGTAGCCATTACGAACTGATTTTTGTGCTGTGCTGTGCCATAATAAAGCAATGAAGCACATTAATAGTGCCAGCACTGAATGACAAAACTGTAGCTTGTTCCCCCAAACCACTAGTGGCACTGCGGCTGTAAATACATTGAGCTCCAGTTGATGGAGCCTGATTGTCTCATTCCCTACACCCCAGGAAATTTTGGTTGAGACATCATAAATAAACAATAGATACTATACTATACTACACGATATATAACTGAACTAGGTTCTTTCATGAGTTGAGTCTCTTAACTGGCATTAAAAGCCTACTGCCCCACCATAATCTCACTTACTGCTTGTTCTCAAAAACAGATGTACCATGACTATATAAAAGATAGCAAAATTTTCCGTTTCTCATATGAAGTAAAATGATACAATATTATTTCATAAATTTTGTTTTTATAAAGTATTTGAGCATTTAACTTTCAAAAAGCAGCTTCTAGTTATCAACAGATCAGTATTCCTGCTGGTTTGCTAACATAAATGTTAGGGCACTAAGTATCAAAGTTAGTGTTACAAAGACCTCTTCTGCCCATAACAACTCATTTTGTATGTCAATTCATTGCTTTTCTGCTGCGATTGCTTAGCACAACAGGTTTTAGCTCTCTGGTTAGTTTAATGCTGTATGTTTTCAATATTTTGTGTTTGTTCAGATCATGTGTGCTGATGTTTATGAAATTTCTACAATAATTATGAAGCAAACTTTTGTAGCATGTACTATTTTCTCCTTATCTTTTGTGGTGAATTCATATGTCATGCTCATCACCTCAGAGTGTCACAGCAGTAAATATTTGGGAAATCATTTCCATCAAAAAAATACATACATGAAATTTTACATAATGCTATAGAACTTAACTTCATTAACCCAAAATATCAACAGCATTTTTAAAAAAATTTTACTGTATGCTCACAACAGCCACAGCATTCAGTTCCTGGCTAAAACTACCAGAAAAGCATTTTCCTCATTTATTTTTGGCTGAAGTTGGGGATGCCATAGTGTTATCCACTTAAGTGAGTAAAAGTTTGTTGCATTCCTCATACTACTATGAATAGTGTTCTCTAAATGCCTATTTGTGAAATCCAGGCATAAATTTTTTCACATTCTGGAACTGTAGAGTCAAACACTGTGCTTCAGATGGTCTTGGAGTAGTCTTATTCATCTGTCTATGACTTTCCTTGCCTGACTTTCAAATAGCCAGCAGTTTCATTATTTCCGAATATTTGTTTGATAATAAAATACAGTCATAAGTGCAGTAGTTTCATTTATATTATTTGGGAAGTGATTCTTTTTCTCTTTACTTTATTGCTTTAGGCTATAATGAAATCCAGGAGCAGCAGCACTTCTTTGCATGTTTCAGCTCAGCACAGTGATAATTTGGATACAATATTGGGAAGTGAAGCCTGGCAGATACCACAGACAGCTGTTATTTTTATTATAAGAAAAATGAGAGACAGAAATCAATGATTATTGTATTTGGTGTGACACGATCTTAGATGCAAAAAGAGACAGACTGTTTAATGT
Source organism: Schistocerca americana (assembly GCF_021461395.2). Lineage (NCBI taxonomy): Eukaryota > Metazoa > Arthropoda > Insecta > Orthoptera > Acrididae > Schistocerca > Schistocerca americana. Next base: position 223,552,255 of record NC_060119.1, read on the forward strand.
GGTATAGAATAGGTTTTGTGAAAGAAAAATTATATTGTTTCTTCCCACAACTTTTTTGACACACTGTCACTGTGAGTTAAGATAATTAAGGAAAACATAAAACAGTCTGCATGTGAATGATAAAAAATAAATAATTGCAATTACCTGAGTATTTTTATGCAACGAAAAATTACTTCTTGAAAAAAGGAGGAAGTATGTCCCTAAAAAGATGGAGTGGTACAGGAGCAGAGTGACAGGTTACCAGGGCAAGTAGAGAATCAAACTTAGGTTACACTTTGCTAGCCTCTGTTCACTGTGTGACTTCTCCTTGCAGGCCCTGAGGCTGAGCAGGTTGCATCGGCCTGAGCTCAGTTGGTGTGTGCGCCGCTAAAATTTTCTTCTCTCTATCTTTTACACATAACACACTGTTAAACCTATCTGTCCACCTACAGATCTGTCAATAAAATCTTCGGTTGCTTCAGTCTCACACTGTTGTGTTTTTTTTATCCCTGATACACTCTTTAGCGCATGCCCCCTTTCATCCTACCGGTGGTTACTGCCGCACATCTTTTCAGTCATTAGAATGACTGATGTAAAATGTACTTTTTGGAGCATGACATAATTTACTGTTTTTGTGCATTAACTTTTTGAATTTTTGAAAACTGTGATTTTTTACAAACTTTTTTAATTTAAGAAAAGATACTCTATGTGTATTGATGAAAATGGTATCCAGATCAAGACCCCTACATCATCTGCCTCATTACAACTATGGTGAGTACTTAACTTTTATTTACAGCATCTTGGGCAAGTAATAAATGCAGCATGTGTTTAATGTCAATTAGTGGTTTAGTTAATACCATTACAGAACTTTTACGTAACTAAACTTAATTAGCCAATTCCCCACAAAGCAAAAAAGATGGTAGTACTGTACTAGACTGCCATACCTGCAGTTCTTATAAGATATTTGTGCATGGAAAAAACCGAGCCTTACACATGCAGAGTACCATAGCTAATGAGAGCATTGTTAATATTTCATGAATGGCACCAGACACTAAGTATAGTTCTTATGTAAGATAGTGTGCAAAGGGCAAATTGTATGATGTGTCATCAATACCTGTATTTGTATGGTTAAACAAAAAAAAAAAAAAAAAAAAAAAAGAAAACAGGTTAAATAACTTATCGGCAGCTTTTGCTGAGTTTAAATGGGGAGTGCAAACTACAAAATGTGTTAACAGTTGACATGAAATGTGCTTTTGCAAAATAAATGCCACATTCATTGCATGTAATGCAAAGATTATCACTACATGCAAAGTTTTACTTTGACAGCCAAATATACATAAAGTAAAATGACTCTTATTGCATGTACTCTACAGAGGGATGCAACTCACAGGTGCCCATAATTTTTGCCCCTCTAATTTAATGCATTTCATGGCTTCGGTGGTGAAAAATTTGATTACATATATTAACAAGTCCAGGTCTCTTCTCCTCATTCACCACTTTAGAAACATATATCATTCATTTCTTTTAAGCTCCTTGCTCCAATACCTTCAAATTGAAAATATTTATATAACAAACACATAAAAATTACTTTCCTCTGTCTGTAATCTTCCTTACTGAAACATCATTTTAAATTGTTGAACAGTCTAGATCAATGAAGAAATCTATGGAAAAAAAAATAGAGACTAAATGGAATGCACTTTTTCTTTTTGACTGTATAGAATTTGGTTTTGGACTAACGTGTAAATATCTTCTTGCTATGCACTTTGCCTTCAGCTTCAAAAGTGACTGCCCCTTTTTCCAACTGAGATTAAGTGGCCCCTGAAACTCATTTATACAAATGTTACAATAACTATTCCCAACCAGCAAAATAATTCAGAGATTACATGATCTTCTTCCATGTGGAGCAAACATGGTGGTTTCCAATCAATATCAGACCTCAATAATTTTTAATTTTTATATGATGCTGACCAAAGCTTATTTTCAACATAAAGGTTCTAGAAGACTCAAAGGTAATTACAAAGTAATCTCTATAATTGTTCATGCTGAAATCATGCAACACAAAATCTGCAAAGACTCTACAGATCCTCCTCTCTACTTCTGCAGTTCAGTTGTTCAGATCATTAGCTGATTATTTCTGCAGTACAAAAGCACCAGGAAATTAAACTTTTGTTTAGTTAACTTCTGCAGGCATTAAGAAGAACTTATGATACATACAGTCAGAAGCAGATCATTGGATGTGTTATGTGGTATTAAGAATAGGCAAGACCAATGAATTTGAAGTACTATAGACTACTGTGATCTGGGTAATGATGACACACACAGCTACTGACATGACACCATCAGTCAAGGATACTTCTCGGTCACCACATTCAAACAGAAACCAGTTCTCAAGAATCAAAGGGGAACATCGCTGGCTAGGTGGCAATGTCAAACTCTCAGGTTATCACCGAGGATGTTTAGCATGATAGTGACTGTATTGAGACTATGTGATATGACCCAGTGACAGTTTTGTTAGATAATTCATTATTCTGTGCTGAACAATAAATCAGGTCTATGTATGAAGTATGCCAAAAGCAGGTTATATGTTGGGCTGCATATTTCCAACTGTTAAATCTGAAATGGTGCTAGTAGGGCAAGCCTACTAGAAACAGTTACATTATTTAATACTAATCCAGTATATATTACAAAAATTCCTCTGTAAATAATTTAAAGGCTTTAAGCATCTACTGTAAAATTAGCTACACCTCTACAACAAATTCAAGAAGGACCAGTATTATATGAGGTGTTTCCATCATTTTGGTAAGTTTGTGTACCTGCATTTTCTGAGCATATAAGAGAATGAAATTGCATATAGAAGGGCAATAGATGAGATAGTAACTCCAAAACTACAGTGAGGGACTAATGCTAAAGAAAGATGTAGGAACAAACCAGGCAAATGTTTGTTAAGTCTGATGTACATAAGTGAAGATTGGCAAAAGAGTAGTGTCTTGTAAGTATGCTGGCATGGAAACTTAATGTATTCTGAAAGAACAGATACTGAAATAATAAATGAATAAATTAAAATAATACATAAGTAGAAAAGTATAGGTACATAGAAAATTAGGACAGTATAAAAGACTGACGTAGTCAAAGGGTACAACACAGAACAAGAATTATCAACTGAGTAAAACATAAGAATATGGAATGAGTAGTGAACTGTTGCAAATAAGGAAGACTATTTCTTATGTTGATAGACAAGCTGAATGGCAACAAGTACCATGTCTTGTGTAAGTAATATTCTGCCAATATAGACTGTAAAAACGTGTAATTCAAAAACTGGCAGGAAAAGTGTAAGTGAAATACTACTTGAAATCTTCAGGAGGAATAGTAGGAGCACCATTTTTTATCTATATTTTATGCCAAGGTATCTACTTTTCATGCTACTGGAAAAGGTACAAGTGTAATCTGCAGAACTGAAGAGCTACATCTTGTCTTTACAAGGATTCTCTCATAATTCCACATTAGATGTAGATGTAGATATACCAGTATTTTGGTGTAGTGAAAAACCTTCCTTCAGCCCAGGATTTTTTATGTGTTTCTGTTTGTGATCTTCTTGTGCTATCTTTCTAATATTTTACCTATAGTATGTAACAGTATTCACAGAACAAAAACATTAAATCTCTCATAATGGCGTTATTGTATAAAGAATTTAAAATAAGCATATGAAATTCAACCATAACAAATAATACCATTTCTAAAGCTGTAAATATAATTTCTGCATTTACCGAGTTTGCCTTAGTAGCAGAAAATATAAAATTCTAATCCATATTGAAATAAAACTCGATTTTCAGTTGCCTATGTAAATTTTAAACTTAATGTCCTTGTTTAGGCAGAGGAAACCATACTACAAATTAAGATCAAAGCTAATGCTCTAACACTATGTAATTCAGAATGTCAAATAACATGTCTTACATGTATGTTTTCTAAAATAATAACAACAAAGGACTATAACAATAAGGGTGACATTTGGAAATATTCAAAGTTTTCAAATGAGTTTGATGTTCTTTCTAAAATTTTATGGCTTAAAATTATTGCACTTTGTATAACTCTTCATATATTCAAAAAAATTCTCTTATTAATGTTGCACATAAATGTTTGAAGAAAAATTGCTGATGAATTTTTTATTTCCTACAGTGTTTCCTGGGGAATCTCGTATTGCCAGAGGTCCAAGACCTGTGAATAGCGGTTACTACAGACCAACAAATGACCCTGTAAGTAAGACATTTGAAAAGCTTTAGAAAATGGTTTTAAAGAAAAGTGTATTGGCAGCTGCACAAAATGATGTCAAAATTATGTGGTAAATGTCACGAGGGATAGATAATCTGAACATGCTTGTAGATGTTTGATGAATTTGATTATGTATACTAATGCATACTGCAGAAAAAACGTACTGATATGACATCATTTTGCCAGTAAATAAACAATGGACAGGTTTCCATGTGAAGCTACATAAAATCATTGTTTGGAGTATTAGATAGGAGCAGTACCTGAATAGTGGAAGAAAGGAGCAGTGGATGTTTCCACAGTTGCTATGTGTCTTGTAATATATGAAAACATGTATTAGACTTGTGTATAAGTTCGTAGTATTTTTGCACAAGTCCAATAAACACAACATATACACAATAGGCAAGCTTAAGTCATCAATAATATATTCTCCTTCACTATTTACAACAATCTGCCAACACTGGGGTAACTTTTTCATTCACAGCTGTAGAAATCACATGGTTTTGAGGCAAGAAATCATCAAGCCATGTTTGCAGTGCATTTTCATCAAGAAAGGAAGTTCCTTGAAGGTTATTCAACAAAGAGCAGAAAAATTGAAAATATGAGGGCGCAAGATCAAGTGAATAAGATGTGTGTGGAATGACTTCCCAACCCAACTCCTGTAAAGAATTTTTTGTCAGTCTCACAGAATGTGTGCATTAATGTGGCGTAGCATCACTTCACACAGTCTTCTTGGTCATTGTTCTTGAATTGCATCTGCAAGACATCTCAGTTGTTGGCAATAAATGTCAGCAGCAATGGTTGCACATTGGGGAAGCAATTCATAGTGCACCACACCATCGCTCTTCTACCAGATGCATGACATTATCTTTTGTGAATGCATGCAGGTCTTTGTCAGGGAGTTGCTGCTATGTTTGGTCCCAACCATTCCTTTCTTTCCCTTATATTAGCATAAAGACCACTGCTCGTGACCAGTAGTGATACAGTGTAGGAATGGTCAGTGTTGCTCATGAGTCAACTGATGATGACCATGCAGAGATGCGCATATGGCCACCTGCTGATTTTTGTGATTTGGCTTAGAGCATGTGGTACCCACACACCTGATTTTTGAACCTCCCCCATTGCAGGCAAATGTCACGTGATGATGAAATGATCACAGTTCACCGCATTTGCCAGTCCTTGAATACACTGATGTGGATCCTGGCTGAATGCATTTAAACAATCTCCATCAAACACCAAAGTCTACCTGAATTTGGAGAGTCACTAATGTCCAAATGATCCTCCTTAAAATGGTAAAACCATTTCCTTGCTGTGTTTTGTCCAGTGACATTATTCCCATAAAAGGCACAAATGTTCTGGCTTCCTTCACTGCTCTCATTCCTCTATTGAACCCAAAAAGAAGAATATGTCAGAAATGTTCAGATTTTTCTCCACTTGAATTACCAATAAAAAAAATAAAAAGTGATAATTAAACCCATAACAACATGAACAGCAACATGCAAAACAAAAATGCTATGAATTTATGCACCAACATAATATATAAGGTAATTTACAACTAATTCCCATATTGCCAGTATGAGTGGATTAGCCCTAGTCATGATTTTCTGTTATCACACTTTGGAGAAGTAAATTGCATGTGAAGTGCTACAAGGATTGATACTGAGCCCACTCTTGTTTCTAACCTACATATTTGATCTTCCAGTGTCTTTGAAAGACAATTCAAAAATTATAATGTTGACTCAAGCATACTAATAAAGTGTCCTGTAAGCCAGCCATAGCAGACACAGCTTGGATGTCAGCTGATTGCTCCTACAAGGGGTTCACAGCTAAAATTTTCTCTTAATATCACAAAGAATCATATTAGGCAATTTCAAATCAGTTATAAAGACTGTTAGCACCAGAAGTACATATTATTGATAATACACTAAATGAAACACACTGTGTAAAATTCCTTGGAGTCCAGTTAAAATGCAGTCAAAACAAAGATAAAATAATCAAGAAGCTGAATTATAAGTGTTTTGCCCTTACAAGCATCTTTCATTGTGTTGATCCAAAGACAAGAGTGTTGGCTTATGAGGTTTGATAAAAAAAATGTGGCAAATGAATTTCTTTTAGCAGCAGCTGCTGATGCTACAACCATTTGACGTAATCTATCTGATACCTTAATCCCTTGAGACAGGCAGCATCAAGTTGGAACATGTTCTGCACCCAGGGGCACTAGAGTGGGGTTGTGTTTACTGCGTCTGTTGTGCGCCGTGGATTTCAAACAATGTGCAAACATTGCAAAAAAGTACCAAATAAAATCAAGAAATGTTGAAATTGGTGGATGGTAATAATGCTGTGACTTTGAAGACTGTTTACAAATCGTATGAGCGATTTAAAAGCAGAAATAAGTCAGAAGACAAGCAACGTTTGGGATGTCTGTTAACCTCAGAAGCAGAAGAAAATGTGCAAAAAGTGGCAAAAATCGTTTGTTCAAACAGGCAGATAACTATTCAAGAACTTACCAAAGAACTTGGCATCTCATATAGGTCTGTGCAAAATATTTTAACTGATAATTTGCAAATGAGACAAATCAGTGCAAAATTTGTTCACTTTTGAGTGATGGACAGAGGAAAAATCGTGTGTCAGCTTGCATGGAGTTGAATGATTGTCTTTGGTCAGATTTGGGTTTCACGTTCAAAACTGTAACTTGAGATAAAACTTGGTTCTATGGGTATGACCCCGAGATGAAAATTCAGAAATCTCAATGGAAAACTAGTAAATGTCCTCACCCTAATTAGCGCATGTCAGTCAAAATCAAAGATCAAAGTCATGCTTATTGTTTGTTTTTTTAAATATTGAGAGCTTGGTGTGATCAAGTTCATTCCAATGAGAGCAACTATAAACACCAAATTTCACAAGGGTGTACTGCAACATTTGAAAAATGGTGTACAAAGAAAGAGGCCAGAAAAATGGGCCAACGAGTTCCTTGTTTATCATGACAATGTGACGTGCCACACCCTGCTTTCAATTTGCAACTTTTTAGCAGGAAAAATTGTTCTGCTCTGTCCACATCCACCTTACTCAAGAGATTTAGCACCATGTGACTTCTTGCTCCTCCTAAAAAATTAAAACAGTGCTTAAAGGAAAATATTTTGACACCATTCTGGATATTGAGATCATCACAAAAGAGCAACTGAACACCCTTTTAAAAGAAGCCTGCTATAAATGCTTCCAGTCATGGATACAACGTTGGGATGAATGCATCACTAGCCAAGGACAGTACTTTAAAGGAGATTAAATCAAACTCCATATAGGCTTATTACTTAGTTTCTAATAAAATTATTCACTACATTTTTATCACACCTTGTATTTTGCATATTTTCACTCCCTGCTGTCTTATGAAATTACATTCTGAGCAGAGCACCTATGATTAAATTTAATCCTTGTACCACTAAAAAGATGAGTGAAATGACTATTAGTGTCGGTGATGTTGAGAAACAGCAGAAATCGTTAAAATTACACAAAGTTTCAGGGCCTGATGGAATTCCTGACAGATCCTATGCTGAATTTGTGGCTGAGTTAGCTCTTCTTCTAACTATAATCTATTATAGATCCCTTGAAGAAAAAACCATACCCAGTTCTTGAAAAAGAGCACAGATCACACCATTCTACAAGGAGAGTGGTTGAAGTAATCCACAAAACTACTGTCTAATATCTTGGCATAGATTTGTTATTGAATCTTAGAATGTATTCTGATCTCAAACACAGTGAGGTATCTTGAACAGAATGACCTCCTCAATGCCAACCAGCATGGATCCTGGAAACACTGATCTTGTGATTGCGCTTTTATGATGTGACATACTGAAAGCTTTGGATCAAGGCAGTCAGGTAGATGCAGTATTTCTTGATTTCCAGAAAGTATTTGACTCAGTACCACACCTATGCTTATTGTCAAAAGTATGATCATATGGGATGTCAAGTGGCTGGATTTAGAACTTTCTGGTAGGGAGGATGCAGTATGTTATCTTCGATGTAGAGTCATTGTCAGATGTAGAAGCTGCTTCCTGTGTGCCCCAGGGAAGTGTGTTGGGACCCTTGCTGTTCATGTTGTATATTAATGACTTTGCAGAAAATATTAGTAGTAACCTGAGACTTTTTGCAGATGATGCAGTTATATACAGTGAAGTATTGTCTGAAAGAAGGTGCATAATTATCCAGTCAGATCTTGATAAGGTCTCCAAGTAATGCAAATATTGGCAGCTTGCTTTAAACATTCTGATATGTAAAACTGTGCACTTCACAAAATGAAAAAAAAAACAACATAGTATCTTATGACTATAATATCAATGAGTGACTGTTGGAATGGGCCAGCTCATACAAATATGTGGATGTACGAGGGTGAGTCAAATGAAAACCTTAAATTTGTAATAACAAATCGAAATTTCGTGCCATTATCCTGTAAGTTGGTAAACATGCTACAAACAGTGTGCATAATTGCCTGTAGGTGGCAGCATAGTGCAGATTCACACATACCGTTGCAGTGTATAAAGATGGCCGCCCCACTTGCGACTTGCACCAGGGAAGAACAGCGTTCTGTTATTCGGTTTTTGCGTAGTGAAGATTTGAAACCTATTGAAATTCATCGACAAATAAAGGTTCAGTAGGGTGTTGCATGTTTGTCACAGCAGCAAGTCTATGAATGGAGTAGGAAGTTTGCAAATTGTGTCACTTCAGTGGAAGATGCTCCTCGTCCAGGTCAGGCATAACGAGTTGTGACTCCACAGAACATAGCAGCAGTTGAAGCCATAGTGAAGGAAAACTGCTGAGTGACACTGAATGACATTGCAGCATGTTTACAGATTAGTCATGGGTCAGCACACCACATTGTGCATGATGTGCTCCAGTTTCACAAAGTGTCTGCAAGATGGGTGCCACGGCAGCTTATTCCTGAAATGACAGAATGACATGTTGAAGCTTGTGAAGAACTTCTTCGGCGCTTTGAATGAGAAGGTGATGGCTTCCTTGAAAGAATCATTACTGGGGACAAACCCTGGGTTCACTTCCACCAACCGGAAACAAAGAGAGAGAGCAAGGAATGGTGCCATTCCTCATCACCAAAACCAAAGACGTTTTGAAAAGAACCACCAGCAGGGAAGGTTATACTGACTCTCTTTTGGGACAAAAAAGGTGTCATTTTGGAGCATTACATGCCTAGAGGGATCACTGTCACCAGTGCATCATACACAGATCTCCTAAAAAATCATTTGCAGCCTGCAATCAAATCAAAGCAACGTGGATTGCTGTCAGCAGGGGTCCTTTTGCAACATGGCAATGCAAGGCCCCACACTGCCCGTACAACAGTTGCAATAATCACAGACCTGCATTTTGAGTGTCTTCCTCATCCACCATACTCACCAGACCTTGCCCCAAGTGATTTCCGTATGTTTGGACTACTCAAAGACACAATAGGAAGAAAGAAGTTCCATTCTGATGAAGAGCTATGCCACGCGGTGCATGAGTGATTGCGCGGACTACCAAAAGAATTTTTTTCTAAAGGAATTTATGCACTTTGTAAGCACTGGAGGACTTGCATTGAGCATGGGGGAGATTATGTTGAAAAGTGATACAGCTTTGTACCACTTCTGCACAATAAATAATATTTAAAAAATATTTAAGGTGTTCATTTGACTCACACTCGTAAACCCTGTAGGGATATGAAATGGAATGATCACATAGTTCAGTTGTGGGTAAGGTAAGGGGTAGAATTCAGTTTATTGGTAGAGTACTGGGCAAGTGCAATCAGTCTACAAAGGAGATTGCTTACAAATCACTCAAGTGACTGGTTCTAGAATACTGGTCAAGTGTGTGGGACTCATAGCAAATAGGACTAACAAGAGATATTGAATGTATTTGGAGAGGTGCAGCATGAATGGTCACAGGTTTGTCTGATCTGTGGGAGAGTGTCACAGAGATACTGGAGGAACTGAACTAGAAGACTATTGAAGATAGGCGTAAACTATCCCATTAAAGTCTGTTATCAAATTTTCAAGAACCAGCTTTCAATTACAATTCTAGCAATATACAAAAACCCCCAATGTATCACTCACATACAGATTGTGAGGATAAGATTAGAATAATGATTGTACACACAGAGGCATTCAGGTTATCATTCTTCCTGTTCTCCATATGTGCACTGAATGGGAAGAACCCTAGTGACTGGTACAATGGGACATACCCTCTGCCAGCACTTCATGGTGGTTTGCGGAGTATAGATGTAGATGTAGCTGAGAAATCAGTTTGTCTGACTGCAATGCAGGGGACCCAGGTTCAATTCTCAGTATTACTGGGGATTTTTCATTGGTGGGAGGAATGTGATAAAGAGTCCATTCAGCCTCATGATGGCAATTGAGGAGCTACTTTAATGCAAAATAGTGGCAGCAGGTCTGCCAACTCGACAGCAGTCAAGAGAGCAGCATGTTGACCTCACACTCCTCTGTACCGGATCCAGATGATGCCACTGGCTGAGGATGACTTTCCAGTCAGTCAAGTCTGATTGACAGATCTGTCGCCAGACCAGTGATGCTTTCCTTTCTCCTTACCAGTTCACTTAAAATAAATAAATTGTTCATTCAGCAGAAGTGACCAGTAAGAATATTGTGTAAAGTAGTTGAGTGTACATCTCGCAGAAGCATTTTTATGGATCTTGGAATTCATATGCTCACTTCTCGATACATTTACTCCTTAATGGTTTTTGTCATCAGCTGATCCAGTCCTGTATCCGAGGCTGTTTGTGAGTTAGCCAGTAATTTTACAATGAAGAACAAAATGGATTTAGATAAGATCATTCATCTACAGACAATGTGTTTGTAATTAAAACCATTATACAAAAACACAGAGAAATTAATATAGAAACCCATATGGCCTTTATAAAACTTGAGAAGGATTTTGCCCTGTGAGGCATGATAGCCTATGAAAAATTATGTCTGAATGTGAATATCCTTATCACCTAATAGTGGTAGTGCAAAATCTTTACAACACTATGTGCATTGTAATAAATACAGACAGAAGTCAGAAGAAACAGTTTTTAACCAAGGTGTTAGAGAAGGGTGTGAAATATCACCTACCTTTTCTAATATTTACATGGAAATATAAAGTAAACAAAGGGATAAAGGTAATGAATGAGGAACATTTGAATGTCCTTTTGTTTGCTGATGACATTGTTATTATTTAAAAGAATGAAGATGAACTCTGAAGAGCAGTATACCAGCTGAACAATACTTGCAAGAAGTACAACTTCAGAGTTTCTGGTAATAAAACAAAAGTAATGGCATTTCCAGGAATATATCCAGTCAGATCAAAAACTGTTTTGGATAATTTAGTTTTAGAACAAGTGTCTCAAATCTCTTATTTAGGGTGTGCTATAAGTTTTGATTTTGCTTCTGATATTTAAAATAAAATATACAAATTCCAAGCTGTCTGTGGTACCATTAGCAGAACATTGGGCCATAAGGTACAAAAAGAGACCTTCATGAAATTTTATAAAATAGTGGCAGTCCCTGTGTTATCCTACGGAAGTGACAGCTAGGTTAAAAAAAATCAAAGAAAATAAAATTCAAACAGCAAAGATGAGGTTCATAAGAAAGACAAACAGCTGCACAAGAAGAGACATGATTAGAAATGAAGATGTTAGAACAGAATTAAATATTTTCAACATGAGTGAAAAAATTAAAAATATTGTGAATATTGGAGACGACACCTCATGAGAATGCCAGGTCACAGAATTCCTTAGATCCTGTACTACAAGCCAAATGAGAGAAGAGATAGTGGAAGACATAAAAAAGATGTGAATAATTTTGTTTGTGAGTTCGGAACAGGCAACAGCTCCTTGAAGGGAAGAAGAAGAAGAAGACTGTGATGATCATGATGGTTTTTGTTACTGATTAATAAAAACCAGTGTCAGCTGTTGTGATCAGTCACAATACGTGACAGAAAAATAATTTCGGTGTAGGTGTTGCCTCCTTATCGAGAGTTCAGAATGGAATCTGGTGGTGAGATATTCAACAAGCTTCTGTCTTAACATAAAGCAAGAAATTGGATATCCCTACCAGTCCAAAATAACATTGAAAATGTACATTATTAGTGACTTTTTACCAATTATCTGAATACCTAGATTCAGTGATTAAAAAGTTCTGTTAATTATGTGGCAAGCAGTAGCATTCATCGTAAAGCTGCATGACAGGCAGTAACATATTGGACTCAGAGTTTACTGATGTTGGTGCAAATTTTCATTGAAAAATGCTATTTTAATCAAATAAATATGAATCTATTAATAGCAGAAATATACACAGTATAACTGAGGAGGCAGCAACTTTCTTAAAAGTAGAAGGTTTCTTTCTAGTTTACTTGCTTAATTTTAGATTGTATTAAGGAATAGTGTGATAATTTATTTTTAATAGAGTACACAGATTAAGTTCTATGATTTGCTGTCTTTTGTTAATGTAAACGCTATCTTGATTCATTCCTCATCCCTGGAAATTCTCTTGTTGGTTGGTACCTATGAAACATGATGAATGATTGATACTGACATTTAGTAGTCAGACAGTCTGTATGTGAAACATTCTAACCAAGATGATTGCAGATATTGACTACACTGTCTTCAGTGTGGATAAGTGGGCAGCACCTCCATATCTGTTTCCCACAAACCTCTCTATCAAGAAGGTTATTTGACAAATACTGACAACTTTAGTGTCTGATTGTTGGAATTGGACACCTGAATTTATCCAGGTTGATTCTCCTCACTGGACTGAATAATTTGATTCTGAAATTATTTAATAAGCAATAATGCTTATTGCTACAAAAATGGAGATGAAACTAGTTCATGATCACTACTTGTTTTTGTGCCATCAGTCTTCTAAATTGTTTGATGCGGCCTGCTAAGAATTCCTCTCCTGTGCCAACCTCTTCATCTCAGAATAACACTTGCAACCTATGTCCTCAGTTATTTGCTGGATGTATTCCAGTCTCTGTTTTCCTCCACAGTTTGTACCCTCTACCTTCTAATCACTATACAAGCTCAAAATGCAGTCGTAACAATGTAAAGGATGAGCTATATTGTCAATATAATTTTGTGGATACTGAAACAGCACAATATTAGTAAATGCACAATTGTGTAACTAGACATAAAAATTAGCTTTACTGAGCTGCATTATTCCCCAATATTTAAAACATTTCTAGTTACCTGTACAAATATGCTAATAGTACTGCAACTACAAAATAACTAAAATTCAGTTTTTAAAATTAGTTGAATTTCTGAGGATTAATGAAAATGTTTTTCGATGAAGTAAGATACCAATATCTAATGGACAGTTACAGCAAGAAATCATTAATATAATTGAGTGAGTAGCAGCTTTTCTAAAAGTAATGGCCCTCCTGCTAATTTAATAAATTACATTTAGCTAGTGTAAGTACAAGTAGTATTAAGCAGTTTAGCGATTTGTATTGTTAATAGAGTGTTTCTGTCACTTGTTCCACATCCCTGAAGGTTCTCCATCTTGATGGGATGTTTGGAACATGATGAGGGAATGAATGTATAAATGAATGAATGGTAGTAAAGCTGAAAAATCTGAAACATCATACAAAAATAGAAAATATTGTAAAATGATGTTCTGAAGCAGGGCAGAGATCATAGTTTTGGATTTAAGGATTAAAAGGTAGTAGAGTTTTACTGTTAGTAACGTCTTACATGGTACACTTTGTGTCACATAACCTGTTGTTGTTGCAGGGTAAGGAATATGCAGAGGCACTGGCATCTGCAGCGGTAGCCACAGCAAATTTCAACATGCACACAGCTGCCCTAGAGGAGAATCGCAAAAACAAGCAAAAGAGAGAAGATGCACGACTTGCATCTGCTGCTGAAGAACGAGATAAGGAAGGTGAATCAGCTACTGATGGTGAATCACAATCTGAGCAAGTACAAAAGAAGCTGGAGGAAGAAGTAAAGAGGAAGGCAGAAGAGGAGGCCAAGAGGAAAGCAGAAGAGGAGGCCAAGAGGAAAGCAGAAGAAGAAGCCAAGAAGAAGGCAGAAGAGGAAGCCAAGAAGAAGGCAGAAGAGGAAGCCAAGAAGAAGGCAGAAGAGGAAGCCAAGAAGAAGGCAGAGGAGGAAGCTAAAAAGAAGGCAGAAGAAGAAGCAAAGAAAAAGGCAGAAGAGGAAGCCAAGAGAAAAGCAGAAGAAGAAGCTAAAAAGAAGGCAGAAGAGGAAGCCAAGAGAAAAGCAGAAGAGGAGGAAGCAAAGAGAAAAGCAGAGGAGGAGGAAGCCAAGAGAAAGGCAGAAGAAGAAGAAGCCAAGAGAAAAGCAGAAGAAGAGGAAGCCAGAAAGAAGGCAGAAGAAGAAGCCAAGAAAAAAGAGGAAGAGGAAGCAAGGATAAAGGCAGAAGAAGAAGAAGCCAGAAGAAAGCAAGAAGAAGAAGAAGAGGCAAAAAAGAAAGCAGAGGAGAGTGAACCTGCAAAGGAAGAGGATATAGAAGATATATGGGCTGGTGTAGACGAGGACATGCCTCGAAAAAAGGTAGTACCTGAAGTAGTAGCAGATACTGCAGAAGAGGAGGCACAGCCTGCTGGTGATCAGACAGAGAGCAAGCCAGCAGAAGAGGAGCAAGTAGACCAGGGTCCGGAACCCGTCGTGGAGGAGCCTACCTCGCCAGAGACCCCAGCTCCCACTGAGAAGCCAGAAATAGAAGAAGTGCCAGCTTCAGAAGAAGAATAGCAGAATTATTTCAAGAACTGAAAATACATCCCATTTAAGACACTGACAGAGATGTGTTACTTTTCTAAGTGTGTTTGGTTGTTGTTCTCTTTATTGTAAGATTCTTCTCAGTGGTTTGCTGGAACTGGATGTAGAGTGTACTCTTTCAGAGGTTTTTTGGGTGTCATTCTGTCAAAGTGGCTGTTGCATTTGTGTTGAAAGTGCCCAAAGCACAAATATTTTTTAAGTATTGTGAGTTATGGCTTTTTCCTACATACATATCATTCATTCAGGTTCAACCTTTCCCTGTCTATCACAATGTCACATAATTTATTTGTAATTTTGCATTTAATTTTATCACTGCTAATTTGTTACTGCTGTAAGCTATTCTCTAAAAATCATTGAGGTGAAATGTAATTTTCAGTATGGTTGCTCTATGTAGACAATAAAATGTGTATTTATGCATTTTGGTAATAAATACATTATTTTGTCAGTATAAAAGATAGTTTAGTACACAACAATATTTACTTTCATTCCATCTCATAGCATTGCTGACCTTATTAAACTTCTGGTTACTATTAGAAATGAGCAGAAATAAAATGTACAGATGCATTAGCAAGGCAAAGGTAGTTTATTAATAAACACAAAGAAGTTTGGAGATTAAAACTACAACATATAATTTGAAATTCAGGTATAATGCTCAGTCCTGAAACATCACCCTTCATGCGCTCCTCAGATAAAACATAGAGTAACAATTTTGACTCTTTAAGGAGACATGCTGCTATGAAACAAACTGTACTATGAATTAACATCTAGCAAAAAATACTTAGCATTCAAACACCAAAAACTTTATATTTCTGGTGTATCAAAATCACAAAATAAAATTAACATCAAGATTAATGATTTATGTGTTGAGATACATTATATGAACAGCACAGAGACAGACAAAATATTCTTGAATTAAGCTTTTAAGTGAAGATAGTCATGATGTTCTCGCTGCAGGAAGCATTTGAATACATAAACTGAAACTCTAAATTTCAATTACTTTTGTATAAAATATACATTAAAAGAAGTAAAATACTAAATAATAAAACAAAAAAGTATCAGTCCAATACCCTCATCTTGGTGGTCTCTGAGGGAAAGAAAGATTAAATCAGCCACTCATACACATTAAAATCTACTTCCTAAATAACTGAACAGTAGTTTCAACAACACGTGAAACTTCAGAACCTTATCTACACTCACCTCACTGTTATCTGAAATGAGTAGTAAATCTAGCATTCTGCCTTTGCCAAAGAATAAAACACAATCTGTAACATGTGTAACATCAATAATGGCAGACATCAAACCATGGACATTATTGGGTCTTACCACAAAAAGAGTTAGTGATGATTGTCCTGTGTAGTACCTGATTATAATGCCGTTTCCTTCCATCTCAGTGACTAGAAAGGGGTTTTCCATGGCCAGATCATTCACCTTTCTAAACTTAGTTTATTATGCTGACACTCATTTTCCCAGTCACTCATGACTTTTCTTCTTGACACCTTGGTAATGTAATTAAATGTCAGTTTGTCACAGTGTGCCCTACATGCATATATCTTTTTCTGTTGCACCTGTCAGGTCATGTTTTCGAATGTATCCTAGGATATGGAAGACTGACACCTCATTTACCAGAATTTATAAATGTTGGAAGGTGTCTTCCAAATTGTTTATATTTCCTCTGCTTCGTATACTAGCTGTATTGTTTGCAGAGCCCAAAGGAAATTAGGGCAGATGAGGAATGTCTTCCAACAATAACATCTCAACTGCTCAGAGAGCCTACTGGTGGCTTTGTAGCTTCACACCATGCACAGTAAGCATGTCTAGCATGAGTTTAGGGACACAATGGGAGGATATTCCAGAACAGATACCCTCAAATTCAGAGCCACCAGAGAATAGTATAAATAAAATCACCGTGTCATTCTCAGATAGGAGGGGGTCATCAATAAGTAATGCAGCACATTTTTTTCTGAAAGCAGGTTGATTTTATTCAGGATTCCTATACACCATATTATTCCCCACTCTTTTGGCTACAAAATCCAGTTTTTCAACATAATCTCCAGTCAATGCGATGGCCTTATGCCACCTTACTCAAGGGCCTTTATGCCCACATAATACCACTCTGCTGCTCCATGTCAGAGCCAATGTCTTGCTGCATCAGTAACCACCTCATCAAACATGTACTATTTCCCATGGAGTGTGTCCTTCATAGGGTGAAACAGATGGAAGTCAGAAGATGATCGAGGCAGTAGGGTGGTTGAGGAAGAACAGTCTGATGAAGATACTTGAGTTCCTCTTGGGTGTGCAGACTTGTGTGAGGCCTTGTGTTTCATGAAGCAGGATAAGTCTGTTTGCATTTTTGCAGCAATAAACATGCTGAAGTTGTTCCGGGAGTCACAGCTGTTTGTAGAAGGCTGGCATGCAGGAGACTGGACAACTTTGCGTGACCTTATCGCGATGACAATAGATGTTTCGCCCAGTGACTCACCATGCTTCTGCTCACTGCCAGCTCTCTGTGGACATTATGCAAGTTCCTAATAAATATATATGATGGTCTGGTTTCCCACCGAAAGAAACTCGGTGACAGTCTCTGCCTGGAATGCAGTACCATTACAGACGCCTTTTTGAAGGCTCTGTATAGCACTGGCATTTATTGGAACTTCATGAAACTATAGGGGCAGAAGTGGGAATATTCCACAATGTCTCACAACAAATTCCACATTTTTTCAACTGAAACTGACAGAGAAACAAATTGTGTTGTATTACTTATTGAACGCCACTCATATTTATACTGATACAGTTAGCAACATACTCAGGCATACAGGATTTTCTTGCTGAGCCTTAAATTGTATTGCCATAGACAAGTAATACTTACATCAGATTGGCTTCACAAGGGAGGAAAAAAGTAAAGAAACTAGGGTTTAATGTTGCAGCAGTGACAATACCATTAAGCACAAGCTCTGAGTTCCCTAAATAGCCAAGATGGCAGTCTGCTCGTCTATCTATACAACTGTAATGTTAAGCTTGGAAGCCAAACATTTTTGTTGATTTTACCCAAATTCTCGGCGGACAGTACTGCAGTGTTGCTGAAGGTGAGCAAATATAAGGAGGACAATAGATTGTACTCTTGCTGTTCCATTAGTAGTCACCACCTATATCTACATACAAACTCTGTAAACCACTGTGGAAACAAACTTCTCTTTCCCCATGACAACACAAGGCCTCACACAAGTGCACGTCTGAGAGGAGCTCACAAATATTCATTGAACTGTTCTTCCTCAACCACTCTACAGCATGGATCTTGCACCTTCCAGCAGAGGACACTTAGCATGGTACAATATATTAGAGCTTCAACTTGTCCCAGCTGCATATGGTGAACAAGAAGAATGGTGACTTAGATGCCTCTGTGCATTCTGTAATTAGTATACATTATTGAGGAAGCTCAAGAACATATCTAGATTTTTTTTGGCCAGTAAATAGTACATGCTAGTTCAGTGTATCTACAACTGTAGTAATCACTTGAAAACAAATTACAGCACCAAATCCAATTTTATTTTCTAACACCATGACTGGTTTCATCTTCTGAGGTCATTTCAAGTGGTTGTGAATCTAATATCATGGGGATGTATACATGCGGTCTGCATCTGTGTACTTCCATGATGTAAGTTCATAACCAGTTGAAAATGTCCTTGACAGATGGAACCAGTCAAGGTGCTAGAAAATAAAATTGCAACTGCTTCTGTACTTTGTTCACAAGTTATATCTACATTCTTCACTTAATAATGATTCCTGAAATTTTGAAACTAGGCTTTTGTGGAATAATGAGCATCTATCTTCAAATGTCTGACAATTCAATTTATTCAGCAGTTCTGTGACACTCTCCTGTGTGTCAAACAAACCTGTGATCATTCATATTGTTCTTCTTTGTAGATGTTCAGTATCCCTGCTTGTTCTATTTGCTATTGTGCACACACACTTGATCAATATTCTAAGCTGGAGCACACAAGTGATCTGTCAGTAGACTTTTTTGTAAACTGACTGCATTTTCCCAGTATCCAGTCATCAAACTGAAATCTACCAATCTGACTCACTAATACTGCAGTCATAGGATAATACTTTTCTGAATTTCATCAAGTGTACAATTTTACATTCCTGGAGATTTAAAACAAGCTGTCAATATTTGCACAATTTTGAAATCTTATCAAGATCTGACTGGATGTTTGTGCAGTTGCTTCCATAGTACTTCATTGTAAATAACTGCATCATCTGCACAAATTCTGGAATTACTGTTAATATTGCCTGCCAGGCCTTTAATTTACAATATGAATAACAAGGGTCCTAACATGCTTTCCTGGGACATGCTCAACATTGTTTCTATTTCTGTTGATAACTTGTCATCCAAGATAACTCCTTACCAAGAAACGCCCAATCCAGTCCCAAATTTTGTTCAGTATCTCATATAATCATGCCTTTTTTAATAATCATTGATGTGGTGCTGACTCAAATGTTTTTCAGATGTCAAGAAATACTGCAACTACTTGATCCATGGCATTCAGAATTTCATATGAGAAAATTGCAAGTTTAGGTTTTAATTACTGATGTTTTGAGAATCTGTTCTGCTTGGCATGGAGGTCTCTCTCTTCCTTTTTTTAACTTCATTATGTTTGAACTCAGAATATGTTTAGGATTATACAATAAGTGGACATCAGTGAGATATGACAGTAATTTTGTGGATCAGTTCTGCTACCTGTCTTGTACAGGCAGGTTACTCACAACACTCATAAGCATCTAAAAATTCTCAAAAAATATATATTTCATCACGTAAACACACAATGAATCAATGGGAAATGATTGCTTTTGAACAAGGATACTGGTGCAAAAATTTTTCAAGAAGCACAAATGTTGTTCACCATTAATGATACAGTAAAAATTTTGTGTGGCAATTGCATATGTCAAAAAGTACACAATTTCTGGCACAATCAGTGAGAGATAATGGTAAAACAGCACAAACAGTACAACATTATAATTTTGAATCATCTGGCACATGCAGTGTCAGATAAAGGGAACTCTGGAAGTCAGGAGGTACATTGTAAATAAATGTGTGAAATACATAAACTTTTTACTTACCTGAATTTGTTGTACCTTCTACACTAGTGTGCTAAAGGTGAGAGGTTGCTTACTAGATTCAGCACAGATGTTAGCTAGAGGGCTGGTTCACTGAGCATTTGTACCTAACAGTGTTCCAGTATTCCATCATGATAGACAAAAAAGATTTCCACAGTGGGCCATAAATAGTGCAGCTGTAGAAAAGTTGGACTTCAGTCATTGACCTGTAGACACAATACCTCTCTAAACAATCACTTAGGAATTTACAGTGCTTTGTTGCAATTCCTTTGAGATCTCAGAGGTGTTGTAGTCAGTTCAGTGTACTGTCAGAAATAACACCCGCAAGTCTTATAGCATTTCTACCACTCAGAACTTTATTGTAGGTCACTAGAAAATGAAGATGAATATTCTTACATGTTTTTGTTGATGATGTCAGTCTTGTGTTAAATTATGAAACATACTTTATGTGTACATATTATGACCTTTTTGGAGAACAAGAAACTTATATGTAAGAATAAGCATTGCTTCTGCAAACAGAGAGCTTGTGAAACTAGCCCACTCTGTTCATTCATGTGATTCAGAGTGTTGTGGATAGCAGCAACCAGGTTGACGTCATGTTACTTAACTTAAAGAAGCCATTGATACAGTTACACACTGCCAATCAGTGAACAAAATACAAACTTGTAGAATAATGGGCCAACTTTGTGAATGGTTTCAGAACTTCACAGCTGACAGATCTCAATGAGATGAAATCACCAGAGGTAAAAGCAACCTCGAGAGTATCTAATGGGAATGTTAAAATTGATAATTGTGATATATATGGTAAATAAAATGATAAAATATGAATCTCCATTGGGTTGTTCACTTTTAATTATATTTTACATAGGAAAATTCCAATGCCAGAAAACCAGTGAAGTAGAGGAGGAATTACTGAGGACTGATGCTCGATGAGGAAGTGAAAGTTGACCTTCAACATCAATAAATGTAAAATGCTGTGTATAAATTGGTGGAAAGACCCATTAGCTGATAAATCACTGGAAATAGTGATCACTCTAACACATTAGATATGTTCATTCAGAGTGAGCTAAAATGGGACTACCACAGGAAACTAGAAATAGAAAAAGCAAATTCCAGGTAGAGACCCACTGGAAAAATTCTAAGGAAATGTTATTCACCTGTGAAAGCAAAACCATCATTGACTGATTCTTGAGTGCTGCTGATGAATCTGTGGCACTTACTAAACAGGATTGACAGGAAAGATCCAAAGAAGAGTGCAGCTTCTCATTGTGGGTTCATTTAATCAGGATGAGAGTATTACAAAGATGCTTATCAAAGTCCAGTGACAGACACTTTGAGAAAGGTATTGTGCACAATGGAGAGGTTTCTTGTTAAAATTCTGAAAGCAGACATTTCATGAACAGTCAAGCAAGATATTACTTTATGACCATGATGGGAAAATAAAATGCTTACCAAGAGTTGTTCTTCCCATGTAATTTTCATGATTAAAACAGGGAAGGGAGGAAATATTAGTGGTACCCTCCACCCTACATCATAATGGGCTTGTGGAGTGTAGATGTAGATAAAGATGTGACAGAATGATAGTAAAATGGTAACATGGACAACTAAAACGAGTGCAGAATGATTTTTAAGAAAATTTCAATCACAGGACATTCTACCAGTTTCACCAGAGTCTGGGTTCTATACTCGACAAAGAAATTTGGTAATCGTAGAGGACAATTGACACACAGGTAAATCATTCACAGATAAGTGGCATTTAATCTTGCTTCTTAAGGGGAATGTTATGTTATTAATAGGAACCACAATAAGTAACACTAAACAATTTTAGATGATTCCATTCTCTTGGATGATGGGTCAAAGTATGTTCTGCAGCAACTAAAGTCTTAAACACAGAAGAATCACAACAGGATGGATAGTTTGCTCCTGAGTATACAGCCACGGAGATGTTATAATGTAGTGTACATGCAGGTGGAAGCATACACACCTAACAGATCAAGAATTACCAATATAAAAGGCTGTTTGTTCAAGAATGCCTCTTTTGTAACTTAAAGAGTACAGTAGTACTTTCTGAAGCCACAATGGAAGTAACTAAAGAGATCCTTGGATAACAAAAATGGTTCAAATCGCTCTAAGCATTATGGGACTTAACATCTGAGGTCATCAGTCCCATAGACTTAGAACTACTTAAACCTAACCAACCTAAGGACATCACACACATCCATGCCCGAGGCAGGATTCGAACCTGCGACCGTAGCAGCCATGTGGTTCTGGACTGAAGCACCTAGAACCGCTCAGCCATCATGGCTGGCTCCTTGGGTAACAGAATCCAGGTGTGACTGTAGTTGACATCCTTTCAAGGGACTTCCTTTCACAGCTTGCAATGGCAATATCACAATACGCAGTCACGTTTATATGGTGCTTTGCTATTAAATGATGAAGACGGTAACTGACACCTCTTTCAATGAATGATTCACAACAGCGCACATTGTGGTGTAGCAAGCTTAGTAACTGGTTGGTGATGTGAGGTCCCAGACTCAATCTTAACCTCTTACTAATATTTTTAATTCAGTATTTAGCTTCTTGAAGAATCCAGAAGGATGTTATTAATTAAAGATGCTGATTATTCTATAAGATTAAATGTTTTCTACGAACAGAAGTGTTCATCTCTTGAGGAAGCAACTCAACTATATCTTTTCATTGTGTTTGGGTAATAATCCTACTTTTAGTGTTACATATGAACATTCATTGATTTATGGATGAGTCTGGTGAATATATGCCAATATCTTATTAAAATGTTTCCATGAGGATCTCCTCTCACTGAGGACTTAGTTGTTGCAGTATGGATGTTATAAGCCTTATGGTGCCATTTCACAAGCTGTGCCAGGTCCATTTTGACAACAAGAAAGATATGGGATACTGTTTAATACTAACTGAAATCCAACCTATTCCTAACTACCGCAGCCCCACAACCTCAAAAAGTACATTCTTGGACGAAATTAGATGTTAAGCCATTCAATAAATATATGGCATTCCAGATTTGGCTGTTTGAAGTTATGGTCCATGCGGCTTTGGTAGTGGACCCTGAGTTTGGAATACACTTCTAATAATATCAAAATATACAGCATCAACAATGATCTCTTAGAATTTAATGTAACTTCTTGTCATATGAGACTGCTAAATTTCCCCAATATGTGTTGGTAAAAGAGAGTCTTAGCACGGTAACAGGGGAAAATTACAGTACTGTTTAAAAAAGGGTATAAAAGTAACTACTAGAGTTACAGACAAATTATCCTGCGGATGCAGATGCAGAATATAAAACTTATGTTAGGATCTTGAACAGTAGGTTAAGGGTAAAATAAGAGAGTTTATTATGTAAAGAATAATAATGGAATTTTGTTTCTTGGATATCAACAAAACACACTGGATTTGCCATGAAACAGGTCCCTGAAAAATATAAATGTTAACCAAGATAGAATTTATTGACTTTGAAAAAGTATTTTATAGATTAAAAGAGAATAACTCTAGAATACAATGAAGAAGACAGGGTACCCATTTCATTTAGTGAAAATGATAAGACGCTCCCTCTCTATCTCTCTCCCTCTGCTAGCTGTTAAAATTGTAATACCGTGAAGGCAGAATGTAACAAATGGTGAATTGACATAAAATGTACATGTTTGCAAATGATTAGCATTACATAGGTAGAAGTAACATCATCTACATTCTGTAAATAAGGAAATATTATGTAGTGGGCTTCTGATTCACAAATCCCATTTAAATGTTAGTTATTTGTAAGATGATCATTTTGTTCTTTGTGTAAAAAGGAGAAATGGCTGGTAGCATGTGTCAGAATTCAACAGTGAGAGAATCCTGGCCTACTGATACTTTAGTTTATTGTTGCAAGATCATACTGCTTGTGAGGATCCAATGACTGTCATGCAGATATGGAACTGATGGGTTCAGGAAGGCCATACTCAACACCATGCAGGATCTCAGCAGCTCAGTGTTTTAGTGAGTGGGGAGGGGAGGGGAGGGGGATCATCTACAGCCTCAACATCTTTTGAGAATGAAAACATGGTTCAAGTAGGCTGTCTTCTATTTATTATCCATACAATTTCCTAGTTTCAGCTCCAGGTCATTTTCGAGCACAGCTGGGGGATTAAGGTACACTACTGGCCATTAAAATTGCTACATCATGAAGATGACATGCTACAGATGCGAAATTTAACCGAGAGGAAGAAGATACTGTGATATGCAAATTATTAGCTTTTCAGTGCATTCACACAAGGTTGGCACCGGTGGCGACACCTACAACGTGCTGACGTGAGGAAAGTTTCCAACCGATTTCTCATACATAAATAGCAGTTGACCAGCATTGCCTGGTGAAACGTTGATGTGATGCCTTATGTAAGGAGGAGAAATGCGTACCATCACATTTCCGACTTTGATAAAGGTCAGATTGTAGCCTATGGTGATTGCGGTTTATCATATCGCGACATTGCTACTCGCGTTGGTTGAGATCCAATGACTGTTAGCAGAATATGGTATCAGTGGGTTTAGGAGGGTAATATGAAACGCCGTGCTGGATCCCAACAGCTTCGTATCACTAGCAGTCGAGATGACAGGCATCTTATCCACATGGCTGTAACCGCTCGTGCAGCCATGTCTCAATCCCTGGGTCAACAGATGGGGTCATTTGCAAGACAACAACCATCTGCACGAACAGTTTGATGACGTTTGCAGCAGCATGGACTATCAGCTCGGATCACAGACAGGAGTGCCTGCGATGGTGTACTCAATGATGAACCTGGGTGCACGAATGGCAAAACGTCATTTTTTTGGATGAATCCAGTTTATGTTTACAGCATCATGATGGTTGCATCTGTGTTTGGTGGCATCATGATGAATGCACATTGGAAGTGTGTATTCGTCATCGCCATACTGGCGTATCACCCGGTGTGATGGTATGGGGCGCCATTGGTTACGCGTCTTGGTCACCTCTTGTTTGCATTGATTGTACTTTGAACAGTGGATGTTACATTTCAGATGTGTTATGCCCCATGGCTCTACCCTTCATTTGATCCCTGCGAAACCCTACATTTCAGCAGGATAATGCACGACTGCATGTTGCAGGTCCTGTACGGGCCTTTCTGGATACAGAAAATGTTCATCTGCTGCCCTGGCCAGCACATTCTCCAGATCTCTCACCAATTGAAAATGTCTGGTCAATGGTGGCCGAGGAACTGGCTTGTCACAATACGCCAGTCACTACTCTTGAAGAACTGTGATATCATGTTGAAGCTGCATGGCCAGCTATGCCTGTACACGCCATCCAAGCTCTGTTTGACTCAATGTGCAGGTGTATCAAGGTCATTTTTATGGCCAGAGGTGGTTGTTCTGGGTACTGATTTCTCAGGATCTATGCACCCAAATTGCGTGAAAATGTAATCACATGTCAGTTCTAGTATAATATATTTGTCCAATGAATACCAATTTATCATCTGCATTGCTTCTTGGTGTAGCAATTTTAATGGCCAGTAGTGTAAATGCTTGAAAATGATCCACAGTTGGAACTGGCCAAATGCATGGATAACAAAAAGAAGACAGCCTTGTTGGAGCATGTTTTCATTCTCAAAATTCTTCTACGTGTTGTGTAGTATTGTACAGCTATGTGACATACCTGTTGTTAGGAAATGAGTTTGTATGCAGTAACACAAGTATCCACACTGGTAACGTTAT
Organism: Schistocerca americana; assembly: GCF_021461395.2. NCBI lineage: Eukaryota > Metazoa > Arthropoda > Insecta > Orthoptera > Acrididae > Schistocerca > Schistocerca americana. The sequence continues at coordinate 223,578,122 of NC_060119.1, forward strand.
GACATCTGGAGCACTTCAGATTGTCAGCATGGTGGCAATTATTGTGGCCTCCATTGATGCATAGTGGAGAGAGGATACTAACAGTGATGCACCCAACAACAAAACTGGACTCAGGTATGACACCATGCCATCTGTACAGACAAGTCCAGGTGATACCTACAGTGTCAAAATGTATGTATTCATGTAAAGAGGATTCAGGTTAACAACTCTTGGCATATTCCATTTGTCATTGTCATACCGGCTAACACAAGGTGTGATGGTATTGGATGCCACTGTGTACTCAACATGATCATCTCTTGTTCCCCGAGTTGGTAATTTGGACATGAGTCATTACGTTTCTGACTTCCTTGAAGTAGATTGTTCGTTTGTTGCCCTGTCAAACATATTCTCAACAATGGTCATCCATTGGAAGCACCTGGTCAGGGGTTGTGGAGAGGTTGGCATAGCACCACTCAGCAGCCAATAAAATTGAGCAGCTCTAACACAGAGCTCATGCAGCATAAAATGGCATACCTGTGCTACATCAAAGCTTAATGCCTGTAGTGTCAACAGCCAACATCACATCAGTGCTTCGAAGATGCCTAACAAACGGAGGACAATTTTCTGGAAAACAGACAGTCATGATCCAATTGTTCATTATGTAGCAGAGCAAACTGGGATGTGTTTCCTTCAAGATTGCTAAATGTCCGTTCAATCAACTAACAGTAATTATTTCCTATTCCAGTCACATTGTTGAAACATAAACAGACATTGTTACCACATTGCTGATAAAGTTAGAAAAATAACCCATAGAAATCCTTAAAGTATTCTTGCAGTTAATTTCCAAAACATGGTAGAAATGACAGCACTTAATTAGTTTCTGAGTAATTAACACCCTTACGTGTTGCATGTTTATTTAGCTATTTATTCAGTTTTCATCATGAAAAGGCTTATTTCTTTGGAAATTCTTATTGTACCATAAAGTTCAGACCAAAACCAATTTTTCTGCACTATTCAATTAAATGGAGATGAAAAATTCTAATTTTGAATTATATAAATTATGTATTTAACAATGTGAAAATTTAGTAGCCATTTTTTAAAAGTTATATAAGCACTGCACCTGAAGCCATTTTTGGAGTCAGTCTGTTTCAAAATTTCAAACATGGAACCCGTTTCAGTCAAAAAAGTAATAATATAATGGTGCAATGATGTGTCGTCATGAATAAGAAGATGGACAGTGAAGTAGAACAATTGGCAATGATTACTGAGTAACTAAAAAGTGCCACACGTATTGTTCATTTGAGTAAGACTGTTTGCAGGTTGGTTAGGTTATACTGCACAGTGACAATTCTTGTACAATCAGAAGGTATGGTATGTGTATGCCTGGTAAATGAGATTTAATGATGCAATTAAAACATAGACTGGCCATAACTGGTTCAGTGTCATTTATGTAAGTAAAACCAATGAATCCAAATGTGTGTGTGTTGACAGCACTATTGGATGTAGATAGTGCTGTACCAACCCACAGTTACAGCCAATTTTTCACTGTGGTTGCTGCCACTAAGGAACTACAAAGTGATATATGACCGGGTACATCACAACAAGGAGGTGGCCCAAGTATCGCTAGAGACCACAGGTCACACAGACATATTCTCTCCCGCAGGACACATGATTGAAAATTGGCGTGGCTGTATCCCAGTGCCGAGTGGTATTTAGAGCAGCACTCAGGCCAGCCCAGACCAGTTCACTCTGAGTGAATTTCCTGGAACAAGTACCGATTCTGCAAGGATTCCGTCAATCAGGATTCTCATTTGAGAACCACCTCACAACCTTGGGAGCTGCCAGCTGTGTTTTTAAAATATTTGTGGCCTCTCACTGAAGGAGACGGGAACTCTGCCATTGTGGCTGAATTGTGAACTTGTAAAATTTCCTATTTAACTTCAAACAGCTAGACAGTGGACTTAGACAATTTTACTCCCCATGGGACTTTGACTTTTATAAAGTGTGTGTTTAAGAAACTTAAATTTAGCGATAATCTAATACCAGAGGTATTATTGTTTTATTTCAAAAAGTGACCCATTCTGTGATTTGTTTCAATCCACTTCAGATTATATGTGCTTGGATAAAGAAACTTGTTCAATCACAGCTACCTAGATTTGTTTTGTGCCACAATTAGTAAGTATACCAACCTGTATTTGTCACCTAAGCTCACTTCAGCTCAATGCCCAGCTGGGTTGTTGCTATCTGAGGTGACAGTTCTGTGCACTAAATTTTGCATCCTGTACACCCCCAAATCACCTACAGATTTAATCATGTATTCTTATTACTATACTGTATGCAGAATATAAATAAAATTTCATTATTTGATAACCTTCCTGGTTTTGTATGGTCAGCACCGTTCATACCTCAACAATCTCATCCTGGGATTTGAGTGATCTGCCATTCTCCTGTAAACCTCCCTAATCTATCGCTCACTCATACCCAACCAAGGAACTAATACTTCCAAAAGCTACAATAATTTCGTGTGTTTTTGTGTGTATCTATTGGTAACACTAAAAATTTCGTCTTCTGAAGATAAGTAAGGTCAGAAGTTCAGTCATATAACTGAATCGATAGTTTGAAGAGGAGAATGAATCTGAAACCTCCTTGCTGGGGAAGTGCAAAAAAGTTTCTCCTGTTCTTATTTTTAATTTTGTCTTAACCAGGCAGTTACAGGAGATTCCTTACATTAACCTCCTATCTTAGTACCTCCAAAAAATGAATTGGATTTTCCTGAAGAATGCAACATCACACTACAAACTGAACAAACTGAGGATTTATCCCCTTCTTCAAACTGATTATGAATTAGGTATTAAAACTTCTTATTACACTGTAAATAGCTATATTTTCACAAAACATTCATAATATGATGTATACAGGAAACGTATACACTATTCACAGGTTTTGAAAGCATTATCTATGAAATTTGTACTACTGTAGTAGGCATGGGCTTCGTGTCTATCTTGGCCACAATAATACGTTCACTATGCTGTTTGTAATAGCTTACCCGCACTCCTATCATTTTATTCATTATTAAACCTACTCCTGCATTACCCCTATTTGATTTTGTATTTATAACCCTGTATTCACCTGACCAGAAGTAATTGTTCCTCCTGGCACCGAACTTCACTAATTCCCACTATATCTATCTTTAACCTATCCATTTCCCTTTTTAAATTTTCTAACCTACCTGCCCGATTAAGGGATCTGACATTCCACGCTCTGATCCATTGAATGCCAGATTTCTTTTTCCTGATAACGACGTCCTCCTGAGTAGTCCCCGCCCGGAGATCTGAATGGGGGACTATTTTACCTCTGGAATATTTAAGCACTGAAAGACCTGAGTCAAAGCAAGGCCCCGGGAGTAGACAACATTCCATTAGAACTACTGACAGCTTTGGGAGAGCCAGTCCTGACAAAACTCTACCTTCTGGTGAGCAAGATGTACGAGACAGGCGAAATACCCTCAGACTTCAAGAAGAATATAATAATTCCAATCCCAAAGAAAGCAGGTGTCGACAGATGTGAAAATTACCGAACTATCAGTTTAATAAGTCACAGCTGCAAAATACTAACATGAATTATTTACAGACGAATGGAAAAACTGGTAGAAGCGGACCTCGGGGAAGATCAGTTTGGATTCCGTAGAAATGTTGGAACACGTGAGGCAATACTGACCTTACGACTTATCTTAGAAGAAAGATTAAGGACAGGCAAACATACATTTCTAGCATTTGTAGATTTAGAGAAAGCTTTTGACAATGTTGACTAGAATACTCTCTTTCAAATTCTAAAGGTGGCAGGGCTAAAATACAGGGAGCAAAAGGCTATTTACAATTTGTACAGAAACCAGATTGCAGTTATAAGAGTCAAGGGGCATGCAAGGGAAGCAGTGGTTGGGGAGGGAGTGAGACAGGGTTGTAGACTCTCCCTGATGTTATTCAATCTGTATATTGAGCAAGCAGCAAAGGAAACAAAAGAAAAATTTGGAGTGGGTATTAAAATCCAGGGAAAAGAAATAAAAACTTTGAGATTCGCTGATGACATTGTAATTCTGTCAGTGACAGCAAAGGATTTGGAAGAGCAGTTGAATGGAATGGACAGTGTCTTGAAAGGAGGATATAAGATGAACATCAACAAAAGCAAAACAAGGATAATGGAATGTAGTCGAATTAAGTCGGGTGATGCTCAGGGAATTAGATTAGGAAATGAGACACTTAAAGTAGTAAAGGAGTTTTGCTATTTGGGGAGCAAAATAACTGATGATGGTCAAAGTAGAGAGGATATAAAATGTAGACTGGCAATGGCAAGGAAAGCATTTCTGAAGAAGAGAAATTTGTTAACATCGAGTAAGGATTTAAGTGTCAGGAAGTCGTTTCTGAAAGTATTTGTATGGAGTGTAGCCATGTATGGAAGTGAAACATGGACAATAAATAGTTTGGACAAGAAGAGAATAGAAGCTTTCGAAATGTGGTGCTACAGAAGAATGTTGAAGATTAGGTGGGTAGATCACGTAACTAATGAGGAGGTATTGAATAGGATTGGGGAGAAGAGAAGTTCGTGGCACAACTTGACTAGAAGAAGGGATCGGTTGGTAGGACATGTCCTGAGGCATCAAGGGATCACAAATTTAGCATTGGAGGGCAGCGTGGAGGGTAAAAACCGTAGAGGGAGACCAAGAGATGAATGCACTAAGCAGATTCAGAGGGATGTAGGTTGCAGTAGGTACTGGGAGATGAAGGAGCTTGCACAGGATAGATTAGCATGGAGAGCTGCATCAAACCAGTCTCAGGACTGAAGACCACAACAACAACAACAACAACAACAATATCTATGAAATTTATTATGAAAGTCATTATTGTCCTTCAATTTCACTGTACTCTGCAGTAAATGTTGCTGATATCACTAGCATTTCTCCATAAAATGTTCTGTATTCATACAGAATGTGTGTAACTAACTTGTGCACATTCTGGATCGTCTTGTCTCATACAGGAATTTTTCTATTATATACTATTTCTGCTGGAATGTGAGGCATTCCTGTGTTGTTCATTTGCAGCAAGAAAGTGTTTTTCACCACGCTATCAATGAACTCAGATGCAGTTGTATAACTTTTAATTAAGAAGAACTTTCAGCAGAGATTCTGAAGCCTGTCTTTCTTCTTGAGGACTGAATCAAATCAGTATATGATTGTGGTGAGTAAATTATGTTTAGTTGTCTGATTTCCCTGTTCACAGTGCCAAAATTTTGGTTACATTGAAGAAAGGAAAGCCCTCACAATGGGAAGTATGATAAATCTTCTCTCCTCCATAGTCTTTTCTGAAGATTTAACAGGAGTTAGATTACAATAAACTTTTTAGTTTACTTTAGAGTTGACTCCAATTCTTCTTGTCTAGGGGTCTGATTCTTGGAGCTGAAATCCTCACATTTTAGATGCTCATGGCTGAATTGAGCTAAACAGTTTTGAAGATTGTTGTTGCAGAGTTTTTGTTTTTACATTAATTTATTTTGTCACATTTTATTATATCACACAGTCTTTTGAATTTTCACATTTACAAAGCTGAAATTGCGTTGTTCACCCATAATACTAAAATACTTCCAATCATGTCCAAGGCATGCTTACTACTCTTTCATTCTGGGTAATAACCATATTCCAAAAGGTTCACAATTTTTCTTGGCTGGTGAATTTCTATTATTTTCGATTATTATTTCATAAATGAATCCAGAAATAAACATAATAAACAATACTAGATCATGTAATTAATAACATAAATTTTAAAAGTCCCAAATAATTCATAATTTCAACTGTTTCGAAAAAAAAGAAAAATAACTATACATTCAGAGATAGTCCTTATTGATTGTAACATTGAAAAAAAGTAATTCCTTTTCATAAATTTCAGCTTGAAATATAACATATTGTGTATAAAATTATATGAAAGTTTTTGGAAAAACAGCTGGGATAATACTGACCTGCTCAAAATTTGATAAATAATACTGGTATTGACAACTACTGTTGAGGAAAAGTAATGCTAGAGGAGGATGTCCCATTATGATATCCCCCTCACATAGTATTGAATCAATGTGTTTCCAATATTTTGTGACCTAATATAAGATTTGCCAAATGGAATACAAAATAATGCCAAAAAGATAGAATACATATGTAAAGAAGTATCTGATACGTAACATAAAATGTAAGAAAAATACCTACTATACAAGTCATAATCTACACATATATGAGGACATGGCATTCAGATTTTCAGATCTTTGAAACATTCTGCCGCAAGACAAATGGTACAAAGTCAAAACTACAACATTACAACACTAAACTATAGAAATAAATGCGGACTCAATGTAAATTACTAGAATACAAATTGCAAGTTTACATCTATAAAGTCACACCTTCAAGATCATCAAAAAATAGGAAAAATTCAGAGCCTAAGTGTACGACGAGTGAGCCAACTTGAAAAACTCACGACAAAGGGCACAGACCAGAAAAATATACTCAATCATAAGTAGGAGTATAGTGCAAAACCAATCATCCACATAAACCAGAGAATATAAGGATATGTTGACTCATGAAAGGAGAAAATAATGAAAAAATATATTAGGGCTTATGCTTACGATGTAAGGACCAACCCATGAATCCAAACCACACTAGGTACACACCTGCAGAAATGTTTTTGACACAACAAAATGAATGAAGTTCATAATCATACATTAATAAGTTCAATCATATGTAACGCGATGTCCAGGGATACCCAAACTGAGTTAAGCATGAATTCGCACACAACTCAAGTTCCAATGAGATACAATAATGCAGTACTCGGGATACATACATGTAATTAGAGTCATAAATAGCTTTGAACGATGATATAATCAAGTAGCTTGAGGACCAAAAACAGTGTGTGAAATTCGAAATGTATACATCTTGTTATACTGTGCATACTCGATTCATGATCACAATTGTAAACGTCTTCCACACTACTTGCTAATTGTTCATACAAAAAAACCTACGTATGTAGAAGCCTAGAAGGTTAATATACAATTGATAAAAGAAATAAATACTGAGTGTTGAGATAAGAAAATTCATTGAAATGTATCACTACTAACCTAACAGTGCCTAATTTTATCAGATTCTGATAATTATTTACAGCATGGTTCATAGAATGTACTCTTGAACTTTTTAGGTTTACACATTTCTGTGTTGAACATAATAATCATCAGACATAGAACATCAACCTTCCACAGCATTATTTATAGTTACATAATGTATTGGGAAGTTAATTCCCCTACTTAAAAAAACCTCATTTATGTGAAATAACACTGTCCATAGCAGTGACTACTTTTCTAAACAAATAGTACCACGAATTTTTCATATAGGATAATTTCTTGGCTAACAATTTACAAATTTCAGTCACATGACTGGTGTAGCTGAAAGATGCTTGAGTACCTTACCCAGCACCTATGATCTCTTGTAAGTTGATTGCACCAGCAAGGGTGCAGCAAAACAGGAGTGTGGGAGTGGATCCCTCCACATCTTTCAGTTTCCTTCCTAGACTTCTCACCACATGCTCCAACGGATAGGTAACTTCGTGTCTAGCTTTCACATTGAATCCTGAAGCATTGTTTTGTGTTCTAAGTATGCTGTTCAATACCTCCCTGACATCACAAGGCATATGTTTTGCTTATCTATATTGAAAAAATAAGTATACAGGGTTCACATCAGAATGGACTAAAAAGTGTACACATATGAAACTTTAAGATACTATTCCTAATATTTACAGTACATATTAATAAAACAAATCTTCATTCAATTTACCACAAGACCCATGACTTTATCCAAAAGAGTTCATGACAATTAAATTTAATTATTCTCTGCAGAGTACACAGGAACAATAATAATATTTAACACTAACAGCATTCTAAGATAAGAAATTTATTACTAGATGTTTAATGGCATTGTCCTATTTCAAAACTGTAAAAGGACCTACTCATTTAGTCCTACGGTATATATGTATCAAATTCTAAAGCACAAATTTATTACAAAACAGAATTAAATAGTTGTAAGAGCCTGGAAATATAGTGCATATTTTCTGCCAAAGGATCACTATGCATCCATGTTCAAAGGTCTCGTCTTCTATACTAAAAGTAAACAGTACCTGAGATTTAACCAATCTGCTTTGCTTGCCAGTAGTTCCTCTTATCTTTACACCTGCAATGGACATTCCCACAAAATTCTTACTATACATGATCTTGTCCCTAAATTGTTCAGATATACCATAAATATGACTACCTGTATCAATCAAACAGTTGCCTTCTCAGTGATTTTAATGTAAGGACACCCAAAATCTAAATTATCCTCTCCGTTGTCAGACACTTCACAAAAAAGATCACTTTCAATTTCATCAAATGCTACATCCACACTGGGTTCACAAGGTTTTATCAATTTTACAGGTATTATAGTATTACTCTGCTTACTCATGTTGTGAGGTAAAGATTGAACACAATGAATAGATTCCATGGCACAACTAACATCGCTTGTTACTGAAGGAACACAAAACACATTAATGTCAAAATTACACTTCCTACTTAGATCCTCTTTCACTTCATTCCACTAATTGGGATAAAAATTCTGACTAACCACAGCTAACTGATTCCAGAATGCACCTTTATCTATGTTATCATCACTCTGATTCCAAACAAACTTCAAAAAGTTTTGGCTTTTATTCTCCAGGCTCACAGATACCTCACCTTTACTGTTTGGATCATTACTCTGCATGACATTAATGAAAAAGTGTTTTCACTGTACTGGTATTCTGTGACCCTCACTTACAACATCACATACAACACTTATCTTATCTGCATTGTCAACATCATTTAAAAATAACTGTGAAACTTCATTACCCTTAAACTCCACAAATACCTGATATTCATCATCATCATATTCCTCCAAAATTACTCCATGAACATCATCTCTAATTACAAGTCTCATCTCCATCAAAGTCATTTAGCTCACCTACATTCATTTGCAATAAGCCACCAATCTCAGACTTACCAACCTCAGTTGCTTCACATCTCTCATTCACATTTACATAAAAAATACCACCTAGTTCAGATCCAGTACAGTCATCACCAGATTTAAATACATCAATAACACTGTTTTCTACCCAAGAGAAGAAATCATTAGTACATACTACATCAAAATTCTCACTACCCTCACATTCTGGTTTGTGATTAGCACTTACATTTTCTAACTCTGACAACCCATTTTTTAGCTCTGATACTGGATTACTAAGTTGATCTATCTGATCTCATACTCTGTCCATTTTGCTACTGTTTTCATTTCTTATTTCAGTTAAAATATCATTAACTGCTGTAAATTTGCAATTGTTATCTGTCTTCATTTCCTCCAGTTTTGCCAAAATTAACTGCAAAAAAACAGTTTTTAATGTTTTTTATTAACTATGATTTCACTCAGCTCAAACAGGCCCTGACTGGATTCTGCAGCTTTCATTTCTACCTCACTTTTGCTTTCGCCCTATTCATTTTTTTTAACAAGCACATGAGTCCACAAACAAAATTAAATTCACAAATAGTTTATACTTATCTGTCCTTTTTGATGTTCCTGGTTGTGGTTGCAAGGCCTTCACTTTCATTTGATCTGGTCCGTCATTATTGGTAGTAATTCATCACTGTTAGTGTTATTTGCTTTATTGGGCAGCATTTGGTTTTTTGCTCCATGTGATCAAAAATTTCAAAAACTGACAAAATAAAGCACGTTCTGTGACAGACAAAACTTCATTATTAGTCAATTAATCACTGACAATGCCCACACTTGTAATCTCCCTCCTCCTTTCTGATTGCAAATTTGTCCACAATGAGAAAAGTCCTTTCTGATGATTTGACAGGAGTAAGATCACAATAAACTGTTTACTTTACTTATCTTTTCTTGTAGTGTTGGCTCCAGTTCTTCTTGTTTAGCGGTCTGATCCTTGAAGCTGAAATTTTCGCGTTTTAGGTCCTCATGGTTGAATTGACATAAATAATTTTGAAGATTGTTGTTGCATAATTTTTGATTTTATGTTAATTTATTTTGTCACATTTTAGTATATCACACAGTCTTTTGAACTTTCACATTAACAAAGTTAAAGTCACATTGTTTGCTCAAAATACAAAAATACGTCCAATCACATCCAAGGCCTGCTTACTACTCCTTCACCCTGCAGTAATAACCATGTGCCAAAGGGTTTACAATATTTCTTGAAAAATGAATTTCTATTAGTTTCGATTATTATTGCACAAATGAATCCAGAAATAAACATAATAAGCAATACTAGATTGTGTAATTAATAATATAAATTTTAAGTGTGCCATATAATTCATAATTTCAAATGTTTCTAAAAAAGATAATTTTAACTGTACATGCTGAACTGGTATTTATCAATTATAACATCCAAAATAATAGTTCCTATCCGTAAATTTTAGCTTGAAATATAACATATAATGTATAAAATTATATGAAAGTTTTCAGAAAAGCAGCTGAGACAATATTGACCTGTCAAAAATTCGAAAAATAATACTGGTATTGACAACTGCTGTTGAGGAAAAGTAATGCTAAAGAATGATGTCCCATTACTAAGTGTCATTGCAGTTTCAACATCAGCAGGCATCACTGAAAAGGTGAAGATCTTTAATCTCAGGGTCCACGTTGTTTGTTTTCAACCACAACATGCTGTATACTTCATCAATTATAGATTTAGCTTCTCCTTCTGGATAAACATAGAAATAGGGAGAATCTGTTTTCATATTGTGTATGCAGTACACACATAAGCAGAGTTCTGTCAGATAGAACATTTCCTGGACAGATAATTTTGATAGAGGAAGGTGTTGCATATAGTCAATAGGCTCCAACCTTCAGGCAATTAGAACAAAGGGTTTTTCTGTTTGTTATAAAACTTCTGAATCCAATGAGCATGAATTATTTGTGATAGGAACTCACATTGCATTGCCAGATGTGGACTTTCTATCTTTGCAGATAATTCTTTACAAGTAAGATAGACACTAATGTGCAAATGTATGATCATAATTTTTGTGGAATTATTTTCTATAGCAGTTGTCCTTTACTTCCTTGGAAAGATTTGGATGTTTTTTACAAAATAAATCCTATATAGTTTTGTTGTTCAGCACTCAAATACTTAATATTCTGGTTGCTGTAGTGTGTTTCTTTAAGAGGATATTCATTAATGTGTTTATCAATAAAAATGTGACTGTTGTTTAGTATTACATTACATCCAAGGGAACATGGTTTGCAGTTATTAATAGCTTTAATCAAAGGATTGCTTTATTCTTTATGCAGTACGCAATTCTAAATACATTTTTACACACAGTCATGCATTTACTGCCTTTCATTGATGATAAAAAGTGCTATCTTATTTGAGTGGTACTTCTCTTCAAGATTGCCACCACAATTGGGATTTTTGATCAATCAAACCCATCAAGAATGTGCTTGCTCATCTTTAGAATGTACATCAAGTGAAGTTTTCAAGCAAAGTTCCTTCTCATCTACACTTAACGTATCGGTACATTTATGTTTACAAGAGCAAACACCAATATTATTTGTCTTAGACAGTACTGTTACACCTGTCCTAATACTTGTACACTTGTCACATGAAGTTGTTAGTTTTTCTGCACTTCATAGCTGTTTGTTGCTGGACGATGAATAGCTTTCTAATTTTTTGCCATAGTAGAGCGAATGTCACTTTCAGAGGTAGATGAAGATGCTGTAGCAATAATCTGAACACTAAAACAATTGAAACGTAAGCCTACAATGAAAAACATGAGATTACACTAGAAACACCAAACTAATATGCTTTTAAAACATCTAGAATAATTACTATATCAATAATTATTTAATGAAGAATATCTAAACTCGCACACTGGATATTCAACACAATAATCTGATGCACTGCAAACATGAGCTTTTAAGCACTCAACAGCAAATACAAGCACCAACCATCAGCACAACCACAGTGGAGAGGGTGGACAACTCAAAACTGGGATATACTTCTTCAAACTAATGAACATTACCAAGTCCAATCGAGCTGTCACATGAGTGGTTTGCATTCCATTTTTATAACTCACTATGTGCATCTATATGCTAACACATGTTTGATGAAAGAATGTTCCCTTTTTCAAACTGCCAATTCAATTTATTTTTTATATGTGAAAGGAAAACCAGCCAAGTTAGATGTAGGAGTCAAAGAGACTTTTCAGAATTATTTTCCATATACACACAATGTCAAAATTACACAGAAAGTGAATAAACTGCAAATATGAATTTACTTTCTAAGCAAAATGGCTAAAGACTAAAATAAAACAATATTCACAAAAAAAACTAAAAACACAGGTTTTAAATGAAAGAACCACATAAGAAAAAAGAGTGATGAACAATACAATAGTAGAATATCACTCATTTTAATCATCAGGGATATGAGTAGGACAAGGAAATAGACAATAAAGTGGTGGATTTTGGAAATGTACACAGGGCAATAAACAGTTGTTCAAAAAACAAGACACAGAAAGTACTTTCTGTCCCCATATTAATCAACTGAAGTGAGTCATGGGTCATATACAAACTACAAGAAAGTAACATCCAAGCAAGTGAGGTGAAAATTCTTAAGGCTGTGAAAGATTGAATCTGTGCAGAAAGATTAAGAAACACAAGAGAGTAGCTATACATATGTAATGTAAGAAATGAAATTGAGGACAGTGGGAGAAATTGGATTGAACATCTCAATGGAATGAACAATGCCAGATTGCCTCATAAAGTGAGAAACTATAGTCCAGAGAAGATCAAGGAAGAGATAGGCACAATGACAAGCAACGATCTAATATATGAAGTGCAAAAGAAGAAGTTCGATATTATGTTGTAAAAATATTTTGTTATAATTCATGTAATTTCTGTTGAAATACTGTACACTATACTTCTATTTAGCAATGACTGAGACTGCATATACCTTTCCTAAAATCCTCCACACTACTTTCAATATTTTAGCAGATGAGATGGACTGATTAAAAGAATTCAGAAAATAGTTCCACAATGAAGTCTTGCTCTCCTTAAGTATCTATCGCACTGTTGCTTTTGCATTATGGGAGGTCACAAGGGTTTTTGGTGATATACATTTAAATTTATGCAGTGCTGCACAGCTGCATCTGACATTTCCTTACAGTTAAAATGCAACTAGTTTCGCGTATAGTGTAAGCTAACTTTGCTGAGCTGGTATGATTTACCACATCACTGACACTTCCTTACAATTGAAACACAACTTGTTTCACGTATAGTGTAAGTTAACTTCACTGAGCTTCCATTTCGATGGATACTTTTCCACTATTACTTGCCAAGGCAGAGGTATCTGCAGAGGGAATGGATACTAAAGAGCTGGTTCATTGTCACTGTCCACAACACATTATTTGACAGAGCAGAAAGAGATATCTACTGCTGAGGAAAACCCTGCTGTTTTGCTACGTTTCACTGACAAACCCTCATTATGCAAGCAGATATCCTCCTGCAAAACAAGCATCTCTTACGTCATAACTCAATCCCTGAGGGCAATAATAACAACTTCAGAACACATTATGTGTACTGAAGTCTGCTTTATCTCACTGAGTGAAATTATTAATTCATCCAGGTGATTCCTGAACCCAGTCACATTTTGTAGGGGAATGGGATCTGTTTCTTGCTTAGAGTAATAGCTTCCCACTTTATATCTGATTTAGATGTTATGGGTAAGAATGAGAGGGAGAACCAGAGGAAGGAATTGTTTCTTTTTTGGTAAGAGATGGCAGATGTGACTTTACTTTATTTCCTTCACTGTTGTTCATTGTTAACCTTTGGACCACTTGTGGTGAGAGTACTGCTGCTATATTTGAAGCCAGAGTGACTGATTCTTTGGATGGTCACTAATGAGGCTGATATAGAATTTAATGGTTAGGAAAATGGGTACATACAGGCTGATTCAGCTGCCCCTACAACGTAATTTTATGCAGCCCACAATGTTATATATGACCTTCAAAAGCCACATATGAGGTTTGCATATTCTCTCAATCACTACGCAAAACCTACTAGTCATACACACAAAAATGAACAGGACCTCTTTGTAGGCAATTTAATGTAGTTGAAATTTGTACTGAGGTACATTTTCAATAGAGGCTGTAGTTTTTGGGTTATCCAAGAAAAATTTATAAAAGTGACCTTCAAACACATACCTCTCCCACACTCAGCCCCCAACAGTCAGGATTTCTAGTATGTTGTCCATGACACTTCCTCTCACCATTGTACAAAAATTTGCAATTGCATGAATTATTTTCCACATTTGATCATTTTTTGGTCTTCACTGTCTGGCCTTATTATGCCACTGGTTTAGTCAAGCACTTGCAAATTGTAAAATTGACATTTATGAAAATTTTACTTAACAATTTTGTGAATTTTAACAGTATAAAATAAACAATTATATCATTGTATGTGTGTGGCGTTCTGATTAGTGAATTACTGTGACTCTAAGTGTTAAGTTTTGGATTGAACTGTTAACGTAATTAGTTATAGTGGAATGTTTACAAAAGTTGTTTTTCTCTCATTATCTCACAGGCATGTTTGAATTATTGATGTTAAGGCAATAGCTGATTATACTGATATCAGTACAGACCAAACAAGGTCAAATAGCTGGATTAGTTTGTGTGTCAGAAATTTTTGTACAGTGGTAGGAAGGAGTGCCATGAACAACATACTAGAAATTCTGACTGTTGAGGAATGATTGTGGAGGTGGAGGTGCATCTGAAGGTCACTTTTGTACATTTTTCTTGAATAACTCAAAAACCATGGCATCCAGTGAAAATGTACCCTAGTACAAAATTTAACTACAAAAATATCATGTTTATTTTTTCTGTAGGACTAGAAGTTCATGCCTAGTGAGCGAGAGAATATGAAAATCTCACACATAGTTTTTGAAGCCCAGTTGAAGTTGCATAAAATCACATTAGTAAGGACAGTCAAATTACTCAGTACAGAAGTGCAGTGAATGTCATCCGCCTTTGTACCTGTAAACACTGAGAACATGCTCCCTGTAGGAAATACAGGCCACTGCAATTCGACTTTGTTGTTTATTTAGGGTCAAAAGTAGGTCTATGGTTTCATGTATCCTTTTGTGAGGGATAGTCATGAAATATATAATTATTTTTTTATTAAAATTGTTAAGGCTTTCATGGCCACTTGTTGACAAACTGCCTGTTGGCTTCTGTCTCAGGTTCTTCAGCAGATGTTTGTCTGATGGTTCTTCTGGCGTTTCACCAGCAACAGTGGCTGCCATTGTCAAAGCTTCACCCTCCATAGCTGCTTGTGGATTCCACCATCTGCAACAGAGGGTGAAGCTTTGATAATGCCAGCCACTTGTGCTGGCGACACATCAGAAAAATCAATTGACAAACATTGGCCAAAGAACCCGAGACAAAAGTCAATAGATAATTTATTTTTTCTTTGTTTGCAGGTTCCTACCTACTGTCCTCGTTCACACTGAAATTCTCATACCCAAGTACTACAGCACCTACCACAAGGGCCAAAACAAAATGGCCCAGCCCACTGACAAAGCACAGTTTTGTGTGATAATTTCTTTTGTCCACCAGTGGAAATGTAGCAGATGTAGTTGGTCAGTCAAGACAGATAAAGATGCCATCTGGACCGGCCCACTACAGCTGCAACATTCAATTCAATTCAATTTTTATTATCACATAACATGCCTTATACAATCAAAGATTGTGACATAGGTGACTTGTCAGATTTACATTATATATAATAATACTAAAAATAGACAATAAACTAATAATATATATGGTGTAACATCTTCAAAGAGGTACACTCCTGGAACTTGAAATAAGAACACCGTGAATTCATTGTCCCAGGAAGGGGAAACTTTATTGACACATTCCTGGGGTCAGATACATCACATGATCACACTGACAGAACCACAGGCACATAGACACAGGCAACAGAGCATGCACAATGTCGGCACTAGTACAGTGTATATCCACCTTTCGCAGCAATGCAGGCTGCTATTCTCCCATGGAGACGATCGTAGAGATGCTGGATGTAGTCCTGTGGAACGGCTTGCCATGCCATTTCCATCTGGCGCCTCAGTTGGACCAGCGTTCGTGCTGGACGTGCAGACCGCGTGAGACGACGCTTCATCCAGTCCCAAACATGCTCAATGGGGGACAGATCCAGAGATCTTGCTGGCCAGGGTAGTTGACTTACACCTTCTAGAGCACGTTGAGTGGCATGGGATACATGCGGACGTGCATTGTCCTGTTGGAACAGCAAGTTCCCTTGCCGGTCTAGGAATGGTAGAACGATGGGTTCGATGATGGTTTGGATGTACCGTGCACTATTCAGTGTCCCCTCGACGATCACCAGTGGTGTACGGCCAGTGTAGGAGATCGCTCCCCACACCATGATGCCGGGTGTTGGCCCTGTGTGCCTCGGTCGTATGCAGTCCTGATTGTGGCACTCACCTGCACGGCCCCAAACACGCATACGACCATCATTGGCACCAAGGCAGAAGCGACTCTCATCGCTGAAGACGACACATCTCCATTCGTCCCTCCATTCACGCCTGTCACGACACCACTGGAGGCGGGCTGCACGATGTTGGGGCGTGAGCGGAAGACGGCCTAACGGTGTGCGGGACCGTAGCCCAGCTTCATGGAGGCGGTTGCGAATGGTCCTCGCCGATACCCCAGGAGCAACAGTGTCCCTAATTTGCTGGGAAGTGACGGTGCGGTCCCCTACGGCACTGCGTAGGATCCTACGGTCTTGGCGTGTATCCGTGCGTCGCTGTGGTCCGGTGCCAGGTCGACGGGCACGTGCACCTTCCGCCGACCACTGGCGACAACATCGATGTACTGTGGAGACCTCACGCCCCACGTGTTGAGCAATTCGGCGGTACGTCCACCCGGCCTCCCGCATGCCCACTATATGCCCTCGCTCAAAGTCCGTCAACTGCACATACGGTTGCATTGTCATTAAAATACACTCCTGGAAATGGAAAAAAGAACACATTGACACCGGTGTGTCAGACCCACCATACTTGCTCCAGACACTGCGAGAGGGCTGTACAAGCAATGATCACACGGACGGCACAGCGGACACACCAGGAACCGCGGTGTTAGCCGTCGAATGGCGCTAGCTGCGCAGCATTTGTGCACCGCCGCCGTCAGTGTGAGCCAGTTTGCCGTGGCATACGGAGCTCCATCGCAGTCTTTAACACTGGTAGCATGCCGCGACAGCGTGGACGTGAACCGTATGTGCAGTTGACGGACTTTGAGCGAGGGCACATAGTGGGCATGCGGGAGGCCGGGTGGACGTACCACCGAATTGCTCAACATGTGGGGCGTGAGGTCTCCACAGTACATCGATGTTGTCGCCAGTGGTCGGCGGAAGGTGCACGTGCCCGTCGACCTGGCACCGGACTGCAGCGACGCACGGATGCACGCCAAGACCGTAGGATCCTACGTAGTGCCGTAGGGGACCGCACCGCCACTTCCCAGCAAATTAGGGACACTGTTGCTCCTGGGGTATCGGCGAGGACCATTCGCAACCGTCTCCATGAAGCTGGGCTACGGTCCCTCACACCGTTAGGCCGTCTTCCGCTCACGCCCCAACATCGTGCAGCCCGCCTCCAGTGGTGTCGTGACAGGCGTGAATGGAGGGACGAATGGAGACATGTCGTCTTCAGCGATGAGAGTCCCTTCTGCCTTGGTGCCAATGATGGTCATATGCGTGTTTAGCGCCGTGCAGGTGAGCGCCACAATCAGGACTGCATATGACCGAGGCACACAGGGCCAACACCCGGCATCATGGTGTGGGGAGCGATCTCCTACACTGGCCATACACCACTGGTGATCGTCGAGGGGACACTGAATAGTGCACGGTACATCCAAACCATCATCGAACCCATCGTTCTACCATTCCTAGACCGGCAAGGGAACTTGCTGTTCCAACAGGACAATGCACGTCCGCATGTATCCCGTGCCACCCAACGTGCTCTAGAAGGTTTAAGTCAACTACCCTGGCCAGCAAGATCTCCGGATCTGTCCCCCATTGAGCATGTTTGGGACTGGATGAAGCGTCGTCTCATGCGGTCTGCACGTCCAGCACGAACGCTGGTCCAACTGAGGCGCCAGATGGAAATGGCATAGCAAGCCATTCCACAGGACTACATCCAGCATCTCTACGATCGTCTCCATGGGAGAATAGCAGCCTGCATTGCTGCGAAAGGTGGATATACACTGTACTAGTGCCGACATTGTGCATGCTCTGTTGCCTGTGTCTATGTGCCTGTGGTTCTGTCAGTGTGATCATGTGATGTATCTGACCCCAGGAATGTGTCAATAAAGTTTCCCCTTCCTGGGACAATGAATTCACGGTGTTCTTATTTCAATTTCCAGGAGTGTATTTTGTCAAATGTTTTTTTTGTATGTGCTTACATACTTAAGAAATTGAGGGCTTTGAGTTACTTTTGCCTCCATATGCAGTTTCCTCTTAGTAGCACTAGACAGACTAATGCCTTTTGTTACCCAGGATCTACTTTCTTGGGACCTGGTCCTCACTGTTACAAAAGGGAAGCATTCATTGAATATATCCAAGAATTCAGTTAAAAAGTAGTTGCAATTGTCACTTGCGGAAGTGTGTTTGCTGACTGTCCACTTGGTTTGGCTTAGTTTTTTGCAAAATACTTCCACATTTTCTTGACTGAAATTCCTACATCTTTTTGTTGTGCAGACTGAATTTTGCTTCGGTAGTGATACAAATAGCGCTTTATGGTCTGATACTCCTAAATCTAGAAGAAACTTTTCTTTTACATAATAATTATAACTACTTACAATATTGTCAATACATGTTGCAGAGGTTGCTGTAATTCTTGTATACTGATCAAAATTGAGATTTAGTCCATTTGTGGCTACCAGGTTCTTTAAGTGTGAAGAAAATTTGTCATCAGTCCTTACATCTATGTTGAAATCAGCACATATAACCACTGCTACCCAAATCAAATTATCACAAGGAACTCCACTTTATCAGTGGGCTGTGCCATTTTGTTTTGGCTCTTGTAGCAGTGTGCTATGGTGTAAGGTATGTGAGAATTTCAGTGTGTACCAAGACTGCAGCCAGGTATCTGTAGACAAAGACAAAATAACTACACCACTTTATTTTACTGTGGTGATAACTAAAATTTTATGACTACCCCTCATATGTGTTCTCAAAAGCACAGGTATTTGTGTTGGGTTGTAGTATATTTGTCTGTGCTGGTAACCAGCATATCAAAATTTATCTTGAGGATTGTGGAATATGATTATGTAAATAATTAACACTGTAATGCTTCATATTCTTGCATAGTACAGCATATGAAATGTACTTAAGTTATCTTCAGAGCTTGAATTTGATTTTTGCCTGTGAAAATAAAGTCTTCCAAACTACATAACTGCCTCAGCAAATCACTCATACTAGTGCTTAGAAACATTCAGATCTAAATTTGTGTGCATCTGAAATATAATTTTCATCAGGCAGTATTTGTAATAACCACCAGAAAAATGCTCCTATTGGAGCACAAACAGGCGAATATGCTCCTATTTAAAAAAAACTCTGACTGAAAAGTGGGGTATCAGCTGCCTCATTCTATCTTCATCAGCACCTTTAAAATTTTCCCAAAAGTTTTGGCATGTAAACATATTTGCTCTCTTTTCAACATGCAGCTCACTTCTCACTCTCAAGAGCTCCCCTAATAGTAACCCACTCATTCCCACTAGTCCATCATTGTAAGTCATTCACACCCATCCACTCCCACTTGGGCATTTTCACTCACTGAGGCAGCTCAACTCACTGTAATTATCTCTTTGTGTCTCTCTAACTGCCACTGTCTCCTGTCTCACATCCACAATCTCCTTCATTTCCTTACTACTACTACTACTACTACTACTAGTCTCCTCTCACTGTCACTGTCTCTCTCTTATTGCTACTGTATCGTTCTTTCCTTCCTTATATTGCTGTCTCTTTCCATGTCACTAACTGTCTCTTCCTAGTTGTGATTGTCATAAATGCTCTCTCTAATTATCACTAGCTCTCACCCATTTCTACTTTCTTCTTCTCTTTATTTCTCTCTCACTGGCACTGTCTCCTTCACTGTTTCCTAGTACTGTTCCGTCACAGTCAACTTCTTCCACTGCCACTACATCCCTCTCTCTTTCTCTCACACTGCCATTTTCTTCTCTGCTCTTTCTATACTATGACCAATATTACTATCTTCTTATTACTTTTCTCTCTCTTTCCGACTGCCACTATCTCCTTCTCTCTCAGCATAAATATGTTCACATGCCAAAATTTTTTGAAAATTTTTAAAGGGGTTGAGGAAGATAGACTAAAGCAAGTGGTACCCTACTTTTCAGTCAGAGTCTTTTAAACAGTAGCATATTTGCCTTTCTTCTGCTCTGATAGGAGCATTTTTCTGCTGGTTCCCTTTTTTTCTTCACTCATATGAAAAAATTAGGGAACAGTTTAATTTTGTTTCTTTATGTATGCAAAATTGAAATACCACAAAACTAATTTTACACCTCAGACCAGGTCTCACATGCACAAAAATTTTACATGTGCTTCAGTACTACAACGTGGGGTTTTCTGAACCCTTCTGATGATATCGAAGACACTTTACAGAATATTTCTCCGTGCTACTTCACTTTATAAATTATGTTTTCACTTTATGAACTATGTTTTTATGTGCTTACATGTACAAATAGGGTAACTTGGAAGTTCTGTAACTTGGAAACCGAAAAAGATATCATGAAAGTTTTTAAGTTCATCTGAGATTGGTATCTCAGAAATATACCACAAAAATTTCAGCCATTTGCTGTGGATACTCATCTTGGAATTGGAGCATCAGTTTTGGTATACAAAAAAGGTAAAAATATTTGTTTTAGTGGTTACCAAGGATCTGCCCATGAACTAATGGTGCCTCCATAAGCTCATTAAGGCCCACCATGACCACATCAAAAGCAAAAAGAAACAACTGATTTGCTCGATTTGCTTCAGTGGGAGGAAGTGTGAAACATTCATTCAACTGTAGCAATGGTGTTTTATAATGTAGTGGCCTAAGCCCATTAAGAACATCTAAATTGTGTATGTAGTAGAAAAACAAAATTATGACTGAGATGAAAAATATCTTGAATGGAGTCAGTAGTGGAAAAAAAAACCCTTCAATTCGTGCTGTTTTTTTGAACATATCAAGCCCCTGGCTTTATCTGTCTCAAGATGAGATTTACATGTCAGGTCTAACGTGGTTCTCCCATTATCAAAATAACTAGTTCACATGCAACAGCACGCACTATCTAATATGTTCCAGAATGCCGCAAGTAAAAATGGGATTCTTCTGGGCCTCATACCTCGGGTTCTATGGGTGTTCGAAAGATAGGGTCAAGTGTTTTGGATAGCCCTCTGGCTAGGGACTATTTATATGCCCATGACTAGGATTATCTTAGGGTCACTATCCTGCAATAGAGAAACTATGACAGTCCACCTAAGCCGTATCGTGCATTT
This sequence comes from Schistocerca americana, assembly GCF_021461395.2. Taxonomy (NCBI): domain Eukaryota; kingdom Metazoa; phylum Arthropoda; class Insecta; order Orthoptera; family Acrididae; genus Schistocerca; species Schistocerca americana. Next base: position 223,599,768 of record NC_060119.1, read on the forward strand.
CCAGGTAAGTCTGATTCGACTGGAATGTGACAAGTGACTCTTTGCTCTCTGTCAATTGAATCTCTCAATGCTGTTATACTGAGCAAATAAAGAATTATTATGAGAGACAAGTAGCTGATGCTAGCAACATCGTATGTAATGAAGGTTATGATGATGTACAAATAAAATGCACATAATATTTGATAAAACCAGTAAGTGAAATTAACCAAATTACAGTTCTCTTTGATGATCCATAAGGTATAAAAGCTTGCGAGCAAACCGCCGAATCCCTCTGTCAATAAAACAGGTATATTTTCAACCGACTCTGTTGTTTTGCCCCTTCCACTGACAGAATGACCCGCTTCCTAATTCCGTATGTATATCACAAATATGGACTTGTAGCTATCATGCTTTTGCACTTACTGCTATGTGTATTAACATTAATTAGCACGGTAATGGTAAGAAGTAGTATTGACTTCAAGTTGTTAATATTTGAATACAGCACAGATGCCACACTCTCAGTTCACTTTTACTCTGCTACTACCCTCACCATTGTGCAACATTAACTATGTGCTGCTTGGACCTTGCTAAGCTATTAAATTCACTTGCATGTTCTTTTCGACCGTTGCTCACCAGTATTTACCTAAGGATTAAAACACACTTCTAACCAGACTATGACCCAAAGAGCTGTGATGATTGAATGGGTTCAATCCACGGCCTACAGCACCCTACATTTCACATGGTAACAATGCCTACCTGACCCACTTAACTTTGTAGTGAGCTTAAGTATCCAATCATCACTGCTAGCAGCAGTGGGTAATCCTTCCAGCACGACGAGAGCAGTAGACTTGCCATCGAATCATCCTAAAAATACTTATAACTACAGTCACCAGCTCTGAAGGAGCAAAAGAATAAATCAATTTTGTGCTCGCTTCAAAGTGAAATGGCTTGAGTTAAATTTAAACTTAATTTTGAATATTTCTATTACTGATCAGTCAAGATGAATCAACAAAGCAAATACTCTCTCAGTTTTTGCATGTTGACTTGATAATTACCACCATGGAAATTTATACAGCTTGGCTTAACAAAATTCTATCTTTCAACTTTATGTAATGATTTTGGATATTACTCTTGGAACAGTTAATATAGAATTATTTAAGAAACATTGCTTGAAAAGTTACTCAGAAAAATTTAAGTTAACTATAAAATGGCGACTAGCAAATTCTTGTGTGTCCGTTGCTCTTTTCGACATTCTTATACATTGAAGTTTTCTACAATAAAAGAAATTGTCAATGAAATAGGTGATGGTGGCCTCAGTCTGATTGCACTATACTAGGATGGGGTTACTACACTTTACCATGAACAGCATACGTCGTATTTTTACTCATAACTGTATTCTGTCCTCTGTACTTGCATAAAAACACGACTGGTATTCTCCTTTTACAGTTCTATAAAGTTAGAGTTAAACAATTATAAACCGTCTTGCTTTGGATAGGCACGCCGGTGCTGGTGGTGAGAGGTATGTGGAAAACGCAACTCTTCACGCCTCATACTCTCAATGGCGGCTGGAACTGTGGGCCATCACACTTGTATAAGCCACTGCACGTTCACCATAAAATTTGGGCGCAGGAACTCTTGCAACCTGCCCCAGTAGCATAGCGACGACTTTGATAAACATTCGTTGCATTTTATTCCACAAACAGCGCCGATATTCACATCTTCACTGTTGCACAACCACTTTTGTGTGAGCACACTTACACTGGTCCGATCACGTCAACACTACCCAAGCTACCCTCTTTGTTCAGTCCCTGTGACTCCAGCTACCACGAGCGACGCTCATCTCCTCAAGAGTGGGGGGTCCCTTCCACAAATTTATAAAAATCATTTAGTGTTCTAAGCAAATTATATCTATTACCCTGGAGTTAATACCAGTCATAATGATTCACCAACAAGCACTTAACAACATTAAATTATACAGTAATAACTTACAATTAACAACAAAAAGAATACATTTAAGTCTGAGAGCTTAGTGCGTTGGCTGACAGATAGCATGGCGATGCCTTTTCGCTAATTCTCACAGGCCCAGCTCGCACTAATTCCAGGTTTCGCCAAGAGATGGCATCAGGATGCACGCCCTGGCCGTCTCACACCAGCGCGCTCGCTTTCGACGTGCGGGTTTCCAAATTACTGGCAGCCTACGATCATCTCAGTTCCGTTACAAGCTGCAGATATTTTCTTTCATGGAATATAAAGCTGTAGCCACCACTACTTTTCTCAAAATTGATAGATATACCCTAGCAGCATGATACTGGGGAAGTAACATGAGGGAGTTGGAATTAAGCTACTTACCTGTTGACTGGGTTCCATTACATTTTATATTGATTTATGGCTTGCTGTATTTAAATGTTAAAAGCAGTATCTTACACGATATGGTTTGCTATGGGTATCTTAAGACCACATAATAAATGAACATATAGACTCTGTGAATGAGAGAAATCTTGTTATACGACGACCAACAAGCATGTCACCTGAATGTTATATCAATCACATAGTACATAATTAAAAATCAGTTACATCCCATGAAGTGTAGGCTATGTCTGAATGAAAGGAAATGACATTACATTTTTGTACAAAAAAATTATGAATGAGCAGATCAATTTAATGAAATATTAAATTTTGATATCTATAACCCAACTGTTTCTGAAAAATAATCTCCCCACATTTCAATGAAATATTGTCTTGACTTTCTGTATAAATGTCATATGATGATTAATACATAATGAAGTAGAGTTGCATTTTAACACTTTTCTGTAAGGCATTATTGGATCAAAGATTTCTAAAGACCCAGGGTTTTGAACAGAAGCCCTTGATGAATGCTTACTCTCTAGAAATCAGTATCTGTTACTTCACGTTGTCTGAGGCGTGAAGTGAGAGCATCAAGACAACTGAGCTAGTCAATCAGAAGAAGAATTGGTACTGTATAAGTAGAAGTACAAAAAAGAAAAGCTGCTTGGCGATGACAGTTCCAACAGAAAAAGATGAATCTGTGCAAAGAGAAGCATAAAAGGAACATGCAAAGTTATTTGCATTCCCTTTAGAGAAAGACAATTCTCCAAAACTGGAACAGAAAAAACATAAAAACCTATTAAACACAAAAACCTATTAATCAGCCTTCTCTTTGAACTGTACAATATGTTTACTAAAATTATCACCAGCTACATGGAAAAAACTGCACATTAGCTGTGCAAAGAATAAACTGGTTTCAGAAGTAGATACAATAAAAAGTAATAAAATTACAGAACAGAGCAATAACTGTGAATTAAAGGCCTAACATTAATAGATTTTGGGAGGGTTTTTGACTTAGATTTAAAACATATATACCAATTGCCTTATAGAAAAATTTGTTAATTCAATCATGTTGGTGTGCTGAAGCACAGATATAAACCTCAGTTTTTAAAATAGTTTTCCATTAAAAATAAAAATTACACAGTCATAAGGCAAAACTGGTAACACACGGAATGTAAACTTTCTTTTTCATCCAAATAAGAAGCCTTATTTTGAAATCTCTATTTAATTTATAAAGCATTGTAGCTTTAGTCTTCTGTTTACTTCATTTCCTGTCCATCCACTCACTGTCTTCTGCTACTTCAAACATATAAACTCATCATCTGGTTCTGATTTTCTTGTTTATTTCAACATTTTTTCTTTTTGGTGTGTTAGTTAGCTGCTTTTTTTTTTTGTCATCAGTCTACTGACTTGTCTGATGCGGCCCACCACGAATTCCTTTCCTGTGCTAACCTCTTCATCTCGGAGTAGCACTTGCAACCTACGTCCTCAATTATTTGCTTGACGTATTCCAATCTCTGTCTTCCTCTACAGTTTTTGCCCTCTACAGCTCCCTCTAGTACCATGGAAGTCATTCCCTCATGTCTTAGCAGATGTCCTAGCATCCTGTCCCTTCTCCTTATCAGTGTTTTCCACATATTCCTTTCCTCTCCGATTCTGCGTAGAACTCCTCATTCCTTACCTTATCAGTCCACCTAATTTTCAACATTCGTCTATAGCACCACATCTCAAATGCTTCGATTCTCTTCTGTTCCGGTTTTCCCACAGTCCATGTTTCACTACCATACAATGCTGTACTCCAGATGTACATCCTCAGAAATTTCTTCCTCAAATTAAGGCCGGTATTTGATATTAGTAGACTTCTCTTGGCCAGAAATGCCTTTTTTGCCATAGCGAGTCTGCTTTTGCCTCTCCTTGCTCCGTCCATCATTGGTTATTTTACTCCCTAGGTAGCAGAATTCCTTAACTCCAATGACTTCATGACCATCAATCCTGATGTTAAGTTTCTCGGTGTTCTCATTTCTACTACTTCTCATTACCTTCGTCTTTTTCCGATTTACTCTCAAACCATACTGTGTACTCATTAAGACTGTTCATTCCGTTCAGCAGATCATTTAATTCTTCTACACTTTCACTCAGGTTAGCAATGTCATCAGCGTATCGTATCATTGATATCCTTTCAAATTGTATTTTAATTCCACTCCTGAACCTTTCTTTTATTTCCATCATTGCTTCCTCGATGTACAGATTGAAGAGTAGGGGCGAAAGGCTACAGCCTTGTCATACACCCTTCTTAATACGAGCACTTCGTTCTTGATCGTCCACTCTTATTATTCCCTCTTGGTTGTTGTACATATTGTATATGACCCGTCTCTCCCTATACCTTACCCCTACTTTTTTCAGAATCTCGAACAGCTTGCACCATTTTATATTGTCGAACGCTTTTTCCAGGTCGACAAATCCTATGAAAGTGTCTTTATTTTTCTTTAGCCTTGCTTCCATTATTAGCCGTAATGCCAGAATTGCATCTCTCGTCCCTTTACTTTTCCTAAAGCCAAATTGATCGTCACCTAGTGCATTCTCAATTTTCTTTTCCATTCTTCTGTATATTATTCTTGTAAGCAGCTTCGATGGATGAGCTGTTAAGCTGATTGTGTGATAATTCTCGCACTTGTCAGCTCTTGCCGTCTTCGGAATTGTATGGATGATGCTTTTCCGAAAGTCAGATGGTATATCGCCAGACTCATATATTCTACACACCAACGTGAATAGTCGTTTTGTTGCTGCTCCCCCCAATGATTTTAGAAATTCTGATGCAATGTTATCTATCCCTTCTGCCTTATTTGACCGTAAGTCCTCCAAAGCTCTCTTAAATTCCGATTCTAATACTGGATCCCCTATCTCTTCTAAATTGACTCCTGTTTCTTCTTCTATCACATCAGACAAATCTTCACCCTCATAGAGGCTTTCAATGTATTCTTTCCACCTATCTGCTCTCTCCTCTGCATTTAACAGTGGAATTCCCATTGCACTCTTAATGTTACCACCGTTGCTTTTAATGTCACCAAAGGTTGTTTTGACTTTCCTGTATGCTGAGTCTGTCCTTTCGACCATCATATCTTTTTCGATGTCTTCACATTTTTCCTGCACCCATTTCATCTTAGCTTCCCTGCACTTCCTATTTATTTCATTCCTCAGCGACTTGTATTTCTGTATTCCTGATTTTCCTGGAACATGTTTGTACTTCCTCCTTTCATCAATCAACTGAAGTATTTCTTCTGTTACCCATGGTTTCTTCGCCGCTACCTTCTTTGTACCTATGTTTTCCTTCCCAACTTCTGTGATGGCCCTTTTTAGAGATGTCCATTCCTCTTCAACTGTACTGCCTACTGGGCTATTCCTTATTGCTGTATCTATAGCGTTAGAGAACTTCAAACGTATCTCGTCATTCCTTAGTACTTCCGTATCCCACTTCTTTGCGTATTGATTCTTCCTGACTAATGTCTTGAACTTCAGCCTACTCTTCATCACTACTATATTGTGATCTGAGTCTATATCTGCTCCTGGGTACGCCTTACAATCCAGTATCTGATTTCGGAATCTCTGTCTGACCATGATGTAATCTAATTGAAATCTTCCCGTATCTCCCGGCCTTTTCCAAGTATACCTCCTCCTCTTGTGATTCTTGAACAGTGTATTCACTATTACTAGCTGAAACTTGTTACAGAACTCAATTAGTCTTTCTCCTCTTCATTCCTTGTCCCAAGCCCATATTCTCCTGTAATCTTTTCTTCTACTCCTTCCCCTACAACTGCATTCCAGTCGCCCATGACTATTAGATTTTCGTCCCCCTTTACATAATGCATTACCCTTTCAATATCCTCATACACTTTCTCTATCTGTTCATCTTCAGCTTGCGACGTCGGCATGTATACCTGAACTATCGTAGTTGGTGTTGGTCTGCTGTCGATTCTGATTAGAACAACCCGGTCACTGAACTGTTCACAGTAACACACCCTCTGCCCTACCTTCCTATTCATAACGAATCCTACACCTGTTATACCATTTTCTGCTGCTGTTGATATTACCCAATACTCATCTGACCAGAAATCCTTGTCTTCCTTCCACTTCACTTCACTGACCCCTACTATATCTAGATTGAGCCTTTGCATTTCCCTTTTCAGATTTTCTAGTTTCCCTACGACGTTCAAGCTTCTGATATTCCACACCCCGACTCATAGAACGTTATCCTTTCGTTGATTATTCAATCTTTTTCTCATGGTAACCTCCCCCTTGGCAGTCCCCTCCCGGAGATCCGAATGGGGGACTATTCCGGAATCTTTTGCCCAATGGAGAGATCATCATGACACTTCTTCAATTACAGGCCACATGTCCTGTGGATACACGTTACGTGTCTTTAATGCAGTGGTTTCCATTGCCTTCTGCATCCTCATGTTGTTGATCATTGCTGATTCTTCCGCCTTTAGGGGCAATTTCCCACCCCTAGGACAAGAGAGTGCCCTGAACCTCTATCCGCTCCTCCGCCCTCTTTGACAAGGCCGTTGGCAGAATCAATTTCAAATCCTACTCTCAAACTTGTTGCATTATGTTCTTCCACTAATTCTTGAAGTTAACCTGCATTAAAGATGAATATTACAATATCTATTAGTCCCTACATGTTTGGAGAGTGCTGTTGCTCTGGAACTGTGTACTGATTATCAAATAATCATTCCAATTGCTACAATGTCCTTTGCTCTAGTCCGTGACTGGGTTTGACTTTTATATTGAAGCTATTTTCTAGCACATCTGAAAATTGTGCTGCAGTGAGGCAATGCCAAAAGGTTGTTGATATTGTTCATCACAGCACAGCATTGAGATCCACTAGAAAATGGCTACAATATACAAATTGAAAGCAGTCCTGGACTAAAATAAATAACATTTTAGCAAATGGAGCAGTTATTCAATAATTACAATATCATCAGAAAAGTGAAGGTGGTTCAGATATGTTCCGTGACTCTGAATCCCATTTCCTCTCCCCAATTTAGGTATCTGAAAACCTAGCCTAGGGTTGCCTGAGAATAATTTTTATGTCATAGTATCTCCCTGTCTGACTCATATTTCAAATTTTGAAAGCTGTATTATTTACATATATATTCTGCAGTGAACTGACGTAGGTGAATCAATGCCTTGTTTCCAGCTGCTGGTGTAGGTTTTTTTTAAAGCATGACTCAAAAGCTTTCTCAAAAGTCACGAATCCCAGACAACATTTGAATTCATACATGTTGCCATGTCCACAAATTGCAAGCAGCCCATGGTGCTATATTCAGTACTACATCCAGCTATTTCTGTGTGCAATTAAAATCCAGTATCTGTTTCTGTGGTGAGGCAATAGTTTGTGTGGCAATAGTTTATGTGAAGAGGCGGCTCACTGGTCTCTTATGACTTCATTTTTAAAATCTTTTTATAGGCCCAGTTGAGTGGAAATTTCTTCCTTAGCAGACAACATATAAATATTTCTGCATGTTCCTACTGTAGCACCTCGTCTTCATCATGTCCAAACATCTTCCCTAATTAATGCTTATAACAATGAAAACAACCAATTATTAACAAAGTAATTTAATTGGATAGATAAAAAATCTACTCACCAAGCAACTTCAGAACACACACATCAAATACTGTTGTAATTTGCAAGCTTTCGGAGCCAGTGGCTCCTTCTTCAGGCAGAAGGGTTGAAGTGGAAGGAAGAATGGTGGAGGTTCTAGGCGCTAGAGTCTGGAACTGCGCGATCGCTACGGTTGCAGATTCGAATCCTGCCTTGGGCATGGATGTGTGTGATGTCCTTAGGTTAGTTAGGTGTAAGTAGTTCTAAGTTCTAGGGGACTGATGACCTCTGAAGTTAAGTCCCATAGCGCTCAGCACCATTTGAAGAAGGGTGAAGAAAAGGACTGGAGAGGTCCAGGAAAAAGGGCAGATTTTGGGAATGTCACCCCGAACTGTGGGCCAGGGGAGACTTACCGTATGGGATGAGAAGGAAAGACTTGCAAATTACAATAGTCTTTTATGTGTGTGTTCTACCACCACTTGGTGACTAGATTTTTTATCTATTCAATTAAATTACTTGATACTTAGTATGCCTTTATACTGCTATTCTGGCATTACCTCTGGTATGTAATCACTTTCATTATTAACTATATCTTCCACAATTTTGATTCCATACAAGATGTTCCTTTACAATGAAGACTAGTACCTGTGGGTTAATGCCCAGAGTGGATATTGGCATACTATGTTTACAGTTATATTCTTTATGGAAACTTGCACTAACTACTGAAGCACTAGTCAACTAGGCCTGTGAGAAACAGACAAATCATTCCACCTAAACAGTATTTAGTGCAAGCCAAGGACTGCTACGAGTTACAGTTTGGTGCAAACTTTTAATTTGACAGGTGACTAAAAATTAGTGAATGCATTACTCATTAGAAAGTTATTCAGGGTAACATTTATTCTTTGCTAAGGGTAACATTTGTTCTTCACCTGAACTCTTCTGCTAGCGATGTTGGTATGACAGCATCATGAAACAGCTTCTGTAATGGTCAGAAACAGTAGAAAAAGCCACTGACAGACAAGTGCAGTTAGTTGGTGTACAGGCATGCTTGGATGTCTGAAATCAAAGCATGACATTCATGTACACAGTTTCAATTAGTCATATGGCTCAACATCATCAAATATGTCAGTAATTAGTGAGAATTTTGAGCCATATTTCATAATCAAGTAAGCAATGGACTGGACAAACACAATTTTTTATATCATGGTCTTTTATTCCATGCATGATTGAGCCAGGTAATAAGCTAAGCTCTCTACTTTATTTTTATCATTTAAAGTAAAAAGGAAAACACCACTTTAGTCACAGCCATGATTAGGTAGCATTTAATGTACAAATTCCATTTACAAAAGTTAAAAATATTTGCATTTTACAAAGAGCCATAGAAAAATACACCTATAAGAAAACTGAGATTCCTGTGCCAAACCTTACAAAAGAGCTGCACAATAATAAACAAAATAATGAATGCAAACTGATGCCTGATGTTAACCAAACAGTTCCCATAACAATACGCAAAACAAAAAATGGAAATTGATGTTGAGTTATCAGAAATACAAGAGAAAACGTACATATCAAAATTTGATTCTCACATAAACATAAAATTTTTTATATATAATGAAGTTTTAATGTTCATAGATATGCCAAGAGGAATAAAATTAATAACAAAATTCCTACCACATACAAAGAAAATTATAAGTGTTACACAAGGTTGCATCTGAGAAACACTGTTCTTATGAGTTAACAGAAATTTTTTAACAGCTTACATTTTCCCCATATGTTAAATTTTTTGGATTCATAACTTTTATAAATTTTGAACTTTATTAGCATATTAAAGGCTGTGAAAGTCCAATTAAACTTTCATGTTTAAAAGCACACATTGGTAATAGTAGTAATTTCGCCAATTGTCTTGTGAGTTTTGTACATAGCTCTTGGATATTATATTTATGAAAGTAATCAACAAACAGAATATATTTATAATGATAGATGTCCTTCTTTGTATGACCATATTTAAACAAAAAACGTACAATAATAGAGAGACACGCACTACTCAAATATGAAAGGTCAACTCAGATAAACAAATGATGAATTATGGTACTTATTTTATTTTACCAGTTTACAATTGAATTTTTTAAAACAGTCTACACAATTTTAGTTTTTGAGGAAGTCGTATAATGTGTGTATACCTAGCCAAACACAAATTTTGTAAAAAAATTACTTCCCTTTTGTATTTGGTCCTTTAACAATGAATGGTTACAAAAAAACAAGCACGTTACAAAAAACAAGCACATCACAAAAAAGTCACATCCCCAGAATTAAACAAGAAAAGGCATCATACTGTAAAATGAAAATAATTGTTATCTTATAAAACACTGACATAAATATAACAGGTTACAACAAACATTACACAAAAGTTATTATGGAGAATTAAAGAAAACTAAAAAATAATGAGAACATTTAAGTTTAATAGCATGCAATTTCAATGTAAACTTCTTGTTTTGTAGGGCTGCATACATGAATGAAACAATTGTGAATTAATTATGCCAGTAAGAATTTTTTACAAACAGACTAGAGCAAGATAAGTGATGGGAGTAGCTGAATCAATAGAAATCTGATGACACTGACTGCTTTTACATTGCTATTACACTTCAGTTAGCAGACAACACCGTATTTAACATATCAAACATACCAGTAACATAGTATGATTTTAAGCTCCATTACTCACAACATTTCAACAATTGTCAATTCTGCACATCATTTCTAGAAATCCGTTATGAGATAACTTTTACAAGATTTCATATGCCCAGAATCTGAGTCAACTTAATCAATTTATGATCACCAGTTATGACAGCAGTATCTAACCGGCTTACATGTGACATACTTTATTTGAAGTGTAAATGGATAACCAGCTGGGAAACACATCTTCCAGTTTCATAGATCACGATGTTAAAGGGAAGTCCTTGGTGGGAATATGAATAATGGAATGGGTAAAACACCATATACTTGAGGTGTTGAGATGTCAACAGGCACATAAGGAAAACTGATAATGTTGCTAAGCTTCATGATAAATCTTTTTCAGAGCTAGCAGAACATGCATACATACACTGAAATGCATCTGCACTCCTACATTGTCCCAGCTGATTACATTGTGCCTACTCACTATTAGGAAAATGGTATAATTCTGAATTTACTTCAAAGTATGAGGTTCTTTAAAATGGAGGGCATGCATCTTACTTGAAGGAAATAGTGAATCAAACCTTTGTAAAATAATTCACCAGATTTTTACACATAAATATATTGCTTCTTTACAGTTTTCCTTTACTTGCACCTTGCTCAACAGCTGTCTTCTCAATTTCACTCTCTGCTAAAGTAGGTCAAAATGATGTTCAGTTACACAGTCAAATATCATACAAAGATCGGAGGCAGAAAAAAAATTATAATTCAGTGGCCAATAAAAGGCAGAAACAGGCTTTTCCTTGGGTCAAATTACACTCGTTAAACCTCTCACAGGGAGGATATGATCCAGAAAATAGAATGCTGAGAAGATGTAATGACACTGACAAGAACAGCCAATGAAGAAATATTACTTTTCATTGAAGTTTCTGTCTATTGCAATTCCATATCTCTAACACATCAAATATATAAACTTGCAACAATTAATAGTGCATAATGATTTCTATGATAAGTACGTAATGCACAAAAATCATTTGATTATGCAAAGTTTTAGGGAATTGCAAAAGTCATGAAGAAAGTTTTTAATAGATTGAAACAGTTTTAATGGTGTGCTAAGTAAGATTAAGGCATTTGTTTTTCGCACCAACATGATCTTTGGCAGTAAGTCTTTGTTTACAAATCTGTCCATCTTGGAAATAATATTGTTTTTAAAATAAAGTAGCCCAAAGGTACACGACTCCCAATATTCCCTGCAATAAATGTACATTAAACGGAAGAAATTAATTTTACAAGATACTGGATGGCATTAATATGGCTTCAGATAGCATCCACAGAGAAGCACAATAATCTCAAGAAGGGACAATTTTAGATATGATCATATTTAGACTCCTTAATGAGCCATTTGGTTCTGAGTTTATGAGCAATATACAGACAAATCTTTACATTCACATTCACAACAATATGAAGCACCAAACCCATTGCTAAGCTCAAAAGCAATCAAGCTTACTTTTAAGAAAAATGCAGAGTATGTTTAATTGCTCAAGGAGATCTCCAACAGCTAACATGTTATGTGCTGGAAGAAGAAGAGAGGGCATTAAAAGTAAAAGCAAATGATTTGTACGACACAGTAAGCCTGCAACAAAAGATAAATGTGAAGTGACAGTGCTTTCATCTGAAGCACCCAAAGAGACTAAACAGTGAATAAGACAAGATTGATGACACAGTTGTTACAGACAGCAAACAAGCTTGAACTGGACAAGGATGGGGTAGGAAACCGGATTTGTTCACTACGTATGTTATAATATTTACTATGATCATCGCACATGTAGTTGTAATTACTATGAATGTAATAGATGAAATACTGAATATGGCAAAAGTGTACGGCATTGAGCAGAGAAGACTAGTACTACTTCTAGTGTGTGCCTGTCAGTCACTATATGCATGCCCTTTGTTACGACAAACCTGGTCTGTGAAGTAAAAAAGTTATATATGAACAGGGTACAGTTCACAATAGATGAAATGATGAGCAGTGGACAAGGAACTAAAATGTGGTGACTATTAACACAAATATAGTGGTGCAGAGGAGCATTATTTTGTAAAATAACAGTCACTAAATTAAAACTACTGTATCTAAAGGTTTCAGCTATAATTTGGGGGGCAGAGGAGGGGGGGGGGGGGCGAAGAGGCTCGCAGAAGTGTTAATTTTATTCATTTTGTGACAGTTACTTTATAAAATGTGACACTGGACACAAAAAACAAATATAATAATGGTCTATGGCCATGGAAGCCTACATTAGTGGTGATTGTTGTTGCTCCAATGCCAAACTTGCATTCTTTATTATTAACACAGGGGCACAATTCCCTCTTTCAACACTACAACGTGCGTGATGAATCATGAGCATAGTGTATTTTTAAAACCATGTAGAGACAGAAAGGATGGCCAGAACTTACCTCAAGAAAGCACAACACCTAATGTTGCTGACACAAAGTAATAAAAACTCATAACAGCACTCCTAATTGTCAGAACAACAAGTTACTTTTTTTTAGGGAAAAAAGAGGAATCACTTGGTAAGATCAGACAAGAGGACAGGTCACTTAAAATCCATACTAAGGGGGATCAAAAAGGCATTTTCTTCTTTTTCTTTCGTTCTATGCAGTATATATCAAAATGAGGATCAACTCAAGAAAACTACGAAATTACGAGGAGACATTATGGCTTGGCAGTACTTACCTTCAACAGGCAGAATTCCATTTACTTCTAATGGCAGTACTAGAATTTCACCCCTTCCAGGTAAGCAGTGGCCAGTCACACTATCTGTTTGTACCTTTTCTTTCCTACCCTTTATTGTATTAATTATCTGATTGCCACTTTCTTTTTTAGTCTACCTTTACTTCTCATTCTGGCACTTCCAATAATCCTTTAAATTAAACTATCATTGGGTACTGTATATTGTGCACTCCAAGTGTAGTGATAAAACTGTTGATCTGAGACAAAGCACTGGTTCCCAGTTAACAAGTAGTCCAAAACCAAATGAATGCAAGAAATTCCTTTATCACAATTGCTCATTATCTTTCTTTGAAAATGTATTTATATCAAAGAACTTATTGCTTTATTTTTGTGAAGAAATAATGCATGGTAGTAACTATTTTTCCATTCACTGTCAGGTGTTAGCAAACAGGTATGAACTGAGTACTCCAATCAAGCCAAACTTGCTTGAACATCCCTAACCAATAGCGTAAGACACTCACATAAACAACATATGTAACTTAATTAAGATGATCTCTTATTGGAAGATTGCTGAATGAGACGAATGACGTAGTGAAACAGAGCTCAAGAAGACCTTGCTGGAAACAGTTATTTTTTTCCACTACATTTACTGAAAATGTTGAACAAGACTTGACTGTGGACTTCACAAGAGAGCAAGAGATTTGATTATAACTCTAAAAGGGGCTCAATTTAATGAACTACTCCAGGTATCGACTGCTGGCAACATTAGAAAGTGAAATCACTCAATTTGGAACAAGAGACAATCTAGCAGTAGATGGAAAGAACTAATAAGAAGAAAATATGTATGCAGAGAAGATAGTGAGAAATTGATGGAATTATTATCAAATTTGTAAAAAGCAACACAGAAATGGAGGAGGTAGCCTATAATAATAATAAAAAAAAGAGACATTAAAGCTGAAAGAGAAAACAAACTACATTCACATCATACATTTAAACATGTGTCACCTGTTAATTTGAAGATAGTTTTCAATGTTTGGAAAGCAATAGTAACAATCATTTCTTGCTTTCCAAGACACATTTGTTGGCCACAAAAACTTTCCACATGACAAAATATTGAAGTCTCACTTACACACACAATTGTATCCATGAATAAATCCAGTTAAAACATATAAAATGCACTAGCCCATTACTCTATAATGCTTAAGTCACAAACAAGTTGAACAGAAGAAAATAAAATTACCTATCTACTGACTGTTCTGACATAGATGTTCAGTGGGGTTTTAAGGTCAAAAAGTTTTATCCAATATTCAAAATGTTTTGCTGTCAACAGATTAGGGGGCTGTTTTGAATATAGAAGGTAACTAAATCAATCTGTGTGCAATACTGACATAAATATGTCAAGCCACTTGTCTCTTGAAAAGAGTGCTCAGCAGTAAGAATCTCAGTTTCATATTTTCCAGCGGATGGTGTTTTGATCTGATATGTGTGTAGAACACACTAAATGTTATGTTACTTAAATATCTTCTGGTTATTAATGCTATTATATTACATGTTAATAAAATATATATGAAAACATAAAGAAGCTGCTTGGTTGACATGTAACCTAACAAAATGTAGCAGCCATGCAGCTGCAAGCTTGCAATAATTCCTTCACTAGTGGAACAATGAAGGCAAATTCTTTATATCCAAAATTTCTTACCACAAAATATTTATTATTACAAAATTTCTATCCTTTATTATTTACACATCTGATGTGTTCAAAGTGTCTAACTATAAAATAGGAACATCATCATTTCCCAAAGTTAATATCTGATGATAAATTTCTTTCTTGTATTTACAAAAATCTAAAACCAAACACATAAGTCATAAATATTTAAGTCAGTCAATGTAAACAGTCATACAGATTTCTCTACTAAAATATACTTTCGTCATACAAAATTGTAGGCTAATATTATACAGTTTAAAAAATAGGAGAAAAAATGAGAGTAACTAATCATGACTGGTATTTGCTCGTGAAGAAAGAGCCATCACTTTGCGGCTCAAGCGAGCATTGTGCTCACGAAGATGTGTTATTACATCTGCCTGGCGTTCAAGAAGATCTTGCAGATGATCACTGTGTATCCTGCAGGACAAAAGAATCTAAATTAATTTCAATACAAAAGATGCTGAAGCAAGGAATGTACATCAATCATTTGAATACAATTTTTAGTTACAAAGATTCCATCCTATAATGCATCTCATACTCTCCCCTTCCCCCAAAAAAGAAGGAAATTTCTTCTGGATGTATTGAAATTATATCTTGGACTCCTTACTTGTCATTTGTTCTACCTATCTCTTGATTTATTGAATTCCATTTTGCTTTACACAAGTGTATCTTCACATACTTCTCTAAGCTTAAGCGCAAGCCATCCACATAAAAAAGGAGAAGAATCTGTACTTAAGGAATTAGAGTCCCTACTTAATTGCAATTATTTAGTTCAGTATATTTCATTATATCTGCCTAAAAACTGCTCCCTCATTCATTAACATTATTTGGTCCAACGTATTACATTATATCTCCCTAAAGACAGCTGTTTCAACATTCTTTCATTCTTTTTTTCTGTGTTCTTTCAGAATCCAGCAGGAATATCAGTTTCAACACAATGAAGTTAGTGTCAATACTGCCTATTGCAAGACTTCCCTTTAAAGAGAGTAAAAAAGAGGCTGGACAAGAAGTACCATACCATGCTATGGCTCAAGCTCTTTCTCATGCACTGTCCCCACTCACTCACATTACAATATTGTATCAATACCAGAATGATGCTGAACAGGTTTAAAAATATATCTATAGCCATATTCTGCAAACTACTGATGTGAGAGTAGGAAGAAGCGTATGTTATGCTACTGTTGTTTGCAATGATGATATATTTGTGTATGTAGGATGACTTTTTCCACTGTGTACAAACTCTAGGAATCGATCGATGCGAGGATATGGAACAAAAAAAGGTCTAATGAACTTATGTCTGCAAATGCATAGTTTCCATCCAAGAGACCATTCATTCAGTCATGCGTTGTTACAGAGACCGTGGTCTAATATGTGCTTTACCATGCAGCCACAGTTACAGTATGTGTTGAAAATGGTTTCCATGTACCTCAATGCATGCGTGTATGCACCATAACATGTTCTGTCTGACACGTTCACATCGGCCAGGCTGCATCTGAACAGTGTCAAAAGCAGCATGAATATGCTGCTCCAGTGTCTCCACATCTGCAATGGGCTCTGCATATACAATACTTTTGAGATGGCCCATAACCAGAAATCACACAGGTTGAGATCCGGTGAACGAGCAGGTCATGCAACTGGGCCCCCTTGTCCAATCCACTGACCACGGAAGACATAATGGAGATGCGCCTGGATGTTAATGGTGAAGTGAGCTGGAGCATCATGTAGAGGCCACATAACCTTTCGAATTATCAATGGCGCATCTTCCAGCAGGGATGGCAAAATAATCCACAAGAAATGTCAATAGTTTTAGCCTGTTAGGTGACATGGAAGGAAGACCAGTCCCAAAATATGGTCGCCAATTATTCCGGCCTACATATTCTGGTTGCACCGATGCTGATGATGGTGGTTGCTGGGATGTTTAAGGGGGACTAAACAGCGAAGGTCATCAGTCCCCATTCCAAAAACAGGCGAGCCGAAAATTTGCGGAGCAGGTAAAAACCAAAGGGGGGAGGAGACTCCCCCCCCAGGCACTAAAAGAACACAAATGCAGCAACAAACACTACAGACAAGAAGAGTACAGATGAACACCAGACAGAAAGAAACAGAAGAAAAGAAGATGGCCGGAGACTGGTTGACTGACCACGAGAACAAAAAAAGGGAAAGAGTCAACCATCCGACTACACACCAAAACAGCAACAAATATTGAGATACGCGAGGACAAAAGACACAGAAAGGGAAAGGTGCAGGACCTCCCTAAATGGAACCATAAAAAGGACTGCCACGGATAAAATTTAAAACGTCATCAGCCATGGAGGCATCGGCACATAAAACCAAAGGCAAAGTGCCCGGGAGATTAAAGGACTGCCGGAGGGTGCGCAGCCGGGGACACTCCAACAAAATGTGGGCGACCGTCAGCCGGGACCCACACCGACACAGGGGGGGATCCTCCTGACGCAAAAGATGACCATCCGTCAGGTAGGTATGGCCGATGCGCAGCTGACACAGGATGACAGAGTCCCTGCGAGAAGCCCGCAGGGAGGAGCGCACAAATCGGTCGTCTCCTTGACAGCCCGCAGTTCATTCGGGGATGTCATGCCACGCCACTCAGCAGTCCACATCCCAAGCACCTTACGGAGCAACACCAGCTGCTGATCGCGAGCCGTGAGGCCGATCTCCAAAGCTGGGGCGTCGATTGCCCCTTTGGCCAGCCTGTCAACACGTTCGTTCCCCGGGATGCCAACGTGACCTGGCATCCAAACAAAGACCACCGAACGACCAGAACGGGTAATGGCGGAAACAGACTCCTGAATAGAGGACACCAGAGGAGAAGAGGTATAGCAGCGGTCGATGGCCTGGAGTCTGCTCAGCGAGTCACTGCAGATGACGATGGACGTACCTGAGCAGAAACGCATACGCTCAAGAGCGCGCAATATGGCTACCAGCTCTGCAGTAAAAATACTGCAGGCAGCCGGCAAGGAGCGCTGCTCAACATTGGCAGCGTGAGCAAAAGCGTAGGCAGTGTGACCATCAACCAGGGAACCATCAGTGTAGACAGTCTCACAGCCCGAAAATGAGGCGAGGAACGCAAGAAAACGGCGACGGAGGGCCACAGGCGGAACCGAGTCCTTGGGTCCCTGTGCCAAGTCCAGACGGACGGACGGCCGGGGCAAACACCAGGAGGGCGTAGGTGCACGGACTCGGAAGGGAGGCAGAAGAGAGAATGACCCAAGTTCCGACAGCAGGGACTGGACGCGGACAGCAATGGAAAGCCCAGACCTAGGTCGCCGTTCAGGCAGATGGAGGACCATGGCAGGGAAAAGCAGGTGACCATTGGGATGGCCCGTCGAGCAATGCACGTGGACAGCATAGTCAGCGAGCAGTCGATGGCGGCGAATCCACCGAGCCCTGCAGGACCCCATTTTCCTGTGTATAAGAGGAACTAGAGGTGGCACCGACTTGCACCCGGAAAGAGCGGCGCAATAAAAAGGTTTGAAGAAAAGCCGGGAGCCGACCACGAAGACCCCACTCATGCAACGTAGCAAGGATGTGATGCCTTCATGTGGTGTCATACGCCTTCCGCAGATCAAAAAATACAGCAACGAGATGCTGACGTCGGGCAAAGGCCGTACGGATAGCAGATTCCAGCTGCACCAAATTGTCCGCAGCAGACCGGCCCCGACGGAAGCCACCCTGGGATGGAGCGAGGAGACCGCGCGACTCAAGGACCTAACACAAACGCCGCCCCACCATACGTTCGAGCAATTTGCACAAAACGTTGGTGAGGGTAATGGGACGATAGCTGTCCACCGCCACTGGGTCCGCACCGGGCTTCAAGATGGGGACAATAAGACCCTCTCGCCATTGCGACGGGAACATGCCCTTGCTCCAAATGCGGTTAAAGATGGTGAGGATGTGTCTCTGGCAGTCCCTGGAGAGATGCTTCAGCATCTGCGCGTGGATGCAGTCTGGTCCTGGTGCTGTATCAGGGCAATCGGCGAGGGCAGTGAGGAATTCCCTCTCGCTGAAAGGAGCATTGTATTGTTCAGAACGACGCGTGTGGAATGATAACTGCGTCTGCTCAGCTCGCTCCTTTAGAGAGTGAAAGGCGGGGGGTAAGTTGCAGTCGCAGAGCTCTTAGCAAAGTGCGCAGCAAGGTGTTCAGCAATGGTGGCAGCGTCCGTGCAGACAGCGCCATCCAATAGAAATCCCAGGGACACCCATAGGGGTCTGGTATCCATAAATCCACCGGATCCGGGCCCACACAAGCGAGGGGGAGACACGGGAGCCCAAGGATGAGACATACCTCTCCCAGCACTCCTGCTTACGCCGTGCAATAAGACGATGGGCCAAGGCACGGAGCCTCTTAAAGGCGATGAGGGTCTCTAGAGACGGGTGCCGCCTATGACGTTGGAGAGCCCGCCGACTGTCGCGAATAGCCTCAGCAATCTCCGGCGACCACCAGGGTACAGCCTTCCTCCGAGGGAGTCCAGAAGAGCGGGGGATGGCAGCCTCAGCCGCCGAAAGGATGGACGTGGTTAAGACACGGACCGCCTCGTCAATGTCACCCTGTGGGGGAGACTCAATGGTTGCAGCAGAAGTAAAAGCCGGCCAGTCAGCCCTGTGGAGAGCCCAGCGAGGCAGGCGCCCAGAAGAATGACACTGGGGCAGTGACAAATAGATGGGAAAATGGTCACTACCACACAGGTCAGGATGCACTCTCCAGTGGAGGGACGGGACAAGTCCGGGGCTGCAAAGAGAGAGATCGATGGCCGAGAACGAGCCATGGGCCACACTGAAATGCGTGGGAGCACCGGTGTTCAAGAGGCTAAGGTCGAGCTGAGCCGACAAATGCTCCACGGCACGACCGCGGTCATCGGAGACAGTCCCACCCCATAGAGGGTTGTGGGCATTGAAATCGCCCAGAAGCAGCAATGGTGGTGGGAGTTGAGCCAGCAGTGCAGCCAAGACATGTCGGGGGAGCTTCCCATCAGGAGGAATGTAAACAGAGCAAACAGTAATAGCCGACGCGAGCTCAACTTTGGCAGCAACTGCCTCTAAAGGCGTCAGAAGGGGTACTGGCGAGCTACAGACAGAGTGGTGAACAAAGAGGCAAACCCCACCTGACGCTCGTTGACAGGCAGTGCAGTTCTTATAGTATCCCCGATAACTGCGAAGGGCGGGGGTCCGCATTGCTGGAAACCAAGTTTCCTGCAGAACAATGCAGAGAACAGGGGAAACACTCAGACGCATCCGGAGCTCAGGCAGGTGGCGGAAATAACCGTCACAGTTCCACTGGAGAATGGAAGCAGGAAGGGACTGGGAGGGCGTGAATGCAACTAGGAGGCAGACGGCGCCTCAGAGCCAACTGCCGCCACCGGGGGAGAGTCAGCTGTGTCCATAGGAAAGGCCCCCAAGGGTTCCGTGAGGGCGAGATCCGCGGCAGAGGCGAGGATCTCCACCTCATCTCTGGAGCCAGGACTATGTACAGCAGGCGGTACTGAAACCGCTGGAACGTCCTTCTTCTTGGACACATTCCGTTTCTTCTTCTCGCGTCTGCCCTTAGGGTGAGAGGGCTGGGAGAGGTTCTCTGAAGGAGCGTCGGAGGCTGACGACGACGCAGAAGCCCTACGACCAGCAGGTGGCAGAACCTTCAGCCACTGGCTGACATCCGGCTGGGTAGGAGAAGAAACGGAGGAAGGGAGAGCCCCGAGGGACCCCTTCCGGGAGAGAGGAACCGGCAGAGGCAACACCGGCGGAGAAGGAGGGGGAGGGATCGAGCCCCCCAGTTGTGGAGCAGATGTCACTCCCGAAGTAAGCGTGGGGGGAGCGACAGAAGAGGGTTTGCCCCCAACTGCTAAGGGGGCAACAGAGGAAGGCTTGCCCCCAGACACGAGGGGGGCAGACAGAGATGCACGGCCCCGAGGGCCCACTGAAGGCGGCACAGGGGAGGCGACAACCGCCGCTTGCGAGGGTGACGATAACGTGGCTGCAGCATAAGATGTTCGAAGGGAAGCAGGATACAACCTTTCAAATTTCAGTTTTGCCTCTCGATAAGTAAGCCGGTCCAGGGTCTTAAATGCCATTATCTTCCACTCCTTATGAAGAACGGGGCAATCCGGCGAGCATGGAGAGTGGTTCTCCCCACAGTTGACACATACAGGCGGAGGCACACATGGAGAATCGGGATGAGAGGGGCATCCGCAATCTCGACATGTGGCGCTGGATGGGCAACGGGAGGACATGTGCCCAAACTTCCACCACTGGAAGCACCACATCGGGGGAGGGACGTAGGGCTTGGCGTCACAACGGTAAACCATTACCTTGACCTTCTCGGGCAAGACATCACCCTCGAAGGCCAAGATAAAGGCACCGGTGGCCAGCCTGTTAGTCTTGGGTACTCTATGTACACGACGGACAAAATGGACACCACGTCGTTCCAAGTCGGCTCTCAGCTCGTCGTCGGATTGTAACAATAGGTCACGATGGTAAATAATCCTCTGGACCATATTTAAGCTACTGTGGGGAGTGACGGTAACAGGGACGTCACCGAGCTTATTACACAAGAGCAATGCTCATGACTGGGCTGGGGAGGACGTCTTGAGGAGGATGGACCCATTCCTCATTTTTGACAACCCCGCCACTTCCCCAAACTTATCCTCCAGGTGTTCCACAAAAAACAGAGGCTTCGTCGTAAGAAAGGAGTCACCGTCAGTCCTGCTGCAGACAAGGTATTGTGGGACGTAAGGCTCCTGCTTGGCACTAGATCTGTGTCCCTCCCATGGTGCAGCCAACGAGGGGAACGACTGAGGGTAATATTGCGCAGCATCAAAGTCAACCCTGCCTCGCTTAGAGACGCTGGTGGCCGTCGACCACCAGCTTGGTGTGAGTTATTGCGCTTCATTGCGCCACATCCGCCCAGATGCCACCTACTCCGAATGAGGGCTCTCCCCAAGGGTGCCACCCAGCCAAAGCAACGGGTACCTGGCCGATATCCCGTTGCCCGGAGTCCCCGTGCCCCAGACAAGATGGGCACATACTCCTTGGCATGTGTGGGGAGGAAACAGCTCTGGCATCTGTAGTGCGATCCCTGCGTGGTCAGGGGGCTACCACCAAGAGGGTACACGACGACCCCACCACAATGGACTGGCTACCGTGCTGGATTTTAGGTGTTGAAAGGGTCCACAGTTGTCGGGGGTGCTAAGAAGGAGATTGCGCACAAGACGAGAAGGAGGCAACCCAGAAGACGTTGGGTGGAAATCCCGCCACACGACAATAGGTAGCATGCAAGATGGTGGTGCATGATGGACCAACAGAAAAACACCACGTAAGGCGTCCTTCCCCAAATGGCACGCACTAACAACGGAAATTTGGAAAAATGGAGGTCAAACCCAAAAGAGGACCAGCACATTAAGGCCAAAATGTTTGAGACTCCTTTTAGTCGCCTCTTACGACAGGCAGAAATACCGTGGGCCTATTCTGACCCCCGAACCCGCACGGGGGGATGCTGATGATTCGCTTCATCATACCATTCCACAGATGACTGTTACTAAAACTGAAGATACCACCCTGCATAAAGGTGGCCTCATCTGTGAATAGGATGGATGACACAAATCCTGGAATCATGGTTACCTGATGAAGAAACCAATGACAAAATTGCTCCCGATGTGGAAAGTCTGTCACTAGTAGGACCTGCACAAGGTGTAAGTGATAAGAGAAGCAACAGTTGTTGTGGAGAATGTTCCACTAGGTTGTCTGGCTTACCCTGTACTGGCAGGCCAACTGCCTGGTACTGACATGGTGGTCGCCTTCCAAAGTGTTAATCACATTTTCCTTTTCCTTTTGGGTACGTCCTTCTCGATTTCCAGCTTCCTGAAGCAACCCTGTCTCAGACAAACAGTGAAACACTGTTGCAAAAGATTCAATGCTGTGGCTGTTGTTGGCGGGGACAGGTCTCCTGATACAATCTTGCTGGTTGCCGTCCATTGCCATTTGCCTTTCCTTAAGTAAACACCATGTCAGCAAGTTCACAATTTGAATATGGAATCGTTGTGTGCAATGCTGTATCACATCCACTACAAGGTGAGTCAGCAAAAGAACTGAATCAGACACATCACCACCAATTACTATGGCAGGAGAGGATGCTAGAACATGGTGTATGAGGAAGAGTACCATTCTCTACAAGGAAACCATTGCATACTGTAACTGTGGCTGCATGGTACAGCACGTATTAGACCACAGTCTCTGCAACATGATTGAATACATGATCTCTAGAATGGAAACCATGCATTTCCAGGCATCAGTTCAAGAGACCTTTGTTGTTCTGTATCCTCTCATTGATCAATCCATATAGTTTGTACACAGTGGAAAAATCACCTTTATAGAGCCAATTTTCTCCACTCTGGACATATATAAAATGGCTGTAAATATAAAACTTACTGAACACACAGAGAAGGCACCACTTTTCAAATAGTTGCTGCTTTTCCAGCCACAAGTCAGCAAGTAGTGTGGTAGAAATAGTTTCCCTGTTAAGGAGTGTCTCTTCAATATTTTGAAGACCAATACAGAGAGAGAGAGAGAGAGAGAGAGAGAGAGAGAGAGGGGTTGGGGGGTGTTTGGGAGAAGAGACCAAACTGTGAGGTCATCGGTCTCATCGGATTAGGGAAGGACGGGGAAGGAAGTCAGGCGTGCCCTTTCAAAGGAATCATCCCAGCATTTGCCTGGAGCGATTTAGGGAAATCACGGAAAACCTAAATCAGGATGGCCGGACGCGGGATTGAACCGTCATCCTCCCGAATGCGAGTCCAGTGTGCTAACCACTGCACCACCTCGCTTGGTGTGTGAGAGAGAGAGAACAAGGAATGGAACAAAATATTTTTTTGTAAAACTTATTCATGATGTCATTCAAATCACTTTTAGAGACAATATTTGTCAAGGCATGATCATTAGTGATGACTTATCACTTGTGAAGTTCACTGAAATGTCTACAAGTTCACATGTCACCACAAATAGAATTGCGGTAACCATCTGTGTTACCATTTGTCATGTACCAGCTTCTCCGCCATTGCTACTACAATGCTTTATCAGGCACAGATATGAGCCGTTGCTATTCAATTCATGCTTGTTGGCACCAGATGATGCAGGGCCATCTGCCACATGGCAGCATGATCAAACATTAGAGAACAGCATCTCATCACAGCCTGCATTAGCCGAGGAAGATCAGTGACACTGTGGCTCACCAACAAACAAACTACTCTCTCCCTCTCTCAGACTACTGGCTCAACGACAACAGCTTCCAGCGCATCTGCCTCCCTTCCATGCTTACAATGAGTCTGCAGAGGATTGGGAGGCATACGAAAAATAGTTACAGCAGCACTTTGCCGTCTTCGAGGTAAAGAATCCCGATGACATTAAAGCTCTTTTTCTGTCATGAATTACACTCCACACGCACCACTTGTTAGGCAAGTTGGCTCTGCTTCAGGAATCCACTTCCCTCTCATTCGATGAAATGTGCTGCTTACTGCTAGCATGCTCACCAAACGTACTGTGCTTGGACAGTGGAGTTACAGGATCTTAGTCAAAAGTGGTGATTTTTTGCCACTCCGTATAAAGAGTCTTATGTTGACACTATGGTCAGGGATACTATCATTACGTCAGACCCCTACAAAGAGGTTCACCAATGGGTGCTGCAATTTGAAGACCCAACCTTGGAAGAAGTACTTCCTGTTGCTCAATTGTTTGACATTTCCCATGTGGTGGGTTGCCAATTGGAATCCAGGGCAGACATGGCCACAGTAAACAGTGCAACAACAGACGCTTAGGTTCTGGCATGTCCTCTGAGGTAAAATTGCGGCAGTGCAGCAGGCCTGTAAATCACATTCCACACGTCTGCAGTGGGCTGCTCCCCGCACACCACTTGCTTTTTGCCCACCTTGTTTAGTTCATTATGTCTGGCCTGACTGCACAAAGTGTTCATCTTCCTGCTATAACCATTGGAAGAAGGGACACATTTGGCAGTGTGTGATGCTATGTCCACTCGCTCTGAAGCCTCGGCTCCCCACCACAGGGACATCAATGTTGTCAGCTCTATGGTGACATCCTTGTGGCAGTATCCAATAGTTGCATGCTATTGTGCATATCAATGGGAAGCCACTTCAGTTGCAAGTCAACACTGGCACCACAGCTTCTCTCATTAATTATCACACATATGTGAACCTCAGTGCCCTGCCACTGTCACCAACTATGTAACATCTTGTAAGCCAGAGCAGGCAACAGATCCCCATACTTGAGCAACTTGTGGCAGACACAGCATGCAAGACTGTGGTTCACCTATTAACCTTTCTTGTGGTGAACAGTGCTTCAACTGACAACGTGTTTGACTTGGGTGCTTTCATGGCCTATGATTTTACAGTCTCCAATTTGGTTCACCTGGTTCCCAAACTGGTGCTGTATCAGGAGCTTTAAGAACTCTGCAAGGCATTTTCAGACTTTTTTTACCTGGGCTTGGCAAAGTTCAGGACTTTTCTGCTTGAATTATCCTTAAACCAATGGCTTAGTCTCGTTGTTTTTTGGACGTGGCTATACTGCTAGCAATTCATGACCAGGCCAAGCAGGAACTAGGCAGTTTGACAGCTTTGGATATGATTGAATCTGTTCCATTCAGCCAATGGGCTATGCCAACAGTGATCATCAAGAATCCATCTGGCGAGGTCTGTATTTTTGGTGATTTGAAAGTGACAGTCAATGCACAGGTGATGATACACTTACCCCATCCCATGTCCGGATGAATTGGTGGCGAAACTCACAGGGATCATTATTTTTCAAAAATAGATCTTTCTGAGGCATATTTGCAGCTTCCATTAGATGAGGCACCTCAGCAGTTGCTGGTGGTCAACATTCCTAATGGACTGTCCAAATACAAACGGTTAGTCCTTGGCACAGTGAGTGCACCTGCACTTTTTAAATGTTCCTTCAAGCAACTCGCTTAACACATTCCTCACTGTATTAACATCTGCATGATATTGTGGTCGTTGGTCCCTCGAGGGAGGAACATTTTCGGAACATTCGGCCTCTTTTTCAGATGCTACACAACACAGGTCTCAAGTGCAGTCTGGATAAATCGCGCTTCTTTCAACTTCTATTGAATGCATTGGACACGTCATTTCCTGTCAGAGTATTCAGCTGACTGACAGTCACATCGCTGCCATTGATGCACATTAAAAGCCCACAAATCTGGAGGAAACCCAGTTTTTTGTTGTTGACAAAATTGGTTATCATCATAAATTTAGCCCATAAACTGCTGCCATTGCTTCTCCTTTAAATCAGTTACTGAAAAAGGCTGTACCATTTATCTGAACGGCTGCCTATGACCAAGCATGCACTATACTGAAAGACAATCTTCATTCAGCCTCTTGCTTAGCCATGTTTCAGCTGGGTTAACAAGTCTTCTTGGCTATGGATGCATCCCAGTTTGGGCTTGGGGCTGTTGTTGTTCATCACAGTTTTACAGTTCAGAGCAACTGATAGGTTTCACCTTAAAGATGCTCAGTGTGACACAGCAAAATTATTTCCAAACTGAGGAGGAGGCCATCATCATTATTTATATGATCAAGAAATTTTATGTTTTTATATATATATTGTGGAGTTTCAACTTGTCATGGATAACAAGCTGCTCTTCACCCTCTTTAGCCACTTGGCGTATCTACTGGACACGACAGACCACAAGCTGCAATGACGGGCTCTGTTCCACAGCTGTTACAGTTACGAGATTCACTTCCACCTGATAGCTCAGCAATTCAACGCAGATGCCCTCTCTTGTTTCCTATGGGTTCTGACCCCTGCTTTGACCAGAAAGAAATCCTTTATTCTTATTTCGATGAGGAAGCTGTGCATGCAGTGGATGACTTTCCTTTAAAGAACTCACATATTGCTGACATCATTAGCACAGGTTCTTTTTCACCAAGCGAGGCAGCATATCCAGGCAGGGTGGCCAGAATGGCCTCCAGCATGGACGTAGGACCCTGTCCGTAATTATTTTGTGCTGATCCACAGACTGATTCTTATTAACAGTGTGATTGTGCTGGTCAATCTCACATCCCTCCAGAGTGACATCCTTCAGTTCTTGCATCACAGACACTGGGGAGCATCACCCATGCAGATGCTTGCTCACTGCTACATCTATTAGCCAGATGTCGAATGACAAAATGAACACAGTTGTGTGTTCCAAATAGACACTCTCCAGTGATGTTATTTGCTGTGGCTGGCACCCATGCAGCCACGGAAACAAGTTCACTTAGATTATGTTAGCCACTTCTTGGAAGCATTTTGATCGATTGTCATGGATGCATACTCTTGCTTCCCATATATCATCAACTGCTGCTCCACGATGGCTGAGTCTCATATCTTTTCCATTGAAGTTCTTCTCCACATACTGGTGACAGGTAACAGTCCGCAGTTAATCTCTCAGACCTTTCAAGACTTTTGTGGGCAGCAGGGCCTGCACCATGTCAAGACACCGCCATTGCATCTGTGTCCATTGGAGAGACAGTGTCTCACACAGACCTTTAAAACACAGATAAAGAAATACATCAGGGGTACTCCAATGGAAGAGGCACTCACACTCTTTCTTAGTTTCTAAAGCTGGAGCTGCTGCATGGATGCCCGCCACACACCTTGCTGCACCTCCTGCTGGTGACCCCTTGCCCACCTCCTGCATCGCTGGGACCCCTTTCTGGGTTTGCGCCTTTGCTTGTCATCAGTGATGTATTCCAGCACTGGTCCATGGGAAATTGAGTCAGCATGTCTTTATACTACAGATGGAAGACAGCCTGGTGGCCAGCCATCGCAGTCAATTACACCTTTGGGTGGGGGATGCACACAGCCCGGCCCATCTCATACCTCCCACATCACTCCACTTGTTGGATCCTGATTTTCCGTTGTCTCCTCTGCCTCTTGGGTATACCCTCCCTCTCTTGACTGGACCCTGGTCCCAGCACTTCACCTGCTGTTTTTTCCCAGCCCTCCACAGGAGGGGACTGGTGGCAAAGATGTCCTTCCGTGAGAGGAGACAATGAGTGGACCGCTCAAAGTGTCTCAGCACATTCCCGCTCCTGCTTCTGAAGAACTGGATGTTCACGTGATTTCCGCTCCAGCAGTGGGGACCCTGGTGGCTGTCGGTGTGGCGTTCGTCCATCGCAGACTCATCAGGGTCAGAACCACTTACAGCCCTACTCTCCAGTTGCTCCCAACAGAGAGAGTCTGTCTGTGCCTTGCTTGGTGGCCTCTGATGCCTGAGAGGCAATGGACAGCACTTTCTTCACCACAGTAAATGGTGCAGTGGGGGAGTGAGGGAGAAGGGGAGGGTGGGATGCTTGGTCAGCACTGACAGAATGTCTTCCTTGCTACCCCCTCCCCCCCTCCCTCCCCCGGGGAAGAGGACTGTGGTAACCATCCATGTTACCACTTGTCATGTATTGGCGCCACTGCTACCACAATGCTGCATGAGCTGCCAGTGTGAGCCATCGCTACTGAACTTGCCTGTGCCAGTGCCAAGTGACAGAGGGCCAGCTGCCAGGAGGTGGCAAGTTCAAACGTCAGAGGACAGAGCACTGTCTTGCAACCTGTGTGTGCCACTGCCAATCAACACAACCATGGCTCACCAACACACAAACAAACAACATATAACACAAGAGCGAAGAGCTCTTTCTTTCATTTCATTAGTGTACTTCAAAGTAGTTACTTGAACTCTGCTCTCAGGAACTAACTGTGAACTGTATTGTGGACTTCAGCCTGGGCTGCACTCGGGAACGTGTATGGAATATTGAATTTGTGTTATCATTAAAGCTGATAGGTCTCTAAGTGTGTATTTACTTGTCTGTGGGTTACTACAAGGATCACAGCAACCTGCTGTCATGGAAAAATCACTGTTTGTGTTTTAGAAGATTTCCACTGTGATTTTATCATTAATGTACAGTAGTTTCATCATAATATACACACTGATGAAATGGATCATGAGAATATGACTGGTCACTGAAAGGACACAAGATTAAAGTTTAATGTCTTGTTCGTGAAATGCTCATTAAAGACAGCGCACAAACTCATAGTGGATAACAATATAAAAGGCAATCAGCAGTGCTCTTTTCAAAGAAAACATCCTGGCATTTGCCTTCATTGATTCAGATATATGACAGTAAACCTAAGTCTGGGCAGATGGATGGAGTTTTGGACCCCAGTACTCCCAAATGTGCATACTGTGTCAAAATCAATGCCCCACAATACTAAGGGGCGTAATACTGAGGCCCAACAGCTATAAATATACTGTACTATGATGCTTGTATGAAATGAAAATGAAGGTGGTGTTGTGTGAGAAAAATTCACCATAGGTGTAAACTGTAACTTAATTTTTTACTTCTAAGAAGCATATGCCATGGAACAAACATTGCATCTGCAAATATGTTGAATTTTGATAACAGTTTAAGATACAGATTTCAAATTGTAGCTTACTAGTAAAAGCAAACGAATTTCTATTGCTGTTCAAATGGCATCATAAAAAAGGAATAAAAACAAAGGGATTTTAAGGTGGAGGGGAGGGAGGGAGGTAGTAGTCTTCGATACATACTTGTTATCATTTGCTTATGACTTTTCCTGTGTTTTGCATCAATATTTTCGTGTACTTATATTCATAGGTTGAGTCAAACCTTGAAAAATGCAATGTACTATTGAAAAGTACTATGCCGTCCGAGTCTGTGTGGGACTCAAAACATTAGCTACAAAGACATAGTTCATGATTCAGAAAGTGTATAGAAGTGAAAGCCTATAAAAACTGCTGCTTTGAGACGACACAAGTACTTCAAAGATGGTTAAGGGAGTGTGGGATGTGAACTCCATACAGGATGCACCATCCATCAGCAGGAACAGGGACAATGTGCAACATGCATGTAATAAATTGAACTCAGCCCAGTGGT
The DNA here is from genome assembly GCF_021461395.2 of Schistocerca americana. NCBI lineage: Eukaryota > Metazoa > Arthropoda > Insecta > Orthoptera > Acrididae > Schistocerca > Schistocerca americana. The sequence goes on from NC_060119.1 coordinate 223,629,755, forward strand.
AAGCCTTCAAATGATCACAGACCACACAGGAATCGATAAAATGACTGTGCGTATCATCTTTACCCAGGATTTACATATGAAAAAAAATCTGTGTCAAGCTCATCCCAGAACAATTGACATGACTGAAGGCAAAACTGTGTGCTTCTTTGTGAAGTTCTTTTACAGTGCCTTAAAAGAAAACTTCAATTTTTTCGACAATTTGATAACTGCTATAAAATGTGGGTTTCTGAATACAAACTCCAAATAGCACACACTAGCATCCTCTCACTAAACAAAGACTCGAATGAGCAGTTCAAAGGGCACAGTCATGGTCTTTTTGATGCGAAAGGCGTGGTCCATCATGAATCTGTACATGAGGGACAGAACATCATAGCTGCTTTATATGTGGAAGTGCTGCAAAAACTGAAGGGAAGGGTGAAGTGAGAGATGCTAGACACTATTCCCAATTGGATGCAGCTACTAAAGGACAATTCCATGAGACTAAAGCTTTGATGTGCTGCTTGAGGGACACATTGTAAAAGTTCTTCTGGACGCCTTTCAACTTGTCAGAAGTGTGTCGATGCTGAGGAGCTCTGCTTTGAAGAATTTTAATTGTTTGTAGCAATATCTCAAGTTGCTCATGTAATTCGCCGGTGCTACTAACCCACAGTAATTTTTCTTGTGCTGTTCTGTCAGCTGTATCCAGATCTATCTTGCACACAGTTGCCAGTAACCCAGCGTTTCTATGAGTGTGCCATATAATAGAGTTCTGTAGAGTTGTGGAAACAGTGCAGAAATTTCACCCACTGTCAATCGGCTGTCTTCACGAACAGTTTCCTCTATTTTTGGCACAAACTCATCAATCAAAATGAAAGGCCTTCCACTCCTCTGTTCATCATGAAAATGTTTTTGCCTTCACTTCACTCATTATACCGCTCAAACACACTTGTTCTGTTCATAATACCTTCACCATAAACTGTTTTGATTCACGAAAAAATTTAAGTAGGTATTATTCCTTCCATGAGTAGGAAAAGGATCACAGCATGTGTTCACCTTATAAACAACTATCTGTTGTCTTTTGAAGTAGTTGAAATTAGTTATGGTACCGTTTCCATGACATAAGACTGAAAATGCAATAAAAGAATTTTGTATTTAAAAACCATAAAATGCTTTTAAAAAATTTTTGCGAAACTCTGTGAAATAGATTACTATGACATAAGAAAAAAACACAGCTATTTCAAACTGAGGCATTCTATCAAAATCCATAACTTGGAGTCTCAATATGGTACAAGAAATTATTGGATTACATATACACACACAATGAGGAATTACTTAAAGCTAAATTAAAAAACATTTCTCATAACCAAAGGGACATATTCGTCGAAGGAAGTCTCAATTTTTAACAGTTTGAGCAACAGACCATGAACAATTGTTGAATCACAGAAATTGTAAGTTACTAGCACACATAGATTACTGTATCACAGTTTTCCCCAAATTTGGACTCATTATTATTTATAGACACCCTGTTTATAAAATGGACATTAGATGGAAGATATTAAAACCTGGAACATAATTAGCAAAGAAAAAGTTCTCAACAACAAGAATTTTTTTGTCAGAAAGGAGTGGAACAATATTCTGCAGCTCATTAAAGCTTTCTGAATCACATTTCTGTAAGAGCCCACTTGACAGATAATGAATAGGACAATTTATAAATACACAGAGAATACTAAATAAAAAGAGTCACGAACTTACCTGTAACCAACTTCTGAAGCACTACGTTGTCCTTCTGTTTCTCTTTGTAACAGCCATTCATCACGTTGCGCATCAGGTAGAGGACATTTCTTGTTAAAGTTGTACACTTTTCCTAGTGCGTGCAGAGATATTATGCCATTACAGTATGCGTAATAATACAAATGAATGTATAAATGCTTTTACTTTTCAATGTTTCAAAGCAGAGAGAAAGCAAATCAATATGAGGTCATTCTGAACCCCATTATAACTACTTAATTTTCATAATAAAAACTGGCTCCAAGTTTGCAAAGCAGATAAAACAATAATTCAGCTATATATATTACTTTTGAATCTTATCCGGGCAGAAAAATCCAAAAGTGAATGCTAGGCAAAAGATTAAGGAAACAAAGATTTGTTTTGGATGCTAATTAGGAAAAAACTGCATAAGCAAATATGAGTAAGTAAGCTAGGATACTGTGATACAAGAAGGACAAAAATATGTGTAGGGAACAGGGAAGTGGGGAATTAATGGGACTGTAGTCATGGTCTCACAAGTAATGATGAACAATGTAGTAACCATATGCAATGCAATTCTAAAGAAAGAATAACATGTTGAGAGAGGAAAACTCATCTTGTAACAAAGCAGACACAAGCAAAGATGGATTGGAGATTGAGGTATTTTGAGAGTAGGTTAAACCAAGTAATTGAGGAAAGTTAACAAAACAAAAGTATCCAGTATGAATTTTCACTTTGTAGCAGAGTGTGCACCGATTTGAAACTTCCTTGCAGAGTAAAACTGTGTGCTGGAACAAGATTCGAGCCTGGGATCTTTGTTTTTCTGAGCAATTGCCTTGCTAACAGCTATCCAAGCACAACTCATGTGCTGCCATCACAGTTTTACTTATGGGTCATGAGTCATAGTTGGAGAGCTCAGTCGGTAGAGTAATTGTCCATGAAAGGCAATGATCCCAGATTCGAGTTCCGATCTGATACACAGTTTCAATCTACTGGGAAATTTCAAAATAAAAGTAGATGACAAAGATGATACAAACAGATATGAAACAAAATTAAGCATTTCCAAATACTGTCTGTATGAAACACTATTAACAATTTTAGATCTGCAAATATGGTTCTCGGGTTTGCCGCCAGATCGTATTGTGTAACTCGCACAATATTTCATCGATGCAACTGCTCGACATCATCAGGTGGTGGTAACTGCTGCTGTCACTGCTGCAGGGTGTGACTGATGATAATTGCATGGCAGCATCGGAATACGTCATGCCGCGTGCAGGAAATACGCGTGCGTAGGAAGACGCTCGTAGTTGGTGGAAAGTGGTGCTCCTGGTGCCCCCTGCTGGGAGCTGCTGAGACATGGCCAACAGCATACACGAGTTTGACAAGTTATGTAATAAGAGAGGTAGATTACTGTGCACTACGGCATTTTTATTGAGATGCCTTGACAAGCAAACTGTCCCAACATTTGCAAAATTTAAACATCATATTGAATCTGCGGCCAGTGTTAGAATTAAACGACATGTGAGTGTAGCCCTAGTGAGAGAGAGGGTACGTTATACAAGACGGGAACTGCACATGGTATCCACAAAATTGCTATCACTGCATCTGAAGATCTTTTCAAAACTCTCAGCATTATTCTGGGATTGGATGGATAGCACTACATGGGCACCAGCTGACTGGTCAAAACAACAGGCTAAGGTCCACCAAAGTCTCAAACCTTCTTCTTTCTGGTGGTATGTAGATGATACTCTTGTAGGTGTGGCCCCATGGAATAGAGACATTATCGGTGCTTCTCCGGCATCTGAACTCACTCCATCTCAATCTACAGTACACAATGGAAGTGGAAAAGGATGGCATCTTACCATTCCTGGATGTCTTAGTCAGCAGAAAAGCTGATGGTACACTGGGACACAGAGTCTATCACAAATCAACTCATATGGAGCTATATTTGCAGGTCACATGTTGCCATCATCCTGCGCAACACGGTAGTGTCCTACACTCTTTGGTGCATAGAATACGCAGATGCCAACAGTTTCCCTGGTGAGCTACAACACCTGAGAATGGTATTCCAACAGAATGGCTATTCCGATAGGCAGATATGCCATGCATTCCGTTCTAAGCAAACTCGAAGCAGGGATGTAAATGAAGATGTGGAGGCACCCACTGCAACAGCATTCTTGCCCTATTTTGGTGCCATGTATTCGAGAACAGAAAGAATCCTCAAAAAACATGACATCAAGTGTGTTTTTTGGCCACCAGCAAAATTTAGGAATTTATTGTGCTCGGTCAAAGAGGACCTTGGCATCAGGAAACACTGTGTGTATAAAATCCCATGTCAATGTGGAAAATCTTATACTGAACAGACATGGCGAACCATGCAAGAACGTTGCGTTGAACACCATTGTCATACATGCCTGGGGCAACCTGATAAATCAGTGGTAGCAGAGCATTGCCTGGACATGGGACATCATATGCTTTATGAACAGGCAGAAATTTTATCCCCAGCGTCATCTTTCTGGGACTGTGTTGTTAAGGAGGCCATCGATATCCATATGGCGGACAATCTTATCAACAGGGATGCAGGGATGCATCAGTGAGAGCAACAAGCAAAATGGAAGCAAAGGAGGAAATTTTGAACTAAAGACCAATAGCTTTAATTCTCAGAGTTGGCAAGATATTTGAGTTTGTGAGGCTAGCTCAGATTAATGCCTTCTCCCATGAAACAATTTTCAAGTAGAACCCAGAATATTTTTGGGAAACACCACAACAAATATAAGGTTCTTATGGCACTTCTGCACTCTATTTTGACAGAGGGAAGAATGAAGAGAATATATTTTCAGACTTCACAAAGACATTTTATCTGGTCAGCTATGTACTGTTTTGGAAGAAACTAATGGCATCTAATAACAATTACCTCATGTTTGCATATCAATACAATTGTGAAATCGGAAAAATATGAACTATCAATGCAATCAGAAATAAATTAATATTCAGCCCATAATTGAAGCAGCACTGCACAGTGTCCCACAGGCCTTGATTTTTGTATCAATTATATCTCTCATGTATGAGGCATGTTCACAAAGTAATCCCCCCCCCCCCCTTTTGTTTCAAATGCTCTTTTTCAGCTTTTTTAGGGTCTCACAATATTTTTGTGCAGTGACAGTCTCCCCCTGAGCCAGAAATTTGACCGAAATGATGCCCTTTCAGTCGCAAAACACTGACGTCATGAATTTTTTGGCCAAAATTGTGGTTTTGAATTTTTTTAGCAGATGTGGAATTGGCGTGATGCCACTGTGATGTCTGTCTTTTTGTCTCAAGCATGTAATGAGCCACCCATGTTTCATCTCCAGTCTCAATAGAGCTCAGAAAATCCTCACCTATTTCAAGTTGCTCATGTAATTCGCCGGCGCTACTAACCCACAGTAATTTTTCTTGTGCTGTTCTGTCAGCTGTATCCAGATCTATCTTGCACACAGTTGCCAGTAACCCAGCGTTTCTATGAGTGTGCCATATAATAGAGTTCTGTAGAGTTGTGGAAACAGTGCAGAAATTTCACCCACTGTCAATCGGCTGTCTTCACGAACAGTTTCCTCTATTTTTGGCACAAACTCATCAATCAAAATGAAAGGCCTTCCACTCCTCTGTTCATCATGAAAATGTTTTTGCCTTCACTTCACTCATTATACCGCTCAAACACACTTGTTCTGTTCATAATACCTTCACCATAAACTGTTTTGATTCACGAAAAAATTTAAGTAGGTATTATTCCTTCCACGAGTAGGAAAAGGATCACAGCATGTGTTCACCTTATAAACAACTATCTGTTGTCTTTTGAAGTAGTTGAAATTAGTTATGGTACCGTTTCCATGACATAAGACTGAAAATGCAATAAAAGAATTTTGTATTTAAAAACCATAAAATGCTTTTAAAAAATTTTTGCGAAACTCTGTGAAATAGATTACTATGACATAAGAAAAAAACACAGCTATTTCAAACTGAGGCATTCTACCAAAATCCGTAACTTGGAGTCTCAATATGGTACAAGAAATTATTGGATTACATATACACACACAATGAGGAATTACTTAAAGCTAAATTAAAAAACATTTCTCATAACCAAAGGGACATATTCGTCGAAGGAAGTCTCAATTTTTAACAGTTTGAGCAACAGACCATGAACAATTGTTGAATCACAGAAATTGTAAGTTACTAGCACACATAGATTACTGTATCTCAGTATAAAAACAGTATTATGAAACAGATAGATCGCTACTCGCCATATAGTGGAAATGGTGAGTCGCTTTATAGTGAGTAGCAGTCTATGCTTTTCATACTGTCATTATTCCATATTGAATTTTTCCATCGTTTGATTAAGCATAAAAACAATTACCTATTGATGCTCTTCTAGTTTTTCAAAATTAGCTATACTTATATAAATATTAATACAGTGTGTACATAATGTCTGGGAACACTTTCAATTATTTATTGCACAAGAATTAAACATTGTACAAATGTCATAGATACTGCATTTTGAAGAGAAACTCTGAAAGTTTTTTACAAACATTTGAAATGTGATCCTTGAGTGACACGGCAGACATCAATATGGTAATCGAATTCGTGCCATACCCATCCCAGCATGGCATCGTTGACTGTGGCAGCCGCTTCCCGTATTCTCTCCTGGAGCTCTGCTACATCACGTGGTAGAAATGGTTCATACACCAGATCTTTAATGTGTCCCCGCAGAAAAAAAAGTCACACGGAGTGAAATCTTGTGATCGGGGAGGCCATTTCATGAAACAGCTGTCCTGTTCTGTAGCACGGCTGATCCATTGATGCAGCAGCTCTGTGTTCAGGTACCCACAAACTTCACAATGAAAATGGGGTGAAGCCCCATCCTACTGAAAGATGAATGGAGAGTCCGATTGCATTTGAGGCATCAGCCATTGCTGCAACATGTCTGAGTAGGAATATCCAGTGACAGTGAGTGCTCTCGGCGAAGAAGAATGGTCCGTACAGTTTTCAACGTCCACTTCTCTTTGCTGGGCACAAGCGACCGGTCGTAACGAATTTGTTGTGCCAGTGGTAAATGGCCTTCCTTGTTGGTGGCTTCTTACCATACTTGGTTCTAAACATCCACTGAACAGCTGTAGCACACTTGTTTTTGTTGAACTCCAACACACAGAATGCTCGCTCAGTTTCAGGGTTTCTCTTCAAAATGACATATGTATGATATCTGTACAATGTTTGGTTCTTGTGCAATAAATAATTGAAAGTGTTCCTGGATTTTATGTTCACCATGTATATGTGAACTTTGTATATAAATAATCAAATTATGCACTTTAGCCATGAATACATGTAAAATGATTAAAAATACATAAACAAATGAACAAATCATTTCTCTCTTCAACATTGCCTCGTTCTGCAGTCTAACAAAATTTTCCTGTAACCTAGCCCTTAGTTTATTTTGTGTGTGTGTGTGTGTGTGTGTGTGTGTGTGTGATTTTTCTTCCACCTCTGCACCTGTCCAAGAAAGTATCTTGCAATTATTTTGGTGGTGTTTTGTCTTTAATTCCGAGTATGAATCCAGCACCACAAAAATGTAAATAAAATATTTAACAAGTGATCTATGTGAAGTACATAATGATAATGCTAAACATAACTACACTAATTATTCAGTCTCTGTAATTTTATTTTGGACTTTTGTCTGTAGTGTTGAATCAACAGAGATTAAAATGTTGGTATCATTATTGCCAATCTTACTGCTGATGAGTGAATATGGAGCACTGTATTGTCGGGATCATGCAGTCAACAAGTGGCATAATAAGTTTAGTGTCTGGGCATGAAAACTCAAAAAACATCTATACATGATGGGAACAGATAAAGAAGTCCCTAAATGTAGACTATGAGGGATGAAGCTACAGATTTAATATTCCAATGCAGAGTATGGAGCCCGAAAGGACACAAAACATTTCAGCCACTAATCCCTGAAGAAATTGTGTCTAACACAGACCTAGTAAATGGACTCCTACTACTCTCCAAGGGTACTGGTTGATTTTACTTGAATGGCAGGGAGACATATTGAATAATAAAATTAATTTCAATGTGGGCAACAGTTGATTTATCTTCCACATTAAATCAAATCAATACCACATACTAAATTAGATGGCTTGAAGGTGTAAAAAAGACACAAGCAATTGAGACAGACTGTACAAGGAAATAAGATTTTTCTACTTACTTATGTAACTGCCAATGCAGATAACCAGTACAATGGTCTCCAGTGATAAGAGTATAACGAGGTATACAATGGGTCGGACAAGTCCTCCTGATTCACAGTGAGCTGCCATGTCTGGATACAGTTGATGAAGCAGTGAATCAACGACGAGCAGCAGCACACTCCCTAGAAAAAAGATAAATGAAATCATACTCACTTGTGGCACAACAATTTTACAAAGATTTTGTTATCTATCTGTTCACATGTCTTTGCATACACTCAGATGACAGGATGGCCACAACAAATAACAGTTCTCCACAACAAAATACATTATCACTTTCAGCCAAAACCCTTAATCAGACTTTTACAGTGTCATAAATCAATGTAAAAGAAAAAAAATCTGCAATAACCTATTGTAGCTATTCTAAGGTATATAATTTGTCCCAAGATATATGTTTTGTTCTCACACATAGAAGACATTTCATTTCATATAATGAAAGTGATCCAGTGGATTTCTAAAAACGCATAAGGAGGAGGCTTCGTATGCTTCCATTTTCTTGCATACCATCTGGTAACATTTAGGTTAGTCACATGCAAGCTGTTCAAACTATGCACTGAGCTGTTTCCAGTGACTCTTGTTACCCTTTACTATGCTCATGAAGTGAAAACTCTGGTTGCCAGTTGCCAGTCCCCCCCCCCCCCCCCCCCCCCCCCAACAGATGATATTCTTTCAACCGTATGTCACATTCCTTTCCATCTAGGTGTCTGTAGAACTGATTTCCCTTTCTGGCAAATCTGCATCAGTTTTGCCATTTTTCCCAATTTGTGGTAAAAAGGTCATTCTGTTAATATATTTGTTTAGTAAAAAACAATGATTCTGTGATTTCTAAATCTGATTATTTTGCCAAAATAGTTAATAAATGAGACTTATTCTATGACAATAGCATTTAATAGTTTAAATTCCTCTTTTCACACATTAATACTGTGATGTTAGCTTTAGGCTAAAGATTCCTGTGTGAGTAAAAATCAATCATAATAATCTGTCCGATAAAGTATAAATAATTAACCACTTATGAATATTAACGTGACTCAAATTTAGTTATATCAGACCTATAATAATATGTTCCTAAGAGTGAAACTTAGTCTTGTGAAATTCAGCTGTTCCAGCATGCGTTTTGACTATTTAACACATAAACATTTATATACACTAACAATAGATTTACATACATGCAGAAACCACATGATGAGGAAGTCTGAATTGATCTTCTGTTTCCTTATAAAAATCAAGGTAGCCATAGATCTTTAGGCTATCGTGTTTCTTTTTAAGTAAGTGATGCAAAATCTGGAACAAATTGCAAAATGTTATTGCCATCTGATTCTTACATTACTGGGGTGTCAGTACATGAAATTGTTTACGAGCATGTCATTTGAATACACTGAAATAGCAATAATCACTCAGTTATACAACATCACAAATTTTTCACCCAAACAAACCATGCTCAGTGATGTAGAATTAAGAAAATTAAACACTAAGGAGGAAAGATTAGTGTCAAATTTCCTATTGATGATAAGGTCATAAGAAACACAGCTTAATCTCGGATTGGGGAAGGATACGGAAAGAAGCTGGACGTGTTTGTTTACAAGCAACTATCCTGGTGTCTGCATTAAGAGATTTCGGGAAACCACAGAAAACCTACACCTTGATGGCTACACTGATTTGATCTCTGTCCTTCAAAATTCAAGTGCAGTGTCTTACCGCTATGCCCCATTCTCAGAAAAATTACCAAGAAACAACTATTCATGTGATATAAGTTTCTCTGTGACATTTGAGAGAAGAATTGTATGTGAACTCGTAGTAGTGATGATGGCACATGTGGTGCAATTTCCAAAATTAAAGCCAAGCAAAATATAACTATCAGACATACACATGAAAAGAGTTATCTGGTGTCTAGCTGCATCAAATGGTTAAAATTCCAAGAGCTTTTGACCAAGCACTTTTTGCCCATGGTCAAGTGGTAAGACTGTCAGTGGAATGGCCAGCTGGTATGCTCTTACATACACTAGCTGGTAGCTGTGACATTTCTGGTGCTTGCGCCGTCGCCATATATGGGCATACATTGTCTCGGCATTCTAGGTGTCCGTTTCAGCTTTGCTGTCACTGGATGCCCCGCTGCATTAAGCTGCAGGTCGCCATCTCTATCAATGATCTTTATGTTGATGGTTTCTTTAACTACACAGTCCTAGAAGTCATTAGTGCGAGTCACAACAGAGGTTCCATCGAATGTGGTCCAGTGACCATTTTCTAGAGGATGTTGAACTAAAGTGGATTTCTTAAGCTAGCACAAGTGATAAAATCTCTCATGTTTGTACCTGCATTTTTCTACACTTTGTTCCGACACAAGACTGGCCACATTCAAACGTCGTCTGAGAGACCCAAGTGTTCTGAGACCTTCAGTAGATGCCAGATTTTGTCAGTGTCAGTTTGAATTTGGGTCTTTTCAGTAGGCAGCTTATCTTACCCTACACAAAGCCACAGAGCACCAAGAAAGCAAGTTTCTTTTCCTGCTCTGTGTCAGTGGTCTTATTGCCTGAGATCACTTTATTTATTTGGTGAACACTGTTGCTTCAGGAACAACTGATACGTATTCACTAACAGTTATTGGTGTCTGGTATTTTTCTTGCACGATGCACCAGTGTTTGTAAGACAGTGCACTTCTGTGCCAGGTGGTGGTGATTGATGGTGTGCACTTATTAACTGGTGTGAGTAGGTTTTCTATACTCACTGTGGCCAAGTCATCCATTCTGTTTGCGATGTTCGAGAATGCTGATGAAGGGCAATGCAATTTCTTCTTTTTTTCCTACCTCCATGGTGAAGTGGATGTTGTTGTTTATGCCATCAAGATGTTAGAAGAACAAGTTTCTCACATCCTTGGGGCCAAATGATGAATGTGTTGCCAACATATTGGAAGAAACAACTAGGCCTTAATAGTGCCATGTGTAGGACAATATCCCTGAAATTCTCCATGAAAAAGTTTGTAACATCAAGAGCTAATGGGATTCCCATTGCAACACTATCTGTATGGCCATTGTACAGAAAATGAGTAGATATAAGAGTGTGCTTAAATAGCTTGACCATGCCACTTACAAAGAAATAGGATACTAGGTACAAAGAATATTTGATAGGCACATTTGTAAACAATGCCACCACAAAAATGGCTTGAATTTCACATCTGTCTTAAAAATGTTACAGTTAGTCTTAGACAAGACATTTATTTGACTAAACTTTTATGTGTAGGGTATATATAGTGGCTAATCACCATTCAAAGGCAAAATATAACTGAACAACTGGAAGTGAAGGAAAGCTTCTGCTGGTCACATCTATAGATGAATGCTCAGAATTCAAGGTAACATTTTCGTCTTATTTACCCTGATCAGGTTGGGGCCTTCAGACTATCTACTACACCAAACCAGGTACAGTCTAAAGATACATCGGCATACAAACTCTAGAATCACTGTGAAGTGCATGGCAGAGGACACTTAGCATTTAGAGTTTCTGTTTGTTCCAACTGTGCATGGAGTTTCTTTTTGTTCCATATGTGTATGGAGTATGGGAAGAATGACTCCTTAAAAACCTTCATACTTGCAGCACTTAGTCTAATCTTGTCTCTGCCATATCTACAGGTGAACTATGTAGGGGGCTGAAGTACACTTCTGTATTCTTCATTTAATACTATTTCTTGAATCTCTATAAGTGGGCTCTCAGGGGATAATTGATGTCCATCTTCAAGTGTCTGCCAGCTCAGGTTTTTACCATTTCTATGATGCTCTGCTGTAAGTCAAACAAACCTGTGGCCATTCATTCATGCTGCCTTTCTTCGTATACATCCAATACCCCCTGTTAGTCCTATCTGATACGAGTCCCACACAATTTAGCAATATTGTAAGATAGGGTACACAAGTGTTTTGTAAGCTGTCTCCTTTGTAGAAGTGTTTGGGACAATAATCAATATAATTCTATCATCAGAAAATATTAGAGTTTTCGAAAAGTCCACCAATTTCTCTGGTAAATCATTTGTGAAACATAAAATTGAATTTGTCTCGATCATTAATTTATACAAGGATGACTACTTTCATATGATATTTGCTGAGTTAGTTACGGTAATAAGGTTTTGATGATCTGAAGATGATGGCCTGGACAATCAAAGCTGGTCATTCTTGTATAAATTTGTAACTAAGACAACATAAATTTTATTTTGAAAATTCCCTGTGATGGGTCAGATCATCCTCAACTGTGTGGTTGAGGTTATGGTCCAAACTGTTCCTGATACCCACAGCAACCACCAAGATCTTTCCCCAGAGAGGCTAAATAAAAGGTGACATATCAGATGTTCTGCTCCCATGACTATTCTCTTGCAAAAGGACCTACTTGTCTTTTTAACTATCTGTTCCTCCCACCACCATCACCACCATCACTCTTACCTTGTACCTATTTTCCTGACCAGTCAAGGTGTTCCTGAACTCCTTTAGGACTACAATACTAACACATCCCGTAGATGCTGATCTGATATGTGCGTCAGATTTTTTATGATATTGCCTGTAATATGTTTAAGATAGAATCTTTTGGGGCTATTGTGTTTTATGACTCCCATGAAATAATTAATAATTCTCTGTTTTATTTGCATTTCGATGATAGTTGTTGGCAAAGTGAAATACCGGTATAACTCCTTGGTCGAACCAATGGGATCAGATGTAGCTTTTACTTTGGCTGTACTTAGACCACACATATTATCATACATGGTAGCTGATCTCTGTCTGTTGTTACTTAATGTTTGACATTTCTGACAGATTGACTGACTTTGTTCTGCTTCTCACTGTAGGCAACGTGATTTTCTGACATGGAGAGTTGCTTGTCCCAATGTGCAGTGTTTCTGAGATTCATTAGTTGTTTTACATCAACCATTAGGCAAAGTTCAGGTTTCCTTCTCATTTTTATGGTCTTATGGGGAAGATACTTGTCATATAGTTGAGTATATCTACATCTACATTTATACTCCGCAAGCCACTCAACGGTGTGTGGCGGAGGGCACTTTATGTGCCACTGTCATTACCTCCCTTTTTTGTTCCAGTCGCGTATGGTTTGCGGGAAGAATGACTGTCTGAAAGCCTCCGTGCACGCTCGAATCTCTCTAATTTTACATTCGTAATCTCCTCGGGAGGTATAAGTAGGGGGAAGCAATATATTCGATACCTCATCCAGAAACGCACCCTCTCGAAACCTGGCGAGTGCCTCTCTTGCAGAGTCTGCCACTTGAGTTTGCTAAACATCTCCGTAACGCTATCACGGTTACCAAATAATCCTGTGACGAAACGCGCCGCTCTTCTTTGGATCTTCTCCATCTCCTCCGTCAACCTGATCTGGTATGGATCGCACACTGATGAGCAATACTCAAGTATAGGTCGAACGAGTGTTTTGTAAGCCACCTCCTGCGTTGATGGACTACATTTTCTAAGGACTCTCCCAATGAATCTCAACCTGGTACCCCGCCTTACCAACAATTAATTTTATATGATCATTCCACTTCAAATCGTTCCACACGCATACTCCAAGATATTTTACAGAAGTAACTGCTACCAGTGTTTGTTCCACTATCATATAATCATACAATAAAGGATCCTTCTTTCTATGTATTCGCAATACATTACATTTGTCTATGTTAAGGGTCAGTTGCCACTCCCTGCACCAAGTGCCTATCCGCTGTAGATCTTCCTGCATTTCGCTACAATTTCCTAATGCTGCAACTTCTCTGTATACTACAGCATCATCCGCGAAAAGCCGCATTGAACTTCTGACACTATCTACTAGGTCATTTATATATATAGTGATAAGCAATGGTCCCATAACACTCCTCTGTGGCACGCCAGAGGTTACTTTAACGTCTGCAGACGTCTCTCCATTGATAACAACATGCTGTGTTCTGTTTGCTATAAACTCTTCAATCCAGCCACAGAGCTGGTCTGATATTCCGTAGGCTCTTACTTTGTTTATCAGGCGACAGTGCGGAACTGTATCGAACGCTTTCCGGAAGTCAAGGAAAATAGCATCTACCTGGGAGCCTGTATCTAATATTTTCTGTGTCTCATGAACAAATAAAGTGGGTCTCACACGATCGCTGTTTCCGGAATCCATGTTGATTCCTACAGAGTAGCTTCTGGGTTTCCAAAAACAACATGATATGCGAGCAAAAAACATGTTCTAAAATTCCACAACAGATCGACGTCAGAGATATAGGTCTATAGTTTTGCGCATCTGCTCGACGACCCTTCTTGAAGACTGGGACTACCTGTGCTCTTTTCCAATCATTTGGAACTTTCCGTTCCTCTAGAGACTTGCGGTACACGGCTGTTAGAAGGGGGGCAAGTTCTTTCGTGTACTCTGTGTAGAATCGAATTGGAATCTCGTCAGGTCCAGTGGACTTTCCTCTGTTGAGTGATTCCAGTTGCTTTTCTATTCCTTGGACACTTATTTCGATGTCAGCCATTTTTTCGTTTGTGCCAGGATTTAGAGAAGGAACTGCAGTGCGGTCTTCCTCTGTGCAACAGCTTTGGAAAAAGGTGTTTAGTATTTCAGCTTTATGCGTGTCATTCTCTGTTTCAATGCCATCATCATCCTGGAGTGTCTGGATATGCTGTTTTGAGCCACTTACTGATTTAACGTAAGACCAGAACTTCCTAGGATTTTCTGTCAAGTCGGTACATAGAATTTTACTTTCGAATTCACTGAACGCTTCATGCATAGCCCTCCTTAAGCTAACTTTGACATTGTTTAGCTTCTGTTTGTCTGAGAGGTTTTGGCTGCATTTACACTTGGAGTGAAGCTCTCTTTGCTTTCGCAGTAGTTTCCTAACTTTGTTGTTGAACCACGGTGGGTTTTTCCCGTCCCTCACAGTTTTACTTGGCACGTACCTGTCTAAAACGCATTTTATGATTGCCTTGAACTTTTTCCATAAACACTCAACATTGTCAGTGTAGGAACAGAAATTTTCGTTTTGATCTGTTAGGTAGTCTGAAATCTGCTAAACAGATAAACCTTCCTCCTTTTTTTATATTCCTTTTAACTTCCATATTCAGGGATGCTGCAATGGCCTTATGATCACTGATTCCCTGTTCTGCACTTACAGAGTCGAAAAGTTCGGGTCTGTTTGTTATTAGTAGGTCCAAGATGTTATCTCCATGAGTCGGTTCTCTGTTTAATTGCTCGAGGTAATTTTCGGATAGTGCACTCAGTATAATGTCACTCGATGCTCTGTCCCTACCACCCGTCCTAAACATCTGAGTGTCCCAGTCTATATCTGGTAAATTGAAATCTCCACCTAAGACTATAACATGCTGAGAAAATTTATGTGAAATGTATTCCAAATTTTCTCTCAGTTGTTCTGCCACTAATGCTGCTGAGTCAGGAGGTCGGTAAAAGGAGCCAACTATTAACCTAGCTCGGTTGTTGAGTGTAACCTCCACCCATAATAATTCACAGGAACTATCCACTTCTACTTCACTACAGGATAAACTACTACTAACAGCGACAAACTGGCCACCACCGGTTGCATGCAATCTATCGTTTCTAAACACCGTCTGTGCCTTTGTAAAAATTTCGGCAGAATTTATCTCTGGCTTCAGCCAGCTTTCTGTACCTATAACGATTTCAGCTTCGGTGCTTTCTATCAGCGCTTGAAGTTCCGGTACTTTACCAATGCAGCTTTGACACTTTACAATTACAATACCCATTGCTGCTTGGCCCCCGCATGTCCTGACTTTGCCCCGCACCCTTTGAGGCTGCTGCCCTTTCTGTACTTGCCCTAGGCCATCTAACCTAAAAAACCGCCCAGTCCACGTCACACAACCCCCGCTACCCGTGTAGCCGCTTGCTGCATGTAGTGGACTCCTGACCTATCCAGCGGAACCTGAAACCCCACCACCCTATGGTGCAAGTCGAGGAATCTGCAGCCCACACGGTCGCAGAACCGTCTCAGCCTCTGATTCAGACCCTCTACTCGGCTCTGTACCAAAGGTCCGCAGTCAGTCCTGTCGACGATGCTGCAGATGGTGAGCTCTGCTTTCATCCCGCATAAGTTTGTTAATAAATCCATTAAGTTTGTCATTTATGCCTAGGAATGGAACAAGTCCTCTCCAAATCTCTCTCTTGCAACTCATCTGCACATTCAGTCACATTAAAGCCTCTGTATGTAGTTAATTGAGTGACTTATGAAAATTATGTCCTGGACAGGTATGTCAGGTCTGATGTCTAACTGGTATGAATTACTCAATTGGACGATTTCATTACAAATTTATCTATGAGTCTGTGACTATTGGTTATTTGCTGGGTAGGAGCAAGCTGAAGTAGCATTACACTTGATGAAAGCATGCACTTGAATTTACATGCAAAAAGAAAATTTATACTAATGTCATCAGCAATAATAATACTCACTTGACAATTTGAGACCTGAAAGGGCTGTTTCAAAAGATCATCCCACTTATTTTTGGTTTGGTGGGATCACAGATAAAGAACTTTCACTTAAGTGATTTGATCTCTATGAACATATATTTTATTTGAGTTCATTACAATTGGATGTGTGTACCGCAGTATGTAATCAGTCAGAGTGTACGTATCCACTTATTGTTCCTCTCGTCTGCTACATCTGTCATGTCTTTTAAAAACAAAGCCATCTACATTATGGAACTGGAAGGAATGCTTGGCTTTAGCCAAATCTCCAGTGAATGTATTACACTGATGTCTATATCTTGAAATATGTGACAGAACTTAACTGAGTGAGCTGGCAAGGACCCAAGATTTGCTCATGTGGCATGGAGCACCATGCATTCGGGTGCAGTTTGAGGATACTCTTGGTTGAAATGATAGCCAGCTTTGGGTCAGCCCACACCCAGTGACAGAGCATGACATGTCTTGCAGAATGCACCAAGGGAGGGAGGGATACTTGGAAGGGGAGGAATGGAGGAAAAGCTGATTAGGCAGGAGCAGATAAAAAATGGTGTGTGAAAAAGAGAAAAAAGGGGTTGCAGCAGATGTGAGGCAAGAAAGGGGCAACAGGAAAATGAATCTTACTAAATAGAGCAAAAATAATCTGAACACAATAGCATTAAAAGCAAAATGAAAAATGAAAAGAGTAATAACAGTGGCACTAATGTTAGGTAAAGGTAAAGAGCTGATCACAGTGTCCCTTGATATCAGAAAGGCATATGACAACACGAAAAAAGAATAA
This sequence comes from Schistocerca americana, assembly GCF_021461395.2. Taxonomy (NCBI): domain Eukaryota; kingdom Metazoa; phylum Arthropoda; class Insecta; order Orthoptera; family Acrididae; genus Schistocerca; species Schistocerca americana. Next base: position 223,646,966 of record NC_060119.1, read on the forward strand.
TTCTGGAAGTGCCTGAGAAACAGAAATATGCCTGAAAATTTGGCAAGAACAACTAAGATCTAGTATGAACAATGCACTGCTTTATGCAATTTGGCATAAGTCATTTCATCCTGGCTTTAGACAAGAAGTGGAGTCCAGCCAGGTAGTGCTCCACTGCTACTGCTGTTTATCACTTTCATGGGTGACAATGAAGAACATCAAGAAATCCCATGTGCAGTGTAATGCCTTGGCTTTTGCTGCTGATGATGTGAACTGGGGAGAAACAGAGGTGGCTGCACAACTGAGACTGGACTGGTGGATGGATGAATTCCAGAAATACAATGTCCAAATAAGTGGTGTCAGAGCAGTAGTAATGTCACTGTAAGAGAGGGAGATGGACAGGGTGCAATTGGGGGGGGGGGGGGGGAGGAGGGGATTGGGGGGATGCAGAAAACATTAAGATAGGTAGTTACCCCTGGGAATTGTGGAAATCGATGACTACTTTGAAAGCGTAATTTGTTGAGGCAATCTCGCCATGAAAGCAACTGTAAATAGGGTCAGTCAGCTTATGTTTCTACCAACATGTTAGATCACTTGTATGGGATCCAAGGATGCCAGGGAAAGCAACATTGAGTAAATCTAAGAGAAAAGTTGAAGAAACTCAGTGGGTAGGAAAACCAAGAACATGTTAGATGACCACTGCAGCAAGAGGAAGAACACTATGGTGCCATGAATAATAGGATTTAACATGATCAGAATATACGGAGAAAGCTTGTACACAGCATAGGGAAAATGAAGCTGTTAAATGATAATGATGATATGATAAGGATACCAATGTTATAATAAAGTGTCTAAAATAAGTGAAAGTAAGACAAACATGGTAGGTGATAAAGCAAATTATAAATGTTAGTAAGAAGGTAAAGTAAATTAGTATTACACCAGTAAATTGTACCACTGTATAATAATGCTCACTGTATAATAATGCTATGTTCTATGGTAATAACAGACACACAACTAGAATAACAGCTGTACAAATTGACATATTCTTAGCTCCTAAAGCACAGGCTTTGTCCATACATTGTGTAGCCCAAATCTGGAGCCCTCACTGTTCAAAATTTTTAATATTTCACCAAGTTTCTTATGTGGTGACTGATCTGACTTTGCGAGTTTCTTGTTCACTCTGAAGATTAAAATATTTTCCTCCTATGATATAAATATCATGATTTACATCAGATACTATCTGCTGTATTACACCCAGGTCTAACAAGTTAGAAGATACAAGAGGCAGAGCACATCAGTGCACTATATCTGTCAGTCTCATTATTGCAAATGTGGTCTAAAAGGCTAAAATGGAGAGCTGAGGATGCTTTACATTTTTAGGGCCATTGAACCTCACCTGAAATGTGATTATGGTACAGTTTATCTTGTAGAATATTGTTCACAATAGAAACTGGGGTCGACAGAAGCATCCGATCCCATGCGTCGGCTTTGACCCGTGACATAAGGGTGTTGTCGTGTGTGGCGTTATGACGGCGCGGAGTTTGGTTTGTGAGTGTGGCATGTTTGTAGATGTTGTCATGTTGTGGTTTGTTGTGCTCTCTGGTGGTATGTTCAGGGTTTTCGTTTCTGTGGTGTAATGGGCTCAGTTTGCTTTTGCTCATTATCCAGAATTGTTCGAGTGTCGGCTGTGCTTTATAGTGGAATTCGTTTCAGTGAGTTAACGATTTTGCGTGAAGGGTAATTTAGTGTTGTTCGCTGTACATCGTATGGTAATTTCAGTAAAATTAATTGGTTGTTGTTTTTGTTCAGGAATGGATATGATGGATAAAATTAACAGTGCGCAGGTCAAGGGAAGTGTCTGATCCCAATGTGTGGCTGTGTATGTTGATATTGGTATTGGGAGATGTTTTTGAGCTATATAGGCCAAGGGAAGTGTTTGACCCTAATGTAAGGGATCGGGAGCTGCTGTTGAGCTATATAGGTCAAGGGAAGTGTCCGATTCCAGATGATATTGTGTTTACTGATATCTGGGGAGTTTTGTGATGGTTCTTTTCGTTGTTTTGTGTGGTTTTGTATGGGAGTGGTGTCTAAATTTGTTTATATTTAGTTTACCGCCACCCAAAAACACCCCATTTCCTGCGCTTGTCCCATTAGTGTCATTAGGCTTTTTGTGGAAAGTGTGTGTGTTTGTTTCTCGATGTATTTTCGTCCTCATAATGAGTACATACTGACTTTATATGTGCCACATTGGAATCATGGTTTATGGTCATTTCATCCATATTTGTGACGTCATGGGTCAAAGCAGACAGGCGGGATCGGACACTTCCGTATTTCCTAGAAACTGTCTCACTTGTGTGGCAGTATTTGCTGTAAATAGTCAGTTATGTCCATAAGCATATCTTTCATTCTTATGGTCGGCTTTGACAGCACACAAATCTAAGCAAGATACTTGCAACATCTCACTTTACTCATGTCATGCCTCATAATTGACAGATTACCACTGACAGTGTGATTGGTCCTGTGAAACAAGCGACAGCACTGAAGCCAGGAATGTGGTGAATGAATTCCTGCATATACTTCATGATAATGAATAGAACATATCCTAGAATTGAAAAAATCTGTAGACATGCGGGAACAGAACTCTGGCACATTAGAATAATGGCCGTGCAAAAATGAGTTAAAAAGCACATCACATTAAAATCCTTTATGGAGCACATTTCAATTGGAATATTCTTTCCCTGGGTTGGTGCATTCTGTTCCACTAGTTACTGAGTTACAAGGAAGGAGAGTATTGGTTCCAACAGACAAAAATTTTTCTTATGAATCAAGGGTTTCTTCTGTGAACAATTATATGGAAGAAGTGAAAGGCTGAAAGTTGGCAAAAATATCCATGGGGCACTTCACAGTACCTGTGCAACACTGTGCCAGTGTGTGGCTGATGTTTTCCCATGTACTTGGAATGTTTCTCATTATGGATGGTCAGCTAGATTCTCACAGAATATGGTAATTTTTCAATGAATGGAACAACTAAAGACTAAAAAAATAATCTGCTCCCAGACCAGCTTTCAAAATACAAGTGTATGGTAGCTCATGTGCAGGTTACGGAAAAAAACAGCCTGTTGCTCTTAGCTGGTCATATCTTGCCACAGATCGCAGTTGGAGGGAGGGAGAGAGGAAGGGGGCGGGAGTCAAAAATGAAATGAATATAGGAAAAAAACTTGCCTGACTTTACATTAAGAATCCAAGATGACCTCTGGAATGTGACTGCAGCTGCCAGGGATAAGGTGGCAAGGGTCGAGTTATTTATCATGCACTTCACACATTCGGTAGAAACAATCAATTGTTGATCCCAAAGGCTTGTAGACAAGATGTTACACAATGAAAAAAACATGTGCGCACAGAACTACTGAAACAGTATAGGTTTATATTGCTACTGTTCCATCCTTAACTCCATCTCACCACATCAGATCTCTTTTCCAGTACAATCTACATCTACATACATACTATGCAAGCCACTGTATGGAGTATGGTGAAGTGTACCTTCTACAATTACAAGTCATTTCCTTTCCTGTTCCACTAGCAAACAGAGGGGTGGAAAAATGAATGTCTATATGCCTCTGCATGAGCCCTAATTTCTGTTATCTTATTTTCATGTCCTTACACAAAATATAGCAGCCCACCTCTGAATTGCATTGATGCCATCCTTTAATCTAACCTGTTGGAGATCGAAAGAACTTGAGCAGTGCTTAAGAATGGGTCACACAAGTGTTCTGTATGTGGTCTCCTTCACAGATGATGCACACTTTCCTAAAATTCTCCCAATAAACCAAAGTAGATCATACGCCTTCCTTACTACCACCCATACATGCTTATTTTATTTCATATCACTTGCAATGTTAAGCCTTGATATTTAACTGATACGGCTGAGTCAAGCAGCACACTACTAATGGTGTATTCAAACATTATAGGATTGTTTTTCCTACTCACCTGCATTAACTTACATTTTCTACATTTACAGCAAGCTGCCACTCAACACACAACTAGAAATTTTGACTATGTAATCTTGTATCCTCTTGCAGTCACTTAATGATGACACTTTCCCATACACCACAGCATCATCAGCAAACAGTTACAGATTGCTGCACACACAGTTTGTCAGATCAAATACCTGGCAACATACTCTATATGCATGTACCTTCATTAACAGTCTGCAGTGGGGCACAGTGTCAAACGCTTTCCAGAAATATCATATATGGAATATGCCGTTACCCTTCATCTATAGTTCAATCCTAGGAATCAGATTTCCTGCAATGTGTTTTGATGGGATGTGGCCATGCTGTCAATAAGATGTAACGCCATCATTCATGTATACATATTAATGCAATCTTGAATTTCATGAGAAGTAATGTATACCTCCTACTGCAATCGGTTCCTTGATCACATGGAATACAGGCCAATTTCCAAGTCCATCCAATCTTTGTACTGTATCAAATGAAAATTCTACCAACAAACTTAACAAATATGAGGCATAAGTGCTGGCCAATACTTACCTTCATGAGATTAAATGTTTAGTACTGAAATAAACACATATAAAAGTAAACATTGTGAGACCATCCTAGCTTTCTGAACTATCAGTTACTACTTCATTGAGGAGAGAGGAACAGAGTGTGGAAGATTAGAAAGGAAAGGCAGATCACTCAGACCCCAGGACGAGAGGGACCCATCCGTAGGGACAGTAAGGGAACAAAGAGGTAAAAATTAAGGGTAAGGCATCAGAGTCAGAGGTCAGGAGAGTTTTGGGACACAAGGAGTGTTGGACAGCAAGCTCCCATCTTCACAGTTCAGGAAAACTATTAGCATGTGGGAAGTATCCAAATAATCTCAGTGATGTAGGAGGCAATGATTCTTTTGCCAACAACAGAAATAGACTAAAATAAAACAAGGAGGCGTAGGGAAAACATAAATATTTCTGCACTTCCTCTCATGGTCACAAAAGTTTATAATTTGCAGAAGTACGTACCCATGATATACACCAAAACAGTGCATGCAAATACAGCACAATGAAATATGACAAGCACTGTCGATTGCTGGCATCATTCACTGCACTAAGCACCACTGACACCAAAAACACGCCAACCTGAAAAAAATTACTACTTCAATAGATACCTGACCTCAGTACCAGTCAACGAAAGATGCATGTGAACATATACCTACAGCAACGGACAGATGAAACGCAGAGAGCAGAACTGTGTTTAGGGGTGCGAAGTTGTCGCGCCTATTAGAACCGGCAGCTGGCTGCAGCAGCTGAGCGTCATCTTCTGACACTGAGTTGTCATTGAAAAATATTCCTCCCTACAATAAAAATAGATTTGTGTTAGACATTTGGGCTACGTAACAGAAATAACGGCAGTACTGAAACTTACGCTAGTCGATGTGTTAAAACTTCTGGTAAGGCTAACCATCCCTGTCTGACATTACAGTACAACGACAGGACGAACAAAACCGTAACAGAAATGTCGAAATCCGCAATATTTACAAATACCCGTCACTCATGCAAAGTATGTTTACTTTGTGCTTGCACGCTTCACTTGTTTACACGGCAGCCAACAGCTCAAAATAAATAATTCTCTTCCGACGTCGGTTGCTTGAGATCCCTGCCACATTGTCGAACAGGATTTTTGTTAATCTTTCATTATCTGTTAATTGATATAGCTATAAATAATAAGAAAGAAGCTGATAGGAAAATCAATTATTTTCGTTATTCATGCAGCGGAGCTTCATAATTCTTTTACTCATTTGGCCGCCAAAAAGCGCACAGTTTGCGTTCCAGTATGTAAATACTTCTGTATTCAATATATTGGGATTTCAAAAGGAGCTATTGCGGCCAATGTAACAGGGTGAGATCACAGAGTTTAGCGTTCCACTCATCAGGACGACGGTACAAGTGTTGTCCTAGCCACCCAGATTTAAACTAAACTGTGCAGTATTTGTTTGCCTCCTTCTCTGTATATAATTCCCGTGATAAGAAACACAAAGAAAAATGTGGCAAGTGGTTTTATAAATTCATCCAGGTATCATCTCACAATGATGTATTATTTATCGTCTACTATATTTCCATTCTGTGTTATCTCCCCCTCCCCCCCTCCTCCTCCTTTTCACTCACATCGAACACCTCCGCATTCCATAAACTTACCGTAAAGTAGATTTCGATAACCCGATTGTACCGCCTCTGCTCGCCAACCCGGTATACTGCTGCGCCTTCACAAACGCATCCCTACACGTACTCCATATCCTCTCTCAACGCAACTTCAACCTAATCCCCCTTGCAGACAATGAGATCCGCCTCGATATTTATCCATTCTATCAATTTTAATCCTTCCCCACCTGTCCCACTCAACATCAGGGCTCCTCTTTCCTTCCGTCTCAGCACCCACCCGTATCCCTTTCCTGTTGTGCCACCAGCCTCGCCACACAGTACGCACCATTACTGCTCCTCACACCCCGTCCTTCCCTCCGTTTGAGTATCTGCTTCACCTCCTATCATCTCCGTAGTTGTCCCACCTAACAGACCCCTATTACTTTACCCACATCCTCCAGACCTCTATGGAACATACGCACTCCTCTACCAAAACACTTTTTTATCCAATGCGGGTCATTCCGAAGTCATGGAAAAGTGAAGTGCTCAGGTGTTTTTCATAAAAGATTTCACCTCATCGCAACTATGCTTTTAAATTGTATATATTCCTCGTTTTTTAGCTGTCCATCATTAATATTTTAATTTAAAATGAAAACTGCCCTCATTTTTATTTTTCTATCATCTTTGTTATGTTTTTATGAATACTCTTCGCTGAAGAGCAGAGTATCGTACAGCTGACAGTCCACCACGCCGCTCAAATGGAGCGTGTGGGATGAAACACTAAAACATTGTGTGAGATCTTGTGCAGGTAAAGGGCAAGTCAACAGAAATTACGTACGGGATGGACTTGAAGCAACCATAAGTGATTGGTGTGATCAAGTTTGACTGTTAATGCAAATGACTATGTTAGAACTGAAATACATACTCGTGCAATGCCGGGTGCTCAGCTAGTAATATAATAAAATAAACATTATGTTTTCACAGTTTCGCCAACGTTACAAACACATAGACCTGATGGCTGAACGAATCATATAATTTCCTAAGTTCGCTGATAGTTGGTCACACTGTGGACTGTGTGATCACAAACTTGACGTGACAGCAGTTGTTATGGCAGTATGTTTATCAAGCGTTAAAGGCAGTAATTATATTGGTGTTACCTTTTTGTACACCATTATTTTCACACAATGGAAGGTGGTGGGAAAGTAGCCGTAGAAGAATATGTTGAAAATTTCTTAGCCGAGGTAAGTTGGATCATTTGACAGTTGTTCGGTACATATAGGTTGCCGGTCAGCTGTGCAAAACATTCGTATACACCTTACGTTTTAGAATTGTAAATCCTGTAATTAAAGACTAATTAGTCACTAAATGTAAAATCCTTTATCTGCAGCACCATTAACAACAACTAAGATACTTCATCACTAGTTAAAATAATGCTCAAAAGAGGTAGAAATCGCATGTTTTCTTACCGTATGCTCTACCTAGTTAATCCCTACCATAATTATGTACTTTTGAGAACATTTTTCCACTACTGTCACATGGCCCTGGTGCATTCCATTTATAAATTGAAATTTACTTTAGTTGGCTAATACGTAATCATATCACAATCATCTTTGTATTATGTGTAAGTTGTATAGACATTTTGTGTGGGAAGGGTGAGAAAATAGTTTTTCGTACAATTTCTTGAAAATGTAACAGTATGCTCTGTTTTTTCAAATGTGATCTGCCTGCGAGCATTACATCGGAAGAAGACCTCTTTTGATGCTGTTTGGAAACTTAAATTTGATTGCATGTTGATTTCCTGTTTCAGAGATGACATTATAATGACTTTGATTTTTTTCTTTGTTTTCGTGTGACAGTCCCATGTTCTCTTTTATTGTGAAAGTATTTGATTTCTTTCATTGTGCTATCAATAGGGGCTGTATTTATTTTTTATTGCAATTGCTACCCTTACAATGTAAAACAGATTTTTAACTCTTCTTCTCCACAGAAGAGTGAACTGACCCTATCAATACTGGGCATTGTGACTGTATAATAAATTTTTGACATATCTCCTGTACGCAAACCAAATGGATTGCAAATGTATGTCATGAGTTGAATAAAACACAGTTCAACAATTCATGCTAACAGTAAGAGAACAGAATACTAATAACATTTGCTTTTTGACTATATAATTTTTTTTAATGTGGGTTGTGGTGACAGACTGATGTGTAGCATAGTCTGGGATTTAGCATAAGCCAAAAGTTGACAGTTTGGTTGAGGGTTTGCAAAGCCAATATGAATTTTAATACAAAGTCTTAATTGTGATGACATGTTGTTGTGTAGTCCAAGGTCTACGTTAGGTTGAAAGCATACAGGCTGGTTGCGAGATGGTGATGGCAACGAATGTTATGTCATGAATGTGACGGCAATTATTGTTGTCGTATGTATGTTACAAATACTGTATTTCAGTTAATTATTTGTCAGTCACTTCAATGTCATCATTGGTCAAAGCTGACAGGTGGTGTCAACGATTTCGATTTATCCCCACTTAATTGACCAGTTTTTTTTCTTTCTTTCTTTATTGCCCCCCCCCCCCATTTTTTTTTTAAAGTTTACTGAACTCTACTATATTCAATATGGCGTTCTTTGAGTTTTCTCAAATCCCTTTCTGACCTTTTGAAGTGCCATTTCTATTGTAATGTCTTTTCATCTTATGGTTCTTACATTTGTAATCTAAGTTTACTCATCATCCATTTCTGAGCCTAACTAATTTTACTGCTTTGGTCAAAGAGTATTAGACTTGCTGTTTGATTGCGTTTTGTTAACGATGTCAGTGTAAGCCTTTTATTCATTCTTAGTTTCATCTTATTCTGTTTCTGTAAATTTAGAGCATGTAAGATATTTGTGACAGTTTCTCATATACTAGCATCCAGCAGTTTTGCAGAAAAGGATAGCTCTATAAGATATCAGACAGAATGAGCTGTTGCTGTCAGTTGGTGTTTCAAGTGGTTTGTAAATTCCGCTGATAAATTAAATATAAATGTTTATTTTCTGAAATGGCTTGTAAATCTGGAGGAAGTTTATCTTGGCATATACACACATGATTGTGACAGAGGCTGTACGATATCAATTTTAGCAGATTAAATATTGAGCAAGAAGTGCTTTGCTTTATGGAAATTGCTAAAATGTTTTTTCTTTGTACAGAATTCTGCATTAAGAAGAAAGCTGCAGAGTAAGGCTGAAGCATTGTTAATTCTTAGCAAGGAATTAGACCAATGCCGAACAGAGAGAGACCAGTTTAAGTTGATGGCAGAGCAGCTTCAAGATCGATATTCTGCTCTCAAGAAAAAATCTCACGAGATGGTAACGGAAATACGGAAGCGTCCGATCCCGCCCATCTGCTTTGACCCATGACGTCACAAATATGGCGGAAGCAAAAACAAACACACACACTTTCCACAAGAAGCCTAATGACACTAATGGGACAAGCGCGGGAAATGGGTGTTTTGGGTGGGGGGCAAACTAAATATAAACAAATTTAGATGCCTTGCGTAGCTACAATGTGTAAGTGAAGACAGCCATGCATGAATATCCACCCACCCCCCCAGGGGTCGTAACCCCTGCAACCCATAGAAGATAAAGATGCTTCAGTAGCTGATTAGTGTTTTTTGTCTAAAAAAAAAAAAAAAAAAAAAAAAAATCTCACGAGATAGAACGAACAGATCAGAAAAGTAAATAACATAAGTTAAAACAGAACTGGAGACAGCCACACTCAAACCAAACTCCGCGCCGTCATGATGTCACAACACCCTTACGTCACGGGTCAAAGCCGACGCGTGGGATCGGACGCTTCTGTCGACTCGATGGTAACTATCTTTCTTTCTGTCTTTTTTCCTTCCTTCCTTGCTGCCGTTCTTCCCTCATACTCTACTATAGGCTACCACTTACTCGAAGCTGCTTTGTGCTGGTCCTATATGTAAAATTCATTTAGAGAAACACAGTTAAGAAAATGTCAGGTTGAAATAAAGTGGCAGTGTTGGTAATAACAGTGGCAAATCTTGACATAACTTTATACTGAATCTTGAACCCAACATACCGCTTGTCAGTTGAGACAGTTGAACTTGACCCTCAAAGTCGATTCGTAACTGTTCTTCCAAACTCTGCATGATATTTTTCACTCTCACAGCTCAGCAGCAGTCGCAAAAGGCATCTACTGTGTAAGAAATGTAAAAATAGCCATTTTTACAACTGCACTGTGGGCCAGCGTGATTAAGTGAAAGTTTTTAAAGCATTGGTCACTGATTTCAGTTGTGTTAAATAATTTTTAAATGTTTTATCTAATCACACTGGTCTTCATTTTGCAAATTCTTGGCAATTCATGATGTAGATGTTGTGTATCCATATACAAACAATCAACCAGCTGAACAGTGAGGATCACTAAGCTGTTGATGTTAATGAAGAGATTAGTTGAGAGGAAAATCAGCTGTGAATGAAAAAAAGGGGGTTTGTGATGTTTTTATTTTCTGTTTGGGCATTTGCCATACACAGCTTAACACCAATAACTTATTACTTAATTGGTACACCTGATGATTAAATAATTTGTGTAAGTATTTTCAGACCACATAAGAACTAACAACAGATCATATGAACACAACATGGTAAGTGCCAACAAATGTAATTCATTTACTGAGGAAAAATTGAATTGAATTTTATTTGATCTTGTAAGATTACATTGTGTACAGTAAATGTACGTGTAATATAGGACATTCATTAACATTAACATTCATTATCACTTATATTTCTACACCTTTAGCTTACATTTTTACATCACTGATAATGAATAACAATATATACAAATTTAATCGCATAAGTATTCTGCAACACTGTAAAAATCTTATCAGACTTCTTAGTAGTCTGATACCAGAGTTCCGGGGTCCTTTTTCTAGCATTGCCTGTCGGTGGGGTATGCTCCGTACTTCATTCTTCCTTCTTGTATTGTGGGTGTGTACACTAGCATTTGTAATCCAGTCCTCAGTACCTTTTGTGATGCACATTATTGTTTTTTATATATACAACGATGAAAAAGTTAAGATACCTAAATTCTTGAAACAGTTTCTGCACCTTTCAGAGGTCTTTCTTCTTAAAATGGTCCTATTTTTTTTAGTGTGAACACTTGTTTTGTCTCTTGTTTGTTTGAGTTTCCCCACACAGTCACTCCATACTGTAAGTATGGTTCGAAAGGTACACTGTACACAGAAGGTTCTTGTCTGAATACTGTGATAGCTGCATCATTAAGAATATGACAGAGCTCAGTTTTTTACAGACATTATTAATGTTTTTTCCATTTCAGTTCATTATCCACAAGAATACCTAAGAATCTAGCAGATTCTACTTCTTCCAGCCATGTTCCATCCACCTCTAAATCCATGTCTACAGACTTTTCCTTGTTTTTAAACACTGCATACATAGTCTTTTTTAGATTTATAACCAGTTCATTTTCCAACAACCATTGAGCTGTGACATTTGCAGATATGTATGCTCTTCTTTCAAGCTGTTCCATATTTTGGTCACTATTTAGTATTGTCATGTCATCAGCATACAATATTTTCTTTTCTTCCTCCTCAACACCAAAATAAAGTTGAAGAATGGTGCAAGTACAATAATTTGCTCTGAAATTAAACTGCTATTTAATCTTTTGGATATAAGATGAGTTCCATTGACTGATGTATAGATATAAAACTAAGGTGCACTTATGATGTCTGCAACTCACCAGTTGCATGGTGCTGTTGGCAATTCGTTGTTGTTGGTCATAGCTAGTCAGATGATAGTATAGAATAGCCCGTGACAATTGCCCAGTCTAATAACATTTTTTTTAGTACGTCAAGATTCCTTAGGTTGTTGTTAGGTTGGGACCTGATAGATATTCATAATCTTCGTTGTTGCCAATGTTTGGCTGTTTTTTCCATAGTGTATCACAATTGCTGAGGTGGTTGTTAGGGTGGAATTTACTGTTGTGGTCTTCAGTCGAAAGACCATTTTGATGCACCCCTCAATGCTGACCTACCCTGTCCAAGCCTCTTCATCTCTGAATAACTACTGCAACTTACATCTATTTGAACATGTTTACTGTATCAGCCCATGGTTTCCTTCAACAGTTTGTACCCCGTTATTTCCATCCAATACAAAACTCACAAATCCTTGGCGCCTCAGAATTTGTCCTATCAAAATTCCCCTTCTTTTAGTCAGGTTGTGCCATGAATTTCTTTTCTCCCCAATTCATTTCAGTACCTCCTCATTTGTTACATGATCTACCCATCAAGTCTTCAGCATTCTACTATAGAATCATATTTCAGAAGCTTCTATTCTTTTCTTGTCACAAATGCTTATCATCTACCTTTCACTTCTGTGTGAGGCTACACTCCAAACAAATATGTTCAGAAATCCAACACTTAATTTTATATTCAGTGTTAACAGGTTCCTCTTTTTGAGAAATGTTTGGTTGCTACAGCCAATCTTTATTTTATATCCTCTCTAATTCGGCCATCATCAGTCAACTTGCTACCCAAATAGCAGAACTAATCCACTACTCTTAGTGTCTCATATGCTAATCTAATTCAACAGCATCATCCGATTCAGTTAAACCAGATTCCATTACCCTTGTTTTAATTTTATTGATACTAATCTTATAACCTCTTTTCAAAACATTGCCCATTCTGTTCATCTGCTCCTCCAAGTCTTTTGGCATCTCTGACAGAACAGCTGCATGCCCTTGGAAAAAATAAGTGCATTAATTTCCCCTTGTTTTGAGCCATTTGCAGTACTGTCACAGGAAGGCCACACTGGCTAACATTAGAAGGCCAGATCAGCATAGCCTAAATTGCTGTAGCCAAAACAAAATACCAGCTAACTTCATTTGCGAAGCATAGGAATGTATGAACAAGCAATTTGATTGGCTACACATATCCGATTAAAGATTCATTGTGTTTACTTTCCATCACCAGTTATGGGAACTGTTAACAGCAGCAGCACGCAATAGAAAAACAGCTGATACCATAGTGCTCTTTTACCAAATGTGACTGAGCTGTGCGTGGCTCATGTTCTCGCCATCACGTATTTTACACCCTGTTTTTAATGTACTTCCACCTCGCTACATTAATTTAAATTACTGGTGTCACTGAGTTGCTGCTTTGCGTGACTGTGAGTGGTGCTAGCACCACGTATCAATATATCCCTTCCCGTAGTATCTTTGCTCGACTGCTATTACTTCCCGGTCATTGTCTGTCGTAAGCCAGTTCGGGTCGTGAGTTCGGGCTGCCAGTCAGTTGGAATGCCTCTGGAGCACAGTCCGGACCTGCCAGTCGGGGGTTTGCAATGCGGCACTAGTGCAGTTAGGTTGGAGCTGTGAGGTCGGCGTCATGTCAACATGGCTCGCCCGACTATTGCCGCCACTCATCACTTGAGATGGGCCATGGTGTTGGTGGATCGTCGGTCTGTCGTCCTACCGGACGATGCGTTTTGGCTTGCCAATCATTCGTGGGTCGTGTGTGTGTGTGCGCTCGCATCATCTCCCGATTTGTCTTAATGCGTTCTTAGTTACTGTTGGGTATCGTTCTGGTCTTCATGGAAGTGTTGGTCCGATTGTGTGTGTAGTTGGCGTTATTTCCACTGACGACTATTTTAGATGTTGTTCGCATTCTGAGGGGAGTCGGTCGGTTGGTGCGGACCAGGGAGGATATCTCCATGTGGTGCAGTCGGCGGGGTCCGCTGGCGGTCCCTGCGCAGTGTTGGAATGTGTCTGGAGCTGTCCAATTGCTGCGAGCTTCATGGCTGACCGACCCATGATGTCAAAGTTGAGTGGTGTGTTAAGTACCCAAGCCACGTGCGTTCATGTTGTGTCGTTTGTTTCAGTGGTTCGCTGTTGGGGAACTTTTCCAGTGAGCAACACCAAGTGTTTGTAGTGGTGAAATCAAGCTGCCGTGCAGTGGAATTAACTGTGTTGGTTCACTACAATTCAAGTGCACCAGCGGAATTTTCTGCCTTGTGGCCGTTAGTGTTCAGAGTACCTGCCCTGGCCACTAATGTAATTTCAGGCAGTGTCCTTTCCTCACCTGTTGGTGCTGTCCAGTATGGCGTGTAGTTTTGACAGCTTAATACATATTTCATTGTGGATAATCACATCCATAACAGTTTGGTTTTTGAATTTTTATGTACCGATTGGTGGCTAGCAAGTTGTTTGGTCGTTTGTACCGTGACCGTCTCTTGGTTGGGTTACAGTTGGATCAAGTGTAGTTGGGCCCACCACCTGTCTCACCTAAGTGAACGTTAATGTTTTGAGTGCAGGCCAACCCCCCTCCACCACCCCCACCAACCCCCTGGAGGCTTCTAAGTGCCGTTGTCTATACTGTCCTTTTCATGGGTGTTTAATGGTATGTTGGTATTATAGACAATGCTTTATAAAAAATTTTAACTTTGTTTTTTGTAAATCATTTGTGAGCCTTCAGTCACTTAAAACCTTATTTTTAAATTTAGTTATTGTCGTTGCATTGATTTTTCGCTTAGTGTGCGTTTCCTCATTGAAAACTTAAAGGTTAAGGTATTTTTGAATTTTTGGAAAATCAACTGTGGGCCTTCAGCCACTTAAAGCCTTATTCTCAAAATTTCCACTTAACCGAAAACATTGCGCCCTTCTGCCCTAAAATATTATGGTAAGCTATTCTAGCTCCATCTAATATTCTATTTTCTGTTTGCCAAATGAGGTGGTGCAGTGCTGAACAGCACCAACTCTACTGGAGAACGACAGTTCAAATTTTGATTGGGCCATCCTAAATCTCCCTAAATAACTTAAAAATAATGTCAAGATGGTTCCTTCGAAAAGGACATAGCTGTTTCCATTTTTCTAATCTGAACTTGTGCTCTGTTTTTAATTACCGCATCATTGATGGAAACTTAACCCATAACCTTTCTACTTTTTATTTTCTCTGTGTTGTTTCTCTACTTTTGAGTTGTAGAATACCACTTCAGATGCTCATATCTTATTGGCAATTTGCAGTAATGGTTGATATCTCACTTTTTCTTTGCTATTATGCCTTCCATTAATTTGGCTTTAAAGTGATTTTCACACTTAATTCTGAAAGAGTCAGGGTTCCTTTCGCCTGAAAGATGAAAGTCTCTGATTATAACTGCTATCATTTCTCATCTGCCTGGTAAGTTTTATTTATGCCTTAATTGATTATTGTTTAATTTTGAGCTTATTTTAGTAATGGGGTAACATATTTTACACATGGTGTTTTTTTTTTTTTTTTTAAATAATGTTTTAGAGTTTGTTTGTTTTGGATATTATACTCCTCAAGGAACTCCTCACTATAAGTCTACAGAATGAACAATGTCCCCCATCTAATTTATCTAATGTTTGCATAATGCCCTTTTTTACTTGTGTCAGTGACAATTTTTCATCCAGTAGATATAGATTTGTTGTCTTTTGAAGTATAATATACTGCCATTTCTGCCTCTGGTTTCTTCACTTTGCTGATTAAGATTTTGCTTTTGCATAGCTTTTAGTTTTTGTTTCATACTTTGTTCTTGTATTATGCATCAAGTAGATGTTAATGCTATGTAAGTTTGATCAGAAATTTGTTTTATTTTAGGGTTTGAGTAAGATGTCTTTATATTATGACGGAATGGATTCATATGGTGCTAATGCTCCAAGCATACTACAGGTACTAGGGGAGACCAAAGAACAAAATAAAGCACTCAAAATGGAAGCAGAAGATCTGAAACAAAAACTTAGAGATGCTCAAGGTGATATAAAGGTACGTATCATCATATTTTAAAGCTGGTATTGCGATGTGGATTTTTAGGCATTTTTAACAACTGTAGACATAAAATGTTTGTGATATGCTATAGTGATAAGGTTAAATATAATGGGCACAGTGATGCAGCTGTCAAAAAATACTGAATGAGAACAAAGAGGATTAGAGAAATAAATAAAGCAGCACAAAGATCTTGTGATTAGGGAAAAAAGTTGCTGGAAAAAGAAATGAAGGTATTATGCAAGGAGGGAAAGAGAGAGAGAGAGAGAGAGAGAGAGAGAGAGAGAGAGAGAGAGAGAGCTGAGCTATGTCAGAATAGTCAACAGAAGCAAAATGCTAGAGACAGTAGCCATTACAAAAGTCATTGTTCTGAAACTGTAGGGTTTGGTGACTTTAGCAATATGACGATTGTCTGCTTCGTTGCCCCTACGTTACAGAATTGTTCCACACTTGCATAGTATTTACTATGCTGAAGGTAAAGGATAAAATACAGGGAGTGAAAGTTTATCTACAACATGCACATAAACGAGACAGCAGTTTTGAGTCATGAGAAAATGAAAGGGAAACAGTAATTGCTCTCATGATGGATCTGTTGCAAATACACTTCTCAGGTTGGCCACGGGATCATATTGTGCAGATACCACAGTTTTTCATCCGTACAACTATTCAACATCTTTATGTGGTGGTAATTGTTGTCAGTACTGCAAGATATGATCGATGCTAATTGTGTGGCGGTGTCAAAATTTATCAGGCCAGGAGCAGGCAATACATGTGCACAAGAAGAGGCTTGCAGTAGAGGAAAGCATTGCTCATAGTGTCCCCTGCCAGGAACTGCAGAAAGGCCTTCTGCACATGCACTGTGGGCAATGACTCTGCAGCTGGACGTGCCTGTGATTAATAGCTAAATTAAATCCCAGCAGAAGTGCTGTGTCAAACTGTGAATTGGAAGTTTGTGTGTCTCCTGTTTATTTTAATGGTAGCCAGTGCTGGATCCTAGGTGGCACTTAACTGAAAACCTGCATCACAGTTGATAAAATTGTCTCCCCCCCCCCCCTCCCCCCCATACAGATATGTATGGCCCCCATAAGAGCATAGTCACAGAAAGATGACACTGAGGATAAAACTTAAGTCTTTTTGAAAACGTGCAGTGCCCCATGTCCAGGCAATGCTCTGTTACCACTGATTTATCAGGTTGCCCCAGCCATATATGATGATGGTGTTCGACACAATGTTTTTGCATGGTTCCGCATGTTTGCCGAATATATGGTTTCCCAAATTGGCATGGGAACATATATATGCCATGTTTCCAAAGGTCAAGATCGTCTTTGACCAAACACAACAAATCCTTAAATTCTGCTGGTTGCCAAACAACACACTTAGTGTCATGTCTCTTGAGGATTCTTTCTGTTCTTGAAAACATGCCACCAAAGTATGGCAGGAACAGCATTGCAATGGATGCCTCCACATCTTCATTGACATCCCAGCTTTGAAATTGCTTAGAATGGAATGCATGGCATGTCTATCTCAAGAGCCATTGAAATGGAACACCACTCTGGGATGTTGTAGCTCACCAGGCAGACTGTCAGTATCTGAGACGACATGTGCTCAGTGTGCCAAAGAGTGTAAGACAGTACCGCATCATGTAGAATGGTGATGATGGCTTGAGGCTTACAAATATAACTCAGTGCGAGTTGGTTTGCAGTAGACACTGTGTCCCAATATACCATCGTCTTTTCTTCTGACCATGACATCCATGAATGGTAAGATACCATCTATTTCCACTTCCATGGTGAACTGTATATTCAGATGGACGGAGTTCTGTTGCCAGAGACAAATTAGGTTGTGTGTCTATTCTATGGGGCCACACCACAAATGTATCGCCTACATTCTGCCAGAAGCAGGAAGGTTGGAGACTTGCGACTGGAGTGCTTCTTCCTCAGTCTTCCATAAAATAGTTGTCTGCCATGGGAGACAGAGGACTTCCCATGGCAACACTACTCATTTGTTCTAAATATTGGTTATTGAATAAGAAATAAATTAAGCACATCTTCAAAGAATGCCACAATGTCTTTTTCAGACTGGCTGCTGATAAACTCCAACGAGTCCTGCAGAGGTACTTTCATAAATAAAGATACTACATCAAAGCTAACCAAAAGATCCAACTTTTGGTACTTTCATAAATAAAGATACTACATCAAAGCTAACCAAAAGATCCAACTTTTTGTATGTTCATCTTGTGCCAGGAGGTCTGGGGGGACTGCGGCCGTTCATTATTGTAAGAAAGTGAAACACCTACACCGTCCTCATGTTGTCATTTATTGTGTAGCAGCAGTTTCGGTGCTTCAGTGCACCATCTTCGAGCCTTAATTAATGCTGAAGGGGTTGTCACGATCCATATATACAATGAATTGGTGACTAACAACTGGTTTATGCAGACAACCTGTAATTGTGATGTCTCTCCAACCATCAACTGTCAACTGATGGTTGACAGTTGATGGTTGGAGAGATGACATCACAGTTACAGGTAGTCAGTGTAGTTACAGGTAGTCAGTGTAAACCAGTTGTTGGCCACTGATGCATCGTATGTATGGATTATAAGCCCTTCAGCATCAACTATGGCCTGAAGATGGTGTACTGAAGTGCTGAACCTGGTAGCTACACATTAAATGACAACATAAGGATGGCTCTAAGTGTGTCATTTTCTTACACATGATCCAGTGGTTGTAGCTTAAGCGCCTTCAAGTGTCCTATGAAGCCGTTGATTTCCAGATGTGATGCTCACATTTATTTGCGTACATGGGGTCCCAGCAGCAAAGTAAGATGTTTAGCAAGGAAATAGTTAAGAGTGCCATTGTTGCTCACTGTTGGGTGAAGAGAAGATTTATCCTTGTGTATCATCAGCAGGCTGTACAGTCTTGGGGGGTCTGCAGCCTGTTGGCACAGACCTTTAATGACTTTAATTGGAATAGAACTCTTTGTGAGAAGGTCTGATGTTTTTCTCTTACTCTTGTCTGTTGGATCCTCTCTTAGCTTACACTTCACCATGAAAATGGAAAAAGATAGCGTCTTACCATTCCTGGATGTCATAGTCAGAAGAAAAGACGATGGTTCATTGGGACATAGTATCTACTGCAAACTGACTCACAGTGTTATATTTGCAGACCACAAGCTGTCATCATATTGCACAAAATGGTAGAATCTTACACTCTTTGGTACATCGAGCACATGTTGTCTTAGATACTGACAGTCTGCCTGGTGATCTACATCATCTAAGAACGGCGTTCCATCAGAATGGCTATTTTGATACATATACCATGAATTCTGTTTGAACCAAGTTCAAAGCAGGGATGTAAATGAAGATGCAGAGGCATCACTGTTCTTGCCATATTTTGGAAGCATGTCTTGAAGAATAGAAAGAATCCTCAAGGAACAAGACATCAACCATATTTTTCGGCCACCAGCAAAATTGAGGAATTTGTTGTCTTTGATCAAAGGTGGTCTTAGCATTATGAAATGTGGCGTATGTAAGACCCCATGCCAATGTGGGAAATCTTATATTGGGCAGACATGCCGAACCGTGCAAAAATGTTTTGTTGAACGTCATCAACATACACACCTGGGGCAACCTGATAAATCATTGGTAGCGGGCATTTCCTAGCTGTGGGGCATCATATGTTTTACGAGAAGACTGAAGTTTTATCCTCAGCGTCGTCTTTTGGTGACTGTTTTCTTAAGGAAGCCATACATATCCATATGGCAGACAGTCTTATTAGTAGGGATGCAGGTTTTCAATGAAGTGCTGCCTGGAATCCAGCACTGTCTTCATTTGAATTAAAACAGGAGAAACAAGAGTTTACAATTCATGATCAACATAGCAAACTGCTGAGATTTTATTCAGCTTTTGACCACAGGAGCTTCCGGCAGCACAGTCATTGACCACAGAGCAAAGCACGGGAGGCCTTTCTGTGGCTCCTGGCAGAGGGCACTATGAGCGCCTCTTTCTTCCAACTGTGACTGTCTTCCTGTGCATGTGTATTTCCTGCTCCCGGCCTAGTAAATTTCAATGCCGCCGTGTGATTATGATCTGTCACGTCTTGCAGCACTGGCAATAGCAACTACCACCACCTGAAGATGTCGAACACTTGTATCGATGAAATGTTGTGGCATTTGCACAATATGATCTGGTGGGAGACTTGAGAAATGTATTTGCAGTAGTTGGGAAGCAAGTAGGAAAGGGTTTGTTGTGGTTGGCAGGAGAGCCAACACCGTGTTACTAGAGGAGGCCGAAAGGCACGCATTTTAGCTCACGCAGGCTGGCGTGAGGTCTGGAACATGACAAGGAAATTAGAATTTAGAAAAAACAGACGTAGCTGGTGGAATACTTAACTTTAATCCATTAATGATGAACATCGGTTTTGACGGTACATGATTCACAATATCAATAGTAACTGATAATGGCGCCTTGCTAGGTCGTAGCAAATGACGTGGCTGAAGGCTATGCTAAACTATCGTCTCGGCAAATGAGAACATAAGTAGGCAGTGAACCATCGCTAGTAAAGTAGGCTGTACAACTGGGGCGAGTGCTAGGAAGTCTCTCTAGACCTGCTGTGTGGCGGCGCTCAGTCTGCAATCACTGACAGTGGCGACACGCGGGTCCCACGTATACTACCGGACTGCGGCCGATTTAAAGGCTACCACCTAGCAAGTGTGGTGTCTGGCGGTGACACCACAGGGTTGTAACCTGTCCCTGATGTTTTTCGATCTGTACATTGAGCAGGCAGTAAAGAAAACTAAAGAGACATTTGAAAAGGAAAAAGTTCAGGGGAAAGAAAGAGAAGCTTTGTGGTGTGGCTATGACATTGTAATTCATCAGAGATGGCAAAGAACTTGGAATAGCAGTTGAATGGATATTGTCTTGAAAAGAGATTGTAAAATGAACATCAGTAAAAGAAAAACAAGCAGTACAGACAAAAAGAGAATAGCAGATTTTGATACATGGTGCCTCTTGGAGTTTGCTATCATATCCTATATCGAAAGCGTTATCTCGCATTACCTGCTATGTTCGTGAGAGGTGAATGTGTTCTCCCCACCCCTGCCCTGTCTCCCATCTCCTTGGCTCTGTGCAGAGGTCAGTACTCAACCTGGACTTCCAGACAAACACTAGTCTATCTTGAAACATTGGCTTGGCTTTTCTGGAGCTTCTTATGCCATTTGGGGAGACCATCTTAATTTGCACCAACAGCACTAAGGATGACCATGGGATAGGGTGCACCTTTGTTGGTGGCGAAAAGATCTTTAAATATCACCTTGTTGGTAAATGCTTGATTTTTACTGCAGAGTTGTTTGCCTTGTACCAGATCACCTTTTACGTCTGGTAACACAAATTCTCTAAATCTGTTGTATGCTCTGATTCTGCCAGGTTCTCCAGAGCCTCTGTGCAATGAGCAAGTAAGTACCACTCTTTAGTACTACAAATCCAGGAGTTCCCTCACTTGCTCGCTGAAGCTGGCAGTAATGTGTCATTTGTTTGGATTCCTGGATTGAGGATTGAGGCTGTTGATGCTGCTGCCAAGACAGCAGCTCAACTACCCATGGCTTTTAGCTGTTCTGTCTCCTTGAATACCTTCAGTGTTGCTGTGCACCTATCACTCCTGGCATGAACATTGGCTATCCCTAATGCCTAGGTGACTTCCTCCTGTTGCAAGATCATTTTAACTAGGTTCTAGGTTACATATCGGTTCCCCCCCCCCCCCCCCCCCCCCCCCATCCTCGTCGGTTACGCGGTGACCTAATACCATTCTGCTCTCATTGTAATGAACCACTGACAGTGCACCATTTTCCAATGTAGTGTCAATTTTTTAATCCTTTACACTTCACGTTTGTCATTAGAACTATCCTAGTTTTAAGTAGAGACTGCACAGCCTGTGGAATGTTCTCTACGCTTTACTCACCCAAGCATAGTGATGTAATTTTTGACTGTGAACACTGGTTGTCCTAGAAACTCTTTCTGAGCAGCCTCTTAAAAAAAGGATAGTTTTTGTAATTGTACATTTTACCTTCATTCTTTGCATACCTCTTAATGAGCATTTCAGGATCACTGTCGTTATGCTTCATGGCTTTACTGGCCTACCAATGCTGATTATGTTGTTATGTCTCGACTAATTTCAAGAGCCACAGAATGCTTATCCTAGAAAACAACCCATTTTAACTCAGGGCTATGGGTGCTTATAACCTAACCTGTTTTGTGCCCTAAAGCTACTCCCCCCCCCCCCCCACAAAAAAAAGAAAGAAAGAAAGAAAGGAAGGTGCTTGGAATCTTTAGGCTGGGTATCGGTCGATTCACTAAGTAATGTAATCAGTTGTTGAGCATTGAATCATGTGTTGCTGGGCACCAGTCACTTCAGTTGGAGTTTCCATGCCCTATTTCAGTGAATAATACTTGTAACTGAAATGGCAATCTTTGATCAGTTATCTGTGATACTCATACTTACTTAATATCGTAACAGTTGACTTATATTCCTATGTTTAGCAAAGATAACAAAGTTTGATGACGAGCTGTAATGGTAGCTTAGTTTGAAAATATGCAGTAATCCAGACACTATAGATTGCGAAGCAATTTGAATCACAGTACTACTCAATATTGTATGGTAATAACTGCAAAGTTTATATGACTATATAAATTACTGCAAGATAGAAGCAGAACATAAATTGATGAAATACATAATTTGCAAAATTACTTATTACACAAAGTAATTACCTTTTTAAGAATTTATATCTCATTGGAAAATTTAAGTGACAGGTTATCCAAAATACATTTCACATTTCATCAAACTTGCTGGGGTTAATTAATATTGAAATATTAAATATTTAAATTGTATTGTATTTCTGAACTCCAAAACAGCTCCTAGCGTACAAATATTAAGGGCTTATGTTGATGAAGAAAGTTGTTTCTGGGGAGTATAAATAATGTCTAAGAGTATCCAATCCAAGACTTAAATTGGTACAAATTTTAATTTCTTGTGAACTCTTAGACTTCTAGTAAAGGTCAGCTGTTGTCAGATTAGCTTACATGGATTGGTAAAGCAAGTGAGGATTAAAAATTGCAAACTCAATACAAATAGGTTGAGAGTTGAACTAAAGAAATAAAATTGTCGAGTCTTCAGGCTACATGTGTACCACTGCAAGTAAATTGTGTACATGCTTGACTATAAATTGTAACATTAACTATGGCAGTTTACAAACAGAACATGTCTAAAGCTAATAGATTCTGTGTTGCCATACTACATATGACAAGAAATTTTAACAATGGTTTCATGACGAAATGACTTCTAAGTTGTGTTACAGATGATAGGTCTTGAATAAGAAACAAAAGATAGTTTGATGCATACACTGTAGAAGATTATCTGTCAGCCCTAGAGACTTTAAGATAGATTAATATTCATACTCAATGTACAGAAAAATTTTACACTATTATGAAAAGCCTTGGAGTTACACTGTGCTAAAACCTAATAAATATTTCAGTATTGAACTTTTTCATCTCTGTATTAATCCAAGTCTTCTCTAATACATAAAATTGATGTTCTTTTTTAGGTACTCAGAGAGCACTTAAATCAGCAGCGTAATGCTCCGATTGTCAGAGATAATGAAGCATTTCCTTCCCACCAGAGGGAAGAATTAGTTCAGCAGTTGGAGACACTGAATCAAAGGGTTTTGATCCATTCATTTTTACTTATTATTTTTTACAGGCTCATTAATAACACAACATAGTTAAAACTCTGTGGTTACAATACTATTTTTTATTATTAAATAGCTAAAATACTAACTTTTATTTGCTGTTGTACCTAATCTATGTTTCTTCCTCTTAGAGGATCTGAAATTCGAATTTTGCTAGAAAGTTCTTAAATATTTATCTCCTTCATTGAGCATACTTCATGACTGTCAGTTTCTATTGTGTTGTGATGATATCATCTATTTCCCCCATTCTTTGTGGATTTGAGCAGTAACACTACCCACCCATTCACTACAACCTGCAGAAGGCCTCTTACTGTCTCTTTGTCATTGCCCCGTACACCTATGACTATAATTTTGCACATATTTGTTGCTTTGCGTTGTATGAACATGTCTTGATCTGATTGTGAGTGACTCATCTCCCACCTCTTTGCCTCTCATTTTATTTCCATCAGGAAATCAAAAAGGAGAGTATGTTTCTCAAAAATTTGTAAATATTTGAATTTTGTTGATATGGTTAAGTTACAAACCATTGGAATATGTTTAGTGTAAAATCAACACAACAGTAATGTTTTATTGAGAGTGTGTGATATTAATGCTAGCAATCCCCACAGTGCACACAGATGGCTCTTGATCTTCAGGCTGTTCTGGATGAAAAGGAGGATTTAGTGACAGAACGAGATGCATACAAGTGTAAAGTTCACCGACTGAACCACGAACTCCATGTAGTTTTGAAGGGTGACAGTAACAAGGTTATGGACGTTGATGCTTTGGTCATGGAAAATAGGTGAGACACATTATGTTTTATTAATTTCATGAATAAACCCTAAACTCATAATTGTGAAGGGTAGCAGCAATAGTAAATTGTCTTGGTGCTTTGATCATGCAATACAATTGAGATTAACTTGTGTGTGTGTGTGTGTGTGTGTGTGTGTGTGTGTGTGTGTGTGTGTAAAAAGAAAAGAAGAAAAAAACCCCTTCTGTTGAAATGTTTTCTGCATTTTTCGTATGAGATAAATTGTGTTAAGTTTATTCTGTGTCAGACTATAGATTTGGTATTGGAAGCAATGTTCATAATGTTCCCAGTATTTCATATGCTGTGCAAACTGACGTCCAGTGTAGTGACCTTAATCGTGTGTAGGTGATGAACTGTAGTAACAATTCTGAGTGATTTCACCTTATAGGATGTATCAAGAGATACTGCTATATCTCCACAGTTAAAAGGGATAGAAATTATTCTAAATAGTTTCCATGAAAATAAATGCCAGTGTAAGCTGGAGAGCAAGTCTTGTAATGACAAAATCATCACACAATGAGAGAATTTTGAAATGGAGGTGGGGGGAAAGAAGGTACCATTTAGAAAAGACTTTGTCAGCTAGTGTGCTGAAGTTCTGAGAGAAAGAGAGAGAGAGAGAGAGAGAGAGAGAGAGAGAGAGAGTTTTTTTTTACTGAACATTTGCATGTATAACAATTGTCCCTTTTGTGTATGCTCATATAATCTTCATTTTCTAAAATAATGAGCTTAATTGCATACTTAATTTAATCTTGCTCTTTAAATTATTTACATACCATCAGAACTTCCAATCATTGCCTCTACGTATTCTAATACAAATCCTCGTAATCTAGATATTCTCTCCTGCCTAATGAGTCTGTTCATTTCTAGCTTTTTATGTATTTTTACTCTGCATCTTACAGATTTGTGATTATTTGTGGCTCAAAAGTGGTTTAAAACTATAACAGCCTGTAAAATTTCTTCATTGTTTGATATAATGGAGGAAATTTTATTTTCATTGGGTCCTTATCAAGTTGCTATGGGATTTGTTTTCTTCTGGGAGAATGGATGGAGGACAAACGAGTTGTTCAACACAATTTCTTTTAACATATAACCTTCATTATTTCTAGTACTGTACCCAGAGTTTTCTGCTACACAATCAATATTTTTTTCTGCTATACTTTCTTGATTAAAATCACCCTTTATTGCCTTTTAGTGAGATTACTATGATTTATCAACTTCTGTAACACTGCAAGAAGGTTTCTGTTTCCAGAATTTGAGCATATTTGTGCACAGACTCAAACGATTTCTATAGAATATCTTTTTTTTAAACCAACTCATCCTTTTACGCTGGAAATTACTTAAAAATCTGAATTATTGTTTGTAATTTTCGTATTTTAAAATTAAAAATGTCACCTGAATATCCTTCTTGCTCTTTCCTTCCAAGCACGCAGAAAAAATTCAGTTTAATTCCTTTTTTTGGCCACACGTTAATTTTAACTCCTCAACCAACTTAAAACCCAAGTAGCTTCAAAACCTCAAATTCTGTCTTATTCAGAATGTGCCTCAAGTACCTGTATAATTCAGAGCTACCTCCTTGTTATAGGATATGGAAGTTTCTGCTCCAGATGTGTACCCTTTTCAATGCACATCTCAGGGTATAGAGATTAGAGTGGATGCTGGAACACTGCCATTGGACATTCAAAGTGTGGAAGTGTCACCTAGATTATTGAGTCATGGTACATGTTGGTACATGATCTGATGACATTGGTACATGTTGATCCAGAACTGTGTATGGTGACGTATCCTGTTTACCAGCAGGACACTGTTGTTGCTGGCCGTGGGAGTACTCTTTTCTGGGTGATGTTTACATAGGGTGAAATGGGGCAACCAACACATATGTCTCATTTTATTCTCACCAGTGAAAGATGCAGTAACTACTGTTTGATTTTGTGCATCCATTTCTTCATCTTCACATCCCAAAAACAATCTGTGCCTTCGGCAAGATAATGGACCACGAAGGCCTCCCTTTGATTTTGGTCTCTAGTGGTGTCCATGCCATGCTGTGCTGTGTGTTCGTGAGAGCAAAAGGGGCTGTATTAAGTGCTTAAATCAATTGCTTTCAGTTTATTGTGTGTTAGATGTGGAGGTTAAAGTTTTGCTAATAGTGTAGTGAAAGTTTTCATATCTTGTCATTTGTTAATGCATATGTCGATGTGAGCTAAAGTGAAAGGCATAAATTTGCACTTAAACAAATGTCAGTAAAAAACTAGACAATGAAATAGGATCATTTATTTTATGTTAAAATTTATAATGTAAGTGCTTTATATTGTTAGTTGTAAAAGAATCTTCAAAGGGTACAAATCTTTATGATGATAGAAAGTACTTGTTGAAAAAAGGTTGAGTGACAATTGAGGGAAAGACCAGAATTCATTCATTTTGATGATGTTCTTACTGATGGGCGGACATACAAAAATGGAGGCTGACTGCTTGTCATTGGAACTGTCGTGCATCCACACGTGCACATGCATGTACGCACGTGTGTGCGCGCATGCACGCGCGCGCGCGCGCGCGCCCACACACACACACACACACACACACACACACACACACACACACACACACACACACTCTTGTTCTATTCTGAGCGTACGTGAGTATTGTCGTAGTAATGGTTTTTTTTGTGTGTGTGTGTGTGTGTGTGTGTGTGTGTGTGTGTGTGTGTGTGTGTGTGTGTGTGTGTGTGTGCGCACGCATGGGTAAAGATGATGATAGATGATGATAGATAATTTGTTTATGGTAATACTTTAGACAAAAATGATCTTGTGTTCTAGTAACTGATTATTTATTCCATTTCTTGTGTAATTGTGTTACAAAATATTGTTTCAATTCCATAGATATTTACAAGACCGACTGCAACAGTGTGAAGAAGAAAAAGAATTGTCAAATCAGACAGTCGTGAAGTATAAGGTAAGGCTTGGATAGCTTTATTGGGAATTGTTGTTATCCATATTGTACTCGTTACTTCTCCCCGGTCCCCCTTCTCTCTCTCTCTCTCTCTCTCTCTCTCTCTCTCTCTCTCTCTAAATGAGAGAGAGAGAGAGAGAGAGAGAGAGAGAGAGAGAGTTCAGGAGGGGAGGTAGTGGGAGGGAGGAGAAATTGGGACGCAGTTAGTGTACACAAGCAATATGGTTAATGAGACAAAGTTCTTTTGATTGCTTATAACAAGTGTAACCGTGTTGAGATGTCTTATAGCACTATATCACACCCTGTGCGGAATTTGGAAGGAAAAGGGAGAAGATTGTGATGAGATTAAGCTTTGAGTCAGTCTGTGGGGGTTGTGCTCATATGGAGTAAATGTTGACTCACTGCCCATAAAATGGAGTGTTTTGTTCCAAGTCCCAGTTTAGCATACATTTTTAATTTGTCACATGTAATCCATATTATTGCTGCTTGGTGAAAGAATGAAAGAGAAACATGAAATATAAACATGAGAATTTGTAAATCATTCAGAAATTCTCAGGCTACTTATAGTGGTTAGTGCTGTAAAATATTTCACTTTTATTTTCAAATGTTTTACAGATTGATAAAATTCCATGTAGTAAAGCTTCATGTTGGAGTTTTAAAAGAAACTTAATCAATTTGCTATATTTTTTGTATGACTAACAATGAGCATTGGAAAATAGGACAGTAAAACATGTTTTCATAGGTTTGCATGACATTTATAACTTCTAATGTTTAGTGCTTGTAGTCATTTTCCTACTAACCTTAGCTAACATGTAATGTTGACATTATTTACCTTAACAGAGCATGTTGGATAAGAAACGCAATAAGGGAGCTGTGAAACTGGGAAGTAACAGCAGCACTGGAATGATAATGTCTCATAAGCAAGGTAACTAAAGATTTTTCTGTTTCATAAGTATGTGGTTTGAGTGCTATATTCTTTCCTTTCGTACTACCACTAGCTAACTGATTATCCAAGCAGATCTTGCCTTAGAGTTAACGGGTAGGAAACTTATCAAGCAACAGAGTTTTCATGTTATTTTTTAGATTGTATCCTGTCTGTGGTGCTGATCAATAATTGGCACATAATAAACTTTCTAAAGTCACTTGTGTCATGAATTAATTAAGGTTCAGACCTGTTAATCTACTCTGAATAACCGTGCTCTGTTGTTCTAAGTGGCCTTCTTTTCCTTTGCAGTGTCTTCAGTGCTTGAGGCCAAAAGATAGCTATAATCCTCGTCAAATCTGACCACATCACAGATAACTCCCATCAGTGTGTATACCATAATCATATTACAAGTGCTTGATTGCTTACAGAGCTCTTGTCTCGTTAGACTGTACAATGTGAATACATTTAGATGGATCAAACATCAGAGAATCACTATCAGAATGACACTTAAAAAACTTGCTGTGTTTCATTTTTATGAAACACTTATTGTTATTGTGAATGCTGTTCTTCCATGGCCACAACACACTTCCAAGCCATATGTGCCCTTCATCAGGTGGAGATGCTAAATTCATCTTCCTGTCTTCCAGATACGATGCATCCATGTACCTAGTATTACCTGCACATATTAAGAGATCATTTCTCCCATAATATGCTGTCTGAAACTTAACTGTTGATATAAAAAATTAATAGATACCATAATCGTATTACGTTGTTTAGAAGGATAGAGTGTGTCCCATCATTTTCTGTAAATTGGTGTGTTGCCACTTATTTTGTCTGATAATTCTGCCAAGGCTGAGGCTGTTGAGTATGGAACATCAATTCTATACAAAAATGAGGGACAAACAGTGTGCATTATATGATAAATGATTATCCTCTTAAGTACAGAAATAAAAAATATCATAAAGTGGGTTCAGTATCCTTGGGTTTAGAAGTTACAGATGGCACTGGATAGACAGATGAGATGTGGATAGGCCCCAATAGCAACTAAAGGTAGTAGTTGTCGCTAACATGGGCTGTCATGTTGAAACAACTAACAGACCCTGTTCAGAAAATTACTACTATACTTCTACTGATCATTCAAGTAATCATTATTTTGTATAAAATTGTGTTAGTGGGGCTCTCTTTTGTATGATTTGACACAGAACAGTTTGAACCTATAGTTTTAGTGATAGCTCATTAATGCACCTCGAAAACATTCTTTCTCAGAATTATTTTTTATTGTCAATCAGTGTTTTGTAACAACTGAATGTGTTCAGTTTATTTTGTAGTGTGAAACTGTCTGGATGTTAGGAAATTACGATCTTGAAAACTTTTAATTTTGTGGTTCTCTCATTGCTGTTGATTCACTGCATTTTGAATTTAACTTCAAATTCAGTTGTTGCCATCAGTAAATTACTTTCAAGTACAGAAAAGGGTCAGGGTTCTAGAACTGCATCCTGTTGAACAAAACAGTCTCTGTTCAGGTTTTTGCACTGCCAAAGCATGGCAGATCAGAATTAATCATCAGTCTTCGGGAATGCATGAGCAAGACAATGGCAGTTTATTCGCGCAGCTAATTTTCCAAAGGTTGTCAAAATGTGCATGGTATGGGATCTAGTAGATGGCTCTCATCAGAGGCAACCTTGTTGATCAGGTACTTCACAATTGTGAAACTCAACAGCCATGTCCCGAAAATATCTGAATCTTGTTGCACAAAATTGTTAGGTGTCATTTTTTGCGTACTGAAGAATTTGACACAAAACTAGACAGACAAGTATCAATGAAAAACAGAAACTGCAGATACTGTATAGTGTTCATTTACTGGCCTTTGGCTTAGAAGGCCATCATTGGACAGTAACCAACTATTATCATCACAGAAGACAGAGTTCTTGTCAATAAATTTGAAAAAGATAGTACACATAAGTATCTCATCTTCAACAGTGCAGTTTTAACACAGACATTATATTAGCTAAATGGTATAGAAATACATTTCTTAAATATTTTACCTCCACATTGTGCTCCAAACAGATTATAGGTCTTATAAATATTAGTTTTTTTTCATTTTGATCCTCCTTTTTTGCATCTCACTAAAAAAATGCAATTTTTAATTATTGTTAAATTCATCATTGTAAAATGTGACAGGTATTCTGTTGTTATGACCACAACTAAGAGACAAGAAGAAGAAATTGGTTTAGTCACCAACTGTCATTAAAAGCCTGACTTTTCTCTTTCAGTGCAACAACTTCTTGAAAATGGCACTGCTACACAGCTACCAAATACTGCAGCCACTGTGGCAGATCTGAAAAGTCTCTGCCTTGCACTTCTTGAGGCGCTGGGTGACAAGACTCTGGCATTGTCACATCAGAAAAAAGCTAACAGGTGAAGTGAAAATAGTCACTCTCGAGATACGCTTTTAACATTTGCAAAATTTCTAAGTTTGTTAATTAGAAGCCATGTTATAGACATTTCTATTTGTTGTACTAATTGTTCTGGAAGTTATTATAAATGTTCTTTGTGTAGTTATTAAAGCTAGCTTCTGCCTTTTTTATCCTACTCCTTTTCTGAAGGATGCTAGATTGTTTAGCTCAGTCGAAAAACAATAAAAATGGTTGAATAGAGGGAAAAACAATATAATTGCAAATTTTTGTGTAGTGGTAACAGGAAGTGTAATGTACAACATACTAAAAACGGCCTCACCGTGGTGTAGGGAGTGTTTAAAGGTCACTTTTTTGTTTGTTTTCCCTGAGTAACTCCAAAACCGCAGCTTCTAGCAGTAATGTTTCCCAATACAAAATTAAACTACATTAAATTTCCTACAAAAAAGGTCCTGTTCATTTTTCCTCTATGAATAGCAGAGTCTGCATTACAGGGGATGGAGATATCACTGATTATCAATGCATTGCTTATGGTTCATGTAGATTTATGTTTTTCCACATCCAACTGTCATGAATGGGTCACATAAATTTGTTTTTCATTCTGCAAGCATTTTCTGAGACCTGTTGCTCATGCCAGTAACTATTTCAATTTAACAAAAGGTTGTACATGAGTTGGAGGGTTCAGTGCAGTGAACAACTGTATTAACTTACTTTTATCTTTCATTTTACTGCCAATAATCAGTACCTCGAAATAGTCAGTATTGTCGTTGATGCCTTGTGCTGTATGAAGTGAAAACGGTTGATGGAAAGTGAGATTCTTGCTGAACTGTTTGCAGACAATTGTTCTGATGTTCCGAGTGATTCAGATGATGTAACTGATAGTGGTAGTAGAAGTGAAGAAGAAAACCACATGGCTGTAATCAACCAAAGTGAAATAATTGTGAATGATTTAGCTGACAAAGCTTCTGTCAGTGGAAGTTGTCTGAAGAACAACAAGATCATTATTCTAGAAACATGTAGAGGAATTCCAGGTTTAAAAATGCTTCCCAATGAGACGCATAGCATTATAAGCACTGTGATATTATTTGTAGGGCTGAATTGTTCGATCAGATGTCATCACAATCAGAATAGTATCACAAACAATACAAACAAAAACCATTATAATGAATCTCTCAAGTGTCCCAAATTTACAAATATCTCTGCTGTTGAACTGAAAAAATTTCTGGGCATGATAATCTTAATGGGCAAATAAAAAAAGATTATTTGAAGGATTATTGGTCAACAGATCCTCTAACAGACACACCAATATCTGACAAGCTAATGAGCAGCAATCAATTCGCGCATATATGGAAATCATGGCATTTCAATGACAATTCCTTACGGAGTGGCTAGAAAAAGACTCTCTACGTAATTGAACTTATGCTAAAATACCTCCTAGATAAATTTCAGACTGTGTATAAACCTGAACAGGAGCATTCTCTTGTTGAAGCAATGATATCATGGAGAGGACTGCTTTGTTTCCATTCATATAATCCTGGAAAACTTATCAGATTTTGTTTGCTTGTTCATATAGTTTGCAAAAGCATAAGTGGATATATCTCCAGTCTAGAAATATCCAGTGGGGAAGGAAAAAATCTTCAAGACACTATTTCTCTCTGTACTTTCACCTCACTGTGGCATGTGGCACCACGTTTATCAAGACAGTAGAGCTATTGCCGAAACACTTCTGGAAAGGAAAACAAGAGTTTGTCATGCAATTCGCATCAATAGAGGTCTCCGTCAGTGTCTACAAACAGAAGTCAAATCTCTAAAGAAAGGTGACACTACATTTTGAAGAGAAGGTGACTTTTTCCGCAGGTATGGAAAGATGAAAGGGAGTTGATAACGATAACAATAATTCATGATGCAGCCATTGTTGCAACAGGAAAAAAATACAATGGGAAATCATACAGAAACCAAAATGTATTGTGATGTACAACAAAATTTATGAAAGGTGTGTATAGAGCTGATCGATATCTTTTGTGTTGTGGAACAATGTGGAAAATCAGTCAATGGACAAAGAAATTAGTATTGTTTCTCTGCGAGCCTCACTGTGCAAGTGTGCCACTCTCTGTACCACGTGAAGTCCGTGGCGAATTGTGTTTCCTGCGGTCATGTATTTAGGTAGCTGCGCAGCATTACCCCTGCAGTCTGTTACTCACCGTAGTTCGCGTGTGCATCTCAGCTGTACTGCATTCCAATTCTGTGTGTTGAGATACATACTGTCGTTGTTTGGAGTGTTACCGTGTTGTTGTTGTCTCGCCATGTTTATCATCTCAGTTCTTGCTTGCTTGTCTCTTATTGTGGCCTGATCGGTCGCAGTGTTTGTCATCTTCTACTTGTTTGTCTGTCCTGTCTGTTAATTGTTAGTAATACCTCCAGCAGCTCCCTTGCCTGGTGGCTTTGTGTCCATTCTCTTCCATGCATCGCTTACTGTCACTCACGGCTATAACAGTTTCTAATAAATTGTGCTTTGATTAACACATACAAAGGGTACGGAAACCTAAATCCAGATATACAAAAAAATATAAAATGTTCCTAAAAGAAGTTGAAAGAGTCTAGACAAGTGACCATCAAGTTGGTGCAGCAACTGTGGAGGAAACTGAAGCAATGCGACCTACAAAATGAGTACCTGTTAAGGATCCACCTGGGGTTGTCAGGGAACGTGAAAGAACATACTATTCATACTTTTGTGAGAAGTGGAAAAAGGAAATATCTAGCACGGCCATGCAGAGTTTGTGCAGTGCGTTGTAAAAGAAATGAAACAAGATATTACTGCCAGTTTTGTAAAGTACCGTAACATAAAGATGTGTTTCCAGAGGTATCACACCCTTTGAGAATATTAGAACAACATACAAACATGTCTGCCAAGTTTCATTAGCATCAGACATCAGTAATTGCAGCTACATTCAGATAAGGAAGGCATTCAGACACGCATCTTATGAAAACTGCTGGAAACTGTGACAATAACTGTGGCCCCCAGGGGCTCGCCACTCTTTGGCGGGTACGTGCTTGGCTACCAAGGGCACGAGGCACTAGCCTTTGCAGCGCTTTTTCCCATCCGTGCTACATGTCTGTCCTCTTGCTATTCTTTTTCGCGTCCCTTGGGGAACATGTTAGGATGTTATTGGGAATGTTGTGCATTGTCTGTTGCTGATGTAAGAACAGTCTCACCTTTGTTCTTTGCTCCCTTTTCCTTTTTTAATTTCCTTTCTCCTCTTATTCCTCCACTTTGGCATTTGAGGTTCCTCTTTTTCTTCTTCCTCCCTGAGTACTCCTGAAGGCCGGCCCATGCATCTGACACATAACAGGTGACTGGGTAACGTGTAATTCCCAGCCCTGGGTCAACAGGTAGGGTTTGCACGTACGCCTTGGTATCGGACAGGCCCAGGGAGGGGTGGTTGAATGAGTTGCAACCTTCCCAAATTGCCGATTGGTCCCTCTGTCAGATGTTTGGGAGGTGTGACCTGAGATGTGAACAATCACCTAAGGCGGGTGTGCCCCCTTGAAGGGAGCCCCCAGTTGGAAGGAGCGCATCATCAGAGATGTTGGCAATCATGGGGGATTTTCTCACAATGAGTCAATCAGCTTCCCAATCAACGTCTGCAAAACGTAAACGTAATGAGGCTAATGATTCGAAGACCCTTCCTGCTGCACCATGGTTCCTTGTGGTCTCACGTACTGAATTAGGTCAGTCCTTCCCCACAGTAAATCTGTTTATTATTCAGAAAGGTGTTGTTGCAATTGCTGGCCCTGTGAAATCCTGCTCTCATTTACAGACTGTCACTTTGCTTTTGGAGACTGCTTCTGATTCTCCAGCACAACTGCTTGCTGCCTCACTTCTCTATGGCTACCCTGTTTGTGTCGAGGCCCATAGAACTTTGAATTCTTCCTGTGGTGTAATTTACACCAGGCTGCTCGACGGTCTAACTGAGGCAGAAATCCAATCTTACCCCTCTAATCAGTGTTTCATTGGCGTCCATCATGTAATGAAAAAGGTAGATTCCTTCTTAGTGCCCACCCTCACTCTTTTCCTCACCTTTGATAGAGTGGTGCTGCCATTAAAGATCAAGCTACGAAATTATCACAGTCTGGCCATACATTCCGACCTGATGCATTGCTACCAGTGTCATCATTTCAACCACAGTAGAACATCTTGTCGACACCCAGCCAAATGTGTAACCTGTGGTAGGGATGCACACAAGGGCGATTGTCCACCTCCTTCTCTCCGCTGTATCAACTGCGATGGTGGCCATGCTGCCTCGTCTTGGGATTGTCCCATGTATCTTGATGAGTAGGCTGTCCAAGAGATTCAGGTAAAGGAAAAAGTGCCTTACCGAGTAGCTCGCAAGTTACAGGCTACTCGCAAACCCTGTATTCTCCTGTCTGGCACCTATAGTTTTGTTCTTGTTACCCCTCCCTCCATGAAGGGTGTGGCCACGCAGACATGCGACCTCAAATTCAGCTCTGAGGTTGTGAAATTGCCTAGTGTCAAGGTAGCATTGCCATCCTCCTGTCCCGCTGTACAACAAACCGTCCAACTCTCGCCGCAAGGGGTGAAGCCACCAGCTACACAACCAGTAGGCAGGAAAGGACAGGAGTAGTACTTCCGTGAAGACTTCCTCCATCCCTCCAGCCAAACAACACCAGAGTCTTCCTCTAACCAGAAAGGCTCAAATAAGTCCACCGAAGGCAAATGGTCTTCACCTTCGCCAACTCGAAGTTTTTCGGTGTTTGAGTCCACGGAATGATAGCACAAGCAAGCCGATGCTTTTCTGGACCCCATGGGGCAGGATCCTTCTGCTTCTGTGCCCTGTAGTTGCAACTCTACACCGACTGTCATTTCGCGGCCGCTGAGTTGACACCTCTACATCTCTTCCTCCTCATGACTGTCCTCCAATGGAACATTCGCGGCCTTTGGTCCCACAAAGAGGATTTACGGCTGATTTTAGCTTCGTGGCATCCCCTTGTACTCTGCCTTCAGGAAACGAAATTGTGCTCTCATGGCCGCTTTGAACTTTCACATTACTTACCAATTTGTTTTGACCTTCCCCCTGATGTCGGCATTCCATGTCATGGGGGTTTCATGGTGCTCATACGGGATGACATTCATAGTCAACCCCTCTCCCTGGCTCTCCGTCTTCAAGCTGTTGCAGTTCACCTTTTTTTCCCACCTGACTTTTTCCCTGTGTACGTACCATTTATGTACCTCCGTCATTCAATGTCAATAGGGCAGACTTCCTTCAGCTTATTGGGCAGCTACCTCCCCCATTTTTTGCTACCCGGTGACTTTAATGTGCATCATCACGTTTGAGGTTCTCCCAGGACCTGCCTTCTTGGTTGACCCTCTTAACCAACTGAGCCTCTTCTGCCTTAACATTGGAGCACCCACTTTCCTTTCCGACTGCTCACACACCTATTCCCATTTGGACCTATCCTTTTGCACTACCCAGCTTGCCCACTGTCTCGAGTGGTTCGTTCTTTCAGACGCCTACTCGAGCGACCATTTCCTGTGTGCTCCCTGTTTGCTGACTCCTACCCCATCCATGTGCATGCCCAAATGGCAGCTTACTAAGACTGACTGGCAGCTGTACTCCTCCCTGGTGACCTTCGAAAAACAAGATTTTCCCCAGTTGTGATGACCAGGTGGACTGTCTAACCAATGTTATCATTACTGCTGCAGAACATTCCATTCCTTGCACTTCCTCTTTGCCACATTGTGTCCCTGTCCCTTGATGGACTGAAGCATGCCACAATGCAATTCACACATGGAGACATGCTCCCCGCATTTTTAACCATCATCCTATGATGGCAGACTGCATTCATTATAAACAGATGTGTGCAAAGTGTCATCACATTCTTCAGGATAGCAAACGAGCTATCTGGATTTCATTCACTAGTTCTTTTAACAGTTCCACCCCTTCCTCTGTCTTGTGGGCCAACCTACGATGGCTCTCTGGTACCAAGATACATTCCCCGATTTCCAGCCGCAAAGTAGCAGACGATGTTATCGTGGACCCTATTGCTATCTCCAACACCTTGGGCCACCATTTTGTGGAAGTTTCGAGCTCTTCCCACTATCACCCTGCCTTCCTCCATCAGAAACGAGCGGAGGAGGCTTGGGTGATACCCTTCTGTTCTCCGACTCATGAGTGCTACAAAGCCATCTTTACCCTGAGGGAGTTCGATCATGCTCTCAGTTCATCCCAATTCTCTACCCCAGGGCTGGACGCCATTCCCATTCAGATGTTGCAGCGTCTTTCTCTTACGGACAAGCACTTTCTGCTTAAACATGTACAACCGCATCTGGGCAGAGGGCACATTTCCCAGACACTGGCGTGAAGCCACTGTCATACCTGTACCTAAGCCCAGTAAGGACAAAAACTTTCCTTCTAGCTACCACCCCATCTCTCTTACCAGATGCGTTTGCGAGTTGATGGAATGCATGATTCATGCCCGGTTTACATGATGGCTCAAGTCTCTCAATTTACTGACGAATGCACAGTGTGGAAATTGAGCACGGCATTCTGAAGTTGACCATCTCATTTCTTTGTCCACCCATGTCATGAATGGTTTTCTGCAGAAATCCCAGACTGTGGCCGTGTTTTTCGATTTGGACAAGGTCTACGACACCTGCTGGAGAATTGGTATCCTCCGTACTCTTTACACGTGGGGCTTCCGTGGCTTTAGGCATCATTAAAAAATCGAGTTTTCAGGGTGCATGTGGGTTCTGCTTTGTCGGACATCTTTATCCAGGAAAACGGTGTGCCTCAGAATTCCATCTTGAGTGTCATCCTCTTTGCTATCGCCATTAAGCCTATCGTGGCCTGTCTCCCACCGAGCATCTCCAGCTCCCTTTTTTGACGATTTTGCCATCTATTGTAATTCTCCTTGGACCTGTCTCACTGGGCAACATTTCAGCAATGTCTTGATCGCCTTTACTCCAGGAGCATTGACAATGGCTTTCGCTTTTCCACTGACAAAACAGTTTGCTCTTTAAAACTGCGTATTTAACTGTTCCTTTTTGTGAGGTCAGCAGCTGAACACATTGCTGGAAACAACAAAAATAAAACTTGAGGGCAACCAATCACTCATTTATATATGAAATATGAGTGATGCATAAGCTCACCTTGAATGGTCAGATGTCTGCTCTTCTCAGGTCTTTTCACAACAATACTGTAATTTTAATGGCCATGGTGGTCTAGCAGGTAGAGAGCTAGGCTCTGGGCCAGGAAGTCCTGGATCTTGAATATGAGCAGGGATGTTTCCTCATTCCAGTCCCTCAAGGATGGCCTCAGGTCCATACTGCCTGCTACCGAAATCGGTACTGGGGATCTTTCCTGAGGGTTAAAGGTGGCTAGGGCAGTGGGCTCACCACCCTCCCCTCTTATTGCTGTGGAGGACTAAAAGCTGCACTCCACTTCATGGGTTGTGCATCATAGACTTTACCTTTTTTAACAGTAGTTTCACATCTGTGCATGCAAGTTTTTCTGTCATTATTATAATATGACTTAGTTTTGTGTTTATAATTAAATGATGTGCATATTTCATCATGTCTTTGCAGCGTATTTCTTGATCCATGAAGTTGTAAGAATGTACCTGTTACTAGTTCTTCTCCTCTTGTGATATTTCAGCTTTGGAACAGCTAGCCATATTCTGAGAAAGCTGTGTGATGGACACTACAGCCTTCCTCTGGCTTCTAAACTTGTAGAGTGCAGCAATGTGCATATTGCCATGGACAGTAGCAGCTGAAGAAATACAACTTGGGCAGCAGAGCTGTGCACTGCCTGCATTCACTCTACAGTGAACATATTTTGTAAGAACTTGAGTCTGAAGCATTGGCCTATATTGATGGGGACACTGTATCATGGTCTGAAAACTGGCTACAGAAAGTTCTGGGTTCCATACTTGCTTAAATTAAGGCCACCATTGGGATTATGTCTATGATCTGACGATTCATAACTCAGGTGTGTGTAAGATCCTGTGTGTGTGTGTGTGTGTGTGTGTGTGTGTGTGTACTTCCACGTATTGGACAAATGACACAAACCATTCAAGAACAATGCTTGTAAATATTAATGATAAACCTTCCTGCTGAATACTTGCCTCCACATCATTCTTCAAGAATTTGATCATCAAGGAAACTGTTGAAGCCATCAAAGGACTTAATCACAATGGCGGCTCCAATTTCAGTAGAGTATGGAATATAGTCCTTTCAGCAGTCCGCTGTCAGAAGCAGTGATAATATCCCCTTATCAATATGGCCTAATTCTATAACTAGAGTCCTCCACCAATGATATCTGTTGCAGACTGCATCCAGTTAGTTCATAGCTCTGCAACCTGATTGATATTTCTTTAGCTGCTATTGTCTGCAGCCACATGTGTGTCTTATGGTTCGCTCCAAAGACAACAGGGCATTTTTAGCCAAAATATCAGAAATGGAGAAGAATTGTTACAGCTGCATTCTCAGAACATGGATCAAAAGGTGTACTGTTCTACATTCCCATCAGACCACATAACACTAAAAGAAGTTGTTATTGATTGAAGCAGTACTACCAAGCAAGGTGGTGCAGTGGTTAGCACACTAGACTGGCATTCGAGAGGATGACAGTTCAAATCCACATCTTTCTGTCCTGATGTAAGTTTTCCAAGATTTCCCTAAATCACTCCAGCTCCACCCACTGGGTCATTCAGAGGGCATAGGCAATTTCCGCCCTCATCCTTGTAACATTTCAAGCCAAGGGTGCTCATACCTGGGGACAACGGGAGGGGTGGGGGTCACCCACTAGCCCCTATCTCTTAGGGAAAGGAAAAAATATAGTTTATTAGGTATTTTTCTTTCAATAAAATGATTTAAAAGCCAGTATTATGCAGCTTTTTGACAGGACCGGAACTGTAACTTTTTTATCTCTGCTCACAAGTCACCACTCATCTTCCAAAATATTAAAAATATACCGCACCCCCAGGTCTAGGCCCCCTCCCCTCCAAACTATTATATCGGTGCCCTCATTCTGAGCTTGTGCTCTGACCCTAATGACTGTATAGTCGACGTGATGTTAAATCGTAGTCATCCTTCCTTCCTTTGTTTTTGAACCTGTGCATCATGTTCACGTTAGTTGAGGATTTATGAATGAATTTGCTTATGAATTAAGTTCCTTACTGTAGTAGCCACCAGAAAGATCACGGGAGGCGCACATTGGCACGGCGCGTCACGGACGGTAGTTGCCGCAAGTAGAGTCCCGTCAACCAGAGGGCACGCGAGAATTCGGACGCGACCTCTGCCGGCATGACAACAACAACAACAACAACAACAACTACTCCGGCAGCACGGGCCGTGCCCAGTCAGTTAGCATCGGGCATGCCTAGGACACAGTCCCGGTCTACGCTAAGTGAAGTGCGACGTAAACGTGAACAGTGTTACTACACTTACATTCTTTGAAATGCAAGTTATCCTGAAGATTTGTGATGTGAGAGTGTGTGACATAAATGTTGCTGGTGTGGGTGTAGATTAGAAGTATCTTTGTGATGAAGCTTATATTTCAGTTATCTAAATATGTTTGAAGGTAACAAACTTTTATCTAACAGTTCCTTTTGTGTAATTTTTTAAAGGATTCTGGCAGGGCGCATTAAAGAACTGGAGTATCGATTAGAAAGGATAGAAGGAGGACGGGTTGCAGCATTTCCATCCCAGATACTTCTTGAAGGCTACAGCAGTGCAACTGTAGACCGTGAAGTGGAATGCCTGTTCAACAATGATTCTAGTTCGGAAGGAGATAGCAGTCTCAAAGGTAATTCCCAGTTTCTTGCTTTTTTTAAATCCTTCACTTAAAAATAATTATTGGATTCCCTTGCAAACTATATTACATTTAAAAGAAAAGTACTTTCAGGCTCTTAGCAAAAAAAAAAAAAAAAAAAAAAAGGGCTGTACTTTACTGCTCTCTTTATCACATTATATCTGTAGCTAAGTGGATGGTGGACTGGAACCACAAAAATGAAAGCTTTGATCTCCAGTTGGCCTCACATCTTTTCTGTCACGTGGTGTTTGTTTCACATTTGAAATCTGCTTTCTAGGTATGAGAAATGCCAAGCTGCTCAGTGGTTTCAATTTCACATTTGACTGGATATCGCTCTAAGTAATTCACTTCAGGAGTTAGAGAAATGCAAGGGTATACTTCTTGCAATAGGGCCATGATAATAAAGCACTGCTCTCCCTCTCCCTCCCCCCATCTCTGAATGCTTATTTTTTCTTTTCCAAATGATGAAAAACTAAAAAAACACCATGGACTGTCAAATTCTATTATGCAAAATGACCTTTATTGCACCATGCATGTACAGGATGGCTATAATTAAAGTTCCAGTTTCAAAACGCTGTAAAAACAAAACCCCACTCAGAATGACATCAAATTTGAACAGAACATTGTAGAGGAAGGGGGAAATGTTATGGAAACAAAAAAGATTAACAAAAATTTTACCACTAGATGTTGCTGCATGCAGCAAAATATTTAATGTGCAGAAGTTAATTTTACCTAAAGTTTACTGCCTTAGAAATAAAAACAAATAGCCACATGTGAAGTCAAATTATGAATAAAACAACAGATCATGTTATCATTCTTCACCAGCATTCCCTTGTAGTTTAAGTCAACAACTCCCACTTTCTCTTCTCCTCTCTCAATAGTCTGACCTCTTGATAGTCAGTGGCCAATCGTTTTACTTAGTCATCTGGTGCTGCCCTCCAGTGGCAAAAACAGGAGTCATTGCGCAGAATTTACAGTGTCTTATTCCGCTTCAAGTTCATAGTTTTTTTATATTGATATTAATCCTATTAGCAGGATCTTTTGTAGGTATCTAATAGATTTTAGTCATAATTACAAAGTGTTGGGTTGTTGTTGTCATTTAGCCTTCAGTCTGAAGATAAGTTTGATACAGCGCATCATGCTAATCTGTTCTGTGCAAATCTTTCTTTTTTTCCCTCTGTGTATTTACTGCTACCTATATATATTTGACTGTATTTACTACATTCAAAACTTAGTCGTCTTCTAAATTCTTTGCTCTCTCATTACCAAATTAACTATTCTTTGATACAAAAAGATGTGTTCTATCAACTTATCTCATCATTGTATCAAGTTGTGCCACAGATCTCTCTTCACCCAAATGTTATTTAGTGTCACTTCATTATTTATCTGCTCTGTCATCCAAGTTTTGCTTCCATTTAAGGTTACACTCTAGACAAATGCTTTCCAAAGAGACCACTGAACACTTAAATTTATGTTTTTTGTTACCATTTTTTTCCAGAAAAGCTTTTCTTTCTGTTGCTGT
Organism: Schistocerca americana; assembly: GCF_021461395.2. NCBI lineage: Eukaryota > Metazoa > Arthropoda > Insecta > Orthoptera > Acrididae > Schistocerca > Schistocerca americana. The sequence continues at coordinate 223,689,027 of NC_060119.1, forward strand.
CTTCACATGAATTCTCTTTACTGCTGTTGCCATCAGTTGTTATGCTCCCCAAATATCAAAACATGCCTATTATATTTGGCATCTCATTTCCTAATCTAACTTCTCCATAGTTCCCTAACTTAATTCGACTGCACTCCATTACTCATGTTTTGCTTTTATTTGTTTTCATCTCTTAACATCTTTTTAAGGCACTGTTCATTCCATTCAGCTGATCTTGCAAGTCATTTCTCATCTTTGAAAAAATTATAACGTCATTAAGGTTTATCATAGTTTTTATTTCTCTTTCCTGAGGTCTAATTTCTTTTCCAAATTTCATCTAGGTATCCTTTCTTGCTTGATTTATGTGCAATTGAATAACATGAGGAGTATGTTACAACTTTGTCTCAGATGTCAACTACTGCTTCATGTCCTTTGGTCAGGGAATATATAACCTGGGAAATCCACAGAAAGCCTGGGAATTTTTAAGTATTCTGGGAATTTTTGTCTTTATTTAAATTTTTTGTCAATTTTGACTGGTAAGAACTGATGCTTTAACAAAGAATTTTACTTCAGCCTACTACTGCAGAACAATACTGCAGCAATAAAACACAGACAAGAGAATAGAAGCAAAATAAAATTTTAGTTGCAAAGAAAGTGTGCCATTTACAACAAAACACAGTGCACACACAAGAATCTGCCAAGAACAAAATGTGTCAAAGACTGTGTAATACCTTGTAACAAATTGCATTGGACATGTCTTTGTTGTGGGCCTTGTTTTGATGAGCATGATGTCACAACATTTCCAACACGTTGCAGGAAAATATTGTGAATAGTGGTTTGAGAAGCATTACTTTTAAGTAATTTTCCTTTTACGCAACATGAAATATGTGTGAGAATGTGTTATGAACTTTTCAAATCACAGTGTGTTAGACTCTCATTCAAAACTTAACTCTGGGGACCAGACACTTAGAAAAATTTCAGGCTCGGAAGACCAACCATTTATGCCATTGGCACATTTGTGTTTGATTTATCTCAAAGGGTAACAAACACTAAAGAAGACCAAGTCTCAGGGTTAGTTTTCCATATTTATTTTAGTTGTTTAATAGATTACAAATTATGCAGTAACAATGACCAAAAAGTGTAATTATCCTCCAAAAAAAGTGCGAAATTAGTGTTTCAGCAGTTTGACACTTATTAGCTTTTTTCTATTGAAAAGTCTTAAGTGCCCAACAGAACACGTATTCAGCCAGGTAACCCACAAAATGTTCGGTGCATAACAGTGAAATTTATAATCATGCTTGTCAGAAATATTCAGTTGCTGCAATTTAAGCTGTGCTCTTATGACCCACCACCTTGGGGGAAAAAAGGCAGAAAGTATTTAATGAATGATATTGTAGGTCAGAGCTTAGCTTTTCTTGTAGCTGTACTGTATTTTTATTAATTAACTATTCCTGTGTGTGTGTGTGTGTGTGTGTGTGTTCATGCTGCTTAGCAGCGATGTTGCTGTTGGCTGATTACATCAAGTGAATATCTGCTATCATTGACTGGGGAGATCACATGACATCAGCTATCATTGGCTGACAAAAGCATATCACAATCTAGCTTTCAATGCTTTGGAAGCTACCATGCTGTATTTGGTGGAATTCTCGTTTATACTTCCGTAATACCAAAATATGCAGTGCAAATGTTACTGCACATCAAAGATCTTTCCAAATAGTGTTGATTTTTGCTGGCTTTCATTCCCTGAAGTGCAGGGAAGGTCTGTACTGGTGAATGAAACCTTCAAAGGAATGATAAGTTTGACAGCTGTGAGGGAAAGCATATTGTCACTTAACAAGCAAAAAATGTGTGTTCACCAGGGACAGAGTGTATTTTCACCCGAGAAAAAGTGTGTTTTTAACTGGTAAATCTGGGAAAACTCTGGGAATTTGTTTTTCTTGTCTGCATATACACGGTTTGATTCTTAAGACTGCATTCAAATAATGACACAGTGAAGTACTTGGGCAGAGCATGTCGGAGATGCAGAAGTGCGGACACTTGACAGCAACTGATTGATGCGTAGAAATCATGGGTCCCAGAATTTTCTGTGGTGGGCAGTTCTCTTATTCAATAACAAGGCCCAATCCTGTGTCAGCATTATGGATATTTTCCCAGACAGTTTTAGTTTGCCCACACTATGTAAGACATACTATGGAAATAAGTTGGAATGAGATAGTAAATTGTTATGTTTGCAGTAAAATAATAAATTTAAGCGATATTATGTGTTTCATATGCTCCAGATCAGTGGTGATTAATATTTGTAACAAACGCTTTCCAGATATGCTTTATGAAATTGAAACATTTTTAAAACTAATTAGAATTTATTTTTATGAATATAATGCTTAATAATTCCAGGAAACAATATTTAGAAATACTATTGAAACTAATGATCTGTGTGATCGAACCTACTTGCGGGACAATATGTACTGGCATATTTTTATGTGCATGTTCCAAAAATTGTGTGAATCTTATAATTTCCATTTGTTTCCATACACCTGTTTTTTTTTTTTCACTCGTGGGAAATCAGTAACTAGCTTTATTACTTTGTGTGATATTTCTACTTTTTAACTGACTTGTGCACCAAATTCCGCCCTAATTTTTTTAGAGTGCTTTTAATTTCTGCTCTGTAGTTTGGTTTTGTTGTCATCATATTTTTTCTATTATATAGAATCTCATTTTAAATACAGTATGCAACAGACATAAATGCAGTGATGAATGGTGGTAGAAAATTAAGAACATGATAAACCATGTTGGAGGCTGTATGAATTGTGCAGTTAATCTACATCTACAACGATACAAATTCTCCGCAAGCCACTATACAGTTTGATAGCAGAGGGTGCCCCATACCACTGTTAGTCATTCCCTTTCCTGTCTGGTCCCTTTAATCCCTCCAAACCAACCAACCAACCAACCTTTCCTGTCCCACTTGCAAATGGAGTGAGAGAAAAATGACTGTCTGTATGTTTCTGTAAAAGACCTGATGTCTCTCATTTGGTCTTCATTTCCTTACACAAAATGTATGTTGGTGGCAGTAAAATCATTGCAGTCTGTTGCAAGTGCTGGTTCTCTAAACTTTCTCAACTATTTTGCAAAAAGAACATCTTCATCCCTCCAGGGATTCCCTTTTTAGTTCGTGGAGCATTTCCGTAATCCTGACTTGCTGACTGGACCTACTGGTAACAAATCTAGCAGCACAGATCTGAACTGCTTCAATGTCTTCCATTAATCCAACATGATGGGGATCCCAAACACTCGAGCATAACTCGAAAATGGGCTGCACAAGTGTTCTGTATGTGGGCTCCTTTATCGATGATCTGCACTTTTGAGAATGCTCCCAATAAACTGACATCAACCATTCACCTTTTCTACAACTCACCTTACATATTTGTTCCATTTTATATTACTTTGGAACGTTACAGGTAGATATTTAAGTGACGTGACTGTCAATCAGTTACACCACTAATACTGTATTTGGACACTTTGGGATAGTTTTCTTACTTTGCTTCTCCCAGATCTAGAGCAACCTGCTATTCATTACAGCTAATAAAATTCTATCAGATTCATAATCCTGTTGACAATGATTAGGTGACAGCGAATAGAATCATTGTTTTTATTGAAAAGCAAATTTTGGCTTCCTTACTTTGCTAACAGTTTATGTAATTTATAAATTCTTGAAAATATTAACAAAATTTGATTTTGTTCCTGCGAATTTCAGTGAATTTTTGTGTGCAGAGCATCTCTGCATGAGACATGAAAAGAAAGTATTAATTATTTTCCAAAGAATTTAATTTTATTGCTTGCAGGTATCCTATTTTGACTGCTCCATTCTAGTACTGTTAAACTCACCAGTGCATTTGAATGTTCCAGAAGTTCAAGAAGAATGTGTTGATGATAGCATGGAACCAAGTCATCAGATGGAACAGTGTAGCAAGATGCCAGGTGATACGTGTAATCTTTCAGCTATTGCACATCTATCGTTTGGCAGTGGATGCAGAACTGGTAAGTTAATGTAATGGAAAGCAAATGTAAAAGCAGAATTACCATTTTAGGTAACTGTTTAAAACTGCATCTCTGGTTCTATTGCTGTAGCAGGACAATGTAGAGTGTGCATTAGCAATACTTTTACCATCTTTTGGTGTGACTTCCTAATGCCAAAACAAGGAAACACAGTCTTGTATATATAATCGTTCATCCAAAATTTCATAGTTTTGCTTTCAGTGTGTGTTGACATGAAATCTGGCAGCTGAAACAACAGTTCAATAATTTTCTTAGATAGTGAACCAATAGTTCAATCATTTTCTTGTATCATCAAGAAATGTTATTGCTAGAAGTTAATCTGATGATGCACTTATTGTGTCCCCTATGGGGTTATGTTACTGTGAAGACATATTTTCATTTGAAATTGGTGTACATTTTAGGTTACTTGATCTTGAACTTGTTCACATGCATAGTAGTAGTTTTCTGCTTAACAATAACTGGATATTTGATTTGTGAGTACACATTGTAAGGGACAAGAGTTTGCATTGGTGTATCAAAATGTGTCATCAGGTAACAACAATGGAGTCATCTAAAGATTTGTGCAGTTTATTGCTGCCTTGCTAAGAAAGGATTGATTGCATATATCACAAATAGCATTTAGGGGCTGGCCAATTATCATGCATATAATTAACCAGGAAGAGTGCTTTCTGCTGGTTGTTAAAGAAATTGAAGTATCTGCATTCATGTCACCATAGCATTTGATACATCTTGTAGCACTGCACAGATGGTACCTCATGGTGACTCCATTATCTGTATCCTCTTTAACATTTCAACCACAAATCACCAACCATGTGATAACTTCCGCCAATTTTCAAGCAAGATGGTGCAGTGGTTTAGACACACATTTCAGTGGAAGGCAGCTAAATCAACATCTGCCATCCAGATTTAGTTATTTCGTGGTTCCCCTAAATTACTTACAGCAAATGCCTTTAGAAAGAGCATGGCACATATCTGAGTTTGTGCTCTGTCTGAAGTGACACTATAGTCAGCAGTATGTCAAACTCCAATCTTCTTTGCCAATAACATCTCAGCACAACTGCTAATCCACTGTTTATATCTTCAGTCTTGTTTACAGATGAGGCAAAATTTGGAAGAGGTAGAATACAAATTCTTACAACAAAACTTTGCTGGCTGATGAAAACCTTACTGTACAAGTCAAGTTCAACACCAGTAACATTTGAAGTTCAACATGTGGAGTGCAGTTGTAGGCTACTGCCTTGTAGATCCCAGCACATTTTGTGTGTGATCTGATGTAAAATATTTGGGTGCCTGCCCAGGTCATGTCGTACGTTCTACATCATATTTTGCAAACACTTGTGTTATCATCTTCAGGTGGTTCCTGACAACTACTGTGTTAGTGTCCTGTATACATTACCCATTATCACCTCCATCACTCAACTCCTCTTGCTATCCAGGCAGCAACAGCGGTTGTTGGTGGAGGCAGTGGTGGAGGTGGTGGTGCCTGACTGCGAACTATGGTCTCCATTGTTGTGCTATCAGTGTCAGCTGTGGACCTCACTTTTGTAGGGATCCTTTTCTTTTTATTGGCTTAGTAGACCACTACCTTTGTTAATTATATCTTCTTGGACCCTAATTTCAACAGCCTCTTTAATAACACAACCACAGAAGAGGAAGACTGCCTAAGTATCTTGGTTTTGTTGTAATCTGTACTATGGCCACTTTTTACACTATGGTTGGCTAGAGCTGCTTTGGTGCTTTGGCATAATTCATTATGGCATACATGTTCACAGCAGCCCCTCTTCTACCATTTGTATAGTTCCCCCAATGTATGCTTTGCTGCGTTAGTAGGGGATTTGGTAAACCCCTAGTTGGCAAAGGCTTAAATCATCCTTGACTGATCCTAGTAATGTTAGGGGATTGGCAAAATACACTATTAACATTGTGTTTTTGCAGCTACTGCTAACAAGTGAGATGCACACTAATGATTTGTGCTCCTCTTTTTCTTCCTGTGTTTGTGTAGGTACAACCTGTGTAAGCACACGCTGTATATGCTTGCTGCTATCCCCATTTCCTTGGAATGTTGCCTCCAGGTGTCTCAACTCAACTGTAAGGATGTCTTGGTCGCTGATGGATCACACCTGTGAAAAAGTGTGTGCAAAACACCTTCATGTGAGGAGTTGTGGTATCTGATCGAGGCATGTACATACTGATATGATCCAAGCTGGGGTAATTTTTGTTATCAGGAGGTCGAGCAGAGAGCAGGGGTGAGTGATCCTGTAGAGTGCGGGAGTGCTGATGAAACATAATTCAATTAACAATAATTTATGGCAAGAGTTTTACTGTCATTCCACCTTATTCCTGGTGCTGCCTAGCAGCAACTGGGGAGTCTGTGGTGGTTGAAAGCATGTGACTTTCCAAGCTCAGATCCTGCATTGCCCATGGTCAGTGCTGCAGCATCGTGACAGGAGGCTGTGCATCTTTGCAGCCTGACTTGGCTGTGGCTGTCCATCAGAGCCTCAGTGCTCTCGATGAGTGAAGCTGCACTTAGGCTCAGCTCTGGAAATCGCATGCCCCTGTTGTCGGTTGTCAAACTGGCATGTAGGGAAAGTCCCAGGAGCAACGTGAAGGACGGCCCAGGTTGTGGTACCAGTGTACGGCTGGTATGAGGGTACTTGTACTGCCCCAGTAGCAACGGCATAGCCACCCAAGCACCTGTGTTTGAATAGCATGCAAACAGGTAGGTTGGTTCTTCATCCAAAGAGGATCGGCCCAGCTCCCCTCCTCAGTCACCATTGTGATCATCAGGTATGTGACCTGCAGATCAGAAGTCCCCTCCACAGCTGAATTGTTGTGGATTTTAAGCAGTGGACTTCCAAATTGGCAGCAGCTTGTAGGTGCTAATTGATTCACCAGAACATCCTGGTTTCCATTGATATCTACAATGCAGGTTGAATGGCCTAGCTCAGAGTGAGCTTGAGGAGGGCAGAGGTCTTATAGTAGGCGATGATGTGGTGCCCCCCACATTGGTGATCGACTGTGCTCTCATTTTCTGAATCTGTCAGTGCTCTTGACTGCTCTAGTATTTAACTTCAGAGTTTCAGAGCGTTCATTTATGCATCCTGAAAGGTATTTCCTGATGACATCTGTAAGTGAAGTTACTACATTTAATCTTGTTTTGGGTGCATATTTCATCTGTTCTGCACTGTTTTCAGTGTGTTAAATCAGTTGTTCTTGGCTTCCCTCTCACATAGACTGATGAGATGTGCTCAAAGCTTGTTTGTACTTTAGGTCCCTATATTCGCACTCAGTTAGGACACCGTTGCCTAGCTGGCAGATGCACTCCACTTAGCAGTCTCCATTGGTTCTTAACAAAATGTTATTCTTGTCCTTATTTACTAATCTACTGTGCAAGAGTACATAACAGTGTGTGTAGGCGTGCTGTGCACACCGTGTCCAAACTTTCCATCTGGTTTCCATTTCATCAGGATGTCAAGCAATGGGAGTGTTGCATCCTGTTCCACCTCCACGGTAAATTGTTGGTTGGGGTGAAGTGAGTTGACATTATGGAGAAATTCACTTAAGCGGTCCATGTGGCCAAATGACAAACATGTTGTTCATGTCACAGTAGGCTCTGGAGCAAGCCCAACTAAAACCAACATCTCTCTTCCATTACTTGGGTGGTATGTTTGTTGTGTGGCCACACGCATGACACAGCTTAGGTGAGTTTCTCCATAACCACAACTTGCTTCGCCCAACATACAGTTAACCATGGAGGTGGAACAGGATGGTGCTGTCCTGTTTTTTGATGTCCTGGTGAAATGAAAACTAATTGGAAGCCTGCACACACTGATTTGTATGTACATGTTCACATGTGTACGCAGGGTACAATCCGTGTGCAACCAAAACAGCCTTCCAACCGAGTTGACACACCTGAAGACAACATTACTAAGAAATGGATATAACAGCAAGCAGATAAAGTGTACGCTTGGACAGATTCTAGCTATGCAACAGCAGGAAGAAAAGAGGAGATAAATTTCTAGTGTGCATCTCATTTGTAGGCAATACACAAGAAAAGTCAACAGAATCTTGGAGCAACATAGTATTAAATGTGTATTTACCCATCCTTAAGATTCTGTACAGTATGATCTAGGATTTTTCAAACCAGTTGTCAACCAAATCCCCTGCTAATTTTGCGACATACATATTTGGGGAACTGTAAACACTGTAGAAGAAAGGCGCTGTGAATATAAACACCACACTGAATTATGCCAGACCACCAAATCAGCTGTGGCTGACAATAATATAGAGTGTCGCCATATTGCAGATTGCAATAAAACCAAGATACTGAGGCAGTCTTCCTCCTGCTTGGAATGTGTGATGAGAGGCCACTGAAATTAGGATCCAAGACAGTCTAATTAACAAAGATAGTGGCCTACAACTGAATTAGGCAAGGAACCCTTCACAGAGCCAAGAAAAAGAAAAGCGTTAAGTGTACAGTGAGGTGTGCACCCAGTGGTGATAATGCTGTTGCTGAAGACCACAGTTTGCTGCCAGGTGTTTAGTGACAAGGAACAGAGTGATGGGTAGGGTAATCACTAAGATATTTGGGACATTGACATGAACAGAGCAGTAGTCATCAGGAGCCGCACGAAGATGCCAATGAGGCTGTTTGCCGAAATATCACGGAGAACTTAATGACTCGATGTGGGTGGAACTTGAGAGCTCTACAACTTAGCACATCTTGCTAGAATGACTTAATTAAGAACACTCTTCCAAACTTTATACAGGATATGTCCCTACAAATAAAGAGGAAGTGTCTGGTTATTCTTGATGAGTATCCTGCAAATTACATTCATGTTGTTCAAGATCCTCTGGATGATTCCTATCATGTCAGACAAATAGGTAGGGTTGGATCAATTCTGTGTCCTGTACATTCCCCAGATCTCAACCCTTTGTATTATTAATTAGGGGTAGGGTAGGGAACTAAAACAATTGATTTTATCAGCAGAAAATTCCAGATCCATAGGCTCTACATCAGGGGTGGTGAAGATTTCGGCTTGTGCCTGCACCCGAGTGCCAAAGCGCTTGACCTCACCATACATTTCCCCTAGTGCGTTAACACACTGTGTGAGTGCAAGGAAGGGGAAGAGGGGAAAACAGTGAATGTGCCACATTTAAATGGCAATGCAGTTGCATACAACTTGATTTTATATTTAACAGTTGTCAACAACATAGCTCACAAACAAAACAAGTTTTCAGTATGATTTAATTAATTTTGGTACGCTAAATACATATTACTATTTTTATCTGCTTCAAACTGTCAGCATATGGACAGAGACAGACAGTTTCATTAAGTTTCACAAAGTTGTCTCACAATCATGGCTTATTTAGTTTCATTTTGGAAATAAGGTCTTTGACATAAATATGTGGATGCAAATATTTTAGCACTTTTGTGACCCCATAATGGAAACTTGGAAACTTTGCCTGAGGAAAGCAGTGTAAATGTTCTGTACAGTTTTAAAGTAAAGAGATTTGTCATTATAACTGGATTTACCTTGCAGGTCAGTCAGTTACATCTGCACCTGCATGGAGGCACTTTCAAGTGAAATGGCAAAAGGTCTCAAAAACAACTTGCAGACAGATGTGAGATGGACAGTGTCCTCAAAACCTTTATAAAACTATCCTTGTAATTTGTTCAAGACCATAATGAATTCTTCAAATCTCCTATTTTCTTTAATGCCTGTGACCTTAGGCAGCTGGACTGTCTTTGTCAGAATGTTTCGCTCTAACAACATGATTTTCTTGTTAAATGTACCCCAACTAATCAGAAAGAAGGTACCGTGCAGTGTCTTTTTGTGGGCACTGTGCAGGAAACTCCATGTAAAATGTGAAGTCTGCAATCTATTTCATATGTGCTATTTTTCATTCCTGCACTCCTTTTTCCTTCATAAATTCAGCAATAGTGAGTTTTAAATTGAAAAATCATTCCAGGAATGCCCCTTGACCCAACCAATGTACTTTGCAGTAACTTATGAAGTCTCCATACTCTTTGTTAAGTTCCATGAAAATCGTTGCAACTGCCAATGGAATAATGTGTGTGGATTCAGAAATTTTACTATTTATATCATCAATTTCTGCACCTGCTCTATGCCTGCAAATTTAGCACAAACTGTTTCTTGATGTACGTAAAATGAATCCCGTCTGGCAATCATTGTTATTTTTTGCTCTTTTACTGTCAATTAAATCTTTAAATTCTTTCTGTGTGGTACTCTAATGTAGTTTTGTAGCAGGTATGCAGTACCCGTTGCTTATAGGAAATGACAATTCGTATTCATCTCTTCTTCTTCTGTTATTCCCATTCATTTTAAAGGATTTGGTAGATTGCTAGACTGCCTTTTTTTGTGGCAGTCACAGGACCTGTGAATGACATTCATACCACAAACAAATATCGAAGAGTAAACAGCACTGACACCACGATTCTTCTGAACTCGGGTAGTTGTGCTGACTGAGTAATGCCGCACTGCAACCCTAAATGAATCGTTGTGCCATTTCGGCTACTTTCAAGAAGGGCAGAGCAAAACTGAGTGACAGGCTGGGCTTTGGCCCACCTGTGGCCTGCCTGTGACCCACACAAGCTGCACATGTGAAGTTTGGCATGCTAGCCCTGCTCTACATCATTGTGGCTTCTTGATACATCTAGGCATATATGAAATGATGTGGCAGTCCACGATCTGACGAGTGGAAATGTGTAGAAGCAAGCAGAGGACATTGTGACCATGAGTTGTGAATTTCTAAATTGATATTGTAAAATGTTCTTTCTTCAGAAATTACAAAATGAAGAATTTGTGGATATATATTTATGAGTGTGAGAAAGATTTATGTTGTGTACAGAAAAATTCAATAAACCACTGGAGAAAAGAGAAACAGCTGTATGGAACTCAAGAGCTCAGATTGCAATCCAGTACTAAGCAAATAAGGGAAGGCTGGTAGATGGAAAGAATATATAGAATGACTATTAAAGGAAAACAAACTTTGAAGGCACTATTATGAAAAGTGAAGAGAGAATTTGTGAAGATGACATGGGTGATGTATACTGTGAGGACAGTTCGACAGAGCACTGAAACACCTAAGTCTGAAGAAGGCACCTGGAGGAGACAACATTCCCTCAGAAGAGGGAGAATCAACTATGATATTGTCATCCCATTTTGTATGAAGAATATATGAGGCAGGTGAAATAGCCTGAGACTTTAAGAAGATTGTCCGAATCCCAGTACCAAAGAAGGCAGTTGCTGCCAGGTGTTACTATTATTGAACTATAAGTTTCATAAGTCATCATGAAATAATAACTCAATTATTTCAGAAGAATGGAATGTTTGGTAGAAGCTTCTCTGGAGAATGATCAATTTGTGTTCTGGAGAAATATAGGAACACTTGAGCCTATACTGACCTTACGATTTGTCTTAGAAGATATGTCGAAAAAAAGGCAAACCCACATTTATAGATTTAGAGAAAATATTGATTACAAGACACTATGAAAGGCTATCTTGAACTTGCACTGAAGCAAGGAAAAGTTTGAAAAAAGAATTACACTTCAGAATAAATAAAAACTTTGCTGTTTGCAGACAACTTTGTGATTCTGTGTGAATTGGCAAAGGACTTGGAACATCAGTTGATTGTAATAGATGGTCCTGTGGAAAGATATTGTAAGATTAACAGTAACAGAAATAAAGTCAGGGTAATGGAGTGTAGTTGAATTAAATCAGGTGCGGTTGGAAGTAGATTACGAAACTTACATTCTAAAGCAGAAGAAAAGTTTTACTATGTGGAGATCACAGAAAATGCTATATATGGTTTCACCAGTCAAATTTTGAATGATCTGAATAACCGAACACCTCCCATTGGGATTTTTTGTGATCTCTCAAAGGCTTTTGATTGTGTAAATCATGAAATTCTGGTAGACAAGCTCAAGTATTGTGGCATGAGTGGGACAGTGCACAAATGGTTTAATTCGTACCTAACTGGAAGAGTGCAGAAAGTTGAAATAAGTAGTTCTCGTAACATGCAAAGATCAGCACATTCCTCAAACTGGGGAACTATCAAGAATGGGGTTCCACAAGGGTCAGTCTTGGGTCCTTTGTTGTTCTTATTATATATTAATGACTTGCCATTCTATATTCATGAAGAGGCAAAGTTAGTTCTCTTTGCTGATGATACAAGTATAGTAATCACACCTGAGAAACAAGAATTAACTGATGAAATTGTCAATACTGTCTTTCAGAAAATTACTAAGTGGTTCCTTGTAAACGGACTCTCACTGAATTTTGATAAGACACAGTACATACAGTTCCGTACAGTGAATGGTATGACGCCATAAAAAAATCTAGACCTTAATCAGAAGCATATAGCTAAGGTAGAATATTCCAAATTTTTAGGTATGTCCATTGATGAGAGATTAAATTGGAAGAAACACATTGATGATCTGCTGAAACGTTTGAGTTCAGCTACTTATGCAATAAGGGTCATTGCAAATTTTGGTGATAAACATCTTAGTAAATTAGCTTACTACGCCTATTTTCACTCACTGCTTTCATATGGCATCATATTTTGGGGTAATTCATCACTGAGGAATAAAGTATTCATTGCACAGAAGCGTGTAATCAGAATAATAGCTGGAGTCCACCCAAGATCATCCTGCAGACATTTATTTAAGGATCTAGGGATATTCACAGTAGCTTCTCAGTATATATACTCTCTTATGAAATTTGTTATTAACAACCAAACCCAATTCAAAAGTAATAGCAGTGTGCATAACTACAATACTAGGAGAAAGGACGATCTTCACTATTCAAGATTAAATCTAACTTTGGCACAGAAAGGGGTGAATTATACTGGCACTAAAGTCTTTGGTCACTTACCAAATAGTATCAAAAGTCTGACAGATAACCAACAAGTATTTAAGAAGAAATTAAAAGAATTTCTGAATGACAACTCCTTCTACTCCATAGAGGAATTTTTAGATATAAATTAAGAAAAAAATATTTAAAAAAAAATAAAAAAAAAATAAAAAACACAAAAAAAATAAAGTTGTTATATTAACTTAAGTATGTTGTTAAATTAACCTAATTATGTCATGTATTGGAAAATTCGACTCGTTCCACATCATTACGAAATATCGTATTCATGATCCATGGAACTAGTATTAATCTAATCTAATCTAATCTAACTTAAAATACCAGAAGTAGAGAGAATATTTAATGCAGTATTGCAATAGTGTTAGGAGCTTTTCTGAAAGAGAACTTTGTTAACGTCAAATATAAATTTAAGTATTAAGAAGTTTTTTCTGAAAATGTTTGTCTAGACTACCATCATATGGAACTGAAAAGTGAAAAGTGAGACAAGAAGAAGACGAGAGAAGCTTTTGAAAACTGAAAAACACTGAAGATTAAACGGATAGGTCAGATAACTTATGAAGAAGCATTGAATCAAATTGGGGAGAAAAGTTTATTGCACAACATAGACTAAAGGAGGAGTCAGTTGATAGGGCACATTCTGAAGCATCAAAGAATAGTTAAATTGGTAATGGAGGGAAGTGTGGCGATAAAAATTGTAGAGGTAGACCAAGACTTGGGTACAGTAATCTATATATGTTGGTTGCAGTACCTATGCAGAAATAAAGTTGTTTGCAGGTGTTAGACCATACTCTGTTCAGAATTTTTCAGTGTTGATACTTCAGCAGAAGCACATGCAGGCAAGGAGCAGAATTGCCCTGTCCTGCCTGAAATGTGTGCATGATCACACATTTCCTTCAACTCACTCAGACTCAGAAACTGTTCAGCATACAAAGATGGAACTGGTGTCAGTGTGTGTTGAAAGAGCTTCACTATGTTAACATTTTAGTTTTATTTATACAAACAATTTTTAATATGGTTACCAGTACTGAAAGTTTACAAAAATGCATTTCCTGATGGCACTGCAAAATTTTTGGCATACAAGAAGCATCTTTATGTGTGAATGTAGGTAAATACATGATGTGAACAAAAGCTTAAGAATCCATTATATTTTCAGCTGCTCCAAACCAGAACTGTGTCAAACATCTCCAACATGAGATTAATTATTCTTCACACTTACACATCAATAATTAAGTTATTGTCCGTGCGGTTTCATTATGAGAAGCTGTTTTGCTAGGTTTATAAATGACCTATTATTATGGTTTTTGATCACACTTTCTACTTATTCCTAATGTAGCAAAATAAAAAACAAAAAGTAAAACCTAGTTATTCTTGTTAAGTGGGGTGAGAAAACTTATCATATTGATTCAGAATAAAGAAGAATGGCGACACAAAATAGGTCCCCTCATTAATATTGCAAACAGTGAGAGAGAATTCTCGTGTGTAGTACAGACTGAGTTCCTGATATGATCTCATTCAGACTCAGTTGCTGAGAATAACTTTCTTATTAGTCAAAACTTGTGAAAATAGACTTTTTCCCTGCAGGTGTTTAAACCACTTGCTCCAAATGCTCTGCTGAATCTGCCTGTCCACCTACTTTGTGCTGACAGTGGAAAAACTCTCCTGACATTACTGTTGTTGCTATCACCAACATTGCCAGTTTCATAGTTTAATGGTGTCATCATTTCCTGTACTGAATTTTACAAAATTGCTTAATTGTGCCATTTTTCTTCCATGTTGTGTAATGTGTGATTTATGGCTTTAATCTTATTTTCAGAGATGTCTTTCTGTCAGCGTCAGTAGTGAGTGCTTTGACTGGGGACAGATTTTTTCCCCCCCTTACGTAATCTTTAACTTTGGCCCGTATCAGTTCTGTTCTGTGATAAAGTGGCAGGTAATAAGTGTATGCCAAGCTCTTCAGTTTCACACCTGGAGAATCATGGTCCCTAAAAATACATTAATTCCATAAGCTCCATCTTTTTAGACTTAAGTATGCCAGCTCTTCAGTTTTGCCCTTGGAAATCCTGTTATTTTATTATTATTTTTTTTTTAATCTCATTCTTCAACATTGTGATGTTGAAGACAAACATTTATTTTCTCCTTTTCCTTTGCCTTGGTAGGTACCTTAATGGCTATACCACAGTGACTGGGAGCATTATCGAGAACAATTAAATACTAGAAATGGGAAACACTGAAACTGCCAGATTTGGGTATTTTCTTTTTTTCCTGTAAAATGCTAAATATACCATGGCCAATAACTTGAGATCAGGTGAAAGTACCAGAGAAGCCACCTTGTGCTTTACAGTACCTTCACTAGATTCAGCAGTATGTAAGTACCTTTGTTTGTGACATGAGGAATGCTGAATGTGCCAAGCGTACCTGACCGTAGTGGTAATCATGTTATAACCTGTTTCTTGCTCACTTTCGTACTACCAACAAGAAACAGTACATTTTACTTTTACTTCATTTGAGTTATTTAAAACATTAACCTTTTCTGTCTAGTGCTTTATTAAGCAAAGGAAAGGCAAGATTAGAAACTTAAAGAAGAATACTGAGCTAAGAATTCAGGAAAAGCCATATGTAATAAACAAATGGACATCTGTTCTTCAGAAAGAACCAATGTAACATGATGTAAGCATAAATCATGATAATTTAACTGCAGATTGTGTAGTATAATGAAATAAAACCAAATATCGTGTAATTTCTGTGTTCAAACTGCATGATTTTCTCATCTTAGGAATATTACTCGTGTTCCATTGACCAACAATTTAAGTGCTGAAAAATAGGACCTATTAGCCATGGTTGATTTTCTATAATTGAAATACAGGGAAAATTATTTCTCATTGTCAGTGATGTCAATATTGTATTATTTGTTAATGCTCAGAAATAAATGATGTGATGCTGTGTACAGTCAGTGATTCCTATGAATTGAAGCATGGCACTTAAATGTTTACTTAAATTTTCATTTTTACATATCTTTTTAATTCTGAACTTATCACACTTTTGCAACTTTTTTCTGTCACTTTAAAAATGAAGTGAAACTGTTCTAACTTTCATTCCTTTGAATAAAATGATTTGTACTGTGAATCTTTGTGGTTTTTTCCTGATTTCTTTTTTGCACTTTCAATGTTTCCTACCTCCAGTCTATGTGGTGTTAATGTTTGCATATTTCATATTAGCAAGTCTAAGAAGCTATGTGTTAAGGCCCATAGTGCTCAGAGCCAACTGACACTATGTGCTATATGATTGATACCTAACAGATCAGCTTACTAATCACTGAACCTGCAACAGAACCAAAAATAACATTTAACTGCTCCTGTTTTGAGAAATTGATTGCAAGTAGGATAAAGAAAAAGTTATATGGAATTGACTGCATTACTAGAGGGACAAGAGACAATCATATCTCGAGACTAGGGAGAATGCACAGTGTATGGGAGAAGAATAATATTTTAAATAGCAATTATGTGGTTCAGTAGTAGTTGTGCAGATTTTTGTCGGTCATAAGAAAGGATTCTTGCTTTAAGAATGTCTTCAATGCCTGTTATGGGATGTGGTGGCAGAATGTCTGTTGTAAGAGTTGAGGTTGCTCTGTTTGCTGCTGGGTTTAGTATGATACTTGTCATCATGTGTGTGAGGTATGCAAGTGACTAACTGTATCTTCTTTTGAAATTCCTTTGCCATTCAGTGATGGTTTGCTGAAATAAGTGCATCCTCATTATAGGCATTACTGTTTTTTGAACTACATGTCAAAGCATGATATTTATGATAGAATCTAGACAGCCCACTTTTGCGTATTTGTTTAGAGTGTTTTAGAAAAAATGTCCCATACTCATGCTGTGCTGGTTAAAAATAGAAGGGAAAAGTCTCTATTAATGATTCTGTGGGCTGTGAACTACTAAACAGTGAAATAGAGTCCTAATATTCTGTGAAGATTATGCAAATGTGGTATGTGGCTATGGTTTACGCAGTATCTACAGTTTTTATAACAACAACCAAGTACACGGGAAAACACAACTGCAGTGACTTAGCACTAGTGTTACACATGCACTCGAATGTTAACTGAGAAAGAACAGTCCAAGCTGAGTATGGTAACAGGCAAAGTTTGCTGTAGCAAAATCGTATCGCGGAACTGCCCTAATCAGCAGGTTGAATCTGTAAGGAGTGTGAATGACGCAAGAGAGAGCAGGTCCACGCTGGTGGCATGCAGATGTTGGCAGCCCTAGCAGCAAGTGAAATAGGCACTGTTATTTTGGTCTCTCACTGGCGATGCCAAATATGTACTCTGCATTTGTGGTAGCAGTACAAGCAGATGTACTGCCACAGTTTAGCCAGCAGTATCAATAAGTCACACCAAAAGACATCCTCAATGCCGCACTCCATCTGGAGATGGACATGGAAGGTCATTGCAACAAAGACAAGGCCTTGTACAGTTAGCTTGCTTGATGTGGAGAAATGATTGTTGCACTGAGTAGAGATGATATTGTAGAAAGTGTGCAAAGATTTAGAGTTGCTGAAGGCATAAACCACAATCTTGCATGACCAACTCTTCATGAGTAGTTACTTTATCACGTCGTTTACAGGCTGTACCAGATCTCAGACCTCAGGATTGCCATGCCAAATTACAGTTCTACCAGTGGATTCTAAGTAGTAGTAGTGATGATCTGCAGTTCAGGCTCTCATTTTATTTATGTGTGAAGTAGGATCCACCACAAAGTGGGACAATAAATTACTGCAATAATCACATGTGGGCAGATGGAAGTAAGGCATTGTATAACCTTTAGTATCAGTTTGGGTAGGAACTGAGGGTGGTAGATTCATAGGATCATACACTTTATCAGCCAGATTAGCAGATGCCATTTAATACAAGTTTCTATGTGAGAAATTACCCATACTATTGGAGAACTTTACCCTCGCAATAAGACTATGGATGTGACTTATGCACAGTGGGACAACACCCCACCCCTCTTTCTTCATCTTGTTTTACAGTACCTAACACAAAAATTACTAAACAGTGAATTGATAGAGATGGTCTCATAGTATGAACTTCCCATTCTTTGCCTTTATCCCTTGGATTTCTGGCTGTGGGGACATTTAAAGGCATTGATGTGTCTTCCACACCAATCAACACTGGGTATATTCTGCAGTAGTGTGTGTACTGTGTATGTTACCAAATTTGAGAGCAGCCAGGTGTGTTTGCACAGTTTTGTGATTAAATGAGGAGGGAGCTATATGTAAGAGTTGACACCATACTGAGTGCCATATTGAGCATCATCTCTAGTGTCAGCAGATGACTGGGTACCACAGGGCAGAATGGGTCATCTCCTAACAAGTATTTGTTTCCAGACAAATTTTGATTGGATATTTTTCTAATTGTGATTGATCTTATTTCCAGTATAAAGTGTGAACCTTGGGTTCAGTAACAGTTTTATGGAAACAGCTATAGAAGAAAGCTGAGGATCAGTCCACAGTATTGTGTAGATAATGGAACCCTCTGCCAGGCACTTAAATGTGATTTGCAGAGTATCCATGTAGATGTAGATGAACACACATGCTTCATTATGTACAGTCAACTAAGCCAAATGATAATATGTAAGAACATTGATCAGTTGCTGCACCATTATCTGAAAACTGTTGATTTGTGTACTGCTTTGGATCATTCATCTGTACTTGGTCTTAACAATACAATGATAATTATCCGTAGTAATGTTTTTCCTCAGGTTCAATGGATGAAAATACCTCAGGGTCTTTGGAAGACTGTCTGCCTCCACAGCTCCAGTTGCTGGTACAGAAAGCTCTTGAAGACATTAGACAACAGTCAAAAACTAGTGCATAACTTTCTTTCAGTTTGCACCTGCCAGTTGTATATGGATTCCCATAAGCTATACAAGATATGATTCTTCCTGCCTAAAGCCAGCATCTGCTGAAACAGCTGTGATTCCCTTTTTTGTTTATGTGTATTGTATTTAATCATATATTATATAAATGTTAATATTTATGTATATACAATAAATGTTTTCTTTTGCAATCAGGTGTAATATTTTCAATTTATGTTGTCAGACTTTTATACACTCGTGTGTCTCCAATGCCCTAGCTGCACCATTGTCCTCTTGCTCTAACTTGGTGCTGCAGATATTGTATACGTTGAGGATGGGGCATAACTAACTATCTGTAACTAGAGAGGCTTACTTTGGGTCAGTACAATTTTTCAGTCCTAATGTAGGCACACTTAGTTCCAGAAGCTAGATAGTGTGTCACATTTTACTTTTATATGTGTGTATTTGCAGAATTACAGGGTGTTAATTGTAAATTGGCAGATTTCTGCCGGGTGAGTGAAGGAAGCAAGCAAGCAAGCCAGCAAGCCTGGCCCTGACGTTCTACATCAACATCAACATCAACATCAACATACATACCCCACAAGCCAATGTATGGTGTGCAGTGAAGGGTACACTTTGTCACTACTAGTCATTTCCTTTCCTATTCCACTTGCAAATAGAGCAAAGGAAAATGACTGTCTATATGCCTTCGTGTGACCCCTGATTTCTCATATCTTATCTTCATGGCCCTTACATTAAATGTGCATTGCCAGCTGTAGAATCATTGTGCAGTCAGTTTCAAATGCTGGCTCTCCAATGCAGTCTCCAGCAATCCATCTTCCCTTCTCATCCTGTACAGGAAGTCTCCCCTGACCCGCAATTCTGGGTGACTTTCCTGAGATCTACACTTTTTCCTAGACCTCTCCTCCAGTCCTTTTCCCTCACCCTTCTTCCTTCCCCTTAAATCCTTCTGCCTGAAGAAGGAACCACTGGCTCCAAAAGCTTGCTGATTACAGCATTCTTGTATGTGTGTGTTCTGCCGCCACTTGGTGAGTAGATTTTTTCTCTCTCTCCAATTAAATAATTTTGTCAGTAATTGATTGTTTTCATTGTTATATCTGTACAAGTAGTTTTTCTGAAAATCTAAAACTTGCGTTTATTGTCAGTTTTCTTAAGAGAAAGGTCAAAGTAGTTAATGGAACTCTCTTTTTCAACTTCTGTAGTGAAAGTTACTTTTGGATGCATGCTACCTATCGCTTGGGCAAATGTGTTGGCCTCTCTGATGTCACCCTCTATCAGTAATAAAATGTCATCAACATACCATTTATAATAAATCGTTTTATCTTTTATCTGTGGAAACTTGGCAAAAATATTTACATTGTAAATCGTTCTCAAAAATATCTCCTAAAGTATTAGACTATTACCCACCCCAAGCCCATCTTTTCGATAATATATTTTGTCATTGAAGGTAAAAAAAAAAAAAAAATTGTAAGCTAAAACAAAATCTAGAAATTCAAACAGTTCTGTACACTCTACAGTACTGATCTTGTTATGGAACAGGAGATTGTCTAATAATTTCAATTGTTATTTTATTGGGACATTACTGTAAAGGTCTTTTTACATCCAAGGATGCTAATGTGACATTAGTTTGTATATATTTATATCTCCTTGACTGCATTTGCTAGCTTGGAACTGTTTTTGACACCAAAGTAACTATCAAAAATATAAGCCGATTTAAGTTTATTATTAAGAAACTTATTTAATGTATAGCATGTGATGACAAATCGAGAAAAATGGGATCTGCCTGATGCCCTTCATCCATAATTCACAGTACATCATGTGAGGAAAGGGCAAGCCGTGTTTCGCATGAGCAGTTTTTTCTAAAACCTTGCTGATTCTTGGGCAGAAGGTTTTTGGTCTCAAGGAATATTATTATATTTGAACTCAGAATATTTTCAAGAATTCTGAAACAAACTGTTGTTAAGGGTATTGGTCTGTGATTTTGAAGATCCATTCTTTTACCTTTCTTATACACAGGCGCCACCTGCACCTTCCTCCATTCACTTGGAACTTTGTGCTGGGTAAGAGATTCATGATAAATACAAGCTAAGTAAGTAGCCAAAGCCGTAGAACACTCTTTGTAAAAATTGGGGTTCCATGTGGACTGGTGACTTTTTTGTGTTCAGCTCTTTCAGTTTCTCTAAGGCAGGAATGCCTATTACTATGTCTTTCATACAGGAATCTGTTCAGTGATCAAACAGTAGGTGAGATTCTCCTGTGTGAGCGATTGCTTAAATGTGAAACATGGAGGTCATCGGTTGCTTGATCCAAGGTGGCAGAAACTAAGGGAGGAACATCACCAATAGTTCGGTCCAGTCAGTGGGAAAGGAAAACTGGTAAACAAAGAGACAGAAGGAATATCGGGGTGGCAGGAAGAATAAAAATCAGAAGAGGGTAGGGAGGGGCAAGAACGGGGCACCCAGAGACGCTATGCACGACGGTGCTCTGCAATGCCACTGACCTATCTTCAATCCAATCCCAACACTACACCGTGATCATGACATAATGAGGACAACACCAGGAGAAGAAGACACAAGAAAAGAGGAAACAAAATTGTACAAAACTCCAAACAAAACAACGGTGGCAGAGGAAACCTGGCTGGCATGGAGGAAAGGCTGAAGACCTCCCAAACTGATGCCAGCACTAACCAAGGGAGTCCAGTATTGCAAGATAATTCAGGCACTTAAATGTGGGAGGAAAAACCACTTTTGCAAAGAAAACCAAGGACAGATGTGAGGATTGTGTGTTAAAACAAATGACAAGCAGAGTGGGAGTGCGTTTTTAGTGTAAAGGTCCGAAAGGTGAGGGCAGTCCAGAAATATGGATCATGATGAGGAAGAATCCTGCAACTACCCAGGGCTCATTATGGCATAAAAGGCCATGGGTCAACCTGGTATAGCTTGGCTCGTATGAAGAGGGCAGAGGCTCTTAGATTCCTGCCGGGAGAGCTGGAAGGGAGAATCCCACAAGGCAGGAGTCCCTTGAATCTCACAAAGTTTATTAGACAGGGGATGCTCCCCCAAGAGATGGCCCATGACTGAACAAAAAGGAATTTGATGTTAAGCTACAAATCTGCTCCCCCCCGACCCCAACCCTCACCCAAGAGGGGTCACGGAGAATGGAGTGTAGGTGGCTGGCCGCTTAATAAGGTACCTTGTGGAATGCCATTCTTCTGGCTCCATGGAGAGCTGAGAATGGTGCCAGGCCAGACTGAGAATGACTGGTGGAACATGAACTGGAAAATAAATATTGGGAGGGTGTCCTCAAGACCCCATTCATGGAATGTAAGAAAGATGTGATGTTGCCAAGCCATGTTGTAGGCCTTTCAAAGGAAAGTGGTGTGACAAGATGGCAGCACTGAGAAAAGGCCTGCTGAACTGCAGTTTCCAAACAAAGCAGGTGATTGATCAGAGAACATTCCTCCGAAAAGCCGCACTGGTAAGGAGACAAAAGATCTAGAGATTTGGGGATCCAACTGAGCTGATGAGCAACCATCCATTCGAATAACTCATGGAGGATGTTGGTTGGACTAATCAAGGGACAACAGATCCTTACTGGGCAGAACATAGGAACCACAATACTGTCCCTCCATTGAGAGGGGAAACACCTTGGAGTCAAATACAGTTCAATGCCCAGTTGAAATATTTGATGATGCTTTCTAGGTCCTTATCTTTCAGGATATCATGAGAAAAGGGGAGTTGGATTTCACATGGTCAATGTTTTCAGAGTACATGCTAACTGACACAGAGGGAGTCATTCTGTTCAAGATCTCATTATGTTTGAGATCAGAATATGGTAATAAGACTACAAGAAATAGATATCAAAGACAATAGTTTTATGGGTCTCCCCTGCTACCCTCCTTGTAGACTGGCATGACATATGCATTCTTCCAGCTACTGGGCAAAGTTTGTTGTTCAAGGGATCTACAGTAGATTAGTGTTAATAGAAGGGGCAAGTCAGCTGCAAATTCAGTATAGAATCTGATAGAGATTTCATTGGACCCTCGAGTGTTATTTAATTTTAGTGATTTCAGCAGTGTCTCATTGCCACTGATGCTTATACCTGTTTCACTAATCTTTTCAGCAGGACAAGAATTAAACTGGGGCCATACTGCCGTGTTTTCCTTGATAGAACAACATTTGAAAATGTTCACACTAGTTACTGCCCGCCATCCATGTGGAGCATACATTGGTCCTACCACAGACTTCTAGTACTGAGCCACACACAATTGATTTCATCAAAGTGTACGGGCCTGAAGATGGCGTTGCTGCAATGTCGAAACTCGTAGCCAAGTAAATATAAAATCTTAAGTGCAGCTTGAGGAGTTTCATTTTTAATTAAAAAAAATAATACCAACTGTGGCCCACCTTCATCCAATTTAAATATGGACGTACGAAGATTTGAAAATGGAGTTGAATGTTTCTGCTTTTACTTTTCAATCCTAATTTTCAGTTCCTGTCTCATCTGTGAGTGACTGAATACTAACCAGAATTTCTATGTGTGTTATGGAAGAGCTTTTGAGAGTATTCTGCTATGACAGTCATTGAAGGCTTCACACATTGCTCTCTCAATAGCCAAATGCATTTGATTCAATATCTTTCTATTATTAGCTGTATACTTTTGTTTTACACTTACTGTGTAGTACTTTCTGTTTCTCTACACAGACTGTATACCATGGAGGGTCCCCCTCTGTCCAGCACTTGGTCAACTATTCTTTTAAACTTGAACCTTAGTCCATCTACATTTGCCTGTACTGAACTAAAAGTTTCAATTTCCTCACCGAGCTATGATACTACTGCATCTTTATCTACTTTACTGCACATATAAATATTTCTGCTTTCTCTAGTTACCCTTTGTACTTTGGTAATAGTTATTATTACAACTGCCTCAAGGTCACCGATACCAGTTTTGATGTGAACAACCTCAAGGAGACCAGCCAGGTCTATTTGTTATTAGATACAATATATTTCCATCAGGAGTGGTGTTCTGAACCATCTTTTCTAGGTAGTTTTTAGAGTAGGCAGTTAGTAATGTTTCACAGGATGTCTTGCCATACCCATCTCTTACAAATCTGTAATTACCCCAACTGATTGGTGGATGATTGAAGCCTCCTTTGATGATTACAGTATGACTGGAAATCTTACGCACTAACAAACTGAGTTTTTCTCTATTCTTTTGTTTGCATCAAAAGGTGAGTCTGGTGGTCATTAGAAGGATCCAATTTTAATTTAACGGCCACTGCTGATACTGAGGTTTGCTGGAACAGTCTTGCATGCAGCTTCAATTTCTATTTCAGTAGATTTGTGTTTCTTGTCTACTGTCTGCCCAGGGGCTCAGTACTCTTTGGTGAGTACGCATTTGACTACCATGGGGCCTCAGCCTTTGCAATGCTACTTTCCTTTCCATGCTGCCTGTCCTCCTCCTGCTATTCCGTTTGCCTGCCTTGAGGAAAGAATCAGATGCCTTCTTTGGAAAACTGAAGTTCTTGGCAAAACTGTGTATGGATTTGTCATGTCCATCCATCTTTCTTTCCCTGTCCTTCCTCCACTTTGGCATTTGAGGTCTCTCTTTTTCCTATCTTCTTCTTCTTCCACCCTGTGTGTTCCTGAAGGCCAGTCCATGTGTTTGACATGTGAAAGGTGACTGAGTAACTTGTAATTCACAGCCCGGGTTGACAAGTAGGGCTCGTACGTACCCCTGGTAAAGCCCAGGCCCAGGGAGGGGTGACTGCCTGAGGTGGTACCTTCCTCTAAGCCGAATGATACCTCTGTCTGTAGTCCAGGAGGTGGGACAATTACCTAAGATGGGTGAGACCCCCTACTGGGGGGAGGGGGGGGGGGGGGCACCAGGAAGGAGCATGCCATTAGCGATGCTGGCAATCACGAGGGATTTTTCCACAATGAGCTCCTCATCTCAAAAGCATAAATGGGTTGAGGTGAAAGAATCGACACCTCTCCCAGCTGCACTCCAATACTTCATTGTGTCACGCACAGAAGATGGTCACAATTTCACAAGTAATTCAGAAGGGTGCAGATGCCATTGCTGGTCCAAACAATCACAAGTAGCATCTGCAAGGTGGTGGGATGTATGATTAATGGTCAGCTGGTGTGGTGGCTCAAGTCTTGAAATCTCCTCACTAATGTCCAATGTGGATTCTGTAGATACTGCTCATCTTGTCACCTTGTCAACTCATATCATGAACAATTTTTTGCGGAAGTGTGAAACTATGGCCATGCTTTTTGATTCAGAGAAGGCATATGACACCTGCTGGAAGACAGGTGGCCTCCATATTATGTACAAGTGGGGCTTCTGGGGTTACTTGCCCCTTTTTATCTGGGAATTTTTAACAGACTGTGTTTCTAAGGTACATTCGGGCTCGGCTCTGTCGGACACTTTTATTCAAGAGAAAGGAGTGCCTCAGGGTTCTGTGCTCAGCATTATCTTGTTTGCCATAGCCATTAATCCTATTATGCATTGTCTCCCGCCAGGTATCTCAGGCTCACTTTTTGTTGATGAATTTGCAATCTGATGCAGCTTTCAGTGAACCTGTCTACTTTGAGCAGTGTCTTCAGGAAAGTCTTAGTCATCTTTACTTGTGGAGCATCAACAGTGGCTTCTGCTTTTCGGCTGACAAGACTGTCTGTATGAACTTCTGGTGGTGCCAGGAGTTTCTTCCCCCATATCTACATCTCAGCCTACTTTTTCTTCTGTTCACTGACAAAGAAATTCTTGGACTCACATTTGGTAGGAAACTCTGTTGGTCTTCTCACATCTACTACCTGGCAGTTTGTTTTACTAGCTCCCTCAATGTTCTATGTGTTTTATGTGGTACCTCATGGGCAGCAATTGGACCATGCTCCTCCATTTATACTGGTTCCTTGTCCGTTTGAAACTGGATTATGGACATATTGTATATTCATCCACACGTCCATCCATCTTACGTTGTCTTAACACCAACCATCATTGCAGGATACATTTAGCCACTGGTGCCTTCTATGCTAGCCCTGTTGACTCTTTATGCTGAGGCTGCTGAGTTACCATTGTCCTATTTGCAGGATGTTCTCCTCAGTCATTACACAAGCCATCTGTCTCCTATGCCCTCTGTTTTGGTGATTTCCTTGGCCACCAATGTGGGCTGCGCCCATCTCCTCTGTTGCCTCCCAGAGTTCACTTTTGTTTGCTGCTTCGATAGCTTTGCTTTATGCTCATTGCTATGTCCCTTATGGGTGTGAGCTCCTCACTGCCATGGCTTTGTGCCTAAGTACGTGTTCATTTCAGACTCCATTCATTTCCTAAGGACACTACTCCTGGTCTGGTATATTGCAGTAAGTTTCTCGCACTTCGCACGTGACTTGGGGACAGTGTCTTCATCTGCACTAATTGTTCCAAGGTCAACCATGGTGTTGGGTGTGCCTTTGTACTTGGTAGTGATCCTTTTCAATATTGGCTTCTTGACCAGTGTTCAATTTTTACCATGGAGCTCTATGCCTTTTATCAGGCCACACAGTACATGACATGGGCTTCCAAATTGTATCTGTACAGATTGTCTCAGTGTTCTTCAGAGCCTTTGCATGCTGTATTCAGTCCATCCATTATTACAATGGAGCCAAGAATGCCCCTACTTGCTTACTGTAGGGGGAGCCAACATGGTGTTCCTGTGAGTTCCTGGTCTCAACAGTGCGCCAGGGAATGAGGCTGCTGATGCTTCTGCGAAGGCTTCAGCTCTCTAGTCATTCTGTGCCCTTGTATGATCTTCTCATTGCTTTCTCTTGCTCTTGGCGTGCAGTATCACTTTGAAGTGCACAATGGTCTTCTCTCCAGGGGAACAAACTCTGGGACATTAAACCTCTCCCTATAACTTGGTCAACTTCCTCTCAGCCCTCACATCGTGAGGAGATCATTTTAGCCCTGGTGTATGTAGGACACTGTCAGTTTAGTCACCATCATTTATTAAGTGGCAACTCTGCCTCCCCCCCCCCCCCCCCCTCTCTCTCTCTCTCTCTCTCTCTCTCTCTCTCTCTCTCTCTCTCTCTCTCTCTCTCTCTCTCTCTCTCTCTGTGCCTGCTGCTCTCAATCCTTGACAGTGCACCACTTTCTGCACTTTCTGATCCAGAGCCCATTTTTTAACTGTGTATGTTTATGTCTATGTTTGCCGTCTACTCTGTCAGATGTTTTAGCAGATGACATGTGTTCTGTCGATGTCGATCACGTCTTACTTTTTATTTGCCGCAGCAGCATGGTGAAGCAAATTCGATAACCCAGTGGGGTCCTCCACCAACTCAATGCTGTTTTGGGAAATTTTTCCTAGGAACATCCTAGTCCTTAGCTGCTTCTCTTTTAAAGTTGCTTGATTGGATTTGTTTTGTTTAGTACTTGTTTTTCCTTACGTTATATGGGTGCTTATTACAATTAAACATCAATGTCATTGTTGCTTTTTATGTGGTTTTTGGGCTCAGGAAAATTAAAAACTGATGTCATTCTTGCTTTTGAAGTGGACTTTTGCCTCAGGACAATCAAAACACAATTTTGTGATCTGATGTGCTACAACTTTGCCTTCGTGGATGAGCTTACCTTACAAAAAGTGCCACAACTGTTGAGTGTCAGACTCATGCAAACATACACATTGCACAGTATGATTGGCTTAATGTGCTTCTCGCACAATAGCCATTGCATTTTGATTCATCTGTCATTTGTAGCCAAACCAGTTTATGTTATAACTCTTACAGCACCATCTAATGAGAAAGTTGCCATTAATTTTTTCTTTTTGTTTACACAACATTTCTATCTTCTTCAATAATATCCCATTTAAATTTAACATCATTCTGAGCAGTTTTCTTTTTTTTTTTTTGGAGTGTTTAAGCTTTTGTTTCTTTGCTTAGTAGTGGCTTGCCATCTGAGCTCTTGATAGTCATACAAGTTCTTCTCTTTTCTCCAAAAGGCAAAAGGCTCTTTAATTTTCCTATGGGTGACATCTATGTTTGTCCTACTTCTGCATGCTTCTACAGCATTACATTTGTCGTGTAGCCATTCCTGTTTAACCATATTGCAAATGCTGTCTGTCTCATTTTTATACATCTGTACTCCCTTTCACCAGCTTAGTTTTCGCATTTTATATTGCCCCTTTTTGTCAATTAAATTCAATTTCTCCTGTGTTGTTTAAGGATTTCTACTAGGCCCTGTCTTTTTACCTGTTTGCTTCTTTGCTGCCTTCACTATTTCATTTCTCAAAGGTACCCAATTGTCTTCTATTGTATTTCTTTTCCCTCTGGTTCTTTCAATTTATCCAGGTTCTATCTGCTTAATTTCCCACCTTTTTGCAATTTCTTACAATTTAATCTGCATTTCATAAAAAACAAATTATGTTCAGAGTCCACGTCTTTCCCTGAAAATGTCTTACAGTTTAACATCCGGTTTTGAAATCTCTTGTCTTACGATGACGTGATCAATCTGGAACCTTCCAGATACAGAATATCTTATATATTTTTCTTGTAAGTGTAGTCTGTGGTGTAATTAGGTTTTACATTTTTTAAAACAAATAAGTGTAAAAAGCCTTCTTCATCCTCATCTTTCTTTCCATGGATTTCATGAATTAATTTCTGTTTCAGACTTAATTTTTCTGCTGTGAAGCATTAGTTTGGTGATGTGGTGACTATGTGCCATCTGCATACCTTTACATGAATCATTGCTGCACTCATTTTATAACCTGTTGTCTTATTTGTTTTTAAAATGAAATCTAAAGATTTATCTCATCATATTGTGCTGCAATTTTACATGTGCATCACTTGATTTATTACTGTCCAACAGTGTACACTGTACCTGCATACAAATCTTCAGACACAAAAGATAACAAGAGGAAGTGCAGAACCAGCTGTGGGGAGAATTGGGTACAAACAATTATCATGTTCTTCTTTTAAAAAATCTTTCATCAGCCATTTTCACTCCTAAATCAACTGTTGTAATTTGTTCAGTAGTGAGCAAACTAACAATTTATCTTGACATTTTAACTTATGCAGACTACAGGACAAATCATACAGTGTGTCCAGGTCTCTTCCATGTACACAACCTTTGCACATGATTTTTAAGCAAGTGTTTGTGATGACTGAATTATGCTCTGTGTAAAATTCTATCTGGTTGCTTCTCCTTTCATTACTTTCATCCAGTCCATATTCTATTACTATTTGTCATTATTTCCTTTCCCTACTATAGAATTCCAGCCCCATATTACAATGAAATTTTCATCTCCCTCACCTTTCAGAATAATTTATTTTATTTCTTCATAAATGCTTTTAATCTCTACATCATCTGCAGAACTATTTGGCATATAAACTTGTATGAAGATAGTAACTGTTCTCGAAAGAACAGGTACCATTGATGACCATGCAGCTTCTCTAGAATAAATGATAAGTAATTGAAACCTTCAGCTGCCGACAGGTGTTGCTGATATACCTCGATGGGGCAGCTGAAAATGTGTGCCCTGACCAGGATGCGAACCCAGGATCTCCTGCTTATGGCAGATGCTCTATCCATCTGAGCCACCGAGGACACAGATGAATAGCGCGACTGCAGGGACTTATCCCTTGCACGCTTCCCGTGAGACTCACATTCCCAACTGTCCACAATCTACATACGTGATGTTCCTAATAGATATTTGCCCATCCACTCATTACTCACGCACACTAAGGTGATGATTCCCGTAAGAGTTCGGGCAACCTGTGTGCATTCGCACAGACAAAGGTCAATGGCCGGGTAGCCTTTAACTATCTATATATGAAGATAGTAACTGTTCTCGAAAGAACAGGTATCATTGATGTCACTCTATTCAATTAATTATCATATAAACTTGTATTACTGTGGTGGGTTTGGCTTCATGTCTGTCTTGGCTATGATAATGCATTCACTATGCTGTTCATAGAAGCAGCTTACCCTCATTTGTGGACCTTGCCATTGGTGGGGAGGCTTGCGTGCCTCAGTGATGCAGATAGCTGTACTGTAGGTGCAACCACAACGGAGGGGTATCTGTTGAGAGGCCAGACAAATGTGTGATTCCTGAAGAGGGGAAGCAGCATTTTCAGTAGTTGCAGGGACAAGTCTGGATGATTGACTGCTCTGGCCTTGTAACACTAACCAAAACGGCCTTGCTGTGCTGGTACTGCGAACAGCTGAAAGCAAGGGGAAACTACAGCTATAATTTTTCCTGAGGGCATGCAGCTTTACTGTATGGTTGAATGATGATGGCGTCCACATTGGTAAAATATTCCGGAGGTAAAATAGTCCCCCATTCATACCTCCGGGCGGGGACTACTCAGGATGATGATGTTATCAGGAGAAAGACAAATTGGCGTTCTACAGATCGGAGCAAGGAATGTCAGTCCGTTAATCGGGCAGGTAGGTTAGAAAATTTAAAAAGGGAAATGGATAGGTTAAAGTTAGATATAGTGGGAATTAGTGAAGTTTGGTGGCAGGAGGAACAAGACTTCTGGTCAGGCAAATACAGGGTTATAAATACAAAATCAAATAGGGGTAATGCTGGAGTAGGTTTAGTAATGAATACAAAAATCAGAATGCGGGTAAACTACTACAAACAGCATAGTGAATGCATTATTGTGTCAAACATAGACATGAAGCCTACACCTACCACAGTAGTACAAGTTTATATGCAAACTAACTCTGCAGATGACGAAGAGATTGATGAAATTTATGATGAGATACAAGAAATTATTCAGATAGTGAAGGGAGATGAAAATTTAATAGTCATGGGTGACTGGAATTCGATAGTAGGAAATGTAGTAGGTGAATATGGAGTGGGGGTAAGAAATGAAAGAGGAAGCCGCCAGGTAGAATTTTGCACAGAGTATAGCTTAATCATAGCTTACACTTGGGTCAGGAATCATGAAAGAAGGTTGTGTACATGGAAGTGTCCTGGAGATACTGGAAGGTTTTAAATAGATTATATAATAGTAAGACAGAGATCTAGGAACCAGGTTTTAAATTGTAAGAAATTTCCAGGGGCAGATATGGACTCTGACCACAATCTATTGGTTATGAACTGTAGAGTAAAACGGAAGAAACTGCAAAAAGGTGGGAATTTGAGGAGATGGTACCTGGATGAACTGACAGAACCAGATGTTGTAGTGAGTTTCAGGGAGAGCATTAGGGAACGATTGACAGGAATGGGGAAAGAAATGCAGTAGAAGAAAGATGGGTAGCTTTGAGGGATGAAACAGTGAAGGCAGCAGAGGACCAAGTAGGTAAAAAGACGAGAGCCAGTAGAAATCCTGGGGTAACAGAAGAAATATTGAATTTAATTGATGAAAGGAGAAAACATAAAAATGCAGTAAATGAAGCAGGCAGAAAGGAATACAAACATCTCGAAAATGAGATTGACAGGAAGTGCAAAATGGCTAAGCAGGGATGGCTAGAGGACAAATGTAAGGATGTAGAGGCATCTCTCACTAGGGGTAAGATAGATACTGCCTACAGGAAAATTAAAGAGACCTTTGGAGAAAAGAGAACCACTTGTACGAATATCAAGAGCTCAGTTGGAAACCCAGTTCTAAACTGAGAGGTGGAAGGAGTATATAGAGGGTCTATACTAGGGTGATGTACTTGAGGACAATACTATGGAAATGGAAGAGGATGTAGATGAAGATGAAATGGGAGATATGATACTGCATGAAGAGTTTGACAGTGCACTGAAGGACCTAAGTCGAAACAAGGCCCCAGGAGTAGACAACATTCCATTAGAACTACTGACAGCCTTGGGAAAGCCAGTCCGACAAAACTCCACCATCTGGTGAGCGAGATGTATGACACAGGTGAAATACCCTCAAACTTCAAGAAGAATATAATAATTCAAAATCCAAGAAAGCAGGTGTTGACAGATGTGAAAATTACCGAACTATCAGGTTAATAAGTCACAGCTGCAAAATACTAACGCGAATTCTTTACAGACGAATGGAAAAACTGTAGAAGCCAACCTCTGGTAAGATCAGCTTGGATTCCGTAGAAATAATGGAACACGCGAGGCAATACTGACCCTACGACTTAGATTAAGGAAAGGCAAACCTATGTTTCTAGCATTTGTAGACTTAGAGAAAGCTTTTGAAATGTTGACTGGAATACTCTCTTTCAAATTCTGAAGGTGGCAGGGGTGAAATACAGGGAGCGAAAAGCTATTTACAATTTGTACAGAAACCAGATGCCAGTTATAAGAGTTGAGGGGTATGGAAGGGAAGCAGTGGTTGGAAAGGAAGTGAGACAGGGTTGTAGCCTATCCCCGATGTTATTCAATCTGTATATTGAGCAAGCAGTAAAGGAAACAAAAGAAAAATTCGGAGTAGGTATTAAAATCCATGGAGAAGAAATAAAAACTTTGAGGTTCGCTGATGACATTGTTATTCTGTCAGAGACAGCAAAGGACTTGGAAGAGCAGTTGAACGGAATGGACATTGTCTTGAAAGGAGGATATAAGATGAACATCAACAAAAGCAAAATGAGGATAATGGAATGTAGTCGAATTACGTCGGGTGACGCTGAGGGAATTAGTTTAGGAAATGAGACACTTAAAGTAGTAAAGGAGTTTTGCTATTTGGGGAGCAAAATAAGTGATGATGGTTTAAGTAGAGAGGATATAAAATGTAGACTGGCAATGGCAAGGAAAGCGTTTCTGAAGAAGAGAAATTTGTTAGCATTGAGTATAGATTTAAGTGTTACGAAGTCATTTCTGAAAGTATTTGTATGGAGTGTAGCCCTGTATGGAAGTGAAACATGGTTGATAAATAGTTTGGACAAGAAGAGAATAGAAACTTTCAAAATGTGGTGCTACAGAAGAATGCTGAAGATTATATCACATAACTAATGAGGAGGCATTGAATAGAATTGGGGAGAAGAGAAATTTGTGGCACAACTTGACTAGAAGAAGGGATTGGTTGGTAGGACATGTTCTGAGGCATCAGATTTAGTGCTAATCAAGTGGTTCAAATGTCTCTAAGCTCTGAGGTCATCAGTCCCCTAGACTTAGAACTACTTAGACCTAACTAACCTAAGGACATCACACACATCCATGCCCGAGGCAGGATTCGAACCCGCGACCGGAGCATCAGCACAGTTCTGGACTGAAGCACCTAGAACCACTCGGCCACAGTGGCCAACTACCAATTTAGTATTGGAGGGCAGCGTGGAGGGTAAAAATCGTAGAGGGAGACCAAGAGATGAATACACTAAGCAGATTAAGAAGTATGTAGGTTGCAAGTAGGTACTGGGAGATGAAGAAGCTTGCATAGGATAGAGTAGTATGGAGAGCTGCATCAAACCAGTCTCTGGACTGAAGACCACAACAACAACAACAACAACAACATACTAGACTACTTTTGCATTACCCCTATTTGATTTAATGTTTATAATCCCGTACTCACTTGACCCGAAGACCTGTTCTTCTTGTCAGAACACTTCACCAATTCCCACTATATCTTATTTCAAACTATCCATATCCATTTTTAAATTCCGTAATCTGCTTACTCAACTGCTGATCTAACATTTCACCCTTCAACCCATGGAGTGCAGGATTTCATTTTGGTGATATCCTCCTGAGATCTGGAGATCTGAATTGGGGGTCTATTTTACCTCTGGAATATTTTAGGCATAAGAATGCCATTATCATTTAACCACACAGCAGAGCACGCCCTCAGGAAAGAGAATGGCTGTAGTTTCCCCTTCCCTTCAGCTGTTCGCAATACCAGTACAGTAAGGTCATGTTAGCTAAAAGTATTCGTAACTGTCCATCTTGATCACAGGGGTGGCACTCCCTGTGGGTCACATTATGACTGGTCTTGGCTTACTGCTATCATCAGATCTATTACAACAAAATGGGGAAAAAATGCTATTGTACCATAATAGGTTCAATTCAGTGAAAGCCAAGTCTGCTGAAAAAAAATCCAAGAGTACACAATATGGATAACATGGCTGAGGACCATAACATACCATTAAGAGTATTCTAATATACCAACATCAAATGCTTTGCACATGCAGGTATGTTAAAAAGTGCTAGTGATAGCCTAATGGTGTCCTATACTTATGTAAATGTGAACTACAGCTGGCAGATGATGTTGGGGATGAGGTAACATAACACTCCAGCATCACCACTAGTTTCAAATGAAACAAAATCTGTATTTAAAATCAGAATAAAATGTAAAAATGGTATGCAAACTACTGAATTCCCATCTGTGCAGTTCAGAAAAGCTGGTCGTGTAAGAGAGGATCCAGATGGCCTGGGTTGTGAAGCAGCCACTGAAATCAAGCATATTATGTTCAGCTGCATGTTGTGCCACAGGGTGGTCCACTTTGCTTTTGGCCACAGTTTGGCAGTGGCCATTCATTCTGGTGGACAGCTGTTGGTAGTTGTAACAGTATAAAACCAGTGTAATGATTGCAGCAGATCTTGTTTATGATGTAGTTGCTTTCTCAGGTGGCTTGGTCTCTGATGGGACAGGATACAACTATGACAGCCCTGGAATAGGAAGGGCTTCACCTGGTCCTACTCAACCCAATGTGCCACCTTCCTGTAGATTAACAACCTCTTCTTTGATGGGTCCATCAAACCACTGTCCACATTAAAGCTACCAATGAATAACAATACCTACATTTCAGCAGCTGCCATGCTTTCAACACCAAAACATCCCTCCCATGCAGTCTTGTCACCTGGAGCTGGTGAACCTGCAGTGACAAGAACTCCCTTGAGCTGCTGAATTTAAATGAGGCCATGAAAGTGTCTAAGATGATCCACATGAAAGATGTATGAAAAGTACAACCAACCAGAAATTCTCAAAAGTGTGTGCAATGATCCACATGAAAGATGTATGAAAAGTGCAACCAACCAGAAATTCTCAAAAGTGTGCACAGTGATCCACATGGAAGATGTATGAAATGTGCAATCAACCAGAAATTCTCAAAAATGTGCGCAATATCTTGGAAGATCTGCCTCCAAGTATACTTGAAATTGCCAAGATTGTAGGTACCACATTTTACAAGAATATGTCATTTAAATTTTACAGGTGGAATTGTGCCAAATCAAAACAACAACTGAAATAGTAGACAGAAGCTTGTTCTTCAGTTCTAAAGAAGGGGAAGATGATGTCATGACCTAGAAAAAATATCACACTGATTGTGTGGAATGTGACAAACTCTGTTAATTGACTATCTTCAAAAAGGTTAAACAATAACTGAGTAATATTAGTCTATTGCAGAAGAAACAATCATGTTTCACCTAGACAGTGCACCTGACTACACCTCAAAATGACTTGGCAATGGGAAAATTCAAGAATGAAGTGTTGGAACATCTACTCTATTCCCCAACTTTGAGTTACTCAGACCTCCATATCTTACCATAACTGGAACTCTTCCTTAGTGGTCAGTGTTCCTCATCTATAACAACTTATATGGGGCATTCAAAAAGAAATGAGCTGGGGGCTAGAATGTGCAAATCGGTGACAGGAGCGTAATATTGTGGCATGTGTAATGAGGTGTGGTTCCGACCAGAGTGTGGAAGTTCATAGCCTGTCACTAGAGGGTACGCATGCACTTCACATGACTATACAGAGCTAGCACCAGCATGCATCAATCATCCAACACTGCCAGTCGCACTGCAAACAGTGACATGGAGGCTTCAACAGAAGAGCAAAGAGGTGTTGTTTGTTTTCTGACAGCAGAAGGAGTAGGTAGAATGGACATTCATCGACGAATGTCACAAGTGTACGGCAAACACTGCATGTCCCTTGCAAGGATCAAGGCATGGCACAAGTGCTTCAGGGAAGGACGGGAGCTGTTAGCTGATGTTGCACGGTCTGGAGCACCACACTGCATTACTCATGACATTGTCCAGCTGGTGGATGGACTCATTACCCAGGATCACCGAGTGACAGTGAAAGCCGTAGCTTCCGTGGTCAGATTGAGCATCAGAAGTGTTGACACCATCATGAAGGAACTACTGTACATGCGCAAAGTGTATGTCCATTCGGTACCCCACAGTTTTCACCCACACCAAGAAAGATGTCAAATGGCCCACAATCTAGCTCATCTGCAGCACTATGCTCAGGAATGGAATGTGTTCTGGGCACAAGTGGTGGCTGGAGATTAGTCATGCTGTCATGACTTCGAACCAGAAACAAAACGACAAAGTCTCCAGTGGAAGCATCCAGCATCACCATCACTAAAAAAAGCCAATGCCATCCACACGAATGCAGGAAAGGTTATGCTGACATTCTTCTTTGACCAAGATAGTCCTCTTCTGATCCTGCAGCATGGGGCAACAGCGAATGCCCAGTGTTACTCGCAAACCTTGACCACCCTTTGCCAAGTAAACAAATTAAAACGAC
This sequence comes from Schistocerca americana, assembly GCF_021461395.2. NCBI lineage: Eukaryota > Metazoa > Arthropoda > Insecta > Orthoptera > Acrididae > Schistocerca > Schistocerca americana. The sequence goes on from NC_060119.1 coordinate 223,725,234, forward strand.
CAGGCAATCTCATCTGTGGGGTCATTCTGCTCCATGACAATGTAAAGCCTAATCTACATCTAAATTTATACTCCACAAGCCACCCAACAGTGTGTGGTGGAGGGCACTTTACGTGCCACTGTCATTACCTCCCTTTCCTGTTCCACTGGCGTATGGTTTGTGGGAAGAATGACTGCTGGAACACCTCCATGTGCCCTCAAATCTCTCTAATTTTACATTCGTGATCTCCTCGGGAGGTATAAGTAGGGGGAAGAAATATATTTGATACCTCATCCAGAAACGCACCCTCTCGAAACCTGGCCAGCAAGCTACACTGTGATGCAGAGTGCCTCTCTTGCAGAGTCTGCCACTTGAGTTTGCTAAACATCTCCGTAACGCTATCACGGTTACCAAATAACCCTGTGACGAAACGCGCCGCTCTTCTTTGGATCTTCTCTATCTCCTCCATCAACCTGACCTGGTACAGATCCCACACTAATGAGCAATACTCAAGTATAGGTCGAACGAGTGTTTTGTTAGCCACCTCCTTTGTTGATGGACTACGTTTTCTAAGGACTCTCCCAATGAATCTCAACCTGTCACCTGCCTTACCAACAATTAATTTTATATGATCATTCCACTTCAAATTGTTCCGTACGCATACTCCCAGATATTTTACAGAAGTAACTGCTATCAGTGTTTGTTCCACTATCATATAATCATAAAATAAAGGATCCTTCTTTCTATGTATTCACAATACATTACATTTGTCTATGTTAAGAGTCAGTTGCCACTCCCTGCACCCAGATCTTCCTGCATTTCGCTGCAATTTTCTAATGCTGCAACTTCTCTGTATACTACAGCATCATCCACGAGAAGCCGCATGGAACTTCCGACACTATCTACTAGGTCGTTTGTATATATTGTGAAAAGCAATGGTCCCATAACACTCCCCTGTGGCACACCAGAGGTTACTTTAACATCTGTAGACATCTCTCCATTGAGAACAACATGCTGTGTTCTGTTTGCTAAAAACTCTTCAATCCAGCCACACAGCTGGTCTGACATTCCGTAGGCTCTTACTTTGTTTATCAGGCGACAGTGCGGAACTGTATCGAACGCCTTCCAGAAGTCAAGGAAAATGGCATCTACCTGGGAGCCTGTATCTAATATTTTCTGGGTCTCATGAACAAATAAAGCGAGTTGGGTCTCACACGATCGCTGTTTCTGGAATCCATGTTGATTCCTACAGAGTAGATTCTGGGTTTCCAGAAATGACATGATACGCGAGCAAAAAACATGTTCTAAAATTCTACAACAGATCGATGTCAGAGATATAGGCCTATAGTTCTGTGCATCTGCTCGATGACCCTTCTTGAAAACTGGAACTACCTGTGCTCTTTTCCAATCATTTGGAACCTTCCGTTCCTCTAGGGACTTGCGGTACATGCCTGTTAGAAGGGGGGCAAGTTCTTTCACGTACTCTGTGTAGAATAGAATTGGTATCCCATCAGTTCCAGTGGACTTTCCTCTGTTGAGTGATTTCAGTTGCTTTCTATTTCTTGGACACTTATTTAGATGTCAGCCATTTTTTCGTTCGTGGGAGGATTTAGAGAAGGAACTGCAGTGCGGTCTTCCTCTGTGAAACAGCTTTGGAAAAAGGTGTTAGTGTTTCAGCTTTACGTGTGTCATCCTCTGTTTCAATGCCATTATCATCCCAGAGTGTCTGGATATGCTGTTTCGATCTACTTACTGATTTAATGTAAGACCAGAATTTCCTAGGATTTTCTGTAAAGTCGGTACATAGAATTTTACTTTCGAATTCACTGAATGCTTCATGCATAGCCCTCCTTACGCCAACACAGTCATGGCACTCCTGCAGAAATTCGAATGGGAGGTTCTTGGCCACCGTCCCTATGTCCGGATCTCTCCCCCTGTGATTACACCATTTTTGGTCATGTTAAAAATGCTCTGAGGGGTGAACGATTCACCTCAGACGATGATTTCCAGCTGTATTTGTGGAACTGGTTAACATCGCAGCCCCGGGAATTTTATGAGATGGCCATTCACAGCCTTGTGTCACAGTGGGACAAGTGTCTCAATAGTCAGGCTCAATCCTTCTAACATACAGGTACTGATTTCTGTAATTATGCCTCTGGCTTGTTTCTTTTTGAACACCCTTTGTACTTATCATCAAAATTGGGAATGATACAGTAGCGAAAGAATAGAATCTATATTACTGACTTGTTAAAGTGGCCACTGCGAACCCAGTCACAAGTTGCCCACCTAATAGCTTCCAGGGGAAATAAATTTGATTTTCATTACTTCATACAATTATTGACTGTACTAAAAAAAATCAAAATCCTGTCATAACCTACTCATTAAGGGATATAATCTTACATTTGGCACAACAAATCAAGTATTTAAGTTAAAAACTATATACGTGACTTGAGACAGCAAAACTCAAGGAGCACAAATTACGCAGACTATAGTCAGCCAGTATTTTGAGAATGAGAGCAATTAGTGACTTCCAACAAAATTTACATATAATTTCAGACGTTTTTAACACTTTGTCTTGATGACATATTCCCCCCCCCCCCCCCCCCCTCAAAATAATGAAATGAAAAAAACACCACCACTTACTACATTTTCATTGCTCATACAATGAAAATTCAGCATCAGTCATGATGTTTTGATTTATTATTTCTCTACTACTAACTATTTGTAACACATTTTGTAGACAGTAAACTTGAAAATTCTTCTTATGTCTCATTCATTGCAGCATAAATTGAAATTGATTGCCTATATGTAGTAAATTAAATTAATATTAAAATTTTTATTTGATGTGTGTTTTCTTTAATTATTTGACATATAATTTATTTTGAAATAATAATATGAGTTCTCAGACTATAATTTGCTCTACAGCTGAAATTGTAAATGTACACTAACATATCCAATATTGCTCTAAACAGTGATTGAAGGATGAATCAATAGATGAGTAAAAAAACCTGCAAAATTATTTAATTGAACAACACATATTCTAATATTCTGATGTCATAAATTTTGAGATGCCTGAAAAAGTAACTTCTCTTAAAAAGTAGTGCAAAATTACCTACATTTTATACATCCAGCATTTGATAACAAGAGCACTTAGTGACTTCCAATGAACTTTAAATACAATTTCAAATCTTTTGTATGCTTTTCCATGTTTACAACCCCAAAAGAAAAACAGTTTATTGCTTGCTAAATGTTCATTCTTCCTGCAGTAAAACTGTAGCATCAAGCATAATGAATGAGAGTTTGTTTCTATAAAGAACTGGGGGAATGGGGGGCCTTACTGGTTTTATCTGGGAAGCAAGATTACACAGGATGGTGAAAACCAGGGAGATATCAACAGTAGATAGGCACAGGCAAAGAAAGGATTGTTCAATAAAATAATAAAATAGATCTATTGATATCTGCTATTGACGTGGAACTGAGTAAGAAGTTCCTGTAAATGTATATCTGGAGTACTGCATTATTTGGATTTGAGATGTTGCCTGTTGGAATTTGGGGGAAGAAGAAACAGGAAAGCATTTGAAATGTGTTGTTTTTAAAGAATGTTAAAAATTAGATGGACAGACAAAATATGAGATGAGGAAGTGCTAAAGAGGAAAAGTGAGGAAAGAAGTCTGTGAAAGACCGTTATGGATGAAAGAACTGGGAATTCTAGATGTTGGGTGTAATAGTAACATAGAGATAAAATGATTAACAAAAGGTAGGAAAAAACAGAGGACAGCATCAAAACAGGCGAAAGACTGACAACATAAGAAAAAGCACTGGAATTAGGACATATACTACAAGGCCATCAATGAAGTGATCTTAAGAGACCTGCAATTTCATCTAAAAGAAACATGGAAGATTATTTGTTTACATAAAGATGAGTTGCTGTTCACCTGACCTTCCTTGTTCCAAGGCATTCCTTTCATGGATGTCTGATGAATGACAACTAGTTTAGTTATGTCTTTTCTAGGTCAAATGGAGCTCATTTGTAAAGTGAGTGATCTCTGTTTATAAAATGTTGACATGTCATCTGTAAGTAATTCATCTTGTGATAAATGGTGAACATTACACATGTGATCTGTCACCTTATATACATACCATCATCATAAAGACATCCTTCCACAAGGGTTGTGACATCATTGTTGTGGTGATTACAACAGGCATGTACTGTAGTAGCTTTGGCACTATTGTCAACTGCACATCAACTGATATTGGCCATCAGTGTGTACCAAAGTCCTTGAATATCTATGGCTGAACCATTTAGTTGCAAAACCTATGGGTAGAAATTGATGCCACATTTATGTACAACAGAAGGACAAGCATTTTAGCACCTGACCAGTTCAGTCTGAAACTATATCTGCATCCAATCCGTCAATAGTTTTACATCAAAGTGAGTAAGGTAAACCTGTTTATCTCTTCTCTGGCTAACGAGGCTAATCAGTATCATACCCTCAAATGTATAGTTGTCTCAAGTGTGTAGGTGATGCAAATGGATTGTGGCGCAACTTGTTTGCATATTATAATTACGTGAAGCACTAGAGGCAAATACACTTGCAGTATCGTTGAATTTGGACTGGAAATATCATTGAATTTTTGGACTGGCAAACTTTCCAACATAAATGTGCTGAGGTTGGGAGCTCCTTGTGTTTGCTGGCTCTCACTATCTTTTGACTTCTTGAGGTTTGTGTTAGTTGTGTTAATGTGCTTGTTCAGATTTACAAATACTAATGTAGTTACTATGTGTTTAAATGGTGTTGAGCATACTTGGCTCAACTGCCTAAGCTTGATGAATAAAGTGGTGACTCGGACTTTGTGGATTCTTCATAACTTTGAGTGTTTTGACACTGGGCCAGCGTGGAACATTTGCTCACAATGGTACATTTGTGTCATCAGTAGGAGGAAGGGTTCCTTCTTCAGATGGAAGAATCAAATTGTGATCTTCACACCATCATTATTTCATCAACACAAGAAGACTCAGATCAGAGTGGGAAAGAGTCAGTGACTATTAACTTCAATGTCCATGGTGATAATGGTGGAACAATATGTGAACAAAGCAATGGACAGCCACTGTGTTATAGTGTGGATACAACCATACACCAGGGCACTATGTACAGTGAACTTTACATATATGCACAGATGGGTCAATTTTACAATCCACCAGTGTTATTGTAAGAGACAACTGTGCCTGATTCTACCATGCCAAATTCTACCACACCGGTTCATAATCTGACATTTCTACCCACTTCGCATTATCCTCTGTGGCTATTGGAGTGGAGTGATGTCAGTTTAAACTGCACAGTCACATGAAATGTGCATTGGTCATTCAGGACACAATATGAGTATACTTATCGTCATATGAATCTGGCAATACAATGCCTCTTAAGTGAGTGGTTAGTGCTGAACAATGGCAAGTGTGAATCATTCCGAAGTTACCGACATTTGACCCCACCCACCCACAGACTTGGTTTCAAACAACGGAATCCATTTTACAAATTTAAGGAGTGTGTACAATACATATAAATTTATGGCAATGCTGAACATTTTAGCTGAACATTCTCACATCATTAGTGACATTATTGCCACTCACATCATTAGTGATATTATTGCCGCTCCACCTACCTCAAACAAGTTTGATGTGTTAAAGAAGGGCATTATTGTTGCATCTGAACAACAAATACACAAGGCCTTGTATGAAGAGAATATTGGAAGCAAAACAACATTGCAACTGTGATGATACATGAGGCACACAGTGGGACTCGATATATTTTCAGATGACATGTTGTGGAGACTACGGCTCCTCAGGCCTCCGCTGTCTCTGCAAGCTACACTTATTTGAAGAGAGCACAAGACTATAGATGTCAAATTACACTTGACTGATAGACTCCAAGCAATATAGCAATTACAATAATCAAGCGGATTCACACTTAAAAAATATTACTAATACTATGCAGGGAGCCACATTGTTGCAGCAGGACAGGAGTGATTCCAGAGAAGTATAAACACTTATGAACGCAAAAGACAAAAGAGACTGGCAGTGTCTAATATGAAGGGTCATGGGATTCACAGAGACAATGCAGAATGCTGATTAACTGAGCTTTAGCAGAAGTCGACAAAAGGCTCCTCCTGACAGAAGAACATTGACCCAAGGTTCTCAGCCTTGCACAGAGAGCACATCACCACATAAAATAAAAGTGGCTCATCACTGAAGAACATATGTTGCTTTCGTCAGAAATTTTGAGCAACAGCATGCAAATTTACTTCCCTTTACAATTTCACATATCAGCAACAACATAGTGCTACTGGTGCAACAGTCGACAAGACTCAAGAGTAGTGCAGCCTACAATGTGTTTGACTCATGCCATATTACACGAGGTGAATAGCTGAAAGTGTTACTATGTCAAGAAAATTCAGAGTTATAGGAAGAAATAAGGAATTATCAAGAACAGTTGTACAAAGACTAGCACCACACAAGAGACTAGCAGACTGGCAGCATCACTAGCAGCAGCCTCAACCTCAGATGGAGCAGCATATTGACACACTAGGTTGGAAGAGACAAAATACACAGGTCAATGGAGTGCGAGGCATCAAAATTTTACCAAATCATTTGGAGGTTTTGTTCACAGGACAAAGCATTAAATTCATACATCGGAAGGCCCCCAGTCAATGCCCCAGTCTATGTCCAGTCCATCCTGGCTGCATCCCCAAGGGGTGTAGCCAGGATGGACTAGAAAAAAAATCTTCACAGTCCAAACTCTCATCCTAACCTGCCAGACAGACAGACATATGCATTCAGTCTCACTTTGCGAAAGCAAGGACATGTGTAGGATATTTAATATTTACAGAGCTATTTACTGCGAAATCTCCAAACTATTTTCACATTCATTCCAAAACTTGCACCAATTATCCCACCTGTCCTCCCTCAACTCAGATTTAGCTATGTTTTTCCTCTGCAAACACGAACACAATTGGTTTATTTATCTTTGTTCATGTTTACATACAACTAGTGTTATCAAAAGTTAAGAAAGATACTTAGGCAAATGTCACTAATCAAAAGAAAATAATAAAAGATAGATACACTGCATAATTAAGTAAATGACAATAACAGTAAACAATTACATGATAGAGCAATTTAAAATAAATGCACTTCATAGTTAAGTGAATAACAAAGGTAATAAATAATTAAACAGGTAAATGATAATAAGTACTATACAGTAATAAAATAGAATAATGGAAAATCCATGATGGAATAATGACAATATTATGAAAAAGGATATATTGCTACTCACCCTATAGAGGAGATGATGAGTTGCAGACAGGCACAACAAAAAGACTGCTATACATTTAAGCTTTTGGCCAAAAGACCTCATTCTCAAGTAGAAAACAAACACACCTTCATGCAAGGGTCGGCCGGAGTGGCTGTGCGGTTCTAGGCGCTACAGTCTGGAACCGAGTGACCGCTACAGTCGCAGGTTCAAATTCTGCCTCGGGCATGGGTGTGTGTGATGTCCTTAGGTTAGTTAGGTTTAACTAGTTCTAAGTTCTAGGCAACTGATGACCTCAGAAGTTAAGTCGCATAGTGCTCAGTGCCATTTGAACCATTCATGCAAGCACAACTCACACCCACACAACCACTGTCTCTGGCCACTGAGGTTGGACTGCGAGCAACTACACCTGAAGGGAGAATCAATCTATGCTTGTTAGGGGTAAGGAGGAGACTGTGTGGGAAGGGGAAGGATAGTGGGGTAAGGGTGGGGAAAAGTGATGTGCTGCTTGTGGGGGCATGCAAGGTTGTGGTGGGGACAGATTAGGGCTGATAGGTGCAGTCATAAGGTTTGAGGAGTGGGGAGGGGAGTGGAAAAGGAGAGAAGTAGGGATGGGGAAACAGATTAGTGGGTGCATTGGTGGAATAAAAGATGGCATTGTGCTGGAGTGGGAGCAGGGCTAGGGATTAGCAAAGGTTGAGCCATGGGGGTTATGGGAACATAGAAGATTTCTCACCTGTGCAATTCAGAAAAACTGGTGTTGGTAGGAAGAATCCAGGTGCTACAGGCTGTGAAGCAGTCACTTAAGTGAAGCACATAGTGTTGGATAGCAAGTCCACCAACTACTAACATTCCCAACACAACATCTTCCTCTAGCATTACTTTTCCTCAACATTAGTTGTTGATACCAGTATTATAGTTTGAATTTTGGACAGGTCAGTATTATCTCAGCTGCTTTTCTGAAAACTTTTATATAATTTTATACACAGTATGTTATATTTCAAGTTAAAATTTATGAAAAGGAATTAATTTAGTTTTGATGTTGTAATTCTGAATGTGCAGTTAAAATTATTTTTTTTAGAAAGATTTGAAATTACAGATTATTTGGCACACTTAAAGTTTATGTTATTAATTACACAATCCAGTACTGTTTACTATGTTAATTTCTGGGTTCATTTATGAAATAACAATTGAAATTAACAGAAATTTGTTTGCCAAGAAAAACTGTAAATCCTTTGGAATATGGTTATTACTGCAGAGTGAAGTAATAGTAAGCTTGCCTTAGACATGATCAGACACATTTTTGTATTTTGGGTGAACAATGTAATTTCAGCTTTGTTAATGTGAAAATTCAAAAAACTGTATGATATACTAAAATGTGACAAAATATATTAACATAACAAAAAAATTTTGCAACAACACACTTCAAATTTATTTAGATCAATGAGGGCCTAAAATGTGAGAATTTCAGTTTCAAGAATCAGACCCCTAGACAGGAAGAACTGGAGCCAACTTTATGCAAAATGCTAAGCAAACTAGAAAGTTTATTGTAATCCTCCCTCCTCTCAAATTTTTCATAAAAGACTTTGCTTACTGTGGACGATAACTGAAATTAGGAAAGAGGGGGGAGATTACACCTTGCTACTATTGAACATTACCTTTCCCAATGTCTGACATACTCCAAACCTACAATCTCCTTCCTGGTCACCATGACAAACTATATACTCACCAACAATTACTGTACCTTTGAAGCGTTATCTACAAACAGATCCATGGTATATCAATGGGCATCCACATGTATCATGCTATACCACCCTGTTAATGGGCCATCTAGAGGAATCCTTCTTAGCCACCCATAATTCCAAACTCCTCACCTGGTTCAGATTCACTGATGACATTTTTGTGATCTGGACTGAGGATGAGGATACCCTATCCCATTCCTCCACAATCTCAATACCATCTTCCCATTTACTTTACCTAGTGCTCCTCAACCCAATAAGCCATCTTTCTTGATGTTGCTCTCCACCTCACAGGTGGCTACATCATTACCTCCATCCGCATCAGATTTACCAACCACCACCAGTACCTCAACTTCACCAGCTGCCACCCATTCCATACCAAGAAGTCCCATACATACAATCCAGCCACCTGTGGCCTTAGTATCTGTTGAGATGAGCAGTTCCTCTCCAAATATACTGAGGGTCTCACTGAGGCCTTCAAAGACCAAAATTTCTCTTCCATCCTTGTACAGATCATGATCTCTCATGCCTCATCTCTCCTTTCACCTACCACCTCCCTCATTTCCCATCCAGCCACAAAGGAACACTCCCTTGCAACTCAGTACCACTGAGGACTGGAGCAGCTGAATCACATTCTCTGCCAGGGTTTTGAATACTTCTCATCGTACCCTTTAATGAGGAATATCCTACCCACTACCTTTCCCACCTATACTGCAGTGGTATTCCACTGCCCATCAAACCCACACAACTTTCTTGTCCATCCCTAGTCCACCCCTGCTCCTAACATCTTGCCTGATGCCTTATATCCTTGAAAAAGCCCTGGATGCAAGACATGCCCACATCTCCTCCACCACCAACCACTCCAGTCCAATCGGAGGCATTACCTATCCCGTCAAAGGCAAGGCTACGTGTGAAAGCAGTCGTGTGATCTACAAACTAAGTGGAACCAATATGCTGCTTTCTAAATGGGCATGACAACCACAAACTGTCTGTCCACATGAATGGTCACCAACAAACTGTGGCCAAGAGACAATTGGACCACCCATTTGCTGAACATGCTGCCCAAGACAATTGTCTTCACTTCAGCAACTGCTTCACAGCCTGTGCCATCTGGATTCTTCCCACCAACACCAGCTTTTCTGAATCGCACAGGTGAGAAATATATCCTCCCGTTATCACCATGGACTCAACCTTCGTTGGTCCCTGATCTTCACACACCTATCCCCTTCCCTGCTCCCACTCCAGTACTACACAGCACCCACTAGTCTTTTTTTCCCCATTCCTACTTTCCTCCTCTTCCGACGCTTCCCCCCTCCCCCCCCCCCCCGACCAACCTCCCAACTGCACCTAGCAGCCCTACTTTGCACCTACAACCACCATTATCCCTCCACCTCCAAACCCCAGCCACCTCCTAACATCCACTACTGACAAATTGCTTCTCCCATCAGTTGCTGTTGCACGTAGTCTGATCTCAGTAGCCAGAGACAGTGGTAATGCGTGTGTGAGCTGTGGTTGTATCAATGTGTATGTGTTCTCTACTTTAGAATTTGGCTTTCTGATTGAAAGCTTAAACGTGTTGCAGTCTTTTTGTTCCACCTATCTGCTATTCAACATCTCTCTGTGGTGCGTAGCAATCTGTCTCTTTCATAGTATTGACAATAATAAAATAGTTACACAGTATGTCATACGTTGATGGCACAGTGAATATCATGGACACGTTGTGCTCTCATGTGTTACCTGTCATGCGACAGTATTGTGGTGATGTTTTTCAGCAGAACAATGCTCATACACGCATGGCACATGTCTCTGTGAACTGTCTGCACGATGCTGAGGTTCTGCTGTGGCCAGCAAGATCCACGCTCTGTCTTTAATAGAACATGTGTGGGACCAGTTAGGATGTCAACTCCATCTCAGTGTCAGTATCCAGGACATTAATGATCATTTACTACATTTTCGGGCCAGATTGAAACTGGAGAGGATACTCGGCCTTATGACACTATTCCCAACTGAATAAGTGTGTGCATCCAGGCCAGAGAGCGCCCAACAACATAACAATAAGTGGGATCGTGTTACCTATTTTTTTTTATAAATTTGACTTGATACTGAATCACAGAAATAACACCACATACCCTCTCAGTCCGAGAAACTTCATTCCTTTTTCTCTTTCCCTTATCGGTGTTTCACTTTTTTGCCAGGGAATGCAGATATACAGGCTGTATAATGCTATCACTACCTTTAATTGCCTCTTCATGATTTGCCTGGGCTAAACTCTGTAACACTAATTTTGAGCGTGCAGAATTACCCCATAACAGTATTTCATAATTAGGAGGGAGTGCAAGAATGCAAAATATGCATAAAATACGCTGTTCTTCACTGATGCTGCTTCTCAGCTTGTGCAGCACGTAGGTTACACGTGCTAGTCTGGTACATAACTCCCCTATGTGGGTATCCCAGCTCAACTTTTGGTCTATGTACGCTAATAGTTTGACTGTTTTGTTGGTATGACTGGGAGCATTGAAACAGCAGGCCTTTTGAACCACTGCTGATCATTTGAGTGTGTCTTCCGCCAAGAACATAAGAATTTTTTCTTAATTCGTTTTTCATTTGTGTACCATATTCTCAGAATAGGTACTTTGCAGCATAATTGGCTCAAAGCGCTACACATCAAAAGAAGAGGCGGAGGAATTATTTATCAACGCGTTAGGCGTTGTATGAACAGCACTCTGATGCTGCAAAGGGAATAGAAGCATTGATGTCAAATAATGAAAGTCAACAAGATACGTTGAAGAGATTTAATGTCAAGATAAACCTAGGTTTTTGAATGGGTTATGGAGTCCCATACCTCCGCTCATTGGTAGACTATGATCTTCGGATAAGTTTCATAAGTGCAGACGCGATTATTCCCGCTTTCGGTACGAAGCAGCCTGAAATGCCGAATGCGATTTTGCGGAGTGCAGGCACGTTTCGAGCGACGTGTAAAATTTAAATCTCGAGGACGGCTACACCTTTCTCAGAATATTCAGATACTCTGCGACGCTGCCAGTACGGCGCGGAACCGTAAAAAGCTTAAAGCTGTTTTATGGCTACAGAAATATAACGTAATAACGCGCAGGAGTGCTCGTAAATTTTTTATTCCGCTTTCCTAAAGAGCTTCCCGTCTCCCATAATTATCCTATTCGTTCCCTACTGAGTCCGCTCACTCACAATAAAAGAACCTGTCGTTCCGCTTTTGCTTCCGACGAGATATACTCAGGAGCTACTTAGTTTCTCGAATTTTTCCCGCTCAGCCGTCGTAAGTAGTCCGCCAAATTCCTCTCTGAATTGAGGTTTTCGCTCTTCGTTCATTTTATCTAAGCCCGTAATTACTTAACTAGCAATATTCCAAGTAAGTCGTGTCGGAAGCGACAACGACGCAGAGATATCCCGAGATAAGCGTGGCAGCTATACACAAGACTTGCCACATTAAGTGATTATTTAATATTAATCCTTTTACACCCGCACCTATTCTCTGACGTTATGGCTTGTACTGACACGGTGTTTAAAACCTGCAGAAGAACGGAATACTATAAATTTCAAGGAAAGTATTATCATAAGAATGGAGAAGAAAATACGGCCTGATAAATGCGACAACTGTAATAACACCATTTCTTTGATACGTAGCGCTTCTAAATTGCTCTTAATCTCGAATTCTTCCTCTTCATCCAAGCGTTAGAGGTAATTTTATGTTCGTTGCCCGTAGTTTCCGTGATTTTCAGGATCACTGTTACATAGGAGAACGAACTGTCTTGGTGTCATGTGGGCTAGAGCTAGAAAATAGCTCTTTCTCTAGTCATTTACTTTATCCATTACACTGTACATACAGGGAAACATTCATGTACGTGGTTGCTTTACACACATTTTAGTTTATACGACTAAAAGTGAGGCCTCCCGAGTCCCACGATCGAGCGACGAGGGTGCTGCACATGCAAGAAATAGAAACCGCCTTACACGACAAAAATGACGCAGTATAATTACATGTGCTTTTTCTTAACTCCAAGTGATTCGTATGTAGAACCTTGTAAATTGGTTGACATGCTTCAGGTAAAATTTTTGAAGTGCCTGCGTTATTCTGAATTACCATGCAATGTTCCATGAATACATGTCCGAAGGAATATTGCATCGTAATTCGGAATAACATAGGCACTGCAATATCCTATTTATCCGCCGACATCGGACAAGCGGCTGTCAAGCAAAATGTCTACCGTGTACAGGAATATACATAATGGATGTACGAGTACAGGTTGTAGGTACATGGCTGACGACTTATGGAAGTTTGGGTTTGACCGTGTGTCGTGGTCGAATAGCCTAATGGTACAGCCGCCACGGTAGCTCAGCGTGTTCGGTCAGAGGGTTAGCTGCACTCTGTAATAAAAAAAAAAAACTGAGTTAACGGATCAACGACGAACTGAAACGGGTGTCTTGCGACGTCCGCCCCGAGCAGATGAAACGAACGAAAACGAACAAAATCAGATAAAAAAAAAAAAGAAATTGTAAGGTAACCGCTCGCGCGGGAAATCCGGGTTCGAGTCCCGGTGTGGCACAAATTTTCATTGTCGTCATTCCATTATACAGATGATGGTTATAAATATTCGCAACTGCGAATAATTTAATGTAGTTCGGTAGTTTTGTTACAGTACATAGATGACGTAGTAAATGGTAGGATTACCAGTTGTATCGATAGCATTGTTAAGGGAAGAAACATAAAACCTCGTGTGAGGGTAAATGGGCCGACGGCCAAAGCAACTACTTTTGATGCAAGTACAGTTTACGTGCGCAAACAGTATATTCAGGGTCAGTCAGAAGGAAAGGTACTTGCTTTGAGACGCGATAGTATTAATGATTCTGAAAAAAAAAAAAAAAAAAAACTTCATTTGGACATATGCCCTATCGCGAATGGTTTCCGAGATAGAAGACGTTTATCACTTTTGCACGTTTTTCTTCAATAACTCGAAAGCCCCACATCCAACGAAAACGTGTCTCAGTACACAATTAAACTAAATTAAATTTGCTTCACAAAGGTACTATTTATTTTTTGTCTATGACTAACAGTTTGCCCGAAGAGATCGCGAGAATATTGAAAGCCTCGCGCGACGCGCGTGCGCAATAGCTTAGGTACTTCTTGTAGGCCAGTTTGAGATAGTTTTCCGACTTGTTTGACCACAAGCGTCCTGTATCAAAATGTCGGTCTCAGCTTCCTCTGTACTACTGTGGTACATTGTGAACAATGACAATGAATAATACAGAAAATAAATAGAAATGTGCATAAAAAGTGTTCTATCTCGGAAACCAATCGGAATAGGGCATATGTCCACATCAAGTTTTTTGTTCAGAATCACTAATGCTACCACCCGTCAAAACACGTGCTCTTGACTCTCCACACACATATATATATATACTGAAGCGCCCAAGAAACTGGTATAGGCATGCGTATTCAAATACGGCGCTGCGGTCGGCAACGCCTACATAAGATAACAGGTGTTTGGCGCAGTTGTTAGAACGGTTACTGCTGCTACAATGGCAGGTTATCAAGATGTAAGTGAGTTTGAACGTGATGTTATAGTCGGTGCACGAGCGATGGGACACAGCATCTCCGAGGTAGCGATGAAGTGGAGACTTTCCCGTACGACCATTTCACGAGTATACCGTGAATATCAGGATTCCGGTAAAACATCAAATCTCCGACACCACTGCGCCCGAAAAAAGATCCTGCAGGAACGGGACCAACGACAACAGAGAATCACTCAACGTAACAGAAGTACAACCGTTCCGCTGCAGATTTCAATACTAGGCCATCAAAAAGCGTCAGCGTTCGAACCATTCAATGAAACATCATCGACATGGGCTTTCGGGGCCGAAGGCCCGTTCGTGTACTCTTGATCACTGCACGACACAAAGCCTTACACCTCTCCCGAGCCAGTCAACACATTGGACTGTTGATGACCGGAAACATTTTGCCTGGTCGGACGAGCCTCTTTTCAATAATGCGACACCCCACACGTCCAGAATTGCTACAGAGTGGCTCTAGGAACACACTTCTGAGTTTAAACACTTCCGCTTGCCACCAAACTCCCCAGACATGACCATTATTGAGCATATCTGGGATGTCTTGCAACGTACTGTCCAGAAGAGATCTCCACCCTCTCGTACTCTTGTGGATTTATGGACAGCCCTGCAGGGTTCATAGTGTCATTTCCCTCCAGCACTACTTCAGACGTTAGTCTAGTCCATGGCACGTCGTATTGTGGCACTTCCCTCTTACTAAATTTGTAAAAATTATATATTACACACATTAAAAAAGTAGGCGTGTGGAAACACACACACACACACATACACACATATTCCAATGCAACGTTGTATAAAAATTTCAAAGAATTCAGTTAAAAGCTTTCAAACGGTTTCTAAATAAATACGAATTTAGATGTTATCCAAGCAGACTGAGCCACAACAAAGCGCGTCCGGGTGCAGCTAGTGTTGAATAAAAATCATCAGCAATGGCAGCCGAAAATTCCGGTGTACGCAGTTATCGTAGTTATGCCAATAGCCCTGTCAAAGAGGGCGAAGGAATGGACGCAGATTCGCGGCACCCTCTTGCCCTTGAGGTGGGAAACTGCCACTAGGAAGTGGAGAATCAGCAATGATCGATGACATGAGGATTCAGAAGGCAATGGAAACCAGAGCACTAAAAACATGCAATATGTATCCACAAGACATGTGACACGTTATTCATGATGTGTCAGTTTGACCTCTCCATTGACAAGAGATTATCTATTAGTCCTCACTCGAATCCATGCGATGAGATTACCAAGAGGGAAGTGACTGTGAGATAAAAGATGGAACAGCCAACGAAAGGGTAGCATCCTACAAGTCAGATCTTGGAACGTCAGAAGTCTGAGAGTAGTAGGGTAGCCAAAAAACGGAAATTAAAAGATCAGTCTAGATATAGCGAGGGTCAGTGAAGGGAAATGGAAAGAAGACAGACGAATATAGGGTTATATCACCATCAGCAGAAAAGATTATAACGGGAGCAGAATTCACTGTGAACAGGAAAAATGGCAGAGAGTGAGTTAATGCAAACAATTCTGTGATAGGACTTTTCAGCAGAATCAACAGCAAACCAACGCCGACAACAATAGTCTGTGTATACGAGTACATACCGACGTCACAAGCAGGGGATAAAGTGATAGGGAAAGAGCACTATCTTGTCGAAGATATCCGGACACTTTTTCGTAGACAATGGGGGTGTGTCCGCCCTCTGCCATTATGACGGCTTGAACTCTGCTGGCAACACTTACAATGAGGTGTCTGAATCTCTGTGTAGAAACTGCAACCCATTCTTCCTCACAGCCCGAAACTGGAAAAAAAAAATGGTTCAAATGGCTCTAAGCACTATGGGCCTTAACATCTGAGGCCATCAGTCCCCTAGACTTAGAACTACTTAAACCTAACTAACCTAAGGACATCACACACATCCATGCCCGAGGCAGGATTCGAACCTGCGACCGTAGCAGCAGCGCGGTCCCGGACTGAAGCGCCTAGAACCGTTCGGCCAGAAACCGGAAAAGGTAATGATTTTTGACAATGGCGTATGGAGCGATGTCGGCATTCTGTCTCATCCCAAACGTGTTCCATTGGGTTCAGTTCCGACTCTGGGTAGGCGACTTCATTTCAGTAATGTTATTGTCTACGATAATGATCGAAGCAGACGAAATGAATCAAAATTTGTGCTGCGGCCGGGACTCGAACGCGGGTCTTTTTGCTTGTTAGGCAGAAGTGCTAACCCTTACACCACTGCAGTACGACGGTCAACAGTGCTGCACGAACTACATACGGTGAGTGCCCTCCCCAGCACAAACTTCAGTTCATTTTCCTCTTACATATTGTCCACAAACAACTGCCTCACATATGCTGTTTTACGACAGGTTGTATTGTCATGCAGATGCAAATAATCACCGTCTCGGAACTACTGCTCTACTGTACGCTGTGCACGACACTGTAAAATATGTTAACATCCTTCCGCATTTAGCGTTTGTTAATCGCAAAATGTGATCGAATTCTAATCACGAAAAACATCCCCAACGTGACACCACCTCCTCTGTTTTTCACTTTTGGTACTACACATGGTGGCTGATAACGTACTGTAGGTATTTTTCAAACTCCATGCTCCATGGGTTTGCCACATCGTATGGCGTGATTCATTATTCCAAAGCAGTAGTTTTCGGTCATCCACTGTCCAGCTGCGTCGCTCTTTCCATCACCTCAAGCGTCATTTAGTACTGACTACAGAAATGTGGCTTTTGAGGAACTCACGAGTAATTCCTTCGGCTGATTTCATTCGACTTTTTACAGCTACCATTCACAATGCTCGATGGTTCAAATGGCTCTGAGCACTATGGGACTTAACATCTGTGGTCATCAGTCCCCTAGACTTAGAACTACTTAAACCTAACTAACCTAAGGACATCACACATCCATGCCTGAGGCAGGATTCGAACCCTGTCCACCACTACCTGAGGTCTGCCTCGTCTTAATCGCATCAACTGCCGACCTGCACAGCTTTAGAATGGTTGAAAGGTCTCCGAAGTCTTCAGCTATCCTGACCGACTCATTCTGCTGTTAACTGCTTCTCTACTGACAATGCAGTACTTTCCTCCTCCTTTTACACTGGCGCATCCGCTTCTCGAGACATCTATTTGTCAGTTCTATGTAACATACTTTTGGTCTGACAGTGTAACCGAGCGAGGTGGTGCAGTGGTTAGCACACTGGACTCCAATTCGTGTGATCGAGCGGTTCAAATCCGCGTCCGCCCGTCCTGATTTAGGTTTCCCGTGATTTCCCTAAATCGCTTCAGTCAAATCCGGGATGGTTCCTTTGAAAGGGCACGACCGACTTGCTTCCCTAATCCGTTGGGACCGATGACCTCCCTGTTTGGTTCCCTCACTCAAATCAACCAACTAACCAACTAGTTAGCGTATATGAGGAAAGAAGATGATAATATAATAATCATCCGGAAGACTGAATGTGGAACGTAGTGGGGTACTTCAGCATTGATGAAATGCGTTTGAAGTTTTCTAAGGCTGTAGATACTGTGATAAAGATAACCATAATAGTCTATACATTTGAAGTGGAATGGATATCACTGAAATGGTTAATCACGGAAGTTGGACAGATGAATATAGGTGCAAGGTAGGTAACTGCGAAGGAACCTTAAGTAACAGAGAAATTTTTCAATTGATTGACAAAAATGTTCAGGGAAAACCGGGAACACAGCAAGGTGAGTCACCGAAGAGCGTAAGAAAGTCAAGGCGGGATGGCTGTAAGAACTCGAAAAAGAATGGTCGTTTTCAACATTTAGGAAAGTCGAAATAATCTTTGTGAAATCAAAAGCAAAGGCCTCTACCTGAAGATAACAAAAGGAAGTGCATTGATAAACGCAGAGGAAAAAGCGGGTAGGTGGAAAGAGAACACCGATGGCCTCTACGAGGAGGAGAACTGTCTGATGACGTGATAGAAGAAGAAATGGTGTGAATATGGAAGGCATAGGGGAACCAGTATTATAGTCAGACGTTAATACAGATATGGATAACTTGCGATTAGATTAGATGGAATTTATAAAATCTACGACCTATGAGTCTGGAGACTTCAGAAAAGATATCGTCGACACAATCCCAAAGATAAAAAAGAGCAAATAAGTGTGAGAACAATAGCA
Organism: Schistocerca americana; assembly: GCF_021461395.2. Lineage (NCBI taxonomy): Eukaryota > Metazoa > Arthropoda > Insecta > Orthoptera > Acrididae > Schistocerca > Schistocerca americana. The sequence goes on from NC_060119.1 coordinate 223,744,002, forward strand.
CAATCACCTTAGCATTTCATTTATCCAAGTATTTGACAAGAATGACACAGAGAAGAACAGAATAAAAGGACTGACGACTGTTAGATGACCATTAGTGCGGTTTTACGAAAGGTGAATGCCTCAGAGAGGTAGTTCTTACGTTGCGCTTGATGTGGAAGAAGATTTTAAAAATCAAGACATTGATAGGATCTGTCAAATTAGAAAAAGCGTTCGATAGTGTAAAATGGTTTCAGATGATCGAAATTTTCAGGATAGTAGGTGTAAGCTATAGGGAAGGATAGGTAATATACAATAACTCTAAGAAGCAAGAGGAAAAAATAAGAACGGAATATCAAGCATTACGAAGTTCTCGGATTAAGGAAACTATAAGAGAGGGATGCAGTCTTTCGACTACTTGAATCTATACAGCGAAGAGTCAATTATGAAATTAAAATAAGGGTTCAGTAGTGAGAATGAACTTCCAAGGTGGAAAGGTATCAATGATAAGATTCGCTGATGAAATTGTTATCTTCAATGGAAGTGAATATGATGAAAGAAGCTTACTGTGGACTGGGGATAAATCGAAGAAAAACGAAAATAATGAAGAGTAGCAGAAATGAGATGGGTAAAGGGGATTCCTGGACAAAAGAAGTCTACTAGTGTCGTACAATGGTCATAATTTGAGGAAGAAATTGATAAGTATACACGTTCGGAACACATCACATGGTAGTGAATCGTGGGCTGTGGGAAATCCGGGAAAGAAAAGAATCGAAAAGTACGAGATGTGGCGCTGTGGAAAGATGTTGAAAATTAGGTAAAATGATAAGAAATGAGGATGTTTTCTGCAGAATCGGCGAGGAGAGAAGTGTCTGCAAAATATTGACAAGAGAAGATAGGACATGTGTTAAAGCAATAAGGAATAACTTCCGCCGGCCGCAGGTTCGAATCCTGCCTCGGGCATGGATGTGTGTGGTGTCCATAGGTTAGTTAGGTTTAAGTAGTTCTAAGTTCTAGGGGACTGATGACCTCAGATGTTAAGTCCTATAGTGCTCAGTGCCATTTGAACCATTTGAATAACTTCCTGGTGCTTGAGGGAACTATGGAGTGTAAAAAACTGTGTGGGAAGACAAAGAATGGTATATATCCAACAATAATGAGGACGCAGAGTGCTAATTCTACTCTTTGATTGAGATATAGGCACCCTACAGGAATTTGTGGTGGGTCGCATCAGACCAGTCAGACAGGTGGTGGGTGCTTTCCTTTTGTCTTCCCTCATTTCATGTGGATTCACTTCCTGGAAGATCGCGTTAGACAATGTTCCTTAATGCCATACATGTTCCCGCCTCTCACCATATGAGAATACGTCCAGCACTGGCGAACATGATCGTTTTGGTGGTCCAGGTGTTATGATGAGGGGAGGCACAATGTTGCATTGGCGTTTTGACCGCCATATCTTTCAAAACGGTACACTCACTGGGCAATGTTATTGTGACGCTGTACTCCTTCCCCATCTGCCGCTTTTCAGGAAGTGCATTTGGCCTGGCTTCATTCTTATGGCTGACAATTCGCGACCGCAACAAACTGCGAAGGTGGAACACGTTGCAAAACATGCATTGACGTCTGTAGTGATCACTATGTCCCACCTTTCGTAACGCCCAGGGGACCATCATGAATCGCGACGACTTCGATGTAATTATTATATTTGAATATAAGTGTCATTAATGTTCGTCTGGTCGTGTATTTTTTGTTACCTTCTGTTCTATACTGTTGCAATTCTTTCTACGTGATGATGATGGTGATGAGATCCCATATTCCGCTAATCGTAGGGGGACCTTGCGGGAGACCCGCCCCGTCGACTAGGCAAGTTCCTAGATGAGGTGGTTTACCATTGCCTTCCTCCGACCGTAATGGGGATGAATGATGATGACGAAGAGGACATAACAACACCCAGTCATCTAGAGCAGGGAGAATCTCCGACGCCGCCGGGAATCGAACCTGGGATCCCGTGCGCGGGAAGCGAGAGCGCCACCTCAAGACCACGAGCCGAGGACTCTTTCTACGTATGGTCCAAATTTCATCGAACTGTGTTACTTGACAGTGACCATGTGAAAGCTAGTTTCGTTGTAAGTTTTGCACACCGGTATACGGAAAACTATAAATACACTACTGGCCATTAAAATTGCTGCACCACGAAGATGACATTCTACAGACGCGAAATTTAACCTACAGGAAGAAGACGCTGTGATATACAAATGATTAGCTTTCCAGAGCATTCACACAAGGTTGGCGCCGGTGGCGACACCTACAACGTGCTGACATGAGGAAAGTTTCCAACCGGTTTCTCATACAGAAACAGCAGTTGACCTGCGTTGCCTGGTGAAACGTTGTTGTGATGCCTCGTGTAAGGAGGAGAAATGCGTACCATCACGTTTGCGACTTTGATAAAGGTCGAATAGTAGCCTATCGCGATTGCGGTTCATCGTATCGCGACATTGCTGCTCTCGTTGGTCGAGATCCAATGACTGTTAGCAGAATATGGAATCGGTGGGTTCAGGAGGTTAATACGGAACGTCGTGCTGGATCCCAACGGCCTCGTATCACTAGCAGTCGAGATGACAGGCATCTTATCTTCATGGCTGTGACGGATCGTGCAGCCACGTCTCGATCCCTGAGTCGACAGATGGGGACGTTTGCAAGACAACAACCATCTGCACGACCAGTTCGACGACGTTTGCAGCAGCATGGACTATCAGCCCGGAGACCATGGCTGCGATTACCATTGACGCTGCACCACAGACAGGAGCGCCTGCGATGGTGTACTCAACGACGAACGTGGGTGCACGAATGGCAAAACGTCATTTTTTCGGATGCATCCAGGTTCTGTTTGCGGCATCATGATGGTCTCATCCATGTTTGGCGACATCGCGGTGAACGCACATTGAAAGCGTGTATTCGACATCGCCATACTGGCGTGTCACCCGGCGTGATGGTATGGGGTGCCATTGGTTGTACGTCTCGGTCACCTCTTGACGGAACTCTGAACAGTGGACGATACATTTCAGATGTGTTACGACCCGTGGCTCTACCCTTGCTTCCATCCCTGCGAAACCCTACATTTCAGCAGGATAATGCACGACCACATGTTGCAGGTCCTGTGCGAGCCTTTCAGGATACAGAAAATGTTCGACTGCTGTCTTGGCCAGCACATTCTCCAAATCTCTCACCAATTGGAAACGTCTGGTCAATGGTGGCCGAGCAACTGTCTCGTTACAATACGCCAGTCACTACTCTTGTTGAACTGTGGTATCGTGTTGAAGGTGCATGGGCAGCTGTACCTGTACACGCCATCCAAGGTCTGTTTCACTCAATGCCCAGGCGTATCAAGGCTGTTTTTATGGCCAGAGGTGGTTGTTCAGGGTACTGATTTCTCAGGATCTATGCACCCAAATTGCGTGAAAATGTAATTATATGTCAGTTACAGTATAATATATTTGTCCAATGAATACCAGTTCATCATCTGCATTTCTTCTTGGTGTAGCAATTTTAATGGCCCGTAGTGTACGTTTACTGCAAAATATTTTGGGAAGGGATTCATGATCTCATGATACACCGCCCCCTACGCCCCCGCTTGCATCTGCATCAGAATTTCGTTTGTTCCAAGGCTTTTGGAGCCAGCTTCAGTTCCTTGAACATACTTACGTGTGAATACATTTATTTCTTTAGCGGTTACTCTTTACACCACATCTTACGTTTTTCCTCCGTTTGTACATACTCTCTAATTACACATTTGAAGTAAGTATTACGAGCTCGTCTTCGTCGCTGGGAACACGACGTCAGACGATCTCGCCTGCTTCCCGCTTTAGGCTCACCTGAACGTGAGCGGTGTTTTCACTCCATTCGGCCGCCTGTCTTCCAGCGGAGTGTTCAGGCCTTAACTGAGGGGCCTGTTACAAGGTGTACGGTGGCCTTAAGGCTTACGAGAGCCGCCTTTTTAAATACGAGGTGCGTTCAACAACTAATGCGACACTTTTTTTCTCGGGCAGTCTCGGTTGAAAAAATGCGGTATTTGCTGTGGGAAACAAATGTTGCATTGCATTCTCACACCGATGAGCCAAAATATTACTACCACCTGTTTCATAGCGTGTTGTTCCATTTTTCAAAGACAGAACAACAGAGATTCTGCTTGGCATGGATTTTACAAGTCCTTGAACGGATTCCAGAAGTATGTGGCACCAGATGTCTATAGAAAGGTCCAGCAATTTCCGAAAATTATGGGACGGTTGTTAACGGGTACGCAGCTGGCCCCCAAATGTGTTCAGGTGAGTACAGGCCAGGCACAATTGGTGGCCAAGTCATCAATGTGAGTTCACTATAATGCCTCTCAAACCACTGTAGCACTGTTTTCGCCTTGCAACACGGATAGTTATCCTGCTCGAAGATGTCATTCCCATAGGGGGAGACTTCAGGCATGAAGTGATGTACATGGTCCGAACTAGCGTTCACGTAGTTCATTGCTGTCATGATGGCTTCGATTACCACCACAGACCCCATGGAAGCCCAATTCAATGTAGCTCATAGCACAATTCTGCCCTCACCGGCCTGCATCTGTGGCGAGGTGCATGTTTCGTGCAGCGATCTGCCCGGATGACGGTGTGTAAGGATCCAACCAGCGACCTGGTGTCACAATAAATTCAGTCGACAGGCGACGCGTTTCCATGTATCCACGGTGAAAACTCAGTGATGCGGTGCCCACTGCACTCATAGCTGACGATGTCGTTTGCTCAACACAGGAACACGTAAGGGTAGCGTGATGTGGAGCTCCTTGTTCAACAATGGCCTTTGAAAGGTGTGCTCCGAATTACTTGTACCTGCACCAGCATTGGAAAATGGAAATGAGCGTTTGGCCTCATTGGCCGGGAGGCCCCTTACGGAGCAGGTAAAGCCGCCTTGGTGTAGGTCTTATTACATTCGATGCCACATTGAGCGACCTGCGCGGAGAAAATCCCCGATCCAGCCGGGAATCGAACCCGGGCCCCTTAGGACGGCAGTCCGTCACGCTGACCACTCAGCTATCGGGGCGGACAGCAGCATTGTACTCTGTCGTAAGATCTGCCACAGCTCGCTGCCCATTCTCGATTGCACAGTGGGGAATCCTCCGACCTCTACGTTTTGTGATGAGAGGTGGTTGTCCAGTACTATACGGCCTATTCGTTATTTCACCAGCCTTCAACCACATTCCTTAGGTGCTCAAAACAGTAGTACGCCAAGAGGCGAGCAGTCTCGCCATTTCAGAGATTTTAGTTTCCAGCCGCACCCATATCTTCGCTATAATGACTGCTCATATGTCTCTCTTCTGTCTACATTCTTTCCTTACTGCGTCACGTGCCCACAATACCATCAGGAAGGTTTCGAACCCGCATTGGGCAGCTCATAACGTTTGGCTCATCAGTACACAACACTTCTCGTAGTATATAAAAAGATGAGAACCTGGCAATGATAGACATGTCATCTTTTTTAATCTATCAGTTCTTGACTTAAAGTATAAAAATTATCTTTGTTGACAATTCTCACAAAGTTACACATGGATTTACAAAATTCATTAGGACAGCATTTAAAATAAGTATGACTAAACGTACATTGGATTAGAGCTACACACAGGAATAGAATTTCTTGTTATCTGAATGAAAGCACCAAGGTTCTTCTTCTATGTAGGGGTTGCAGTATTGTAATAAAAGGTTGAGTAATTGATCTGAGTTGTGTTCATCGAATAATGAAAGTGGGGATTTCTAAAATTTCTGTCTGAGTGAACTCTGTATCGTTTCCCTCTAGGTGTTGGACCTCTACATCTGTTGTGAAATTGTTGTTTTCATTTAAGCAATGTTCAGCAAAGGATTAATCTGATTTCTTCTCTCTCCAACTTCTATGGTGTTCTCTGGGCTTAGTGCAGATTGACTCATCGCCCAGTCTGTCCAATACAGCAGAACTGACACTCTTGGCAGATAATCTTATAAACACTTTTGATGATGGCTGGTTGTTTATCTTTTGAACTGAAGTGGCGGCTTCCTGCTGTCTGCGGGGCATATAAAAGCACGGAGAAACCCTTTGCTTTAAAAATGTTGCTTATCCTATTTGAAGTTTTATCTACAAAAGGTAAACTTCGTGATTTCCTTAGCAATCTATCTATGTTGTTCACTAGCTGCAGTAGGGGGAGCTGGCTTGCTCCTTCAGCTTTTTTATGAGAATTTTATCAATAAAGTTAAAATCAAATTCAGTATTTATGGTTTAATTTTTATTGTACTGAGTTCCTGGTCATAGTCTTCTTGGAATATGGAGATATGAATGAGACGGTGGATGCTGTGATGGAATGCAGCATGTTTGTAGGCTGTAGGATTGCAGAGGAAGCTGGGATGAATGTGCCAGTAAAGGACTCTTTTCGGTAAACCAGAAATTTATGGTTTCCATTTTTTATTTGTAAACTGATGTCTACGAAATTAATGCTGGAAATCCTTAACTCCATACTGGTCTTTATGTTAGCATGCAATTGATTCATACTCTCCACAAGCTTGTGGAGTTGTGTAGAGAAAACCTTTCCACACACAGAGAATATCATCAACATGTCTGTACCAATACAATAACTCTTTTGGCAAAAAAATGGTTCAAATGGCTCTAAGCACTATGGGGCTTAACAGCTGAGGTCATCAGTTCCCTAGAACTTAGGACTACTTAAATCTAACTAACCTAAGGTCATCACACAAATCCATGCCCGAGGCAGGATTCGAACCTGCGACCGTAGCGGTCGCGTGGTTCCAGACTGAAGCGCCTAGAACCGCTTGGCCATAGCGGCCGGCGAAATGTTTTAACAATTCGATAACATTGGTATGATGCACCCTCCGCTATACATTGTGCAATGACTCACGTGGGTATGTGTGTAGAGGTAAATTTTGCAATCTGAGTCACTGGGAATAATTTTTCTTAGAAACAAAATGTTCGCCGACGGTAGGCGTCGTTTCTTATTGGTTATGACACTGATAGGCTGCATGGCATACGCACTTCGTGAAAAGAGTAAGACCAGCAAAGTTAAAGTTAATTATTCCTTCTAGAGATAGTCGTTCTTAAGGTTTTCATGTTGAAAATCACTCTGTAAATTAACAGTGGTAGATAGTATGCTGCACGCATGTTTGGTGTACCCTGTCGCTGTGAAGCATGAGTGAAAAAGTTGTTCCCCATGACGTGATCTATCACGCCTAGACATTTGATGCAAAGACTTTGAACCGCCCTACATATAACAAGAATATAAGCTGACGCTACTGAGATAAAAATTTCCTCCTTGTCATCATTCATACATCGGAGATACAGGTTCAGCTACTATTTCTGTAAATGTAGTTGGGTGTTAACATTTAGTGTATCAAAAAGTGACTGGGAAAACTACTTCAAATCTGGGTATATCTTAATATTCAATACATCGTCCATATAACGACGCAGCACGTAATAAAACCTCCTCTAGTCTATATCTACTCTCATGCTCATAAATTAAGGATAATGCTGGTACATGGTGAAACAATGCTCTCGTGGGTGGTTTGCGGGTTTAAATCACCTCGGGGTATGACCATGCGGTGCATTTGACCTGCGGTCGTCGCACGGTGGCGCTGGCAGCAGTTCACTTACGTAGAGGTGTGTTGGTGTATGTCAGAGTACGGTACAGCGAGTAAGTGTGCAGTCGTTTTCAGGCGTGCTAATGGTGACTGTGTGTTGAAAATGGCTCACAGAACACATATTGATGACGTTATGAGGGGTAGAATACTAGGGCGACTGGAGGCTGGTCAAACACAGCAGGTCGTAGCACGGGCACTCCGTGTGCCACAGAGTGTGATTTCAAGATTATGGCAACGATTCCAGCAGACAGGAAACGTGTCCAGGCGCTACAGTACGGGACGTCCACAGTGTACAACACCACAAGAAGACCGATATCTCACCATCAGTGCCCACAGACGGCCACGGAGTACTGCAGGTAGCCTTGCTCGGGACCTTACCGCAGCCACTGGAACAGTTGTCTCCAGACACACAGTCTACAGACGACTGAACAGACACGGATTATTCGCCCGGAGACCTGCAACGTGCATTCCACTTACCTCTGGTCACAGGAGAGCCCGTAAAGCCCGGTGTCAAGAACACAGTACATGGTCATTGGAACAGTGGTCCCAGGTTATATTCACGGACGAGTCCAGGTATAGTCTGAACAGTAATTCTCGCCGGGTTTTCATCTGGCGTGAACCGCGAACAAGATACTAACCTCTTAATATCCTTCAAAGGGAGCTGTAGGGAGGTCGTGGTTTGATGTTGTGGGGTGAGCTTATGATTGGCGCACGTACACCCCTGCATGTCTTTGACAGAGGAACTGTAACAGGTCAGGTGTATCGGGACGTCATTTTGCACCAGTATGTCCACCTTTTCAGGGGTGCAGTGGGTCCCACCTTCCTCCTGATAGATGATAACGCACGGCCCCATCAAGCTGCCATCGTGGAGGAATACCTTGAAACAGAAGATATCAGGCGAATGGAGTGGCCTGCCTGTTCTCCAGACCTAAACCCCATCGAGTACGTCTGGGATGCTCTCGGTCGACGTTTCGCTGCACGTCTTCAAACCACTACGACACATCAGGAGCTCCGATAGGCACTGGTGCAAGAATGGGAGGCTATACCCCAGCAGCTGCTCGACCACCTGATCCAGAGTATGCCAACCCGTTGTGCGGCCTGTGTACGTGTGCATGGTGATCATATCCCATAGTGATGTCGGGGTACATGCGCAGGAAACAATGGCGTTTTGAAGCACATGTGTTTCGGGACGGTTTTCTCAACTTATCACCAATACCGTGGACTTACAGATCTGTGTCGTGTGTGTTCCCTATGTGCCTATGCTATTAGCGGCAGTTTTGTGTAGTGCCACGTTGTGTGGCACCACATTCTGCAATTATCCTTAATTTATGAGCACGAGTGTAGACCGCAACCGCCTCTCAGGTTTAACATTTTCCTCAGGTACTTAATGCGAAAAAAATAACGAAAAAAATTAGTACTTACTCCTGTCTTCAGGACCTTTCGAATGCTATTAAACTTCTAGCATTCTATTTAAAAACGTGTAATTGCTTCAGTATCTCGATTGGTACAAGAGTTAATAACATCGACTATGCTACAAAATTATACAATAATGTTACGTAGACCTCTGCCTATGATGTTTTACCGAAATTTCGTTTCGATAAGCGACAGCCAAATGAAAAGGACTCGCTGGAAAAAAAGAAAGCAAATCTTTCATTATTTCAAAAGTAATCTTCATAAATGTTTATTCATTTATGCCACTGCGAGGCAAGATGGTCAGTGCGTTTAAGGAAAAATGTTTCCGTCTGCTTGCGGAAGCATGATTGTTCTCAGGCGTACGCCTCTGCGTCCGAAGCAAATCTCATAACATGTAGACAGTCGCGCTGTAGTTTAGTTACATGTGTTGCTGAATTTTCAAAGCTCGTTCAACATCACTGCATTGGCATCATTTGGCAGAAATATGTGCCTTGGAATTAGGAACCTTAGAGAAACTGAAGAGCTAAGAGATGGCTGATTTTCCATAACAACCTTCCACATCAAGGTTATTCTGATGTTTTGTCCACCGGATGAATCTGCTCACAAAATAAGCTGTTTTCTTACACATTGCTCTCAATAAACTTCTCGAGACACGAGCCTACTTCTTGAGCACCGAGACCTGCGGCGCTTTTGACTCAAACAAAGCAAACCCCTTTTCCATTTGTACCACAGTGAACTAGACAGTTATAAACCCACAACAGTCTTTTATAAAAATGCTATATTGTTTGGGATTTTCGGCAACAGCAATGTCTTCTCAAGATCGAACAAGACTGTTTCAAATCCTTCAACTTCTTTCGCCACTTTGCATATCTTAAGCAATTCTGGTTCATTTCTCGATTCCTCTTCAACTGTATCCTTTCCCAGGTTTACGATTGATATTGTTTGAGACTGTACGACACTAGAAGCAATAAAACAGTGTTTTATTGCAGTCAGTGATGTCACTTGAATGGTTTGGACAGCTATTGCAGAACAAATGGCTTTTGATTCACTTTTGCTAAAATGGAAGTACAGAGTGGAGAAATTGCCGTTAGATGGTAGCACATTGGAGATGTTGCTTGGATCTTTTTTGTAAATTAGAATACATTTATCCGGAACTTGTACGTTGTGGGTGTACATACACTGATTTTTCTGTAGTTATTTACGAGTCAACTGGGTCTAATCTTATAGTTGAAAGGTAACCCTGGTGGTATTATATAATGATTGTGAATGTAGGCAAAATGTAGTGTACTAACAACATTTATTTCCCCAAAACAGACATAAATTATGCTAAACGAATTATTGATTGAACACCGTAAACAACTGACAGGTGATTTAAGACTACACTGGACAAGGATCCTGGACGGCAGATACAGTTTAACTAGTGGGGTGAGTCAAGTACTTTGGCCCTAAAAATGTGGATAACACAATCTGACGCTGAGCAGACTTTGATTGATCAAATCTACTGTTCTCTACATAGGTGCAGCTGAGAGCAAGTGGCGATTGAGATCTGTACGCCCTGACAATGCCAGAGCGGCAGTATGTTACCCTGTTTGCTTCGTGCGGCGATGTAACTTGCAGCTGACGAGATGTGTGCGGCGGAGGTGGCACCTGTGAATTGATCACGGCTACGAAAGATGCAAAAATCTGACGGTCTAGCGATCAGGCAGACGGATCGCAATTTACTCTCTACCAGAGCCCAGAAATCACGGTAGATTTCAGTGTGTGGCACACCCGTTCGCTAGTCGTACCAAGGACCAATTTGGCTCACTTATACGACAGAGCGCACAAGGATACCAAACAAGGCTGGTAAACGAAAAGCGAATAAGTGTGCCCTCGGCAAACGAGTAGTGTGAGACGTTTGAAGTCACGCTGTCGGTACAGTAAGAACTTCACCACAGGCTCCTCAGTCTAACTACTCGCGCCAAGTGCAAAGGCCCAGGCATATTGACGGACGACTCGATTCTGTTGCAGGTTAATGCCTGCCGACATGTTGCCGAGGTTGTTTCGACTGCACTGCAGACGTATCGCTGAGAAACCCTGACACATCCTCCGTACAGTCCCCATCTCTGCCAATGCGATTTCCATATATTTGGAGCCCACATTCGTGGCCGTCGATTTGCTTCGGATGAAGAGGAGCACGCCTGGGTACAATCACGGTTCTGCGGGCAAACGCAAACAGTTTTCCACGGAGAGACTGAGCGTCTTGCCTCACAGTGGGATAAATGTGTTAACAGATATGGTGATTACTTCTGAGGTAATAAACAGTTTCTTTTCTTCCATCTGTCTCGTTTTAATTTGATTGCCCCCTCGTACACCGTATACTGCTTAGGAAACAGAAAGGATATTACGCCTTGCACGACTCACCCTGTAGGGCAAAATAGATGTAAATACGCTCCTGGAAATGGAAAAAAGAACACATTGACACCGGTGTGTCAGACCCACCATACTTGCTCCGGACACTGCGAGAGGGCTGTACAAGCAATGATCACACGCACGGCACAGCGGACACACCAGGAACCGCGGTGTTGGCCGTCGAATGGCGCTAGCTGCGCAGCATTTGTGCACCGCCGCCGTCAGTGTCAGCCAGTTTGCCGTGGCATACGGAGCTCCATCGCAGTCTTTAACACTGGTAGCATGCCGCGACAGCGTGGACGTGAACCGTATGTGTGCAGTTGACGGACTTTGAGCGAGGGCGTATAGTGGGCATGCGGGAGGCCGGGTGGACGTACCGCCGAATTGCTCAACACGTGGGGCGTGAGGTCTCCACAGTACATCGTTGTTGTCGCCAGTGGTCGGCGGAAGGTGCACATGCCCGTCGACCTGGGACCGGACCGCAGCGACGCACGGATGCACGCCAAGACCGTAGGATCCTACGCAGTGCCGTAGGGGACCGCACCGCCACTTCCCAGCAAATTAGGGACACTGTTGCTCCTGGGGTATCGGCGAGGACCATTCGCAACCGTCTCCATGAAGCTGGGCTACGGTCCCGCACACCGTTAGGCCGTCTTCCGCTCACGCCCCAACATCGTGCAGCCCGCCTCCAGTGGTGTCGCGACAGGCGTGAATGGAGGGACGAATGGAGACGTGTCGTCTTCAGCGATGAGAGTCGCTTCTGCCTTGGTGCCAATGATGGTCGTATGCGTGTTTGGCGCCGTGCAGGTGAGCGCCACAATCAGGACTGCATACGACCGAGGCACACAGGGCCAACACCCGGCATCATGGTGTGGGGAGCGATCTCCTACACTGGCCGTACACCACTGGTGATCGTCGAGGGGACACTGAATAGTGCACGGTACATCCAAACCGTCATCGAACCCATCGTTCTACCATTCCTAGACCGGCAAGGGAACTTGCTGTTCCAACAGGACAATGCACGTCCGCATGCATCCCGTGCCACCCAACGTGCTCTAGAAGGTGTAAGTCAATTACCCTGGCCAGCAAGATCTCCGGATCTGTCCCCCATTGAGCATGTTTGGGACTGGATGAAGCGTGGTCTCACGCGGTCTGCACGTCCAGCACGAACGCTGGTCCAACTGAGGCGCCAGGTGGAAATGGCATGGCAAGCCGTTCCACAGGACTACATCCAGCATCTCTACGATCGTCTCCATGGGAGAATAGCAGCCTGCATTACTGCGAAAGGTGGATATACACTGTACTAGTGCCGACATTGTGCATGCTCTGTTGCCTGTGTCTATGTGCCTGTGGTTCTGTCAGTGTGATCATGTGATGTATCTGACCCCAGGAATGTGTCAATAAAGTTTCCCCTTCCTGGGACAATGAATTCACGGTGTTCTTATTTCAATTTCCAGGAGTGTATGAAGCAAAGATTGTAAAGGATTTTGAATATGAATTAGCGGAAGAGATGATTAGCCGAGCTTAACAGAGGCATTCGAAACAGTTCCGCACAGTCGTTTACTGACAAAATACGACTTCACCGGGTATTGGACCATGGGACCATGTCTATGACTGGATTCAGGACATTGTTGGAGGGGAAAACCAACATATCATTCCCGACGAAACAAAATCGACAGATGTAAAGATAATTTCAGGAGTATTCCAAGGAATTGCTATAGGAACTTTACAGCTTAGAGCATGTATTATACTGAGGAGAAAAGTCATGGGCTGCCTTTCGATCGGGGTAGTGCAGCAGCCCGACGTCCCTTGGACAAGTCCGCTGCGGAAATACTGAGCCATGTGTCTCTGTAGCCGTCCATAATTACGAAGGTCTTGCCGGTGCTAGATTTTGTGCACGAACTGCCCTCTCGATTATGTACCTTAAATGTTTGATGGAATTCGTGTCGGGCGATCTGGGTGGCCAAATGTTTCGCTCGAACTGTCCAAGACGTTCTTCAAACCAATCACAAACAATAGTGGACCGGTGACATGGCACATTATCATCCATAAAAATTCCATCGTTGTTTGGGAAAATGAAGTCCATGAACGGCTGCAAATGGTCTCAAAGTAGCAGAAAATAACCATTTCAGGTCAGTGATAGGTTCAGTAACCATGTGAACACAGCCCACACCACTCTGGAACGATCACCAGCTTGCACAGTGCGTTGTTGACAACTTGTGTCCGTGTTTCGTGGGACCTGCACCACACTCGAACCCCACCACCAGCTCTGAGCAACTGAGATCAGGGCTCATTTGACCCCGCCACGGTTTTTCAGTAGTCAAGGGTCCAACTGATATGGTCACGAGCAGATGACGTTGTGCAAAGACACTCCCGTCGGTCGTCTGCTGCCATAGCCCATTAACTCAAAATGTCACCGCCCTGTCGTAACGGATACGTTCATCGAACGTCCCAGATTTATTTTTGCGGTTATTTCACGCAGTATTGCTGGTTTGTTAGCACTGACAACTCTACGCATCGCCGCTGCCCTCGGTCGTTAAAGTGAAGACCGTCGGCCACTGCTTTGTCCGTGTTGAGAGGTAATGCCTGAAATCTGGAATTCCTGGCACACTCTTGACGTTTTGGATCTCGCAATATTGCATTCCCTAACGATTTACGTAATGGAAAGTCCCATGCGTTTAGCTCCAACTAGTATTACGCGTTCAGACTGTTAACTCCCGTGATGCTGCCGTAATCACGTCGGAAACCTTTTTACATGAATCATCGGAGTGCAAACGACAGCTCCTCCAATGCATTGCCCTTTAATACCTTGTGTACGTGATTCTATCGTTATCTGTAAATGTGCATGTCGCTATCCCATGACTCTTGTCACCTCAGTGTAATGATCTAGCGAATAACATTGGTGGCTCCTTGAGGCTATTCGTGGACTATGCTATTGTCTGCAAGAGGGCGTAACGCCATAAGAATGTTCGAAAATGCAGGAAGACCGGCAGATGATTGCTGCATTTACTAGCGGTTGAACCTAAACATATTGTGCATATGATAGCGAAGAAATCCACTACTGTTCGATTGGAATAACTGTCGACAAATCGCATGAAACAGTAACTACCGTAAAATACTTAGGGATAACTACGCGAAGCGACCTTGTTTTCGATCAGCCATGATAAAAAAGTTTATACTTTACTGCAATGTACAGACACATCTTACAAACTAAATGGATCAAGAAACAAATCTTTTCTCTCTCTATCATTAAGTACAGTACAATAAAAATTAGATTTTACCCTCTTCAAAGCACCAACCATTTGCCTTCACAACAATTCCACAAACTCATGAAATTCTGGAGATAATATTTTGTTGTGTTTTTCCAGATACTGCAATCCATCACGTCCGTAAATTATTCCACAGATCTTCAACATTAGATGACCTTGGTTTTATGAATCCCCGCCCCCTCCTCTCCTCTCCTCTTCTCTCCTCTCAAGTTTATCCCATAAGAGTTCAGTGGGATTTAAGACGCGTGACTGGCCAATTCATATTCTTTAATCACCCAATTTTTTCTTTTCTATGACATACGCTCTACACAATTTAGAAGCACTCTTGGGATCATTGTCTTGCTGCAGAGCAAACCCACCCCTTACCTGATTGAACTACATTGTTGATCTGTAGCCGGCCGCTGTGGCCGAGCGGTTCTAGGCGCTTCAGTCTGGAACCGCGCTACCGCCACGGTCGCAGGTTCGAATCCTGCCTCGGGCATGGATGTGTGTGATGTCCTTAGGTTAGTTAGGTTTAAGTGGTTCTAAGTCTAGGGGACTGATGAGCTCAGATGTTAAGTTCCATAGTGCTTAGAGCCATTTGAACCACTTTTTCTAGGGGACTGATGACTTCAGATGTTAAGTCCCATAGTGTTCAGAGACATTTGAACTATTTGTTGATCAGTATCCTGTGACATCCTTCCTTCTTCAATACCGGCCGCGGTGGTCTAGCGGCTCTAGGCGCTCAGTCCGGAACCGCGCGACTGCTACGGTCGCAGGTTCGAATCCTGCCTCGGGCATGGATGTGTGTGATGTCCTTAGGTTAGTTAGGTTTAAGTAGTTCTAAGTTCTAGGGGACTGATGACCACAGATGTTAAGTCCCATAGTGCTCAGAGCCATTTGAACCATCCTTCTTCAATGTTCCATTAATTCTCACTGGATCACCGATTTTATCATCAGGAAAACATCCCCGCACCATGACTGACCCTCCACTGTGCTTCACCAGTGACGTCACACATAAAATCTTCACATGTTGTCCACGAACTCGATGAACAATCGTTCCACCATGGCTTACAGCTATTTCAAGCTTAGATTCGTTCGTGAATAACACTTAGACCATTGCTGCAGGCTCCAGTTTTATGTTGCTATGCCCATTGCAAAGTTTTCACTTTATTTTGTTTGCACCATTTTAAACCTTAGTCACACAGTATTGCATTGTTGAGACGGAGACTGGAGCTGCTCGCACGCTGTTTACTTCGTTGCGAATTTCAGGTGCAGTACGAGTCCTCTGACGACCGCTCTTCACGTCTGTGAGCTGATCTTCCAGCGCGAACACCCAGTCTGATAAGCAACAGAGGCGCTTAGTCTTTATATGTTTATATACGGGGAGGATGATAGCGTGCAGAGCTAAAGCATCGACTGCACACAGACCAGCATAGCGTCACCATCATAGCGTCACGAAAAGGGGCTGACCGTGTGCTGGTGGAAAGGGAGCACAGTGCCACACCTCCAGGAAGACATGCGTTCAGCGCCCTCTGTCAGTGATGACTTAACCATCGCTGGTCGGCACAGTTCGGTCATAGACTTCGAGAGCATGAGTAGTGAGTAATAGGAAGACGTTAGTTAGCCTGCATGTGTGAGTAGTAATAGCAAGTAATGTAATTGCACGTAGCAGGCACAAGCAGTTATTGTACTGTATGGGACTGGTGACCTAGAAACGACGGGGAGGCTTCGTCCCCGCAGTAGCCCTCAGTGGTTCACAACCCCACAACAGGCTACAGCAGTCCACTCACCCCAGCGCTGCCCCACACCGAACACAGGTTTATTGTGCGGTTAGGCCTCCAGTGGACCCCTCCAGGGAACGTCTCACACCAGATGAGTGTAACTCCCGTGTTTGCGTGGTAATCATAGTGTACGCGTAGGTGGAGAAAGTGTCTGCGCAGCAATGGCCGACATAGTGTAACTGAGGCGGAATAAGGGGAACCAGCCCGCATACGCCGAGGCAGACGGAAAAACCGCCTTAAAAACCATCTACATCTACATCCATAACCCGCAAGCCACCTAACGGTGTGTGGCGGAGGGTACTTTGAGTACTTCTATCGGTTCTTCCTTCTATTCCAGTCTCGTATTGTTCGTGGAAAGAAAGATTGTCGGTATGCCTCTGTGTGGACTGTAATCTCTCTGATTTTATCCTCATGGTCTCTTCGCGAGATATACGTAGGAGGGAGCAATATACTGCTTGACTCCTCGGTGAAGGCATGTTTTCGAAACTTCAACAAAAGCCCGTACCGAGCTACTGAGCGTCTCTCCTGCAGAGTCTTCCTCTGGAGTTTATCTATCATCTCCGTAACGCTTTCGCGATTACTAAATGGTCCTGTAGCGAAGCGCGCTGCTCTCCGTTGGATCTCTCTTCTATCAAACGTAACTGGTACGGATCACACACTGGTGAGCAATATTCAAGCAGTGGGCGAACAAGTGTACTGTAACCTACTTCCTTTGTTTTCGGACTGCATTTTCTTAGGATTCTTCCAATGAATCTCAGTCTGACATCTGCTTTACCGTCGATCAACTTTATATGATCATTCCATTTTAAATCACTCCTAATGCCTACTCCCAGATAATTTATGGAATTAACTGCTTCCAGTTGCTGACCTGCTATATTGTAGCTACATAATAAAGGATCTTCCTTTCTATGTATTCGCAGCACATTACACTTGTCTACATTGAGATTCAATTGCCATTCCCTGCACCATGCGTCAATTCGCTGCAGATCCTCCTGCATTTCAGTTCAATTTTCCATTGTTACAACCTCTAGATATACCACAGCATCATTCGCAAAAAGCCTCAGTGAACTTCCGCTGTCATCCAGAAGGTCATTTATGTATATTGTGAATAGCAGCGGTCCTACGACACTCCCCTGCGGCACACCTGTAATCACTCTTACTTCTGAAGACTTCTCTCCATTGAGAATAACATGCTGCGTTCTGTTATCTAGGAACTCTTCAATCCAATCACACAATTGGTCTGGTAGTCCATATGCTCTTACTTTGTTCATTAGACGACTGTGGGGAACTGTATCGAACGCCTTGCGGAAGTCAAGAAAAAAATGGTTCAAATGGCTCTGAGCACTATGGGACTTAACATCTGTGGTCATCAGTCCCCTAGAACTTAGAACTACTTAAACCTAACCAACCTAAGGACATCACACACATCCATGCCCGAGGCAGGATTCGAACCTGCGACCGTAGCAGTCGCACGGTTCCGGACTGAGCGCCTAGAACCGCTAGACCACCGCGGCCGGCGGAAGTCAAGAAACACAGCATCTACTTGGGAACCCGTGTCTATGGCCCTCTGAGTCTCGTGGACGAACAGCGCGAGCTGGGTTTCACACGACCGTCTTTTTCGAAACCCATGCTGATTCCTGCAGAGTAGTACAGACTGGCCGGCACACCGGACCTCGACAGTAATCCGCTGGGCGGATTCGTGCCGGGGACCGGCACGTCTTCCCGCCCGGAAAGCAGTGCGTCAGACCGCACGGCTAACCGGGCGGGCCTCAAGGAGTTAAGTCTCTTTTCTTTTCAGAAATAAAGTGTTGTATTAATCAGCGTGTGATATGTACAGATAATTTTGAATTCCTGTCATCGGCCATCGCTACTTCTCTTCTTTCTTGTTTGTGTCCGTGCTGAATTCCACAGTAGCCGACACGACATATAGAATATTCGAAACGAAATCCCTGTATTAACCACAAATCCATAGTTGTGACACGCAATCGAAAACTTTTGACCTGTAGCGTAAAACAAACCGTATGAAAAGCAAATAGAGGGCTGAGATTCATTGGAAGAGTCTTGCTTAAATGCAATTAATCCAACACTTGTCCGACTGATTATTGAGCGTTGCTCATCATTCTGGGACTCTTACCAGGATGCATTAATAAAAGAGACAGAGAATATCCAACGAAGAGCGGCGCGTTTCGTCATTGGATCGTTCAGTCGGCGCAAGAGCGTTGCGGAGATGCTCAACCAATTGCAAAGGCCGACGCTACAAGAAAAGCCTTGTGTATCACATATACGTTACCTGTCGAAATTCCGAGCGCATAAGTTCCGGAATGAGTCCGACAACACATTACATCCTCCGAGATACGTCGCGCGAAATGATCACGACGAGAAAATCAGAGTTCATATGGAGTGTACCAACATTCGCGAACGGAACAGGGAAGGGAGCAAAGGCTAGTGGAACAAGAAGTATCAAGTGTGCAACTGGCTCTAAGCACTATGGGACTTAACATCTGAGATCATCAGTCCTGCCGGCCGCGGTGGCCGAGCGGTTCTAGGCGTTTCAGTCGGGAACCGCGACACTGCTACGGTCGCAGGTTCGAATCCTGCCTCGGGCATGGATGTGTGTGATGTCCTTAGGTTAGTTAGGTTTAAGTAGTTCTAAGTTCTAGGGGACTGATGACCTCAGATAAGTCCCATAGTGCTCAGAGCCATTTGAACCATTTTTTTCATCAGTCCTCTAGACATAGAAGTACTTAAACCTAACTAACCTAAGGACATCACACACATCCATGCTCAAGGCAGGATTCGAACCTGCGACCGTAGCAACAGCGCGGTTCCGGACTGAAGTTCCTAGAACCGCTCGGTCACAGCGGCCGGCCAAGAAGTGTCCTCCGCCACAAACCCAAGGTGTCTGCGGAGCTTACAAGTAGATGTAGATAATAGAAGGAGATAAAATAAACTTCCTAGACTACTTTAAGCACAAAGCGAATGTCAACAAGTGACTCCCTACGCGAAATCTTGAGATTGCTTCATTAATGCCGCTCCTTTTTAGCTTAACACGCGATCTGTACTTTTTAAGCAGCTGCGAAAATAGTTTGTTCCATGAGGAGTGTCCGTTCAACGTGAAATACACCGTCTGCGCAAACTGAGGTTTCTTGTGATCTTCACAGTACAGTTTGCATTTCATTTTTTGCACGGCGTGGAAGACGCCACTCCTTTTATTGTATATTTGTTTCTGGCGCAAAGTGATGAGACAAACGCAAAGCGTTTGTGAGCATTCGCGGATGAAGACTCTCCTCTTTTCTCTCGGGCTCTGTATTGCTCCAGGAACCCACAAAGCGTCTGTATCTTTTAAGGTCTTTTATCTGCTGTGTGGCATCGCAATATCCGAGCAGCCCATTGGCAAACACAGTAGCTTTTCTACGTATGGCCGACTTCACGGATGTTGACTATAGAATAATGATGTGTTTATTGGAATTAATGACGCCATTTGTACACTGCAGTAGGTCCAGTTTGCGTTTGTGGGCTAGTCGCACGATCACGACAATAACCGACATCCGCTTCTTGTCATTTTGACACTATAATTTGGTCCAACTAGTTGGTAGTGAGAGATTGTTATTAATGTATTCTGATATTGCCACGTGCTGTGCCGTGTACAGAATGGTGTAGCGGTTAGCTTCGCCTGCTATCAGCGGGTCGCCAGTTCAAACTCGACCACCCACAATTAACCTTTAGCATATTCAGTTCTAGAAGGTTGTCAAAATTTGTTTGTTAGTACTGCCTGTCCTTCCTCCTGCTTGACAATATCCCATACAGTTTAGATCTTATAATGCACGTTATTAATTTCTGTCAGGACATACACACTTATTGACGTTTTAATAACGTTCCATAAAATATTACAGCATTTTTATAGCATACGAGTAAAGTCGGATCTTGACTTATTCTGGCCTTTATACAAATTTATCCCTTTCTCTTACATGACATTTTAATTATGTTAGTTATCCATAAGTTACGTGCTTTTTTAACGGGTCTTCCAGATAATTTTTTAGGAAAGGAACTTCCAGATACTGGTACAAATTTAACATGGAATATATTGAATATGACATTAGCATCTATTTATATATATACCTTATCCTATGCCGGGTCATGATCAGATAGTGTATTAACAACTGGGTGCCGGCCGCTGTGGCCGAGCGGTTCTAGGCGCTTCAGTCAGGAACTGCGCAGCTGCTACTGTCACAGGTTCGAATCCTGCCTCGGGCATGGATGTGTGTGACGTCCTTAAGTTGGTTTGGTTTAAATAGTTCTAAGTCTAGGGGACTGATGAACCTCAGATGTTAAGTCCCATAGTGCTTAGAGCCAACAACTGGGTACACATTAATTGTCTCTCATCCTGAGTTCTGTCTGTCTGCTTCAGCTTTAGCGTCGTCTTGTACAACTTGTATTTCCAGCTTTCTTTTCAATAGTATCTGTTCTTTTCCTCATCACCTTCGTAATTAAAATACTTCAAAGGCTGTAACAAAAGAGAGAGTGTAAATCAAATACACTGAACAGCCAAAGAAACTTGTATACCTGCCCTATATCGTGTAGGGCCCCCACGAGCACGCAGAAGTGCCGCAACACGACGTGCCATGGACTTGACTAATGTCTGAAGTACTGCTGGAGGAAACTGACACCATGAATCATACAGGGCTGTCCATAAATCCTTAAGAGTACGAGGGGGTGGAGACCACTTGTGAACAGCACGTTGCTGAGCATCCCAGAAATGCTCAATAATGTTCATGTTGGGGAGTTCGGTGGCTAGCGGTAGTATTTAAACTCAGAGGAGTGTTCCTAGAGTCATTTTGTAGCAATTATGGACTTACGGGGTGTCACATTTTCCTCTTGGAATTGTCAAAGTCCGTCGGAGTGCACAATCGACGTGAATGGATGCAGGTGATCAGACAAGATGCTTGCTTACATGTCATCTGTCAGAGTAGCATCTAGACGTATCAGGGGTCCCATATGACTCCAACTGCACACGCCCCACACCATTACAGAGACTCCACCAACTTGAACAGTCCCCTGAGGACATGCAGGGTCCATAGATTCATGAGGTTTTCTCCATACCCGTACACGTCGATCAGCTCGATACAATTTGAAACGAGACTCGTCCGAGCAGGCAATATGTTTCCAGTCATCCACAGTTAAAAGTCAGTGTTGACGGGCCCAAACGACGCGTAAAGCTTTGTGTCGTGCAGTCATAAAGTGTACACGAGAGGGCCTTCGGATCCGAAAGCCCATATCGATGATATTTCGTTGAATGGTTCGCACGCTGACACTTGTTGATGGCTCGGCATTGAAAAGTGCAACAATTTGCGGAAGAGTTGTTCTGTCTCGTTGAACGATTCTCTTCAGTTGTCGTTGGTCTCGTTCTTGCAGGATCTTTTTCCGGCCGCAGCGATGTCGGAGATATAATGTTTTACCGAATTCCTGATATTCACGGTGCACTCGTGGGATGGTCGTATGGGAAAATCCCCACCTCATCACTACCTCGGAGATGCTGTACCCCATCGCTGCGCCGACTATAACACCACGTTCAAAGTCAATTAAATCTTGATAACGTCATTGCAGCAGCAGTAACCGATCGAACAACTGCACCGGATACTTGTTGTCTTATACAGGCGTTGCCGACCGCAGCGCCGTATTCTGCCTGTTTACAGAACTCTGTACTTGAATACGCATGCCTATACCTGGTTCTTTGGCGCTTTAGTGTAAAAATAAACAGAAGTATTCAATTTCTATTAGTTCAATATTTTTCAGTGACTGTTTTATCTTATAGCGTTATGCTTGTTGGAATATTGCATTAGGGAAATTTATATTGCATTTTTGAACTATACGCACATCCTGTACTAATTGTGGAACTCTGCTTGTAGGAATGTTTTGAAGTCGTAGTGTATTTCTTTGAGTGTATATTATTCAAAATAACAATTGAGCCGCATTCCTTTGGCATCAATATACGGCTACATATATAGTGTGGTGAGCAATTCAGTTCTATGTTATTAATGCCTATCTACTGTTAATTCCTGCAGTTCGACCTTAAATCCAATTCAATATTCCTACCAGTGTGTTGCAAGTGAATTTACTATCTATTATATCCTCAGTCCCACAATGTAGCAATTTAAGAGTGTTAAAAAAGTTTACAGATTTGACCCGCTCGTAAAGCTTAACACGTAGAGCACTAATCTGCAAAACAGGAGTGGTCTACACCCGGTCGAATTCCCCCCGTGGATTAACGATAGTTGGTGTGTTACATCGATCAGGCCAGCCTGAATCCATGTTTTAGGCCCAATCTGCGCCTACGAAATTACTAAATACGAAGTTGAAATATGATAACACAAAGAATAATGTTCACGTGAATCTCAGACAGATGCTTCACATGAGTTCCGTAACTTATGTTTCCTAACGACTTTGACGACACGAAGGGTATCTGGCCACAAAGTTAAGATAAACACTAAATAAATCTGCCAGCCGAGGAAAAGCAGCAGACTTGGTACGATGCAATAAAAACTATGAAACAGCGACATAAATTTATGGCTTTCATTTTGAGTTATTTGGGATTGCATTGTTTATTGCCTTAAACCACGAGTAGGATAGCTGTGTATATTTGACCGCAGGGAAACATCGGACGAAACATTACTTCCACTGATACGATAATGCCGCAACTGATTCGCAATAGATTATCAGTACCAGTTATGAGCAAGATAAGTGTGTTGTCATTTCCGGTATCATGTTACACATCCGGTGTCACGCTGCACACTTGGACGGCTTATATTCTACGTAACCTCCCACTCCTCTCTGCGCCTGGAAAACTATCAAATGGCTCTGAGCACTATGGGACTCAACTGCTGAGGTCATTAGTCCCCTAGAACTTAGAACTAGTTAAACCTAACTAACCTAAGGACATCACACACATCCATGCCCGAGGCAGGATTCGAACCTGCGACCGTAGCGGTCTTGCGGTTCCAGACTGCAGCGCCTTTAACCGCACGGCCACTTCGGCCGGCGGAAAACTATCACAAACTGATCAAGGTTGCACAGGGGAATCCGTCACACACCTTAGGCAACTGTACGAGTTATATTCGAGGTCATGTCGTAACTCAGTACCTACTGGTCATGTGATATAAAATTGGCGGGAAACCCTTCCCATCTTCCACTCTCTTTCAGCCAATGGAAGCAGAATAAAATGGCGGCAATCCGATGGACCAATAAGATTCAAGCCCTCCGTCCACGCCCCCCTCCTTTATCATCCTGTAAAACAGCCCAACTGCATAGGACTCTTCATTTGAGGCCAGAACATT
The DNA here is from genome assembly GCF_021461395.2 of Schistocerca americana. NCBI lineage: Eukaryota > Metazoa > Arthropoda > Insecta > Orthoptera > Acrididae > Schistocerca > Schistocerca americana. Next base: position 223,767,800 of record NC_060119.1, read on the forward strand.
ATGGGGAGACGTTCAGGTCAGTTCTAAAGCAATTGTTTTTAACAATAATTCCATAGGGGCAGTGTTTGAAAGTAATAACAATGATATGAAAAAGTAACTTTATGGTTTATTATTAACAATTTATTTTTTGCAATACTAATTTTTACAATCATTTTTTGTTGTTTAGCAGCAATTACATTTTTTATTTACAAAGCTATTTGTTTGTGATATATCTCACAGCGGTCTTTTTACATACAATTCGCAGTTATATTTAAACTTTGCTGTTGTATTCACACAGCCATTTTTTTCTTACACACACATTATATATATATTATTTGCAAAGATATTTTTTCGAATGTCTTATGACTATCAGATACATTTATTTAAACTGAAGCTAGTACAGGGAAGAGGAACATAAATACTATATTTTCCGTTTTCTTTCTCTACGGGGTTGTCAGAAACAGTGCGAAAAGCTTGTAAAAGTATTGCAGGGTAGGCTGTGTGAGAAAAAAATCGATACGTTGCACCATTTCTGGTTTAATTACCATTGACATTAGCCAAGCAGGTCGTTGCGTGCGCAAAATCAATCACTTGCACGCTCTAAAGTGAGGCACTGCACAAGCATCTGTGGGTCCGCGAGTTACCTATTGCTCAAATGCTCATTACCAGTTAAAATGTGCCTTTTTCGGAAGTGATTAACTTAAGCAAGTTGAGCAAAAGCTAAGTTTTTTTCGGTTTGTGGAAATCAAACGAAGAACACGTTCGGTAACAATGGCTCTAAGAGGCTGCTTGAGTTGGCACATACAGCGATCTGATTTGATAACTTCAGTGCTAATTAAATCGGAAACGTTGCAACGCATCGCTTTTTTAAACTTATTTCTCAGCGCAACCTATCCTGAAACATCCTTACAGGCTTTTCAGACTGTTTGTGATCACCCTGTATACACTTCTTACTCTTTTCTACAATATTTGCATTTTCGTTTTGAGTGATTTCATCATCATCTAATATATAGAGCATTAACATTTATTTCTGATGACTCTACATATATTAGCCAGCCAGAACTTTATGACCACCGACTTGCTATCGATATAAACCCGTCCAGGCGATAAAAAAATGGTTCAAATGGGTCTGAGCACTATGGGACTTAACTTCTTTGGTCATCAGTCCCCTAGAACTTAGAACTACTTAAACCTAACTAACCTAAGGACATCACACACATCCATGCCCGAGGCAGGATTCGAACCTGCGACCGTACCGGTCGCGCGGTTCCAGACTGTAGCGCCTAGAACCGCATGGCCACTGCGGCCGGCGTCCAGGCGATAGCAGCGGCACCTGACGAGGAATGACTGGTAGCCAGCACCACATGCATGGTGAATGCTGTATCAGTGAGCATGCCGTCCGCGTGTATAACGGGAAGGCGCGTTAAGTGTTTGACCGAGGGCACGAGCATTTCGGAAACTGCACGTCTTATCGGGTGTTTGAGGGTGAGTGTCTTCAACATGTGGCTAAACCAAGACGAAACCGCGTTCAGAAGTCCTGGAATTGGGCAGCCACCTCTCATTACAGATGTCGGACGTAGTAGGCTGGCCAGACTGGTAAAACAGGACAGGCGGCAAACTGTGGAGGGACTAACATCAGATTTTAATGCTGGGTAGAGTACAAGTGCATCTGAACTCAGTGCACGGAACATTTCAACGATGGGCCTCCGCAGCCGACGACCCATGCATAGACCTATGTCAATGTTAACACCACGACGTCATCAGCTACTACTGAAATGGGCATGTGACCATCGGCACTGGACGTTGGCGCAGTGTCAGAGCGTTGCAAAGTCTGATGAATCCCGACACCTTCTTCATCATACCGATGGGAGTGCGCGAATCCGTTGTCTTCCCGGGGAACAGCTCCTTGACACCTGTACTGTGGGATGGAGAAAATCTGGCCATTATTTTGGGGCGCGTGACTGCACAATATAACGCCAACGGCCTTGCCGCAGTGGTAACACCGGTTCCCGTCAGATCACCGAAGTTAAGCGCTGACGGGCTGGGCTGGATCTTGGATAGGTGCCAAGCTCTGTTGGCAAGCGGGGTGCACTCAGCCCTTGTGAAGCAAACTGAGGAGCTACTTGACTGAGAAGTAGCGGCTCCAGTCTCGTGAACAGACATTCGGCTGGGAGAGCGGTGTGCTGACCACATGCCCCTCCATATCCGCATCCAGTGACGCCTGCAGGCTGAGGATGACACGGCGGCCGGTCGGTAGAATTGGGCCTTTATGGCCTGTTCGGGTGGAGTTTTTTTTTTGCACACTATAACCCTCTTTGTTCCTAGCGTTATCAACAACTTTGGGATGGAATGATTTCACTGGACTAAGCGCTCCAGACATAGCAGGAGGTCACTGTACTCTTCTTGCAAATGGGTGGGATATTCCAGTTGTACTTCCAGGACATACACTTCACCAGCGCCCGCAGCCACTTAATGGATCTTTTTCTCGACTGAGGCGATTTCTCCTTTATATATCAATCGAAATCCTCCAAACGATAGAGTTTATGGTATGTATACCACTAGAGGTTTTTTTCATCCAAGCAAAGGATGTAACTTATTTGTATGCAGTGGTGAAACCCGCAGCGATTCCCGCGACCGAAGAAAGGAAACATGTCACAAGTCAACAGTCAGACGCCGGCGTATGTTCCTCTTAACACTGAAAGTCCCAGCGTGGAGTAATAGAAGACGGGATTCAGATAGTATGCGCCCAAGCATACACTCTGGAACTTCTCGAAAAAGTCCGCGAGCAGATGTACATCAGTGTTCATCTATAATCTAGTATATTCTCCTAAATTAAGGATGCTGATCTCCTATCAAATATTGCCAGTGTGTTCACACTCTGCATCCGTTATGATAGTACCTGTTAGTTTATTGAAGAATGCTCTTACGTCGGTTCTGTGAAATTTCTCCATTAAATCCAGGTATTTGCATGGAAAGATCCCTTCTCTGTCACCAGCTGAAACTTTGCATCATCAGGATATGAGGCTCTGGTGATATGCATATCCTCCTGCTGCATCATCTCAGCAAGCTTTCGAAGATAAGCATGCATGAAGCGAAGCGCACCCAGGAATCGGAACGTTAATCTTGGTGTGATTCTCTTGGGAATAGAAATGTACTCCTCAACAGTGTGAGGAATGACACTGACCTTATCACCCATCAACCCGAAATCACCCTAGTGCTGAATAGAAAGTGGGCTTCATACCCACTCAAATTGTGGTATTTAGTTGCATCCATTATGAGCTGCGCCGCGAAACTTGATCTTGTACTGTCTCCCATCGGGTTCCCCTAAATGGCAGGCAGCACCGCGTAACAGCCACGCTATGAGGGAAACAAACCAACAGCCAAACAGGCGAAGACATCAGGTAAACACGCCGAAGATTCCAGTCGAATAATAGGAACCTTTCCTTGCAGAGGTCACCGCGACATATCCAGCCATGGATTCCTACGCCGGGTTTCTATTGGCTCCAGCTCACTATATAGGCCCGGCCAGTCGAAGGCAGACCAGTCTTCATCCGCTGCTAATGGCAACCGCTATAGCAGAGGCTCCGAGAAGATATCACCGAAGCCGCTGTACTGCACCGCCGATCGAAGTACCAGCCGACCGAGAGGAACCACATCTCCGGCTAGATCGACGGACGTCTACATCTATTCTACAGCCAGCTATTGTATTGTAGAAGAAGTTACGTTCAATAAACTGTTGGAGAACACAACAGATCTCTAAGTTGAGTTTGCGATTCTCTGTTCAGTATAAGCCCACAAATATGATGGTCAACTACCTGCTAGTGCAAGGCGTTATTCAACTGCGAGTCGGTCATGGGAAAGCTGTCGTAGTAAATCCCTTCAACTTCCCATGCAAGTGCTTCGAGCTCAGTGAGCAACCATGTCGCCACATTATATCTGATGCATGATTCGAATTTGCTGCAGCTGGAGTGGCAGGGGAATAAAGGATGATGCACTGCCACATGTAGTACATACCGTTGTGTGAAGGTAGTATGGGACGCAGTGGCGTTGTCTTCACAACGTGCCACAGGAGCTAGGAGGTACTCGAACTCAATATACATAAAGAAGGCCACTGCTCCTAGTGGTGGGTGTTCTTAAACTTTAAGAATTTTTTATTCTCGGTAGGCTTTCCCACACGTAATGGTTCATAGTTAGAGCAGTCAGTGACGTATCTTTCACTAACACTTTGTAAGAGAGTTGAGACATCTATGGAAACAAAGTAGTGTATCGCAATGTTTCAACATTTGGTCTGAAATTAGGCAGGATACGTATTGAACCATACATGGTGTTGCTTCTAGACCTTGGAGAATGGCAATGGGTCTACATATTTGAGGCGCTGACTGGCTAATTTTGAAAAATAGAGGGGTCCAGCTACTTTATGCTTAACTTCTTTGTTTTGCCAAATCTGCTCATGGTTTTCTTCTGGTTTATCAACGTCTATGATGTATACGTGCCGGCCGCGGTGGCCGAGCGGTTCTAGGCGCTCAGACCGGAACCGCGCGACTGCTACGGTCGCAGGTTCGAATTCTGCCTCGGGCATGGATGTGTGTGATATCCTTAGGTTAGTTAGGTTTAAGTAGTTCTAAGTTCTAGGGGACTGATGACCACAGCTGTTAAGTCCCATAGTGCTCAGAGCCATTTGAACCATTTGATGTATACGTGAATCGAATAACCACGGTTCTGCCCCTCGAATTTTGGAATTTCCTGGAATTTTGACGGGAAAGACTTGCCTTGGAAGTTATAATGCTCGCGAACATAAGATGTTTCGTATTTACTTGTACGCTGTGCATCTTTTGGATAATTTCTATCGCTAGCCAGAAGTGACCGCGCAAAGCAATAGCCATCCCTCTCAACGAGATTCCGAACATCAAGACATACCGTTTTGGTGGCACTATCTTTCGGAAGAGGGCTGGAAGTGGACCCCCCTCCCCCGCATTAGACATGCGACTATTTATGGATGTGGAGTACATGGCTGAGTGGCTTAACCCACTCTCGTTCCTGCGTGATGGAAAAATGGTCGAGTATGACACTCTTTCCAAAAGTTCCGAACAACTCTACAATTGAATTGTGGTGTCACCGCCAGACACCAAACTTGCTGGGTGGTAGCCTTTAAATCGGCCGCGGTCCGTTAGTATACGTCGGACCCGCGTGTCGCCACTATCAGTGATTGCAGACTGAGCGCCGCCACACGGCAGGTCTAGTCTAGAGAGACTCCCTAGCACTCGCCCCAGTTGTACAGCCGACTTTGCTAGCGATGGTTCACTGACTACATACGCTCTCATTTGCAGAGACGACAGTTTAGCATAGCCTTCAGCTACGTCATTTGCTACGACCTAGCAAGGCGCCATATTCTTCAAGAATGTATTCTGAACTGATAATATTGTGAATCATGTACCGTCAAGAGCGACGTTCATCATTAATGGATTAAAGTTAAGTATCAAACTAATTACGTCCGCTTTCTGAATTCTAATTCCTTGTCATGTTCCAGACCTCACGTCAGTATAGTTCTTCCCTCCTCACGCCAGCCTGCGTGACCTAAAACGCGTGCATTCCGGCCTCCTCTAGTAACACGGTGTTGGCTCTTCTGCCAACACAACATGAATAGCCCCTCTTCCAAATTTGCACGATACTCTTCTTTCGCCCTCTTTCGGATGGTGCGTGAGGTCACAGTATAGAGCTTTTTTATATTTAGTGGCAGGGCACTATTTCAGGGAGCATTCTTCCCAAAACGCCTTGGCAGTGATCGAGAAAAGTGGCAGCATCTCGGAAGGTTGCATTAGAGTTATTACAGTTGTGACATCCTGTCCCAAAAGAGCCAGCAACCACAGGGTAGTCAAATGCGAATTTGTAAAAGAATGGGCAGGGGTACTGCTGATATGCCCAGAGTGATGTTGATGGGACATCTGATGCTGTGAAGGTCCATGACGATTGCGAGATGGCCCAGGGTGCGACTGCATCGGCGAACGAGCTATTGTCATCAGGTGATACCATGTTGGCCAAGCCCCCTCTGACTTGTTTGGGCCATTAAAGGACGCCAATCGTGGAAGATATTTTGAGGACGATGAGGAGGTGATTCACACAGTGAAGCACCGGCTCCGCCACCATGACAGTGATTGTTACCGACAGGGATACATTGTTTCGCGCTGGAGGAAGGCCCTAGAACGGGATAGAGATTACGTGGAAAAATGGGGTATGTATATAAAACACCATTCTTTCGTGTGATTAATTCTCATTATGTTGAAGAAAGAACTATTGAAGAAAAAATGCGGTGCATTACTTTCTGGGCAACTCTCGTAATATCACAGCTACAAGTACGAATTAACCAGGCAGGCTAGTGGAGCCGGCATGGTAGCTCGGCGTGTTCCGTCTGGGGCTAGCCATCCTCTGCAATACAAAATTGAGTGAAGTTTTCAGTTTTCTCTTTCCAATAAAGAGAAGAAGGTTGGTGCTCCTTAACTAGCGCCGAAAGCTCGGCTCTCCTTGTCTTTAAGTATTTTTAATCTTTTCCAGTCCTTTTCTACATTACAGTCCGCAGGGCCGGTTTGGAGAACACTTTTCCAGACAAGCGTCTTATCCTCGTACATGCATCCGTGTCAGGTTTCACTACTAATTGTGATACGGTCTGTATAACAAATCTTGTACTCGTTTACGCCTCTCAGTTTGACGGCCCAAGCGGCCGCTGTTATAATATTATACTACATCTTGTATAGAAATCCTGATAGTTGTGGCTTCTTTGGCGTCCCTCTCAGCTTAGTGCCCCGAGCGGCGGCTTGCGTCCCATGGGTCTTAAACTGGCTCTGATACTCTGAAGTTCTCCTGCTATTGCCATACAGGAAAAATGACCACGAAACGAAATTCTGCATTCACTAAAATGAAACGTTGCTTGGCTGTGTTGTTTGACAGTACTCATCAAACACTGTAATTTTCAGCATCTATTCACCGTGTAGTACGTATGAAAAATAAATAATGATTCGTTTGCCAAGGCACATTTCAAAACCATATCCCATAGGTGGAGCAGATTTTTCTCAGAATTTCTTTGCTAACTTGGAAGTCAGGTTTTGTGTGATAATAGCTGTGAAGTTTTTGCAGAGATGGTCTCCTTTGCACTGTTCATGCCGGAGCAGAAATTATTGTCTAATAACACATTGACCTATACCATTAATGAAATATTTATTTTGTGCGTATTATTTATTCTGCCTTGGGGCACATACTTGTGGCCTGTTCCACTTGGCATCGTGTCCTTCATTCCATAATTTGCACACCATTGATTTAACAGCTGCTTGTCAACATTTGGTTACACCTTCCGTCGCCTTCTTTGTCGACACTATCACACTTTCGTAGTTCTATTTTCAAGGTTACCAGTAAGTTGTCGTCGCTTGCAACGAAGGTATTTTCTGTGACCGTTATTCGTGATCATTTTCAACGCTCGTACTCCGAGTTGCATGCTACTCCGAATCGTAACGTGATTGTAATTAGTTACGTGACCCCTTCCCACCCAGACAGTCAGCAAGAGAGAGAGAGAGAGAGAGAGAGAGAGAGCAAGGGCGGGAGAAACACACACACACACACACACACACACACACACACACAGAGAGAGAGAGAGAGAGAGAGAGAGAGAGAGAGAGAGAGAGAGAGAGAGAGAGAGACGAGAGACTGAATCTCGGCATAATCACAGTTTTCACTTACGGGCAGCATGTAATTGTGAGCTGTTGTGTTATGCCTTATTGTTTCGCTTTTTGTCAGAATTTACGATAAACGTGCAATAAAGCATGACGTCGTTTATAGTTTCGTGATTGAGTAGCAAATATATCAGTTATTGTGTAAGTTTTACTCGACATGAAAAAGAAGTTAAATCTTTTACTATGAGAAAAATTTGTAAATTTTTAGAGCTGTGTTCAGGCTCCCACATTCAGATATTTCCTGTTAATATTTGATTTCCCAGGATTGGTTCAAATGGTTCAGGTGGCTCTGAGCACTATGGGACTTAACTTCTAAGGTCATCAGTCCCCTAGAACTTAGAACCACTTAAACCTAACTAACCTAAGGACATCACACACATCCATGCCCGAGGCAGGATTCGAACCTGCGATCGTAGCGGTCGCGCAGTTCCAAACTGTAGCGCCTAGAACCGCTCGGCCACCCCGGCCGGCCATTTCCCAGGATTCATTTCCTAGTTAGTAAGAAGTAATGCTGTCACGACTACTACTATAAACAGCTTTATTTGAAGCTTCACGTTTCTATTTTCCATCATCGTCAGCTTCTTACAGTCAGTACATCTGTTGCTTTATGCACCTCGACGTTTCACTAACGTCCTCTTGCTGGCAAATACAGTAGTACCTTGTGTCCTGTTTTGCGTTTTTATCAGGAACGAGCGGATTTCGGTCATTATGAAGCACGTCACTTCTTGCTGAAAGCCGCGGTCAGTAATTCATAAGATATCAGTATTATAAATGTCGAAGTAACCCTGTCTGTATGTCACCTTTTCTCGGCAGAACCACTGAGCCGAATTTGATGAAGTTTGGTGTAGAGATAGTTTGAACCTTGAGGAAGAACATAAGCTACCTGAAAATGAAATTAGAAGAGAGATGCGGTAATAGTCGATAATAGTGAACCAAGACAGCAAAATCTTTAATGGCAACACGCTCTTTACAATACGTTGGGCAGACAACAAGAATTACATCTGAAAAAGATCTACAAAATATTCCACGAGAGAATATGCTTAGCTTTCGGGATACACCCATAGTAACTTTTGTCTTTTGATTGCGCTTGGCGCAACGAATTTGAAAGACATCACAAAAATGATGATTGCGAGTGAACCACAACAGATAAACATATGTTCTTGCGGAATCTGTTATAGAGAGTTTTGAGATCTATATTGTAGCATGATATCAGGTTGTGTACCACATACTGATTAGACAGTATGTTGCTGCTGTCGAAGTCTTACTTTGTATAGTGGATTACCTTTAAGAGGATGAATAAACTTTGATCAAAGATATGTCACGATAAATCTCATTAAACTATCCTTCAAATAAATAAAAATTCTGCATTGAAATCGATGCATTCGTGTTGGTAATGTGATGCCATAGACTTACAATGGCTTATAAAATTGACTTCGTGCGATGAGGCAGCAGAGGGGACGGCGCGCATTGCGGGCTGCCCTTCTCACCATAACATCATACCTACTCATCATAACAATACTGATACTCGAACGAAGCCGTGAGTAAAAGCTACTTGAATGTACGCTACTGGCCATTAAAATTGCTACACCAAGAAGAAATGCAGATGATAAACGGGTATTCATTGGACAAATATATTATACTAGAACTGACATGTGATTACATTTTCACACAATTTGGGTGCATAGATCCTGAGAAATCAGTACCTAGAACAACCACCTCTGGCTGTAATAACGGCCTTTGCTACGCCTGTGAATTGGGTCAAACAGAGCTTGGATGGCGTGTACAGGTACAGCTGCCCATGCACCTTCAACACGATACCACAGTTCATCAAGAGTAGTGACTGGGGTATTGTGACGAACCAGTTGCTCGGCCGCCATTGTCCAGACGTTTTCAATTGGTGAGAGATCTGGAGAATGTGCTGGCCAGGGCAGCAGTCGAACATTTTCTGTATCCAGAAAGGCCCGTACAGGACCTGCAACTTGCTGTCGTGCATTATCCTGCTGAAATGTAGGGTTTCTCAGGGATCGAATGAAGGTAGAGCCACGGGTCGTAACACATCTGAAATGTAAAGTCCACTGTTCAAAGTGCCGTCAATGCGAACAAGATGTGACCGAGACGTGTAACTAATGGCACCCCATACCATCACGCCGGGTGATACGCCAGTATGGCAATGACGAATACACTCTTCCCATGTGCGTTCACCGCCATGTCGCCAAACACGGATGCGACCATCATGATGCTGTAAACAGAACCTGGATTCATCCGGTAAAATGATGTTTTTCCATCGTGCACCCAGGTTCGTCGCTGAGTACACCATCGCAGGCGCTCCTGTCAGTGATGCAGCGTCAAGGGTAACCGCAGCCAGGGTGTCCGAGCTGATAGTCCATGCTGCTGCAAACGTCGAACTGTTCGTGCAGATGGTTGTTGTCTTGCAGACGTCCCAATCTGTTGACTCAGGGCCAGGGATCGCGACGTGGCTGCACGATCCGTTACAGCCATGCGGTCAAGATGCCTGTCATCTCGACTGACAGTGAGGCCGTTGGGATCCAGCACTGCGTTCCGTATTACCCTCCTGAACCCACCGATTCCATATTCTGCTAACAGTCATTGGATCTCGACCAACGCGAGCAGCAATGTCGCGATACGACAAACCGCAATCGCGACAGGTTAAAATCCGACCTTTATCAAAGTGGGAAACGTGATGGTACGCATTTCTCCTCCTTACACGAGGCATCAAAACAACATTTCACTAGGCAACGGCGGTCAACTGCTGTTTGTATATGAGACATCTGTCGGACACTTTAATCATGTCAGCACGTTGTCGGTGTCGCCACCGGCGCCAACTTTGTGTGAATGCTCTGAAAAGCTAATCACAGCATCTTCTTCCTGTCGGTTAAATTTCGCGTCTGTAGCAAGTCATCTTCATGGTGTAGCAATTTTAATGGCCAGTAGTGTATATAATTACACATTGTTACTAATCGATGGTGAACTTTCGGAAAAAATAGCGGAGGTGACACTCTGTTTACGAAGCAGTGTACAGCAATGCTTTGAACAGACCAACAGTCTCAATTTTCAGACACAGTCTGTAGAAGAGTATTACCTTCTGTCACTGTCCATACCTTTTCTCGATCATTTGTTAAGGGAAATGTCATTAACAGTCCCTATAAACGAGCTACAAAGAATTGTACATTTGTAAAAAATGCTGTCGGAAAACTTCAATGGCAGAGATATAGAACTATAGACAAAGACGATCTCCCTTGTTTTGTAGGTTTGAAGAGAGAGTAACAAATTTGGCTAAAAATGCATAAAAATATCGAAAAGTCTCCAGTAGAGGCCTATAAAAGAGTAACGGCGCTGTCAAATATTAAAGCCTTGTGTCTGTTGTTACACACATTTCCTGTAACAATCAGTACTGCGGAGAGATCTTTCTCAACCTTACGCTAACTCAAGACATCTTCTCAACAGGATGACGCAAGATCGCTTAAATGAATTGGCACTGATGCATGTCCATCAAGGTATTCCAGGAACGACGAACCCTGATGAAGTGTCAAATGACTCTGAGCACTATGGGACTTAACATCTGAGGTCATCAGTCCCCTAGAACTTAGAACTACTTAAACCAGCTTGCAGCTGGCGGCAGTAGGTACGTGAGAAAAACGACTTTACAATTTTCTTGCAGTAAATATTCTGTATGTGAATGTAGCAAAGCTATATGAACTATTAGAGTTAGTTTTTCGCTAGAGATTCTCGTTTTCTTCTAAAAAATAAAAACTGCTTCTTTTGAATTTGCATGTTTTGTCCACTATACAATACCTATGATTCGATTATGAGGAAATTAACTGGTACACAAAATTGATTTTCATCACTGTTAATGATGAAGAGTTCATTTTTTAGGCATTGCTAATAGTTATTGTGATACTTGGAAATTAAATAAACCAATCGCATACAATTTGAAGGGCTTACAGTAGAGAATGTGGTCGCTGGCTACTTTACTTTTGGTTCATTATAAGTGATACTTGCTGCATACTAAACGAACCTAACGCATCGAACTGCTCTTACAGCTAGAACGCAGTATGGAGAAAATAGAATTTGAAGTATTTCATTTAAGTGTACAGGCACAGAGCACGCTGCCTTAGGGCGCCACGTGTAAGTAGCCTGTAGCGCAGTGATGTACTTAGTGTCAGCCATGAGCAGTTTGGGACAATAGAGAGACGTTTCCCAAAATGAGTGATGGTGATTTGTTGTTGTTGTTGCTGGAAGAAAGTGACGAAGAAGAAGGCATTCAACCCCAATTATTACATGACAGAAAAAACTGAAAGACATACCATCTTTAGCACAAGGCTTGACGACAGTTTGCTTACATCACTTAGCAATAGTCATTTATTAAACGACGACAAAAAGTTCGGAAAGTTTTTCAGATTAAATATTTCCCAGATTACCTATGTCCTAGATCTGGTCAAAGAAGATCTCAGGGAGGGTTCATGATTGGATATTTGTAACCAGAAATACCTGACGAAAAATTAGCCGTAACACTAAGGTAAGAGAAACCAGAATACGTTGAAGACTATAGTGGTTTATTTAACTTTTATTTTGTTGTGGAACGATGAAAACCATTAACAACTAATTGAAATTTGTTACCCTATGAGGCTGTGAAATAAGTTCAATTGCATGATTGTTAGCAAAATTAACATTTTGTGGTGACAAAGATGTGTCAGTAGTAATAGATGTTGAACGTGCTGAGTGAAAATTCTTAAGAAGTTCTTTATACTTATCTAGATCGAAAGCTATCTGAAATGATATCATTTTATCTTCTTTGATAGTCTGGTCTCATTTTTCTGACAGGGACTGCTGTACTTCTGAAAAATGCCATCGTTATCACGCATCAGCAAACCTCTGCACAGTTATCGAATTAATGGTGGGGGGGGGGGGGGGGGGGGGGGCGGGGGAGAATGGGGAAATTTCCCCCTCCCACTAAATACTTTCCCCGGCTCGTCAGAGGAGAATTCCTTCCCTGCCAGGGAAGTATTTTTTCTTTTTACTGTGAGCAGTGTTACGGTTCTATGAAAATACAAAGAGACACGGAACGTTTCGATCCACAATGTACATAATACGATTGCAAGTTGTGAGGGAACAAAAATATCATGTCGCTAATGCCATGTAAGCTAAAGTCTGCTGGGTTGGCATTCAGGGTCACGATTCCAGCCGTTCTGCGCCTGCAGAGACGATTGTAGCTTGCAGTATTCAGTTCATTGTCTATTGTTGATCAGCATGGACGAATTTATGAAAAGAAAGCGTAAAGTTAAGAAGGCAATGACAATGATGTACTCTAGATCGACTCTCAGGCTTCTGTTCGAGTAATACTAATATTATAGTTTCTCAGTTAAAAACTGCAGCATTGGATGTGACATGTGTTACTGAAAGTAGTAAGTGCATTACATTGATCTTCCGGGAAGAAATACAAAATCATGGTGCTCTTAAAGAGAGCAGCATGCACGTTGGACTAGCTTTTATTAAAGGGTCGAATGCAAACAACAGACAACAGCAGAAAGTTAAGTGATGAAATTAGTGACTATAGCGGGAGCACATTTCACTTAAAGTGTGAATCTATTTTCAATGAAAATAAAAAGGAAATAATCCAAAAACACCTTTCTGAAGGTTTCAGAAATTGGGAAGAGGAGAATTTCAAGACACTACAAGTGATTGTGTGAGTTTTTAGAACAGCGTGCCTCATTATTATGAAAAGAAAATCGCCATTCTTAGTATTTAAATTTCTATGTAAATTGCAAACATTGAATGGCCTCAGTGTAAGGAGCATGCTTCATTCAGACCATATTTGCGCAAATGTAATACAGTTCAGCAGCAAGCATATGTCATCTTTCCTATCATAGCACGTAACTGATTCCCATTGTGTTTCCAGCATTTTAGAAGATCGAAGCACTAACTAAGCAAACCATGTTTAATTACTTACACTCGTTGCATCTACAATGGTACATCATACAACTACTTTTACGATATAGTAAAGCTCAGTAACAGGTGAACCAATTCCCAACAGTATTTTATCCTATTTCGTTAGTAATGGAATTCCTAAATCAATTCTTTCTAATTAGTTAAGTAGGGTATGCTTCAGACGGATTTGTGATAAACGTAACCCTAATACTGCAATTATTCACTGTTCAAATCATGAACTGCAGCTTGCAGTTAATGATGTAACAGAAACAATGTCTGCTCCACCACATTTCAAGTCTTTTACGGACTCCCTAAATTGATACTTTTCTGGAAGCTCAAAAACCCAACGTGAATTGACATAAATCGCCCTGGCGTTGAGACTTGAATTAAAAAAAAAAAATAGGTAGGATATTGGGATACTCATGGGGTAGCATCTTCGTGCTGAACCGTGACCTGTAATGTCAAGTTACAGTTCTCTTATCCACTGTTCCACAAACCGAGAAAATTATCCCTCAGTGCATCCACGAAGCAGAGCAACTTTTCGAGGATTCCTCCACAAAATGAATTCATGGAATGTTGTCGCGGAATTGTACTGTTTAGGGATATTCTAGAAACAACATAATCACTTTATTCGTATCTGAAATCAAGAAAATTTGATGCATTAAAAGCTATTTCGGAAATAAATTGTGTACTGATGCATTAGCTGCTGTGAAAGACATGTCTGGTGTACATCTTCAAGCTGCTCAAGTCGAATATTCAGCTATGAAAACATTCAAGGGTCATGCTATATTCGAACCTTCAAACAGGCAGATTGAATCGTTCACAAACTTCAAGCAGCAGCTTATTAAAGTATTAGTGGACAACATAACTGCAAGATTTTTCAGTGCTGTTACTAATTTATTCTTGAAAGAGTGTGCAGTTTTAAATAAAACGCAGTGGTCACAGGAAGCAAACAAGTTAATGTTATTTGACGATGACAAAATCGAGTACTTTTGTAAAACTGTGAAATTAGTGCCTTCGATAAGTGACAGCTCTATTGCTGTCAAAATAATTACGGAATTTCGCCAGTTCAGTCAAGTGAAAAAGGAAGATTTTGTTGGTGAAAATTTACGGCAGCTGATGCAAATAATATCCGTGTCTTCCACAGAGTGCGAAAGGTGGTTCAGTGGAATGAATAATACTCTCACTAATCTCTGGAATCGAATGGAAGCAAAAACACTTGCTTCTTTTATGTTTGCGATTGTTAATGGACTGTATTTAAATGATTTTCCTGCTGGAGGGTTTGCAGCAGAATGGATAAGAGCTGGACATCGTTCTGCAAAAGACGCCGCCCATAGGTGAGAATCTTGAGAAATGTCGTCACTACAAAGCAAAATGTTTATGTAAATCTGATGATTGAATTGTTCTTAATGTTTACATGTAGTAGAATAACGACTTCTTCATTGTCCCATGCAGGGTGAAAGAATGAGGTATTTAAAATTGGGTCAGTTAATAGTATAGTAATGGTACCTGATGTCGGTTTCAGTTGTAGTTCTACTACTAGTACTGCTGCTGCTGCTACTACTACTACTACTACTACTACTACTACTACGCATAATGTAAACACAGCAATACTGCTACTGCTATTACACTATTACTGCTATAAATATAACACAAATACTGATTCTGAAGGTTCTCCCTACGTTAGAAAGCCTGCCTCGAACACTGCTTGTACACCATTTCGCCATTTGCTCTAGGTCTTGTAGTGTAACGACGTATAGTTTTGTATGAATGGTTTTCTTTTTATATATGACCATGTGCAGACTTCGTCGCCTACGTCAGTTACAACACACTTCAAAATTATTTAAATTCTTTTTAAATTGTCTCAGAATGGTTCTTGAACGAAACTGTAAAACATCGTCATTTGAGTCGTATGCGCAGAATTTCGTCACTCAGTCCTATTGGTTTGCGTAAACTTTTTCAATTTAGATGTCGTTTTGTTTCTTCTCAGAAGTTATATTAATGCAAGTTATCTGATTTAACAAATATTAGAACCACATTGAATAAACTTTCAAGACTCAAACTCGCGATGAATATTGTCAAAAATTAATAATCATGTCAAATAAATCAGTCATCCTTCTTCCTTAATATAATTCTTCATAAATAAATTCTCGGAACACGTATTTAAACTTTTGTAGTATACACTACTTTATTATCTTCATATATATAGACGTGAACCTGAGCCTTGACAAGATAGGACTGAACATTTACACATGATTAAACTTTCTATGACGTCATTGTTGTACAAACATTACGAAATCTCAATTTTTTTAATTTTTAGAAGCACGACGCAACAACTCGGTTTCAGGATCTTCTGTTGCTCTTCGGCTGTCGACCCGCGACGTATAGTGGCCAGCAATTTTCTCTCTGGTCCCGGCAACGAAGATGTTGTCTCCGTTCGTTGCGCCGCCCTCTCCGTACATGAAACATAAAAAATAAATACAAACTTTAGACAATTCACAACCATTACAAATATTACAAAAAATACATAAACAAAAAACTAAATTAAACCTATATTCACCTGCAAACTGGCCTGACACTGGTGGAGGGGTGACGCTTCAATTTCGCGTCCCACTACAGTCTTCGTCTGGCACAACCGCAAATGAGACTTTAGTAGCAGACATTGTCAGTAACTGGTTCGGTAACGGCGCCGTGCTGTAAGTTGCGGTTGCTGCTGCACTGCCCTCTGAGCAGTGTAACCGCAAGGCGGTTGCAGCCCATTTGGTCGCCGTAGGCCATAGACGCTGCTAACCGATACTTTCCAGTGCGTCAGCTGCCTCAACAGCCACCCGCGTGCTGGGAACCGCACAAAAATTACAGCTATTGTCAGTAATCATTAGCGATCGCTACAATTTACTGTCGGTACAGGTCAGACAATAAAGCCAAACTGAATAGCGCAGTTACTTTAAAGATCGTTGCAAATTTTCATTGATAACGTAACAATGACGAAATATGCTACTAAATTTGAAATCAAAATCACAGTGGCTGGTAATCTTTACGTTTGGTTTAAGCACCTACACAACGTAAATAAATTCGCACTTTTAAAGAAAATATTTTGTGAAATCTGATGCAATTGCCAATTTTCGCACCTAAACTGAGTCATTCTTATTAAAAAAGTGTTTGTTAAATGGCAAATGGTTTTCGGTGTTTAGATTTGTTTTGTGATTGACTTTTGAGCAACTATTTTATCGCCGGTGGTTGGCAGTGATATGGCAATCCTCGTATCGGTTACCACCAAACTCGTGAGAAATATAAGGCCGCAAAATTTTGTTAATTGCGTTATTTAAGTAATACGATTATTTATCTCGTATCGTAATTTTTACCTGAACTCTGTCAATTTTGAATTTGTGCATTCAGTAACATAGCGTCATCTATTGGAAGTGACATAAATGTGCTTTTTGATGCACTTGTAGTTCGTATGTAGAACGGCAGATGGCCATTGATACCACTATTCGATTTCGTCATTACGACAAGTTTCATTTCCTAAATTTGTGTGAATGGAATCATATTTTTAGCGAATTTATCTCTTCTTACAGTTCTGACAATCGCAGTTTCGACGTATATATTTAATTTGTAATTATCATCTGACAAACAATGTTCAGATATTTTCACCTGTTGAAATTATTTAAATTGGTAGTATCAATTACCATCACTATATAACTTTTTTTGTAATGTGATATATTGCCTATTGCTTGTATTTTATATTACTTTTGTATTTTACATAGAGGGCACTTATTCCAACGTGGCGCCACCTCATGTTGTCTTGTTGTAGTGTTGACCTATGATGTGACACTTCATGATATAAACCTGTCAACGACAGTACTTCTACTTATGGCATGTATCGGTTAGAAAAATAGTATGTTACGACTTTGAATCTTAATTTCAGAGATCTGTATATCTTGTAATTGACGTAAATATGTTTTATTGTCAATTTTTCGTTTGTTAAAGCAGTTGTTGTTTGTGCCCTGTCTCTTATATTTGTTTTAGCACCGATGATGACTGATATCGATTGGCAACAAGATGAATAAATTATGTTTCAGCGACTGGTTGCTACATTATTTATAATTTTATATTCCACGGTCGCCGCACAGGAAGGGAGCCTTATGGAGCCCAACATTCAAAAGTAAACAAATTCCTCAAGTGTTAAAACTACAGTAAGTCTGTTAATATAAGACGAGCCCATGTTTGTCGATTGTGTTGTGTAGAAAACGTCGTTTTATACTGGAATAAATACGATACCTTCGAGACGAGCCGTGGCGCAGAAGCACTTGCAAACCTTTAGCACGGATGAAACTTTACCGGGTTCCATGTGAATCTCGCAGCTTCATTATTTAAACAGCTGCTGATATAACCATACACAATTGGGAACGTATAAAATTGATAAAGCTTTCGTAGCCAATTGTCGGAAACCTGCCTGATGGCTTCTGTCTCGGATTCTTCGGCCGACGTTCGTTTGATGATTTTACTGACGTTTCGCTAGCACGAGTGACTGGTATTGTCAAAGCTGTACTCTGGAGTCCACCACGAGCAATGGAGGGTGAATCCTTGACAACGCCAGCCATTCGTTCTGGCGAACCGTCAGATCAATCATCAGTCGTCCGTCGAAGAACCCGCGATAGAAGCGAGCAGGCAGTTTGTCAATGGGAAAAGTCTACAGAACAACCTCACAGGATCAATAACAGCGAAGATACATTGCACAGATCAAGTCATCGACTTTGGTCTGTAGTGTCTTATACGAATGCGTTTTCTCACGCAATATGCTTCAAAATACTACATGGGATGTGAACAAAATTAAATAAAACGAACTGGTCCATTCACCCGGTTCTGACCAAGGATTTCCAGAGGATTGCCTTTTTTGTAAGGCAAATGCCGTATCTGGAAATATCTACTTAAATATTCCCAATTGGGACTCCCTATGCTCCAGTTCTAGTTCGTCTGCTGTTTGCCTGAGAAGTCCCTTCTCGCGTCCGTCGGCCGTCGTAATTTAATATATTATTATTGTTATTTTGATTTTTTGATTGTTGCCGACTTATGTGGCGGCCGTAATAAAAATGATATTTCATTCAATTTTGATTTACGGTTAAATGCTTTTGTGAAGTTCGCCTTTTTAACAATATAATCTCAAATGATTTGTTACGTTAATGAATGTTAGACTCGCTGAATCTTAAAACATGAGCATATAAGTTGAACAATGGAATAAACTTTTCATATTAATTTCCTCGGCTAGTCAGTTCACTTTAAAGCAAGAAATCTTTAGTTATTAATTACAATTGCGGCCCACACACGCGCGAGAGTACTTTTCTTACCTCCGTTAACCATTGTATTGTAGTCGGAGTCCTGGCTCTGGCTCTCGGCTATGGTACTGAAAATTAGAATCTTAAAGCTACGTATTTTCTGCAACGTCGGGCGGCTGTGGAGAAAAATTAATATTATGTTAATAGCGGGCGAGTGTTTCGCTTCCGCAAATATTTCATAAGTTAATATCGCCACGTAATGGCGTCGTTGGCTGCATCGGCCGCTGCGATTGTTGAACTGTAAATTACTTGAATGCAGGTTAATTCAAGGAAGGCGGACATGAAATCGGGATCACCTCTTACAAATTAAACGTGCACAATAATATTAAATGAATATATTATATGCTTAACTCATACAAATATGCTTACATTTGCCAGCACTCGCAAGATGTCCGTCTATACACAATCAAGACAAGAGAAGAAGTGAAGACGACAAAAAAATTAACAAAAGAGCGTATCTTGTCATCTCTTTAGATGATTTTGTTACATTTCCTTGCACTCGAAACCTACCCAGAGAAATTATTATTTTACGGCTACATGATAAAAATACGTATATTATTCAATTTTCAAATGTCTCTTCTTTATAAATACTGTTTTTAAGTCTTTTGGTAATATAGCACTGGGGACGCTATACCCTGAACCCACGAAAGTCATTAGTCGAATAACCCACTGTGCCTACTGAATGAAGAGCACTTTTCAAAAAATAATAAAAGTTAAATCACCCTTTCTCTTAACCGGAAGGTGGAGAAAATACAAACACAAAAAAGTTTAATTTTTGCCTCGGACAATAGATGACATTGTTCCACACGTAAATAAAATACACTGCCTGACAAAAGAAGTGAAGCACCAAGAAGACAATGTCGGACATTAGTGTAACTTCGTAGACGGGCACACCTGTGGCGGATATGTTAATGATTTGGAGTTGCAATTCTGTGTGACAGAACGACCATTCGGGTGCACAAGCGTTTCTCGTGTTTAGTGTTGTTACCAGGCCTCGTGGGTTATATAAGGGACGTGAACAGCGTGAGATGTTGAATGATCACTGTGAAGGACATCGAGATGCCGTCTACTACTGTGAGACAGCGCTATCAGGACCTAACAAAGTTTGAAATGGGCCCGCAGTTAGGGTATCCATTTGGATGTCTAGTCGAATAATGGAAAATGCACACCTATGGGACTTTCAGATATGACAGTGGCATTAAACTGGATGGGAATGTAAAGGCAGATATATTCGTCAACAATGTTCCGGTCTATCACACGCAACCACCAGAGGGGAGGATCACCATGTTGCTCACCAAGCACATCGTAACTTCCTCACATCTGCACCGACCATACGAGAACAAGCAGAGAAGTCCCTGCAAAAGTCTGCGTCATCCTGCACCATTGGTTGGAGACTGGCAGCAGCTACCGTTAACAACACAACACAAACGGCTGCATCTGCTGTTGTGCCGTGACTGGGGATCACTGACTCTGATGAATGGCGTCACATTGTATTCAGCCATGAATCGCGCTTCTAGACTAGTCCGGATGCGCGTCGTCGGCGTGTATGGTGGCCACCTGGAGAGGCAGTGTTCTAATGCTTTGGAGAAGTACAGCGGTGTCACTCCTGGCCTCATGGTGTGGGAAGACTTCGTGCATGACCTCGGGTCATGACTGGTAGTGATAGGGAGAACTCTTGACGGCATAACGCTACATCAAGGACATCCTGCGTCCTCACGTGTTCTACATATACATCTACATATACATACATACTCCGCAATCCACCATACGGTGCATGGCGGACGGTACCTCGTACCACAACTAGCATCTTCTCTCCCTGTTCCGCTCCCAAACAGAACGAGGGAAAAATGACTACCTATATGCCTCTGTACGAGCCCTAATCCCTCTTATGTTGTCTTTGTGGTATTTCCGCGAAATGTAAGTTGGCGGCAGTAAAATTGTACTGTAGTCAGCCTCAAATGCTGGTTCTCTAAATTTCCTCAGTAGCTTTTCACAAAAAGAACGCCTCCTTTCCTCTAGAGACTCCCACCAGAGTTCCTGAAGCATTTCCGTAACACTCGCGTGATTATCAAACCTACCAATAACAAATCTAGCAAATCTAGCAGCTGCCAGGTGACTGTTTCGTGGTGCCATTTTTCAAATGGACAATTTTCGCCCACACGTGTCTCTATGAAATGTCTGCGTGATGTTGAGGTACTGTCATAGCCTGCAAGATCCCTAGACATGTCCACGACAGAACATGTATAGGACTAGCTCGTACAACTCTGTCCCACTGCTAGTGTCCAGGATATTAAGGGCCAGTTACAACAAATGTGGGCCAGCTTGCCTCAGGAGCTGATGCAACGTTTTTATGACACCTTTCCCTACCAAATCAGTGTATGCATCCAGGCCAGAGGGAGGGGGGATTTCAGTGCATGTATACAGGCCAGAGGGGGGAGGGGAAGGGGGGGCGCCATGAAATTCCCTAATAATATGAAGGCTGATATTGCCCAGTTCTTTCTAAGCAACACCAACTACCCTGTCAACCCATGAAGTTTCATTTCGTTTCCTCCTTCCACTCTAGGTGCTTCACTTTTTTTTCAGGGGGTTCAGTGGCAAACCAATAGTTCTGACTAACGTTTTTTGGGACATTGGTTCAAATGGCTCTGAGCACTATGCGACTTAACTTCTGAGGTCATCAGTAGCCTAAAACTTAGAACTAATTAAACCTAACTAACCTAAGGACATCACACACATCCATGCCCGAGGCAGGATTCGAACCTACGACCGTAGCGGTCGCCCGGTTCCAGACTGTAGCGCCTAGAACCGCACGGCCACTCCGGCCGGCTTTTTGGGACATTTCCGTTAGTTATTGGTGAATGCTGGTACTGGAAGAAGTCCCCTCCCGAGTATCCCAATTGAGATCTGATC
Source organism: Schistocerca americana (assembly GCF_021461395.2). NCBI lineage: Eukaryota > Metazoa > Arthropoda > Insecta > Orthoptera > Acrididae > Schistocerca > Schistocerca americana. The sequence goes on from NC_060119.1 coordinate 223,789,686, forward strand.
TACAGTTTGGAGTAAGAGCGAAAAATACGAGAAAATAAATAAAAAATATCATACAAAATTTATCCTTTTGTCAGGGGTGATGGACAACACCCTCGGATTTCAAACAGCCTGCTCCAACCCTTGGAGCAAAAACTGGAAATTAATTAAGAAATAACATGCAACAGAACTACCAGAATGCGCGGCAGCACAGATTCACATAAACATACAGTTGGACACAGGATGTTGCAGTCGCAGAAGTGACACCCATGATACCAAAAAAATTCAACGCAGTGAAACTGAATGACGACATAGTAAACATTAATAATACAACGTAGAAGGTTGACTTAAGAACCTGAAGGGAAAACAAATAAAGAGAAACTCGTAAAAAGTCCTTGAAAACGCGACGAAAGGGTCACTGTGATAATGGTTTTTCGGAACATACTAAAAAATAGATTGCGAGAGAGAGAGAGAGAGAGAGAGAGAGAGAGAGAGAGAGAGAAAGAAAGATAGGCACAGGGTTCGTTGCAGACCTTTTCACTACAGAACACTTTTAGGTGGACACCGTTAATCGAACGTGATACCTCCTTATAAGAAACCAATGATGCTGCTGTGCAGGCCGTAACCCCACCTACCCACAGCACAACAACATCCTGCCGCTTGTAATAGCTGGCGGCATTCTTGTAATAGCTGGCGGCATTGTCTACTACGGGCAACTCCCGTCGCTCAGTGCGGCTGCGAGCAAGCCATCGCTTGCGGAGCTCGAGTTTCGCTGAGGCCTGCAGTCCAACGGCGATTCGGACGGTGAGCCGTGAGGCTTCCATTAGGCTGCCTGTGTAGGGCGCGTGCTCGGCAGACAATGGCACACAAAAGCCGCCCTTCTAAAAGTGTGCACCAGCCCCTGGACTCTGGGCGCCACCTCTATTCCCAGCCGTCACAACAAGTTCAAAACTATGGCCACCAGTTATGTCATATGCGCGTTTCAGCAACCTAGACTTTTCAGGCCAATACTTAGCTAGTCAACATCATACATCGATCTTGACATTACATTAACGGTCATGGATTCACAGTTCCGGGTATTGTCCTGCAAGTACAGCAACTGAGCTTTCTATGGCTGTCACTATAAAAGTTTTTTTATGCACCATCTATAAATCTGTATTGACAGGCACACAATATGTAACGACCGTTTGGAATTTTGATCCTAGCTGCCTACTACAGCTGTCGTGTATAACCGCCGACACGAGTAAAAAGTCTCGTAAGACTCTGTTTGCTCTTATTGGCACGGCATACGCAATGTAATGCCTACAAAAATGGTTCCCAAATTTTCTTAGATCCCTGAGTGCAAGCAGATGTTAGCTAGTATTACCCCACCTCCTCTCCTTCCCTTCTGCCCCCCCCCTCCCCCCGCCGCCGGCCACCTCCCCGGTCACCGACGTTAGTGTCTAACTATAATGAAAGATGAATGACATTCAAGTCCTTGTTTTTATTTTCATTATTATCATAGTATAAAAACCCCCAATAAACCTTTAATGCCATATTTCTTTTCCATGTGTCGTTCAAGAATAACAGAGCACCTTCAACAAGTAGAGACAGGACGTTCATATTCACAAAGCATATACATTAGTATGTTCTGCGGAAATGATTAGCATTTTTGTAAGGCGGCTATAATTTCGCGCCGGCCGATGTGACCGAGCGGGTCTAAGCGCTTCAGTCTGGAACCGTGCGACCGCTGCGGTCGCAGGTTAGAATCCTGCCTCGGGCATGGATGTGTGTGATGTCCTTAGGTTAGTTAGGTTTAAGTTGTTCTAAGTTCTAGGGGACTGATGACCTCAGATGTTAAGTCCCATAGTGCTCAGAGCCATTTGAACCATTTTTATAATTTCGCACCTTACAAGCACTCATCTACATACTTTGCCGTGATTTACAACCGGAATTAGGTATCATTTAATGGGTTGTACATCGTATATTTGAATATTTAAGGAAGACTGACATTGTCACGTACACCTTGGAAATAGTTGTTAACGCTTATTCTATGAAAGGTGATGGAGTGTCTTTATTATCAAAATGGCGTAATGAATGATTGCCTATACTAGCAGAGGATGGAACGATAGTGGAAATGAAATGGCAGGCATAACTCAGGCCCTGGGTGGAAAAGCCTGCACGGGTGTGTTGGTCCTGCTTAACACAGGAAGTAACCCAAGACAGACGGTCGGGGCACCTTAGCGCTGAAGCACAATACAGCGGCGTCCTGCAGATATTGTAGTGGGGCCGGAAGGATAACCAGCTAATACTTTGGAAATTCTGAAAATCTTGGACGCAGCAAAGAGGAACGAGGAAGCGTTAGCTCGGAAATCACGCAGGCTGGGTTATTTCCGAGGATGTTTACTCTGAGAAGCGTACCATTGTACGAATTCCTAATTAACGGGGATAGGCATTTCCTCGCAAACTTTCCACGCTGGACGACAAAAGACTAAAATATGGTTGGTCGGCGTTCGAAAGAGTCTGTAGAGAGGGAGAATATTCCTTGGTTTGGAGAACATGATTCGCCTTCTGCTTTTACGAGGGAGGGGAGCCCAGCGCTGCTGGAAAGCCAGCAGTGGTGAGAAAGAAGTCTTCCATTTTGAGCACCTGTGTCTGACGGTCGCTCAGTATCAGTTTTGTTGCTACAGACGGACTTGATGTCCTTGCTCTCAGGAGATTTTATAGATAGAACGGTTGGGCACTGTACTGTTGCGAACTTATGCGATTCTGGACTTCGGGTAGGGAGTCGTCGTTGAATATGCAGCGTTCAGTGATTGACAACACTTCTTCTGCCTATACTCATGTTGAGACGTTATCTGAACTGCATCCTTGTGTCTGGGAGTTGGCGATTCTTGTCTGTAGAACACAAAAAGGAGAAGACAGTATTAGATTATACTAGTCAGAGGACCGTCTTCTGCCGTCCTAGTGTTTGAATGAGTTTTTTTGAATATATTTTTTGTGGCTGGAGTTCTTCCGTCGTCGCAGACTTGTACGGGAGTCATTGCTCCGATGCACCGGAAGCAGTTCATACAGTGATATTGCTAACTGCTTGAGCTTATTTGGGCTATAAAGCTAAACAGAGCTGATCACGTAAATTTTATTTACACTGAGGCTGCACACTACCGTAGAGTATCTTTGAAAGTAGTATCTTCTAGTGTTTGGTACATAGGTGATGTCAGTCATCTCGTATTATTCATATTAGATCGCGTCGCCATAAAAAGGGGCAGATTTGGGCAATTGACCAATCACATTAGTTAAGAAATTCATTAGTATCTCTTTATGTCCATTGGACATTGATATATAAACATTTGTAATATATAAAAAGGTTTTAATCTACAATAAATGTATAAGCAGAAACAGCATTTATCATTTTGTAGTTACTAGCTCCCTTAGTCATTCATTTATGTTTATGTTGTAATTAATATGTTAAAGAGCAAGATGGAGGAGGTAATATCATCATTAAGAGATCCTAAGATCTGCTTCACGGGGTAGTCAGATAGGGCAAAATCTTCATTTTCGCGGACAGTGTTTTCCGTTGCGCACATTCATTTTTATACCTGGCTGGAGTAGCATTTTGGATTTTAAACATGTCGACCTGCACGTTCAACATCAATATCGCGTTGCAATACCACCTACCGGCAGAGTGTGCCTACGGCTCTCGTCGTTGCTACAACGCGCAGGGGATGGATCAGTGTGACTTGAGCAGATGTACAGACGAATGCGAGGACCATTCTGTTAAATCAGTGAGTTTGATAGGGGGCGCGTTATTAGCACGAGAGAATGTAATGCGTCCATCCGGGAAACTGCTGCTCACGTGGGAGGAAGCGTTTACGCAGCGCATTGGGTGTGTGCAGAATGGTTCACGGAAGGACGTAGAATACGACGAGATGGGTCAGGCCACACTGTCCCCAGAAAAGATCAACACCTCATCCAAATGGTTATTGCAGGGCGTATCTGCATCCTCCTCGGCTCGGGCGCAACAATGGAACAGTATAACACATCATACACTGTTAGGGGTGACAGTCAATCACCATTTATTACGGCGTGAGATACATGCGCGTCTTCCACTTCTCCACCTACCTTCGGCGCAGGTGCACCAGCATGCTGATACCACATACGTCGACGCGTTTCCAGTGGGACATTTTCGAGCAACGTTGGCAGATCATTCTGTAGAAACGCGATGTATGTTGCAGCTGTTTGGGCTCCTGCAATGAAGTGAGGACCAATGAGGTAGTCGCCAATGATTCCGCACCATACATTTACAGTCCACGGTCGCTGTCGCTCTACCTGTCTGAGCCAGCGAGGATTGTCCACGGACCAGTAATGCATGTTCCGTAGATTCACTGCCCCGTGGTTTGTGAAACCCGGTTCATCGTTAAACAGGTAGAACTGCAACGCATTCTCTGTTAATGCCCATTGACAGAATTGCACTCAATGATTAAAGTCATCACCATGTAATTGCTGATGTAGCGACACATGAAACGGGTGAAAGCGGTGACGATGCAGTATGCGCATGACACTACTTTGACTCAGTCCACCGGCTCTCGCAATGTCCCGTGTACTCATGTGTGGGTTCATGGCAACAGCAGCTAATACACCAACTGCACCCGCTTCTCCTGTGACGGGCCTGTTACGGACCCGTTTGCGTGCTACGACCATACCTGTTGCATACAGTTGGCGGTAGATGTTTTGCAATGTGCGGCACGTTGGATGCTCTCTGTCCGGGTACCGTTCTGCATACACCCTGCAGGCTTCAGCTGCATGTCGTCGACACTCGCCATAGATGAGTATCATATCCGCCTTGTCAGAGTTCGAATACACCATGGTCACAGTTCCTACAACACTACACTATCACAGACGTCTGGTAACACGGTGTACTACAGTTGGTCTGCGTGCGGAGACGAATGCAGAATAACAATAGCAGCAAGCGCTACATGCGGACACTGCGACAGCTAGACGAAACCACAACAGTGCACTACAGCCACACTCGTAAACACGGTCGTCATCGTAAACATGTCCCTGCAGATGCTGCTCGCCGACCGTGGCCCGTGTGTGTTACAACACGCAACTGAACGTCGGAGGTTTCAAGCGTCAACTTTAGGTTACAATATCTCCGGATGTAATTAACATTTTACAATGCAATAGACGGCACTGATTACTTATTTGTTTATATGTTCAGATGTGCTAACAAGACTAACGTGGTTCCTTTTAAAAAAAACGTAGGTTTGTGTTAAAAAACATACTTCCGTGCATTTTTGTATGGTTTGTATTAAACAATTACACTTGCCCCTCTCCTCACGTTCGGTCTGTGGAATCGGTTCGTCAGTATTTGATGTGGTTTACGAAATATATCCAGCGGTAACGTTAGGTGACTCATCCTGTATATATATTGTCAACTTCCTACTTTCTTTTGTAATCAGGACTTTAATAAAAATGGCAAAGGTGATGTTAATCAGAACACAGGGAGGAACTGTGATGCAAATAATAGGTAGATTTATTCAATCTTAAAATCACAATACAAAAAAAAAAATAGCTAAAGAAACGCCACACAAACAATTTTATTACACAAACGCTTTCACTAATATGAGGTCAATTGTGGACAAAGTGATCAGCTGGGGATTGACACACGACACTAACCAGAACACTGATCACTTTATCTGATTTCATACAGGTGAATCCGGGGTATGGCACAGAAACTACGCTACAATCAAGCATCTATACTGTTCCATAAAGAAAAATATGGTTCCAAAGAACAGGTTGCTAAGAAGCATATATTGGAACCCTACGCCGTAGCAGTGAATACTTTACCTTCCTGCTGCTCAGGGCGGCACACCACGATGCATTCAGAAACTGAAGTCATGGGCGGCAGCAATCTGTTATTAATGGCGCATGCCAGAAATATGCAAGTACGCGGTCTCATGTTTGGCTAATTTGGCACGCAGGTGCTTCCCTATGAGCCTCTGAAACCCCGGTGGATTCCAGTGTGCAGGTGGATGCGTTTACTGGTCTGCCAAACCAATTTGACTTCGTGACATGGGGGACTGCTGTTTAGTCCCCCTTAAACATCCCAACAACCACCACCACCACTCCGTGACACGGCAATGCGTGATGGAATGTGTCATAGGTTTAGATGGTCTACTCAAAACAAATAAGTACTCCCACGCATCACTCTTTGTGTGTGTGCTGATAGAAGCAGTACCTCTGATGGTTCAGATGGTGACTGACACACGCTCTAAGTGGCACACTAGCAGAGGACACGAGTCTCACTATTTAGGTGAAGACCTGCAGTTCTTTACTTGCAAAGCGCCAGTACAAGAGAGTCCTCCTCTCTTTCTGTCGCCAGCTTGGTAGCATAGCATATTTACATCTTAGGCTACTCCCTCTTTAGCACAAGCCAATCATGAGCTGTAACGCCACATTCGAAGATGGGAGATTGCCTCTAGCTCTGCACACACAGACTGGACCAATCAGAGGCTTTAAAGTTAGTTGGGAGAAAAGGAAAAAAGATTCAGCTCCATGTCCACTTTCCCATGCATTTACGCCATCTCTTTTGCTAACAACATGACCTGGATGGAACCACAGCCTTCCATAAAAAGATCGTTATCTCCCCTGTTGCGTCCATTTATAACTTTCCAAAGAAGGCCATAAACTCGCTAAAATCCTCGTGTCTTCACAAATATGTTTCGTGGCAGAGTCTGGACGTCTGGGCGCCAGTGACCTGCCCCACGGAAATTCGCAGAAAGCTCACAGTCGTCTCATCGGCTTCCTTCCTAACAAGAGCCCAGCCTCTGCTTTATTGCCGGTCTTCAATGCTCTGCCCATTGCAGCGGCGACTTCTCGGCTCTAGTCAGCCTACCTGGACACGGCCGCAGACCTCCCGCAGCCATCTAACGTGTCTGCACAATGAGACTGCGAAACTCGGCAGTTTACCCCCAGGTTCTACAGAAAAAAAAAAAACGATCCCCTTGTCCCTCAGCCACCGTACGCCTTTACTGCAGTCGTTTAAATCGGCACCCTATTCCTTTCAATGCAGGTAAAGCTTACTGCTATTACTTTACTAGAGCACACAAGCAAGAGCGTTAGTTACTGCCCACTATTTCATCATGATGTATGAAATCAGATCGTATCTAGGTATAGCAACCAAGTAATAAAGATCAACTTCCCTAAGAACATTATGCAGCATAACACAATATTGGAAGTTACAGTGCCCTGCAATCTCTCTCATATATATACAGGGTGAGTCACCTAACGTTACCGCTGGATATATTTCGTAAACCACATCAAATACTGACGAACCGATTCCACAGACCGAACGTGAGGAGAGGGGCTGGTGTAATTGTTTAGTACAAACCATACAAAAATGCACGGAAGTATGTTCTTTAACACAAACCTACGTTTTTTTAAAAGGAACCACGTTAGTTTTGTTAGCACATCTGAACATATAAGCAAATACGTAATCAGTGCCGTTTGTTGCATTGAAAATGTTAATTACATACGGAGATATTGTAACCTAAAGTTGACGCTTGAAATCTCCGACGTTCAGTTGCGTGTTGTAACAAACACGGGCCGCGGTCGGAGAGCAGCATCTGGAGGGACATGTTTACGATCACGACCGTGTTTCTCCTGATCTTACATCTCTGGACTTCTTTCTGTGGGGTACGTTAAAGGAGAATGTGTACCGCGATGTGCCTACAACCCCAGAGGATATGAAACAACGTATTTTGCCAGCCTGCGGCGACATTATACCAGATGTACTGCGGCGTGTTCGACATTCATTACGCCAGAGATTGCAATTGTGTGCAGCAAATGATGGCCACCACATTGAACATCTATTGGCCTGACATGCCGGGACACACTCTATTCCACTCCGTAATTGAAAACGGAAACCACGTGTGTACGTGTACCTCACCCCTCATGGTAATATACAGTCGTGGGGAAAACGAGCCTTTTCGTTATGCTGATCCGCACGGCTTGAAAGTCTGCTACACAGCATAACAGGCAAGGCGACGAAGTGCTACCAACATAATATGCACAGGCGTGAAATTGACAAACTATCTGAACTTTTTTAGACTGTTTTCAATAATTTGTGAGACTATATTAATGCTGATTAGCGTGTTAAATACAACACGTAAATATAAGACAGAACTCAAAGAAGAAACGCTCATTGGTATGAACTGGACCAATAAAAATGAATTTCAACTTACCGAGATAACATAACTGTTTCAGTAAGACAAAGAACCCCAGATCGTTACGAAGTAGCAAAATATTGTCCGCATTCGGCAGCGAAACGGTCTGTGTCAATGTTCAGACCAGTCATACTGGATTACCGTTGCTGACCTACCATGAAAGTGTGCAAATTTAGCAATGCGTGAAGATTCATAACCAAATTCACTTAAAAATCATTCAGTGCCACACTTAAGTCAATTCCATTATTGACAGAAGCGGAAAAAGTAGGCAGTAACATGTATGAAATTCTACAAGAGTGTCATATTGACATCCACAGGGCGCCAGTACAGAATAAAGGTAGCGATAAAACGTACTGGGAGCGCGAGAATTTCTTAAAATTGCTTTACTGATGTTCTACCTGCCTCCATCGAGATTAGAACCGAAAACAAACCAGACCTTCCTTTCACTACGCTAGCAGACAACCCAGGCAAACAGCCCTCTATTATTACCCCAGACATGAACAAGCCGGCAATTTCGCAATGAAAATCTGCAGTTTCTGTTGCATAGAGCTTTCTGGACTGAAAAACATGAATTTTCTTTCTTTATGTCACCGCTTATGTGACAATCATTCGGGATGTTTATCGAAATAACAAAATACTGTTATTAGAGAGTAAATTTTGTAGGATAATTCTGCACCACCCCAGGAAATAAACGGTTACATAGCTGCCAAACGTATTCTACACTGTTTCGAATTCTCCACTAGACTCGCCACAGCCAGAAAACGTTCATTAGCCGAAGTGTTTCTTAAGCTAGCAAGCAATGGGAATGTTCGCACTTCTAAAACGCAATCTAATGATACGACCGTTTATGTAAAGAAAATTTACGTGAAAGGTCAAAAAATGGCTTCAAGAACTATGCGACCTAACTGCTTAGGTCATCAGCCCCTAGACCTAGAACTACTTAAACCTAGCTATCCTAAGTGCATCACAGACATCTATGCCCGAGGTAGGATTCCAACCTGCGACTGAAGCAGCCGTGCGGTTCGTGACTGAAGCGCCTGGAACCGCTCGGCCACCGCACCCGGCGAAACCCTATTCACCTCATGTATAATGATAATATATACTGTCTAGTGAGGATATACTGTATGCGCCAGCAACTCAGATCGTTTGATCACGGAACTATTACGAAGCTACATTCAAACTTAGTTCGAAGTCGTCTGCAATATCCATTTATAAACACCCTAGGAACGTCGTATGCGATATCCACTTCTGAAGACGCTGGCAGATACTGCAGTACTAAAACAAGTAGGTGGGAATTTATTGTTATTGGTCCATGCATGACACTTTATTTGAATATCAATTTAACGCGCCTAGGTGTTGGTATATGGCTGATATTAATGAACAAAAAGTAAATAAACAGCAAACAACTTCGATGTTCAAATCAAATGAACGTCACATGTCGTAATTACAACATAATTTCGTTGTTACATCTACATGACTACATCAACAGGATTTCTTTGCAATCCGGACTTACGTGCCTGGCAGAAGGTTCGGGTTATTTCTCTACCGTCCCACTCATTAACAGTATGCGGGAAAAGGACCACTTAAATCTTTTCTTGCGAGCCTTGAATTACATTATTACTATGGTTTCTTCCTGTGTAAGTTCCCGAGGAAATACCCTGATCTTGGTGAAACTTCGCTCAGTGAAAGAGGGGACAAAATAAGCGAACACGTGTCTCGGCTTACGTGCTTACACTCTACCGCTTCTGAGAAAACGACGGTCAAAGTTTTCAATGCGCTGTTGCTATAGTGTAGATACCTCTTAGCGGGTAAGCATTCATCTGAAGCGGTGGCTCTGCGGCTACCATAGCGACTTCGGAACTTTGCGCTGCGAGTTCGAAACCAGGTTTTTCCTTTTTGTCCCCCTCACTCTCTGAATTATCTACGAATGTTTATTCCAATTTATGTTGAAACACTGTTGTCGTTATTCGTCAGTTAATTTACTGTGTAAAGAAATAAGTTAAAAAGGGAACACACAGTGCGTAGTGGGGCGATCAGTCTGTTGTAGAAATAATTCAGAAGCCAAGATCGCTTAAATACTGTCTACTGGATAACCGGTTTCAACACACTAAAGGTGCCATTATCGGATCTGAATGTAGATTAACATTTATAAACCATTTGGATATAACGATACATGAGGCAGACCAGATGATTTTAGATCAGCTTGTCTCATTCGTTTATTATTTTTTTAATTCATTAATTACACATAAAGTTAATTGGCGAATAATGACAACATTATTTCAACAGAAATTAGAAAAAAACATTCGTAGATAATTCTGATAGAGAGGAAAAAAAATAATAAAAACACCCAATATGGTCTCGAACACGGGAATCAAAGTTAAAAAGGAACGACGGTAGCCACTGAGCCACCAAATGGCTCTAAGCACTATGGGAATTAACATCTGTGGTCATCAGTCCCCTAGAACTTAGAACTACTTAAACCTAACTAACGTAAGGACATCACACACACCCATGCCCGAGGCAGGATTCGAACCTGCGACCGTAGCAGTCGCGCAGTTCCGGACTGAGCGCCTAGAACCGCTAGACCACCGCGGCCGGCCACTGAGCCACCGCTTCAATTGCGTTCTCGGCTGCAGAAGGTATCTACACTAGAGCAACAGCGCGTTGATAACTTTGACCGTCGTTTCTCGGAAACGGTCGAGTGTCTGCAGAAAAGCCGAAACACATGTTCGCTTATTTTGTCCTCTCCTTCACTGAGCAAAATTTTTGGACAATCAGCCTATGATACTTGGCGAGATCCCCTCGTTAGTCGAGTCGCTTCTTACGCCCGGATAGAATTATGTATGCCTCAGAGTAAACTGCGCCACTTGGAAACACGGCGAGCGGGGATAAACACGTTTTCCTTCTTATAAGGCAACCTTCTACAGATAAAATTCACGAAGTGTTCTTCAGGTTGCCTCAGATATTTCAGAAATGTTTCTTGCGTTAGGCCTGCCGCATATGCAAAACGTAAACATTTCATTTCATGTAATATTTATCAGGATAAGACATGACAAGAGTGGACCAGTCCCTTCTGAGAAAAATTACAGATTCTATATTGCTCCACTATGTAATGACACGGGTACGGGCTTGCGATCTCTCGTTTATGCCATCGGTTTCCGTGTTCCACATACTTGGCCACTGCGTTGTGGCTGCCATCGTGGAGGAGGCAGTCTGTTTCCTGCTAGCGCTGTTTCCGCGGCAGATATTAACCGCGACGCATCATTTAGTCAACGCTAAATGGCCCATCTGGCTGACGCAGACAAGGGCGCTATAATAGAACTCCATGCAGAGGGATCTTCAAATGCCGACATAGCGAGAACTATGGGTCTTCACAAGTCGACGGTAGCCAGGTGGATCAGACGAAAGGACGAGAGTGGTAACCTGAATGGGAGGCCTCATGGCCGTCGCTGCAAAACAACAGCAACTCAGAATCAGCAGATACGCCGTTTCAGTGAGAACCACCCATTTGTCAACGCACGACAAATTCAGCAAACTTTGGGTCTCAATGTTAGCAGTAAGACCGTCACTCGTCGTGTAAGGGAAGGTGGACTGAGAGCAAGAAGCGCTGCTGTGAAAGAGACATTGACTGTTTCCCAAAGAGAAGCTTGCCTCGCTTTTGGTACTGAAAATGGCGACAAACCTCTCCAGTTTTGGTGGCGAGTGATTTTCACGCACGAAAAATTTTTCTCTACGGCATCAACCGGAAAAGTACTTGTTTACCGGCCTAAAGGTGCTAGGTATAATCGAAAATATATTTACAGTTGCCGAAGGAATGGCAGGAAGTCGGTAACGGTATGGGCGTGGATATCGGCCGAAGGGTGTGGGCTCCTGTGGGAAGTGGAAGGAAGATTCGATGCGCGCAATTACATATCAGTTCTGGAGAACGTGATGTTGGGTTCTGTGGCAGCAAGATTTGGCGATGATCAGATGATGTTCCAACAAGATCGCTCGCCTATTCATATGGCACGTGTGGTTAAGAGGTGGTTCGACGACCATAGTAATATTACTGTAATGGAATGGCCACCTAAAGGAGCTGACATGAATCCCATTGAGAATATTTGGGCAGAAATGGTCAGAGTAATAGAAGAAAAGGGGCAGTCACCGTCGACTCGCCGACAGCTTTTTGATGTGATTCATGACGCTTGGAATGAGTTACTTGAATCTCCTAGTTATGTTGCTCGAGTTGTGGGCTCAATGCCCAACAGACTTCGAGCTGTTGTGGAAGCCAAAGGAGGCTATACGCGATACTAAGCAGCATCAGCAGAGATGTTTTTTTTTTTTTTTTTCAGCGCTTCACCAATCAGCTGCATCAGCTGTTTCAAGCTTTTTTTTTTTTTTTTTACTTGCAGACGTATATTTTATATAATTTCAAGGAAACGCAGTAAGTGGATGATTTTTAGTTCATTTCATTTTAACCATTCACACTATGCTTCGACATTCTAATCTTTGATTTCATTTTATTATTATGTATCTTTTCTTCAGTGAAAGTCAACGGTAGTAAGTTTCAAGATATGAAGAATAACTGGAAGTTTTTAATTTGTGGAATAGCGTATTTAACAGATAATATTTTCAACAAATCTGTAGTTATAGGACATATTAAGAAGCAAGTCAAAAATGGCATTGTGGAAAGATCAGGTTGGTCTCTAAAGGGTAACGACGGTAAAATAGCAAATACGAAACTATGGGTAACAACTATTGTTGATGGTGAGGAGCCGTAATCGATATGCCACTATTCTGTAGCTGTATTTCTGAAGTTTATCGTCAGTCCTAGGACTGACACCGATACTCTGTTTTACGTAAAGAATATAACCTTCAAAATTTATTTAGCAGCGCAGAATATTAAATCACAGTTTATAGGTCAAGAACCTAATCCAACTGCCTTTAATTTTATTCTCACGGATGACATTGAGACAGTAAATAACAAGAGAAATAACAAAACTCTCAGAATCAATATAGAAATTCAAGTGTCCAGTGGATTCAAAAGTTTGCTATAATAGCGAATAATTGCTTTTACAGACTCCTTCATGCCTACATTTTCTGTCAGACAATGTTTGAAACTAGGACTAACAAGGTAAACAATTTTTCCACAAATTGTCAAATTGGAAGTCGGAGAGCCAGTTACATAAATTACGATGACAACAAACGTTTTTCAAGTAAACTGATCACAGGAGGCATCCAACGCATTTATTGTGAGTTACATGCACAGTATGTAAACTGGCAACGCCACCAACACACAATACCACTAACAAGGGAACATCCCCATCGCACCGCCCTCAGATTTAGTTATAAGTTGGCACAGTGGATAGGCCTTGAAAACTGAACACAGATCAATCGAGAAAACAGGAAGAAGTTGTGTGGAACTATGAAAAAAATAAGCAAGATATACAAACAGAGTAGTCCATGCGCAAGATAGGCAACATCAAGGATAGGGTGAGCTCAGGAGCGCCGTGATCCTGTGGTTAGCGTAAGCAGCTGCGGAACGAGAGGTCTTTCCTTCAAATTTTCCCTCGAGTGAAAAGTTTAATTTTTATTTTCAGACAATTATTATCTGTCCGTCCGTCCGTCCGATGCGAGGTAACTGCGCCGTAGTATGATGACGCTACACCTAAGCAAACATCGAAACACACGACATCAGTCGACTACAGCGCACGGAAGAGAGAGTATTCCTGGTAACGAGGCTCCCTGGCTGGCAGTTGACTGTTCGCTACTTTGGACGAGAGTGCATTAAATACGCGACATGTATTCCGTGGGCAATATGAATCCAGCAAATATAGCTCGCGACTTCAATAACAATGTCAATGAATATTTTCCGAACTGTAAGGCATCGGAAAATTCCGTAAGGGATCGAACATTTGTATGATTATTTCCTACATTTGTTGATAAACAGTACGTGTGGTGATGAATGTCTGAAAATAAAAAATCAAACTACTCACTCGAGGGAAGACTTGAACCAAGGGCCTCTCGTTCGGCAGCTGTTCACTCTAACCACGCGACCACGGCGCTCCCGAGCTCGTACTATCCTTGATGTTGCTTATCATGCGCGTGGACTACTCAGTTTGTTTAGTTTGATTATTTTTTTCATAGGTCCCCACAACTTCTTCCAGTTTTCTCGATTGATACGTGTTCAGTTTTTCAAGGCCTATCCACTGTGCCAACTTACAACTAAATTTGAGGAGGGTGCGATGGGGAGGTTCCCTTGTTAGCTATGAAACAACTGTAGCAAAACGGAGCATCCTCGTTATCCATGTGATGGATAAGACGACTAATTCGCAACATAAATGTCAATGTAAGCATCAATTTCTGTTGGAACGTGCTTCCTGGACCAAATAACATACATTTCCTACGTCTTCAATGCGAATCATGTAGCAAATGTAATTTAAAGGACATAAAAATATCGAGTGAATTTACTAACATAATTATGAACCACTTGAATTTGCATTCAACAGGCAATGTTCATAAGTCTGGTGCAGGAGTACTGCGTGCTCTGATTCGAAACAATAAAAATCCACGGAGTGACTACTATTGAACGTCATCAGGTCACTCATCGAGCATTCCTATGCAGTACTGTTACTGGTGACGTGTCATGATGCCTTTATCGTTAACTTCCAAAGAAGAAATGAAAGGCTGAGCCCCACCAAAAGACGTAAACTCGAGGAAAGAGTTGTGTGAACACAATATCTTACATCTGATAAATCCAAATCGGTTAGACCGTCAGTGAGAGAGCACTTCGATTTCCTGCTGCTAATAAGGCGAGTACACCGTTCGCTTGTTACACACTTTTACGAGCTCAAACAGGTACAACTTATTTTCAGTTATCTGGGTAGTTACTATTTTATTTTTGTAATTTCTTGCGTGTTTGAGTGCCTACTAGACACAACCTTTTATTTTAATAACGGTGTAGTGTACAGTATCGCCGTTGCTACTGACCCTCGTATCGTACAAGGTTTTGTTTGTTTGGTTAGAACAGCTCAGTGTCGGTTAGACCGTCAGTGAGAGAGCACTTCGATTTCCTGCTGCTAATAAGGCGAGTACACCGTTCACTTGTTACACATTTTTACGAGCTCAAACAGGTACAACTTATTTTCAGTTATCTGGGTAGTTACTATTTTATTTTTGTAATTTCTTGCGTGTTTGAGTGCCTACTAGACACAACCGTTTATTTTAATAACAGTGTAGTGTACAGTATCGCCGTTGCTATCGACCCTCGTATCGTACAGGCTTTTGTTTGTTTGGTTAGAACAGCTCAGTGTCGGTTAGACCGTCAGTGAGAGAGCACTTCGATTTCCTGCTGCTAATAAGGCGAGTACACCGTTCGCTTGTAGGGTAAACATAGTCATGTGTAGGGACTGTGGTTGTTGTGAGCGGACGCAAGGAGAATTGGCCACTCTTCGGGGGCAGGTGGAGGCTTTGTCTGTTAGGCTCATCGAGCTCGAGGCGCAGGCGTCGGCTCGTAGTGGCGTTGGGGCAACTGTGGTGAGACCTATGCCTACTTCGGTGGCCTTGGAATCGCATGGAACCCCTGATGTCGCTGCGTCTTCCGGCAGTGAGCATCTTACCGGTCAGCCATCACTCCAGGGTGAATGGCGGACAGTGGTGGGCTCGCGCGTGCCTGGCCGAAAGGCGAAGGTGGGATCTGGCCGCGTGGCAGCTGCCTTACCCCTTTCCAACAGGTACGGGGTGCTTCCTAGTGGTGATGACATCGTTTCCGAGCCACCACAGGATGCCTCGCCTGTTGGGCCAGTGGCCGATTCTCCGGCAAGGTCCCGACAGTCACAGAGGGCGGGCCTATTAGTTATAGGGAGTTCCAACGTTAGGCGGGTTATGGAGCCCCTTAGGAAAATAGCGGGTAGGTCGGGGAAGAATGCCAGTGTGCACTCGGTGTGCTTGCCGGGGGGTCTCGTCCGTAATGTGGAGGAGGCCCTTCCGGCAGCTATTGAACGCACTGGGTGTGACCGGCTGCAGATAGTAGCACATGTCGGAACGAATGACGCCTGCCGCTTGGGTTCTGAGGCCATCCTTGGTTCCTTCCGGCGGCTGGCTGATTTGGTGAAGACAACCAGCATCGCACGCGGAGTGCAAGCTGAGCTTAATATCTGCAGCATAGTGCCCAGAGTCGATCGCGGTCCTCTGGTTTGGAGCCGTGTGGAGGGTCTAAACCAGAGGCTCAGACGACTCTGCGACTATAATGGTTGCAAATTCATCGACCTCCGTTATTGGGTGGAGAACTGTAGGGCCCCCCTAGACAGGTCAGGCGTGCACTACACACCGGAAGCAGCTACTAGGGTAGCAGAGTACGTGTGGCGTGCACACGGGGGTTTTTTAGGTTAGAGGGACCCACCCTTGGGCGAAACGATAAAATACCTGACGGCTTACCAGAGAGGACATTATCATCGTTGATAAAGAACGTCCGTCCTCAGAGACCAAAAACAGGAAAAGTCAACGTAATATTGGTAAACTGCAGGAGTATCCAGGGCAAGGTTCCTGAATTAGTATCTCTTATTGAAGGAAATAGTGCGCATATAGTATTAGGAACGGAAAGTTGGTTAAAACCGGAAGTGAACAGTAACGAAATCCTAGACACAGAATGGAATATATACCGCAAGGATAGGATAAACGCCAATGGTGGAGGAGTATTTATAGCAGTAAAGAATTCAATAATATCCAGTGAAGTTATTAGCGAATGCGAATGTGAAATAATCTGGGTTAAGTTAAGTATCAAAGGTGGGTCAGATATGATAGTCGGATGCTTCTATAGACCACCTGCATCAGCAACCGTAGTAGTTGAGCGCCTCAGAGAGAACCTGCAGAACGTCGTGAAGAAGTTTCGTGATCATACTATTGTAATAGGGGGAGACTTCAATCTACCAGGTATAGAATGGGATAGTCACACAATCAGAACTGGAGCCAGGGACAGAGACTCTTGTGACATTATCCTGACTGCCTTGTCCGAGAATTACTTCGAGCAGATAGTTAGAGAACCAACTCGTGAAGCTAACGTTTTAGACCTCATAGCAACAAATAGACCGGAACTTTTCGACTCCGTGAATGTAGAAGAGGGTATCAGTGATCATAAGTCAGTGGTTGCATCAATGACTACAAGTGTAATAAGAAATGCCAAGAAAGGAAGGAAAATATATTTGCTTAACAAGAGTGATAGGGCACAAATCGCAGAATATCTGAGTGACCACCATCAAACGTTCATTTCTGAGGAAGAGGATGTGGAACAAAAATGGAAAAAATTCAGAAACATCGTCCAGTACGCCTTAGATAAGTTCGTACCGACTAAGGTCCAAAGCGAGGGGAAAGATCCACCGTGGTATAACAATCATGTACGAAAGGTACTACGGAAACAAAGAAAGCTTCATCATAGGTTTAAGAGTAGTCGAATCATAGCTGATAAGGAAAAGCTGAACGAAGCGAAAAAGAGCGTAAAGAGAGCAATGAGAGAAGCATTCAACGAATTCGAACATAAAACATTGGCAAACAATCTAAACAAGAACCCTAAAAAGTTTTGGTCATATGTAAAATCGGTAAGCGGATCTAAATCCCCTATTCAGTCACTCGTTGACCACGATGGCACCGAA
Source organism: Schistocerca americana (assembly GCF_021461395.2). NCBI lineage: Eukaryota > Metazoa > Arthropoda > Insecta > Orthoptera > Acrididae > Schistocerca > Schistocerca americana. The sequence goes on from NC_060119.1 coordinate 223,807,495, forward strand.
ACAGAGGACGACCGAAGAAAGGCAGAAATACTGAATTCAGTGTTCCGAAACTGTTTCACTGCGGAAAATCGTAACACGGTCCCTGACTTCAGCCGTCGCACGGACGCCAAAATGGAAAATATTGAAATAAACGATATCGGAATTGAAAAACAACTGCTAACACTTAGTAGCGGAAAAGCATCCGGACCAGACGAGATACCCTTAAGATTCTACAGTGATTATGCTAAAGAACTTGCCCCCTTTCTATCAGCAATTTATCGTAGATCGCTGGAAGAACGTATAGTACCTAGCGACTGGAAGAAAGCGCAGGTCTTTCCCATTTTCAAGAAGGGTCATAAATCAGATGCGAATAATTATAGGCCTATTTCGCTTACGTCAATCTGTTGTAGAATAATGGAACATGTTTTGTGTTCTCGTATTATGACGTTCTTAGATAATACAAATCTCCTTCATCATAACCAACATGGATTCCGCAAACAGAGATCATGTGAAACTCAGCTCGCCCTATTTGCCCAAGAAATTCACAGTGCCGTAGACACTGGCGAGCAGATTGATGCCGTATTCCTGGACTTCAGGAAGGCATTTGATACGGTTCCGCACTTACGTTTAGTGAAAAAAATACGAGCTTACGGAATATCGGACCAGGTTTGTGATTGGATTCAGGATTTCCTAGAAGAAAGAACACAACATGTCATTCTTAACGGTTCAAAATCTGCAGATGTAGAGGTAATTTCGGGAGTACCGCAGGGAAGCGTGATAGGACCTTTATTGTTTACAATATACATAAATGACTTAGTTGACAACATCGGTAGCTCCGTGAGGCTATTTGCAGATGACACGGTTGTCTACAAGAAAGTAGCAACATCAGAAGACTCGTACGTACTCCAGGAGGACCTGCAGAGGATTAATGCATGGTGCGACAGCTGGCAGCTTTCCCTAAACGTAGATAAATGTAATATAATGCGCATACATAGGGGCAGAAATCCATTCCAGTACGATTATGCCATAGGTGGTAAATCATTGGAAGCGGTAACGACCGTAAAATACTTAGGAGTTACTATCCGGAGCGATCTGAAGTGGAATGATCACATAAAACAAATAGTGGGAAAAGCAGGCGCCAGGTTGAGATTCATAGGAAGAATTCTAAGAAAATGTGACTCATCGACGAAAGAAGTAGCTTACAAAACGCTTGTTCGTCCGATTCTTGAGTATTGCTCATCAGTATGGGACCCTTACCAGGTTGGATTAATAGAAGAGATAGACATGATCCAGCGAAAAGCAGCGCGATTCGTCATGGGGACATTTAGTCAGCGCGAGAGCGTTACAGAGATGCTGAACAAGCTCCAGTGGCGGACACTTCAAGAAAGGCGTTACGCAATACGGAGAGGTTTATTATCGAAATTACGAGAGAGCACATTCCGGGAAGAGATGGGCAACATATTACTACCGCCCACATATATCTCGCGTAATGATCACAACGAAAAGATCCGAGAAATTAGAGCAAATACGGAGACTTACAAGCAGTCGTTCTTCCCACGCACAATTCGTGAATGGAACAGGGAAGGGGGGATCAGATAGTGGTACAATAAGTACCCTCCGCCACACACCGTAAGGTGGCTCGCGGAGTATAGATGTAGATGTAGATGTAGAAGTGTGTTTTGGGCTACGAATTCTGCCCCCAGGGTGTGTGCAACACAGCTGGAATTTGTTGCCAACAACTGAGACACCTTTCGATCGCAGTGTAAGAAAATCGAGCAACAGAACTACATCATCTGTGCTACTGCATGATAACGCACTATGTTGATTTGAGAAACAAAACTATCCAGGAGATTGATAGAAAAGTCGTCTCTCAGGCACTTGTATTGACAGGGAAGTCCTCTCTCAAGAACTTGTCCCTCTCGTCATATATTTGTAAAATTTTGCCTTTCCCGCTTTTGATCGATCAACCGTCAAGGCAATTCATATCTAGATGAAAATATTCTTAAAACTACCCTGGTTTAATGACATCGTCAGAACCAGTAGGTTTCTACAGGCGTAGAATTTGTAAACAACTTTAGCATTGTCATATCGTTTTAGATATCGTGAAAGAAAATTCTGCTGCTGATTAATTTCTCTTTGATAATTACTGTTGCGTTTAGTATACTAATGGAAAATGCAATTAAAATATTCACTGTACTAATACAAATTAAATTCAGCTTACTACAGAAACATCACGACGGCAGTCTATCTTAATAAAGCATTAAGTTTCTGTGAGACGATTGAGCCTATTTTAACACGAATTAGTAGGATATTACCGACTTTTGACTTCGAAAAGATCTGTATTTATTTCATTTCCTGTACCATTCGTAAGTATTATGAAAATGTGACATTTCATAGATAAAATTATGTATTCACAACAACTACAAAAATGTCGGCAGAAAACAAAAGTGGCATTATGAATCTGGCAGTACCGTAAGGTTTTCGCTCTGACGCTAAGAGTTACTGAAAGTAGCAAGACGAATTTTGCTCGAGCGTTGTCTTACGAGTCTCTTACTGAGTTTTTATCTGCCTGCTTGTAGCTGTGCTACAAAAGAATTAAAAATCTGGCTTTCAGCAAGTCTCTAAAGGCGAACGAAAGCAGCTTGCACTTGGTTACTAAGCATGTTACCTGGGAACTGGTTTTTTCCTAAAGTGGGAAGACATCCTTTTGTGGTTGAATTGACAAATGTCAGTCAGACGTGTGCCGTTGGTCTAAGCGTTTCGGTGTGTTGAATTTGTACCAAAGATTTTTCTACAGGTTTTTTCTGTCCCAAATAGAGAGTTGAAGTCTCCCATTAGTATTTTCACGTCATCTTGGTGAATTTTGCTCATAGTATTTTCGAGTGTGTTCCAGCATTTTTCGACATTGTCGGTGTTTTTCTTATTTCCGATGTTGGTGGGGACACGTGCATTGATGAGTGTATATTTTTTACTGGGGCTCTGAATGACCATAGTCATAAGTCGCTTGTTGACGGGCCGCCCGCGATGGCCGAGCGGTTCTAGGCTCTTCAGTCCGGAACCGCGCGGCTGCGACGGTCACAAGCTCGAATCCAGCCTCGGGCATGAATGTGTGTGATGTCCTTAGGTTAGTTAGGTTTAAGTAGTTCTAAGTTCTAGGGGACTGATGACCTCTGCTGTTAAGTCCCATAGTGCTCAGAGCCATTGGAACCTTTTGATTGTTGATGGGTGTGGTTTCTTTGACAGAGTTGATAGATCTGTGTTCGAGAAATGCAGTGCCGAAGATTGGTACGCCTTTCGCTACCTTTTGTTGTATTTTGCTCTTGAAGATGCAATGGTTTCCATAATCCAAGGTTTCATTGTCAGTTAGTCGTGGTTCTTGAAGAGCAAGGATGAGAATTTTTGTCGGTCGATTTCTTTTGTGAGATTATTTAGTTTTCGAGTTTGGATCAAGGTATCGATGTTTACTTTTAAATGCATGTTTTTTGCTTGTAGGGAAATTTACCAGAGATCTTCGATATTCTCTGTCGTGCTAACCTGGACTCCCCAGAATCCGAAAATCCAACTGCCGCCTGTCGACAGCCGGGTTGTGCACCACCTGGGGTAAAGTTGACTTTGCTTGCATAGTTCATGTCCGCTTGTGTTTCATTGGTTGTGCTTGGGTGATACCAGGACCGGGCAGAACCAGAGGGTGTTGAAGCCTTTGAAAGCAAATATTTTCAGCCAAGCTCATTGAGCTTACAGACGGTGACCAGAGTAGCGGTGATTTTCACTCAGACTTGTCTGGATTTTGGGTTCAACGGATTGAGTAGCCTTTCAGGATTGTGTTAGTATTTGGTTCACCCCTAGTATCTGATTTCCTCGGTACCACCCATATGGGGGAGGGTTTCCCCTATCCGCCACACGCGATTATTATTATTATTGTCATTATGTCTCAGCAAATCCGATATGGTGTATCTTCCCACCACTGAAATAGATATGTATTGTTCGATTCAGTATTTCCATCACATAAATGTGGGTTATAATTACGTTACATTGTTACTTGTAGACATATTTCTCACTTTTTCTTTGACAGTTGCTACCTGTTACTCCATTATAGGAATTTATGTGGGGAGCATTGTTGCAATACAGACGTTCAAATTATCCGATTTCTGTAATTTCATTTCGATACCAGATCGTTCTAATCGGACTCAGCCAGGCAGTCTTAATGTGGATATCCGACTACGACTTTCATCATATGATAGACTGTGTAAACCACATTCTTAATCGGACTGTTGAATATAGATCACTTATCTATGACAGGGCCTGAATTCTTAAACACTGTGGAAAATAATAATCCAATGTGCTTATTACAAATACGATATTTTAATATAAATATGTGAACTAATGAGATAACAGTTTATTGACAGGAGCAGAACAAATGTTCAAATGTTCAAATGTGTGTGAAATCGTATGGGACTTAACTGCTAAGGTCATCAGTACCTAAGCTTACACACTACTTAACCTAAATTATCCTAAGGACAAACACGCACACCCATGCCTGAGGGAGGACTCGAACCTCCGCCGGGATCAGCCACGCAGCCCATGACTGCAGCGCCCCTGACCGCTCGGCTAATCCCGCGCGGCTACTAAAACCCATGTCGACAATTATCTGATAATCGGTCAAGCTTTGCTTTGTCGCAGCTCTTTAGGATACAAGTCCATTTACTTTCAGGCTCCTCCTTACAATTCTTGCAATGCAAGGTAATTGAAAAATCTCTTCCACTCGACGCCAACTGAGGAACTGACTGGTGCATGTGTTGTTCAACACACAGTAGTTGTCACCCTCACTGGAATCAATGACTGTGTGTGTGTGTGTGTGTGTGTGTGAGTGAGTTTTCGTGTTCATGCACAATCTGAATCAATACTATTAAAATTAGAGAGACAAATGGCTCTGAGCACTATGCGACTTAACTTCTGAGGTCATCAGTCGCCTAGAACTTAGAACTAATTAAACCTAACTAACCTAAGGACATCACACACATCGATGCCCGAGGCAGGATTCGAACCTGCGACCGTAGCGGTCACGTGGGTTCCAGACTGAAGTGCCTAGAAACGCACGGCCACACCGGCCGGCAATTAGAGAGACAACCGGCAATACATATTGCATCAAATATGATTGTAAAGTATGTTAATGCGATGGGAAGTTACAAACTGAATTTTCACCCAACCCACGTCCTGCATATTACGTTATGTAAGATGTATTAACTCCATAGTATCGTTAGCAGAGACAGTGCGCTCTTGTTGTCGAGGCCTGCGACAAACGCAGCGATCAGCAGTGCCCAATGCCGCAGCGATTTGTTTATGTTGGCTGAGCGTGGACACTGCAGCAGACGCTTCGCCATAAACAGAAAGAAATCACCTTGGCTCTGACTGCAGTGAGCGGATATCACTGCCTGCGTGTTCTTATAGTAACCAACGTGAGACTCTACTCACAGGTGCCATGGAGCAATTGTAACGGGTATCATGTCATTAGTCATCAGAATATTAACCAGTGATGAAATGTCCACTCTATTTGAATCCCAAGAAAATAGGAACCTTCTCACAAATGAATGTGAGGTGATATCAAAATTTATCCAATATACAAAAATTAACTGCAGGGCTTTCATGCATGCAGTAGTAGCACACAAGGAAATATTATGTCTTGGAAGCGTATATTTCATTTCCTCTTCTCATATTAACGTCCTTGTTTTAGAATGAAGTGAGAAAATTAACACGAAAAACTTAAGTTCCTGAGAAGCATATAAGTCATTTCTTCTTCTCATATCATAACTTTTGTTTTAGTATGAGGTAAAAAAATAAACAGTTTAGGGTTCTGAAACATAATATGACACCAGATTTTTATCGTAGGCGCTATCGGAAACGCAAAAAGCAGGGAGCTGTCCATTCTTTTGTCCAAAAGTCTGTTTCCTTTCACGCATTACTCACGCTAGGAGATTCTTATTTAAGGACTTGTGGGCATCAAGTTCTTCAGCAGGACAAGCCTTATGTTATTGTGCTAATTACGGTATGGAAAAAATGCAACAAAGACGAGTTCCCCTAGAGCAGTGAGGATATTTGCACATGTCTGTATTCAGCAATGACTGCCAGCTGCCACAACACTTCACAGAATCCTTGCGGCAGGCAACATAACTGTGCCGACACTTCAGACTTCATTCAGTCAGACGTCAGGAGATGGTTGGAAACGTCAAATTAATGTTGCTTTCCGAGTCGTATTCAATCCAGAATGAGGTGTTATTAAGGTAGTTGAACGTTCTAGCAATTACACTTCTATAATTCCCATATGAGTATTCCGATAGCCAAAAGAACCCGTTAGTGTGAAACCATCTGGAACTGCATTAACATCAAACTGCAAGAACTTGAGACAATTCGTGGACTCTTCTCTTTGCTAGGTGACCTATTACTGATATTTAGGATTCTCTCCGTCCTAGGCGTAATGGAAATGGAACTTCAGAGGCGCTCTCCGCTATTCTTGACAAACATGAGAAACTTGTAGCTAATCACTGCGAGTTACAACTGCGTGATGATAATGGTTCAGGTTGTCAGTAGCACAGATGATGTAGTTATTGTGGTGTCACCGCCAGACACCACACTTGCTAGGTGGTAGCCTTTAAATCGGCCGCGGTCCATTAATATACATCGGACCCGCGTGTCGCCACTGTCAGTGATAGCAGACCGAGCGCCACCACACGGCAGGTCTAGAGAGACGTACTGGCACTCGCCCCAGTTGTACAGCCGACTTTGCTAGCGAAGCTACACTGACAAATACGCTCTCATTTGCCGAGACGATAGTTAGCATAGCCTTCAGCTACATTTGCTACGACCTAGCAAGGCACCGTATTCAATCGATAATTAATATTATGAAGAATGTACCGTAACGAGAGATGTTCCACTATTGTGGATTAAAGTTAAGTATTACATCATCTACGCACTTTATCTGCAATTCTCAAGATATTGTCCTGTTCCAGACCTCACGCCAGTCAGCGTGTAATTAAACGCGTGCATTTCGGCCTCCTCTAGAAACACAGTGTTGGCTCTTCTGCCAACACTACAGTTATGTTGCTCGTTTTTCTTACACTGCGACTGAAAGGTATCTCAGTTGTTGGCAACAAATTCTAACTGTGTTGCACACACCCTGGGGGCAGAATTCGTAGCCCAAAACACACTTTTGGATTTATCAGATGTAAGATATTGTGTCCACACTACTCTTTCCTCGAGTTTACGTCTTTTGGTGGGGCTCAGCCTTTCATTTCTTCTTTGGAAGTTAACGATAAAGGCATCATGACACGTCACCAGTAACAGTACTGCATAGGAATGCTCGATGAGTGACCTGATGACGTTCAATAGTAGTCACTCCGTGGATTTTTATTGTTTCGAATCAGAGCACGCAGTACTCCTGCACCAGACTTCTGAACATTTCCTGTTGAATGCAAATTCAAGTGGTTCATAATTATGTTAGTAAATTCACTCGATATTTTTATGTCCTTTAAATTATATTTGCTACATGATTCGCTCTGAAGACGTAGGAAATGTATGTTATTTGGTCCAGGAAGCACGTTCCAACAGAAATTGATGCTTACATTGACATTTATGTTGCGAATCAGTCGTCTTATCCATCACATGGATAACGAGGATGCTTCGTTTTGCTACAGTTGTTTCATAGCTAACAAGGGAACCTCCCCATCGCACCCTCCTCAAACTTAGTTGTAAGTTGGAACAGTGGATAGGCCTTGAAAAACTGAACACGTATCAATCGAGAAAACTGGAAGAAGTTGTGGGGACCTATGAAAAAAATAATCAAACTAAACATACTGAGTAGTCCATGCGCATGATAAGCAACATCAAGGATAGTACGAGATCGGGGGCGCCGTGGTCGCGTGGTTAGAGTGAACAGCTGCCGAACGAGAGGTCCTTGGTTCAAGTCTTCCCTCGAGTGAGTAGTTTGATTTTTTATTTTCAGACATTCATCACCACACGTACTGTTTATCAACAAATGTAGGAAATAATCATACAAATGTTCGATCCCTTACGGAATTTTCCGATGCCTTACAGTTCGGAAAATATTCATTGACATTGTTATTGAAGTCGCGAGCTATATTTGCTGGATTCATATTGCCCACGGAATACATGTCGCGTATTTAATGCACTCTCGTCCAAAGTAGCGAACAGTCAACTGCCAGCCAGGGAGCCTCGTTACCAGGAATACTCTCTCTTCCGTGCGCTGTAGTCGACTGATGTCGTGTGTTTCGATGTTTGCTTAGGTGTAGCGTCATCATACTACGGCGCAGTTACCTCGCATCGGACGGACGGACGGACAGATAATAATTGTCTGAAAATAAAAATTAAACTTTTCACTCGAGGGAAAATTTGAAGGAAAGACCTCTCGTTCCGCAGCTGCTTACGCTAACCACAGGATCACGGCGCTCCTGAGCTCACCCTATCCTTGATGTTGCCTATCTTGCGCATGGACTACTCTGTTTGTATATCTTGCTTATTTTTTTCATAGTTCCACACAACTTCTTCCTGTTTTCTCGATTGATCTGTGTTCAGTTTTCAAGGCCTATCCACTGTGCCAACTTATAACTAAATCTGAGGGCGGTGCGATGGGGATGTTCCCTTGTTAGTGGTATTGTGTGTTGGTGGCGTTGCCAGTTTACATACTGTGCATGTAACTCACAATAAATGCGTTGGATGCCTCCTGTGATCAGTTTACTTGAAAAACGTTTGTTGTCATCGTAATTTATGTAACTGGCTCTCCGACTTCCAATTTGACAATTTGTGGAAAAATTGTTTACCTTGCTAGTCCTAGTTTCAAACATTGTCTGACAGAAAATGTAGGCATGAAGGAGTCTGTAAAAGCAATTATTCGCTATTATAGCAAACTTTTGAATCCACTGGACACTTGAATTTCTATATTGGTTCTGAGAGTTTTGTTATTTCTCTTGTTATTTACTGTCTCAATGTCATCCGTGATAATAAAATTAAAGGCAGTTGGATTAGGTTCTTGACCTATAAACTGTGTTTTAATATTCTGCGCTGCTAAATAAATTTTGAAGGTTATATTCTTTACGTAAAACAGAGTATCGGTGTCAGTCCTAGGACTGACGATAAACTTCAGAAATACAGCTACAGAATAGTGGCATATCGATTACGGCTCCTCACCATCAACAATAGTTGTTACCCATAGTTTCGTATTTGCTATTTTACCGTCGTTACCCTTTAGAGACCAACCTGATCTTTCCACAATGCCATTTTTGACTTGCTTCTTAATATGTCCTATAACTACAGATTTGTTGAATATATTATCTGTTAAATACGCTATTCCACAAATTAAAAACTTCCAGTTATTCTTCATATCTTGAAACTTACTACCGTTGACTTTCACTGAAGAAAAGATACATAATAATAAAATGAAATCAAAGATTAGAATGTCGAAGCATAGTGTGAATGGTTAAAATGAAATGAACTAAAAATCATCCACTTACTGCGTTTCCTTGAAATTATATAAAATATACGTCTGCAAGTAAAAAAAAAAAAAAGCTTGAAACAGCTGATGCAGCTGATTGGTGAAGCGCTGAAAAAAAAAAAAAAAAACATCTCTGCTGATGCTGCTTAGTATCGCGTATAGCCTCCTTTGGCTTCCACAACAGCTCGAAGTCTGTTGGGCATTGAGCCCACAACTCGAGCAACATAACTAGGAGATTCAAGTAACTCATTCCAAGCGTCATGAATCACATCAAAAAGCTGTCGGCGAGTCGACGGTGACTGCCACTTTTCTTCTATTACTCTGACCATTTCTGCCCAAATATTCTCAATGGGATTCATGTCAGCTCCTTTAGGTGGCCATTCCATTACAGTAATATTACTATGGTCGTCGAACCACCTCTTAACCACACGTGCCATATGAATAGGCGAGCGATCTTGTTGGAACATCATCTGATCATCGCCAAATCTTGCTGCCACAGAACCCAACATCACGTTCTCCAGAACTGATATGTAATTGCGCGCATCGAATCTTCCTTCCACTTCCCACAGGAGCCCACACCCTTCGGCCGATATCCACGCCCATACCGTTACCGACTTCCTGCCACTCCTTCGGCAACTGTAAATATATTTTCGATTATACCTAGCACCTTTAGGCCGGTAAACAAGTACTTTTCCGGTTGATGCCGTAGAGAAAACTTTTTCGTGCGTGAAAATCACTCGACTCCAAAACTGGAGAGGTTTGTCGCCATTTTCAGTACCAAAAGCGAGGCAAGCTTCTCTTTGGGAAACAGTCAATGTCTCTTTCACAGCAGCACTTCTTGCTCTCAGTCCACCTTCCCTTACACGACGAGTGACGGTCTTACTGCTAACATTGAGACCCAAAGTTTGCTGAATTTGTCGTGCGTTGACAAATGGGTGGTTCTCACTGAAACGGCGTATCTGCTGATTCTGAGTTGCTGTTGTTTTGCAGCGACGGCCATGAGGCCTCCCATTCAGGTTACCACTCTCGTCCTTTCGCCTGATCCACCTGGCTACCGTCGACTTGTGAAGACCCATAGTTCTCGCTATCTCAGCATTTGAAGATCCCTCTGCATGGAGTTCTATTATAGCGCCCTTGTCTGCCTCAGCCAGATGGGCCATTTAGCGTTGACTAAATGATGCGTCGCGGTTAATATCTGCCGCGGAAACAGCGCTGGCAGGAAACAGACTGCCTCCTCCACGATGGCAGCCACAACGCAGTGGCCAAGTATGTGTAACACGGAAACCGATGGCATAAACGAGAGATCGCAAGCCCGTACCCGTGTCATTACATAGTGGAGCAATATAGAATCTGTAATTTTTCTCAGAAGGGACTGGTCCACTCTTGTCATGTCTTATCCCGATAAATGTTTCATGAAATGAAATGTTTACGTTTTGCATATGCGGCAGGCCTAACGCAAGAAACATTTCTGAAATATCTGAGGCAACCTGAAGAACACTTCGTAAATTTTAGCTGTAAAAGGTTGTCTTATAAGAAGGAAAACGTGTTTATCCCCGCTCGCCGTGTTTCCAAGTGGCGCAGTTTACTCTGAGGCATACATAATTCTCGCCGGGCGTAAGAAGCGACATGTGTTTCGGCTTTTCTGCAGACACTCGACCGTTTCCGACGGTCAAAGTTATCAACGCGCTGTTGCTCTAGTGTAGATGCCTTCTGCAGCCGAGAACGCAATTGAAGCGGTGGCTCAGTGGCTACCGTCGTTCCTTCTTAACTTTGATTCCCGTGTTCGAGACCATATTGGGTGTTTTTATTATTTTTTTTCCTCTCTATCAGAATTATCTACGAATGTTTTTTTCTAATTTCTGTTGAAATAATGTCGCCAATTAACTTTATGTGTAATTAATGAATTAGAAAGAAATGATAAACGAATGAGAAAAGCTGATCTAAAATCATCTGGTCAGCCTCATGTATCGTTATATCCAAATGGTTTATAAATGTTAGTCTACATTCAGATCCGATAATGGCACCTTTAGTGTGTTGAAACCGGTTATCCAGTAGACAGTATTTAAGCGATCTTGGCTTCTGAATTATTTCTACAACAGAGTGATTGCCCCACTACGTGCTGCGTGTTCCCTTTTTAACTTTTTTCTTTACACAGTTAATTAACTGACGAATAACGGCAACAGTGTCTCAACATAAATTGGAATAAACATTCGTAGATAATTCAGAGAGTGAGGGGGGGAAAAAGGAAAAACCGGGTTTCGAACTAGCAGTGCAAAGTTCCGAAGTCGCTATCTTAGCCGCAGAGCCACCACTTCAGTTGAATCCTTACCCGCTAAGAGGTATCTACACTATAGCAACAAAGCATTGAACACTTTGACCGTCGTTTTCTCAGAAGCGGTAGAGTGTAAGCAGATAAGCCGAGACACGTGTTCACTTATTTTGTCCCCTCTTTCACTGAGCGAAGTTTCACCGAGATCGGGGTGGGACACTTGGCGTGTCCCCTCGTAAGTGGCGTGCGTTGGGATTCAGTAGACAGAATGCGTCCACTTTCCTCAACTACTCATTGACATGTTTGGAAACTTTCTTTCTTGTAGTGGCACTTTGCATTATGAGGGCTGGTTTTCCTGATAACGATCTACTTATGGACTTAGCTCCTAATTTACGTTACTGTGTAGTAGACCTACTGCAACTACTTAAACCGGAAATGTTTGTTTGTTTGGATAGTCCGCTTCTTAGTTGCTACATTTCGCGAAAATATTTTCCTTTGTTTCGAAACGGCAAGTTAAGATGACCACTGCAACTTGATAAGATCAGTAACAATTTAATACTTTGGAACAGTTATGTGTGGTGTACGAGGAGTGTACTCTGTAGAATGAGGAATACATTAAACACGAAAGCTGCGTCCAATAACAATAATGAACTTTCGGTTACATGACAAAACACAAGTCGAAGCATTGTCAGTTCATCTAAGTACCCAGTAAATCTTAAACTGGAACGATCGACAACATACTTTTGTGGGGAAGGCAAACGAATGACTGCGTTTTATTGGCCGCACGCTAAGAATACGCAACAGGCCAACTGAAAACACTGCCTACACTACGTTTGTCCGTCCACTGCTATAATATCCTTGACAGACGTGATTGACTGTGCACGCAAAAACGTCCAAGGAACGGTAGCACGATTTGTAATGTCATGAAATAGGGGAGAGAGGAACCCAGATTTGATAGTCGAGTTGGGGTAACATTCATGAAAACATAAGCGTTTTTCGTTGCCACGAGATCTTTTCACGAAATTTCAATCACCACCAATTGTTCTGAATGCCAAAACATTATTTCCAAGGGAACTTACACAGGAAGAAACCATAGTAATAATGTAATTCAAGGCTCGCAAGAAAAGATTTAACTGGTCCTTTTTCCCGCACACTGTTAATGAGTGGGACGGTAGAGAAATAATCCGAACCTTCTGCCAGGCACGTAAGTCCGGATTGCAAAGAAATCCTGTTGATGTAGTCATGTAGATGTAACAACGAAATTATGTTGTAATTACGACATGTGACTCTCATTTGATTCGAACATCGAAGTTGTTTGCTGTTTATTTACTTTTTGTTCGTTAATTTCAGCCATATACCAACACCTAGGCGCGTTAAATTGATATTGAAATAAAGTGTCATGCATGGACCAATAACAATAAATTCTTACCTACTTGTTATAGTAATGCAGTATCTGCCAGCGTCTTCAGAAGTGGATATCGCATATGACGTTCCTAGGGTGTTTATAAATGGATATTGAAGACGAATTCGAACAAAGTTTGAATGTAGCTTCGTAAAAGTTTCTTTATCAAACGATCTGAGTTGCTGGGCAAATACAGTTTATCCTCACTAGTCGGTATATATTATCATTATACATGAGGTGAATAGGGTTTCGCCGGGTGCGGTGGCCGAGCGGTTCCAGGCGCTTCAGTCACGAACCGCACGGCTGCTTCAGTCGCAGGTTGGAATCCTACCTCGGGCATAGATGTCTGTGATGCCCTTAGGCTAGCTAGGTTTAAGTAGTTCTAGGTCTAGGGGCTGATGATCTAAGCAGTTAGGTCGCATAGTTCTTGAAGCCATTTTTTGACCTTTCGCGTAAATTTTCTTTACATAAATGGTCGTATTTTTCGATTGCGTTGACATGGAAGCTCACTTTTTTACACCACCAAGGGACCGGTTACCGCAAGAAGTGCGATACATTTCCGCTTATTATGTCCACCCGTTCTGGAGGTAAACGGGCTTTAAGGGTTGGGTAGACCGATAGTCGGTCAAGAAAGTGAGACTAGTAGGGTTCCGTTTTTACCTGTTTCGGTGACGAAATCCTAACAACGAAAACAGCTACTGAAGATGAGAGCCGCATAAATAACACCCGCTACTCTTTATTCGAAATGTTCTAGCTGCAGTCGATACATCAGCATATCAATCGCACCTACGCTTTCGATCCAAATCACGTTTACAGGATGCAAATAGAATTCATTTGCCTATACACGTGGTAATTCACATCCCAGTATTAATGTCACCGCGTTTTAGAAGTGCGAACATTCCCATTGCTAGCTAGCTTAAGAAACACTTCGGCTAATGAACGTTTTCTGGCTGTGGCGAGTCTAGTGGAGAATTCGAAACAGTGTAGAATACGTTTGGCAGCTATGTAGCCGTTTATTTCCTGGGGTGGTGCAGAATTATCCTACAAAATTTACCCTCTAATAACAGTATTTTGTTATTTCGATAAACATCCCGAATGATTGTCACATAAGCGGTGACATAAAGGAAGAAAATTCATGTTTTTCAGTCCAGAAAGCTCTATGCAACAGAAACTGCAGATTTTCATTGCGAAATTGCCGGCTTGTTCATGTCTGGGGTAATAATAGAGGGCTGTTTGCCTGGGTTGTCTGCTAGCGTAGTGAAAGGAAGGTCTGGTTTGTTTTCGGTTCTAATCTCGATGGAGGCAGGTAGAATATCAGTAAAGCAATTTTAAGAAATTCTCGCGCCCCCAATACGTTTTATCGCTACCTTTACTCTGTACTGGCGCCATGTGGATGTCAATATGACACTCTTGTAGAATTTCATACATGTTACTGCCTCCTTTTTCCGCTTCTGTCAATAATGGAATTGACGTAAGTGTGGCACTGAATGATTTTTAAGTGAATTTCGTTATGAATCTTCACGCATTGCTAAATTTGCACACTTTCATGGTAGGTCAGCAACGGTAATCCAGTATGACTGGTCTGAACGTTGACACAGACCGTTTCGCGGCCGAATGCGGATAATATTTTGCTAATTCGTAACGGTCTGGGGTTCTTTGTCTTACTGAAACAGTTATGTTATCTGGATAAGTTGAAATTCATTTTTATTGGTCCGTTTCATACCAATGAGCGTTTCTTCTTTCAGTTCTGTCTTATATTTACGTGTTGTATTTAACACAGTAATCAGCATTAATATAGTCTTACAAATTATTGAAAACAGTCGTAAAAAGTTCAGATAGTTTGTCAATTTCACGCCTGTGCATATTATGTTGGTAGCACTTCGTTGCCTTGCCTGTTATGCTGTGTAGCAGACTTTCAAGCCGTGCGGATCAGCATAACGAAAAGGCGAGGGGTCTCGCTCGGTTTGTCCACGACTGTACATGTGCGTCAGTGGAAAAGACCAATATATGTGGACGTAATGTGCTGTTCCAGTCTCTTCTGTACATAAGGTCCATCACCGTTCCCTTTGGATCCCTACGTAATTCGGTGCTCTCCGATACACACGATCGAACAGCGGAGGAGTGGTACTCAAGCGTCAACTTTAGGTTACAATATCTCCGGATGTAATTAACATTTTACAATGCAAGAAACGGCACTGATTACGTATTTGTTTATATTTTCAAATGTGCTAACAAAACTAACTGGGTTCCATTTACAAAAAACGTAGGTTTGTGTTAAAAAACATACTTCCATACATTTTTGTATGGTTTGTATTAACCAGTTACACTACCCCCTCTTCTCACGTTCGGTCTGTGGAATCGATTCGTCAGTATTTGATGCGGTTTACGAAATATATCTATAATGTTAGGTGACTCACCCTATATATATATATATATATATATATATATATATATATATATATATATATATATATATATATATGTGTGTGTGTGTGTTGTAAGTAGGCTGTTTATGTTTTCTTATTGGGAACGTTACGTAGCGCTCTGTATGAAAATCACTGGCTGTGCTGTGTGCAGTCTGTGGCTAGTTTGCTTTGTTGTCTGCCATTGTAGTGTTGGGCAGCTGGATGTTAACAGCGCGTAGCGTTGCGCAGTTGGAGGTGAGCCGCCAGCAGTGGTGGATGTGGGGAGAGAAATGGCGGAGTTTCGAAATTTGTAAGATTGGATGTCATGCAATGCTATGTATATTATGATTTTTGAACACTATTAAGGTGAATACATTGTTTGTTCTCTATTAAAATCTTTCATTTGCTAACTATGCCTATCAGTAGTTAGTGCCTTCCGTAGTTTGAATCTTTTATTTAGCTGGCAGTAGTGGCGCTCGCTGTATTGCAGTAGTTCGAGTAACGAAGATTTTTATGAGGTAAGTGATTTATGAAAGGTATAGGTCAATGTTAGTCAGGGCCATTCTTTTGTAGGGATTTTTGAAAGTCAGATTGTGTCGCGCTAAAAATATCGTATGTCAGTTTAAGCACAGTCATGTACAATTTTTCTAAGGGGACGTTTCAGTATGTGTGTGTGTGTGTGTGTGTGTGTGTGTGTGTGTGAGTGAGTGTGTTTGTTTTGTAGGATGAATTCGCAAGTGCCACCTAAAACTCCTCAGATGAGAAAGGTAACTGGGTAAAAAAAATGGTTCAAATGGCTCTGAGCACTATGGGACTTAACATCTATGGTCATCAGTCCCCTAGAACTTAGAACTACTTAAACCTAACTAACCTAAGGACATCACACAACACCCAGTCGTCACGAGGCAGAGAAAATCCCTGACCCCGCCGGGAATCGAACCGTAACTGGGTAACTATCCACATTGAGGGCAGACTTTTGTTACAGAATAGTACTCCTCTCGCTAGCGGCAGCTGCTTCACCTGCACCCTGCACCCTGTACCCCCTGTTTAAAATCGGTTATCATAAGTTAAAATGTGTTCACTCTACTCACTGTTTGTAAAGCACTTCATTGCAGGTCTCCTTCCTTGTGCACTGACACAAACTGGAAGACTACAGACTTGTTACTGCTGTCTGAGAGCTCCAATAATAATAATAATGATGACTGACTGTGCGAACAGGCCCCAGAAAGCCAAATGGTACCGACCAGCCGCAGTGTCATCATCGGTCGATAGGCGTCACTTGATGTGGATGTGGAGGGGCATGTGTTCAGCACACCACTCTCGCGGACATTGTCAGTTTTCGTGACAAGAGCCGCCATTTCTTAGTCAGGTAGCTCCACAATTGGCCTCACAAGCGCTGAGTGCACGCTGCTTGCATACAGGACTCGGCGAACACGGACGGTCACCCATTCAAATGCTAGACAAGCCCGACAGCGCTTAACTTCGGTGATCTGAAATAATAGTAATAATAATAATAATAATACTGTGTGCACCACCGTACTACCCCTTACGTAGTTACTGTTGTGTTGTGCTGTCAATTAGTTTATTTATCTGTTTTGAAGTGAGTAAGGAAGCAATTATTGGGCTACTGCAGGAACTATTTACAACTAGGAGAAAACATTTTAATAATATATTTAGCGTCTGATGTATATTCCACATAGACATCATAGACATATTGTAGAGAGCGCAAAGTATGTATGTAGTGGGTGGACTTCGTGAGGAATGCTTCACATTGTGTCATGTATTAATGCTAGTAACCGAGGAATAGAATGAACAGTCTAATGAGTGCAGAATATGGATTGAGAGTAAATTGAAGAAAGACGAAAGTAATGAGAAGTAGCAGTAATGAGAACGGCGAGAAACTTAGCATCAGGATTTGATGGTCATGAGGCAGATGAAGTTAAGGGATTCTGCTACCTAGGCAGCAAAATAACCAATGAAAGTCGGAGCAAGAAGGTAATTAAAAGTAGACTAGTCGTGGCAAAAAGTGCATTCCTGGCCAACAGAAGTCTACTAGTCTCAAACATAGGCCTTAACTTGAGGAAGGAATTTCTGTACATCTGGAGTACAGCAATGTATGTTGTATGATAGTGAAACATGGACTGTGGGAAAACTGGAACAGAAGAGAATCGAAGCATTTGAGATGTGATGCTACAGGCGTATGTTGAAAATTAGGTAGACTAATAAGGTAAGGAATGAGGAGGTTCTGCACAGAATCGCAGAGGAAAAGAATATGTGGGAAACACTCACAAGGAGAAGGGACAGGATTATAGGACATCTGTTAAAACTTCAGGGAATGAGTTCCATGGTACTAGAGGGAGCTGCAGAGACCAATAATTGTACCGAAAGACAGAGATTGGAATGCATCCAGCAAATAATTGAGGATGTAGGTTGGAAGTGCTACCCTGAGATAAAGAGGTTGACACAGGAAAGGAATTCGTGGCAGGCCGCATCAAACCAATCAGAAGACTGATGCAAGTAAAGGAAAGTCGAGGAAAAGTTAATTATTGATAAATTACATAATCATTATCTTTGTGTGAAAATAATTTACTTTCGTCACATACACAATCAATCTCTTTTCGTTTTCATCCCATAGATAATTTCATTTTACCCCTCGCCCCTCCCAGGGGATAATTATCCCCAGGTGGGAACCACTCGCCTACACTCTGACAGTGAAACGTCGTTGAGAGCTGGTATTACCATTGCCAGCTTTCAAGTGCGAGTTACAGAAACCGCGAGTTACCTGAAAGCTACAATCGCATACAGTGTGGCAACGTTGTGACGCTGCCTTGGAAACGTGAACAAAATAAAATGACTTGTTTGGTCATTGTAAGCGTGCTAAACAGCAGCGTAAAGCCCATTCTAATTGAAGGGGATCGTCTTTCGCCGTAAAGAGCATAGCCGCGATTGGGCGCTAGTTCATTTGTTTGTGCGCGTTTAACTTTAGGTTCAACGTTGATTTGATCGCAAGATGTATCGATTATAGGTGGCACACAGAAGTAATTAGGCAGTCCCCCTTACTCTGTCCATTACCTGGCTCCACTTAATGACAACAAGACAAATAGCTTAAGAAAAATTACCTTTCCAAGAAAGGGAGGCCATCCAAAGAGGGCTACCCTTAGCCATCAGCCATCTATCTATAAACCACTAACAGTTGCCCACGAGGAACCACAGGGAAGTGGTGCTGCCGTAGCAACCCTATAGTGTCAGCTTGAAGCGCGAAATTGGTCAGAACCACTCATTTCATATTCCACATTTTTCTTGATTGCTTCAGGCTACATCAGACTTTCGTAGGGGAACACAAGAGAAATGGTATTCAAAATTTGCGTCTTGTGCCTGATCCAAATGCTTCCAATACAGGAGTGCCATTCCATGGTTATGAGTGTAACATTCGTACGATTTAAATTGAAATATGAACATGAAAATAAAAAACGGATACACCTGGATGTGATGCTACACACAGAGGTGACACAACTCATGGAATAGCGATATGCACACATACAGATGGTCATAGTATCGTGTATACGAAGTACAAAAGGGATTTCATTGGTGGAGTTGTCATTTGTACTCAGGCGATTCATGTGGAAGGCCTTCTGATGTGATAATGGTTTCACTACGGGAGTTAACAGAATTTGAACGTGGAATGGTTATTTGAACTAGAAGCGTGGGACATTCCATTTCGGAAATCGTTAGGGAATTCAATATTCCGAGATCCACAGTGTCAAGAGTACCGCCAATAGCAAATTTCAAACATTACTTCTCACCACGGACAACGCAGTGGGCGACGGCCTTCATTTAACGACCGAGAGCAGCAGCTTCCGCGTAGGGCTGTTAGTACTAATAAACAAACAACACTACGTGGAATAACTGCAGAAATCAATGTGGGACATACGAAGAACGTATCGTGGGGCGGCGGATAGAATTAATGTTTACTGTTGTATAAAAGTTTGTAGAATGTAGAAACATTTCATTTCCCGGCCGATTAACCATATGTGCGGCGGCGGGTGGAATTAATGTTGTTAAATGTTCCTGTTATTTAGAATGTTATTTATGCTGTCTTTCGCCATTCTCAACACTGGCTCTCTAACTACAATATTGGCAACCAGAAAGTGATTAGTAAAACTTGAAGCCTGTAATTAGAATTCCTAGTGCCCACTTCATCTGAGAATACACTTATAGTTACAGCTTATAGCTCTGAGGAATTAGGAGATTGTCCGGGATTTATAATCAAAAACGATTTTCTAAAATAGTTGAGTATATGCTGAAAGTCACAGATGAAAAACAAAAGAATCCACACAACGTAACTAACAGAGCAGTTCAGAGTCTAATGCGCTGATGCAACTATAATTGTCCAAATTGAATATTTAAATGAATGCTCGCCATAATTTGATGATAAGGTTCATCAAACACCACGCTAAATAATGGTAGAATGTCTGTCCCGCGGCGGCACGTGAAAATACGACATACGCAAACTGAAGATCGATAATTAAAGTCAACCCAGAATTAACACTTCACTCGAAAATGATTTCATGGTTACGCGTATCTCGAGTAACTTAATACGGCATCCGAGGCTGTTTGTAGCAATGACACCGACGCGACGCGACTTCCGACACAGATGACGTGCTATTCAGCGTTTGGAGAGAACTGGGGCCTTGCTTCCTCGCGCAGCGTTCTTATATATAAAGCCACGGTGCGGACGGCTGAGGGAACGCCTGATCAATTCGGCTCTCCCGACTAGCCGCTGGGCTAGTAATGCACCACATTAAGTTACCGAATAAATCATAGCTTCTTTTGCTGATGGCCGATGAAGTTCTTAATTTAAATGTGCACTCAGCACGCAGGTAAGTATTGATAATAAAATTTTGACGTGGCTAAGTTAAATATTTTGTGCGAAAGAATTAATTTAATTACACTGCACGCAGTAGACGAGCTCTGAGCTGGCCCTTTGGAGATACGCTATCGCTATAGTTTTATAGGTATCCAAATGAAACTTCTCACAACCTTATGGTGATAGCGGATCTCCATACAACTTAAATATAAACATCCTAGCCTTATTTATTAGCCTACTTTATCTATCTTGCTTCCTTAAGTTTTAAGACAAAAACCAGAAAATCATGAATTTCCACTAAAATTTTAATTTGTGAAATCCAAAGTACTGTTTTTATTAAATTATTATGTAAGATGAATCTAAATATAAAATTTTAACTTTCTAGCTCTTTTCTGTCGCGCCAATGATTTTTACAGAAAAACGTCCAAATCTCGAAAATGGCTAAAGTTATCGAACTGACATTCAACACATATTAATTTAGTATTACTCCTGACATGCTAGAAACATTTCAGGTTATTTATTTGATTTTTAAAGTATTGCGCAACATTTATGACGTCAGAGCTAGTTACAACGGACTGGCTGGCACACAATGGAAAGACTGCTGTGAATTTACTACGGCGTGAGTAGGCTGCTTCCGTACATCACCCTCTACTTAAATTTTTTGTTTTTGAATGTTAATGAATGAAAAAAAATTAATTACAAAAAGGGAAGCAAGAGTACACCTTAACTTCCTATGAAAATTAAAATTGAAATGTAACCATGTAGAAACATTAAAAGAAAACTGATTACCTACATTAATTATTTAAATTGCAGGCATGTTCACTGCCTCTTAAGCATCATTATCCCTCAAAATTTAAGCAAAATCAATGAAACACTTTGGCATACATATTGCCTTAGACAAACAAGCACATAAAAATATGTAAAATTATGAAAACCTTAAATGCATTAAATACATTTTTACATACACAAATTCAAAGAAAATAAGTTATTCAAGATACATAAACAGATGATTATATCTTAGCAGTCTTTTCTAAACCTGAAAGAAAATTTTACAAATCATTTTTACATACGTGGTTGTAGCCGCTTTGGCTGGCGTCCTACACTTCCATTCACAAGGGTAGAGGAGGGGAAGTTGCTATGGTTTGCCTCTTTCACGTTCACTCTAAATTACATGGGGAAAGGGGAGGGGTCACTGTGAGTGCTGTCCAAGTCACTCCACGCTTTCACGCAGCTACCAGGCTGCCATTATCTGGTTTGTCCTGTAGAACAAACAAGAAGAGTGCCTCAGACTCTGTTCACTTAATATCTAAGGGTGGGTCACAATGAAATGGGAATATATACATTTTATCCTTCAATATGTTGCTGGAACAAAGTTAACGGAACTTTTTCAATTTTACTCTTATGGTTACTTAATTGTCATAAAATCGGTAAACAAATGGCTCAAAACGCCGTTAGTCACGTACTAGAGAAAATTTATGCTCAAGGCATACAATCATGAATCCTGTTTAATTTCAATTTATTATTTCTGGGCCGGAACACTGAACCAGTGCTTGGTACATTCTTGATACATTTGCATTTTATTCACTTAGCTGACTCATCTTTGATTACCTTATTCTTAGAGATAGTATGAGTATATTTGATTAGTAGTTGTATTCTCAGATTCTTTGTACGTGTGAGTAACTTGTGGTAATAGTACAGTTCTGAGTGTTCAAAACACACTACGTTTAGTTGACTACAAAATCCACTTATTGGTTCAAAATGGTTCAAATGGCTCTGAGCACTATGGGACTTAACATCTATGGTCATCAGTCCCCTAGAACCTAGAACTACTTAAACCTAACTAACCTAAGGACATCACACAACACCCAGCCATCATGAGGCAGAGAAAATCCCTGACCCCGCCGGGAATCGAACCCGGGAACCCGGGCACTTATTGGTCCTCTGCTGTTGTGTCAGTTCCACATCTGCGATTATGTACTTACTTCATCGAAGGGTATTTATGCTGAGCTATAAATAGTGTTTCACGTCTGCCATTATGTACTCAATTACTTTGCTAGTGTATGTACTTATTTAACTCTCACTCTATTAACATTTAAAGCATAGGATTGCACATTTATTTCGTATCTATAGTGTATTGCAGCTGATTAGTTTGCTCATGTGGCAATCCATTTCCACTCGATCGGACGCTGAAACCACAGGTAGTCTCTCTCGACCTACCACTAAAGTGCATCAAGTAATTATGGACGAGCGTAATGCTAAATTCCTTAAACCTATAGGACACCAAGAGCTGCTCTGTCTCATCTAACATAAGGGTACCTATGGTCGCATTCACGCCTCCAACTCATAACCTCAATACGCGTAGGTGTGTCCTGTCACACACTACACCAAAATAATGGCCAGCTCCAACCTTATAAATACTTCAGGGACGTGTCCTTCACGTCTCAACCACAAACACTGCTCAATTCTATTACACTGCCATTCCTTGCTACACAAGGTGAGTTTATTCTTACAAATTATCTGCATATTTTTCATAACACTAAGCAATCTCTTTTACTATTAATTAGTTAGCTCTAATGCATACACTATGTTTCACTACCACTTCAGATCCTGCTTGTACATGAATTTGTATATGTTTTTAAATTACTGTTGGTGGACCATTTCCAATAAAGCAACACTTTGTACTTACAATATTACCATGGTTCTATACATAATTGTTACTCAAATACATTTATATCTTAATTACGTCATACTTCTCTATTGTTTACGTCACTGTTAGGTTTGTCACATTAGGTATTTTTCTTCACTAATCGGTGGATAGAATGGTTACAGAACTCATGGCTTGATAGCCATGACGGAAAATTTTAGTATTGGAAAGAAGGGGTCGAAATTTTTGTAGATAGGAAAGATGAAGAATGAGTGAGACCTGAAATGGAAAGAAGATCTCACACAGCTGGGACTGCACAGCTGCCACAGTGTGTAGAGGTTACAGAACAACCTCCTCCCTACAGCATTCATTGGTTTCAGAAAATTTAATGTGTTGGAGAGAAGTGGTCTAAATTTTAGGTGGATAGAAAAGATGAAGAGTGAGTGAGACCTGAAAAGGAAAGAAGATCTCACACAGCTGGGGCTGCACAGCTGCCACACTGTGTAGAGGTTACAGAACAACCTCCTCCCTACAGCATTCATTCATAACCTTTGACCACGCCACGTCGATCTGAAAATACTTTATGATGGCTTTTTAGAACCTGTCTCAGTTCTTCCTTCTGGTTAGCGGAAATTTTATCGATTTCCTGTAATTTAGCTTTTATTTTGTCCAAAATAATTGCTTCTTCTTCTTCTGTGTTTAGCTTACTGTTACTAAGATTAACACTCTCGTCCCAATATATCCTATTTCTCAGAACTCGTATAGGCAGCTCCCAAGTTTCATCATTAGTTACTACATGGTTATCACTAAAAGGTACTGTAATTACTCCGGTTATTGGCAAGACCATTCTTAACTGGCTTCTTTCAAAGTCAACAACACTCTGATATTTCGACAAGAAATCTATGCCAATTACAACCTCAATACTGAGATTGTTTACAATTAAACATGGATGATCAATTAAATTACCATTAATGTTAAAGGGCAGCAAAGCTTCTTGCTTTACTGTTTTTGACACCTTGCCAGTAGCACCAATTATTCTTAGTCCTGATACCCTCATTACTGTAAGTTTGTCTTTACCAGGTAATGCATCAAATAAGGACTGAGATATCGCACTCACTTCACTTCCACTGTCTAAGAGACAACGTACATTGATACCCAACATATTCACTATTATTATAGGGTGGCTTATTCTGGGTTGTACAGGTGGTTACTCAAACTCATCCAATAGCTCCTTTTGGATTTGTCTCCAACTAAAGTGATCGACATCTGTCTTCATTACATTTAGGTCACAGTGTGTAGGGGTTTCCTGAATTACGTTTTCGTCTGCCTTTTCCAGTCGGTCTATTAATTTTAAATCGAAACACTGCACGACTTCATTACATTTAGTTTGCTGAACACAGCCCAAATTACTGTAGTCTGAGCGATTCTGTGCCTCCAGACCGGGCATAACACCAGTTACAGCTAAACCACTTTCACCATTATCGTCGGTTTCCTTCTCAAGTGACAACTGGTCACAGTTGCATAGCGCGAGATTCGATCCGGCGACCTTTGGATTACGAACTAGAGCGCTTACCGCTGTGCCACGACGCTGTAGGGAATTATTAATCATAGAGAGTATTTCACTGCAACGGTTTCTTTTAACTGCCGATTTTCTCGACAACGGCTGAGAAGTGCATCTTGGTGCTTTGCCACATTACACCTCTGGTCATGAGCTTTTATTATGCGCAGTATGAATCGAATCTGAATTTCGCAATTGGCGGCCTCCCCTTGTCAGTGCCAGCTCCGTCAACCCAGAGGCGTTGTTAATCCAATTGCGTCGTCCACATACACACGTAACACATTCACTGTTCTATTCTCAGCTGCGTGTCGCATTTCACTCACGAATCCGAATATTTAAAAATCACTTTCACTTTTACTCAGTTTATTTCCCGGCCGATGCACCATATGTGGGGCGGCGTGGAAGAATTTATGTTTACTGTTGTATAAAAGTTTGTAGAATGTTGAAACACTTCATTTCCCGGCCGATTAACCATATGTGCGGCGGCGGGTGGAATTAATGTTGTTAAATGTTCCTATTATTTAGAATGTTATTTATGCTGTCTTTCGCCGTTCTCAACACTGGCTCTCCAACTACAATATTGGCAACCAGAAAGTGATTAGTAAAACGTGAAGCCTGTAATTAGAATTCCTAGTGCCCACTTCATCTGAGAATACACTTATAGTTACAGCTTATAGCTCTGAGGAATTAGGAGTTTGCCCGGGATTTATAATCAAAAACGATTTTCTAAAATAGTTGAGTATATTCTGAAAGTCACAGATGAAAAACAAAAGAATCCACACAACGTAACTAACAGAGCAGTTCAGAGTCTAATGCGCTGATGCAACTATAATTGTCCAAATTGAATATTTAAATGAATGCTCGCCATAATTTGATGATAAGGTTCATCAAACACCACGCTAAATAATGGTAGAATGTCTGTCCCGCGGCGGCACGTGAAAATACGACATACACAAACTGAAGATCGATAATTAAAGTCAACCCAGAATTAACACTTCACTCGAAAATGATTTCATGGTTACGCGTATCTCGAGTAACTTAATACGGCATCCGAGGCTGTTTGTAGCAATGACACCGACGCGACACGACTCACGACGCAGATGACGTGCTATTCAGCGTCTGGAGAGAACTGGGGCCTTGCTTCCTCGCGCAGCGTTCTTGTATATAAAGCCGCGGTGCGGACGGCTGAGGGAACGCCTGATCAAATGGCTCTCCCGACTAACCGCTGGGCTAGTAATGTACCACGTTAAGTTACCGAATAAATCATAGCTTCTTTTGCTGATGGCCGATGAAGCTCTTAATTTAAATGTGCAACCAGCACGTAGGTAAGTATTGATAATAAAATTTTGACGTGGCTAAGTTAAATATTTTGGGCGAGAGAATTAATTTAATTACACTGTACGCAGTAGACGAGCTCTGAACTGGCCCTTTGGAGATACGCTATCGCTATAGTTTTATAGGTATTCAAATGAAACTTCTCACATCCTTATGGTGATAGCGGATCTCCACACTACTTAAATATAAACATCCTAGCCTTATTTATTAGCCTACTTAATTTGTGAAATCCAAAGTACTGTTTTTATTAAATTATTATGAAAGATGAATCTAAATATAAAATTTTAACTTTCTAGCTCTTTTCTGTCGCGCCAATGATTTTTACAGAAAAACGTCCAAATCTCGAAAATGGCTAAAGTTATCGAACTGATATTCAACACATATTAATTTAGTATTACTCCTGACATGCTAGAAACATTTCAGGTTATTTATTTGATTTTTAAAGTATTGCGCAACATTTATGACGTCAGAGCCAGTTACAACGGACTGGATGGCACACAATGGAAAGACTGCTGTGAATTTACTACGGCGTGAGTAGGCTGCTTCCCTACATTATCCGTTTGGACAGTGCGGCGAAATTGGGCATTTATGGGCTATGACAACAGATGACCGACGCGAGTGTCTTTGCTAACCTGTAAACTACTGTTTCAATCATAGTTCTGTTTTCATCGTTTTTTTATCTTTTGCGAAGTACAGTACCCATGTGTTATGTTTGCTAGGACCACCCCTGAGCTGTTATCTGCTGCACGACACCTTTCTCATTAAATTCATGTGGTCCCATGGAGAGCAGCTGACTATCAGGCAGTCCAACCAGTGCTGTTTAATCCAAAGTTCTCTGATGACTTGCATCAATATCTACTTATTACAAGATCAGTTCGATCAATAGCAATGCAGAGAATAAGAAAACTACCAATTGCTAACATGGACCAGTACAAATCTCACAAGTAAATGCCTCGGCAATAATTGGCTAATCCTGAGGCATGGGACAAGATTTTAATCTTAACGTGATTTATTGAGAGCTAAACCCGCACTGATCACACAGTGACTACCTGCGTCTGCCAGAAGAATGATAGAACTACACATGCAACTAGCACTTTCGATTGGTTTATAGTGAGCTCGCGGACTCCCATGAAGGTACTGGATTCCGAAATCTGACCGAGCGAGGTGGCCTAGTGACAAGCAAACTGGACTCGCATTCGCGAGGACGACGGTTCAAGCCCGACTCCGGCCATCCTGATTTAGGTTTCCCGTGATTTTCTTTAATTGCTCCAGACAAATGACGGGATGGTTCCTTTGAAAAGGCCACGGCCGATTTCCTCCCTGATCCTTTCCCCCAATCCGAGCCTTTCCTTTGTCTGTAATGACCTCGTTGTCGACGGACATTAAACGTTTATCTCCTCCTCCTCCATTCCGAAATGTGGCTAGTCTTACCAGTGTGGGCGATAAACGCACTTGAATTCTAGTACCCTGCTCGCCAACGCTTCGATCTCTCACCATGCTGCCGCTGTGACCGAGCGGTTCTACGCGCTTCAGTCCGGAACCGCGCTGCTGCTACGGTCCCATGTTCGAATCCTGCCTCGGGCATGGATGTGTGTCTGATGTCCTTAGGTTAGTTAGGTTTAAGTAGTTCTAAGTCTAGGGGACTGATGACTTCAGATGTAAGTCCGCCGGCCGGTGCGGCCGAGCGGTTCTAGGCGCTTCAGTCTGGAACCGCGCGACCTCAGATGTTAAGTCCCATAGTGCTCAGAGCCATTTTTGAACTATTTATAGGGTGTTGCATTTTTACTTTCCGGCAGTGTATAATGTCCGGCTGCGTGCTCCACTCCAGTCGGCAACCAGCAATGAAGGGTGAACCCTTGAGAATGTCAGCCACTTGTGTTGGGTCAGGAATATGGCTAAAGACATGTCGGCGATAGATCCCGAGAGAGAAGCCAACAGGCAATACGAAAGCCTCAACAATTTTGTGCTATAACATAAATAACTGTTCTGCTTTATAATTCTTTGTGTGTGTATGAGTGTGTGTGTGTGTGTGTGTGTGTGTGTGTGTGTGTAGTGGAGAGTGTAAGTGCACGAAAATAATTACAGAAAAAGGTGATTACTTAAGCCCTGTACTGCGCAATCGACTGAACAATGATGTGTTCCCTGACGTCACAATGGACAATTTTCATATCTCACTAGTAAATTTTGTCTGAATAAATTATCCAAATTACTTTAATTAAATTCTATTGCTGATTTACGTCGCTAACTTGCGAAGCAAAACTCAGAATATGAAAAATGTTTCACACACTGATTTATCATACTGTCCACTGAAATGTACTTCGTAAGTTTTCTGATCTAACCACTGATTATCTGTTTAACGACGTTGTTCTGTACGTATACTGCAGCTGACTATGGGCTTGAACTACTCTTGCACTTACCTCGAATCATCAAAAGTTTTCTCTCGAAATTGGAGCACAGCAAGTAGCGCCGTAACAAAACTAAATCAAAATGGTAGGCGAAAAACATTTCGTGCATGGGAATAATTTTTGGTGCGAATGTTCTAGAAATGAATTTTCTGAAACAAATTTATAGCTAAAAGTTACTTTATAGCTCGACTTTCCAGATCGTGAACAATATTGACTTTATACAAAAATGACTGGTTTTTTAACAGGTTGATTATTCAAAAATTTTACTTTACACAAGGATTAACCTACGGAGAATTATCTCCGTTCTTTCACAAAAACAAGTTTCCTTAACTGTGAGCAATCTATGAGATACGTTTCAACCAAATTTTGGTACTACAATTAATTCTACAATACATGCCAGCATGGAAAGCTGCAAATTTACCTTAAATCACAAATATTCAAAAAACTCTTTACAAAATCCATAAATAGTCTCATCATCATCTTATTCAATCATTTCCACAAAATCTGTACTCAGTATAAAAACAATTCCAGATAAAAGTTTCCTGATCATTCAGTTCATCTGCTTCCATCACACCCCGACTAATAATAAAGAACTTTATGTGAAACCGCTCACGGAGAGACGGTTTAACAATTCCAGCAAAGACAGTGGATCATCATGGTTTGCACTCAGGTATATGCATTACGATATACAACCATCAAAAAAAGTTTTGCAGCACCCCAGTTCCGAGAACTCTTGAAGATAGACGTTGACTGTGGATATTGTATCACAGACACAGTCCCTTTGACTGTTCAGAGATGTCACTAAACTCACCTAAAGATGTAAACAACCATGCATGAGCAGCGCCTATTAGACGGAGGGGATCCGACAGCTGATCAGTTCCAGTCATTTTGTCCAGACGGTCACTACCACGGTTCTCTCTCGTCCGCGTTGTTACTTTGTGCCAGGAAGGGCTTTCAACAAGGGAAGTGACCAGGCGTCTCGGAGTGAATCAAAGCGATGTTGTTCGGACATTGAGGAGATACAGAGACACAGGAACTGTCGATGACAGGCCTCGCTCAGGCTGCCCAAGGACTACTACTGAAGTTTTTATTAAAAATGAAACTCCTCCAGCTGTACTTAAGATTTTATATCTTAGGTACAGCTGGAGAAGTTTCATTTTCAATAAAAATTATACCAGCTGTGTCCCATCATAATCCAGTTTAAATATGGATGTACGAAGATACTACTGAAGTGGATGACCGCTACCTACGGATTATGGCTCGGAGGAACCCTGACAGCAACGCCACCATGTTGAATAATGCTTTTCGTGCAGCCACAGGACGTCGTGTTAACGACTCAAACTGTGCGCAGTATTCTGTAAGATGCGCAACTTCACTCCCGACGTCCATGGCGAGGTCTATCTTTGCAACCACGACACCATGCAGCACGGTACAGATGGGCCCAACAACATGCTGAATGGACCGCTCAGGATTGGCGTTACGTTCTCTTCACCGATGAGTGTCGCATATGGCTTCAACGAGACAATCGTCGGAGACGTGTCTGGAGGCAACCCGGTCAGGTTGAGCGCCTTAGAGACACTGTCCAGCGAGTGCAGAAAGTTGGAGGTTCCCTGCTGTTTTGGGGTGGCATTACGTGGGGCCGACGTACGCCGCTGGTGGTCATGGAAGGCACCGTAACGGTTGTACGATAAGTGACTGCCATGCAACCATCGCCAGCATATTGGCGAGGCATTCGTCTTCATGGACGACAATTCGCGCCCCCATCGTGCACATCTTGTGAATGACTTCCTTCAGGATAACGACATCGTTCGGCTACAGTTACCAGCACGTTCTCCAGACATGAATCCTATATATGCCTGGGATAGATTGAAAAGGGCTGTTTATGGACGACGTGACCCACTAACCACTCTGAGGGATCTACGCCAAATCGCCGTTGAGGCCAACAGTGCCTTGATGAAGTTGTCGATAGTATGCCACGACGAATACAGCCATGCATCAATGCAAGAGGACGTGCTACTGGGTATTAGAGGTACCGGTGTGTACTGCAGTCTTGACCACCACCTCTGAAGGTCTCGCTGTATGATGGTACAGCATGTAATGTGTGGTTAACATGAGTAATAAAAAGAGCGGAAATGATGCTTATGTTGATCTCTATTAAAATTTTCTGTACAGGTTCCGGAACTCTCGGAACCGAGGTGATGCAAAACTTTTTGTGATGTGTGTATGAAACTGACAAGTTAATAATTCTGTAATGGCCAAGATGACATGCACACCTCACACATAGTGTGGCGAGGGGAGCTAAACTTCCGATGTTAGGATACTTTGCCACCGTCCGCGCACCAGCGTCAACGCCAAAACTTTCTTCTCGAAAAACCTTCGCGTTGATGTCCCGTTCGGTCCAGCCCCGTACTATTACGTTGATGGCGTGTGTGGATACTGCTATTTGAAATGCATTATGGAATGTTTTGGTATTCCGTTCATTTCTGGCAAGCACTCAGCACGTCATCTAATGGACCAACGCCACCCTTGACACTTTTGGCCACTCAGATTACGGTTGGTTGGTTGTTGGGGATGGGGTGGATAAGAAACTAGCCTAGAACTTAGAACTAATTAAACCTAACTAACCTAAGGACATTACACACATCCATGCCCGAGGCAGGATTCGAACCTGCGATCGTAGCGGGTTATCCCATTCTGATCCTTTAAAGTGAAGAGCGACCAGTATTCAACAAAGTTCGACACCCAGAACAGGAAATTGGGCTCTGCAGAAAGGAAGCAAACCGGATCTAAAAGCGGCTAAAACAGTGAGAAAGAGGAATGAAGGGAGGACTCGGTGAAGGCGGTAGGGTCGGAGACTCCCCAGCATGCAGGGGGAGGCGACCCGTCTCCAAGCATCCTGGCCCTGCTCCAGAGGGTAGATTAAAACCATTTTCACGAAGAAACCTGAGAATCAGTTCAATCATTCGTCAATCGTCCTTCAATATTATATGCAACGAGTCCAGAAGTTAATACTTACAAGGGAACCTCCCCATCGCACCCCCCTCACATTTAGTTATAAGTTGGCACGGTGGATAGGCCTTGAAAAACTGAACACAGATCAATCGAGAAAATAGGAAGAAGTTGTGTGGAACTATGAAACAAATAACCAAAATATGCAAATGAGTAGTCCATGTCCAAGATAGGCAACATCTACGATCGTATAAGCTCCGGAGCGCCATGGTCCCGTGGCTAGCGTGAGCGGCTGCAGAATGAGAGGTCCTTGGTTCAAGACTTCCCTCGAGCCGAGAGTTTAATTTTTTATATAATCAGCTTAGCTCTCCAAAATTCCAGGACATGTTCAGATTTGCTTGGACATATGCAGGATTTGACGGTCTACGCACGGAAATTTTGAAAACGTTAAAAACATATGTTTTGACAGAGCACAAGGAAAACTGTGCGACTGTGAAACGGCTGCATTCATTTGTTGCAGTTTATGTGACAAACTCTTATGTTTTCATCACTTTTTTGGGAGTGATTATCACATCCACAAGAAAACGTAAATCGGGCAAGGTAGAAGAATCTTTTTACCCATTCGCCAAGTGTACAAGTTAGGTGGGTCGACAACACATTCCTGTCATGTGACGCACATGCCGTCACCAGTGTCGTATAGAATATATCAGACGTGTTTTCCTGTGGAGGAATCGGTTGACCTATGACCTTGCGATCAAATGTCTTCGGTTACCATTGGAGAGGCACGTCCTTTCGTCTACTAATCGCACGGTTTTGCGGTGCGGTCGCAAAACACAGACACTAAACTTATTACAGTGAACAGAGACGTCAATGAACGAACATACAGATCATAACTTTGTGAAAATAAAGTAAAATTTTCGCTCGAAGCAAGATTTGAACCTAGGACCTGTTGTTCCACCGCTGCTCACGCTACTCACGGGACCACGGCGCTCCTGAAGGATTTTTCTTGATGTTGCCTATGTTGTGGATAGACTACTCAGATTGTACATTTTTGCTTATTTTTTCATAGTTCCACACAACTTCTTCCTGTTTTCTCGATTGATTTGTGTTCAGTTTTTCAAGGCCTATCCACTGTGCTAACTTATAACTAAATCTGACGGGGGGGGGGGGGGGTGCGATGGGGAGGTGCCCTTGAGGAGGTGCCCTTGTTAGCACGAGGCTTTCCACCAAGATATGAGCAACTGTCTGGGCAGTTCACGAAGATATGATCTACAGTCTCTATGGATCAAAACCCCCTGTGTGCGGGTGACTCGTTATACAAAAGAAAACTACGGGTTAACCCGGTATGAGCCTTGGGAAGAACATAGTTTTAGAGCCGTCAGTGTAAAAGATGGGAGCACCCTGGAACAGTTGAAGAACTGGACGTAACACACACCGGAAGGCCACAGGCGCGACCAGGACTTACGGACCTTGGAAGAGATCGGTCCTAATCCGTGGCGTGGGCAGCACCCAAGGGGAGAGCGTGAGAAAAGACGGGGAGCACAGTCCAGGGAGGCCACTCAGTCTGCCACTCTATCTCTGTTACGCCACGAACGGTATCGAAATGGAGTCCTCCAAAAAATTGCGATATTGTTTTTGAAAATATATGGAATATTCCTGTATCGAAAACTGGATACCATAAATATTCACAACGTTTTTTTTTTCAGTGTTTACTGCCCGCCTGTTCGTAAAGGAGCGAAATGCGTGAAATTCAGATGTAATGGTGCGGAAAGAAATGTTCCCGCACTGGTCGGAAACACCGGAAGGTGGATTTGCCTGTGCCCTTTCATTTCTTTGAAAAAAAAAAAAAATTGCACCTCGAGTAATTGCGCGGCGCCCTCCCTCGAGGAAAGGGCAAGAAGCGGAGGAAGGTCGCCTGCGCCGTCTTTCAGCCGGCTAAGAGGACAATTGCCGGCGGGAAATTGTCGCCATCATCTAAATGGTCCTTTGTGCGCGGAGCGGCCAGAGTGGAGGGCAGTGCGCTGCCAGGACCGGCCGTCACGCGACGGCGACTGATGGCCGCTCCGCCAGCTCACCTCGCTAAGGCCCGCAGAACTCGCCACTCGACGTGAAGGATCACCTACGCCACACCGAAGCGTAAGAGAAGCCCGGATGTTCCCAGTATACGTAAACAATGTACACTACTGGCCATTAAAATTGCTACACCACGAAGATGACGTGCTACAGACGCGAAATATAACCGACAGGAAGAAGATGGTGTGATATGAAAATGATTAGCTTTTCAGAGCATTCACACAAGGTTGGTGCCGGTGGCGACACCTACAACGTGCTGACATGAGGAACGTTTCTAAGCAATTTCTCATACACAAACAGCAGTTGACCGGCGTTGCCCGGTGAAACGTTGTTGTGATGCCTTGTGTAAGGAGGAAAATGCGTACCATCACGTTTCCGACTTTGATAAAGGTCGGATTGTAGCCTATCGCGATTGCGGTTTATCGTATCGCGACATTGCTGCTCGCGTTGGTCGAGATCCAATGTTTGTTAGCAGAATATGGAATCGGTGGGTTCAGGAGGGTAATGCGGAACGCCGTGCTGGATCCCAATGGCCTCGTATCACTAGCAGTCGAGATGTCAGGCATATTATCCGCATGGCTGTAACGGATTGTGCAGCCACGTCTCGATCCCTGAGTCACCAGATGGGGACGTTTGCAGGACAACAATCACCTGCACGAACAGTTCGACAATGTTTGCACCAGCATGGACTACCAGCTCGGAGACCATGGCTGTGGTTACCCTTGGCGCTGCATCACAGGCAGGTGCGCCTGCGATGGTGTACTCAACGACGAACCTGGGTGCACGAATGGCAAAACGTCATTTTTTCGGATGACTCCAGGTTGTGTTTACAGCATCACGATCGCCGCATCCGTGTTTGGCGACATCGCGGTGAACGCACATTGAGAGCGTGTATTTGTCATCGCCATACTGGCCTATCACCACCCGGCATGATGGTACGGGGTGCCGTTGGTTACATGTCTCGGTCACTTCTTGTTCGCATTGCCGGCACTTTGAACGGTGGACGTGTTACGACCCGTGGCTCTACCCTTCATTCGATCCCTGCGAAACCCTACATTTCAGCAGGATAATGCACGACCGCATGTTGCAGGTTCTGTGCGGGCCTTTCTGGATACAGAAAATGTTCGACTGCTGCCCTGGCCAGCACATTCTCCAGATCTCTCACCAATTGAAAACGTCTGTTCAATGGTGGCCGAGCAACTGACTCCTCACTATACTCTAGTCACTACTCTTGATGAACTGTGGTATCGCGTTGAAGATGCATGGGCAGCTGTACCTGTACACGCCATCCAAGCTCTGTTTGACTCAATGCCCAGGCGTATCAAGGCCGTTATTACGGCCAGAGGTGGTTGTTTTGGGTACTGGTTTCTCAGGATTCATGCACCCAAACTGCGTGAAAATGTAATCACGTGTCAGTTCTAGTATAATATATTTGTCCAATGAATACCCATTTATCATCTGTATTTCTTCTTGGGGTAGCTATTTTAATGGGCAGTAGTGTACCTGATAAAAGCAGTAGCAGTGTCAGGTTCTTCACTGACGATGCTGTTCTGTACAGGAAAATGACACCGATGGATTATCGTAAGGAAATGCAGAATGGCTCACACAAAAGTTCCATTTGCAGTAATCAAACTCGCTAACGCAACTCCAATACGAAAGAGAAGGAACCAGATGATATCCGACTACTATAGTTACGAACATCTTGTAACGCGTCTGCTGTTGTTGAAGTTTGGTCTTCCAGCTCAAAGAGAATTCATTGTGCCCAAATTTGAAATAAATATTTGAAACTTTTCCCCCTTGTACGTCGTCTCTGAGCTTCTGTAGCGTCTGAAGTCATATCGGGATGCCGCCAGAATCTACGAACTCTTAGCTCCGTGCCGTGCGCGAGAAAAATCGCGCGTCCGCAGCTCGTGGTCGTGCGGTAGCGTTTTCGCTTCCCACGCCCGGGTTCCCGGGTTCGATTCCCGGCGGGGTCAGGGATTTTCTCTGCCGCGTGATGACTGGGTGTTGTGTGATGTCCTTAGGTTAGTTAGGTTTAAGTAGTTCTAAGTTCTAGGGGACTCGTGACCATAGATGTTAAGTCCCATAGTGCTCAGAGCCATTTGAACCATTTTGAAAAATCGCGCGACGTATTACTCCGTAGACTTCGTCTCTTGTACAGCCCCATAGGTCTCCTCCTAAACGTTTGTTGGCTGAGTTGGATGATTTCCAGGGCAGAGTTAAGACAATTTCTTCCTCTGTACCGCTATCGAAAGTCCTGAAGCCATCTGACTACCTTCAAAAGTCCAATCACTGAATTGGACAATAAACATCGCAATCAGTAACTACACTGTCACCAACCGGTTTCTGCCACCTCTTCTGTAGACAACGCAGGAACACAGTCCAAAGTCAAAGAGGGTAAGGAGGTACACGGGTACTCCACACTTCCCAATTCTATTGGAGCTAAACTCAATTTATTCTCTTTCTAATAATCCTCGCCATGTCCAGTTAGTTCATTACACAACGCCTCCAGCCAGCCAGTTGCTCCACACTCCGTTAGGCGATCTCTTAACAGTGTAGCTCGCTAACATCAAGACCCACCTCGAAAACCAGCACTAGATTAAGACGTTTCCCATATGAACACTTCTGAAGTTTCCACATGTAGAGAACAACCTTACCGCTCCCGACCACTAACTACCGAAACATTCCTGCAGACCACCTCCGCCCCAAAAGGCTCAACTCACCTCCTGCCCCGACCGAACTCCCCGTTTACCCGAACTGTCCACAGCTCCGTGACGTTATTTTCACATGCCGACATTTCGGCCAACCAGCCTCCAGAGCAGAAAGCAGTCACTGCGGCTGACCATTTCCTGCCAACGCTCATAGTACATCTATAAAGTGCTGCTGTCTGTCGACACTTCCACGTTTGCTTTCCAAAGGGTAGCAGGAAACGCCAGCCATTCTGAGGGAAAAGCACGCTCATAGTACATCTATAAAGTGCTGCTGTCTGTCGACACTTCCACGTTTGCTTTCCAAAGGGTAGCAGGAAACGCCAGCCATTCTGAGGGAAAAGCACGCTCATAGTACATCTATAAAGTGCTGCTGTCTGTCGACACTTCCACGTTTGCTTTCCAAAGGGTAGCAGGAAACGCCAGCCATTCTGAGGGAAAAGCACTCGCCTTTGAACACCATCCAGTCGGGCCAGGCCACCACCCTAGTGGAACCCAGCCCGTTACCTTCAGGCTGACGAATGGTCGCAACGCGTGGACAGTGGCAAACCGATGCTGTCAACCACAGTGCGGTCAACACTTGCCGATAGTCACAGACCGCAAACGACCCGTTACATACACCTTATTATAGATAATGTTTTGAGCCTTGTAATAAAGTAAGGGGAGACACCACTCTAAAATTTTAATTTTTCCAAAAAAATTTTAATGGCTATTTTACATCTTTTGAGTGTTTACTCTTAGATGCCTGAACAATTTGGCTGTATTCAAATTACAAGTATTAAATGAAGTACCAGGACCTCACAGGGATAATATTCGCACTCCTCTTAGCACGGATGTAGTGGTCAAGATAGTACATGTCTTGCATCTGATACGCTACCTGCAAGATGCATTGATGGCAACACACAAAAATTTTGCACAGTGTCGTTTGGTTCAAGTGTCCCAAACAAATTTTTGTTTCTAAAAATAAGGTACTTTTGGGCCCTGTGGAAACTGTTTTTCAGTTCAGAATGGGATGTTTGAAGACTGAAGATAGCAGGAGACCCAGAACTCCTTTATCATTCCCCACAAGGAGATCTGCTTATCTAGAGAGCAACGAAGTAACAAGATGCTGCCTGAATAAGGAATTCAAGAAAAAGGCTATCCTGTATTGACATTACAAGAAGAAGCCTTGCAGGAGCAGAAAGGGAAAATGTATGGGTCTGTTGAATTTTAATATCAGACATCATTGCTTTTGATTTGCTGTTAAGGCCTGATTTCAGTCCTGTCGTGGAATAATTGTCCTTGGTCGACCTTCTGTTTGGGTACTGAGAACATTTCCCATTCACTGGAATCATCAGAAAAGGCTTGAAATAATACTGTGGCACGTTCAACAAGGCAGAGATTTTGCACCCCTCTTGAGGACCCATCCACCATGGTGAGTAGGAATCACAGTAGTCTTATAGGTCAAAAGTGACTTGAAACGTCCGAAGTCAAAGAAAAAGATTTTTGCGGCACCTATAAACAAGTCTTTACAGTAGGGAGGAATTTGGACTACAAACTGTTTAGGAGGGAGTCCATGGTCCTCCAGCTTTTTAATCTAGTTTTGCTAAGGAATTTCTTGTGCCGAACAGATCCAACACCTGAAGCCATCGTGGTGAGCTCAGGATACGTTTCCTCGTTAATACCCTGCGTGATACTTATCCTTTTAGCTATTTTGATTTTCTTGAGCCATCGGTCTTCTGATGCAGGCCGCTAGGGATTCCTCTCTTGTCCTAATTTCTTCATCTCAGAATAGACTTGGAACCTACATCCTCAATTATTTGTTGGTTGTATTCCAACCTCTGTCTTTCCCTTCAGTTTTCATCCCCAATAGCTCTCCTTAGTACCATGTAGGTTATTCCTCTGATGTCTTAACACATGAACTGCTATTCTGTCCCATCTTCTTGTCAGTTTCTTCCACACGTCCTTTTCTTCCCCGATTCTGGGAAGAACCTCTTCATTCCTTACATTGTCAGACTACCTAATTTTCAGTATCTCTTCATATCACCACATCTCAAACGCTAGGTTTCTATTTTTTCTCACCATCCATGATTACTTTCATACAACACTGTGCTTCAAACGTACATTCTCAGAAATTTTTTCCACGAATTACTGCCTGTGTTTGACACCAGTAGACTTACTTCGAGTAGGAACGCCCTCTTTGTCGGTTTCACTTTGTTCATCAAATATTATTTTGGTTCAATCGTAGTAGAATTCTTTAGCTTTAATTATTTCTTATTCACCAATTTTGATGTTAATTAATGGCTAATCTCATTTCTGCTACTCCTCATTACTATCATCTTTCTTCGGTTACTCTTAATCCATATTCTGTACTCGTTAGACCATGCTTTCTATTGAACAAGTCCTGCGGTCCTTTGACACTTTCAGTGAAGACAGCAATGCATCATTGACATCCTTTCAGCCCTAATTTTAATCCCTCTCTTTGCTTATATTTCCGTCATCGCTTCTCCGATGCATAGGTCGAACAGTGGGGATGAAATACTGTATCACTGAGTTACACCCTTTGTAGTTCGAGTTCTTCAAGGTTGGTGTTTCATTCTTATTGTTCCCTCTTGGTTCTTATACGTATTGTACATCACTTGTCTTCTTTTTAGAGAGTTTCAAATAGCTTGCGCTATTTTACATACTCTAATTCTTTTTTTAGGTCGACAAATCCTATGGACATGTCTGGATGTTTCTCAAGTCTTGGTTCCGCTATCAAATGCAATGTCCGAACTGCCTCTCTAGTACTTTTACCTTTCTGAAAGCGAAACTGATATCCATCTAACAGTTCCTAGATTTTGTTCTCCATTCTTCTAAATACTGTTATTGTTAGGAACTTGGATGGGTGAGATGTTAAGCTGATTCCGCCGGCCAGTGTGGCCGAGCGGTTCTAGACGCTTCAGTCTGGAACCGCGTGACCGCTACGGTCGCAGTTAGAATCCTGCCTCGGGTGTGGATGTGTGTGATGTCCTTAGGTTAGTTAGGTTTAAGTAGTTCTAAGTTCTAGGGGACTGATGACCTCAGATGTTAAGTCCCATATTGCTCAGAGCCATTTTTTTTTGTTAAGCTGATTGCGCTATAATATTCGCACTTATCATCTCTTGCTATCTTTCCAATTATGTATATAATTTTTTTCTGAAAGTCTGAAGGTAGACTATCTGGCTAAACATACCATGACACCTATTAGTGGACATTAATATGGAGTGTATCTATCCGTCGCTTTTATTTGACGTTGGACTCTGGGGACTGAAACGAAGTCTACGTTCTAACTGACCACAAAGATATTCCATTCAGAAATCTGGGAAGGCCAGTCATTTCAAGAATGTTGTTATCTGCAAACCATGATAGGGTGCATTGTCATGCTGATGCAAATAGTCATCGTCACCAAATTGTTCCTCTACTGTACACAGAACACAATGTTGGAAAAGTGTTATATCCCTCCATATTTAACTTTTTTCAAGCGCAACAAGCGTATCACTCTGGAACCACGAAAAACGCCCTCTTACCATAACACTACCTTCTCCGTATTTCACTGCTGGCAATATACAGGCAACCCTCTTCAGGCCTTTGCCAAACCCGAACCATTCCATTGGTTTGCCACAAGGGACAGAGTGACTCATCACCCCAAATCATTGGTTTCCAGTCATCCACTGTCCAGTGGCTTCCCCTTTACACCACCACAAGTGTAGCTTAGCGCTGACTACAGAAATTTGTCCTTATCACGAGCTGCTCTACCACTCTATCCTAATCGTTTTAAGGGGAGCTGGAACGCCCTATCCCGACAATGTTAAATTTACTGACTTGGCTTCCCTATATATCGGGAACCACTGTAGCCATTTACATGAAACTTTTACAAAACATTAAACTGAACTACAACAATTGCATTTCAGCCACTGCTTTCGGAAATATAATTTTTTAATTACACGGTTAAAATTTTGTATATTTTTTGTACGTTATACTAAATAATTTCAATTATGCATAACATTATGTTCTTCTTTTAGTTCAGTAGACTAAGGATGTGTATGTTGTATCTCCCTGAAAATTTGAATACTCTACTCGAAGTGGTTTCTGAGATTTAGGGAAAAATGCAACAGAAAATGTAAATTTTCAGGAACGGCTTCTAAAGTTTCAAAAGACTGTAACTCACTTAACATATGCTTTATTTTTTATTTTTAGTCACTCAGAAGCACCCTGCACCATACTATACATCATCCTCTTGATCTTTTTCCAAGTTTTTTCTTCCTTTCTTCTTTCTGGACTCCTTAGTGGCCAACTGTGGTGCATACTTTGCTTTATCAATGCGAACCTTGTCCATCCGTTCAAGTTCTCTCATGCAGTTTGCTCCAGAATTAATTCCCACATGCTGCAGCACTTTCACCCTACCAATGTTGCCGTCATTAAAAGCAATAACAGCATCACTGACCCCCCTCTTAAGTGTATTCATTCCAATAAAAACATTTTTTGCTAAGCGAGTCCATATAAGATAATTGAACGATTCATTGGTATTTTGAGTGTGACCATGCAGACACTTCTTCAGTAATTCAGCATTTGCCAGGTTTCTGTAAATAGGTTTTATGATATCCATGACTGTTGCTGGGATGGAATGTTTATGGCTGTATGAACTGTTTGAGTACTGGGCATTGCGGTAATGGCACCATGAATCAGGTCCAGGACGTCAAATGTGGTGTACTGGTTTTTCATCAGTTGACAGTCTGTGGAAGAAGATAGCCCATACTGCCTGCTTTATTTTCAACAAAACCTCAGTATTATTTCTAATGGCAATCCCATAATACTGCTGAAGTTCATCAATCGTTTAGTCTGTCAGCCTGCCTCTTATGGCTTTACCATCAGAAAGTTTCTTGTCACTCGGTCTTTGTTTCAACTTCCTCAACCCGGTGCCCATGATTTTAGCACTGCTACCGATACAAACACGTAATTTAATCTTTATAACACAGCACTTCACAGCTTTCTATATAAAAAATTACCGATTTTATTAGATCCTGAAGTAATTTTAACATTTTCAACCGCTGTAGATTATATTTAAAAAAATAAAATACTTCCCATGTGAGTTTATAAGATATACGAGGTGTAAATTTTAAGTTGACAAACCAGAATAACTCGACAAATAAGCTTCACACGAAAAAATGTGTCGACTCCAAACTTGATTATTTTCGAGGGAGACATCTGCTGGTGCTGAAATTAACCCGCCACTGGGGGTGGGGCGGGAAGCAACTTTAAAATTTCAAATGGGAACCACCATTTTTTATTGCAGAATCAGATTCTACGTAAAATACTACGTACATTTTGTCTGAAACATTTGTTTTGAATCTTGGTAGTTGGCGCTGTAGTTCAAGAAAATCCATGTTCTCATTTTTGGGTGTACAGTGTATACGGATAGATAAAAAGTACTTATTTACTTCGTAAATTTTGATTCGCTAAAACTAAAACTCTCCCTCTCTCCTCATAGGTTAGGGTTTGAGAGAGAGGAATTAGAGTTTTACAAATGTTGACCCAAATATTAATTTTTTCCTCAGATTTTGTTTGTTTCGTGGTCATGAGGCCAAACAACTTTTACCTATCAAACAAATCATCTGAGTAGCTAACTAACTGACCAAATATCCTACGAAGTAAATACGTAATTACTCGACGCATTACATTGAAGTAAACACGCACAGTTCACAAATGGTTATTGTGACACCAGTTGCTAAGAGCACAGAAAAACCAGCGTCACATGAAATTCTGTCAAATATCACACATGGAAACGTTAGAATCGCTTTTGAAAAACCTGGTAACATCACGGAAATGCAAGTGCAGCGTCGTCACGTGTACAAATGTATTTCCGAGTAGCGCATCAACAGATTGCACCTGTTCACCGATCTTTAATGTTCCAAGAGGTCACTATGATGATCAGTATTGTAATGGAACATGGCTGAATGAATGAATGAATGTTCAATGATGTATCTTTTAAGGTGAATTAATGGAAATTATTCAGATAGTTAAGGGGGAAGAAAAATCAATTGTGATGAGTCACTGTGTTAGTAGAAAAAGGAGGAGAAGAAAAAGATTAAAATTTGAGGTTGTTGAGTCCAAACATTGAAACAAACAGTCCATATTCAGATCAGAAATATTAAATGAAATACAGCATTTATCTGTGGGAAATAATAATTGAATTTCCTGTTGCGTTTGTAAACAATTTTGGTTCAAATTTATGCTTTTATTTCGACAAATAACACTAAAACTTGTATGCTTCAGTATTGGGGCAGAGCTGGACCAGTCACACAGCCAGCATTGTTGCCAGATCTCCTCCTCTCTTCCCCATGTTCCCCTAAACCCTTCCCAACTTGGGCAGTTGTGAGAGTCCTGTTCGCCAGGAAAGCTGACAGCTTTCATGGTTGCCAGATTTAGGCCAAAATCGTTGGTGGTGCTGTAGTCACTTACCCCCAACCACTGATCCAGGTACACCAACCATCAGACTCATAATCATCATGAAGCTTCAGTGGCAGGGGTCTGCCACCTCCAGACAGATTGGGAAGGAGCTGACATGTGCGTATTAATCAACTCCTCTCATTGTATATGTGTAATTTAACAATCAATCACGGTTTTTATTTCTTTGCCACAGTGCAACAGCCCCCTGATGCAGCGGAGCAGGACACACAACTGTTAGAGTCCATTGATTGCACTGTCACTTGTCGAGTAAAAAGTCAACAACAGATATTTCAGAGCAAGATATGCAGCTGTTTGCTACACCATTTCACCACTTGTCAATCCCCAGCTAGGTGGTTCCAGTGTACTACTGTTTGCAAAAAGTATGATTTAAGTGACAGCAGAACCAACTGTGTGGATATTGGTATGAAAGCAGAGTCTTGTAGTAATAGAAATCAAGAATGATGAACATGGTTTAAATTGTGGATTACAGAAATGGAGTGGGATGAGTTATTTTCTAAGATAGAGTACATTGATATGCAGATGATGGCCCAGTATGAACTGTCTTTTAATCCTATCGAAATGTGCCTTTTTAGCATTGAGGTGTCCATAACTGAAATTTATGGGTAAGTGACATTCAGAGCAACATCCGGAGGCTCTTTCATTTACGTCATTTGAGTGTCATGAATTTACATAGTCTATAACAAGCATCATGGATTGCATCAGACAGGATGAGTTGGTGGTAACCGTGTGTCAAAGGTGTATTCAGTCACTCTGTAAGGTGCCTGTGTCAGCATAGTGTACACAAGAGTGTGTTAGAATAGTGCATAAATTCATGTGTACACGCAGTACTAAAGTCAGCTACTGTCAACCGCTTGAGTATTAATTCTACGCAAGTGGAATGTAAAGACAGAACATCTAGGTATATGGTCCTTCCTATCAGTTTGAGTATGATACAATGTGAATTTAAAGCTTATAATAAACAATTATTTGGGGAATACCTAAGACCACATGCCATACAGAAGAAAAAGAGAGTGACGTTTTTGAAGCTTGTGAGTAACAGTGTACGAAAATGTCTTTAAGAAATAATAATTTCTTACAGTTCTTATATTTTTTCCAATCTTATACTGCC
Organism: Schistocerca americana; assembly: GCF_021461395.2. Taxonomy (NCBI): domain Eukaryota; kingdom Metazoa; phylum Arthropoda; class Insecta; order Orthoptera; family Acrididae; genus Schistocerca; species Schistocerca americana. The sequence goes on from NC_060119.1 coordinate 223,851,167, forward strand.
AGTAGCCTTATTATCATTCTCTCACCATCAGGCCAAGCTACAGTGACTGCACATATATTTGGTATCGTTTTTAAAGAAAAGATTATATATATATATATATATATATATATATATATATATATATATATATGAAAAATTATTTTATTTTCTTCCTTTTGAAGCGCTCGCAATGCAATATAATAGAAGACCCATCAATTTAATATTCACTGTCAAAATTAAAATGCTCATCACAATAATCATACATAGAAATAAATGAATCACTCTGAAACACTTGACATAACTTGCGGGATGCGTGTGAAAAATTACGTAACAGAAACATCCGTTGTTTAGGAAACAAATGACAGTTAATTATCCATCTTTTTGACTTTGCAGCTCCTTGTATTGGCCGTGTTTGCAGTTAAAATTTTTGTATGTGAGGTCCGCCAGTTATGCAAAACATCGGTTTTCTTAGTACCCGAACATGTTTCGGCACCACTGCGCCATCATCAGTGGGTTTTAGTTTTTATTTATTCCACAATGTGAACATTTTTGTTACATGATTATAAAATTATGTGCATTTTTAGTTCAAACAAAAGATCGTTTCCTTTTTGAAAATACCTTTACATTTTGTGTGCATCAATTTTCTGGATCACTTTTGTGTTAATTGCTACAGGTAGCTTGTCATCTGCAACCAAACGATGTTGATGAGAAAGTTTTTTGTTGGGAGTTTGTCTGTCTTCTAGAATGTAATTTAGTTTTTCGCTATTTTTCGCGCCTATTTTCGTATTTACTTACGTTTTAGTGTGGCAAGCATTTCCATTCTCCGCATAGTGCTAAGCTGGTGTGATGCATATGTAACTATAACAAGTATTTTCCACAAATAACGTACTAAAATACTTTTCACTACACCAGAACACAGTGTGATTGTGGTTTGTTATGTGTCCCCCCCCCCCAGTCAGTGTTCATTTGTTCACCAGAGAGTTCGGCGCCAAATTTGAATTTTGTTTGCATTTTATCTTTGTGTGTGTGTGTGTGTTTTCTGTGTGCTTCTTAACTGTGTGTGTTGTCTTTTATATGATATTCCTGTGTGTGTGTGTGTGTGTGTGTGTGTGTGTGTGCGTGTGTGTAGCCTTAATCTGTTTGTGCTGTTTCTATTTGTAAAGTCCCTTTGATGTGTTAAGTAGTGTGCCATTGCAGAGAGTAGAGCATTCGTTTAAGACCTGTTTTCCTTCTGCTATTGTCTTCTGTATATGGAAGTTTTCCTCAATGGTCAGTTTGCTGTGTAGGCTGTGGCTGGGTTTTAGTATTCTTAAGTCTGTTTCTATTGTGGTTGGGTGGTGATTGCTGGCTACAAGGTGGTCAGCAAATGTGCTATGGGAGCTGTTGCTTTTTAAAGCTCTGAGATGTTCCGAATATTTTGTTTTGAAGTTTCCGCATGTTTGTGCTATGTATACTGACTGGCAAGTGTTGTATGTGAGTTCATATATTCCTGATCTGTTAAATTTATCCATGGGTGTTTCTTGTGTCTAAATCTTTTTCTGTGTTGTGTTCTCTGTACTGTATCCTATTTGGAGTCCCTGTTTCTTTAATATGTTGGCTATTCTGTGAACAATCTTGTTACTGTAGATGAGTATGTACCATTTCGTTTTGTGTGTGTGTTGTTGCTCTGTTGTGTGTTGTGTGTGGTCATTGTTTGTGTTTTGTGTTGTTCTGTGCTGGGTGAGGATTTGTGTGTGTGTGGTGTGTTCATTTTTGTACTGTTAGCATATTTTTTGATTTAACAGTTAATTATGTTCAAATTATCATCCTCTTCCATGAGTTTCTTACGAATTTCAAACAGAATCTTACACACATTTTTACATTTAAGACACTCAAACAGGTAAAAAGCACTAACACTGTCTTCCTTCTCATCGAATTCTCAGTATTCCAGTTGAATACTTGGGAATCATTTTGTATTTGAATATCTGGTAGACTGGCTTAGTAGATTTCTTGAAAACATCAAGATCGTGCAGTGATCATTCTTCTTTACCAGTGACGTAACAGATGAATTCAAAATAATGAAAGATGCTTCAGTGTTCAGAAATTGCAGTTTAAACTCACTACCCTCCCTTAAATGAAAAGCTGGTACTATCGCTCTGTGTTTATCAGATTTAGCGCCAAGTGTCATAACCTTATTACTTTTCCACAGTGTATGTGGCTGTGATGGCATGAGTGATAGCAATGTACCGGCTGTAAAGTCTAGCGTATCATTTCCTTTTATACCTGAAAGCAAGGATTACGTTTTTTTAATGTCTTAAAGCTGCGTACACAGCAACCAGTTATACTAATTAACACAGGATGAGAAAAGAGTTCTTCCAGTCGCGTAAGAACTCTTAAAGGATGAACATATCACAACGGGCAGCTGCAATGCAGTTGTGTAAATATTAGAAATGATGATGTTGCTAATAGAGCGTTGTAGTAAATATATGTGTAACTCATTTTCCTTTCTTTGTGCAGGTGATGGAAGAGCAATCGATATGAGAATAATGCTGTTTAATTCAAAATACAGTTCAAACGATAGCAACAGCAAACGCCTCATGTGTGAATGATGTCAGATTCCGAGTTCGACCCAGTTCTGGGTTTCTGGCTTTCGAAGATTCTCAATAAAGTGACACAAAACTCATATTATCTTTCGATGAGTGGTTATGTGTATGTGATTCTTCAATGCAAATTGCTGCCATATTTCACAGAAGCGCTCAAACTCTGTCAGTGATATTAGGCGATGATATGGTCTTTGCAGGGGACTTCTCAAGAACAGTTAAGTGATACAACATGCTCTAGAGAAATAAGCAAATGACGAAGCTGTCAGCCATATGTGTACAGATTCTATACGAAAATGAAGATCAGTCTGGTGGAGACAGTACACTGCATCTATTGGAAGAAATCGTTGCCCAACTTTAAGAGAACTGCTGTGCAGCGATACACGGAAATGCGCATGAATTATAACTATTATTATTCACACCATGGCAGCGACGGATGCTTGTCGACTTTAATAGTGGAAGAGTCAATCAGTTGCTTCCCTAAACTTGGAAACTGGTGATCATTTTTATAAATTCATGACGTATCTCTTTCTATCCACCATAGTCGTCATCAGCTTGGAACCATGTTACCGAATTAGAGGCTTTGGACATAGTGGCAAATAGCTTTGCGCGTAAAGCAAACTACTAAGGTATGCCATGTCCACTTCCACTAAGTATCCTACTGCAGAGTCCACTGTCACATTCAATTATCTAATCCAGTGGTTTCTTGATCAGACAGCCATTGAAACCCTCCAGTGGGCACAGACTGTTGCATGGTAGGTCTGCGTAAATTGTTAACATATAGGTAAAGGATGTAACTCAAATTTTCAGATGCACTGCATTTCTTAACCATCAGCAGGATTATTTGTCTTGGCATGCCTGTTGCAACATTGACAAAATCCCCTGCAGATCCCTCGCTCAAAAAATAACAACAATGGATATGTGGCAAATTTTCAGTGCTGACATATATTTTCGAGCACTGCGTCCCGTCGATAGCATGGTAGTAGTAGAAGGCAGTATCCAGATTGCTTGTAGTCAAGCATACACTCAAAATTTCTCAAAACTGTCACATATGTGTTCATACAATGCTTATTATAATCCCCAAAGTCAGAGCTCTTTAATTTTTGCCAGACATTTGCCGCATACATGCCTTGCATCTGTTAGAACATGGCCTGCATGGTTACTGGTGAACGTGATTATGTTGGGCAACATGGTTTCGTTAAGTTTCTCCATGAAATCCAAACTGGAAGACCCCCCCCCCCTCTCTTATTCGTGACTAGGTGGAACTTAGCTACATTGGAATGTGCATCTCTCGTGAGATGCATGTTTTCCTGGTACATCGTTTCAGCAGTTCCGGAAATGATACTTGAATAAAATGTATTGAGTCAAGGAAGCACAGCATAATGTCTTTCGTTATTTGACTGGAAAATGAATTGTATTTTTCAGCACTCTGGGACAGAACATTAAAATAACCCTTGCACAAACCAAAAGCAGCATTGTGACCAACAAGAAAATGAGTATCACACCAGCTCAAATTGTGAAAAAATTCGGTATGTCTCATGCTGCTTGATTGTTCAGGATGCATGCATTGTGTGCCACACTATGGAACTTCCCTGATAAATGACAGTGATGTTCCAGCGATTCTGTCATGGGATTGTCGATGTGACAAACCACGTCAATATCCCTTGAAAGCTGTTCTGGCTTGGAGAGCAACCATCTCACAGGGTTTTCCCTGACATGATAAAAACGATGACAATTTGAGTCGCCTGTGCGTACAACCTGGTATGCCACCACGTATGTTACATACAATTCCGTGTAGGTGAGACAGTGCAGCCACCTTCAGAGTGTGCCAAAGGAGTGAGGAACACTCAGTCAGTGTGTATTACAAAGGGGACACGCTACTGGTAGTAGATTTTCTTAAATTTCAAGGATTTTTGGTCCACAAACGACATTTCCTCACGTACTGGTTCCTGTTTGGAGCTATCAGATGCTTTGCTAATTGCTGGCTCAAAATAAATGAATTTTCTAGAACGAAAATGTTGTTTATGATATTTTTTACCCGACTGGGAGAAAAGTAGATTTGACAAAGCAATAGTGTCGTTTTCTCCTTCAGAGAATAGCACAAGTCTATACGTTTCTGACAATGACTGATGAAATTAGAGAAATGAAGGTGTCCAACGAGCATGTGTTTAACAACACTTGGTCATGTATCTAGCATTCCTTCAGGCCATAAATGTGAATGGATACTCCAAAATTCTGTCTCCCAAATTTATATACATCCTGAAGACTTAAAGGAAAATCAGTACGACCAAAGTTACAATACTAACGAATCTTATCTCCTACCTTGTGTTGCCTTGGACATTGTGCATTTGTCTTATAATTTCCTTTTGCAAGCCAGGCTTGGTTATGCAGAGCAAATTTCGTCTTACAAAATTTTATTAAGGGCCAAAAATGTGGGAATGAATATCAATGTGAAATACCTGGCCGAATGCTTCATCAGATCCTATTTCCTAAATTTTCGGAAAATTAGACTCCTAAAGTGAGGAGGTATTGAATAGGATTGGGGAGAAGAGAAGTTTGTGGCACAACTTGACTAGAAGAAGGGATCGGTTGGTAGGACATGTTTTGAGGCACAAATTTAGCATTGGAGGGCAGCGTGGAGGGTAAAAATCGTAGAGGGAGACCAAGAGATCAATACACTAAGCAGATTCAGAAGGATGTAGGTTGCAGTAGGTACTGGGAGATGAAGAAGCTTGCACAGGATAGAGTAGCGTGGAGGGCTGCATCGGGCCAGTCTCAGGACTAAAGACCACAACAACAACAAGACACTCAAGATAAAACTTCAGAACCACTCAGTAGTTGAGGTGCCTTGTGGTCTCTTACAATTTTCTCCTCAAACATGGGTGATGCTTTTCTCTTCAGCATCACCATCTTGTTTTGGAGGTACAAGAGCTTGCAGCATAAAATTGCACTACACTTAATGGCTGGATATATCGGGTCATTAAAGATTTTGAGAAGGTCCCTTTCCAAAACGATAGACAGGCATTTAGGAAATGGATTGGATCTCGGTGCCTGGCTTTACTAATGTCGATTCGAGTGTACGAGATCTTGTCCTCAAAAGCACCTAGAATTGTTAAGCAGATAAAACTTGACATATGACTAAGCTGATGACTGTCCACGTTGACAGAAAAATGATGCTAGCTGGAAGATAATTATAACTATTTATGGGACGAGGTGACGTAATCTGTGTTCCAAGATGGAATACCGTACAGTATAACTTTAATTTTCAACTCCAAACACTGTCTGAAATATTGTTCCATGTTAAAATGGTAAAAAAAGCGAAAAGAAAACGTTGACACACTGAAAAGTCTACGAAAGTGTTATGTACAGTACTGCCTGTACAGTAAAATGTCTGTATTATATTGTTCCTGTGAGTTTAACAACTTTACATACCTTATTACAGTACTGCATTGGTACACAACTGATTTGCACTTGACTGTTTAAAACATGAGAAATCACACGGTAAAAATGTTCTGTTCTGAAGCAGGACGAAAAAGTCTGTAACGTTCTTTTGCTTCACAGATGACAACTCCGATTTTTCCGCGATGTTCCGCCTTTTCCTAATCCACATAACATCTGTTCGAGGGTAGATGTAGAGCTTTGTTTGATTTATTGAAGGGCACTATCAAATGCACTTTTAGCATCTTTATGTGATACTCGAGCCGTAGGTTCACTGTCCTCATTGTCGTCGTCATCTTTCTCGTTCTCATCGATTGTCCGAGTTGCAGCGCCAATGATTTGGCCGTCAGCTGAGTCTTCTTTGTTGTGTAGTCAACGTTATATGTAGTGATCCACTCACTGACGGCATTGGGCTGAACGTCCGGTTGTGAAGACAACGTCACATGTTTACATTTATTTGGTGAAGGAATTTAGTTTTACACACTTTAATATGTAAGAAGAACACTGTCATTTTTAAAACAAATGTGTGGACAATAACACATATTGTTCGAGTTAGAAACAACTCATTTCATAACAAAACATCGAACTATCGCATCTAGCAACGGTCAACTGCCTACTGGTCCATATCACATACGACGAGTCGTCAATACGTCCAAACCTGGTTGCACCGGTGGCCCATGTATGTAAACCAACACTGGAAATGTGATGGCCGGACTAAGTGTGGAGTAGGACCATCCAAGGTCAGATTAGCGAGGTTCTACTGTATATCGCCAAATATTACCTTAAACTCACCATTTGGATCCATGTCATTGGCAATGCTGCTTTTATGACTCCCTAGAAACAAATCGTCTGATGAGCATTGTTTGCAGGCATACATTATTATTTGAACTTTTATGTGAATTAACACTTGTGTGTTCATTGATCGACAAGTGGAGTCGTCTACCATGAACTTTGAGTTGAGAATAGCGTCATGTTCTGTTCTGGCAAGTACACATAATCTAAATGAAGACTAGGCAGCTCATCGTGGATTTGACTGTAGATCTGTTGGTGCAGATTTATCTAGTCGCTTTGGGGTGGGTATGGCAACTATACGTGTCTACCTCCATATCAAATGTTTTCATCCATGGCTCGCAGGTTATCGTGTGAGAAAAAGGCAAACTGCGTTTCGCAGCAGTGCTGCTTTCTGAAAAATGGTTCAAATGGCTCTAGGGGACTTAACTTCTGAGGTCATAAATCCCCTAGAACTTACAACTACTTAAACCTAACTAACCTAAGGACATCACACACATCCATGCCCGAGGCAGGATTCGAACCTGCGACCGTAGCGGTCGCGCGGTTCCAGACTGAAGCGCCTAGAACCGTTAACAACTTTTTTTTTTTAAATAATAAGCATTTCCTCGTACGTAAACGATTAATCAGACACAGACAGTAGCACGATCAGACTATTTATTAACTGTGCTGTTCTCCATTCTTCAGTAGATAGTAAGGAAATGTAGAACGACGTAGACAGTATTTCTTATTGAAGTGCTGAATAGCAACATTTATTAAATGTGTATAAATGCAAGATAATGCCCGTAACAAAAAGTAAGAAATCGATGACATCTTGCAAGATTAGTGTGAATTTCCGAAGCCTGTTCACAATTGTCATGCAAAAATGGAATCGACAGGTTCCCGATAATATCTTGTCTGCCCCTGTCTCTGACGCCACAAACGATTTCAATGGCCCCAGACAACTAACGCTTGAGAGAACAGTAATTCGCCCGACGGTGCAAATATGTACAACGTTGTTGTAGGTGGTCGCAGTTTTTCACAAATGGCTCTGAGCACTAAGGGACTTAACATCTGAGGTCATCAGTCCCGTAGAACTTAGAACTACTTAAACCTAACTAACCTAAGGACATCACACACATCCATGCCCGAGGCAGGATTCGAATCTGCGACCGTAGCGGTCACCCGGTTCCAGACTGAAGCGCCTATTACCGCTCTGCCACAACGGCCGGCTAGTTTTTCACAAATTTGCAGTAGCTGTATTATTTGATGTATTGTCGTGGGGCTTTGCACTCAAAGAAAAACTCAAAATTTTTTTCCACGTATTAAAAGTGCTCAGTATGTACCCCTACTGATTCTGCTGATATCAAGTCGATAATCAAAGTTTTCCTACGTTCGGCACAGCATCACCCTATAAATCTGTTCAAAAGAACTGCTGATACAATCTCGCAGTTCTGGTAGGTTTGTTGATTGAATCTTTCTCATAACCCACTCGCATGGTCACGAGACCGTTGGGGCTACGACATGATTTGCTCATAATCACCCCCCCCCCCCCCACCCCCGACCGATCCATCGATTCATGACAGAAATGGGGTGGAGCACCATCCTGTTGATAAATGAAGTCTACGCTATGGGTTTTCAGTTGCGGCATGAGCCAATTTTCCATGTTCAGATACATGTGCCCTGTAACGGTCTTTTCGCAGAAGAAAAAGAGATCGTAAACTGTAAACCTTGAGACTTCACAGAACACACCAACTTTTGGCGATCTCGAATGTGTTAAACGATAGCGTGGGGGTTCTTTATCCCCCATATTCGCACATTGTGCCTGTTCACTGTGCCATTCACAAAAAAGTTAATTCATCAATGCAAATGAGTTTTTCACAAAACCCATCCTCTTTCTTGCTGTTGCAGCTGTGCCGTAAAGTGGTCTCGCGGTTAAGGCGCTCAGTCCGGAACCGCGCGACTGCTACGGTCGCAAGTTCGAATCCTGCCTCGGGCATGGATGTGTGTGATGTCCTTAGGTTAGTTAGGTTTAAGTAGTTCTAAGTTCTAGGGGACTAATGACCACAGAAGTTAAGTCCAATAGTGCTCAGAGCCATTTGAACCATTTTTTGTGCCGTAAATTCAAAGCGTCTGACTGTGGCCATCGGGAGTCAGGGCTTGTAGCAGTTTCAGGCGGTAATGTTCCAGCTTCAGTCGTTTCCTTAAGATCTTCCAAACTGTCGGATGAGGTATGTTAAGGTCTCTGCTTCCTCTGTTTGAGGAAGCTAGAGGCTTGGGACATTCAGTTTTGAAAATCGTTAGGGAATTCACTATTCCTAAATCCGCAGTGTCAAGAGTGTGCCGAGAATATCAAATTGCAGGCACAGTGAGATCACTATGGACAACCAAGCGTCAGGCATTACCTCTCACCACGACAAGGCAGTGGCGACGGCCTTCACTTGACAACCGAGAGCCGGCCGGTGTGGCCGAGCAGTTCTAGGCGCTTCAGCCTGGAGCCGCGCGACCGCTACGGTCGCAGGTTCGAAACCTGCTTCGGGCATGGATGTGTGTGATGTGGTTAGGTTAGTTAGGTTTAAGTAGTTCTAAATTCTAGGGGAGTGATGACCTCAGAAGTCAAGTCCCATGGTGCTCAGAACCATTTGAACCATTTGAACAACCGAAAGCAGAGACGTTTGCATAGAGTTTTCAGAGCTACCGTAACAGTAGAAGTCAATGTGGGACGTAAAAGGAAGGTATCCGCTAGGACAGTGCGGTGAAATTTGGCGTTACTGGACTATGGCAGCAGACGACCGACGCGAGTGCCTTTGCTAACAGCACCTCTCCTGGGCTTGTGACCGTATCGGTTGGACCCTAGACGACTGGAAAGCAGTGGCCTGATCTGATAAGTCCAGATTTCAGTTGGTCAGGGCTGATCGTAGGGTTCGAGTGTGGCGCAGACCTCACGAAGCGATGGACCTAAGTTGTCAACAAGACATTGTGGAAGCTGGTCGTGCTGCATATGGTGTGGGCTGTGTTTACATGTTACGGACAGAGTACTCTGGTCCAACTGAACCGATCATTGCCTGCAAATTGTTATGTTCGGCTACTGGGAGACATTTGAAGCCATTCATGGACTTGATGTTCCCAAACAACAAGGGAATTTTTATGGATGCAAGGCGCCACATCACCAGTTTGAAGAACGTTCTGGACAATTCGAACGAATGATTTGGCCACCCAGATCGCCTGACATGAGTCCCATCGGACGTATATGGGACATGATCGGGTGGTCAGTGAAACGTCTCTGTGAACTCGTCTCATAAGACGCTTGTCGAATTCGGTACAACCTATTCACTTTATTACCTGATTTTAGCTCAATTCATGAACTCTTCCAGAAAGACTGAGCACTCAAATAAGGCCTATTGATTATTATATGTGCGTTTTAATGTGGTGTTTCGGTTTTGTTTTGTGGGAAACGCTGAGTTGGTCATCGTGTGCTGGGAGCAGACGATGTTGCTTCTCGTTCGAAGGAGAGCACAGGATGACCAACTTAGGTTTCCAATACCTGAACAGAGAGGTTTACCCATCTTAGTCGAAGGCTGTGTCGAAGGTTGTTTTTGTGTGTGAGGTTGGTGACGGAGGGCTACCTCTCTGGTAGCTTCCACTGCACGGGAAGCTAGGTAATTTAGTGAGAGAAAGGGGCACTCTTCGGTGAACGTTTGGTGAGTACGGATCGTAGCTCTTAAAGGGGGTTTCAGGTGATAGGAATCAGGTTGAGTTAGGACTTCGTTATGTTTAACTGTTGAAATATTTAAGAACTTCAGCTTAACTGAAGCGTGTGAAGCGAGTTACTGTTTTTAATGATTTTTAATCTTATATTTTGTGGAAATTGCTTTTGTCTTTGTGTGTCGATTGTGTGCCACGTGTTTGGTAATCAATGACCCTTCTGGTCCACCACGGCACCGCAATAGGCTTTATTTTGTTTGCTTGTTTAATGAGCTACAATTTCTGCAAGAATATCTGTTCTTTCGTGCGCTTTCTACAAAGCAGCACAACAGTTTGAGTCAGAATGCACCACGTGATCTAGTTCGGCCGTTTTCAAGCAGCAGATGCAGTTCGTATGTTAAACAATTGTCGCACAGCCTTGTGTATTCGTTAAATCTCTGTCCAGAATAGTGCATGCGTAGAATCGTAATGCAAATCTCACTGAGATTTTTTTATGGTATTAATGCTAAGGAGATGATAGTATAATTGTCTCCTACCCCCGTCTTCTGTGTTTCTTCTTGCTGTAGTTAAATTGTGCTCTGTTCCATTCTCACGTAATTCTTACTTAAATATTTCGGGCCAGGCACCAATTATGTGTAGTTAGGATGTGCAACCAAATATTTAGTTACAATAAATAATTTACGTGAAAGATAAATTTTTTGGTGTCGCTCTTACCCCCTTACTCCGGTTTCCAATCCTGAATTAATCAAGTTCCTTCATGCACGACATGGAGTGCTATTTATCTGGCTGCTTCAATAAATTAGCGTACTTGTAATTAAATGATTAAAGTAATTAAACTAATAATTTTCCAGCTCCGTTTTTTTTTCTAAATGGTTAGGAAGGGCTTGGGCTGGTGGCGACCCTGAATTTCTGAATTTTTATCATTAATTGTGTGAGAGAAGCAGCTAGAAATGCGAGATAACGTATATGGCTCGATGAGCAACGTCGTAAACATAGTAATACGTTACATCGGTTCATGCACAAAGTCCTGCACCGGCAATACTTTCGCAATTACGGAAAGCTATAGAGGCAGCATGGTTCACTCAGTATTTCTGCAGGCGTCCGAACGACTTTTTGAGTCAAAGCTGCGTCGAGTTGCTACACTTGTGAAATTATTATTAAAAATTTCTTATAATTACGTAGGGTGTACTCATCTAACTTCTTTTTATCTGTTGCTGCCACAAGCACTTTGTTCCTTCATGTCGACTGTAACTTGGTTTTTACACCACGAATGACCAATACAAACATTATGTTTCAGAACCTTCATTCTATATCACGTCATAATTATTATGTTTCATTGACAAAACTCAAAAATACAGACATACTTACAACACTGACGTACATCTTACTTAAGCAATTACATGATTCTTGCACAACATCTCATAAGACACTGCTGTCCAATGCCTACATGGCTGCCCCTTTATATATAAATCCGAACAATCCTTGGTATCGTTATAAAGGTTTTTTTAATAAAATTACAATTAAAACTATCGCCTCAAAATTAATGACATATTTGAACAGTTGCACTGGCTCTTATAGAGCAAATACATTTATCGATTTTCAATCATTTAACATTTTGGAGTGTGCAAATACTCAAATATGAAATATTAACAATACTTTTACTATTTTTATAAAATGCGGAAGATACATGGTTCGGAAAATATTCCTACCAATGTATATGTTCCAAGTCTCCCATTGAATGTGGCAAAATAGGTATTTTATTTATTATTGACAAAACACCTAAAGAACAGCCTATGTTTACAAGCCACTTATAACATTTTTGCTAATTAAATTTTAATTTTCTACTCAGTTTTGATTCTCTCAGTTGGTTTTTCGTTTAAATACCACAGACTTTAATTTAGATACTGTTTTAACACCATCCATCTCAGTTTCAAAGAAATGACTTTGACCATTGTACTCGATCATTTGTTCCAGATTTCACCCAATTACGTTAAACCTAAATATTCCTACCAATTACAGGACTTATATACTTCAACACAATTATAATTTAGTGAACAGTTTCATTGTAACAATTTTATAAACATAGGTTTACGTATACCACTAACTTTTGTTTACATCAGTGATGCCTGTTTATTTCAAATTGGCTCGAAAACTACGTGTTTTTAATGGGTGTCAATGGACTGTTACGTCTCACACTACACTAGGCAAACGGACGTCCTACACGATGTTAGGAGATATCCCACGACTGACCACATTATAGAGCCATGTCACATGTTATGAGTCAAGAAATCGGGATGTCAACTTAGCAGCTTTTGCTGTGGCTTTCCTTGATGCAGGCTGTGGTGCGTCCAGCATGACACTGGACGTAAGAGTGACACCACGTCATTTTAAGGAACCGATGTTCAAAGAAGACTTGCAGCAATCACATACGAGGGGCACTCCTAAAGTTTCCACTATCACCTCAAAAAAATAAAGTTACGTGCTTGTTTCCTCACACATTTCTGGAGTGAAATTCCCGTGTCACAGTACTATAGAATGAAGCGATCGGACCCGAAACAAACTAAAGCAGTCCACTGATAAAGTGGAAATGAGTTGCGATATTTTTCTTACTCCTCTAGTACCGTGCATCGGTGCTCTGACACAGAGATTTCAACGTATGCGACCACAGCAGACATGTTTCTGCAGTCAAACAAATATTTAACTTCATAAACTTAACTAAATAACCGTTCATTCATAATTTAAGATCGACCCGTTCCCCTCCGGCCGAGGTGGCCGAGCGGTTCTAGGTGCTTCAGTCCGGAACCAAGCGGCTGCTACGGTCGCAGGTTCGAATCCTGCCTCGGGCATGGATATGTGTGATGTCCTTAGGTTAGTTAGGTTTATGTGGTTCTAAGTCTATGGGACAGACGACCTCAGATGCTAAGTCCCATTGTGCTTAGATCCATTTGAACCATTTGACCCGTTCCCCTTTGAAAAACTCTAGTGTCCATAAGATTCTTTGCGACACCTGCTCTTCTTACTACGTAGGACAAACAGGACGTGCCTTTACAATCAGATATAAAGAATATCTTTTACGAAAAAATGGTACTAACACCCAAAATTCGTCTTTTGCTGACCACCTAATTGCAGGTCACGCGCCTAAAGCTGTTCACGGTATCAACATTTTGCACACTGAGAAGAAAGGGCGTAGATTAGATGTTCTCGAAGAACTAGAAATTTTTAAATATCTTTCTCGAAAGGATGGTCTTATTCTTAATGAGCAGTTACAATTACGTAATAAAAGCTTCTTCAACGGTATAAAGCCGTTACTTCATATTTGAGTTCGTGTTCCCTCGTGCAGTTACCGAAATGCTTTTTCTGTTTAAGTCGATTCATAACTGTTTGTTCATTAAATGGTTTATATGAACTACATTTCATGTTATACTGTTTTTCTGTTCTATGAGTTATTCAGCTCCTTTTTTGTAATTCTGTAATGGCGTTTTTCAGCCTTTAAACAGTACTTTAAGCTCTTATGTAGACAAATTGTTACCATGTCTCCTGCTGTCAGATAAAATATTGTCTCTTACTTCACGTATTACAAATTTCACTTGTCCATATTTGGAATGTTAAGTAGCCGGTTTGTATTTGCGGCTACTAGATGGCACTTTTGGCGTAACGTTCAACTGCCCGCAATTGCTAACGCGGGCGGCTCGGTCTGATGCTACCACAGTTCGACATCTGGTGCAGTCCTTAGTGGCCTGCCTCCGTGTTTTCTGTTTTAATATTGTGTGACTAAAGCGTTATCGCTTCATACTTATTTTATATGTGACATGCCAGTTTTAAATGGTTTATTTCTGATGAAGGCACTCTTAGAAGTTGCCAAAGCCAAGGTCAAAAATACTTCATTTTCGCGACCGAGGACTGCAATTGTTTTAATTTTACCTTGTAGCCGTCGCTGACAACGCAGCCATGTTTAAAGCTTTACATAACCTTAGTCTATATTGAAACTTCTTTAATTAAATGTGTGTGTCTGTACGTAAATTGCTGAATGACTGAGAAGGTGAAACTTCTACGTTACTTTATTCGGAAACAGCTGATTAAAACTGAATGTACTGAGCCTACTTTCTCTTTACTTTTTCTTATCATGTCAACACTGACCCACAATATTCTAGCGTAGCGCAACGCAATGTGACTGCTCAGAAAAATTATAACCTGACTTCAAATAATTAATTCAAAACAATGTCCCTGACTAAAAAGAAATGTTAACAATAACCTATACATTTCATTAAGCACTTACCTCACAAAAGTCTTCATTACGCAAACTACTGCAATACAGCGAGTGTCAATACTGGCAGCTAAATAAAAGATTCTAACTATTGAAGCCACTAACTACGAGGTGCATTCAAGTTCTAAGGCCTCCGATTTTTTTCCTCCGGACTGGAAAGAGATAGAAACATGCGCATTGTTTTTAAATGAGGCCGCGTTCATTGTCAATACGTCCCAGAGATGGCAGCACCGTACGGCAGATGGAATTTTCCCGCTAGCGGCGAGAATGAGAACTGTGTTAAACACTTAAAATGGCGACGTTTTCCTTACTTGAACAGCGTGCAATGATTCGTTTCCTGAATTTGCGTGGTGTGAAACCAATGGAAATTCATCGACAGTTGAAGGAGACATGTGGTGATGGAGTTATGGATGTGTCGAAAGTGCGTTCCTGGGTGCGACAGTTTAATGAAGGCAGAACATCGTGTGACAACAAACCGAAACAACCTCAGGCTCACACAAGCCAGTCTGACGACACGATCGAGGAAGTGGAGAGAATTGTTTTGGGGGATCGCCGAATGACTGTTGAACAGATCACCTCCAGAGTTGGCATTTCTGTGGGTTCTGTGCACACAATACTGCATGCCGACCTGAAAATGCGAAAAGTGTCATCCAGGTGGGTGCCACGAATGCTGACGGACGACCACATGGCTGCCCCTGTGGCATGTTGCCAAGCAATGTTGACGCGCAACGACAGCATGAATGGGACTTTGTTTTCGTCGGTTGTGACAATGAATGAGACGTGGATGCCATTTTTCAATCCAGAAACAATGCGCCAGTCAGCTCAATGGAAGCACACAGATTCACCGCCACCAAAAAAATTTCGGGTAACCGCCAGTGCTGAAAAAATGATGGTGTCGATGTTCTGGGACAGCGAGGGCGTAATCCTTACCCATTGAGTTCCAAAGGGCACTACGGTAACAGGTGCATCCTACGAAAATGTTTTTAAGAACAAATTCCTTCCTGTACTGCAACAAAAACGTCCGGGAAGGGCTGCGCGTGTGCTGTTTCACCAAGACAATGCACCCGCACATCGAGCTAACGTTACGCAACAGTTTCTTCGTGATAACAACTTTGAAGTGATTCCTCATGCTCCCTACTCACCTGACCTGGCTCCTAGTGACTTTTGGCTTTTTCCAACAATGAAAGACACTCTCCGTGGCCGCACATTCACCAGCCATGCTGCTATTGCCTCAGCGATCTTCCAGTGGTCAAAACAGACTCCTAAATAAGCCTTCGCCGCTGCCATGGAATCATGGCGTCAGCGTTGTGAAAAATGTGTACGTCTGCAGGGCGATTACGTCGAGAAGTAACGCCAGTTTCATCGATTTCGGGTGAGTAGTTAATTAGAAAAAAAATCGGAGGCCTTAGAACTTGAATGCACCTCGTACTAATAGGCATGTGTTTGGGAAAGGAAAGATTTTGTTGCAAACCAAATATTGTATTTTTTACCTTAATAATGTGACGTCCAGTTCAAACACGAATATAAATCGTCATTGACATCCAATACAGCGAGCGTCAATACTGCCAGCTAAATAAAAGATTCTAACTACTGAAACCACTAACTACAAAAACGCTTGTGTTTAGCAAAGGAAAGATTTTGTTGCAAACCAAATAATGTATTTTTTACCTTAATAATGTGACATCCAGTTCAAACACGAATATAAATCGTCATTGACATACAGTACAAAGATACGTAATCATTTTCGATCTCCAAGTCGGATACTTCCAGATCGTTAGCCTACGCTAACACTTCAGACCTCTGCCCTCCATCAATGCTAACTTCTCACATGTAAAATCAAATCACTGCTGGCTGTTCACCTCCAACTGCCCACCAATACTTCCATCACTGCTGGCGACTAACTTCCAACTGCCCACCACTACTGGCGACTAACTTCCAACAACGAGTACAACCAGCAACAGTCTCTTAGAAAGAAAGCGCAGTCAGCGATCCAATGCAAAGCGCTACACAGCGCTGACAACACGGAAGCAACCCACTACAATATTTTAGAGGTGGTAATTAAAATTTAATGATTGCCTTTTGTAAATCACATGGGAACCACAAGAATATATTCAGAGACGTTTGGGAGAGTACAAAGGCATCAAGACAAACATTTTTATCTCGCTCTATACGAGAATGGGATAAGACAAGAAGTTGGTAATAGAGCATAATCGGCCAGTAGCTGTACTGTGGCCTCGTGGAGTACACATCTAGGTGTAGTTAAGTCTTGGTCCATGAAATGTTACACACCTAATTCTAAATTAGTTGGCAGTTGAGGAGTACATATCAGGGTTGTTGTAACAAAATACTTTGTAAATAGACCTTTGAAAACTGCGACAGGTCATAGTCTGAAATCACAGTCACCCCATTTTACTTAAAATTTTACATCTCTGCCAAGAACATTAAAAAAGTTTCCTCTTCCCTCCATAATTTAAACTTCAGTTTGGTTGTCGGGAGCAGCATATTTCATTATCTTCACAGTTTATGGCGGGCGGGTTATAACTTCTCATCTATAGCAGTTCAATCTACCTACCTCGGTAAGCTTCTTGATTCCTAGTCCCTTTCAGTCGACGTTGGCATATACTGACTCAGCCGATAAAAGCAGCGTTGAAGAAATTTCCTACCAGGCAAGGGCCGCATAACTCAAGCTTCGAAGCGGCATCTGTAAGCCTGCTAAATTTAGGGCGTTCGGGTTTCTAAAGTACTTGCTTGAAAATGTTCTGAAGTTCAACTAATTACGCTTTATTGCCTCCAAAACTAGTTCTAAATGTCTATCAAGTCCGTGTTTACTGTGCAACTAATACTGTGCAGGTTAAGGACTGTTTTTACTAAAAATTCTCCACACGAAAGCAGCCGAAAGTTCACTAGCCCGACCATAATGATTTTAACTGTCACTTACCCCCAGCTGTTCGCCATAATTTCTCAAAATGTTCACGAAACACACCACGTGAAGTTTTAAAATGTTCAAGTGAGTGTGAATTCCTGTGGGACCAAACTGCCGAGGTCATCGGTCCCTAGACTTACACACTGCTTAAACTAACTAATGCTACGAGCAACGCACACACACCTCTGCCCGAGGGAGGACTCGAACCTCCGGTGGGAGGGGCTGCGCAATCATTGACATGGCACCTCTAACCGCGCGGCCACTCCGCACGGCTGAAGTTTTAAGTTTGACATGAAATTCCACCAGTAAATAATTTCCAAATAAATATACTCAAAATGTCAAGGCTCATTTAAGTTATGGCACCAGAGCCGATAGAACGTAAGATTTCTTTCATCTTAACAAAAATTCGCATGTGGCGGTTCCATAGTGATCAGTACAGTAACACGGTTCACGAGAGACTCACAGAGACACGGAAACTGTGCCACAAAGCACAACAGAAGGCGTGGGAAATGCTTCACTCCTATTGGCTAACGATTTAGGCAGCCCTGAAATACTAGCGATAATCCATAGGCCATAAAATAGAATCATAGACAGCAATTTGTAAAAGGAATTCTGTATGTAGGAAACCAAATTAAATTTAAATGTAACAAAGAATGAAGAATTGAAATACTAATTGATTTAATACTTAACATCTCTTCGGGCTGCTTTAACACAAAAGCATGCACACTGGGATACACGTCACATGATTCATGGTTGCACAAGAATTTTCCCACGCATTCATTTCACATAGTGTTCAATAAAATGAAACATCCACACTTTCCGTGTGCCATCCATACACTCTCTCACTCTCTCCACAACATTACACAACAAAACATAATTAAATAATTTTAAAAATGGTTTCCATTGCATCAGCGGCTACTGAAATGAAAGCAAAGTCTTGAAAATTAGCTTCTATGAAGTTAATCTTTTCAGTTATAATTTCAACTGATATTGTAAATGAATACTTTAAGCCCCTAGCACAGATTTTTCATACTAGAAAAGTTATTGTGTGTTTCAAGTAAATTTCTATATCTCGAAAGATATTGAAGATAATGAACTGAGATTTTTACAGTATAGTTATATTATTAATACAAGCCTGTATACGAAGCAGGAAAAAGATCGTATAAAACTTACTACCACTTTTTATATTGATAGGGAATGTGCATAACGCTTCGTACGCACGCGATAGGGAAACATCTTGTCCTGACGGCCAGCAAAAGTTGCACTGACGTGAGAGCACCAAAATCTGGTCTCATCCCGACTACATGACAGGACACACTTACCTCACTGCGAAGTGGAAAGATTCGGAATAATTTACCGCGTTACAAGTTACGCCTCCGTTTCTCATATTCTTTTTCAAATGATCCAATATCTAATTAGCTACGTGATTGGTGACTCAAATTTAATCATGTGTACCAGACAGCCGTAGTTCTCAACTGAGGGCAGGAACGAATTGCGGTGCTGTGCGACATGGCTGCTTCTCTGCCTGGTAGTTAAATCGACTCGAGAAAGACTCACATTTCCATTTTCGTTTTATTTCCAATTATCTTGTCTGCCCCTGCCTTTGACGCAAAAAATTGGCTATTCCTGTTACGTTACTGTCCTCATTAAACTGCCATTAAAATACTCTCGATTTACATGAATTACCATAGAATGAGTCCCCTCAGAGGTTTCAATCTCCAAATGTAGGAGCTTTCAGCGTTGCTATCATGTTTTGTGGTTCGTTCACTGGCGGATAATTGATGTTTTCCTTTCATTCCTTTTTTGTGTGTCTGCACACATATTTAATAGCTTCAGATCGCTATAGGACTTGCCAAACTGTGTTCCGCAAACATTAAAAAAAATTTAATATGATTTCTCTTTTAGGGCTGCAATACACGTGAGAGCTTTTGCTCTCCGACGATTTGTTACTCTATGTTAGTACTCGCAGAATTGTTCACACTAGGGACGAATTTTCATTAATAGTTACTTATGTGAGTTACGGGCTGTGGCTGGTAAAACTCAAAGATGGCAATCCCATCATCAGTTTTACCTGCAATGGGCCACTACCTCATTCAGTGACTCAGTGAGCGTACTTGCAGTGAATTTAGTGTCGGAACCAAGACGTATTACTGGGATACAACATGGGTCAGAAATAGAAACGAGATAAAATAGTTTAATCGATCTGGGAAGTTGCCAGCTGGCACATTGGGGGAAGTGGAAGTTGAACAATCTAAACATTTGGAAGACAAGGAAGATTTTGCAGCCGTTACAGAAACAAAGAAGAAAGCATCTGGAACTAAAGTAGAGTACAGCAGGAACAAAAAGGAAGTAAATGTGTCGCCGTCTACATTCATAGAAAATGGGGACATAAAACACTGGACGATGAATGTGTAAGTGAACGTTTTGTACTTGTAGGAATTAAAGGTCCAAGAAGAATCCTAAGAATAATAGCGGCTTATGCCTCACGAGTTACAAGTGATCATAAACAGGTATAATAAAAGTCAGATTTTTCGTATGGGAAATCAGTCTTAGAAGTGGAAATATACCAATTCCAAAAATTGTGAGAGCAAAAAACTACGTAATGAAAACGGAAAAATAATCTTGGATTTTGCTACCTTTAATCATTCAAAAATTACCAGTAGTTTCTTTAGGAAGAAAGACATATACAAATGTACCTGGTCAGAAAGTGGATATAGGTCCGTTTTAAATTATATAATAATAAATGTGGAATTTTCTGGACAGATTTTAACGAGGAGTGGATATTGGATTTGATCGCTTCCTACTGGTGTCAATAATTGACATGTATGCAAAATGGAGAAAACCGAAGAAACAAGTTAAGGCTCAACAGGAAGAACAAGTTGTTAAAGTTTACTTTTTAGAAGATAGCAACATACGAGATCTCTACCAAAAGTGGATGACAAAAAATATTAGCAAATTTATAAATGGTAGAAGACATGAAAGAAAAATAGAGAAAAGTTAAAAAACAATCATATCGAACTTAGCTAACCAGGTTCTGGAGAGGAGAAGAAAATATAGGAAACGTAGAGGAGTAAGGACTTGGACGCCAGGGATGGAAACAGCAATCAAAGAAAAACAAAAGGCTTTCCAGACTTATATAAATAATCCCACTAATGAAAAATATAATGATATAAAGGGAAGAGAAATAATGCGAAATACACAACTCGCAAAGCGCACGCAGAGTCATGGGAACGCTTAATAAGCAATAAAGAGCATGATTTACGTGGCAGACAAACTATCGCTTATAAAGTGATGAAATCACTCAACTCACGAGAAACGTGTTAATAATACAGGGAAGAATGATGAGAACGAATGGAGAGGTATTATAAAAAATTGTGGTATGATGGTACTTTATAACTCAGACATTACCTGAACTGGACACAAAAGGCTTGGACGGTATTGATATGAGAGACCTGACGGAAGATCTGAAAGCTACAAAATATAGGAAAACCTCAGGTTTAGATGGTGCTAATATGGAACTGTGGAAATATGGAGGGTTATTCCCTCATCTAGGACGTCCTCACGCATTTAATCAAGGTTGTAGAAATATGAAGGTACCAAAAGACTGTCTGAAGACCAAATTTATATATACTTTAAAAATGGCGATAAAAATAAATGTAGAACTATTGAGGAATAAGCAGTAACTTAAACGCAAAGCAGAAACTTAAACGAACGTGTTAGCGTTGGATGAGTCAGTGGATTAGACGGCGGGATGATTTCGGAACAAGCAAGAATATCATTGTAGACGTTGTGTTGGAAGATCCACAACAATATAAAAATTTGAGGAGAATGACGGAGACGGAGATGGAAGAAATACTCCTTATAACTGGACACAAAATGGTCAAGCAAGGTCAAGAAAGACACTATAATGAATAAATACATTAGTCTTGAAGACAGACTGCTTGTGACACTAACATTTATAGCATCAGGTACGTTTATTCAGTTTAGTATTAGATACAATAGTAATTACGATGAAATAACATTACACTATATTTCATCGTGATACCCGCACTCCTTCAAAATCCGAACAGAGCGGATATCGGATGTATGAAAGATTACTATTAATTTGACGTTTTTATTTTTTAACGGAACCACTGGTAAATTCCCAAAGATCTTTGCTTCAACACCATGTATAATAATACACTATGCGTACAAAAGTATCCGGACACATGGCTGAAAATGACTCACAAGTTCGAGGCGCCTTTCATCGGTAACGCTGGAATCCAATATGGTGTTAGCGCACCCTTAGCCTTGGTGACAGCTTCGCCTCTCGCAGACATACTTTCAATCAGGTTCTGGAAGGTTTCTTGGAGAATGGTAGCCCATTTTTCACGGAGTGCTGCACTGAGGAGAGGTATCGATGTCGGTCGGTGAGACCTGGCACGAAATCGGCGTTCCGAAACATCCCAAGGGTGTTCTATAGGATTCAGGTCAGGACTCTATGCAGGCCAGTCCATTACAGGGATGTTATTGTCGTGTAACCACTCTGCCACAGGCTGTGCGTTATGAAGAGATGCTCGATCGTGTTGAAAGATTCACTCATCATCCCCGAATTGCTAGAGCCACGCAAAACAAAAAGGTAAGCAAGCACGAAATCAAAGTTTTCTCACCTCCCACATCACTGTCATAGTACTTGCAATGGATCCTGATGCAGTTTGGAATTCCTGTGTGATGGTCTGGATAGATGTCTGTCTATTACACATTACGACCCTTTTCAAATGTAGGCGGTCTCTGTCAGTCAACAGACGAGGCCGGCCTGTACGCTTTTGTGCTGTACGTGCCCCTTCACGTTTCCACTTCACTATCACATCGAAAACAGTGGACCTATGGATGTTTGGGAATGTGGAAATCTCGCGTAGAGACGTATGACACAAGTGACACCCAATCACCTGAGCACGTTCTAAGTCCGTGAGTTCCGCGGAGCGCCCCCTTGTGCTCTCTCACGATGTCTAATGACTACTGAGAACGCTGATAAGGAGTACCGGGCAGTAGATGGCAGCACAATGCACCTAATATGAAAAACTTGTGTTTTTGGGGGTGTCCGGGTACTTTTGATCACATAGTGTGTAATCAATAAATACCATGACATAAAAAATTGTACATACAGCTGTAGTACTTACAGTTAAATGGAGATTTTCCCAGCTCCAAAACGATCACTTCCAAACTTAAATTCACTTTTTTATGTTGGTTAATGTATGTTATAGTTGTCCAGATTCTGGTAAAATTTCTTTGTGGAAGCGTTAAAAACTGGAGCCACTTCAGCCAACAAAACGTATGTCTTGTCGACGACTCTGTTGCTCTATGTTCTTGAGGGATTTATGTATAGAACTCTAAATTTACGTCTTTTGCAAACAAGTGTTCATTAAATGTGATTATTCCGTCAATTTGAAACTGTGGAAACGGCTGTTCCTTGGCTAGGTGAACAATGGACAGTCTAGCACATTTTGATAGAATATACCCATCATTTTTAAGCTGATCCAAATGGGAATGAAGTTTTATAAACATTTTTTATGTATCCTTCAATCTAGTATCGTTCTTGATCCCATTGATTTCAGCCAGAACTCCAGCATTTGACCAATCCCCATTGCTATTTGCTGTAAAATTAAAAGTCAGATGTTTCCATACATTTTTTTCGAAACCTCTACTGTTAGTACAACCTTGAATGAGAGACGTTAAGTTCTTTCCTTTAGGCCGGTATTGCACTATCAAATTTCTTTGTCAAATATCTTTGTTCAATTTCTTTGTCAAAGATATTTCATGGCGTAAGAGAGAACTTTGTCAAATGTCGTCCAATATTTGATCAAATCTAGGGCCTCGCTGTAGATTTGATCAAAGAAGTTGCTTGTCTTCTGTTCACTGCAATGTGACTTGTTACCACATGGGGCGTTAGCATCGCTGCATTCTGTCGTCTGTAGTGTTTTTATAAACATTGTGGGTAAATACAATTGGTGTGTGCCGACAACTACAAAATTAATAGAGATGTATGAAGCTGATCAGGCGCTTTAGAACGCGAGGCACGCTGAATACAAAAATAGATTACGAAGATTGGAGACCTGACCTGAGCTAACCTAACCTAACTTAACCCTCTCCTGTAGCAAGGAATCGGAGTGTTACAGTGAGCCCGTCTTCTGCCCATGTAGCAGTTCTTAAGTGAATATTGTGCTTTGTGGTATGAGGATACACTTCATTGAGCACATATAGAAATGTATGCTCATCCATTCTTAAGTAATTGATGTACGATTTGACGTCCTCCACTATAAGCTCACGTAACAAGATTTGTTGAATGCTTTTATCGTGTCGTCGTAAATCCACGGCTTCACCCAGGTATGTTTCCTTTTATTTCCCGCTTCTCTTCCGCATGTGCACACAGTGCAATTGTGGTACACGCAACTGCTGCGGTTAATAAGACGTTGATGTTGTCAGCCATCTTGAACTTTGACGAAAAATGTGATGACAGTGTAATGCCCCTTCTAGCGCTACGTCAAAGATCTTTGTCAAATATATTTGACGGAATATTTGATCACATCTTTGCTGTAGTCCCAGTCTTCAAGAAGGGTCGTCGAGCAGATGCGCAAAACTATAGACCTATATCTCTGACGTCGATCTGTTGCAGAATTTTAGAACATGTTTTTTGCTCGCGTATCATGTCGTTCCTGGAAACCCAGAATCTACTCTGTAGGAATCAACATGGATTCCGGAAACAGCGATCGTGTGAGACCCAACTCGCTTTATTTGTTCATGAGACCCAGAAAATATTAGATACAGGCTCCCAGGTAGATGCCATTTTCCTTGACTACCGGAAGGCGTTCGATACAGTTCCGCACTGTCGCCTGATAAACAAAGTAAGAGCCTATGGAATATCAGACCAGCTGTGTGGCTGGATTGAAGAGTTTTTAGCAAACAGAACACAGTATGTTGTTCTCAATGGAGAGACGTCTACAGACGTTAAAGTAACCTCTGGCGTGCCACAGGGGAGTGTTATGGGACCATTGCTTTTCACGATATATATAAATGACCTAGTAGATGGTGTCGGAAGTTCCATGCGGCTTTTCGCGGATAATGCTGTAGTATACAGAGAAGTTGCAGCATTAGAAAATTGCAGCGAAATGCAGGAAGGTCTGCAGCGGATAGGCACTTGGTGCAGGGAGTGGCAACTGACCCTTAACATAGACAAATGTGATGTATTGCGAATACGTAGAAAGAAGGATCCTTTATTGTATGATTATATGATAGCGGAACAAACACTGGTAGTAGTTACTTCTGTAAAATATCTGGGAGTATGCGTGGGGAACTATTTGAAGTGGAATGATCATATAAAATTAATTGTTGGTAAGGCGAGTGCCAGGATGAGATTCATTGGTAGAGTCCTTAGAAAATGTTGTCCATCAACAAAGTAGGTGGCTTACAAAACACTCGTTCGACCTATACTTGAGTATTGCTCATCAGTGTGGGATCCGTACCAGGTCGGGTTGACGGAGGAGATAGACAAGATCCAAAGAAGAGCGGCGCTTTTCGTCACAGGGTTATTTGGTAAGCGTGATAGAATTACGGAGATGTTTAGCGAACTCAAGTGGCAGACTCTGCGCAACAAAGGCGCTCTGCATCGCGGTGTAGCTTGCTGTCCAGGTTTCGAGAGGGTGCGTTTCTGGGTGAAGTATCGAATATATTGCTTCGCCCTACCTATACCTCCCGAGGAGATCACGAGTGTAAAATTAGAGAGATTCGAGCGCGGACGGGTGCTTTCCGGCAGTCGTTCATCCCGCGAACCATACGCGGCTGGAACAGGAAACGGAGGTAATGACAGTGGCACGTAAAGTGCCATCCGCCACACACCGTTGGGTGGCTTGCGGAGTAAAAATGTAGATGTAGAAATATTTGACAAAGAATTTTGATAGTGTAATACCGGCCTTACCGGCGCTGCGTGTGGAACGTGAGTGTGACGCTAGGTGGGTGAAACGTCAAATGGCGCCCGAGCCACCGAGTCACGGAACTGGGTAGGTCGCAGGCGGCGGCAGCTGCTGCTGGCACCTCGCCAGGTGTACTCGTCGGCGAGTTGAGCGAGGCCAGCCGGCGCTGCTGCCGCCACCTGCCGGCCGAGGGCCCGCGAGGGGACCGGGGACGCGATGGCAGGCGGGCGGGCGGGCCATGTTTGGATCGATTGCCACCTGATGACGTCAGGGGACGGCCACTCTGGACGCTGGAGGCAGATGGGGGATCCGCTCCGCCGCCTCGGGCGCAACAGATGACACGGGCCGGTACAGGTGCGCCTTGCAGCCCCACAACAGCATGCTTCACATGTCTCCCTGCACAGAAAGTTTCGAAAAAGAGTGTCTCGTATTCCTGCAAGGGAGGTAGTGTTGGTCAAAACTAGAGGAAAAATTCCTACGCCGTAACAAATATGGACGGAAAGGCCGCGCGCAGAATGGCGCTTTTCGGGGGAGGAGTGCGCACTTGCTGCTCGGTTCTTTTGTATCCCGCCTGGTAGGCGGCGCGTGGGTCTGCTCCTGAAAACTGAAAGGTTGGCTGGATGTAGGAAGTGAGTAGGAGCAGGAAAAGGTGAAAATCTCTCAGTACTGCTGTTAGAAATGGTTTTACTGTATCACCATAGTAACTGAATACATAACGTGAATATACACAGAGGCATACATAACTTTGTACGTATGTGCGAAGCCTTAGACCCATCGTAAGTAAAGCGAAGCTGACGCGAAGTGTCCCGGCCGTCTGCTCTTGATCAAATGGGGACCAGCTGGAGCCGGAGCTCGTAGAGCTCTCCCGCTCCGGCCAGAGCGCACTGTCGCCGGTGTCTCTCGTAGTGCCAACCTAGCAGAGTGCACCTCCGTTGTGGCATCGTACCTATCGATGCCACAGGTTCCTACTTGAGTTAGGAACATGGGGTGAAAAACTTTTAGCTTAGCTCGGATCAGCGGTCACTTGTATAGACATTCGAACACCTGTCTCACTGTAGCCACAGTCTACCATTACAGTCGCGACACTCCGTCTCATTTTTGTTACCCACAGCGACAGCAGCGCCAATAGCGGCCACCAAGCAGCACTACTGGTTGCGAGTAACAACGTTTATATCATGCTTATCCAGTACGGATATTTTATAACCGTGACTGTACATTGAATGTAAATAAGTTATACAAAACTGCAACAAGCCACTTTTTTGAATAATAATGTTTTGTTCCATGAACCGGTTTTCGAACCTTTTCAGGTTCATATTCAGATGGTTTCAGGAAGTTACATCATTATTGCTAAATAGTATAACGCTGGGTGCTGACTTGCGACAGTATAGGCGGCTTTTTTTTTTCTTTCTTCGGTTAGAGTCCATCTGTCTGCCTCCATTTTGATGTCCAGTTGTTATATCACTACACACATTTCCACACAAGCTATATTAATTTACACTCTGACAGCGAGAAATTATGTTAGCAATAATGATGTAACTTCCTGAAACCATCTGAATATGAACCTGAAAACGTTCGAAAACCGGATCACGGAATAAAACATAATTATTCAAAAACGAGACTGGTTGCAGTTTTGTACAACTTATTTACAATATTTATATTTATTTGTAACATAGTTTTAACAATAGGGAGTGTATGAACTGCCATAAAAACTGACAATAACTAAAAAAAAGACAACGTTTGTCATTATTTAGTTTCCTTGGGATCCTGAAAGGGCATTAAAGAGCAGCTTTTTTTTTTTTAAGATAGACTTCTACGGAATAAATTACTAGTAAACATCAGATGACCCAACAAAGTATAATTTTGTTCGTTACACTTTCAGCCAAATCAGTGAATGTGGAACGTAAGAAACCTACATTATTTGTCTTACTAAATAAGCCTCCACAACAGCAACTTCGGGGAAAACGAATCATGTCCGCAGTTCGTGGTCGCGCGGTAGCGTTATCGCTTCCCGCACTCGGTTTCCCGGGTTCGATTCCCGGCGGGCCCGGGGATTTTCTCTGCCTCGTGATGACTGGGTGTTGTGTGATGTCCTTAGGTTAGTTAGGTTTAAGTAGTTCTAAGTTCTAGGGGACTGGTGATCATAGATGTTAAGTCCCATAGTGCTCAGAGCCATTTGAACCAGTGAGCGAATCATTAGATTCCGTAACAATTTTTAAGTGTCAAGTTAAGTGCGTATGACAATAATAACAGACAACAGAAATTTATATTTTTCCTGCATGAAGTGTGTGTGTGTGTGTGTGTATTCTCTTGCTTTAATCGGAACAAGCTAGAAATATACATATATTCGAAAGTATTTTTTCGTGAATAAATTGTAACTTATGTATATGCATCAGTGTGATTCGCCTGTTTTTGCATGTGTTTCACGATAATTCATGTCTCTTGATAAGTTAGTAACGCATGGAACGCAGAAATGCAACAAGTATTTCGTTAATTAAGTAGGGCAGTGCTGCAGCTTTGATACAGTATGTTAATCAATGTTAGAACGGCGAACCGGAACTGGCGGCCAGGCAAATTATGCGATTCGATTAATTCCTTTTGCAAAAGATTTTAACTGGACTGACATTAATGCTCAGCGAATGGCGACGTTTGTATGTGCACGTTTCGGATTTTATATGCAAAAATTGTCGTCCTTAAATAACTTTGTACTGGAACGAGACTGATGGTTCAAATTTGGTCTACCCGTGTATTGGACTTTGGTCTAATGTAAGCTTAAATTGTTTGAAAAAATCGTACTTCGTTTGGATTTTACATGCAAAAATACGTTTTTCTGGGAGATCTTTGAAGAGCGCCCTTTCGATATTTGTACGAATCCTGTGGGCGCGTGTGACCATGTCGTCATGGTGAGGCTTCTGTCATCACTACACAGTAGTCTATAGCAGACAGATACGACCATACCAGACAGGTAATCTTAGAGCAGCCAGAACTCAAGCAACATGGTTCGAAAGACAACAAAAGAACCTATTTGGTGTTCCATTTATCTGATGACCGCCTGCCCGGGGTATATGCAGGCAGGACACCTAAGCAGCATCTACCGGTCGAATGGGGCCCGCGGGACCACAGTAAGGCCCCACCCCCTTTTTCTGTGGGGTTTAGCCCGAAGGCCATACAGACATACGAGCCTTGTCGGCCAATGTCTTTCGAGCAGTGAAACAGGCATCACGAATGTAACAATGGCAAGAGCGAATTACGCCCTTTACGACCTAACTCGAATGAGCTAGGGATTGGGTAGAGACATGACAGTTCTAAGGGTAGTTGAAAGACAATAAAAGAACCTATTTGGTGTTCCATTTATCTGATGACCGCCTGCCCGGGGTATATGCAGGCAGGACACATAAGCAGCGTCTACCGGTCGAATGGGGCCCGCGGGACCACAGTAAGGCCCCACCCCCTTTTTCTGTGGGGTTTAGCCCGAAGGCCATACAGACATACGAGCCTTGTCGGCCAATGTCTTTCGAGCAGTGAAACAGGCATCACGAGTGTAACAATGTCAAGAGCGAATTACGCCCTTTACGACCTAACTCGAATGAGCTAGGGATTGGGTAGAGACATGACAGTTCTAAGGGTAGTTGAAAGACAATAAAAGAACCTATTTGGTGTTCCATTTATCTGATGACCGCCTGCCCGGGGTATATGCAGGCAGGACACGTAAGCAGCGTCTACCGGTCGAATGGGGCCCGCGGGACCACAGTAAGGCCCCACCCCCTTTTTCTGTGGGGTTTAGCCCGAAGGCCATACAGACAGACGAGCCTTGTCGGCCAATGTCTTTCGAGCAGTGAAACAGGCATCACGAGTGTAACAATGGCAAGAGCGAATTACGCCCTTTACGACCTAACTCGTATGAGCTAGGGATTGGGTAGAGACATGACAGTTCTAAGGGTAGTTGAAAGACAATAAAAGAACCTATTTGGTGTTCCATTTATCTGATGACCGCCTGCCCGGGGTATATGCAGGCAGGGCACGTAAGCAGCATCTACCGGTCGAATGGGGCCCGCGGGACCACAGTAAGGCCCCACCCCCTTTTTCTGTGGGGTTTAGCCCGAAGGCCATCAGACATACGAGCCTTGTCGGCCAATGTCTTTCGAGCAGTGAAACAGGCATCACGAGTGTAACAATGGCAAGAGCGAATTATTCAATTCCACAACGAGTGTTTATTTACGATTCGTATGTGCATACAGAGTCCACTCGTACTGTTCAGAGAGTTTGAACAGAAGTTTCAAGGTGTTCGAGATCCAAGTCGTGATGCAGTTCACAAATTAGTGAATAATTTTTATGAAACGGAAAGTGCTCAAGTCAAGGATAAACGACGACCTACAGTGCTCACAGAAGTTCGTGTTGATAACACTGCATACTGTCTGGAAAATTCCCCTAAAAAGTCTCTTAGACGTCTTTTACAGCAAACACAAATATTGTGCACCTTTGTACAAAGATGTGCTAAGCTGCTTGAGATAACGCCCTATAAAGTATCAGTAGTAGAAGAATTACGACCTGGTGATCCTGCGCACAGGGTTAGGTTTTGGCGAGCGCGTTTTAAAACAAGTGCATGACGGTGAACTGGATGCTTACCTCGTTCTGTTTGCAGAAGAGTCTTGGTTCCATTTACACACGTATGTTAATTACCAAAACTGTCGCCACTGGAACGCAGATAGACCTGTTGTACTTCATGAGGAACCACTTCATGATCATAAATTAGGGGTGTGGTGTGCAGTTAATGGTGACAGAATAATAGGCCCAATTTTTTGAAATGGCACAGCTACAAGTGAAAGATATGTGCAAAACATTTTGCGACCTTTTTTAATGAACTGAGTGAATGAGAACGAAGCTTTGCATTTTTTTAACAGGATTCGGAAAGGGCTCATACAGCCAATGTTTCTTTGCACGCAATTCACAATGTGTTCAATGAAAGAGTGATTAGTAACAATACCTGGCCCGCTAGAAGTCCTGATTTAACTCGGTGCGATTTTTGTTTCTGGGGTGCACTGAAGTGAACACAACAAATCCTCACACGATAGAGGAACTCAAGGATAATGTCCGTGAATCAATTAATTCAATATCTCAGAGGAAATTGCGTTGTGCGATTAACAATTTCTTGAATAGATGACAGAAATGCGTGGAAAGTAATGGCAGTGGAAAGTAATGGCAGGCATCTCCAGCATCTCCTTGCGTCACATGGGTGAATAAAAAATTTATTTGCTTATATTTTAAATGTAGTCATCTCGTACCACAGCAGTAGACGGGCGACACGACATCCGATCGCCGGGCAATGGAGCGCTCGCTGCCCAGCATCTACTGCGCCGCATGGACGGTCATCTGGTAAATGGGTTACCTTGTATATCGGATTAGTCGTTGTCGGACTCAACAAAAATTTACATCGGTTTCCAAGCTATGGCGGACTAATGTCAAAATTATGGTGGATTGAAAGGTTGGAATCAGAATGCAAAATGCTCATATTACACCACGAAAAAGACTAATATGTCCTGGACAGGCTTAGGGAAGTAAAAGAAGGGAACTAAATATTTGACTTATCTGGCAGCTTGAAAGACTTTTAAAACAAAACAACTTGACATATTCGCGCTCATTTACGAGTTAGCCTTCTCTCAGCTGCAATGGGTTGGCACACATGCATCTTGCAATGTATAGGCTAAAGTCCCTGATCCTGCCCAAAATCCAGAAGAGTCACCAGTCGTAGTAAACAAAATACCATACCGATGAAGGTAAAAAAGTTTTTCTTGGTGAATAAAATTTCAAGGGGGTGGATTTGTTTCTGGGCACACACTAAAATAATGTTTTGACTTCTGGGTGGGAGCTTTGATTTTTTTCCCCCAAGGTAACCATTTTACCCCCAAACACACCCCCTGTCACATGCATGGTGAGGAATTTAAGAACAAAAATGGTTCAAATGGCTCTAAGCACTATGGGACAACACCTGAGGTCATCAGTCCCCAGACTTAGAACTACTTAAACCTAATTAACCTAAGGACATCACACACATCCATGCCTGAGGCAGGATTTGAACCCGCGACCGTAGCAACAGCGCGGTTTTGGACTGAAGCGCCTAGAATCGCTCGACCACAGCGGCCAGCTAAGAACAAATAGACACAAATTTATGTGCTTCTAGAGAATGGGACCTTGTATAATAGGAACTATCTGAGGGTGGGATGCATCTATAATGATACGATTAGTGATTCCGTGCCAGTGTGGACGAACTGTTTTGTAAACAGTGCAGCGGATATCTATCATTCCACGAGGGAAATGGTAGGCATGGTATTTTGTTACAGGTTAGCCGATGGCAATCATCGCTGGACCCTGTGAACTGTACGCTGAATGACATCCACAATGTTCCATTCCATCAGCAATAATGTTGAGCAGACTGTTACAGGGGCTTGCAGGCAGTGGATAAATCGTAGCAAGGATAATGGACCGCGGTAGACCTCGCACAGTTCGCATGCCAGAAATGGAGGAGCAGGTATTGCGACATGTAGATGATCCTGAGACAAATGTGCGCATAACTGGAGTTACTGTAGATGTCAACCTCCCCTTACGTGGTCAGTTCTGCATGAACAGTTGCTTTATCCCTGTGATATGCGACGCGTGCAGGCTCATCGGCTAGCAGACCGCCTTGCCCGATTACTGCCAATAGCTTCTAAAACGGATTCCTGAAAATTTGCAGTTCACAGACAGCATTTTAATTACAGATGACGGAAGATTCACAAGAGATGGCATAGTGAACTACCACAGTACGCTCGTTTGGACAGACGCAAATCATCGGCCAGTCAGGGATATCAGGCATAAGGATCGCTTCACTATCGATGTATTGGCAGCAATCATTAGTAACAGAGTCATAGAGCTATACACCTTACCAAAAAGATTAACAGGTGCTGTTTATCACTGATTTTACGTGACAAATTGCCAGCGCTACGGGAGAACATTATCTTTGCAATGAAACAACGACTGTAATTTATAAACGACGGGATACCGCCCCATTTTATATGCATCATGTGACAATACCTCATTGTAGACTTTCATGAATGGTTGAGTAGGTCCAGTAACATGACCTCCCCAGTTACTGGACCTAAATATGTTGGATTTACAGCTGTGGGGACATTTAACAGCATTGGTGTAGACCAACTCATGGAAAATGTGCAGATGTTACCGGAGCGTCTGACCAATTCATCTGATGCAATTCAAATGAACCCCTGTATATTGGGAGTGAGTTATTCACTGCGCAAAAGGCCTGAATGAGCTACCAGGACTAGTCAAGTCGACGAAGGAAATTTAGAGGGAAGAATTGTGTAGTCTATAATTTTTGTACAGTGGTAGGGGGGGAGTGTAATGAACTATATATTGAAATGGATTTCCTGAGATAGTTTGCCTCGATCTTCAACCATCTGCCAGTTCAGTTTTTGAGCATCTCTGTGAGACTCTCCAAGGGGCAAACAAATCTGTAATCATTAGTGCTGTTCCTCTCTGTATAAATTCAGTCCCCTTGTAGTCCTATATGGTGCGGGTCCCACCAACGTAAGCAATATTTTAGGATGGGTCCCACCAGTGTTATGTCAGCAGTCGCCTTTGTAGACTGTATTTCCTTAGTATTCAACCAGTGAATCGAAGTGTGAAGTATGCTTTACCTATGACTGAGTCTATGTGATCGTCCATTTCATATCCCTACAAATTATCCCACCTAGGTATTCGTATGAGTTGATCAATTTCAATAATAACTCGTTGATTAGTCAGAGGATACTGTGTTTTGTCAATCTTTGCAGCACTTTAAAATATGAGGTGCATTCAAGTTCTAAGGCCTCCGATTTTTTGTCTCTGGACTGGAAAGAGATAGAAACATGCGCATTGTTTTAAAATGAGGCCGCGTTCATTGTCAATACGTCCCAGAGATGGCAGCACCGTACGGTAGATGGAATGTTACCGCCAGCGGCGAGAATGAGAACTGTTTTAAATACTTAAAATGGCTACGTTTTCCTTACTTGAACAGCGTGCAATCATTCGTTTTCTGAATTTGCTGGTGTGAAACCAATTGAAATTCATCAACAGTTGAAGGAGACATGTGTTGATGGAGTTATGGATGTGTCGAAAGTGCATTCGTGGGTGCGACAGTATAATGAAGGCAGAACATCGTGTGACAACAAACTGAAACAACCTCGGGCTCGCACAAGCCGGTCTGATGACATGATCGAGAAAGTGGAGAGAATTGTTTTGGGGGATCGCCGAATGACTATTGAACAGATCGCCTCAGAGTTGGCATTTCTGTGGGTACTGTGCACACAATCCTGCATGACGACCTGAAAATGCGAAAAGTGTCATCCAGGTGGGTGCCACGAATGCTGACGGACGACCACACGGCTGCCTGTGTGGCATGTTGCCAAGCAATGTTGACGCGCAACGACAGCATGAATGGGACTTTCTTTTCGTCGGTTGTGACAATGGATGAGACGTGGATGCCATTTTTCAATCCAGAAACAAAGCGCCAGTCAGCTCAATGGAAGCACACAGATTCACCGCCATCAAAAAAATTTCGGGTAACCGCCAGTGCTGAGAAAATGATGGTGTCCATGTTCTGGGACAGCGAGGGCGTAATCCTTACCCATTGCGTTCCAAAGGGCACTACGGTAACAGGTGCATCCTACGAAAATATTTTGAAGAACAAATTCCTTCCTGCACTGCAACAAAAACGTCCGGGAAGGGCTGCGCGCGTGCTGTTTCACCAAGACAACGCACCCGCACATCGAGCTAACGTTACGCAACAGTTTCTTCGTGATAACAACTTTGAAGTGATTCCTAATGCTCCTAGTGACTTTTGGCTTTTTCCAACAGTGAAAGACACACTCCGTGGCCGCACATTCACCAGCTGTGCTGCTATTGTCTCAGCGATTTTCCAGTGGTCAAAACAGACTCCTAAAGAAGCCTTCGCCGCTGCCGTGAAATCATGGCGTCAGCGTTGTGAAAAATGTGTACGTCTGCAGGGCGATTACGTGGAGAAGTAACGCAAGTTCCATCGATTTCGGGTGAGTAGCTAATTAGAAAAAAAATCGGAGGCCTTAGAACTTGAATGCACCTCGTATTATCAAGATCCGACTGCGTATTTGTGCAGCTTTTTAAAGATAGCACCATATTGTAGACTAGCTGAAAATTCTAGAATTGACAGGATATTTATTTATAACTGTGCCCGAGACTTCGTAGGCATTCCATTTATACAAAGTTTGAAATTGTATGATTGGGAACATGAACGAAGAATTTGTTTGGTTCATTAGGGTGGGAGAGGGGTCACTTAGAGCTGGCTGTGCAAAAAGCGACTGATA
The DNA here is from genome assembly GCF_021461395.2 of Schistocerca americana. Classification (NCBI taxonomy): domain Eukaryota; kingdom Metazoa; phylum Arthropoda; class Insecta; order Orthoptera; family Acrididae; genus Schistocerca; species Schistocerca americana. The sequence goes on from NC_060119.1 coordinate 223,886,137, forward strand.
CTAACGACCTCACCCGCAACATGCAGCATCTGGCCTTATACTAACAGAAGCTCACCATGAACTTTAAACGTATATAGCGAAATAGTAATCTGTTGGGAATAAGCAGCAGTAAGCACCACTTTCCGTCAAAATTTCCGCTTTTATGGTGTTACGCGCGCGAGAAGTAACTTTAAGCCTATGTGAGTGAAGCGTTCTGAGTAGCAAGATGGTGCATGACGCTCTCTGTCAGAGAGTTACATCATACCTCGCCTTCAGTAGGTTTTCAGAGAGTAAGGTAAAGCCTGATGTTTTCGAGTGGCAGCAAGTCTCACCTCACTATCTTCATTGGATTCTTGAGACCGCAAAGGCCGGCTTCTGTGGCCGAGCGGTTCCAGGCGCTTCAGTCTGGAACCGCGCGACCGCTACGGTCGCAGGTTCCAATCCTGCCTCGGGCATGGATGTGTGTGATGTCCTTAGGTTAGTTAGGTTTAAGTAGTTCTAAGTTCTAGGGACTGATGACCTCAGATTTTAAGTCCCATAGTGCTCAGAGCCATTTGAACCATCTGAGACCGCAAAGGCCTCAATCTTTTCGACTTTCTGGTGTACGCAGGAAGACTGGATCGATATCTAGGCATTTTTATTCGTAAGCAAAACAAAATCAGTGAGTAATCAGTAGACACATAAATCATAAAGCAAACTTCATAAATTCGTTTTTCCTTGCAAAGAATAGAAAGAAAACCTATTGAAAGAAGCAAATTACTGTCTTTAAGTTTTTAATACAGAAAGCGGAATCAATAAATTCGTTTATCGTAGTCGAGTAAATTCGTTGTTATTTTGTGTCCGTAAAGATAAGATAGCGGCGCTTAATCCTGTTGCTGACATAAACTTCCGAAAATACATCTGAGTTAAAAAACCGACAGTGCCATCTATTGGTTCTTTGGTTACAATGAAACTAATAGGGCTGTCTGAAACTTCCTGGCAGATTAAAACTGTGTGCCGGCCCCAGACTCGAACTCGGGACCTTTGCCTTCCGCGGGCAAGTGCTCTACCAACTGAGCTACCCAAGGACGACTGACGCCCCGTACTCACAGCTTTACTTCCGCCAGTACCTCGTCTCCTACCTTCCAAACTTTACAGAAGCTCTCCTGCGAACCTTGCAGAACTAGCACTCCTGAAAGAAAGGATATTGCGGAGACATGGCTTAGCCACAGCCTGGGGGATGTTTCCAGAATGAGATTTTCACTCTGCAGCGGAGTGTGCGCTGGTATGAAACTTCCTGGCAGATTAAAACTGTGTGCCGGACCGAGACTCGAACTCGGGACCTTTGCCTATCGCGAGCAAGGCTGTCTAGTGGTTCTTTGGTGTACTGCACCAGATGATTAAACATCCCAACTACGAAGCTGAGCAGACGATTTTAGGTAGAATTTTAAATTACGCTATTGTTTTTCTGTGATCCAATTTTGACAAAGCTTTTACAGTGCACTAAGCTGTGCTCAAGGTACGTGTTAAAACCCTATGAAAATTAGTCAAGTAGTTTTGGAGTTCAGCGTGTTCAGACAGATAGACAGAAAGTTTACAGTTTTATTATTAAAGAAGATAACTACATCGTCTATGAAAATCCTAAGATTATTAAAATATTGTCTGCAGTGTCATTAATATACAGCATTGATAACAAGGGTCCCAACACAGTTCCCTGAGGCACTCTTGATGTTAAATCCACATGTGTTGACTCTCCACACCAGATAGCACGCTGCAAATACTCATTAATTTCGCTCGATACTCCATACGAGCGTATTTTGGATAATAAGGGTGAGTATAGTAGTGAGTCAAAAGTTTTCCATAAATGAAGAAATACCGCAGCTACCTGACTGCCTTGATCCACAGCTTTCAGGATGTCACGTGACAAAGCTGTGAGTTGAGTTGCGCATGGTCCGTATTTTCAGAATAAAAATGGTTCAAATGGCTCTAAGCACTATGGGACATAACATCTGAGGTCCTCAGTTTCCTAGACTTAAAACTACTTCAATCTAACTAAGCTAAGGACATCACACACATCCATGCCCGAGGCAGGATTCGAACCTGCGACTGTAGCAGCCGCGTGGCTCCGGACTGAGGCGCCTAGAAACGCTTGGACACAGCGGCCGGCGTTTTTGGAATCCCAGCAGTTTGGCGTGAAGGAGGTCATTCTGTTCTGTTATTACAAATAACTTGGGAGGAGGGCCAACCACAGTTGCGATAACACTTCAGCCGATAAAAAACGCAACAAGTGCATCCAAATAATTAATCACGATTAGTTTGATGACATTATAACCACATATTATGTAAATTGAAGGTGGAGGGGGAGAAAAGAAATAACTAAGAACATCAGCTGCTTTGGGACTTTATGCTGAATCAGCGCCGATGAGCGAAGATGTGTGATGGACTGGGACTCAAACCTGGGATCTCTTGCTTACCAGACAGTTGAGATAGTCACTGCGCCATCCGGACATAGTGTTTATCTCAGGACGCTCCCTGGTCGCTCTACATTCCCATCTAGCGCCACCTATGCGCAGTCACCGTCCATGTTCTGAAGGCTCGCTAATTTTAGATTCCCACTGGAGGTCGTGTGTAAATATGCCTCCACACTGAAGGCTGCGAACTCATTACCCTTCGAGGCGAATCAATTACATAAATGCGTGGAGTCTGTTCTTTTGCACATGTCCAAAAGAACTGACACCACACAGTCATATAATTATAGTCCCATCTTCATGTGACAAACAGTTGAGCTTTCAGTATGTAATGTCCTTCAAATCTCTGCAAGGGTAAATAATACAGGGTGCGGCAGCGTTCATAGCGTAATTTGACTTGCGTAGTGCCATGACGTACTGCAGGAATGCGCGCCAGCTCGTGCCGCATTCGTGTACTAATGAGCTGCCATTTCGAGTGTGACAGTGATGTGGAGTGGTGACGTGCACACCATCCTGCCTTTGCTGTTGAAAGTTATTTCAAGAATAACGACTCTGTTAATGCTACCCGGCGTCTATTTCGGCAACATTCAAACTTGGGACGTCATGGGAAAGTTCCAGATGGACGGACCATTGTGAGATGGGTACATGTATTTCGAACAACAGGTTCTGTTTGCAATGGCCAACCGGGAAGAAGTGAAGAAAACTGTGCGGACACCAGAAGCCCTGGAAAATGTTCGGGCTGCACTATTGCGTAGCCCAGAAAGATCTGCTCGTCGTCATGCGCAAACTGTGCATATGTCCGATTGCTCATTCAAGCAAATATTGCACGAAGATCTCCATTTTCACCCATATATCTGCTGATTGTTCAGGAAATTAGGCCTCGCGATTGGGTTTCACTCGAAACATTCTGCTTAACCATGCGTGATCTTCTTCGCCAAAATCCACAAATGTTGCACATCACCCTCATGTCAGATGAAGCTCATTTCGAGTTATGTGGTTCAGTGAATAAACAGAATATGCGTTATTGGAATGATGTAAAGCCGCATGAACTGCACATCAAGCCCTTGCATAGTTCTCGTGTCACGTGTGGAGTTGCTTCCTTTGAGATTACTGGCACTTCCTTCTTTGAGGATGACAACGGTGTGGCTGTAACTGTCACCAGTGAACGCTACCTAAAGATGCTGCAAGGCTTCGTTATTCCCCAATTAGGTATGGTCGATATGGATCTGGAACAATTATGGTTTCAACAAGACGGAGCGACCTCGCATACAGCCAGAATTTGCATGCATTTCTTGCGACAGACATTTCCCGGCAATTTCCCGTTTTGGTGACATTTCCTGGCCGCCTCGCCCACCTGACCTTTCATGTGAAGACTTTTTTCTTTGGGACTACCTGAAGCAAGAAGTGTTCCGAACACGTTGTGCCGCCATTATTGAGTTGAAAGATTACATCAGAACTGCCGTCGGCAATGTCCCAGGGAATACGTTACGCCGAGTTATGGAAAGCTTCCAAAGCCTCCTAGATGATTGTGTTGTGCAGAGGGGGCATCATTTGAAACGAGTCACACTCAAAAAGTAATCCACGCAATGGACAATGACTTACACATTAGTAAATGGAATAACCTTAACTATTAATTGGCGTCAGAGGTAATAAATGAATTACAGTTACTGCCTGATGGTGTGTTTTTAATATCCAACAATGAACGCTGCCGCACCTTGTAGAAGTCCCCTACCCTCCTGCACAAAATTGGCGTCATAAAGTATTCAGAGTCATTAATAAAATAACCAGAGCAACAACAGCAGGACGTAACCTGGGGGCGTGCAGTTAGTGTTCTCAGGAACAGTGGCCAGCCTACTAATGAAAAGAACTCATGAAACTAGTCATGGTCAATAAACCATTTGCGATTCTCATCAGTTGAAATACCTCACTACGTTTGAGATGAAAATATGTTCTAAGATTCTACAACAAATGGATCTCAGGGACACTGGACGCTAGTTTAGCTGTTCGCTTCTGATGCCCTTGTTGTAGATGGCTATGACCTGTGCTTTCTTCGAACGATTGGGCACGGATTTTCGTTTGAGGGATCTGCGGTATATTATGATAAAAAGGTAGGCTGACTCCGCCATAAGCTTTGTACAGAATCCATTAGCATTTTGATTGGGCCCAGAAGCTTCGCTCAGTTGCAACGATTACAGCTGTTTCTGAACGTCATTGACACAACACCTATGTCACACATCTGTGCAGTGGTGAGAGGAGGAACAAAACATCTGAATAGTAATTCTGTATATGATTATCGCTATTGCCAAGTGAAGCAACATGAGCAGTATAAAACTTCATATTAAGTAAGATATAGTTTAGTAGGACAGAGTACTCATCAGAAACGAAGGTACGTAAAAAATAGGTGACAATATGTAACGATTTTTCGTATTAAGACAATGCGTGCATCATGTTGTTGTTGTGGTCTTCAGTCCAGAGACTGGTTTGATGCAGCTCTCCATGCTACTCTATCCTGTGCAAGCTTCTTCATCTTCCAGTACCTACTGCAACCTACATCCTTCTGAATCTGATTGGTGTATTCACCTCTTGGTCTCCCTCTACGATTTTTACCCTCCACGCCACCCTCAAACACTACATTGGTGATCCCTTGATGCCTCACAATATGTCCTACCAACCGGTCACTTCTTCTAGTCAAGTTAGGCCACAAATTTCTCTTCTCCCCAATTGTATTCAATACCTCCTAATTAATTATGTGATCTACCCATCTAATCTTCAGCAATCTTCAGTAGCATCACATTTCGAAAGCTTCTATTCTATTCTTGTCCAAACTATTTATCGTCCATGTTTCACTTCCATACATGGCTACACTCCATACAAATACTTTCAGGCACAACTTCCTGACACGTATGTCTATACTCGATGTTAACAAATTTCTCTTCTTCAGAAGCGCTTTCCTTGCTGTAGCCAGTCTACATTTTATATCCTCTCTGCTTCGACCATTAACAGTTATTTTGCCCCCCAAATAAATGGTTCAAATGGCTCTGAGCACTATGGGACTTAACTGCTGAGGTCATCAGTCCCCTAGAACTTAGAACTACTTAAACCTAACTAACCTAAGGACATCACACACATCCATGCCCGAGGCAGGGTTCGAACCTGCGACCGTAGCGGTCACGCGGTTCCAGGCTGTAGCGCCTAGAACCGCTCGGCCACTCTGGTTGGCAAGCCCCCCAAATAGCAAAACTCATCTACTACTTTAAGTGTCTCATTTCCTAATCTAATTCGCTCAGCATACCCGACTTAATTCGACTACATTCCAATGCCCTCGTTTTGCTTTTGTTGATGTTCATCTTATATCCTCCTTTCAAGACACTGTCCATTCCGTTCAGCTGCTCTTCCAGGTCCTTTGGTGTCTCTGATAGAATTACAATGTCATCGGCTAACCTCAAAGTTTTTATTTCTTCTCCACGGATTTAATTCCTAATCTGAATTTTTGTTTTGTTTCCTTTACTACTTGCTCAACATACAGACAGAATAACATTGGGGATGCATTATAAAAGAATGAAAAGCAAGATTTAACCTGTGACATTATTATCGATATTATCTTAAGAGTCTTTTCTAACTTCTTTGTCTGTTTTTACTTAATGTGACATCTGTACACCAAGCTCTTTGGTTTAAAAGCGATGCAAACGTTTTATTCATTGTTTATGTTAATTTGCGTAAACGTAATTAATCTATGGATGTAAATAATGTTCTGTAAAAGAATGGAAATGTTAAAACTTTGCTTGTAATACTGGTTCATGCATAGGGAAAGGAGGTCTATAATCGTGTACACTACTGGCCATTAAAATTGCTACACCACGAAGATGACCTGCTACATACGAGAAATTTAACCGACAGGCCGAAGATGCTGTGATATGCAAATGATTGGCTTTTCAGAGCATTCACAAGAAGGTTGGCGCCGGTGGCGACACCTACAACGTGCTGACATGAGGAAAGTTTCCAACCGATTTCTCATACACAAACAGCAGTTGACCGGCGTTGCCTGGTGAAACGTTGTTGTGATGCCTCGTGTAAGGAGGAGAAATGCGTACCATCACGTTTTCGACTTTGATAAAGGTCGGATTGTAGCCAATCACGATTGCGGTTTATCGTATTGCGCCATGCTGCTCGCTTCGGTCGAAATTCAATGACTGTTAGCAGAATATGGAATCGGTGGGTTCAGGAGGGTAATACGGAACGCCGTGCTGGATCCCAACGACATCGTATCACTAGCAGTCGAGATGACAGGCATATTATCCGCATGGCTGTAACGGATCGTGCAGCCACGTCTCGATCCCTGAATCAACAGATGGGGACGTTTGGAAGACAACAACCATCTGCACGAACAGTTCGACGGGGTTGGCAGCAGCATGGACTATGAACTCGGAGACCATGGCTGCGGTTACCCTTGACGCTGCATCACAGCAGGAGAGCCTGCGATGGTGTACTCAACGACGAACCTGGGTGCACGAATGACAAAACGCCATTTTTTTGGATGAATCCAGGTTCTGTTTACAGCATCATGATGATCGCATCAGTGTTTGGCGACATCGTGGTGAATGCACGTTGGAAGCGTGTATACGTCATCGACATACTGGCGTATCACCTTGCGTGATGGTATGCGATGCAATTGATTACACGTCTCGATCACCTCTTGTTCGGATTGACGGCACTTTGAAAAGTGGACGTTACATTTCAGATCTGTTACGACCCGTGGGTCTACCCTTCATTCGATCCCTGCGAATCCCTCCATGTCAGTGGGATAATGCACGACCACATGTTGCAGGTCCTGTATGAGCCTTTCTGGATACAGGAAATGTTCGACTGCTGCCCTGGCCAGCACATTCTCCAGATCTCTCACCAATTGAAAACGTCTGGTCAATGGTGGCCGAGCAACTGACTCATCACAATACGCCAGTCATTACTCTTGATGAACTGTGGTATCGTGTTGAAGGTGCATGGGCAGCTGTAGCTGTACACGCCATCCAAGCTCTGTTTAACTCAATGCCCAGGTGTATCAAGGCCGTTATTACGGCCAGAGGTGGTTGTGGGGTTCTGATTTCTCAGGATCCATGCACCCAAATTGTGTGAAAATGTAATCACATGTCAGTTCTAGTATAATATATTTGTCCAATGAATACCCGTTTATCTTCTGCATTTCTTCTTGGTGTAGCAATTTTAATGGCCAGTAGTGTAAAACTTCGAGGGAAACCCCTCCGCAACGAAACTGGCGAGTCGAGAGTAGAAAAGGTAGATCTGGCGGTCGGAGTGCAGGTTTCCTTCGTCAGTCAGTCGGCTAGCACGCAAAGTGTTCGCATTTTGTGAACTAAACGAGGTAAGAAGAGCAGCAAGATTATTTTGTATAGTATCGGATGTTGAAGAAATTAGCTCATTATTCATGGCATTCATTGGTTAACTCTGCAGTGCGGATGTACGTCTTCAAGGAGAAAATTTTCAGAGCTTGTTACACAGCAAGAGCTGTGGATATTTTTGCCACCTTTTTAGAATAGCCACAGGAGATCGACACTACTGCCAGCATCATTACAAAGAATCCGTTGAGTCCTCAGTAGCTTCATGGACCAGCTACGTGTTTTTTAATCGGTAATAAGTATATGTTCTTTAAACTTTGTGTTGGTCAACGGTATTTTATCTTTGGTCATTCACCTCGACAGGGTCCTGTTTCAAGTGCTACAATAATCTGACTATCCTATTTTATTTAGCTGAAAAGGTATATAAATTGTAAGTAGGCTGTTTAGGTTTTTTATTGGTAACGCCACCTCTGTATGAAAATCACTGGCTGCGCTGTGTGCAGTCTGCAGCTGCTTTGCATTGTTGTAATACTCGCCATTGTAGTGTTAGGCAGCTGGCTGTGAACAGCGCGTAGCATTGCGCAGTTGGAGGTGAGCCGCCAGCAGTGGTGGATGTGGGGAGAGAGATGGCGGAGATTTGTAATTTGTCATGAACTGCTATATTTATATATGATGATATCAAGGTAAATACATTGTTTGTTCTCTACTAATATCTTTCATTTGCTAACTATCCCTATCAGTAGTTAGTGCCTTCCATAGTTTGAATCTTTTATTTAGCTGGCAGTAGTGGCGCTCGCTGTATTGCAGTAGCTTGAGCAGCAAAAATTTTTGTGAGGTAAGTGATTTGTGAAAGGTATAGTTTAATGTTAGTCAGGGCCATTCTTTTGTAGGGATTTTTGAAAGTCAGATTGCATTGCGCTAAAAAAAAAAAAAATATTGTGTATCAGTTTAAGGACAGTCGTGTATAATTGTTCAAAGGGGACGTTTCAAAATGTGTGGCGGCTGTTCTTTCAGACGTGTCTGAAAGGACAGACACCACTCGGAATTCATAGCTGTGATGTATTATGTGCAAACTGAAGATGGAGGAGAAAGAAAAGGAAAGGGTTACTAATGTCAGCTGCATCGGGACAGTACACGAAATCTGCAGCGACGAGTGAAAATGTGTGCCAGACCGGGATTCGAACCCGGGACCTCCTGACTAATAGGCTATTGCGTTAACCATCGTGCCATCTAGGTGACTGTTGTCGGAACTACGCGGACTGCCTTAGTACGCCTCACGGCCGGCCCACATTCTCACCGAGAGCCACCTATCCGCAGTCCCTGTCAATTTCCTCCATGTTCGCTACTCTGAGATTCCCGCAGAAGGTCGGACGTACTTGTCCATCCGCACTGAAGAAGGTGGATCCAGTGCCCATCTAGGCGAATCAATTATACGAGGTGTGGCTAGAACAAAAACGGACTAGTACTGGTGAAACAATAAAACGAATGCAATAAGACTGAAAGTCGCGTGGCCTGTCACGTGACTCTCGCTCCGCCTACTGCTCGAGTTTCATCTGCCTCCTGCACTCAGTCTGCCCGTGGCGTCTGTTTTAAGCAGTTGACGTTTTGTCTGTGCGTCGGAAAATGTTGGGTGTACAGAAAGAACAGCGTGTTAACGTCAAATTTTGTTTCAAACTAGGAAAATCTGCAAGTGAAACGTTTATAATGTTACAACAAGTGTACGGCGATGATTGTTTATCGCGAACACAAGTGTTTGAGTGGTTTAAACGATTTAAAGATGGCCGCGAAGACACCAGTGATGACACTCGCACTGGCAGACCATTGTCAGCAAAAACTGATGCAAACATTGAAAAAATCGGTAAACTTGTTCGACAAGATCGCCGTTTAACAATCAGAGCAGTGTCTGAGTTAACAGGAGTTGACATGGAAAGTGTTAGGCAGATTCTTCATGAAAGTTTCAACATGAACAAAGTGTGTTCAAAAATGGTTCCAAAGTGTCTCACAATTGAACAGAAGGAACGCCGAAGAATGATTTGTTCTGACATCCTGGAAAACATTGAAAGTGATCCCACCTTCTTACAAAATGTTATTACTTGCGATGAATCGTGGTTTTTTACTTACGATCCCGAAACTAAACGCCAATCGATGCATTGGAAAACTCCTGGTTCTCCACGACAAAAAAAAGCACGAATGTCAAAATCGAAATTCAAGGCAATGATGATTGTTTTTTTTTGACATCAAAGGGATTGTGCACATTGATTAGGTACCAGAGGGACAAACAGTGAATCAGCATTACTACATTAGCGTCCTGGCTACCCTACGTGAGCGAGTACGGAGAAAACGGAACGATTTGTGGAGAAAAAAGTCATGGATCCTTCACTAAGACAATGCCCCAGCTCACAGTGCGTTGTCAGTGAAGACGTTTTTGGCAAAACACAACATTCCCATCTTAGATCATCCACCCTACTCACCTGATTTGGCCCCCTGTGACTTTTTTCTTTTCCCTAAAGTCAAGTCAGCTTTGAAAGGAACTAGATTTGAGACTGTTGAAGCAGTAAAAGAAAAAGCGACGGAAGTAATGTATGGACTTACCGAAAATGATCTGCAGCATTGCTATGAACAGTGGAAAATTCGTATGGAGCGGTGTAGAGACCGAGGAGGAGAGTACATTGAAGGAGATAACATGAAATTGTAAATAAATGTTTTTTCCAGCATCAGTCCGGTTTTTTTCTAGCCGCACCTCGTATGACATGTCCGAAAGAACAGACACCGCGCAGAATCCGTAGCTGTGATACGTTACATGTAAATTGAAGGTAGAGGTCGGGAGAAAGGAAAGTAAAGGGATGGGGTTACTGATGTCAGCTGCATCGGGACGTTAAGCGGAATCAGAGGCGACGAATGGAAATGTGTGATGGGCCGGGATTCGAACCCAGGTTCTCCTACTTACTAGGCAATATGCGTTAACTAATGCAGACATAACGTATTCGTATAACTGATTCACCTAGACGGGCAGTGGATCCACCTTCTTCAGTGCGGATGTACAAGTACGTCCAACCTCCTGCGCCCTGCGGGAACCTCAGAGTAGCAGTGGATGAAATGGATAGGGACTACAGATAGGTGGCGCTCGATGTGACTGTTGGTCGGTCGTGAGGCGGGCTAAGGTAGTGCGCGCAGTTGCGACAACAGTCTCCTAGATGGCACAATGGTTACAGCAACAGCCTATTAATCAGGAGATCCTGGGTTCGAATCCCGGTCTGGTACACATTTTCACTCGTCGCCGATGATCCCACATAATGTCCCGATGCAGCTTACATTAGTAATCCTTTCCTTTTCTTTCTCCTCCTCCAATTTACAAATAACTGAAAAGTAATTACCTTCACTAATAAAAGTACTCCAAGTATTTTTCATGGACAGTTAAGGTCTGACTAAAGAATAGTTGCCAAGGAAAAAAGATTTAAAGTATTTAGCTTAATCTCAGTACAATATTACAGTTATCTGCAAAAACTGATGATTCGTAATAGTTACTAGCTAGTAGACTTGAAAGGCCAGCTTAAGCACTAACTGTTACCCAGGTTTGGAAGTAACACTGTCTATAATTTCGTGTATATGTAGTTAATACTGTTTTTCATATTGTGTTGTGACTAAAATGTTCTGCCTTGGTCTGAATCTACTGATAGATTAGTTTCTGGATCTCCACGCTAACTGTTGAGTCATATTTAAATTTCATATTACAACTACAGCATTAATAAAGTGTACTTTGCTATTTCTTTAATGTTTGCGCGCTCTAATAAGCAACTGGCTTCAACTACTCTAACTATACTAGATCCTGATACCACACGTCCCATTTGAGTGAAATATTGTAAGGAAGTGAATGCCCGTTGAGAATACAAATAATAATCATTACAAATAATGTAATTTCCTGAAAACCATTTCAGTGACAGTACTTTGCAATAATTCAACTAATTAAAAAACCTCATGTCCAAGTTAATAGTGCTCCACCATAAGTAAATCTTTTGCTTGTAATGATCATTACTTTGCTGCTTCATCATACAGATAGTGTTATTGAGAACCAGTTGCTGCAAAAACGGTTAATATTCCTTCTGTGTTGTTCATGCCAAGCTAACCGTTACATTGCATGCTAAAGTATACTAGTGTCTTGTACAAAAATGGCGAATGAAAGTAGCTTCAAGAAATTACCACGTAGAGCAAGTAAAAAAAAAAGTAAAACCCAGAGACAACTCCCTGGCTTAATTGGGGCTTAGTTACATTAACACTAAATCAAGATCTAGGAGCACTCCCACCACCAACTTCTCACCAGGACAACGCTACTGTCAAGTCACTGCAGTACTACGTTCACAAATTTAGCATCTACTATTTTCAGTACAATGGAATGTACAAAATCATTCACTCTCTCAGGATAACAATAATAATATCGTTATTATTTTTATTTATATTAGAGACTGAAAACCGATGAAATGAAGATTGCACATGAAATCTCCTTTATTTGGATTGATTATTAGTTTCGGGGAACAATCTAGCCACCTACAGATCTAAGAATAAAACATTTTTTTATGTTGGCGACATACAACAGCTTACAGAACTGCACATAATATTGTAGCAGCGTTCAAGAGTATATACAAGAATTAATTACGGAATACATACCATAAAAGGGTCCACTCTTATGAGAAAAATCTTCATAATCGGGAATGCCAACCATGTGACAGAGTATGGTACAAAATTTGTTACAAATATATGTATTTCTCTAAGTGGACGTCGAGAAACAGTACATCGAATGTATAAGACTACGATATATATCCCAAGAACCTAAGTATTGCACTTATATGTATACACCTGATAAGCATCTAGCCACAGAGATAAATGCAGTTTTTATTATTTTCTTCTTTTATAATATTTTATATTACTTATATTGTCATACACTTTGTACTTTTTCATTTTAATAAACTGAATCCGTTGTTACCTAGTACCGTCGCTAAGACATAAAAATTGCCTGACATTCTTTCGATCTCCTTTATGATTTATAATATTGGATATAAATCAAGTTTCATGGTTTGTTATTAAGGAATGTAGCACAAAATTTTTAAAAAATGCCCTTCTTTCATCACGTGCGTTGTCACACATTTTATATCCTTTTCAGTTTAATATTTGTATAATCTGTTGTTATTTCCATTACCGTCGCAATGACGGAAACATTGTCTGACCTAAGTTCCACCTGATTTGTGGCCCATAGTGTTGCGTGTTGGCGATGTTTGTTATAATTTGGCTCTTTGTATAGACATGTATTAAAAATAAAAAATATGTTTTGAGACAGTGGCTGTAAAGTATTAATACGATAAACTATTACATAAAATTACACGGCTTGGTTTATATAACGTCAGAAGATTGCTATCATGGTAGTTGTTATCGTTAAAATCCCTGGCTTAAATATAAGACTAGTTATATTGATGTCAACTATTCAATTTTAATTACATGTACATCTTCTTCCGTAAATTATTATTAGAGCACGTAGATATTATGTATTTTATATAGCCAGCTGCTAACACCACCTAGCGGTCTTCGACGCTAGCAATGTGTTAACATCTAGTGGCCATCAGTCTTAATTTCTCCACAGTATCGGCCACACATGTGTATTCAAAAAGTCTCTCCGCAGTGCCGTATGATTGTTAGCCGCACGTGCTGTATGCCGCAGTGAATATACCGAAATGAATCTCAGTGAAATACAAGTAGTTAATTTATCGAGTATTCAGTTTTACTTATAAATTGTCACATTAAATGCTGAAAGTGTTCCCCCTCTTGTTGAATACACAATTCAATTCGTCTAATCATGTTTCAAACACAAGCTGTAACATTTCTTCTGTAACAGAAGCAGTGAAGGTGGATACTGCAGTTTTCAGTTCATCGATGGATTTTGGACGGTTTTTTATAGACAGTTGCTTTCGCTGCACCCCAGAAGAAAAAGTCAGGTGGTGTTAGGTCAGGCGATCGTGGAGGCCAAAGGCCCTGTGAAATTATGCGATCACCAAAAACATAAGCAAACAGTAATACTGAAACGCGAGCTGTATGCGCGGTTGAACCATCTTGTTGAAAATAACCGTTCAGTATTTCACGTAACACAGGTTCTCCTATGAATGGGTACAGAATATCACTGCAGTATCGTTGTGCGTTTATTGTTTCATTGAAAAACCCAGGCAGGCGAACAATCATATGGCAAGCGCGGCGAACAGTCATACGGCACTGCGCAGAGACTTTTTGAACACCCCCTATATATGCGCCGAATGTTGCGTTTCTTATACATTGTAATGAGTATCAGCTGCCATACTGTTCACATGTACCATGTAACAGCAACATATAAATGATGATTTCTGTTAAGAAAGGATGTAAATACTGATTACGTCAGTTACTAAGTTCTAAGTTTTTGGTGAGACGGTATCTTTTACATTTAGTCATTTTAGTGGGTAGTTCATTATGCAAACATTGTTTGGTTTTCTCTGTCTCTTCTCTGTATTAATGTTTATTTTCGCTCTTATGATCATCGGTCAGTTAAATTAGTTACGAACGATGGAAAGCTATTTTTAATCTTCGTGTAAGGATGTTGTCAATTTAAGAAAGATTTTAGCGATGTGTGAAGCCGTAATTGTACCGCCACTAATCAAGACTGTTTTTTGGCGTGCATCGCGTAATTCATTCGTGTACTATTAAACTCTGCTACAATATTATGTGCACTTCTGTAAGCTGTTGTATGTTGCTAAAATGAAAAAAAATTGTTTTATCTCTTAGCTCTGAAGGTGGTCAGATTGCAAGGCGAAACCAGTAATCTACTCAAATAGAGAAGATTTCATGGGCGATCTTGATATCATCTGTTTTAAATCTCTAACATAAATAAAAAGATTTGCAGCAGCTTGAGTATCCGCAGGTTGACAATGTCAACAAACTTGACAATAATAGACTAAATTTCTGTACTGTGACAAATACGCAATCGAGCTCACAGAGGAATAATGACAAAATAATTTTCTGTATGGCATATAAAAAATCAGGGACACTCACAGTGTAAAGTTACCAAGATAAATCTGGTTTTATAAAAGGCGTCACGGTAACTCAGCGTGTTCGGTCAGAGGGTTAGCTGCCCTCTGTAATAAAAAACTGAGTCAACGACTGAACACTGAACTTGAACGGTTGTCCTGGGAGATCCGCACCGAACATATACAACAAACAACATCGAAAAAAAAAAGGTTCTAGGCACGTCAGTCCGGAACCGCGCGACTGCTAAGGTCGCAGGTTCGAATGCTGCCTCGGGCATGGATGTGCTCACAGCTATTTGAATCATTTTTTCAAAACGTCGCAGTATAACTGGTAAAGTATACGAAGACATCTTAGACATATTGTACAAATTTTATTTATGAAATCAATTTAATACATTAACGCGGCGAGTCACATATTAATCTTTTTATTGGGTTATATTCCCATTCTGATATCTGCTGTTAATATCATTTTTTACCATAGTGACACACTTTAGAAGAAATGTTTCTGAACTATGTACGAAAGATGAAGTACTATATTCGAAATCAACTTTACAGATATTCAAAACCTGTATAATTACGTCGCTAATTACACAAAGAAAGACTGGAGACAGTCGAATAAGTATGACGCACCCTGTATTCCTCGCTGTGAATTGTTTGAATTGAGAACATCAACTAAATGTGCAGCCAACGTATTTTTAGAATGAAAATAGCACAAACAGCACTCACATGCTTCAATTAAATGATGATAAGCAGTAATTTTACAATGTGCTAGCCTCTAGAGATTTTTTATGTAACAGAAGTTGTATATTTCCGTATTTTATCCCGTGACCATTAACAGATTCACGTGTTTCTCGCGTCTATGATGTTTTTGAGACATGAATTCACTATAAACGGAAGGAACAAACTCAGAATAATGACAGGAAGAAAGGACAGGATGACAGGACATATGTTAAGACGTCAGGGAATAGCTCTCATGGTACTAGAGGAAGCTACTGTGAGTAGAAGTTGTAGGGGCAGACAGAAAATGGAATACACCCAAAAAATAATTAAGGACGTAGTATGCAAGTTTTACTATGAGAGGAAGACGTTGTCACAAGAGAGGAATTCGTGCTAGCGAGCATGGAAACAGTCAGAAACTGAGAATTCAAAACGAAAAGGAAAGAAAAAAATATTATTATTCTACTTAGTTTTGATCCACATAAATCACATAAGGTGAAAAAAATAAGTTTTAAGATTGGTTAATTAATTAGAACTCAAACATAATTTTACGTTGAAGCTCTAAAAGTGGCTGACTTTGAAGAGTTAATTACGGGAACTGAGGTCCGTCTATTATGCAAATAAGTATTCTTTTTAATTTGCAGATATGTTTCAGAACAATCAAAGGTGTACACATTTTTATTCTTACCTCATAATAACATCATTCATATGAAGATAGCACGCTATATAATAATGTAAATACGGTACCTCATAACTTAACGTTCTAGAAATAAGACAGTAATAACAGCAGGCGTAGATTGTTTTTAAACCTAATACTCATTCGTATAAAAATTACTTAAAACGTGGTTTTATTTTACAGAAATGAAGGCAGCTATCCGCTGATGACGGCACAAAGCTACCGAAACATGTTCGGTCATTAATAAGAACAAGTTTTTTGCGTAATAGTCAAACATAAACTCTCACAATTAAAATGTTATTAGATTAATCCCAGCTGGAGGGGGAAGTCTTATCAATCTTGTGATCTCTATTTTTATTTATTTATTTAGACGTCAAGTTCCGTAGGAGCAAATTGAGGAGAAAATCTTCAAGGTCATGGAACGTGTCAGTAGATGAATTTACAGCGTTAAAGTATAACAGATAAAAATAAAATGTTTATGAACACGAAAAAGTCAAGCCATAAGTTCAAGGAAACGCAATCAACAATACAACAAGAATCAGCTCAATTTTTCAAGGAATTCCTTGACAGGATAGAAGGAGATCCATGAGGATACTCTTCAGTTTCGATTTGAAAGCTCATGGGTTGCATGCAGCAGTATATTGCACACCTTTCTGCACAAGAGTTAAGGAAGTCCGATCCAAATGCATGTTTGAATACTGTCCATTATTAAATGAGTGAAAGTTTCTTATTCTTGGGAATAAGCTAATATTATTAACAAGAAATGACAGTGATTGATATATATAATGAGAGGCGAATGTCAAAATACCAAGACTCGTGAACAGGGGTCGACAAGAGGTTCGTGAAATTACACCACTTATTGCTCGAACCATCCGTTTCTGAGCCAAAACTATCCTTTTACAATGGGACGAGTTAGCCCAAAATATAATACCATACGACATAAGCGAATCAAAATAAGCAAAGCAGACTAATTTTCGTGTCGAGCGATCACTTACTTCAGATACCGTTCGAATAGTAAAAATATCAGCATTAAGTCTTTGAACAAGATCCTGAATGTGGCCTTTCCACGACAGTATACTATCCATATGTACACCTAGAAATTTGAACTGTTCAGTTTCACTAATCATATGCCCATTCTGTGAAATTAAAACGTCAGGTTTTGTTGAATTGTGAGTTAGAAACTGTAAAAACAGTCTTACTCTGATTTTACGTTAGTTTATTTTGTACACGCCATGAACTCATGTCATGAACTGCACTTTTTGAAACCGAGCCAATGTTGTACTCAACATCCTTTACTACCAAGCTAGTGTCATCAGCAAACAGAAATATTTTAGAGTTACCCGTTATATTAGAGGGCATATCATTTGTATAAATAAAGAACAGGAGTGGCCCCAACACTGATCTCTGGGCCGAGCGGTTAAAGGCGCTACAGTCTGGAACCGCACGACCGCTACGGTCGCAGGTTCGAATCCTGCCTCGGGCATGGAAGTGTGTGATGTCCTTAGGTCAGTTAGGTTTAAGTAGTTCTAAGTTCTAGGGGACTTATGACCACAGCAGTTGAGTCCCATAGTGCTCAGAGCCATTTGAACCATTTGAACTGATCTCTGGGGCAACTGCCAATTCACCGTACCCCACATCACAGCCATTCTCAACTCTGTGAATAATGACCGTTTGCTGTCTGTTGCTAAACTAAGGGGTGAACCAGTTGTGAGCTACTTCCCGTATTCTGTAATGGGGGAACTTCTGGAGCAATATTTTGTGATCAACACAACCATACGCCTTAGTTAAATAAAAAAATATGACCAGGGTTCGAAACCTTTTGTTTAACCCATCCAGTACCTCACAGAGAAATAAGAATATAGCATTTTCAGTTGTTAAACGACTACTAAAGCCGAACTGTACATTTGATAGCAAATCGTGTGATATAAAATGATCAATTATCTTTGCATACAAAGCCTTTTCAATAACTTTAGCAAACACTGATGGCATAGAAACAGATCTAAAATTGTCTACATTATCCCTTTCTCCCTTTTTATAAAGCGGCTTTACTACTGGGTACTTAAATCGTTTCGAAAACTGACCATTCCTAAAGGAAAAATAACAAATATGGCTAAATACAGGGCTAACATGTGCAGCACAGTACTTTAATATTCTGCTAGGCACTCCATCATATCCATGAGAGTCCGTAGTCTTCAGTGATGTAATTATTGACTCAATCTCCCCCTTGTCTGTATCACAGAGCAGTATTTCAGACATCAATCTCGGAAAGGCATTTGTCAAGAGAGTTATATGATTCCCTATAGAAAAAAAAAAAAATTAATTCATCAGCAATGCTCAGAAAATTATTGTTAAATACTGTACATATATCCGATTTATCAGTATCAGTAATTCTCTTGTTTTCATTTTTATGTGTTTGTGTGCTGAGTCATGAGGAATGATACCACTGTTTAAAAGAAGGTTGTTTAAAACATTCTAAAACAACAATTGTACAAGTGAAATCTTGTTAGTTCTTCTTGCTCATTAAATACGACTCTGGGTGGTGCTTTTTTGTCGCTATAGCAATACGTGTTGCTCTGTTTATGTTCGGCTATCCCGTATATATTGTGTGAAGCTCTGATGGTAACGAAATACCGCTGGAGATGCAAATTGCTGCAGACGCGTTCGTCGCTTGAAACAGTCGCATGATTTCACAGAGTTCACATACGTCTCAAGTTGCCGATTCCATTGTACAGCGTCGGAGGTTCGAGTCCTCCATCGAGCTTGGTTGTGTGTGTCGTCCTTAGTGTAAGTTAGTTTAAGTTAGATTAAGTAGTGTGTAAGCTTAGGTACCGATGACCTCAGCAGTTTGGTCCCGTAAGACCTGACCACAAATTTTTTATTTGTATAGGAAGCGATAATTTTCTTGAACAGCTTAGTCCTGCGACCTCACATGCACTGAATCTCTTTTGCTTTTGCCAGCCTCCCGTAACTTGTATGCGATTTATCTATGCCAAGAAAGCGAAACTGACTGTGTTAATTTAGGAACGATTTTAAAGTGCAGCAGTGCGGAAACATTTTCTTGCCGGCAGTGCATCATGTCTGACACGCAATCAGTGCGCCTCTAATTACTAAACGAATTAAGTCGCTTCCCCCCTTTCTGCACTCGAGGCAAGCAATTAACAACTTCCATTTGGGAATTAAACGCTAAAGTTCGTGTCTGGGCGAGAAATTAAACTTCACGCGAGATCATTTCGGCGAACATGTCCAGTTTCGGCGTATAATTTTATTTCTTCCGGATTTGTGCAGTTCTGTGATTACTGAGCAGTGATATTCATGCCTTCAACTTGTTAATTTATCCGCAATTCTAAATGCATTACTGAGTTGCAACCACCCACGGTCTGTAATTTTCACTCCTGAATTGCTCTCCTGATACGCATAGAGCCGTTAAAGAATTATCTGCCTTAGCAGGCCGGATTCACTGGCTTTTCGCTCGTGCCTCATTCCAGTTATTGTGATGTATTCAGTATGTAGTTATATTTTTGTGATTTGGCTCTTAATTATACCACTGAATTTTAGAAATACCGAAACACATTAAAGTATATGGAGTTTATAGTGTTGCTGCGTTGATGTCTCGGCATCCCCCGTACCTAATAAAAAAATTAACACGCAGATAAGAAGTTGTCAGTAAAGAAAAATTTTCGAGGGGACGTAGCACACGGGAAACAAACATACAGCCAAAAACCTAGCCTCAATAGTACATGACAATTTCCTATATATATACCGAGACTGAACTTTAAGAAACGAAACTTGAGAAAATTTTTCTTGTAATAGACGTGATGGAGACGCCAGATGGGTCATAATGCGACGAAAAGGACAAAAATCACGTCTTGCTTGGCTGTGAAGAACCTGTCAATGGAAGTCATTAAATTTATAATTTTATTTTATTTATTTATTGTTCAGTTAATTTAATCTATGCAAGGTGTAGCCTCTTTAAGTTATTAAGTACATTTATAAGAGTTTTTTCCATGCATCTCTGTCTGCTGCTGCATTCTGCCAGTTGAAGCCCGCAACTTTCCTCAGTTCCTCATCCCAGTGATCAGGTGGTCTCCCTGGCGTTCTTCGTTTTTCTCTGGGTCTCTACTCTAAAACTGATTTTGTCCTTCTTCCATCCTTCGTTCGGACATTTTACAGTCTTAACCCGTTGTATAACATTCTTTACTCCTGTGGTCTTGGGGTAGCGTCTTTGATTCATAATCAAAACGTCTTCGGTCCCGGGTTCGATCCCCGCCACTGCCTAAATTTTGATAAATAATCAGCATTGGCGGCCGAAGACTTCCGGCATAAGAAGTCAGTCTCATTCTGCCAACGGCCTTGTAAAAGAGGGCGAAGGAGCGGATAGAGGTTCAGGGCACTGTCTTGTCCTAGGGGTGGGAAATTGCCCCTAAACGCGGAAGAATCAGCAATGATCAACGACATGAGGATGCAGAAGGCAATGGAAACCACTGCATTAAAGACACGTAACGTGTATCCACAGCACATGTGGCCTGTAATTGAAGAAGTGTCATGATGATCTCTCCATTGGCAAAAGATTCCGGAATAGTCCCCCATTCGGATATCCGGGAGGGGACTGCCAAGGGGGAGGTCACCATGAGAAAAAGATTGAATAATCAACGAAAGGATAACGTTCTACGAGTCGGGGCGTGGAATGTCAGAAGCTTGAACGTGGTAGGGAAACTAGAAAATCTGAAAAGGGAAATGCAAAGGCTCAATCTAGATATAGTAAGGGTCAGTGAAGTGAAGCGGAAGGAAGACAAGGACTTCTGGTCAGATGAGTATCGGGTAATATCAACAGCAGCAGAAAATGGTATAACAGGTGAAGGATTCGTTATGAATAGGAAGGTAGGGCAGAGGGTGTGTTACTGTGAACAGTTCAGTGACCGGGTTGTTCTAATCAGAATCGACACCAAACCAACACCGACAACGATAGTTTAGGTATACATGCCGACGTCGCAAGCTGAAGATGAACAGATAGAGAAAGTGTATGAGGATATTGAAAGGGTAATGCAGTATGTTAAGGGGGACGAAAATCTGTCATGGGCGACTGGAATGCAGTTGTAGGGAAAAGAGTAGAAGAAATGGTTACAGGAGAATATGGGCTAGGGACTAGGAATGAAAGAGGAGAAAGACTAATTGAGTTCTGTAACAAGTTTCAGCTAGTAATAGCGAATACCCTGTTTAAGAATCACAAGAGGAGGAGGTATACTTGGAAAAGGCCGGGAGATACGGGAAGATTTCAATTAGATTACATCATGGTCAGACAGAGATTCCGAAATCTGATACTGGATTGTAAGGCGCACCCGGGAGCAGATATAGACTCAGATCACAATATAGTAGTGATGAAGAGCAGGCTGAAGTTCAAGACATTAGTCATGAAAAATCAATACGCAAAGAAGTGGGATACGGAAGCACTAAGGAATGACGAGATACGTTTGAAGTTCTCTAACGCTATAGATACAGCAATAAGGAATAGCGCAGTAGGCAGTACAGTTGAACAGGAATGGACATCTCTAAAAAGGGTCATCACAGAAGTTGGGAAGGAAAACATAGGTACAAAGAAGGTAGCTGCGAAGAAACCATGGGTAACAGAAGAAATACTTCAGTTGATTGATGAAAGGAGGAAGTACAAACATGTTCCGGGAAAATCAGGAATACAGAAATACAAGTCGCTGAGGAATGAAATAAATAGGAAGTGCAGGGAAGCTAAGACGAAATGGCTGCAGGAAAAATGTGAAGACATCGAAAAAGATATGATTGTCGGAAGGACAGACTCAGCATACAGGAAAGTCAAAACAACCTTTGGTGACATTAAAAGCAACGGTGGTAACATTAAGAGTGCAACGGGAATTCCACTGTTAAATGCAGAGGAGAGAGCAGATAGGTGGAAAGAATACATTGAAAGCCTCTATGAGGGTGAAGATTTGTCTGATGTGATAGAAGAAGAAACAGGAGTCGATTTAGAAGAGATAAGGGATCCAGTATTAGAATCGGAACTTAAAAGAGATTTGGAGGACTTACGGTCAAATAAGGCAGAAGGGATAGATAACATTCCATCAGAATTTCTAAAATCATTGGGGGAAGTGGCAACAAAACGACTATTCACGTTGGTGTGTAGAATATATGAGTCTGGCGATATACCATCTGACTTTCGGAAAAGCACCATCCACACAATTCCGAAGACGGCAAGAGCTGACAAGTGCGAGAATTATCTCACAATCTGCTTAACAGTTCATGCATCGAAGCTGCTTACAAGAATAATATACAGAAGATTGGAAAAGAAAATTGAGAATGCGCTAGGTGACGATCAGTTTGACTTTAGGAAAAGTAAAGGGACGAGAGAGGCAATTCTGACGTTACGGCTAGTAATGGAAGCAAGGCTAAAGAAAAATCAAGACACTTTCATAGGATTTGTCGACCTGAAAAAGCGCTCGACAATATAAAATGGTGCAAGCTGTTCAAGATTCTGAAAAAAGTAGGGGTAAGCTATAGGGAGAAACGGGTCATATACAATATGTACAACAACCAAGAGGGAATAATAAGAGTGGACGACCAAGAACGAAGTGCTCGTATTAAGAAGGGTGTAAGACAAGGCTGTAGCCTTTCGCCCCTACCCTTCAATCTGTACATCGAGGAAGCAATGATGGAAATAAAAGAAAGGTTCAGGAGTGGAATTAAAATACATGGTGAAAAGATATCAATGATACGATTCGCTGATGACATGGCCAACCTGAGTGAAAGTGAAGAAGAATTAAATGATCTGCTGAACGGAATGAACAGTCTAATGAGTACGCAGTGTGGTTTGAGAGTAAATCGGAGAAAGACGAAGGTAATGAAAAGTAGTAGAAATGAGAGCAGCGAGAATCTTAACATCAGGATTGATGGTTACGAAGTCAATGAAGTTAAGGAATTCTGCTACCTAGGCAGGAAAATATCCAATGACGGACGGAGCAAGGAGGACATCAAAAGCAGACTCGCTATGGCAAAAAAGGCATTTCTGGCCAAGAGAAGTCTACTAATATCAAATACCGGCCTTAATTTGAGGAAGAAATTTCTGAGGATGTGCGTCTGGAGTACAGCATTGTATGGTAGTGAAACATGGACTGTGGGAAAACCGGAACAGAAGAGAATCGAAGCATTTGAGATGTGGTGCTATAGACGAATGTTGAAAATTAGGTGAATTGATGAGGTAAGGAATGAGGAGGTTCTACGCAGAATCGGAGAGGAAAGGAATATGTGTAAAACACTGATAAGGAGAAGGGACAGGATGATAGGACATCTGCTAAGACATGAGGAAATGACTTCCATGGTACTAGAGGGAGCTGTAGAGGGCAAAAACTGTAGAGGAAGACACAGATTGGAATACGTCAAGCAAATAATTGAGGACGTAGGTTGCAAGTGCTACTCTGAGATGAAGAGTTTAGCACAGGAAAGGAATTCGTGGCGGGCCGCATCAAACCATTCAGTAGACTGATGAAAAAAAAAAAAAAAAAAAAAAAAAAAAAAAAAAAAAAAAAATTCTCGAATGTTTTCACTTCCCTGTCGATCTTTCTTAGTGAGACCTAACACTGACCTTTCCATAGCTCTCTGAGCAGTGCTACGTTTCCTTTTGAAAAATTAATTTTGAAGTCCAGGTTTCACACCCGTATGTTGAAACCGGTAGGACACACTGATCAGAAACTGTCTTCTTTAGCCGGCCGTTGTGGCCGTGCGGTTAAAGGCGTTTCAGTCTGGAACCGCGTGACCGCTACGGTCGCAGGTTCGAGTCCTGCCTCGCGCATGGATGTGTGTGATGTCCTTAGGTTAGTTAGGTTTAATTAGTTCTAAGTTCTAGGCGACTGATGACCTCAGAAGTTGAGTCGCATAGTGCTCAGACCCATTTTTGTCTTCTTTAAGTAGACTGGCATGTTAGATTTGAAAACTGTTGCATTCCTTCCGTAAGCCCTCCAACCCAGTTTGATTCGACGAAAAATTTCAGGTTTCAAATCCCCTTTAGTGTCAATTAATTGGTTCAAATGGCTCTGAGCACTATGGGACTTAACATCTGTGGTCATCAGTCCCCTAGAACATAGAACTACTTCAACCTAACTAACCTAAGGACATCACACACATCCATGCCCGGGGCAGGATTCGAACCTGCGACCGTAGTAGTCTCGCGGCTCCGGATTGAGCACCTACAACTGGTCAATTAATTGCCCCAGATAAACGTATTCTGTAACATTGTTTAGGATGTTGCCGTTCAGTGTTACTAGTCCTGCAGCTGCCCACTTATTATGCATAACCTTGGTTTCAGGGTGATTTATTTTAAGTCCAGCTTCCTGACAAAGATCTGTTAAGTCTTTTATACGCGGACTGCATTTCCATCCTACTGTTAGCTAAGACCACTATATCGTCAGAAAATCTCATGTTGGTGAGCCTTTTACCACTTAACCTTATTGCTCTGTTGTTCCAAAAAATTTTGGACATAGCAGTCTCGAGAACTGCTATAAATAACTTCGGGGATATAGGATCGCCCTGCTTTACACCTTTTCCAATGGGAAATTCGCAATTGTTTTTTCCTGTGTTGATAGATGCCACTTGTCGTAAATGTTGCACAATATGTGTATATATATTGTGTTTCGACTCCTTGCTCGCCCAGTGCTTGTGTGACTGCAGTGTGGCTGAAAGAATCAAAGGCTATTTCAAAGTCAATGACGGCTATGCATAGTGGCATTTCATACTCATTGGCTCGACTAATTACCTCACGCAGTGTGTTTATATGGTCGATTGTACTGAAACCACTGCGGAATCCAGCTTGTTCTATGAGCTGTGCAGTCTCTACTACCATTTTAATGTGACTTATCAGGACTTTAGTCAACACTTTATACACTACTGGCCATTAAAATTGCTACACCAAGAAGAAATCCAGATGATAAACGGCTATTCATTGGACAATCATATTACACTAGAACTGACATGTGATTACATTTTCACGCAATTTGGGTGCATAGATCCTGAGAAATCAGTACCCAGATCAACCACCTCTGGCCGTAATAACGGCCTTGATATGCCTGGGCATTGAGTCAAACAGAGCTTGGATGGCGTGTACAGGTACAGCTGCCCATGCAGCTTCAACACGATACCACAGTTTATCATGAGTAGTGACTGGTGTATTGTGACGAGCCAGTTGCTCGGCCACAATTGACCAGACGTTTTCAATTGGTGAGAGATCTGGAGAATGTGCTGGCCAGGGCAGCAGTCGAACATTTACTGTATCCAGAAAGGCCTGTACACGACCTGCAAGATGCGGTAGTGCATTATTCTGCTGAAATGTAGGGTTTTGTAGGGATCGAATGAAGGATAGAGCCACGGGTCGTAACATATCTGAAATGTGACGTCCACTGTTCAAAGTGCCGTCAATGCGTACAAGAGGTGACCGAGACGTGTAACCAATGGCACCCCATACCATCGCGCCGGGTGATACGCCAGTATGGCGATGACGAATACACGCTTCCAATGTGCGTTCACCACGATATCGCCAAACACGGATGCGACCATCATGTGCTGTAAACAGAACCTGGATTCATCCGAAAAAATGACGTTTTACCATTCGTGCACCCAAGTTCGACGTTGAGTACACCATCTTAGGCGCTCCTGTCTGTGATGCAGCGTCAAGGGTAACCGTAGCCATGGTCTCCGAGCTGATAGTCCATGCTGCTGCAAACGTCGTCGAACTGTTCGTGCAGATGGTTGCTGTCTTGCAAATGTCACCATTTGTTGACTCAGGGGTCGAGACGTGGCTGCACGATCCGTTAACAGCCATGCGGATATGACGCCTGTCATCTCAACTGCTAGTGATACGAGGCCGTTGGGATCCAGCACCGCGTTCCGTATTACCTTCCCGAAACCACCAACTCCATATTCTGCTAACAGTCATTGGATCTCGACCAACGCGAACGGCAATGACGCGATACGATAAACCGCAATCGCGATAGGCTACAATCCGACCTTTATCAAAGTCGGGAACGTGATGGTACGCATTTCTCCTCCTTACACGAGGCATCACAACAACGTTTCACCAGGCAACGCCGGTCAACTGCTGTTTGTGTATAAGAAATCGGTTGTAAACTTTCCTCATGTCAGCACGTTGTAGGTGTCGTCACCGGCGACAACCTTGTATGAATGCTCTGAAAAGCTATTCATTTGCAAATCACAGCATTTTCTTCCTGTCGGTTAAATTTCGCGTCTGTAGCACGTCATCTTCGTGGTGTAGCAATTTTAATGGCCAGTAGTGTATATAACAGAAAGTAAAGTAATGGGACGGTAGTTCTTCAGATCGTGAATTATAATTATGCCCAATAAATTTTACGTGTGTTAGATATATGTTTTACAGGGTGAGGAAACTGCACTCATGTTCAGAAAAAACGGAACACCTTAAACGACTAGAGCTAGGACGTTGATATTCACAGGAAACGTACATTAGTACGTTTTGCAGAAATGATTAACAATTGAACCATGTCGACCCGCGGGTTCAAGGTCAAATCGATATCGAGGAGCTACACCACCTAACGGTAAAATGTGCCTGCGGCTCTCGTTGTCTTTCTATACCGAAGGTAGTGGATCAGTGTGACCTAAACAGACGTGCCGGATGCCTCGCAGACGTATGAGCGAACGGTACCGTTATACCAGTGAGGTGAGTTTGAAAGAGGCCGTATTGTCATGAGAGAATGCGATACATCCATCCGGGATATTGTTGCTGTTGTGGGACAAAGTGTTTCGGCAGTGCACCGGGCGTATGCAGAATGGTTCACGGAAGACCCTAGAACACGATGACATGGGTTAGGTCGGACCATCCAGCCCATCCCCCCAGAAGATCGATACCTCATCCGAATGGCATTGTAGGACAGATCTGCGTCCTCTTCAGATCCGGCGCAACATTGGAACGGTTTAACACTTCGTACACTGTCAGGTGTGACAGTCCTTCGCCGTTTTTTACGGCAGGGTTACGTGCGCGTCATGTCCTTCTCCTCCTGCCTTTGGCGAATGTGCAGAAAAATGCTAGACGGCAATGGTGTATGGATCGTCGTCACTGGGTTCAAAATGGTTCAAATGGCTCTGAGCACTATGGGACTTAACTACTGTGGTCATCAGTCCCCTAGAACTTAAACATAACTAACCTAAGGACATCACACACATCCATGCCCGAGGCAGGATTCGAACCTGCGACATTAGCGGTCGCACGGCTCCAGATTGTAGCGCCTAGAACCGCTACGTCACTGGGGACAGGCATGGCATCAGATAGTATTTCAGGAAGAATTCATGTTTTGTTTGTTGGAAAATGATGGCTGCATCTGGCTCGCCACATACAGGGGGAGCTGCAATACAGTGACGGCATTCGTATAAGTCATACAGCGCCAACTCAAGACCTTACGGTGTGAGGTGCTGTTGGGTTCAACCACAAACCATAGCTGGTGCATTTCCAGTGCACTGTAACGAGTGTGACCTACCTGAATGACGTCCTGTGACCCGCAGCCATACCGTTTCTGCACAACACAACAGATGCCATTTTTCAGCAATGCAATGCGCGACCTCATGTTGCACGAACACGTGCCTTCTTGGTGTCACGGGATGCCTTTTGTCCTGGCCTACCTGATCGTCAGACTTGTTGCCAGTCGAAAACGTCTGGGGTATGGTGAAATGATGGGTGCAATGCTGTGACCCATTGCCAGCCACCAGAGATGGACTTTGGAACAAGGGGAACGCAGCATGGATGGCTATGCCACAGGACGTCAGTCGCACCTTGTGGCTTGTAGGCAATAGGACACATACTGAACCAAGGAGACGAAAATGCTAATCATTTCTGCAGAACATACTGATATACATGTTCCGTGAATATCAGCCTTCTATCTCGAGCCGTTGCATTACGAAGTGAGGAATGCGAGTGTGAAGTAATATCGGCGTATTGCGCGAATGAAATTAGTGAACTGCTTTTATCATGGAGGTCTGCCTGATCAGTAGACTGAGTGCATGACAGACAGTAGTATGTCTCCCACTGATTTCTTTTTACTGTAAATAGCTCTCAGTATGCTGATTAGATCATAACGATAGCGCAACAAAGGTAGTATGCACATAGATCAATACAAAGCAGCCACACAGATCAAGGAATGCCTCTTTTTGTGGCTTCGGCACCGAAAAGCACGATAAATGTAGGACGTATCTTGACGTGATACACGACAAATTTCGCAGGGTTTGCTTGTTGGTTAACAGATATGTGTGGTGTGTGTGTAGTAGGAGAACTTGGGAGATCCGAATTTTAGCCTGTAAATAATGAGTGGGGAGACTAGCTGGTAGGCTGCCTCCCTGAGCATCATTATTTGTGAAATGATGTAGCTGCTACCAGGACTAAAAGTGAGTTAACGCGAAGAGAGGGAAGATGAGAACAGAGTGTCAGTGGTGAGGCAAGTGGTCAAGAAAAGTAGTGTAAATAATGAAAAGGACTAAGTGTCACCGTGAGTGAAGTTCTAAATGTGACGTGCCAATACTTGTAAATAAATAAATTATATCGGCAATGTGATAACGTCGACTTTCAACAGTAAGGCGAAACATGAACATATGTTGGGCAAATCTGTCATTCGCAGCCGGCCGGAGTGGCCGTGCGGTTATAGGCGCTACAGTCTGGAACCGCGTGACCGCTACGGTAGCAGGTTCGAATCCTGCCTCGGGCATGGATGTGTGTGATGTCCTTAGGTTAGTTAGGTTTACGTTCTAGGGGACTGATGACCACAGTAGTTAAGTCCCATAGTGCTCAGAGCCATTTGAACCATTTTTTTTGTCATTTGCATGAATGGCTAATTCTATGTTTTGTGTTAATCCCCAGCTGTCCGTGGAGAATGAAATCCCATTATTCAAGAAAAGTTTCAACGAAGACTGTTGTCGATGAGAGACTGTACTCTGCTGAGAAATTGGCGTATCAGTACAGCGCGGTAATAACTAAGCTGCTTCAGATCAATGTTCAAGATACATATATTTCCAAAACCGGTGACAACAGTATTTCTGCAGCGAATATATATGGACAGCAATATACAGGATGGTCCATTGATAGTGATCGGGCCAAATATCTCACGAAATAAGCATCAAAAGAAAAAACTACAAAGAACGAAACTCGTCTAGCTTGAAGGGGAAAACCAGATGGCGCGATGGTTGGCCCGCTAGATGGAGCTGCCATAGGTCAAACGGATATCAACTAAGTTTTTTTTAAAATATAAACCCCCCTTTTTTATTACATATTCGTGTAGTACATAAAGAAATATGAATGTTTTAGTTGGACCACTTTTTTCGCTTTGTGATAGGTGGCGCTGTAATAGTCACAAATGTAGAAGTACGTGGTATCACGTAACATTCCGCCAGTGCGGACGGCATTTGCTTCGTGATACATTACCCGTGTTAAAATGGACCGTTTACCAATTGCGGAAAAGGTCGATATCGTGTTGATGTATGGCTATTGTGATCAAAATGCCAAATGGGCGTGTGCTATGTATGCTGCTCGGTATCCTGGACAACATCATCCAAGTGTCCGGCCGGTCGCCGGATAGTTACGTTATTTAAGGAAACAGGAAGTGTTCAGCCACATGTGAAACGTCAACCACGACCTGCAATAAATGACGATGCCCAAGTAGGTGTTTTAGCTGCTGTCGCGGCTAATCCGCACAGCAGTAGCAGACAAATTGCGCGAGAATCGGGAATCTTAAAAACGTCGATGTTGAGAATGCTACATCAACATCGATTGCACCCGTAACATATTTCTATGCACAAGGAATTGCATGGCGACGACTTTGAACATCGTGTACAGTTGTGCCACTGGGCGCAAGAGAAATTACGGGACGATGCCAGATTTTTTGCACACGTTCTATTTAGCAACGAAGCGTCATAAACCGGCATAATATCCACTACTGGGCAACGAAAATTCCACGATGGCTGCGACAAGTGGACCATCAGCGACCTTGGCGGGTTAATGTATGGTGCGGCATTATGGGAGGAAGGATAATTGGCCCCCATTTTATCGATGGCAATCTAAATGGTGCAATGTATGCTGATAATGTTCTACCGATGTTACTGCAAGATGTTTCACCGCGTGGCAGAATGGCGATGTACTTCCAACATGATGGATGTCCGGCACATAGCTCGCGTGCGGTTGAAGCGGTATTGAATAGCATATTTCATGACAGGTGGATTGGTCGTCGAAGCACCATACGATGGCCCGCACGTTCACGGGATCTGACGTCTCCGGATTTCTTTCTGTGGGGAAAGTTGAAGGATATTTGCTATCGTGATCCACCGACAACGCCTGACAACATGCGTCAGCGCATTGTCAATGCATGTGCGAACATTACGGAAGGCGAACTACTCGGTGTTGAGAGGAATGTCGTGACACGTATTGCCAAATGCATTGAGGTTGACGGACATCATTTTAAGCATTTATTGCATTAACGTGCTATTTACAGGTAATCACGCTGTAACAGCATGCGTGCTCAGAAATGATAAGTTCACAAATGTACAGTATGACATTGGAACAATCAAAATAAAATGTTCAAACGTACCTACGTTCTGTAATTTAGTTTAAAAGAAACCTACCTGTTACCAACTGTTCGTCTAAAATTGTGAGCCATATGTTTGTGACTATTACAGCGCCATCTATCACAACGCGAAAAAAGTGGCCCGACTAAAACATTCATATTTCTTTACGTACTACACCAATAAGTAATGAAAAATGGGGGTTCCTATTTTAAAAAACGTAGTTGATATCCGTTGACCCATGGCCGCGCCATCTATCGGGCGAACCATAGCGCCATCTGGTTTCCCCCTTCAAGCTAGACAAGTTTCGTTCTTTGTAGTTTTTTCGTTTGATGCTTATTTCGTGAGATATTCGGCCCGGTCACGACCAATGGACCGCCCTATATATATATATATATATATATATATATATATATATATATATATATATATATATATATATTATTGGTGTTTTGCCCTTAAAGAGCGCATTTGGACTAAACTACATGGCCAGTTCCTTTTGCTGCCTTCCTTGCTGCCCAAACTTCCCTCATTCGCTCGCTGTGTTTCTGTTTCCGGTCCTCTGTCCATGCTTCTTGTCGGCTTTGTGTCTTCGGCTTCATCTTGATTGCCTTTTTGGCTGCCCATATTTCTTTCATCTTCTGGCTGTGATCTTGCTTGCGTTCTTCGGTCCATTTTATGCCTGTTCGTTTGTCACATTGTATCTCATGTAGTTTACTTTTCTTAATGATGTTTCTGAATTTTATTCTGTCGTTTATTGTGTCTGCTGTTATGTTGAGTTGGTTCAGGTCGTTTTCTACCTCTGCCACCCATTTGTTGTTTCTAGTGGCTACCCAGTCAAAGATCTGTTTGGTCAGCCTGTGCGATGGCATTCTGTATAGGTATCCATAGAATTGTAGTCTGCGTTTTCTAATCTTTTCTGTGATTGTCTCCGTATGTTTGTACAGTTCCTCTGTAGGTTTCTTGGTCCATATTCCATTGTTGTTAGTTGCACCAAATATTTTCTTAAGTATTTTCCGTTCTACTTTTTCTAATTGTCTGATACGTGTATGCCCTAGGATTAGAGTGGTCTCTGCTGCATATAGTGCCTCGGGGAGCACCACCGTGTCGTAATGGCGTAATTTGGCTTTTTGTGAGATAGACTTCTTGTTGTAATGATTCCACACTACTTTGTATGCCTTGTCCAGTTTAGTCTTTCTTTCTTCGTTTGAGTCTCTGTTATGTCCACTCATTTGTAGTGTTTCACCGAGGTGTTTGAAGTTTGCCGTTTTGTAAATCGTGCCATACTTTGTGTTCAGAGATGAGAGTTTCTTTGTGCTCATAAACTGTGTCTTTTCGTAAGAGATCTGTAGTCAGTTTTGGAAGCGATTTCGTGCAGTT
Organism: Schistocerca americana; assembly: GCF_021461395.2. Lineage (NCBI taxonomy): Eukaryota > Metazoa > Arthropoda > Insecta > Orthoptera > Acrididae > Schistocerca > Schistocerca americana. The sequence goes on from NC_060119.1 coordinate 223,918,304, forward strand.
TTTCAATAGCGTCTTTTGTTTCCTTTATACCTTTCGTGACAATCGCCAAATCGTCTGCAAAAGCCAGGCATTTAATCTGTAGGTTTCCTAAGGTTATCCCCCGTTGTGATGCTTCCCATTCTTTTATGACCTTATCTAACACCAGATTGAAAAGGAGAGGCCATCACCTTGTCGGACACCTGTGCGAATTTCAAAGGGTTCTGATAGTTCCCCACAGAACTTTACTTTGGAGGTCGTGTTGGTTAAAGTTTGCTCTATGATAGCCCGTGTTTTGTTGTCTACTGTGTATTCTGCTAGAATTTTGAAGAGAGTTTTCCGGCCGATAGAGTCGTACGCCTTTTTGAATCCAACAAAGGTAATGATCAGGTTCTGTTTGTCTTGTAAAATCATTTTCAGGTTCCAAATTTGTTCCGCACAAGACCGCCCTTTACGGAAGCCTGCTTGGTATTCCCCAATCAAGTGGTCGGTCTGGCATTCTAGTCTGTTCAATAAAGCTTTAGAGGGGATCTTGTATGTGAGCGGTAGTAGGGATATTCCTCTGTAGTTGTTCGGGTCAGTCTTGTCATCTTTTTTGTGTAGTGGGTGTATCAGGGCAGTTTTCCAGTCGTCAGGAATTTTCATGGTCTTCAAGATGTCTTCCAAGATCCTGTGGATGTCTTTGGTGAGTTCTGGGTCTTGTAACTTCCAGATTTGCGTGATGATGCCATCTTCTCCTGGTGCTCTACGATTCTTGAGTGACTTGATTATTTCTTTAACTTCTTCTAGAGTTGGAGGTTCACTATCTGGATTGTATGTGCTCGTTTCTGTCATCATTTCTTCCATAGGGGGGTCCGTGTTGAGCAGTTTTTCAAAGTACTTTGCCAGAATGTCACATTGGTATTGGTTTCTAGGGTTCCATCCGGTCGTCTGAAGCACAAGTTGGGTGGTTGATATCCAGTCATATTTTCTCTGAACGTTCTGTAGAAGTTTCTTGTATTGTTGTTCATGAAGTCCGATTCGATCTCTGTCAGTCGCCGTTTGTCATACTCTCGTTTTTCACTGCGAATGATTTTGCTTGATTGCTTCTCTGTTTTCAAGAAGTTCATCCAATTCTCTTGGGATTTATGGCTACTAAATTTTTTCCATGCACTGATTCGTTGGTCAATAGCTTGGTCACATGTGTGGTTCCACCAACGGTGTTTCCGTGTGCGTGGTGCTTGTGCTAGTTTCATGGCCTCTCGGATTCTTCGTGAAAGTTGTGTCCAGTCTGTCGTTTTCTCCATTTTAATTTTGTGTGATATTTGTGTCTGGTTTAAAGTAACGTATTCTGGATCTGGTCTAACAATTGTATTCTTCTGGAGCTTTTTCTTGGGCAAAAGACGAATCCTGATCGGTAGTAGGTGGTGGTCTGAGTCGAAGTAGCCTTTACGGGCGTCTATGTTCAAAATTTCTTTTTGTGAGTCTTTCTGGACTATTACGTGGTCGATTTGTACTTCTTGCTTTCCGCTGTGGAATTTCCATGTGGTAAGTTTTCGTGTTGGTTTCTTGAATTTTGTTGACATAATGGCGAGGTCGTGGCTTTTGCAAAAGTCTATCAGATGTTTTCAGTTTTTGTTGGTGTCCTTGTGTGAAGTATGTTTTCCTGTGATATGCCTGTATATCTTTTCTTTTCAGAGTTTAGCGTTGAAGTCTCCCAGTATTATTTTGACTCTATGTGCAGGAATTTTTCTGGTAGTTTCTTCCATTGTCGTCCAGAAGTCATCAATTTCGTCCGGGTTTTACCTGTTGTAGTCATTAGTCGGTGCATGTACGTTGATTATTGTGTAGGATTTATTGGCTGATTTCACTGTGATGGTGCTGATTCTTTCGTTTGCTGACGAAAAGTCGATTATGCTGTCCGTGATGGATCTGTGTACTGCATATATATATATATATATATATATATATATATATATATATATATATATATGTGTGTGTGTGTGCGTGCGTGCGTATCTGAAACTTGTTCTAACATGACACATGGTCTTCAAATGACAGCTCTTCGATGGAAAACAAAAATTATCAATTCTTCCGTAACACCATAACGAATAAGAGTGGCAAGAAACAGATCTACGCTACGGCACTTTGTTCTTCACTGTGGTCATGAAGCAGGCGGACAGAAGCACTTCAAAGAAATGAAGCTAGTGCTACTTTTCCAGCAAATTTGTTCTTATCGAACTACGTATAAACTTCACTAGATGAATCAATCTTTTCTTCCGAAATGCATCATATCGTTTCTCAGAATAAAGTGTACTAAATGCAGCGAGAGATTTATTATCAATTAAAATTACATTCTACATGATACAATACATATCCCTTGCACCATTAGGAGACAGGTGTAAATGTGAAAAGGGAAAGGTGAAATGTATCCTCGTACTCAGGGTTGATCGAAGGCGCTTCGAAAGAACAAGTGTTTATTAATAAAACAAAACTCAGTGATAATATCCAACAACTACATACAACAGAAATGTCTCTCCTGTGACGTTGTTTGTGATGTACCTACACGATGAACCCCAGAGTCGTTGTAGGCGGCGGCGTGAAGATCTCGGACGTTAGTGGGTCAGTGCTTCCGGCGTATGACGGCTGACGTACTGCTGGTGCAGACTAGGACGAACTGGACCTAGTATGACGCTGTCCAGTGCTGAGACGAGACTGCTGGTACTGCCAACGTGTAGCGCTGGGACTGAAATGTTGATGCCACCGGAGGGAACTGCTGGTACTGCCGACATGAGGCGTAGGGCGTACCTGACTTATCACGATTCTAAATAACCGGGCGAAGATGGATAGCCGCGTGGTGCTGCGAGGACAAGTCATCTGGCGCAGCAAAATAGTGCCTTGCCGACGGTGCTCTCTGCTGCGACAGGCACGCTACCTGTCGCCGAGGTTGGCGCTCCCGGACGCCATGGAGGCAACGTGTAACTCTGTGGTAAACAGCCCAGGTCATATACAATATCTCGGTGTTGATGAGAGCCGTTTAAGCACGTCCTCCCGGCGGGGCGGCAGCCCGCACGACTACCAGACGGATTTTTTTTTTTTTTTTGGTCATCAATCTACTGACTGGTTTGATGCGGCCCGCCACGAATTCCTTTCCTGTGCTAACCTCTTCATCTCAGAGTAGCACTTGCAACCTACGTCCTCAATTATTTGCTTGACGTATTCCAATCTCTGTCTTCCTCTACAGTTTTTGCCCTCTACAGCTCCCTCTAGTACCATGGAAGTCATTCCCTCATGTCTTAGCACATGTCCTATCATCCTGTCCCGTCTCCTTATCAGTGTTTCCCAGATATTCCTTTCCTCTCCGATTCTGCGTAGAACCTCCTCATTCCTTACATTCCTTACCTTATCAGTCCATCTAATTTTCAACATTCGTCTGTAGCACCACATCTCAAATGTTTCGATTCTCTTCTGTTCCGGTTTTCCCAAAGTCCATGTTTCACTACCATACAATGCTGTACTCCAGACGTACATTATCAGAAATTTCTTCCTCAAATTAAGGCCGGTATTTGATATTAGTAGACTTCTCTTGGCCAGAAATACCTTTTTTGCCATAGCGAGTCTGCTTTTGATGTCCTCCTTGCTCCGTCCGTCATTGGTTATTTTACTGCCTAGGTAGCAGAATTCCTTAACTTCATTGACTTCGTAACCATCAATCCTGATGTTAAGTTTCTCACTGTTCTCATTTCTACAACTTCTCATTACCTTCGTCTTTCTCCGATTTACTCTCAAACCATACTGTATACTCATTAGACTGTTCATTCCGTTCAGCAGATCATTTAATTCTTCTTCACTTTCACTCGTCCCCTTACTTTTCCTAAAGCCAAACTGATCGTCACCTAGCGCATTCTCAATTTTCTTTTCCATATCCAGACGGATACGATATAAATAGCAAGCAAACGATCCATATTAGTGTCGAATACATAGATTGGGGGTTTATAGACTTTTTAGCGACAGTTCTGATGACATTTAAGGATGGAGATTGCATTAGGATAGGATGAGTTGTAAAACATTGTTCAGCAATTTTGAAGCAAACTTGGTAAGACTGGCGGTCAGACATGCCGTAAAAGTACAGCATGCTTCAAAAATATGCCGCACGGGATTAGCCGAGAGGTTTATGGCGGTGCAGTCATGGACTGTGCGGCTGGTCCCGGCGGAGGTCCGAGTCCTCCCTCGGGCATGGATATGTGTGTTCGTCCTTAGCGTAATTTAGGTTAAGTAGTGTGTAAGCTTAGGGACTGATGACCTTAGCAATAGAGTCCCATAAGATTTCACACACATTTGAACATTTTTTCAAAAATATGAATCCAAAACTATGTATGACCCGTTTTTCTGATTCACTAGCATCTCGATAGGTGATGTAATTGTGGTGTAGTGTCTCTGGACTTATCGTTGCTGTAGCGACGAGAAAAACAAGCCCTGCGCGCCGCCTGGCGGCGGTCAGCTCTTTGAGAAAGAAGCCTCGCGATGACAGAGTCAGTGTGTGACTTGGAGGAATCGTCGCCGTCATTGGTGTTGGATTGCCATAATTGCGGATCTGGCCGTACTGTAAACTTACGGACTCAAGAACTGAAGAAGTATGATTTTTTTAAAAAAATATCAATTTTTTTTATTTACGGTATGGTGCCATTGATTTTAATTATCGTTTAATCTTAAGTGGTGAATTCAAGAGCATATTTGAACTGGCACGTATTGTTCATGGACTTCGGGAAAGTATTTTGTTTATTAAAAATAAATATAAATTTGTAAAAGATAAATGATTACAACCGGCGCAGGTTCGAGTCCTCCCTCGGTCATTGGTGTGTGTGTTTGTCCTTAGGATAATTTAGGTTAAGTAGTGTGTAAGCTTAGGGACTGATGACCTTAGCAGTTAAGTCCCATAAGATTTCACACACATTGAACAATGATTACAATCTGTGTTGGCCCTTTATGGACAGAGGACATCGGCTGGTTAAGTAATTGTCAGTGTCAATGAAATTCACCAACAGCCATGTAACTTAAGATGTTATTTTGTTTTATTCTGAACACTACCAGTTTCAGCATTTATTTATGCCATCTTTAGGCTCCATACACACTTCTCGAAATGAAGGGAAATGTGATATACAGCCATATGGGGTCCGAAGATAGCATAATGAAATGCTGAAACTCATAACCTTCAAAATAAAATAAAACATGTTAAGTTACACGGCTGTTGGTCAATTTCATTGACATTGACAATGTTTACAATTGTGGAGCTGCACTTCCAGGTCCTGTTTCCCATCCTGTTCTGAGTTCAGGGCTATTAGTATCTTATGTGAATGAAGATTAAAACCATCACACTTTTGAAAAGAGCCATCTAGCTTCACAAAGGCACCTCTTTAACATACATTCACTCATTACCCTGGGATACTGTTTTATATTTACGTTTAGGATTCGAGATGTTCGACGTGGTCTCTACTGGACGCACGAGAAATATCCAGATCATACTCAAACTCGTCATCTCTGGAGTTACTGCATTCATTGCTATTTCTGTAAGGGCTGCATTTCAACCAAGTTTTTGGAATGGGACACACGCAGCCGGATAGAAAGGGGAGGTATGGGGGAATGAGGAGAATAAAAGGACATTGCGCCAGTATTTGCTAACCCGGGGACGGAGTAAGTGTGGGATGTTGAGAGTGGATGGTGTTTCGGTGTGCGGATTCCACGTCCAGATGTTTCGGAAGAGGTGGCTCGTAAACTTGCTAAGTAGGCTGGCCATAAAATGTGGTCAGGGTGCAGGGTGGGGGGGGGGGGGGGGAGGGGAATCGGGGGGGGGGCACTCCGGCAGAGTGAGGCTGCAACTCCTCAACCTCATCGGCAGGCAGCAAGCGACGGGCAATGCGGACTGCTGGAATTTCCAGCCCAGTAAGTGCTGCCGGCTGAGGCTGCACTACAACCACACTCCTTAAGCACGAGCCGACCTGGTTGTGACACATTTGCTGATTACTCTTGTTAAGGCTCCACGTTAGGCGCCATTTTAAGTTGTGCTGGATTTAGTCATAAGGGACGTCGAACAGATGTGCAGAACTACAGACCTATATCTCCAACGTCGATCAGTTGTAGAATTTTGGAACACGTATTATGTTCGAGTATAATGACTTTTCCGGAGACTAGAAATCTACTCTGTAGGAATCAGCATGGGTTTCGAAAAAGACGATCGTGTGAAACCCAGCTCGCGCTATTCGTCCAAGAGACTCAGAGAGCCATAGACACGGGTTCACAGGTAGATGCCGTGTTTCTTGACTTCCGCAAGGCGCTCGATACAGTTCTCCACAGTCGTTTAATGAACAAGGTAAGAGCATATGGACTATCAGACCAATTGTGTGATTGGATTGAAGGGTTCCTAGAGAACAGAACGCAGCATGTCATTCTCAATGGAGAGAAGTCTTCCGAAGTAAGAGTGATTTCAGGTGTGCGGCAGGGGAGTGTCGTAGGACCGCTGCTATTCACAATACACATAAATGACCTTGTGGATTACAATTGAAGTTCACTGAGGCTTTTTGCGGATGATGCTCTGGTATATCGAGAGGTTGTAACAATGGAAAATTGTACTGAAATGCAGGAGGATCTGCAGCGAATTGACGTATGGAGCATGGAATGGCAATTGAATCTCAATGTAGACAAGTGTAATGTGCTGCGAATACATAGAAAGAAAGATCCCTTATCATTTAGCTACAATATAGCAGGTCAGTAACTGGAAGCAGTTAATTCCATAAATTTTCTGGGAGTACGCATTAGGAGTGATTTAAAATGGAATGATCATATAAAGCTGATCGTCGGTAAAGCAGATGCCAGACTGAAATTCATTGGAAGAATCCTAAGGAAATGCAATCCGAAAACAAAGGAAGTAGGTTACAGTACGCTTGTTCGCCCACTGTTTGAATAGTGTGGGATTCGTACCAGATAGGGTTGATAGAAGAAGTAGAGAAGATCCAATGGAGAGCAGCGCGCTTCGTTACAGGTTTAGTAATCGCGAAAGCGTCACGGAGATGAGAGATAAACTCCAGTGGAAGACTCTGTAGGAGAGACGCTCAGTAGCTCGGTACGGGCTTTTGTTGAAGTTTCGAGAACATACCTTCGCCGAGGAGTCAAGCAGTATATTGCTCCCTCCTACGTATATCTCGCGAAGAGACCATGAGTATAAAATTAGAGAGATTAGAGCCCACACAGAGGCATACCGACAATCCTTCTTTCCACGAACAATACGAGACTGTAATAGAAGGGAGAACCGATAGAGGTACTCAAGGTACCCTCCGCCACACACCGTCAGGTGGCTTGCGGAGTATGTATGTAGATGTAGACGTAGTTAAGTCTCCACATTGGGCGTCTCTTACGTAATGGTTAGAGATGGGGAAAACCATTCTTTGCAGGGACTGTACAGAGCCGCCCATGCTCTCGAGTCAACAAGCTCTGTTTCGCGGCTTTCATAATTCACTTACTAAGATATACAGGGTGATTTTTCCTACCGTGTACAAACTCTAGGGATTGATTGATGAGAGGACACGGAACAAAACAGGTCTAATGAACTTTTGTTCGAAAATGCATGGTTTCCATGCTGGAGACCATTTATTCAGTCATATGTACATTTTTGCAGAGACTGCGGTCTAATACGCGCTGTACCATGCAGCCACAGTGGCAGTATGTGTTGAAAATGGTTTTCATGTGCCTTAACCCATACGTGTATGCTCCGTAGCATGTTGTGTCTCACTCGTTCACATCTACCAGGCTGCACCTTAACAGTGTCAAAGGCAGCATGAATACGCTGCTCCACTGTCAACACATCTGGAATGGGCTCTGCGTATTGGTACTTTTGAGACGACCCTATAACCAGAAACCGCAGGGGTTGAAATCTTGTGAACGAGCAGGCCGTGCAAGTGGATCAATCGACTGGGGAAGGCACGATTGAGATGCGTCCGGACGTTAACGGTGAAATGGCTTGGAGCACCATCATGTAGCAGCCACATAGTCCTTCGAATCATCAATGGTACTTCTTCCAGCAGGAGAGACAAAGTTACCGGCAAGAAACGCCGATAGTTCTGGCCTGTAGGCGACGTGGAAGGAAGACTGGTCCCAAAATACAGTCGCCAATTATCCCGGCCCACACAATCCGGTTGCACCGATGATGATTCGCTCTTACCGTACCATAGGTCCTCTATATACTATCCAACAGATGACTGTTACGAAAGTTGAAGAGACCACTCCGCGTAAAGGTGGCCTCAAATGTGAGTAGGATGGATGACACAAATCCTGGAATCGTGGTTGCCTGGTGAAGGAGCCAGTGACAAAACTGCTCCCAATGTGGAAAGTCTGCAAACGCTGTAAGTGATAAAGGGTAGTAACAATTACCATGGAGAATGTTCCACACGGTCGTCTGGCTTACTCTGTACTGCCGGGCCAACTGCCTGGTACTGACGTGGCGGTCGCCTTCCGCAGTGTCAATCACATTTTCCTCCAAGTCTGGTGTCTGAACATTTTGGGTACGTCCTTCATGATTTTCTGCTTGCTGAATCGACCCTGTCTCAGATAAACGGCGAAACACTGTTGCAAACATTGAATGCTGTAGTTGTTGTCGGCGGGGATAGGTCTCCTGATACAACATTGCTGCCCGCCGCCCGTAGCCGTTTGCCTTTCCGTTAGTGAACACGTAAGCAAGTTCTCGATTCCAATACGGAACCATTGTATACAAAGCTGTATCACATCTACTACAAGATGAGTCAGCAAGAGAAGTGAATCAGACACAACATTACCAATGACTATGGCAGGAGGGGGCGCTAGGGCATGGCGTATGAGGAACAGTACCAACCTCTAAGAGAAAACCAGGCATACTTTAACTGTGGCTCCAGGGCACAGCCCGTATTAGACAGCAGTCTTTATAACAATGTATGATTGAATAAATAGTTCATAGCACCATGCATTTCCGGACATAAGTTCATTAGACCTTTTTTGTTCCGTATCCTCTCATTGATCAATCCCTAGAGTTTGCTCACGGTGGAAAAAATCACATTATATAAAAGGAACGCGCCAATGGCCTTGATGCAATGGAAACGTCAGTTCCCGTCAGATCACCGAAATTAAGAGTTTTGGGCGGGGCTAGCACTTGGATGGGTGACTATCTGGTTTGCTGAGCGCTGTTGGCTGTTCAGCATCAATAATACAATAATACTGTAAAAATCTCAATTCGTTATCTTTTATACTTCCAGAGATATAAAATTTTACCAATAACTCAGCTGGCCGCTGTGGCCGAGAGGTTCTAGGCGCTTCAGTCCGGAACCACGCGGCTGTTACGGTCGCAGGTTCGAATGCTGCCTCGGGCATGGAGGTGTGTGGTGTCCTTAGGTTAGTTATGTTTAAGTAGTTCTAAGTCTAGGGGGCTGATGACCTCAGATGTTAAGTCCCATAGTGCTTAGTGCCATTTGAACAATTTGATTGAGAAATAGTGGCACCGGTCTCGTAAACTGACATACGGCAGGCAGAGCGGTGTGATGTCCACATGCCCCTCCAAATCCGCATCCAGTGACGTCTGTGGGCTTTATAAAGGGAACGTCTTTGTCATTCAAGAGCACTGTACCTATATTGTTATAGTATTTAAGGCCTGTTTGAAATAACATAAAAAGAAGATTATCCACTGTCCATTAAGTCCCTTACAGCTTTAGGATTTCCGAAAAGTCCTACTCGCGAGAAACATCGCGAGAAAATATCGAGTATATTTATTAAGTCGGAAATTATAAAAATAAGATTCGTTCTTGTTACGAGGTGCGGCGAGGCATGTTCGTTTTCAGCATCTCCGACATTCAAAGTCAGCCTAGCCTACCTCTGTAGGCTTTTTGTATATCCCCTTCACCCTGCCGTGGTAGGTACTGGTTCAGCCGACAAAAACAGTGTTGAGGAAAATTTGGTTATATCCCTACCAAGTAAAGACTGAATAACTCAAGCTTGGGAGCACTATCTGTAAGCTCTTAAAGATTTAGGGTATTCGGAAATCCAGATAACTCACGCGAAAAGATTTAAAATTCAATGATTTAGGCTTTATTTCCTCAAAAACAAGTGGACAAGTGGTAAATGGCTGTTAAGACCGTATTTACTGTCAGAACTATCACTCGTACAAACTGGTTAGTGTTTTACTACAAGTTTTTCACCTGAAAGCAACCAGACGTTCACTTGTCCGACCAGAATGATACTCACGTCCAATACAGTCACTGACACACATCTGTTTGCGAGCTGCTACGCCAAGTAGTCCAGTGGTCTTCTTGAAAACAAGTGCTCGCGCAAGTGATCTAATATGTTTACGAAACACCCCGTGCGGAGTTTTAAGTACGACAAGGAAGTTCACACTCGAAGAACTTCCAAACTGAGTTACTCAAAATTAGCAGATCTTCAGCGTTGTGGGTAAAATCTTCTCAGGTATTGTTGAAAGGAAAGTGCGAGTATTAGTTGAGGACCAATTGGATGAAAATCAGTGTGGGTTTAGGCCTCTTAGAGGTTGTCAGGACCAGATATTTAGCTTACGGCAAATAATGGAGAAGTGTTATGAGTGGAACAGGGAATTGTATCTATGCTTTATAGATCTAGAAAAGGCATATGACCGGGTTCCTAGGAGGAAGTTATTGTCTGTTCTACAAGATTATGGAATAGGAGGCAAACTTTTGCAAGCAATTAAAGGTCTTTACATGGATAGTCAGGCAGCAGTTAGAGTTGACGGTAAATTGAGTTCATGGTTCAGAGTAGTTTCAGGGGTAAGACAAGGCTGCAACCTGTCTCCACTGTTGTTCATATTATTTATGGATCATATGTTGAAAACAATAGACTGGCTGGGTAAGATTAAGATATGTGAACACAAAATAAGCAGTCTTGCATATGCGGATGACTTAGTTGTGATGGCAGATTCGATTGAAAGTTTGCAAAGTAATATTTCAGAGCTAGATCAGAAATGTAAGGACTATGGTATGAAGATTAGCATCTCCAAAACGAAAGTAATGTCAGTGGGAAAGAAATATAAACGGATTGAGTGCCAAATAGGAGGAACAAAGTTAGAACAGGTTGACGGTTTCAAGTACTTAGGATGCATATTCTCACAGGATGGCAACATAGTGAAAGAACTGGAAGCGAGGTGTAGCAAAGCTAATGCAGTGAGCGCTCAGCTACGATCTACTCTCTTCTGCAAGAAGGAAGTCAGTACCAAGACTAAGTTATCTGTGCACCGTTCAATCTTTCGACCAACTTTGTTGTATGGGAGCGAAAGCTGGGTGGATTCAGGTTACCTTATCAACAAGGTTGAGGTTACGGATATGAAAGTAGCTAGGATGATTGCAGGTACTAGTAGATGGGAACAATGGCCGGAGGGTATCCACAATGAGGAAATCAAAGAAAAACTGGGAATGAACTCTATAGATGTAGCAGTCAGGGCGAACAGGCTTAGATGGTGGGGTCATGTTACACGCATGGGAGAAGCAAGGTTACCCAAGAGACTCATGGATTAAGCAGTAGAGGGTAGGAGAAGTCGGGGCAGACCGAGGAGAAGGTACCTGGATTCGGTTAAGAATGATTTTGAAGTAATAGGTTTAACATCAGAAGAGGCACCAATGTTAGCACTGAATAGGGGATCATGGAGGAACTGTATAAGGGGGGCTATGCTCCAGACTGAACGCTGAAAGACATAATCAGTCTTAAATGATGATGATGATGATGATGATGATTCACTAAAAAGTTCAAAACTGTAGTCGGTTCACAGCTGCAATATAAGAAACGACATTGTAACAAAAATATGTGTGGCCCGGTAGCACATTGAACTGCACGGACAGACCGTTCCCGAGCCACTCCTAGACACACAGAGCTGTATCACAAAGTACCAAACAAAGCGTTGGAATTGCTTAATTCCTATTGACTGATGATTTACGCAGCCTATCGGAACAGCACCAGCCCTCAAATACTCGCGTTTGTGTGTGGGCGTTATCATGCAACAGGATGTCTGACTGCAGCATTCCTACAGACATCGTTGTCAGTACCTCACTAAGTTTGAACGAGGTCGTGTAGCGCTGCGAGAAGCTGGATGTTCCTTCCATGGTACTGCGGAAAGACTTGGCAGGAATGTAGCCACTGTACATGATTGCTGGCAGCGGAGGTCAAGAGAATCTACGGTCGCAAGAAGACCGGGTTCCGGGAGGCCATGTGGCACTGCCGAGGGGTAAGACCATCGTGTTCGGCGTATGGTTCTGGCGCATCTTATTGCATCTGCAGCACCAATTTGAGCAGCAGTTGGCACCACAGCCACTTAACGAAGTATTTACAAATCGATTACTTCAAGGATGGCTCTGAGCCAGGCACCCTCTGGCGTGCACTCCATTGATCCCAAACCATCACCGTTTGCGATTTCAGTGGTGTCAAGCGAGAGCTCATTGGAGGGCAGGTTGGATATCTTGTGTTTTCTGATGAAAGCCGGTTTTGCCTTGGTGCCAGTGATTACCGTGTGTTGGTTAGAAAGATGCCAGTTGAGGGACTACAACCAGTCTGCGTGCTAGGTACTCTGGACGTACACCTGGAGTTATGGTCCGGGGTTCGATTTCGTACGACAGCAGAAACACTCTCGTAGTTATCCCACGCACCCTGACTACAAATTTATACACCAATCTGGTAATTCGAACTGCTGTGCTGAGATTTATGAACAGAATTCCAGGGTGTGTTTTCCAGCAAAATAACGCTCGCCCACATACCGCTGTTGTAACCCAACATGCCGTATGGCGTTGGTTTCTAACATTTCTCAGATCATTACCCCTGAGTTCAATCAGATAAGCTAGTACCTACTCCTCTCCCCCACCTCCCCTCCCCCACCACCATCATCAGCTTAAGGACTAAATAAATTTTAGAATGAAAAACTATGAACAGTTATGTTTTCAAAATAATGAAAGATAAATGATATTTTGTTTTTGTAGCTTTTTTTCAACGTGAACTATTGGTCAATGAGACAATTGGAAATGCTCAGTTCTAACAATCCTTTTTCGTACGACGATGAAGCAATCCTCAGTGCATCGTAACTGCTATCAACAACTCCTTTTCGGAAAAAGAAGCTAACTGTAACTATCGACATTGGAGGTAGATACGTGTTACAAAACATGATTCCTCTGCACCTCTCGTCTCCTTACTGACACTCGCTTCACCGACACCCCATTTTCCCGTTTAAAATAACCAGATTAAAATTTATGGAATACATTTGTTGTTTGTAAATCAGCTGATTGCCGGAATCCTGAACTGGCAGAAACTGGAAGTCTTCAAACTGCGGATGCCTTGTGTCTGACCACTGCCAGTAACATTAATAATAATAATTATTCTTATTATAATAATACGTAGGTGAAAGTGCAGTGTAGTAGCCATTACATACAATGACGTGACGTACGTCATGGGACGCCTCCTGATACCGTGTCGGACCTTCTTTTGCTTTAGTGCATCAACTCAGCCGGCCGTGCTGACCGTGCGGTTCTGGGCGCTACAGTCTGGAGCCGCCCGACCGCTACCGTCGCAGGTTCGAATCCTGCCTCGGGCAGGCTGTAGCCTCTCATATTTTCTCTTAGGTCAGTCGGTCCAGGGTCTTGTAATCCATTATTTTTCTATCCTTCTGGAGAACCCCGCAGTGTGGCGAGCAACGCGAATGGTGCTCTCCACAGTTGACACAGATGTGAGGCGGGTCACAGGGAGTATTGGGATGTGAAGGACGGCTACAATCCCGAAAGGTGACGCTGGAAGTTGCGGGAAGACATATGGACGAACTTACGAACTTTAAGCACCACATCAGGGGAGGGATATATGGCTTTACATCACAGCGGTAGACCATCACCTTGACCTGATTATCCCCCAGACCCCGGTGGACGCGCTGGAGCAAATGGACACCTCGCCACTCTAAATTGGCAAACAGCTCATCGTCAGACTGCAAAAGAAGGTCCCTCTGAAATATGATACCCTGGACCATGACCATGATGGAAACAGAAACATCACGAAGCTTGTCACGGGCGAGTAGTGTCCGTGACTGGGCATATGATGCTGTTTTGATCAAGACCGAACCTGACCGCATTTTGGACAAGCCCTCCATCTCCCCAAACTTGTCCTCTAAATGCTCCAAAAATAACTGAGGTTTCATTGACAAGAAAGATTCCTCATCAACTCTCGTACATACGACGTACTGGGGTGAATAAGCTTTGCTCCCATCCTTAACCTGGCATTCCTCCCATTGTGTGGCCAGGAGGGGGGGGGGGGGGGGGAGCGACTTGGGGTCGTATTTCTTAGCACTGAAGTTAGATCTTGATCACTTAGAGACTTCTGGCGTTTGACCACCAGCAGGAGATGACGTACTACGTTTCCTGGGTTGTTATCTGTCCTGATGCCACCCACTCCGACAAGGGGTCCTCCCCAGGGGCGCCACCCAGTTGCAGCAAAGGTCACCTAGCAGGATGACCATTGCTGGGAGTCCCGATGCCACTGGGTGACAGGCATCTACTCCTTGGCATACATGGGGAGTTAACAGCGCAGGCATCAGCAGAGCAATCCCTGTGTGGTCACGGCGCTGCAACCTACAGGGCACAATGTGACCCTACCACATCGGACGACTATCTACCGCGCTGGATATCAGGTGCAAACGTGCTAACAAGTACATTATCGTCGACAGCGCAGAAAGCGATACTGCACAGAGCATGGAAGAAAGCGCACCCAGGAGGGTGACCTCGACCAACAGCTGGAGAATGAGCGGAAGCGCAGATCCATCTCGACGAAGGGTGCGAGAGGTCTCAGTGCGTGATGGACACTATGCACCATGTAAGGCGCCCTGCCCCAATTGGCTCGCTCTTCGGGAAAATTTTGAGAAATGGTCAAACCCTACAGGGGACCATCACAAAGAGGATGAAACGAATCGCCTCTTACGACAGGTAGGTATACCTTGGGCCTATTCTAACCCCCGGACCCGCAGGGGGGAAGTCGGATGTTCCCAGGAGAAATATTGAGTCATGTTACCCCTACAGTCGTTCATAATTGCGAAAGCGTTTTTAGAGCAGGATTTTGTACACGGACTGATCTCTCGATTATGTCCCGCAAATGTTCGATGGGATTCATGTCTGCCGATTTGGGTAGTCAAATCATTCGCTCGAATTGTCCCGAATGTTCTTTAAACCAATCGCGAACGATTGTGGCCCAGTGACATAGCGCATTGTGATCCATAAAAATTCCATTCTTGTTTGGGAACATGAAGTTCATGAATGTCAGCAAATGATCTTCAAGTAGCCGGACATAACCATTTTCAGTCGGTGCAGTTGGACCAGAGGAGCCAGTCCATTCCATGTAAACACATCCCACACCATTATGGAGACACCACCAGCTTGCACAGTGCCTTGTTGACAACTTGGGTCCGTGGCCTCGTGGGGTCTGCGGCACACTCCAACACTACCATCAGTTCTTACCAACTGAAATCGGAGCTTGATCAGGTCACGGTTTTTCGCTCGTCTACGGTCCAACCGATATGGTCACGAGCCGAGGAGAGGCGCTGCAGACGATGTTGTGCTGTTAGCAAAATCACTCGCGTCGGTCGTCTGCTGCCATAGCCCATTAACGCCAAATTACGCCGCACTGTCCTAACGGATATGTTTCTGCGGTTATTTCACGTAATGTTGCTTGTCTGTTAGCACGGACAACTCTGCTCAAGCACCTCTTCTCTAGGTCGCTAAGTGAAGGCCGTCGGTCACTGCGTTGGCCGTGGTGAGAGGCGATGCCTGAAATTTGGTGTTCTCGGCACACTCTTGACGCTGTGGACCTTGGAATACTGAATTCCCTGACGACTTCCGAAACGTAATGTCCCTCACGTCTGGCACTAACTACGATTTACGTTCAGAGTTTGTTTATTCCGGTCGTGTGGTCATAATGAATCAGCTGAGTACAAATGACAGCTCCGCCAATTCACTGCCCTTTTGTACCTCGTGTACGTCATAGTACCGCCATCTGCATACATGGATATCGCTATCCCATGACTGACACCTCAGTGCAATTACTCTTGTTCTAATTAGTTCTTTTACTGTCGTGAAGTGCACAATGAAGCAATTTCTGGTCTATTCGGGAACTACCAACAACTCTGAAAACGCATTTTAATAAGATATGACTGTATATGTGATGTATAGTACAAAGAACAAAGTATGTTTTAGTGCGTGAGAAAAATGTTGTTCATTGATTCGTTTGACAAGGTATAACCTCCGGCACACTGTGTCCCTTGATCACGCTAGCATTTTAAAATAAATGGTAATTTTCGGCAACTTACGTACTCAGTATTATAGTCTTACGAAATAGTGATAGTAAAAATGATCTTTAAAGATTATTTAGCTTCGCGACCGATACGTCATCTGACGGTTACGTTTTAACCCTCCAGAAATATTCATTTTACCCCTCAGGGGGTAATTACCTCCAGGTTGGAAATCACTGCTCTGTAGAGTGTCGACATGTTGCCTTGGCGTGGTCGATCACCTGGTGTGTCTCCAATCGAGCACATAGGAGATATCATCGGACAACTCTTGCGTCCTCCACAAACAGCATTAACCGTCTCTATATTGACCAGCTAAGTGCAACAAGCGTGGAACTCCATCACACAAACTGACACCCGACACATAAACAACGCAATGCACGTACGTTTGCATGCGGCCATTAATGTGTTACATTTGTAACTGCTTATCTCGCGCTTACATTAACCTGAGATCTTACAAAGTTAATGACTTGCGTATGTTACATAGACATATGTATTCTCTAAATTTCGTTACTCTATATTATTTTTTGGTGTTGTGATTTTTTTACCATTATTTGGTATAGAAATGCTCTCATAATAGAGGCAGGCTACCATTCAGACTAGGCACAACCTTGAAATATAGAAAGATCTTGATCGCACAATTTTTTATTAAGCGTTACGCGTTTCAAAATTTCATCATCAGACAGAAGAAATTAATGATAGGAAATATACGTAAGCGTGCCTCTAAGTACTGCAATATACAATAATTTCAAACAGTATCGTACTTACATAGAAATCAGACTTCAGTACAAACCTCACGAAAGTGAGCACGTAGACTGAATACAATACAAATCTCATCTGACAGTGGCCGTGCATTCGAATAGAGCCAGTGCCAGACTGGGTGCGGCGATTGAACTATTAAAGAGGTAAACGAAGGCCAGTAGGTGGCTCTAGCAATGACCATAGAAAGAAAATCAAAGAGTAACTTTACAAACTTCTACACACTGCAGTTAGGTATATGTCAACATCTGGTGAAGAAAATTGACAAAAACATTTATGTTACTTTTATGGAAGAGAAACTCATACTAACAGCATCAAAAATGCGTCGTTAGGTAACATCGTAAAAAAAAAGTTACAGAGGTAGTCTTTAGTCAATTGTCAAAACAGAGGACAATTGCAACCGTAACTGATATGGTACAATATGAACATAAAACAGATATGAGTAATAAGTAAAATGTAAGTGTGAAGGAATAAGTTCACATTCATCACAAATAAAATACATAAGTATCACAAAACGTTGTAAAATTACAATAGACGAACATGTAATAAATGACAAATCGGGGTCATTTAGGTGAGCCCAGACTGGTGGCAATACCTTGAAATGAAAGAACTATTGTACGCTAAAACGAGATATTTCTTCCCTTTTTTATGTACGCTTAGATGGTGTACTTCATTCCAGAGCTCCTGTCTGACGAAGAAATTTTGAAACACATAATGTTTGATAAAGAGCTGTGCAATCAAAACCTTTCTATATTTCAAAGTTGTGATTTTTTTCCCGTCAGTGCATGTGACATAAATCGCCGAATCTTTTGACTGCAATACCTTAGAAGTTTACAATTTTCAGACCGTCAAGGGACTACAGATCTCAATATGTGACATAAATTTGAATCTGATAAATCCACTTGATCCTGAGAAAAAGGGTTCTTAAAGCCGGGCAGCCAGGCAGATAGATAGACAGGCAGCAAAGCGATGTTATGATAGTTCCGTTTCTGTAAGCTCAGACACGGAAACCTAATGATCGGAAAAGGAAGTAGTATTACACGAATACAACATGAACGATTCAAAACTGGAATTGGAATTAATCAATTCATACAAATACGTGACTGTGACAATTTGTAGGTAAATGATACAGAATGGGCACGTAGTCGTAACTGTAGGTGAGGGAGATGGCGGTCAATGCTTCATTGGCGGAGTACTGAGAAAATACAGTCAGTCTATAACGGAATATTGCTCCAATGTGCAGGATTCTGTAGTAATTAGGTCTGACAGGCTGCACTGAACGTATACACGTCGAAAAAACTGAATCTGCAGACACTGGGAGCCAGACGCCAAGCATCGTTATATTAATACGTGAACACGAAATTGAATTACTGATTTTCAATATTATTTATACAACAGGCCAATGTAGCTTACACAATTCGTGAAGTGCTTCGCCATAAAGAGTGCACAAAGAAAAAATCATGCATGTACGTAGTCGTTAAGAGTGGTAAATAGTAGTAGATGTTTTTGTCTTCATAACTCTGGTGATACCTTCTCCATCACGCATTAAAATGTCCAACACCTGGACATCGACAATTGAAGTGCTACCCACTTCCGCCCTACGCAGCGATCAAGTGCTATGGTAGAAATGACACGAAAGTAACAACGTTTCGGCCCGCATCTCGTGGTCGTGGGGTAGCGTTCTCGCTTCCCACGCCCGGGTTCCCGGATTCGATTCCCGGCGGGGTCAGGGGTTTTCTCTGCCTCGTGATGGCTGGGTGTTGTGTGCTGTCCTTAGGTTAGTAAGGTTTAAGTAGTTCTAAGTTCTAGGGGACTGATGACCATAGATGTTAAGTCCCATAGTGCTCAGAGCCATTTGAACCATTTTTTTAACAACGTTTCGCGAAATCGCATTTTAGGGATTTTCTTGTTTAAATGTTGCAGATGATTCATCTGCAGCAACACACGCATACCGTGCAGCTACAGTACCGCAACTGTTAGGACGTTAATGTTGTCGGCAGCGGAAAACGAAACCTGTGGTGTCACCGCCAGACACCACACTTGCTAGGTGGTAGCCTTTAAGTCGGCCGCGGTCCGTTAGCATACGTCGGACCCGCGTGTCGCCACTATCAGTGATTGCAGACCGAGCGCCGCCACACGGCAGGTCTAGAGAGACTTCCTAGCACTCGCCCCAGTTGTACAACCGACTTTGCTAGCGATGGTTCACTGACAAAATACGCTCTCATTTGCCGAGACGATAGTTAGCATAGCCTTCAACTACGTCATTTGCTACGACCTAGCAAGGCGCCGTTACTATTGATACTGAGTCATGTACTGTCAGGAGCGACGCTCATCATTAATGGATTAAAGTTAAGTATTCCACCAGCTACGTCCGTTTTTCTGGGGTCTAATTTCCTTGTCCTGTTCCAGACCTCACGCCAGCCTGCGTGAGCTAGAGCGCGTGCCTTTCTGCTTCCTCTATTAACCCGGTGTTGGCTCTCCTGCCAACCCGCAACAAAACCTAGTAACGAAGTCATCGAGGGCATCAGACGTTGTTTAGTAGTGTCCTTTTATCCCCTTACTTTCGTCTATGAGTAAATAGAACTAAGTTTGTGTTCCTTTGTTGCCCTCACCACAAAATCTGAAATGTTCCTAACTTTCAGTTTCGTCATTCTGAATAACTACGACTCCGTTACTTGTATGGAAACCATATTTGTTTTAGGTTATGCCTCGGAGAAGAACGCTAATAAGTCGGACTGAAAGACGAAGAGCTAGCGAAAGACAATTTTTACGCAGACAATGTAACAGAAATAACGTGGACGTTGATAATGATAACCATTTTGTTTTAAAAGATAAATGTGAAAGTGAATCGAATGTAGTTCCAAATATTTTGAGAGTTATAACTGCGGTTTGATGAATTTACAATACAGCTTTTGTAATGGAAATAAATACGCGTCTGAGGTTACTTTATGCGATACAGCGGCATTCACATTGTGTTGTCACAAGTTATTCTGCCGCCGTTAACACAAAATTTGTTTTTCAACATAGAGTATCAAGAACTGACTTCAAACGTTCGAACAGTTAAGGAGAAATAAAAGAATTATTTCGGTACCTGCAATCCAGCATTTGCTGTGGGTCAGTTCTGAGAGTAAAATTTCAGTTTTACATGGAGTGTATCACTTTAAGATAGATGACACTTTTTTTGTCACAGATTAGGTCTACTGAATCAATTCCTCGAATTTCGACCACGGGCGATACTGGCCAGAATAAAATGAAGATTGTGGAGGTATTCTTCAGAGATCGTCTTATCGCTCCCGCAGCGACCTTTAATCACTGGATGCACAGAGGCATTTCAACAGTCAGACTTCGGACGCTCCACACGGGATTGGAACAGGAAGAAATCGTGACGCGAGGTACAATGCTAACAAGGGGACCGAACGAACTTCCCCTCACGGATTTCATTCATATTTACAGTATGCGTAGGGCACGACACCGATTTCAACATATGTAAACAGGAAGACGCAACTCTCAACCGGTTTATATAAAATCGAGTTCGAAAATTTTACTCCTATCTATATATTCTGCATGCTAGCTAGTATTGAAGAAGTCCGCAGCCGAGCGTGTTTAGCGCTTATAACGAGGTCCGTCGATCGAATGTCCCTGCTTTTATTTCTTTTTTGTTGTTGTTGTTGTTGTTGTTATTAAGACTGCGCATACTGTCATTATCGATTGGTTCATTTCGAGTCATTTATTATATTCATAATCCTTATCCTGAAAAAAAAATGGTCCAAATGGCTCTGAGCACTATGGGACTCAACTGCTGTGGTCAGCAGTCCCCTAGAACTTAGAACTACTTAAACCTAACTAACCTAAGGACATCACACACACCCATGCCCGAGGCAGCATTCGAACCTGCGACCGTAGCAGCAGCGCGGTTCCGGACTGGAGCGCCTAGAACCGCACGGCCACCGCAGCTGGCTTTATCCTGAAAAAAGGAGAAAATAATTTCGTAATGAGATCGAAAAGAAATGGATAAACAAGAACATTAAACCAGATCAGCATAGTCATTTTATTTATATTGTTATATCCACGGTGTGGCAATTATAATGGGCAACCTGCAGGGCACTGTACGAATCAGAATGTTCTGAACATAGCAACATGGAAAACAAAAATTATTGCGACATACAACACTCGTAGTGAACGTTGAATCTTTGTATGTGCACGGTTCTTTCAACGTGTCTATCGTAAAAAAAAAGAGATGCATTAGTAAGTGCTTCAGTCATCAAACAACTTCACGACATACCACGCATTCCTGTTGTTAGAATTAGGTGGGAATGAAATAAAAAAAGAGTATAGGAAATGACACTGGATCCACAGACCTCGTGTTTATGAAACTACGCGTACATCCTTGCTGCGGAACGCTTGGTTATGATCGCCCATACGAAATATTTAAGCACGCATAAAATGTTCAAACTAGATTTGCTCGAAAACTGTTCAGAGTTGCGTCTTGTTATCTACGTGTGGTTAAAAGAATAAGTCCTTGTCATCCCCAACACAGCTTGTCAATAGAATCAACTCAGTGAAAAAAATGGTTCAAATGGCTCCAAGCATTATGGGACTTAACATCTGAGGTCATCAGTCCCATAGAACTTCGAACTACTTAAACCTTACTAACCTAAGGACATCAAACACATCCATGCCCGAGGCAGGATTCGAACCTGCGACCGTAGCAGTCGCGCGGTTTCGGACTACAGCGCCTAGAACCGCATGGCCACCGCGGCCGGACAACTCAGTGAGATAAAGTTCCTATTGTCACCTTGTAAGCACCTACTGCTATGTACTTGACAGCTGCTTGCAGAGTATGTATGTACATGTAGTTTAGCCAAGGTGGGGTAGAGCCCCGCAATTTTCAGTTTTTCTAACAGTGATGTCAACGAGGGCTAGATTTTACCGCAGTTTTAAATTGAAGTCATAGATTGGATTGTTACCTATAGCCCATCAAAATTCCATCTCTGTCTGATTATTAGTCACACAGAAATTTACAATAAAAACATTTTGGTGGTTTTACCTCAGAAAATACCCATTTGAGCTAAAATGGATAAAAAAGGATGACTGCGTCGTAAACGCACTTGAAACTGAGTGAGTACCTGCACTTTTACTTAAGCGGAGTCACTGACTGAGTGAGTGAGAGCGAAATCTGATTCTTCCTTGAAGGCCCAGGCTCTTATTCTTGTTCTTCGGATATTTCTTCACCAAATAGTAAGCTCATATATATAACTGAGCAACTGTCATGATGTGAGAAGTTTGAATCGACTCTGAGGAGCTGCTGTTTTTTCCTTTCTGCCAGTGATGTAATGAAATGCAGCATACGTCGTTTTGTTTCTATAGCAAGCTCTTTTCTTTATTTGTCACATCTTTTCTTCGCAGTAGCAAGCTTTTCTTGTCTCCGCTCGGTCTTTATTGGGTGTTGACGTAGAAGCACAGATTTCAATGCTTTGTCAGAACACTTCCACTAAATTTTTATTTTAGGCAGCGAAATTATGTCTTCAGATGAGATATCTCACGCAGTGTGCGTTTAATGTCATCTTTTGTGGGGGTTATCATTCAAGAATTGTCACATTATTGAGCTACAAAGATTTACCCCTAAACACTGCGGGGATTTGCCCCATTTTATGACAAATGCGCCATTTGTGATTTTGGGGACCAACTATTTCCTCGCGAAAGTGAAGCTTAAATATAGTAGTTCTTTTTTTTAAAACGTGCATTATACAATGTTCAATTGAAACATCAGAAAAGTTACCAGTAAAAAAACGAACTTACCTCATTTTCTCACCTACGGAGCGCCCTGCCGGGTCGAACTTTCATGAAACAATGGGTTACAATAAGACAGACCTACCATCTAGTGGCCAACCCCGAAACCGATGCCAGTCATCTCAAAAATCACAATAAGACAGACCTACCATCTAGTGGCCAACTCCGAAACCGATGCCAGTCATCTCAAAAACCAGATGCGGCTCTTGTCAAACGCGGGTGTTTACCCCAACCTACCATATTATTGAATTTTGTTAGATCTTTATTTCCTTTGTCCATGAATGAAGAATTGCACGACTTTCCTTTTCCTTTAGCACCTTTCACCGAGTCCGTACGTGCACTGTTCCTAAGTATAACTCAGGTGGTACATTGATCAACTTTCTCGTACACAGTACTGCTTTTTAGATCTTTATACACTTCGTTCATGAATGAGGAATTACACGACTTTTGTTTTCCTTTAGCACCTTTCACCCGAGTCCGTCTGTAAACTATTTATAATTACAACTGAATTAATACATTGATTAACTTTCTCGTATACAGTGCTGCTTTGCTTAAATTGTTCTATCCAACATACCCACTTTGTTTTAATGGAGTTAATAAGTACTGCAGGATTTATACTGTAGCTGCGAGAATGATTACATACTGTGCTGTCTTAACTTATTTATTACTGCAGTGGTTCTTCACATCTACATCTACATCTACATGAATACTCTGCACATCACATTTAAGTGCCTGACAGAGGGTTCACCGAACCACCTTCACAATTCTCTATTATTCCAATCTCGTATAGCGCGCGGAAAGAACGAACACTCTTTCCGTACAAGCTCTGACTGCCCTCATTATATCGTGGTGATCGTTTCTCCCTATATAGGTCGGTGTCAACAAAATATTTTCGCATTCGGAGGAGAAAGTTGGTGATTGGAATTTCGTGAGAAGATTCCGTCGCAACTAAAAACGCCTTTCTTTTAATGATGTCCGGTCCAAATCCTGTATCATTTCAGTGACACTCTCTCCCATATTTCGCAATAATACAAAACGTGCTGCCCTTCTTTGAACTTTTTCGATGTACTCCGGCAGTCCTATCTGGTAAGGATCCCACACCGTGCAGCAGTATTCTAAAAGAGGACGGACAATAGTAGTGTAGGCAGTCGCCTTAGTAGATCTGTTACATCTTCTAAGTGTCCTGCCAATAAAACGCAATCTTTGGTAGCCTTCCCCACAACATTTTCTATGTGTTCCTTCAAATTTAAGTTGTTCGTAACTGTAATTCCTTGGCATTTAGTTGAATTTAAGGCCTTTATATTTGACTCATTTATCGTGTAACCGAAGTTTAACGTATTCCTTTTAGCACTCATGTGGATGACCTCACACTTTTCGTTATTTAGTGTCTACTGCCAATTTTCGCACCATTCAGATATCTTTTCTAAATCGTTTTGCAGTTTGTTATGATCTTCTGATGACTTTATTAGTCGATAAACGACAGCGTCATCTGCAAATAACCTAAGACGGCTGCTCAGATTGTCTCACAAATCGTTTATATACATAAGGAACAGCAAAGGACCTATAACATTACCTTGGGGAACGTCAGAAATCACTTCTGTTTTACTCGATGAGTTTCCGTCAATTACGACGAACTGTAACCTCTTTGACGGGAAGTCACAAATCCAGTCACATTAATGAGACGATATTCCATGAGCACGCAATTTCACTACGAGCCGCTTGTGTGGTACAGTGCCAAAAGCTTTCTGGAAATCCAGAAATACGGAATCGATCTGATATCCCTTGTTAATAGCACTCAACACTTCATGCGAATAAAGAGCTATTTGTGTTTCACAGGGACAGTGTTTTCTAAACCCATGTTGACTGTATGTTAATAGACCGTTTTCTTCGAGGTAATTCATAATGTTTGAACACATCAGACGCCATGATCGCGCCAGATTCTACTCCACGGATGTCGCCCCCCTTTTCCTTGGACAGTACGAAAATAGCGTCGCCGGCGATTTTAATTGCGTACTTCACCCTAAGGACCAAATCCCACACTACATGCCCTGTCCGGAACTGGGCGCGACGATCCAAGAACTTCACTTGTGCGACACGTGGGAAAAATTCCAAGGTAACCGCTCTGGCCACACTCATCTTACCAGTCATTCGCCCAGCCTACTTGATCGCATATATGTGTCGCATGACCTCACACAAGGAGTGGTGGCCGCCGAGCTATGGCCTCAGGCCCATTCTGATCATAGTGCTTATATCTGCACTATACACCTACGCCCCCAACAAGTCTGGCGCAACAATGGCTTTTGGAAGTTTAATATAACTCACCTCCAGGACCTGGTTTGCCGTCGGCAAGTTGAAGCAAAGTGGACTGACTGAACGCCGTCACCCACCTCGACCCTGGAGTGGTGGCTCCTCTGTGCCAAACCAGCAATCCGCAGGACACTTAAGCAGTTTGGCAGGGACGTGATTGCGTGGCATCGATAGACCCTCGATTTTTGCTACTCGGCACTTAGGGACCTCAAGCCTTACCCATTTCCGCGGAGAGACAACATGACCAAAGCAGAATAAAGGCTCACATACTATCATTGACGAAGCGCCGACTAGAAGGTGCTGTAGTCCGCTCGCGACGGCACGACCGAACGGCTGCAGAGGAACCCACTGTGCACCACTTTGTCGTGGATAAGCGCCGACATCGCCAACACTTAATCACACAACTCAGGACACAGGATGGTCGCTTCTGTGTGACCCAAGCAACCATAGTAAAGAACCGTAGATGACGAGGCCACTACTGAAGTGTTACAGCAGGTAACACGTACTATCGACGAGGCCACCGTGAGTGCACTAACAGAGGAAGTCTCACTAAAAGAAGTCGAAGACACCGTGGATAAAGGTGCGGCCAATAAGTCTCCTGGGCCTGAAGGATTGACCATAGAATTCTACGGGACCTTACGTGCCATCATGATGACTCGCTGGGTTATAATGCTCTACGAACTTATGTCTCCAGACTGTGTTGTGCCGCCAGCGTTTGTAGAAGGACTTCTCATGCCGGTACACAAGCCAGGTGGAGCGAGATCGATGAATGACTATCGGCCGCTTACAATGCTGAACGCCGATTACAAGATTTTCGCCAGGCTTATGGCGGGCAGTATTGAGACGACTTCGCCGATGATTCTCGCCCTAGAACAGACGTCGCAGGGGGGAGAAGCTAACATACACATGGCCTCTGGTGACTGCAGGGACTTAATAGCGATCGCCTCTGCGTGCCGTCTGAGAGCGGCGATCGTCTTCATCGATTTCAACCGCGCCTTTGATAGAATGCACCATAACTTCCTCCTACGAGTGAAGGACCGTATGGGATTCCCCCCGGCCCTCATTGACACCCTACGTCGTCTTTGTACCGCAGCCAGCTCACACGTCCAGGTCAATGGAAGGACGGTAGGACCAGTACCCATTAAGAGGTCTCTACGACAGGGTTGTCCCCTTTCTACCTACCTTTATGCAATCGCACTCGAGCCACTCCTAGGGGGCCTTAACCACCGCCTATCTGGCATCACGCTGCGGGACGTCACCTTTCGCTATAGGGCATACGCTGACGACCTGCTACTGCTGGTTCGTTCCAATGACGAAGTTCAAAGCGTGCTAACCTGGATCGAGCGATACGGACAGGCCGCAGGCAGTCTTCTGAACATCAAGTCGGCGGCCGGCGTTGGATATTGGGCGTGGTCTCGGACCGGAAACCCTCGCTCCCCTCCCATCTGTTTCTGATCTGCGATATTTGGGAATCACGTTCACGAAGGACGTACGTAAAACAGCTGCAGAAAACTACCGACGGTTACTACAGATCAAATGCGCAATGGTGCGCCAGAACCTGCTTCGGGACTTGAATCAGCTACAACGTGTTGAATACTTGAACCTCTACGTGGCATCAAAACTCAACCACGTGGCACAGGTCCTCGCACTACCGCTGCAGATAGGTCGCCGGCTTCAGGCGGCCTTCAGTTACTACATTTCCGCAGGTCATATATTTAAAGTACGATACGACACTCTTATCCTCCCAGTGCACAAAGGGGGGCTGGGATTGGTCAACGTCAGGGCGAGAGCAGCTGCCCTTTACATGAGTAACATGAGGAAATGACGGAAAAGTCAACATACCTCTCTCACGGGTCGTCTACTACAGGCTCTGATGCCAGTCTCTCACGTACCGCCGGTGTCGGTTGCGTACGTCGCACCACAGCTCTCCCATGTGTTGACCTTCATTCTTGATTACAGCTATGTCAGCTCGAACCTCCCCGCCACACGTCCACCAAAGGCGAAAGATTTTTATACCAGCCTTCTGCGGGCTGTTCCCCGTAACGTGCTGGAAAACAAGTACCCTACGGTTCACTGGCCAAGAGTGTGGAAAACGATACACCCCAGCTTTCTGTCATCCACGATGTGTTCGAAGTGGTATCAGATTGCCAACAAATAAAAAAAAAATGCCACACGATAGCGACTTCACGCTGTTGGACTGGCAGACTCACCTTATTGCCCAGATTGTCGCCTCTTGGATACCGATGAACATCGTTTTACGTGCGCATCGTCGTCCGGAGTTTGGTGACTAACACAGAAGATGTTGGGTTGTTATCTTCGGGTCACGCCTGATATGATTGACCCTCAGACCCTCCTCTGTCCAGATGAAACTTACTTTCCCGCCGCAAAATATCATGCGCTTACCTGGTTCAAAGGAATTACCGTCGCCTATATCTTTAGCGACGGAGAGGAAGAG
Organism: Schistocerca americana; assembly: GCF_021461395.2. Lineage (NCBI taxonomy): Eukaryota > Metazoa > Arthropoda > Insecta > Orthoptera > Acrididae > Schistocerca > Schistocerca americana. The sequence continues at coordinate 223,945,906 of NC_060119.1, forward strand.
CAGCTTTATTACTGGTGGTTCTTCCAAAATGCTCACAATTCCCTCGAACGCACACCGAGATACCGCAGGCTCTTCGCAAATTATTTACGCAGCGTTTTCGTTAACCCCCCACTCAGCTGCGGTTAATGTTCTGTGCCGCATCACACTTAACGGCTGAACGTCGTGCCTTGTCAGCGATGAGGGAAGGAAGAGACAGGCTACTGCAACGATTGCTGTTTCCCTTGAGGCACTAGCGAAGCAGAATGTCTCCGTTGCAGATGCCCTTCAAAGGCGCTGTTGGAGGTATCAGATAACGATGGCGAAGCACCTAGTGGAACCAACTACGTTTATTGAAGAACTTTTTAGCTGGAATTGCATCAGTGATTTACATTTTTATTTATTTTTTTGTTTACTCTTTGAATGCCACCTTTGTTGTTGTAACACTCAGCTACTAGAATTCTCATTTGTACACGTTTCCTAAATGTAATCATGTAAAATAAATAAATAAACACACAAAAAGATGGATAGAGCGTCTGCCGTATAAGCAGGAGATCCCAGGTTCGAGTCCCGGTCGGGGCACACATTTTCGCCTATCCCCGTTGATATATATCAACGCCCGTCAGCTGCTGAAAGTATTAATATAATTCTAAAAGAAATATGCAGGTCATGTTTTGCTTAAACGGCAGATGCTCTATCCATCTTTTTTGTGTATATATTTATTTATTTATATTTTTTACATAATTACATTTAGGAAACGTGTACAAATGAGAATTCCAGTAACTGGGTGTTACAACAACAAAGGTGGCATTCAGAGAGTCCAGCAGCTACCTTTCGTCCCTTTCGCGGGAAAAGTATGGTGCCATTTAATACCTATGGCCAGGAAATGTATTGCCGCAAACATTGCCCGCCATCAGTGGCCAGTAATGTCGCCGAGCCTACACTGAAGCACCAAAGAAACTGGTATAGAGTGCGTATTCAAATACAGAGATGTATAAAGAGGCAGAAGAGGGCGCTGCTGTCGGCAACGCCTATATAAGGCAACAAGTGTCTGGCGCAGTTGTTAGATCGGTTATTGCCGCAACATCAAATCTCTGACATCGCTGCGGCTGGAAAGAGACCCTGCAAGAACGGGACCAACGACGACTGAAGAGAATCGTTCAACGTGGCAGAAGTGCAACCCTCCCGCAAACTGTTGCAGATTTCAATGCTGGGCCATCAGAAAGTGTCAGTGTGCGAACCATTGAAAGAAACATCACCGATATGGGCTTTCGGAGTCGAAGGCCCACTCGTGTACCCTTGATGGCTGCACGACAACAAACTTTACGCCTCGCCTGAGCCCGTCAACACCGACATTGGACTGTCGATGAATGGATACATATTGCCTGATCGGACGAGTCTCATTTCACATTATATCGATTGGATGGACGTGTACAGGTGTGGAGACAACTTCATGAAATTGTCTGTATTTGGGACTGCGGACAATTGCACATGCTGTTCGTTAAGGAAGTGCCAAAAATAAAGACTATTTTTCTCGCCGTCAGTAAACAAGAAGTGAACTGCGTGTCCGCAAATCCACTTCAAGGGGTTCGTCTTCGATTATGGGAAGTCTTTCGAGTCCGGAAAGAGGAGGAGGTGTGGAGGTAGCTGATGAGTCGCACGGGTAATAAAGGCCGGCATCCGTCGCGCCAAGAACCATACACCTTCCACCAGTCCACCAATCAGGCGCTGCTCGTCTGTGTCCAGCACGTCACAGGCGACGCACGTTGGGGTGTCTACGAGGCGCATCATTTGAAAGCGTGATCAGCTTACTTGATTGCCATTGACTCAGGTACCAATCAGACTGGCTGTCAGATATAAGGAGCGCACAGTGATCACCAGACGGCACTCCGTTCAACATGGGGATGCTTCCTGTCAACCAGATTCAGTGTCCTGCTCTACTGACGAAAGCCAAAGGTTACTTTCACGGACATCACGCGTGTTGGCGTTACGGACAGACCTCTTTCTGAGCAAGAAAACCTGAAGCAAAAGGAGGGCGGATAGAGGATGAGAGAGAGCATGGAACAAGGAGGTTCAAGCACCAGGCTGGTGAGGCTCGTTGCACAAAGGCTGCATAGCACCATCTGAGAGCAGACGGAAAGGGCTATCGCTGTGTCTGGGACACATGACCTGGTTCTGCAATGCGGGAGGCCGAGAGTCTCATACTGAATCTTGAGCAGCAAACCATGGCAAACGCGCGAAACAAAGTCGCTAGCATGCGATGGGACATGGATGGCGGAATGAGGAGTGTCTGTGCACTTGGGGGATACATGACCCAAATTTGCATTAACATATTGCGTTCGTTGCAGAAGATCGAGGGCTCGTAAACGATTATCTACGAGACCAGCTCGTATTTGGAAAAGTAGGTGCCGGCAGTTGAGGGCAATCGTTCGCCACAGATTATCCGTGAAATCGACTCCTAAGCATCGGATAGTAGCAGCTATATCCAATGGAAAAAAATGGTTCAAATGGCTCTGAGCACTATGGGACTCAACTGCTGTGGTCATCAGTCCCCTAGAACTTAGAACTACTTAAACCTAACTAACCTAAGGACATCACACACATCCATGCCCGAGGCAGGATTCGAACCTGCGACCGTAGCAGTCGCACGGTTCCGGACTGCGCGCCTAGAACCGCGAGACCACCGCGGCCGGCTATCCAATGGAGCAGTGCTGTCTAACCTACAGCCACACCTCTCGATTTGTGGACGTTCAGGCAGCTACCAGAAGCTTCGCTGTTGGTGGTAACCAATGACAAGGTCACCCTGACCTCAGCACCCTGACCTACAAAGAACGAGTACGAGATCGTCCGCAGCAAAAGACATGGTCGCCGAGAGATATTCCTGACAGGCGTTGACGGAGGCCACAGAGCAACAATTCCTTGGTGAAAGCATATAACAGTGCAGATGGAGGACGATCTTCACGCACCGAACAACGGATCAATGGGAAATGTGAGACGGCCATGCGGAGTACACGGGACACATTATGACGTCGATGGTTGTGTCAGGGTATCCCATATTGTGGAGCACTCCTTCCATGTAATTGTGATCGACCCGATTGAAAGCTTGGCTGAAGTCAAGGGTGGCCAAAAGCCGAGGCATACGTCGAGCTTGAGCGAGATCAATTATGTCTAGATACCGACAGACGACAGTCCTGACGTTATTGGTATAGCCCAAAGAATTTGATCAGGGAAACCCCTTACCGGGCCGTCCATTTAAGCCACGCAGACAACAGTCGAGTGGAGATACCCGCGTCACTGTTGACCAACGTTAATGGCCGATAACTGCACATCCGTGATGTACCCTGAGGCTTTTGGATGGGAATGAGGAGACCTTCGAGGAAACCAACGTGGATTTGCACGATAGGTGACACAAGCTCTCGACAAATTCCCGTTCATGTTGGCGCCAGTAGAGGACTAAATGTCCGATAAAATTCTAGTGATAGACCATCGGAGCTGTGCAACTTGTTCATAGAACCCTTCTTGATAACATCATGGACTTCGTCCTCTGTGACGTTGGCAAGCAGATCCATCGTTGCATACCCAGGAACTGAGCCAAAGTCTGAATTGGGAGACTGCGCAATGTTGGTGGGGTGCTGACGTTGTGCAGAGTACAAGTCCTCCAATGGTTGCACCATTCCATTATCATGTGGTACATAGACAGATGCTCGCGTGCTAACCTGTCGTATGTGTGTGCCCTGACCATAGCTCCTTTAAGGTGATGCCGAGAGAGGGCAGTGAGCTGAGTCTCGGCGTGATTCACCATCCCCTGACACTCTGGCGAATGTGACACCATCTTATACTCCCCTAAGAAAGGTGAAGTACAAATTCTCGGTTCGTCTCCACCATGCCGTGATCTCCCTTTCATAACCAATGAAGGCCCTGCAGAATGCATGTTTTGCGCAGAGGATCCACCGTGGCGGGGCAGACTGATACTCATCGCAGTGTCTATGACAGGCTGCCCACGTGGTCTCGATGATCAGCCTGCAGTCGGTTGAAGTAAGATGGGTTGTGATCGGTTTCCACGGTTCCTGGCCAGACCACACCTGCTGGCGGCAAAAATTGACGGCACAGATACAGGCATCTTGGTCAGTGGACGCAAAAGGCCAGAATTTAGGAGCAGGCATTCCACTGGCAATGTTATGTGAGGTATAAACACGATCGAGGCTACTGCAAAGACGGCTAGTGAAATGGGTAAATACCGGACGATCGCCATGTACATGCTCCCAAGAGGCGCTGGATAATTGCAGCTAGCGCCGCGCATGAAGAATGATGCGGCAGTTGGTCTTTGTGCAGGTGAGTGGAGCTGAAGTCGCCTCTTCCAACACAGGAAGAGAGGCGTGGCCGTTTCGGGGAAGAAAGTGGAAAGTTCGTGGCGGTGACCTCAACCCGATGGCGCATAGACGTCGGTGATCATGACACCACCTAGAATGAGAGCCATACATCAGCCATCTTGGAGGTAGTCAACTGCGTCAGTGACCATCTGTCACGTAAGAGAATTGCCATCCCACTACCAGCTGGAAAATCATGAGAGAGTACCGTAAAGACACGAGGAGCGCAAAAAGCTGCAACATGGACCACCTGAGAGAGGGCAACTTCAACGTCTTCAGCATGTAGCATATCGTGAAGTAATGCCAGATTATAGCACTCTTGAAGGGAATTGACCTCACTGTGGCTAAGCGATAAGTTTGGAAAGCTACCATCTCCAGGTGGCTGGTGGAAGGGAATTGACCTCACTGTGGCTAAGCGATAAGTTTGGAAAGCTACCATCTCCAAGTGGCTGGGAGATGTAAATATGGAGGCAGCGCAGAGAGCTCCCCTCTAAGCCCCCATTGACGGGCACATCACGGTGACAGGAAGAAGTCGACCTCAACAAGAAGGTTCCATCGACATATACACGTCCATAATGTCCATTCTCAGCATCATCATCTCCTGAGGAAGACGTCCCACCAGGCCCCAGTCCAGTGGTGGAGCACTTTCATAGGTGCCCCTATAGGTAGCGTCAGACGCTGAAAGGGCGGCAACCACGTCAGATGAAGGTGGGAAAGGTTGGTGTCCATAGGGGGATGCTGCCTGGAGGAAGTAGTAGGGAGAGATGTCGCGTCATCAGGTGCCAGGGAGTCGGGATATAGCGCATCATCAGTAGGAAGGTCGTCATCCTATGCACACATCCAATGGGGGCAGTCATCAGAAGGGATACGACACTATCTCTTCCGTTTTCTCGGCGACCTTTGCTTCCTAACGTGTTCCGTGTCGGATGGCGGACCGCTGTCGACCGACACGTGGTCAAACGACAGAAAAGTGGAGGTCGGTACAGATCCATGATCAACAACCGTGGGATCGGGACCGACGTCTTGGCGCTGCTGTCAGCCATCGTCCGTTGTTACTTCCGCAGGCGGCAGTGTAGGAGGGACAAGCAAAACGTCCATCACGTTGTCGATAGAAGTCGACACCGGCGCCGATTGATTCATAGTATGCGCAGCAGGTAGACCCCCGCGAACGGGAGTACAGAGGTAACACAGTGGGTGCTGCAGGGAGGGCAACATCTCTGATAGTCGTCTGAACCAGTCTGCGTCGGAGACATTCGAAATGGACAAGGCCTTCATGGCCCAACCTGAACAAGGTAGCGATTGGTCAACGGACATGACGACAGCCCAGCAATAACCAAGTAAGAAGGCACGTATTTCCTTAGTTCAGTTTTTATCTGACGGACACCATTGAGGACACAGCAGGTTTGGAACGTCTTCCACGTTTCAACAATTTCACTGACGACCTTTCCGTATGATTTAACGGCAGCTACCACAACGTCTGACGGCACCCAAAACGGGCGTTCGATAACACTCGGAGGTGAAAACCAGTATGATCAACCACAACAGCCCATATGTGGCCTTCAGAGTATCGGAGCTTGAGCTCGAGAGCAAGTCGCCGCAAAGCGTCGACGCACCGCTCTTCATTCGCCATCTTGATATACAGTGCCGCTAATGATCGAAAAATTAATCCCAGGAACCTCTTACAGTGAGAGACGCAATTCGTCCTGTATAAACCGTTCGACTTCATATGCTTTTTTTCTTTCATGATCCAAAGGAAAAGATAATTTTATCGTAGCCTGGATGATCGATGAATACGGATACGCAGACAAGCCGCTACGCGGGAATAGACAGACGCGGGGTCACTCGTAAGCAACACAACATTCGAGACGCCTCACCGCTACCGAAGGCGGACAGAAACCACTGGGCTATCCGTGCCCTCATCCCAGACCGATCCAAACTTCCTTATGTCGCCTCCCTGAACTGTAGCCTGCTACATTCATCACCAAATGCTCGCAGCTATGTGCTATATTCTCAGACCAGTGATAATGGGACTCGAGGAAGCGAGACTAACGATGTTATCTTCTACTGCCCGCCTCGGCATGTACACTACTGGCCATTAAAATTGCTACACCAAGAAGAAATGCAGATGATAAACAGGTATTCATTGTACAAATATATTATACTAGAACTGACATTTGATTACATTTCCAGGCAATTTGGGTGCATAGATCCTGAGAAATCAGTACCCAGAACAACCACCTCTGGCCGTAATAACGACCTTGATACGCATGAGCATTGAGTCAAACAGAGCTTGGATGGCGTGTACAGGTACAGCTGCCCATGCAGCTTCAACACGATACTACAGTTCATCAAGAGTAGCGACTGGCGTATTGTGACGCGTCAGTTGCTCGGCCACCATTGACCAGGCGTTTTCAGTTGGTGAGTGATCTGAAGAATGTGCTGGCCAGGGCAGCAGTCGAACATTTTCTGTATCATAAAGGCCCGGTCAGGACCTGCAACATACGGTCGTGGAATATCTTGTTGAAATGTGCGGTTTCGCAGGGATTGAGCGAAGGGTAGAGCCACGGGTCGTAGCACATCTGAAATTTAACGTCCGCTGTTCAAAGTACCGTCAATGCGAACAAGAGGTGACCGAGACGTGTAACCAATGGCACCCCATACCATCACGCCAGGTGATATGCCAGTATGGCGATGACTATTACGCGCTTCCAATGTGCGGTCACCGCGATGTCGCCAAACAGCGATGCGACCATCATGATGCTGTGAACAGAACCTGGGTTCATCCGAAAAAATGACGTTTTGCCATTCGTGCACCCAGGTTCGTCGTTGAGTACACCATCGCAGGCGCTCCTGTCTGTGATGCAGCGTCAAGGGTAACCGCAGCCATGGTCTCCAAGCTGATTGTCCACGCTACTGCAAACGTCGTCGAACTGTTCGTGGAGATGATTGTTGTCTTGAAAACGTCCCCATCTGCTAACTCAGCGAGCGAGACGTGGCTGCACGATCCGTTACAGCCATGCGGATAAGATGCTTGTCATCACGATTGCTAGTGATACGAGGCAGTTGGGATCCAGCACGGTGTTCCGTATTACCCTCCTGAAGCCACCGATTCCATATGCTTCTAAAGGTAATTGGGTATCGACCAACGCGAGCAGCAATGTCGCGATACGATAAACCGCTATTGCGATAGGCTACAATCCGACCTTTATCAAGGTCGGAAACGTGATGGTACTCATTTCTCCTTCTTACACGAGGCATCACAACAACGTTTCACCAGGCAACGCCGGTCAACTGTTGTTTGTGTATGAGAAATCGGTTGGAAACTTTCCTCATGTCAGCACGTTGTAGGTGTCGCCACCGGCGCCAACCTTGTGTGAATGCTCTGAAAAGCTAATCATTTGCATAACACAGCATCTTCTTCCTGTCCGTTAAAGTTCGCGTCTGTAGCACGTCATCTTCGTGGTGCAGCAATTTTAATGGCCTGTAGTGTAGTATTGACATTTAATATTTAATTTATACTACATGACATTATAGATCTGGTATCCTCAGAGTCTCGTTAACACTGGTGTGGGAACAGTATATGTACCTGCAAGATTGTAGTGATGAAAATAGGAGACTACAAAATAGGGTGATACAAATTGGGAGATATCGAAATTTGCGTCGATCCGGGAGGCGTGCACGGTTAGCCTAGTCGTTACCAGCCATCGTAGTTCATCGAGTAGACTGCTGGGACATCAAACCCACATCCAACATGGAGGTAAGATTGGAATCATCGTCAGTTCCTAGATCTGGCACGGAAGCTCAGCGTGTTCAGAGGGCTGGCTGCTCTCTGTAACAGTAAAATGCAACGAGCGATAACGAAGAAAATGAAAAACTGAAAAAAAGTGGTTAAGGTGACCGCTCACGATAAGCAGGAAATCTGTGTTGGAGTCTCTGTCCAACACATGTTTTCGTATCTTATCAATAGTTAGTACATCAATATCTAACACAGCCGAAGCCAAGTTATTCTGATGCAGCAAATTTATTTCGAAGTGCTTATTATACGATCGAGGACTTCCGAAACATATAAGAAAAATATGAACTGTTTTTCCATCTCATGGTTTTACATTTTCCTCCTGTGATGGTGCTCTGAGAGACCGTAACCTATATAGAATAAAGGTTTATTTGTAGAGCTGACGAATAAAAGCCAATTTCTTCACAAATGGTACATATAAGTTTGATATAACAACCAAATGTTTAAGTTTCTAAAAAATGGCTCTGACCACTATGGGACTTAACTTCTGAGGTCATCAGTCCCCTAAAACTTAGAACTACTTAAACCTAACTAACGTAAGGACATCACACACATCCATGCCCGAGGCAGGATTCGAACCTGCGACTGTAGCGGTCGATCGGTTCCAGACTGTAGCGCCTAGAACCGCTCGGCCACCCCGGCCAGCGTTTAAGTTTCTATTTTATCCTTGTACACTAGAAGTGATCCATGAATCTTGCAAAAGCGATACATGTAATGGGACTTAGAAACCAATGTAGGACTCCGCGGAGACCACAATCAAAGAATGGACAGCAAGCAAGTTGCTGCTAATGAACACGGAAACAGACATGACACAAAAAGTTGAGAGAAGAGGATGTAGATGAAGATGAAATGGGAGATATGATACTGCGTGAAGAGTTTGACAGAGCACTGAAAGACCTAAGTCCAAACAAGGCCCCTGGAGTAGACAACATTCCATTAGAACTACTGATAACCTTAGGAGTGCCAGTCCTGACAAAACTCTATAATATAGTGAGCAAGATGTATGAGACAGCCGCAATACCCTCAGACTTCAAGAAGAATATAATAATTCCACGCCGGCCGGAGTGGCCGTGCGGTTCTAGGCGCTACAGTCTGGATCCGAGCGACTGCTACGGTCGCAGGTTCGAATCCTGCCTCGGGCATGGATGTGTGTGATGTTCTTAGGTTAGTTAGGTGTAATTAGTTCTAAGTTCTAGGCGACTGATGACCTCAAAAGTTAAGTCGCATAGTGCTCAGAGCCATTTGAACCAATAATTCCAATCCCAAAGAAAGCAGGTGTTGACAGATGTGAAAATTATGGAACTATCAGCTTCATAAGTCACGGCTGCAAAATACTAACGCGAATTCTTTACAGACGAATGGAAAAGCTGGTAGTAGCCGACCTAGGGGAAGGTCAGTTTGGATTCCGTAGAAATATTGGAACACGTGAGGCGATACTGACCCTACGACTTATCCTAGAAGATAGATTAAGGAAAGGCAAACCTACGTTTCTAGCATTTGTAGACTTAGAGAAAGCTCTTGACAATGTTGAATGGAATACTCTCTTTCAAATTCTGGAGGTGGCAGGGGTAAAATACAGGGAGCGAAAGGCTATTTACAATTAGTACAGAAACCAGATGGCAGTTATAAGAGTTGAGGTACATGAAAGGGAAGCAGTGCTTGAAAAGGGAGTGAGACTGTGTTGTAGCCTCTCCCCGATTTTATTCAATCTGTATATTGACCAAGCAGTAAAGGGAACAAAAGAAAAATTCGGGGTAGGGATTAAAATCCAAGGAGAAGAAATAAAAACATTGAGGTTAACAGATGACATTGTAATTCTGTGTGAGACAGCAAAGGACTTGGAAGAACAGTTGGACGGAATGGACAGTGTCTTGAAAGGAGGATATAAGATGAACATCAACAAAAGCAAAACGAGGATAATGGAATGTAGTCGAATTAAATCAGGTGATGCTGAGGGAATTAGATCGGGAAATGATACACTTAAAGTAGTAAAGGAGTTTTGCAATTTGGGGAGCAAAATAACTGATAGTCGAAGTAGAGAGGATATAAAATGTAGACTGGAAATGGCAACGAAAGCGTTTCTGAAGAAGAGAAATTTGTTAACATCGATTATAGATTTAAGTGTCAGGAAGTCGTTTCTGAAAGTATTTGTAGGGAGTGTAGCCATGTATGAAAGTGAAACGTGGACGACAAATAGTTTGGACAAGAAGAGAATGGAAGCTTTCGAAATGTGGTGCTACAGAAGAATGCTGAGGATTAGGTGGGCAGATCACATAACTAATGAGGAGGTATTGAATAGAATTGGGGAGGAGTTTGTGGCACAACTTGACTAGAAGAAGGGATCGGTTGGTAGGACATGTTCTGAGGCATCAAGGGATTACCAATTTAGTATTGGAGGGCAGCGTGGAGGGTAAAAATCGTAGAGGGAGACCAAGATACGAATGCACTAAGCAGATTCAGACGGTTGTAGACTGCATTAGGTACTGGGAGATGAAGAAGCTTGCACAGGATAGAGTAACATGGAGAGCTGCATCAAACCAGTCTCACGACTGACGACCACAACAACAACAACATCTGAAGAACATACGCAGAATCCAATTACTGCTCATTGAAATGGATCTTTTTATAATCCGACTGTAACAGTGAGAGTGTCCTCTTTCACACGGGATGTGAAATTCTAGTCTTTCTTCTTTTTAACTTTTTCGCATTATGAACTACGTATACATACACTGTCCAGTCACAGGAATGTGACTACGTGTCAGAAGCCTGAATAACCGCATTTTGCAGCGTGGCCTGCTGCGAGACGTGCAGGAAGGGAGTCAGTGAGGTTCTGGAAGGTACCCACAGGCAACCCATGCCAACTTCAGAGCCGTTACCTGCTGCGCTAGTTCTCTCAGTTGAGAATGCATGGCACGACCACATCGATCGAGGTAGTCCCAGAGATTCTCGACTACGTTTAAATCCCGGGATTTGGGTGGCCATGGAGCTACGGTAAACCCATTCCGCTATTGTCCGCCCCAATAGCTGAATGGTCAGCGTGACGGACTGCCATCCTAAGGGGCCCGGGGTGGATTCCCGGCTGGATCGGGGATTTTCTCCGCTCAGGGACTGAGTGCTGTGTTCTCTTCATCATCATTTCATCCACATCGGGCGTGCAGGTTGCCAAATGTGACGTCGAATGTAACAAGACCTGCACCAAAGGGGCCAGACCTGCCCCGTAAGGGGCCTCCCGGCCAATGACGCCAAACGCTCATTTCTATTTCTATTCCGCTATTCTTCGAACCTCGCACGTACACTGCGAGCTGCGTGACACGCTGCGTTGTCCCACTGGTAACTGCCATCGTTGTGACGAGGAACAGGTGGTATTAAGGCTGGACAGCCGGCCGCGGTGGTCTCGCGGTTCTAGGCGCGCAGTCCGGAACCGCGCGACTGCTACGGTCGCAGGTTCGAATCCTGCCTCGGGCATGGATGTGTGTGATGTCCTTAGGTTAGTTAGGTTTAAGTAGTTCTAAGTTCTAGGGGACTGATGACCACAGCTGTTAAGTCCCATAGTGCTCAGAGCCATTTGAGCTATTTATTAAGGGTGGACATGGTCACCAAGGATGAATACATACTTGCGTTGATCCATTGCGCCTTCCTGAATGACCAGATCACACAGGGCATGGCGCGAAAACATTTACCAGACAATAATGCTCCTTCATGTTTACAGGATGTTTGCTTACAGACGTTTCGAGCCGTACAAGCCAGCTCCCTTCTGAAACCTCATGGCAGATTAAAACTGTGTGCCCAGACCGAGACTCGAAGTCAGGACCTTTGCCTTTCGCGGGCAAGTGCTCTACCATCTGAGCTACCGGATCACGACTCACGACCCGTCCTCACACTTTCAATTCTGCCAGTACCTCGTCTCCTACTTTCCAACACAGAAGCTCTTCTGCGAACCTTGCAGAACTAGCACTCCTGGAAGAAAGGATATTGCGAAGACATGGCTTAGCCACAGCCTGGGGGATGTTTCCAGAATGAGGTTCGCAGAAGAGCTTCTGCTAAGTTTGGAAAGTAGGGGACGAGATACTGGCAGAATTGAACCTGTGAGGATGGGTCGTGAGTCGTGCTTGGGTAGTTCAGATGGTAGAGCAGTTGCCCGCGAAAGGCAAAGGACCTCATTTGAAAATCTCATTCCGGCCAACTCCCTTCTGTCCGATGGAGCAGAAAATGTGGTTCATCTGAAAAGGCCACCTGTCGCAGCTCAGTTGACGTTCAATTGCAGTCAGGCAAGCGTGTATGAACCAGATGCCTGTGTGGAGGTCCATACGTAGCAATGGTCGCTGAACTTCCGTTTCGGGGACGTCGTTGGTGGCCCCTTGGTTCATTCGGGTGGTCAGTTGCTCAACAGTTAGTTGCACGTCCATTCGTCCGTACACATCTCTGCAGCCGTCGTTCACCCCGTCATCTACGGCCCATGGTGAACCACAATTACCTCGGCGGCTGTGTTGCATAGCGCCATTTCGCCATACTTGATATACTTGCACACGGTGGGACGCGAACAGTTTACAAACTTAGCCGTTTCGAAAAAGTTTACACCTCTGTCCCGAAAGTCAATGATCATGCCCTTTTGGGCGTCAGATAAATCGCTCCATTTCCGCATTACGACAACGACGGCACTGTTTCCGCGTCCCCCAGACACGCTTTATATGCCCTCCATTGCTAGTGCGACCCACTATCTGTAAGTGGTTCCTGGCCCTTGACATAGAACGTAGGTAGCGGTCACATTAATGTGATTGGAGCGTGTGTGATGTGTTATATTACACAGCTCTGATTGTACCACATTTATGAAATTCTTGGGGGTCTCATTTGCCCACATGTTTCGAAATGATAAGAAATAATATTGTCTCACCGCTGAGTTTATGTGACTTGGCAGCGCGGTGCTGTCAGCGCGAGAAAACGGGAGCAATACTGGGAGTCAGGGGGAAGCATTTATAGACAAGGGCAGAGGTAGCTATGGCCTGGCCGTAAGAAATATTCACCAGTGATGGTGGTCAAGAGCTGCAGTATATCGGCCACACCTAGGCAGCTACCTGCAACAGCCTGCTCCATCAGCAGAGTGTTGGGTCCAAAACACAATATTGCTGTGACTGTAACCCCACGTTGCTGTATTATATGGCCACTAAAACTGCACCACCACTGAGCCAAATAGGTCGAGTACTCCCTCATCACCCTATAAATTTTGGCTCTCATTGATAAGTCTGCGATGAAATTCTCAAGTGTTGTTTGCTTGCGCTTGGTATGAGGGGTGTGTGTGAATGAAAATGGTTCTGACATTTCGTGATTTTCTTTTGCTTTTTTTCGCTATTCTCTTTTAATAATTAATTTCCAGTTTTGCTACTCTGCCGTTAATCTGACAGATGTTCCAAATGCAATACATATTTCTGTATGAAGATTTGACAATTTTGTTAACTGCGGTACATCGATGTGTGGCACTAACACTGCGCAAAAGTTCAAATATAAATTTTGTTACGGGTGCAGGAGAGCTGATAACAGGGGTATCCAGTTCCGCACTGTAATTAAATTAGCAGCACGGCGCTGTTTCCATTAAATAATTAATACGTCTGTATCTCTCACGCTGCTCATATTGACAACAGATTACAACAGGGATTGCTGTCGTGTTTTAACTCCAGGAAGGGTCTGTGATGCTTCCCAGTAAACAATCAGAACCTACGTAACATACAACGGTCTGCTTGCTCCCTCTTGCTCTTTCTGTTTACAATACAGGAATGAAACATCGTAGTATTTCATGTTTATTTTTACAAGGCACTAAAGGACTTATTAATTAATAATAATTTTTGTCTTAGCTTTTGAAACGAAAAGATTTTAAAATTTCTGCAATTTTCAAAATCCTACACTGCATAGGAGTACTAAACCTTTTTGTCACTGGATGGACTTTTAAGGTTTCAGAAGTAGCGTATTACGTTTCCAATTTTTCGTATTGTTCTGTTTCTTACTCCTACAGCTACATATATTTTGACGAGCCAAAGCATTATGACCACCTGTTTAACAGCTTTTTGGGCAATCGTAACGCAATATATTTGTGGAGCTATGTGACACCAGTTTTCTAGGCACAAGTCGTGTAATCCCCTTAAATAACGCGGTGATGGCGATGGATAGCGATCCTGATGGGAACCATCGGATTCACATCAGGCGAATATGGTGGCCAAGACATTAGCGTGATATTACTGTCATGCCTATCGAACCACTGTAACACGATTCTGGCTTCGAGAGACGTACGGTTATACTGCTGAAGGATGAGTCAGTCCTCGGGGAAGACATCAAGCATGAAAGGATGCAGCTGGTCCGCAACTGACGTGGTGTCTTCGACTACTACCACTGGTCCCACACAAGCGCAAGAGAATGTCTAACATACCATAATACTGCTCCCACCAGCCTGCGTCAGTGTCGCAGTGCACGTTAGAGCAGCCGTTCGCCTCGATGACGGCGATTGTGGAGACGACCATCGACCTGCTGTAGTAAAAACGTCATTCATCCGACTAGCCGACACGTTTCCAGTGATACACTGTCCAATCTCGATGATCCCGAGCCCACTTCAATCGTAATTGACGATCTGGCAAGGGTTGTCTGCTCCGGAGCCCCTTGTTCAACGACGTGTGTTGAATGGTGTGATCCGAAACACATGTGTATCCGCCGGAATTGTGCTCTTCCACCAGAGGTACCACAGATCGCCATCTATTCTACTTTACGGAGCAGACAAGCCTCCAAAAGTAATGTTCTGTGAAGAGTCGTGGAAATACAACTATTTAGCGCCTGCTGGTGGTTTCAGTGCCCTTCTACCACGTTCCGTAGATGGTCACGACAGTACCACGTGAACACTCGACCAGCTTCGCTGTTTTTGAGACACTCGTTCACAGGTCTGCGTAATGACAACCTACCTTTGGCAAAGTCGCCTATGTCGGTGGATTTCTCCATTTGCAGCCCGTGTCTTTGCTAGAGTAATCCCTGGTCTGTCTCTGCTCGACCTACATACTTTTCTCACTACGTCATGTGCCCCCAAAGCCAGTCCGAGGCAACCAGCATTGCAGTGAGCAGTGCTCATAATGCTTTGGTTGAACGGTGTATATCCTCTGTAAACCACTTTGAACAGCGTAGCAAAAGGGGTCAGGGGACGTTCAATACGTAATGTAACACATTTTGTTTCTCGGCCAATTTCGGTTGAAAAATACGGAATTTGTTGTGGGACATCATCAAGTATGCTCGTGGGACATCATCAAGTATGCTCACTTCACACCCTATAGCTCCATGAAGTTCCGATAGCCGGCCGAAGTGGCCGTGCGGTTAAAGGCGCTGCAGTCTGGAACCGCAAGACCGCTACGGTCGCAGGTTCGAATCCTGCCTCGGGCATGGATGTTTGTGATGTCCTTAGGTTAGTTAGGTTTAACTAGTTCTAAGTTCTAGGGGACTAATGACCTCAGCAGTTGAGTCCCATAGTGCTCAGAGCCATTTGAACCATTTTTGAAGTTCCGATAGGTGGCGCCGATATAAGTGGCCTTCAAAATGGCGTCTGTAACGAAGGTGCGTTCCAAGCAGAGAGTTGTCATTGAGTTTCTTTTGGCGGAAAACGAGAGCATCGTAGATATTCAAAGGTGTTTCAAAAATGGCTCTGAGCACTATGGGACTCAACTTCTGAGGTCATTAGTTCCCTAGAACGTAGAACTAGTTAAACTTAACTAACCGAAGGACATCACAAACATCCATGCCCGAGGCAGGATTCGAACCTGCGACCGTAGCGGTCTTGCGGTTCCAGACTGCAGCGCCTTCAAAGGTGTTTGCAGAATGTCTACGGAGACCTGAAAATGAACAGAAGCACTAGGAGTCGTTGGACGAGGCGCCTATGATCATCGCAACAAGGACCCACAATCGTGTCTGATCTTCCGCGTGCCGGTCGGCCGCACACAATTGTGACTCCTGTAATGTTGGAACGTGCGGACACTCTCATTCGAGGTGATCGGCGGATCATATGCAAACACCTCGCAGCAGAAGTGGACGTCTTTGTTGGTAGTGCTGTCATTCTCGTCCAGCAGTTGGGGTAATCAAAGGTGTGTGCTCGCTGGGTTTCTCGCCACGTAATAGAAGACCATAAAGAGCAACTAGGGACCATCTGTGAGGAACTGCTTGCGCTTTACCAATCTAATCGTGAGAATGTTTTGTCATAGGCGATGAAACATATGTTCATCACTTCGAATCAGAAACAAAACGGCAATCCATGGAGCGGCGCTACATCACCTCTCCTCCGATGAAAAAGTTCAAAGCCGAACACTTAGCCGGTAAAGTCATGGTAACAGTTTTCTGAGAGTCTGAGGGGGTTATTCTGTTTGATGTCCTCCCTCATAGTGCAACGATCAACTCTGAACTGTATTGTGCTACCCTCAGGAAATCGAAGAAACGACTTCAGCAAGTTCGTCACTACGAAAATGCAAACGAACTTCTCGTTCTCCACGTCAATGCAAGGCTTCTAGCAAGTCTGCGCACCCGAGACGAGCTCACAAACCTTCATTGAACTGCTCTTCCTCATCCACCCTACAGCCCGGATCTAGCACTTCCAGACTTTCTTCCGTTTGGCCCAATGAAGGAAGTACTCAACAGGAAGCAGTAAGAGGATAGTGGAGATGCTATCGATGCAAGACGCTGGCTCCAACGTCGCACAGTAGAGTGGTACCATGCGGGCGTACAGGCTTTCCCAGTAAGGTGGCGTAACGCTGTCGCATTGAATGGAGATTATGTTGGGAAATAAGATTTTGCAGCCAAAAGAAAGGGGAGTAACATGATGTACTGGAATACCGGATAAAACCAAGTTGAAGTTAATATCTTCTGGGTTATTAGGCCGCGTCATGTTCCTTCTAAAATGATCGACGTTTCGACCCCTCTGGTAGTATCTTCCTCAGGATCTTCTGGTGTCCACTAGCAGTCTGGGTTATTAGCCCGCGTCATGTTTCTTCTAAAATGATCGACTGCTAGTGGACACCAGAAGATCCTGAGGAAGATCCTAGCAGAGGGGTCGAAACGTCGATCATTTTAGAAGGAACATGACGCGGCCTAATAACCGAGGAGATTTTAACTTCAGTGACAACGGCCACGAAAGCCTTCAGACTTACATAAAACCAGGCTGCTTTCGGAAAAAAATATGTTGCATTACCTCCCTCGTACTTCCCATTGCAACAAGTATTAAGTTCCTTCCCGTTTCATTCATGTATGGAGATAGATAAGAATGACTGCTATAATTCATCTGTAAGCGTTATCGTTATTCTAATCTTGTCTTTGTGGTACCTATGGCGTCTCCTACCGTTTCTTCAAACTTTGTAAGCAGGCTTTCATAGAGCAGCTGGCATCTTCCTCTAAACGGCTGCCAGATCACGTTTTTCACACCCACTTTCGTGCTGGTCGACAGACCTGAGACAGTTGGTACTGCCCTTCTTTGTGCACGTTCGTTCGTGATATGATAGAAAAGCAGTGGGAAAAGGAGAAAAACAATAGCAGTACCAAACGAACACATTTAAAAAAAATTTTTGGCATGTTATGAGACTCGGAATGTTAGCTGGGCGTGTTTTTGTGTGCAACAGATGGCACTGCTGACGGTCTATGCCGAACTCGCGACGACATGTATCTTTTCATGTGGAGTATGATAGTAAGGTACACAGAAGAGTAAGACTTTGAGCTAGTGTCTGCGTTTCATATGCAATGCGTATTTTTCAGTTTGACGAATCGAAATTGCGGTACTGATCCAGACAGGAGACAGTCGTACATCGTATCACAAGAATTACGAAAAGTGTAATGTGAATCACACGTGGAAGCTATCCTGACACCTATGTGATTGACCGCTGAGGAAAAACCGACCGAAGGCGACACTGCCACGTAAAGATAGGTATATCCGCAGAGCAACGCAAAGAAGACCAGTTTAGACTGTCGACCAATTTTACGAGAGCAGCTTGGGTCCGTATATAAGCACGAACCGTATGCAGTCGGCTGTATAGTAATAGTGCTGCTTATGAAATCCTAATCGGTCTCAGGATGCTCCCTCCGTTACTGCATACTGTGACGGGCCAAGCAGAGTAAGCATTGTCATGATACAGATCATCTCACGACCTCAGTAACAGGCCCATAGTAAGTGATTGATGGTATTTGCCACTATGATTGTATGGTTATGTATTTTGTTTGTTTCACACGTAAATCAAATCTTTCAAAAAGAAAAAAAGTGTCGTAGATGTGTTAAGAGAAGGAGAAAGCGGCTCGAAGGCAGAAACCGATGGGCGAAAAATCATCGCCTGACGTGGCAGAGCCGGTCGTCCGTAAATGAAGGGACAGCCACCTACAAAAACTACACTGTTGTTACAAGTACTGCAAACTCTATTCTTTTGTCGATGTTGGATGGTTCTACTCTGAAGCGCCAAGGAAACTGGTATAGGCATGTATATTCAAACACAGAGATATGTAAACAGGCAAAATACGGCGCTGCGGTCGGAAACGCGTATATGAGACAACAAGTGTCTGGTGCAGTTGTTAGATCGGTTACTGCTGATAAAATGGTAGGTTATCAAGATTTAAGTGAGTCTGAACTTGGTGTTATAGTCTGAACACGAGCGATGGGACACAGCATCTCCGAGGTAGCGATGAAGTGGAGATTTTCCCCTATGACCATTTCACGAGTGTACGTGAATATCAGGAAGCCCGTAAAACATCAATTCTCCGACATGGCTGCTGCTGGAAAAAGATCCTGCAAGAACGACGACTGAAGAGAATCGTTCGCCGTGACAGCAGTGCAACCCTTCCGCAGAATGCTGTAGATTTCAATGCTGGACCATCAACAAGTGTCAGCATGCGAATCATTCAACGAAACGTTATCGATATGGGCTTTCGGAGTGGATGACCCACTCTTGTACCCTCCAAGATTGCACGACACAAAGCTTTACGGCTTGCCTGGGCCCGTCAACACCGACATTGGACTGTTGATGACTGGAAACATGTTGCCTGGTCCGACGAGTTTCGTTTCAAATTGTAGCGAGTGGATGGATGTGTACGGGTATGGAGACAACCTCAAGAATCTATGGACCCTGCATGTGAGCAGGGGATGTTCAAGCTGTTGGAGGTTCTGTAATGGTGTGGCTCGTGTGCAGTTGAAGTGATATGGGACCCCTGATACGTCTAGATACGACTCTGGCAGGTGACGAGAAGGGCTTGAACATCCTGTCTTATCACCTGCATCGATTCGTGTCCATTGTGCATTCCGACGGACTTGGGCGATTCCATCAGGACAATGCGATAGCCCACATGGCGAAAATTGCTACAGAGTGGCTCCAGGAACAATCTTCTGAGTTTAAACACTTCCGCTGGCTAACAAACTTACCGGACATGAACATCATTGAGCATGTCTGGAATGTCTTGCAACGTGCTATTCACAAGAGATGTCCACCCCCTCGTACTATTTCGGCTTTATGGACAGACCTGCATTTTCGAGTGTATCAGTTCCGTCCAGCACTTCTTCAGACATTAGTCGAGTCAATGGCACGTGCTGTTACGGCACTTCTGCGTGCGCGCGGCAGCTCTACACGATATTATGCAAGTGTACCACTTTCTTTGGGTCTTCAGTGTATGTCGATGTAGTAAGAGTATCCAAGCAGTTATCATCTAGTCCCATATTGCTCATAGATGAGTCGAGATCTTAAACGAGAACTGGCAGAATCTACGAACACCTAAGGAATTAGTCAATTTCTGTGGATTATATATTATGAGATGGTACAAGTGAATTTGAGATTCTGTCTGTGAATTTAAAGAAGCATAGGCTATTGGAGAATAACTTTGTTAGGCACTTGATGTAGAAGCTTGGTCGAGTTACTGCAAAATGACAAAATGGCTAATAAAGTTCGTTGGGTTTGTTAATATAACATCCGTTAAAGTTCGTTTTGTTCATCCTTTCACACAGTTTTTTTATTACAGAGGCCAACCGGCTCTCTGACCGAATACCACTCAGCTACCGAGGCGGACACCCTTGTTTCGTAATAGTTTTGTATTGCGTTTATTAGGCGAATTAATATAAAAATTAGTAAAAAAAGAGGAATCGTAATCGGATTAATCACCTCCGTTGGCACCGCTTCATAACTATCTCTGTGGGTTCTCGAAGGTGTTCTGTAAGCTTTAGAAATATGGAAATCGGATGAGGACAATTCGGGACTTTATGAACCCAAGGTGTCGGATTGTTGCAAATGTCGTGTGTGGTCTGGCAGTACCACGCTCAAGGAAGGGATGCTCCATATGTAGACGATTTCTGCGAACTTATGCTTTTAGCTTTCTGAGGGTCTCACAGTACCTTGCAGTGTTTACGGTGGTCCATTTATGCATGAATTCCAAAAGCACCACACCTTGAACATCCCAGAACATACGCCTTAAAAATCATTTCATTGGAAAATGTGTTCATTATATATTGAAACCTTACGCCAAGTTTCAAGTGAATACAAATCAGCACATTATTAAAGGCTTGTCATAACTAAAAAATTTAAAAATATAAAGTATCTTGTGCAAAAGGCCTTGCCCATATGTATTATGGAATACTGATGTAAGGAAATTAATTGTTCAACGTAGAAATAGTCTGTCAAGAGAAATGTATTAATGGATTTTGTACCTGAAATCTCTAGTTAGTCACAGGCTTGGCACACAGGGAGCTCTATGCGGTCCACCACGAATTTCTCTACTGTGAAGATCTCTTCAGAACTTTCACCCAACGCACCTAGTTATTTGTTGGATATATTCCAATCTTCGACTTCCCCTACAATTTTTACTCTCTGTAGCATTCTATAGTACCACGGATATTATTCCCTAACGTCTTAATACAGGTTCCACCACCCTGTTCGTTCCTTCACTGTTCTCCACGTGTTTTTTTTTTTTTCCTCACCGATTCTTACTTTAATTTTCAACATCCTTCATAGCAACACATGTCAAACGACTCGATTGTCTTCTTTCCACGTGTCCCTACTCTCCATGATTCACTTCGATACATTGTTTGCTAAAAATGTACGTTCCACAAATTAAGACTGATTGTTCATACTACCAGGCTTCTTTTGTACGCTGGAACTAGCGCTGTGAAATTAGTAATTCAGAAAACGAAATTATAGAAACAAAGCAAGCTATATTTATTATCCTTAATCACATAGAATAGCACATTACACTACGTCGTTAAGGCAACACCACTGACCGTGGAGTGTACAAGAAGACGCAGAGCTCTGTTGCGCACTGTGCAAAGCACTTTGCCGCACACGCATACACATACGGAAAATATCGTTCATATATTCCCAACAGGCCAGGAACGCCCTCTTTGCCTGTGCTAGTATTCTTCTCATGTCCTCCTTGTTTCGCTTCTTATGTGTGGTCTTTTTATTCCAAGGTATCAGAATTCCTTCACGTAGTCTACTTCGTAGTCACCATCTTTGATGTAATGTTTATCGGTAATCTCATCTCAGGTTCTCCTCACTACTTTCATCTTTCCTCGACTTACCATATCGATACTCTGTATTCATTAGAATAGTCATTCCATTCATCAAGTGCTGTAATTCTTCTTCACTTTGGCTGAGGATAGTAATATCATTAGCGAATCTAGTTTAATTAACTAATTGTAAATCTTTTGCGTATGTGGTTATGTTAGTTAAGTGTAGGATGTTGGCACATGTATCTGGCTTCAACAGTAGATACTTAAGGAATATCTCTATATCTGCATCTGCCTCTATACGACTACTCTGCAACTAACAGTAAAGGGCCTGGCAAAGAGTTCATCGAATCGCTTTTACACTATTTCTTACCTTTCCACTCTCTAACACGTCGCGGGAAAAACGAACAGTTACATCTTTCCGTGCGAGCTCTGATTTGTTTTATTACGATGATAATTTCTTCCCCTGTATTTGGGCATCAGAAAAATATTTTCGTTTTCGGAGGAGGTTGGAGATTGAAATAACGGAAAGAATGGCGCCGCAACGAAAAACGCATTTGCTTTAATGATTATCACCTCAACTTGTGTATAGCATCCGTGAAATTCTCTCCCTTATTTGGAAATAATACAAAACGAGCTGCTCTTTTTTGAGCTTTTTCGATGTCCTCAATCAGTCCTATATGGTGAGGCTCCCATACAGCACAGCAATACTCTGACAGAATACGGACAATAGTAATGCAGACGGTTTCTTTAATGGCTTTGGTGCATCTTCTAAGCGTTATGCCAATAAAACGCAGTCCTATGTAATCGTTCCAATTTAAGTGTCGGACTTTCGGCTCTAGCCACCTCTGTAATAGAAGTGTACTGCATTTTCTTATTCCATTTTGAAATGATAGTATTCACATTATGTGAACTGTAATCTTTGTATGGTATTACAAAGTTTGTGATGTTTTTCTAAGTACATAAAACTTTTCCAAAGTACAACATGATCATGTACCTACTAACAAATATTCTATTGCAATGGAGAAAATCTTGTCAGTATTGTATTTAATAGTCTATGTATTGCATTATTACTCTATTACACACCGATAATCAGTAAGTGAAATCAAATTAAGAACAAGTATTACAAAAACCAGTAACCAGTTAAAAACTTTTTGAAACAGAATTAGCAGCTAACAAAAATTTCCATTCCAAGGCAGATGACGTTCTTTAGACAACAAAGAAACTTAGTTGCAAACGTCACGTGTTACATGGTAGAAGACCTTCTTCCGTTCCACGGTACAAGACGATGCTTGACTAACGAAGTATGGTGTAACCGTCCACACATTATGTAACTAGATTTAAAAATATAGAGAATTTTGCTCACCATGAAACTTGTAACTAAGGAATTAACAGTATCCCCCTAGTGACTTTAATGCACTATACAGTAATTGAATAAGTTGATATCTTAATATTTACAAACGCTCCACAAATTGCAATCTCATGTCTCACAACAACAAAAAATCGGAAAATGGCGGAAACTGCTTATTGCGGTGTCTAGTGGATATTTTTTCATGGGATTCTAAAGTCAGTTACTAGTTTGAAACTCCGACTAGGAATCATCATACGTTGCTAGATAGACTTTCCTCCAATTGCAACACTATCCCCTGAAACATAATAATATAACATTTCTTTCTGATTTTTATCTGAATATCTCGCTATCGGACTTTACTATTGATCTACCAGCTGCATATTCTTTAACATAAGTGATATTTTGTAACTTTGAGAAGGAATAAACTTAAAAGCACTTGTTATCGAAGCAATTAGAATACTGAGGTGGTATTTCATTTAACTTCACACAATTTTTTATTAAATTAACATGCATATATTATTCAACGTCTGCATCCTAGCATATACAAGACAAGGATAATTGAATAATTATGGCGGATAGCGCCTAATATTTTTCGTTACAGCCGCAGGGAAAAAAGAAGGTGAACTGCTATTTTACAATTCGTGTGCAGAACCATTTGTAATTTACTCATCTCTGCGGCACAGTACTGTGTTGTCGTTATTCTATTACTATTTGGTAAGAGACAAGTTTTTGGAGCACAAATTTTGAAATGGTTTCACTTAAAATATTTTAGTACCTTGTTAACACGTATGTATCACCGTGGAATTATATTGTGTTGTCCTGCATAAAACAGTGTGCATGTTTTTCAACGTTTGTCATCACATTTCACTTAAACACTTTATTTCAGTGTGTGTGTGTGTGTGTGTGTGTGTGTGTGTGGTCGTGTTTAAAAAGTCTGTGGATTTTGTGTGTTTACAGTTTATAGTGATTATTACAAAAATCGCTGGGTTTTTTGATCGTCTTTTGTTTGTGTTGTTGTGTCACTGTGCGGTATTATGTTCGACTATTATGTAGGTGCATATTTATCTTGCATGGTGGCGGATTCTCTGCGTAAAGGAGGAATTTGAAGAATCGTAAGTGAACCAAAATGTAAATGAAACTTAAAACAGAGAAGCAAACGAACTATAATATAGTAAGATATCTGGAAACAAATTTACTGTATGCATACAACAATCATGTGTTACAGGCCACTGTAACGATTCGCAAGTAAAAGGGAGCGAAACGCGCATGACACAAAAACGAACAGCGTTTTATTTAGTTGCGCATGCAGACCACCTCTCAAGGAAGATAATAGTAATAATAAAGGTAATACTATAGAAGTAACTAAGGAACGCCGGAAAACATAAAAATGATAATTTCTGGTATCTGAGTTGCAAAAGTAAGTGATATCACTTATACTGTGTTTGCAGTTCTGTTTTTGCACTTTTAGCTTCATATCCCTTGCTTTGAGCTCTAAGTGTGAGTCGCACACGCACCTGTCAACCCAAAAACAACGTTTGCATCGTTTTAGAGACTCTTTCTCACTCGAAATATTTGGTTTTTATGGGCATAGAGTTGAACCCTAACAAACACAGATTAAATGCTGAAGGAAAACAAATTAGTTCTACAAAACTATAAAATAGGCAATTTCAACTCCAATACGAGCTCATAGTGCTGACTAAAGATCTTTTATATGTGTTTCAGAGTTTATTGTAATCTAAAAATCCTTGGGAACGAGTTGGTATCTTTCCCACTATAATCCATTCGCGAGATACTAGCCGCAGAGGATGCATCACACAGTCCTGGATCGGGTTTGGTATTCGAAGAAACAACAGAGCCAGCATATTAACATAAGTATACTCTATAACACTTTTGCAGTAGAAGTACTTAAACCATGTACTCTGCAGGGTTAGTATGAATAAATCAGTATGTCGCATCTGTCTCTTTGACACTTCCAGAGTAGTCTGTAGTTTCCATTGGATTATTTCTTTTAGAAACGTGCGTCGCATTTCTACGTATATTCCAGAATACAAAAAATAAAATGTACCTTTCAGCTTATTTCACATACAAACGTAAAGTAACTTTTGCGAATCTGTAACAATCGACATACTCTATCTATAGGAGAATAAGTTTTAAGCTCAAGTAGATAGAATTTTTAATTAGTTTAAGGTTTACAGTTCGCAGATCGATATCCAATTTTAGACGCAAACATAACAGTAAGTAAAGCGGAGAAGCTGAAAATGAGATGTGATCTTGCGATGTAAAACCGTGAGTTTCCACGGAGACGGCATTTGCAAGCTAACGCGTGATTCACGTTTCGTTTTAGATTGTCTTCTGCTCATTCCAAGTAGCCAGTACGCGAGTACCGTGAGAGAGATATATGAGTAGCAGCTGACTGTGGTCGGTCGCGAAGCGTTTAGGACAATTTACTCGCATTTACCAGTAACGAGTCCAAACTTCCATTCAGTCTTTTGAAATTAATCCATAGCAGAAGAATGCTAGCGCCTTCAAAAAGTGGAATTCCTTCCCTGTCCTTACCAGTTTGAGTGAATATAGTGGTTCTAGTGATAAAACCCAATCTTGTAATATAAGAATTTGAGATTGGGTTGATAGGTTAGAGGATCTGAAAGAAGAAATGGGCAGCTTGACATTAAATATAGTGAAAGTTAACGAAGTGAACATGACTCTGGGTCGGGTAGGTATAAAGTTATCAGAAAAGTATCGAAGAGGAGTAGTGCAAGAGTAAGTCTAATGATGACGAAGAAAATAGGAGTGCAGGTAAACTACTTCTAAGAGCTTAGTGAAAGCATTATTATAATCGAGATGGACACAAAGCCAAGAGATGCTATACTAGAACAAAAATATTTGTCGACTAGCTTCACAACTGAAACAGAAAAAATGGTAGGGTAATGAAATTATTCAGTACGTCTTTGGAAACGAAAATTTAAATATGAGAAGGTCTTCGATTCGCTAGTAGAAAAAGGTATAGAAGGATATAGTAGAAGAATATGGACTGGGAAAAAGCGAAAGAGAAAAGTGCCTGGTAGAATTTTGCACACAGCACAATTTGATCATTACAAACACTTGGCCTTAGAATTATGAAAAACTGTCGTAAACGCGCAAGAGTCATGGAGACATCCGAAGATTTCAAACAGACTGTATAAAGCTAAGACAGAGATTTCTAAACTAAATTTTAAATTGTAAACCATTTCGAGGACCACATATGGATTCTCACCATGACATACAATGGAAAATAAATAGATTACAGTCCACTTGAACCATGTTCTAATTATTATACTGTATTGATTCCTTTTGCTAACAGGCAAGTTCATTCTTCTCTCAATCTGCCTGGGTGGGGGCTTATGTGTAGCTCGTTTCAAAAAAGGTAGCAAATCCAACTGGGCAGATTCTTCAGTAAGTCAGAAAAATTTCCTGCAGCCATAACAGTTCTCATATGCATAGTTTAGTTGATATACAGTTTGTCAGACTCACTGATATGTCTTTTAGAATAATCTAAGGTTATCCCCATTATTATTGTAGAGTTTTTAGGAATTTTATTTTGAATTTGGTACTTTGGGTCATAAAAATTATTTTAAGTGTAAAAATTATATTTCATGAACAAATAATACTCAGTACTAAAATATTTTGTGACATTTATTGCAAATCACTTTATAGGACCATTCAGCAATAAATTCTTTAGAATATAACTTACCTTCGTTCTACTTAGAGCATAATTTGTTGTGTGTTAATTCTCTATTGGACCATCTACAATGGACCTTAGTTCAAGTCTTACATAATTATTTTGTCTGGGTTGTTATGAGATACAATATTAATAATGATTCAAGAGATATGAACTAATTTTTCCTGGTATTACCAATATTTGGTTGGAAACTTCAGTAACCATAATGAACATCTGTGTTATCATTGTCTCCATCCTCATTAACTACTCATACATCATTATCCTCTACCACACGTTTGTAGGAAGGGATTTGGTTCAATTCGTAGCCCAATGCAGAAACAAGGGATACGAAGTCATTTTTCTTTGGCTGCTGTACATGACTCTATTTGGTAAAATTTTACTTGAATTGAGATACAATCATACCTTACCCCATTTCTGATCATTTTGTGTTTGCACATTGGAGTCACTGCAAATTCAGCATGCAACCATCCGGTGCCGATGTATGATGAATAGTGAGACGTTTAGCTTCAGTGATTTGGAAGGCTTTTCACTTTGGTACTGATATTTGAATGAGTTCTTAACGACTATTCACGAGAAATCAGAATTCAGTGAGCGAAGTGTTCCTAGTGTCTCATATACACTGTTCCTCTCAGAGAGTTACAGTTTCAAGTTTTCAGAGTTTGTTTCTACAATACCAAAAGACCTATATGCAGGCATGCATTAATGACCACATAAAAGAAATAGCCACTCAATCTGAAATCCACATTGCCATGAAATCACACAGAACAGAGATTAAAACAATAATTTTTGTTTTGAGATGCAAAATTGTCACAAACAACCGAATGCACTTAATGTTATTTACATCAATGTGTGGTTTTAAGATTGACTTGAAAAAAGGCCACAGACATGAACTAATTTCCTTTAGATACCCTACCACCTTCATTCTCAAGCTCCATATAAAAGTATGTCGTAGTGCTCTCCTCATGAATAATTATTCTCAACTTGTGATAGCGTTATTGGTGTAAATAATACGCCCTATTGACTTGTGTCATGGGTAAAGACCGATTCCTCATCAAATCTAAGTTCGTTGTTACACTGCCATCTGGAAATTTACTAAGGTTCTGAAAAAAAAAGATTTTTATATTAGTTTATGAGCAAGTCTTTCCATTACATACTGTTTTTTGATCTTCTCATCAGTAGCAGCCGTAAAGCGAACATTGAAAGCTAGGAAGTCATTGCAGGTGTATGGTACTGTTTTTTGTTGCTAAGCCCCAGACTGAACTTGATGACAAAAAATTGATGTAAATGTAAAAAAAGGTAATTAGAAATTGCATTTTAGTATGCAGTGATCTTAATATAATTCTAGAGATAATACGGATCTTACTTTTTACTGACAACTTGTCATACTATGTTTACTAAATAATTTATTTATTGCTCATCTTAAAATACATTGTGTTAGTAGATTTGTTGAAGTTGTGCTGCCAGCTCCTCTCTCCTCGAAATATAAGTTCCACATCTTACTTATAGTTGATTCTGAAGGCAAGTATTTTTAATGGTGTTTTTTATCTGCCAGTGCCGATCTCCACATTTAAACCTTGTTGCAGGAGCTATTATTTCAGCCTGTGGTTTCTTCATATGATCATCAAGCCTTGCACCACCTGCCTCAGTATTCATTTTCTTATTGGCTGAGTGCTCAGTCTTCCTTCTCCCAACATTAAAAATACTTAGGAAAGTAAATCTTCAAAAAGGGACTTTCCCTTTGTACCTTATAGTTTCTTTTTGCTTAACATTCTTTCCAATTTTGATTAGGCCTTCTTCTTTTAGGATAGTTCACATCAAACCCCCCCCCCCCCCCCCCATTAAAAAGTTTCTCTGACTCACAGCATTTGTATTGCTCAAATATCTGTCATTTTCACATATCATGGCATCTTCTGATACGTGTAATGCTTTGCAAAAGTTACCATTATGTTTATATGTCATTTGAGGTTTTGCACTTGCAGCAGCATTACATTTCTCATGTTTGAAAACACTCTGCTTCCATATATTTACAAGTCTTTTACGTTTACTTTCTGTAAATTCTGGCTTTTGGCATATTCATCAGACATTTTAGAATTCATTTTAGTTGTCCACCACCACCATAAACAAACACAACACAAAACACAAGAATACTGTATGAAATAGCACAACAACAAGCTGAAGGCATCCATTATTGAAACAGAAATCACGTGATTGCACACAAACCAATAGGCTCACTGCAATGTGACATCACCACACTCATCCTGATCAGTGCAAGAGGATTTGGTATTTCTTACTATGAATGTTAAAAGGGATTTGGTATGTTTTCGTACAAAATGCTAGATTTCAAGACTTATGCATAACAGATTTGTTATTTTTGCAAGGAAGTACTTACTTTATGATACAGCAAGGAATTAGGTAGGGGATGACATCTCTGACTCAGTTTTTGATTTTTTTGGCTTTGGTACCCTGTGGATACAAGCTCCACACAGAGTCTCCCTGGGCCTCTGTCACATACCTCTCTATTCTGTGCTTTTTACATTTAATATTGTGTTTATAATTTACTATTAGTGGAGGCGATACGTTGTAGTCCAAGAAAAGTATCGTTTTCCATTATAATCATACTGCAGTAAAGGCAAACATATATGGTGTTCTGGCAGAGAAATTATGTAGAATTTTCATTTCTTGTAGTATTCCAGCAAGCTCGCCATATCGGGTCTTTGTTTCCTTTGTCTGCTCTGTGTGTCGTTACCTATACTTGGGATAAATAAGAAAAGTCTGAGCCCTCATTCGGTATACCACATGTACTACAAAATCAATGTAATCTGAAGGCTGCAGTCGATGATAAGGGTCTCGGCCTGAAGTTCACTTGCGCCATCCAGTTCTGTAACAATGTGAATGTAAATGTTGATAAACAAAACATGTTGTCATAGTTAAGGGTTTATTTTGTAAATGACTGATAGAAGTCGCTCCCTACTGACAGCAGACATATTCATTACTGTTTCGAATCTACATCTGGCTGGCATTCACAAAAATTAAAAGTACTGCAGGTCTGTGTGACCTACTATAACATCAAGTCACTCTGGTGTGATGTTTCTTGTGAGCACAAGATGTGTTAAAAACCTCTTCCTCCATACCAGTTTAAGAGGAACTATGTCACAAAACGAAGTGTAAAAGGTATTTAATAATGGAGGTAAGCTGCCAGAAGGCTATCTCTAGTTTAATTTTTATTATAATTATCTTAAGAGTTTTTCTATTGCAAGTTAATTTTTCTTGAATGCATATTAATGTGGCAGCATCATACATGAGTATGCCGTCTTAATAAAATAAAAAAGTGAAGTTTTGCAAAATTTATGAAGAGTGGAAATTCGTGTACAAAAGTCTCATATGAAATGAATTTTTGTGTTATTTCAGTTTTTCGAAGTACGACCTGTTTCCAACGCTATGGAGGGTTTTTTATTTCGTTTCAGGCCAGCTAAAGACCATAACAAGATAACTACTTATTCCTCAATTTTATTCATCCTTCACCAAAGCTATTTCATTTTCTCAGATTGAGATCTTCTCCTCTCATCTCATCATTTGACTTCAATTGTATTTCTGTTAGTTTAATCTTCCTGATAACCTTTGAATCTCTTGATTTCTATTCTGAATTTGTTTCTGTTGGGTTAGGTCTCCTGTCCAAATTACATTTCTTCTAAGTCTTTTTTTGTCTTGCCTTACCACTAATTTTTTTGCCAGTTTTACTGTTTTGGATGTGTTTGTGGATCTTTTTTCTTAATCTGTCTTCCTACATTTTCTCTAGATGCCCATGAAGTGTAAGTTGTCTTTTCGTAATCTAATCTTTTATTTTATGCCAGAATGAGCACATTTCCCTATTTGATCTAAAAACCCAATTGCCATCTTTATTCTCGATTAGACCCAATATTTTTCGTGAGACTCTTCTTCATACGTTTTCCAAATATCCTAATGCCATATTGTATCCAGATAATGTGTTTTCGACCTATGGGGACTGCTAGTTTTGCGCCTCAATTTAATATCTGAAGATAAACATTTTTTATTATACAGATTTCTCTCTTTTATGTATGCTCTTTTTAGTTTTTCAGTTCTGATTTTAATTGTTGCTTTTCCATTTTTATGTTTATATTTTCACCAAGATATTTAAAGTTATCTGTTTTCCTGATGTTAACATACTTGGTTTTTAAAATTCGTAGTTACTTTCATTGGTCATGTATTCTGCCTTTTCAAACGATAGTTCTAGATCTGCGTTATCAGCTATTTTTCCTTTACAAGTTCTAGTTTTTCTTTTTATTCTATAAGGTTCCATGCATTGATACGAGATTATCTGCAAAGTACTAACAGTTTACTGCTTCTTTTTATCTATCCATCTTCTTTTTATCATGTAGCTATTAACTTTTTGTTTTTATTTATTTTTCATTCTACTATAACTTTTTCTCGGAAACAGTAAAATAATAGTGGTGGCAAACTGTCCCCTTGTCTTATTCGTGATATAATTTGGAAGGGAGTAGAAGCTATACCAAGAAATTTGACTTTAGATACTGTGTTTGTAAGAGATTGTTTAATTATTTCCAGAGTTCTACTATCTACAGCAAATTCATTTAAGGTTTTTAGGGAGGGTTCTGCCTACCTAATCACAAGTCTTTTCAAAATCATCAAATATTAGCACTATATTTTCATGTGGTATGTTCATGTACATAAATATTTGTCTAAATTTCAGAATTTGCTCTGGAGAGGATCTGTTAGTCCACTTTGATACTCTCCATTTTTTTTATCTAATTGAGGATTTAATGTGTTCATGAAAGCTGTTGATAACATTTCTTATTCTAAGGGTAGTTATGAAATTCCCCAGTAATTATTGATATCTGTTTTGTCACTCTTTTCATGACATGAGTAAATTTTCTGGGCTTGTTTCAATGTTGCCGGCTTTATCTACTTTTTTTATAATTGTGACATCTCCACTAGCTTTTAGAATATCTGCTGTGAGGCCATCCTCACCTAGGCCTTTGTTATGTTGTAATTGTTTGCTGTAACTTTTAATCATATTGATGCTTCAAAGTTTTGAATTTTCATTTGAAATATTATCTTGCATTTGCAACAGTATGGTCGCTTTCTCACAATTCAATAATTTTCCATTTTCTTCCTTGAAGCATTGCGATTGTGTCATGTACCCAGACATACAGTTTTAATAGTCTCCTGTATTATATTTCTATAGTTTTAAGTTGCTCCTTAGTTTTTTGAAGTGTTTTTTTCATGATTTTCAGATAGAATGATTTGCATATAAATACTAATCTTGAGTCATTTTTATTAGTTTTCTTGTGAGCTGGATATTTCAAACCAACTTTTTGGAATGATGTCTCCTCACCCAATTGGTTATTGAAGTTCATAATTATGATTAATATATTGTTCTTGTGAACGTTCACAATTCTGCATTCCAGACTCTTCCAGAAGTTTTCTACTTTGTCTAGATTCTTCTTGTTGTCCCATTTATTGATGCATGGGAGTTGAATATTGAATAATGTATACACATGCATTTAATTGTTAAAACAGAGAGTCTTTCACTGAAGGATTCAAAATCAACAACATTTCGGATTTTACTTTCGTGTAGTGTGAAGGCAATTTCTAAAATTTCGAGGTTTGAGTTGGAACGTCAACTGCAGTTTACCTTTAAAAATTCTATAGTTTTCACTGCAAATTGCTAATTCATCAGCATGCAGCACCTTGTTTCTTGGGTGGTTACTAGCTGCTTGTTGTTACTGTTGAAAAAGTTTATCGTTTGAGTTTCCCAGCTTTGCACTGGGAGTTAATGTTTGTGATTGCAAATTTATATTTCTCCTTAAATTTAAATATCAGATTGCAAAGGTGCCACTTGGAATTATATTGGATTTTTCATCACACATCATAAGAGAGCATACTGAAAAGCAACGTGTCCAAATTTCTATATGAAAGCTCCTAATGTTTCTTAAAGAAAATAAATTTTATTTACTCAGTTCCAGTACAGCACTCATGGCTGCCACAGCGAGGTCGCGAGTGGGGCCAAGGCAGTTCCAGATAAGTTTTACAGTCTGACGATAATTTATGGATTTGTAGATTTAGCTTGACGATGTCCACTATGGACAAACGGTAGTTATTGTTATTCTGAAGAAGGTTGGGTTATCCCAACCGAAACCTGGGTAAATTCTAGGTTAACGGTGCAACTGAGGCCGTTGATTATTAAAATTAATATTTATACAGTTGCTGACAGGGCCGCGAAATGTTGAAGATATTATACGCTGCCAACACATTGTCTTGAATGTTAAAGCCAAACAAATCAAAAGAATCAAGACCAAATATGTTCTCACACTTGCGTGCTTATAGCACTGTTAATGTCACTGTTCGTGTATGTGAGCGATACATGTTCTGAGAACGGGAATGTCTTGTCCATTATAAGCCGTCGGTTAGGTGCTAGTTTTAGACAGGCATGGGGAGCACAACAGTTCATATGTGTGACGATTTAGCAATGTGACAGAGGCACCCATGTCCAACAGAAATTTCAAACGTTTCCTACAAATATGTAAATTAACAAGAATTTACTTTGATTAGCGTATCACTGATGAAACTGCACAGTTGTTAGGTTTGCTAACGGCTGTTGCAGAGTTGGAATATACTGCATTAATGGTATGGGCCTAGCAGCTAAATTTTTGTGAGTCCGCCGAATTCTTATAGTTGTTCCGTTGCAAACATACGGATTGTACATGTCCTTTCCTACCTCAGATGTAGCACTGAGCTTGTCGGGAGGGGCAGTCTTGGCATTTCTGCATGAATAACACCTAGGGCAAGATTGTGCGCCTGTGTAGCCACCTGTTTAGCGAACTGCTTACGTGACATGGAGAGGTGTTTACTCGTCGTGGCGAGCTGCTGCCGCCGCCGAATGGGCCGATGGGTAACAAGGGACTCAACCTGACAAATAGCTGGCTGCTCAAACATGTGAAGTGACAAGGCACTGGAATCGTACTGATCTAGTATTTGCACTACTTGCTGAAATGATGGATCTGACTGTTTCAGAATCTGTTATCTGAGTTTAACTGCAGGTATATTGTACACAATCGCATCACGCAACATAATATCTGAATACAAAGCACTGTAAGCACATTTGAATTTGCATTTCCTTGTCATACCTTGCAAATCTGTTACCCACTGAGGGCAAGTTTGTTCTGACTGTTTTTTGCAGTTAAATAATTGATACCTAGCTGCTACCACATTCACTTGTTGGCCATAATAGTTCTTTAGTGATGCTACCACCGTCGTCATAAGCAAGTTCACTCGGAGAGGCGTTAGGGAACAGTTTTTGTAGGAGCCTAAACACTGCACTTCCTACTGTCGATAGTAGATGGGGAAGTTTCACAGTACCTGGCACATTGTGGTCGATGACGTGGGCTTCAAATTGTGAAAACCACTCGAGCCATTCTTCGTCTTGTTCACAAAACTGTCGAAAAGGTGGTATAGCAGCTGTAGTAGGCGGTGCTTTTTCCGCTGGGCGCGTAGCGTTGGCCAATAGCTGCTGCACCGTGTTCTTTAACGTAGAGATGTGTGGCGTCTAAAGCCGTCGGCACACGGACCATGCATCAGAACGTTGAGCGTTGAGCGTGACGTCATGGCGTGGACTAGCACGTTCGGGAGTCTTTGCGAACGTGCAGAGCAACATCTAGCATGTCAGATTTTCTGAGCGTGCGACTGAGCGTTGACCAATGAGATGGCGCAACGCCATCTACGTCACATGCACGCCATCTCGCTTCAGCACACAGCTGTGAGGCGCCATATTGGCATTCATTTCAAGTCTATACGTATAAATGCCGTTTCTGAGCACCAGAAAATTGAGAATCACTGGAAAACCTGCTGTTAACTGTGTGATTTGTTCCAGTAAAAATATGAGAAACATCGTATTCGTGGCAAAAGAATCATTGTAACTTGTGTATTATGAGAGTATGCTAATTGAAGGCAGCGACACACTGAAGATACATCCAAAACCCATTGTTCTTGGTACAATTTGTTATAATTATTTCAATCAGTAATATATCTACAATTAAAGTTTCCAGCAAGTGGTAATATGCTATGACTGGTTATCAGTAGAGAGTTGCTGATTTAACTTAGTGAGCAGCGTCACTGATCCGAGTGAAGACAAAATCTAAGGCGGCGGTTTGCGTCTCGGAACTCTCAAATTTTTTTCCTAGCATTTGCGTTTTTATTAGGTTCTGATACTTTATTATTAGTTTAATACAATTATATACTACAATATTTGGTGTTATGTAAATATAAGTTCACCTTTTTTCAAGGGGTGAGTTTGTTCGATTGGCTTAATCTACAGGACAGCTTGCACTACTTGTATCAAGATATTTTGCTCCTTTCCCTTTTACGCTTCGTAATTCACGTGTTGTAGAGATACTGCCACTGGGGAGGAACAGTGACCAAGTAAGACTGACCTTGGGGTTTTACTAAAATGGGAATGATGAAATAATGTTTATCTTATGTGGAGAAGTATTGCAAATTTGTATCGCACTGTTTGTAATGGAACTTTTATAAGCCTGTGTCCTTATTGATGGGACATGGTACTTTCCTTTTCATGGACGATGGAGGAAATGTGAGTTTTAATAGAGCTAATGTGGAAAATTTACGAGCGCCCGTTTAGTAAACAGTGTGATTTACGAACTAGAAACATCCCTCAACTGACGCTGGAGTGCGTTGCGATCGCATATACCACGTTGGGGCCCACGTACCGTATGCACGAGTCGCATCATTCCTGAGCCTTCAGCAGCACGTTGAGATTGGCACGCTCAACGTTAACGTTCGACAGCACGATCCGTGTGCCGGCGGCTTTACGAACTAGAAACACCCCACAACTGCCACTGCCGTGCATTGTGATCGCGTATACCACGTTGGGGCCCACGTACCGTATGCAGAAGTCTCATCGTTTCTGAGCCTTCACCAGCACGTTGAACTTAGCACGCTCAATGTTGACGTTCGACAGCACGGTCCGTGTGCCGCCTGCTTAACGCTTGCGGCTGCGGCACCTGAGAAGGGCGCGGGACAGGTGGGTTGGGCATCTTGGAAGACACGAATGCAAGAAACAGACAAGGCAAGCAATCAACAGAAGGTCAAAAGCTACGAAAATTTCTGCAACGACAACCTGAAAACACTGGCCAGCAAAAACGATAAGAAACTGTTAAAGCAAATGAGCGCCCCTGCAAGGTAAAAACAAGAGGAAATTAAGACGCCAGTACAATATAAACGAAAATTCCGTGACCGCCAGCCACTGGGTTCGGCTGATACTTATCGCCAACTGTGGGGTCCTGGCCACTCGTCGCATGTAGGGTGCTTAAGGTATGCTGCGTTCTCGGAATGCTATACAACAATTCAAGCAAATAACATTAGTAGTTTTATTTCAATAAAGCAGGTTGACAATACTTAACTTTGAATTAACAATGATGTCGCAACCGATGGGCGACATGCAAACAAGTCAGAGTCCTTTGCTGCTTACAAGGTTTATGTAACCAATTGATATGGATCACTATTAACTGATATCGTAGCACTGTGTGCTAAGCCGTGCTAATACTGTCCTAAAACTGTCCGAATACTGAGCAGACGAGGCTGGCAGGAGCGGCGGTTATATTCTCTTCTCCTGTTGTGGTGCGCTCCTAGTCAGCGCACAATTGGTCGACGTCTTCTCGCCGCCTTCTCTTTTCTTGCGTTTTTCATCTTCGTTCCGGCGCTTGTAGTTACGCCAGAACACAGCCTTTGCGTTCCAGTAGTATGTTTATCTCATGATTGTGACTCATCAATTTCTCCCGGCGTATTTTATGACGAAATAAACCTCGGGTGAACAGTCTGGTAAGACACAATAGGACACAATATTTTGGCAATCGACCTCGTTGTCATCATCAGGTGCGCTGATGTACTGACCGGCGGTGGAAGCGCCTGAGGCAGGAGATGGAGGGGGATTGTCCTGTATACAGGATGAGTCACCTAACATTACCGCTGGATATATTTCGTAAACCACATCAAATACTGACGAATCGATTCCACAGACCGAACGTGAGAAGAGGGGCTAGTGCAATTGGTTAATACAAACCATACAAAAATGCACGGAAGTATGTTTTTTAACACAAACCTACGTTTTTTAAATGGAACCCCGTTAGTTTTGTTAGCACATCTGAACATATAAACAAATACGTAATCAGTGCCGTTTATTGCATTGTAAAATGATAATTATATCCGGAGATATTGTAACCTAAAGTTGACGCTTGAGTACCACTCCTCTGCTGTTCGATCGTGTGTATCGGAGAGCACCGAATTACGTAGGGATCCAAAGGGAACGGTGATGGACCTTAGGTACAGAAGAGACTGGAACAGCACATTACGCCCACATGCTAACACCTCTTTATTTGTCTTTTTCACTGACTCACATGTACATTACCATGAGGGGTGAGGTACACGTACACACGTGGTTTCCGTTTTCAATTACGGAGTGGAGTAGAGTGTGTCCCGACATGTCAGGCCAATAGATGTTCAATGTGGTGGCCATCATTTGCTGCACACAATTGCAATCTCTGGTGTAATGAATGTCGTACACGCCGCAGTACATCTGGTGTAATGTCGCCTCAGGCTGCCACAATACGTTGTTTCATATCCTCTGGGGTTGTAGGCACATCACGGTACACATTCTCCTTTAACGTGCCCCACAGAATGAAGTCCAGAGGAGTAAGATCAGGAGGACGGGCTGGCCAATTTATGCGTCCTCCACGTCCTATGAAACGCCCGTCGAACATCCTGTCAAGGGTCAGTCTAGTGTTAATTGCGGAATGTGCAGGTGCACCATCATGCTGATACCACATACGTCGACACGTTTCCAGTGGGACATTTTCGAGCAACGTTGGCAGATCATTCTGTAGAAACGCGATGTATGTTGCAGCTGTTTGGGCCCCTGCAATGAAGTGAGGACCAATGAGGTGGTCGCCAATGATTCCGCACCATACATTTACAGTCCACGGTCGCTGTCGCTCTACCTGTCTGAGCCAGCGAGGACTGTCCACGGACCAGTAATGCATGTTCCGTAGACTCACTGCCTCGTGGTTTGTGAAACCCGCTTCATCGGTAAACAGGTAGAACTGCAACGCATTCTCTGTTAATGCCCATTGACACAATTGCACTCGATGATTAAAGTCATCACCATGTAATTGCTGATGTAGCGACACATGAAACGGGTGAAAGCGGTGACGATGCAGTATGCGCATGACACTACCTTGACTCAGTCCACCGGCTCTCGCAATGTCCCGTGTACTCATGTGTGGGTTCATGGCAACAGCAGCTAACACACCAACTGCACCCGCTTCTCCTGTGACGGGCCTGTTACGGACCCGTTTGCGTGCTACGACCATACCTGTTGCGTACAGTTGGCGGTAGATGTTTCGCAATGTGCGGCACGTTGGATGCTCTCTGTCCGGGTACCGTTCTGCATACACCCTGCAGGCTTCAGCTGCATTTCGTCGACACTCGCCATAGATGAGTATCATATCCGCCTTTTCAGAGTTCGAATACACCATGGTCACAGTTCCTACAACACTACACTATCACAGACGTCTGGTAACACGGTGTACTACAGTTGGTCTGCGTGCGGAGACGAATGCAGAATAACAATAGCAGCAAGCGCTACATGCGGACACTGCGACAGCTAGACCAAACCACAACAGTGCACTACAGCCACACTCGTAAACACGGTCGTCATCGTAAACATGTCCCTGCAGATGCTGCTCGCCGACCGTGGCCCGTGTTTGTTACAACACGCAACTGAACATCGGAGGTTTCAAGCGTCAACTTTAGGGTACAATATCTCCGGATGTAATTATCATTTTACAATGCAATAACGGCACTGATTACTTATTTGTTTATATGTTCAGATGTGCTAACAAAACTAACGTGGTTCCATTAAAAAAAACGTAGGTTTGTGTTAAAAAACATACTTCCGTGCATTTTTGTATGGTTTGTATTAAACAATTACACTAGCCCCTCTCCTCACGTTCGGTCTGTGGAGTCGGTTCGTGAGTATTTGATGTGGTTTACGAAATATATCCAGCGGTAACGTTAGGTGACTCACCCTGTATACATGTCGCCGGCCCACCGCCGGTCTGTACATCAGCGCACCTGATGATGGCAACGTGGTCGATTGCCGAAATATTGTGTCGTATGCACACTCTTACCAGGCTGTTCACCCGAGATTTATTTCGTTATGTCATGATTCTTTGTCTCCTAACATTTGTTGAATAAACGTTACTTTCAGAACAACCATTTATGTGAATATCAGCATTACACAACAGTTCCATTTTACATGAGTGATACATTTTCCAATTCGCCAAATAGGTATATCCCTCATGAAATATATTATCCTAGTATTG
The DNA here is from genome assembly GCF_021461395.2 of Schistocerca americana. Lineage (NCBI taxonomy): Eukaryota > Metazoa > Arthropoda > Insecta > Orthoptera > Acrididae > Schistocerca > Schistocerca americana. Next base: position 223,985,019 of record NC_060119.1, read on the forward strand.
TCATTGCCGACCGGTGTGGCCGAGCGGTTCTAGGCGCTAAAGTCTGGAACCGCGCGATCGTTACGGTCGCAGGTTCGAATCCTGCCTCGGGGATGGATGTGTGTGATGTCCTTAGGTTAGTTAGGTTTGAGTAGTTCTAAGTTCTAGGGGACTGATGACCTCAGAAGTTAAGTCCCATAGTGCTCAGGGCCATTTGAACCATTTTGTCTTTAAAGTTTCCTTTTTCATGAGTGATACATTGTCGAATTCGCCAAAGGTCTTGATCCCCCATGAAATATGTTGTCCTACTACGGTCTTTAATTGGTGACGATCGTCAGTTCATGGCGGCAAAATATGGGATGATCCATTAAAACGGTTTCAGCATTCAAAATATGGGTTTCTTGTGAATACACATTCGGATGGATTGTATTGTATCAATGGAATCAGCAATATTGTACTGTTGTCATATATATATCGTCTGTATAAAAATGGAATTCGCACGATATCAGCTTTTGGCTAGATTCGAAGACTTTGTGGTTAGGTGACACCATCGACTTTGCTTCAATAATCTGTTATTTAATTGTATCACACTTGACATATTTGATAATGAAAAGTGGTCAATAAATAAATGACTAATAATCCCCACTTTCACCACTAAAACGCTTCTCTTGGCCAGTTTAAACTTAGAATAGGTCTCATGTCGCAAAAAAACCTACTTGGAACTAAACATGTTACGAATTAAAATAATAGCAACAGTCTGGTTACACGATAATTAGATATACTGGTTTCGTATATACTCAGGATAGTTTTAAAATCTTGAAACAGTATTACGCCAGAATACGTACAGTTTTCTGTGGCAGAGGGTTCTGTAAGATTCCCAGAGCTCTTGTCTGTTGATGAAACACGTTGTATTATTCTCCTTCTAAAGACTTCACCTGACTGCGAACAGAGATCACGGACGTTTTGTGTACGGCGATACAAATATCCTTTAGTTCTAACCTCGCGTAAGTAACATATTCCATTTAAGATCGTACAAAAAGATTAACTTGGGTGTTGTAAACCAATGCGAGATCAAGGATGACAACGAATATTGTTTTAGAAATACTCAATAAATACAGATTTCACTTAAGTAAAAAGTGAAAATAATTACTGAAATTCACAAAAAAAGGAAGTAGTCAGGAAACAGTTTTTTTCTAAATGCCTCATTCTCTGCACTGTTCCTCTCTGCCAGTTGTTTATCTTAACCACATAAAGACACGATGTAGGCTGTTAATCCATAGAAAATTAATTTTATAATTTTTTTGCACACAATATGAAGGCAATTGTCAGAATACAGCGTGACCTGTGCCGTGATTTGCACCTGTATCATGTCCGCTTTATGACAGTAATTTATAAGCCAATCTGTTGTATGGGCACTGGAGAAAAAAGTATTGCATTTTTTATAAATATGTACCTCTTCATACCCAACACTTTTCAAATGAACAAATAGAATTACTGATGTGATATGAAACAGACAAAAAACGATTAAGTGGATACCTTTTAAAATTAATATTTTATCTGTGTACATGTTGTTCATTTTGTGACACAAAGTGCCAATCACGAAGAAGTGTATTTAAAAATAATTCTTCCCGGTATGTAACTGGAATTTTCGATGTAGATGCAGCAACTCGCAAACACGGTATTTTTGTTAAAATCGCATTATTTTTTTCTCTTCATGTTTTCCGCAGGTACGGTAACGGAAATTGTTATTACAGAGAGTCGATTGGTGTAAATATCGCACTTTCGACCAGTATTGCTAATGACAGGATGTGCGTTTGTGTGTCTTTATTTATTCACACAGATGTAAAGGTGCCTATATGCTATTTGTTGACTAAAGTATATTGTACAGGCACGATTGATTCAGTGCACATTTGCTCTATAACAGAACAGGCAACAAAAACAATCGATACGTTTACATACTGGTGCATCTCGATAAGGATAATATGCTTGTCATAAACATCAATGACTACGTTGAAAGTTACTGTATTTGTGTTAACCCAAGCATCACTGCTGTGTGACGCGAGAAATATACCCACAAATAACTTAGAAATACACGGAACAACAAAACAGAGATCCAAGCGTAATTATCACCACTCAGAATAGGCAAAATTTATCTATTTTCCATGGAAATTCTGTCCCTAATTGAGACTGAAACTCAAATATTAGAGTGCTATACCATAGCCATAACAAAGACGATTTGTTGATTATCTTATCAGATGTTCCTTATGAATACCATATACCACTTTAGGGACATGAACTGCCAGTCTTGTAGGATAAAGAAAACACTATCAGTTTCAGAATATGTTCTTTCCTTTGCGTAAATCTTCACATGTTCATAGAAAGTTCATTAGCTGGTGGAAGTTGGATTCGTTCACGATAGGCTTATAATACTGAAGTGTCAAAATTATTGCATTCATGATTGGTCGAGCAGAAATGACATATGCACGGTTCTAACCCCAGTGTGAGTAGTACCTCACGCACAAAGGCAGCAGTACTAAACAGTGTACTTCTTTCCATACTGAATGCTACCTGTTATTGTTGCGGGCACGTCACGCGGTAAGGAAAGTATGTATACAGATCAGCCGGAAGATTATAACCACCTACCTAATTCCCAGCGTATCCAACCTCGCACGGATAACAGGGGCAACGAGTTGTGGTGCGGAGGCAGTGAGGCTTTGGTAGGTCGCTGAAGGGAGTTGGCACCACATCTTCACACACAAGTCACCTGATTTCCGTAAATTCCGGGGACCGTGGCGGTGATCTCTGACACCACATTCAATCACATCTCGGCTGTGTTCTCTCGGGTTCAGTTCTCTCGAGTTGTGGAGCCAGCACGTCAATTGGATATCGGCATAGTGTTCCATGAACCTCTCCATCACACTTCTGAGCTTGTGACATGGCGCATTGTCTTGCTGAAAAATGATACTGCCATTGCGAAACATGATCGTTGTAAAAGGGCGTACCCGGTCTACAACTAGTGTACGATATTCCTTGGCTGTCACGGTGCCTTGCACGAGCTCCACTGGACCGAAGGATGTCCTCGTGAATGTTCCCAAGAGAATAATGAAGCCGTTGTCAGATTTCTCCATCTTGCGTTACAGGTGTCAAGGAGCCGCTCCTCTGGAAGACGACGGATTCGCGGCTTCCCATCTGCCTGATGAAGAAGGTATCGGGATTAATCAGACCATGCAACGCTTTGCAACAGCGCCAACGTCCAGTGCTGATGGTCACATGCCCATTTCAGTCGTAATTGCAGGATTTAGTGGTGTTAACATTAACAGATGAGTAGGTCGTCGGCTGTGGTGGCCCATCTTTCGGAGTATTCGGTGCACTATGTTTTCAGACACATTTGTACCCTACCCAGCAATAAAGTCTGATGTTAGTTTCGCCACAGTTGTTTTAAGTGAGAGCTCATGGCGGAAGAAGCTTTTAGTGGGCGCTCATAACTAGCAGACATAGGTGGTGGGAGATGTATAGAATATACTTCAATGTATCATACATGTGAACACGAAGAGGAATAAACAAAAGAAATTAACGTGAAAGTACCTTCAAAGAATGCTATTACTTGCAACAGAAACGGCGACTGTTATTCTTATCAACTAGTACAATGAACGTTGGAAATACTATATTGGAACTCAAACAGTGATGATCGATCTGGATGAATACAGAAGCTAAGTATTACCTTTCAGTTAACGTTCTACTTCCTAATTCCACAGATAAATTTTTCGCATTAAGTGCACGAAAGCCGTTTAGTTGTTGTAATAATGCGCTATTTTTCCTTATGCAGTCAGTTAATGGAAAGTTGGGAGCAGCAATTAAAGACCCACTGAAAACCCAGAGTTGTTGGGCACAACTCACTCCAGCCAACCGTATCCGTTCTTTCAGCACATATGCCCATGTGTGCATTATTCTTCCACTGGCTCCTGCAAGTAGAAATGCACCAATGTGACAAAAGTCATGGGGTATCTCCTAATATCGTGTCGGAACTCCTTTTGCCCAGCGTAGTACTGCAAATCGACAAGGCATGGACTCAACAAGTCATTGGAAGAAATATTGAGTGATGCTGCCTCTAAAGCTGTCCATAATTGCAAAATTTTTTCCAGTGCAGAATTCTGTGAACAATTCTCGAATATGTCCCATAAATGTTCGATGGGATTCGTGTCGGGCGATCTGGGTGGCCAAATCATTCGGTCGAATTGTCCTGAATGTTCTTCAAACCAGTCGCGAACAGTTAGTGGCCCGGTAACATGTTTGGGAACATAAAATTCATGAATGACTGCACATTGTATCCAAGTGGGCGAACAGAGCCATTGCCAGTCAATGAGCGATTCTGTTAGACCAGAGGACCCAGTCCAGGAGGCGTTCTGTCCTATTTTAACAGTCTGCCCAGGCTAAGATGTCCGACATCTGTAATGAGGGGAGGACGCCCAATCCCACGACGTCTGGATGTGGTTGCACCGTTCTTTCGACACTTGTTGAAGACACTCACCACAGCACTCCTCGCACACCCGAAAAGCCGTGCACTTCCAGAAATCCCTCGTGCTGAGCTTTCTCGCGATCGCAATCTGTCCTCGGTCAAATTCAGATAGATCGAGCTTCCCCATTCTGCAGACGGACAGTACACTCGCTGATACTACATGTACAGTGCATATGTCTGATTAGCAGCCACTCGTCGCCAGGTGACGCAGCTGTCGTCTGTCTGTCTCCTCCTTCATCCCCTCTCTGCCCTTCTCCAGCCCATCTCCTTGAATCTCTTCCTGCCCCGTCTTTGTTCACCTTCCCCTACCACTCTCTATATCCATCTGCCTCCCTCAGCCATTTGATACTCTCCTCTGCCCATATCCTCCTCATCCCTCTAATTTCATCTCCTCCTTCCCCTCTCTTTGCCTATTACCTCCTCCCCCTCTCCCTGTCCATCTCTTCCCTTGTACCTCTGTCTCCTACCCCTTCTCTCCCTTTCCATCTCCTCCTCTTTCCTTACTCTGTCAATCTTCTCTTCTTCTCTCTCTCTCTCTGTCCATTTTCTCTCTTGTCTTTCTCTCGATTTCCTCCTGCCCCTCACTCTGTTCATCTCCTCCTCTTCTCTCTCTTTGCCTATCTGTTCCTCACCATGTCTCTGTCCATGTCCCCCTCTTTCCTTTACCTATCCATCTCCTCCATTCCTCTCTGTCTCTCGTCCATGTTTCCCTCTGACCCTCACTGTAGATCTCCTCCTCTCTCATATCTGTTTCCATCTCCTTCTCCCTCTCTGTCTGTTCATCGCTTCCTCCCACTTCTCTCTCCACATTATCATCCTCACTCCTGTAGGAGGCTGGTGGTTCTTACCGCCACAGTATTTCTTTCCAGTTCATAATCAGAATGTAAACTAAATTTGTTTGAAATGGTTCCAGGGATTTGGGATGAGCTTCTCAGCTGTGGCTGTGCCCACTTACGCATATGTCAAGTATATTTCATATACACTATGTGATCAAACGTATCCGGATCCCCCAAAACATACGTTTTTCATATTATGTGCATTACAGAATTGTTGTCCAAATCTTCAAAAAATAACATACAAGACCCAACATATACCATAAAAATCTAAATTACGAAAGAAATGACTTAGATTTACAGAATCGCAATCTTATTTCAAAAATGAAATGCCTCACGTTTGTGAAATAATAAATCGAACTGATCGACACGTCACATCTCGATGAAATGTAAATGAACTATTTCATACCAATAAAACATAAATGAACTATTCTATACCCTGATAACTTTACGTCGAAGTTTTTCTTATGGGGCATAACCTACAACAGCGAAACGCAGAAATTTTATAATGCTGTATGTCACCAGGTCATGCAACTTCTATTATAAACTGCAGTTATATGTAATGTAACTGAAATATATCCTGTAGTGAAGGATGACTAGAAAGACTGAAAAGACTGAAGACGGTCTATTATTATTTTGTATTTTTTATCTTTAGTCATCAGTCCTCTCCCATGCCACCAGGCTCCTCGCCTCAAAGTGCCCCTTGGACCCAACGATTATTTGTTGCTATATTATGTTTCTGTCTTCCCTACAGTACGTATTCTCTACAGCTCGTTCTAGTAATGTGGAAGTTATTCCCTGACGTATCTTCTATTCAGTTTTTATCATACATTTCTTTCCTCGCCAATTCTACTGAGGGTTTTCTAATTCCTTATCCAATCAGTAACCCTCTATAACATCAAATCTCAAACTCTTCGATTTTGTTCTTTTCCGTTTCCAAACTCTATGAAACAGCACTCTGCCTCTTTGTGCACCAGCGCATCATTCGTATTTCGGTTAAGAACATGACATTTATAATGGCACCATAGTGATGGCATAGGGATGGTTAGCTGTAGGTGCGAGTATAAGCCTGTGGTACCAAAAGTGGGCAAGTTAGCTTTTTGTGCTGATATTTTAAAATCAGTTTTTGCTTGAACGCAAAATGTAGCTGTTTTCAGTTCGCAGACTTCTCTGATGTGGCTCTCCAGACTGGCTTCTTGTTTCGATATTTTAAAATCAATTTTTACTTGAACGCTATGTGTTGATGATGTCTTCAGCTCGCAGACTATGTGATGTAGTTCTCCACACTGTGCAGGTCTCTTCATCTATCCATGACTACTACAGCGTCCATCCTCTTAAAAATGGTTCAAATGGCTCTGAGCACTATGGGACTCAACTGCTGAGGTCATTAGTCCCCTAGAACATAGAACTAGTTAAACCTAACTAACCTAAGGACATCACACACATCCATGCCCGAGGCAGGATTCGAACCTGCGACCGTAGCGGTCTCGCGGTTCCAGACTGCAGCGCCAGAACCGCGCGGCCACTTCGGCCGGCACATCCTCTTAGACCTGCATACTGTGGTCAAACATTGTTATCCCCCTACGACGTTTACCTCTCACACTTTTCTTCATTTTCGGATTGACTGTTCCTTGATACTTTAGAATTTGTTATATTATATTACCCTTTCTCTCGGTAAGGTTGTCCAATAAGGCTCTTTTCAAGTGGAACCCTAGACGTTTTCAGAAATCCACTACTGTTCACTTCCAAAACGAAGGACCCTTTATAAATTAACTGTTGGCCGCAAGTGCAACAAGGACATCAGCCAAAAGGAGACAGCAGATATGTGGAGCTTGGAGGCGGCTAAGTACTCACCATTGTTGTTGAGAGACCGATGATTCACAATCTCTACGAATCGCCACTTCCCTTCGATATCACATGGCATGCTGTGATGAATAAAGCAGGACAAGAAAGTGGTCTGATAGGTGGAACGTAATTTACGCCCATGTAGTAATAACGTTATTAGGAGAGATCTGGAATTTTGAAGTAATTTTATTGTTTTCCAGTACGTTTTGAAATGAAAATGTAATTACTATATCAATTTTATATGAATATACAAAAGATAATTACACCTTAAAATGAGCTGATATGCATGAATGTATGCAATAACACTTCCGAAATACGACAAATGTTCAAATATTAATTAACTGGAGTTAGCTATTTTTATATGTTTTATGACTGGTGTACACATCGATCTCGTCAGCACATTGAGATTTATATGCGATCACTCAGAAGTCTAGTGTATGCCTTAAATCTTATTATAACTCTTGTCCTTCACTTCCTAACAGAAATAACGGTGGCAGTCACGTAATCCATTAAAACATTAGCCTGTTCCAACCAACCGTCGCCTTGTGCCATTTCTATTGGCTTCTTTCAGTTATATTACACTTTCCTCAAAGGTTTATAAAATTGTGTCCAAACTACAACAAAAATTTACATTATTGTGTAAAATATGTTATTGTGACAAATTACCACGAAGAACTGATAAAAATATTGGCCGTATTAGTGAGAATTTTAGAAGAAATTATTATTGTGTTATTTAACGAAAAATTGCAAATTATATCCTTCTTACTGTGTTATCCCATTTAATATCAGATTCCACACATGGATTTCGCATGTGTTTCTCTCGCCGGTTATCCTTCCTGTCCACACAGCGGGTACTTATTAAGGGCATGAAATCGTGTGCAATATGCGACAGCAAATAGTGGAAATACTGTTTTGTTTCTTTCACAGTTGAATCTGGGGAATGATGCTCTCGAATGAAGCAAGCACTGGAAACGTCGAAAAACTACGCGCACACTCAGATTAATGGTACTAATATAAAGTTCTCCAGTTTCCAGTCGGCTGAGCTCGGCGAAATTGTGTGACGTTTCGGCAAGTTGAGTTTCACTTCTATTATCTCCTTAAGAAGTGTACAAACGGAGTCTGTGATGATACAGAAACGTCGCTCTATTTCGAAAAAGTTACCAGTCTGATGAGAACGTTATTTTTGTTGAACTCCCCAGAAAAGACAACGAAATCATATGAGTTAATGAAAGTTTAACTGGATACCGTGCTCGACATAAGTCTAATTCTTGTGTCTCATCAAGTACTTCTCTAAGTGTTACACTATACCATCTGGCTCAAATATTGGAAAAGATTAGACTTTAGCTCCTAATAGCTTACCAAATATTGTCTTATTTCCGTATTCGACCATAAATTCTGGCTCTGACTCTTACAATGTGTTGAGTCTTAATAAGCTGCATTACTCATGAATTGTATGTAGATTGCGTGTAGATGAATAGTTCTGGAACGCGCCCAAAGTAAAAGTTCTGCTGCAGAGAAATGCTCTCACACAATGTCCTATCCTTTGGTATTCTCTGCTTTCATCTTTTGTAAGTTTGCAGATCTTCTTTCTGATTACTGCCTTTCTCCATCTCCTCCTATACTGTACTACTTTTCCCTAGTCTTCTTATATACCACACTCATACCTTCGATAGCCTGGATTAAGTATTGTTCTCAGTCTGCCCTTCCAGTTTTCCCCCGCCAATTTAACTATACATGTATGATGTTGTATATGATCTACCAAACTCTCACATCTCCTAGTAAGAGCTTACTGTAATCTTCATTAATCATCTGCTTTTACTGCGCCATAGACTTAATTTTTACGTTCGTGTAAAATAAATGATGAATAACTCGCGGACTCAGGACGAGTGCCTGATGCTGTGTTATTGTATCTGTAGTGGGTGTGGCATTATCGACAGGTACCTCATACAGTGGACTGCGCGTGACGTCAGGAAACAGTTGAGGGTTGCGTATACGTCAATACAAGCTCTAGAAGCCACTCCAGTGTGAACACGCGTGTTGGGCTGTGACACTGACCTCAGCATGTACTCCACGGTGTCAAGTATCATCTCCTGGACGCTTTGACTACTATCCGCGAGAGAACTGCAATTGATCCCGAAGCACTTGTGCCGCTGACAGAAGTCATGCTGCTTCTACTGACTAAGCAACTCAAGAGCACAACGGAAAATCAGTGTAAGTTCATATGCTTCAGTTTCAAATAATTAAATGCACTAATTCATACGCCGATGTTCTGTTTTTAAAGTCTTCTCTTCAAAATGGTTCAAATGGCTCTGAGCACTATGGGACTTAACATCTGTGGTCATCAGTCCCCTAGAACTTAGAACTACTTAAACCTAACTAACCTAAGGACATCACACACATCCATGCCCGAGACAGGATTCGAACCTGCGACCGTAGCAGTCGCGCGGTTCCGGACTGTGCGCCTAGAACCGCTAGACCACCGCGGCCGGCAAAGTCTTCTCTTATTTAACGTAGTACATAGTTATGGGAATAATTTTGAAGCGTTTAGATGACTTAGTACTGTTTTAGAATCACTGTAATACACAATGGAAAACTGTGTCAGTGAACATGTTTATGGGCAAAAATTATACAGGGTGGTCCATTGATAGTGTCCGGGCCAAACATCTCACGAAATAAGCATCAAACGAAGAAACTACAAAGAACGAAACTCGTCTAGCTTGAAGGGGGAAACGAGATGGCGCTATGGTTGGCCCACTAGATGGCGCTGTCATAGGTCAAACAGATATCAACCGCGTTTTTTAAAACAGGAACCACCATTTTTATTACGTATTCGTGTAGTACGTAAAGAAATATGAATGTTTTAGTTGGACCACTTTTTTCGCTTTGTGGTAGATGGCGCTGTAATAGTCACAAACGTATAAGTACGTGGTATCACCTAACATTCCGCCAGTGCGGACGATATTTCCTTCGTGATACATTACCCGTGTTAAAATGGACCGTTTACCAATTGCTGAAAAGGTCGATATCGTGTTGATGTATGGCTATTGTGATCAAAATGCCAAATGGGCGTGTGCTATGTATGCTGCTCGGTATCCTGGACGACATCATCCAAGTGTCCGGCCGGTCGTCGGATAGTTACGTTATTTAAGGAAGCAGGAAGTGTTCAGCCACATGTGAAACGTCAACCACGACCTGCAACAAATGACGATGCCCAAGTAGGTGTTTTAGTTGCTGTCGCGGCTAATCCGCACATCAGTAGCAGACAAATTGCGCGAGAATCGGGAATCTTAAGAACGTCGATGTTGAGAATGCTACATCAACATCAATTGCACCCGTACCATATTTATGCACCAGGAATTGCAACGACTTTGAACGTCGTGTACAGTTGTGCCACTGGGCCAAGGGAAATTACGGGACGATAACAGATTTTTTGCACGCGTTCTATTTAGCGACGAAGCGTCATTCACCAACAGCTTTAACGTAAACTGGCATAATATGCACTATTGGGCAACGGAAAATCCACGACAAGTGGAACGTCAGCGACCTTGGCGGGTTAATGAATGGTGCGGCATTGTGGGTGGAAGGATAATTGGCCCCATTTATCGATGGCAATCAAAATGGTGCAATGTATACTGATTTCCTATGTAATGTTCTACCGATGTTACTGCAAGAAGTTTCACTGCATTAAAAAATGGCGATGTACTTCCAACATGATGGATGTCGGGCATATAGCTCACGTGCGGTTGAAGCGGTATTGAATAGCATATTTCATGACAGGTGGATTGGTCGTCGAAGCACCATACCATAGCTAGCACGTTCACCGGATGTGACGTCCCCGGATTTCTTTCTGTGGGGAAAGTTGAAGGATATTTGCTATCGTGATCCACCGACAACGCCTGACAACATGCGTCAGCGCGTTGTCAATGCATGTGCGAACATTTTCGGAAGGCGAACTACTCGGTGTCGAGAGGAATGTCGTTACACGTATTGCCAAATGCACTGAGGTTCATGGACATAATTTTGAGCATTTATTGCATTAATGTGGTATTTACAGGCAATCACGCTGTAACGGCATGCCTTCTCAGAAATGGTAAGTTCACAAAGGTACATGTATCACATTGGAACAACCGAAATAAAATGTTCAAAGGTACCTACGTTCTGTATTTTAAATTAAAAAATCTACCTGTTACCAACTGTTCGTCTAAAATTGTGAGCCATATGTTTGTGACTATTACAGCGCCATCTATCACGAAGCGAAAAATGTGGTCCATCTAAAACATTCATATTTCTTTAGGTACTTCAAGAATATGTAATAAAAAATGGTGGTTCCTATTTAAAAAAACGCAGTTGATATCCGTTTGACCTATGGCAGTGCCATACAGTGGGCCAACCATAGCGCCATCTGGTTTCCCCCTTCAAGCTAGCCAAGTTCGTTCTTTGTAGTTTTTTTGTTTGACGCTTATTTCGTGAGATACTTGGCGCGGTCACGATCAATGGACCACCCTGTATACACAAAAATACATTTTTCAGTCGGAAGTTTTAAATACACTCCTGGAAATGGAAAAAAGAACACATTGACACCGGTGTGTCAGACCCACCATACTTGCTCCGGACACTGCGAGAGGGCTGTACAAGCAATGATCACACGCACGGCACAACGGACACACCAGGAACCGCGGTGTTGGCCGTTGAATGGCGCTAGCTGCGCAGCATTTGTTCACCGCCGCCGTCAGTGTCAGCCAGTTTGCCGTGGCATACGGAGCTCCATCGCAGTCTTTAACACTGGTAGCATGCCGCGACAGCGTGGACGTGAACCGTATGTGCAGTTGACGGACTTTGAGCGAGGGCGTATAGTGGGCATGCGGGAGGCCGGGTGGACGTACCGCCGAATTGCTCAACACGTGGGGCGTGAGGTCTCCACAGTACATCGATGTTGTCGCCAGTGGTCGGCGGAAGGTGCACGTGCCCGTCGACCTGGGACCGGACCGCAGCGACGCACGGATGCACGCCAAGACCGTAGGATCCTACGCAGTGCCGTAGGGGACCGCACCGCCACTTCCCAGCAAATTAGGGACACTGTTGCTCCTGGGGTATCGGCGAGGACCATTCGAAACCGTCTCCATGAAGCTGGGCTACGGTCCCGCACACCGTTAGGCCGTCTTCCGCTCACGCCCCAACATCGTGCAGCCCGCTTCCAGTGGTGTCGCGACAGGCGTGTCTGGAGGGACGAATGGAGACGTGTCGTCTTCAGCGATGAGAGTCGCTTCTGCCTTGGTGCCAATGATGGTCGTATGCGTGTTTGGCGCCGTGCAGGTGAGCGCCACAATCAGGACTGCATACGACCGAGGCACACAGGGCCAACACCCGGCATCATGGTGTGGGGAGCGATCTCCTACACTGGCCGTACACCACTGGTGATCGTCGAGGGGACACTGAATAGTGCACGATACATCCAAACCGTCATCGAACCCATCGTTCTACCATTCCTAGACCGGCAAGGGAACTTGCTGTTACAACAGGACAATGCACGTCCGCATGTATCCCGTGCCACCCAACGTGCTCTAGAAGGTGTAAGTCAACTACCCTGGCCAGCAAGATCTCCGGATCTGTCCCCCACTGAACATGTTTGGGACTGGATGAAGCGTCGTCTCACGCGGTCTGCACGTCCAGCACGAACGCTGGTCCAACTGAGGCGCCAGGTGGAAATGGCATGGCAAGCCGTTCCACAGGACTACATCCAGCATCTCTACGATCGTCTCCATGGGAGAATAGCAGCCTGCATTGCTGCGAAAGGTGGATATACACCGTACTAGTGCCGACATTGTGCATGCTCTGTTGCCTGTGTCTATGTGTCTGTGGTTCTGTCAGTGTGATCATGTGATGTATCTGACCCCAGGAATGTGTCAATAAAGTTTCCCCTTCCTGGGACAATAAATTCACGGTGTTCGTATTTCAATTTCCAGGAGTGTATTTGGAAAAAAACAAAAACAAAAACAAAAAGACAAGGATTAATTTTGTTGCTATAAACCGCTTAACATTACTTATTATTTCTAAAGTACGAGTACGTGCGGGAAAGTAATGCCACAGAATTTTTTTATGTGAAAGTTCTTAAAGCTTTTTTTTTTTTTTTAAACAAATTTTATTATTCTTCACGCTTACATAGTTATTTATCAACATAATCAACCTGCCGACGAACACATTTCTCCCAACGAGAGACTTGTTTGTTGCTACCGTCACTGTAGGACGTTTGACTTGGTTGGCGGAGCCGCAACCTCACCTCTGCTTGCACCGCTCCATCTCTAAAGTGAAGTCGTCGAAGTGTTCTTTAAGTTTTGGAAAGAGGTGAATATTGGATGGGGCCATGTCGGGATTGTATGGAGGATGGTCGGTGATGGTGAACCCAAGGCGTCGAACTGTTGCAGATGTGGCGCTCGTGTGTGATCTGGCGTTGTCACGCCGAAGAAGATGGTGCACCATGTGTGGACGAACTCTTCGAATTTGTGCCTTCATGTTTTTGAGAGTCTCTCACGCACCGACATTCTGACGTTACATACGGCCACGTTGCACGCTATAATTAGGAACCCTCTTGTGGCAAGGGGCTGCACCTTGCAGGAAAGTCGACCGAGTAATACGAGTGACAGGTAATACCTCTACTGATATTGAGAATAGAATAAAAAATTCGGGGGCATTATTATCCGGGACACCCTCATGAAAACGCATCAATTATGTAGAAGTGATTGGACTTCATTGGAAGCAAACTACTTCAGGTTCATCTGTTTGATTTGCAGCTCCTTGTATTGGCCGTGTTTGCAGTTAAAATTATTGGATGTGAGCTCCACCAGTTATGCAAAACACCGGTTTTCTCAGTACCCAAACATGTTTCGGCACCACTGTGCCATCATCAGTTGGTTTTCGTTTTTATTTATTCTGCAATGTGAACATTTTTGTTGAATGATTATAAAATTATGTGCATCTTTAGTTCAAACAACAGATCGTTTCTTTTTGTCAATACCTTTACATTTGGTGTGCATGAATTTTCTGGATCACTTTTGTGTTACTTACTGCAGGTAACTTGTCATCTGCAACCAAACGATGTTGATGAGAAAGTTTTTTGCTGGGAGTTAACTTATCTTCTAGAATGTAATTTAGTTTTTCGCGATGTTTTCACGCCTATTTTCGTGTTTACTTCCGTTTCCGTGTGGCAAGCACTTCCAATCTCCGCATCATGCTGAGATGTTGTGATGCACACTTAACTATAACAAGTATTTTCCACAAATAACCTTGTACAACATTTTTCACTACACCAGAACACAGTGTTATGTGTCCCAGCCCAGTCAGTGTTCATTTGTTCACCAGAGAGTTCAGAGCCAAATTTGAATTTTGTTTGCATTTTATCTTTGTGTGTGCGTGTGTGTGTGTGTGTGTGTGTGTGTGTGTGTGTGTGTGTGTGTGTGTGTTTTCTGTGTGCTTCTTAGCTGTGTGTGTTGTCTTTTATATGGTATACCTTTTGTGTGTAAATTGTGCGTCTTTGCAGATTTTAGTGTATCTATTTTTCGTGTGTGTGTGTGTGTGTGTGCCTGGGTGTGCGAGCTTGTGCGTGTGTGTTGACTTTGTGTTTGTGCTGTTTTTATTTGTAAAGTTCCTTTAATGTTTTCAATAGTGTGCCCTTGCAGAGTGTAGTGTATTCCTTTAAGACCTGTTTTCCTTCTGCTACTGCCTTCTGTACATGGAAGTTTTCTTCAATGGTCAGTTTTCTGTATAGTCTGTGGTTGGGTTTTAGTATTCTTAAGTCTGTTTCTATTGTGGTTGGGTGGTGATTGTGGGCTGTAAGGTGGTCAGCAAATGTGCTATGGGAGATGTTGCTTTTTAAAGCTCTGAGATGTTCTGAATATCTTGTTTTGAAGTTTCTGAATGTTTGTCCTATGTACACTGACTGGCAAGTGTTGCATGTGAGTTCATATATTCCTGATCTGTTAAATTTATCCATGGGTGTTTCTTGTGTTCTGATCTTTTTCTGTGTTGTATTCTTCGTCCTGTATCCTATTTGGGGTCCCTGTTTCTTTAATACGTTGCCTATTCTGTGAACAATCTTGTTATTGTAGGTGAGTATGTGCCATTTCGTTTTGTGTGTGTGTTGTTGCTCTGTCTACATAGATACTCCGTAAGTTACACTAAGGTGCGTGGTGGAGGGTACGTGTACCACTACTTGTAATTTCCCCTCCTGTTCTACTCGCAAATAGAACGAGGGAAAAACGACTGTCTGGCACCTCCGTATGAGCCCTAATTTCTAGTCCCATCTTGTCCTTACGCGCGATTTATGTTGGCGGGAGCACAATTGTTCGGCAGTAAGCTTCAAATGCCGGTTCTCTAAATAATTTAGACTAAATTTCTCATTGGTGTTTCCCTATAAGAACGCCGCCTTCCCTACAGGGATTCCCATTTGAGTTCCCGAAGCATCTCCGTAACACTTGTGTGTTGTTCGAGCTACCGGTAACAAATCTAGCAGCCCTCCTCCGAATTCCTTCGGTGCCTTCCTTCAATCCGACCTGGTACGGATACCAAATACTCGAGCAGTACTCATGAATACATCTCACCACCGTCCTGTATGCGGTCTCTTTTACAGGTGAACCACCCTTTTCTAAAATTCTCCCATTAAACCAAAGTTGACCCCTTGCCTTCCCTACCACAGTTTTCACATGGTCGTTCCACCACATATCGTTTTTCAACGTTACGCACTGATATTTAAACGACTCGACTGTGTCAAGCCGGACACTATTAATACTGTATCTGAACATTACAGATTTCTTCTTCCACTCATCCACGTTAACTTACATTTTTCCCCATTTAGGGCTAACTGCCATCCGTCATACCAACTCGAAATTTTGTCTAAGTCGTCTTGTATCATTTTACAATCACTCAACTTCGACACCCTATCGTACACCATGGCATCATCAGCAAACAAATCATTCATGTGTACAGAGAACAACAGCGGTCCTATCAAACTTCCCTGGGACACTCTTGACGGTACCCTTTGTCTCTGATGAAGACTCACCGTCGAGGACAACATGCTAGTTTCTATTACTTAAGAAGTCTTCGAGCCACTCTCATATCTGTGTACTTATTCCATATGCTCGTAGCTTCGTTAACAGCTTGCAGTGGGGCACCGTGTCAAATGCTTTCCGGAAATCTAGAAATATGGAATCTGCCTGTTGCACCCTTCACCCATAGTTCTCGGAATATCAGGTTCACACGAGCGATGCTTTCTAAAATCATGCTTATTCGTGGACAGAAGCTGCTTAGCCTCAAGAAAGTTTATTATGTACGAACTGTGGATGCGTCCGAGAAATCTGCATGAAAAATAATTTAAGGATATTGGTCTGTAATTTTGCGGGTTCGTTCTCATATCTTTCTTATGTACTGGAGTCACCTGCGGTTTTTTCCAGTCGCTTGGGGCTTTGTTCTGGGCCAGTGATTCACGAAGAATGCAAGCTAGGTAAGGGGGCCAATACCGGAGAGTACCCTTTGTAAGATCGAACTGGGATTCCATCAGGCCCTAGTGATTTATTTATTTTCAAATCTTTAAGTTGTTTCTCTGCGCCAGGTGTGCTTATTCCTATGTTGTCCAGACAGGAGTCTGTCCGATAGTCATTGGAGCATGTTTGTACGTTTCTCGTGCGTGAACGACTTCTGGTTCGTGAAATTTAAAACTTCTGCTTCTGTTTCAACTGCCACGCCAGACTGGTCGACAAGGGACCGAATGGAATCCTTAGACCCGCTTAGCAATTTTACATACGACCATAATGTTCTCGGGTTCTCTGCCAGATCTTTCACTAAGGTGTGACGGTAGAAGTTGTTGCATGCTTCGCGAATGGACCTTGGAAGCCACTTTGAGAGTGCAGAAATTCGACTGTTTCGTACAGAAAACTTTTTGATTGTTTTATTGTTGTTGTTGCTGTTGTGGTCTTGAGTCCGAGGACTGGTTTGATGCTACTCTCCACGCTGCTCTATCCTCTGGGATCCTCTTCATCTCCAAATAGCTACCGCAAGCGCCATCCATCTGAACCTTCCTTACGTGATCATCTCTTGATTTATCTCTGCAGTTTTTACCTCCCACTCTTTCCTCCCAAACTAGACTGACTATTCTCTGATGTATCAGCATGTGTCATATCAGCAGATGCCTTCATTCAGTCAAGTTAGAACAAATTTTTGTTTTCTTCCCAATTCTGTACAGTACGTCCTCATTAGTTACGTGATCTAACTAACTAATCTTCAGCATTATTCCGTAGCACCACATTTCGAAAGCCTCTATTCTCTTCTTATGTAAACTGTTTATCGTCCTCGTTTCACTTTCGTAGGTTGGTACGCTCCAGACAAATACGTCTGAACTTTAATTCCTACAAAAAATTTTCGTTGGTTTCCATTACTGCTTGCTCAGTGTGCAGATTGAATGCCATCGGGAATAGGCTACAACCCTCATTCTCTTCTCAGCCACTGCTTCCTTTTCATTTCTCCGGAACCCAAACTGATGTTGCCCAACATTGACCTCTACAAGTTTTACCTTTCTTCTGTAAATAATTCGCGTCAATATTTTGCGACCATGACTTATTAATCTGACAGTTCGGTGGCAGTTCGGTAATATTCAGCACCTGCTTCCTTTGGGATATCAGTTGTTCTGAGGGAATGTCGTCTACTCCAGGGGCCATGTTCCAGCTTAGATCCCTCAGTGGTCTCTTAAATCCTTCTCGCAGTATCATTTCGTTGTTGTTGTTAGGTGAGTTATTCCTCATTATTGTACAACGTTAAAATGCAGCGAAACTGTCTCGATCGCAACAGATGTTTAGTTCCGTTGGCAACCGGTTTCGGTCCATAATTTAGACCGGGGGTCTCCAAACTCTGGCCAGCGGCCCAACACCGGCTCGCGATCAACACGCGCGGCGAACACCATCAATCCAGCCCTCGGTGACTTATTAGACATGCTTGATACCCGCCACGCAGTAATTATTTTTACTGCAGTCGAACCTTGTTTATGGAGCATCTCCCATAACGAGTGATTCACACACTGAGTAGAAGTAAATGTAAGAAACTGACTCACTTACCGAAAGATGATCATATGAAGAGCCTGTTTAGTGTTTTTTTTCCAGTTTCTAGTAACCATTTGAAAAACCACCTTCTGACCGGAATCGGACTCCTTGGTCACTATACATGAACGCTAAGCCAATGCCCTGTAAAGTAAAAGCTCCGACAAAGCTGTATTCAGTCAGCTGTACTGATCGCAATGCGCCTTGTGCCGCAATAGGTGTCACCCGTATCACTGCTTGGGCTTCCGCGACGATGTTGCAATTCTCTCAACGTTTTTGCAAGCTCTTTTCTTTGCCAGCGCGTCGAAACAATTTCCTATGGAGTATCTGTTTATGCATCCCGATTCTGATTTTTCATCGTTAACGAACACTAATTCATCAAAGATGCCCATAAGGCAGTAGCTATGCACTCTACGAATATGGTGTCTCTTTTTCGACAAATTTTGAAGCAGAAGCATAAACAAACATCTTTAGAAATTTTTCTTCTAAAACAGTATTACAGTACTATAAATTAAAAATTACGGTACTGTTGGTTGGTTGGTTGATTTGGGGGAGGGAACAGCGAGGTCATCGGTCCCATCGGATTAGGAAAGGATAGGGAAGAAACTCCGCCGTGCCCTGAAGCGATTGCCTGAAGTGATTTAGGGAAATCACGGAAAACCTAAATCACGATGGCCGGACGCGGGTTTGAACCGTCGTCCTCCCGAATGCGAGTCCAGTGTGCTAACCACTGCGCCACCTCGCTCGGTAATTACAATACTGCAAATCTGTTTCAGTCCCTATTTTTTCGGAATGGAACGCATTGACCTGTTCTACATGATTCCTACGAAAAAGTTTTTACTTGAGTATTAATTATAAGTAAGATGCAGCAACGAATTATGTTTATTAAGCTAAGTAACAGTGTAAAATTTACAATGAAATGAGTCATATAACATACATACAATAATTAACTGTTTTTATTTTATCACCAAATAATTTACACGCTAACTGACTTACACTATGTGATCAAAAGTTGCCGGACACCCTCCAAAACGTACGTTTTTCATATTAGGCGCATTATGCTGCCACCTACTGCCAGGTACCCCATATTAGCAACCTCAGTAGTTGTTAGACATCGCGAGAGAGCAGAATGGGTCTCTCCGCAGAACTCACAGACTTCGAACGTGGTCAGGTGATTGGGTGTCACGTCTGGACGCGATATTTTCGGTCTCTAAACATCCATAGGTCCACTATTTCCGATGTAATAGTGAAGTGGAAACGTGAAGGGACACGCACAGCAGAAAAGCGTAGAGGCCGACCTCGTCTGTTGACTCACACAGACCGCCGACATTCGAAGAGACTCGTAATGTGTATTAGGCAGACGTCTATACATTCCATCACACAGGAATTCCAAACTGCGTCAGGATCCACAGCAAGTACTATGACAGTTAGGCGGGAGGTGAGAAGTCTTGAATTTCATGGTCGAGTACCTGCTCATAAGCCACACATCACGCCAGTAAATGCCAAACGACGCCTCGTCGCTTGGTGTAAGCAAGTGGAACAGTGGAGAAACGTTATGTGGAGTGACGAATCACGGTACACACTATGGCGATCCGAGAGCAGGGTGTGGGTAAGGCGAATGCTCGGTTAACTTCATCTGCCGGCGTGTGTAGTGCCAACAGTGAAATTCTGAGGCAGTGGTGTTACGGTGTTTTTCATGGAAGGGGCTTGTACACCTTGTTGGTTTGGGTGACACTATCACAGCACAGACCTACATTGATGTTTTAAGCACCTTCTTGCTTCCCACTGTTGAAGAGCAATTCGGGGATGGTGAATGCATCTTTCAACACGATCGAGCACCTGTTCATAATGCACAGCCTGTGGCAGAGTGGTTACACGACAATAACATCCCTGTAACGGACTGGCCTGCACAGAGTCCTGACTTGAATCCTATAGGACACCTTTAGGATGCTTTGGAACGCCGGCTTCGTGCCAGGTCTCACCGACCGGCATCGATACCTCTCCTCAGTGCAGCGCTCCGTGAAGAATGGGCTGCCATTCCCTGATTGAACGTATGCCTGCGAGAGTGGAAGCTGTTATCAAGGCTAAGGGCGGAAAAAAACCATATTGAATTTCAGTATTACGGACGGAGGGCGCCACGAACTTGTAAGTCATTTCAGCCAGATGTCCAGATACTTTTGATCACATAGTGTATGTAATGTGATTGAACATTTTAACTGTAATTAATTATATGAGATTTCCGAAAATTTGTAGTACCTAAGACACATAATTCAGTTCACATGATAAAATGAAGCATTGTAATTATTATTAGTGAGATTTATGTAACTGTAAATTCCCACTAACAATTGTTTGTGATTGGGGATCAAGTTTAATAGAGGAAATAGTCAGCAGCGACTTCAAATGCTCATCAGTTAGTTTAGACCTGTAAATATTTTTATATAGTCTATTTTGGAAATATTTATTTCCATTGATACATGGTGCCGAACACGGAACAAAAGACACGAGCAAACTTATGGAACTGATCAAACTATGTGGTTGGGAGACTCCTCTTATAAAATTACAGCAATGATGGCTTTAAATATTTATCTTTATAAAAATTGCGACATTGCAAATCAGTTCATTTCCAAAGCAGAGCAAGGAGTTGGGTTCTGAGTAAGGAATTACACTGGATTTATCTGGAAGGCAATTTTAGTGAAATTAAATACTCATTGTTAAAGACACTGCATCTTTACTAAGAAACTGTAGTCACAAAGCACAACAGCTTCACTATATTTTGTTCTTCAGATCGCAAATGTTGCCCAGAAGACGGTGCTCTACTATTGCATTTCTCTACTCTTCAGAAGACGTCACTCCTATACACTTAGCTTTGTCGGAAGTAGTCGTAACGATACGCAAAGCGCAGCAAGCACATCAGCTATCAACGCGGCAGTGAAATAACGCGGTCACTTGCCCGTAAGTGCCAACAGTAATTGGGTAGTGGAGGTCATCCTCGCTGCATGTGCCATAGATACCTCGATCACTGACTAGTGCTGAAACGAAAATCTGCGCGTAATTCAACACCACATTGTATTAGTATGATGAATTATAGTATGGTGTTATACCCATGATAGCGGATTCTGGCGGTGGACGGAGCAAGTCAACTGAATACTCGCATATACTGTAAACTTCACCCACCGCATACAGTATTACATCATTGACAATGAGTCACATACTTCTTCCGTGAAGTATGCTACATAGAATGGCGAAGTTGAATTTATTGGAAAAATAAAAATTACGTCTGTAAAGGTTCACAACAAATCCTATTATAATTAATTTAAAGTAAATAAACGAAATAGCGGACACAGACCGCCATCTTTGGGCATTTATATGGCAGAGGTGGCTGCATTTGGGTACTATAGACGTTGTCGACAGAACCTCTCCAGCGAAATCCACCACAGACACCATGGCAGAAGACCCCGACGGCTTTGAAGTCGATCGTGATGTTTCGACGTTGACAGACGATAGTAGGGAAGAAACTGACTGCCACAATTCGGCCTCCAGTTAGAATGTACCAGTGAAGCAATTACTCGCGTGAATTGCACATTACTTTCAAAGAACCTGGTTGTAAACTTGGACAAATTCTGGCTTCAAAATCTTTACGTACTACTTAGCATTAACAAAATACACCGAAGCGCCAAAGATATTGATATAGGCATGCCTATTCAAATACAGAGTTACGTAAACAGCCAGAATACGGAGCTGCGGTCGGCAACGCCTGTAAAAGACAACAAGTGTCTGGCGCAGTTATTAGATCGGTTACTGCTGCTACAATGGCTGGTTATCAAGTGAGTTTGAACGTGGTGTTATAGTCGGCGCACGAACTATGGCACACAGCACCTCCAAGATAGCGAAGAGATGGGGATTTCCCCATACGACAGTTCCACGAGTGTACCGTGAAAATGAGGAATACTGTAAAACAACAAGTCTCCGACGTCGCTGCGGCCGGAAAAAGATCCTGCAAGAACGGAATGATGACGACTGAAGAAAATCGTTCAACGTGACAGAAGTGCAACCCTCCCGCAGATTACTGAAGATTTCAGTGCTGGGCCATCAGTAAGTGTCAGCTTTCGAACCATTCAATGAAACGTCATAGATATGGACTTTTGGAGCTGAAGGTCCCCTTGTGTACCCTTGGACACTGCACGACACAAAGCTTTACGCCTCGCCATGGGCCCATGAACAACGACATTGGACTGGAATCATCTTGTCTGATCGCAAGAGTCTCATTTTAAATTGTATCGAGGGGATGGACGTGTACGGATTTGGAGACAACCTTATGAATCAATGGACCCTGCACGTCAGCAAGGGACTGTACAAGCTGGTGGAGGCTCTT
The DNA here is from genome assembly GCF_021461395.2 of Schistocerca americana. Taxonomy (NCBI): domain Eukaryota; kingdom Metazoa; phylum Arthropoda; class Insecta; order Orthoptera; family Acrididae; genus Schistocerca; species Schistocerca americana. The sequence continues at coordinate 224,007,642 of NC_060119.1, forward strand.
TAATGGTGTGGGGCGTGTGCAGTTGGAGTGGTATGGGACCTCTGATACGTCTAGACACGACACTGACAGGTGACACGTAGTAAGCATCCTGTTTCATCACCTGCATCCATTCATGTCCATCGTGCACTCCGACGGCTTGGGCAATTCAGGAAGGACAATGCGACACCCCATACGTCCAGAATTGCTACAAAGTGCCTCCAGAAACACTCTTCTGAGTTTAAACACATCAGTTGGCCACCAAACTCCCCGAACATGAATATTATTGAGCATATCTGGGATGCCTTGCAACGTGATGTTCAGAAAAGATCTCTACCCCCTCGTACTCTTACGGATTTATGGACAGCCCTGCAGGATTCATGACTACTTCAGACATTAGTCGACTCCATGGCACGACGTGTTACGGCACTTCTACGTTGTGTAAATACGCGTCAGGTACAGCAGTAAGAAAATGAACAACTATTATAGAAAAATAGAAAAAAAGTGGTCAAATCATGTAGCATATATATCACATGATTTGACCTCAAGATATATATTATTATTAAAATATTATTAAAATCCTAAAATATTTAGTTAAAAGAGAGAGAAACTGAGTGAACATCCATGGGTATACCTACGGTACAACAGCATGTACAGCCATAATCTTTTTAACTAGTATTGTTGTTACCAAAGTTGAGTAATACTGAATGAAGCTCTTGATTTCTTTATTATGAAAGTGTAAAATGAAGGCTGCAGCAGTCTTATGTGAAATCGTCAAAAAGTTCGAAGAAGTGTCTTCCTCTAAAATCAAGCTGTTCATGTAACAGCGACAGGGGTTTATTTTTAAAATGTGCATAACATTTCATCTCCTCAAGGGTATTAACTAGTAATTCCTTAAATGGGTTATGAAAAATTCTCAAGCTGTTGTCATTGGAACTTCCTGAACGGTTATTCTGCGTCAAATGTTGACCTGATTTGTCGCGAGAGGTACCTACAGTATGTTCCTTAAACAGCAAAACAAAGTTTCTTTCTGTTCGGCCAAGATATTGCTTGTCACAATCTTCGCGCTATGTTTTATACCCACCTGAATTTAAATATCTATTATTGCAATTGCCAGTCGTGTGTCTGAGTTAAGTTTGTACTAAACTGTTAGTAGTGTGCACAATGGCCACTTCAGTGTTTTTAAACAATCTATTTATTTTGCCCGAAATAGTTTTCCATATAAGTCATTTTAGTATCTTTTCTATTTCATCGTACTTCATTATTACTGTACCTTTTATTTTAGATATTTTTAGCCATATTACCATCACTTTGCACAGAAATCCCTCTGAATGTGTATTACTGTTGTATTGCAGTGGTTATGGTATGAAGATGGTCTAAATAATAGACCGAAACTGATTGCCAACCAAAATAAACATGTTGCGGCCGAGAGTTTTACTGAATTTTAACATTTCACAGCGATCCCTCCTTACGCTGGATTGATAGAATGCTTTCTAAAATTTTTGTTATTGTACAACACCATGAATCTACGGGTACGGGTTAAGGTAAGGAGAGAAGTACAGAATAAAACAGCTACTCTTTCCTCTTTAGCTAAGTGCAAGTTGGCAACTAAAACACAAGAAATTTGTTGTATCGGTGTGATGCAATGCGACATTTGTAGACGTGCTCCTTTTTCCCCCCACTGGGCGCTGTGCTTTCCTCCGTTTCCCCTGTATGTGTATATTAAAACAGACGGCATTTCTGTGACTATCTGTGAACTGTAATGTACAGAAATTAAGCTTCACGAATGGAGCATAAAATGACTTTGACCAAAAGCATGACTTAGCCCTTTCTCCCCTCTATTCTTCAAATAAGAATGCAGATGTGCAGCACATCAACAGGTCGATCCACTTAAGAGACTGTCTAAGTATAGATACAACACTCTCTCCCGCCTTGACCAGACACCAAGCGAGTACGAATGTTGTCCAAGTCATAGGGTACAGAAACAAACACAAAACCATAAACAACCGCGGCAGCAACGTATTTCTCGCATTCGTATGGTGCCGCCTCGCAATTGTATTACAAATCAAAACGCTATAGTAATCCAAAACGCGAAACGCGTCTGGAACATAATTTATTTTTCTTTTTTGTTTGGTCGTAATATGACATTTTAAATTGAATCTTCCAAGTTAGCTGCTAATAGCTTTATTATATTTCGTACAGTAGGCGTGTTTCGACAGTATTGCCGTTGTCGAGTTCGTCTTAGAATACTGAGGTTGGTAAATTTCATTTTCTTTAGCGATATTTGTATATGGAATTACGTGTACGTGTATACTTACGTCTACCTGGGCGAAGTATTCATATTGCATGCATCATTGATGAACCCTTTTGTCAATTGTTGCTGGCCGGCCGCTGTGACCGAGCGGTTCGAGGCGCTTCAGTCCGGATCCGCGCTGCTGCTACGGTCGCAGATTCGAATCCTGCCTCGGGCATGGATGTGTGTGATGTCCTTAGGTTAGTTAGGTTTAAGTAGTTCTAAGTCTAGGGGCTGATGACCTCAGATGTTAAGTCCCATAGTGCTTGGAGCCATTTGAATTTGAACTGTTGCTGTTTTTGTTGTTGCAAAACAAAGTCACGTAGTAGTTTGACAGCTAGCTGACATTTCTCAGTAATGCTTGTAAGACCCAAAGGAGATGCCTTGCCGTTTCTCGTATCGCCTCTTGTTCTTCAGATTTTGCTGTGTAAGCATCTATCTTCTTAGCTCCTGAATAAGATGAATATATTTACGCATACTTGAATGAATATCTTTCAGATTCATTTATTTATCAACCCAAACATATCCCTTTCTAACACTCTCTTGTAATCATCAGCCATGTTTGCAGCTATTCATAAAGCAATGCAAAAGTGCTGACGTGGAGCCCATCCACTATTGGGTGTCCCAAATACAGCTTAGAAACTTGTCGAAGCTTTTATCGTGCACCAATGAACCTGCAGTCTCTCAGAAAGTAAGTCCGACACTGAGTAACCATACAGTATAACGGGATAGACCCATCGCATTATGCACTCGGGCCGGCCGAAGTGGCCGTGCGGTTAAAGGCGCTGCAGTCTGGAACCGCAAGACCGCTACGGTCGCAGGTTCGAATCCTGCCTCGGGCATGGATGTTTGTGATGTCCTTAGGTTAGTTAGGTTTAACTAGTTCTAAGTTCTAGGGGACTAATGACCTCAGCAGTTGAGTCCCATAGTGCTCAGAGCCATTATGCACTCGGCTTTTCAAAATTACGTTTGACTACCCCTATAAATTTACGTTTCTCTACACCAGTCTGGACTAATGAGAAATCACAACAGGGATCAGCAAGCTATAGTCGTCTAATTTCAATCAACATTTATGAATTGACTTCCTGCTGGGAAGTGGTAGACGATTACGAATTTATTCCTCACATTCCCTATCCGCATCCCGCCTTCACAAAGAGGCAATTGTCACTGTTTTTACGATGGTAAATTACGGGTATAGCAAGTCAGTGGGATTGTTTCAGTTGCACAAACAACTTAATTATCTGTAACTCAAACGATACCGCTGACTATCCATAACAGGCAGCACTGAGAATCGTCAGCTAGCTGTCAAATTGCTACGTGACTATTTCACCATTACAAAAACTGCGACAACTGACAAAAGCAGTCATCAATGGCGCAATATGTACCTCCCGCCAGCTAGGTGCAAGTGTATATGTACAATTAACTCCACATACAAATATCGCAAAAGCAAATGAAATTTTGCGATTGTAATGCTCGCACGTGTACTCTACAGCTGCAGTACTGCCAAAATAGGCCTATTGTACGAAATATAATAGAACTGTTAGCAGCTAAACCTGGACGATTCAATTTAAAATAAATACACTGCCGGAAAATAATAAAGACGATGTCGATTTTGATCCGATGACGGCATGTGCCGCCTGCGAGGATAGCAGATGTACTGATAATTGTTTTAACGTCGCCCCTCAACAGATAGTGTGGCATGGCTACCAGGCTAACTTTAATAGGAAATGCTCTCAGCCAAAAAGCTCAGTGTGGCGCAGATATGTGAAGCAAGTAGGCACCCCTGTCATGGAGACGGACTCGCCCTTCCTACAACCGACTGAGCGAGTTTGAAAGGAGCCAAATTGTGACCTACGGAGTGGCGGGATGGTCCTTTGGGGGAATTGTCACGCAAGTCGGACATGCTGCGGCAGTTGGGCAACGATGTTGGTATCAGTAGTCACGTAAACATTCTCACACCCGTAGACGAGGTTCTGTATGTCCCAGCAGCACAGACGCCGCCAGGATCGTCGTATTGTAGGGCAGCAGTGGCAGATCGTACAGCTATCACAGCACAGACAAGATAGCTTGTGAGCCCAGACGTGTCAACATGACCTGTTGCAGACCAGTTACTACTAGTGGGATTACGGGTCCGCACACGTCTAAGCCCTCTTCCACTCACGCAACGGCATCGACGTGCACGGCTCGAATGATCCCAGCAGAGGATCACTTAGAAAATAGAATGGCTCGCCTTGGTCTTCGGCGATGGAAGCAGATCCTGCCTGCATGAAGTTATGGTCGTTTGTGCTTACGACGTAGAGCTGGAGAGCGCTGTCACGTAGAGTCCATTCGTCCAAGACACGGTGGCCCCACGCTAGTGCTTACGGTCTGGGGTGCGATAAGCTACAAGTCTCATTCGCCTTTGGTATTTCTGGAGGGGACCGGAACCAGCGCTGATTACATGCAGAATATTGTTAGAACCGTTCTTTTGCCGTTCTAGCAATAGGAAGGTGATGGGCTTTTCCAAACAGGATAGTGCTCACACACGCACTATCCGTGAAACTGGACTTGTTCTGCAAGACGTGCAGGAACGTCTCTGGCCAAGACGATCTCCGGTCTCCAATCGAGAATGTGTGGGATATGATGAAACGAGAAGTGAACTGGAAACTTGCGGTAAGGTCTTATGGGACCAAACTGCTGAGGGCATAGGTCCCTAACCTTACGCACTACTTAATCTAACTTAAACTAACTTACGCTAAGTCAGCACACATCCATGCCCGAAGGAGGACTCGAACTTCCTACGGGGAAAGCCCCGCGAACCGTGACAAGGCGCCTGATATCGCTCGGCTACCCTCCGCGGCCGAAACGAGATTGACTCGTGTGACTTGTCAACCGACAACTCTTATAGAACTACGTGAACAGGTCAAGCAGGTATAGCATAACATACCCCAGGACATTATTGGCCATCTGTACGATCGATTGGATGCCATATACTTGGTTCAAATGGCTCTGAGCACTATGGGACTTAGCATCTGTGGTCGTCAGTCCCCTAGAACTTAGAACTACTTACACCTAACTAACCTAAGGACATCACACACATTCATGCCCGAGGCAAGATTCGAACCTGCGACCGTAGCAGTTGCGCAGTTCCGGACTGAAGCGCCTAGAACCGCTCGGCCACCGCGGCCGGCAGCGCCTGTACTGCCGCCTGTGGATGCCACATCAAGTGCTAATACATGTATTTCAGCACTGTCCGAGACCTGGTACCTCAAAACCGCTTGTGCAATTGATCTGTAAATATAGTCATTTCATGTTGTAAAATGTAAACTTTCACGGCCGGAAGTGTCACAATTGATGAAATATTCCGGGCTATTAGGCCGTCGTTGAAGGGATTTCACTTTAAAACCCGACGTTTCGTCTCGTCCTCATCTTCGGAGGACATTTCCAGGGGGGGATCGTAGTTTGTCGAATGTGCGATTCATACCCTGGCTCGCCACTGCCAATAGCAAAATTTCACTTCCGCGAGCTACCGCGCAGTGACATGACGTCACAAATGCACTGCCGGAAAAAACAGTACCCCTTTATAGGTTTCCATTCAATCAAGATTTATTGCTTCAATAATGCATATTGTAAGGGATCCGTGATCCCACAAGCATAGATGCTAGAATCCGACACACAAGTCGATAGTAGACAGGAGTCGATTGTCGAGCGCTACAGGAGGCAGTGAGACTAGTGCCGAGTGAGCAGTAGTACTGGAGAATGTCGAGTGAGAAGTAGTGCGGGAGAGACGGGCAAGAATGGTGGTCGAGTGAGTTGTAAACGGAAAAATTCACCGGAGTATGACGAGTGAGCACGTCGCCCTGATCGTCGTGGGGTTGACCCTCACTAATACCGATTCGCGAGTGATATGAAGCAGAAAGTGACAAGTGCCGAGTTACGTGTTTCGCGTCGACCGCGTCGGCCAGCAACAACCATGGATTGCAGTGATTATTGTTGTGAATGTTGACCATCAGGATTGCGTGTGACGAAGTACTGAAAATCAGCAACTAATAAAAAGATATAACTGTAATTACACGTGTAAGGCGAAGGTAGCAACTGCCTCAGGATTTGTGTGTTAGTATGAAATATATATCAGTTTGTACACCGCAACCTGTATGGCCTTAATAATAGACAAACTTTCAATCATTCCACTATTCAGTCTCAGAACAGCTGCACTCGGTTGAAATACCCCCGAAACCACAGGAGAAAAACCGATAGCCTTTCCTCCATTAAGCACACGGTCATATAATCATAATAATCAACTGTTTAGCGGCTTCGATAAATTACACAAAAGCCAATAAAGGAATATAATCGGTGGTGTTCCAATATGGAATACATGAAATGATTCAATTAATAAAATATTCCGAGGTATTATCCCGCTGTCGAAGGGACTTCACTTTAAAACCCGACATTTCGTCTCGCCCTCATCTGCTGAGGATATTTTCATGCGGAATCGTACCTTTGTTGAATATCCGATTCTAACCCAGGCTCGCTACTACCTTCCGCGAGCTCCCTCGCAGTGGAATGACGTCACATATTTCGAATATGCGAGCGCAATTGGCCGTTGTCGACTGCCGTCGTCCATTGTTACTATCATCCCATGGACGAGTGGTACACATGTTCTCCAGCATGGGAATCCAAATTTCATTCAATTTCACGCTCTCCACCTTCCTATTAAAATTCCTGTGGTATTTCACAATCTCTATAGCCTCTTTCATCTACATCTACTTCTACATTTCTACTCCGCAAGCCACCCAACGGTGTGTAGCGGAGGGCACTTTACGTGGCACTGTCATTACCTGCCTTTCCTGTTCCAGTCGCGCATGGTTCGCGGGAAGAACGACTGCCGGAAAGCCTCCGTGCGCGCTCGAATCTCTCTAATTTTACATTCGTGATCTCCTCGGGAGGTATAGGTGGGGGGAAGCAATATATTCGATACCTCATCAAGAAACGCACCCTCTCGAAACCTGGACAGCAAGCTACACCGCGATGCAGAGCGCATCTCTTGCAGAGTCTGCCACTTGAGTTTGCTAAACATCTCCGTAACGCTAACACGCTTACCAAATAACCCTGCGACGAAACGCGCCGCTCTTCTTTGGATCTTCTCTATCTCCTCTGACAACCCGACCTGGTACGGATCCCACGCTGATGAGCAATGCTCAAGTATAGGTCGAACGAGTGTTTTGTAAGCCACCTCCTTTCTTGATGGACTACATTTTCTAAGGACTCTTCCAATGAATCTCATCCTGGCACTCGCCTTACTAACAATTAATTTTATACGACCATTCCACTTCAAATCGTTCCCCACGCATACTCCCAGATATTTTACAGAAGTAACTGCTACCAATGTTTGTTCCGCTATCATGTAATCATACAATAAAGGATCCTTCTTTCTACGTATTCGCAATACATTACATATGTCTATGTTAAGGGTCAGTTGCCACTCCCTGCACCAAGTGCCTATCCGCTGCAGATCTTCCTGCATTTCGCTGCAATTTTCTAATGCTGCAACTTCTCTATATACTACAACATCATCCGCGAAAAGCCGCATGGAACTTCCGACACTATCTACTAGGTCATTTATATTTTCTTATTTTCCTATTGAGATCCCTGTGGTGTTTCACAATCTCTACGGCCTCTCCGCATAGCCTTTCGTGGTATCCGCTTGTGGCTGCCAGTACTTGAGTCCGGTCGAAATGAATGTGGTGGTCTCTTGGCTGTAAAGCATGTTCTGCAACAGCTGAAATGTCAATTTCCTCTCTCCTGCAGTTCCTCTTGTGCTCTTCGCCATGCAGGGTAGCCGCGAGGCCTAGGGCGCCTTGCCAAGATTCTCACGGCTCCCCCCCCCCCTCTTCCCCTCCTCTGAGATTCGAGTCCTCCCTCGGGCATGTTTGTGTGCAGTTTGGTCCCACGGGAACTTATCACCACCACCTTGTGCTCTTCGAGTCGTTTTTAGACAGTTCTTTTTATAGTACCCATGTACACCTCCACGTAACTAGATGGAATCCTATAAATCCCAGCTTTTTCCAGTGGTTGGGGAGCATCCTTGGCCGATTTTAGGTGATCTTGTATCTTCCGTGTGGGTGTGTAAATTACTGCGATGTTCCGCTTTTTCAAGATTTTTCCTATGCAGTCAGTCACGTCAGTAATGAATGACAGGAAAACTTCCGATTTCACTGGCGGTTGAGCATCACTATGACTTCTACACGTTGGTCTTAATGCTCTTTCCACCTCAGTGAACGAATAACCATTCTTGAGCAATGCATTGGTGAGATGTTTCAATTCTGTGTCAAGAAACTTTGGATCACAGATTTTCCTTGCTCTGTCAGCCAACGCTTTTACTGTTCCTCGCTTTTGTTGTGGGTTGTGGTTCGAATCCCGGTGCAGGTAACGGTGGGTGTGCGTGGGTTTTCGGTAAACCGTGTGGTCCAAGCTACCATCTTCTTTCTTGAAAACTAGCACATCAAGATAATTTAATATTCCGCCTGCCTCCTCGTCCTTGGTAAACTGAATCTTCGGACTGACCCTGTTCAGATGTTTGCGAAAACGATCTACTTCCCCCATGCCACGTGAGTGGGTACTACAAACAGAACTGTCAAAAAACCACTCGAAGAGCACAAAGGCAATTGCAGAAGAGGGGAGATTGCCAGATCAGCTGTTGCGGTACACACATTACAGCCAAGAGACCACCACATTCATCTTGACCGGGCTGAAGCATTGGCAGCCACAAGCGGATACCACGAATGGCTACACAAGGAGGCTTTAGAGATTGTGAAAAACGACAGGAATTTCAGTAGGAAGGAGGAGGGCGTCGCTAAAGAAGATGTGTACTAGTCTTCCGCTATGTGATTATGGTAAAAGCGAGCGACGTCAGTCGGCAACGGCCAATTGCACTCGCGTATTCGAAACATGTGACGTCATGCCACTGCGCGGTAGCTCGCGGAAGTGGAATTTTGCTACTGGCAGTGCATTGCAGCATTTGATTTTATGAATCGAAATGTATATTGCTGGCTTACGTGAAAAAGTAACAAAAAACGCACCACACAAATGCGTCATGCTGAAAGATAAGATAGTGCCCTGGAGAGGAAATGAAATGCGGAGCTATTGTGTGAGGTGTGGTGTGTCGTGTGACGCGGCGCGTCCCTTAATGAGGCGACGGGGTGCCGGAGTGCGCGGCGCCCCTCATTTTAATGGTGCGCCTGAGAGGTCGCTCAAAGGCACGCCGCCGGCGCCTAATTGAAAGCACTTAGGCTCGCTTTCCAGCTGGAGGAGAGGAGGCGGCAGAGGGCCCTCCAGCGGTGGCGCCGCCAGATAACCCACTGCGCAGCGACGCCCTGGCGCCGGGTTCGAGCTGCAGCTGAGGCGCGGGGCGTCGAGAGTTCCAGACGCCGAGGTAATCAAAGACGGCGCTCTAGTTCGGCTGTGGCTAGGCGGGGATACGAAGCGACCGTGACCTACTTCGGGAACCAGCCCGGTATTCTACTGAAGAGCTTTAGGCAAGCCATGGGTGCAGATTTGAACCCAGGGCCTTCAGGGTACAAATACAGTGTCCTTAGCTTCAGGACTCTCTATAGGGTAGGCCAACGTAAGTGTGTGGCGGAGGGTAGATACTGCCCTAATCATGCGCATCTCAACTCTCCCCGTTATCTTTCAGCTCCATTCGCTAACGGAACTCAGGGAAAAAGTATGTTAAGGCCCCTGTGGCTGGGCGGGGATACGAAGCGACCGTGACCTAATTCGGGAACCAGCCCGGTATTCTACTGAAGAGCTTTAGACAAGCCACGGTAGGGGATTTGAACCCAGGGCCTTCATGGTACAAATACAGTGCCCTTAGCTTCAGGACTCTCTATAGGGCAGGCCAACGTAAGTATCTGGCGGAGGATAGATAGTGCCCTAATCATGCGCAACTCGCGTCTCCCCGTTATCTTTCAGCTCCATTCGCTGACGGAGCTCACGAAAAAAGAATGTTAAGGCCCCTACTCCTGCAGTCATTTCAATAATTGGCTCTTTTAGTTAGGGAAATAATTTCACCTCTACACTCACTTGCATACAACACGTTTTAGAAAAAGTGTCACATATTACTACAGGAGATAATACTGGTGAAAAAATTGCTCTGAGCACTATGGGACGAAACATCTGAGGTCATCAATCCCCTAGAACTAAGAACTACTTAAACCTGACTGACCTAAAGACATCACACACATCCATGCCCGAGGCAGGATTCGAACCTGCGACCGATCCTTAATGAAATTTGTCATTAAAAATATATTACTTCTTCAAACCAACAGCTCAGTTCATGGAATCAATACTAGAAATAAGAATAATCTTCACAAGGATTTAAAGTCACTTAGTCTTGTAAAAAAAGGTGTGAATTATTCAGGAACACACATTTTCAATACTTGCCAGCAGCCATAAAAAGCTTAACAACCAATGAAATTCAGTTTAAGAGAAGCCTAAACGATTTATTATTTATTGGTGGCAAGCTCCTTCTACTCCATTGATGAATTTCTCAGTAGAAACAACTGCACAATTTTAGTGCAGTAATGTGTTCATTGTAATAAGTATTATAGTAGTTTTATTACATGTTTATTACCTTATAAATAAATAATAACTTTTTTATTTTCAATTCAGTGCATTAGTGTTTGTAAAATGATTCTTTTATATAGTGTTCATTAAAAAAATTGACGATCATTCCACTTGGGACTTGTGGAATGGTACATTAGCTTATTTGTTTGAGTTGTAAATATTTGTCACGTATTATTGTTCTTCTGACATGTTCTACATCCTGGAGGACCTCCTCACTACGGATCAATTGGAATGAAAGTAAATCTAAACTAATCTAACCGTAGCGGTCGTGGTGTTCCAGACTGAAGCGCCTAGAACCGCTCGGCCACAGCGGCCGGCGTAATACTGGCGAAAACTAGAGGAAAAGTTCCTATACTTATATTTCCGGAAACCAGTAGCTATTGAGGTATGGACTGTTTCACTTGTGAAGAGTCGGGCCTGATGATCTAGCAGTAAAAGCGATTGACTGGAAACCAAGATGAAGCGGTATGAAATTCCTGTCGGACTTTTAGTTGCGGTTTCACCTTAAACTGAGTGTCCTCTTCCCCCGGTTGCATAACTGGGATAGGTTAGGGGGAAAAACACCCAAGTGGTGTCCAGTTGAAAGACTTGCGCCAGTCTAGTGACTGACGCAAAATTATTATTATTCCTACTGACAAGCGGTGTATACTATCAATACTACTACTGAGTCATCAGTCTTCTGACTGCTTTGATGTTGCCCATCACGAATTCATCTCATGTGCCAGCCTCTTCATCTAAGAGTAGCACTTGCAACCTACGACCACTATTATTTGCTGGATGTTTTCCACTCTCTGTCTTCCTCTACAGTCTGTAGCTCCCTCTAGTACCATGGAAGTCATTCCCTGATATCCGCGCGACGGCTACGGTCGGATGTTCGAATCCTGCCTCGGGCATGGATGTGTGTGATGTCCTTAGGTTAGTTAGGTTTAAGTAGTTCTAACTTCTAGGGGACTGATGACCTCAGAAGTTAAGTCCCATAGTGCTCAGAGCCATTTGAACCCTGATATCCTAAAAGATTTCCTATCATCCTGTCCCTTCTACTTGTGAATTCCACATATTCCTTTCCTCTGCGGAGAACCTCATCGTTCCCTACCTTATCAGTCCACCTAATTTTCAACATTCATCTGTAACACCAAATCTCAAATGCTTCGATTCTCTTCTGTTCCGGTTTTCCCACAGTTTCACTATCGTACAATGCTGTGCTCCAAACGTACATTCTCAGAAATTTCTTCCTCAAATTAAGTCCTATGTTGAATACTAGCAGACTTCTCTTGACCAGGAATGCCCTTTTTCTCAGTGGTAGTCTGCTTTTGATGTCCTCCTTGCTCCGTCCGTCATTGGTATTTTTGCCGCCTAAGTAGCAGAATTCATTAACTTAATTGACTTCGTGACCATCAATCCTGATGTTAAGTTTCTCGCTGTTCTCATTTCTGCTACTTCTCATTACTGTCGTCTTTCTTCGATTTACTCTCAGTCCATATTGTATATTCATTAGACTGTTCATTCCATTCAGGAGATCATGTAATTCTTCTTCACTTACACTCAGTATTGCAGAGTCATCAGCGAATCATATCAGTGATATCCCTTCACCCTCAATTTTAAACCCACTCCTGAACCTCTCTTTTATTTCCATCATTGTTTCTTCGATGTACAGATTGAACATTAGAAGCGAAAGATTATATACTGTAAGTAGGCTGTTAAGGTTCTTATATTGGTAACGCCACCGCCACGTAGCCACTTCTGTATAAAAAATCACTGGCTGTGCTGTGTGCAGTCTGTGTCTAGTTTGCATTGTTGTCTGCCATTGTAGTGTTGGGCAGCGGCAGCTGGATGTGAACAGCGCGTAGCGTTGCGCAGTTGGAGGTGAGCCGCCAGCAGTGGTGGATGTTGGGAGAGAGATGGCGGAGTTTTGTAATTTGTCATGAACTGATATATATATTATGACTATTAAGGTAAATACATTGTTTGTTCTCTATTAAAATCTTTTATTTGCTAACTATCCCTATCAGTAGTTAGTGCCTTCCGTAGTTTGAATCTTTTATTTAGCTGGCAGTAGTGGCGCTCGCTGTATTGCAGTAGTTCGAGTAATGAAGATTTTTGTGAGGTAAGTGATTTCTGAAAGGTGTAGTTTAATGTTAGGCAGGGCCATTCTTTTGTAGGGATTTTCGAAAGTCAGATTGCGTTGCGCTAAAAATATTGTGCGTCAGTTTAAGGACAGTTGTGTATAATTGTTGTAAAAAGGGGACGTTTCATATGTCGACCCTTAGCCGAGGATACCTCACTGGAATCTTCTGATTTTTTTTTCTTGTAGTTTGTGTAATTAGTGTAACTATTGTTTATTGCTAGCGCGTAATTATAGAGAGAATTTCCATTGTAGTTGTAGTTTTTCATTGTTGTACAGTGAAACAGTTGTGGCATGCATGTAGATTTGCACCAAGTATTTCGCTGCTGCGCTTGCAATTAACGAGATATTATGTTGAGTGCTATGTTAATGTGTTCTCTTATTGTTGCTCTTCAAATTGTGTTTTTCTGTGTTATCGTGTGAAATATTGTGACAATAATGGCGTGTGAAAAACGTAACACTAGGCACAAAGTAAACTGAGAAATAATAGTGACGAAGAGCGTAGCTTATCAGCGCCGCCGAGTAATGAATTTACTAATGTTCAAAGTAGTAACTTGGTAATTGTGCATAGGGAAATGGAGCGGGCTGCAAATAATTGTGTAGGCAGTTAAACAATTAGTAAACAGGGAAGCATTATCGATCGACCGGTCGGCAACAGCTCGCCTCAGGAATCCGAAATGACAGGACACAATCTCGCAAATACTGTAGATTCAGGTTCTGGGTTCTCACCATTTTCTCAAATGAGTCAGGAAACATTTTCTGCTTGTCAAAATGTGAATGTTGCCGGTGCAACTTCACTGCCGAAAAGCACTGACGAACATGTTTCAGACACCAGTGCATTGTTATTACAATTAATGCAACAAATGGGACAAAAGCTTGAAAAGTTAGACACAATGGAACAACACCAGAGACAAACACAGCAACAGTTAGACACAGTGGAACAAAATCTCAAAAAGTTAGACACAGTGGAACAAAATCTCAAAAAGTTAGACGCAATGGAACAAAATCTTCAAAAGTTAGACTCATTGGAACAAACTCTTGAACAAACACGTGAAGATTTAACTACTGAGTTACATAACATTGAATCGAAATGTCAAAAAGTCTGTAATGACGTAAAAACACAAATTTGTGAGCATTTTCAACCTATTTTTTCGCGGCATGAAAATGCATTACAGAATCAAGAAGCAGCCGTAAAAGAACTGCAAACTATTGTTCATGAAAATCATGAGACCTTGCAAGCTAAATTTGACTCAGTTGCATCTACCGATTCAGTTATGCAACTTGCAAAAACTCAAGAAGACTTAAAGGACACAGTAGATACTCTGAAAATTGGTTCAGAAAGACACATGGAGGAAATTAGTTCATTATCAGAGAAAGTAGTTGAACTTTCGGATCAGCTAAATAATTTATCTACGAAGGTAGATGATAATCTGAATGACACAAAACCGGTAGTCTTTAATGACACAGAAGAGAGCGAACAAATTAGGAAACTGAAACAAAATCTGAATCAAATTAATACGCAACACCAAAGAGAAATCCGGGAAGTACAAGATCAGCTGACACAGGTAATACAAGAATTACGTATTTCAGAGGACACTCGCGCTCCAACACGGGAAGAGGGACTTAGAAATACGGAAAAGCCGCAAAATAATAACACAGGGCATTTCGGAAGTTATGAAAGAAATTGGCAAGGTGCATTGGATTTTGAGATGGAACCGCCGACACGACGTAACAATGACCGATATGCTACTCGCCGACACGATGATTTTGACTATAAGCTGTTCATTACTACACGTAAATTCAAAACATTTAAGAATTCTGGCAACGACATTCATCCACAAGCATGGCTCCATCAATTCTCTCATTGTTTTCCTCCCAACTGGTCGTTAGAACACAGATTAGAATTTATGTGTGGCTACTTAGAGAATGAACCAGCTGTAAGAATGCGATCGGTCATTCACCATTGTCACAGTGAAGGAGATTTTTATCATGCCTTCCTCTCAGGGTATTGGTCTCAAGCTACACAAGACCGAGTAAAACATAGGATCATAATGATGAAACGTTTCGAACAATCTGAATTTTCCAGTCTTATGAAATATTTTGAAGACATGTTGCATAAGAATCAGTATCTTTCAAACCCATACAGCCCCTCAGAACTCATCCGCATTTGCTTAATCAAATTACCTGAACATTTACGACATATTATTTTGGCAGTACGTTGCAAAGATGACACTGAAGCTTTTCAGGGACTCCTACAAGAGTTAGAAATTGATACAGACAGTCGCCGGATGCGAAAACAGGAAAACAATCACTACAGGTCACATACGTCACAATTCCGTGATGACAGAAAGAATAACTGGACACGACAAGGCTATTCTCACCACACAAATCGTGACCAAAACAGACACCACCCGTATGACAACCACTGGCAGAGTAATAACAGTTACAGAGAAAGATCGCATTTCCGTAGTAATGAATATGACAGAGATTACCTTAGAAACAGACAATATGGGAACCAAAACAATTATTATCAAGGGCGACAGAATAACTTCAGACGCAACAGTTCAGCGCACAGTTACGATTCAGGGAGAAAATCTCCACCACGTGACGGACAAGGAAGAAACTACGGAATCTACCGACATGACGACAGACGATATATTCGTAACGACAGACCTGAATTGCATCAGAACTGGCGGGACTCAAACAGGGCAGGGCCTTCTCGTCAGAGTGAATTTGTAGAAGTTAGGTCTCCTAATCCTAACGATGCGCGCCAACAAAGAGACAGACAATGACTCGCACAGCAGGCAGCCGCATGCGCCCGCTGGCTCCGAGAAAAATAACGTAAGACGTTAGCCTTGAGAAAAATTTTAGCATCCTTTACCGATGTATACCACATGATAATTGCGTTGAAGTTGAAACTCTGCGTACTAGGAAGAGTAAAGGTTTACACCAAATTTCACATGTAAAACCATTTATTGAGAGATAATCTGCTTTTTAACTTAGTCTTTGGTATAAAACTTTTCACTTCACATTTCTAGTATGCTTTGTCAGACTTAAGAAACTGTTAACATGCAACAATGTTTGAAGTTAAATATCCAGTCAAGAACCTAGGGAACATTTTTAAACAGAAATTACGAATACATTGTTATAGTGAGCAGACAACACAGTGTTATTGTGTGTGTACATTCTTGCTTGTTAGTTCCACTATCACGTAACGACTATAAGGATCACATACTTAGAACATATACTGGCAACACTAATGAGATTTTAATGCAACATTTTGGTTTACTTGAAAATACATTCTGGATTTAAAGTACTTTTGGTGAGATACCAGATGAGACAGTGGTTAGTTTATGTGACAGCTACACGATTTTATCACGACGCTACTAATGAGTGACAATTTACAATGTTGCTTTTGCGGTGTTTCTGTTTCATATCTGCACAGTTTTTCTGTATTATTCTGGAAAGTAAAACATGTTTCAGTAGTAACTTCTGTGGTATAGCTACAATGAGACAGCCTTTTCCGTAGCACAACAATACGTTGCAGCACAGTAATTTCTTCATCACAACAATAAGCGTAATAACTAAGATATCTATACGCAAAGCATTTCACTTTTGTTTATCATGAGGTAAGTACATTGACTTCTACAAAACTTAGCTTTCGAAGGACAATAACTACGACACTTCCACAGAGATTATCTTACAGCAAGACGCACATTTAGCGCTACAGGACACGTATTTGAGTGATTAATTTTTTTTTAAGATATTTGAAGTACAATGATACAAGGGTTTTCTGTGATATATTTCATTCCATTGCTGTAATCTGTAACACCTGAGAGTATAATTACATTAATCCTCAGAGGGGTATACGCTTACTTTGTGTACCATGTGTTTGGCAAGCACAAGGAGCCCTAGCTAATATGGTATTTGCTTACACAACTTTACGCATCGGTACCATATTTCTCTAACACATAATTACACAGCTACCTCATCATTTAACTGAGAGAGACAAACCATTTTACTACATCAGTGACAGACGTTTACGTAATTACACCATTGGATAACTTCACACTTACGAAATTGTATGTTGTTTGTACTTGGTGAACTGTTCATATTTTTTCAGAACCATTGTGATACTATGAGAGCTTTGAATGATGTATTTGGTATGGGATCATGATTTTTAAAGTACGTTTGAGGTAGATGACACTATTGAAATGAGCAGAGAATTTTCTTTAGGTTTTAAAATTATTGCATAAAGCTACGACGTTTTTGAGATTTGACTGAGGTGTTTTGATGTTATTTTTACGATGACGAATATGTATATGTGTAATAAGGTAAGGAATAATGAGTAGTGGTTAGGGACTCTGACTTGTGAAAAAGGATGTTGGAAACCAAGAATCATACTTTAAGAGTTATGAAATGTGTGTAAATGCGTGAATGTATTACTATGCCGGCGAAAATTTTTTGAACACTGTTATATTCATAGGATTTTGTTTCTACACATTTGCAACGCAAATTCTCGACCGGTGAAATATTTTTATATGAGACTGTCACTGTAATCCAAACTGGTGTCGTAAATATTTCAGTAAGAAAGTTAAGTGACCACCTGCACCTAATGCGTCGTGGGCACCCAGCTGGGCGACAGTCGCCTTGAAAAAAGCCATTAGCGTGTGCCTTCCAGAGGCACAGGTGGGAAAAAAAAGGGAGGCCATTATCCTTGCTATTGACGTTCCTTTGTAGAAAGCATCGGAAGAACGACACGGTCGAACTTGATAACATATGATTACACTGTGGAGCTCTTAATTTATGATATTTACTAAATTGCCTAATGAAATGATGAGAAACATTTTACATCCATTGTCTTTCTAGTTGAGAGATTCCTCATTTTGTTTAATATCTAGTTTCTAGCTGCACTGCAGCATTGGTTAAAATAAAATTTAATATATGTACTAATATATTTATTTTATGCCTACAGATCCAGTCAATAAGAAATTTATGATCTACTTCCAAGAAATCGAGGGCACATAAATAGACATTTCCCTTCACAGGAATTGCATAAATAATTTCTTTACGATTTGGTAAATTATCTGCTAGTGTAAGTTCTCGTGATGCATCACTCTAGTGTTAAGATGTGACATAGGTATTAGACATGGCCATTTTTAATGTACTATTTTTTCTGCTTGAGGTTTGTCATGTTTAGGTATAAGTTATTTCATTTTCTGGTGCTGTTTGCCAGGCATAGTGTTACTGAATTTGACTTTGTATTACGCTGTTAAGCCAGTTTACTACGCATTTATTTTTCTTGTTTGCTGCGCTTTGCCTCATATTAGTTGTAATGTGAATTGCTTGGTAATTTAGATTTACTGTAGCTTGCTTTGCAAATTTCCATTTTTTCTCATTGCTGTTTGTATTAATTGTTTTGTGCTGCTGAATTGCCTTGTCCCTTAGTTTAGCATCTGAGCTCAGTAGATTTAAGTTAGCTTAAGAGGGGGTAGACTATATACGAGATTGACTATGGACAATAGGTAAAGAATGCGTTGCGAAGTTATATGAAAAAGATTTGGGCCAAAATGAGTATTGTACACTGAGAAATAATTATATTGAAAGAAATATGAATAGAATACAGAAAGCAGGCATAGATAGGACTTTTTGGGAATAATAATGAATGAAGGGAGATCTCCCAGAAGTAAAGGAAGTTTTGCTTGCAAAATACTGCAGTAAAACAAACCCTGTCCTTTCCTTTTGTATTATTCCGCTATATGTGTGTGTACTCTTGTGTATTTGTGTTTTTCCTGTCTTTATGTGTTTAGCTAATACGATTTATGTTGTAGAATTTTTCTAGTACTAAGCTATATTCACTATGAGGAGGAATACTGTTATCCTCAAATATAAGTTGCATAAATAATATGTTATTTTCTTTGTAAAGTTGTTAACAATTCTGTTCTGTTTCAATGTTCATGTGTGAAATTAATGTTTCGAAAACTATTCTCATTATTTTATATATTTACTTATGTCATAATTCCTGTAACTCTGATGGATATGTTATTTCGATTCTTTTGTAAAGCCTGTGTTACTATAAATGTTATCTGTATCGTTATGTTCTTTAATGATTTATTTTGTACCTTTGTTATTGTATTCTTATGTTATAAAATTGTAATTGACACCAGTTCATCAAATTAAGTAACTTGTAAGTTACATTTCACTGCACGCATTTCTGTTGGTCATAGTATATGGACAATATGTGAGAAGTAGGGACTGTTAGTGTTTGCACGTTTGTTAATAATTCAGCAAGGGACTGGATAACAGCATTGCTGGTTCTAAAGACATTTCAAACAAATTTTTTGTGAGTGGACAAGTGGTGGTTTATGGACTTACTATATTATCTGCAAGACTCTTCAATGGTGATTGAGCTCCTGCACAGTCACAGCAGATGGCTGCTGGCCGTCTCTAGAAGGACTACAATGGGTCTGCATCTTTGATGGCCCACCAATACCATACTCTCTACTAGGACTACAGTGGGTCTGCTCTGTGATGACCTACCTACCAATATTCTTCAAAACGTCGAATGACTCTGCTGTGGGTTTGCTCTGTTGTGGCCCATTACCTGTCTGCATGTCAAGTGTCAGCACTGTCTTTTCGTTGGAAGGACAACACCACTCCTTGAAGACTGCATGGAAATCCACTACTTCTGTGTGCATTTTCTTTTACTGCTCAGACTTTGAGAAAAACATTGCAATTTTACTGTGACGAATGATCTGGACTGTCGTGGACTGTGAGAAAATTTTAGCTTTTGACCAACATTGTATCAATAAGTGTGTGCATTTGATTTCATTGTTATTGTAATTATGAAAAAATTTTTCAAATATGTATTGGCCACTGCCCAAAACAATTTGTAAAATTTTTTGTAGGGAGCATGGGGGCTATGTAAGTAGGCTGTTAAGGTTCTTATATTGGTAACGCCGCCGCCACGTAGCCACTTCTGTATAAAAAATCACTGGCTGTGCTGTGTGCAGTCTGTGTCTAGTTTGCATTGTTGTCTGCCATTGTAGTGTTGGGCAGCGGCAGCTGGATGTGAACAGCGCGTAGCGTTGCGCAGTTGGAGGTGAGCCGCCAGCAGTGGTGGATGCGGGGAGAGAGATGGCGGAGTTTTGTAATTTGTCATGAACTGATATATATATTATGACTATTAAGGTAAATACATTGTTTGTTCTCTATTAAAATCTTTCATTTGCTAACTATCCCTAGCAGTAGTTAGTGCCTTCCGTAGTTTGAATCTTTTATTTAGCTGGCAGTAGTGGCGCTCGCTGTATTGCAGTAGTTCGAGTAATGAAGATTTTTGTGAGGTAAGTGATTTCTGAAAGGTATAGTTTAATGTTAGTCAGGGCCATTCTTTTGTAGGGATTTTCGAAAGTCAGATTGCGTTGCGCTAAAAATATTGTGTGTCAGTTTAAGGACAGTCGTGTGTAATTGTTGTAAAAAGGGGACGTTTCAATACCTTACACCTTTTTTAATCCGAGCACTTTGTTCTTGGTCGTCCACTCTTATTATATCCTCTTGGCTCTTGTATGCATTGTATATTATCCGTCTCTCTCTATAGCTTACCCCTATCTTTCTCTGAATTTCGAACCTTGCGCCATTTTAAATAGTCTAACTCTTTTTTAGGGTCGACAAATCTTATGAACGTGTCTTGCTTTCTCTTTAGTCTTACTTCCATTATCAACCGCTACGTCAGAGTTGCTCCTCGGGTGCTTTTACCTTTCCTAAAGCCGAAATGATAGTCATCTAACACAGCATCAATTTTCTTTTCCCTTCTTCTGTACATTATTCTTCTCAGCAACTTGGATGCATAAACTGTTAAGTTGACTGTGCATAGTTCTCGCACTTGTCAGCTCTTGCAGTCTTCGGAATTGTGTGGCTCATATTTTTCCGAAAGTAAGATGTTATGTCACCAGACTCATACTTCTACATATCAACGTCAATAGTCCTTTTGTTGTCACTTACCGTAATGATATTAGAAATTCTGGTTCCTATTCAAATGCCGAGCAATTCGCCGATTGCTTCAACCAGCTTCTCTGTCAAATGCGGGCGTCATCGAATATTT
The DNA here is from genome assembly GCF_021461395.2 of Schistocerca americana. NCBI lineage: Eukaryota > Metazoa > Arthropoda > Insecta > Orthoptera > Acrididae > Schistocerca > Schistocerca americana. Next base: position 224,028,738 of record NC_060119.1, read on the forward strand.
TGAACGCGCCTGTGAGCGAGTCATAGTTATTATCCAACTAAGTACATCGAACAAGACTCTCAAAGCCTTTAGGCCTTGGTATCGAGATGTGCCCTGTTTACTATCCTTGCCAACTGCGCGATGAAATTGCGCTGCAGTGTCACATTCATCCATCGGATGCGAATTTTGCATTTTCTGTGGATACCTGCTTGAATATCAGTTTGTGAGCAGTCTCCATAACTCCTTCATGGTGTGTCGTTTTTTTGTCTTAGAGTGTATTCCTACAAAACCAAAGTTCCTATAAATGTATTTTCGGAAAGCAATAGCTGTTGAGATACGGGCCGTCTTATTTGTGAAGAGTAATGTGTACTATTTACATTCAGATCAACATACATAATCCACATCCCACTGTATGGTGTTTGGCAGAGAATAGCTTGTACCAATACTGATTTCCTTTCCTGTTCACTCGTAAATAGAGAGAGGGAAAAATATTTATATGCCTCTGTATCAGCCCTGATTTCTCGTATCTTATCTTCGTGGTCCTTACGTGAAAAGTGCGTTGGCAGCAGTAGAATCATTCTGCAGTCGGCTTCAGATTCCGGTTCTTTCCTCCAGGGACCCCCATTACACTTTCTGAAGCATCTCCGTAATACTTGCGTGTTGTTCGAACACACCGGTAACAAATCTAGCAGCCCGCTTCTGAAATGCTTCGACTTCTTTCTTTAATGTGACCTGTGCAGATTCCAAAAACTCGAGCAACTCTTAATAATGAGTCACACTAGTATCCCATATGCGATATCCGTTACAGATGACCCACACTTTCCTAAGATTGTGCCAATAAGTCGAAGTCGACCATTCGCGTTCGCTACAACAATCCTTACATGCTCATCACATTTCATGCCGCTTTGCAGTGTTACGCTTACATACACTACTGGCCATTAAAATTGCTACACCACGAAGATGACGTGCTACAGACGCGAAATTTAACCGACAGGAAGAAGATGCTGTGATATGCAATTGATTAGCTTTTCAGAGCATTCACGCAAGGTTGGCGCCGGTGGCGACACCTACAACGTGCTGACATGAGGAAAGTTTCCAATCCATTTCTCATACACAAACAGCAGTTGACCGGCGTTGCCTGGTGAAACGTTGTTGTGATGCCTCGTGCAAGTAGGAGAAATGCGTACCATAACGTTTCCGACTTTGATGAAGGTCGGATTGTAACCTATCGCGATTGCGGTTTATGGTATCGCGACATTGTTGCTCGCGCTGGTCGAGATCCAATGACTGATAGCAGAATATGGAATTGGTGGGTTCAGGAGGTTAATACGGAACGCCGTGCTGGATCCCAACGGCCTAGTATCACTAGCAGTCGAGATGACAGGCATCTAATCCGCATGGCTGCAACGGATCGTGCAGCCACGTCTCGATCCCTGAGTCAACGGATGGGGACGTTTGCAAGACAACAACAATCTGCACGAACAGTTCGACGACGTTTGCAAAAAAAAAAAAAAAAAAATGGCTCTGAACACTATGGGACTTAACTTCTGAGGTCATCAGTCACCTAGAACTTAGAACTACTTAAACTTAACTAACCTAAGGACATCACACACATCCATGCCCGAGGCAGGAGTCGAACCTGTGACCGTAGCGGTCGCGTGGTTCTAGACTGTAGCGCCTAGAACCGCTCGGCCAACCCGGCCGGCCGACGTTTGCAGCAGCATGGACTATCAGCTCGGAGACCATGGCTACGGTTACCCTTGACGCTGCATCACAGACAGGAGCACCTGCCATAGTGTACTCAACGACGAAACTGGGTGCACGAACGGAAAAACATCATTTTTTCGGATGAATTCAGTTTCTGTTTACAGCATTATGATGGTCGCATCCGTATTTGGAGACATCGCGGCGAACGCACATTGGAAGCATGTATTCGTCATCGCCATACTGACGTATCACTCGGGGTGCCATTGGTTACACTTCTCGGTCACCTCTTGTTCGCATTGACGGCACTTTGAACGGTGGACGTTACATTTCAGGTGTATTACAACCCGTGGCTCTACCTTCCATTGGATCCCTGCGAAACCCTACATTTCAGCAGGATAATGCACGACCGCATGTTGCAGGTCCTGTACGGGCCTTTCTGGATACAGAAAATGTTCGACTGCTGCCCTGGGTAACACATTCTCCAGATCTCTCACCAACTGAAAACGTCTGGTCAATGGTGGCCGAGCAACTGGCTCGTCACAATGTGCCAGTCACTATTCATGATGAACTGTGGTATCGTGTTGAAGCTGCATGGGCAGCTGTAACTGTACACACCATCCAAGCTCTGTTTGACTCAATGCCCAGGCGTATCAAGGCCGTTGTTACGGCAAGAGGTGGTTACTCTGGGTGCTGATTTCTCAGCATCTACGCACCCAAATTGCGTGAAAATGTAATCACATGTCAGTTCTAGTATAATATATTTGTCCAATGAATACCCGTTTATAATCTGCATTTCTTCTCGGTGTAGCAATTTTAGTGGCCAGTAGTATATTTAAGCGAATTAACTGTGTCAGGCAGCACACTACTAATGCTGTTTTCGAACATTATGGGATTGTTTTTCCTAATCATCCGCATTAACTTACATTTTTATACATTTAGAACTAGCTGATATTCATCATACCAACTACAAAATTTCTCTAAGTCATCTTGCATCCTCCCAAAGTCACCATAGCACCATCAGCAAACAGGAGCGGATTGCTGCTCACCCTGTGTGCCAGATCATTTTTGTACATAGAGAATAAGAGTAGTCCTACCACATTTTACTGGGGCACTCCTGATGATACCTTTGTTTCTGCTGAACACTCGCAATCGAGGATAGCGTACTAGGTTCTGTCACTCAAGAAGTCTTCGAGCCACTCATGTATCTGGGAACCTATTCCGCCTGATTATACCTTCGATAACAGTACGCAGTGGATCATGATGTCAAATGTGTAGGTATATGGAATCTTCCTCTTTCCCTTCATCCATAGTACGCAGGATATAGTGTGAGAAAAGAGCAAGTGTTCTAAAATCGTTCAGATTTGTGGAAAGAAGCTTTTCTGTCTCAAGAAAAATTATTGTATTCCAACCGAGAATTTATTCAAGAATTCTGCAACAAACCAGTATTAACGATATTGGTCTGTAATTTTGGGGCTCCGTTCTTCTACCTTTTTGTATACAGGAATACCTGCGCATTTTGCAGCCGCCTGAGCGAGAGATTCGCGGCAAATGGAAACTAAATAAGGGGCCAAAGCCGACGAGTACTCTTTGTGAAATCGAATTGGGATCCTGCTAGAAGATGCCGTCGCCTTCAGGGACGACAGCAAGTATAAAGTGATGTAGGATGGCCTGCAATAATATTCACGTAGTCCATAGCTCTCTGGGAGATTTCGATTACTTATACACTTCTGAAACTATATATAACGAAGAATGTTTGCACCAGGATGTATACCGCACGACCGCTACGGTCGCAGGTTCGAATCCTGCCTCGGGCATGGATGTGTGTGATGTCCTTAGTTAGGTTAGTTAGGTTTAAGTAGTTCTAAGTTCTACGTGACTGATGACCTCAGATGTTAAGTCCCATAGTGCTCAGAGCCATTTTGAACCAGGATGTATCAGTCGTACGGTGGTGTTTTTGCAATCGACTCAATAACATGTGTGTACATAGCTGCTATTTTAAAAGTGATATGCCGGCGTCTAGTACACCTCACGATACTAGTACGGCATACATTGAATAGCACTACTAACTGTACTGAAGGAGAAGATTGTGTTAACAATGATTTGTTGTTATTCCATCTGTTGAAAACCTTTCGATATAATTATGTGTGCTGTTATGTTAATCGCTATATCCTTGCCTTTTCGGTCCCGTATTTTGCAGATCCGAAAATGGCAACAGCGGATTGCCGAAACCGGTATCTGTATGAATAAATCATTTTAGTGATCTTGGCAGTTGAAAATTTAATCACTGTTCATACTTCTAATCTGTAATTAGCTGTTAACTGACGACTGCCTGTAGATGTTTAATAAGTTATTACAGCATATGAAAACAGTTGTAATTAGAATAATATATGTCTTTACCTTTATTTCCTCTACACATTGTGTGCTGCTGCAGAATATGACGCTTGCAATAGACGTTAGCTAAGTGTATCGTACGTAATAACACAGGCCAGAAAATGTGCGGCTGGGTATGTGCCCGAGAAGAAAATAAGACCTAAAGGTATCATATATGATACCTCCGCACTGAAGAGGATGTTATGTATGGATCCTATGTGGATGATGAAACCTGTTAATAGCTTGAAAAAATATAGGTGATGAATTCAATTACGGCCCCAAGAAGAGAATACAGTTTGAGATATTTCTGTTTTTCTTACCATTATGTGGTTGGAAGTATGGTCACGTGCCCTATTTGAAGTGAAAACTCCATGTTTTCAGAATTCTTTAATATAAATATCTGATTGTCGATCATGACATCTCTAAAAATCTTTGAAAAACTGTAAACTCGTTTCTGTGACCTCTATTCCGTGCTGTCGCTTTGGCCATCTTTCATCGAAAATGGTCTTCTGAATTACAAATGAAAACTTTCAATGTGTTGAATCATGAGACACAACGATCAAATGATGGCTTTTGGTATGAATAAACGAAATCTCAGCAACTGGCAATAATATGAATGAACAATTTCTTTCCATTAGAATAAGAGAATTTTACGAGGTTTAAATTGAGTGAATGGGCCTTCCGTACAAATCTTCCGCAGTGGCATGGAAATTAAAATTTGGTCAATACTCTATACGTAGTTATTAAACAGAAAGTTGTAAACAATCTGGCCAAGACGGATGTCAAGCTCATAAATGACTATATGTATATATGTTACAGTGAAACACCGAAATCTGGAGAATGTCTACTTTCACCGGTGAATGTCAGCATTCACATAGTCGCTTAGTGTATGTCCGAAATATTTGCTAAATACCCTTATTTCTGACTTACACCGGTAAATGTTGACATTCACCGTGCACTAATGGTGAATGTTGAACATGTTGGAGATTTATATTTTCTTCTCCGTAATTCAGTCGTCGTAAAACGTCACAAGGGTGAAGTAACTTTTTCGCCTCTCTTTCTGAAAGGAATGACCAAGAATTTAAAATACACAGTACATTCTAAATAAGAAAAGAAAATATTAGTTAAAAAAAATTACTTACTTATGGGATTCAAATCTTATTTATTGCAACAACTTAAACTATTATGACACTTTGAATTGCACAAGAGTCCCTTGCTTTTAAAATTGCATTTATTTGTGGAACACTTCCTTTTGCAATGACAGCGTGTATAGCCTTATCCTCCGATTCTCGAATTAGCTGCAGCCGCTACTCTCAGCGACATTTTTTGAAAAGAAATCTCATCTGTGGAAAGTAACTTTTTCTTTACAAATTACGAACTGATTACGTGTGTAAAGCTGCTTGAAGGTAGCATTTTTATTTGCCAGCTTATAGAAGTCCAACAACAACCGCTAACACATTTCGGCTATCTGTACGACCACGGTCGACATCAGGGACTTGTATTCATACATTATCACCAATTTGAGAAGGAGGAAATTGTTTTTGTGAGGTTAGTAACATCTTCGTTGCTTGCAGTTGAAGATTTTCTTTCGCGGCCGCTCTTTTTGTAGAAATCAACTCGTGTTTTTCAGACAAAATCTGATGTGAAGACGTTGTAGGTTGTAGGTCCTCTTCAATATTTTTATTTGGAATATGGTTTTCGGTATGACCACCGCTCAAATTTTTTTATAAGCATTAACAGTTTCTTCAAGCTGTTCTTCGTTTTCAGAAGTATTGGCAATTTCTTCGAGTTGTTCTTCAGTTTCAATATTTGCGATTTGTTAGCCAGGCAGAAAAGACGATGCTATGCCTCTTTTTGCTTTAACGCCAAACATGGCTTCATAAGGACTTTGGCGTATTCCTTCGTGGTATGTAGTCTTCTTGGCAAATTGAACAAAGGATAAACCATCTGACCATTTATTTGTATCGTTGTCGTTCATCCATGCAGTTAGCATATTCTGTATATACTGATTGGCCCTTTCAATTGAGCCTTGTGTTTGGCTGTGACAAGGCTTTCCATGAACTATTTTAACATCTTTCCACATAGTGCACATTTCGGATATGACTTGATTACTAAATTCTTTACCATTATCTGATTGCAATATTGCTGGTGCACCAAATGTTAAAAATATTGAAAGAACGTGGTGCGCTACTTCTTCAGCTCTTTTAGTTTTCATTGGTCGTAGCTGGACAAATTTAGTTAAATGATCTTGATATACCATTATGAACTTATATTCTCCATCTTTGTTTGACTGCTGATCTATCAGATCAACTTGATATCTTGAGTTTAATTCAGAACTAGCCATTGGCTTCACAACAATACCTTTCTTAGGTGCACTGGTTTCATTTGACACTGTTTGCGTAAATTTAAATACAACATTACTACATATGTAATATTTTTCTATTTAACTTGCAACTCTTTAAGCATACGTGTTCTTCCTCCGTGGCCTCTTCTGATGTGAGTTTCTTATAGTATAGTGTACAGTTCTTCATTGGTAACATAATACTGTATGTTCGTTTCCCCTGGTTTTAATGGTACAATTAACTCCTCTCCATCATTAATTTTTAAAACATCAAAACGATTTAATCGTCTGTAATCCAAAGGTGTGTTGCATTTAATTTTAGCAGAAACCGCTTCAGAAAGTATTTTAGAATACTTTCCTTGAGAAAAATAAAAACAATTGTCTTCTCGTTTACCCACAATTAATGCATTTAACTTATCATGAAAAAGATCACGATTTATTGCAGTATCCATTTAGTATAAATTAGGATATCGGAAAATATTAAGAAAACGTTGCTCGCGTTATCAAAGCTTGCATAAGACTGACAAAGCTGATTGACTCCGAGCAGAACGAAGGATTTGGCGGGAGAGAGCCAGTCGCTTGTTTTTTGACTCTTCTGTTTTGGACCTCCATCAGAGCATATCTGTGATTGTCGACACACACCGGAGAGGGGCCGAATGTACAACAATTTAATGAAATATTCGATCTTTCACCGACTTATTTGGTATCTGTTGACATTCACCGGTGAAAGTCGACATTCTCCAATTTCGGTCATTCACGGTAACATATACACGCTTTGAGACATTCTAAAGTAATAAGATTTACATAGAATAACGCAAATAATTTTTCTGATTGTGTTGATCGCTTTTCTCATCGACATAATGATCGGAATAGGTGAAATGGGATTTATGCTTCACAAACATTATTAATAGCAGCTTATGAGTTGGTATTCTTAAGGTTAACACAGCAATATTAATAATTCTGATAACAAATTAAATTATTACTTAATGAGTTGCTTCTGGCGAATCTTTTTTGAAATAGGAAATAAATAATTTATTTTGCACGCCTTCCCGTCGCCTACGCAGCCAAAATTTTACACAACTCATGATTTTATGTTATGGAAAGAAACTGAGGGCTAGCACAAAGAAAGAACCAAACGTCAAGAATATGAGCCACCATAAATTCTAAGAGAGAGCCTGTTTCCAGAGTAAAGGATATATTTTCATCTCAATCCATTCCTTACGAGGGCATGGTAACGCCATATTTGGGATGGGTGAATGTGACTTAGCATAGGGAACCAAAGGATACATGTAGAACTTACCATTCTAGTTATTATGATGCAAGTTAGTTCTACGTCTTTCCGTGGGCATTTTTGAGGTACACTGGTACTCTGTATTCCGTAGCGGAGCACAACAGGCTCAGGAAAGAAACTCGGAGGGTCGATGCAGAGGTTCACTGCGTTGTACCTCAGAGTTATTTGAAGGAAGTTGTTCCGAGCTCGAATGTCCGCACCGAGCGAGGTGGCGTAGTGGGTAGCGCACTGGAGTGGCATGCGAGAGGACAAGGGGTTGAATCCCCGCTTGGTCTTTCAGATTTAGGTTTTCAGCGATTTCCCTAAATCGCAGTAAGCAAATGACGGGGTGGTTCCTTTGAGGAGGACCCGGCCGATTTCTTTCCCCAACATTCCGTACTCCGAGCTTGTACTTGCGAGGTGCCGGGGCTAGCAGTGTATTCAACACTAAATTCTTCTAGAATCCACATATGTAAACGATGCTCTAAGCCCCCCCCCCCCCCCCTATTCTAACTCCGACTTTTGCTGTTGCACAAGGATTAAAAAAAATACGCGAACTGACTCTAATCAACCCTGCCAGTGGAGTAGAAGAGAGTTTGCACCTGCAATAATTTAATTTGATAAATAAGTTAAATAAACGAAGGTTTCATTAACATAGTGAGAAATGATAGGGTTGCTCTACCGATTAACAGAATGAAAGTTCTGTCCAAAATAACAATATGATTTATTAAGACTAAACACAAAATAATAAACAAAACCACATGAAACATTTACAATACATCAAATTGGCTCAAATTGGATACTCAAACAAACGCTGTGAATGTGAAGTTGTCCCTAAACTAGATTGTGAGGATTATGATGAAGTGGTATGTGGAGCCAATTCCTTGCAACTCAAATCTTAAGAGAAAACACACAGCCAACCCAACATTAATTGCTGCTACTCAAGACAGAACAAAGTTAGAAAAAGACGAACAGGCGCGCTCTGCTGAGCTCTGATTATCAGCCAGGAAAATCAGTGTCTGCCGGTGCTGCGGACATACATTACCAATCTGTCTTCTTAACTGCAAGAACACGATTTGGCGTACCGGAGGCGATGGCTGGTTGCTTTGACGGCCTGTCGTGGTGATGATAATGTCGCGAGTATAGCCCGAAACAAATTATCCTAGCCTGGTTGTTCCAGACTAAAGACTTCCTAGCAATTCAAATGCGCCTCTGAGGGAGATGAAGAAAGCTCGCCACACAATCACTGACGGTACAGTGATTGATTTTAACAAGCGAAGTCACCCAGTAACTCCGATACAGTCAACATTAGCCAAAACTGCTCAAGACAGACAACATAGGCCTCTTGTACACAGAACGCTCAATTGCCAACTGTACTCGGAAAGTTACGTTGAAGTCGAAACTTCAGCAACTTCGTCAAACAGTTACAATTAAATAAAAGTATATTAGACAGCCCACGGAAGGCAGGCTGACCCCAGCAGCGAGAACTCAGTCTTGTAACCTACTTCCACCGAAAGGCGAAAAACGACTACCCCTGAGCACCCATACAGGCCGAACACAGAACATTCCCGCCCCCACGACAGTGGCCGTGGTTAAACGTTCCAATCAGCAACTCAAAAACCGGCGGAAAATTCCACTCTATTGCCGGAGCACTACCATTCCGCCAATGGAGACTCTTGGCGCCAATTTCTGCGCTGATTTTGCTACGTCACGGAGCTATGCCCTGAGCAAGCCAATCACAGTTACTATTTTGCGGAAAGCGCGGGAATTTTCCCGCCACAACTGCCTGGGTACACAAGTCATTCCCACGCCTCGCTGGTAGCCCGCCAGAAAGTGTTTTCGCTAAGTTTCTGCGAAGTAACGGAACCTCTAGCCTAGCCGCTACTTCAGGCCCCTCCGGGCGTGTCTTTTGACAATGTCGGCGTCTGGAAAGCATTCACTCGACTCCCTCACACCCGTCGGCTTACCCTTTCAAAATCAACAGAGCCCGCCTGTCACCGGACCACCCGGGTGACGAAAGACGCTGTGTGGGAAGTCTGCGTGTGAAGGAATAGCAACTTTCCACCGCATGCAATTAGAGAGGAGAATCATAAGATAGAAATATGAGAGGGGGCTCATGGCACCTCTCATACTTTTGTACTCGGTATGTAATGACATCGTCGTCGATGGGAGGTTCAACGCTAATCTTCTTTCCTTCCTTCCTTCGAATGTTTGCAGTGGTCTTCTACAGACGCTGCCTGTAGGTTGAGTTCTACTCACGGTACCACGGAGATAGGCTAGAGTTTTATTGAAAGGCATGTGTGTGTGGGGAAGGGAGGGGGTGAGGGAGGCGGGAGAAAGACAGAAGTGTTTGGAAAATACACTGTAGTTTTGGCTTGACTAGTCTGTCGTCTCAGTGGAAACTTGTGACATCTGTTTGTTTAGATTAAATCCTAAATCAGCGATGTGATGTGCTTTTGAAGTCGTTCTTGTTAGATTATGATTATCTGTAACACTTTATTTTCAGCGCAGTATGGATATTTATGGAAAGTTAACCTGCTATGTAAAATCAATAAATAAAGCTGTGAGGTAAGGATGCAAATTATGTCCAATTTTATATAGTATTTCTTTTGATCGTGCCCCTCACATATGACATCTTATAGTTAACACAGGTGTGCAATTGAATGAACTATTGGAGCTGAATTTACTTCTTTATGCTGATGACCTCGATATTAATAAAATGAGATGACCTATACAGAAGAATGCTTGTTTTTTGACAAATTGTGTACTGAATAAACAATGATGGAAAAAAAATGCCAGCACCAAGTAAGAGCTGTGCGCCGTACGCGAAAGTTATTGGGTGTCTTTCTTCATCTGAAAAATGACATCTCTTCAGATTTCACTCCAGTCGCATAAGAGTGGTGCTAGTACCACTATGAGGATGCAAATGAGGCTTGTGTCAAATGTATGCTGTGGCGGTCGTGAGCGTTAGCTACATTTGAAACTGGACATGTTGAGTTGATGTTAGACAAGAACGCCTTTAAGACGAAAAAGACCCAATTATCACATCTCATTGAGTTTGAAAGGGTGTGTTATAGGACTACAAGAAGGAAGATGTTCCTTTTACGATACTGCAGAAAGACATGGCCGGAATGTAGCCACTGCACAAGAGTGCAGTCACCGGTGGTCAGTAGCATGAAGACCGAGTTCCGGACGGTCACGTGGCACTACCGAGAGCGAAGAACATTGTGTTTGGTTTATGGCTCCGGCGCATCGTACTGCATCTGCAGCAGCAATCTGGACAGCTGTTAGCATCACAGTGACACAACGAATTGTTAAAAATCGATTACTTGGAGGACAGCTCCGAGCCAGCCTCCCTTTGGCGTGCACTTCACTGACCTCAAATCACCGCCATTTGCTACTTCAGTGGTGTCAAGTGAGAGCTCATTGGAGGGCAGGAGAGAGGTCTGTTGTGTTTTCTAACGAAATTTGATTCGTGACAATTACGACGGTTTGTTGATTAGGTGACCGAGCGGTTCTAGGCGCTTCAGTCCGGAACCGCGCTGCTGCTACGGTCGCAGCTTCGAATCCTGCCTCTGGTATGGATGTGTGATGTCCTTAGGTTAGTTAGGTTTATGTAGTTCTAAGTGTAGGGGACTGATGACCTCAGATGTTAAGTGCCATAGTGCTTAGAGCCATTTGAGCCAAGACCAGTTAAGAGCCTGCAGCCAATTTGTTTGCGTGCTAGACACACTGGACCTGACTGGAGTTATGGTCTGGAGTGCGATTTCGTAGGACAGTAGAACAACTCTCATGGTATTCCCCCTCCCCCGTCAGTCTGGTGATTTGGTGATTCGACATGTCGTGCTGCTATTCTTAAACAGCATTCCAGGAGGCGTTTTCCAATAGGATAACGCTCGCCCACATGCTGCTCTTGTAACACAACTTGCTCTATAGTGTCGACATATTGCCTTGGCCTACTCGATCACCAGATCTGTTTCCAATCGAACACATATGGGACATCATCTGGAGACAACTCGTGCGCCATCCACGAACTGCATTAACCGTCCCTGTGTTGGCCGACAAAGTGCAACAGGCCTTGAACTCTATCGCACAAACTAACATCCGGCACCTGTAGAACAGGGCGCATACACGTTTGCATGCTTCCATGCAACAGTCTGGCGGTTACACCGGTTATTAAAGTACCAGTATTTCACATTTGATATGGCTTATCTCTCGCTTACATTAACCCGTGATCTTGCAATGTTAATCACTTAAGTATGTTACCTATTACTTACATTAAGCCGGCCGGGGTGGCCGAGCGATTCTAGACGGTACAGTCTGGAACAGCGCGACCGCTACAATCGCAGGTTCGAATCCTGCCTCGGGCATGTATGTGTGTGATCTCCTTAGGTTAGTTAGGTTTAAGTAGTTCTAAGTCAAGGGGACTGATGACCTTAGACGGTAAGTCCCATAGTGCTCAGAGCCATTTGAACTTGTTGTTGTTGTGATCTTAAGTCCTGAGACTGGTTTGATGCAGCTCTCCATGCTACTCTATCCTGTGCAACCTTCTTCATCTCCCAGTACCTACTGCAACCTACATCCTTCTGAATATGCTTAGGGTATTCATCTCTTGGTCTCCCTCTACGATTTTTACCCTCCATGCTGCCCTCCAATGCTAAATTTGTGATCCCTTGATGCCTCAAAACATGTCCTACCAACTGATCCCTTCTTCTAGTCAAGTTGTGCCACAAGCTTCTCTTCTCCCCAATCCCATTCAATACCTCCTCATTAGTTACGTGATCTACCCACCTTATCTTCAGCATTCTTCTGTAGCACCACATTTCGAAAGCTTCTATTCTCTTCTTGTCCAAACTGGTTATCGTCCATGTTTCACTTCCATACATGGCTACACTCCATACAAATACTTTCAGAAACGACTTCCTGACACTTAAATCTATACTCGATGTTAACAAAATTCTCTTCTTTCAGAAACGCTTTCCTTGCCATTGCCAGTCTACATTTTATATCCTCTCTACTTCGACCATCATCAGTTATTTTACTCCCTAAATAGCAAAACTCCTTTACTACTTTAAGTGTCTCATTTCCTAATCTAATTCCCTCAGCATCACCCGATTTAATTTGACTACATTCCATTATCCTCGTTTTGCTTTTGTTGATGTTCATCTTATATCCTCCTTTCAAGACACTGTCCATTCCGTTCAACTGCTCTTCCAAGTCCTTTGCTGTCTCTGACAGAATTACAATGTCATCGGCGAACCTCAAAGTTTTTACTTCTTCTCTATGAATTTTAATACCTACTCCGAATTTTTCTTTTGTTTCCTTTACTGCTTGCTCAATATACAGATTGAATAACATCGGGGAGAGGCTACAACCCTGTCTCACTCCTTTCCCAACCACTGCTTCCCTTTCATGCCACCTCGACTCTTATAACTGCCATCTGATTTCTGTACAAATTGTAAATAGCCTTTCGCTCCCTGTATTTTATACCTGCCACCTTCAGAATTTGAAAGAGAGTATTCCAGTTAACATTGTCAAAAGCTTTCTCTAAGTCTACAAATGCTAGAAACCTAGGTTTGCCTTTTCTTAATCTTTCTTCTAAGATAAGTCGTAAGGTTAGTATTGCCTCACGTGTTCCAACATTTCTACGGAATCCAAACTGATCTTCCCCGAGGTCGGCTTCTACCAGTTTTTCCATTCGTTTGTAAAGAATTCGCGTTAGTATTTTGCAGCTGTGATTTATTAAACTGATAGTTCGGTAATTTTCACATCTGTCAACACCTGCTTTCTTTGGGATTGGAATTATTATATTCTTCTTGAAATCTGAGGGTATTTCGCCTGTCTCATACATCTTGCTCATCAGATGGTAGAGTTTTGTCATGACTGGCTCTCCCAAGGCCATCAGTAGTTCTAATGGAATGTTGTCTACTCCCCGGACCTTGTTTCGACTCAGGTCTTTCAGTGCTCTGTCAAACTCTTCACGCAGTATCTTACCTCCCATTTCGTCTTCATCTACATCCTCTTCCATTTCCATAATATTGTCCTCAAGTACATCGCCCTTGTATAAACCCTCTATATACTCCTTCCACCTTTCTGCCTTCCCTTCTTTGCTTTGAACTGGGTTGCCATCTGAGCTCTTGATATTTATACAAGTGGTTCTCTTCTCTCCAAAGGTCTCTTTAATTTTCCTGTAGGCAGTATCTATCTTACCCCTAGTGAGATAAGCCTCTACATCCTTACATTTGTCCTCTAGCCATCCCTGCTTAGCCATTTTGCACTTCCTGTCGATCTCATTTTTGAGACGTTTTTATTCCTTTCTGCCTGCTTTATTTACTGTATTTTTATATTTTCTCCTTTCATCAATTAAATTCAATATTTCTTCTGTTACCCAAGGATTTCTATTAGCCCTCGCCTTTTTACCTACTTGATCGTCTGCTGCCTTCACTACTTCATCTCTCAGAGCTACCCATTCTTCTTCTACTGTATTTCTTTCCCCCATTCCTGTCAATTGTTGCCTTATGCTCTCCCTGAAACTCTCTAAAACCTCTGGTTCTTAACTTACATTAATTATTTTACGGTTTGCGAATGTTTTTCCGTCCGTGTAGTCCGAAAATATTAAGTCACAATATCATTGTCGCTATGATGCAAAAATCCCAAATCTACCGAAATCGTTGCCATCAAAGGGAGATCAGACCAAATGAACCTCTTTAATTAGTTCAGTTTTGATTTTGTATTCAACGTTATGTATGGAACGATCAACAGGCTGCTAAAAACTAAAAACATGAAAGGGAATGTGAACAAAATTTTGTGTCATTGTCCTTCTCCTGAAATTAGCATCTGTTTGTATAAGAGGCGATCAAAAAATTTCCATTCCCAAGCATGCAACAGGTTGAAGATAGCCGTTTGGTGAAACATCGTATCCTGCTGGGTGGAGAAGTCTGTAACTGCCTGCTGCATATTCTCGTCTGACAGTAATCGTTGACCCTTTAAGACCTTCTTTGGGACCGAAGGCGTGAAATCGCACGAGGAGAGATCAGGCGTGTTGGGCAGGTGCTCGAGTGTCCCCAGTAGTGTAACTTCTTCGTTACGACATTTGCGGTATGGGGTCGTGCGCTATCATAAATCAACAGCACCCCTTGTGACACTTTATGCGGATGTGTCGCCGTAATTGCCTCATACATATCCTTCATTCTCCAATAGATGTCTGCCGGTGTCTGTCCTAAAGCGGCCAAGAAAGGAATAACAGCATGTTGTTCCCGTGCGGACGCATTTGGTAATAACGTCGCCATAGTTCAAGTTATCGCATTTACTGTACGCTCGTCGGAAAGACACGAATGCCACACTAATCCCTCGCCTATACATAGCTGCTTATATATCCGCATCCGAGTCGCGCAACACTGCAGATACGCTGCAGCAACGCCCTCAATCAGAAACTTTTGATCGCCCCTTACAGAATTTGCTTTCGCCAAGTACAATATAATTTGTTCCTTAATTTTTAAATTAGTATTGTCGGCTTCCTCATTCTGAAATTACATCATTACAAAGCATTCTGATTGAAAATCCAGTCCCGGATAAGTATTCTTTTATTGTTGGGTGTTTATCAGCAACGAACGCGCGTAAAATTTTCATTCTGTTATTTTATAGTCAAGCTTATGGTAGCTTGACTTGCCCTGATATTGGGAGTACCCATGAAGTAGAGGGACGACATCGGGTATTTGTTGCTAATGAATCTGGCAATAATTTGCAAGAACAATGCTGCAGACAACTGATGCCCTAATAAGAAGTCTAATTAGGTACGTTGTGATTTTTCTAGACCTGAAAAAGTGAGTACACGAGCTACAATTGGATATGGATGACAGGATAGTAGATTGAGACTATTTTAGATGGAAGTGGCACCTGTATTGTCACCGAGTGTCTGTGAGTAAAGTGAATAAATATAGATTCACTGTCCTCAATGACTTACTTTGCCAGATGTATGCTTTTATGAACCTTAATCCATAATAGGTTACACGGTTGCCGTTTGGATTAATTCTTCCGATTAGGTCCAGAAGATAATATATGTAAATGTTTGTTTTTAGATTAGTTTTTTGTTGTAGATTTTGGAAAAATACTTTCGAAATATGTCAAAATACAAATGCGTCATCCTAAGTTTTGATGTAAGCAACATCTTGCCTTACAGCTGAAATTTCTGCTACGCAGATTTTGGAATGCATAGGGGGGGGGGGGGGGGGGCGGTTGTGAATGTAGTAGATGGTTGTGGGATAGAAAATTACGAATCTGCCCGGCTGAGCTTCCAGATATCTCGATCTAGATTTGTAAAGAATTTAGACATTTTGTCTCTATGAATTGCTTGACTCCCGTTATTTACCACCCTTCAAGTGAGTCATCCATCAGGCACTTATAATGTTGGGAACTGGAACGTTGTAGCCGCAAACTTCTATGCGGTGCTACACTAAGAAATGTTATACTGTAAGTAAATGAATACCGTGATTAACAGCAGTTTTGTTTTGAAAGCCACTTATTTGCACCGAGCTTCCTCGATGCACTGTAGGACACATAACTTTGATTTCATAACTCACAAGTTATATTTTATCCTCGTATACACGCAAATATCTGTGTTTCTGTTGAAATGTCGTTGGTGTACGTGGCGTTGTGAAACTTGCATGTGGACCAAGTACAGTTTGTGTCTTCTGTGATCGCAGTGCTCTGCTATGTTGCGTTTTGAAGGGAAATATGTCGAGCTATTTGAGTGATCTCTAAAAATGAGAAAAGAAATGTAAATACAAACTTTTACGTTCAATATTATTCTCCTCTCCGAGGAAACAATAGACATATACGAGAGCAGTTTAATAAGTAATGCAACACTTTTTTTTTCTGAAACAGGGGTTGTTTTATTCAGCATTGAAATACACCAGGTTATTCCCCAATCTTTTAGCTACACAACACTATTTTTCAACGTAATCTCCATTCAATGCTACGGCCTTACGTCACCTTGAAATGAGGGCCTGTATGCCTGCACGGTACCATTCCACTGGTCGATGTCGGAGCCAACGTCGTACTGCATCAATAACTTCTTCATCATCCGCGTAGTGCCTCCCACGGATTGCGTCCTTCATTGGGCCAAACATATGGAAATCCGGCGGTGCGAGATCGGAGCTGTAGGGTGCATAAGGAAGAACAGTCCACTGAAGTTTTGTGAGCTCCTCTCGGGTGCGAAGACTTGTGTGAGGTCTTGCGTTGTCATGAAGAAGGAGAAGTTCGTTCAGATTTTTGTGCCTACGAACACGCTGAAGTCGTTTCTTCAATTTCTGAAGAGTAGCACAATACACTTCAGAGTTGATCGTTTGACCATGGGGAAGGACATCGAACAGAATAACCCCTTCAGCGTCCCAGAAGACTGTAACCATGACTTTACCGGCTGAGGGTATGGCTTTAAACTTTTTCTTGGTAGGGGAGTGGGTGTGGCGCCACTCCATTGATTGCCGTTTTGTTTCAGGTTCGAAGTGATGAACCCATGTTTCATCGCCTGTAACAATCTTTGACAAGGAATTGTCACCCTCAGCCACATGACGAGCAAGCAATTCTGCACAGATGGTTCTCCTTTGCTCTTTATGGTGTTCGGTTAGACAACGAGGGACCCAGCGGGAACAAACCTTTGAATATCCCAACTGGTGAACAATTGTGACAGCACTACCAACAGAGATGTCAAGTTGAGCACTGAGTTGTTTGATGGTGATCCGTCGATCATCTCGAACGAGTGTGTTTGCACGCTCCGCCATTGCAGGAGTCACAGCTGTGCACGGCCGGCCCGCACGCGGGAGATCAGACAGTTTTGCTTGACCTTGCGGCGATGATGACACACGCTTTGCCCAACGACTCACCGTGCTTTTGTCCACTGCCAGATCACCGTAGACATTCTGCAAGCGCCTATGAATATCTGAGATGCCCTGGTTTTCCGCCAAAAGAAACTCGATCACTGCCCGTTGTTTGCAACGCACATCCGTTACAGACGCCATTTTAACAGCTCCGTACAGCGCTGCCACCTGTCGGAAGTCAATGAAACTATACGAGACGAAGCGGGAATGTTTGAAAATATTCCACAAGAAATTTCCGGTTTTTTCAACCAAAATTGGCCGAGAAAAAAAATGTGTTGCATTACTTATTGAACTGCCCTCGTATAAAGAAGAACATAACTTGGTTCAAACAGTTGGGAAGTGCTCCTAACTTTATCCTTGGCAGGGGTGTTTGTGTTGTGTTCCTTTTTCTACAATAAGAAATGTCCATAAACCATTTGTTTTGTTTTTCTATCAAGAGTTGTGTAGTTACCTCTTAAGTTTTCTTTCTAAAGCAACAGACGACTACCAAGACAGATAAAAAAGGACTATATTTAACAATGGTTCAAATGGCTCTGAGCACTATGGGACGTAGCATCTGTGGTCATCAGTCCCCTAGAACTTAGAACTACTTAAACCTAACTAACCTAAGGACATCACACACATCCATGCCCGAGGCAGGATTCGAACCTGCGACCGTAGCACTATATTTAACAGAACGAATATAATTTACTGGTAAAGATACTGGCAGACTAAACATTTCGTCTGGCTTCGTCGCAGGCGCGTAGATGATTATTCCTCGTCTGCCTATCCCTTACCTTCCACATCATCACCCGTGATCATTGGCTATGATCACTCGGTACGTGGTCTTACCTCCGGTGGACTTCTGACATTGATTGAAATTTCCTGGCAATCGATGTCACCGAAAAATATCACATCCTTGTCTTCAAGTCGTGGTATTTGTAAACTCATATCTATAGTAGTAGATATTTCAGGAGATGTTGGTTACGTCACATTGTGTATTTGTAAGGATAACATCGTTTATATTTATCATTATTTACAAACTCTGGAGTGTAATTATTTCTCAACACTTTCTTAGTTCGCCACTATAGTTTTAAAAACGAAGACGAAAACTGAAATTCCGTGTGCATATTACTGAATCTGAAGCGCTGTGAGCTACGGCTTGGCTACTGAGGGTGTAACTGAATAGAAATTTGATGAAGTAAGTTGTCACCACAGTTTTACTTCCAACCCAGTAGTGAAGTATTGTTACAAGGTTACTTAAAAGTGAGGAGAAAGCACGACTGCTCGAACAGAAATTGATCGAGAAGACGGAAGAGCTCGAACAATATCAGAGACGCAATAATCTCAGACTGGTTGGCATTCCAGAGAGCAGCAGTGAGAACACAGATGAACTTGTGATAAACCTTGTCCAAGAAAAGCTAGGCGTGCAGGTGACCCTGAGTGACATTGACAGAAGTCATAGAGTGGGTCGTAAGTCGCCAGGTTCTACAAAACCAAGACCT
Source organism: Schistocerca americana (assembly GCF_021461395.2). Classification (NCBI taxonomy): domain Eukaryota; kingdom Metazoa; phylum Arthropoda; class Insecta; order Orthoptera; family Acrididae; genus Schistocerca; species Schistocerca americana. Next base: position 224,047,764 of record NC_060119.1, read on the forward strand.
ATAATAGTGAAATTTATGTCGTATAGGAAAAGATCTGAAATCTTCAGAGCAAAGAAGAATCTCGCGAAGTCGGGTCTGACAGTACGCGAGGATCTGACCTCTGAAAGATTAAACATTTTGAAGAGCGCGATTTCGAAATTTGGGCTACAGAACGTATGGACAAATGACGGCAGGATGATGGTTAAGACCGAAAACGGAAAGAAAACAATTTGCAGTGTTAATGAACTCGAAAGCCTGTGCTTTAGAAGCTAAATCATGTCTAATCTTGCTGCCACTAACCTGTATGCTTATATTGTTTACACTGTCAACCATATCTTAACTAATGTATTATCAAATCGTTCGTTTCTCGACATAATTATTTTTTTATCTCTAACTATTTTTTCTCGTGTAATTTTTGTTATTATTTGTATCATCAACTTTTCGTTTCTCCACATAACTATTTTCATCTTTAATTGTTTTTCTCATGTAATTTTTGTTAATTATTACATAAGGTAGTCTCACTTCCATCCTTAATTAGCAACCCACCATCATTCTTAACTTGTTATCCTCATAAGTGCAATTAATATCACACTCTGTTGTAACGTGCAGATTACTCCCGTTGTGTTAAGCGAAATTCCTTCCCCTGCCAGCCCACGGCTACTTCCAGAACCATTGCAGACCTCGCTGACCTTGGCCGCACATCCCGTTGCCTCCCCGGGGACCTACCCCCTCCCCCTCCTGTCCGCTTTCACAGCACAGAACTGGGAGGACACTCCCTCACCACCCCCCCCACCCCTTCTCCATCACACGCCTTCCACATTCCTCATGCCAGACCCTTTTGTCACCGCCAACCACGACCCGCAAACATCGGTCGGCAGCCTCCTCGGGCAATCAACACCCGAACGCACCAAGCTGCATATTGCACATGCAAATGTCCAGTCTCTGCCAGCTCACTTCGACGAGTTCAGATATATATTTCAAACTGCTGATATACACGTAATACTTTCGTCAGAGACTTGGCTCAAACCAAGTATTCCTACAACTTCCGTAAACCTAAATGGCTATATCTTTCTCAGGCACGACAGATGCAACAGACGAGGGAGCGGAGTAGGGGCGTACATACGCTCTGATTTGTCACCTACAGTACTACACACATCCGACAACAATGTAGATAAACAAGTGGAATATATGTTCATAGAGATAAAATCAGTTACCAGAAAGTGATTAATATGTGTCCTTTACAAACCTCCTAAAGTAGGTGGGTTCGCCTGCTTCGAAGCTGCCCTCTCTAGTCTCGAATCGTCATATGAACATGTAATTATAGCAGGTGACACTAACATTAATTTTCTGTGCAATAGTCCTTCCACTCGGAAATTTAAGAGGATGCTTTCTTCCTCAAATATGACGCTACTTCAGCTGGCACCTACCAGTCACACTTTCATAGATATATTCGCAACGAAATCTCCGAACAGAATAATCCGCACTTCTCAAATATCTGCACCTCGCATGTCTGCCCATGACATCATTTCCATGACGTATTCACTAGAATGCCCTAGAAAGAAACAAAACCTGTCTACATACCGAGACCTCAAACGCATAAATTTCCCTGAACTCGAAACTGAGGCACAAGAAATAGTTTGGAGGATGACCTCTACTCCCTTCATGGACATAAACAACAAACTCCAGGATTTCACTAACAAAATTACTCAACTACATGACAAATATGCTCCAATAAAGACCAGAAAAGTAAAAAAGGCAACCTGCACCTTGGCTGACTGATGAACTAAAACAGCTCATGAATCTCAGAGCTGCTGCACATCGAGCATACACGATACACCCCACACCTGAAAATCAGGTTGTATATAAGCAGAAACGAAACGAAGTCAGTCAAGCGGTGAGAAACGCTAAGCTCAGACATGCTCGTACATTAGCTGACAATAGATGTAGACCAGCTATCCTGTGGAAAAATCTCCGTAGTCTCGGTTTAGGCAAAATAAAAGTTGTAGAAAATCCCATGGTCCCAGCTGAAGAACTAAACCGATTCTTCACATTACCTACAACCAAAATTGAACCGCAGAAGAAACAGAGAATCATTGATTACTTCATGGGGATGAACAACTGTGGCAAAGAAAAGTTCTATCAACAGCACGTCACTTGCAGTACTGTCAAGAAAGCCATAATGCGGATTAGGTCAGCATCTACTGGACATGATGGTATCACTATCCAGATGGTAAAACTTATAATTGACCAACTACTGCCTTCTATAACAGACATTTTAAACGATTCGTTAATCACGTTTTCCCTGAGGCCTGGAAACTGGGACAAATGAAGCCACTGCCTAAAAAGGACATCGCCACAGCACCCTCTGACTACCGCCCCATCTGCCTTCTTCCTGCACTATCAAAGGCCTTAGAATATATAGTTCATGACCAGCTCACCAACTACCTAACTACTAACAACCTACTAGACGAATACCAATTGAAAGGGTACAGTACCGCCCGACATTGAAAATAGGTACAACATACTTCATTATTTTTGTCAGAAAAACACATTTTTTTGGTAAAATAACTCAAATTCAATTAATACAGCGAAGCCGGATACCAGTGTGGGAAAGAATGACAATTTATTTATTTAATTGATCACATGTGCACTCCCACAAAGTAAATCCCTACATCCAGTTTGGTGAGATCTGTGAAATGAATGAATGTATGGTCGTCTGCTAACCGCAGACAATGAATGTGAATATATGATCATCTTTGAGTCGATCCTTTGGCCACCTTTGGTGGGACCAAAGAGATGAAATTTACCAGAGCTTTGAGCGCCTGAAATGTGGCTGACCAATACGATAGCAAGCTGCTTCCCCCACCTCGACAGAGATGGGAGAGGACCCAGAGAACGGCCATGTTTCGGCACTCTGCCGCTGGATCTTGTGCTGTTAAGACCTGTTTTAGTTGTGCTCCGTAATGACGAAAGAGTGGAGACATGGTATGCATGTGGAATATTTAAGAGTAGTTTGAAATATTAATTTCTCTATTTCAGGAACTTTTGTGGGGAGAATTAAATGTCGGGCAGGTAATATTAATGGGATTGTAGTAATCTTCGGAAGTGACCAATGGTCACAATGAAACCACGTGTAGCAATAAGTTGAAATACTTCCGTGTGCTTAAGTTAAGCTGAATTACTAGCGTGTGTACAATAAGTTGAAATATTTAAGAAATAGCGTGTGTACCATAAGTTGAAATATTTAAGAAATGGCGTGTGCAGGACTTGAAATTAGAGACGAGTACTTCCACGTGGTGAGTACTGTGTGAGTCTCAAACTGTGTATGAGACAAAAGATAAAGAGAAGTACTCGTCCATGGTATCGGTTGAGGACTCGCGTGTGTGATGAATATGTTCTTAATATTACTTTGCGTGATATGATTCCGTGTGACGCTAGATTTAAACTCTGAGAGAGAATCAAGGTGAGTCGGCCGTCTATCCAGCAACGCCACTTGGCTTGCATTGCACAGGAAGACGTGCATATATCTCCAGAACTCATAGTAGGAAAGTAGAATTACGAAGTGGGGCAGTGTCGTGTGAAACTGGGATAAATATTAATTGAAGTGGGAAAGCTGAAAGTGATAGTGTTGTGACTATTTAGTGTTTGATATTTATTATTGCAGTGTGATGTATGTCATGTAATTTGGGTATGTGTGGTTTGCATGGGAGAGTAGCAAGGTAGTTTCAAAAGATTAGTGGGTTATGCTTGTTCCTTCGGTACCGCTCGGTCTGGAGGAAAGTTTAGTGATGATGATTGTGAGAGTCGAAGTGTGAGGTATAAAAAAAGATCCACCATCCTATCCAGAAAGTGCACTGTAGCGTTAAAAATAATTACGAGACCATAATATAGAGATTCACCATTGTAAAGCCATGCCCACTGGGCGGAATTTCTCATGTGTTGTTGTTGTAGGTTCTAGAATTTGTGTGTTTAGGTTAGAGAATTTATCGGAATAAATAAGATAGTGAAAAGAAAAAGATTGGTGGACTTTTCCTTCGAATTGTATGTTGTCATAATGTCCCAAATTTATAATGTGTGCGCCATTCATATTCAATGCGGTGGCCACGTGTTGACAAAAGTCGTTAAATAAAAGACAAAAAGGAAATGTAGTATTGCCAGTGCGTAGTGTACAGTCAGAGTTCTGTAAATTACTGATAGTCAGAAGCGTGTTTCCGTTGCGTAATAATCATATTGGAGGATTACTTGTAACTTATGTGTGAGTACTAGAGTTCATGTTACTCGATAAATAAGAATGAATCCACCCGCTTGGCAGACCACTCATCTTGCAGGCCTGACTGCTTGATGCCACAGTATGAGCAAGGCATGTGGGTGCCTCTCATAATTTCGACCCTTCCAGGATTTTTTTTCTGCCAGGATATTTTGCTGTTGGGGTTTGCTGTTAAGACTTTTTTTTTTTTGATGGAATATATTGTGATAGCGCTAAGAAGTAAAATTTTTTCTGTTTGCATTTTCTTTCTGGATTGGTGAGGATCTTTTATTTTTTTTATGTAATTAATTGCTATATCGTCCAAGGCTGGAAGATCGTGGTATAATTTTTTTTGCGTAATGTCCGTAGTAACTAGGTCGCAGTCGAAAAGTGCAGCCACCATGGAGAATAGCGATTCTGGGGTGGACGTAGCAGTGCAGCAGGAAGTAGCTGTTGACCATGGGTTAATGAGCAGGGACGGCAAGCACTCAGAAGGGGCTGAATTGTTCAGCGGACCGCGGCTAGGTGATCCTTTATGCGGCGGGCTTTGTTCACAATCTGGGGCTTTTCCCGACGACGCGGGCGAGCCGGGACTAGGTCAGGTATGCAGTGAAAGTGCAGCTACCCTTAGCGAAGCTACGGTTTCTCAGGCGAACGAGGTGAGCGTGTCGAAAGTAGCAAATGACAATGTGCTACTGCAGTTTTTACAGATGATGGATAGAGATAATAAGGAAAGATTGGAAGCGATGGATAAAGAAAATAAGGAAAGATTGGTAGCGATGGATAAAGAAAATAAGGAAATATTGGAAGCGATGGATAAAGATTATAAGGAAATATTGGAAGCGATGGATAGGGAGAATAAGGAGAGAGATAGGGAGACTAAGGAGAGAGATAGGGAGTTTAAGGAAATATTGGACGTGATGGATAGAGATAATAAGGAAAGATGGGAAGCGATGGATAAAGGTGGTAAGGAAAGTATGGAGACATTGGATAAGGGAAATAGAGAGGCAATGAGGAAGCTACATACAGTTATCGATGAGCGTCTGCCCGCAGTTAATAATCGGTTAGATGAGGGGGAGAAGAATCTGTTTGCGTTGAAGCAAGTATGTGACGCTGTGAAAGAAAAAGCTAATAATTTGAAGGTACAAGTATTTGCAATAGAGAGTGATACTACTGAGCGTAGGGACGTGTTGCCGGATGAGCGAATCAAAGAGGTAGTGGTCAGAATGAAAACGATTAGTGCAGATGTAGAAAAGCTCAGTATAAGAGGTGAGACGGGCTCTGACAGTACGCAGCGAGAGGTTTATGCCAACCAGGGGGAGATACAATCACTATTACAACTTAAAGAGGCGCAATTAGAAATAAGTAGGAAACATAGTGAAGAACTAGCACAATTGCAATTAGCGTGCAGTAGCGAAGGTGACACACCACCAGGTAGATTGCAGAGGGAGAGTGAGATAAATTCAAAAAACGAAAATAGGCAGAAAGCAGGAGACGAACTCAGAGATTTAAAAGAACGGTTGTGTCGGATAAAATAGGTGGCAAGCCCAACTGGGTGTAGTCCAAGGCTGTCTCAATTTCAAGATTCATTACCTTCATCATGGGGACTGCCCCGCAAAATGAAGTTTGTGTGTAACCATTTGAGGGACGAGGCTAGAGCGAAAATGCAGGAAGTTATTAAAGACTGTAGTAGCTACGAGATATTTTGTGACAAGTTTTTAAATGAATTCTGGTCGAAAAGTAAGCAGGACCAGGTTAAGCAAAGCATATTGATGATGCCAAATTGTAACGAAGGTGGTATAAGAGATCCAGTGTCGTGCTATCAGGAAATCCTGAGACGAAATAGGTATTTTGATGTGACATACGAACCTGGGGAGCTCATTAGGATCTGTATAGCGAAGTTGCCAGTGAAATTGCGCAGAGATATAGTGATAGCAGGCAGAGGCTTAGACGATTCCGCGTCATTTCAACACTTGTTACAGGAACTGGGTAATGAGTGCAACATTGTGAACGGCGAAACGACTCATAGGTCAGACAGGGTCGAGGATAGGAACGGCAGAAACTATCAGAATGACAGGAGAGCATGGAATCCTGGCATTTCATTCTTGTCATAATGGATTGAAGAATAGGAGAAACTAATCCAACATATCAGCCCTTAGCATCTTGCCGTAAAACACATGCAGCTGGCACTGAAAATTGTCTATGTAGCAGACATACTCTACTGATATGTAGGAATGCAGATACCATACTTCTGATCAGAGAATAAAACACCAGTAATGGCATCTGTTAGACTGGTCTCTCAGAGCAAAATTTGCAAATTTTTATTTCGAACAGTAAAGTAAAAGGACTGTTTCCTCAAAGAAACCAGTTGCTAAAATGTTATGTAATAATGCCAATGAGTCCAGTTTAAATAGTGTGACTTGACTATTGCGGGTACTTAACACGTAATGTATAAAGTAAACAGTGTGATCTGTATGGAATAGGGTACGTTTATACTGCTGTTACTGGTAACATCTGTAATGTGATCGAAGTTTTTTAAATTAGATGCCATCTGATGTCATTGTCGTGGTGACAGTTATAGTGAAGTGCTGTGTATGGTTGTTCGAAATCTGGTGTTAGGGAAAGAGGCCTCTAGCACCTAAGTTTCTAACACTTGGGCTGCCCATATCTCCCAGCTTGTATATTCTCTGCACACATTTAATTTTCATGTAAACTTAGATTCCTAACTAGCAAATTCTTTACTGTGTATAGTGGACCATTCAGAGTGAGGTGGATTGTCCAGGAAAATGCTGTACTGACTGAGACGATCAAGGGAAAACAATCGCGTGGGCTTCATCACATTTCAAACATCAAATTGTGGAAAAGTTAAGGATAGATCGAAAGTAGGCAATTTATGGAAGATAGTCAGTGTATTTATTTGTGGTGTGTAACGTTGTGCAGGGTCAAATCGAACATAAGAATTTTCAGGCGGGATGTCAGGAAGTATGACGGAATAGACTGGTCGAATGAGTCATGAACAGGAGTCGACAGAGTGGTGTATGTACGTATTTTTTGTCATATGAATAAGGATCAAGCAGAAACGACGTGATGATTAATGAGTGGATAAAGATGGTAGATAGAGAAGCGACGTGATAAATAGTAGTGGATAAAGGTGATATATAAGGAGAGAAGCGACGTGGAGCAGTGTGATTAATAAAGAGAGATTCGACGTGGTGAAACAGTGGTAAATAAAGGTGAGTAGAATTGAATAATGTGGAGATGTCTTAGATGTATGTTACAGAGAGGCCGGTGTATGCTGCAATCGAGATAGATGCGAATGGCGAAGGAAGACCAGGAAATGATGGAGTAATGGACGGACGGAGAGCCGAAATACGAATGAAGAGATGAGGACAACTGCACAACGTGAAAGGACATAAAGGGAGTATGAGATCCAGATGGTGAACGTTGTGGAATACTGACGTAATATGTAATATAAGTGTAAATCTAATTCTTACCATAAGATATGCAATTTGGCAAAAATAATTTTTGTTGTTGTTGTTGTTGAAGCCTGGTACCGGTATAACTAATCAAAACGGTACCAAGAATGTGTACAGTTATTTTGCAGGATGAATAATTTGTGTATTTTTTGTTCTTAGATGAAATGTCGCAATTCTAAGTGATATTTAGCGGGAGGAATAATCGGTGAAGTGAATGCAGAGGTAAGCCGATGGAGAGAGGTGCCAGAGTGAAAGGACGAATTCGGAGACTGGAAAGCTATCTCCGAAACAGCTTCATGTGTTATGTGGTTGAGTATAAGGGAGCAAAGGTATGGTATGTTGTCGTGAGTGTGGTGGTGTTAAGGTTAGCTGACTTCTAGACCTATTCTGTTAGTGTATTAATGGATTGAATGAGAAAGAAAATGTGATGTCTGGTAAGTGAGAGTCGTAGAGTAGTGTGATCAATGCGCACACTCCTGTAAAGTGGATGCTACCGATCCATAACTAAAACATTATTGTGTATTGTTTGATTGGGATGAACCTCGATGTCAGGTCAGCATCTGACATGTGGATGGCAAATACATGTCCTAGAAATGTTGTTATATATAATAAAATGTAAAATGTATAAAGAGATACTAATTTCAGTCTGTCACAAGCACAAAGGTGCATTGTATGTTCTAAATTTAGAGTCATCAGATTCTAAAATGTTTATTGTGTTAGGATGTTAAAGTAGTTTAATATTTAATAACCTGTGGTAGGTAATTGTGAGCTGTGTAGATTATTTCTTATCTTTTTGTTAGAACACTTTCAAGGGGTATTAATTTCAGTCTGTGACAAGCACAAAGGTTCATTGCATATTGTAGTTTTAGAATCAACAGTTTCTAATATTTTCACTGTGATAGGATGTTAGAGTTTCTACTATTTTATATTGTAATTATGAGTTGTATAGATTGTTTGTTATTCATTTTTTTTTACACTTTCATGATTTGTATGAGGGACGACAGGTACAATCAATAGCACAAGTGTGGGCTGTATATAGAAAAGGGATAAATGTTGATGTTGTATGTGTAGAAAACTAGGGTGTATAGTTTTATGTTTTTTAGAACAAAGATTCCTTTATTACCAATGTATCTAATAGATCATACATGTAATCAATGAGTATTTAAATAATGTAAGGATATCCTTTTGTCTGTAATGTTGCGAGATGCATGGAAGGGTCTGACTGATTGGCTGTCGTAACGCCCGTACCGCTAGCGGGCCGAGCTGACGTCGCCATGACGACGGGCGACAGAGCCGCGGCACTCCCCACTCCACTGTTGGTCGGGGTACACTCCACGCGCCCGCTACAGCAGGTCAACGGCCTGGGGCGACACGCTCGTACCACTGGCCATTCATAAGTTCCGCCACCCTTACGACTGGGGAAAGAATCCCGCGGAGGTAACAGCGGGTGGTTTCTTCTGCTCAACGGCGCGCGCAGCTGCGCCACGGCAGAATGGACGACGTGCGGCAGAGCCTGGCAGGCATTTGTTACCAGCAACTATTAACTAGTACTGGACTGTGGAGCCGTGAAGCAAGATGACTGCTCGTGTGTCTCCATAAGGTGGAAAGTGAAAGACTGGTGTTCCCACATTGTGAGTGGTGGAAAAGAAAAAAATGGTTCAAATGGCTCTAAGCACTATGGGACTCAACTGCTGAGGTCATTAGTCCCCTAGAACTTAGAACTACTTAAACCTAACTAACCTAAGGACATCACAAACATCCATGCCCGAGGCAGGATTCGAACCTGCGACCATAGCGGTCTCGCGGTTCCAGACTGCAGCGCCTTTAACCTCACGGCCACTTCGGCCGGCCGGTGGAAAAGATTTTGTTGTTTTGTTTTGTCTTGACCACTGAACGGTGGGATCCATAAACCTTTGGCAGTGACTGGTTAAGTGTGCTTTGTGAATTGCATGTGGGACGCTTGGTATACTTAAAGAGGACAGTTGTCGTTTGGTGACTAATTATTGTATGAACGCAAGAAACTAAAGTGGGACATTGACATTTGCAATTGTAGTAGGAGACATTTCTTGAATTGGAGCGGGAATAAGTGCTGTTTGTGGGAACTTACGACTTTCAATTACACCATGAACTGAAAGGACAAAACCGTGGGTAGTAGTAGTTGTAGGGCAAATTCTGGACGACCAGATTCGTGTGGATGGTACGCTGAGAGTGACTATGACATTTGTGTTTAATGTGAGATACAGTTTACTGTTCAGTGCGTGTTCAAAATGCCGATTTGAGTGACCTAAAGACTTTCGTCCGGGTAACCATGGGAGAGCTTTGACACCGAGACAGTGTTTCTAGGGAACCTGTCAGCAACTTTTTTGACCCCAAGAAAATCACAGAGTGAAATGATTCTGTGTGACTCGCAAGATAGGGAATAATGTATTTGTACTTCTAATTGTGTGAATTTTTTTATGTGTTTCATTCCTGAAGGGACAGCAAGTGTAATTGTATTTCATTAACATTTGTGTTTAGAATAGTTAGTGTTTTTTTTGTTTGTTCTGGGTTATCAAGTTCACGTAGCATGTTTATTAGAATATTTGGTACAATGATGCTTTAATTATTAGCCAGTGGCCTAATACTAACGTAGCAGCTCTTGTTGCATTGGTCAGTAAGGTTGTCACAGGGGACAAGAGTTTGCATTGCACAACAAATATCGGAATTAATTGATGCATTTTGATGTCATGGACGGTAATGATCTTGTTGGTGTGTTGACTGAAGCCACTTATTTTTTATCACAGTGATGATATTTCACATTAAAGTGCAATGAAGGCTAGTCGAAATGCAAGTTCTTGTCGTCTATATGTGTGACAACAGAGAAATGAGCAGTAGAGCAAGATACGAGAGCTACTGGTGGATTCAAGCACTTATTGCTAAACTATTTACTGCGTGTGTTGATCAAAGTTGATGGACTGACTGGCTCAGCAGCAGGTATTGGTACTGGTGGATAAGGATAAGGTTAAACTCACTGTCGAGTAGTTGTGGCAATTGCTTAGGTGATGATAGTTAATGAGGTATGACATGATGTCTTAGACGAACTATATTACGTAACCAGTATGTAACTTGTGGTATATTTCATTGTTTTTCTTCTCAGTTTTATTTCTCTGTAGGTTGGATGTATATTTTAGAGTAATGGTATGGACCCTGACATTCTACGTGTAACTAATGTACGAAATTTTTTCTTTTGTTGGTTCTGTTTTGTATTTAGACATTGCCGTGTAAAGATTATTACAATGCAATTTATGAATGTCAGATTACTTGTTCTGTAGTTGGACAGTGAGCTATTTGAAATTTCATGAGTACAATTAGTATTTTCTTTTATTTGTCATAGAATTAGTGAAGTTTGGATTACTCATGAAAATAACGGAGATCCCGGTAACTAAGCAATTTTTTTATCTCACCATTATTTTTTATTTGTATGATGTAATGTTTTATTTGTCATGTGGATTGTTGTAAATTTGTATGTGTACGTTACTCCGCATTGTGGAGAGTACAATAATGCAACAACTGTGTCAATAATTTGGTAAAGTAACAACATTTGGTCGTCAATTTGAGGTCACCAGGGGCTAAGGTCTCCTCCTGGTTATTTTGATGACTTGCTAAGTTTGTTCTAATACAGCTTTCTTAAAAAAATGTTCGGAACTACCCTCGCATTGCAAGGATAGTACCGTGCCAATTTTTTCTGCATGGGTAGCATGTGGTGAAAGGGTACAGTACCGCCCGACATTGAAAATAGGTACAACATACTTCATTATTTTTGTCAGAACAACACATTTTTTTTGTAAAATAACTCAATTTCAATTAATACAGTGAAGCCGGATACCAGTGTGGGAAAGAATGACAATTTATTTATTTAATTGATCACATGTGCACTCCCACAAAGTAAATCCCTACATCCAGTTTGGTGAGATCTGTGAAATGAATGAATGTATGGTCGTCTGCTAACCGCAGATAGTGAATGTGAATATATGATCATCTTTGAGTCGATCCTTTGGCCACCTTTGGTGGGACCAAAGAGATGAAATTTACCAGAGCTTTGAGCGCCTGAAATGTGGCTGACCAATACGATAGCAAGCTGCTTCCCCCACCTCGACAGAGATGGGAGAGGACCCAGAGAACGGCCATGTTTCGGCACTCTGCCGCTGGATCTTGTGCTGTTAAGACCTGTTTTAGTTGTGCTCCGTAATGACGAAAGAGTGGAGACATGGTATGCATGTGGAATATTTAAGAGTAGTTTGAAATATTAATTTCTCTATTTCAGGAACTTTTGTGGGGAGAATTAAATGTCGGGCAGGTAATATTAATGGGATTGTAGTAATCTTCGGAAGTGACCAATGGTCACAATGAAACCACGTGTAGCAATAAGTTGAAATACTTCCGTGTGCTTAAGTTAAGCTGAATTACTAGCGTGTGTACAATAAGTTGAAATATTTAAGAAATAGCGTGTGTACCATAAGTTGAAATATTTAAGAAATGGCGTGTGCAGGACTTGAAATTAGAGACGAGTACTTCCACGTGGTGAGTACTGTGTGAGTCTCAAACTGTGTATGAGACAAAAGATAAAGAGAAGTACTCGTCCATGGTATCGGTTGAGGACTCGCGTGTGTGATGAATATGTTCTTAATATTACTTTGCGTGATATGATTCCGTGTGACGCTAGATTTAAACTCTGAGAGAGAATCAAGGTGAGTCGGCCGTCTATCCAGCAACGCCACTTGGCTTGCATTGCACAGGAAGACGTGCATATATCTCCAGAACTCACAGTAGGAAAGTAGAATTACGAAGTGGGGCAGTGTCGTGTGAAACTGGGATAAATATTAATTGAAGTGGGAAAGCTGAAAGTGATAGTGTTGTGACTATTTAGTGTTTGATATTTATTATTGCAGTGTGATGTATGTCATGTAATTTGGGTATATGTGGTTTGCATGGGAGAGTAGCAAGGTAGTTTCAAAAGATTAGTGGGTTATGCTTGTTCCTTCGGTACCGCTCGGTCTGGAGGAAAGTTTAGTGATGATGATTGTGAGAGTCGAAGTGTGAGGCATAAAAAAAGATCCACCATCCTATCCAGAAAGTGCACTGTAGCGTTAAAAATAATTACGAGACCATAATATAGAGATTCACCATTGTAAAGCCATGCCCACTGGGCGGAATTTCTCATGTGTTGTTGTTGTAGGTTCTAGAATTTGTGTGTTTAGGTTAGAGAATTTATCGGAATAAATAAGATAGTGAAAAGAAAAAGATTGGTGGACTTTTCCTTCGAATTGTATGTTGTCATAATGTCCCAAATTTATAATGTGTGCGCCATTCATATTCAATGCGGTGGCCACGTGTTGACAAAAGCCGTTAAATAAAAGACAAAAAGGAAATGTGGTATTGCCAGTGCGTAGTGTACAGTCAGAGTTCTGTAAATTACTGATAGTCAGAAGCGTGTTTCCGTTGCGTAATAATCATATTGGAGGATTACTTGTAACTTATGTGTGAGTACTAGAGTTCATGTTACTCGATAAATAAGAATGAATCCACTCGCTTGGCAGACCACTCATCTTGCAGGCCTGACTGCTTGATGCCACAGTATGAGCAAGGCATGTGGGTGCCTCTCACAATCAGGCTTCCGTAAACATCGAAGCACAACATCCGCTCTGATAAAGGTGACAAATGACCTGAAACTTGCCATGGACAGACAAGAAGCGACTATCATTTGCTTCTTAGATTTCAGCAAAGCATTTGATACTGTCGACTTCGACATCTTACTAGCCAAACTTAGTGGTCTAAATTTCTCACCATGTGCAGTGCAATGGTTTCGCTCATACATAACATCTCGTCAGCAACGCGTCCTGTCTGGTAATAGAAAATCACAATGGCGGCAGGTAGTGTCAGGCGTTCCCCAAGACTCAGTATTAGGTCCTATACTCTTCTCTCTGTATGTCAATGATGTGTCATCTCTCTCTGTATGTCAATGATGTGTCATCGGTTCTGACCTATTGCAAATATCATATGTATGCTGATGGCCTTCAGTTGTATCTAAGTGCGAAACCAAGCAATCTCAAGAAAGCTATTGAAAATTTCAGAACTGACCTCAATGCACTGTTAAAATGGGCACAGGACATAGGTCTAAAACTAAACCCATCTAAAACCCAAGCGGTACTTGTTGGTCACTCTAAGCTCATTAGCCCAGAACATCGGAAATCCGTACCACCTCTTATCCTAAATGGAACGAATATTAACTTCTCTCCCTCAGCAAAGAGTTTGGGAGTAATAATAGATGGAAATCTAAATTGGACAGAGCACGTAACTGCAGTGTGCAAAAAAGCATCCGCATCCCTTCATGTCCTACAAAAATATAAAAAAACTCTTCCCTTTCGATCTGAAAAAGAAATTATTACAAACGCTAATACTCCCAGTCATTGACTACAGCGATATTATCCTACAAGGCCTCTCTCAGGAAAATTCCCGACGTCTAGAACTGGTCATGAATGCCTGCATCCGATATATCTGTGACGTTTGACTTTTTGATCACATTTCACCAGCATATGCAAAATTGTCCTGGCTGCGTGCAGACAAACGCAGAGATTTCCATACACTCTGTCTCATCTACTGCCTTATAAATGTACACTGTCCCTCATATCTCTCCTTGTCCTTAACGCTCATGTCGGAACAACATGACAGAAACACACGTTCCCATTATAATAAAATCCTCTCCGTACCACTGCATCGCTCAGTCACTTTTTCCAAGTCCTTTACAGTAGCGGGAACCCGACTCTGGAACAACCTCCCTCGTTATGTTAGAGAACTTAAAAACATGTTCGGCTTCAAAAAACAGTTAATGATGTATCTACTTAAGCAACAGTAATGCCTTCCTCTGTACACAAATGCACTTCACCTCATTACTTCCGTCTTTCCCCCTCCTTAAATCTCCCTTCCCCAAAACTCGCTATACTAGTAAACATCTACTTTACACACCAAGATATTAATGTACATCTGCACAAACCTTCATTACTATTGCCAATCTTTCTCATGTTTTGTCATTATTATTTGATTTTTTTTACTGTTATTATTATTGATTTTATCATAATGCATATGTATAGCACCTGTTGTAAAAATACTGCGAGCATTTACTTTATTAGGTCTTAGTCATGTTTATCATTATTATTTTATTCTTTTACTGTTATTATTATTGCTTTTATCATAATCTGTATGTATAGCACCTGTTGTAAAAATACTGCCGCATTTAATTTATTAGGTCTTAGTCACTACTCTTTATTCATATTGACACTAGAGTAAGCTAATTTTCTCATTTAAACTGTGGTCATGATGTAACTCTGATGTGTGAAATGCTGCATGTGTGGAACACTGGTCCGTTGTAAGAGAGGGCCTGATGGCCCTAATCTGATCTGGTTAAATAAATAAATAAATAAATAAATAAATAAAATATTGGATGTGTATTTCTCGTTAAGGAATGTCTGTAAACGTATACTTAACAATCACATTAGTGAGGATCAGTTATTACTGAAACTGTTCACATAAAAGTAATTTCGATTCAATTAACAATAATATGTGGTGTTTTCAACTTTAATCATTATCATATTACTATCACTTCCTATTCTCATATCCGTAATGCTGCACACGGACTGTATTTAGTATCAACCTCGCTGACAATACTAGCGACTCTGTTATTTCGTTAAAATTTACCGAAATGTGTAGACATTTGTAACAGCAAGATCGAATTAACGAAATGGTATTATATTCATTCAGATTACAATCAGCTATGACCAGCATGACGAATCCGGTGAGAATGTTTTAGCCTGTATACCTTGCCGTAACCGAAAATTTCATGAATTTTTTTTCTCAAGTAGGTTAACGTATTTGATAAAGTTCAGTTTTTCACCTGGCAACAGTACGGCACAGGAAGAGTACCTCGTGCCTGCAGAGGAGAAGAGCACGTCGTGAGTTACATTAGCAATAACAGCAAGCTGACATGCACTGCTAGATGAAAACCTCAAAACTTCTCCATGACAATAATATTATACGCTGTATTATACATATGTAGCATGCTAAAACCGCTCTCGTTAAAATAAAATCGTCAGGTAACGCTGCCACCTGTCCTCATAAGACATTCTCGCAAAGTTATGCCACTATCATGACAATCTTGAGTGAAGTTAAAGGCAAATTCTGGGACATGACGATTGTGCAAACACTTCGTCGACCGCCAGGCAGAAGCACTGCCAGCAGAGGCTGTAGGTAAATTAGTCTGCTGTGTACTCTGGACTCCAGTCTATGCTCTAGTGTACACTAGAGGCCAGTGTACACAGCAAGCTAATTTACCCACCATCACTGCTCACAGTGCTTCTGTCTGGTGGTCGACCGAGTATATATACAATTGTGTACAAAACTTTCGCATAATGTCTCACCGCCAAGTAACATAGCTCGGTGGAACTCCGATCATACACGGAAACAAATGCTACAGTGTAGTACAGAAGGCAACTGAAAGAAATATGCAGCAAGGCGAAAAGAAATGACATTTTTATTCAAAGACTATAAATGCACTGAAGTTACCAAGATTTATGATTGTCCCCTGGACATTGCATCAGGCGGGACTTGGTCGTTGAGACGCCATGCGGTCACCAAGGATGGGAATGCATGTTCTAAATCGCGTTTCCATGCTGGCTACGTGCTTGCTGAGGAGTTCTTGTGGTAGGGCGTTCTATTCCTACACAAGAGCGGTCGACAAATGCTGGATAGTCGTTCGTGTAGTGCTATAATAAGTCTCCCCAACGCATACAACTCGTGACCGATGGGACTGAAGTCGGATGAACGGGCAAAACAGTCCATTCGCCCGATATCCTCTCGTTCCAAGAGCTCTTCCATCTGTGATACTCAATGCAGTCGCCTAATGTACTCCTGAAGAGACGCACATGGGGAAAGAGTACAGTGTCTCAACAACGTTGAGCGGTGTACAAATATTTCGAAGTCAAAGCGTCCAAGCAACATTGTGCCTTCCCACACCATGTTCGACAATATTCCTAGGTGCATTAAGAGTTCCCACCTCTCGCCATATGAGGATACGTCCAGCATCGTCGAACACGATCGATTTGGTGGTCCATGTGTTATGGTGCGGGAAGCCACAATGTTGCATGGCTGTACTGATCTCTGAATCTATGAACATGGTATGGTCACCTGTTAACTTTATTGTGATACTGTACCCATCTCCCATGTGCGTCTTTTCAGGGATTGCCGGCCGGGGTGGCCAAGCGGTTAAAGGCGCTACAGTCTGGAACCGCGCGACCGCTACGGTCGCAGGTTCGAATCCTGCCTCGGGCATGGATGTGTGTGATGTCCTAAGGTTAGTTAGGTTTAAGTAGTTCTAAGTTCTAGGGGACTGATGACCTTAGAAGTTAAGTCCCATAGTGCTCAGAGCCATTTGAACCATTTTTTTTTTTCAGGGATTCACTTGGACCGGACTTCAGGCTGAGAAGCTCTCAGAACGAGAGAATATTAGGCAAATGGACTGGACTTCCCGTTCCACCGTCTAAAATGAAATCAAGCACCTGTGGGATGAGTTGAGTGGGGGGGGGGGGGGGGGGACGTTCTACCATCAAGCTTATGGCCAGCTTTGCAGCACGATCCGAAGCTCGCATTGCCGCTCGTAGTGATCACACACCCTACTGAGAACCATGTACTACCTTTTGTAATGTGCAGCAGATCATCACAGGTCACTGTGACTCCACTGTAATTATTGCCTCTGAATAACAGCAATAAGTCACGGTCTAAAATTTGACTTTAACGTTACGTACAGGGTGTTTCAAAAATGACCGGTATATTTGAAACGGTAATAAAAACTAAACGAGCAGCGATAGAAATACACCGTTTGTTGCAATATGCTTGGGACAACAGGCAGACAAACTTTCGAAATTACAGTAGTTACAATTGTCAACAACAGATGGCGCTGCGGTCTGGGAAACTCTATAGTACGATATTTTCCACATATCCACCATGCGTAGCAATAATATGGCGTAGTCTCTGAATGAAATTACCCGAAACCTTTGACAACGTGTCTGGCGGAATGGCTTCACATGCAGATGAGATGTACTGCTTCAGCTGTTCAATTGTTTCTGGATTCTGGCGGTACACCTGGTCTTTCAAGTGTCCCCACAGAAAGAAGTCACAGGGGTTCATGTCTGGCGAATAGGGAGGCCAATCCACGCCGCCTCCTGTATGTTTCGGATAGCCCAAAGCAATCACACGATCATCGAAATATTCATTCAGGAAATTAAAGACGTCGGCCGTGCGATGTGGCCGGGCACCATCTTGCATAAACCACGAGGTGTTCGCAGTGTCGTCTAAGGCAGTTTGTACCGCCACAAATTCACGAAGAATGTCCAGATAGCGTGATGCAGAAATCGTTTCGGATCTGAAAAATGGGCCAATGATTCCTTTGGAAGAAATGGCGGCCCAGACCAGTACTTTTTGAGGATGCAGGGACGATGGGACTGCAACATGGGGCTTTTCGGTTCCCCATATGCGCCAGTTCTGTTTATTGACGAAGCCGTCCAGGTAAAAATAAGCTTCGTCAGTAAACCAAATGCTGCCCACATGCATATCACTGTCATCAATCCTGTGCACTATATCGTTAGCGAATGTCTCTCGTGCAGCAATGGTAGCGGCGCTGAGGGGTTGCCGCGTTTGAATTTTGTATGGATAGAGGCGTAAACTCTGGCTCATGAGACGATACGTGGACGTTGGCGTCATTTGGACCGCAGCTGCAACACGGCGAACGGAAACCCGAGGCCGCTGTTGGATCACCTGCTGCACTAGCTGCGCGTTGCCCTCTGCGGTTGCCGTACGCGGTCGCCCTACCTTTCCAGCACGTTCATCCGTCACGTTCCCAGTCCGTTGAAATTTTTCAAACAGATCCTTTATCGTATCGCTTTTCGGTCCTTTGGTTACATTAAACCTCCGTTGAAAACTTCGTCTTGTTGCAACAACACTGTGTTCTAGGCGGTGGAATTCCAACACCAGAAAAATCCTCTGTTCTAAGGAATAAACCATGTTGTCCACAGCACACTTGCACGTTGTGAACAGCACACGCTTACAGCAGAAAGACGACGTACAGAATGGCGCACCCACAGACTGCGTTGTCTTCTATATCTTTCACATCACTTGCAGCGCCATCTGTTGTTGAAAATTGTAACTACTGCAATTTCGAAAGTTTGTTCACCTGAAATGTACTGTTGTCCCAAGCATATTGCAACAAACGGTGTATTTCTATCGCTGCTCGTTTAGTTTTTATTGCCGTTTCAAATATACCGGTCATTTTTGAAACATCCTGTAGGATAACTACCCTTCCTACGTCATGATACTGGCTCAAGATTCTTAGGATTTCTTATGAATGCTGTTGACAGTGTAACATGGTGGTGTTCTTCCGCTTGAAATAGGTATGACATAATAAATGTTAATCAACAGGGCTGCAGAAGTTTCTTAGTCATGTTTACAAGAATCTTCTGTGGAGATCAAGATTACTTCTCTACACATTATGGTTTTTGCCAGTGCGCTTCTGTATTGGTGGGTGTTAATTTTCCTTTCTCTCCTAGTTACCAACATGCATCTCTCGCTTGATTGTTGAACAGTCCTACATTTCTGACTGTTTTTCGCGTTACAGATGTGTATCCACAACCTGGTAAAACAAACAGACAGTTAAACTTTTCTTTTTAGTTACTTCTGAAGATTAGTTTGGAAAAGTCTATTTACATTACAGAATTGCTGAAACTTTCGTGGCCAATTGTTGATATATTGTCTGTCGGCTCTTGCTGTGGGATTTTCGAGGTGGGGCAGCGGCTAACGCACTGGACCCGCATTCCAGGGGACTATGGTTCAGTTCCCCTTCAGGCTACCCAGAATGAGGTTTTCTGTGATTTCCCGAAACAGCTGAAGGCAAGGCCGATTTTCTTCCCCATCATCATTAATTCCGAGATTGTGCTACGTGTCTAATCACCTAGTTGTCGACGGGACGTTAAATATTAATCTTCCGGTTTTTCAGGACCTTCGACCATAGTTTGTTCACAATTTTCCCCAGAACCAGCAGCTGCCATTGTTGAAGGTTTTACCCTCCACTGCTTGGTGGTCCGCCCTAAGCAATGGAGGGTGAATCTTTGTCAATGAGACCCACTCATGCTGACGAAACGTCAGGAAAACTGTTTAATAAATGTCGGCCGAAGATCACAAGACAAGAGCCAACAGAAAATACGCCTATTGACTCTAGCAAAAGCAACAACATTGTGACAGAAGAACAAAGCTCCAATACTTTGACCCTGAAAACAAGTGAATATCAATGAAGGTTCACCACAAAATGATGACTGACGCGAAAATACTTCACGACTTTGCCTTCAACAGGCACAGTAATGCTCACAGTGCTCGGGAATGTTCAAAGCCTGGTCTATTTGGAATTAATCCCTAAAGGCATCACTATAAATTTTATGAGGTACTGCCAAACGCTCAGAAAACTGAACACGCCAATTCAAGGAGTTCCTCTCCTTCAACATAGCAATGCATCACACGAGCGCTACGACATCTGAACAATCCGATGCCTTAGATTCATTGTCACCTATCAACTTCCATACAATCCCGACTTGGACCGATCTGATTTCCATCTTTTTCCAAAACTTAAAGTACACCTTTGAGGACTTCACTTTAATACTGATGAACTGGTGCAAGCGGAGGTCAGGTTTTGTCCCTGTCAACAATATCAAACATTTTACAGTGATTTTATCAACAGTAGTGCGCAACCTATGTATCACCTCACTCTGCATAGTTGCCAAATTTATTCAACATGACGCATTCAAGACTGCAGTACCTGTATGTACACTACTGGCCATTAAAATTGGTACACCAGAAGAAATGTAGACGATAAACGGGTATTCATTGGACAAATATATTATACTTGAACTGACATGTGATTACAGTTTCACGCAATTTGGGTGCAGAGATCCTGAGAAATCAGTACCCAGAACGACCACCTCTGGCCGTAATAACGGCCTTGATACGCCTGGGCATTGCGTCAAACAGAGCTTGGATGGCGTGAACAGGTACAGCTGCCCATGCAGCTTTAACATGATACCACAGTTCAAGAGTAGTGACTGGCGTATTGTGACGAGCCAGTTGCTCGGCCACCATTGACCAGACGTTTTCAGTTGGTGAGAGATCTGGAGAATGTGCTGACCAGGGCAGCAGTCGAACATTTTCTATATCCAGAAATGCCCGTACAGGACCTGCAAAACCAGATCGTGCATTATCCTGCTGAAATGTAGGGTTTCGCAGGAATCGAATGAAGGATAGGGCCACGGGTCGTAACATATTTGAAATGTTACGTCCACTGTTCAAAGCGCCGTCAATGCGAACAAGAGGTGGCCGAGACGTGTAACCAATGGCACACCATACCATCACGCGGGGTGTTACGCAAGTATGGCGGTGACGAATACACGCTTCCAATGGGCGTTCACCACGATGTCGCCAAACACGGATGCGACCATCATGATGCTGTATAAAAAGAACCTGAATTCATCCGAAAAAATGACGTTTTGCCATTCGTGCACTCAGGTTCATCGTTGAGTACACCATCGCAGGTGCTCCTGTCTGTGATGCAGCGTCAAGGGTAACCACAGCCATGGTCTCCGAGCTGATAGTCCATGCTGCTGCAAACGTCGTCGAACTGTTTGTACAGATGGTTGTTGTCTTGCAAACGTCCCCATCTGTTGACTCAGGGATCGAGACGTGGCTGCACGATCCATTACAGCCATGCGGATAAGATGCCTGTCATCTCGACTGCTAGTGATACGAGGCCATTGGGATCCAGCACGGCGTTCCGTATTACCTTCCTGAACCCACCGATTCCATATTCTGCTAACAGTCATTGGATCTCGACCAACGCGAGCAGCAATGTCGCGATACCATAAACCGCAATCGCGGTAGGCTACAGTCCGACCTTTATCAAAGTCGGAAACGTGATGGTACGCATTTTTCCTCCTTACAAGAGGCATCACAGCAACGTTTCACCAGGCAACGCCGGTCAACTGTTGTTTGTGTATGAGAAATCGGTTGGAAACTTACCTCATGTCAGCACGCTGTAGGTGTCGCCACCGGCGCCAACCTTGTGTGAATGCTCTGAAAAGCTTATCATTTGCATAACACAGCATCTTCTTCCTGTCGGTTAAATTTCGCATCTGTAGTACATCATCTTCGTGGTGCAGCAATTTTAATGGCCAGTATGTAGTTTGGGAATGCACCACAATGTAGTAGCCAAATCCTCGTCTTTCTTCCAGTTCCCATACTGTGTTTTATACTACCCCACGTTGTAGCAGCTGGTTTCATGTGGTGCTGACCTTAGACATCGTACACTGTTGGCGGATCTACGACAACATGTTCCCATTTCCACTGAATGGTCAAAACGTGGTCCTGTTGCCCTAACTAGGGTCACTCTGTTTCTATGTGGGTTGCAGAAGGTGGTAGATAAAGCTCTCTTCAACTTCCGCTCAGTTCTGACTTAAACTTGTAGGACTACATTCGCAAATCTGCAGAAATGGCAGCAGTTGCAAAAGCCAAGGGATCTATCTAAAATTGTATTGTAGCTGAGAGCTTCAAAAAAGTGACTATTTCGAGATATGAGAGAGCAAGAAATATGATTCTTTAGTGACTGTAATCATTAAAAGACTTCTCCATAGGATACAACACAGGTATGTGGATGAATGGAAAGACTTGGTTCCAAATCACAGACATCATTTAGACCGCAAAGCGTAGCAGTAGAGATCTAGAAAAGTATTGTACATTTCTTATGACCTCAATCAGCACTCCATCTACTACTTGTGATATTTCTCAATCAACCATTGCCTATAACCCAGTGGACATACCACCGAACCTCTGATGTGGCATGCATTACAAATACTGGAGAAATATCTAGCGGCGACATAAGGGAGTTGGAAATACCGGCTTCATACCACGTTCTTTAACAGAATCACTTTCTAAATTCAGTAATTATATTACGAGGTTGCACCGTCGGCGACGTGTAACCGCACTGTTGGTCTGATGATATACACTCCGGCGATCACTGTCTATATTCAGTGTCGTCGTGTTTGCCTGGAAAAACCGCTTCATTCAGAGGTAGAGGAATACATCGATTTATAAAGGCAGTATAGCTTTTAAAATGGATACTTGTGGGCACCTGTAGAGACCGTTTGTGACAATACCAAAAAATGGCTCTGTGCAGTATGGGACTTAACATCTGAGGTCATCAGTTCCCTAGAACAGAACGAATTTAACCTAACTAACCTAAGGACATCACACACATCCATGCCCGAGGCAGGATTCGAACCGTAACGGTCGCCCGGATCCAGACTGAAGGGCCTAGAACCGCTCGGCCACTCCGGCTGGCTGACAATAACATACAGTAGTTCCTGCGATCATGTTTTCTATCATCTGGCGGTTTGTAAGACGATTACATTTCTCTTTGTAGGACACAGTGGTACCACTCGCAAGAAAAACTTACGGGATATGTCCCCCCCATCGCTGATTTTTAGTCAGTATTATTTCATATTGCCAGGAATCAGTTATTGATACTTATACTTAGTAGTAGGGGATGTATGATAGGTTCGCCTTGAGCGTCAGGCTTATAAAGTATGTGCTTGTGTTCCGACATGTGCAAAGAAATGACTACGTCCAGTCGTAAGGAAGGTATGGATTTAACATGGAATACTGTAATAGCAAGGGGAAGAGTATGTCAAGTCATAAGAATGGTACAGATATTTCTATTTCCAGAGCCACAACCGTCAGCAGGCTGTATTTCCAATACTTTGCTCATTGTCGAATGTCGTTCAATTGAGAGAGCAATCGTAACATTTAATAGCAAGTACAGTGATGGAATATACACGTAGCTGGTTTCCTAGCACTATTCTGATGGGGGGTGGTGGTGCATGGTGTGTGGCGGAAATGATTTAAGTTTCTACCTAATGGCAGAATCTGTGCAAAGGGAAAGGTCTGTTGGGATGCAGGAATGTAGTTGACTTAATTGTGTCATCCTCTATACAGCTGAATAGCAAACTAATACCCACTATATGTTGGGCAGCCTTCATGATCGCGCGTGTTCTCAGTGAAATTTGATAAGATTCAATATGGTCATGTGTTTGCACTGGATCATTATTCCCTCCCACGTAAATTGTCTTTATTTAGTTGAAAGAACATCGATTGTAATGTGTTGAGTGCATCTATCAGGTGAAAGACGGACAGAGGACACATTTGTTGGTTCTCTAGACATGAAAAACACCTTAGTTGACTTTGTAAATTATGAGGATGACTTGGAATCTGTTATATCACCTGCATTGGTATTCGCAAGTGGAAATATTAGTTTCCTTTTTCGAGGTTTCAAATAAAATTCTACGCAGACGAGATAAGCTTCTAGTTAGTGTTTTACAGTACACTGCACCTCGCTAAAGTTTCGGGTTTCCAGGGAAATAATTTACTGTCTATATCTCCTGAATTATACTGTGTAAGCGATACTGCTATGCAAGCAATATTGCTATGTACTTGATATCGAGAAATATCGCGAAAATGGTATGATATTCTAGCAAACAATGTGAAATTACATATGTTCTTTTAATTACAGAGTCTGGAGACAGGTGCAGAAAGCAAGCAAGCAGATCAGGGCCAGAAACAATAACGCCTTTGTGCCATGGGGAACCAACCCCTATTTTGTACAACAGTTCGGACAGTGACTCTGGTCCACTGGGGGCGCTCTGGTCACATGTCGGGGGCAGATGACTTGTGACCATCGGCTGTGGTGGATGACCATCCGACCTTGAGGGCAGTATTTAGTGCTGTGAGGAGTATATATGGTTCATGTACTTATGCCGTCTGTCTTCGCGGTATATGCACGAATGTCTGGTGGTCAATAGCTATATGCATTATGTAAAAGGGGAGATTTTGTATGGCGCAAGATATGAATTATATGTTTACTACATCGAGACGGTACGCAGTGACATATTGCCAGGATGGAGATTGGTTTCATGCTCTAACATTCAAGCTTCCATCCTCAGTAGCAGAGCAGTGTAATTGATGAAGAGTCTGTCTATATTTGACGATCTGTAGACCACTTTTCTAGGATTTAGCTGTCAGAGAAATATGGCGATCTGTAGGAAATAGTGTTGCTGCTGAAAGTCTCAGCCGGCCGCTGTGGCCTAGAGGTTCTAGGTGCTTCTGTCCAGAACTGCGCTGCTGCTACAGTTGCAAGTTCGAATCCTGCCTCGGGCATGGATGTGTGTGATGTCCTGAGGTTAGTTAGGTTTAAGTAGTTCTAAGTCTAGGGGACTGATTACCTCATATGTTAAGTCCCATAGTGCTTAGAGCCATTTGAACCATTTGAAAGTCTTGTCTGCAGTAAAAAATGTTGGACAGTGCTCCCGCACTGGCAGCAGCATCAGTTTGATGGGTAAATTCAGTAAGAGCCAGTCAGAATGCTCCACTCATTCACAAGACATCCTTTGTGCTGGGATGTAGGAGCCTCTACATTGCAGTGAGAACGTTTACTGTTTCTGAGACTATGTTGAAAGCAGAATATTACGATTTCCAGGAAGGGTAGCTTGGGATCCCTCTTTAGGACCATCGGGAAGAATGCATTTGGTTTTATTCTGGGCTATTTTTGTCAGCAGCTGCTGTTAGAACAAGGATTTCCATGCTGACAAAAGCTACCATTAGCTATTTCTGTGGCACTTTACTATTTCCGAGAGGTAAACTTTGCTCTTATTTACATATCCATGTGACATCAGTATAACATTGAGAACCTTTTAGCTGTACCTACGATGGTGAGTCGCTTGGCAATTAGGTCTTCACTTGACCGTAGGTAGAAAGGCATTGCACCAGCAATGGAAAACCCATGTACACGGCTCATAGGCGTCTCATGCATGGGACTAGTGTGAGGCTGCCATCTGGCATGTGTGCCTTGGGACCTCTGCAGAGAATAGTTTTCTGATATGTTGTGGTTGACAGTAGTTACAAAGCGTTTTGAAATGCAATGAGTGTTTGTGTAGTGTACTATTTTCAGCTGTTTAAGCGTTGTAAGCGTGCTGGCAGAGCATTATATGTGTATGCATTATTTTTTCAGAACTGCATGGCTAGTGGTCGTGCCTGTTGCCTCAATGCATTATTTCAACAGTTTACAATTAGTCAGCGCGTTTGCAGAGCCCTTCACATGCATTATTTGGCAATATACGAGTTTCTTGTGTGTCTGTGCATCAATGTACTTCATTATTTCGGTAATTTACACGTAGTTTGCAGGCCTGTATGCTGTGTAATGCATTATTTTGACAGTTCACAATTAGTGAGCGTATTTTCAGAGCATTTTAAATGCATTGTTTTGACAATTTACGAGTTGTTTTTGTGTCTGTACATCAGTGTACTACATTATTTCGGTGATTTACGAGTAGTTTATAGGTCTGTAGGCTGTGTATTGTGACCCCAAGCACGTCAGAGCGAGTGTATCTGTGTAATGAATGAACTAGGCTAAATCCGTCTCTAAACAAATTGTTTCAAAATAAAGAAGTGCAGTCCTTCCTCTCTCCAGCAGCCCAGAACAGGCTGAGTCCTTTTCCTGGCGTTTACGCCCAGATCGCCATGGGATGAGGTCAGTTGGACTCTGGACCTCATCGTGAACACACTGGATGGAGTTACTGCCTATGACAACTCAAACAGCAGCCCTGCACAGGCTGAGTCCTTTTCCCACCTATTCCAAGGAAGAGGTGGCGGTTGGATGACTGAGGTTAGTGGAGGTAGCCCAAATGACCTTTTTTCCCACCATTTTCTTAGGTTATTGGAGGTAGCCCAAGAGCCCTTTTTTCCCAACCAAAACTTGAACTTCTTGCCATTTTGTTGGGGAGGGGAAAAGGGTGGGAAGGGGGGAGGGTAGGGGGTTATGTTAGTTGAGGTAGCCCAGTTGATATATTTTTCCACTAAAATTTGAACTTCTGAGCATGACGTCATTGTGATGTTGCCACATCTATCTCCACCATCTTGGGTCCGCATTCTTGAATAAATTTGGCAGCAATGCAGAGTGGGCTGATACAAACACTGTCCCACTACTTTCAACAAACTAGTCTCACGTTGAGAGAAATAATTCCTTGCCACAGTGAATATGTTGCGAAATTGATATGTAGACATGAAGAATAAAGATGTAAAATGTTAGTAAAGGTTGTTTTATTTCAAAAGCTTCAAGTCTATTCACATAAAAAAATCGGAAGTATTACTTTTCGTCTCGACCTCGTTTAAGACAAAAGATACATATCAGAAATTGTGTTACCAATTACACACCAGTAGTGTTCGAAAAGAGAGGTCCATTCAGTCATAAAAATGTATTTGTTAGGGAAATCTCGTAGTCTTGACAATGTGGGAAAGGAAATAATCTCCATTTATTCTACAAGCATCCAAAATCGTCCGTCTACCAGCAGTTATTTATTCTCTGTGTTGGTTGGTGAGTTTTTGTGGTACTTACCTTGTACACAGTTTACGATATAGGACCTTGTCCGAGGCAGTCGTACAAATACTGTGTTCATTCGACATGAGGAAATTCATCAGCCTAAGTATTATTCCACGTTCGCCGATCAGGTGTCAGTTTCTGGTCCACTCGTTGCTCGACGATCTGCCATTGGGCTGCCACTTCACTCTTCGTCATCCTGATACCGCCATTTTAAAGTCTCGACGCCATTGTCAACCATTCCCATAACTCAGTACTTTAAGCTCATAAGCCTCACGAATTTCAGCAGTTGTAGATGTTCTTGCGCACAAAACTCGAGCGATAGTGCGCTCTTTGCAACTGGCAGGAGCAACGATTTTTGAAGCCATTGTTCAGTCAAACTATTACTGGAACATATGCAAAGAATCCTATGGCGCTACATTAGTGCAACGTTGTTTTCAGATGCCAACATTTAAATATACGAGGATTCGCTGATAAGTAATGCCTCCACCTTCGTAACTCTTCAACAGTTGGCAGCATTGACATGCGGCAGGTACAGGCTTGTTCCGTACCCTCTTCTCTACAGCTCCAGTTGGCGGGAAGGCTTAGCATTGAATGGTTGTGTTGTTACAGTGTAAAGTTTAGAGCCCTGCGCAGACGGTCGGTCAATGCGATTTAAGCAACGTGCAGTCAGTGAATTCTTGACAGCAGAAGGTGTCACCCCAAACGAGATTCATCAGAGAATGAAAACAGTTGATGGTGACTTTGTTGACGTGAGTACTGTGCGTCGTTGGGCGAGTACGTTTTAAGATGTTGAGGGGGGGAACATCTGAATTGCATGACAAACAAAGAGTCGGACGTCCTGTCACAGCAACCACCGAGTTTCACAAGCAAAATGTTGACAGATAAATTCAGGACGATCGTCGTATCACTCGGAGAGAAACTGCAAGCACAATCGGTATTTCACAAGAACGTGTGGGTCACATTATTGCTTTGCTTGGCTGTTGGAAGATCTGTGCACGATGGGTTCCCCGGATGCTGACTCCTGAAATGAAAGCGCACAGCCTTGAAATTTGCCAGGAACTCCTCTCGCGTTACGGGAATGGAGGTGACGACTTTCTCCACTCAGTAGTGACAGGAGACGAAATGTGGGTACACCATTACGACCCGGAGACGAAATGTCGTTCTATGAAATATCGACACCAAGACTCGCCCCAGAAAAAGAAATGGAATAGGCAGCCCTCAGCTGGAAAAATCATGGCCACAGTGTTCTGGGACGCAGATGGTGTAATCCATGTTGATTTCCTTGATCGTGGAACAACAATAAATTCAGAGCGTTACATCACAACGCTGCGAACTCTGAAACGACGGCTAACAAGGGTCCGAAAGGAAAAGGGAAATGTTTTCCTGCAGCATGACAATGCCAAACCACACACTCACATGCCACCACAGCAAAACTTCAGAGACTGAATCTCGCCACCTTACGGCATCCTCCATACAGTCCAGATTTAGCACCGTCTGACTTCCATCTGTTACCGATGATGAAAGACGATAATTACTCTTCTGATGAAGACGTTGAGAGAACTGTGAGACTGTGGTTGCGGAAACAGAGTGTCGACTCCTTCCGTGACGGTTTCAGAAAACTTGTTCATCGTTGACAGAAATGTATCCAATTGGATGGTGATTATGTGGAAAAGTGAATAGTGATAATTAAAGATCACATTCTAAGGATTATTTCTGCGTTTGATTTATTAAAATAGTCCCATTCAAACCCAATTAACGAAGGTGGAGGCATTAATTTTCATTCAACCCTCGTAGGTAAATGGCCCATACTTTTCGAATAAGCCTCATGTATAGGGTGCAATTCGTATAAGTGCAGATATTTCTATTAGTGACTGACGAGAAGGTACTGCACAAAATTACAGTATTATTTACGTCATTTGCATACTAACAATTGTAGATACGATGGGTAGTATCTTTTTAGGTTGGGAAGTACCTCCAAGAACGCGTTTCAAGATCAAGTCATTAATTTTTATTTTCCCCTGGGCAGCAGGTCAGGTATTGAAATGTGGGCGAGTGGACGCAAAATGGTTAGTCTATATTGACAGATGTGGTCCTGGTGCACTTACAACCATGAAGAAAACATTACGTCGTAAAGTTAGTGACGAGTTTCTGGGAAGACTGGTTGACACAGAGAAGAAACAATCAAGAAACTGATGTTTGTGTATATTAAGGTAACACATATAAAATTATCTGCACTTATATCCATCACACACACTAAAAATATATATATATATATATATATATATATATATATATATATATATATAGTGTGATGGATATAAGTGCAGATAATTTATATATATATATATATATATATATATATATATATATATATATATATATATATATATACTGTACGAATGCATCTGTTATTATATGTATACGTGTATGTATGTTTGAACGTGTATATAGGTTTGATTATGACCACCAAAGATCGAAATTTCGCCTGCTAATATTAATATTAATGGAGAAGGGAGGCGTAGAAAGCAAGGAAGGAGGAGAATAGCCAAGAAAGCTGTGGGCGAATGGAACGGAAGTGGTACTGTAAGGGGAGGACTGTGGGTGAGAGAGGCAGTAATCCAGACTACAGACAGAGATGGAGTTTTCTCACGTTCGCTTCACCGTGAAATGGGTGAGGACGATTTAAGTATATACTGACCTGCGTGTCTGCTTTAGATTTGTCTATGCCTGTCTCGAGCAGACAATAGGTAGTAGAAACTTATAAGACTGTTGTTATTTTCTATACGATTCGACACATTTTTGGATTTTTTTATGGAGAGGTACAAATAAAATCTGAGACAAGACTTTTCATTTTATCCATTTATTTGCACCACATTTCAGCGAACATCATACAGCAATTGAAGCACTCCACTTAAAATGACACGGAATGCAACACTGATGTTGGGGATACCTTAAGAGGACTTGTTTACATATCACACATAGTAAATATAGTTATGCATCGTATTTATACAATAATACCAATAAGATTATGAACATACGAACCGGCCGCAGCACAAGCCACGTGCCGGCACAATTGTTACTATCTTATATTTACAGTTTTACTGTTTTCGGACCCATACCAGCTTTTACATTGCGTGCAAACAATGCATCATTGAATAAATTTCGTTATTGTTGCAGCAAGTGTGTTTTATCTTGACATTTTATTGTCTGTTCACAAGTACTACTCAGAGAGCAACTCGTCTGAAGAACGACCGTAATGTTCTTAATAAAAACAACATTCAGCATACACAAAACAGAACATTTTTTTTGTTGATACACCTTATGTTAGCTATACACGATAATACTGTGTATCTTATCTCCTAGGGGAAATCGTTGTTTCCGTCCATTCCTCAGGATACCTTAATGTCCATAGCCAAATGTTTAAAAGCGCAGACGCGAAATGAGAAGTGCATTCTTCTTTAGTATAGATACAAGAGTGGCAAATTCGTTTATTTTTAACCTGCCTGTCTCAAATTGGGTACAGTTTAACATATGCACAAGAGCCTTACAAAGATTGTGACAATAGAGTGAAATGTGTCTTTTTCGGGCGTGTTTTTATAGGAGCGCCTTATACAACAACATTCAAGCTTCTTCAGAGCGAAAAATTTTTGTATATCCGAAACGAAGTACCGAAATGGACAGTCGACAATAAAACCCTCTGTGCTGATTCTGTGCAGCCATTCACAGAATCAAATAACGGGCCGCTGTCCTTAATGAGCAAAATTTAGAATTTGGGTATCCAGAACCGCGTGGGATAACGGCACTCCTATTACGAATGTCCGTGTTTTAGTTTCCTGGATTTAGATATCCTTGGGTGGCTCCTGTCCTGAGCGGTTATCAATACTGCAACCGCTATTTTACTTGTATAACAAAGGGAGAATATTAAAACTGTACCTGTCCAAAACAAAGGAGTGTTCTCTGGGTATTGTGAACTTTAGGCATGCAACTGATAAATATGCGGAACTCACAGATTCCAT
This sequence comes from Schistocerca americana, assembly GCF_021461395.2. Lineage (NCBI taxonomy): Eukaryota > Metazoa > Arthropoda > Insecta > Orthoptera > Acrididae > Schistocerca > Schistocerca americana. The sequence continues at coordinate 224,079,030 of NC_060119.1, forward strand.
ACCAACGATGAAAACAAGTATACTTATAAGAGTGTAGAAATGGATATATACAAAAGAAGAAGCGTTTTAAAAGACTGACACCGTCTTACAAAAGCAAGCAGTAGTGTACCCTGTTTTAGGGCTCCAATGTGTACATCTTCGTAACTACTCTAATCTATGCAATTTCAGGTTCTTTTGCACTACTGTTTCAAGCGGAGGTTTGTGTTATAGTACTTTTGAGTGATTGTTCCTCACGCAGCTTATTTCTCCCAGAAATAACTTGGATATGAAGATATGTTTACCGTTTGTTAAGCTACGACTTAAATTAGTAATATTCTGTATTTTTAAAGTGATAAATGATGGGTGTTAATTTTAACGAATAGGTGTTAAATTTGATGTCATTTGCAAAGTAGATACAAGAATGTTTAGGTACAATGAAACGATAAATGTGCAGAAAATTCTCAAAGAAAAAAGGGAGAAAAAGGAAGTCCAGAATGTTCCATCTGGTCTGTTATTAAATTTATCAGGTACTGCAACTGGTGCACACATAGTTATAAATAAGAGTGCAGTATTTACCTGCATGAACTGTATAAGAATTATCCTCTGAAGTGTTACTTCCTTTTATATAGATCACTAGGTATTCTGTTTTCGCGCATATGAAATTTGTAAATGTAGGTTACACAAGGACGATGTCATTTTAACAGTACTAAATACGCATTGGCGTATTTCACACAGCGCTATTACTTCAGGATGACACAATGGCCGAAATCGTAATTGTAAATAAATTTAATAACAGTCCACGCGGAACATTGCATCATTTATAAAATACTGTGGGACTGCAGACGGAAGTAAGTAGAAAGAAAATACAAACATAAGCGAAAAATGATTGGGGAAATACTGAGGTAAATACATAAATAATCGACTTGTCATTTCTGTTGACAGAACACACCATATTTTTGTAACTGTCTAAAATAGAGTAGCTTTGGAAGTATTCGCTGTATGAAAACATCGGTATGAACGGAAATGAATAGACTACATGTGTGTAACAGTTAACGTACTGTATGAATTATCACGATGTCTGAAGGAAAAAGAAGAATATTTACGTATACAAGGATTGTCTTCAGAAAATGGAATGGTGGGTTATCACATTACTGACAAAGGTCACTAAAATATTTCGAGCATTAAGCATATTTAAGTACTACTCTCTTCAAGCAGTTTGTTTCCGAAACTATTCGCTCTTTGGTGTGAAATTCGAAGAGAATGGAGTATTACCATAAGTTATCAGGGGATAATTATGAATACATACAACAGAAGTTTAGAGGAGTATCAAAATAATGCGTTTACTCTTATCAATTAACTTTTCATAAGCCCCCTAATGCGTGGGTATTTATCTTATATATTTCAACAGAGCCATAAAAAAATAATTTCAAATTTCACGAACAACAATATCTATCATAAATATTTGGGATTTTTTTTCTCGTATTTTTGTTACTCAAAGCTGAAAAAATATGGAATACTCTACAATAACTTTCAAGCATTTGGATGAGAGATAGTTTTGAGTTAGGAAAAAACTTTGGTCCTCGCCCGAAGTATTGCAGGTCTTCTAATCGTCCGTCTCGGTAAAGTTGCGTTAATAAGACCGTAGACGTATGTATATGACGTAAGTGGTAAGAAGAAGCCTGCAACAGAATGTCGCGATTGTACATATTATATCGTAGATGCCTGGGTTTTGTACGTCGAGGCGAGTGTTGCCCTTGTACAGGTTGACGTCGTCGGTAGCGAGGTTGTCACGTTCGTGAAATACGTGAGAATCGTGTAGAAGTGTGCTCTGACGAGATGCGAATGGTGGACTGGGCTGCCCCGTGCCGTCTGCAGCGTGATCTCGGGTCCCTGGAACCGTAGTTTGCAGCGCTGCAGCCCTCTCGGCGGAGTCCGTCCTCTGGCTGGCTGGAGGTGGTGCCGAAGTCGCGTCGTCTTGTAGTCCGGTCGGGGTGTGAGCGGCGATATCTGGCGGCGGGAGCAGCTCTCGGCCCCTCCCTGGCAGCCCCGCGAGCTGGCGGAAGTCTGCCCCTCTTACTCCTCGTCCTCCTCGTTCTGGTACGTCACGTAGCGCACCGACGACTTCTCGCCCAGGATCAGCGACTGGAACAGCAAAGCACCAAAGCTGCACTCTGCTGTATTAGTTGTGCAAGGTGTCCCTCTCCTAAGAGATCCCGGGAAAAGTGTTGTAAAATTGTCAATAAAAGAGGAATGAAACCAAATTTGTACATGTCAAACATTCATGATTGAGAAATACAGGTGCGTAAGTAGTGTAGGATACACCCCGTGGTTTCTCTTGATGTTATTGAGCCGTGGTAAAAATTCCTGTTTTGAAGAGCGCGCCGAAGCGCGTTGAGTGATGCAGTCGTCCTCTGTTTCTGGCGGTGGCGCTGCTGTGGCAATCGCAGCTTTGGTGTCTCCCTCTGGTGGAAAAGGGGAAAGGTTGCCTGTTACGTGCATTTAAGGGGCGCTATCAGCTCGGCGGTTGTCTTTTGTTATGCCAGTGTAGCTTGGATTTCCGCCCCTCCCCGGTTCTATAAAGCCCTCCATATCCTCGAACGCCATGTGCTCCACATCCTCTACGACCTCATCCCCTTCCCCCACCTTCTCCTTTTCCTTGAACACATCCGCACACTATATATTGTCTGCCGCCTTGATCCCCCTCACCCCCTGGTGTCTCCCTTCCTCTCCACCCCCAACCAGTTGCCGCTCCTTTACCATTGTGTCCCACCCTCTCTCCATCTCCACACCCTCCATCTCCTTTCCCAACGCAACTTCCATCATCTACCCCCCCCGGATGATGAGCTTCCCCCTGACCAACTCTAACCCCATCTTCCTGCCTCCTCCTCAGGGCTCCCTCTCCTCCCCCTTCCTCCTCCTGAGTGGCTTCCCCCCCCTACTCCCCCTCCCTCTCTTGTGCCCCCTTTCAGTGTATCTGCACTCCATCCTGCCTTGTCTTCCCTGTTCATCTCCCACCCTACATGTCTCCTGCCTCTTTGTATACCCACTGATGCCCCTCCTCTCTTCATCCCGCCACTTCCCCTGCTGCCCCTTGCTCTCCCCTCCTTTTCCATCCTCTCTGACCTTTCCCTCAGCAGGTCCCACCTGGCAGTTTTATTCTTCGCCATGTGTGCTCCAAGTGGGTTTTACGTGTGTTGTTCTGGAGTGTTTTTAATACTGTGGCCGACTTTTAACCTGTGCATGTCCATTCAGTGTCTTCTCTGTGTTTTAAGAATCGCCAACTGCGTTTTTTAACTTTCTGGTGACTTTTTTAACTGTCCTCCATGAACGTCTCCGTGTCGGTCTATTTTTACCTCCATTTTCTCCCATTATTCTGTTTTAAGTTCCCCTTTTTTATCGCCTTATGTATGTAACATTTTATTCTTGTTTTAAGTTGTCATGTCACTCGGCTGAAGAGCGGCGGATTGTGCGGCTGACAGCCCTCCCCTGCCCATATGGGGCAGGGGAATGAAATCACAATAAAGAAAAAAAAAACAAAAAAGAAAACTCGGTGGTTGGTCAGTCGGAGTGAGTAGGTCAGTCTGTCAGTCTCGGCGAGTCTGGTCAGTTGGTCAGCCGGGTCAGTGTGGGGCAGTCAGTGTCTGTCTGTCGTCCGGACTGCTAGTATGTGT